>NC_134236.1:202593297-205093297 GCF_965152275.1 Natator depressus
ACTTCATGGGTCCCATGTGCAAAGGCACAATATTCTCATTTTCTAAGTGCTATATAAATATTAAGCTTTATTACCCTGCTACAGTCCTCATCATTCCTGCTGTCTGTCTACTTTCTGCACTTAATTCGCTGACAGTGACAGCAGATTGGTCTGTTTCTAGTCAATTTCACTTCTTGGGGTTTTTTTTGCAGCATCCTGGTGCTGTTTTATTTGGGTTACACACACCACTGAGGATTTTTACATTTTTAAAAAAGATTTTCATTCCCACTGCATAACATTTTACTATTAATTTTAGTGTTTCTTAAATCAGTTAAAAAAAAACCTAAGGCCCCAAACCTGCAAACTTTCTAGCATATGTATAGTTTTACTTATGAGAGCAGTCCCACTAATTTCAATGGAACTACTCACATGAATAAATTTATGTGCTTAAGTGCTTGCTGGATTGGGGCCTAAACCTATACTTTGGGCTTAGACTAAATGACAGTGCTCCCCTAATTAGAAAGAAAACACTCTGAAAAGGGATATATTGAAACCCTCCAGTCAGTCTCCTTTTAAATCCTCACTCTACTTGAGGTTCAGGATGTCTTTCAGTGGATTTTACCTTTCCCACCAGAATCTAACAAGGCCAGTTAAGTCTGTTCATACCTCATGTGTGTTTTAAGTGCAGAAGGCTGAGAAAATTTAGCCTCACACTCTGTGCACCCATAAGGCTTGTCGCCTGTATGCGTCCTTTCATGAAGCCTCAAGGCAGTTTTGGAGCTCAAACCCTTTCCACACTGTTGGCACTGATGACGCTCCCCACCACCCTCATGAACCTGAAGAATGTGCCTCTTGACGTCCTTCTTCCTCTTGAACTTCTTACCACAGAGTTCACAAGGGAAGTGGCGCTCACTGGTGTGGACATGGCGTTGGTGGCTTTTTAAATTGCACCGGTTGGCAAAGGTCTGACTGCAGGTTTCGCACCGGTAAATGATTTCAGCTGCAATGCCGTGACTGTGCTTTATGTGCTTGAGGAAGCTCTTCTCATACAGGAATTCCTTCTTGCAGGTGCTGCATTTGAAGTTGCTGCCTCGTTTCTTCTTATCCTCCTCTGATTTTTTAAAGTTGTCTTCTAATTCAAAGTTGCCATTGCACTCTTCATTCTCAGGCTTCATGCTGTTCTCCACTTGCCCCTCTTCCTTCTCCACATCATGCATGATTTGGTCTTTCGGGAACTTGTTCTCTTCAGTAGCATCCTCTGCATTCTTCTGTTGCTCTCTCAACCGCCTTGTGTACTTCTTCTTGGGGATTTCTACAAATACTTTCCTCCCAGCCAGCCTCCCACTGGCTCTTCTTATTTTGGCATAGGGAGGCTTCATGGTTTCTTTTTTCTTGTCGACCTTCTCCTTTGATTTGGCAGTTGGCCTCTCGGGAGAAACTCCATTGCTGGGTCTTTCCATGCGGGAACTGGGAGAATCAGGAGGACAGTCTGCATGGTCACCTTCTGACACAACAGTTGTCTTCAATTCAAGTAAAGCATTTGATTGGATACCACTGTTCTCCTCAGCATCCTGTGATTCAGAGAAATTTTGCAACTCCAGCAACACTGATTCAAGCATTTGCTTCTTCAGCTGAAAACAGGTTTCAGACAGGTCCAAACACTTAAGCTTTTCAGCTATTTCCAGCATACGTTGCACACGGTCTTCCTCCACTTCTACCTTGGCAGTATACACAAATTCAAGAAATGAAGCAAAATCAGCTACCTGGACCTCATTCAAGAACACGTTTGACCTTGCGCTATCCATGCTCTTCTCATTAAGAAACACCTCCTTGAAGAACTTGCTTGTTGCTGCCAATACAGCTTTGTGAGCAACAAACTCTCCCCTGACACCTTGATACTCCACGCTAACGGTCACGTCACAAAGATGGCCCAGAAGACGCAGCTGATGCATTTCGTTAAGAAGGTTTATCGGCGAGGACTTTGATTCTAGCAACACTGCATTACTTTCCATCTTTCTTCTTTCTGCAAACTGCTGTTAACAACATCACATGTTAGTTGCCTATCATGAAGAAACCAACAAAACTTAAAAGCCCAACTCCCATTCCAGCACCTTAATAAAGTGGCCAGATTTTCAGAAAAGCACTTTTGAAAAATCTGGCCCGAAGCACAGACTAGATTAGCTGTGTCTCATTTCTATTAGAAATAAGCTAGCAGCCATTCATAGAAAGTAATTAGATTTTTCAAAAGTTAACTTCTATTTCAAGTCTCAATCATCATTTTGGCAGATTCACTCCTTAAGAAATCAGAAGTAAGATGCTAAAAAAGTGCAGAGTTCAATCTAATAGGATTCTGAAATGTAATAAAGACTAAGTGAACAAAAGAAGGATCAAAAGAAATGCTTTCATTAAGGTGCATAATAAAAGCATACTTACAATCCCAAATAGAATAATTCCTGAGAATAGGCTTTTGGGGTAAACAAAAAGATATTTTAAACAAAAGTTGGATGAAGTGAAAATATGAGTTCTCAAAACACAAAAGTCAAGGAGACTATAAAACAGTGGGGCTAATTATTTATCTCCACAACTTGGGAAAACTGTTCTAAAATAACAGGGTTATGGACCATGGTCTGACCCAGTATGACAGCTCTTATGTTCTTATGATTGGTCTGCCTCTTGCAAGGCCTACTGTAGATTGACATCTTTTACCAAGCATGGACGATGGACCTTGGATGGCTAAACACAACTTCCATTTCTTTTAATTTATCCCAGACACATTTTCTCTTCCCTCTCATCTCAGACTATATATTTTGGGGTTAATTAAGCAAAGATCCGTTAATTGATAAAGCATTTGATATCAGCACAGTTTGGAAGTGAGTTTTTCAGTAGAGGTACAAGCCTTTAACTGCTTTACATGTTACAATACTTCCTGTATCACTTTGTAATTAGCTACTTGTTTACTGATTGAACAAACGACCAAAAGTTGAAAAAGCTATTATTACGAACTGTCCCGAGTACAGACACCAATGGTCATCACCAGAGAGTGAGCCCAGAATCTTCAGCTTCAAAGTCACCAGCCTCTTCCACTTGAGCTAGAGAATTCCTTAAACTGTATACCCAATCTATTAGTTTCTAAGAGTCAGGCCCGAGAGAGACTATCCGAATCGTTAAACCAGTGTATTATATGAACATTAATAACCCACACTCTCCATAAAGCTGTGATAATAGAACTAAGAACTACCATCAAGGTGCAGAATGCACTCGTCCTTAACACTGGTCTTCCATTCTATCAGAATTTGTTCAAACAGGAAACACTAATTTAACATATTCAATAAGGTATATAATGCAATGAAAGGCTTTCACTTCCAGTGGGTGACAAACTCTCGTTCAAACTGCTAACAGCATTCTCTGCTTCAAGCACGTATCTGTGCCAAGAGAAACATCCATATCCATTTCTCCTAAAAAAGATGCTCTGTCACTGAAGCCTGCAAACTGCTGTGTGGACACAGGGAGTCTGCCCACAGGGAACAGCTTGTAGGACTGGGGACCGTGTGTTCATGTATGGCCAGCTAGCCGTTATCCAAGTCACATGCCATACTAAAGTGCAACTGTCTAGAGTAGTGGTTTTCAAACTGATTTGCTCGTGCTCTCCTTCTTTGTGTCTGTAGTAGTTTATGCCCTGCCCCGTCACACAAGTGCATATACCAATATATGCAGCGGCGGTGCTTCACTTGAATCAGGTTCGGCTTCTGTTTTTCACTTGCGTTGGTTATTTTTTGAGCCAACGATCCATTGTAATAAAAGCAAAATTGTGATTGTGGTCCATGTGTACAATTAAATGTGCACACAGTGTCGTAGCAAACAGATTAACATACAGATGGCAACGACTATGTAGAATGCTATGCAAGCTTAAACAGAAATCCGACAAAAAGCACAGCGCCATCTGAGGACCTGGTATGTCTGGAGGAATCCGTTTTGCTAGTTATGCATTGCTGTGGGTAAGATGTGCGCAACAAGTTCCTCCCCCCCACACAAAAAAGCTTCTCACGCCCCGCCCCTGAATACATTCCACACTCCCCAGTTTGAGAACCTCTGGTCTAGAGGCAGAACTGCCTGACAAAACAAAAGACAGAAAGCCAGTTTTGTCAGGCATAATCCAGTATGGCTAAAGTGACAATTATAATCTGTGAGGCACAGTAGAATGGCCACTGGAACAGAAGAATGGCACCAAGTTTAGATGACAGATAAAGTGAGCATGTGAAGCCCAGCTAACAGTGCTGTAGGGATGGGGTCAGGAAAATACGGAAGTTATCAGGCTGACACTCATGGAAGCTTGGCCAACAGGGCAGACTCCTGCATGACATTGTGATGGTGTGTTGCCACAGGACCTCATCAAACTGGATCAAAACATCACAATGGACTTCACACCCTTTCCTAGCTGGGTATTTACATTAATCTCATCCCATGCACCACACAACACCTAGCAATGCCCCTTACACTCCACCTGCAGCATCTGTGGTACAATAACCATGTTAAACACAGTGACACCAACAACCCCAAGAGATACTGGGCATGAGGGGATGTGCAGGGCAACGTCCCTGTCGCAACAGTTGGAGAGATTCCACTCACCCCCATCATCACACCTCTTATAGAATCACAGAACTAGAAGGGACCTTGAGAGGTCATCTAGTCCAGTCCCCTGCACTCAAGGCAGGACTAAGTATTATCTAGACCATCCCTGACAGGTGTTTGTCCAACCTGCTCTTAAAAATCCCCAATGATGGAGATTCCACAACCTCCCTAGGCAATTTATTCAAGTATTTAACCACTCTGACAGGAAGTTTTTCCTAATGTCCAACCTAAACTGCCCTTGCTGCAATTTAAGCCCATTGCTTCTTGTCCTATTCTCAGAGGTTAAGAACAACAATTTTTCTCCCTCCTCCTTGTAACAACCTTTTATGTACTTGAAAACTGTTATGTCCCCTCTTAGTCTTCTCCAGACTAAACAAACCCAATTTTTTCAATCTTCCCTCATAGCTCATGTTTTCTAGACCTTTAATCATTTTTGTTGCTCTTCTCTGGACTTTCTCCAATTTGTCCACATCTTTCCTGAAATGTGGCGCCCGGAACTGGACACAATACTCCAAATGAGGCCTAATCAGCGCGGAGTAGAGCAGAAGAATTACTTCTCGTGTCTTGCTTACAGCACTCCTGCTCATACATCCCAGAATGAGGTTTGCTTTTTTTCCCCAACAGCGTTACACCGTTGATGCATATTTAGCTTGTGATCTACTATGACCCCCAGATCCCTTTCTGCAGTACTCCTTCCTGGGCAGTCATTTCCCATTTCGTACGTGTGCAACTGATTGTTCCTTCCTGAGTGGAGTACTTTGCCCCTCTGTAAAGGGGTGTGTCTGGGATCCAACGCCTCTACCCTCACATTGTGTTCAGAGTGTCTGTGGGGTTAACCCTCAGCCCCCTCCCTTGGGAGGAAATGTCTGTGGGCCTCACAATCTCAGGGGGAGTTGTCCATAGGTAAACACCTCATCCCCACACCCCTGGGGAAGGAAACGCTTGGGAGGCCCACGGGGGGGGGAGGGGGGGCAGAGGGAGGTTCTATGGGGGAAGGGGGTCTGTGGGGCTCCCCCTGTCCCCAGGGGGTGGGGATCTATGGGGGAAGGGGGTGTGTGGGGCTCCCCCTGTGCCCGGGGGTGGGGATCTATGGGGGAAGGGGGTCTGTGGGGCTCCCCCTGTACCCAGGGGGTGGGGATCTATGGGGGAAGGGGATCTGTGGGGCTCCCCCTGTGCCCAGGGGGCGGAAGGGTCTGTGGGGGGGTCCCTCATCCCCACACCCGGGGCACATGTCCGGGGGCTTCCCCCGCCCCGGGTGGGGGAGGGGGGGTCCGCAGGGCTCACACCCCAGCCGTGCCGCGCTCACTCACCGGGCAGCCCCGGGCTCCGCGCGGCGGCCGGAAGCGCTGGGCGCTCACGAGCGCTCCCCCCGCCCAGCCAGTTCCGGCAACTGCCACGGGCGGAGCCGCGGCGCAGCCGCTGCCATGGGCGTCACGAGACCAAGCGGCGCCACCCTCCCGGCTCGAGCCACAGGGTGGCGGCGCAGAGATATGACGCAAACGGAGAGAGAGCTGGGCGGAAGTAGCGTCAGACTCCTCCTCCTCGCGTCGCGGGGTTGCCTGGCAACGTTTCCCCCTTTCGGGGATGGGGCCGCTGGCTGGGAGTGAGACCCCCCCCCCCAGGGCCGCGTCCCATCCCTACCAGTCCTGTGCCCCTCACGCGCCTCAGTCTGGGCTCACCCTGCACCTCCTCCCACCAGGCCTTCAAACGGGCTTCGTCCCCTTTCCAGATGGCCCTGTCTTGTCATTCCATTTAACATGGGGGGTAGGGGGGAGGAAACCCCACAGGACCCCCCCCCCCCCAGTAACAAGGGATCTGAGGAAGCTAATTCAAGGGAAATTAAAAGACACAGTCACAAGAGTGAAACGCCTGCAAGCTGCAGGGAAACTTTTTAAAAACACCATCATAGAGGCTCAAACTATATGTATTACACCCCCCCAGCTCCCCCCCCCCCCCCAGGATAACAAATCTACTGTGGCTAACTAAATAACAGAGTAAAAGAAGGGGTTAGAGACAAAAAGGCAATTTTTAAAACCCAGAAGTCTAACCGTACTGAGGAAAATAGGAGCATAAACTCTGGCAAGTCGCATGTAAAAGTAGAATTAGGCAGGACAAAAACAAATGTGAAGAGCAACTAGCAATAGACACAAAAACCGACAGCGATTAAAAAAAATAGTACATCAGAAACAGGCAGCCTGCCAAACAATCAGTAGGGCCACTGGGCAATTGAGGTGCTAACGGAACACTCAAGGAAGACAAGGCTGTTTCAGAGAAACTAAATGAATTCTTTGCATCAGTCTTCACCGCAGAGGATGTGACGGAGATTCCCACACCTGAGCCGTTCTTTTTGGGTGACAAATCTGAGGAACTTTCCCAGATTGAGATGTCAATAGAGGGGGTTTTGGAACAAACTGAAAATTCAATGTTGGTAAATGTACAGTAATGCACACTGGAAAACAAACTCAACTATACATACAAAATGATGAGGTCTAAATTAGCTGTTACCACTCAAGAAAGATCTTGTCAAGTCCCTGCTCCAAAGCATAAAGATGCTAGAGCTTCTCAACACAATGGTTACAAGATCTTTTTTAACATGGGCAAAAGTAACATTTTCCCTTAATCTCGTTCTGAGAAATGGCTGAACCGTTTTTGCTGAAGTTTACCAAAAAATCATGCGAGAGGCAGACACTCATCAAGGAAAACTTCAGCTCAAATTATTATACACAACTGAAAACAGTATCTTAAGTGTAGGGATTGCTACCTGTATCACCTATAATTTAGGGATCTAAATAAAATTGGCCTCATTTTTTCCAGAGCTAATAAGTGCTTAAAGCCCCCATTAACTCCAGTGGAAGTTATGGGTACTCAGTACCCCTGATTCTCAGGCTACTTTTATTTAGGAGCCTTACTTCACAAAACATTAGCCGTTTTGTAGGCAACCATCAGTCATGACCAGGACTCTGCATAGCATTTCTCTCAAATTTAAGAACACAGCTGCCAACTCACCCACAAATTAAGTTATTCACGCCCCAGCTAGCAGAAAACGTTTAATCATCAGAGTACACTGAGACCAGCACTTATTGCTATGCTGCCATTCAGACAATGGAGCACTCTCCGCAAGAGCATGGGGAAGAGACTCCCATCTGCAGAAGAGGTGGGTGCTCCCTACATTCACACAATGGGTACTTGCTCATGTCAGAGCTGCAGATACAGAACAAAAAGATCACAGGTGCTAGGGTGACCGGATAGCAAATGTGAAAAATCGGGACGGGGGTGGGGGGTAATAGGCACCTATATAAGAAAAAGCCCTGAATATCAGGACTGTCCCTATAAAATCGGGACATCTGGTCACCCTAACAGGAGCAGGCTGATACCTCCCCCAGGAAGTCCCCTCACTTACCAGGTAGATGACTCTACTGAACAGCAGGAGTTGAGAGGGTCATATCAGTCCATCCTATTTATTCAGTGGGCTCTTGGGGAAGATCATGGTAGATCCAGGAGCTATCCTAGGGCACAGAGAGAGCTGTACCATTACTCTTTCTGCAGCTCATCTTAGACTAAGAGAAAGGGGGTACATTGCTCCTCAGAAGACAATGTATGTGTGAGTCGGGGGACAGAAGGCAGAGAAGCAGGGATAGGGCTGTTCTGCAGCACAGGAGCTGGAAGGCTCACATTTTAAGTTCTTTACTGGGTATTTTCTCACACCATTGCTCACCTCTTGTGCAGTATCTTCAGGGGGCAGGAACAATCAAAGGAGCATTGCTATTTTCATCTTCCCTGGAGCCTAAAAGTATTTCTATTTTTTTGTCTTTTTTTATGTAGGCAACACAGATCTGTATTCTCAGAAGCTTTCGAAACCTCTGAGTACTAACACAATTGTTTTGTCTCCTAGTTTAAACTGCACAAAACATGCCACACAAACAACCCTGGTTTCACAAGTATGAGAGCTCCCCTCACTGACACTAGCTCTCTGCATTAAAAGCATGGAATTTTCCATGGAGCAGAGCACTCATTCTAAATAGATTCGGATGCTGTGATTTTTTTCCACATACGATGTTCTGAATAGTGTTCTCTACATTAAAGAGGCAAGATGCTCCTGCAAAGTTTCCTAACCTATCGTCATCATTGGTGATCCCTCGAGGTCAAGGATGATCTCTTTCACAGGTTTTATTTTTTATGGGTTCTTTGGTGACTGAGGAGTCCAATCCTGGAGCTGCAGGCTCGTTGGCAGATGTTGCATGTGGTGTTGGAAGTCAGGGTTGGGCCACAACTGCCGCATGACCGTCATCTTTCCTTTCTTTGCTGGCGTTTTTCTGTGACCAAGGCAAAGCGATTTTCCTCAAAAGTGGACGTTCCTTCTCTGACAAGTCTTCGCCAGTTATTCCTAGCCTGGGCTGCTATCTCCCAGTGCGTGGTGTCGATGCCACATCTCTTGATGTTTATCTTGAGGGTGTCTTTAAAGTGTTTCGTTTGGCCTCCCCGTCCTTTGGTGAGTTGGGCGTACAGCAATTGTTTTGGTACGCGTACATCAGGCATGCACACATGGTGCCCGTTCCACCTCAGCTGGTGCTGGACAATCACTGAAGATGTTGACCTCTGTGAGGACACTGACTCTGATGTTCCCAACCAAGGCCCCAGACGGAATGATGACCAAGCCCTGTAAGGCATTAGCTACTGACATTAATGAGACCTAAGTTTGTGCATAAGTGCTTTGCTGAATCAGGGCTGTCAGTCATTATTTACCCAGTTTGACCAATCAAGTTGCTCCTATCCCAAAACCAAGAAAATTCAATAATCCCCTGCCCCCAACTACACAAACATTTTCTAAAAAATCATATTAATGTAACATGAGATTTTAGAACATATGACCAATTTAATCCCTGGTGCAATTCCATTGGTTTTGGAATTACATCAACAATAAATCTGGCCCATAATCAGGCAATTCAAAAGTATTGTTTCCAGCACAATTGTTTCAATCCCCCACACTGAACACACAGTGTAGTAAGACACGCATTTAACACCATTCTCAATAATACAAAATACTAAAGATGTGCAATGGTGCTCTGTGTTACAATTGGTCTCGGAAACAAAGCTCTGAATGTCCCGACTTTGGCGCATTTAAGATCTCAATAATATTATATGCAGTTTTTTGAATAATAAAAGGATTGTAATCTTCAGAGGTGTTTAGAATCTACAACTCTTATGAAAACCACTGGGGATTTGAGTGCTCAACCTCTCAGAAGGCCAATAAAACTACATCCCATGCAAAAGACCATTTCTTTTAATCTAAGGTTGTTCAGTCAACCTTTGAATTATAAAACTGAGCCCATAATTCACAGCTTCTTATTATTTATTATACATATGGACCTAAGAGATGTCCCATCACCTTTTAAGAAATAATTTTGAAGTTTATTTTACAGTATACAAAGAAATTATATTTAAGAGTTAAAAGCAAATATCACAGTGTCAAGACAAAATGAACCATCGAAAGCTGGGAAACAGCATATACCACCGACTTGTATCATTAAACAGCTACATTCTAGTTGGTTTATAACATTACACAGCAAATATTTGAACATTTTTGTATTGATCAAGAAAGTTAAAAATATTTTACAATAAAATATGTACAAATAAATTAGATACAGCATAGGTTATCATTTTATGTGGATTGTTCTAAACATAATATCTTTATTATAAAGACAATTTACAAGAACACTATTATGCATGTGCATGTATATATAGATACACACACAAAAACAAACATATATACTTTAATTAAATGGGTATTTTACTGTGTGATATATTCAAGATACTTTTCAAAAATAAAATTCTGTACATAGGTCTAACACCTAATTGGCATAAATAGTTTACCATAACAAGATAAAAAACTGCAATGAACATCTCGTATCAATTGCAAAAAGATAAGAGTATCTCACATAGCTTAAAAATGAAGCCGCTATATTGAAAAAAGATTTGAAATGTTTTCGTTCATAGTGTATCGAGAGATTTTATAGTTTTCTGGTTAGAGCAATAAGAGTTACAAGTATAAAAGGGAGTGATCAGCGTCTCGCATGTTAACACTAGATTGCCTCTGTTCCGCTTTTTTTATGCTAATGCTTTCTGGTTTATAAAGTTTACCTTGGTCAACGGACCAAATTTCAGGTGCCGAGTCCTCACCCATACAGACATCTGATAAGGTTTCTATTTTGGACCAATTATGGTCTTTTTTGGTAGTAAGATCTATTAAGAAACTTCTCCAGTGAGCATTCCGGTCATGGATCTAGGGGGGGAAAAAACGAAGATTATAGAGGAAAGAAATGTTTCTGAATAGTAATTTAAAACAATTGAAGATTTTACTTTCATTAACCATGTTCAAAATGGAATAGGGTTGATTTTAACATTCCAATGCTGCACTGGGATGGGCGAAGGGGTTAGCTGGGCTCTGAAATGTGAGAATGATTCTACAGTACTAATTCTGACCTATTTACTGTTCCAGGTCCACTGCCATGACACAGTGTTGGCAGAAATGTGACTCTGAGCACACAGGTGAATGCTAAACTTGAACAATGGAAATTGGGACAGTCCTGATTTTCCTCCCCAAAGAGGTCACTTCAAGGACCCAAATGGCGTCCTAGCGATCTTGCTCGCAGTCCAGTTTATCACCTGGAGCTGTGTGTCCTATCAGAACTCTGAGAATGCATCTGAAGTTTCAAGAAATGGTAAGACACTGTATCTCGTATCTACAGTATGAGGGTGAAACCACTTTCCACAGCATTTGTGATCAGAGCCCTGCAACCTGACCCAATCCCAGCAGAACCTGATTACAAGGGCTGCGTCTGGATCAGGTGGGAAAACAACGGGACTGTCTCTGGCTGGGGTGGGTTCTCCTCCTCCTGCCTGTGGCAGCTGCGTGCCCTGCTCCTGCCGGCCACTGCCACCTCGCTGCTCTGCATGTGTTGCAATCACGGAGTGAGTGTGCCAAAAAGTGGCCGTGACTCTCATTCCATAGTGCACACAGCACAGTGGGGAGCAGCAGCCAGCAGGCTATGCAGCAGTCAGCACATTCATCTGCCACTGTGCCAGCCCCACAGGCAGGAGGTGACAGTGATGCTGACTCAGGTTCGCAGGAAATATTGGGGTCAGTTTGGGTCTCAGGCTCAGGTTGGGTGGGCTTAGATCTGGTTCAGGTCCAGGTTGGGCCTAAAAATTAGGCCCGAGGAGACCTCTAATTGTGATTTAAAAAAAACCCAGCTATAGCAGCATCCGCTTTACATTAGCTAGGTTCTTGTCTTTCCTCATGTTTCATTTCCTGTATGATCAGATTTTGCTGTTTAAAAATAACTGGATTTTAAGACCAGTTTGGCTGTCAGGCCTGAGAATTGGTACGTCATCTGGTCCATGACTGGGGCACCTAGGTGCTACAACAGTATAAATAATAGGTCTGTCAATTAATAGCAGTTAACTCAAGCAATTAACGCAAATCATGTCCTCTGGAATGGTGGTTGAAGCATTGAGGGGCATACGAATGTTTGGCATATCTGGCATGTAAATACCTTGCAATGCCAGCTGCAGCAGTGCCATGCAAACATCTGTTCTCACTTTCAGGTGCCATTGTAAATAAGAAGCAGGCAGCATTATCTCCCGTAAACGTAAACAAACTTGTTTGTCTTAGCAACTGGCTGATCAAGAAGTAGGACTGAGTGGACTTGTAGGCGCTAAAGCTTTACATTGTTTTGTTTCTGAGTGCAGCTATGTAACAAAAAAATTTTCTACATTTGTAAGTTACAAGAAATACGATTTCTTTTATCTTTTTTACAGTGCAAATATTTGTAATAAAAAATAATAATATAAACTGAGCACTGTGCACATTATATTCCGTGTTGTAGTTGAAATCAATATATTTGAAAATGTAGAACATCCAAAAATATTTATAACACATTTAAATTGGTATTCAATTATTGTTTAACAATGCGATTAAACCTGTGATTAATCGCCACTATTTTTTAAAATCTCGCCATTAATTGTGATTATTTCTTGTAATCATTTGACAACCCTAATAAATAATATTAAAAGCCTGATGTAATTGTAAATTAGCACCCTAATCCTCCCCCTCATCCTAACAGGATTTATTTTTCATAAGGAATCAAAACTGAAGCATCAACTCTAATCCCTAGTAAATTAAAAAAAAAACCTAAAAAAAAAAAAAACCAGCTGCAGAAATGTAGCTCCCTGCCCCTTTCATCCCTAATTAAACTTCTGTACTGCAGTTTAATTGCTACAAAGGCAGCAGAGAGGCAACGTACCGATACGTGTCTCCGTAAGGTGGACATGTCTGTGAAGGTTCTCTCACAAGCCCTGCACTTGTATGGTTTTTCACCGGTGTGAATACGCTGGTGACGCCTGAGAGCTCCTTGCTGAGTAAATGTTTTTCCGCACTGTTCACAGAAATATGGACGTGTCTCTGCAAATGAACAAAACCCACAACCGCTGAAGATCAGTCCCTTTGGGCCTGATCCTGCAGGTGCTTCGGTATATGCTTAACTTTACTTATGTGAGTAACAGGACTATTTACGTGAGCAATGCTGGATTAAAGCACTTGCACAACAGCCCTGCCTCCCACAATCATGTGATGAATATTTCTAGCCCCCCTGGTTGTGAAGAAAAGCTTGAAAATGTGACCCAAGTGAAACTGATCCAGCAGGGCCTGCCTGTGTTTCCAAAAGGAGGTGCAACAGCCAACAGAACCAGGGAGGTAGCTACCTGGCCCCATCCTCTCTACTAAAGCAGATCAGGCCCCTCTTCTGGGGAATGCTACCCTGCTACTGGCTCCTGCCACCAGTTCACCCTCTGCTAGTGTGATGGCCATGGAGGATGGGCATTTGGGGGAGTGTACAGGGCTCTGGATTGCTTTAATCAAGCTCTGCAAATAATTAAAGTTAGGAATGTGTGTAAGTGTTTGCAGGATAAAGGTCTTCGAGAAAGAATTTCCGAACAAAGAGTCAAACTGCACTTGGCCCAATGTAACCAACTACCGTACATTGTATCTCGGAGGCAACGCAGGGTATATTAGTTATTTTTTAAATACTGTATGAATTATTTTTCCTTTACAAAAAATATGAGTAAGTATGAACTCTGGCTTCAAATCACTCCCCCCTCACTATACTTATGTAGCCCATCAAAAAGATTGTTGAGTTAAAGGCTAACGCTCCTTTTGCAAACAATTTCAGATCCAAACTTCCACCAGCATCTACTCATTTATTGCCAAAAACATCTGTTTGCTTTGTTACCTGCATGAACGTTACTGTGTTGGGCTAGCGAGGCTCTCAGTCCAAACGTTTTCCCACAAACACCACATTTATAGGGCTTAGCTCCCATGTGGCATCGCTTATGGCATTTTAAGTACTCATTGGTGGCAAAATGTTTTCCACACACGTCACATTTAAAGAGACGCTCTCCTGTAAAAAAAGCAAAAGACAATCTGAATTCTCTTACCAGTTACCTCCGTAACCTCTTCCTGGCCAAGTCTGATGTTCTGTTGTATTTTGCCCGTGCTAATCCTCCTGCTCTCTTTGACACATTTGATCAGTCCTTTCTCCTGGATGATCAGTAACCTTTCAATTTCCATGAGTCTCTGCTCTCTTGGTCTTCAACTGGCTTCCCCTCCACCACGCTTTGTTGGCAACTCTCAGGAGTCTGACCCCTTTTTCCCCTCTTCATCGTATCCCTTTGTGACCTCATTAAGAACAGAAGAACGGCCATACTGGGTCAGACCAAAGGTCCATCTAGCTCAGCATCCTGTCTTCCAACAGTGGCCAATGCCAGGTTCTTCAGAGGGAATGAACAGAACAGGTCATCATTGGGTGGTCCATCTCCTGTCATCCATGCCCAGCTTCTGGCAAACAGAGGCTAGGGACACCATCCCTGACCATTCTGTCTAATAGCCCTTGATGGACCTATCTTCCGTGAATTTATCTAGTTCTTTTTTGAACCCTGTTATCATTTTGGCCTTCATAACATCCCCTGGCAACAAGTTCCACAGGTTGTCTGAGCATTGTGTGAAGAAATACTTCCTTTTGTTTTAAACCTGCTGCCTATTAATTTCATTGGGTGATCCCTAGTTCTTGTGTTATGCAAAGGAGAAAGTAACACTTCCTTATTCACTTTCTCCACACCAGTCAAGATTTCATAGGCCTCTACCACATCATCTCTTTTAGTCATCTCTTTTCCAAGCTGAAAAATCTCAGTCTTTTTAATCTCTCCTCATATGGAAGCTGTTCCATACCCCAATCATTTTTGCTGTCCTTCTCTGTACCCTTTCCAATTCTAATATATATTTTTTGAGACGGGGTGACCAGATCTGCACACAGTATTCAAGAAGTGGGCATACCACGGATTTATATAGAGGCATTATGATATTTTCTGTCTTGTTATCTATCGCTTTCCTAATGGTTCCGAACATTCTGTTAGCTTTTTTGGCTGCCATTGCACACTGTGCGAATATTTTCAGAGAACTATCCACAATGACTCCAAGGTCTCTTTCTTGAATGGTACCAGCTAATTTAGATCCCATCATTTTGTATGTACAGTAGAACCTCAGAGTTACGAACACCTCAGGAATGGAGTTTGTTTGTAACACTGAACAAAACGTTATGGTTCTTTCAAAAGTTTACAACTGAACATTGACTTAATGCAGCTTTGAGACTTTGTTATGCAGAAGAAAAATGCTTTTAACCATCTTAATTTAAATGAAAAAAGCAAAGAAAGTTTCCTTATTTTGCCAAATCTTTTTTTTTAAACTTTCCCTTTTTATTAGTAGTTTACATTTATCACAGTACTATATTGTATTTGTTTTTTTAATCTGCGTCTGCTGCTGCTGACTGCATACTTCTGGTTCCAAATGAGGGCTGTGGTTGACTGGTCAGTTTGTAACTCTGGTGTTCGTAACTCTGAGGCTCTACTGTATAGTTGGCATTATGTTTTCTAGCATGCATTATTTGGAAGAAGAAATTCAATGTTGATAAATGCAATTTTGTTGCCCAGTCACCCAGTTTTGTGAGGTCCCTTTGCAACTCTTCGCAATGTGGACTTAACTATTTACTCACTCGGCCTCAGCGGCCGTTTCTATGCAGATGACTCCCAAAATCCCTCTCTCTATCCCAATCTCTTTCTTCAGTCTTGCATCTCCCACAGGCTTTCTGATGTCTACCTATCCAGGTACCCACATGGCCCTCATCATCTAAGTACCTCCTGTAAGTTAAAAATAGAAAGTGCACTTCCCTGCCCCTACCTATTCCCTGCTGCCAAGAGGCTTAGGAATTTGGATGATTTCTGTTCTACCGGGATGTCCTGCAGACAACTTGTATTCAACCTGACCAAATAAAGGGCTGAGCATGGTACAGGGAGGGGCCCAGAGTGTTTAATTCCTACCTGTATGTGTCCTCTTGTGACCATTTAGTTTGCCTTTGTCAGCAAAGCAAGCTCCGCAGTCCTCACAAATATATGGCTTTTCTCCTGTATGAGACCTACAGGCAGTGACACACAGAGAGATAGTGAGAAAACACAGCTAGATAGGCAGTGCTTAATTTGTAATGAAAGAAGTGCCAGGGCTCAAGCCATTTTTTTCCTTTCATAACTGAGGCGGCAAGCCCGGAGGTGCCGGGGCTATGAACTGCCAAGCTTAGACGTTCCAGGGCTCAGCCCTGGCAAGCCCCAGCACAAATTAAGCTCAGTAGACAGGGGGGATTTTAAATAGCATTTCCTCTTGAAATTAATTTCCTGTTCTGTGGACGTTACGGTCCCGGAGAGTTTGCCTAGATTTTCTATGCGGGAGTTGGCATAAATGTGTTCAGCTCAGCAAGGAAATTGAAGGTTTGCATGCATATTACATCAAAGATGCATGCAGCCCCTAAGGTGTACTGTTGCAATGAATGACCCTATCTGATGCTTGGGATTTTGCATGAATATTGTGCAGGGGGGGAAGGGGGAGCCTAGAAAATCCTTGGTAAAGACATTTATACTCCTCAGATCGAGTAAGTCGGTGTAGCTTCATTAATCTGAAGGAGCTCGGCTGACTCACACCAGCTCAGGATCATTCCCTTACAATGCCTTACAGGGGAGCATGCAAGATTTTCCTCTGGCTGTTCCTTTCTTTTTCTTCCTTCGTGCCTCAAAAGCAGCATCAGCCCTAAGACTCTGTGGCCTAAAGCACGGACAGCCCAACTATACTATTGTCCTATACTGGCTGCTAGACGATACAGCAGAGCATAGGCGCCGACTTCCCCTCTGCCGGATGGGTGCTCGACCCTCCCACCCCTGGCCCCGCCCCTGTACCACCCTCGTCCCACCCCCATTCCACCCCTTCCCAAAAGTCCCCGCCCCACCGTGCGAGGAGGGGGAGCTTGGCTGCTGGTGGATGCAGAGCACCCACTCATTTTTCCCCGTGGGTGCTCCAGCCCTGGAGCCCCCACAGGGTTGGCTCCTATGTACCAGAGTGATGAAGCGAATATCCTACTCCTCTGAGAAGCTCCCGATACTGATAAACTCCTTGTGAGAGTATATGTATGCTCTTGCTGTGATCAGCCAGGAACTGATAAAGCCAGGGGTTATTTCAAATAAAAGGGCTGCTTGCCTATCTTAGCAGGTGAATGAGGCAAAGGAGAGAAAACAATAGTGAGTGCAGACAGACAAGACCAGGTGACCTGAAGAAGAGCTCTGTGTGGCTTGAAAGCTTGTCTCTCACCCCCACAGAAGTTGGTCCAATAAAATATGGTCTCATCCACCTGACTCTCTAATATCCTGGGGCCAACCTGGCTACAACTGCACTACATACAACATGTGGTTCCTAGACATTTACACAAGTATATTACTTTAGTTTATCATCAAGACTGTATTTGTCTTTGGAAGAAAAAAAAACCTCACATGTAGCAGATATCAATGACCTCACTATTTATAAGTGTGACGAACGTACTGGGGCAGATACTCCGCTGCTGTAAATTGGCACAGCAGAAAGATTTAGTCCCACTGATCTCAATTTAAATACTGGCTTTTAAAAAATTCTACTTTAGTTTTAGTTATCTTGGGCCTTATTGATGGGTCTGCTTTTTCCCCTCTGGCTCCAGAAAGACTAGCCTCTGAAGGTTATTTCTTATGACACAAACAGCAGAGAAGAGCCAGAACTTACAAAAGACTGGCGGCTGCTGCTTTGGTAGTGGTGACAGCAATGTGGATGTGTTTTCTTTCCTTGCGCTAGCAGCAGATCTCTCCAGGCACCTACAGTGCGTTCTGGGCTATCATTCTCAACATGTGTAAATCACACAAACTGATTTGCACCAGCTGAGAGTCAGGCCCTTGGTCTTTAACTCAGGAGGACGTTCCCACTTTTAAAGAGCGAGGTTGCTAAGGAAAATCTTGCACGATATGTTTAAGACTATCCACGTGGAATCTGATTTTAAACGAGCTAAAACAAGGACATTCTGAGTCAAACGTCCCGCATCTGTAACTTTCTGTGCTGTTTTCACATTCCAGCTCATACTATACGATAGGCAAGATCATGCATGGTTTTGAGACGTCAGTCAAAATGCTGCACATTGTACAAGAGGTGGCATGCAAACAAACCCTGAACTTCCTTGATTTGTTGGTGTAATTCTGACTTTCTGGGCTAGATCTTATACCAATGTAAATCAGCAGAGCTCAACGGGACTTTGATGGCATTTTCTATGTATATATCTTAGGCACTTAAACATTGAAGTATCTAAGCAAATCCACAATCTTTTTAATGTATTTCTCCTCAACACTGCTGTGAGGTAGGGCAGTGCTATTGTACCCATTTTACAGGTGGGGAACTGAGGCACGGAGAGACTACATGACATGCCCAAGGTCACATACAAAGTCTGTGACAGACAACGGGATTGAACCTGGGCCTCCTAAATCTGAGACTAGTGCCCTAACCACTGGACAATCCTTCCCCTCTTGCCATTTTTTACACTAGCTGAGGATCTGGCTCAATCTTATTTGGAAGTAATCCCTATATGTTTGCCTATGTATGAATGGTACTGCTATGTTTTAAGTCTTTCCCAAGGGTGAGGTAATGACCCTGGAGTAGACAAACAACTTTACATAAATAAAAGAACTACACTTTGTTAATCATTGATATTACAGGCCAACATAAATCCCAGCATTCCTCTATTACATGGATACTGCAGAAAAATGACTGGGGGACAGTGGGTCGCCCAAGGGAAGGCGTGCTGAAGCAGGGTGCATGCAGGGTTCAGTAATGGGAGAAGCGGTACTGTAGGCTGACCTGGTGTGGATCTTAAGCTGTGATGGCTGTGCAAATTTGGAATGACAAATGCTACATTCGTAGGGTTTTTCCCCTGTATGTGTCCGCATGTGAAACACCAATGCAGTTCGAGAGCTCAGAATCTTCCCACAGACTGAACACAGTGGGCGCTTCACTCTCCCTTCATGCTTCCGCATATAATGTGTCCTCACGTCTCTCTTTCTTTTAAATGTAGCATTGCAGAGAGTGCAGGCAAATTGCCTTTCTTCAGTATGGACACACGCTCTGTGCTCTTTCCAGCTGTTGTAGCTAGCAAATGACTTGCTACAGATATCACACTGATAGACTTTACCAGGCAAGGACTGATGGACATCTTTGCAGTGATCCACATATTTTTTCCGAGAGACAAACTGCTCATCACATTTATCACATGTTATAACATAGGCAGACTTCTTAGTTACCCGGGCCTTAGTTACCTTCTTTATTTTAAAGTTTTCACCTGATTCATTTTCTTCAGCATCTTTATCATTAGAGGAGTCATCGTCATCATCTGTACTAACATCCTCGTTATCTTTACCACCATCTGCTTCAGAATAAACTGCATCGTAATCTCCCTCCTCTTCCCCCTTCACATTAGTTTCTTCTTCATCCTCATCCCCATCCCCATCTTCATTTTCATCTTCTCTGTTAGCTTCAGCTTCATCATATTGCCCCTTCCTTTCTCCCCCTTCATTGCTGCAATCCACTTGTGCATTAGATGAGCTCCCTGGTTCTTCCTCGTAGTCCATGGCTTCTTTGCTCCTGGTAGCTTTTCGCAACCCAGTATCTGATGCCCCAACCCATCTTTCTTTGCTAATATCGGTTTCACAGTACGTTGCATCTGGTCTATCTGCAGGTGGAACTACCATCCAGTAGACTGGCATAAGCTTCCTGTCTTGCCCAGATTCATGTATTTTTCTGTTAAAAACAGAACACAACCCTAGTAGGTTAAACACCTGGTTTTATATGCATGCACACCGAAGGAATCGGGTTTCTCATACTCGTTTTAATGTTGCCTTTCACAAACAAGTAGAACATCTGGAACAAGAGAGCAAGGAAATATTGTAGAAAGGTGAGACCAGATAATTAACGATAACTGAAGTGTCTTATGCAAGTTATTCTGTAGAAGCATTACTTAAAGCGTTGGGTATCCTTGCTTTCACAGTTAGCAATGGATACTACACTGAGGGACTGGCAGAAGTTTAAAACCAGAAGGTCATCAGGAAAAGACTCTCTCTAAAGCAAACTTGTGTGTTACCTGATTAATATCATGACTATAAATTCAGTCTAACAAATGGGTTCTTACAAATACAACTTGACATCCTCTTGCTTTACTTTTAATTAAATTAAGAGCAATTAAATACTAAATGGCATACTTTTAAATATCTACTGCATTTGACCCTTAGTACCTCCTTAAAGAAGCACATATTTGCCACATTTGACCCTGAAACACTTTGTGTGTGATTCTCAAACAACAAAACCGATGTTTCACTTTAATTGAAAGGTTAAGAATTTCATTGTAGGCCATTTGTGATTTCTCCACAATGCAAAGGCACTATTCAGCTCTAAGATACATGGAAAAAATTCCCATTGTTTTCACACAGGACGTGTGCATGGGAAGGTGGATAAGAAAGCAGAACTGGGATTCATCACTTCAGCGTAATCTTGAGTTCACTGTTACAATACAGTGACTATGGAAAGATATGCAGTGTTTGGTTTTTAAACAAATTAGAAATGTCATTGAAGGTGTAAACTTCATGCAATGACATGCCTGCTTTCTGCATGCAATTATACAAAGCAAATCTGCGTACTGTTTGGGCAGATAGTCGATTACGGTAATCTGTCTTTTTAACAGTGTAACTACAGTACTTAGCGCAACAGAATCCCAATACTTAACTAGAACCCTTAGGCACCATCATAATACCAATAAACAAGAACATAACACAAACATTTTCTTATAAAAATACTAGCAGGTGGCAACATCTCTATTTGTGTAAATTGCAGCACCAACAGGTTTCTTATTAATTTAGGACCAGAAACAGAAACCCTTATGAACACTGAGATAAGGGTATCAAAACCTGTCTCAAAGAAATTGGTAATCCTGCATAGTCTAGATTTGAACTCTTAACAACCACAAATTTAAAACAAATTATTTGGGAGATTTCTGCATGAGATCGATCTGCAGGTGATAAGATAACACAGAACATGAGACAGAGTGCCACACTGCATTCTTTTTAAAGACTACAGTTTGTGTGCTGGGCACACCAAAGACTGATACTGTGTAACTGCAACTGCTTTAAAAGTCTGGAATTATCTGCTCATCCTGCTATTGTGAATTTCACTCCTACTGTACTACTTCATTTATTTTTCTACTCCTATGTGTTCAGTCTGCATTTTCCTAAAATTTAGCCTCACTGAACCCTCTTCTTTGAGCTCACTGTTTATACTATATAGAACCTAATTCTTTCTGTCAATCACACTTCTCTCCCTTAGTACCTTTGTTTCTTTCTCACTACACACATCAGTGTCACACAAAAGTCTCTGCATGCAGATTTTCTTCAGAAACAGACGGATGGTATCTTTTTACATATGCAATCTCATGAGGGGATTCTTTAAAGTGTCAACGTTATTGATTTATTAAATGCATTAATAAAATTTAAGAAAGAATTATATATATAGGGATAAAATTATTCTCTGTAGTTGCATTAGCTAGGATAAAGTTACAGGGGCCAATAATCCTCATGCTTGAGTGGAAGCATGGTCTCGTGGTGAAGGTGCGGGACTGGACTCAGAAGATCTGGGTTCAATTCCTAGATCTGCTACAGGCTTCCTGTGTCATCATGAGCAATTTCTCTGTGTAATAGTTCCCTGCTGGGAAAATAATACAGCAGGGTGGATTTGATTTAAATCACTAGTCAGGAAGACTTGATTTAATCATGGTTTTTTACATAAAAGTGCATTCTTGTTGGTTGTTATAACCTTAATACATATTCTTCAGAACTCAGAGATAGATGTAGGTTTCATTTTTAGAAGGTATGCACTATGCATTTTTAAAGTGATTTATTTCGAAAAAATGTCAGATTAGTTCTACAGCTATATCAGAAAATGAATGACTGTTTGGTTATTTCATTTACCAAAGGTAACTGAAGCAGATATTTATGAAGTCATTGGGAGGTGAACTATTTCCAATTCAACAGGCTAATCATCAGACCAGTTTCCTACCTGGTGGATGCTCTAATTTATGCCAGCTGCCTATGGCTCCAACAGGGGTTATGGCAGTCAGATAATGGGAGTATAGGGATATACCCCCATACATCCACAGGGGGTGCGGTGAAGTAGGAGCATTACAGTGGCATGGTCTCAGCAAAGGATTCCTCCATACTGGAGCCATCCTCTTATTGGCAACTATTACAGTTTTAGGGCTGCTTTGAGTTGACTCCAACACAGCAGATCTGGGCCCAGGATTTCAACTGTACAGGACTCCGGAGAAGAGAAAAATAAAAACGTATATATTTAAATACCTCTCATATAACCTAACATTTCTTTTCCATATTTAATAGTGCCAATACCTCCGGACCTCCCAAAACATGTACGTCACTTATTTGACCTGGCCTTTTCCACGGCTGGGGAAGCAGAGGACTCCAGAGGGAGACAGAAAAGAGGACAGAGGTATGAGTATGAGGGTCATAATAGGAGGATTGAATCTCTGAAAAAGTCTGAAGAGGGTCCTGGAATCAGTTCAGGACTCAGGAGGGCTGTAACAGCTGAAAGTCAGGAATTCTGACCTGGGCCAATGGGAATTCTATATTTATGCTCTCATAAAAATCAAATTCTGTCTGTTTGCAGATCTGGAGACTGCTGTGAAATGTTACTGATTCGTTTCTAGTCAGTCAGTGCAGAAAAGGCCTGTGTGAAAGCCCACACTACCTCGACACAGCCTGCAGGGCACAGGATCAAATAAAAATAGATTTGTGATCATCGTTAGCCAGGTCTTGCTCATTTTTAGCACTTCTCAGTTCTCCCGGGCTCATGTTTAAAACCCAAAGGCTGAGACATTCAAAGCCACTAAAGGGGATTTAGCTGCACAACTCCCAGTAATTTCAATGCATTTAAATTCCCTGCATGGCTTTGAAAACATCAGCCCAGAGCTGTTGCAAACTGATAATATCCTGACCCAAAGCCCACTGTAGTCAGTGGAAAGACTCCTATGGCCTTCCAAGTGCCCAAAGAACCTAGCTCTGAAGCAATCAGGATCTTGAAAATACTCCTCTCTCAATGTCCACACACACACACAAAATGCTGTACCTTACATGGGTATTGTAAGCAGACCTCTGAGCAAAACTGGCTGGGCAGCGTTCACATTTATAAGGTTTCTCTCCGGTGTGGGTTCGAATGTGAACTGTCAGGCCACATTTGGAGCTGATAACCTTGTTGCAGTATGGACATGCCTGGGGATTCCTTTTCTTTTCATGCACCCTCCGGATATGGTCATTTATATCCTTCCGGCGCTTGAACCTCTTGTCACAAAACACGCAGGGGAAGCGTCGCTCGTCATTGTGAACCGTGAGGCGGTGCTGCCTGAGGTTCTGGCGATTTGAGAAGAGCTGGTCGCACATATTGCAGCTGTGTTTGAGGACTATGTTGATGTCGTGTTCCAGCTCCATGTGCGACTGATAGTGTTTGATGAAATGGAATGACTGGTTACACTTCTCACATGTGTACATTTGTGGCAAGACTTTTGATACGTTGCGAGGTGATTTCCTGCGTTCAGTTTTACTGGGGCGCTCAGAAATTAAACTATTTTCATCCTCCTCCTGGCCAGGGAGCACATTTTTGATCACTATGCAGGTTTCCTTTGAGTCTGACCGGTTTAGGGCACAATGGCTTGTCTTATTTTCCTCTGGGTTGACTGTATCCATGCTAATCATCTTACCTGTCTCTATTTTGTTCTGTTTGTCTGACTTTGCCATCCCAGCTTTCGACTCCAGAAGATCTGTCCTGCCTTTATTGGGATTTGCAGGTTGTCCATCAACAATCTCATAGTCTGGTCGCAATTTTCTGCATTTCTGGCTGTCCCAAAATTTTCTCTTCATGGATGTCGCCCCAATTTGGGAAGAATCATTCACTTCATTGTCTTCTGCTTGCTGGACACGAACCCACTGGGACCCACCATTTTCACATATCTGACCTTTCAAATGGACACTCAAATCTAAGGCTTTTCTACCCTCCGCCTTCATTTCTTCACAAATGTCAAGCAAATCCTTGCACTCGAGTCTCTCGGCTACCTCCTTCATCCGGTGCAACTTTTCTGCATCAATCTCTACTTCTGCAGTATAGACGAATTCCAGAAAGGAAGTGAATTCTTCTGTGTAAATGTCCTGTAGAGTCACGGTGCAATTCTTAGCATCCAACATCTCACCGTGAAGAAAAAGCCCCTTAAAGTAATTGCTGGAAGCAGCCAAGACAGCCTTGTGAACCAGAAACTCCTCCTGGATCCCTAGGTGTTCAGTATGGACCGTCACATCACAGAGGTGGCCAAACTGATAGAGCGAATGCAGCGCACTCAGAAGGTTTGAAGCAGCAACTTTGGATTTCATTAGAATTTTCTTCTTCTCCATCCTGCCAGAAAAAAAAAGAAGAGTCCATTAGAGCACATCTCATCCACCTGCACCAATCATCTTCACATTCATCTTAACTGCAAAGCAGACCATCACACTCACTCACAGTAGTGATTGAGAGACTCATTGACGCTTGCTCTCTTACCTTCTAATTCACAAAGCTTGACAAAGACTATAAGTCTATTGAGGCGACTGCTGTCACCAAATGTACTTTGTTAATTTATCGTGACAGGCTTAATTTTAATTATTTAGGATAATCCTTCACTGTAAATGTTCTGTAGCATGTTTGGCAAAATAATTAAGTATTAGTAAAATGAGACCAAGGAACTAAATTGTAAAACTCTTATACAGTGTTTTTCATCTGTAGATCCCAAAACACTTTACAAAGGAGGTTACATATCATTCCCCCCATTTTACAGATGGACAAACTGAGGCACAGAGAGGGGAAGTAATTTGCCAAAGGTCACCTTGCAGGCCAGTGGCAGGTTGCAAACTGAGTCCCAATCCAGTATTCTACCCAGTAGGCCACACTACCTGCATGACAGCAACAGGTGGTTAAATCTTTGTTGAGCAGAGAGTCTAGCGGGTTTTTAATGAGCATACCCAGGCTAGGAGATTAATGGTGCGAGTTTGTGAGGTTCTACTGTTTGCAATACTTAAATTGTATGAATATTACATACAGAAATATATAGAACATGCAAGGAAATAAAGACACAGATCTGGTTTAAAATTTTGGAAATGTTGACAATATTTTGGCAAAAAAAAAAATTGAGAAATTCTTGCAGATTTTCATTCAGCCTAGAGGGATTGAAATTTTGCGATTAAAAATTTCAATCATTTTTCACAGAAAAATTCTGCATTTTTCCAACTATCTCTAGACACATCCTCTAAATATTATAGCAGTAAGAAAGAAGCTTGATGGTTCTGTGCTTTTCTGCCTCTAGACGCACAAGACACTAACACTGTGTCTTAAACTATAAACCCTGAGGAGCAAAGACAGTCTTTCTGTGTGTGTTTGTACAGGTCCCAGCACAATGGTGCCATAATACTGACTCGGGCCTTTGGAAGACACCATAAATGTTTCCTAATAACATATAAATGCATCAATTATAGTACTGGATATCATTATTAATGAGGAATAAGTTATTGATCAAGGAATCAATTCTGAAGCACTTAGAGGAGAGGAAAGTGATCAGGAACAGTCAGCATGGATTCACCAAGGGCAAGTCATGCCTGACTAATCTAATTGCCTTCTATGACGAGCTAACCGGCTCTGTGGATGAGGGGAAAGCGGTGGACGTGTTGTTCCTTGTCTTTAGCAAAGCTTTTGACACGGTCTCCCACAGTATTCTTGCCAGCAAGTTAAAGAAGTATGGGCTGGATGAATGGACTACAAGGTGGATAGAAAGTTGGCTAGATTGTCGGGCTTAACGGGTAGTGATCAATGGCTCCATGTCTAGTTGGCAGCCGGTATCAAGTGGAGTGCCCCAAGGGTTGGTCCTCGGGCCGGTTTTGTTCAATATCTTCATAAATGATCTGGAGGATGGTGTGGATTGCACCCTCAGCAAGTTTGCAGATGACACTAAACTGGGAGGAGAGGTAGATACACTGGAGGGTAGGGATAGGATACAGAGGGACCTAGACAAATTAGAGGATTGGGCCAAAAGAAATCTGATGAGGTTCAACAAGGACAAGTGCAGAGTCCTGCACTTAGGACGGAAGAATCCCATGCACCGCTACAGACTAGAGACCGAATGGCTCAGCAGCAGTTCTGCAGAAAAGAACCTAGGGGTTACAGTGGACGAGAAGCTGGATATGAGTCAACAATGTGCCCTTGTTGCCAAGAAGGCCAATGGCATTTTGGGATGTATACGTAGGGGCATTGCCAGCATATCGAGGGACGCGATCGTTCCCCTCTATTCGACATTGGTGAGGCCTCATCTGGAGTACTGTGTCCAGTTTTGGGCCCCACACTACAAGAAGGATGTGAAAAAATTGGAAAGAGTCCAGCAGAGGGCAACAAAAATGATTAGGGGACTGGAACCCATGACTTATGAGGAGAGACTGAGGGAACTGGGATTGTTTAGTCTGCGGAAGAGAAGAATGAGGGGGGATTTGATAGCTGCTTTCAACTACCTGAAAGGGGGTTCCAAAGAGGACGGATCTAGACTGTTCTCAGTGGTAGCTGATGACAGAACAAGGAGTAATGGTCTCAAGTTGCAGTGGGGGAGGTTTAGGTTGGATATTAGGAAAAACTTTTTCACTAGGAGGGTGGTGAAACACTGAAATGCATGACCTAGGGAGGTGGTGGAATCTCCTTCCTTAGATATTTTTAAGGTCAGGCTTGACAAAGCCCTGGCTGGGATGATTTAGTTGGGGATTGGTCCTGCTTTGAGCAGGGGGTTGGACTAGATGACCTCCTGAGGTCCCTTCCAACCCTGATATTCTATGATTAATAGGTTATGTCAATTCCACTAGCCCCATATGACCCAGGTTAGTACTCCTCACCCTGAAGAGTTTTCTTCATAGGAAGTTATAGATACCCACGGTGCCTGGTCTGAAAGGTATAAGATGGGGTTCTCCCCTCTTTGAGGTGGATTTAGATATAGGTCCAGATGGTTCATGCCAACTCATTTCAAAACTAAGTGATGAAAATGCTAAAACAGTCACTACATTACCTAGGACATTAGTAAGGGATATGTAGCTAGGAACTGATTTTGATCACTATGTTATCCATTTAGTATCCCAAGATATATCCCATAGCTTTGAACAACTCTGGTAGCACACAGTAATGCCCCAATTCTGATATTCTCACTCACACTGAGCAGTACTGTACTCCACTACTAGTGCCAATGCGGTCATTAGGACTATTCTTGGAGTAAGGAACGGTTCCGTTTAAGTCAGGGTTTCAGAATCTACCCCTAAACTGGCAAACCTTTGTGTATGAGCCAAAATGTCTATATAGTGGGTAGTTACCCACTCTTCCTCATAACCTTTAGCCTACTGTGGTATGCTGAGATTCAATATAATTCATGGAGTAAATTACACTGCCCCAGTTTGTTTGGCATGTGTTACCTGTTCTACCACTATATGTTCCCTTATAGTGCTAGGAAAACAATAGCTTTAGGTTGGTGTCTCTTGTGACAGGTATAGGTCTTCCCTTGCTACAAGTCCTATCCATACAGAGTAGGTACACTCCAAATTCTTTACCCAGGTAACTTTTAGTTAGTACAGGGGGTCTTAGTAGCATAATATAGTACGGTGATGTTAAACACCCAGCCGGAGGACCTGATCTGACCTATTAGATGTAGTTATGTGGCTTAAGAGTAAATTTCTAGCCCTCCCGGATGCAAAATTAACCTCCCAAATGCAAAACAATTACAAACCAATGATGCACTGCTGTCTTCCTTAGTCTGCAGACAGCCTGAAACAACAACTTGGAGGTGTGAACTCCTTTGCTCCAATTCATCTCATAGTGATGTTAACTTAAGAGCATAAGTGACACATGAAATAGTTAATGGTACGTAATCACTGACAATTTTATTGTATGACATGGGGAAAATGGTGGAAGTGAAGCCAATGGGAAGGAACTGGGCTTTGCTGTAGGAAAGGATATGCAGAGAAAAGATAGGAGGAGACAAAACAAGAGAGAACAGTTGAGAGAAACAGAAAGAAAGAGAAGGAAAAGAAACAAGGCAGATATAGTGGGTGTCCTAAGAGTAAGTTAGTTTTCACATTGAGCGATTGATGAATGTGGCTTTAATAAGAATAATAAACTAAATATGTAGTTACTAAATCAAGGCCAGATTCCACCCTTGATCTTTGTGGGGATCTTCCACTGACAGCACTGGGAGATCCACTGTAGATTGAGGGGAGTATGGAATCCTAAAGGAAAGCCCCAACAACAACTAAAAAAGGCATTTGGCCCACTCCAAAAATGAGTTTGACACTTCTGGTCTAGTAGAAGCTTAAAAATTATTATTATTTAATGTGTGTTTACCTAAACTGTATAACTTAGTTACAACTAAATTTTAGAACCTAAAGAGGAGCACGAGGCCAAAGCAAACAGCTGGAGTGGCTTTCTCTTACTTGTTGGCTCCGTTTTACAGGATGCAAAAGCTAGGCGGTGCAGTTACTTTCACCTTGATGTTGGAGTGTTTGCTTCTCAGCCCAGTAGTAACAACTGGCATTAAATTACATCAAGTTTTACTTTTGTTCCTTAGGTGAATTACGTTTGACACGACATGAAGTACATTACTAGTGTACGTAAAATGTGCAAATAAGAGGTGAAACATGCCGTCAACATACCATCCCGTGATGCATAAACATCGATAGACACCACAATGAAGGCTTTTGAACAACAAATCCTGTTGTTGCAGTTGCAATATTCTCAAAGCTAATGCAATAAAAACAGCAATAGTTAAGCAAATTTTAATCTGCAAGGCATAAATAATTCATGATTTGTGACTTATAAAATAACGTTAATGCACTGTACACATTTCCTGGCTGCTCTGTATTCCAGCGTTTCTTAGCAACTTGTGACCAACTATATTGTTCCAGGGAACACATTTTTAGGGATGGAATAGGGTTTTATTCGGGATTTCTGTTAGAAAGACAATGATAATAAGCAACCTGGAATACTTCCGAACACTCAATGCCATTAATTTTTATTTAATTTAGGGCTCAATCCGGCTAACACTTATGCATGAGTAACTTTACTCATGTGAACGGTCCCATAGAAATCAGTGGAATTACAGATGTTGGGAAAGCTACAAGCTGTGCGTGTTTGTAGGACTGGATCCTTATTCATCCACCTGATTTGGAACAGAAGAAAATATGCTCCTCCATACCGCTGAATTTTAAAAAGGGGTTTATTTAGAGAAGAGGGGAGCAAAATACCTTTGTTAAAGGAAAGTAGTTTTCAGAAGAGTAAAAAGATGTGCGTGTATATTGGACTATGTCACTGCAGACAGAAATTGACCCATTAGACAGCTTAATCTTATTCTTACCAGCACAAGATTGTTCATACACAGATTTCAACAAACATACAGTAAACAACACAGCAAAAGGCACATTTTAAATTCTTCTGAGCAAAGATAGTCTCTTCCTATGCATTTGTACAGCAACCCAATCCTTCCTGGGGCTTTTGGGCACTACTGTAATCCCAATAAATACTGATGATTACTCAACATGTATATTGCAGTAGCTCCTAGAGCTATATATGTGCACCCATATAGCTCTTTGAGACAGGGACATTCATTAGCAAAGAATAAGTAGTTTCAAGATGTCTACAACTCTGCCACTGAATTGAGCTTTGGGTTGAAATTCGGCAACTATTTTCAGCCAATGAAAACGAACTTTGAGTAAAACTAAAAAATGCCAGTGGCTTCTACAGAAGTCTCAGTTTTGACAATATATGAACACAACCTTATTTCCTGTTATTAAATTCACAAAAGGAAGGAAATTGTCAAGTAATTGATCTGATTTAAATGTACTGGCATTGGTAGGGGCAAAGAAGGGTTACAATTAAATTCATGGCATTGCTTCTTTTTATGTCATATGATCTGTGGTCCCTTTGGCCTTAAACTCTGTGACACTGACTACTGGACTGTAAATTCACTATACTTTCGTTTGATGAAAAAGGCATCTTGGTCTTACCACGTCTGACAGCATACACTCAGTTTTCCTTCATTATTGTTGTATATGGCTGCATCCCCCATTATGGCTTCAATTCAACAGAGCATTTAAGCACGTGCTTATGTCCCACTGACTTCAATGGGACTTAAGCACATGCTTAGATGTTGTGTTGAATTGGGATCAAAACAAACAGCTCAAGAGGAAATCAAGCCCACATGATGCCGAATACGGCACTTCTACATCTTGTAAACATTTTTCTGTGATACTCCTATAACCTGTCTACCAGTTTTATAGATCAATGACAATAACTCACTTCAGTTGTTTCACTGAATGGTGGCAGAGGAAATGAAAAGCATCCTGATTTTAACCAAGACAATTAAATTTGCTTCCTGAACTGTTTACTGTATTCCATTTTTTTCCTTACATTTACCATACAAAATACTTTTAATTACAGAGATTAAGATCTGCAGTTATAGCTAGTTGTCCAAGGCATCTGGAAAGTATTTAAGCGCTGCTGCAGTCCATTGAAAGAAAAACGGTCAGTATTACTCAGGAGTATGAGAATCTGTATGTTTATGATTAAGGGATGAACGACCAAGACAAAAGTATTCCCTTTCAGATCACAAGTCACTGTCTTCGATTAAAACAATAAAACAAAATGGCTTCACAGCATTTAAGAACTAGAATTTGCTGAAGGCAAACAAGTATGCTGCAGGTATCAACGTGGATAGCCAAGTCTGACTGCTAGGAACTAGTATACTTACAAAGCGTTGATCTTGCAAACTGCTGAAAGAAGTGCAGACAGCCAAGTCATGCTCACTATTTGATCAACACATGGACACACAGACTGAGTCTAGATTTCCCTTGTTTAACATTTTCCACCATCACAACCCCTTCTATTCCCTTGCAGAACACAGCCCAAAATGACATACACTATTACTAATATAAGATTTCTAAAAAACAATGGTAAGGCGCTTATAAAACAAGTAGGGCTTGCTGAAATCTCTTATCAGATTATAAATTAACTCTTTACTCCTCTCTTTTAAGGCCCTGATCCTGCAATGAGCTCTGCAAGTGGGACCCCTGTGCACATGTGAAACCCACTGACTTCAAAGGGGCTTCCAATGGGTAGAGGGGTCTACTAAAGAGAGCTCACTGCAGGACCCAGGCCTAAATTAGGGTTTTTTTAAAATGCTCACAGGGTCTGGTCCAAAGCCTAATAAAGTGAATGGTGGTGGAGGTGAAGTGGCTTTCCACTCACCTCAATGGGCTCTGGATTAGAGATGGTTGGAAATTTTTCATCAAAATACCTGTGTTGACACTTTCAGAATGCAACATTTCAATTTCTCATTTCAATAACTCGTTTTGAAACAAAATTCATTGTTTTTATTTAAAACATTTTTAGAAGTTAAGAGCAAAAATGCGATCTAAATGAAATGTTTCAATTTTATCAAAATGAAACATTTTGATCAACCTGGAACAAAATTTGTTGAGAATTTTGTTTCACAGAAAATTTTGAATTTTTTGTTGCTGTTGTTTTAATTTGGTTTTGGAACAGAAGAATTTCAAAATCATAAAATTTCCCCTGAAATGGAAAATCTGGTTCCTACCAAGTTCTACTCCGGATTAGATCCTAATGACAAGCAAAGAGTAATGAAAAATTCCACTGAGAGCCATCAAAATGAGGACAGCAAAGCTGCAATGTTACAGTAAATCCTCCACTGATTACAAAAATGATTTTATTACCTATTATTTGTATTACTATAGTGCTTAGGAGCCCTAGTCATGCACCAAGACCCCATTGTGCTAACCCAGTGGCTCTCAACCCACAGCCCAATCAGCACACAGCTGCGGCCCATGTGACATCCTCAGGGCCATACAGGTAGTCTATATATTGTGTGGATGCAGCCCACATAACACAGAGACCTGCATGTACGGCCCACAATGGTAAATAAGTTGAGAACCACTGCTCTAGGTGCTGTACAAACAGAACAAAAACAATGTGTTAATGTTATACAGTAACATTAGTACATCATTTATGTAATAAAGGGCCAGATTCTTGTCTCCATGACACATGGCAACTCCACTGACTTACCGACATAAGTGTATGAGAGCAAAATTTACACCAAAACGTTGCATTTAAACATTTGCTTGTGTATATTTTGCCTGTAATTCCCAGTGGGGAAGGAATAACCACTCTACAGAATCATCTCACGTGCAAGATCGAAAAACTAGGCTACAGAAAACGGAAGTGGCATAACTGAATCACTGCAAATGTCAATATATATCTCACTTCTGTTATTATGGAATCCTATAAAGCTCCAGGAACAGCTCCAGTGATTTTCAAAAATAAAACACAGGCAATTTGAAGCCATGATTAGAAGTGATTTGTGTTTGCTCCATGCTATATTATGGTGGTTTTAGTACACAACAAAGCAGTCAGCAACAGTTGTGTGCTTGTCTTCCAGGTAATTTTACATTATAAATGAAAGGGGTAAAAAAAAAAAAAAAGAAAAGAAAAGAAAAGAAAAATGTGGTCTGCAACAATTGGACAAAATTTTTTTTCTAGGGTCATTTTTCCCCCCTGGACTTTTACCATTCCGGCCTATTTCTGGATCACACTGCCTGTCATTCTCTATGGACCAGAGACTCAACTAATATATATTTTGCATAACTCCCTCCACTGAAGTGAAATCAGTGCAGCTATGCAGATTTACACTAGCTGAGGAGCTAAGCCTGAACTGTTTTCAAAACAGAATTCTTTGGTGGAATTACTTCACATAAAACTTGCCATAAATCTATATGCTCTGCCTACTGTGGGATATATGTAATTTTCTGACTGCAAGTTTCCCCCATTCTCTGTTACATCTTCACTTCTCCAAGACCTTTGCATGACATATTTCCCTATGTGAAGATCCTTTCAACCTAATATTAGTCGCATACATGCATGAATATGTAGGGGCCCTGACCCTGCAGATGGATCGATACAGGTGGACCATAACATCTGTGTAGAACCCAGCTGACTTCACTGGGGCTCTGCATGGACACACGGGACCACTGAGGTGGATCCAATTGCAGGATGAAGGCTGTAGTGAACTATACAGATTATACATTTTTAAGAATACACACAACTCTCCTGAATGGATAAGAACTGGCTAGGGCACTGAACTGAGACTCAGGAGACCTGGGCTCAATTCTTAGCTCAGCTCTGCCCACAGGGACTTTGGGCAAGTCACAGTCAATCCTCTACTTCAATTCTTCATGGGTAAAACGAGGATATTTCCTTATCTCACGTGGGTACTGTGACGATAAAATCCATTCATGACCAGATACAGTACACTCTTGTTTACCCAGAGGGCCTGGCAGCCATCCAACACTTTCGGATAACCTAGTGTTTGGATAAACAGAAGGGCTATTTTGAGTTGGATTCTGGTTGGGAAGCAGGAAGGGTATGTCTACAATGCAGCTGGGAGCGAGCCTGTGGGGCTCAAGCTAACACACTAAAAATAGCCATGTGGACACTGTGGCTCGGGCTCTCAAACCCACCCGACTCCCTAGGCTGGACAGCCCAACCTCCAGCCCGAGCCACAACATCCACATTAGCTCAAGCCCTGACAGTGGCTACCTGGCCTGGGAGGCTTGCTCCCAGCTGCTGTGCAGACATACCCCATAGGTACGGGAACAGCTGGATGTGGCAGACTGAAGAGTCACTCAGGGATGTTGCTTTACTCGACTGGCTTCTGCTCTTGCCATTCCAGACGATGAGCCAACGAATGGTGATGCTGTATGTACCAACCTCTCCCCTGAACACCTTGCCTACCTTGTGTCTGTCCCAGTGCTCAGGCTGCCTTCCCGGGGCTATGCCTGACCACAGTCCCTCAGTGATGACTGCCCCATTGATCACTGGGAGGGGCCAAGTTTCATCTGCGGGGCTCCGAGATGGGAGGGGAGCGCTGACCAGAGATGCTGCTGTAGAAACAACCACAATAGTTACACATGCTGCACTTTGAACTGGACACAATGTTGCAGCCATAGAACCACATTGTGCGTGGATACATTAATTTACCCTACAGCAGTAAAACAGATGCATTGCTGTAAATTATCTTAGCACTAAGAGGCTAATGGAGAAGTTATAAGCGGATGATTAACTAACACAGGGGGACACACTCTGGACTTGGATAACTAGGACTTTTGGATAAAGGGAATTTGCGTAAGTGGGAGTGTATAGCACTATGCTGAAAAGGACCATTAAAGTACAGCTAGAAAGCCTTGATCCTACAGACATTTAAGCAATTGATTAAGTTTATGTGCCTGAAGGGTTCCACTGAGTTCACATGTGTAAAATTGGGCACATGCGTAAGTGCATGCAGAACTGGGGCTCTGATTAGCAGGATACAAACAAATGCATGATCTGTCACACAAACTTTAAAAAGAAAATAAATAGATAAATAAATGCACCTCCCGTCCATAATTTTTGGGCCATCACAGTTTTGGACTGTAAAACTTGGACCATTTAAGGAAACTGTATTTTTGAAAAAAGGTTCATTTGTCTGGGTCTTGCTAAAAGACAACTTCAAGAGCAAAAGTAGAGGCAATAAAATTAAACTGCTTTAAAATTTATCCCATATGGGGGTGACTCCCTCCAAAAGTCTGAAACGTGGCAGGTCTGCACATCTAATTGCTGACAGCAGCATTATAAAGGGACACTGTCCTCTGGCAAAACAAATAAATCACAGTTCTGTCTGAAAGTTTTGTGCCCATTCTAGTTACGAGTCACATCCTAAAATGACTAATCAAAAGAGATTAGAGAAAAAAGTTATTTGCCTCCCTTGTCTCAGTCCGCTTACTTTGCACACTACAGCAGTTTAGATAGTCCGTTTCACTGTTTTCCCTGCAGTCCGTCAATTTCAGGCTTTAAAAAAGAAGGTATTGAAATACTCTGACTCTCCCTTGTTTAAAGGTGCTGGTGTAACACGGACAGGAATTTTAAAAATTAGTTCCCGATCCTGCAAATTCTTAAGCATGTGCTTAATTTTAGGTATGTGGCCAGTGCCACTGAAGTCAAAGGGACTATTCACATGCATCACATTAAGCATTTGCTTGCAGGATCGGGGCACAAGCCAATACAGTGTGGGGAGTAACATGCATGGCAGGGGCTGGCACAGCAACACTAACACTATTAAACACCATAGAGCGCTCTACCTCAAGTTGCCACCTGTACCAGTTTTAACTGAGCAAAGACATGGAGCCGAGGGCAGGTGCCGGGGATGACATGTGGCTAGCACAGCAGCAATTTGAGCTGCAATGGCAGGGGTAGTCATGCAGCCATCAGAGCAGGGCTTAGTTAGAGGGGGCCAGGGAGCCAACGGGAGTCGGGGAAACTATCATGCAAACCCTTCAGCACAGGATTCAGTTGTGGGAGGCAGGAAGGTACCAGTCAGTGTTACCCAAGACTTACCCTTCCACACAGGGATTAGCTATAGGGGACAGGGTCCCTGAAAAAGCCCCCAGCCTTAGCCATCAGCCCAGTGTCTGTCTATAGGAGGGGCAGGCAGAATATAAAGCTATAGGGGCAGCCCCCGACCTTACCCATTGGCACAGAAAAGGGACAGGCTAGGTATAGCTACAAGGGCAGCCCTAGCCAAATTACTCATCAGCACAGTGTCTGTCTATAGGGGCCAGGCAGAATATATAGCTATAGGAGAAGCTCCAGCCATATTATCCAATGGCACAGTGGCTGCCTATCAGGGCTGGTCAGGATATAGCTATGGGGTTGGGCAGGGTATAGTTATAGGGGCAGCCCCAGCCTTCTCCATCAGCACAGTGTCTGCCTAGATGGGGGTGGGCAGGGGATAGCAATGGGGGCAGCCAGGTTATAGCTATAGGGCAGCCCCCACTCATCAGCACAGTTTCTGCTTTCAGGAGTTGGGCAGTGTATAGCTACAGAGAGCTGTCGAGCTATGGGATAGGCAAGATTTAACTATATGGGCTAAAGGGGCAAGCAAGGGATAACTATAGGGGCTGCAGAGGTATGGGGTGGGGAGGGCATAGCTACAGGGGGCTGTACAGCTATAGGGGTGGGCAGGGCATAGCTACAGGGGCTGTACTGCTGCTATAGGGGAGGGCAGGGCATAGCTACAGGGGGCTGTACTGCTATAGGGGAGGACAGGGCATAGCTACAGGGGGCTGTAGTGCTATAGGGGTGGGCAGGGCATAGCTACAGGGGGCTGTAGTGCTATAGGGGTGGGCAGGGCATAGCTACAGGGGGCTGTACTGCTACAGGGGAGGACAGGGCGTAGCTACAGGGGGCTGTACTGCTACAGGGGAGGACAGGGCGTAGCTACAGGGGGCTGTACAGCTATAGGGGTGGGCAGGGCATAGCTACGGGGGCTGTAGTGCTATAGGGGAGGGCAGGACATAGCTACAGGGGGCTGTAGTGCTATAGGGGAGGGCAGGGCATAGCTACAGGGGGCTGTACTGCTATAGGGGTGGGCAGGGCGTAGCTACAGGGGGCTGTACTGCTATAGGGGTGGGCAGGGCGTAGCTACAGGGGGCTGTACTGCTATAGGGGCGGGCAGGGCGTAGCTACAGAGGGCTGTACTGCTATAGGAGCGGGCAGGGCATAGCTACAGAGGGCTGTACTGCTATAGGGGCGGGCAGGGCGTAGCTACAGGGGCTGTACTGCTATAGGGGGAGGCAGGGTGTAGCTATAGGTGCTGCACTGCTATAGGGGCGGGCAGGGCGTAGCTACAGGGGGCTGTACTGCTATAGGGGTGGGCAGGGCGTAGTTACAGGGGGCTGTACTGCTATAGGGGCGGGCAGGGTGTAGCTACAGGGGCTGTACTGCTATAGGGGGAGGCAGGGTGTAGCTATAGGTGCTGCACTGCTATAGGGGCGGGCAGGGCGTAGCTACAGGGGCTGTACTGCTATAGGGGCGGGCAGGGCGTAGCTACAGGGGCTGTACTGCTATAGGGGGAGGCAGGGTGTAGCTATAGGTGCTGCACTGCTATAGGGGCGGGCAGGGCGTAGCTACAGGGGGCTGTACTGCTATAGGGGTGGGCAGGGCGTAGTTACAGGGGGCTGCACTGCGATAGGGGCGGGCAGGGTGTAGCTACAGGGGCTGTACTGCTATAGGGGGAGGCAGGGTATAGCTACAGGGGCTGTACTGCTATAGGGGCGAGGAGGGTGTAGCTATAGGGGAGGGCAGGACGGAGCTATAGGGGCTGAAGGCTACAGGGGCGTAGCTATGGGGCAGCCCAGCCTTACCCTGCCAGGCGGAGCGCGCTGCTCTCGCGCAGTCTCATGGGGCTCGGCTCCTGCCCGCGCTGCGCTCCGCACCGCCCCGCCAGGCTCAGCCGCGCAGGTCTCTCCCCCTCTGTCCGCGCGATGGTACAGCCCGGGGGACCGCGCTCCGCCTCCCGCCACGGCCACCATAGCTGCGCCGCGGGGGCCGCTCCACCGACGCTGCCGCGGGCCTGCTACCCAAACGCAAGATGGCCGCCCAGTGCGCATCAGAAGCGTCACCCCGCCCTCCCCGGCCATCTTGAGTGTGGGCAGCAAAGCTCCCTCCCCCCCGCTCTCCCCACAGGGAGCTGCCCGGTCGCTACTCGTCGGCCATCTTGAGTATGGGCAGCGAGACCGCTTTCCCTCAGAAGGACCCCAACGAGTCGGCCATCTTGGATGAGGGCACAGAACTGAAGGCTGCAATTGCCAGGCGCCCTTCCCGCCCCGAGCCTGGGCATCTCCACCTCTCCCTGCCCTGGGGACCCCGCCCCCCAGCACTGCCCTCCCTGCATTGGGTCAGGCCCCCCAGCCTGAGGTTGGCTAACCCACCCTGACTCCCCCCTCAGCACCCACACAAGGCTCAGGGCTGGAGGTCGCGTCTATGGGGCTGCAGCCCGTGGGGCAGCATAGTCGTGGGGCTGGCTGTAAACTAGCCACCACAGTTTGGTGGTGTTTGCCGCCCGCCCCCGGTGACACCGAAACAAACAGAATTAAACCCTTCCCTTCCCCCTCCCCCATGCGTTAGGTGATGTACAGAGAGCCCCATTCAGCATCAGCCCCCAGAAACCTGCTCCCCCTCACAGCCCCTGGGCAGGGAGGTGCCCAGCCAACCGCCTTCTACACCCTCTCCCATGCACCCTCTCCCATGCAATGCGGTACGGTGACCAGTGCTCCCACAGGCCTTTTATTGACATTAGTGGGATCAACAGGAATACATGACCTTACATTTTTACAGAGAACCTCAGGGTCCAACCCAATGGCCTCGTAGTATCATCACTTTCTGCCCGCTGAAGGATAACTTACTTGTGTCCTTAGGAAGGATTATTCTTTCGTGCCTATCATCCCTGACACTGCGCCTTTACAAAATGAAAATGTGTCACCCCTGGCTGTGCAATAGCTCACCCACCTTGTCTCTGTGCCTCTAGGGGGATATCTGACTAGGGTTGCCAACCCTCCAGGATTGCCCGGGAATCTCCAGGAATTAAAGATTAATCTGTAATTAAAGATTACGTCATGTGATCAACCTCCAGGAATATGTCCAACCAAAATTGGCAACCCTATATCTGACTGTGAATTCTAGGGAAGCTTAGATGAAGTTACATATAGTGCAAGTGAGTCCAGAAAGCACTTGCTTACAAAAAAGAAGCATCTTTATTCTGCTAACTCACCTGATTGAAACCCACATGCTTTCAGCTCCTAACGGAGGCTGTTTTGTTTTTCTGGGCTAGAGGCATATAGCAGCAGCAGATAGTGACTTCTTGCATGTATCTAAAATGCTATTGAGTTAGAATCATAGAAAATTAGTATTGGAAGAGACCTCAGGAGGTCATCCAACCCCCTGCTCAAAGCAGGACCAACCCCAACGAAATCATCCCAGCCAGGGCTTTGTCAAGCCAGGCCTTAAAAACCACTAAGGGTGGAGAGTCCACCACCTCCCTAGGTAACCCAGCTGGAGTAAAACCCAAGCAGCAGGAGGAAGTTCTTGCTTTTCATCAATCTCTCACAGCAGAGCCCTCGCTCCAGCAGTGCGGAGGCTAAAGGTGTCTAAGAGCACCACAGCAGAAGAAACTCTGATGTGCACAAGTGGTGCATCTGCAGGGGTTTTGACAGTGACTGTACATTAAAAAAACAACAAGGAGTCCGGTGGCACATAAAAGACTAACATTTATTTGGGCATAAGCTTTCGTGGATAAAAACCCCACTTCTTCAGATGCATGGAGTGAAAATTACAGATACAAGCATAAATATACTGGCACATGAAGAGAAGGGAGTTACCTTACATGTGGAGAACCAGTGTTGACAAGGCCAAGTCAGGGTGGATGTGGTCCACTCCCAATAACTGATGAGGAGGTGTCAATACCAAGAGAGGGAAAGTTGCTTTTGTAGTGAGCCAGCCACTCCCAGTCCCTAGTCAAACCCAAATTAATGGTGTTAAGTTTGCAAATGAATTGTACCTCTGCAGTTTTTGTTGTTGCAGGATGGCTACTTTTAAATATGTTATAGAATGTCCAGGGAGATTGAAGTGTTCTCCTACTGGCTTTTGTATGTTACCATTCCTGATGTCTCATTTGTGTCCATTTATTCTTTTACGTAGAGACTGTCCGGTTTCGCCAATGTACATGGCAGAGTGGCACACATGCAAAAGTGATGTACCCTGCTGGTATTAATAACGATGAATGAGTATCACTAGCCCCTGGCTTTATACAGAGGTTGATTGCAAAATTAGATTTTCACTATGCACGGAAAGTAGGGATTTACTGGTGATTGTTTCTGTAAGTCTGGATAAACTTGTGTATGTGTATATTTGACAGCAATGTAATACATTATAGCCTCAATACGCTTTTTAAAATCACTTCGCATAATAAATAACAGCTTACAATGTGAATGTCTAAATGACAGCTTTGCTCACTGGGACAGAAATGGTTACTTACCTTCATTCTCTCCCCATCCCCATCGTCCATCCCCCACCGCTGGTAATGTTCACCTCTGTCTTCTCAAGGATGGAGGCTGAGACAAGAGCTTGTAGATCAGCAGCTCTTCTCCTCACTTGGCTGAAATGATTTGTGTTGAGCAACATAAAGCACTTCATTTCCCTTTAGGGACTCAGCGTGCTGTCAGCTCCAGCTTAAAGCAAGAGCTAAAAACTAAACCCATGTGTCCTGAATAGGAATGCAAAGTATTAGGCCTCCAAGCTAGTCCCAGAAAAGTCTGAGCAGTGCTATATATCCCAGAGACAATTATCACGCAATTCCCCCCTCCCCTCCCCTCAGCTGAACTCAACTGATTTGAGATGTACAGGTTCAGACAGCAGGTCAGGTTCTCAGCTAAAGCGCCCTTGATTTCAATGAAGAGATTAGTTCTGATTCCAGTTGAACAATACAGATTTACACCAAATGCAAATCTGGCCCTTCATTAATTAAATAGCAGCTAGCCCAAAATGGGCCAGTGCCTCAGCTGCTGTAAATCAACATGGTTCCACTGAAGTCTGACGTCAGTGAAGTGACACTGGCCCAAATGTATGTATTTAGGGTTATAGAGCTGCTATCTCATGCTGTAGGTGCTTATCAAATTGCATTTAGAAATACCACACACCCAATACTGTTTCAATGCAGAGACCATGCAGAGCCTGTAAAAAGTATAAGTAACGTTGATCACTTTTATAAATCAGTTTATATAAAATGTTATTTACAGTCAATACTCAAAATATATTTCCGTTATCTGTTTAAGTACAAAGTCTGTAAACATTTAAAAGATGACAAAAAAAACACCCCAAAACCCTAATGTTTATATAAGAGAGGAAATTAGCAGGGGTTTGACAACTGATTTGGATAATATTAGAACTGGTCTGAACCTCAAAATGAATCTGGCCATTTCTGAAGTTGGAAGAGTTTTGTTTGTTACTTTCACTTTCTGATTCAGGCAAAGACTTAAGCACATGCTTCACTTCACTCACTGTGGGCAGTCCTGTTTTATCTCTCTAAGGGTACATCAGTTTTGCGTGTGAGAGCCTGATAACACCCTGGTGGGGTAGGGCAGTGGTATTCTCTCCTTTTTACAAATGGGGAATGGAGGCACACAGAGACCAAGTGAGTTGCCCAAGGTCACACAGGAAGTCTGTGGCAGAGCAGGGAAATGAACCCTCCCAAATCTCAGACTAGCACCGTAACCGTCAGATCATGCTCCCTCTCTGAAGCCTATGCGCTGTGAGTAATCCTGTTAAGTTAAGCACATTCTTTAATCTTTCCAGAATCCAGGCCTTCACCTCTGAGAGGACGATAGGGCACTGAAATACTATGGGCGGAGCTATTCTGATGTACTTCCTGCTGGGCAATAACCAGGATATTCTGAAAATCTCACAAGTAAGTTTTGCCCACAAAAGTCTTCCAGCTCAGGTTCCAGCTCAGGTTCCAGCTCAGTGAAGTCTGGACAAGTTTTGGACAAACACACTCTCCTTTCTAAATCTTTCCAAACCTTGCACTAATAATCACTGTAAATATTTGTTCAGCTCTTCTCTTTAATCAGTAATCACTTCCTTGATCCTCCACAAGGGGGAGCTGTAGACTTTGGAAACAGCCAATGATCTTTACTCTAGTAGAGCAGTGTAATACAGTTATGCTGTCCTATATATAATCATTTTGGGGTTATAAGCAGGTTTCTCAACTGCACAGTATAATCATACATTCCTCACACGTGAGACTGAAATATATAAGAGATGAAAGGATACTTGCTCTAGACTCAGGGGGTAGGGACTGGGAGTGGCTGGCTCATTACAGAAGCAGCTTTGCCTCTCCTGGAATTGACACCTCCTCATCTCTTATGGGGAGTGGACTACATCCACCCTGATCGAATTGGCCCTGTCAACACTGGTTCTCCACCTGTGAGGTAACTCCCTTCTCTTCATGTGTCAGTGTATTTATGTCTGCATCTGTAACTTTCACTCCATGCATCTGAAGAAGTGGGGTTTTTACCCATGAAAGCTTATGCTCAAATAAATCCGTTAGTCTTTAAGGTGCCACCGAACTCCTTGTTTTTGCTCTATACTGCGCTGTATGGCAGGGGATGTCTCTCTTCGGTTTCACAGAGAATTTTTAGGCATCATATATTTCCCAGTGAGTTGGGAGTTTTATCTTCACTGGCAGCTCGCTGACATGCAGGTGCTCTCATAGCTTGCTAGACCCCCAGACAGGCAGGAAAGAGATAGTGCCAAATTCACAATGTAGAGAGGAGAATGGAGGAGATCAGTAAGAATTTATCCTCCACTGACCAGTTCTCAGAAGGAATGCAGTGTGTGAGGCTAGTCAAGTAGGAAAGGGTGGCTAAGGAAGTAGATTAATTAAATGGCAAAGCAGCCAAGGGTGAAAATATCCCAGAAAGGAAATAGAGAGTCAGTTGTAATAGTACCCTTACGGACCAAATTTATTCCTGGTATAACTCCACTGAAGCTTCTGACATTACACCACGGTGGAATGTGACCCTATGCATTTGTAGTGCCTTTGAGTAGTAAAGGGCTTTAAAATGCATTTTTCAAAGAATTGGAATTGATGGGATTTAAGCATGTGCTTAAACGCTCTCCTGAACAGGGATGCTTCCCAGAACCGGGGCCGGAATGACAACAGAGCAACCTTAACTCTGACCCCAAAATAAATACTACTCTTTCAGCAGCAGTCTTAAAATATATATTCAACACAAAACCCCAATGAAATAAACCCCATAAAATTATTTAACTGCATATTGATCTGCCTGAAATGCAAGTCTACATAATACATACAAGTATGTATCATTTTACCATACATCAACAATGCTCTACCCTTTTCCTATCATGCTACATATACATTATTCTCAGGAAAAAGCAGTTACATGTATTTTGGCAAAAAAAATAAAATAAATAAAACAAGTCAGCTGCCATTTGGTAAATATATTAACTGATAAAAGAGAAATGTTAACAGCATTCCTTAAAAGAAGATACTAAGATACCAACATCAAGACAACAAATATACGTTAACAGACTTCATCAGTGTTACGAATCAGTCTAGGTGTCAAAGTTAGGGTTACAGTTATGTTGGGATGAAACGGTTGTTTCTTTATACTTGATAATAAGCCACATCATCAGCTGGTGTAAATTGGCTTTGCCCCCTTGAATTCACTGGACCTTTGCTGATTTACGCCAGCTGAAGATCTGGCTCAATCTGTTAATGTTTTTTTTAAGGGTATAAATACCTTAATGGGGAGAAAACACTAGGTATTAAAGGGCTCTTTAATCTTGCAGAGGAAGGCAGAACAACCGCCAAGGGCTGGAAGTTAAATCCAGACAAATTCAAATTAGAAATAAAGCACAGGGTTTTTTTAACAGTGAGGGTGGTTATCCATTGGAAGAAACTACCACGGGAAGTGGTGGGTTCTCCATCTCTTGGAGCCTTCAGATCAAGACTGGAGGCCTTTCGGCAGATATATTTTAGCCACACATGAGTGACTGGACTCAACAGAGGAGTAACTGGATGAAACTTTATGGCCACTGTAATACATGAGGCCCCCAAATCTATAAACTATGTGGGCAGTGTAAGATTTGTAATATCCTTAGCTATTCAGTTCTTGGGTCCAAGAGTTTGGGTTTTGTACATGATGTGCTTGTTAACTGCCATGTTAACAATTAGCAAACTGAACTGGGTCTGGAACCAAGCTTTTTGGAGTATAGAATAGATTGTACAGCAGCCAGCCAGGGCCACTGTGGCATTGCAGGGAGGAAGATTTGGGTGCATGAAAGCAGCTACCACAGCTTTCTGACAGTGATTCTGCAAAGGAAGGGCTGGTTGTGCAGAAGTGGTGGGGAAAGCTCAATACTTTCCCCTTGTTCTATTGAAATAATAATTTTGATATTTATATGTGGATATTGAATTAGGGTCTGATCCAAAGCCCACTGAAGTCAGTAGAAAGGCTCCCACTGACTCTAAGGGGCTTTGGATCAGGCCTTTTGGACAAGCTCTTTTAGAATGAACTTGGATCAATTACAGACATTGCCTGATAGGCTTGGTGGGGGTAGAGGGCATGGAGCATCGTCTCTAAGCCGCATGAGTTACTGAAGCAATTCAGCATTTTCCCATACCATTTTCCTTTTGAGATCATTCCTTTCTGACACTAAATATCCCCAAGGCTGCAGAACGCATTCCGCTGACTTAATTCACTACAATCTTGACACCAGTTTGATAAGTGGGGTGGAACGTGGACGGAAAATGAAATGTAACAAATGTATCGGGGGTGATTTCCTTTTGTGATCAAATAAATCCCCTGAACAGCCCAGCTTCTGCAAGCCCTTGTTTACTGTACATATTACACTGTTGTCCTGTTGTAAACTTCTGTTTCCCTCTGTATTTTACAGTAGCAAAATCTTTTAACCTTTACCAGGCCAGGCACGAAAATCATTAGTCAGCTTTGAAAATGGAGGCCTAAATCCCTTCTATCGTATGCTGTGAGGTACTTTAGGTCACGGCATTCTTTCAGATATGTGAAGCACATTTTCCCTTTCTGCGCAAATGTCTCTTTTCTCACCAGGCTGCCGAGAACAATGGCATGAAGAGAACTGAAAGTATTAACCAAAAAAAGTAAACATGTTTAGATATGCCAAGAACATAACATTTGTTGAGACACCTGGGTCCTAAAGCAGCCTTTGAATATATTTGAACAGGCATCGTTTCCTGAACGGTTGCCAAAAAGGACAGCAATCTTTTCCCCCCCAAAGAGCTTCACCCACTGCAATAATAAATGATATCTCAGGGGGCAGGCTGGGTTGTTCACTTTGGACGTTGCTTTGTTTTAAATTGAGTGATGCTACAGGGTGAAGAAAAGTGAGGCTGACTCAGATCACAGCCGGATGTATCTTTGACTAATCACTTAGGCTTTTAATTTGAATGGGTTATTAGGAAGTCATGAATTCCGCTGATTTCAAAACTTCCAGAGCTGCGTGGGCAGGTATATGTGTTAATACCTAGATCTTACACAGTAGATCTCACAGCACTTTACGAAGAAGAACAGTACCATTATCCCCATTTTACAGAATGGGAAATAGAGGCACAGAGGGGGCGAAGTGACTTGCCGAAGGTCACTCTACAGGGTGCTGGCAGAGTAAGGAATAGAAGCCGATAGCAGAAAGAATTCTGCTGTATTCTATAACTCAGGAAAATTGCCAAACTATGATAATTATTGAAATTCAGGTCATAGGGCACCTTGGCACATAGTGATACCCTCTTGGTGTGCATGTTAGACTGTCACTAATGGAAGTTTTGCATACATAGCAATTTCAGAATTCATTCCTTACAAACTGCTAGGAGAAGCTATTCCAAGTCTGATTTCTACCATTCAGGCAGCTTGGGCCCCATTCTTACTGGGGCACCCAGGCCCTAATTAAAGATGCGGGGCAGGGCGGTGAAAATCCAGTCACTTATTCAGGGATCGAAATAAGATTCTAGGAGTCTCACTTTAGGCTCCCCTTTCTGAAAGCCTCGCCTGGCATTTTCAAAGGAGCCTATGCCAGTTTGGCACTGAAAACCCGTTGAGTTTCATTAGGCATGTGGGTGCCTAACTCCCCTGAGTTCCTTTGAAAATCTCAGCCTCGGCTTTAAATTCTACATTCCCTCAAGGGTTGGTGTCCCCACTTTATGTAGTATAATGGAGCAAGCTATTTGTCATTTATATTGTCAGTTAGGCCTTGATCCAGCCTTGAACATGTTCTTAACTTTAAGCATATGAGCAAACCCACAGAATGCCCTGGGGCACCTGGTGATTACATTTAAGCCCTTGCTTACATGCTTTGCTGGATCAGGGCATTGGTGAGGGATGGAGAGGTCTTTGTTTCTGTTTTACACGTTTTGCGGGGAGGGAAGGGTAATTTAGTGTTTGACAGCCGGATAGCACTGAAACCGAAGGTCTCCATTTATCATCATGGCTGGCACGTGTTCCTTGTAGGAAGTGATGCCTTTCCTGCTCATTTACACTTGCTAAAATAAATGTAATGCAATCAGGAGTGAAAAAGTTGGTGGGTTTTTTTCTCCTTTCTTGTATATATAAAGCCAAATCAGATGCAAAGCGCAAATTAACGTTAGCACATCATCTCAGCCAAAAGAAATAAGACAAAAATCATAGCTATTCTTAACGAAAGTGGAAATTTAATATCCTGCCAATTGTACAGCTCTGACCTATTTTACTGCTAAGAATCACAGCTACGTAGGGCAGGAAGGGATCTTGAGAGGTCGTCTAATCCATCTCCCCTGTGCTGAGGCAAGACCAAGTCTACCTAATCCATCCCTGACAGGTAGATGTCTAACCTGTTCTTAACCGCCAGTGATAGGGATTCTTCAGTTTTGGGTAAGATATTTGTTAAAGCAACCAATCATTTGGGGACAGTGGTGCCAGACCTGCTCTACCTGAGCCCAACTGTTGGCTAAAGGAAACAGATTTAAAGAGACTAGCTAAATCATTAGGGCATTTTCTGATTTAGGCCCAGACCCTGGAAACCATTACTCACTTGGGTACCCCTTTAATGGACGAGTACCATTGGCTTCACTGGGACTGCCCATATGAGGAAGGATTGCTCGCACGAGTCTCTCGCTATGTCTACGCTGCAACTAAAAACCACCACTGGCTGGCCCGTGCCAGCTGACTTGGGCTTGCAGGGCTTGGGCTAACAGACTGCTTAACTGCAGTGTAGACATGAGAACTCAGGCTGGTGCCCGGGCTCCAGGACCCTGCAAGGTAAAAGGGTACCAGAGCCCAGGCTGCAGCCCAAGTCGGAGTGCAATTCAACAGGCCCTTAGCTGAACCCTGTGAGCCTGAGTCAGCTGGCACGGGCCAGCTGCGGGTTTCCAATTGCAGTGCAGACATGCCCTCTAGCTCTAAATGTATTAGATTGCAGACTGTGTTTACAGGGATGGCTGAACTTTCTGTGGATACCCAGAAGGGGGCATTGTACTACATAATTCAAAACCCATTGAAATTCAAGGAAAATCTCCTGTGGAGTTCAGTGGGTTTTGGATGGATCCTGAATGAGAAGTCAGCACTTACAGTGGGCCTGTACCATCTCCTCATGGAGATCCTTCTGCCACAGTCCCATTGCAGGGACTGGGCTGGCTCTCCTGTGGAGACAGATGCACACCTCCAGGGATTTGTGTGGATTTTTGTGGGAGGACAAGACCAACCACACGGAGACCCTGTGCCTCCATACGAGACCTGGCTGCCAAAATCCCCAGGGCTGTGGCAGCGTGCTTTCAGACGACCCCTGCTACCATTGGCTTCTCACGGCTGCAGCAGCTCCCAGAACCTCTAGTGGGAGGCACTGTGGAAAAGCTAATACAGTCTGGGGCTATACAATCGATTCTAGGGAATCTTCACAGGGCCAGATGTATGGGGGACAGTGTGCTTTCCCCAGCCCACCATGCCTTAACCATTCTCTCCATTCATGGACCCTTGGCCTGGGGAGCACCTTCCACACACAAGGAGGGGTAATAAACAACCACAGGGACCTCTCCATGCATAGATCTAAGAGCCATGATCCAGGCCAAGATTTGGCTTTAGAGCCGATCCGAGTATACAACTCATTAATGCGATCCCAATAACTTGGCAAAGGTTAGTAGCTTCTCTCTAGAGCAAAAGGAGGATGTCTATTTCCAGGGTGAGGAGACACTGCTGCTTCCTTTGCTGTTTGGTGCAAATATATAATATACACTAAAGGACAGCTGCATCTCCAATTGGATCAGTCCAACAAACTGAAAGTTCCCAGGTGAGACAGCACAGGGTGAAATATATACTTTAATTAAGATTTTAATTACCATTGGTATTTCTGATCCTCCTATGGGGGTGCAAGGATACTCCGGACCTGAATTTTTTAGCTGGAGACTGTAAGCCCTGACTATTCCCCACCGTTCATTAAACCTAATTCCAGCTACAGACACCACTCCCTTAAATAAATTATAATGCTGAGGACTGGGCTAGGGAGACTTTGGTCATTGCAGCAGCTCTGAATAAGTGCCGGGGCAATGTGGTAGAAGATCTCTTCTTTAAATTATCTGGGTTGAAAAGAGCCACTTTGTTTCTCCCAACTGCTGTCTCTCTAGCACTTTGTATTGGTAAACATGTTAACTAGAGCTGAAAACATGTTTTTTTCAAGTTTTTGGCACAAAAGCCAAAATATTGCGGACCGAAATAGTTCAACTCAGAAACGCCACCACAGTGTCTCAGGGAAGTTCTAGTTCATTTCTATTTCATGGGCAGTAACATGAGATTGCTCCAGGTTTCTAAACCTAATCTGATGCTGCAATTGCAGTTAGCATTCCAGCCATGTGCAAACAGACTGACTTCATAGTGCTCCTCCAAACTCTTCCTTCCTGCAACCAGTGGTCCTCCCTGTAAGGGTTTGTCTCCACTTAAAATGCTACAGTGACTGTAGTGTAAACATTACCTATGCTGACAGAAGGGATTCTCCCTTGGGTGTAGGGAATCCACCTCCCCAAGAGGCAGGTAACTAGGTCAATGGAAGAATTCTTCTGTTGACCTAGAGCTGTCTACATGGGGACTGAGGTCAGCTTTACTATGCCGCACAGGAGTGTGGATTTTTCATATCTCTGAACGACATAGTTAAGCCGACCTAATTTTCTAGTGTAGACCAGGCCTAAATTCCATGCAGGCTGCTACAATCTCCCATGATGCACAGCCTCCCCTCACTGTTGATGAGGGGAGGTGGTGCTTCATGGGAGCTGAAGTCCAACAGGTGAGCCTGCCCCATTGAAGAGAATGGGAGAATGAGGCACCCAAACTACAACTCTCATAAGGCACCACAGTGGCCTTTCAGAATTGAAATCTTTCAGTTTTGGGCTGGAAAATTTTCCAAACCACTAGATCTGAATATATGGAGTTTGGGGAAATATGGATCAGAATCTAGATCTGGATCCAGAATCTGTAGCTAGTCTCTCTATATATAATGGGTGGACCCTAAATCCTGGATTCAAATACCCTTGAGCTGTAGGTAAATTGGGATCTGGATCCAAACTTTGTGTCTTGGGCTCATCTTTGACTCCAGCAGCACTTGCACAGATTTAATGTATTACGAGAAAATGCCCTCACATCACCAAAAGTCTTGTATGTGACATGAATAAATATACAAAAGCAGCTGCCTTTAGACGTAAGCACCTGGCAAAATATTTTCGGAACTTGGACATTAATCAATCAAGGTCTGTGTGTTTTGTGAGAGTCACATCCAACTGCTTAATTATTATTATGGAGAATATTTCTGGAGCTATATCTTTATTCAACAATTCTTATTTACTAATGTGCCTTTATTTTTCCCTCGTATGGAGTTTGGCTTAATCAAACCCCTTGGTTGTGTCGTGTGGCCAAAGCCTTGGAGGACAACTCAGGATAGGATGTACCCTGGTTAGATCTGATAGAATGACTACACCAGTTTGAACACACATGTATGAAAATGTTTTCTATGGCTTGCAGCACACTCAGCTGTTGAACGCTTTAGGGCTCAATCCTGTAAGGTGCTGAGCACACTGGCTTGATCCAGCAAAGCACTCAAGCACGTGCTTAATATTAAATAGGTAACTAGTCCCTTTGGCTTCAATGTGCCTACTCATGTGCTTAAAGTTAAGCATATGCTTAAACACTTTGCTGAATCAAGCCAGGGCACCCAGCACCGGGCAGGACTGAGCCCTCAAGGCTGACAAATATTTGAATCATGCTGTGAAGAGATCAGGGAACTGCTATAGGCCAGGACCTGCTCCCACTGAAACTGATGGCAAAACTCCCATTGACTTCAGTCATGCAGAATTCTGGATCCCCCACTCAGTGTGTATCTCTGAAGTCAATGGAATTGCACCAGCACACGTGAGATAAATATCAAAGCCTCGGACCCTGTTGATTGGTTGTGCTGTGTGATCCTCAGCCACAATTTATGCAGCTCTTGAACTGATCTTTAAATTACCTTTCTAAAGGTGTCATTGTTTTTAGATTTCAGAGTGGTAGCCGTGTTAGTCTGTATCAGCAAAAAGAACGAGGAGTCCTTGTGGCACCTTAGAGACTAACACATTTATTTGAGCATAAGCTTTCATGGGCTAAAGCCCACTTCATCGGATGCATGCAGTGGAAAATACAGTAGGAAGATAGATATACGGAGAACATGAAAAAATGGGGGTTGCCATACCAACTCTAATGAGACTAATCGATTAAGGTGGGCTATTATCAGCAGGAGAAAAAAAACTTTTGTGGTGATCATCAGGATGGCCCATTTCAAACAGTTGACAGCAGCGGGACTTTCAGAAGTGCTTAGTGTTATCTCAACTCTGCTCCCACTGAAGTCAGTGGTACAACTCCCTTTTGAGGGATGTTACCCCAAGTCAAACAGGGAGTCCATGAGAGAGCCAAAAACTGACCCAAGGTCTTCTGAGGTACCTTAACTGCAAGACAATTCTTCCTCTCTGTGATTATTTTCTCCAGCAATTTTTAAAAATGGGTCTTTGCTTTATTTATTTTTCCTGTTTCAAACTAATTTTTCCTTTCACCACCATAAATACAGTGACAATTAGGGTCTTCGCCAGTTGCTTCCACTCTATGAATTTGATCGAGCTCTGCTAACTTTCCTCAGGAGTGAGCGGAAATTCAATTGCTCTTGGCAATCGCTCCAATCCAGCTGTGCTGTTCAACTATCACAAATCATTACAGGGGAATGTATATTTGTAATAGCTAATGGGAAATGTGCAAGATCAGTCTAATCTCTGTTTAGTGCAAAGCTTGCATTTGATCTTGTGCACTTGGAATGTGCAAGCTCATTAAAGACAGGATTCATTCTTTTTAACAATCAAGATTTGTTTCTAGTGTGCCCATGCATTAAATCTAGAAATTAAGGAAATGAGTTTTTTGCTAAAAATCAGCAAATTGGGTATTCTTGGAATGATGTTTCTATTGTTTTCTTTTAGAAAACATATTCTCAAGACTCCACATTTGGATAGCAAATAATGAATTCTTACTAAGTGAATGAACTTGCTTAGTAAAGTCAAAGAGAAATAAAGAAAATAAACAAGAACATTAGAATACTCACACATGGGGTGAGGCAGATCTAGCTATTCTGTGTAAGAGTAAATGTTCAGTTTCGCTGTTTGCACCATGAATGGTATAACTTTGAAGTGGATTGAGTCTTGCCCTCCTGTGGGAGCTAAGAGTGAAAATCAGACCGTTTACAGATGTGGCTAAGTATTAGATACGGTTGCAAATTGGAATTTTCTTCTCATGGGAAATTTCAATCATTTGAATTTTGATTTTGTTCTGAATCAGAACAAAAAGTCAAAGTATTAGAATTCTTTCACAGAATGGAAAGTTTTTTAAAAAATTTTCATTCGGAAATTGTTTCAGCTTGGATAGACATTAATCTGTATCCCCCTGATATGTCACAGTGCCTCATGAGATTTGTCGTTTGAGTGCCTCTTGCCTCCATGCGCCCAGCCAGGCTCACCAAACAGGCCAGACCAGCCATGATGCACTATGGTTACATGACACTTGCACCTCATGACACAGTGCTTTGCTTCAGCCACAGAGGAGACCACAGTGCCTCATGGGAAATGCAGTTCAGGCAGGGAGCCCATCAACATGGTGATGATAGAATGGTCTCTTTCTAGCCAGTTTAATTTTCCAGCTTTTCTGCCTAAGTAGAATGCTGCAGTGTCTGGGCTCAGTTCTGTAATGGTTTGGCACTCTACAACATTTTTGTTTGCTTTTGTGGATATAATATGTGGGCAGCAGTGTTATGTGTAACCAGTAAATGAATCAAACAAACGTTGAGGCAGAATGGACTTTACCAATGATATGATCACGAACTGAAAAGAATCACACTGCAGCAGACAATATGCATTTCCCCAAGATCTAACTCTTGTATATTCGGATACACAGAACAAGCAACATTTTATAACAACCCTATCTGACTACTCCGAATAACATGACAGTTCCTTCAAGGTGTGACCATTCTCAGGGCAGGAACTGAGAATGTTCAGCACCTCCTAGGAGTGGGCAAATGTTTAGATCCAGTAAAGAACTGCTTTCATATAAAATAATACCAATAATCAAGAGAACGTTTCTGTTTATATTGGTTGAGATATTCCGAGCCAGCTAGGAGATTTGAGCACTGAACCTCTGAAATTAATGGGAGTGGTGTAAGTCCCTGTGTCAGCTTTGAAAATTGCAACCAACAGATCTTACACACTTTAAAAAAACCAAACCAAGCTGCATTTTTGGCCAAAAACCAGGTGCCTGGTGACCTTCTTACAAATTTGATAGCACATCACTTATACGCACTTTTCAGTAACCAGTCAAGCAGCTACTTGTTGCCAGAGCCTGAACTCTGATCCAGTTAAACTACCGAAACACCTGCTAACAAGGCAAGAATAACAATTTTGACCAGCATTTTCCATCTGTAACTTGCAAATGACACATCTCTTTGTAACCCAGAAAAAATTATGTCCACTCCAGGGTTAAAAGAGTATGTTACCAAAGTTCTGCTTTTATTTTGCCACTTTTCCCATTGTTGTTGCAGCTCGTATCCTTGGCTGGAAAATAGCTTATCTTACAACTCGGCAAATGGCACTAGTTTTGCCAAGAACTTGCTTTATATTAACTTTGCCCTTGTGTAGCTGCCCATCATCCATTAACAAGGATATGCTTATGTCATAACAACAACTTCAGAAATGTTGAAATCATGAATTGAAAAAGGAAAATACAAAACATTCAACAGATGTGTAGACTCCCCAATGATAAAGGTAGAAGCCAGATTCTTAGCTGGTGTAAATCCATATCGCTTCATGCTGAGGATCTGGCCTACTATGTACTAGTTTGGTTTGATGCACTGGGTTCTCTGAGTTCTGAGGGCTACAAAGATCTTCAAAAGTGACTTGTGATTTTGGGTGTCTCAGCAGCATGAGACATCTTAAAGGTACCTGATTTTCAAAGGGCAGATGCTCAGCACTCTCTGAAAATCAGGCCACTTTAAGGTGTCTCAATGTAAGCACCCAAAATTGCTAGTGACTTTCAGAAATCTTGGCCTATAGGTGTATAGTGGATTGCATGAAGGTCAATATGAGTCTGTAGCTAGAAGCTATGGTTTCTGATCCACCATGGGAGGGTGAGTAGGGGTAGGGAAGCTGTAGTGGGGTTTTCAGTCTATATAAAGTAGGCTGGTGAGGTGGATTGGGTTTTCTGCCTTGTGATTGAATAATAGTTGGCAGAAAAGATGTCTCTGGATTGCATATGAAGAATAATATGGCCTCTTGACAATAGTGGGTAGTTGGTGTATAAGGAGAGTAAGTAGGAAGACGATGTTTCTGGTTGATAATGGATTAGCGAATGGTCTGCAGATGAGTCTGAAGGCCTAATATGTTAGATAGGTGCTTCAGAGCTACACTCTGAACCTAAGAGTATTTTCTTGAACCCATTTTCATCAGACTTGGCTTGTTATTTAAATCTCATTGAAACTTAAAAATCAAGCCAAGTCTGAAGGCTGTGGGTTTGATTTCCACTGCTGAAGGAGAGGTGAAGATTGCATACCCCACCCAAGACAGCATTGCTGTTGGGAGGATTTAGCCTTGGAGAGGATGGCATTCTCACAACTTGACTTCCATGCGTGTTTCACCAGGAGACAGCAACCATAGCGCTAGATTGGGTCTTGGGCTAGACACCCATGCAAGACCTTCTGAACCCCAGAATGACATTGGACATTGGGTCTGCATGTGCAGGAGTAAGAGGGGGCTGAGAGCTTGGGATCCTGGAGCAGGTGGTAGGGAAGTGGGTAGGGAATGGGTAGAACTTTGGCTCCATTCCCCTATATGGTGGGCAGAATAGCTGAGCTGGCACGGGAAGCGTTGTAGTTTGCTACTGTTATAGGGTAGCAGCAAATGACTACTTCCTTGGAGCAAAGAGGGAGCAGGGAGGAATTGTGACTCATCAGGGTGGCCTGGAAGTACATTACCTCCCAGAGCTACTGCTGGGACAGGCCAGCTTGTACACCACCTTTTGTTCAAGGCATTGTGTAAAGTCACAGTCTGGCCCTTGAATTGTGACTGGACATGTGCACTGCTGGTAAATCTCAGGAGATGGACTCCTGGCCAGAATCTGATACCATATCTGCCAAAGAGTAGCATCTTTCTCTACAAATAGTGCCATTGACTTTGTACCCCTGACTGAGTAAGAGACTGTTCAAGGTGAGTAAGTATATTGGACTCTGTCCCCAAATTGGCACATCTCCTTGGTGCCCTGGCCACCTCCTTCACCAACCAGCCCTTCCCACGTTCTATATTGTTTGGGTCCATTCAGGGTCTCCCTACAAGATCCCCAAGTACATAAATGCCTACAAAATTACTTTTGCCACCACTTTAAAAGAAAAAAGCTGAAGAACAAGAACAGTTGTTGGCTCTTAAAAACCCTATAGCTAGGGTGACCAGATAGCAAGTGTGAAAAATTACAACACTTTTTTGTGTGTGTCTGTGTGTGGGGTGGGGGTTAATAGTTGTGTATATAAGACAAAGCCCCTAATATCAGGACATCTGGTCACCCTAGTGCCAGTTGAATTTTTATTAAGTGAATGAAGCTAATAACTTTTTCCTGTGTGTGCATGTGTGTGTGTGTGTGTGTGTGTGTATACGCGTGCTGTTGACTGATCAAAGAAGGGCAGCAGCCACAGTGATAAGTGGAAACCAGTTATTCCCGTAAGAAACATTTACCTTTTCAATACAGAAAACCTTTCAAATTGCTCTACAGATAGTTCCAGGACAATATTTATGGCGTAATTATGCCACTAATAATGCGTACCTTATAATAAAAAGAAAAGGAGGACTTGTGGCACCTTAGAGACTAACCAATTTATTTGAGCATAAGCTTTTGTGAGCTACAGCTGAATGCGTCCGATGAAGTGAGCTGTAGCTCACGAAAGCTTATGCTCAAATAAATGGGTTAGTCTCTAAGGTGCCACAAGTCCTCCTTTTCTTTTTGCGAATACAGACTAACACGGCTGCTACTCTGATACCTTATAATACATTCTTCATCTTGCTATTCCTTTGGCAGTGCATGTTGTATTACCTGCCTTGACTCAGCCAACTAGTGAACTCTGTTGGCCAAAGATGGGCCTGAACTGAATCCTCACAGCTTTAGTGATGGGAGAGATGGAATCTGAACCTAGATCTGCACTTCAGTTTTACTGTTGGCCTGTATTCCTATAAGGGGCAGAGCCAAAAGCCCCGGATCACAGAATCCCTCAATTTGGACAGGCTTTGCCCTTTAGATCACAATCTGTCTCCGTCTCTGCCGCTAGCATTCTGCATGGTGCACACACCCACTTACAGTGCACGCTGCATCTGCTAGAACCACATGTATTTGAAAATACGAGGTCACATCGCAGAGAGTATGAACACCTCCAAGCCACCCATTCAGGCCTAAAAATGCTCTGTGCCTATCCCCATCACTGAACTGGGATCCAACGGCTTTTCAAGAGTTAAAAGCAAAACACTGGTGGGCCACCTCTTCAGTTGGTGTAAATCAACTCAGTGGAGCTAAGCTGATGCACACCAGTTGAGGGGCTGGCTCTGATCACTGTAAGGTACCAGAGCTCATTCATTTATATTTTTTTTAAAAGCCAGCCAGTAATGTATTTATTGTCCATAAAGCCGGAAAATGGAACAGAACCCAAGATGACTAATGCAAAATGAAATAATTTGTGATCACAGCGTTTGTTCATCAGTGACCTCATCTGAATAATGATCTAGACTCTAGAAGGAAACTGTAAGTTTATGCGAATGTTTTCGGGTGGGTTGTTTCCATCTTGCGGTTTGTGACTGGCAAACAAGTTGCTCTAATAAATATCAAACAATTCCTTGGAAGACTATTTTGTTTTGCTTGCACTGAGCTGCTGACCTTTGAGGAAATGTTCATAAACAGGGCAAGAATGAGAAGCCCGTGTTCCTGTAACCCTGCGAATGATGGCAGCCAGGGATGTTTCTCCTCCAGTGGAAGCTTCTCCTTGGAATGACATGAAAAGATCACGTTCAGAAAAAATTGACAGCAGCAGCCTGAGGTTACCTGTTGGGTACCAGAATGTGATGGCTGTGTATGAGCCAGGGATACTTGTTAGCACTGCAGCCTATTCTAAACGTTGGGAAATGGTGCTGGGGAAACGTGCTGTAACTTTAACCCAAAATACAGATCACACTTTCTGGGTGTGTTGACGCATCAGGACAACTTGTTTCAAAACATTAGTGTAAAGGCAGAGAGAGAGTGTGTGGTTCATGTTAGATACACAGAAAACATCGGGATGGAACTATTCCCACAAAGATGATGGATTTTACCGGGGGAGATTCCTTATATAATAACAGGCATGGTGGAAGAATTCCCTTTTTTGAAAGGCAAAGTCATTTTATGCACATTCGTGGCTATGTATTACTTCATTTCTCTATATTGCTTCTACAAATTAAGAAGAAGAAAAAACTTGCCAGAAACTAAGCTATATAATGAATCTAACACCTGCATTTACTATCTAAAACTATGGGGATTTGTCCTCTCATTTTGGTATCTGCCTTCTTTAACTAACATGCTACATATGTTCATAGGGAATCTTAAGAAAGTGCTTGAAAATTCAAAGACCTGGGGCCAGATCCTCACCTTGTATAGACTGGCATAGCTCCAGTCAAACCTCTGGAGCCTCAGTGATTGACACCAGCTGAAAATCTGGCCCCTGATTCTGACCTCATACCAATTTGACAGCACTGAAAATTGATTGACTATAAGGGGATTACTCTGGATTTACACAGGCATAAATAAACAAGGAATTTGGCTCATCTAGGCTAATTCTGAGCTCCAATGGAGCGACACCAGTTCACACCAGCTGAGGATCTGGCTTAGTAAATGAAAATGAAAAGCTGTATCCGATCCGCAATCAACCAATAATTAAAATATGCTTCAACAAGCTATTTCTTTTATTTCCCCTGTGTTCTGCACTCAGTTCATGATCACATGGCACTGCTTATTTTCTTAATATACAAGAGAAAAAATCTTGGATGTTACAATTGCCTTCCCTTCTATTTTATTTATTTTATGTGTCAGGTGGTTTCACTTCCATTAGAAAAAATATAAATACGTTTAATTCAGTTTTTTTCTTAAAAAATCATTCCATATAAACCAGAGAAGAGTGGAGGGGATTATGCAAGTCAGCAGACCTTGCTTTCAAGATTGCACTGAGCTGGACAGTAGCAGATCTAGGGATGCTGAACTTCAGTCTTCTGCATGGACGGAAAGTGCTGACCAAAGGGGTGCCGGGTGGCAGTGAAATTACACTGAATGTGTGTATACATAGAGCTGCATGAAATACTACAAGAAAATGAATGAACCAGTTTCTGTCCTTGCACCATGGCCCCTTTCTGCTGCTCTGCTGAGGCAAATGGGCTGTCGACTGGATGGATCTCCCCAGCTGAGTATTCCCCCTCAGCCAGGTGTGAAGTAGTCCCCAACTGGTCTGGAGCCATCGCAGCTGGCTTCTACGTCACCCCTCAACCAGCCAGGGCTCAAGGGGAGTGGCAGGAAGGAGAGGGAATGGAGCCAAATTGTACTGAGAATTTGCAATTCCCAGCTGGCAAATGGTCCTCTACTACCTACCATAGTCTGCCTCCCCAATGCTGCTCTAAAATATGCTGAGGACTGGGGCTGAGTAGAGTGGGCCCCAAATTCAAGAGCTGCAACCGGCTCCTTTGTGCCACGCCACCTCTCAATTTGTATTTCACTCTGTCGTGCAGCAGAGAACCTGGCCTGAAATGTTCAGGGTCCCTGTATGATTAGGTGTCAAGTTGTAGAGAAGCCGGTTTTTAAAGCAGATCGATCCTGTGCACATAAAGGAGCCAGTCCTGCTCTCACTGAAAACGATGGCAAAACAATTGACTTCAGCATGATGAGGAGCAAGCCCATAAAGTATGTTTGGATTTATAACATGTATATCTGACCCAATCCATACAGCAATCACGCTTTATGTTATACCCAGTGCTTAATTTGCGCCAGGGCTTGCCAGGGCTGACCCCCAGTCTGTAGAGTCAGACCCTGCCCTGACTCTACACTTAGCAGTTCATAGCCCGGGCACCTAAGATGACATTAATGGTTGGCTTTGTAAACAATCCGGTCATCTTTTAAAATGCTGCTTCTTTCATTGTCACACAGCCTCAGGGCGGGTAAATATCTCACTGTTTCATAGCGGTAAGAAATGCAAGAATTTGAACCGCTAAAGAAGTTGGATGATATAGTAAAATGGCTGCGGATAGAAAAGGAAGATGCTTTACACTGGCTTTCTGCAGAACACATGCCTGATAGAAGACACTTGTAAATGGGGGGCAAAAGGTTAGTTCTTCATCTGGAAAGTAATCCTTGGACAACAGCGATAAAAGGTGAGATAAAGGTTGGTTGAAATGTAGATTTTTTCCTGTCCAGAAATTGTTGACCATATCCTCAGCTGGTAGAAAATGGTATAGCTCCATTGAGCAGCAGAGGATCTGGCTCTGTATGCCTGAAACGTTAAGCTGCTGGCATGAGGAAAATGGAGGGGTAGAAAACAATGCCACCATCATCTCTATATAACAGAAGATCAGCCTCCATTCGTGGCTGAGTGGTTGTTATTTTAGGATAGCCTATATTTAATCAGATCAAGAAACTTTTAAGTTGAGGACCCAAGGGTAGGAAAATTCTGCCCAGCCACACTGGGGCATAGTAAGGACTAATTAGATAATGTTTGTAAGTGCTTATGTAACGATGCTGCCTTTGGTGGGACACTACTGAGAGTATCAATTCAGGACAAATTGCTTAGAGCAGGGCAGTCACAGCCCAAAGCTGGAGTTCCTTTACTATTAAGGCACCAAACCAGCCAAACAGAGAGGATTTCAGTTTTATCCCCCTGGCTAACCAGAAGTCATACAAGGAATTCCCTTAGACACTCCAGTTTCCCAGTATCACCACCAGCAGCCACTTCTTATGAGGACGACTGGTTATGAAAACCAATACCCCAGTAAAAGAAAAAAGGTTCTCCTGATCCCAAAGGACCAAGCCCCAGACCCAGGTCAATATACAAGTCAGATCTTACTCACAAATCACGCTGTTGCCAATCCTTTAGAATCTAAAATCTGAAGGTTTATTCATAAAAAGGAAGAAATATAGATGAGAGCTAAAACTGGTTAAATGGAATCAATGACATACAGTAATGGCAAAGTTCTTGGTTCAGGCTTGTAGCAGTGAAGGAATAAACTGCAGGCTCAAATCAAGTCTCTGGGGTACATCCACAGCTTGAAGGGTCATTCGGTCCTTTGTTCAGAACTTCAGCGTAGCAAAGTTCTTCCAGAGGTTAGAAGCAGGATTGAAGACAAAATGGAGGGGTTTCCGGGGCCTTTTATATTCTCTGCCATGTGGAGGGACGCCCCTTTGTTCTTACTGTGGAAAATCACAGCAGCAAGATGGAGTTTGGAGTCATGTGGGCAAGTCACATGTGCATGCATGATTCCGTTCTTTACAGGGAGAGCAGCCATTGCTCACATGCTACCTTGAACGTTCCCAGGAAGACTTCTCATGTGGGTTGGAGTCTCCCAAAGTCCATTGTCAGTTAAGTGTTTCTTGATTGGGCACTTAATCTGCAAATTCCTTTCTCGAGAAGCTGACCAAATGCTTCACTAATGCTTCTTAGAATCAAACACATTGAGACACAAGTACATAGCCAATATTCATAACTTCAACTACAGAAATGATACCCACATACAGATAGCATAATCATAACCAGCAAATCATAACCTTTTCATAGACACCTCACACGACGCCCTTTGTACAACATTTGAGGCAAATATATAACAGTGGTTGCAGTTTATGTCACTAACATCACCGCTTATTGTAACTATGATTATATTTATTACAAATGAGAGAAACCTTCCAAATTCACTTGTGCTTAGGACTTTAGGGGGAGATTGTCAAAGGCCCCCAGCTCACATGGAAAATCAAAGGAAGTTGGGCATGTACTGCCCAATTGTACCTTTGAAAACCCTCCCCTTTGTATACTGTTATTATTTGTTATTTAAAGGGGTGAAACTCGTGGGTGCTGGGACGAGGCCCATCTTTGTTGCCTGGGCCCAGTCACATGCCATGAGTTAGGGTAACAGGTTATGCCTCAGTTTCAGGGCACAGATCAGCAGTTTCTGATACACAGGGCTATTGTTTCAGAACCGCTGTTCTGCCAAACTGACATATCACGCGGCCTTTGGCTACTGGTGCTCTTGCTTGCATGCCTGTTTGTTTTACAGTAGTTCTTCTCCCTCATTCCATTTTGGCACAGGATTTTCTGTTATTTTCCACTCTGTGTTGGGGTCAACTTCTTCTCTTCCGACTGACTGATGCCAACACCAGGAACGAATTACAGCAGGCAGTTATACTCTTCTCGTCCCTTCAGTCATATAGGATGCCCATCGCTGTGGCATCTGGTCTGGTGTGAAAGATCTGATATTTGTAGGGTTCCCCTATGGGTTTCTCCAGCAGCACAAGAGTGCTGGCTGCACTAAGAGTGTTGGAAGACTGCATGGGACGACCCCTAACATGTGGATTCCATACGTTGGCTAATCATCTTGAGTCTCTTCCATGTCCATACTCTGACAAAGCTCTGGCATGATGGGTTGAGATCTCTTGTCTGCCATGCCAACTATGGGCCTGTGCCAGGAGATTTTTAGCTGTACACACAAGGCTGAAGGGAGGTGAAGATAACACTTATATTGTGGTCAGACCATGGAATCCTTTAGCTTATGGCTCACTTTAGCTCCCACTGGGGGAAGGCTTCATTTCACTGGTCCGTAGTGATGGATGGGCCTAACTCTCTGTATATGCATAGACTAAACTCTTCCAGTGTCGGTGCCTCAATGAGGCACCTAAATCTCCCACCCTAAGAAAAGGGGCTGATTTTTAGAGGTGCTCAGTGGGACCTCCCAGAGCTCAGCACCTCTGAAAATCAGCCCCCTTTATTTAGGTGCCTAAATGTGGATTTAGGTGCCCAAACTTGAGTCTGGAAATGTTGGTCTTAGCTAAAACAGCAATAGGGGCTACTGAAAATCCAAAATCAGGATAAAATGGAAGGTGAAAGTACCATTGCCCCGCATGCTTCCTGCAGTGTCCCTGCAGGAATTCTTGGGACTAGTACAGTGGCTCTCCGGTTCTCACCAAGGCAGACAGAGGCACCGTGGCTGTACATTGTAATGGTACAAGGGAGCCCTTTGTCCCACTGTGCTGACTGCCCAAAGAGCTGTCAGGCAGTACAAGTCTTTCCATAGGAGAAGAGACCAAAGATGAGTCAAATAATCTAATCTGAAAATGAGAAGAGTAAGCAAAAATCTGCCTGAAACATATAAGGGTGCTTATTTATATGACAGTAGTACTGTGAAGCCCCAACTACATACTTAGCTAGTATGTGTTGCTCACATGCTCAAGGTCTGATTGCCAGATTTGGGGTCAGTCGTACGTCCCAGCCACATCGGGCATCAGATGGCGATGGCTTGCAGCCTCTACTGACCTGAGCATCAAACCAAACTGAAACTGTTGAAAGGCTCCATGTTACCCAACAATCCCTTGCATTCCTTCTTGGTACTCATTGTCGTAGGCTCCGTCCTGATGAAAAAGGGGAAGCTCAACGTGCGACACCTGCTACCTTTGTTAATCTAGAACAGTGGTTCTCAACCTATTTAACATTGTGGGCCGCATATGCATCTCTCTATGTATTATGTGGGACGCACCCGCATGATAGATATACTATCTGTGTGGCCCTGAGGATGTCACGTGGGCCACAGCTGTGTGCTGATTGGGCTGCAAGTAGCCCACGGGTTGCGAATCATTGAGCTAGAGCTAGTTTTGGAGGAAGGGTGCTCCAATGGTTGGGTGCTAGTCTAGGATTAATTCCCTGCTCTGCCACACACCTCTTGTGAGACCTCAGGCGAGTCACTTATGGTCTGTGTCTCAGTTCTCCACCTGTAAAATGGGGGTGATGATAATACTTCATAGACGTGCTGGCTGGACAAATACATTACAGACTGTGTGGTGCTTTGATACTATTATAATGGGAGATGTGATGGTTTGGGGAACGTGCTTATGTAACGCTTATGAATTCTGGTTAATTTTATGCAACTACTGTATCTTTGAATGCCTCAGTGTATAGCGAGTCAGCCATTTGCTATCAGGGCTTGTGTCATGTACCTTGCAGATGTGGGCTAGGGAGGTGCGACAGGAACAAGGAAGAGTCCCTAACCTGAACAATAAGAAAGCTGCAGCCTAGGGGAAACAAGATGTCCCCAGGTTGTCTGCAGTGGGTGGGACTGGAGCAATGGAAAATCACCATCAGAAAAGAAGGAACAAAGACAAAAGGTAGAAGCTGCTGTTAAGAAGGGACATGCTCGCTAAGGGGGGTAAACGTTGTACTGTTGGACTTGAACAAACAGAGGGAAGATTGTTGCAGGAGAGAAGAGTCCATAACCAGGAAGAGAAGACTGAAATGGAGGAATGGGGTGCAGAATGGGGGACCTGAGACCCTGAGGCCACTGTCCCAAACCCAAAGAGCACTCAAGAGTGGTGAGAACTCCAAGGGAGGAAATGGCACACAAGTGTTTGTTATTTTGCCTAGATTTGTGCCTTTCTTGTGCTTTGTCTATGAGTAAAGTGTGATTGGTTTAGAAAGTCCTCTACAAAGTCTGTGGGTTACTTTTTTCAACTATCACACATGCCCTGAAGGGTTAAACTATAAACTGGAGTACTCACAAAGGTGAAGCTCTGGGGAGGGTTTGCTTGAGCAACTGGGGAGTCGGGGGGAGGGGGAGTCAGCACATGTCTTGGGGGCCCAGGGCTGCTGGCTCCTATTTCCTAGAATTGGTACCAGACGAACACGCCGTTCTTGGGAAGTGTATCTGCGAGACCAGAGACTGCGTCTGGAGCCTGCACGGACCCAGGGAGCTTAGAAGCACATGGATCCAGCTTGAGGGTCGAAACACAGCTGCCTGGTGAGCATACACAAAGCAGAGCTCACTCAGCCAGGACTGTGACAGCGGCCAGGTAAGTTTCTAAGTATATATAGTATAACAGACCATGTTTTAGCAATGTTCACATCCATGACTAATTTATTTATAAATACAATTTTGCAGCAGTTACCCTTTCAGGCAGTAGAGAGGAAAAATCGCTCCTTTACAGACAGAAAGATACCCGTATCTGCTCTGAACCACAATTTTTCAGCCTGATGCAGTGCTTCTTCTTTGGAAGGGGTGGGGAGAACCCACTCCTTGGCAAACTGGGATATTCCTTTCAAAATCCTGACTGGTCGGAACAGAAAGGAAGTTTAGTCACCTTCCTGTGTGACTGAACTGCCAAAATGCTGTCCTATCACTAGTTTTCCAAGTAACTAAAGCAATTATGGGCTGTTACCAGTTGAAATAACACATACCGCCCTTTAGCAGTGAGTTATCTCTGCTATCTCAAAGACGGATGTCGTATGGTTTGTAAGCTACCGAGAGATGAGTAAGCCGATTACACTTTCACTGTGTGTTTAGCTGCCATGTTTTCTCTCTTTCTCCGTCTGCTTAAATGAGATAACTAATAATGACAAGCCCGATCACATTTTGCTTGTTGAGGATAAGGCACTGCTTTTCACTGGCAATCTTCCATTTAAATACATCACAGTGCTTCTACTCAAACCTTGGTGTCTCTAACTGGATCACTCTTATTTATTACCATGAGGGGCAAAACAACCAATAGGCTGCTGACTTTTTCCAGTTACTGAATAGCCAGGAGGCCATGTGGTTTAATAATAAAACAAGGGAGGTGGAGTCAAAACCTGGTTCTGTTCTCAGTTCTGGCTCTCACGTGCTGTGTTCTTGGGCAAATTACATCCCTCTGGGCCTCCATTTACCCATCCATGAAATGGGTGGGATTATACTGCATTCATACAGCAGTGGGAGGTTTAATTAGTATTTGCAAAGTGCTTATGGTCTAGCGGATTAAGCACTGAACTGAGACATGGAGACATGGCTTCTCTGCCTAGCTCTGCTCCTGGATAACCTTGGGGAAGCCACTTCACTTCCCTGTGCCTCTGTTCCTGCATTTGTACAATGGAGATAATGATATTTCCCTCCTTTGTAAAGTGCTTTTGAGCTCTCCAGATGAAAAGCACTACATAAGAGGTAGGTACTGTTATTATTAATTACTGGGTTCTCATAAGAAAGATACTACCTCAGTGGAAAGTATTATTGTTTCAGAGTAGCAGCTCTGTTAGTCTGTATCCGTAAAAAGAAAAGGAGGACTTGTGGCACCTTAGAGACTAACCAATTTATTAGAGCATAAGCTTTCGTGAGCTACAGCTCACTTCATCGGATGCAACCGTAGCTCACGAAAGCTTATGCTCAAATAAATTGGTTAGTCTCTAAGGTGCCACAAGTCCTCCTTTTCTTTTTAAGTATTATTGTGTTACACATGAGAAAATAATAGTATGTCAAAACTAACTGGGAGTAAATGGCCTATGATGAAGCGTCTTGGGAACTAATGTAACTCTGTGCAATGTCTGCACTTTTCAAATTCTTATACATGGTTTAAGCAAAGAAACACTGAAGAAGTTGGAGAGCCTAGGCAGATGGTCGCACCTGGTATTCCAGCAGGTAGTCTCCTATCCAGGTACTAATCAGGCCTGACCCTGCTTAGCTTCCAAAATTAGGGCTAGTTAGGGTGATATGACCATAGACAAACACATTAAAGCTGGCCCGAATCTTTTCCCTATCACTCTCTTCCTGCTGATTCAGCAGAGGTTCTCTGCAAATCATAAGTTGTGGGGACTTCTTTATTGAAATGGGAGCGGAGATGATTCTCCTGCCCAGACAGGCGAGGCAGGGTGTATAATGAAGGAAATAGGAATGTTGCTGGATGACTCTCCTTTTGAACTTCCTCCATTGTTTCACTGGCCACGGTGATTTTTGTTCATACATCAGATGGTCTTGCTTGATCAGGGACACTAGTGTTATTTCAGGGTGGCCAGAACAATGCAGAGGAAAAATGATGGCATTACTTCGGACAAAACTGGAGAGAGGAAGGGTGACGCTGTGGTTAAAGTTCCAGTCTGATATCCCGCTTCAAGTTCCTCCTTCTTAGCATATGTGCAACGTGCCTCAGGTGGCACGTGACCAGGATTCATCACCAAATTTGGTCCACTGCTTGGATCATTAGCTTCCGTGGGCCAGACTGGGTACTGATGGGGAGTGGGATGTGGACACTGATCCATGCCCCACCCTTCAGGTCCCTTACCTTGTGCAAATCACTTAGTATCTCTGTGTCTCAGTTCACTATCTGCAAAATGGGAATAATATCACTTTGCCACCTCACAGGGCTGTGCAAGTGTAAATGCATTAAAGATAGATAGGTGCTTAGATACTATGGCAATGGGGACCAGATAAGTACATCTGCTAGACAGAGTTTCATTTAGCGCTACCCGAATTTCCTCTTTTTCATTTGGATACATGTGACTCTAAAAAGGAAGTTCGCTTCCACCCTATAGCTTAGATCATGAGTAAGGTCACAACATGCTCTAGAGAACTGCTGTTGCTTCACTGAACATTTAGGGAAACAGGGTCCTGATTTTCAAACCAGTTAGGTGTGCAAATGCACGTGTAGCATGCACACATTCCCCGCTGTCATAACATGGGACAGCACCCCCACTCAAGTACTGCATTTGCAAGCACATATTGGCTAACTTTACATGCAATTCTGGTTATTTGTGCATTCATTTGCCCATTTTGCATGCACAACGGCAGTCACTGAATGTCCTAGGCGTGCAGTCGCACACATCCTTGTGTACCTCTCTCGTTTGAAAATGTAGCCATAAATACAAAATTAGTTCTGCTCATGCATCATTTGCTGCATATTTTTTCCCCTCCTTCATATTTGATTGTTTAAAAAAACGGTCTCTTCCTTAGAAATTCATTAGCTTCCTGATTCTGCCCCTCAAGCCCTTGGAAAAGTTCAGCTCCTGCTCCTGAGCTCCTAATGCTGTAGCTCAAGCTCACATCTAATTGCAGCTCTGGGTGAAGAAAAAGTTTTAATGTAAATATATTAAATAATAAAGAAACCTCGACAATATAAGTGGGAAGCTGGTGTCCTGGTTACAGCAGTGGATGGGGACTCAGTAGATCTGGCTTCAATCCTGGATCTATTAGCTACTGCCTTCCTTTGTGATTTCAGAGAGGGCTGCACTGAGAGAGGAGGTTTGCTTACTTAAGGCACCTAAGATCAGGTGCTTATTTCGCTTATAGCATCTCCTTGGTGGTCAAAATTTGTGTAGCTTGCCCAGTATTCTGTCCTTAAGATGGCAGCGTTGCCAACTTTCACAATTATATGAGTCTTCTGATATTTGGTGGTGGGTTTTTTTTCTGCAAGTCCCAGCTCCTGGAGTCACAGGCTGACATGGAAATCTCAGCTTTCACGTAAAAAAAGTAAGTTTCTAGCCCTTGCGGTGGTGGAGAAAACCTTGAAAATGTGACCTGAGCTTCTCTTAAAGGCTGAGAAACCACAAGGCAAAGAACAGAGAATGCATTTTTTAAAAATCTCTTGATTTTTAAGCCAGTGTCATGATTTTTGGGGGGCTTACAATACTGAGACTCATAGCCATGTAAAGGCAGGTTGGGGGGGAATTGTGAAGGGTCAGGAAAAATGTACAGCAGCAGATGCCCAGTCGAATTAAATACCGTGTCTCTGATTTGGGTAAGCCACAAAATCTCAGACAGCTGACTCATAAGTGTGACATTCCCCTTTGCTCTGGAACATTCATGTGCTTATTACAGAAAGGACACTGAGTCCTTCGCCTAAGATGCCAATGTGATGAATTGGCCCTGCCCTTTTCCCTGTTGGGGGGAAATTCTCTCTCATGGACTCACAGACTTTAAGGTCAGAAGGGACCTTTATGATCATCTAGTCTGACCTCCTGCACAGCGCAGGCCACAGAATCTCACCCCCCCCCCCCCACACACTCCTGCAATAAACCTCTCACCTATGTCTGAGCTATTGAAGTCCTCATATCATGGTTTAAAGACTTCAAGGTGCAGAGAATCCTCCAGTAAGTGACCCGGGCCCCACGCTGCAGGGGAAGGCAAAAAACGCCCAGGGCCTCTGCCAATCTGCCCTGGAGGAAAATGGGCTTGCAATTTCATGTGCCAGTTCCTTTAATATTCTTGGATGAAGATTATCCAGGTCCCCTGATTTAGTTCCATTAAGCTGTTCGAGTTTGGCTTCTACCTCGGATGTGGTAATATCTAACTCCATATCCTCATTCCCATTTGTCATGCTACCATTATCCCTAAGCTCCTCTTTAAAGACTGAGGCAAAGCATTTGTTTAGATATTGGGCCATGCCTAGATTATCCTTAACCTCCACTCCATCCGCAGTGTTTAGCGGTCCCAACTCTTCTTTCCTAGTCTGGGCCCAATCCTTTCCCCTGGTACAGTCTTTGTTAGTTCCAGCAGACATCTTAGGTGGAAACTAATGGTTTTCTCATGACTGGAAGCCTCCTTTTGTTCAGTTCCACCCCCTTTTATGTCTTTGGCACAAGGCGGGAATCTTTTGTTTCTCTGGGTCCCCACACCTCCTTCTAAATGGAGAAGCACCAGGTTTAAGATGCATTCCAGTTCAGGTGACATGATCACATGTCACTGTAAGACCTTATTCTTCATTCTTCCAGGGCTGGCGGGCACATATATAGGAAGGCTTGCAGGTAAATAAATAATTTACAACCAACTAGTCAATGGGAGCCATCAAGATTCTAAACCATTTAATGGCCCACACTTTACATAATTACAATAGGACCTCAGAGTTATACTTCATATTCCTAGTTTCAGATACAAGAATGATACATTCATACAAATAGGATGAACAGACTCAGTAGATCATAAGCTTTGTAATGAAACCTTACAAGAGACCTTTTGCATAAAGCATATTCCAGTTTCATCATATTTACACTTATAAACATATTTTTATAAAGCATATGGAGTGCAACATCACAGTGACCATGACAGAAAATGCAATATGTTCTTTCCCTCTTGCAAAGGCAGCAGAGTGAAATTAATGGTAACGGATTCTCTATATAGCGCAGCATGGAAACCTACAGTTCAAAATGCCATGTCCAGGAATTTCAACGGCTGGTAAGAAAACCCCAGAAGTTTGAAATTCAAGATCAGGTGGGATGCTTAGCTAGCCTCACCCAAACTTCCTAAACTGTGCTGAAAAGTCTTGTGAGGACATATTCTGCTGGAAAACGTAGAGAGGAAAGATATTATTGTGACTAGGACCAGGTAGTGCTGGGTTCAATTCCCCCCTCGCTTGTACGCTTCAGATGTGACCTTGTGCCTCCAAAGCCCTTGACGATGGTTTGGCAGTTGGTGTGCTGTGACCCATGATCATCATCATCTCATTGTTACCTTGTGTTACCACCTGTTGTCTCTTGACCTAGGTCATAGCCACTTTTGGGCAGGAACCATCTTTTGTTGCACATTTGTACAGTGCCTACCACAATGGGACCCTAGTCCTAGGCACTACGGCAGTATAAACAATAACATTAAAATGGCCAACTCACTTAATCTTTCTAAGCCACATACCCAAATCTGTGACATGGGGATAATAATCCTTCCTTTCTTGCACCCTTTATCTGTCTGGTCTATTTAATCTATAAACTCCTTGGGGCGAGGAGGATGTGTCATTACATCTTTGTACAGCGCCTAGCACAGTGGAGCTCCCATCTTGGCTAGGTCTGTAGGCACTCCTATAATATTAATAATAATTGCTGCTACTTTGTGTTTCCAGCCATTTCAAATCACCGTTACCACCATGTGATGGGGCATCTGCCCCACACTAGCCTATAAAGGGTTAATAGAACCCTAGGGAGGCTGTGCAACAGGCAGCCAATTGAGGAGGATCCTAAGGAGGCTGTGTAGGACACAGCTGATTGGCGAGGGCTACGAGGAGTAGCCAGTCAGGGCCGGGCAGGCCCATATAAGAAGAGCCACAGGGCAGAGCAGGTCAATCACGCCCTGAAGCTTGGGGAGGGAGGAGGACTGGCTGCCTTGCAGGCAGAGGGCAGCTAGCGCCTTGGATAGAGCCGTGCTGGGTAGGATCAGGAGAGGGTGAGCTGCTGGCTGACATGCTGGGGCCCTGACAAAAGGGAGGAGAAGGTGCTGGGGCTGTGGGGAAATGGCGCAGGGAAGTAGAGTGTGGGGTTGGAGGGGATGCAGCACGTGGCTGCCATCTACAGGGTCCCTGGTCCGGAATCCAGAGTAGTGGGCGGGCCCAGGTCCCCCCTGTTACCCTTATTTGCCACAGAAGAAGTGGCTGGACAATGGACTACAGTTTCCCCGGAACGGGGAGAACAGACTGACACAGACAGAGGGCTGTGTCCTGAAGAGGACACTGTGTTTGTTGTGACAACGTGCTTCTTGGAGCAGACATGACGGCGGTGAAACGTCACCAGATGAGGGCACACTGGCTCACTAAGCTAATTCCCAGGACAGCCAGCAGGAGGTGCCACAGCAGTGAGTTGAATCCTGTCACACACCACAGCAGCCTTTTGTCAGTTTCTCTTCCAATCCTGGCCAGAGTCAACAAATGCAGAGATGTAGGAAAATGAAAATAAGGTTGTCCACCATATTTTAAACAGTAGATAAAGTCCAACTTGAGTTTTTGGTGGAATGTCTAGGTTTTCTTACTTTACTGAAACCAGTTTAAATAATTTATTTAAACCCACTCCTAATGGCCATACTATAGACTGTTCAGACCACATACTTTCTCTTCATCTCATATCTCATCAATAAATGCAGATGTGCTTCCACGCAGCAGGATGTGGGACTACAACTTTTGTAGTCTGGTTTGTTTGGACCATGTGATGTTTATGTTGAGACTAAACTGATCAATATAAAATGCAAATAAGCAGCCTATAAAACTCTGACTAGTTTAACTAACTTAGGGTCAGATTCTGATACGCTTACTTGTGTGAATAGAACATAGAATGGCCATACTGGGTCAGACCAATGGTCTATCTAGTCAAGTAACCTGTTTCCGACAGAGGCCTCTACTAGAGCTTCATGGCGAGTATACTGAACAGAACAATTTTCCACCTGTCTTCCCTTCCTGGCTTTTGGCAGAGATTTAGGGTCACCTTGAGCATGGGGTTGCATCCCTGACAATCTTGACTAATAGCCATTGATGGACCTGTCCTCCATGAACTTATCTAGTTCTTTTTTGAATGCAATTATACTTTTGGCCATCACAACATCCCTGGCAATGAGTTCCACAGGTTAACTATGGTTAATAGCAGATGAATTGCACTTTATTCCATGACCAATTCCTTCTTCTGCCCCACCGTGAGTCCAGGAAGGCACAATAACAAAAGGGGAAATATGCTGGGATGAAATCCTGGTCCCATTGAAGCCAACAGCAAAACGCCCCTTGACTTTGAGGCCCGTGATCTGATCCTGGACTGCTGTGTAAGTTTCCCTTTGCAACGGTTTCACAGGGAATAGGGCCTCAGTGTGTACAGCAGAACTTTACAGCATCCCCTCGGAGGAGGTAAATTCTTAATGATCAGCCTTTCAGATGTCAAACAGGCTGAGCCAGCATGGGGGATGGAGTGCTGGCAGAAGCATAAAAATTACATTTCCAAATATGATCATGGGAATTCCCTTTTCCTGATCATCTAAAGGTAGCTGTGTAAAATTCTGCTTATCTGTTTTGGCAGGACTGCATGCAGAGCTAGCCCTGGGTGGTTTTTCCAGATCTGTACCGCTGATAAATGTGGTCAGTAGTTAACCCAAGCCTCTACAGTACATAATGTAGACAAGTATAGCACCAGTCCAACGTAGTCATTTTCCTCGAAGAATCATACCACCCATATGTATCTATAGTGCTGGAACTGGGTGGCTCCAGTGAGAAGCTACAATATGGGGTGTGTGTTGCACAGTTTTGTAAAATTGAAACCTCCGAACTAGAGCTGGGCAAAATTTTTCACGCAAAACCTTTTTTTGCTAAAAAATGCAAATTCCGGTTGACCAAAACAATTTGCGAATTTGTGCCAATTTCAGCAAATTGTTTTGGTTGGAAAATAATTTCAGAAGCGTTGACATGATTAGTTTCAGCATTTCCAAAATGAAATATTTTGACTTTTCATTTTGGAAAGGTGTTTAATTTTGGAATGTCCTTCCATTTTATTTAAAAATATCAATTTAAAGCCCTTTTAAAAGCCCCCATAAATCTAAATTAAACATTTGTTTTCAGTCAGCGCGAAACATTTCAGCCGACATGAAAGAAAACATTTTTCAAAATTTCATTTCTCCTAAAATTTCAAAACATTTTCAGTTTGGGGTGATCCAAAGTGATTTTTTTTCAACTGAACCAAACCAAAAACTCAGTTATTCACCCAGCTATACTCCAGACAATGCTTCTCAGATCAAAAGTGTGTCTAGTGGTAGGTAACATCAAGCGTTGTAACAGAGAGGATTTAGCTCGGTGTAAGTAGTTTTAGACATATCCTTTATTTCTAATTATAGCCACAGCAGCGGCATAGGTACGGTGGTGCAGCTGTGCTGCTATAGCACCATACTGTGTAGACACTTCCTACATCAGTGGAAGGGGTTTTTACGTCAAGGTAGCTAATCCACCTGACTGAGAGCTGGTAGAATCCTTCCACTGACCTAGTCACATCTGCACGTCTACACTGAAATTTTTCACAGCCCTGAGCGACGTAGCAAGGTCAATTGAATTTTTAAAAGTAGGCCAGGCCTAAATTAAAATGAACATTAGTAAAATTTCATAATATGTTAAAACACTGCAGATTAGTTGCATTTAAGAAATCATTCTCTGACTCAAGATGTGGTTTAAAATAAATCTGAATGATTTATCAACCCATCAGACCAGGACCGGGCAAATGTCACAGTCATTCTATTTCTCAACTGTACAATATGCACATGGAACTAAATTGTGTAAAAAGAATAACTCTCTATTCCAGACAAAATATTAACCCACCACCCAAACAAAAGCTACCCTAAGAGAACACTGCTAATTACTTCTAAGTCAGGGCATGGCAAAGTGTTGTATCAACCAGGCAAGGTACTAACAAGCTTCAACAGGACTTTATTTTCAAAGTGTAACCCTCTTTACCAAGCTGCTGCTGCACCCTCTGTAGCTTTCTCCCAGCCTCTCAACTCCTCCCCCCTCCTTCCTGTTTCCTGTCCTTTCAGACTCCCAACAGCCAGTGCTCCCAATTCTAATAATTACAAGCAATATCTAAACACCACACAAAGTTGACTTCAGTGGAGCTACACCGATTCACACCAATTGAGGATTTGGCCCTGAATCTCAACTCTGTCTTCTTGTGAATATGCATTACCATAATAGGTCAGATTCTGGCTGAGAAGTTCCTTACTCCGAAAGCAGTCCAATTAGTTTAAAGGAGGTTACTGTGAGGATCCAAACAAGGGTTGTCAGGGGCAAGGGTCAGAGCAGGGGCAAACCTGAAGCTGGGAGTGGCATGGAGTTTGTAGTCAGGTCCAGGTCAGGGTTGATACCAAAGGTCAGAGTCTGAGTCAAGTTTCAGGGTCCGTGTCAGGAGGCAAAGTCCAAATCAAGCTGAAGTCAAGCCAGGAATTCAAGAGCAAGAAGCAGGAATGGTCCTGGCAGCTACAGAAGATCCACACCGTTGCCTGGACACTTCCTGGAACAACACTTGGGGTTATATAGGGCCAGGTGGGATGCTAACCAGAAGCCGGGGGGTGCTGTCTGTCAAACCCTTGAGTCGGAGCTTCCCATGGTCTGTGTCCACAGTGGGTGGGTCATGGAAAGTGGAGCGCAAATTGTTTTCAGCTGCATGGTAGCTTTAGAGGCCTGGTTTGTAGACCTGTGGGGTTTTACAGACACTTGAGAAGAAGCTACCCATGAATGTGAGCAAGGTTAGCATTACCTACTCTTTCCCAATTAGTGTCAAGTATCACATAATTTTTCTGCAACTTAGTTTTTTATTGAAAGACTAAAGATAAAAAAGGAAACTTCCATAATGTGCAATTAAGGCTGATTCTACACGGAGCTTCTGGAAACCTCCCACCCCTCCTGTGGCACCACTGGATCTCCATCAGCGCTAGCAAAGGCTCCCAGGGGAGTTTATACCACCCTGCTCGGATCAGGGCTAGGCAGCTCACTGGTAAAAATGCTGGCATGTGGTCTGTGCAAGCACTCCCAATGGTTCCTAGCCCTGTTTCAGCTCCATGGGTGCTACAACAGTGGGAGATTTTCAGGAAAAGCTCAATGTGGACACCTCTGGAACCCCCTGCCTCATGCACCAGGGAACTCCTTTCTCGGGTTCAGCACGATAATTAACTGAAACTTCTCAATGGAACTCCCACAGGAATCAAGTTACATGCATTGCTGAATCGGGACCTTGCTGCTTCCACTCTCATGAACAGTCATCACAACCATAATAACTTGCACCTAATTTATCAGCAGACAACACACGTTTCTTCTTGCAGCCAAGACCTCCTGGGCATCTACTTGTGGCTGGCTCTTTGCACAGCAATGCAGGGGACAAAATCTGTTCAATAGACTCTTTTGTCAGCTTTCTGGTGCTGTCATTCTCCCTGTTTAGCTTCTCGGTACCTCATCTCTGTACAGGAATATCAGGCTCATAAGGAGTCTCAGGAGTCGTCTGATTGCAACACAGCTCCATCCTGTGGGTGCAGCCAAATTACACTAAGATTTATTAAGACGCAGTGAGAGGTCCATGTTAAACATCTGAATTTGGAATGTTTAGACCTACAAGAAGATCCGGAGACACCGCACGCAGGGCTGATAGCTGTTTCCAGGCTGCTGCTCTTACTGTAACGTAACGATAGCCAATGGCCATCTTGTCCTCTGCTAATTTAGCCTATCTACACTTTAGACTCGGAAGAGATGCCAGAGGTGCACACAGCTGATGCTCATTTTGGGGGCTGACTTGTGCAGTGACTTCAGGGACCTTATGGGAGCCCAGAATTGTGATGCCCCGGAGCTCTGCTCTACCGCTCTACTAACTGTTAATTCTATACAGCAATTCAGACCATGCCAAGCACTGATTCTGGGAAGTCATCTTGAAAATGGTCAGCCTCATTCCCTTGAGGCCACCGTTGTCAAATACATGTCGATATGTTCTTTATCGAACGAGAGAGAGGGGCCAGAAGCTGAACTTTTGAGCCAAATACCCTTGAACCTTGGGCTTTGGAACAGAACAATGTGGATTGGGCCCATTTCCAATTTGATCCCAGATCTCTTTTGCCATTCTGAAGCGCCACTCTTGACAGATCTTTGCAGTTTGCTGTAGCCGTGTCGGCCCCAGGGTATTAGAGAGAGAGAGAAGATGGGGGGAGTGATGTCTTTTATTGGACCAGCTACTGTTGGTGAGAGAGACAAGCTTCCGAGCTACAAACAGAGCTCTTCTTCAGGTCTTGAAAGTAGAAGCTGATGTGCCATGGAGCTCAAGTAAGCAACTTAGAAACAGCTTTATGACAGATTCATGCAGGGTGGCTCATCTCAATGACAAATGTGGACTCATACAACGTGTGTGTGTGTATGCCATGTTTAATCCATTAGTAACTTGCAAATCAATCCAATGGGGAGGACCAACATACCGTATGGATTCTGACAGAGCAAGGAAATCCTGCTGTTCCAAGTGCTCTCACGGAGGACTCATATTCAACGTCATGCTGATTTTCTATAATCCTTTCAAGCTGTCTCGAATTTGAAGTGTTTGCAGGAGTTCTGAGTTCATGTGCTCATATGCTTTCCCTGAAGGATGTTGGCTGCATTTTTAATCCCTTCCATTTTGGCTAACACTGAGGGATGGGCCCCTGTGAGATACAGACTGACACCTGGTCTGTGAATGGATCCATAGCACTGCCACTAGGACATATTTCAGCTCAGCAATGCCTAACTGATATAGGAGCCTAAATCTGGGCCTAAGTGACTTGGCCAAGATCACACAGGAAAGTCTGTGGGAGAGCAAGGATTTGAACCCAGGTCTCTGGCTAGTACCCTAACCACTGGACCAGCCTTCTGCTTTTTGTTAACAAGAAGCCAAGAGTTATTATTGTTTTTGAAATTGTACTAATCAATAGTCATGCTGCGGACTGGTGACCTGGAATATTTAAATCCATGGCAAAAGATGATGGTGGACATATTTGATTTTTCTTACCAGTAGTAAAGACACTGAAGTGTCTTCCCTAGACAAGTGCTGTGATTATGACCCTCTGAAGCAATACTGGAGCGTGCCCTCATGTCATCATTTTTCTAGCTGGTTTGTCAGTTTATACAGCTCCCCAAAATCTGCAAAATAACATTATTTCTATGGCGTGATCTTTGAAGTGTTGGCTCCTGTCTAAGGAGGGGCAGAAAACAACCTACTTCAATAGCAAGGCTTTTAAATCAGAGATCCTGTTAAAGTGGATCAGATCAGAATGCCAGTTTGGTGTCGAAGTCTGCCTCTCCATGCAAATGCCACTGGGATGGCAGCGGCCATGTCATTCACAGTGAAATGCAGGGTGCAGGGTAGTGGGAATAAAAAACCAAAAAGGACAAATAACAATACTTTGTATTTTTATTGCACATTTTACCCAGGGATCTCAAAACGCTTATGAAGTAAGCCTCACAACCCCCCTGGGAGGTGTTTAGTATTTTGCAGCTGGGGCAAATACGGCATAGAGCAGAAAACATGCTCAGGATCATGGGGAAACCATGATGATTCCTCATCCTCTGCTTTAACCACTGGACCACGCTTCTCCTCTAAGCACTAGTTTGCATCTCTGGGCACAGCCCTGAATAAGGGCAGCAGTGTTGCAAAAGTAGCCTCAGGAGGCCTTATGCCCCAGAGACCCCCCTCTGAAGCACAGTGCCCTTCAGTTTCCCCCTGCTCCGTGGGTGTAGTACTTTGCTGCCGGCCTCCACCAACTGTGCAGGCCAGCACAGACCGTTTCCTGTTCCTCCCTGCTCTGTCCAGAGAGCCGCTGGATATCCAGACCAGGGGTAGGTCATGCTTGTGTGGGAGGCGGATAGTTCTTATGTCCTCTTTCACTCCTGTAAGGCCTGCAGTCCCATTCATAGGCTAGCCCCACAAAGGCGGCGAGGGAGGGGGACTAGGGCTGGAAGTGAGGAGAGAAATGGGAAGGGGAAACACAAGCCTGGGGAGGTGGTGAAAGGCGCAGAGAGAGTCCAAGAGATGGGAGAATGCAGGGTACAAGAACAGACCAAGAGAATGGGAGACACAAGCACAAAAAAGAAATAGGAGAATACAATCAATACAGAAATTGGGGAAAGGGACTGAAACACGATTACCATCCCCAGATGACACTCTGGAGGCTCAGGCAGTGTTAAAAATCACTTGTAGGGCCAGATCCCCGGCTGGTGTAAATCAGCGTGGACCAGTAGAGACAACAGGGTCCAATAAATACGGCACTAAACTAGGACTCAGAAGAGCTGGGTTCTACTTGCAGCTCTGCTACATGGCCTTGGACGAGTCACTTCCCTCTTGGTGCCTTCGTTTCCCCTTCCACCTGTTTTGTCTATTTAGATTGTAATCCCTTCAGGGCAGGGACTGGCTTTTACTGTGTCTGTGCAGCACCTTGCACAATAGGGCCCAGAGCTCAACTGAGGTGTCGAAATATTACCGTGCTACTACTAATAGACTGATTTAAGCCACACGTTTTTCCAGACATTCAGTCTAAATTTTGGTTGCTCAGTTTCCTCTGACTGTTCTTAGTTCCGTCCCTTTCTCCTTGGTGTTTAAACCCTCAAGATCTTGTCTGTGGTCACCCTCTTAGTCACATCCCCATTCTCAGCTATTTGATGTCGACATTGCCTTTGAAACGACAGGAAAAGCCCCTGCCCCTGTGTACCAAACAGTTCAACGCTAACCTTGACAACAGCTTTTCCAAAATTTCACCCCACTGCCACAAATTCTGAGACTGAACTGGAGCCTGCTCGTACGTCTTGTGATCGTGCTTCCTGCAGATGAAGCGTTAGATCATTTGCTGTGTCAGTCCGGGTTCTGTCATCCAACAGGGAATGTTCTTGGAAAACTTGCATTTCCAGCAACGACTAAAACATGGAGGTCTAGGCATGCAATACACATTAGCTCCTTCCCACAGACCGTGCAGAGGACATGTATTTGTGCAAGAGTAAGCCATAACGTTTAATTGCCATCACTGCATACAACAAGCACGTAGAAATCCATTTTTTTTAACTGCAGTAAAAGCTATGCAAATGTGGAGCTTTTGGCTTTTGCTCAGAAAATACACCAAAAACAAGGCCATGCCACAAAAATTACCTAGATCATTGACACTGATTTTTGTTGTTGTTAATTACGTCCTCCTGGCTCCTCCAAAATGTGACCATTAAAAAACTATTCTTTCATGCTTTCAAAAGTTACTGCCTGGAAGAATTGCACTGTAAAGTGATTTACTCCTGGGGGAATTCTGTGTCACTGTGCTTGTGCAGAATTCATGGCCCCCGCAGATTTATTTGCTTCCCTGCACAAAAATAACTTCTGGTGGGGAAGCAAAGGGAAGCCACAAGAGTGGTCATGTACCCCCTCCCCAGCAGTGCAGGCAGTTTGATTTGGGCACCCAGAGCAGCCGGTAGAGAGATAAATCACCGCTGTGTGTGTGTGTGTGTGTGTGTGTGTTTGGACAGCCATGAGTGTGTGAGAGAGAGAAAGAGAGAGACACTCGGTCCCTCTTGCTCGCTATTGCAGCATGCTCAGCGTGAAGGGGCAGGGCGTTGGGGTGTTTCTCAAGAGGTAGGTGTGAGGCAAGCTTTGTTCCCTCAGGCGGAGCAGAATGTAGCAGCCTGCCTGCTTAGTGAATTGTTCCCATTGTTCTTAGTGAATTCCCCAGGAGCATAAAACAGGTGTAAAATTTTTAACGCTCCTTTACATTGCCAGAGTGGTGTAAAGGACCCTTATTGTAAAGGATAGTATAGTCTTATAAGTGCTTATGGTGCTTTAGTGATTAGAACTAGTATACATTTTTGGACTGAAAAAATTTCCTATCAAAATGTGCTCCATGAACTGTTTGCTCCTGACCTTTCTGGAGATGGTCAGTAGCCAATACAAATTGTGAGTTTGAGTCTCCAGCCCTCACTTGCTCTTCAGTTTCCTATGATGTAACACTGAGCATATGGCTGCATATATTTGTTGACTAATAACTAGAAGTAAAAGGTCAATACTAGCTACATTACTATTAGACAGGGGGTTAGGGGAATTCCTCCAATGCTCCCCACTCTCATTCTCCATCCATTGTATTGTAGTTTAAATAAATTACCAAAATAATTGAAAGCAGCTTGATTATATTGCATTATTTTCACAAAAAATATGCAGCATTTTAAAATATTGTGGGCAGAATTTTTTTTTTTTGGCACAGAATTCCGGCAGGAGTAAAAATGCCACTCACTTACCTAAACTAGTCAAGAATATCATGTTTAAAGAAAAGAGCGCTCACCCAAATGAACTGACAAAAGCCATTCTTGCTAGATGAGTGGTGTGATCACTCTGGAAAATAGCATGTTTCTCTTCTCCCAGGCTAAGCCTCTTCCTAAGTTGTTATATATCATTTCCATCTTTGTTCACAGAGGGACAGAGAGAGTATACTACCATGCGATTAAAGACTGTACCATGCATCTGCACAAGGGGGCAGAGTTAAGGTTGCATGGGACTCTTTAAATCCTCCATGTCCTAACTTTTGACTTCCTCTGGCCCTAAATGGGTTTGTGGTGGGGGAAGGCCAAAGAGCCCTTCCAAATCCAGTCCTGTGCTGCAATGCCTGCACACAGTGGTAAACGTGGACTGATCCCTTCTGGCACCAAAGAAGGGGCAAGCCACCTCCAAAGAGGCTGGGAGGGACAGAATAATAGATGCAGAAACCAGCTCCCTGCCCCAGCCAATGGAACTGGCCTGCCCCAGCCAGGAGGGTCAGTCTGCATCATCCAAAGCAATAGTTCAGCTTGCATGTTCCTTCCGAGGTGGGTTTGATATGCTCCTCCCCGTGAAAGGGGCAACCTTGTCTCTTAGGTTTGTAAAGATCCTTAGATGGACGTGCTTCAAAGCCCACTGACCCTGAGTCAAAATGATTCGATTGTACTTTTGTCTTCTTAGGGGAAGCTAAGACTGCATCAAAATAGTTGGACTTCAATGCAGCAAAATCGATTCACACCAGTTGGGAATTTGGCTCTTTAAAATTAAGTCGTTTGAACAGATGACATCTGGAGTAAGGCTGGATGGACATACAGGGTGTGGATTGACAGCTGCTAATGATGTGTGCAGATTTGAAGGAGGAAACCACCCACTGTTTCTAAGTTTACTTTTCTTAGCAGAAAAATTGAGAAACCCACAACATAAAATAGCATTGGGCTGAGAGTCCCACCTCACCCCCATGGTGTTTTTGAGCAGATGGCTGCTTTCTTCATGGCTCCAAAGCAGAGCTGCCAAGTTCCAGTCAGGGGCTGAAGATTGAGGCTGAGCATGGTTTGGAGAACTTTTAACCCTTCACTTGCCCATTCCACTTTAAAAAAAAAAGTGAAGGGTTCTTCCCCTCCTCCTCCTCGCTGTTAGATGGGGGGAGGGGCAAGGAGAGAATGATTTAATATTAAAACAAGAAGAAGTCAGCAGCATGTGTGGGGTGCAGTGCCAGTGCGCTGGTGTGGGAGGATGTTATGTCACAACGATGGAATGTTATGGAAGCCTCCATAAAACTAGGGTTTACCATATTTCAGGTTCCCCAAAAGAGGACACTGCCGGGGGGGAGGGAGAGGAAGGGGAAGCTGGGGGTACAGTACGTTAACCCTACGTAAAACCGGCCTCGACATAGCAAAGGTATGTCCCCGAACCAGCAAAGGTGGCAACTGAAAAGGTCTGGAGTTCAGCACTGGGTTGACCTGGCATCCAGAGGCATGGCTGTGTCTCTGAATCTTCTCCTGCCCTAGAGAGGCCTCCACCAAACCCCTCCACCTCCCTCCAACAGACACTGAATCCCCCCTATCGTTGCTTTGGTGGTGGCCAGTTATCTGTCAGCAGGGAACGAGGGGACAGGCATGCTCTCCCCTGAAGCATCTTTGGGGGAGTGGATTGGCATGGCAGGCCTGCTCCCGCTCTGGTATCTTGTGGGTGTCGCTGCCCCTTTGCAATGTCCCCTTTTCTTACTCCTCCCCCACTCCTGTGACATTCTGACTCCCCTCCTCTCATGTCTTCTCCTCAGGGCTCCCTTCTCAGTAGAGACCCAAGGATCCTTTGAGTACAGACCCAAGGATCTGGCCCTGTTTCTAAAGCTCGCCCAGGATCACCATGCTGATGCACTCATGGCACCGATGCCAAAACTGGGGGGGGGCCAGGGGCCATGCCTCCCCCCGCTTTTTAGCAAAAGAAACATAAGCACAGAATTCATGTCCCCCACAGATTCCACACACCCTCCTCCCCCCTCAGAATAATAGATTCCGCCAGGGATGCATTGCAATTACACCTTTTGCCCACCAGGGGCTGCTGTGGCACCAGAAGAGAGGGCAGTTGGCTCACTGCCAGAGCAGCCAGCCACATAGCGGGAGGGGGCACTTTGGCCCCCTCGTTCTAGCACCCTTAAACTGAATGATGACTGCTAACAAGGGCAACGAACAGCACTGAGCAGTGCACTAAAAATACAGGAGTGACTTAAAGTAGTTTTATTCTGGGTTAGTTACTCTGGACATTTATCTCGAGAAAGTTATTCTGGAATAGCAACAGTGGAATACTTATTCCAGAATAGCTGGTTAATTTCCCTATGTGGACAAGCCCTTAGCAAGTGATTGCTCTCTCTAAATTCCATGGAAATTGTTCATGGATCTAGGACCCACTCTGGGGTGGGCAGTAGAAGCACACAGAAAATGTAACTTTCCCACATCACTCCTAATAATGATACATTTGCTTTTCTGTTGAACATTAAAAAGTTCATATGCAGATTACTTAATGCCATGTATGCCCTTTGTGATTCAGACAAATGATCTGCAACTTGAAATATGAAGCAATGAAACTTTAAATATTAATTCTATTTGATTTTACCAAGATACAGAATGATTTATGTGGGGAAAGAGAACATACGGCCTCTCAGCATTTGACAAATGCAATTGATCATCGTGGGGACTGTAGATAAAAGACGTATAGATTTAAATTACTACATGTGTTACAGATCGCTACGAAATTCTTTTACGACCCTAAATTTATTTTAAAAAATGCTACTTTTTATCCTGACATGAATTTATAAGCTGCTATCATAGTTTTCCTAGAACCCTATTCACAGGATTAGTTTTGTGAACTATTTCAGTCTGGTTCGGCAGAATTTTGAGCAATGAAAAACAAATTTACAAAAGTAAAGTTCTGTCAGAGAAAAGCTATGTTTCCTCCACCTCCCTTGTGTTGTATAAGAGGATACATGCCAGTCATGCCAAAGTTACAGTAAAAAGGGAAGGAGAGATTCTTGGGGAAAGACCTATGCCCCCACTTGCTGTTAAGGTTTTAAGCGCAGACTTTAGACTCCAAAGAACATTTAAAGCAATTATGCAGCCCCCAAATGGTACAGCTGATCCTTGCACTGTACCCCAACAAAGGCTGTGATGTGCTTAACCTGTGTGACTACTAGACCTTTTAACCATAAATAGTATCCCAAATCATTACAGAGCTAGCTTTCTCTTCTCTCTCCCTGGGATTCCTTCTCATTCTCTAGTTCTAGTTTTCTAATATTCCTCTCCAGAAAGAAAACAAATTGGAGGAAAACCCATGGCCATTACAATTACACAAATAGCCCGGTCCTTGACTACTAAGGGCTAGATTGTTACAGTCCTTTAACAGCCCAAGGCACTACAGGGAAGTACCCCTGTCCCCACTCCCCTGCTCAGATTGTGACTCCTGCCAGGGGAGAGGAATAGGGGCAGGGAGGGGTTGAGGAGGAGGAGAAGCCCAGGCTATTCAGGTACATGGTGTATACAAATAGAAAGGGGTAAAATACCTTATTCCTCCCCCAGATCAAGGGGGAGCAGGAGAGGGATGGGGACTTCACATTCTCAGGGCCGCGCCGGGGGAGGTGCAGCTACGTACAATCTAACCCAAAGGGATCTGCCCGTAGTCTTTTCATATGACTGATCCCGCAAGGGACAGCACCTGTCCCTTGGAACTGAATAGGGCAGTTTGAAGGTTACCTTTTCCCTCTGCATCTGGAGCTTAGGGCTTGTCTTCACTGCTGTGTTAGCTCAAGCTACAACTTGATTCCTGTCCATACACAAAAATCTCTAGCTCGAGTTCCGTGGTGCTTGGAATGGGGGGTGGGTTGAAGCCTGAGTGCTGTTGCCCCTTGAGTCAGGAACTCAGTGGGGATGCAGCCACGCTCTGCTACTCATCCAATCACTCTGGGCATCTCCAGTGTCATTTCGCCCTGTGACCACTCCCCCTCGTGTTAGGCTAACCTGAGGGGAGTTCGCTCAAGTGTGGGTAACTCGCACTAACTCTGTAGTGGAGACAGAACGTTAGTGGGACCTTTGGAGAGGGAATCTGCTTTCTCCAAAAGTGTCTTGGTCTGGTCATTCCTCTTGGGAGGCCACAGGGGGAAAGCCTAGACTGCTGACGAATCCAGGTGGAAGTCTCCGACAGATGCCGTGTTTCTGTTTGATGGAGCGAGTGACGGTGGGGGAGGATGTGCCTCTGCTGAACAATGCAAAGCAGAAAAAGAAAAAAATGAGAAACTCCCAAAAGTTGCGTTCCCATTAATGGAAAGGCTCAGGGGTCACTGGAGCTCCCTGAATAACAGCTCTCACCTCCAGGGTGCTGTGTGCTACAGCACATTCCCAGGAATCAGCACACGAGGCTGGCAATTAGGAGTGGTTATTTAGCACTGACAATGCACGCCTAATCCTGCCATCTGTAGCCACGTAGATCTAAACTAGACATCACAGAAGCGTGCTACATCCAAACCATCCTGCGGTAGTGTAATACCAGGAACAGAGAACTGGACCCCAGGAATCAGGATGCCTCAGTTTCCTCATGACCATGTCTTTATAGGGTACTTTCCTCCAGTCTTTCTCCTGGAAACTGATTGTCTCAAAGTCACTGAAATGTTTTGATATAAGAGGCCCCATAAATTCTCCAGGAATAACACAAGGGATTGTCCGTGTTCCTTTCTGTTTGGCCAGAAACGTAATGTGTGCAGAATAACAAAATTATTTCCACTTCGCTTCCTCCCTTTCCGCTGGACACACGCCGTGAAATGAGAGTGCGTGTTGTGCCAGTAATGAGAGACTTGGGTGGGATTCAGATTGTTGCATAGCACTGAAAATCCCCGCATGATGTGTGAGCTGGCGTTCTGAATACAGCGCTGTACCTGGAACACCTGGGAACAGCGGCCGAGGGAGGATCCGCTGTGCACTTGATCCGCCGTCCATGAACAAAATAAGCATTCTTCTTCTCCTGTTTATTGGAACCATTGTTGTTTAGTCGTTGGAGCAGCTGACCAAGGATTGCTTAAAACCTTCAAGTCAAGACTGAATGTCTTTCTAGAAGGTACCCTCTAGTTCAAACATTTTATTGGGCTGGCTGCAGGAATCAATGGGTGAAATCCCTGGCCTGTGTGCTCTGATGTGACTTCCTGAATAACACAGGCCAGGGATTTCACCCATTAATTCCTGCAGGCAGCCCAATAAAATGTTTGAACTAGAGTGTTTACTGACCCAAGTTTTAACGTGTTTAAAACAAAACAACCTGCGCAGCGACTGCATCTGTTCTGCTCATGAGGAGAGTCTACAACCTGAACATCAACAAAGAGGGGAAATTGCCACAATTCCTTTTTCCGGGAATATATTATATGGCCCCCCAATGCTGCTTGTGACTGAACTCTTCAGAGCAAAAACAGCTTCAGCACTGCAGCTGGACGAACAAACCAGTTATCAAGGACCCTCAAAGCCACCCTCCTTTCATAGTGAAACTCACCCTAATTAGTAAAAGAACTCCCATAGGAAGAGTGTAGGGGCCTTCTTTGGTCATGGGCACAAATACTGGGCCACAGGAGTGCAGGTGATGAGGGAGACAGTGGGGCTTAGTGGTTAGGACACTGGACCTACGGTGGCCCGCTGGGACACCTTGGGCAAGTCATTCACCTTGCTTTACTGCAGTTTTCCCACCCGTGAAATGAGAACGCCACCACCTGTGCCCCCTTTGCAAAGAGCTTTGTGACCAGTGGACGAAAGCTGCCATGTAAGAGCTAGGGGTTCTTCTTGAAAACTCTCCATTCCCATCGCACTTGAATAGCTCCGAAACGGCAATTTTTGCAGAACTTTTGTTGGCTGCTTCCTCAGCTACAGAGCTGACATTACAGGTGAGGGGAAGCTCTCTTGTACTGAAGTCTGCAATAAGCTGACCCAGTGTGGACCTGAATGGCTCAGAGGGTTGTTGACGTACTATCCTTTGGCATTAGCAGTGATCAAAAGCTGTTACCGTTGGATGGCTCTTGAGTGTTCTGTGCAAAGGAGCCAATGGTCCCAGTCAATCGCTTGTGAACAGATGTGCAGCTCACAAAAGCTACCCCACGCTGCTGATGCTCATGGGTAATGTAAGGAGAAACGTAGAGCCTGACCTGCGCCCCCAGTCCTGGAGGAGCTCCCACTAGGAAAGGGTTCAGGCACACTGGGGGGAAGCAGTTTGGGGAAGTCTGGTATCCTGCCACCTGTGCTGAACCTGTTCTGTGGATTAGCAGAGGGCTTCTGGCTTCGTGGCTGCCAATCTAGCATCTTCCAGGAGCACTACTGCGCTGTAAAGCCAGTGAAGTAAAACCCAGTCATGTTTTGCTGGCTATAGCTATTGCTGATTGGATAGTAGACAACAGTTGAAAGTGCGACAGTTGCTTTCTATGAAACATACAAGTGGTGACTTTCTCCTTGTCTGATGGAGCCGAAGGTTACCTTTGGGTAGAGACCACCTAGTCTGGACTGTTCCTAAGAATAAGGATTTCAGATTTTAGCAGCTGCTTGGTGTTTAGATTGTAAATTATTTGGGATAAGAAGTGTCTTGTCATTGTGTGTGTTTACCAGCTACCACCATGGAGCCCTGATCCTTGAGTGGCACCAGTAGGAGCTACCATAATACCAGTAAAGAATAAAAATGCTTAATTCCCAAATGAAATTTGGCTGTATCCTAGACTGGGTTCTTATCTGATCCAGGTCCAGGGAGCCTCCTCACCATCAATATACCAGGTTTCAGAGTAACAGCCGTGTTAGTCTGTATTCATAAAAAGAAAAAAGAAAAGGAGTACTTGTGGCACCTTAGAGACTAACCAGTTTATTTGAGCATGAGCTTTCGTGAGCTACAGCTCACTTCATCGGATGCATAGCTATGCATCCGATGAAGTGAGCTGTAGCTCACGAAAGCTCATGCTCAAATAAACTGGTTAGTCTCTAAGGTGCCACAAGTACTCCTTTTCTTTTATCAATATACCAGTTTGCTAGAACTTGCCAACCCATGCATCCCCACGTAACACAGATCTATTGTTAGAGGTACACCAAAAAAGGAGCATCTTTAACCAGGTTTACAGAAGAGCTCAGCTCCCGTTCAGGCACCTAAACAAGGGGCTAGATTTTGAAAAGTGCTCAGCCCCTAGCAGCCCCCCTTGGGATGTTCATAGCCAGCAAAGCTGGCTGCTGAGCTTGCTTGAAAATCTGGCCCTTCGGGGTGCTGATCACTTGAGCGTCTGGCCCGGAGCTCTGAATTCTCATGGTTCTCGGCCCTGGCCAGGGTACAGTGCACTAACACTGCTCTAATAGGAGTCTGTTTCCCCAGGGCTGTACAGAGGATAGAGGGTATCTGAGCAATGTATGTTGTAGGGCTGGATGGCAGCTGCACAGTATGGGGAAGAAGTAAACCAACCCTCTTTTGCTTTCACAGTCTGTACCTGGGCCACAGGCAACGAGGCTGCTCGTGTGCTTAATCGTTCCCATGTGCTTAAGGGTTTCCCCGGCTTTGGGTCCACATGAACATGTGCGAAAGCGCAGTTGCATTGCTCAGCGCCCCAAAAGCACGTTAAAAGGCAGCTCTAGTCCAGCTGCGACATCCAAGTGGCCTTCAAACGGAGCGATTTCATCCCATTTGCTCGTGTCAAGGAATGCCACAGAGTCCAGCAACGGAAACGTGAATCAGAACAGACACACAGACCAGGAAGATGAGCGAACACCAGACGTTAGGGTTCGTCTCTCTCTCTATCTATACACTACACACAGGGGCAGGATGCAATTGAGGAATGCCAGCTATCCAATGATATAGCTCACTGCTCCATGGGGAGATAAATACTTGGAGCGTATAACATTGCCAAACCACATGATTTATGGCCTTTTGTATGTAAAACAGCTGGGCTATCCATTTTTAATAGGATGGGAATCCATTTCTCTGAGCCAAGACAGGAATTTGCAGAGAATAAATAAAGAAATACTGATATACAATCAATCTTCTTATTTTTAAACTCATGGCTCACACCCGAAAGGAGTTATAGTTTCATCTGACTAAATTTATTATCATAAAAAAAATAGCGTTTTCTTGCTGTTTGGCTCATGGATTAGTATTCGGCTATTATACTGGGGTCAGCATTGCTGTTATCAAGTAGCATTTCTTCTTAGTGCTAACAGCACCTCTCCCATTGGATGCTCTAAATTACTCCAACAATATCTTCCAGCTAAAGTGCAGCTCATCTGGCTACCTAATAACCACAAGGACCCTAAGGCTCAGGTCTGGGGTGCGATAATGAACAGGACAAACACAGGGCAAAATAACCACTGCTGGCATAGGACTAGATCCACTGCCTACTGAAATCAGTGGAGAGAGACCCATTGACTTAAATGGGCTTTGAATCACGCCCATAACGAGGACTAACACCACCAAAATCATTGTAGGTGTGTCCATTCACAGGACTGTTTAGTTCATCCCAAAAATCCCCAGCTACCTGCTGAAGGGGACTCTGCTAACTGCTTAAGATTGATCTAGTGTCTGTCCTGTAGCTGGCAAACACAGCAGCATTCTTCTTTGTAAATGGAGAAGAAAAAGGCTGTCTTGTAATGAAGGCACTGGATTGAGCCTCGAGGGATGTGATTTCATTCCCAGCTCTGCCACAGACTTGCAGTATGACCTCGGGTAAGTCACTTAACGGCTCGGTGGCTCAGGTCCCCATCTATAAAATCAGGATAATGCTTCCTTTGAGTTGTCTATTTAAACCGGAAGCTCATTGGGGCTGGGATGGTCTTAGTATGTAACCTGCTGGGGAGTGTGTGTCATAGGTCCCCCTCTCTGCCAATCAAGATGGAGCTCTGTAATACAACTAACAACTCAGGATTAAACAAAGACTGTGAATGGCTAGCCAACTACAAAAGCAGTTTCTCCTCCCTTGGTGTTCATACCTCAGCTGCTGGAAGAGGGCCTCATCCTCCCTGATTGAACTAACCTCGTTATCCCTAGCCTGATTCTTGCTTGCATATTTATACCTGCCTCTGGAAACTTCCACTACATGCATCCGACGAAGTGGGTATTCACCCACGAAAGCTTATGCTCCAATACGTCTGTTAGTCTATAAGGTGCCACGGGACTCTTTGCCGCTTTTACAGATCCAGACTAACACGGCTACCCCTCTGATAACTAACAACAGTTTGTTATGCAGACCCATGCAAAACTTAAGCCCACTAAAATGAATGCTACCCATTCACCCCTAGATTCTGATTGAATTTACAGTACTTAATAATCCTTGGTGTCTATTTCTGATTCTAACACCTGCTTTGTGACAATTTTTGGCAAGTTACTTAATCTCTCCATTCCTCAATCTATAAAATGGGGGGAAATAACACTCAGCAGCTGAAGTCCCCAGAGACTCCAATTGCCTTCAAAGGGCTTTGGCTAGTGAAGGGGGCCAGGAGGAAGAAAGTGGGCAGTTGGGAAGAGCTAGTGGGGTTGAGCTATCGCTAACATTTGTCCTCAAGAAGGCTGTGAATCACTTGGGCTTTTAAAGAAATATCCCAGGGCAGACTTGTTATCACAAGTTGCACAATCATGAATGTGCAGGATACGGTCATTCTGGAATCCAAAAAGGAAACACGTTGCCACCGCTACTCCCTACAAAAGAGCAAAACGCATTAGCAGGTACAACATTTTCCTCACTGCAGAACAATGCGAGATGTCAAAACACAGCGTTAAACCCTAACTCAATGTGCTGCCAGCTTTGTCTATTCTTAGCAGTTTCATTTCACCCTGGAGCGCTGTTTTGCACACAAAATGACAGACCAGGCCTAAGAGAAGAAGAATGAGTCTTCAGTGGCACATTTAAAAAAAAAAAAAAAAGTCAGCTATGTACTTCTCAAATCCACGTTCTGTTACATCTCCGGTTAAATTAGCTAGAGAAGGTGTGACCCAGCAGGGTAAGCATGTTAACCTAGGACTTGGGAGACCAATGTTAAAAGGTCTCTGCCACAGACTGGCTACACTGCAATATTTAGCCTCACAGCCTGAGCTCTGCAAGCCCGAGTCAATTGAGCTGGGCCATGAGAAGCCATGCCAGAGGCAATGGGTGGGGCATGTGTGGTCATGTGCCCCTCCAGATTTGCTGCTTGACTTGTACTGAACATGCTCAGTAACACTTCTGAAGCTGGCTTCCCTCACTCTGCTGCTTGTCCCCCCACTATTGACAGGCCCAGGTCATCTCTGCAGCATAGTCATACCCTCAGAGAGCTAAACTTTAATTAACAAAGGGCAAAATTCTGATACCCAACTTCACTGAACACGTCCCTGCTACCCAAGCCATCCCTGTGAAGTCAGTGGGACCATTCTTGGATCCTGGACATGAGTAAGGTGCTCCTGGACATGAGTAGGCATATGAGAATCTGGCCCTATGAATGAAATTCATTCCTGTGCAGAAAGCCAGAACAAGGCCTGTACATGGCTGACATCACACTTAAGCCTTATTTCTGAGATCATAAGCAAGACTTCAACAATTCTTAGGCAGTACTCTGGTTCTCTCAACAGGGATGAATTCCACGCTCACTATAAAGGACCCATGCAAGGCCACTCTAGCGGAGTAGCTTAGGTGGGATGTCCTAGGCCCAGCTGCCACGCCAGTGACCTCTGCAACCCTGTGCACTTAAGAATATAAGAACGGCCACACTGGGTCAGACCAAAGGTCCATCTAGCCCAGTACCCTGTCTTCCGACAGTGGCCAATGCCAGGTGCCCCAGAGGGAATGAACAGAACAGGTAATCATCAAATGATCCATCTTGTCACCCATTCCCAACTTCAGAGAGGATCTCATTACACTCCCCCACTCAACACTTTTGATTGATCTTTAATCATTATAATGATGGAAGGCTGTTAGTGACAGCATGGCCAACCCAACACATTCGAACAATCTTGGGACGGGCTCCAAAAATCATGAGGGTTTTTTTTTTAAGTAATAAACTTGGGGTTCTTGTTATTTGCCTTCAGGGTTTTGTGCCTTTAGGGTACACTCACTTCACATTTTCAAGTGTCTCTGGAAGGACAAGCAGAGAACCTTACTTTTAAAAAGCAAACAAACAAAAACAAAAAACAAGTGGAGATTCTCCTGCAGTCTCTTGGCTTTCAGCTTCTGCAGCTTTAAGAAAAAAAAGCCACCAATTATAACAAGATGCATGATCAAATCACAAGAGTTGGCAGTACTGTTAAGTGGTCAGGACATTGCTAAAAGATCAATAACAACAAATGCATTAGCAGTAGTAAGTATTTTTCCCCCTCTGTCAGATGGTTTGTTAAAATGAATTTAAAGCCTTTCTAGTGTCATTATTCTGGGAGAGTCGGTCATGGGAGTGGCTTTTATTCTTCCCCATGTTACTCCTCCTGTTTCTCCTCTTTGGATAACAATTACAGGATCCAGATGCTTATCTGGGGAGTTCTTCCAGCAACCAGGGTTGGCAGCTGCCCTGATATCTTTGAAATCATCTTGTGAAGCATGCTAGCAGGGGTCGCTGCCTTGTCTCTGCTGTGCCCCATTGTCATTCAAATCCATTTGGATTCTCAGAAACATCCTCTGCACTTATTGAGGGTGGGTTTTTTGTTTTTGTTTTTGAAAAACCATGAGTTACTGGAGACATCCTGAAATATGATTTCTATCCAGGTCCTTTGTAAGGCATCAGCACTCAGCACCACTGAGGTCTCAAGGATCTGTCAGCATCTCTGCTTTGAACCTGTTTTCAAAGGGCTTAAGACTCCATTATAAACATCAGAGGCCTAATTCTCATTTACACTAATGGCTTGTTTACACACAACACTTGTACCACTTTACGTATGAGATAGCTAAATCAGCCCAATCCACTTAGCTTGGACTCAGTTATAACAGTATGTTTGTTGCTTGTACCCGGCAAGCTTAACCTGGTAAGTGAAGGGAAATACATTCTGTCAGTATAAGACCCCTTTATACCAATATAACTGCATTCACATTACAGGTTGTACTGATCTAACTTTTGGTAGATGCAAAAAGAAAAGGAGTACTTGTGGCACCTTAGAGACTAACCAATTTATTTGAGCATAAGCTTTCGTGAGCTACAGCTCACTTCATCGGATGCTGTAGCTCACGAAAGCTCATGCTCAAATAAATTGGTTAGTCTCTAAGGTGCCACAAGTACTCCTTTTCTTTTTGCGAATACAGACTAACACGGCTGCTACTCTGAAACCTTTTGGTAGATGGTCACATCTCTAATTGAAATAGTTAAATTAGTACCGAAACTGCGTCTAGACCAGGCCCAAGGTGCCTCTGGCAGTATAATGGAGCTTGAAGATATGAATATGACACTCACTGCAACGCCCCAAGTGTAAGGGAGTCTTAGTGTAAATGAGAACCTGGCCCTAGGGCTTTACTGTAACTAGCCTATTTATTTACTGCTCTCCAATAAGAAAGCTCCCTCCAAACTCATGAAGTGTTTTAAAAGTACATTAAATAAACAGATGTGATATTGACCCCAAGATCAAATAACTCAACAATCAACCCCCCTCAAAACATGTACCATGTTTGCAAACCACTTCCCTCCCCCCCCCGCCTACTCATCCACCTTCCCTCCAGCAAGGAGGAAAAGGTAGGCTTTGCAGTGCACCCTGAAGTTTAACAATTCAGTCTATTAGAGACCAGGGGGAGAGAGAATTCCAGAAGCCAAAGACAACAGATAACCAGATAAACCCCACTCAAAGCTCTGCTCCCCAGGAGCTGTTCCACCAATGAGAGACAAATAGAGGAAGTGGCCTGCAGATGGGGTGGTCAGGTTGCTGTGGTCACATGGAAAATGCTTGAAGACCAGAAGGAGGCCAAGCTCCAGAGACTTCCATGTCCTGTTCTTCTGGGAAGAGCAGCGTGTTGTGACTGGGATGTGGATGGTCAGGTCTACTGGTTAGAGCAGGAGGCAGGCTTAGTAGTTAGAGCAGGAGCTGGTAGCCAGAAAGTCAGAGCCACGGGTCAGAACTGGGTGACCTGGAATGAGGCAAGGGAGGAGCAGGGCTGGAAACAAGGCACGAGCTATCAGTGCATTTGCCCATGGTTGTGAGCAGGGCGTCACTGATTCAGGGCAATCGGAGGTTCAGGTACAGCAGTAGAATGGCAGGCTGAGTGAGTAATGCACACCAGTTGGTCAACAAATTTAGTGCTAGAGTGTGTCTTTTAGGAACAGCTTTGAGCACAGGGTAATGTGTAAACTACACCAATCCAGGAGTAGCTGCAGGAGGTCATGTAACTCAGACATTCCCGCCCTGGTTCTCTCCTGAGTACAGCTGTGGGGTAGGGAAACCCACACAGCTGGAGGGAAGAGGTGAAGGGAATCAGCATGTCTCCGAAGACAGCTAAGTAGTTAGATGGGTGGTGCACAATGATGGGGCTTTGCTTCCAGTCACTGACAACAGCATGCCCATCCTGTTGTGAGAAGCTTCTCCCACAACTCCTCTTGCTCCACCCCAGTCACTGTGGCCAATTTGTTCCTTGTGCAATTCCAGTTCTCAAGGCCAGCTGGTGTAAATCACTGTGTGAACACCATTAGATGTGGTTTAAATAATCCACTTCAAATTTACCCCTTCAATTAATTCAGATTAATTTTCCTGGATGTAGACAAGCCCAAGGTGATTTTCCCAATGCCATGTGTGAAATCTGTGACAGAGCAAGGAATTGAATCTGGCTCTCCCAAGTCTGAGGCTACTTGCCCAAGCACTGGGGCCATCCTTCCTTGGGAGGTTTCAGAGTTGCAGCCGTGTTAGTCTGTATCCGCAAAAAGAAAAGGAGCACTTGTGGCACCTTAGAGACTAACCAATTTATTTGAACATAAGCTTTCATGAGCTACAGCTCACTTCATCGGATGCATTCAGTGGAAAATACAGTGGGGAGATTTCTATACACAGAGAACATGAAACAGTGGGTGTTACCATACACACTGTAACGAGAGTGATCACTTAAGGTGAGCTATTACCAGTAGGAGAGAAAAAAAAAACCTTTTGTAGTGGTGACCCTCAATCTGTAACTTTTCCTCCAGGAAGAGGGCAGTTTGCAGGAGCTGGATAAGACCAGAACTTTGTGTGGATGCAGCCAGTGGAATTGAGGGGCAATGTTTCTGGCTAAATACAGCTTACTGTACTCTGCAGTAAACACATGGCTGGACAATGATATCATACTCAGCCATCTAGGGCTAGAACCTCATTTGGTATAAATATGCATCATTCCATTAACATCAACCTGCTGAGCATTTGCCCCATGTATTTAAAAAATAAAAAGAGACTGACTATAAACAGATCCATTGACAAAATAGTAGTCAAGTAATTCTGGCCCTTATAAACAACATCTGAATCCTTTAAAAGAAGAAGTTCAACAAACAGGTGACTTAGTAGAAACAATCAAAACAATCTAGCTACAACATTACTCAAGTACAGCATACTTGTTCCTCTTCAGACAGTGTTTATATTAGTCACTTGGTGCCAGAATTCTGAGGATATAGTCTCAACAGAGCGAAAATACCACTGACCTCAGCTCAGAAATCCCGTAGTCAGCTAGTCCTGCGGTAAGTGGATCAAACAATGGATGCCTACAAGATATGTCTATCATAGCATAGAAGAGGAGTCTGCCCTGGGAGAAGCAAACAAGTAGTGCACTCAAACAGATACGATCCCTTTGTTCTAAATCCCCGAGTCCTCATTTTCCATTTCTCACTTTTGGAAGGTCAGCACAGAGGCCAACCAAAAACAATTCAGGCCTGATCCAGAACCCATTAAAAAGTCAGTGGGAATCTTTTCCTTGACTTCAGTGGGCTTTTGGGTCAGATCCTCCCTGAGCGCTTTTCACTGTTCAGTGGAGAGCAGACAGCCAGCCAGCCAAATGGCAATTTAAGCCTTTTCCCCACCAGGGGCTGTAAACTTCTACCAGTGAATATGAAAGGCTAGACTGTACTCTGGACTGCACCATGCAGGAGCATGCGGAATAAGCCCCCCACCCCTCCATATGCCCTTGCATGGACTACTTGTGTGCAGGAATAACCAGGCACTGCCTGCCCATTAGTCTTATCCAATCAGATGGAGTGGGTGGGGATGATGCAAAGCCCTGAATCTTCCTCTCAGCTGGCCAGCCGGCACACCTGAGTCTGGATGGGAAGTGTCATAATTTGCTGCTGGGCTAGCCAAGAAAGGTCAGTGAGGAAGCAGGAAGGGAACTGTCACAGTTCTTTCCCTGTGTTGCTCCCAGGGTAATGTATCTATGTGCAAACCCATACTCAGGGCTTTCGGTAATGCCACATGCCAGCCCAAGGAGGGCACTCACCTATGGCTTGTTCTGTGGGCGAATTTCATCGTTCACCCATACATTGCTTTCTGTTTCACTAAGGTACATTGAGCACTATACAGTGCATGGAAAGAATACAGTTCTCCAACGTACAAGTGAGACACAAATTCCTTGAGGCAAGCCTCGGTGGGGAGGAATCTCTGACCCCATGAAGCAAAGCAATATGCAGGTTTCGTAAGGCAGGGCAGTCCTGCAAAGCCCTTTCACTCGCAGAACACTCAATGGGGTTGTGTGTGTGACGATCTTGCAGGATTGGATGGCAAGTTAAAGGGTTACACACCAAATCCTCAGCTGGGGTAGATTGGCCTAACACCACTGACCTCCAGGAAGCGATGCCAGTTTACATCACATGAGAATCTGGCCTGACATTGTTTTAAACAATGTATCCATCATCTATTTGGATTGTTCTTAGGGCCAAGTTCTGCCAACCTTACTCATGCAAAGTAGTATTTTACTCTGGCTGTCCCACTGAAATCAACGGGACAACTCACACAGTGAGATACTACTCCTCATAAGCAAGGCTGGCAGATTCTGGGCCTTTGGGGAAACTTGTTGAAATTTAAAATGGCTTCCTTAAGCAGATATTCACCTTCTTATGCACCAGGGAGATATGGAGCAGAGACCAGGGGCTTAACTGGGAGAACAACAGTGCTTTTAGGTTGTTTTCACTGATGGCCAAAAGCGGACATCCCTTACTCACATGGAGAAGCCCTTTACTCCACAAGTGGTGCAATTCATTTCTATGGCTCTCCTTACTGAGGAAGGTACTTCTCAGTGCATGTAAGGGGTGGCACAATCTGACCCCACATATGCAGCAAAGGACACTTTTGGCAGAGCATCAGGTATGTGTTCTTCTAGCAGTGAGAGCAACTACTGAATGGGTCTCCCAAGAGCAGAGGTGAGAGCGTCATTAGGCAAGTGGCAGACCCCACTGATTTCGTTGGCCTAAGGTACCCTCTCTGCCCACGCGCTCATCAAACATCATTTGAAAGCTTATGGCTGCGTTAAGCTGAGGTATTATGTGGAGCTGTCAAATGGAGCCATTACCATAGGAAAAGGGATAAACAGTGGCATCAGCATTAAAACGACTACTTTGAATATTCGCATTTGTCTGTTAGGATAAGGTCTCATTATATTATGTCAAGACATAACTGGATTTCTTGGTGACATCAAAACATGACAGCAATGGAAAGAGTAAAAAAAAATCTAATACATGTTTACAAGTATCACTGACATGTAAGAATGCTGGTGGCATTTCTAGTCATCATCATTATGATCTGTCAAGAGTGTGGGGATTACCACAGTCTTCATTGTGTTGGCATGTACACAGTTCTGCGCAGGAAAGATTGTTCTGACTACAGACCAGGGGTGCTGGAATAGAGGAGGTCAGGGGGCCATGGATCCCACCCCTACTTTTTACCAGTTATAAGAGCGAGTGACATGGGGAGGGAGAGGAGAAGAGCGAGCAGGCGGTGGGGGCTCAGTGGAAAGGGCAGCACAGGAAGGTGGGACCACGGTTTGAGTCCCAGTGGCCTCCCCACTATTAGGAAGCTTCCGCTGCCCCTGCTACAGATGCAGTTGTTTGTGCATGACCCCTTCTGGTACAGGCACAAATAAGGTCTCATAGAAGGTCAGATGCCATTGAGCCCTTGAAGCGTATAGGAAGTAGGTCATCATCCAGTTTTCCATCCATGTTACAATGCTGATCCAATATCTGGGTTAATGAAGACATCCAAATCTGTTTGCCGAGATACTCTTTTGATATGCTCTTCAAAACTGTCCTCACATGGTGGGAGTTTGGCCAGTGACTTGTCTTTTTATGATAGCTAGATGAGGTGCAAGCAATTCAGGTCCCTATAGGTCTCCTTCTCTCTCCCTTTGGTCATACAGCACTGCTACCAACTTCCTTGCTGCAGAAATTGCAGCTTGTCTGTCACTCTCCCCAGATTTGGTAAGATCTCTGAAGAAATAAGCTCTTTGATTTGACAACATTAAACAGTTCTCTCCCCCGCAACCTCCGCAATACCAAGTAGGGATGACAGAGTCACATCCCATTACAGTACAGCAGGAAGTATGTTGCAGAAGTGAGGAGTGAGTGCATCACAAATGATATGCATATGTCTGAAGCGACACTGGTCAGCTGTGGATTGAAACAGGCACCACTACACATTGTGTGTTCCATTTTTGGAAAGCAAAATATTGGCACAGGTGAGTCGCATCATATGCGCATTTAACTTACGCGAATTCAACTATACGCGCTCAGCAAAAAAAAGGAAAAACAACAAGATACATGTAAATAGCGTGGGTGATTCCGCCCACCATTCCACACAATGAGCGTATGCCCCGGAGTGAGTGTGAGATGGAAGACGTGAATCTGCTGTTCCCTCAGTCGGTCTCAGTTCCCGCGTGCCTCTCATAGTGTGAGCATCTCACCGCTCTGAGTGTGATTCTAGTCTTTAAAGATACATATTTTTCATACAGCATGGCCCCTAAACGCAAGCCAACTACTTCATCTGGTGCTCAACCAAAGAAACAGCGATCTGTTCCAACGCTGGAGGAAAAACTGGCTGTGTTGGACTTATTGAGAGACGGTATGTCGGTCTCCAGTGTGGCGCGTAAATATGACCGCAACGAATCTAGCATCCGTGCCATCAAGATTTGAGAGAGAGAAATTCGTCAAGCTGTGGCATCAAGTGCTCCAATAACTGCTAAGGTGACGAGCCAGGTGCGTGTAAGACTTTAGTGAAGACTGAAAAGGCATTAAACTTATGGCTGGAAGACATGAACCGTAAATGTGTGCCTATCGATGGCAACATGTTGCAGGAAAAGAAACTTAGCCTCTACGCGCTGTTCAAACCTCCTGCCAAAGAGGGACAGCCTCCTGCTGAGAAGGAATTCAAAGCCAGCCAAGGTTGGCTTAACAGTTTTAGGAACCGCTTCAACCTCAAAAACGTGCAGACTACTGGTGAAGCTGCATCTGCCAATGAAGAATGATTTAATTTCTGAATACGATCCCTCTGTGGAACAAAGCCTCAAAATCACACATAGTATTATGGACGATCTGAGACCATATCAAGAAATGTTTGAGCAGCTCAAGAGACAACAGCAACAGTTGCCGATCACCATGTTTTTCAAGGAAAAACAACCAGCAGCAGATGAGCCTATGCAATCAACTTCTCAAGCTGAACCAGAGCCAACCACTTCGTCTACGACTCGCTCTCCGTCACCCAAGCTCTCCGTCACCTCCGTCTCCTGGATCGACATCAAGCCCTGACGACCCCCCTGTAATTACCACCTGTAATTAAAAATACAATACTGTAAAATTATATTTTCCATATGCACTCTTTATGATATACTGTACATTACTGTATACATATTACTGTACAGGGTTGTAAACACAAAACCATGTACAGTATACTGTACTTTATGGGCGATTTAAGGGATTTTCAAGGGTAATTTTGACTATACATTTCATTGAATTAAAAAGCTAGTTTCTAGAAAATTTCAAAGGCTGGTACTATATGCATAGGCAATTACAATTTTAAAATTTCCACCAGGCAAAAGGAGAAGTGTTACATGAGGAATTCATGTACATTTATATCTACCCACTATGCAGTCATAACTATGGCCACCCAGTCTACTGCCACAGGTGCACACCCTTCTGTGTGAAACTGATCTGGTCAGCAAATTTCAACGGAAAATATTATAATCACTTGTGCGATACTTTTGGCAATTGAGACTGTGATGTGAAAACATTTCATGTCAGTATATTGCAAAATGTTTTCCATTTTTGCCACACGCTAAACAGCTTCATCATTTCTGAAAAAATACTTGTCCAATAAAAATGATTTCATACATAATCATTTGGTAGCTTTGACCAGTAACCACCACATTAAGATGTTGAAGTTGACTATAACTCAAACAGGATAAACTGTAGTCATGTGACAGGGATTCTGGAACTGTGCAAAAAAAAAAAAGTGACACTTTCATTTTGGGTGCCATTGTTTCACCTGCCCCACAGGCATATGGCACCACTTGACATCATACCTCATCTAAACACACATAAAATAAGCTTTCAACTGATGTGAAGTGTGCGTGTGTGTAAGGTGGGGACATTAAACTCCAAAAATATGGTCCTTTTTGGAGAATTGCTGCACACCTACATTGGCTGAATCATCTGTAATTAGATTTGGACAAGCCCCCCCCCCCCCCCCGCCCCAAACACACCGATAGGAACAATCCTGCATTAGCAGGGAGATGAACCAGGTGGCCTAAATGAGTCTTTTCCACCTCTAATATCTGAGGGCCATTTGTGGCTTTGCCAAATAAGGGAATGTGTTTCCCCAGGAGCAGCACAGGGAGGAATTGTCCAGGCAGCAGGATCTGGGGGCAGAAGAGAGGCTATGTCTTCCCACTGTGAGCATGCTCAGTGTGATGGGAGGGGCCACAAGGCTTAGAATCCTCCAGGTAAGCAGCGGATAGGCTGGGGGCAAAATGAGGATTTTATCCCCAGCTACCACACCAAGGAGAGAGGAGTAAAAGAATCCATATCTCCAAAGGTTCTGGTTCCTATGGCATGTACCACTTACAGCAGCCCGTTGGGACCCATGAAATCCATCACCCATGAGTCTATATTGACCCCAAATAAATCAAATTCAACCCCCCCCCCAACTACGGACATTTGTTCCCCAAATTAATAGGTATTTGGGTGTCACAGCCGTTGTAGGGGAGGGGTAAAAATAGGATGAGCTTGGAAAGGGGCAGTTTCAACCAAGACATCTTTGTTATAAATATTTCACTCAGCCTAGGAAATAATTTAAGGCCTGATCTAAAGGCCCTGGAATGGGAATTAAATCCATTGACTTTAAAGTGCTTTTGATCAGGCTCCTATTGAGCATGAACAGCATGCGATATTCATCTCTCTCCTATTTCTATAGGGCATTTTCTTCAAACATGGCGAAAGCCATCTCTATCCATGTTTGAGTTGTCCGAGCAAAAAAAGTATTAAAATAATTAAGTGGCAACCCCACCAAAAATAAAACAAACAAACAAAAATCACTCTAGAAAAAGTAAAAAAAAAAATCTGATGTGTTTTAAAAAACAGATAAAAAGCCCACCGCATACTGGGAACAAGCATGAAACTTCAGTCCCCGGGGTAACTGGTTTTAAAAGGTGCATGTTCTCTGAACCATTAGCATTGCCATAATATAATCTTGCTCATGTAACTCAAAACAACCTAAATGGGTTTTGCTCAAGCATGCCTAAAAAATTCAAAACTGACCCAAGATTTTGGTTGCGACTTTTACAGCCCAACAGGAATATTTGAGAGTCAGGAGTAAATCAGAAGAGGGTCTTTGCATGAAAATGCCTTTCCTTCTATAATCTTAAACATAGCAGTGTCGATCCCCTCTTCAACAATCAAATAGGAGATTTTTCCAAAGCAACTAGTGACTTAGATGCCTCCATTTCTGAGTGTCCCATTTATGACACCCTAAAGGGGCCTGATTTTCAGAGGGTGGGTGATCAGCCCTTTCTCATAATCAAGCCCCTGTAAAGTGTCTCAAATTAGGCCACTAAAAATTGAAGCAACCAAATATTAGTCACTTAAAAATAAAATCTTGTCCGCTGTATTTGAGAGAGTTCAAAGGCTCACTGTAATCAGCCAACACATGAGCTCGTGCAGAAACCAGGACAAGAAATGGAGTGACTGCTTCTTGGTGATAAGGGGCAAAGAATGTAAATTTGGGACAAAGAATGTGTGTGATTTATTAGCCCTGAGAATGAGCCAAATGTGTTTTGTGTATCCTTTCAAACTCTTATCTTTAGAGACCATATTATGAACAATCACCACATCCAGACCTTTTATTTATAAAGTGCTTAGCCTTGAGGTTATGCACACTGCTTGTGCTCACTCACTTATAACAAGTATTAACTGCTTCACATGGGAAAAGAAGAAAGCACGCCCTCTACTACTGTACTGAAGTGTAGGTTCCAGTGTGGAGGAGGAAGGGGGTGGATTAAAGCACTGGCCTGTGAGTCTGGAGATCTGGATTCAGCTCCAGACTTATTGCAGGGCTGTGGGCAAATCACAGTCTCTCTATACCTTAGTCCCCAATCTGTAACCTGGGGGAAAGAAGACTTATTATCCTCTACTCCTTTGTCTATTTAGAATGCAAGTGTAGGCATGTACAGCCCCTGGCCCAAATGAGACCCTAATCTCAACCAGGAATTGCAAGTCTATTATTCCTACAAAAGCCTAAATCAAGCAAAAAGTCCATCCTTTCTCAACTGATACTCGTAATACATGTTACAGCCTGTAGTGACCTCTGAATTTGAGAGTTTATGGCCAGAGGCCTTGACCCAAATCAGGAGCCCCATTGTGCTAGGAGTTGTACATGTACAATAAGAGACACTCTGTCCCAAAGAGTTTGCAATCTACATAAAGAAAGGAGTAGCATTCCATTTTGCAGAGGGGAGACTGAGGCGCAAAGATGGCGTCGTTTGCCAATGGTCATTGGCAGAGGCAGGAACTGAACACAGACCCCCTACAGCCCAAATCAATGTCTTAACCACTAGGTTTCAGAGTAACAGCCGTGTTAGTCTGTATTCGCAAAAAGAAAAGGAGGACTTGTGTAACCTTAGAGACTAACCAATTTATTTGAGCATGAGCTTTCGTGAGCTACAGCTCACTTCATCGGATGCATACTGTGGAAAGTATAGAAGATCTTTTTATACACACAAAGCATGAAAAAATGGGTGTTTACCACTACAAAAGGTTTTCTCTCCTGCCACCCCGCTCTCCTGCTGGTAATAGCTTATCTAAAGTGATCACTCTCCTTACAATGTGTATGATAATCAAGGTGGGCCATTTCCAGCACAAATCCAGGGTTTAACAAGAACGTCTGAGGGGGCGGGGGGATAGCAAAAAACAAGGGGAAATAGGTTACCTTGCATAATGACTTAGCCACTCCCAGTCTCTATTCAAGCCTAAGTTAATTGTATCCAATTTGCAAATGAATTCCAATTCAACAGTCTCTTGCTGGAGTCTGGTTTTGAAGTTTTTTTGTTCAGGCCCTGTGATGGTGATAAATGCTTTATCTATTCAGGGCACACCATCACAGGGCCTAATAACATCAGCCACACTATCAGAGGCTCGTTCACCTGCACATCCACCAATGTGATATATGCCATCATGTGCCAGCAATGCCCCTCTGCCATGTACATTGGTCAAACTGGACAGTCTCTACGTAAAAGAATAAATGGACACAAATCAGATGTCAAGAATTATAACATTCATAAACCAGTCGGAGAACACTTCAATCTCTCTGGTCACGCGATTACAGACATGAAAGTTGCGATATTACAACAAAAAAACTTCAAAACCAGACTCCAGCGAGAGACTGTTGAATTGGAATTCATTTGCAAATTGGATACAATTAACTTAGGCGTGAATAGAGACTGGGAGTGGCTAAGTCATTATGCAAGGTAACCTATTTCCCCTTGTTTTTTGCTATCCCCCCGCCCCTTCAGACATTCTTGTTAAACCCTGGATTTGTGCTGGAAATGGCCCACCTTGATTATCATACACATTGTAAGGAGAGTGATCACTTTAGATAAGCTATTACCAGCAGGAGAGTGGGGTGGCGGGAGAGAAAACCTTTTGTAGTGGTAAACACCCATTTTTTCATGCTTTGTGTGTATAAAAAGATCTTCTATACTTTCCACAGTATGCATCCGATGAAGTGAGCTGTAGCTCACGAAAGCTTATGCTCAAATAAATTGGTTAGTCTCTAAGGTGCCACAAGTACTCCTTTTCTTTTAACCACCAGACCATCCTCGACATGTCTACACTGCAATTGAAAACCTGCAGCTGATTTGGGCTCACAGGGCTCAGACTGCAGGGCTGTTTAACTGCCATGTAGACATGCTGCAGTCCGCGCTCTGGGACCCTCCCAGTTCACAGGATCCGAGAGCCTGGGCTCCAGCCCCAGCGTCTACACCACAATTAAATGACTCGGCAGCCCGAGCCAGATGCAGATTTTTAATTGCAGTATAGACATACCCTCTGTCTCTCTGAAATAGCTCACCAAACCCTGAGTAGGCAGGGTCCTTTCCTTCCCATGCCACTATAATTCTTCTGGGAGGGGCAATGAAGTACTGGACATGGATGTCTGTGGTTGGTCTCCTCCTGGTCATCAGGTTTTCTCCAGGCTCCATCTGACCACAGGACTTCAATTGTCTCAGCACATCTCTATATAGAGCCCATGTGACAAAGGTCAGAGACCATCACACGGATGCTCTGACATTCTCTAGACAGCAGCTTACTACCCACTATAGAGTAAGCAGCAGGAATCCAGGAAAGAGGTTCCTGCTGCCCATTTTCTGCCCGCCCCCTCCAAACATCACAAATACAGTAGAAGCGCGAGTAGTGCCAGCTAACTGTTGCAGCTGAGCTCTTACAGAGCAGCCTGTAGACCACAGGAGTCCCAGTAACGTTGGAGGCAAAGTGATGAGTCATTACTACCCAGGCCTTCCATTGCACAGTGGAGAAGGGTATGAAATATAGCAGCCAGCACTAGTGGAGCCATCCAAATACAAGTGATGAGTGCTGAAAAATGCTGATGTTTTCCTGCATTGTGGGGTCCCTCCCTGCAGGAAATAATGTATTGTAACAGAGTTCTTTGGCTTCCTGCAAAATCCCACTGCGCAAGGCAGCACTTGCCTCAGCCCTCCACACAACGGCACAATAGCTGGTGACAGTCACAATACATTTTACTTCATCTATATGGGGAGTGGTGCCAGTGTGTTGACAGTGGGAACCAGCATGACCACCACCCCTTTCCAAAACAGTGATGTTTCAATGGATTTGGCAGTTGGATTCATTTTTTTAAACTTTTCTTTAAGGTTAGAGACAAAGGCCTGGGGCCTCAATGCACAAAAGCAGTTGTGTGCCTTGAAAAATCACAGCAATTCATAAAGCATGAGTTTGGTGCCTAAGTTCCTATCCAATGCATGGGAAGAGATAGGTGCTTTAGACTGCAATTCACAAAAGCCAGCATGCTGGGCCAGGAACTGCCCAAGCTAGCCCATGAGAGATGCAAAGGACAGGGGTATGTGCTAAGCTCTGCCCCTGAGTCCAGGCTGCAAGGAAATGTCCTCTCTCTGCCTGAGATTCTCAGCTGTGAACCTTCTAGATAGAGTCACTCATGTATGTTCCCTCTTTTAAAGAGCCATTTTGGCCAGAGAAAGAACACATGCAAGCTTGAGAATGACTGTGTATCCTCACGAGAACAGCATGCACCCAGGATGTGGGAGACCCAGGCTCCAGTGCTCCTGCTCCAATGACTCCATAATTATTTATCCAGAGTGCAATCAGCTTCAACAGGAGAGACTGAGAAAGCCCACATCAGACCACCCCATAGCCCACTGCTTAGAGTGCTCTTCAGTCCCAATCTCTTTAGTCTCTCCTCAGATGGAAGCTGTTCCATACTCTTAGACAACAAAAGGGATTTTTTCTCTGTACTTTCCCCACTTTTAATAGATCTTTCTTGAGGTGGGGTGACCAGAACTGCATGCGGTATTAAAGGTGTGGGCATACCATGGATTTATATAGGGGCATTATGATATTTTCTGTCTTATTTTCTGTCCCTTTCCTAATGGTTCCTAATATTGTCAGCTTTTTTGACGACTCCTGTGCATTGAGCAGATGTTTTCAGAAACTATCCATAATGACTCCAAGATCAGCTAATTTACATTCCATCATTGTGTATGTATAGTTGAGGTTATGTTTTCCAATGTGCATTACTTTGCATTTAACACTGAATTTTATCTGCCATTTTGTTGCCTCCTCTCCCAGTTTTGGGAGATCCCTTTGGATTTTTGGAGAACTCAGCTTTGGATTTCACTATATTTTGTATCATCTGCAAATTTTTCCACCTCACTTGTTCCCAGATCATTTGTGAATATGTTGAACAGCCCTAGTCCCAGTACAAATCCTTGGGGGACCCTGCTATTTACCTCTCTTCTCTGTGAAAACTAACCATACATACCTTCCCTTTGTTTCCTGTCTTTTAACCAGTTACCAATCCATGAGAAAACCTTCCCTCTTATCTCATGACTGCTTACTTTGCTAAGAACCTTTGGAGAGGGACCTTGTCAAAGGCTTTCTGAGAGCCCAAGTACACTATCTCCAGAAAGCCCCACACTAGCGTGACCAGGGACAGCTGCTGGTGAGCCTGGTGCCTGCTCTGGTGGGCAGGGCTGCGGGAGGTATAGCTACACTGGAGGAGCTCCTGGCACGCGGCGCTGGCTATTGGGAGTAGTGACCCGACATGCTGCTGTTTTCACTGCTGCAGTTCCCAGTAGAGCCCTGCAGTTCCATGGATACCAATTTATATTTGCAGATATGAATTCTGTATCCACGCAGGGCTCTAGCGAAGAGGTGCAAGTGGCAGGGGGCTTTGGGGGAGAGAGTAGAGTGGGCGCGAGCCTTGGGGGTGGAGCTGGGGTGAAGTGTGGGCAGGGCCTCAGGGTGAAGAGGCCAAGTGGAGGCAGGCACAGGGCAGAGCAAGGGGCGTGGCCCCTCACTTCTAGGGGGCTTCTGGCACTTCCACACAGCCTCCCCAAATGCAGGAGTCACATGCTGCCCATGCAGCTGATGTAAAGTGGTATAGCTCCACTGATGTCAATTGGAGTTTTGCTGATTTTACACCAGTGGAAGATCTGAGCCACAGTCTAGACTAGAGGTTCGCAAACTGGAGAGGGCATGAGAAGCTTTAGAAAAAATAAAAAACCTTACGGTGCACATCTTACTCACAGCCATGAATTACTAGCAAAGCCGATTCCTCCAGACGCATCAGGTTCTCACCTGGCGCTGTGCATTTTGACAGACTTCTGTTTAAGCTTGCATAGCATTGTACAAAGTCATTGCCTCCAGACATTAATCTGTTCGCTATGACGCGTTGTGTGCACATTTAATTGTAAGCATGGACCACAATCACAATGTTGCTTTTGCTCTTTTACAGGGGATTGTTGTTGGCTTGTTCATGCAACAGAAAGAAGAAAAAAAAAAAAGAACCACCTCTCAAGTGAAAAACAGAGCCAAAACTGATTCGAGCGAAGCACCGCCACTGCATATATTGGTGTATGTATTTGTGTGTCAGCGTAAACTACTACAGACACAAAGAAGAGGGCGTGATCAGATACATTTGAGAACCACTGGTCTACAATGTGGCCTAGCATGTTTCCCCACAAGCCTACCTAAAGCAATAGCCTGCTTAGCCTTCAACACCCCTTCCATCTACGGGCATTTCTGGAGCAGAGATTTCCTGTGGGCTTGTCTACACTATGGGATCTGATTTTCAAAGATACTCAGCTCTCACAACTGGGGCAGTTATTTTCAATGAGTTTAGCTCTTATTCAGGCACCCAGGTGAAGAAGCCAATGGATCCTGGGCAATTCTGAAAGTCTGGTCACTTCATTTAGGTACCGATTTGGGTCCTGAGCTCCTTTGAAAATCTGGTTCCACAACCACAACTGTCAGGATGCCAACAAGGGCAGTCAGGGTCAAGGGCCAGAGCTGGGGCAAACCCAAGGCTAGGAGTAGCCAAGCAGTTTGTAGTCAGGTTCCAGGCCAGAGTCGATTCAGGGTCCAAGTCATGAGGCAAACTCCAGATCAAGTTGAGGTCAAAGCCAGAAATTCAGGAGCAGACCCACTCATGGCACCTAAAGAAGGTCCATACTGTTACCTGGACATCTCCTGGAGTACCCCTTGGGCTTATATAGGGCAGGGAGCCAATCAGAAGCCATGAAGCTTCTGTCGGTCAGGCGCTCGAGGCGGAACTTCTGATGTGTGTCCGCAGGGGGTCATGGGAAGTGGAGCCCAAACTCATTACAGCTGGGAAATGACAGCTACCGTGTCATTCTACACGGTTGGGTTCTAGACCCACAGGGCCTTCCAATAACTGTACCAAGGAACCCAACTAGTAAACTGCTTTACAACAAGATTGTAGAGGGGACTGTCCGACTAACCATGTTAAGGAATCTACATTGCAATCCTCTCCTGCAGGACTGAACCTGTCCTCTAGCACGTTCATTACAAACGGCCCCTCTCTCCGCAGTTCAGGAAAAGCCATGCCCTTCACATAATCCCAAGACAGCTGCATATTTTATCTTGCGACCATTGTTGCCAGTCTCTAGCAGGGCTGAATTTGTTAGCTGGGGGAGCGGGGAAGGATGTGTCTTTGGACTCTGGCCACCCATCTGCACATGCAATGGATGCTATGCACACAGATGGACCATCTCACATCTTGCTCCCTGGCAGTGGATTCTAGCACTCTCTGAGTAGACTTACCAGTGCAGTGCCTGCCAGAGTACATAACACAGGACTTTAACAATACTAATTTAATTAACAACTTGGTACGGACAGGGACAAATTGCAGAGGAGGTTATCTATTAATGACAGTATATTAAATTCATTATGGGCCCAATCCAAAGCCAGTGGGAATCTGTGTATTAACTTCGGTGGCCTTTGGATTGGATCCTAACGACCTTACTGGCAATTAATGGAATAGCCTATGGCCCTTTGCTGACCTTCTGTGCTGCCCCCTATACTTGGAAGTCTCCCTCTGTCTATGTGCCAAGCACCCTCATTCTTCTCCTCCAAAGCCTTCCTAAAAAGACAATGCTTATGTGAAGCCTTTTAAGCAGGATCATGTCATAAATTCGGACACCAACTCCAACTCCTGTCGAAACACCATCTGTCTGCTATTTGTGTCTGATTTGTTTCCTCTGTCTGTCTCTGAACTCCGTTAAAAGCCTCTTGGACCAGGGATAGCGCTTTATTCATCTGTAAAGCATCTATTCAGCAGACCCCTTACGCCACTGGCTTCAAAGGGACTAATCACAAAGCTAGGTGCTATTCAGCATGAATAAGGGTATCTGAATCTGGCCCCAAGTGATTAATCAAAATAAGGCCAGGCCTACGCAAAACCTTTTAAAATAATTTTCCGTTTGGGTAATTTAGACTGTATTAATGATTGTGGAGGCCTTCGAAAGATTCAGGCCTTCATTAAGTTCACAGAAGTTTGGATGCTTATTCAAATGTGTGTGATTGAAAAATGTCAATTTGCCATTTTGATGAAATTTCAAAATTCAAAACAGAAAAAAAAATTGAGATTTTCATCATTTCAAAAACCGTATTCTCAGTTGCTCCTGACTCAAAAAATATTCCTTTTCCATCCCATTCCATTTTCCTATCAGTTTCAAAATCTGAAATTTCAGTTTCAAATTTTTAAAAAATGGGAAAACATTCACTTTTTTTTCTTCAAGTTTTCCTCCTTTTTGATCAGCTCTAACCCTAACATCATCTCTCCTCTCTGAAGTGCTGGGCCTATAAAGGTGGGTCTATAAGATGTGTTATAAGAAAAGCCTATCGTTTGGTGTTGAGCCCCATCCAGGGCCATGGAATCCAGAAGAACATGCAAATGAAAAACTATTAAAAAATTGAATAGAACCTTCCAGGACCTGAAAGATTTGCTTGGACTTTTATATGATGGTTCACACTGGCTCTTGCTTTGCCTGAACTGGAGACAAGATGAATGACTAATGATTGGCGAGAACGTGGAAAAGGTATAGGCCAGGGGAGTCATCACAGAGATTGTCATGTCTCTTGGCATTAATGACATGGGCTGGTTTCTACAGCTCATAGACTCTTAGCTCAGTACATTGAGCCTTATTTTAGTGGAAAAGTTGTGCACGAGGATAGAAGACGACTGTCCTTCGCACCCCTGGGGGTTCCACTGCAGACCGAGGGCAGAGTTTGACTGGCAATATGTAACAAGCGCTACAGTACCTTGACTGAGTCTCTTTGGTGCTTACTTTCCAGCGTTTGTTAAAAGTGCTGGGGTCAAGTCCTTTCTTAGCGGTACCTCTTCTGTGGCACAGCATGGGCAGCGGTAGTGCAAACTTCCCCCTCCTTTCCCCTGCCAACACACCTCTGCTAGCTGAGAGGATGGCTCACTTTCCATGCTCATTCTCCTCTCTGCTGAGACTACCACCCAGGGTGCTGACTGGGGAGGTGGTTTTGTTACATGGACACTAGGCCACGGAGAATTGGAGAGAGGCCACCAACGCATTGGACATAGGTCACTAAACAGCTATCACATGGTAAAGATTTAGTGTCATTTCTGACCTGGGTTGAATTCAAAAATCACAAAGAAAGCCTTGCTTGACATTTTCTTATTGCTTTTTTGGCAATTTCTCACCACACGTTCCTTTCAGTGCAGAAACGTGGCCTTGAGTTTGGTCCTAGAAGTTCCAACTGCATATTTTTCTTATCTTTGCTAGGTCTGGTATGCTAAGCTTGAATTTGCAGCTTGTGGCTGGTGGAGGGGAGTCAGGACAGATTTATTCCTTCATATTATTTAAATATAAAGAGCATCTCAGGGTCCCATAGCGAGCACTACAAATAGCATAATAATAAAAGAGACATGAGGGTCTAACCTTTCCACAAACAACATTGCCAAAGGAGACTTTGGTGACTGAAAGAATCTATAGCTCCTGCCTTCCTGTGATTGAAATGTTGAGAAGCCCTGCTTCCTTGAGTAAACAGAAGATAGGCTTTACAAAATGAAGCTCATCTGACTTCTATGAATTCCGGCAGAGCAGCTTGAAGAATAGAACTATGCATCTTAAGCAAAGAAAACACTGTCTAAACCAAAATATTTTTTCTGTACCATACAGAGTACAGCATGCACTTAAGAGTCAAGAGCTCCTCTAAAAAAAAAAAAAAAGAAAAAAAAGAAAAACCCAATAACTCATTTCTCAAGGTGACATGCAGTAATGTATGGTTTTCTTTTCTGGATTTATTTGAAATCAGACATTTTCCATAAACCATAAGATGACTGATCTGTGGCTAAGGCTGATTCAGAAGATCTGATTTTAATTCCTGGCTCTGCCCCAGACTTCCTGAGCGAGGCACATAAATTGCTCAGTGCCTCAGTTTCTCTATCTGTAAAACGGAGATAGTAGTCCTCCTTTTCTCCCTCCCTTTGTCTGTCTTGTCTATTTGGACTGCAAACTCTTTGGAACAGGAACTGTCTCTTACTGTGTGAGTGGACAGCACCTAGCAGAATGGGGCCCCAATCGTGGCTCGAACTTTTAAATACTATAAAAAGAACAAGGATTACTTGTGGCACCTTAGAGACGAACAAATTTATTTGAGCATAAGCTTTCGTGAGCTACAGCTCACTTCATCGGATGCATGCAGTTGAAGAAACAGTAGGAAGATAGATACACACACACACACACACACACACATACACACACACACAGAACATGAAAAAATGGGTGTTGCCATACCCACAGTACGAGAGTGATCAGTTAAGGTGAGCTATTATCAGCAGGAGAAAAAAAAAAAACCAAAAACTTTTGTAGTGATAAACAGGATGGCCCATTTCCAACAGTTGACAAGAAGGTGTGTGTAACAGTAGGGGGAAAAATACTCACTCAAAAGCATTGCCATTTCTCGGCAGCATTTCGGCGGCGATGCTTCTTTTGGCGGTGGGGTGTCGGGCGCCCGCCACAGTCTTCTGGGAATAGCAATATGCTATTCCCACAAGAAAGGTTGGGGATCACTGATTCTATTCTGCAATGCAAATGTGAATTAAAGACCCCCTACTGATACACAATAGACCATACCAGCTTCAATGGATTTCCTCTGCATCTCATTGATACGCTATTGTTTCAATCCAGCCCCATAGCAATGTCATTCTCCAATATGGCATGTGCCTCTGTCATAATTTTGAAATTAAAATGGCACTATGAAACACAGTCATTATTTAAAGATAAATGCTTATCTGCCCTTGCAAAAGGTTTTCTTACAGTCTATCTGACTGCACTGTTGTCTTCTCTCTTTCCCACACCTTCCATTAAGCCGCTTTGAGTCAGCACTGTTTATAAGGAAAAGGAGAGGTCACAGCACATTTGCTGTTGCCATGAACTAAGCCCCACCAAATGGCATAGGAGAGACACAAAAATTCCTGTGACAGAAAAGTTTGGATGATCCTTATCTCTTCACTCATACTGTGCAATCTCTCTCCTTTCTGAAGAGTCTGCTATTTTTGGAGCCTTCCCACATCACTTTCACCAGCTGGAAAACTCAGGGGTAGTCAGAAATTCCCCCAGACCTCACGTAACAGTGTAAAGAGCCCCATGGAAGAAAGCTGAAGAGGGGGTTCCTCACTGTAGATGACATCCATTTGACCCTCTGCTCCCTAACTAGGAAAAGCTAATCAAAATTAATCTTCTGTGTCAGCTACTGGGAAGCTCAGACAGTCATGCAGGTACCGCGAGGAGCCTTTTTAAAGGGAAAAGATGGTGCAGTGGTTAGACTTTTAGCTTAGGAGTCCGGAGACCTGAATTTAATTCTCTTATCTGTCAAAAACATCCCCAGTGACCTCTGTGCTTCAGTTCCCCATCTGTAAAATGGAGATATAATAGCACTCTCCTACCTCTTGGGGGCTTTATGAGGACAAATCCCTTAAAGACTGGCTGGTGCTCAAATGCTATGGTAATGAGGGCCAAAAAGTACCTAAGGTAGACAGAAACTCCAGCCCAAATTTGTAAGCTTGTGCAACCCCAGTGTGAGACTTTGTTCCCCTATTGTGGCTAGAGCTTGCAAAGAGATTTTAGGAGTCTGCTAGCTTTGCCCACCTAAAAGCCCTGATCCATAGGTTCAAGCAACAGCATGGCATGCGCCTCTAGATACAGAGGTCTTGGGTTCACTCCCTGTAGATAATCTGATGTAGGGCACTGTTACCCATGTATGCTTCTGGGGTGGGGGGATGGCATGGTCACAATCTCCCAAATGACTACAGCAAATTGGGTTTGTGTACACATCCCTAAAGGCACACTGAGCATGGTGGGATTTATGTCTAAATCAAGACTGTATGAGGGGCGGCACTTTGGCCTGAATTCTTAAATGTATTATTTGGTGTATTCAAAGGAACCTTTGTGTGCGTTCACAGGAACAACCATGTGTCAGAGTCACCAACGATTATGCTTCTGTCAGCAATAAAAGTCAAAATCAAAATGTTGCTTTGAAAATAATGGTGCCCCAAAGCCATCCGCTTTTTGCTTGCTACTCGCTGGAATGCCTTTTGATCCACCTCCTCTATTACTAAGCTAAGAATGACACAGTCAAAATATATGTCCCTGCAGATCAAGAAGAGGAAACACATGAGATATCAAGAGGTTAGGCTTCCAAACGTGACCCCTTTCTCCACAACCATGAGGACCAGAATTTTTTTTAAATGAAAACTGAGATTCTCACATAATCCCATGACTCCAAGAACTAGGCCATTAAAAAAATTGGCCACCACCAAATATTGACTTGCAATAAAAATCAGAAAAGTTGGCAACACTTCTCCCTATAGTCTAATTACTTAGCAGAACAAGTGCTTCCCCAGAAGCTAACGTTCCCTCATGGGCACACTGGTCCAGACTACATGCTGTAGAAGTCGCTGCATATTTGTGCTGGTGTTGAAATGAGCATCAGACTCACACTGACTTAAATCGGAGAGCAAGCAACATTGCCCAGTGAATCATGAGTAGGGATTTGTGCTGTTAAAATGCGTGTAAAAGCATACAGTCAGCATGTAACTATGGAAAAAGTCATTTAACTATTGAAGGAAACGCAAAACAATAAGCACAGAGATAAGAAATCCACCCAGTTAAACCTCTCCAGGGCTTAGCTCCACCCTTCTCCACCCCTCTATCCAAGCAGCCCTCCACCCCATCATCTTTGAGGCTTTGTCCTCTCAAGGTCACACTGCTGTGTCTGTGTTAGGAAATTTTCTTAGTACAGAACAAAAATATTTGTCTTACATGAATGTAAACCCAGTAATTTAGATGCCAGAGCCTCAGGTGGTGTTAATCAGTGCAGCTCCACTGAAGTCAAGAGAATTATAGAAATGTAGGGCTGGAAGGGACCTCAGGCAGTCATCAAGTCCCGTCCCTGAGCTGTGCCAGGACCAAGTAAACCTAGACCATCCTTGAAGAACCTGTTTTTTAAAACCTCCAATGATGGGGATTCCACAACCTTCCTTGGAAGCCTGTTCCGGAGCTTAACTACCCTTAGAATTAGAAAGTTTCCCCTAATATCTAGCCTAAATCTCCCTTGCTGCCGATTAAGCCCACCACTTCTTGTCCTATCTTCAGTGGGCATGGGGAGCAACTGATCACTGTCCTCTTTATAACAGCCCTTAACATATTTGAAGACTTCTCAGCTCCCCCTTTAGTTCTTTTCTCAAGACTAAACACACCCAGGTTTTGGGGTTTTTTTTAAACCTTTCCTCATAGGTCAGATTTTCTAAACCTTTTAGCATTTTTGTTGCTTTCCTCTGGATGCTTGCCAATTTGTCCACATCTTCTCCTAAAGTGTGCCACACAAAATTGGACACAGTACTCCAGCTGAGGCTGCACCAGTGTTGAGTAGAGCGGGACAATTAACTCCCATGCCTTATGTACGACACTCCTGTTAATACAACCCAGAATGATATTTGCCTTTTTTGCAACTGCATGACAGTGTTGGCTCACATTCAATTTGTGGCTCACTGTAACCCCCAGATCCTTTTCAGCAGTACTATCCCCTAGCCAGCTGTTTCCAATTTTATGTTTGTGCATTTGATTTTTCCTTCCTAAATGAAGTCCTTTGCATTTTTCTTTATTGAATTTCATTTTGTTGAATTCGGATCAATTCATCAACGTCAATTTGAATTCTAATCCTGTCTTCCAGAGCGCTTGCAACCCCTCCCAGCTTGGTCTCATGTGCAAGTTTTATAAGCATACTCTCCACTCCATTATCCAAATCCATTTATAAAAATATTGAATAGTACCAGACGCAGGACTGACCCTTCCGGGACCCTACTAGATACCCTTACCCAGTTTCACAGAAAACCATTGGTATCTACTCTTTGAGTAGGGTCTTTTAACCAGTTGTGCACTCACCTTATAGTAATTTCATCTAGACCACTGTTCCCTAGTTTGCTTATGAGAATGTCATGTGGGACTATGTCAAAAGCCTTACTGCCATCAAGATATATCACCTCTACTGCTCTCCCACATCCACTAGGACATGTAACCCTGTCAAAGAAGGACATTAGGTCAGGTTGACATGATTTGTTCTTGACAAATACATGCTGGCTGTTCCTTATAACCCTATTGTCCTCCAGGCGCTTATAAATTAATTGTTTAATTATTTGTTTCAATATCTTTCCAGGTACTGAAGTTAGGCTGACTGGTCTATAATACTCTGGGTCCTCTTTGTTCCCCTTTTTAAAGACGGGTGCTATGTTTGCCCTTCTGCAGTCATTTGGAACCTCTCCCCCTTATTGCTAACGGTTCTGAGATTGCTTCAGCTAGTTTCTTAAGTACCCTAGGATGAATTTCATCAGGCCCTGCTGACTTGAATACATCTAAATTACCTGAATATTCTTTAACCTGACATTTCCCTATTTCGTCTGGCATTCCTTCCCTGGCCACAATAATTCTGTGCCGATCTACAGCAGCTGAGGATCTAGCTCTTAGGTCTTTCATGAACCAGGAGTCAATGGAAACAGGAGGTAATTTTGTACTCGACCACTCCTTAGCCATGTTGAAAAACTAAATAACCTCATTGTGCTAGGGGATAGGAACCAGAAAGTGACCCTGACTAATCTATTTTCACTGTCCAAACTGAATGTCAATGCCAAGGAGTCAAAGAGAGAGTCACTTTCTTCTAACACTGAAGTAGTAACTTTGTTGAAACAATATGATTCCTAAAATTATTCTCTCTCTCTGCTTCACTTCAGAGCTTTGGTCTAGAATCTTCCCCAACCTCCCTCCTGTCCAGTTTCCTGCTACAGATTTAAATAAACAGTGCATATATCCTCACACGGAGTGAAGTAAAAAAAGGAAAGATCTAGCACAAGTGATTATGATCTTACATTTATTTAATGAAGCCCTTAACAAACCAGATTTGACAAATATGCATAGGTAGACACAGCTGGGATGAAACATGGCAGGCAAGCAATTCAGGACCAGAGTGAAGACTATCATAACTGGCTGATACTGCAGGAGAAATTTAGGTGGAAAGGACATGACGAACAACTGGGAAGTTTGTCAAGATACCAGAGCTGAAATCCCTAATCTTGCAAAAAGTTCCAAAGAGGCTTTCATGATCAGAAGTGTCCGGGTTTTCCATCTAATGTGAAAGACAGAATCTTCTAACACCCCTGTGTTGCTCTTCAGTGCCACAATGAGTCATGGAGACACAATATTCAGAACGGGTTGTTTCTGTTGAAAAACTGCCTGATTTGGAGTTTGTGAAATGTCCTTTAAGTAGAAGCAAGTTGAGGAATTTTCCAAAGAAATTTCAAATGAAAAATGTGATTCACTGTTGAAAGGACTAGGAACATTCTGTGACTCTGATTTTCTAATTTCCTGCTAAGTTGGTTGTGTAGTTAACATGGCTGCTCAGGGCCATCCTACACCAAAGTTTGTAAGGTGCTCAATAGTGCACCAGACATACCATGGCGCAGAGGTAAATGTTGTCCTATACGCTCCTGCCCCCACGGGTCCCAGTCAGCATTCATATGGCTAAAGTGATGTTATACGAGGGCTAGCACGAAAGAGAAAGGTTTCAAATAGGTACAGTAGCATATGCAGGTAAAATATAATAATTCCTAGCTTGCCCCTACGGGCAGTCCAATATAGGGGTTAGGGCCTCTCACACTTAATGCCTATGGTGCCCTCTTCAGTCCAGTCCTCTGTTGGAGACCATTGGTTAACTGACGGAATACACCCCTGTATTCATACCCTATGCACTACTGTAATAATCTTTGTACAAAGTATGCCTTGTAAGTATGCCATTTGAAAACTCATATTTTGCTCGTCAGTATTGTCCTGATAAACGATGTGTGGCAACCTTGTATGTGAAGTTATAAGATTTCTCTGCATGGCATTATTAACACCTGTTCCAAACCCCAGAAGTTGGCAGACAAGTCTGTTCTGAACAAAGGAATGTGTGCTCTGCTTCATTTGCATTGTATCAGGAAACAGAGTCATCAAGCAGGAAGGGAAGACAAAGGATGTTCAAACAGGTGAAAAAGACAGCAGGGAACATCCTTCCACACAGACTCTTTGGCTCTTAGTTCTCAGCTGGAAATGTTTTTCAAGAGTGGGAGTAAAAGTATAAAAAAGAGGGACAAACACCCCAAGGGACCCCTCTTTGTCCATGCCCATCACATTCACTGCACTTGAAGAGACACAGAAAGCAGGGGTTGAACTCAGGAGGAGGGGACCTGACCTGAGAGTTTGGTCAGTAATCTGTGGTGAGAAACTTTGCTTGAGTGTGACCCAGTTTAAGTTTGGCATTAGTGAATGTCCTATCTTTATTTTTCTTGTAACCATTTCTGACTTTTTTGCCTCACTTAAAATCTCTTTGTAGTTAATAAACTTGTTTTACTGTTTTATACAATCCAGTTTGTTTAAACTGAAGTGTCTGAATAACTATTTGAGATAATAAGCTGGCATATTATTCCCTTAAAGGAATAACTGATTAAAAATATTTGTACTGTCCAGGAGAGGGCTGGGCAGTACAGGACATACTTTTCTGGGAGAATATCTGGGACTAGGAGTGTTTTGGGGTCACCCTGTAGAATAACCGAGGCTGGTGAGAGCCAGAGCATAACCCATGTGTATCTGGCAGGCTGCAGTTACATACAGACACTCGGGGTGCAGCTTGCATGCTGGAAAGCTGCTTGTGAGCGGCCCAGATAGGAGCTATTTCAGCAAGGCATTGTAAGTTGCCCAAGGTTGCAGGGCAGGGGTGACACAGCCCCCCACTGGTCTGTAGTGTACCCTGGTATGTCACAGTGACCTGCAGGCTTCCTGGAGAGGAGCAGTCATTGGTGTGTCCCACTGGGTGCGTTGTCCCCCAGCTGCTGTGGCAGCATTTCCAACCTGGCATCCGCTTGCAGGCTGTCCCAGCTGCAGTGGCTACTAGGCTCAAAGGCCCCCCGCAGTTCCTGATTGTCCATTTACAAGGACAGTGCCTCTTCTCTTGGATCCAACAGCCGGCCAGAGCACACTGACCACTTCCCAGGCTAACCCTTGGTGCCCAGCCTTTCACCAGTTCCCATCCCTAGAATGCATAAGAGCCTAATCTAGCCACTGGCTCTATGACTCAAGACTTTCCCTCAGGTCCCTCTCTGCTCAGCCCTCTGGTCCTATTGGGATCCAGGAAGTGGGCGGGCGGGAGGATCGGAAATAGGCCCCACGGTCACAGGAGTCTCCATCGGCCAACCTCCTCTCCCTGGTCTTATAGATGGCAGGGCCACTGCTCATGCTCTGCTGCTTCCCACAAGTTCTGCACACATCTGTGTCCTGCTGCAGTGCCTGCCACTTCCCTGCAGCCCGATTCCCTGCTCTGCTCCCAGCCTGTCATGCAGTCCCTCCAGCCAACTCCTGCTTCCCATGTGGCTCTGCAGCCCTCCTCTCCACCCAGGCTTTCCCCAAGCAAGAAGGATCACATCTGGGATCAGGCCCTTTCCTCCCCTATTGGCTTGGAGAGAGGCATGGGTCTACTCCCCCATATCGGAGGGACAGAGGTCAAAGGGGAAGGGGTTGACAATGGGAATACTAGTTAATTTTCTGCTTAGTAGATTCCAGACGGCTGCTTGTTCGCCAGCCAGACCCCCTGCACCGCAGTCCCTGGTACAGCAAAGAACTTAGCACATGCGTAACGGTAAGCACGAGTCATCCCAGTGATGTCAATAGGACAATTCACATTCTTAAAGTTATGCACGTACTTAAGTACTTTGCTGGATTGGGGCCCAAGAGCCCCACCAGCCCCTTCCGAGGTGAACTATAACAGCTCAAGGGCCTCTAGTGGGAAAAGAAAATCATCAGCAGATTTTACAGCCTCAGGGCGGCGGGAGGCCTGATTCATAATGAGAAAGAGCTAGAAACTGAGGACTTGGTGCAAACAGCCCAATGCAGCCAATGGGAGTCTTTGCACAGATAAGGTCCTTATTTTCCCTTTGTATATGAGAGCTGATATTTTGGGGGTACTGTTCTCCCCACCTCCAGCTGAATCCTGCAGCTGTCCTGGCATCCACGCTTAGGGGATGAAAACACCACAGGACACTCTTTGTTCCCTTAAGTCTGACTTCCAGTTGAACTCTGTGCCTTGTAAAACAAAGCTGTCATAAGATGGGGCCATCTAACATGGACCGTACTTACCTTCGGCTTTGTCTTGACTTTCTGTTTATGTATGATTGTATTACGAAGCCTACATTGAATAATGTCTGCTCAAGATAACTCCCTTGTTTATGTTGGATTCAGCATGCTTGGATGACACAGGAAATAAAGTTTAAGCAATGCTTACCAGCTGGACTGTGACAGGTCTCTCATTTCTTCAGGGGCAATCCCAGTATACCTCAGACTACGTCCAGCCTAGGAAACAAAGAACCGTGTGCTAAGAGTACAAATAAAAGCCAGGGAGCTTCAGGAGGAAGGCTGCCACTCCACATCTAGCTTGGCCCCTGGTTGAAAGCTCTTGGAAAACATTCTGACCTTAGGAAAACCTGACAGAGACATCCTTATTGCAGGGTTGCAAAGAAGGAAAAAACTTTTCTGTTTTTGCCTCCACATATTTTTCAATAAAATATTAAACCTGAGATTCCCAGTGGAAGTGACCAAAGAGGAGTTGTGTCTTTGTGCAGACAGCTGAGGGCTTGTCTACACTTACCAGGGGATTGTAGGGCGATTATCGATGCATTGGCAGTCGGAAGACCTGCTAAATCAACCACCGATCGCTCTCCCGTTGAGTCCTGTACTCCACTGGGACAAGAAAAGTAAGGGGAGTCGACAGGAGAGCGTCTCCCGTCGACATTGTGTAGTGTGGACCCCGCGGTAAGTAGATCTAAGCTAATTCGACTTGAGTTACGCTATTAACATAACACAAATTGCATAGCTTAGACCGGCTTTCCGCTGTAGTGTAGACAAGGCCTGAGCAAGGGGTGGTGTATAAGATCTACCACCCCAGGAGTAGCCCTAGGAGGCAGATGCCCCTCTGAGTCACTGGACAAACCCCTCCCTCCCCCCAGATAGAGTGCCTGAGGCCCAGACTTACACATTGGTGAGGGAATCCCTGCATTTGGGTCCTATTACTCTAATTTTGCTGCCATAAATTGCAGAGCCACAGGCTTGTTGGCCAAATTGATTAGATAGGGAGTAAGTAAGCACCAGACTCAGCATACTTGACAGCTCTTTAACTTGTGATCTTTGCTAATCACTTTCACATTTATGCAGGATCAAGCCCTTAACAAATAGATGTTTAAATTATGGCCCAGACTTGCAGATACCAGGACTGTGCAGAGGAAGTTTTACCATTAACTTCAGTGGAAGCAGAGACAGGCCAACACTGAGTGCTTTTGAAAATCCAACTGGAGTTGCTTATTGCATCACAAAGGGACAAGGCATGCTGAAATTGAGTGCCAAATTTTACCTGTGGCTCCAGATGCCCATTTAGCATTAAGCTCAACAAGACTGTTTGAGTTCAGACATTTGCTGGGGTACAGTCCTCTGTCTAAACAAATATCAGTCTTTACAAAGGTTTGGTTTCACATCCCACAAATGTAGAAGCTTTAGTTCAGGATGGTTCTGATATTTTTCAGGCCAGTTGATCCTTCCCTAATATAATTGTTCTGGGATCTGCTGAGCAATGACCACAGCATTTTCTGTCTTATAACAGACTGTTTTCTGCCTTATGTTAGCAGTAAAATTTTCTCTCCACTTGCACTGAATGACAGGTTCACAGATATCACTGACAGCCTTACCGCTTTCACCACTCCGCACACCAGAGAAATAAATCCGAAATAAATCCGACTGTATTGGAGTGTTTAAAGATGGAATTTCTTTGCTGGCAGATCTAGCTTCAGCCTGATCTCTTCCTTATAGCACTATATGCTCTTCTCCCAAATATGTAATCCCTGGGATCTGACCTTGAGAATTGCTGATCATTCTCAGCCCACAAAGTCAATGGGAGTAAAGGGTGATCAGCATGTCACAGGAATTGCTCAGTGTCAGGGCCCATATGTATACATTTTCAGAGAAACGTATACCACATTAATAATTTCGGGGGTATTTTGCCAATAAGTTTGGATAGCGAATTGCAGTCTCTTTGATGACTAGCAATTCTGGTTGATCACATCACAGTTTACAGCTCTAAACCAAAGGAAACTATAAAATAGAACATCTAAATACACCAGTGGATGTAAAGGAAGATGTCTTGACCCTGTGCCACACTACCTCGGAGCCTGGTAGAGTAGAGACTGCTGTGACTGGTCTTTTCACACCTGGTCAGATCTATACTACGGCTTAGTACACACCTCTGTGGCTAACGGTCACATTCCAATAGAACTAGTAAAGAAACAGGAGGAACTCTTAGTTGGAAATGTTGCCCTATTTTTTGTTACATCAAAATTACACATTTCAAAGAAAAAAATGTGTCAGAATTTCAAATTTCAATGTTTTTTGACCAGCGATAGAGCTCATTAAAAATGGGGAGGAAATTTTATGAAGATTCTTTGCCGCTGATTACTATGTATGTGGTGCAATAGGAGAGGAAGGGGAGCAACACACAGCTTTGTAAGCTATGGTATATGTAGAGTACAAACCAGCTCCTGAGGTACAGTCTCATAGTGAGAGTGCTAATCTGTCACTTGGGACACCTGGGCTCAATTTCCTGCTCTGCCAAAGACTTCCTGTGTGACCTTGGTCAAATCACTTAGGCCCATAGCCTCAAAGGTATTTAGGTTTCTAATTCCCATAGAAATCAATGGGAGTTGAGCATTTAAATACCTTTGAAGATCTTGGCCTCAGTTCTCCATCCATAAAATGGGGATAACACCACTTCCCAACCTCATATGGGTGTTGTGAGGATAAAGATATTAAAGATTGTGAGGTGCTCAGGTTGTATAGTAAGTAGAGCTATAGGGTACGTCTACACTAGAAACTCTACAGTGGCACCACTGCAGCGTAGATTCTTACTAATGGGATGAAAGGGGGTTGCTGTATTAAATCCATCTCTCCCAGAGAGAACAGCCAGGTTGACGGAAAAAATCTTGACCGAGTGGTGTCTAGTCCATGGCTTAGGTTGGATTAATGACGTCAGAAAGGGTGTGACATTTTTCGCAGCCCTGAGCAATGTAGTTAAGCCAGCTGAACCTGGTAGCATAGACCAGCCCATATAAGCACTAGACAGACAGACCAACAGACAGAAGCAAACAATGGTAGAAATGGGTAAAACCGCGGCCCTTCCTAGAAGGAAGGTGGTGAGAGGAATTGGCTGCATGTCCTTATACCTCTCATGGCCACGATGGCCATTTTCAGAAGTGTCTCAAACTAAAATGGGGGTTAACAAGGAAAAAACTTGGGGATCTGGCTCCTGCTGATAATTTGACAGGTTGATGAGAGGCTGAGACTAGGATGTTCACTGCCGTGGGCTGCATACACGTACACATTCTGCCTTATAGGCACAGCCCTGCATAGGGGACGCTGTTGGAGCCACACATTGCAGCAGGACCTCTGGAAGGCACCACAATGCCCACCAGAGCCTTTTAGCTCTTAGGGGAGTTACCTGCTGTGTCATCCACCACCAGGTGCAAGATGTGCTCCTCATCTCCATGGGCAGCTAGGTGCAGAGTCAGGGACCCTGCCATAATTCTGCCTCCTCCCCATCCCTTCTGGGGTGCTTGTGCCCACCCCGCAGGAGACCAGAAGCCTGTCTGCACTGATTCTTTAAATCTACAGCAGGAAGGCAGGCGGGAGGAAAATTGGAGAAGATTCTTGGCTGAAGCTTGAGTGAAGCAGAGAGAATCACAGTTGATTTAGGGGTAATCCTCTTTTCCTCGTTCTAATCAAATTCCTTGTTCAGTGCTGGAAGAAAGTCTTTTTAGCCTGCACCCTGACCCAAAAACCCTCTTTGCACATTTCTTCCAGGGTCAATACACAGTTTCAGCTGCTCCGTCAGCATGGCTCCCTTTCCCTTGGTCTGTTCTCAGTTCCTGAGGGTACGTCTACACAGCACAGAAAAACCCACGACAGGCCCATGCCAGCTGACTTGGGCTCGGGCTGGGGCTGCAAGGCTGTTTCATTGCAGTGTAGATTTATGGGCTCAGGCTGGAGCCCAAGCTCTGGGATCCTTCCACCTAGCAGGGTACTACAGCTTGGGCATCAACCTAAGCTCATATATCTACATAGCAGTGAAAAAGCCCCGTGAGCCCGAGTCGGCTGGCACAGGCCACCCGCGGGTGTCTAGTTGCTTTGTAGACGTACCCTCTGTGTTCTCTTCCTCCCCAACACAGCTGGTCACAATACTCAGTCAAACCCTCCACCCACCTGGCGCTCGTTTCTGGGCACTCTATGTTAGGTTCTGTTTTAGGTGTGGCCCCTTCACTCGCTCTTACAGACTTCAATGCAGGACTCATTCACACATCAGTTTAAAGAGGTTTTAACTCAGCCCATAACATAACTCAGCCCACCCAGCTCACAATTATACTAATCATAATAATGATGCCCACAATTGATGCCCATTTTATAGCCCCCGCTGGCTCTTGTCTGTTTGTTAGACTGTAAGACCTTTGGTGCAGTGACTGCATCTTCATATATGCTTCAACATTGCCAGCTCTCGGGATTTCCTTCTGGGTAATTCTGGCTGGGGCTAGGCCCAGCATCTCCACCAGGCAAGGCACTCCAGCCCTCTGAATTTCAGCCCAAAGGAAACGAGCAAAGCATGCCCCTCTCAGCTCCACAGCGCAGGGGGAACCGACACCATTCTCGAAATGGGACGGTGTGTGGGGAGCAGAAAAAGCCCCATTCTGTGAACAATGGGTCAATCTGCTCTCTTGTCTCCATTACCAGGCCTGGGAAAAGGGAGAGGAGAACCAGGCTGCAGCCAAGCCAAGGAGATGGGTGGTGAAGAACTGAGGTGAGACTAGAGGACAAAGCTGATGTTGTGGTTGGAGGCATAATTAGTTACAGGACAGGGGGATGGGCAGATGTGGGCCTGGGGGGTGGCACAGAATTAGGGGAGAAGCTGGAAGCGCCTCTCCATCCATCACCTCACTGTATAAAACTTGAGGAACTGGCAACTGTGTGTTTCACACACACACAAAGTTGGGCAGGGGGAGTTCAAAAACCAAAAGACCACAAACCATAATATAATCTTGTACAGAGCTCTCATGCTTTGGGGGACAATCTCATGAGATTTTGAGGGTCTGACTCATGATTTTTGAACTTTTAGGATTGACAATACGGTGTTTGTACAGCACCCAGCTCAACGGGACACGGATGCTCAATGAATGGATAGGTATGGAGTACACAGGAATCAGTGGTTGGTATGCAGACCCCTGGGGGTCCACAGACTATGCCTAAGAGTTCTAAAGGAGTCCGCACCTCCATTTGAAATTTTTTAAGGGCCCTGCAAATGAAAAAGCGTTGAAAATTACTGATTTAAATAGTTCCTGAACTCTCTAGTGGCTCTGTCTTCTTCATGTCTCGGAAGCCACCAGAACCCAGCCCGTGCAACACTGTATGTGTAGCTTAATCTTGTGGGTTGTATATCGCTCATAAACATGGTTATTTGGGTTCCTTCACGTTACATTTGTTGGGTAAAGAGAAAGAGTTACAACAGTGTAAAAGATAATTACTTTTCCTCTTATACGGCAGAAACCCTAAATAAAATATGGAACTAAAAGGCCATGGGAGAAAATTCTCTTGGTGATAGACTTTTGTTGGTGTTGGGCCTCGTAGTTTATTATTAATAATAAACATTTATACTGCTGTAGTAGCTAGAGGCCAGCTAGGTCAGGGCCCCCATTGTGTTAGGAGCTCTCAGAGCATGATTAATATACATGAACACATGGGACTCATTTATTCCCACAGAACCCCACTGACTTCAGTGGGCCTGCATGGGCTATCAGTCAGGACAGAATTCCATCGTATGCTTTTAAGAATAGTCTACTTTGCTTGCAGTGCCATGGAAGCCTGATCTAGCCTCTTTACTGTCTTCACTATTGGTTTTTCACGAGAACGAGAGAGTTACATGACATTGAAATTTTCCTTGTAAAATGTTATTCATTAAAAAAAAATTCTGAAGCCAGATCCTTAGCAAGCGTAAATTGGCATCATTCCACTGAAAGAGCTGAGTAAATTAATAGCTATTAAAATAGCTCAAAAGCAGTTGAAGTTTGTTCCATTTTCATTTAGTTTGTCACTTTTAAGTGGCAGCTGCAATCATTTCGATAAATCTATCAAACGTACTTATATGGTCCCCATTATCAGAGTCTCTGAGCCCCTCACAATCTTTAATGCCTTTATAGTCACTACACCCCTGTGAAATAGGGAAGTGCAACTGTTTCCATTTAAAACTGGAGCACAGAAAGTCTTAGGGCTTGTCTACACAATGACAACTAGAGGGGTGTGATTTCTTAATCACTCAAACGGGGTTAAGTTCACGTTGCTGTAGTCCCATTTCAAACAGGACTCCATTACTGTGCACTAGGCACCTTTTAGAGCATGCCAGGACGTCTACACAGGAGAGTTACCTGCTTCAGAAATCACACACCCTAGTTCACACCTCTAGCACCATGTAGGCAAGCCCTAAGTGACTTGCCTAAAGTCACACAGGAAGTCTGTGGAGGTGCAGAGACATCAAGCCAGGTTTTCCTGCTCCTGGGTTACTGCCCTAACCACTGGATCATGTATCCTCTCAAATGGATAAGAAGCTGTAATAGTACCCTATTATTTTAGGTACATACAGCAGAGGGTGCTACTGTGATAAAAAAAAACTCCTCATAGAGTTGGTATCTCCTGGGATAAAATAGAAAGCATGTAGGAATGTTAAAACTAGTGATGTAGTAATAAAGCAGCTAGTTAATAGTGCTGGTAAAAATACTGACATTTCAAAATGTTGAAATTTTTCATGAAAATGTTTGAAAATTCTTTCCCGAAAATTTCCCACCCACCCAAGCAGCTTATTGAGCTAATCAAAAGCTTTCTGAAAATTAAAATTATCTTCCCCCCCACACACAAAATTTGAAAAACTTTCACAGCCTTGACTTTTTGTAACTAAAATGGTCCACATTTTCCAACCACCTCTGCTAATTAACTGTTCATGAACATTGTCTCTATGTGGAATTATTCCAGCTTCAAACTTCTTTTGTTAACATTTTTATTTTCTTTACATTCATTGTATTGTACGTAGATTAGAAGGGCAGAAGTGACCTTTGTAATCATCTAGTCCAGTGGTTCCCAAACTTGTTCCGCCGCTTGTGTGGGGAAAGCCCCTGGCGGGCTGGGCCGGTTTGTTTACCTGCCGCGCCCGCAGGTTCGGCCGATCGCGGCTCCCAGTGGCCGCGGTTCGCTGCTCCAGGCCAATGGGAGCTGCTGGAAGCGGTGGCCAGTATGTCCCTTGGCCCGCGCTGCTTCCAGCAGCTCCCATAGGCCTGGAGCAGCGAACCGTGGCCACTGGGAGCCGCGATCGGCCGAACCTGCGGGCGCGGCAGGTAAACAAACCGGCCCGGCCCGCCAGGGGCTTTCCCCACACAAGCGGCGGAACAAGTTTGGGAACCACTGATCTAGTCTGATCTCCGGTCTAACACAGGCCATAGGCTTTCCCTGAACGGATATGTTTGAACTAGAGGATGTGTTTAGAAAAACAACCAATCTTGATTTAAAAATTGCTAGTGATGTAGAATCCACCATGACCCGTGGTAAATGTTTCCAGTGGTTAATTACCCTCACTGTAAAAAAAAAAATTGCACCTTATTTCTCGTCTGAATTTTCTATCAAGTGGTACCTCAGATAATGCCCCAAATAAACTACTGGGGAACTTCTCTTTACTCACACAAATAGCACTACTACTATTAACTGCAGTAGATCCACAAGGTCTGGATTCAGAAATGTTGAAAACTAATTTGCCCATTGTCATTTGTATAGGTTATTAGAAATAACGAAACAGTAACTGTGATACTTGGGCTTGCTGTGACAGGTATGGCAATTTACTGTAATATCCTTGGAAGACCTTAATGTACTTCCAATATCCCTAGAAGTCCGGGCTGGTATGTAACCTCTCTCGGTGGGAGATGTGAGACCTGGGCATTCAAAAGACTACACTGAAAATGTGCTAGACAAGTATGGACTTTGGGAACATTAAGTATTAAATGGATTTCCCGGGGAGAGGTTAATGCAAATTCCCCAACTCCAGGTAAACAAAAGCCCAGCCTTTTGAAGCTACACCCTGAGGAGACGGTCAGTGTCTGCTGAGTGCAGAAGGACAAGATCAATGGCCCAAGCTGCATAAAGAACTGGCTGACCTGTCCAGTCTGGCTTCTGGTTCCATATCTAAGATGGAGAGGAACTTGTAACCATGGGGAAAAACCAGTTGTGGGTTTTACAGGACTAAAACCTACCAAAGCACCAGGCTGGAGTTGGGGGGTGACCTTTTTAGTATGCATGTAGGTTCTTTTTGTTTTTAATATGCTCTCTCTAATGCTTTTACTTTAAGAATAAAAAGTGCTTGCTTAGAAGGAGCTGTGGGGTAACTTATCACTGCGAGCAATACACAAGTCATAGCCTTAGGAGAAAAAGCAACACATAGGCACTAGCCTTTTTAGGCAATCTGGCTTGCTGGGCATATCACAGTATAAGGCAGGGAACTGTGCAGCCTTTGAAACCCCAGTCCAAAGGGAATGAGTCATGGGTGTCCACCCAGGAGAGGTGATGGCTGAGAGCCAGAAACCTTTAAGTGGGTGCCCTCATGGGACCACAGAGGGGGAATACAAGTGCCATTACCCTGAAACTGTGACACTTAGCACAGTATCATCTTTTGAAACATGAAGGCCTGATTGTTCTATCAACTATCCATTTTCTCCTACTGAAGCCTTTTCAGCTGACATCCTTGGTACATTGTAGTGCCAATGTGTAAATATTTGAGAGACTCTTCAGGTATGTTTAGACACTGCCACTGGAAATTAAATAGAAAACAATTTTGTGCTTACATTATGATGCACTCAGAACACACAGCCACATGACAAAGTTCACTTCTTTGAGTTGGAGCCATCCAAACGAATTTTTTTCCCAGTTAATCAAGATTTCAAGCTAAAAACTCCTAATGTTGCTGATTCACAAAGCTGTGACTAGGGTTGCCAGCCCTCCAGGATTGCCCTGGACTCTCCAGGAATTAAAGATTAATCTTTAATTAAAAATGGTCATGTGATGAAGCCTCCAGGAATATGTCCAACCAAAATTGGCAACCCTAGCCATGACTTGTTTTAATTGGGCCAGGTTTGAGGGGTTTGTGTATCCTTTTACATCTATGGCCTCAATCCAAAGCTCATTGAAGTCACTGGGAGTCCTTCCATCAACTTCGATGGACTTTGCATGAGGTCCTCTATGCATGTGTATTAGGCGCACAAGGATAGGAAGTAGCAGGAGAGGTGGAACAGAGAGCTGCATAAGATTACGTGGTCTTGATTTGATTCAGGGTCAGACTGAAATCTTTACTCACATAAGCATTCCCCAAACTAGATTGCTTTTTCAGTGTTAATAATAGTATTAAGAGTGTGACACTCAGCGTAGTCTGAGATTCAAAGTTAAGGCTGACACTACTTAGGTGTTGCTGATAGGAGACTATGCTACTTTTTGCATGTCTTTCAGGCTCTCTGGATAGACTCGTCCCACTTCCAGAGATGTGTATGCACTGAAATGTCAGAGTAAACTGAGCACCAGAACTAGGGGTCACCAAATGAAATTAATAGGCAGCAGGTTTAAAACAAAGGGGAGTATTTCTGCACACGACACACAGTCAACCTGTGGAACTCCTTGCCAGAGGATGTTGTGAAGGCCAAGACTATAACAGGGTTAAAAAAAGAACTAGATAAATTCATGGAGGATAGGTCCATCAAAGGCTATTAGCTAGGATGGACAGGGATGGTGTCCCTAGCCTCTGTTTGCCAGAAGCTGGGAATGGGCAACAGGGGATGTGTAGCAAAGCAAGTCTTATGGGTACAGTGCCTCCTGCTGGTCATCTTGGGAATTAGCTCTTGTCCAGCCCAGAGCACCCTCCAGTTTCATCTGCCTTAGAGCCCCTGTATCCCTCCCAGACCCCAGTGCCCCTTACTCTGGGGTTCTGCCCACGGCAGTACCCCCACACACTGGGTCTCCCCTTCCAGGGGAACCCCAATCCTCTACATCCACCTTGCCTCAGTGGCTACTGCCAGTCATCATCTACCCCCCTCTCACTGGGGCAAACTGCAGTCCATAATGGCCACTTATCAGCAAAGGGGTTGGACCAGCTGCCTCCACCTATCTCTGGGCTGCACCTCTGTAGCCCCAGTACCTCCTTTGGCCTTAAGCAAGGTCTCAGCCTGGGAAGTTGCCAGGCTAGAGCTCCCCAACTTCTTTGCCTTTCCCCAGCACTGCTCAGCCTCAGGTACCCTGTGCTCCTTCAGGCAGCTAGGTCCTCCCCAGAAAGGGAGACTCTAACCCAGCTCCTCCCTGGGCCCTTATAACAGGACCAGGTGTGGCCTGATTGGGGCATGGCCCTAGCTATGGCTGCTTCCCCAGTCAGCCTACCTTTTTCAGGACTGGGGCAACGGCCCCGCAACAGGAAGGATCACTTTGATGACCTGTTCTGTTCATTCCCGTTGAAGCACCTGGCATTGGCCACTGTCGGAAGACACGATACTGGGCTAGATGGACCTTTGATCTGACCCAGTAAGGCCGTTCTTATGTTCACATATTCACAGTTTGGGGTGGCTTATGTTAGGATACCAAAGGGATTTTTCAGATGTAACCAGAATGAGTCTGCTGCCAGAGAGTCCCATTGCAGTGAATCCTAGTCAGCTGATGTGGTAGAGAAAGCGGATCACTGCCGTGCATGGTGAGCCCCCGCAGGCACTTGCAACAGCACAGCCTTTTGGATTAATTGTTTCCCTGACTTCTTGGCTTACAGCTGTAATTGTGACTTGGCATTTTTGTTCTGGAGGCCAGATTTCATCAACTCCTGATGAACTGCGACCTGTGTCGTGGCCTCTAATGAATCACTACGATACCAGTTGCTCTTATTAGGACTGTAATAGCATCATAGCCCTCCCTGGCACATCGAAGCAGTGTGGCGGGCTCAGTTTCCATCACTGGTAGAGAGAGCGCTTGGGGTTTAGATCTCCAGCCAAACCTCTTAGAGAGTCTTCCCCTTTCTGGGGGATCAACAAAACGATACTGTTCTTCACCCCTGTTAGTTCAGGACTTATGCTTCTCAGGCTAAACAGTCTTTTGTGCAGTCATTGTAGTCTGAAAGTCAGACTACAATCAATATTACTTTTGCTGCTGCAGACTTGTGATAGTTTCTTAAAGCCCCAGGACCTGGAGTCAAGTGAATATATGAGACTCTCAGCTTTTGTTTACAGGCAGATGTAAGGTTCTAGCTCTCTTCATGTGGAGAAAAGCTTAAAAATGTGACCTGAATGGACACTAGAACTTCAAAAACCAGACAGCAAATAAAGATACCCCAAATTCATTACTTTAAAAATCATGGCTTTTTTTTTTTTTTTAAACTAGGCTGATGATTTTTGGGGGGTCTGACCCCTGGATTTTTTGAATGTTTGGGGTTGGCAGTACTATAGTCAGCATGGCAGAAGTGAGTCATCGACAGGGACTTTCAGAGAAGGAGCTTTATGGATGATGCTTACATTACTCTAAAGCAACACCGATGATTCACCCTGCAAAGAGTAGCCAAGGGGTAATGCAAAAAGACCTCATTTCACATCCAAATTAAATAAAGCTTGTTAAGAAACTCTACAGAGAGAATTTTGGATTTCTCAGCAAGTGGTTTGGGTTTTGTTCTTCCATTAATTCATACTGTGCTTCTAAGCAAGTAATCTTAGTTCTAACTTCTTAGCTATGAAATAATTCCCCTGAATCCTACCAGGTGCTGAGCACCTCCTGGAAGATGCTTTGTGCCCTCAGTTGAACTGAAATCAGTCGGAGTTAAAAATGCTCAGCACTTCTCAGGATAGGGCCTTTCCTACAAGCCACAATCTGACATCAGTCACTTTGAATAGTTTCTTACTCCTTGAACTCCTAGAGGAAGGTGCTCGTCAGAATGAGTAAAGGGATCGGAATCTGTTCGTATCCTATGAATCTTACAACATGTTCCTTCAGGGGCAGCAGAGGGTAGAGGATGGAATATTAATTTACCTCAAAATATTTTATTTAATTTCCTTTTTATTCTACTGCTGGCTGAATCTGAAGTTAAACCTGGAGATGTTGTCAAGTGGCATCCATCGTTCTATCCCTTTTTCTCAAGGAATCAAAATTATTCCTTGTTATTTAGGACTTGTATCCCAGTAGCACCTGTAATATGTTCGCTTGTGCCCAGACAAGCGGGACGGTTTGGGCCTGGCTGTGAAGAGCTCCCAGGCCAAGGTCTGATCCAAAGCCTGTTGAAATCTGGAGCTGCAGGGCTTTTTCTGTTCCTCACACACCCTTTCTCTTCGAGAATGGTGTCGGTTGCTCCTCTCAACACTAACTTCAGTGGGCTTTGGATCAGGCTTCGTCCTGTGTCGTTTGGAAGTGTTTGCAGAAATCAGTATTTCTTTCCTGGTCCCCATGCATTAATTCTTTTGTATTATTATAGCAACTGGGCTGCTGAGGAAACAGAGAAGCAAATGCTCCCAAAGGTACCTGATTAAAATGCAGATCAGCAGCACACTAGCTGCAAGCTGATATTCTTGTGCAGTGGGAAAGGTTACACCGAGCTGTTCTTCTCCTTGTAGGATTTCCACCTTTCATTTCCTTCCATTTACTGCCACACGCTGAGCCAGGCTGAGAGGGTGACTCCCATCTCCCTGCCAGGGTTCACGTCTCCAGCTCTTGTTTCCTTTCCTTCCCCTTCCTCAGTTTATTCCCAAAAGCCAGGTTGGCTATCTTCAACTCATCAGTCCCACCCTCAGTCAGTTCCTGGAACCCTGAAGGTAACAATGGAGAAAATTCAATCATTGCGCTGAACTGGGGCTTTAGGGATAGTGCTGAACAAAGGCGGGTCCACTGGTCCACACCCCCCCCAGGGGGACCCAGATAGGCACACGCCCCTCTGAGTCACAATCCCATCCCTCCCTGTTCCCACATTGTGGTAATTTATTGTTGGCCTGTACGTTATTTAACAGAAAAATCTCAGCCCCTCCCCACCTAGGTTATGAATGTTGCAAAGACAAGCACCTGGCAGCTAGGTTGCCTGTGGAACCCTAATTCTTCCCCCTATGCTATGTACATTATAATATAGGTCTTGGAGTTCTCCGAGTAAACATTAGATGCTAGGCAATTTAGTGTTGAAGTAACAGGAAATTTAAAAGAACACAAATTTTGTAAAAGAACCCCAAACATGGGACAGGAAACTATAAGTTAAGGCTAACATTCCAAAAAAGATTCACATTTAAGGTCACTGAAACAGTCTTAACTCCGCCACAGAAAAAGCAGGCACTTGGAGGCAACCTTTATCCACGTGTGTGCGTGCAAGTGTTTGGGTTTAGTCTCCATTTCAGTATTGCTCCTTAATGCAGGTTCACCTGGTCAGTGACCACAACAGCTAGAAGTATTCCGTTCTTGTGACATTCCTGTCGTTTTCTGCCAGCCCTACTGCTGAGCCTTCTTTTACCCCATCTCTGGGTGCCAAAATGGAGCAGCACCACGGTACAGGGCAAGGGTCAAATGGGGCAGGGAGAGGGAGGAAAGGAAGTGGTACTCTTCCAAGTTTTGCACACAGAATACATGCCAACCAGGTGTCACTATAAATGAGACATGGCTCAGAATAGATTGTTCAGAACATGACTGAACATGTTCACTGAGAGGCACTGGACTTTTCAAGCTTAACTCCCCCTTGGTGGGACTTGACTTGGTGGGGCTCAGTGACTTGGTTGGGGGGAAGGGGGAAAATGGTGGCATCTCCCAATGCCACCCAAGATGTGGCACCAAAGGGTAACCTATTCAGAGTCAATTTGTGGCCCTCCTTCTGCATTTGTACAGGAGGAATGAAATAGTTCCAAGTTGTTTACATTGGCCAGGTTTACACTCAAACAAGCTAGCTACATCACTCCGGCATGTGAAAAACCCACTCCCCCTTAGTGATGTAGTTAAGAATACAGCGGGTCCCCGGTATATGTTGCGGTTGTGTTCTGGAAAAGGGCCACGGACACCTAAATGATGTATACCGTGGACCCTCCGGTACAGCAGTGGCATAGGCAGGAGGGGACACTGGGTGGGCCCCGGGGTGGGAAGGCAATCATGGGGGTGGAAGTGATCTGGCGGCCTCTGCCCACCTCCAGGTGTCCTTGCGGGGGAAGGACGCAATAGATGCTTTGGCCAGGGGCTCCTGTAAAAATAGGGAGCCCCCTAAAAATGTACACCCCCACACTACCACCTGCTCCGCTCCCGGTGCTCGGTGCCCCTTCTGCCCGCCCGGGGCTCCTGCCAGGGAGCTGGAGCTGGGTGCAGGGGCTTGTCCTGCTCCTCCTGCCAGGGGAGCAGGAGTGGGGCATGGGGGCTTGACCCACTCTGACCGCCTAGTGCTCCAGCCGGTCAGGGACTTGCCCTGCTCCGCCCGGCAATCCTGCCGGGGAGTGGGGTTGGGACGCTAGGGCTTGCCCTGCTCCAGTGCTCCAGCCAGGGAGTGTGGGTTGGGGGCTTGGAAGCCCCCACACTCTGACCCCGCTCCCCAGCTGGAGCGCCAGGCGGGCAATGTGGGGCAAGCACTGGGGTGGGAGCAGAGCCAGGACTGGGGGCAGTGAGGTGTGCCTGGATGTTAAGTGGGTGGGCCACAGCCCACCTGTCGCTATGCATATCTGTGGCATATCCATCGCTCATCAGTAGGGGAACATGTTCTGATTCACATCCATCCGCATAGCCATTGTTTGCAACTTACAGTACAGTACTGCAAATGACGGATATGCGGATCGGGACCGAGGTGAATCGGAACACTGGAGGAGTGAGGGATATGCGAAACAACGGTTAAGAGGGAGATGTATATCGGGGACCCCCTGTACCTAACCTCCAATGTCCACAGCGCTAGGTTGATGGAAGAATTCTTCCATCGACCTAGCTACCACCTCCTGGGGAGGTGGATTAAGGAGAACCCCTCCCATTGCTGTTGCGAGTGTCTATAAAGAAGATATGCAGTGGCACCACTGTAGTATTTCAACTGTAGACAAGCACATTATCCCTAGGCATCTGAACCACCACCTCACGGAGATGACTGGGGCATTTTACGCCTCTCAGATCTATTGTTCCAGGCTCTCTGCAGACTCAGGTAGAACTAAGCAAAAGAGGGGAAGCTGAAATTCTGGGGAACAAGACAGCAACTTGAAAGAGGTGCTCACAGACTGCCCCCCTGTGTGCCAGCCCAATTCCAGCCTGTCTTCAAGGCATTCATTCTTGATATTTCTATGATTAAAAAGCAACAACGACAAGGAAGCAGGGATAGCCTCTTTCTGTGTGGAAAACTTTTCAGCCTTCGTTATGCATCATGAAAAAGCCAAAAAAGCCGTTTGCAGGTCACCTTTAAGAGGAATGATGCAGCATTTCTTTGTTAATTCGATATATAGACTAACACCAACACAGGCATCCAGCCATATCTGGCCTCCTACCTTTCAAGGCTTAAAGAAGTTGGTAGCCCGCAGCTGTCACCATCATCCTAGTAGAAAATGATATGAGAAGGGGAGTGGCATGGTATTCCATTCTGTCAAGCACCTTGCCCTCAGGCACTAGGATTTCATTTCCTGCTTTGCCACAAACTTACTGTATGTCCCTGGGCAAGCTGACACACAGAGGCTATCTGTACAATGGGACTAGCAGCACTGTCCTACCTCACAGGGGTGTTATGAGGATAACTACTTTAAAGATTGTGAAGCGCTTTGAGCTGTCCCAATGAAAAGTGCGACATAAAAGATAAGCATTGTAATTATTATTACTATTTGCAGACACCAATGCTGATTTTTTAAAAGTGTTTATTGCCATTTGGCCTTTCCAAATTCTATTGAGTTTGGAAACGCCACAGATGTTAAATCACCTTGCACAATGCTTCCTTCTATTACCACTGCATAAGTCACTTTCTTAAGTGACCTCAGAAGTAATACAGCAGCAATGAAGGGGAGTTACAGGGTGTTACAACAATCTTCCTCTTGCTTCCTGATGACCCTTTGAGGTTATGGCTTCTCGATATGCAAGTCTTCACCCCTGAGTCTTATTTCTGATTATTTTTGAACATTGGATTTGGCAATACAGAGACAAAGAGCCATATTCTGAAAAGCATGAAATTTTTAAAACAAATAAGTTTTGGTTTCTTTTCATTTGCATTCTAGCGTTTGATCCGTTGGGGTCACATTTTCAAGCTTTTCTCCACAATCATGAGGGCTAGGAACTCCCCACTCCCAGTTTTTCCATGATTTTTTAAATTTTCATTCAAAAGGCTTGTTTTAAAAGTGAGCAAATGCATTAGATGCAGTTAAAAAAGTTGATAGCTATTTTGATTCTTTCCATTTGAAAGGGTTTCTTTTTACAAGTATTTGGGGGGGTGGGAGGGGGAGAACCAAATTGAAAAAAATTAAATGAGTTCATTTGGAGCCCCAGTGCTGATATCTCGAAACTTTTTGCTCAACTACTTTTTCATGTTTGGACCAGTATGTGACTAGGAACAATACTAAAAATAATTACTACTACAAATTTCCTGGATTTCTAACATTTGAGTTTGAAAGCTAGTGTTCTTGAAAGGCATTTAAAACCTTATTTTAGTGGCACATACCTTCCATCTTAACTCCAGTTTAAGAACATTTTTCCTTTGCTTGGTTTCCCTTCCTCTACTGCTTTGCGATCTCAGTGGTGTCAAGCATCATGTGGCGCACAGGTCAACAGCAATCCACGTTAAGTCCCTGCTTTCCACCCCTCCACTGCTGAGCATTCCATAGTAAGTATATGGCCGGGCATTCAAGGTGCAGGAGGGGCATTACCCACATCAATTATTGCAATATAATGCAGTAATGCACAGAAAAGCGTTTCCTAACTTTTTCACAAGTTTGGGTACAACATCACTTTTCATACAAGCTCTGACTGAGTTTATCAGGCTGAACTGGAAAAGGCACACTTTTTTCCCCTAATAAAAAAAAACTATCCAGCAATGCTGTTATGAAAGAGCCTAGGTTCTATCCCTAATAAAGCCTTCAATGCACTATGCTTTTGATTACTTTTTCTGAATGATACACAATTGACTGGAAAGTGACAAATTGTGGGCACCTTGAAGACCCATCTGCGTTGCATTTTGGGTCTGATCCCACTCCTGTTGATGTCCATGGCAAAACCCTCATTGACGTCAACAGGGCAGAATCAAGCTCTCCCTGTCAATGACCCACTGCATGGAGAAGAGGGCTTGCTGGCTGTTGTATTGAATAGCTGATCAGAATTTATGATTTTAGGGAGATATTTGCAAAGGCACAGATGACAGTTAGCTCTGATCTGCACTGGAAAGTTTTACTGGCCTAATAGCTGTGTCAGCTAGAAGTGTGGGAAGAAAAGTCACATTCCTAACCTAGTAGCTATGCCAGAAAGACTGTCCTTTTGCCAATATATAGTAGAAACTCAAAGTTACAAACACCTCGGGAATGGAGTTTGTTCATAACTCTGAACAAAACATTATGGTTGTTCTTTCAAAAGTTTACAGCTGAACAGTAACTTTGAAACTTTATAATGCAGCAGAAAAATGCAGCTTTTAACCCTCTTAATTTAAATGAAAACAAGCACAGAAAGTTTCTTTACCTTGTCAAATTTTTTTAAGCTTTCCCTTTTTAGTAGTTTATGTTTAACAGGGTACTATACTGTATTTGCTTTTTTTTAATTATTTTTTTGTCTTTGCTGCTGCCTGATTACATAGTTCCTGTTCCAAATGAGGTGTGCGGTTGACTGGTCAGTTTGTAACTCTGGTATTCGTAACTGAGGTTCTACTATAGCTTATTCCTTTTGGGGAACCTTTTGCTGATATAAGCTGCATTTCCACTAGGGGGAGCGACGAGCATATCTGTACTAGCAAACCCTTTCTTGTGTAGGCAAGGCCTCCCATAGTACCCAATTGCCATTTGGGCCCTTTAAAATTGTCCCCCTCTATTATTAAAGGGATAGAACTATTATTTTACCTCTTAGCTACCTAACTATATAGATTCTTAAATGAATAGAAGTGAACAAATGTTAAATGTCACCATTTATGCTATTTGTTTACTAGGTGCATTTAAATCAGCTGTTGAATGGTGGGTTCTCATGCAGCAAGGGGGGATGTTTAAATTGACAACCAGCTGTTTGCACAGAATTTTTTAAAATAGCCTAAAAGCATTTTTATGTATATTAAGTTTTGTAAAAAAACTCTTTAAAAGATAAAGTATACATTTTGGCCTACATTACTTGGTGAAGCCCTTTCAAATGATAGTTTAGCTGGGAGTATGGCAATGTATTCCCAAATGGGTTAAAGATGTTTAAAATAGCTTTTAACCAGGAATCAGATTTTTGCCTCCCAGTGCCACCTATTGGCTGGAAAAAACCTCCAGCCAAAAGGCTCAGTTTTCTATCATTTGATTTTAAACAAAGGCCAACTCCTATATAAAAACAGACGACATCATCTCTTGCAGTAACACCCAGAGGCCCTAATAGGAATGGTGCCCCATTGTGCTAGACACTACACTGACATATGAAGAGACACATTCCCTGCCCCACTGAGCTGAGGTGCCAGGATCCCCCACACAGGCAGTCATGACAAAGGGTCAGCAAACCTGAGGGGAATAACAGAGGAGTGCTTAGTGGTGTTCCAGGCCAGGGTTGATACCAAGGGTCAGAGTCCAAGTCAGGTTTCAGGATCCAAGGCAAAGTGCAAAGCAAGCCAAGGTCAGAGCAATGAATGGTCATGACAGCTATAAGAGAATGAGGCCTGGGTTCTAGACCCCTGGGGTCTTACATGAGTCTGGGATTTTCAAAGGCTCTCCAGGGAGTTAGGCACTCAAGTGACTTAATTGTTGCTACTTAGATGTGTACATTTAAGCATACCTTCCTGAACCAGACCAGGGTGAGACTCTTACTTAGGCAGGGTTGAAAAAGGGGGCTGTTTAGGTTGGACATTAGGAAAAAAGGAGGTTTTAGGTTGGACACTAGGAAAAAACTTCCTAAAAACTTCAGGGTGGTTAAGCACTGGAATAAGTTGCCTAGGGAGATGGTGGAATCTCCATTATTGGGAATTTTTAAGAGCAGGTTAGACAAGCACCTGTCAGGAATGGTCTAGATAATACTTAGCCTGCCATGAGTCCAGGGGACTGGACTAGATGACCTCTTGAGGTCCCTTTCAATCCTTGGGTTCTAAGAAGGAACTACCATACTGGGCACTTTACCCACACAACCATGGAAACCTAGTAAACATCCCTCTTGCCCGATGTCATGTCACTGTTGAATCTAATTGTGGGCCAGTTTGCTCCCAATGCTGTCAAAAAGACCAGGGTTGGCCTAGCAGATTGTAAGCTTTCTAGGGAAGATTCCATGAGCTGGATTCTCTGGTCTGCCAAGAGTTTAAGCTGGCTAGAGAGTCCCACAGGAGAATTCCCTCTGGCACAGAGCGGTGGAGATGGTTTCCTTTGATGCTAGCTCCTGCCTGGGACTGTTAGGGCTGGAAAGGGTACGCTAGATCCAGACAGCACCAGGCCTAACCCGTAAGATCTGTAATGCTGGAAAAGCTGATGCCCCAATCCCCTCTGGGCCCAGCATCCAGGGATAAGAGAGCCACAGCTCAGATGTAGGCAAGAATCAGGGCCAGACTCTGTTCTCACCTTGCACACCTGTGGTACTATATATAGAGGCATTACAGTGAGTGCCCATTATTGCCTCCAGCCTATTGCACAATGCACAACCTGGCAAAGTTCAGCCTTTGACACTCAGTTACACAGAATCAGGACTCCCTAATAACCTTCAGTCCAGTGGTTAGAGAACTAACCCAGGGAGTGGGACAGGATTGTGTGGGGCTAGGTGTGCACTGCTGTTCATTCCAGAAATGGCTGAGGCCTGAAGAGGGATCCCAGCTGCAGATTCAAAATGTAGAGAGGCTCCTTGCTCCAGCCCAGACTTAGGCACCGAACTCCTTGTGGGGCAGGGCTGAGGATACACCCCTCTCCCCTACATTTGCTATGGGCTAGCTTAGGCATTTTCCTGCCTAGCTGTGTTGACTTTTTGAGGATCCCATTCTGAGATGCCAGTCTCTCCCCATTCTGTGTACAGGGGGCCTAGGTGGCTCATTCGGGGTTTGTGGATTGCACTGGGTGGCTAGGCACCTAGGAGTTAGGAGTTGTGACACTCGGAGTTGCAATGCCTACATCCCTTTGTGGGTTTGGGCCAGAGAGACTAAGTGACTTGCCAAAGGGCACACACAAAGTTTGTGGCAGCGCAGACAATTGTAAGGAGACTGGGTAGTAGGTGGTCAGGCCCAGTGCTCAGAGCAGGAGTCATAACTAGTGGTTGGAGCGGGAGGTCAGAACTGAAGTCAGACTCCAAGTGTCAGAGCCAAGGTTCATGACAGAGTCAGCAGCAGGAACCAGGGCCAAGGGTCAGAACCATCGCCAGAGTCCAGATGCCAGAACCAAGGGCCAAGCCAGAGTTGGAGCCAGGAATTATAGCTGACAGTCATTCCTGGAGTCAGGAAGGCAGGAGCCAGGCTGGTGCCAAGGCAGGAGCCAGGCTTAGGCAGGACTGGAACAAGGCTGGGAATGGAACGGGGCGGGGCGGGGCGGGGTGGGGCGGGGCAGGGCGGGGCAGGGCAGGGCAGGGCAGGGTCTGGGCAAGAGCAGTGCAAAGCAAGGAGAAGCAGGGCTTGCAGTGAGTCAGGCACAGGAAGACAGAGAATCCAGAGGCCCATGCATTAAGTAGTAGCCACTGATCCTCTGCAGCTGCTGGGTTTAAGAGCAAGCTACCTGACTGCCTTAGCCAATCAGGTGGTTCTGCTGTGGCCTAGTTGTGCTTGTTGGCCCCCTGTAGGCTCTGGGGGTGAGTGGGATCAGGTGCAGGCCCTCATACTGGACTGAACTTCAGTCTCCCAAGCACTAGGTTAGCACCCCAACCACTGGTCTGGCCTACTTCTCTTCTACTCCCGTATTTGAGACCAGGCAATATTTACTAATAATTCAGAGGTATAAATGCCTTAGAAGTGGAATGAGTTTGTTGGGATTTTTGAATTTAAAGATTGCAGTGAGAAATTTTAAATTTCAATGGCAAAATGGGGGGGTGGAATTTGTTGGGTCAAGGAATAAAGTATGGAAAGGCTGCAGGGAACCCCCCAACAAAGATATAGGTCCACAGTCCTTTACTGCGAGCTCCAGTATCTATCACCTGGTTGGTGCCAAGCTAGTCCTCCTTATGTAATCTCCCTTCCCCTCTCTCTGCTGGAATGAGGCAAGTAGAATCCGGTGTATAGAAACCAAACCAATTGTTTTTATTTTGGGGAAACTGAGGTACATAAATGGGAATGGGAAAAATGCATAAAACAATATCAGAAACTTATTCTTTCTCTAGGTACAGTAACTCAGAACATCTGTGGACTGAAGCCAAGACCCAAACTAGACCCCCATGGAGTACAAAAGGTAAGTGAACATACAATGTCACCCTTCTGGTGGTCGCCCAGGACCTCGATCCTTTGGCTCGTACAGAGCCTCAGGAGAGGAACTCTGAGGAAACCCCTCGATGACTCATCCTTCTCACTGGCTCCAGATGACACGGCGGCAGACTCATGAGATGACAGCTGGGTGTTCACAATGACCACGATGGATGTTAACTGCTGCAGAAGGTAAGTAATAGCTGGAGATGACACTTGTCCGGAGTGTCGATCACTTTTGGAAGCAAACCCCTGCGCACGTGCCACTCGGATGGGCAGCCCCCAACTGAGGTCACTGCCGCTCTTATATAGACTCTATAGCGCGAAACCCCTTAGGGAAACCCCCTAGAATCCCCGGGAAAATCCAGTTAAAACTGGAACTTGTTTACTACTTGGGCCACTGCTGACCATTGGAAAGGGAGGGAAAACACTCCAACTGCCCTCCTGATCACGTGACCAAGTCCTCCATTTTAGATAACAAAATGGGTTCCATACAAACATAATAAATCATAATACTAATAGCCTTACAAACACAGCTTCAGGAATTTGCCCCTAACAAATTCAACCAAATTTTAGCAAAATCTTCTCTCCTTGAATTTTCCATCTATCTTTAAAAATCCCAAAGGGGATTGTGAAGACTCTTGACATTGTCTAACAGAAGTGTTCATTAGACTCTTATAGTTTTCAGATGTAAAATTATCAGCTGTTGCTCCATCGAATATAAACATCTCGCTGTGTTGTAAGTTGCACAATGAATAAAGCAGAATTAGCACCTGATTATGATTATGCATATGCATGCAGCAAAATGGGATCATTTGGGCTGATTTGGTGCAAAGGATTCTGGGATGGCATTAGAAAGATTATGCCAGAGGGACTCGAAGAATTCTGCTGTGTAAAGTGAGGGAAGTATAAAGTGGTGGCCTTGTGAGTCACAGATGGGAATAGATTAATTACCTGGAATAAATCAGGATGAGATGATATTTAAGGTGGTATATACAAAGACTAGCTGGACCCAACCCAATGACTTGGCAGGAAAGCGTGTGGGAAATTTGGGTTTGGGAGCTTCTCAGGCAGGTGATACACATATTCATTAATTATAATAGAGGTGATTTGCGATGATCTGTCCTTTCTCCCTGTATCTTATTTTGATCAGTTCAAGGTGTGTCATTCTTGTTGGCCTTGGAGAGAAATTCAGGATCCAACCTTGCAGCAGGAAAAGCAATGGTGAGATGTTGTTTCGCAAACCATCTGATAGTATCTAAGATCACAGCTTATTGTGTTCCTACAAAATATCAGGGCCCAGATTCTGATCTCATCCACACTAGGGTGAAATTTGCCCCGTCCATACTGACAACATGAGGCCCAGGCACCACTTAGGCCCCTGAGAAAAGGGTTTAAATGGGATTTTAAGTGGAGCCTTAGCCTGGAGCAGAATTTCACCCTGTATGAATAAAAATTTGTAAGTGTGCCATTGGCAAAGCAATACTTTTAGAGCCCCCTCCGAGCTTCTTGTGATATTGTTCTTCCTTTTCCCATGGAAAATGGGGTCTAACGGAGATATCTGATTTATTTATAGTTCTTCTTTAGGTTTATAAACTAGGAAGAGGCGCCTCTCTGAACACTCTAGGCAGCTCTGACACATTCTTAAAAACACAACTAGTCGAAGCAACAGCACCATAACATAAAAATAGGTACCCAGACAGCACACACACAAAGCAAATCCCCCATTTATCTCCAAACATCCCCCCCAACAATCATGCTTAATTTTAAATATACAAGTAATCCCATCGACTCCAGTGTGCTTAAAGTTAAGCGTGTGCTTAAGTGCTTTGCTGAATACAGGGCGATGTTTGCTCCTTCAGCAGGTGTTGCTTGTGACCATGGATGAGAGGGGAGGTCGTCACTGAGATAATTTCTCTATTAACATGTGGTCCATGCCAGGAACACACTTGAGAACCCCCTATTATACGCTGTTCATTTGCAGTGAAAAATAAAACTACCATTATTGGGGTAACAGAACTAACTAAAAGCCAATCCCTTCAGATATGCTTAATCAACGGCTGGGAAGTGCCCTAGGCATTGCAAAATCAACCATATATTCCCGTTACATTCAAATGTTCCAGAAGGAGCTGCCGTCGTCTTGTCCTGTTTTGCCATTGCAACCAGGTCCAGCCTGAAGAACCAAGCATTGCTCAAGGCCTTGCAATGCATAGTTGTCTTTCCACATGTTATCATTCAAAGATCTATTACTTAGGCAAATACAAGTACCCCATTCCCTTTTATTCTAACAGTCATGGGTAGGCCAGGACCGTTGTAATTCTCCCTAATCTACTGTTCCAACTAGTACTTCAAGTGGACCTTTTCACATACTAGCTAGAGAAAAGCCAGTGACAGCATTGCCAAACAATCTAATCACTCACTGTGATTTCATGCTTAATTAGCACAGTAACCTTGCAGTCACCACAGATGAAAGAGAGGCATGTCTTGACTGGAGTTTATTAGCTTGGCTCACTTGGCTGCTACTAAGCCTGCGAAAATGTATCAAGCCAAGTCTTCAAACCTTATTTGCATTTGTGCTGGTGCATCTTTGCATGCAGCAGTCACCGGAGTGAACAGTTTCTGTCCGCTGCATAAACGTTGTCATTCGGGATTGAAAGCTTTGTGCAAGTCCTGGGCACAGGGGTGAATTTCACCCACAGGTGAGCACAAGAGCGAAAGGATGATCCAGTGGGCAGAGTGCTCACCTGAGACTTGGGATGGCCTGGGTTTATTTCCTTAGTCCACCACAGACTTCCGGTGTGATCTTGGGCACGTCGCTGTGGGTGTGTCTACACTGCAATAAAAGACCTGTAGTTCGCCCAGGTCAGCCTACTTGGCCTCATGGGGCTCAGGCTGTACAGCTATAAAATTGCAGTGTAGATGTTTGGACTGGAGCTGGAGCCCAAGCTCTGAGGCCCTTCCCCCTTGCAGGGTCTCTGAGCCTGGGCTCCAGCCTGAGCCCGAATGTCTTACCCTGCAATTTCAGAGCCCCGCAATCCAAGTCCCACAAGCCTGAGTCAATTGACCTGGGCCCTGAGACTCGGTACCATGGGTTTTTTATTGCAGTGTAGATGCACCCTTGAGTTCTACTAAGCCTGGGCTTACAGTGCTTCTTTGTCTCTCAGTTCCCCATCTGCAAAATGGGGCGCTAACAGCACTGCCCTGCTTCACAGGGGTGTTGTGAGGCTAAATACAGTAAAGATTGTGAGGTGCTCAGATTACTTAGTAATGGGGCTATATTCATTCATTAGGTAATACACCCACACTAAGGTGATTTAACCAGGTGTCCTGGATAAATTCCAGTGAGTGACGGAATTCCACTTTCCTGAATCTCCCTCTTCAGAACCAAGTAGAGAATTATTGTTTTATTTTTGTTTCTCCTCCTAAACTTTACTATGTACATTGCTAGCTGCATCAGCATATCAGTGGGCAGGGGTTCCCAAATACACAAATGCCATGGGACAATAGTTAATCTCATTCCCTTGCTTTTCTTTCTAAAATGCTCTCAGCTAAAATTTGCTTGGTCTGTAAGAAATCTGTGTTGAGATCCTGTTATCAAACCATTAATACACTATTCAGCACATTCAGTATAGCATGGTCAGCAAATGTAATCCATCAGTTTTAAACCATATCACTGAACTTTCAAATATAAGAAACAGATTGGGGAAAGCAATCACTAGTGTAATAAACATTTGGGACAAATGGCTGTGTAACAAAAGTTAATATTAGCTGGATTAAACATTTATATGAAATGGCATTGACCTTTCCCCATATGCTTCTGATTCTTTCATTGTTCAGGTCAGCTGCTCATTTCAAAGATGGCGTTGGCTTTTAATTCTCGATCCAATGGTTGTAAATATATTTTACCAAAGATTCAGCCAAATATGCACATGATAGGTGGGGTCCTAAATGACTTAGGTTCTTCTGGAAAGCCCACCTGATTAGTTTATGATGCGTTGTTAATCACTATGGGCCTCAGTTTGTGCCAATATGGTAAATAATAGATAGTACGAACTCAGTTGAAATTCTGTATCCACCCCCTTTACTGGTTGGCTTCTCTGTAGCATTTGTCCCAATTGTTATTATTTTTATTATGGTACCACACAGGTGCTCCAGCCGAGACTGGGGCTGCATTGTGCTAGGCGTTGTCCACACACATAGCAAGAGACAGTCCTTGCCTCCAAATAAACAAATCTAAACAGACAAGACAGACAAAAGATGGGAGAAATGAAATACTATTGGCCTAATTTCACTGATGGGGGACCTGAGAGACAAAGGGTTGAAATGCCTTGCTGAAGATCAGACAGGATGCCTGCAGTCCAGTGCAGTCTCCTGACTCCCAGTCCAGTGCCTTAACCAAAAGACCATCCGTCCTCTCTGACAGAGGAAGCGTCAGAGCCCTGTGGAGCATTTTGCAGTTCAATGCATTTAGCTCATTCCAGTTGCAATTTATCTGTGGAACAGACTTAAGGTGAATTCCTGGCCCTGTTGAAGTGAATGGCAAAACTCCTACTGATGCCAACAGGCCAGGATTTCACCCTTAATCTTTTAGGTTTTATTCCTAACTCAAGATTATTCAGTGAGTGGCCCACGCTCACACATTTCACCCTATGTATTGCTCCAATTGTTTGCTGCACCTATTGCCCCCAGGATTTTCCTACATAATTAGCAACATGTGGGGTGTGTTTGTTCACCTAAGGGGCACATGGTGCTGTTACTGCTCTAGCTGGATGACTCGCATATGCCCACAGGGCTTTCCAGATGACTGTGTGAACACCTCTACAGTGACCGTTTCTGCCAACACCCTATTCCGATGAGGTTTCACAACGCTCTCCCTTTCCGCTAGCATCTTTGCAAACAGAAAGGTGCCCTGGTGCAGCTTTGGCAATTTTCTCATGAGCCCTATAATATTTAGTGTTTTTCTTACAGCCCCAGCTCCTGTAGTCGGGTCATTTTGTGAAAATATATCAGCTTTCAATGAAGCTTCATGGTCGTGGAGGAAAGCTTGCAAATGTGACCCAGGTGGCCTATAGGCTCAAAAACCAAACCACCCTCCCTCCACCACCACCAAATGGAACATAAATAAAAAGAACCCAACATTTTACACACACACACAAAAATCTCATGATTTTAAAGCCAGTCTCATTATTTTTTTGGGGGAGGGGCTATGACTCCTGATTTTTGAATGCTTGAGTTTGGCAGGGCTGAGTATTAACAGCTGCAGAAAGTGAATGAAAGGGATCAGCCAAGTTTTGCAAAAACAGAAACTTAATATCAGGCTTGTAAATTCGTATGTGGGCACCTAAATAAGTGGGCTAGTTTTCTGAAGCGTTGAGCCCAGCATTCCCATTGATTTCAGCACTGTTACATGCCTGCCTTGCACCATCCAGAATTCAGGGTACTCTTAATGGGATGCCTCCAGCTTCCCCTGTTAGTCCTACAAAGTCTGGATTTTGGATCATCAGCGTGAACAGAAAGAGCTGTCTGTTTATTCAGGCCTTTCCTGAGTGAGCAGCATAAGTTTCTTGTGGAGGCTGGAGACTCCGATTCCAAGTTGATTTTTTGTCAGCTATTGTTGCTGCTGTTACATGGGGGTGATTTATTGCAAATTCAGCTAGAGATGGGCACATGCTTTTTACAAAGATAATAAGGATTAAATAAAAAGTCTTCTCCGGAAAACAAAGAATGGGCCCAGGCTAGAGATACAAAAAGAGATAGGGCGAGATCTGTAGCTGGCATCAGTCGCTGTAGTGCCATCGACTTTAATGGAGTGCTGCTGAGTTTCACCAACTGATGATCTGCATTTTGAATATATTTCATGATTTTCAAGCATAACAAGCGGCTGGCAGGGTGAGTGTAGGTGCAAGGAAACAGATAAAGGATTGTTGTGAAATGCAGCTGTCTCGTGGGAAGCAGTGGGCAGAAGAGCTGAATGCCCACTGAAGCCTCTTTCCAAAATCCTTGCGCTGTGCATGCATTTAAAACCTGCACGCTGGCCCCTAGCCACACCCTGGTGTGAGCTCATTTCCAGCTGGCTTGAGTGCCCACACAAATAAACACTGTCCAGTGCATGCAGAAGGAGTGTGCATTGGTCCGTTATTAATCCGGATAAAACTAAGTTCCTGGACATGACCAGCAAACAGTCTCCAGCTCCAGACTACAATCAGCTCAGTATTAACCTGTCCTAAAGGGACACGGAGCAGGTGGCAGCTGTCACATATTTGGGCAGCATCATACACAGAGCTGGAGGGTACTCAAGAGATGTGGACACTAGTACAGCAGTAGCTGTTGTCATGTTGTTCACACCCTTTAACGGCCTCTGTGGGGACACTGGGACATCAAGCTTGCTACAAAGCTGCAGCTCACAGTTATACCAGCTCTGTTATATGGAAATGAAACACGGCTCCTGAGGAAGGCTGAAGAACGCCTGATTGAGGTTTTTGATGCTCTTTTGGTTCCGTCAACTTCTCCACATCAAGTGGCATGATAAGATCAGGAACAAGGATATTCGAAGCCGAACCCAGCAACCACCTCTCAGCACTGGTTCGGTTTTGGTGGCTTTCTTGGTATAGGCATTTTATTACAGTGGAAGAGTAACAAATACGGAAGCATTTGTACCGCGGAATGCTTCTATGCAGCTGGTGATCATATGGGTGCTAAACGCTCCGAGACTGCCAGCGATGGACGTGAGCTGGATATACAATCAGGCCACCTTAAGCACTGGGCCAGAGATTGAGCCGAGCGGCGCTTGATTTGCAAGGACACCACGTCCGCTTGGAATTTGCCACGGTGCTGATGAGTGCATGCCGAGAAACGCATACACAAAAGATTCATTGTGCCCAGGTACGTGTTTCTCTGGAAAGGAAGCTGCGAGTTTTAGCCAGGATCAGACCGGAAGCTGCCATGACATACGGAATCACAGCAAAGAGGAGGCGGTTATTAAGAAAAAACGGCTATTCACCCTAGACAAACAAACAAATTTCCATACAGTGTGAGTTCCTTCTTGATCTTTCTTGTTTACCATACTGTGGTGGACCTCCATATAGCATGTCTACTGACTGAATAATAGGCTGCAAGTAAGCATTATGCAGGAGGAAATATAGCTTGGAAAGTATTGCTCTTATGAGATGCAGTTGGTTTGCTCCACTCTTTCAAGTGTGACCTGTAGGGCAGCTCAGGCTAGAACATAAGAGAGTGTGCTCTAGCTTCAAGATCTTTTCCAACTCTAATTTCTGTTGGCTGGAGGCTGATCCCCTTGTTCACACTGGATAGCATCTTTTTCTTCAAGTACCCCCGTTGAAGTCAATGGGATTCCTCATCGGATTAAGATGCTGCTCGCGGTAAGTACAGGTAACAGGATTTGGCCCTCTAATTCATTGTTGTTAGCAATGGTCCAGAAGCAGTCCCTCCCTGCCAGAAGTTGGGCGACTAACCGTCTGCCGAGCAGTATGCTTTACTTTGAAGGAGCCTGATTACTGACCACTCTGACGCAAACTTGGAAACTGGTGTCCTTGTCTGACCGACAAAAACACGTGTTATCGATTATGATAGCTGCTCATAAAGCACTATGCATTTTCCTGAGTATACTGGCTGTGAGCTCACTAATGTCCGGTCATACGCAGAAGCCGGGTGTGCCTGTCACTGATTTCTTCAAAATTGGACTCAGAAAGTCAACTGACAGCATCCCAGAAAGTCCAGCAGGCTGGGACATGATGACAGCATATGATTCAAACTCCCCGCCCCTATCTAACACAGGGGTTAAGGTGGGGGTGACTCATGTGGGTAATGACAATATCCTAGCTGGCGTAATGGGCAGGGTGTCTCAGTGCCTGCCCAGGCAGATGACACTAGTCTGTTGGGAATGATCCTGCAAACGGAAGCCCTGCTGAGTGATCTTGTTCTAAGTCTGTTTCCCAAGCCACCATATTCCCCCGATCCCTCTGTTAGGCCACCAGCTCTGTGTCTGTGTGTGGAGAGGGACCTGTCCCCACAGAAGAGGGGTATTCTATCCCTGCAGTGTGAAGTCCCCCGGCTTTCCCCTGCCCAAGATGCTCTGTGGATTTACAGCTCTGTGCAGCAGGAAGGGGAGGTAGGCCAGGAACCAGATGGGCATGAAGCTGTATGAACCTGTGCTACTTTCTGCTCACTACATGGAACACCCTTTAAGGGAGCAAAGAAGGTAGGGGAAGCCCAGGAGATGGCCCCTCACTCGATGAATAGTCCTGCTGGGCCAGATAGCGGAGCCCTTACTCAGCCTGGTGGCCACAAATACTACTCATGTGGCAACCTTTACTCATGCTGAGTAGTAGCCTACTCCCTTGAGTAGTCTCACTGATATCAGTAAGTCTGCTCCCGGAGTAAGGTGCGAAGCTGGCACCGATGGGAGCAGGTTACCATCTCCCAGCACAGTTCTGCTGACTCACCAACCTGGCTTCCATTTTGTCTGATTGAACTTCAGTCACTTTGCTCTGATCCAAGCCGCTATCTTGCTCTGGCACTGAGAAAACAAACACAGCACCCCTGAGTCACAGGGTTGCCATCCCTCCAGGATTGTCCTGGGGTCCCCAGGAGTGAAAGATTCATCTTAAATTAAAAACCACGGCATGTGAGGAAACCTCCAGGCAAAAGCTGGCAACCCTGCCCGGAGAGAGTGCATCAGAGCATGCCCAAGGAGGCCAACAGAGAGAGGAAGGAATCCCCCGTGGTTAGGGCACTAGCCTGGGGCTTGGGAGGCTCAGGTTCAACTCGCTGCTGTCTCACACGCTTCCAGAATACTTAGGTGGGAAATGATTTCTCCTTCTGTTACTCATCTATCATCTACTACTTTTCAGCCAGGCAGATTTTGGCTTACACGAGCAAATGAAATGCCATCACCATCCAATTACACTGGTATAGCATGTCTAAATTTAGCACGTATTTACTTCAGTGGGGATGGGGTGGAATTGCCAGGTATGTGTGCTGTCTATTATTTTAATTACATTTAAAGGGTCACTACAGATTGAAATCTAGGTAATTTTTTTTTAAAAGAGCTGAAATAACATCTGGTTCTACACCTGGCCCTAAATTGTCCTGCTGCTGTGTGTAGTTTTACAAATCACATTTTCCTTTTTTTAAAAGTATTTCTCTCTCTCCCAGAGCTATGGGACAGACACACACAAGCCACAGGGAAACTGAACAATGCTACAGGGGAAACAGAGCGCTGTCATATGTAAAAAAAAAAAAAAAAGTGTACAAACTCAAAAATAATAGAGAGTTTCCCCCCCCCAAACCTCTTTCAGTAGTAGTCCCCTAAGGTGTTACTTGTAATAATAGGAAGTACAAAAATTTCAGATGTAAATGTGATTTTTAAGTTGATGGTCACTTAGGACAGATCTTTTGGGTAACATGCAAATACAAACAATTCTCAAGACTTTTCATGTAAGGGGCCTAATGCAGAGCTATCAGACTCAGCAGGGGCATCTTCATTGAAGTCAACAGCAGTACACTTGCTTGGGAGGCAGTGCTGGCTAGTAGCTAAGGGCAGTGACCAAGACTCCAGAAAGCTGGGTTCTGCTCCTGGCTCTCAGGTGACCTGCTGGGTAACCTTGGACAACGCACTTCTGTGCCTCAGTTTCCCCATCTGGAGATAGTGATATGCATTTCTTTGTAAAGCACTTCAAGATCTACTGATGACGTTATTTTATATCAAATTTAAATTTGACCCAATTACTTTCTAGCTTGCAAGGACCAAATAAAGCTGAGAAATGTACACACACATTCTTGCTGATTTATCCCTGATGAGCTCAGCTCTTTTGCAACTCCCAAGCTAGGAGGAGTGCTGGACTCTACCTTATCTCCTTTGGAAATTCCCACCATAAAACTCTTCCCAGAAGTTTATGTCAGGTTATTTCTGGTCTATGACACTCAAGTCCTCATAATCCTAGTTTTGTTTACTGTATTACACTTCTCTTTCTGAATGTATGGATCAAATTCTGGAACTGATCCTGCAGTCATCATTCAGGCAAAACGTCTGCTGCCTTGATCGGTGTCGGTGAGGAGTTACTACGCAGATTCACACCAGCTGAAGATCTGGCCCCTTACGTTTATGTAGCCATTTGCTTAGATGATTGCCCAGTGTGTACATGCGACCATGGCAGCTGCGTGTGCAAATCAGACAAACAACTGCAGGCATATTATTGCACGTACGATTGCATGTGCATGTTAGTTTCATTGTCCAGATGAAGTCTGGATTGCAAAAAGTGCTGTTTATTTAGGGCACCCTCACTCACCAACCTAGTGACCCATTGGAGACAAGAGGTGGATTCATGGGAGTAAGAGTTTACAGAGTTTTGCCTGAGCAATGAGCACAGAATTAGGCCCTGAGTTTTTAAGGGACTGATCCTGAAAACCTCTATTGTCTTGCATCATGCGTTAGTCATTTACCAACCTGTGCAATGAAGGGGTTAAATGTTACCAATAGGAAGAATAGTGTTTTATACCCATTTTGCACTCGTGTAAATGACTACTCGTGGTACAAGGCAATGGCAGACCATGCCCTATGTGCATAAAAACTATGGGCCAAATTCCTCTCATTAGCCAATGAAGTGAATGAAGAGAGTTACGTTGAAGACGATTTATCAGAGGACTAAATCCACCCTGGGAGTGGAAAGCCAACGTTGATGGGGATACATTGACTTCAGTCACATAGAGGGGGATGCGGCTGCTATTCCAGCTAGGGGGACAGACTGGCAGTCCCAAGGGATGCACTGTAGGCCTGTGTTGGGAGTGGTAGAATCCATTTAAGGCAGTGGTCTCCAAACTGTGGGGCGCACCCCCCTAAGGGGGCACGGTGGGCCTGGGTCAGCCCCCACAGGGGCCAGGGAGGGAGCGCCACCCAGCCCTGCTCTGCCCTAGCTTCACTCTGGCCCTGCTCCTAGCACTGGGCTGCAGCTGTGGCTCCGGCTCTGCTCCCCGGCCCCTGCTGTGGCTCCGGCCCCACTCCTGGCCGCTGGCCCATGGCCCCGTTCCCGGCCCCAGCTCATCTGTGACTCAGCTCCCGGCCAGCTCTGCTCCCAGCCCCAGCCCCGCTCCGGGCCCCAGGCCTGGCTCAGCTCCAGGCACCTGGCCGTGGCTCGGCCTCCAATCTCCATTCCCAGATATGGCCCCGCTCCCCGGCCCCTACTGCAACTCCAGCCATTGCTCTGTCCCCCAGCTCCATTCCTGGCCCCCGGCCGCAGCTCGGCTGCCAGCCTGCAGCCCTGCTCCCAGCGCCCCACTCTCCGCCATGGCTCCCACCCCTGACCCCACTCCCAGCCCCCGGCCCAGCTCCCATTACTGGTAAGTGGGAGCGCGAGAGGAAAAGTTTGGGCACCACTGATCGAAGGTGACTATTTAGCAGTGATGTTGTTTTTCAGTCTCTCTAGCATCATTTGAAAGAAGCTGGCCTGCTTGTGAAATCTAACAGTGCCGACCCCCATTTCTAGGAGAATCAGTGGTTAGCAAACAAGAAAATTAACTCGGAAGCTGTCATTTCTCTGGGATTTGATGCTGAGTTATTTGTGGTCCCAGTGGCAGAGCTAGAACAGGAAATTGTGTTTTTCTGCCTTTCCCAAGTTTTCAGTGATTAAGTAATACAATTCTTTGACCCTTTACCATCTGGCAGAGGTGCCAATGAAGCTTGGTTCATTTAACACAGGTTTTGTACAATGTTTCAGTAACACGCCCACATTTTCTGATGTTTGGACAAGAACTTTTCCTTATGCTTATTTCACAGTAATCAACTGAAGCCAGCGTAATCAGAAGGAAATGCATATCTGATCAACAAACAATATAATATTACCTAGCTACTGTAAATGTCTGTCTTAGTACACGCAAAATCCTAAATATTTGTTTCAGTTTTTGCTATCCCCTGGTCTTCCTAACAAGAATAATTTCAGATGAGAAATTATTCCAACGTGTCTTTTATGTTTTTCCAGAGAGTGTAATCAAAATTTATTGTTTTATCCAGCAAGAAGTGACAAAAGTTTCCTGAAGCACCCAGAGATCAAGTTATGAGATTCTACTACCGCAGTCAAGTTCTTGGGCAATCTTATTATTTATGAAGTTGTTTTTTTCAGCAAAGAAAAGCCATGTGTCCTTTTGAAGCTAAAAAAAAAAAAAGGCAACGTGCATAAATGATCTGGACCACATTTTACAAACATTTGGGGCTAGAGCAGTTTGTATCAATTGTCTGTTCTCTGGCCGTGCAGATTTTTTAATTTATTTAGTTAGTTTTGGGTCGATCCAAAATGAAAGTTTTTCAGTGAACTCTGTAACTTTATCCTCACGCACAATTATTTCAAATTTGGGGACAATGTATACCTCCAGACCCGTGTCACCACAATGGGCACCCGCATGGCCCCACAATATGCCAACATTTTTATGGCTGACCTGGAACAACGCTTTCTCAGCTCTCGTCTACTCACGCCCCTTCTCTACCTATGCTACACTGATGGCATCTTCATCATCTGGACCCATGGGAAGGAAACCCTGGAAGAATTCCACCATGATTTCAACAGCTTCCACCCCACCATCAACCTCAGCCTGGACCAATCTACAAGGGAGGTCCACTTCCTAGACACCACAGTGCAAATAAGTGATGGTCACGTTAACACCACCCTATACCGAAAACCCACCAACCGCTATGCTTACCTACATGCCTCCAGCTTCCATCCTGGACACACCACACGATCCATTGTCTACAGCCAAGCGCTGAGGTACAACCACATTTGCTCCAACCCCTCAGACAGAGACCAACACCTACAAGATCTTCACCAAGCATTCTCAAAACTATGATACCTGCACGAGGAAATAAGGAAACAGATCAGCAGAGCCAGACATGTACCCAGAAGCCTCCTGCTGCGAGACAAGCCCAAGAAAGAAACCAACAGAACTCCACTGGCCATCACAAACAGTCCTCAGCTAAAACCTCTCCAACGCATCATCAGTGATCTACAACCCATCCTGGACAACGATCCCACACTTTCACAGGCCTTGGAAGGCAGGCCAGTCCTCGCTCACAGACAACTCGCCAACCTGAAGCATATTCTCACCACCAACAACACACCGCACCATAGTAACTCTAACTCAGGAACCAATCCATGCAACAAACCTTGATGCCAACTCTGCCCACATATCTACACCAGCGACACCATCACAGGACCTAACCAGATCAGCCACACCATCACCGGTTCATTCACCTGCACATTCACCAATGTAATCTACGCCATCATGTGCCAGCAATGCCTCTCTGCTATGGACATCGGCCAAACTGGACAGTCCCTACATAAAAGGATAAATGGACACAAATCAGATATTAGGAATGGCAACATACAAAAACCTGTAGGAGAACACTTCAGCCTCCCTGGACACACACTAGCAGATTTAAGGGTAGCCATCCTGCAGCAAAAAAGCTTCAGGACCAGACTTCAAAGAGAAACTGCTGAGCTTCAGTTCATTTGCAAATTTGACACCGTCAGCTCAGGATTAAACAAAGACTGTGAGTGGCTAGTCAACTACAAAAGCAGTTTCTCCTCCCTTGGTGTTCACACCTCAACTGCTAGAAGAGGGCCTCATCCTCCCTGATTGAACTAACTTCCTTATCCCTAGCCTGATTCTTGCTTGCATATTTATACCTGCCTCTAGAAATTTCCACTACATGCATCTGAAGAAGTGGGTATTCACCCACAAAAGCTCATGCTCCAATACGTCTTACTCTATAAGGTGCCAGAGGACTCTTTGCCGCTTTCACAGAATAAAAGGATTTTGATCAACTTGAAACACAACTTTTTGTTTCTGAGGCATTTGTTTTCTTCTTTAAAAATGTTCTAAAATAAGTGAAGTAAAAATTGCAAAACAAAAAGTTATTTCAAATTTGAAACGTTTCATTTTGAAAATGTTGTAACATTTTGATTTTGATTTTTTTTTAATTTTGACCAAAACATTTCAACAAATTTGACGCAAATATGCAAAATGTTTCAATTGACCCAAATCTGCATTTTTTTTCAGTGGGGAAAAAAAAAAGTTTCCGCTGAAAAATTTCACCCAGCTCTCTTTGGACCACATCTTGCATGTCACCAAAACAACATGAACAAATTCCTTTGAAGTTGAATTGTGATGCAAAAGTGGCATTGATTCTTACTTGCATATCCTTTCTCCATGAGAGAAAGATGTTTCTCCACTAAGCTATTAGCATACCAAGAGCACTGCATTTTTCGGGACTGGGTATTCCTCTGTTCCCAAGATCAGCCTGTTCTTCAGGAGAATGGCAAGTAACAATGAAATGTACTTAGCCAGCAATGAGCAATTCTTCCGGTGGAAGCCCACAGTAAAGAGGGACTTGCATCATCACAGTTATGCGAGACAGAAAGTGATGAAAACGTCCTTTGAAAAGTGAATTGAGGGCTAGATTGCCCCAGCCTGACTCTGCTTGGTTAGCTCTTGGTGCCATTCATTTCAAAGGGACTACTTGTGTGAGGAAGTACTCACCAGCATAAACAAGGCTTGCCCACTCCAGCTCCTAGTGCTGCTGACAAATGCCAGACTAAGAGCTGTGGAATGTACAACCCATCCTTTGTCTACAGAACAGAGGAATGGCACAAACAGGGCCAGAGCAATGGCTTCCATTTTGGATGACACCCCCGCGACTCAACCACGGACGTCCAGATCTAAAAGCTTGAGCTGCTACAGCTTGAGAGCCACGGTTCTATAACTAGGGGCTGTGACAACTCATATCCTCTAGAGTTCAGCACAGAGCAGGACCTTTAACACACACTCCCTCTCTTAGGGGCGTCGTGAGGATAAATACGTTAAAAAGATTATGAGACGCTCAGATACTACAGTAATGAGGGCCATGTAAGTACCGTAGTTAGCATACAATGTGTACAGTATGTAGGAGTTTCTGTGGCTGTCTTTTTTTTAATTTGTTGTAATTGGAAATGTGATATTATATGTGTGTTGCTGACTCCAGGCTTTTGCAAACGCTGCATCAGAAATCGGAAATTCTTTTGGGGATTATATCAGTCCATATCTGAATCTGGGTAATATTTGTATTAAGACGAGGTTAAAGAACTGGAAACATAGGATGAAGTAGTTTTACATCTGCAATGTGAGCTTACTGCGTGAAGCCAGTGACCTTAGCTACTACTTGGAAACCCCCTTTACTTTTCAATTCCTGGAATTGTCAGTAACCATAAAAGAGCTGTGAGGATTCACTGGGTGTCAAAGATGTGCACAAGCTTCGGAAAGAGCAGAGGCTCTCAGAAGAGGCCTGTATGAGAGCTACATTTTACGGTCATAATTCATGGCTTAAGGTCATATTATATTTATATAAGGCCTGACTTACTCCCCACAGGAATGTTATGAGTCTGAATTAATCTTTATACAACACTTTGAAGATGAAAAGCCCAGCACTGACGCTAAGAATTATTATTATTCATCCAGATGTGATATAAAGGGCTTTAGGTACTGTATAGCTAAGAAATACTTCAACTACCTCTGAAATGTGGCCAGGAGGCAGTCAGGCAGAAGGCAGCAATGAAGAAACAACCAACTGCGCAAATACAAAATGGAAAATGACTTCCTCGGAAGGAGAACCGCAGAAAAGATCCGGGGGTTAGAGTAGATCACAAACTAAATATGAGTCAACAATGTGATAGTGTTGCAAAAAAAAAAAAAAAAAAAAAGCAAATATCATTCTGGAAGGTTAAATTAGCAGGAGTGTTGTAAGCAAGAAAGGAGAAGGAATTCTTCCACTCCATTCATCACTGATAAGGCCTCCACTGGCGCATAGGATCCAGTTCTGGGCACCACACTTCGGGAAAAGGTGTGGACAAATTGGAGAAAATCCAGAGAAGAGCAACAAAAATAATTAAAGGTCTAGAACAGTGTCTCTCAACCTTTCCAGACTGCTGTACCCCTTTTCAGGAGTCTGATTTGTCTTGTGTCCCCCAAGTTACACCTCACTTAAAAGCTACTTGCTTACAAAATTAGACATAAAAATACAAAAAAGTGTCACAGCCACTATTATTGAAAAATTGCTGACTGTCTCATTTATACCATATAGTTATAAAATAAATCAATTGGGATATAACTATTGTACTGTACTTACATGTCAGCATATAGTTTATAGAGCAGTATAAACAAGTAATTGTCTGTATGAAATTTTAGTTTGTACTGACTTAGCTTGTAAAACGAGGCAAATATCTAGATGAGTTGATGTACCCCTGGAAGACCTCTCTGTACCCCCAGGGGTATGCATATGCCTGGTTGTGAATCACTGGTCTTGAATATATGACCTATGAGGAAAGACTGAAAAAATTGGGTATGTTTAGTCCAGAGAAGAGACGACTTGGGGGGGACATGATAACAGTCTGCAAGTATGTAAAAGATGGTTATAAAGAAGAGGGTGATAAATAAGGACAGGATAAGAAGTAATGGGTATAAATTGCAGGAAGGGAGATTTAGGCATTAAGAAAAACTTCCTAACTGTTAGGGTAGTTAAATGCTGAAACAAATTGCCCAGGGAGGTTGTGGAATCTCCATCATTGGAGATTTTAAGAGTAGGTTAGACAAACACCTGTCAGGGATGATCTAAATAATACTTAATCCTGCCTCAGTGCAGGGGACTGGACTAGATGACCTTCCAGTCCTACTTTTCTATGATTCAGTGATACCATATCCGCAGGACAAGGGGAAGTAAAGAAAGAAATTGAATTTTTGATCATGAATAGATTTATTTATCTAATTGAAATTATAGGTTGGCAAAATGATCACTCAATTTGGAGTTTGACCAGGACACACAAAGTAGATGACTTTGCTATCAGCAATGCTAAATGTGTACAGTCATCTGTATCTTTGTCTAGCACAAAATCTTCCCTTACGTGCAGAGCACAAAAAGGTAGACTCCATGGGCCAGATCTTGGCCCCATTGGATACGTCTACACAGCAAAGAAAAACCCGTGGCTGGTTTGTGCCAGCTGACTCAGTCTCGTGGGCCTTGGGCTGCGGGGCTGTTTCATTGCTGTGTAGATTTATGGGTTTCAGCTGCAACCCGAGCTCTAGGACCATCCCATCTTGCAGGGTCCTAGAGCCAAGGCTCCAGCCTGAGCCCAGATGTCTACATAGAAGTGAAACAGCCCCCCACCTCGAGCCCTGCGAGCCGGAGTTGGCTGGCATGGGCCAGAAGTTGGTGTCTCGTTGCTGTGTAGACACACCTTCTAAGTCCTCTTTGTGCCATTCCAGTGGCACACTGGTGTCTTGAGGCATCAGCAAACCTTTTAACTGACTCTACACCAGCACCTTCTACCTCTTAGGCATAGGAGGACGTGGGATGGGCTGGAAGCAAGAACGGGCAGGGCATGGAGCATGAAACCCGCTATCTCCCAATGCAAGTAAGAGCAGCCCTGAGGCTGCTCTAGGCTATGTTGAGGGACAGGTTGGCCCCCACCAGTCCCCAGGATCAGGGGAGTGAAAAGTTGGGATAAAGTTGCCTACGACCCACCCACCCGCTCGCTCAAGAGGTGCCAGTGCCACCGGAGACTTAGTCCCAAATGCCCAGATTTTGACTAAATCAGTATGAAACCCATTCACCTCCCAGCACATTTTCCATACAGTTTGCTGGTGTCTGGCTCTCACAGCAGTTGCTGGCTCATTTGGCTCGTGATCCTGTGTAAGGCAGCCAGTCAGCAGTTTTACAGCCGCAGCTCACTGGTCTGAATTGTCTGATTTGGAATAAGTCCAGAGCACATGCCACCATGCACCGCTTTCAGTTCTTCCCCTCATGCAGACAGAAGACAGGTCTGACAGCCGCCTTGACAAGCTCATTGCGGTGTAGGAGCCTGATCCTCAGCTGGTGTAAATCAGCAGAGCCCCATTGACTTCAGTGGAGCTATGCTGATTTGCCCCAGGTAAGGGCTTGGCCTAGTATGTTCTGCGGACACATAACAAATGAAAGGCTATAAAAGAAGTTGCTGGCCTCTGACCAATAGGTCATTTGCCCTTTGCTCCTTAATTCTGGCGATACCATGGGTTGTTTGGAGCACTGTGTTGTATGTCACAGAGATAAATGTATTCCCAGCATAGCTCACTCGCTAGAGATTTGTCATGAACTATGACCTCTTGATGAAGATTGGGGAGAGGAGGAGCTGGAGCGAGACCAACACAGAGTGACTCCCTCTCTACAAACCAATCAGGCCGCACAAACATGCCGCCCCAACCCTTCCCTTCCTTGGTTCCTGCTGCAGGGTTGGCGCTGATCCTCTGGCAGCCTCCCTGAGCTGGCTGAAGCTCAATCCAAAGCTTTAGTGCTTGAGTTCATGAAAGCATGCCGTGAGGAAAGTCAATTGAAACAGAAAGGTGTGCGGATTGTATAAGGATGTGCACAGACCAAAGATCAGCCTCCATTTTGGAAGGCGAGGCTCTGATGTGGCAGGGGGCAGATCTGTGCCAAGTAAAACAACATCATTGTTCAGGACAAGCTCACCGTGCCGTAACAAGAACCCACCGCAAGGGGGAGGTCTCACCAAACTAGTCCAGGAGGAGGAGAGCTGAGGGGGAAACTTCTTGCCCCAGGCAGGGAGAGGAGGAGGAGGAGCTCCTCTCTTTCTTAGCTGAGTGGGGGAGCTGTGTTCCTCTCCTCCCCCTCCCTTTCCTGCTCCTCCTTAATTTAACCCCTGAACATTTGGATAGTAGAAATACATTTAAGATTAGCAGCCAAACTCTGGATGTTAATCTGAACCAAGATCAAAAAGAACCTCTTTGATGCTCTCCTGTTGCTCTATTATAAACAAAACAAAAAGTAACTGCTCAGTCATATGATTAAATATTATAATCATTGCAAATGAATAGTAATTAACTCCTATGGGGCCAGATCATCAGCTGGTGAAAGTCAGCAGGGCTCCCTTGAACTCAAGGGTGTTATATCAGTTGGGGATCTGTGCCCTTACTGCATTCTGTTTAGCGCCAATTATTTAGCTCAGTGTCTTCTCAGGGTTCACTCTCAGTGAGTTAGACCCCACCCGATGGCCTACATTGTAATTCTATGCTTACACTATGATGGACAGGCTCAAGAACCAAATGTGGAAGTGTAATGGCTGCTATCTTCACCCACCCACTGAGGAGTGAACCATGGACTTCCAGACTTAAAAAGCATGAGTTCCTGCAGCTTCAGCTACAGTGCCAAGGCACTAAAGATGTGGCCTGTACAACTCATAGCTTCTGTGGGTTGGCCCAGCGGGACCTGTAACATGCACTCACCAACAGCTTACAAAAGCAGCTAGCTGAAAAGATCCATATCACCCAACTGACTGTCAAATGAACTGGGAAGTGACTATATGGCCAATTCAGTGTAAAAAAAAAAAAAAAAAAAAAAAAGTTAAACCAAACTAAACATATTGGAATAGCAGAACCACAACACACACAAAATGTGATTTGCAGGAAACGTTATGTGTTTAATCGTAGTCATGCTCTAAAGAAAAAAACTTGAAATAACTGGTGGCGTCGTTACAAATGGCAGAGTGTGTATGTGTGTCTGCTTAAAGTGGACTGATTTGTGAGTCAGGTATTTGTAACTAATTCTGTGTTCCCTGGGACCACTGGCTGTCTGTTTCAGCTACATAGTGGTTCAGTAGCTCTCAGTTACATCACAGTTTTCATTAGCCTGTTAACCTCAAGGTCATTCTGAGCTTGCCTTTGTGCCATCTGATATGGACAATGGTGATAAACTCAGGTGACCAGCACAAAGTGTGACAGTGTTTTATTAGGTGTATCTGTTGAGAGCATAGGAAAGGAAGAAAGAAAGGGAAATGTTAATTTATAATAGCAGTCAAACTCTTCGTTCCTTGGGAAATCCTTTGTATGGATTATGCAGTGAAAAGCAAATAGGAACATGTGTAGAAGGGCAGTAGAAGATGACAGGAGAGAGATTATGAGAGTCAGTAGTTCAGTTCACTAAAACAAAACTGAACATTGCGATTTGTATTTAGAACATACATCCTGGTGTAAATCAGCATTGCTCCATTGAAGTAAGTCACACCACACTGATTTACAGCTGCTAAGGATCTGGATTTTTATGGCATTATTGTTACTTTTTTCATTTCCTAATGTGATCAAAGAACAAATATTTTGAGGGAGGATCTGAAGTATAGCATTTCAGCCTGTGTGGGATAATTCCTCCAATCTATCCCCCCCCCTTCCCAAATACAACAAATGGGAGTCCTCAGCAAGGTAGAAGGGAGACACTTAACGTAGATAGTTACTTAGATTGTAAGCCCTTTTACTCCTGTGTTTGTAAAGTGCCTAGCACAGAGAGGTCCTGATCAATGCCAGGGGCTCCTAGGCTCTGCTTCATAAATACCAATAAGAAATAATTAACAAAGGAGTAGGTTTCCACTACATCTTTGTGAAACACGGAGTACAATGAGACCCTAATCCCTCTTTGCAGCCTTTAAGTGCTACTTAAGGCAAATAATAAATAACAATAATTACTCAGTCAGACTTTATAGTAAGGTTCCATTTATAAATGCTTTATGAAGCTGTGACGCATGGCCAGAAAGGGTTAAATATCCTTCAAAATAAATAACCCTCAAAAGACATGCGGAGAGATAATGTTTGTGTTTTTGTGTATTTACAGATGTATGAGTAGGGTCGACAATGTAATCAATAGTCCCTGTCTATGCTGTATTCTGATATCATTTAAATGAATTGTAAACACGGGATATCTCAGTTTTCACCTCTCTTTGAAATGTACTGTGAATGGTGGAGGAACAAGCAAATGGCCTTATGTTAATTCCTATAGCTAAGTACGGGTGATGGACCTTCTTCAAAGTCATCCTAATTACCTTTTGTTACCAACTTGTCAAAGAGGACATGAAATTGTATAAAAGATCCTTGGGCCCTGATTCTGTCATCTCAGATCTGCTTAGGCTTCATCCGGGGAAGTTTGAGTCACAAGACTGAGGTCCCAGTTATGCCGGTACCCCTGAATATGAGATTGGGACATTGGACTATGACCTATGAACTGAATTCTAAAGGAACTCTTTGCAACTACGAAGCTCACTATCTCTGCTATGAATCTGCATCTCAATGAATTGAACTCATGTCTGTATGTATATTGCCCACTGTAATATATTGCCTACTGTATACAAAGCTTTAGGCAGTTTACTATAGGATTGGCTATAAGCATTGTCTTAGGTGTGAGATCTAAAATGCAGTTGACCTGGGATAAATGACTGGTCCTTTGGGACTGGGAGTAACCTGAATATTGTAGTGATCCTTGGTGTATGGCAGTGTTTCCCAAACTTGGGACACCACATGTTCAGGGAAAGCCCCTGGTGGGCTGGGCCGGTTTGTTTACCTGCTGCGTCCGCAGGTTCGGCCGATCGCGGCTCCCACCGGCCGCGGTTCACCACTGAAGGCCAATGGGGCTGTGGTTAGCGGTGCGAGCCGAGGGACGTACTGGCTGTCGCTTCCCGCAGCCCCCATTGGTCTGCAGCGGCGAACCGTGGCCAGTGGGAGCCGCAATCGGCTGAACCTGTGGACGCGGCAGGTAAACAAACCGGCCCGGCCCGCCAGGGGCTTTCCCTGAACAAGCGGCATCCCTAGTTTGGGAAACACGGGTGTAAGGGACCATCTTTCACAAAGATAGGCTCACTTGGGTGGCAAGACAGATTACCCAAGGGAACTGTCTGTAATTCCATGTTAAGGCTGATATAGTGCCTGAGGAGTTCACACTTGATAATTGGCTGGTGAAATCTGAGAATAGAACTCACCACCAATTTGGGGTTTGTGCCCTGGTTCCTAACAGTCTGCCCTGAGGTTCATCCTCATGCGCAACTCACTGTCAGACAGCTTGACCGTCTCCCTACAACTGCTGTGTTATGCTGTATTTAGAAAGACTTGTTCTTTCCTCTTACCTGTCCTATATTGTACATACGGGAAGCACTGTCCAGATCCTCGCTAGAGACAGGATGGGATAGGAAGAATTATATTACTGCAGAGCAGTGGCTGCGCCTTTATCTGTCAATATCCTAATTTTTGCTTATGAATGTTGCTCTGTGTTTAAACAATCCTCTGAGGGCAGGATCTGCCTGCTTGCTATTGCCTCTTTACTGGCCCTGTTGGCAGCCCTTATTAAAAAGGACTGATCTGTTAAAAGCATCAGGTTTTTGTACTGTTTGGAAACCTCATAGACTCATAGACTTTAAGGCCAGAAGGGACCATCATGATCATCTAGAAGGTGTGAGTATCAGCGGGGGGAATTAGTTGGGTCACTACAAAAACTAATTTCCCCCTGCTGTTACTCACACCTTCTATCAACTGTTTGAAATGGGCCACCTTGATTACATTGGCCTCATTAGCACTACAAAAGTGATTTCCACCCCTTCTTGTCAACTGTTGAGAATAGCCCACTTCCACCTTAATTGAATTGGCTCACCTAGCACTGACCCCCAACGTGGTAAGGCAACTCCCATCTTTTCATATGCTGTGTATTGATACCTCCCTACTGTATTTTCCACTCCATGCATCTGATGAAGTGGGTTTTAGCCCACGAAAGCTCATGCCCAAATAAATTTGTTAGTTTCTAAGGTGCCACAAGGACTCCTCGTTGTTTTTATTGTAAAGACTGTATAGTTGGGGGGTTTGATCCCTAAGGGGATATGATATATTGTGATTGTTTCCATATGAAAATCTTATCCGGCTGAAACAAAGCGATAAAGGTAAATTATTCTCAACCTGTTACATTACGGTGGATGATTTTACTAGATTCCAGGTTTTTATTGTTAAGATGCCTCACTCATTTAGCTGTTTTGTTGATTTCCCTTAAAATTACTCCCTGTTTTTGGCAAAGGATTCCACCCCAGTGCGGCTGTAGTAGCCCACCACAATGCATTGCCCATGGCATTCCAAGCTGCTTATGTCTTCTGTTGCGATGGTACTGTTTACAGTTACCCTGCTCTTACAATAATGCTCTTGTCATCATGCCAAATTTCCTTTCTTTGTGGCTTTCAGTTTGGGTAGTAAAATGTTTTATTTTTCCTTTTTTAATTCCAAACACATGGAGCCAGAGCATATAGCCATTATATAAGCACTAAGAACAGGCACAGAGCACTATCCCCCTCTGACTGAGCCTGCTTTATGAGTCATATCAAAACACCACAGTGCTGGTTTGCTTCTTTCCTTAACTATTGCGTAATAAACACCCCGACGGTCAGTGAGTATCAAAACAGAGACGCTGTCATTGAAATGAAGGTCTGTATGTATTAGGAAACAGTTAAAAGCCCCTTCCACACCATCAAAGTGGAAAAGGTTGAGTTCAGCAGTTTCCCTGCATGCTAAAAAACAAACAAACCCCAAGCTCTGCTAGGCAATAGTACACATTTCAGTCCTGGGAATTCACATAGCAGTTATCAAGGGCACTGATCTGCTTATGCACAGGAAATGGAGCTTTAGTGGCAAAAGTCTCCTAAGTTAGGTGCTGCCATTTTTTGTCTGATGGGTCAACCTCCCTTTCCTGACTCGGGGATACTGAATTACGTCTTATGTTTTCTAGACAGCTTTTGATGACTGTGGAACTATGACAGAGCTGTCAGCATGCATAAAACGTTCCATGTAAGAAGACTGCTGTGGCCGCATACAGCCCCGGCATGCATTTCCATGCATAAATGCTGTCTTCATTGTTCCTGCTATAAGCTAAGAGATATCCCTTTCCTTCCTCGAATCTAAGGCTACAGTTATGTCATGGAGGTCATGGAAACCGTGACTTCCAGAGACCCCCGTGACATTTTCTGCCCCGGGGCTGGAGCTGTCAGCAGGCAGCCCCACAGCTCTCAGCTGCTGCTGGGCCCTGGGGTTCCCCCTCGCGGGCAGCGGGGGAACCCCAGAGCTCCCAACTGCCAGGGGCGGCAGCCCCCCCTCCCCTGCAGCTGCCCAGCCGCAGCTGGCGGTGAGGAGCCCGCAGAGCCCCCAGCCACTGTGGGCGCTGGACCCGCTTTCCTCCCCATTTTGTCAGGGATATTTTTAGTACAAATCATGGACAGGTCACAGGCTTCCGTGAATTTCTGTTTATTGCCCATGACATGTCCGTGATTTTTACTAAAAATATCCCTGACAAAATGTGAGCCTGACTCATATCCAATACAATGGACGTTTCCGCTGGTTCCCAAACAGAAGACAAAGCTTAGATTCCAGCTGGCCTAAAAGAGGAGGCCCAATCGCTTTGCTGAGGAATCTTTCAGATATGCACCCGTAGGCCCATATCTTGCAGACACTTATGTGTTTGCTTTAACTGTACACACTGTGTGTGTCTCATCGGACTGGTGACGTGCATAAAGTTAAGCCTACGTGTAACTGTTTGCAAGATTGGGGCCTTAGGGAAAGACAATGGGAGTCTTTCCATTGGCCTCCATGGGCTTTGGATCAGAGCCTTAGGGAAAATATAGGTAAAAAAAGGCAGGCCCTTACTGAAAGAGACCAAATGGGCAACAGAATGGTGCTGGCCAGGTGTTAGTGACAAGAACCATTGTGAGACACAGCACAAGGCAAGACGCTTCAGGATGGGCAGTCCTACCATGCGGCAGGGTTCCCGCTTGTGATCTTTTGAAAATGAGCAGTGGGTGCCCCCAGGTAGCACAGTCTGCACTAGTTAGCTTGCGGGTCAGGCCACGCTGCCTCATTGGACCAGACCCACTTGGGACTGTGCTTTTGGGGCTGGCGTGGGAACGGTTTCCCCTCCTTGGTGTTTTCTACAGCACACACCTGAATTTTGCATGATGCACAGGGTAGGAAGAAGGGAAGGAAGAGAACAAGAAGCTTACTAATCCCTCTTCCAGCACTAGAGCAGCTGCTCAGCACAGAGATTATTAGCCTGCTGGCTCAATACAGATAAAAAGACAGGGGCCCCGCCCAAATGATCTTGCAATGTCAAGCCCTGGTCCTGCAAAGAGCTCCAGGCAGGCATCAGTCCCACCCCAGCTGCAAAGGGCATAACTGAACAACAGAGAGGGGATGAAGGATGAAGAACTGAGGCTACAGCAGTAAAATCACACGGTGACTCAGGCTATGTCTACACTACAGATCTTACAGCAGCACAGCTGTCCCGGGGCAGCCACGGCTGTAACGTCTCCCGTGTAGCGGCTCTACACCGACGAGAGAGAGCTCTCCGACCGGCATAATTACACCACCCCCAAGAAGCAGCGGTAGCTATGTTGGTGCCCCCATAGTGCTGTCCACACTGGCACTTTTGTCAGAGAAACTTATGTAGGTCAGGAAGTGTTTTTTCACACCCCTGGGTGACCAAAGTGCTAGTGTAATCATAGCCGCAGGGTAGCCACAGGGGCAGTGTGGTTTTATTTTTGTGGTACATAACTAACACATTAATGCATTTGATTATTTTCCTTTGCATCTGATTCGTTTGCTGCTGTCCAGCAGTAATGCCATTGCAAAGGCATTGTACATAGTTTGGGAGTCAAATTCTTCTTGTGCAACTCAGTTGAGGGAAGGTATTTTCCACCCCAGTTTTGAAGGACGGGGTTGTGGCTAAGGCACTGGATGGGGACTCAGGAAGTCTGCATTCAACTCCCAGCTCTGCCGCAGACCTCCTGGGTGAGTTTGGGCAATTCACTTAACATAAGAATGACGGTACGAGATCTGACCAATGGTCCATCTAGCCCAATATCCTGTTTTCCGACAGTGGCCAATGCCAGGTGCTTCAGAGGGAATGAACTTAATCTCTTTGGGCCTCATTTCCCACCTATCAATGAGACAATAATCCTTCCTTGTCTATTTAGATTGGAAACCCTTCCAGATAAGGTCTGGTGTATGTACAGCACCTAGCACAATGGAGCCTAAACCCAGGTTGGGGGGCCTTTTGGTGCAAGTGTACTATTAATAAATAAATAAATAGCTGCTATAAGTGGGTAACCGAATACAGTCACAAGTATCCAATCATTTCAAAATCTTATGACTAACGTACCATGAGTAGCCAAGCGAAATATAATTGTCTTCCGTGTCAGCGGATAATGGGATGCTAATAATTATGGGAACAATGTTAAGTTGCAACCAACTAACTGGCACTTGACTCCAGCAAGGACGAAGACCAGATGTTTTCATGGCACATCTCCACAGCTCAGGATAATTCCTTTGTGGATTTCAACGTTTATGCAAACTGCCTGCCCTCAACCGTCACGCCCGTGGTTTCAGTTACAGAGACAGGACCATTAGACAGTAACCGCTCCCTGGAAACATGCAAGGAAAGTAATTGAAAATGTAACCATCCCCATGCCAACTGCTACGTGCAGCAGAGTTGGAAAGTAACAGGATTTGGAGCAGACTAAAGAAAAACAAATTCAGACAGAAAGTGACATTTTCCTCATTTAGATGAAAGGGCTGAATAGAACCTGGAATGATTTTATATTTGATCAGTCCTAAAGCTGCTGTCATACAGTGCAGGGGAGATCCTCCTTCGTGCACCATGGCTGAGTTGTTCTCTGTGTGCTGGGGATCTGGCTTTATCTATGGATTTCCACTCACCCTTCCAACAGGCAAGAGGACTAACGTGCATCCAGGGTCAGATCGAAACCACACTGACGTCAATGGGAAACAACAGCCCCATCCTTCTTCAACTGAACTCCATGGCAGCTTTACTGTGGGCCAGCAGGGCCGGGCCTCGAATTGCAGACACTGTAAAGCAAGGACAGGGCGGTAAGAGGCAGACTCCTCTCAGCGTCGGGTTTGAAACGAAAAGAGATTTATCTGGCGACCAGACATCTGGAAAAGAACTTCTCAGTGTACTTACCCAATAGCCAGAAAAGTCATACATCCATTTTACATTGAAAACCAAGTTATTAAAAGCCATTGAAATGAATGGTTGCAATAAAAAGAAAAGTCAAAAGGGGTAGGGTTTAAGGGACTGGATCGCACTGCTTTTTTCTTGATCTCTTGCCCTGTCCATATGTGTCTTAATTCCTCCTCCTCCCCCATATTGTATGTTTTTTTTAGTCTCAAGGAGACAAAACAATCAGATCTTTTAATACACCCCAGAATGATATTTGCCTTTTTTTTTTTGAAGAAATAAGCATCACAGTGTTGGCTTATATTCCATCTGTGACCCACTATAATCCCCAGATCCTTTCAGCAGTACTATCCCCTAGCCAGCTATTTCCAAATTGTGCATTTGATTTTTCCTTCCTAAGTGTAGTACTCTGCACTTTTCTTTTATTGAATTTCATCTTGTTGATTTCAGACCAATTCTCCAGTTTGTCAAGATTGTTTTGAATTCGAATCCTGTTCTCCAGAGTGCTTGCAACCTCTCCCAGCTTGGTGTCATCTGCAAATTTTATAAGCATACTCTCCACTCCATTATCCAAGTCATTAATGAAAATATGACTAGGATCGGAACCAGAACAGACCCCTGCAGGACTCCACTCAATAAACCTTCCCCCTCCCCGCCCATCCCACTTTGACAATGAACCACTGACAACTACTCTTTGAGTACAGTCTTTCAACCAATTATGCACCCACCTTATCATAATTTCATCTAGGCCACATTTCCCTAGTTTGTTTATGACACTGTCATGTGGGACTGCAGCAAAAGCCTTACTAAAATCAAGATATATACATTAAACTTAACAGCTTTCAGGGGCAAATTCCAAACTGATACACCCTGTGCAATCCCTTTGGCTATCACAACACTACATGGGGTTTAAGTCAACACAGAATACAGCACCTAAGAGAACGAAGGGACACGTACTGTAGGTCACAAATGAATGATGACAGAATGAAAGCGTGAGACCTCCACCCCCTGGGGATTCGCTCTGCACTGGAAGAATTCCTGGGTAGCTGCTGAAGCCAGCATAATTTGCAGAGCAGCACAAAAGGGCCATAGAAGATAGACCCAATATGAAGAGTAAGCAAGTAAGTGTAAGCAAATCAGTGCCTTGTCAACAGCATTCTGTAGTGTCAGAAGCAAGGAATCCCACGTACAGGGTTGGCAATATTGGAAATGATGGGAGACAACACCTTGCAATAGCCTGTTGAGTTCAGTAGCAGGATGGGTACCAAAATTCTACTGAAAAGTGACCCTCTAGGCCAAGATTTTCAGAAGTAGGAGCCTCTAGACAGGCTGCTAAATCCTGCTTTATGCATCTAACTGGTTGGCCTGGTTTTCAAAAGTGCAGAGCGTCTTTTCTCCATTTGGCACTCTGGCAGAAACAATCACTGGCCATGGGTCTCAGTTAGCCAGCTCTGAGCTCCAGGCTTTTCAGACACAGTATGGTCTCCACTGACAAAGTGGGCAATCATATGCCATGTCATTTGCATCAAGCAGTGGTTTCTTAAGCACTGGTTGGATGATTGCCTGCTATAGAGAGGACTGTAGATTTCCTTCTTCAAAGAAAGAAGTGGTGATCTCCATCAGCAGGAGTCCCAGGATCAAATACAGTAGCCAGAAAGGGTATGGATCAGAGTCACAAGTGGTGACATGGGTTTCTTGCCGAGTGATTGGGTTAAACTGCGGACCAGAGGCAAAGCCCACTGAAGTCTATGGGAGCCTTTCCGTTGATTTCAGGGCCTGATCTAAAGCCTGCTGTGATATTAATGGGCCAGCGTTTGTCAGGCAATTCCTCAGAGGCCATCTCAGTGTGAGGCACCCCCATGCAGTAGACCAATGGCTCCTTGCAGTGAGTGCTACCGGAATCCGCAGTACAACAGAGACACGCTGATGCAAGCCCCATTCCTCGATATAGCAGAGTGCAGTGTTTTACAATGCTAGTAAAATAACCCCAGCTCATTAGAAAGAAAAGGGAAAAAAGATCAATAATATTGGTCATACAGGGGGAGCCTTCTCTAAACAAACAACTGTTTGTTTGCTCCTGAAAACTACGACCAATTTAACCAAGGGAGATAGGAAAGGACAACACACAGAAACACACAATCATACTACTTGGATCCTGGTAATAATGGCAAAAAAAGACATAAGGGAAAAATCTAGCTCTGCATTGGAAAAGGAAATAAATGCATCTTTTAGACTAAGCTCCTCAAGGCAAAGCTCTGTCTTTATTTGTGTCTGTTACATTGCTAAGCACAGCATCAGCACTTCACAACTACAGAATAATGGAATCACAATATTTAATAACTGAAAAATCCTCCTTCGACAATGCCCATTTCAACTGCACAAAATAAGAATGGTGGGATACATCCTTAGTAGATTACATTGACTTCAATGGAGCTAACACCAATTTACACAAACTAGCACATAGCTTCACAGTATTTCTAGTTGGGATTTCAGGTAGATAAATAGTCAGAGTCCAGATATCCTCTTCCTCATCTAACAAGTCAATCAGGGGAGATTTTGATTTTTCTTAAGCTGAACTTCTAAAGGCCTTCCTAGCACCCCCCACAACAAAATAAATAGAAGTCTCTCTCTGAAAGTTAACATGGTACATAAATCACCCGGATGCCGGACTGATATTGTTGTACAGTTTTCCAGAAGGCAGAACTTAAATGTATAAAGTGTATCCTTTAAAAGAGTTCTGGAAAATGAGAATGATCTTTAAAACAAATGAAACAACGACCGAACCTGACCCAAAAGGAAGGTTAGAACAGTCTTCATTCAAGTGATTCTTCTTCGCAGCGGTAGAGATCCTCCTCTCCATCCAAAATGCTACTAGAAATATAAAAAATCTGTGACCTTCACGTGCCCCAATCTTGCAAGATAATCTCTGTGGGCAGACTGCTGCATATGAGTAGACTGCTGTAGGCTCTTTGGGACAGGGACCATCATTTTGTTCTGCATTTGTACAACGCCTAGCATAATAGGATCCTCTGCCATGACCGGGGCTCCAAGGTGCTTCCACAATACAAATAGATCAATATTATTATTACACGGGCCTGTGGGGATCATGTTGCAGAACTGGACCCTTTGATATGAGTCTCTCTCTAAATATCATTTTCTGTCCTTACATGGGGAAATTAAGGAAAGAATCTGATCGCATAGGCGCCGACTTCCCCTCTGCCCCGTGGGTGCTTGACCCCCCCTCCCTGCCCCTGCCCTCACCCCTGCCCAGCCTCTTTACTGCCTCCTCCCCCAAGCGCGTCGTGTCCCCACTCCTCTCCCTCCCTCCCGGAGAGTCCTAATCACTGCCAAACAGCTGTTAGGTGGTGGGCAGGAAGCGCTGGGATGGGGAGGAGCGGGGATGCGACGTGCTCGGGGGAGGAGGACACGAGGAAGGGGCAGGGGGAGCTTGGCTTCTGGTGGGTGCAGAGCACCCGCTAATTTTTCCCCGTGCGTGCTCCAGACCCGCAGCACCCACAGAGTCCAGGCCTATGTCTGATCATCTGATCACTGGACCATAATAACCAGTATGAGGAGGGGAAAAAGCAGTTCCCACTATATCCTTAAGAAAATTCCCAACAGGATGTCCAATACAGTATACACGTCTCTACATAAGGCTCACAATTCCATTATGGATTTTGTTAGCATTTTCTGAATTCACCATTCCTAACAGACCTCTACCCAATTGTCACCCTTTGCCCTGGTAGCTTGATTGCCAAAATTTTCCTCCTCTTTGAGTAAAACATCGGTTCCTTCACTTTGCTCCCAAAATGTCCCATTTCTTAGACATCTCAAATGTGTCTTTAATTTCTTTCACATCTGAGAGGGTGGGAATTTGCCATGCCCTGGTGCAGTAGTTCTATTATCCTGCTCTAACTCCTCAGCCACATCCTCAGGGGGTGTAAATCAGCAAAGCACCATTGACTTCAATGGAAAGCAACACAGAATCCAGTAATCCAGGGCAGGCAGGGAAAGATGCTGGCTAAATGTATAGGGCAGCATGGCAGTGGTCAGACACCAGCACCCCTTGTCTCCATTGCTGGTACCTTTGCTTAAACCTCATCATCCTCATTCAGAACCCATTGTAGTCGGTGCAAAAATGCTCACTGACATCATTGAGCCTTGGAAAGGCCCCCATGTTAAGGAATCATCCAGTTCAATTCTCTTTGACCCTTCTCATGGTTAGACACATGTAAGATTCCATCTACCCACCCAATCCTCTTTATCTAGAATAGTTCTCTCAGGTTGAAATGCTCAGCCTCCATTTGAGATTATATGAAGCACGAAGGAAAGGGAGGAAGCAACCCCTGAAACTAAAAGAACAATGTCAATTCAATCCTTTGGTGATAATATCTATGATTTGTTGCTTCTCCATTGTGTGGCTGCACTAAGCTATGAAAAGATCAGCAGTAAACGGAGGGTTTTTTCACTTCTGGTTTCTTTTCATGGGGCTACTGATACAGAAGAGACTTTTTAAATCTCTGCCTTGCAAGAGCATCATAATCACCATGCTCTCTGCTGGTTTACAGAACCAGGTGAAGGAACACCATTCCTCAGATATTGGATCCTGTGATTTGACCCAGTTGACCAGTTTAGACCCAGTTGACCAGGGACCTTAGACTACCTCTGGTGCACCAGCTCAGGTAGGTGGATTGCTTTCTACCTGACCTGGCAATCAGCTCTCACAGTTGCTGTCTGATTTACTGGTGTTGTCAGGAAAAGGCAATTGCCGATAGAGAGGTCAACCTCACTTGGCCCCCTGCTGCTTTGCTGGCAGGAGTCACGCTTTGGAAAAATCTGGCTCTCTGAATCCTGTCCATTGCCTTTTGGCATACTTCTGCTAGTCTAGACTCTCTCCAAAGTCACCCACAGTAGGTCCAATTTGGTGTTTGTAGGAAGTTGGTCTTCTTGTGGCTTTGTTGGTTCACTGCCCTTCCTCACCCCCACTGTCCTTTTTGTTAGCAACTTGTGTGTTTGCTTGCAGTAGTATGCCTAACATCCCAGTGGAGAACATAACCTGGGTTACCAGGTCATGAACATTCCTCGTTTTCCTACCAAAGAAAACAAGATAAAAATATACCTTTCCCACTACTACAATGCCAAATAACCCAAGTCTTGTCTTGGTTCTTATGTTTACTTTAAAAATCTAATAAGGAACTTTAACATTTTAAAACGAAAGAGCATGAAATAGTTCCATGCACTTCCTTATGGGCCAGGTTCTGCTACCTTTCCTTACAGTGAGTACTACCTTATTCTGCATGAAGTCCCACTGAAGTCAGGGGGCCTGCTTGTGGAGCATGGTACTTCTCAATATGAATAAGAGTGGTAGGATCTAGCCCTAAGTAAATAGTATGTAAAATTTAAAAGCAACGTAATAACTCGGTAGGATGACAATTTTGTACAAAGTAGAAGATGTGTTTGCAAATAAAATGAGGCACCAGTCAACACTTACAGAATTATGCTGTGTTATACTAAATGCGAATTGCACAAGCTCTATAAAACAGCATTTTGCTGATCCAAAATCCATTCTCGGGGTGTGATACCCAATGCAGTGGATCACCCTCTCACTTCATCTGCCAGTATGAGATGATGAAAGTGGGGGCCGGGAGAAAAAAAAAGAAAAATCTTACAAACGGATCCCCTTCGGGGGTAAAATCTCACTCATTATTACCCCAGGCGTGTGGATCTGCTTTCCATTAGCAAGCACTGGCAGGTGTGTGTGTGAGTTTGCACTGAGTTTCCTGATGCAGTCAGCAATCTGTGTTATGCTAGTGTAATACTTTTTTTTGTCTTCAGTGTTGTTTTTTACTTCCTTCCAGGCATTCTGAATAATTCCCAGGGCCTCCAGCCGCTTGGCTAAAGATGTTGTTTGTGACTTCTGATATTTGTCTCTCAGGAGGTTTTACAGATGAGCACGAGTTTGTGCTCTTAAAAAACTAATGCTGAGGCCCAGCTTGTGGGGCTAAGCAAGGGAGCATAACTGCAACTCCTGACTCCCCACCCAGATGTTTGTGCTAGAAATATTAGCTTTGCTGAAGGAGTGGAGCGCATACATGCAACTGTATTTATTAGAGTACAAGTGGGAAGAAGAGTTTATTTTGGGGGCCTGATCTGGAGAAACTCCTGGATTTCCTGAGCCTCTTCAGGTCCCATTGATTTAACTGGAGTTAGGGATACTTGGTACCTCCAGAGATGCTCAGCACCTTGCAGGATCATGCCCTGAATGAGTTCTGTGCTGCTTGAAGGTGCTGAATGGACCATCCCAGAGAATGAAGTCCTTAGTTTATCCAAAGCACAGGCATAACACAAGCCATAGCATCGCAGGCATCCAAACAACACATGTCCACCATGCCTCATTTGTGGTTTACAGGGACTGCTTTTTGGAGTGAGGCTAATTCAGCCCCTATGCTCATTCCATTCAGCTATTGATCTGTCTGGTGAGATGATCAGCAGTGGTGTCACTTAATGCTAATGGCTATGGTGGTCATCCTTTTCCCATCAATGAGTGGGAAGTAGTTCTTTTCTGACCCCCTAATCATGAGATTTGAATGATCATTCTTTCCCTGACCTTGCAGAGTGACAAGAGTTATGAATTATCCTCAAGTCATCCAGACCTCCATTTTACAAAAAATGAAACCATGCTATGTCTCAATGACTTCCAGGGGCAATGAATAATATTGACAAGGTGCTGTGTAAAGAAAGATGTCCTTTTGTGCTAAATCCATAGCTCTTTCATTTCATCAGGCTTCCCTCTGTTCTTATAGAGCTTTATCCTGCAAGCTGCTGAACACACCGGAGAAGTGCTGAGACCTGCTACTGCTGATGTCAAGCTATTGAGCTACCTGATGGACCTCATTCCACAACTAGGACCTTCTACAACAGCTGAGCTATTCGGGAGCAATGTGACACAACGTTCACTGAATGAACATGTACCTTCACAAAAATTCAGCTTCTGAGAGTTGGAGAGGGATTTTTCAGTGTGTGGCCCACAGATAGGTGACCATCTTCAAGACAAAGTGCAAGACCTAACTCTGCCCAAAAGAACCACTTCATTTCTTTTCTTTCAAGATGCTAAGATTCCACAGTGATGAGCGCAGTATAAATGTATAGCTAGACAGACAAAGAGTTAGATGGATAGACAGATAATTATTAGAGAACACTACCTTTGGAGCCCATCTGTTATATGAGAACTTTAAAGGTATTTTTCACCCATGTGCCAATTATCCAAATAAAGTTTAATCTGCTGTAATCTTCTATTTAATCTGTCACTGTAACAATGGCATATTCTGCCATGTACAAACAAAATAAAGAAACACCATATCGGGGGCGGGGGGGGGGAATATTTTTGCTGAACACTTTTTCTTTGATTTTGTCATAGAAGCTTGCTGATTCTCATTTTGCTACGCTGTAGATCCAGTAATACTCCCCAGAAACTGATGGTTAAACTCCACTGCTCAGAAGGTGCAGTGGAAGAGTATTGTAGTGAGATTGCATATTACTAAGACTTTACTACTTTTAAAAAGGTCTATTGCAGTCCATTAATTAGTATGCAATGAGGTGGATTGTAAATCATTAAAACTAAACTACACTTGTCAAAATAAATGAAAAAGTTCAGTTGGTGAGGGAGAACCCTTGATTATTTTTATTTAAATTCAGGGTTGTTCACTTACTTGGTACTTCACAAAACTCAGTAATCTGCCACGGATTAGTCCAGTCATTAGTGCAAATTAGCGAGGCTCTATTGTAGTCTGATTTACAAACGAGCGCAGGGATGTACAATTTTAAAAGGCCTACAAATGCAAGTTGCCTTTGGCTTTGGGTCAGATTCTGATCCCCCTGAAGTCAATAGCAAAACTCCCACTGATTCCAGTTGCAGATTATCAAACACCACAGTGATGGGCCTGGTATAAGATCACAGAAATTATAAGCTTTTTGGTGCAGAGGTATTGTTTTCATTATGTGTGTATACAGTGTCTAGTGCAGCGGGCCCTTGATCTTTACTGGGGCCACTTGCTGCGACTGCGATAAACATATCAAAAAGCAATAATGATAAAGAAACAGAATGGTATGCCATGGCATGACATGGGAGAAGCAGCAAGAGCTTGTTTGATGGCACTATCATAAAGCAGCACAGATTCATGCACCACCTGGAACTGGGCCATCAGTGCATTGGCTAGTAATGCATGCAAAATATAAAACACAGGGGGAAACTTCTCAAAAGTCATATGAAGTATAAACACAGAAATAAGAGATAGGACCATAGGAATTTCCATTCTGGATCAGGCCTGAAGTCCATCTAGTCCAGTATCATGCCTCAGACAGTGCCAGCACCACATAAGCAAGCAATCAGGGGCAAAGAAATAATTGGAGTGCATACAATTACAATAGTATGCATATACTGCATATGGACACTATCACATACCGAGGACTGTATGGTAGAGACAACTGACTCTTCATTGACATCATCGATTAACAAAAATAGCTTAGTCTCTCATCTCCCTTGACTTATATAGACAACACATAAACTACTGCAAATAATAGCATTGTGCAGACCTTACATTTTTACGTGATAACTGAAGTTTGCAGTGAGCATCTCAACACTGCAGGGCCAGAGTCTCAACTGGCATAAATCAGTTTAGCTCCACTGAACAGAGCAATGTCCATTTATACTCACTGTCTGGCCCACTTTACTGTATATGGAAATTGTGTAGTTTCAAACATCCCCAGAGAAGGCATGAGTTCCTTCTGTTCTTCTAGAGCATGATCTTTCTGCTATTATTTATGCAGGTGCTACTTTATGACTTTTGCATGCTATTGTCCATTGTTCCAACCCTGATTCTTTCTTTGGGAATTGTTGTTGACTTCTAACAGATCTTCTAAATTTCCTTCTTCTGGCTTTGGTAACAGCTTTATAATGAATCCTTTTGATAATCTGATATGTTTTTATATATATTGTGCCCTATTTGGCAGGAGATCCAGTCTTCCTAGGGCAATTTGTGGTTGATTGTGATCTGAAACATCAGTTCATATGTACAAGTGTTAAATGGCTTATTAAAAATAAAAAAAAAACATGTAATTTATTGGGGGCACTTTTATTGCTATTTATTGGCAGGATAATTATTTGGATCTTTTTTATTTTCAAGTGAGATCATGTCTATAGAGGGGAAGTTAAATTAAATGGGTTATTTCATACAGGCAACAGAAGTATGCTTGTATCTTTAGGGGTTGCTATAAATTATTCTCTTAATTTGGGAAAAGATTAAGAAACTTGATAGATGGAGTTCTTTTTAAAAATTGCAATCTACTGTTACTTATTTATTTTCAGATGTTCATCAATAGCTCTAATGGTAATGTTCAATTTTCAATATTTATTTAAAAAAGAAAAAATGCTGAAAGTTAGGAAAATGTCAGTGGCACTACTTGCTAAACTTTTAAAGTATGTAGTGAATCAACAGGGTCAGATACTGCGATCCTTAAACGGAATTCTATTCAACAGGGATTTTGGCTGGAAATAAACCCCACTGGATTAATATACTTAATATACCAAAAGGAAAAATACCAACATGAGCTCAACACCAAGTGTGACTGTCTTAATGTGCCTTTGAAAATCTTTCTGAGTTGCAAATTTAAGAGTATGTTATTTAAGAGTATGTTCATTGCCATATAAAATGACCCAGAAGTAAAGATAAATTAATAATGCATTGTGGGACTGATGAAAATACTTTTATTTTGTTGGGAGCCACAGTTGTTTACAGGTTCAACATTGGAGGTAAAGTTAGTTGGGAGAGTAGTTTTACTTCTATATTTTGGGGGCAGCTCCAATCAGGCCCAGAGGGACGGGTGTGGGGGGAGAAATTCCACGCCGGCTCGAGGCTTTCAGTTTGACAGGGCAACCCCCTGTCCCTTCTCCCCAAAACGAGGCCAACAGGAGTGAGCCAAATCTATCATTGTCATGTCTACACCAAGAGGCATCTGCAAAACTTGGTAAGCTTTCCACCCAAATCCTTCACTTCCACATGGTGACAGAGGTGGTCTGGAGAGATTGTAGTTCTTCAGAGGGCTACAAGGGGCTTATATTAAACTTCCTCCTCTCTTGATCCATTTCTCTCGCCTGTCAGTTTGTCCTGTCGTCCAACCCTTGCTCCCTCCCTCATCACTACTGTCAATAACTTCTGATGGGCAGAGGCCTGTACTCTAAGGTATCCAAGGAAACAAAAATCCAATTCAGTCTGTTACATAAAATTGTTTGTAAAAGTCAGCAAAAGCTGGAGACCAATAGACTGGGACAAACTGGATTGTTTAGGTTAGTTGAAGAGGAAAGATCTTCAAATGCTCCTGGTAGTCATCGGTTGGCATGACAACAAGCTGAAAGATTCTAAATATGGGTGGCAATGTGTTTTCATGGGTTAATATGGAATGGAATGAGGTTTACACCCCTTCTTGAACATTATTTACTTGGGGGACACTAGATGGGAGCAGCAGGATGGGTAGACTGGAAGGAGCGAGCTTTACTGTCATGGCTCCTACCCCCACTGTCTCATGAGACCCTAACCACCAACCTGACACTCTTGGGCCTTCATCGTCCTGACCCGACCAGGCCATGACATCACCACCTTCAGCTAACTCCTGAACACCAGGAATGTGAGAGTTGAGTTCCTGCAGTCACTCACTACACATCTGTCATTTTCCTTCCTACTGCATTTCTCCTCTTTCCTCCCTTGGTCTGTCTCTGGCTTAGCCAACAAGACGTCTACACCTCTTGCAACACTGCTCTGAGAAAGCAATGCCTTAAGCAGCCATATGCAGATAAAAGTTTGCCAGGGCTTGGAGTGGATAAGACCCTGTGCTGGGCTTGTGTTTCCTCAGCAGCAAGATCTCACATGAGAGTCAGCACCAGAGACAGAAGCGGCATTTTCCATGTTTACTGGTCTCTTTTTTCTCTCCCCTTTTGTGTGTGTGTTTGTCTTGTTTTGACTTAAAGAAACAGGACCGGACTCCAATAAGAGACAAGAGATCCAGACTGACTGAACTAACCTTTTCTCCTCCCCCAAAAAACAGTTAATACCATCTTTAACACCATCTAAAAACAGTCATGGAGAGGTTTCTCTCTACAAAAGGCTCTCTACAGCTAAAGGGAAAGGGAATATGGGATATTGTGAAAATGAAAGCCTGACTTACTACTTCACATTTTAAAGGCTGTTAACTGCTTTTTCTGTGTCTTTAATTAAAAGTTTAAAACATTTTATGGTAGTTTTCCCAGTAGGAGTCACCAGCGATAACGTGAAACAAATCCTCAGTCCATACTGCACTGTTTAATGTTGTAACAGTGACCATGGGTTTCAGAAACATCTTATTTCTTGTTGGGCCCCAAACACCCCTTTATCAATACAACACTCTTTTTTCTCTGGTTCTTCCCCCAACTCTCCACAACGTACCACTGTTCCTGAGTCAAATTCAAACACAGTGTGAGCAGGTACAATTCCACTGACTTCTGATTTAAATCAATAGAGTTGGGCCTGCTTCTTCACACCCCAGCTCAGAATTTAGTCCCCCCTTTTTAAAAAAGCTCTCCCATGACCCTGAAGCTAACTATTGGCCCATCTCTATTTCCCCTTTCCCAAAGTTTTTGCAAAAGTAACTCCCTCCTCCATCACTCCAACCACCTTTCCCACAACAATACGCTGGGCTAATTTCTCTTTGAGTATTGGTCTAGCCATAGCAAAGAAATCATTCTTCTGCAGAGAGTTAATAAACTTTTTCCCTACCCATGATGGCTCCCTCTGCTTTCTCATTCTCCTTGACCACACAGGCTTCTACACTGTAGTCACAGTTCTGTCCTCCTGGACCAACGCCTTAGATGTGAAGACATCTCTGGCTTGCTGTTATTCGTTCCATTTTTGCCTATCAACAGAGCCGTCCCTTGGGTAGCGTGAATCGGGGTGACCATCCTGGGCCCCGTGCTTTGGGGGGGCCCCACACTTCAATAAAATCAGCACTGTCCTGATATTTGGCCCTTTGTCCCGCGTCCCAACCAATGTACAATCAGGATGCCATTTGTCCCGATATTCAGGTGAGGCGGGAGGGGGGTGGGTGAGTGGGGTGAGGAGGCGAACAGGGAGGCGAGCATCAGGTGGGCAGGCAGGCAGGAGGAGGTGAGGAAGCAGGTAGGCGGGTGGACAGCAAGGAGGAGAGCGGCAGTCGCGTGGACGAGGGGACGCGCTGGACAGACAGCGAGGAGACTAGGGGGGAGGCTGATCTGTGCCAGGCCCCGCACTCCCCTAGGGACAGCCCTGCCTATCAAACTGCTCTTTCTATATCTCTGGCAATGGTTGACCCTTGTGCCAGGATGTCCCACCTGGGCTCATTCTCTAGCATCTGTTCTCTATTCTCTCCCTTGGTTACTGTATTTCATCCTTTAACATTGCCACAGTTACTCTGATGACTGTACAAATGAACTGTATGTACAGTACATTGTCTTGTGACAACTGAAATGACTGCCTACCTTGACCAAGTTAACTTTTTTCAGCTGAATGTCTCAAAGGCAAGAACTGGGAGGAAAAGAAGCATCCTGTCTTTTATATCTCTCCCTTCCTTGAGTCCGTTCCATTTGCCTTCACGGTCCATAATCTTGGCACTATCCTGGACTCTGTGTGGGCCTAAAGAGTGGGAGATATACCCCAAAGTGAAGTCCAAGATCCATGGGCATGCTTGCATATTCATTAGTGCACCTATGTTTGCACGCACAGGCCTATCTGGACATCCGCATCAGACATTTGGACACATAAATATATATTTAGATGCCTTCATTTCATCTATTCAAGTTATGCACACAATTGCAGTAAGTGTGCACTCAAAAGCAAGCACATGAATGCACAGGCAGAAACTGTGCATGGATCTAGGACCCCATTGTACAAAGAAAATCTGACCTTTAACCTCTCTGCATCTCATGCAAATCCCCATCTGCAAAATAATAGTTGTAAATAATTACACCTCAGTAACTGTGAGTTTTAATTGACGTCAGTAAAACACTTTCTGATTCTCAAATGAAGTATTTCTACTTTATTACAAAGAGGTCAATCAACTCAGTATCAATTGTGCTTTTCGTAAAAATTGCCAATCCCAGAAAAGGGGACTTTTGGGGCCTGAAGGCTTGTGCATTTTTAATGCATTTGTTCATGCAGTAAAACTTATCACACTAACTACTTGGCCCTTTCTTTAAGGTTCCTATTGACTTCACTGGGTTTGGCTCAAGCTGCAACTGAACTGATGATACAACTGATCACTGATCTGTAAATTCCCCAAAACCATTAACTTGGAATATCATTGCTCTGATGCTCGAAAGTCCCAGGTATAAGCAGCTGCTGTTCAGTGCTTTTCTTCTGTTTGAAGTGAGTGGTTCTGGACAACAGATCAGTGACTAAGTGGGCTGCATTTAGAAAACTCCCCACTGTACACTGAGTTTGAGTTGGTTTGGTGTCCTTAAACAACTTGGCTTAGTGCATGGAGCTCAGACATTCTCATGACCCAATCCCTATTTTAGGACTTTTCCATCTATTTAAAGTGCAAGAATGGGGGGGAAAAGTGCTTGAAATTAATTGTGTGGATGACTTATATGCACCAAGTATTCCATTTCTTCTAGAAGATGAAATGTTAACTATGCTTAGGATCATAAGCAGGGATTCCATGCCTTTTTTGTTGTTGTTTCTCCAATAGATACTGGAAAACTCCCTATTGGGGGTTAGAAAAAGTCACCGACGAGTAAGTAGTTTACGTCCTTTAAAAATAAAACAAGAAAGCAGAAGCTTTCAAAAGAGCAAGTTTCCAGCTAGTTTCTCCTACAGGGGGAGGGGAGCACTGGGCCAAAAATAAAGAAAGCCCTTTAATGGTAAATCATTTTTTAAACTGGTGTTAAACCACTTCACTTAAAGGAAGGCAAAGAAAAGCAGCTGAATATCTTGATTGTTATCAACAAACCACGGGGATGAAGCCACCAGTAACTAAAATACAGGAAATTCTAGTCTCCGGTGATAAATAAAAGTCGCAACAGCACAGGATGCGTGCAGGGCAGCTCCTTGGGCCAAAAGGATCTGAAAGGCAAACAGCTTCTGCTCTTTTGTTCTAACATCTGATGTGTGTCCCCTGCAGGTCCCATCTGTGCATCTGGTGCCTGGGACAGCAACAGCACTGATCCTGCCGCTCTCTGCCAGACCAGACCAAAGCAACCATGGGAATTGCCCTTTTCTTCCTAGGCCAGGCATTGCTTTGGGGGGTGCCCTCGTGGGCAAGTGAGGAGGCAGAGGCCCTGTGCGCCCAGACTGCCTGCTACACCGTCCACTGGGGCAAGCTCAATTGGGCGGATGCCCAGGAGAACTGCAAGAGCAACGGAGGCAACCTGGTGACCATGAAGAGCCAGGAAGAGGCCTTGCATGTCCAGGATCTGCTAGCCAAGCTGCCCAGGAGGGAAGCTGGGCCAGAGGGGCAGGCGAGGCTTTGGATCGGGCTCCATCGGGAGAAGGGCAAGTGTTACCAGCAGCACCAGCTCCTCAAGGGCTTCAGCTGGGCCTCCGGCGGGGAGGAGACCGACTACACCGGCTGGCTGCGGGAGCCCCGGGAGACTTGCACGAGCAGGCGCTGCGTGAGCCTGCACTGGAACAGCACCGCCCCCAGCGCCCCCGGGCTGGGCTGGACCGACGGGCCCTGCAGCGGCTCCTCCGCCAGGGTCCAGGGCTACCTCTGCAAGTTCAGCTTCCAGGGCATGTGCCGCCAGCTGGCGCTGGCCGGGCCCGGCAGCGTCACCTACACCACCCCCTTCGGCCTGGACAGCGCCTCCCTGGCGGCCGTGCCCTTTGGCTCCCTGGCCGCCGTGTCGTGCCAGGGCCAGGCGGCGGGGCCCTTCCTGCTGTGCACGGCGCAGGAGGGCGGCGGGTTCGCGTGGAACAGCCCGGGCCCGCTGTGCGCCTCGCCCCGCCACGGCTGCGCCTACAGCAACGGGGGCTGCCAGCACCAGTGCCTGGAGCTGGCCGGCGGCTCGTTCCGCTGCGCCTGCCGCCCGGGCTACCGGCTGGGCGGGGACCTGCTCTCCTGCTCGCCCGTGGACTACTGCAGCGCCCAGCCGTGCCAGGGGCAGTGCCTGGGCCGGCCGGGGGGCTTCGAGTGTCGCTGCCCCGCGGGCTACGCGCTGGCCGGGGACGGGGTGAGCTGCGGGGACGTGGACGAGTGCCTGGGGGAGCCCTGCCAGGGCAGCTGCCTCAACACGGCGGGGGGCTTCGCCTGCACCTGCCCGCCGGGCTACGAGCCCGCGGGGCCCGGCGGCCGCCAGTGCCGGGACTTGGACGAGTGCGCCCAGGGCGCGCCCTGCGCCCAGCTCTGCACCAACACGCCGGGCTCCTTCCTCTGCGCCTGCCGGCCGGGCTACCAGCGGGGCCCCGACGGGGCCTCCTGCCGGGACGTGGACGAGTGCCTGGGGGAGCCCTGCCAGGAGCGCTGCGTCAACCAGCCCGGCAGCTACCAGTGCCTCTGCCCGCCGGGCTGGGCGCTGGCCCCCAACGGCGTCTCCTGCCTCTCCGGCTCCAGCCCCACCACCCCCGGCAGCGCGGCCCCGTCCCTGTCCCTGCGCCCCGCAGGAGAAGAGGAGCCGGCGGCTGGGGGTGGACAGCCGCCGGACACCCACCCTGCTACCGAGAGCCCAGCCCCGGGCTCTGATCCAACCACCCGAGCCCAGCCAGGAGGAGCAGAACCGAGCACCCTCCAGCCAGCTGCCGTCAGCAGGGCGGCAGGGGTTGGGGAACCCATGATGAAACCCGACGCTGACCAGGCCACCGATGGCCCCAAACTGCTCCTGTACTATATCCTGGGCAGCGTGGTGGTTATCCTGCTGCTGATGGCTTTTGCCCTGGGCTTGCTCATCTATAGGAAGAGGAAAGCCAAGAAGGAAAAGAAGAAAGCCAGGAGTGCCACAGACAACTACTGCTGGGTACTTGAGCAGGCAGAGAAAAAAGCAGTAGACAATGACTACAGGTAAAGGCAGGAGTCTGCAGAAAGGGTAGCATGCTTGCAGGGACTAGGGTAGCATCAGGGTTCTCTGGAGGGAGGGAACACTTAAACTAAGGATAATTGTGTGCAGCAGAGAATATTTCCCATATTATATAAAACTATGCTTTCATTATGTGACTTAACTTTAGTTTTCACTTTAGAACCCTGGGTTTGGCATTGTCTCAGTGTCAGAGGAACAATCAGTCTGCCACTTGGATCAAGATCCCACTACTGTTCCCACTGAAATCAGTATCAAAACTCCCACTGATTTTAATAGGACAAGGATTAGGCCCAGAGTGATAGGTTGCTTTTGAAAAATAAAAGCAATCACCCTGAAGAGCTCATTGGAACTTTCAAAAAGATAAACATCTTTACAATCAGAATAATCATGGCCCTGATCTTGCAAACACTTGTGTACCTGACAGGTTTCAGAGTGGTAGCTGTGTTAGTCTGTATCAGCAAAAACAACAAGGAGTCCTTGTGACACCTTAGAAACTAACAAATTTATTTAGGCTTAAGCTTTCGTGAGCTAAAACCCACTTCATCAGATGCATGGAGTGGAAAATACAGTAGGCAGGTATAAATACACAGCACATGAAAAGATAGGAGCTGCCTTACCAAGTGGGGGGTCAGTGCTAATGAGCCAATTCAATTAAGGTGGAAGTGGGCTATTCTCAACAGTTGACAAGAAGGGGTGAATACCAAGGGAGGAAAAATCACTTTTGTAGTGCTAATGAGGCCAATGTAATCAAGGTGGCCCATTTCAAACAGCTGACAAGAAGGTGTGAGTATCAGCAGGGGAAAATTAGTTTTTGTAGTGATCCATCCACTCCCAGTCTTTATTCAGGCCTAATTTGATGGTGTCCGGTTGAGAAAGCATAAGAGGATGCAAGATCAAGAAGTTAGGAAAAGGTATTTGAGGAGGAATTGCCCATCTATTGTCACTTAGGATAGAAAATAATCTCCTCTTTCAAAATATAGTAATATCAAAACCCAAACCATGCCTGTTTTATTCAAATATGTGTGTATTACAGTGTCATAGAAGCTTGTAAGTAGTCCAGGCTGGGTATATTTGTTTTTCACCCATTGATGAGAAACTGTCCAGGGTTGTAGTGTATTTGCTAATTAGGGGAGTTAGGATATCCCCTTCCAAAGTCATATCACTTTTCTCAAGGTGAAGTCATCCCTGGCCCTTGTATGGGTCTGCAATGCTGGGGAGAAAGTGGGTGTCTGTTAGCCCCTTGCATGCTGACAGTAAAGTTCAGTCACAATCTCAGTCTCTGCACTCATTGCTCCAGAAGTGGTCAGGAGGAGATGGAGCCATGGCCCCCACGCCGTTCTGAACTAGCTCATCGATTTTTCCCCTTAAATACATCTTATGGATTTCATTGTGCTATTCACCATTGCTTCCTTGGATATGTTTATAAAGTGTATTTATGACAAAGCAGAATTATTGTTTTTTTTTAGAAGTGATTGATGATTTTAGGTGCCTCCATTTCTGGGTGCTCCACTGAAGAGACCTAATGGGGCCTGATTTTCAGAGGGCTGGTTGTTGTTTTTTTAAATGAGGCCCCTTTAAGATGTTTCAGACTGGGCACACCCAAAACTGAGAGACCCAATCACTAGTCACTTTTGAAAATCTAAGCTTAGAGTCCAAGTCTTGCTCCTAATCAAGTCAACCCCAGTTTTGCCATTTACTTCAATGGAACAGCACCATGCCTATACAGAGTACAAAAGGTGCTAAAGAGGAATATGGATCTGGTTATAAGGGTACATATTTTCCCTGAAATACCCACCACCTTTATATTCTTGCAGCTTTTATTGTATACTTGAGGCCACATTTGACAGAAATGTGAACTTAACACAAAAGAGTTAGCTGTGAGCCTCACAGCTACATCCTGTTCTTTTTAGTGTGTGGAGGAAAACCCTTTCCTGCTGTTTTTCGTCTCTGGTTATCCATTGTACAAGTCAAGAAAACAGGAAAATGTAACTTCTAGCAGCTGTAAATGTTTTGAATAGTTTGTATATGCTTCCATTTCTCTGGACAATAGTTGAAAGAAGCAGTGTACTCATCCCTGGTTTATTGGGAAGACCTGCAGAAAATTCATACTAACTAATTCTTTGTTATGACACCAATCTAGTCAAGCATGTAAGCACGTGAGTAGCTTTAAGCATCTTTGTAATCCCAACAATAGGACTAAGATTAATGTTATGCATGTGCTTAAATGCTGTGCTGGGTCAGGGCCTATATGAACAGTCATACCAACAAACTTTAAAATTCTGGGATTATTCGTTTTGCTTTGTGTCATTTTCAAGATGTTTATAATCCTCAGTCTTTCCCCATTCATTTTGTGGTGGAAGATATCCAGGCGTTTCCATGTTAACTCTTTTCACCCAAAATGAATGGGAAACTAGAAAGTATAGGTGTGGAACCATAAAGCCAGTGTAAAATCTCACATATTTATTCAGAAAGGTTAATAGTTCAATCCATAATCCTGAGTTTTTAGTATTATATAAATTTTGTGTATTCTGGTGTGTCTCACAGGATTATGAGTAAAAAATTCTAATCAGTTAAGGCCACCAAAAACATTGATTTGCTATGTATGTAGGTTTAGCTTTAACTGCCCTTTACCTCACCAGGTGAAACCTCTTGAGGCCAGTTTCATTTCAGTGGAGTCACATCAGTGATGAATTCAGCCCTTGCTTGCTTTTTGCCATGAATCAGTTTTCTTGATTCAGGGCTCAATGCAGAGCCGACTGAAGTCAGTGGAAAGACTCCCATGGACTTCACTGGGCTATGGATCAAGCCCTTGAAGTGAGTAGGAATGGCAAAGGAACAGATTATGGTATCTAAATGAAGAGTCAGGAGATCCCAAACGTTAATGTGGGTTCTGTATGTATTTGCTCTGTGGCGCTGGACAAGTAACTTCAATTTCCTCCCTGTAAATGGGGAATAATAGTGTTTACCTGCTAACCTCATGTGGGCATTGTGAGGACTGATTTGTTAACACATGTGAAATGCTTTAAACACAGCAAGTGCTTTGTATGTGTTGTTATATTCCTGTTATGCCAGGGTTGTATGCACAGACCTCCTCAGTGCTAATGGGAATTACCAGTGCTTAAAGTGCACCAGGTTTAAACACGTTACAGGCCTGGGAAATACAATTGCTAAGAAGCCAGCCAGCTTGCTGAGATGCTCACATTTTTAGTACCACCTGAGGAACGTCCTTCTCATTGGCGGCTTTCCCGACTTGCCCACCTTTGGTGAAGAGCAGCTAATCTGAGCAGCTGGAGGAAGCAGACCAGAGTCTTCTCCTTTTTCCCTTAGCAACCCAGTACCAATCTCACAGGATGCACAAGGGGAGCGGAAAGACTCCAGCATCTCAGAACAGCTCTGATCCTTCCTTCCCCCGCCCCTCCTGTGAGCAATGGGACAGCTCCTCCCCATCCCAACGCTATCAGGCCTGGGAAGGGATACAAGAGGCTCTCACTGCAGAACCTCCTCCCCTTTCCTCCAGGCCTGGGAAACCAGGGTGAAGAATTCCAGGAGATGCAGGAGGAACAGAGGTGAGGCTGGGTGGGCAGAACTACTGGGGGCAGGCAGATGTGGCGCGATAAGACCCCCCACACACACTTTTTCAGATCCTTTTAATGACTGGTAATTCCATGCAGCTGCCCACAGGTTGAAATAATACATGCCCGAAAATGTTCTGTTCTTCACAGGTAGCAGCATCATTGGTGCATCAATGTTACATTTGTGTATGATGATATTACAGGTGTTCTCAAACAGTGTTTTCCTTTTTTTAACTTTAATACCGTAACTAGCATTACCTCAGTGGATACATTGGTCTTCTGATGGAAGCATGTACAAACAAAATCCAAATGAAATGTGTCATTGATGCTTTGAAATAAACATGATGTTAATACTTATTGATGCAATACACGATACATTGTTTTATTTGTGATGTTTCAAATAATTTGTGTAAAACTGCCCCCAAACCAAGAACTTTTTTGTACTAAAACTGACAAATAATTGATTTGTTTTTTTTTAGGAAAGCAGATACCCTCTGTGAAAAATGTCATTTAGATAAAAAAAAAAAAAAAATTGACAGAAACCTGGGTTTTGAGGGAAAATTTTTGACTAGCCCACTGATAAATTGTCCTTGCTAGTCAAGATTAAGCAGGGCAGTGCTGGAAAACTATCTGCATTGTCACTGCTCATGCTGTACCTGCTCTGTACAGAGGACTTTGGTTTCTGGAGCTGTCAGTCAGGTACCTTTCATCTAATAATGATTTAACATGTATACTAATGAAGTGTTTTGAGGCCTCAGGCAAAATCAGGGCCTTTTGTTCTAGGTGATGTACAAATGTATACGAAGTAAAGGTTCCTGCTCCCCAGAATTTAAGCCTAAGGCCAATGGAATGCACTCAGACAGACCCACATGGAGCCTTTTTGACTTCAGTGTCGTTCTGGAGGGGGCAGGGGTCTATTCATGCGGCTCTCACGGCAGGACCAAGGCACAGAACACTAATTTCTTTAAAACAGCAAAATATTAATCATTTGGGGTTACCAAGATAGATCTGCTCGGCTGATGAAAGATTCATCTAGGAAAAATTGAAACATAAGCAAAAATTTGAACTAGCCTTACTGACCAGACCCACTCTAAAGATTCTCATTTCTATATCCCCCGTGTCCTCCTACCAATCACAGAAGTTTTTGTTAAATGGTATATTAAAAAAAAAAGATGAATAAATGAGCATTTTCAAAACAGGAAAAGCTTTTCTGGATTCATTTTGGCTAGTATCAGTGTCTGCCATAGGAAGAGATGACTAAAATTAAGTACCACTATGATGCGCATAGTCTCAATATTTATACAGGGAAGTGAGATAGATAGGTCATGCACTACCACTACCTAATTTAGGCTGGTGATCTGGAGAAGAAAACAGAAATGTGGTTATATCTGACAGAAGTGCAATATGGTGGAAGTGAACTGCTGATTTTGTAGCACAGTCATTGCTATAACATGGTCAGAAACCACTATTATTGCTATTGATGTTCATTATGGTAGTGCCTTGAGCCTAACCAAGATTGTGGTAGGCATTATACAAGCCCAGGGTACAGAGTGCTATTACACTGAAGAGCTTATAATCTAAACAGGATGGATAGGGGAAAGAGATACAAAAATCATAGTTTGTCCATTCTTTTAGTCAGCCTACATTCAGACCTACCATTTACTGCTGTGGGATTTCTCAACCAAGAGCCTGAAGTCAATGGAAAGACTTCCACTGATTTCAGTGGCCTTTGGATCAGGCCCATATTAGTTATTTTGGCCCTTACTTGTCACAGGTGCAGTAGATCGCAAATGAACTGGGACACTGTCAGGGTAAGCCAGGATATCGCACTCCCTGGGACCAGTGCTGAGAGATAAAATCTCCACAAGGATAGTTCTGGGCCTCTGAAGTTTCCCCCAGGATCTGCAGACCCCCTTTTTCCTGTGGGGCAGGGAGTATGGAAAGATTTGGAGGAAAAGGTGTCAAATAACAAAATATGATGCACTCTGCAAGGATTAACATGGCTCCCTCAAATCTACTATGTTCCCCAAAGTGTCTCACGCTGCAAAAACAAGTGCTTTAAAAATGCCTTTTCATTTCCCTTGCAGAAGAGTGACTCACCAGCCAATGCGCCCCCTCATGGCTGGGCATAGCTTATTAGACTGTCCTCCTCTGACACCCCTTGCCGACAGCCACTGTGCCTCTTCTTAATACTATGGTCCAATGGCCTTACACCAGGTCTTCAGCTCATCTCTGGGCTCAATGGTCCTTACACCTCGTATATTGGGGGGACTTTCACAAACTTAGGCCCTTCCTGTACTCTGGGTTCCAGTCTACTGGCCCTGTAACAAGCAACTAAGGTCTGCACCCTCAGCCCCCTTTCTGCTTCCCTAGACTACTTCTTACCTCAGCCTGTTTCTAGGACCTGTTCCCAAGCCCCTTTCTGGGGTCACTCTTCCACAGGCTTTTCTCCCCTTCTCAGTCTCCGCAGAGGTCTTTCCCGCTATTGCACAGAGTGACACCTCCTAGATGATTCCTCCCTACCAGTTTAATTCTCTCTGTCTCTGAAGTCCCAGCCCTGGGCTGGCTCAGGGGTGTCTCTTATCAAGGCCTATCACAAGAGCTTACTTCACTCTGGTCCTTACCAGAGGCTCCTATCCCAGAAGAGAATCCCTAAGACTTCTACTGCCCTGGAATCCTTCCTCTATTAGTTACTCTACTTCTACTGGGACTGATCCTTAATTAGGCCTGGCCCACCTTTCTGGTGCAACTGGATGGGCTAATTGCTCTCTGGCTTCAATTAGCTATCTCTATACTAGTGTAGAGTATATATCCCATCACATACCCTCCCCCTCTAATCTGTGCCCGTTTTCATTATTTTTATCTTTTAGTCCTTTCTTGGCATTTGACTCTCTCAGGTCCCTTCAAAGTCAGTAGGTGACCTTCATGTCTTACCAAGTACATTGCAGTGCTGTTGCCTGATCTTTAGATTGTGTATTAATTATATTGATTACTTAAGAATCCCCAGTTATCACTTCAAGGGTTGCCAGGTTCTTGCCCCAAGATCAGGCCCAGTATTATTCAAATTATTATACTGGTGGGAACCCTGACGTGCACAGTTGCACTATAGGAACTCATATTTACAAATAGAGTTTATTCATACATTTAGCATAGTCACAAACACCCCAACTCAGTAAAGGTAGATAGAGGTACTACAGAATGTCCTTCTGCACATCCATATAATCACACCATCTCCTATAGAACAACGTGAAATGTTAGCGGTCATCGTCCTCATCACCATCACCTTCCCCATCATCACCAGTGGCCATCATCCTGGCACCTCCCAAGGACTACACCTCTCTCTCATACCATGCCTAGGCTGGGATGCCATTTTTGTAATATGTTACGCTGACACTGTTGTGTTTGATTCATATTCAGTAGGGGATTTTTTCCCCTTCCTTATTTGTATTTCCTCACCTTGCTAACGTTGGAATGTTTTTTTCGTATAGGTTAGTATATCAATGATCTCAGCTTATTATCATATATGTCCATTCATTACCATGGCCCTTTTGTGGTTAGGTATCACATTTGTTATTTCTGTCCTAACCGATTATTTCAGTTCTTTCCAAGTTCCAAGTTGTGGTGTACCTGATAAGTTTAAAAGGGTATGAACTTAGGAAAGCCCCTGTGCCAACCTACTTTAACGCATCCTCTATGTTAAAGGTCACAGCCATACATGGACCTTATGCTTTAGCTCTTCACTATCTATCTAGGTGAAAGGTCCCAAACATATGTATTCTAACCTGGCCTTAGCTCGCCATACAGGATGTGGCCTGCAGGTCCCTTGTGTTACAGACAAAATATACTCTAATATAGACCTATAAACCTATTATAATAAAATAATCAAACCCATAAGAAAATAAGAAACTTACAAGAAAAGATATATAAGCAAGCAGGCTAGCCTTAAATATATCCCATGTACCTGTAACCAGTTCGTTGCCAGGACACTTCTGTGGTTGAATTATTTACGTCAGAACTTCCCCTTAAACTCTATTTTCAGCTCCCCAAATACTTGCGGTTTTCCATTGGACCATTTATCTGTGCAAAGTTTATCTGTTCAAAGTTTATAGGTTTCAAGCCTTATGCTAACTTGCTGAAGCTAATGTCTTACAGAATACAGGCCTGTAGGTTTCTTGCATTACTGCTGAATATAACACAAAGCAATAAATATAATAAAGGCAAACTAGCCCACTGGGCTACAGTGCTACTTGTGACAATGTGACCGAAGGAAGGATCCAGATTGCTAGGAAGACAAGAATTAATGTTTTTTAAAGATGAACCCAGAGAACTTCCCAGGTTAGGAATCTGCTGTTCTCACTTATGTCTCAGAAGATGTTAGAGTCAGCAGAGAGATCGCGAGAAAGAATAATAGTCTGACCTCCCTGAATGTGCAAGACTTGAAGCTTTCCTTCTCCATATCCCCAAAAATACTGGGGTGCAGACAAGTTCAACACCTGTATCCATTGTAGGTACGGTTATACATCAGCCACCACTGTTACATCTGAAGCATATACCAGTAATGGGGCACTGGTCTTTTATGGCCAGGGGAGGTAGTTTGAGAGGCCAGTCATCCCGCTGCGTGTCCTGGGATGTAAATGAAGCAGTCACTAGAACAAAGGAAGTTGGTCCCCGAGGAACAGTTAATGTCTGGTAGGGGGAAGGTATGGGAAAAACTCAGATTACTGTTCCTTTAAGGGCCCAGGAGCCTGGCTGGAGCAAGCCTCCTCTCTGCCAGCCAATCCAGACAGAGGTTTGAGGTTATTACACCCAGCTGGGAAGATTAAGGGAGTGGTGGGATGATTCTGTGAGCCTCTCAAAATGAGGCTTCAAGCCCAGGCCAGCAAGAGCTGCTAAGAGCATAGGAAGAGGGCTGTGAGAATCTCATTTACAGGAGTGAGTTTGTGGGCTGGGAGATCAGAACTTGAACCATTCAATTCCCAAAGGCAGGCTATAGGAACCCTGATAGAAAGGGAGCTTGCTTTGGGAGCTAAACTATGCTGAATCAATTAGATCCTAGGAGAGGGGGAATACTGTTCTAAAGACTCTTGCTGTGAGTGGGTTATTTCTGGGAGCTCAAAGGGAAACTGAGGCAAGGAGGTGCCCTGGGATGGCACCTGTCCACAATGCTCATTGTTTTTCTAAAATGGATTAGGATGGCAGTATGAGAAACAAAAGATGCACAGTACAGGTCCCAGATCCTCACTGGTATAGCTCTCTTGTCTTCAATGGTGTTGTGTTAACTTACATAGCCTCTTCTATTGTAGAAGATGTTTTTCTTCTGCTGTGTGTTTTTCTCTTCTTTTGCTGTCTCACTTGGTTTCCCCCTCATGCTATGGCACTGATGATTAGTGTTTGTAGTTGTATGCAGTCACCAGATAATTAATCTAGCAATCCCTTTTGGGAGGCACATGGGTGAACTGGATTTCAAATGTTACTTCTCTAAGGTCTGATTCAAACTCCATTGAAGTCAGTGGGAGTGTTCCCATTGACGTAAGTATGTTCTGGATTGAGCACCTAATGATTTGTATATTTGGTCCTTTTCCCTCAAATGAAATTCCAGAGCTGCCTGTTGCTGAGCAAGATGTCAGTCTGTCATTTCTCTAAGCAACTTCTATATGTGCTCAAAACCACAATGAAATGGCAGAGCTGTCAGCTGATACACATTGTAACTCCCTTAATAGAAGAACTAATATAAATGTAACAATTTTATAAATAAAAATATAAAAGTAATCTGCCTGGTGGTGTATGAGTCAGAGCCTCTGTCATCATGGTTAGGGATCCACCCTCGCTCACGTACATCTGCTTTCATATCAAGAGGATTAAAAATGTTTTCATTTGCCGTTACCACCCAGTTCTTCTGCATTTAACCTTTGCTTAGAGCTGGGACAGCTCATTGCCGTGCCATGGCCCCTTGACCAAGTTGACTGTTTTCTGTGATGCTAAACCTCAAGTGTGACACACTACCTCAGGAGTGAGTAGAGTGGGAGGAAACTGGGTGACAGTGAAAATCTACCCCCAAGGGTATGTCTTTCACTGCAGAATTAACTGGAGTGTGGATCATTGGACAGGTTTCAGAGTAACAGCCGTGTTAGTCTGTATTCGTAAAAAGAAAAAAGAAAAGGAGTACTTGTGGCACCTTAGAGACTAACCAGTTTATTTGAGCATGAGCTTTCGTGAGCTACAGCTCACTTCATCGGATGCATAGCATATAGCTATGCATCCGATGAAGTGAGCTGTAGCTCACGAAAGCTCATGTTCAAATAAACTGGTTAGTCTCTAAGGTGCCACAAGTACTCCTTTTCTTTTTTCTTTTTTGGATCATTGGAGTTATTTTTCTCCTGTTGTTTTGCAATGCAGCTGCTTCCCCTCAAACTGACACTCAAGTTGCTGTGTCCACACTGATGCTGTACTCACTCATGTGTAGAGCTGGGTGAAATTTTTTGATTGAAACTGTTTTTGGCAAAAAATGCCAGTGTAGCAACATAGAAATACTTCCCCGGGGTACGTTGATGTTGCTGAATTGTTTCAGTCAGGAAAACCTGAAACAATTCCCGAAAACCTAACTTTGTTTTGACGCTTTCTGAAAGAAGCATTTGGATTTTTCAATTTGAAATGACTTTGTTTTGAAATTTCCTTTTAATTTTATTTTTAAAATGTTTAAAGTTTTTAAAAAATCCCTCAAAATCAAAACAAAACATTTCATTTGCCCCCACAAGTGTTTTTTTGTTTTTGTTTTTTTTATTCACCCAAAATTTCAAAAAACTCACTTCAAATCAAAAAGACCCCACCCCAGAATTGCCGGTCAACTCAAATCAGCTATTTACCCAGCTCTACTAGTGTGTGGCTCTAAGATTTCTGGGGGCCCGTCGCACGATTCTCAGCACTGTAGTCAGCTGAGCTGCTCTGTGAATTCTTTTGCTGTGTATCATGGGAGAACTTGTTTGTTCTTCCTGGCCACATAGTTGAGAACTCTTTCAAGTAAACCACTTGTGGCTTGGTGCGCTTCCATTTTGTCTGTGGTCTCTGTTCTAACCGGTGACAAGGCACCCATTCAGGTCGGAGGAAAGACCTGTACTAAAGGTGGGCACGATTGCAGCTCTCACTTGATAGATGCCCCGAGATATAGTGGTAGCACCCCCTCTATAGTCTGAGTTTTCACAGAGAATGAGAATATACTTTGGTGTCTTATTTTCTGGGATAAGCATCCATGCTAACGAGTGTGATCATCACGTGGTGCACATCCATGCATCCATTTGTAGGGAAAATGGGCAGGATTTTCTCTTACTCATTTTAATCAAAATGAATGCACACAAATACTGTTGATGTTCCTGTGTCCTGAGAAGTAAAATTTACTCTCAATATTACATCACCTCAATATTCTTGTCATGCACAAGGGGGATTTTTTAAAGAATATTTCCATCACCCATGTCAGAAATGTTGGGAGCCCCTTATGTAGGCAAAACTCCCATAGTTGTAGGTTATTTTAACAGGGTGCCCATTAAACCTGCTCACAGCAAATCTAACCAACAAGTCAATTACATTTACACCCACCTTTAAAGGGCCTTTACACTGCCAGAGACATGTAAAAAGGCACCTATGTAAATGAGAATCAGACCCATAATAACTAAACTGTATTCAGCCAATTGGACTCTGACTTCAAAGGGCCTAGTTCAAAGAGGTCTAGCATGTGTTAACTTCCAAAACAGGCTAACTGAGAATCCAAGTTTAATTTCCCAATAGGAAATTCTTGGAATGATGAATCTTTATTGTTAACATGTTAACAGCACATGGATTATAAAACTCTTGCAGCTGGGCCTATTGCAGTGATGGAGACCACTTGGGATAGGGAGTCCACTCCACTCCAAGGCCTGGAGGGGTAAATTAGGCCAGTTCACCTATCATCCAGGGGTTCTCAATCTTTTCCTTTAGTCCCAACCCCATGCTCTAAAAACTCCATGGCCCACCTTTGCCCCAACAACTGGTTTCCTACGTACCCAGTAGATTAAAAGCTGCGTTCGATTGATAGTTATACAGTTAAACACAAGCGCGCACATCTAGAATATAAAAAAGAAAAGGATAACATAAGTGCAAAAATAAACAGAACCATTATTTTTTTTTACTTACTCAGGGGGGAGCTTGTTGCTGGTGCTGACGCACAGGCTGGGTGGCCCGCTGAGGTGATCCGGGGGTGGAGGTGGTCCGTCCTCCCTCTCTCAGCCCTGCCACCTGGGGCCAAAGCCCGGTTTATTTCGGCAGACCCCGTTAAAGCTGCTCGCCCACCTCCCTCCTCAAGCGGGCTGCAGACCCCTGGGTGAGAACCGCTGTTCTAGGCGGAGGAAAGCCAGGAAGCACGAAGGGCTAATTGGCTGAGGGAGTCCCGCTGGGGGAGGGGCTGGGCTGGGTTTATAAAGGCAGGAAGCTGGCAGCAGAGGGGGGCTGCAGGGAAGTAGTCTGCCGTCACCTCCCTTCCATGGGCGCCAGGTTTGTATAATTTTTGGTGGTGTCCCAATCAGGTCCAAGCAGAGCCATCCCATCCATAGGAGGGACCGGGGCAATTGCCCCAGACCCCGTGCTTTGGGGGGCCCCATGCTTCAGGGGGACATGGGGTCCAGGGCAGCCTGGGGGGTTAGCAGCAGGGCTGGTGCGGGCAGCAGCAAGCAACCCGGCCCCAGCCCCCTCCACCCTGCCCCACACGGACAGCTCCCGGCATTGCTCAGGGGAGGAGGCAGAAGACGGAAAGAGGTGGGGCAGGGGCTGGAGCTTGGGGGAAAAGGAGGGTGGGGGCAGAGCAGGGACAGGAAGAGGCGGGGTGGGTCACTTGCTCCTGCCAGTGCCAGCCCCCCCGCTAACCCATCTGCTAACCCCCCCTGCTGCCCTGGACCCCGGGTCCCTGTGAAGCGTGGGGCCACACAGAGTGTGGGGCCCTAGGCGGTTGCCCCAGTCCATCCTATGGACAGGATGGCTCTGAAAATTTAAGCCCAAACATTGGTGGAGCTGGGCCCACATTCCTGAATATTGCTGGAGCATGGTCACCATGGACCCATATAACTCGCCACCTATGCTCCCCTCTCCCCGGGAATGTGGTTGGGGCTGTAGAGGCAGGTAGCCTATGGTTAATCCCTGTGAGGAGGAAGTTTGGGCTGGCAAACTCAGAGGAGTGGGGAGAGCCAGAAGGTACAGAAGAGGCTCAGGAAAAGGCAGCAAGATTCAGGAGGGAATCAATAGACCTTGGCTGCTGACGAGAGGGTCCCTGAGGTGCAACCCAGAGTAGAGGGTGGGCCGGGGTTCCTCTAGTAGCCACTGCGGAAGTGACACCATCAGGGCAGTGCTGGAGAAGACTGCCGGAGCGAGACTGTTTGTGCAGAAGGACTCTGGGATTCCCAGAAGGGGAAACCACGCAGTGACCTGGCCAGAGGGCCGAGTCACGATGAGGAGGCTGAAAGAGGAGGAGACAGTGATGGAGTGCGACTGCTGGAAGGGGCATGGGCCTGGCAGAGGTAATCCTCAGACCCCCTGGGAGGCGGCGGCAGCCAGCGGTGAGCTGAGCACCCGGTCACATCACTCTTTCCTTTGATCACGTGGCACAGTATGGAATCTTCACTAGACGCTCTGGGCCAGATTGTCCATTGTACTAAGTCCCCTTTACGCTGCTCTGGCAGCCTAAAGGGGCTATAAAGCAGGCATGAATTACATTGGTATCTGTGTAAATGAGAATCTCTCTCTCTTTTTGCCATGTTGGCTTTACGTTTCCTCAGTTGTCTGAGATCTCCCCCTGCCCCACTGTCTCTTCCTCTGTCTTGCAACAAAGTCAGAAGACATCTGAGTTCAGGGGAGAGTGTCATTCTTTGTCCTGAATATCCTGGCTTTTAATAACTTTGTTTTCTCGTAACGACAGCTGTCTTTCAATAGCAGCTATTCCCAGCAGGAACCCTGGCAGCACTGAAGTCCCACGTTACAGAGGAACTGCTACAGAACTGAAGAGAGACCCCCTTGTAGTAATAGGCATTGGGACTAGAAGTAGTCTTGGGACTTCTAGGGCCTCTTGTGAATGAGCCTTATCCTCCACGATGCTGACCTCCTCCTAGGAAGCAAAGAGTGGGAGCTGCATGCGCTGCATATCTCCCAGAAGATGCTTAGCACTTGATTCTGCACTGCTAAAGGGAATGGGTCTGATTCTCCATTCCCGTGCCCCTTATATAATCCTTTATAAAGCAGGGGTAAAACACAAGCACTGGCATACGTGAACAGAGAATGATGATTTGGCAGCATATTGTACCGACTTGGCAGAGGTATAAATAACTACACGAGAGGTATGGCCCTGGAGAATCAGGCCCAGTGGGAGTTCTACACTGAGTTAATTGGGCAGGATTGAGCCCAATATTTAGAGTATGAAGCATTGGGCAAACTGGTTCTAAACGCTTCAAATGTCTTCAGAAACATGGGCCAGGTTTCTTCAGTGTTGCATGTTCTCTTCTGGAATAGAAACCTGGCAGGTCAGGCACAGGGCTCTGTCTTTTATGTATGAATTTTTACCAAACTACGCTCACTACACACAACACCTGTCTATGGGAGTCTTTTTTTTTCCCCTCCCACTGACTTCAGTGGGCTTTGGATCAGACCTGAAAATCCTAAAACCCTCTTTTCAGCATTTGGTTCAGAAGGCAGCACCCTCGATTCTCAAACGTGCTTCTATACGAGGCTGATTTCATCATCCTCAGTATGGCCAAGCTGCTGAACCCTGTGTTTGGTCCATTCTACAAGCTCCTCAGGAAGAAAGCCAAAAATGAGCAGAGATTCTTGTGCTATTTCCTTCTTGTGGTCAGTCATGCTGAAATGACTTAATATTTTTTCATTGTAGTTCTAAAATGTTCCAAGACAGGTGAAAGTTTGACTTGGACGGGCTTCTTTAGTGTTCCTAAACTGGCCCACATTTCTGTATAAAAAAGGGTTGGGATTTCCTTTTCAGCTGTCTAGGTACAGCATCGTAACTGGGGATTTCTGTGGCTTTTCAAAAAAGACAAAAAAAATCTGTCATGCTTGTCCGTGTATAACCCATCTGCATTCAAAAGTTAAGAATCTTATTTTAAAATCAAACCAAAAAATCCTTGACATAGTCTCATCAAGCAACCAGAGGTCAGGGAAAATTATTGGAAATATTCTCTATCGGCACTCCTTTGATATAAAATTTATGACAGTTTTAGATGACTCAGTTTGAGATGACTCAGATGAAAAAAATTAAAGGTCCCTCTTTTGTTATCACAGTTGACAGCCGGCAGTGTGTTACTATAACTTTGTAAACTGCACTGCAGTATGATTGAGAGACTGCTTTTAATCAAGCCTCACAAAGGGGAAAGAAGTACATCTGGGGGAAATGTTTCTGTGCATGTCATAGAGTTGAAGGCCGGAAGGGTTCACCAGATGATCTAGTCTGACCTCCTGTGTATCACAGGCATGGGTGGCGGGTAGGGGAGGCTGAGCATCCACAAACAGCCAGGAGTGGCCCCGCCCACACTCTGCCCTCAGGGCTCTGCTTCGGCTGGGCTCCAGGGGTTAGGGCCATGCCTCTCGCCTTTCCGGGCCTGGGGACACTATGGGCAATAGCCAGCCTGGGGTGGGGGCTGGTGGCTGGTGGCCCTGGGTGGGGGGGGGGCTGGCTTCCAGGGCACGCAGAAGGGGCAGAGCCTTGGGTGGAAGGGGTGGGACTGGGGGCTAGCCTCCCCCAGCCAGCGGTTCACGCGCCGCCCATGATCACTGGCCTCCAGTACCACCCAGCACCCACACACTAAATCCAATAACTGAAATTAAACCAAGTATTACAGCCCACAGGAGTCTAGGCTATCTTGCCACAGGCAGAGAATAGGAGGAACGGAGGTGCACCAGTGCCTGAGGCCTCACAATGACAGGGAAATTATTAAGTGAGATACACCCAGATAACCCTGGTAAGTCCCCTGGACCCATGGGCGGCACGTGAACCACTGGCTGGGGGAGGTTAGCCCCTAGCCTAACCCCTTCTGCCCAAGGGCCCCCCTCCCCCTCACGGCTGCCGGCCCCCGGCCCAGGCTAGGGCCCCCAGTGCCGGGAGGGCGGCGGGGCCCCAGACCCAGAGCGCCAGGAGGGCAGGCCACCCACAAGGGGACTGGAGCCACTCCAAGCAGGAAGTGGGGGTGCAGGGCCTGAGTGCGGAGCGTGGACGGGGCCACGCCTTGCTGTTTGGGGAGGCTCAGTCTTCCCCAGCCTTTGCTACCTGCTGCCCATGCCTGCAGCCCCATGCTGCAGAAGGCGAAAACCCCCAAATCAGACTGGGAAATCCACATGATCAGATGCCTATGGTGGTTTGAGTTAGTTGAAACTGAAGATGAGCAGAACAAAAAGGGTGCAGCAGCAGTCAAAAAAGCTAACAAAATGTTAGGAACCATTAGGAATGGGACAGATAATAAGTCAGTATGGCTGTCTATGAAAGGCCCCAAAATTCTGCTACCGCTCCTCAGCCAGGTAACAATCGGAAAACAAGGAAGCTGGCTCTTCACTGTCATGTTTAGCAAGAAATTAGCCAAAACTTTGCAACCGTAATGCTATTGTTTACAAAATGGCCAGGCTCTTTTGATATTGATATTGGCAATTAATGCACCCAGTGGCTTTGGAATGCCCCGTTACTCCTATCCCCAAAAGGCAATTGAGTTGGGGGAGGTGAAAACCCACAAACTTCTCCAGCAGAGGTATAGTAACCTCCTAGATAACTTGTTCGAACAGCCCATAGGCAAAATGGGGAGTCACCGGTCCATCTCCGCTCTGGAGGGTCAAATAGCTCATGGCAGTCCTGAGTAGTCTTCTGCATGGCCACGGGGTAGCTGGTAAGAGTGGTAAAAGAGGGCAAGGATAGGGAGCATGTGAGGCAAGGAAGTTGCTTGCATGAGCTCTTCCCCCTCTGATTCAGCTTGGCCAACCGTGCAACTCACCAGAGGACAGAATTTTAGAGGTTTATTATTATTTTCCCCCGTCTCTATTTGCACAGCAGGAGCCAATCTCCACAACCTCCTGTAACCTCTGTGGCTTGGACTGGACTGGAAAAGGATCAGACGTACAGTGTGAGTGAAAGAGAATAACATCGTTGGAATGAACCAAGTAAAGAGTGATATTGATTTTTTTTTTTCCCCTGCAGGGAATTCCAGAAGCTAACTGCTGTGATTCTGTTTTGTGGTAAAATACTGCTTTCTAAATTGAAGAAAAGGATCAAATACACTTTCCTCTGAATGACTGAGATTTAGATGTTTGTTTTTAACTTTCCCTTTGTGCTGGCTGCCCTCTGACAGTACGGCTGAGCCTACATACAAAAATATCACTGGAAGGATTAAAGTTGGTAAAAGGTTATGCTTTCCCCAGCAAGTCAAATTGCACTGCAAAGGGAATGTAATGAAGCCTTCTTTTCACTGAATACATGATTTACGGTGTTGTGCATTGGTCAAGCCAGTTACATGTATTATCGGTTTTATTTATATTTTGTAAAGTGTTTAAGAATTAGAAGGAATTAAGAGGGAAAATGGTGATAGGTGCAGAAAATATCTATAAATCTGCCTTGTTAGAAGCCTAGAGCCAAATCCTGGCTCAGATACTCAGATCTGCAGATGAGGACAGAATCTCCCCCGTAATTAATGGGGTACATTTTTGTGCTTCAAGACTTGGAAATGTTGGTCCTGGAGCTGGAGTTACATTTCTGTGCTTCTGAGATGGATTGGAAGTGATCTCCATGATAACACGTCCGATTTCTACACTGGGATCAGGCCAGAGTACTCTTTTATGTCACTTCCTCCCCTCCCACCCCCCAGCTCTTTCATTTTTATCTTTTACTGAATAGTCACTGCCAAATCCTTTGCACATGAGCTCCCTCCTCCCCTCCCCCTCCCCCCCCCCCCCCAGACCAGCATAGGACAGCCACAGAGAGAGGCAGCACTGCTTTATGTAGAGTATCTCCCCTGTGGGGCAACAGGTGCTCTGCTCTGGTGAGGCTCCGCTGGGCAAGCATGTCTTCTGAAAGCATTCATTTACTTCTGCCTTCGCAGCCACGCCTTGGCCTCTGCTGCGCATTACTGCAGCATAAAATGGGAACTTTAGGGCCTGATCCAGAGTCCAGTGATGTTCACGAGAGCCTTTCCATGGCCTCCAGTGGGCTTGGATCAGGCCTTTATGCAGCAGCTTTACAAAAGAAAGAATTAGGCAGTCATTTGTACTGCCATGTAACTGCATAGTATGGGGGTGGGAGTGGGGGGTAGGGTGACCACAGGTCCCTAATTAGGCGGGGCAGTCCCGAAATGTAGATTTCAAGTCCCAGTCTTGGGCTGAATGACTCCAGGACAGAATTTGTCCCTGATTCCCCTTGACACAGTTCAAATTTACCGCTTAGCAAGGGTCAAACCACAGCACAGCACAGTGCAAATCCCCGCCACTGCCACACTATCCACAATGCTGACACAGTCCCGGAACGACTGACACATGGTGTAGCCAATGTAAGACCTCAGTTATCATCCCAGTAGCATGTGACTTGTTACACGTCTCCCCTGTTTCCAAACAGCTGAAACTAATCTGCTTTGGCGATGCAGTCCAATGAAGAACAAGACACATTGGCAAACTGATATTTAATTTTTAATTACCATTATTAAATACAGAATATAAAATGTGTACATACACTATAACTCCCTCTCCCCCTACTTTTTTAAATGCCATGCATTCTGTTTTTGCATTTTGAAAGGTGGTCGCCCTAGGGGGAAGGGAGGGAGAGGAGTTGTGTATAGTCCTGAAAAATATCCTCTTTGGAGCCCAAATCATTCAGGTTGCCAGCAACTGCACCTGTATGCTGGGCTCTGTTTACCATCCCAGGGGACATGTACATGCAGCTGGCACAGCATACAAGTGGACAGCTTATGAAATTCTCTGAGTAATCTAGAGGCTGAGTCTGGGTCAGCGCAGTTTATTCGGGTTGGGTAACCAGCAGCTAACACGAAAAAGCAGAGAGGAAATCCCCAAAGGCTGTCTCATCAGCTAATCCATTTTACCTCCACTCCCCTGCCTCTGCTTTATTTTGCAGTTAACCACTGTAGAATGCAAGGGGCCTGTGATGATCATTCATCATTATTAATATAATGCTTCAAGCAAGAGGTAATGTTTTCCAAGTCCCCAGCTGCTATGGGAAATTTCAGTAAATTCCCACCGAAGCTTTCAGGCTTCTTTCTCCTCTTCCAAAGAGCAGAGAATCTTCCCCAGACTAACCCTTTATTAAGGAGCCTGACACGCCAACGCGCGCCTGGCCTCTTTGTTACCCGCTTCATATGTCGAAGTCAAGATCTGTTGTTGCTGTATGTCTCTAGCCTACAAAAACGAAACAGCCTCCATTAGAAAGTGAAAGCATCTTGTTTTCCCTTAAGTGAGTTAGCAGAATAAAAACACTACTATATTGTAATGTGTTTAACCACCACCGCACTTACTTAACCGCAGCTCAGCATCCTTGGAGTGCGCAATCAAATGCCATCTGCTGGCGGAGACAGGAGTTAAAACATATTAGAGAGAAGGCAGGGTGGGGTAATATCTTTCATTGGACCAACTTCTGTTGGTGAGAGAGACTAGCTTTCAAGCTACACAGAGCTTCTTCTTCAAAAATGTCGCCTTGCCACTGAAAAAACTTTCACGCCTTCCTACCAATGGCTGCAATGCTGTTAAAATCCCGGGGTGAGATCCTGGCCCCACTGAAATCAAAAGCAAAACTCCCACTGATGTTAAGGGGGCCAGAATTTTGCCCCTGGCTTTTCCACTGGGGACCCCTCAAGAGCACACCTAGGGAGCACAGCACATTGTGATGGCTGGCATGCACTTAACTGTCATGTCATCCACTCCATGCTGGCTCTGGTCATGTGAAAAGGCAGCGCCGTGGAATTGAATTCCCTGCCCGTTCACAAGAATGGAGCAGACAAGCACGGGTGAGATGGTCCCTGGAGCATTCAGAGGATTATAAGAGGAGGTTGGGTTCAGAGCCTGGGTGGGATGGGGGAAGAGTTGAGCCAGGGGAGATTCTGAGCAGTGGGGAGTTTCTCTGTGTTGGGGGGAGGGGGGAATCCTAGCCTGAGGAGTTGTGGATTTTACCTCCTCATGGGAGAAGGGGCTGAGCCTGGTGGGGTCAGGTGGGATGGGGCAGCAGGGCTTGAGCTTGAGCTGGGACTAGGGACTTTCTGAACAAGAGGAGGCTGAGCTGGAGGAAAGGGGCTCCAGGGGACTGGGTGGAGAGTTCTGAGCTGGGAGGGAAGAGCATGGGGCAGGCGGCATGTGGGGGTGAAATGGGGGATGATGATGAGTATGGCTGAAGGGATGTGGGTACGCATGAGGGCAATGGGCAGGAAAAGGTTAGAGTGGAGGGACAGTGAGAGGAGAAGGCTGAGAGAAGGCACTGAAGGAACTACAGAGGGGAACCCAGTGTTCTTCCACCATGTCCTTCACTGTGAAGTATCTCCGTTTATCATCCTCCACTATAACCCTCCCTCAACACCCCACCAGTCTCCTGGTTTTCCAGTGTGAAAATCTGGTCAAGCTCTAGGAAGGGTGGGAATCAGATGGGGGAGAAAGGTATGGACCCCCACCGCCACTTACATTGGGCACCAGCCACCGCTGCATTTGGCACTGCTCCAAAACTAAAAGGAATGTCTTGGAGTGCTTCTATTATTTACATGTTCAGTAAAATCCTCCTCAACCACGGTGTACCAGAGTGACCTTTTATCCCTGCTGAGAGGAATTACTGGCTAACAGAAGACACTATTTCTGTAACAGAGGCAGCTGCAATCCTATGTGTTAAGAGTCTGCAGACTGGGGTCTATTCCCAATTCAAGGACTGACTTACTGCCTAACCTTGGACAAGACATTTAGTTTCTCTGTGCCTCAGTTACCCTCTCTGGAGTAATGGGGATAGCAGAGCTCACCCACCTTTGTAGAGCACTTTGAGATGTGCAGGTCTGAATTGCTATATTGGGGTTCTCAAACTGGGGGTCATGACCCCTCAGGGGGTCACAAGGTTATAATATGGGGGGGTCACGAGCTGTCAGCCTCCACCCCAACTCCCGCTTTGCCTCCAGCATTTATAATGGTGTTAAGTATATAAAAAGTGTTTTTAATTTATAAGGGGGGGGTCACACTCAGAAGCTTGCTGTGTGAAAGGGGTCACCACTACAAACTGTGCGATATAGAATTGACTTTAGTATTATCACGGTAGTACTGTGCTGCTCCCTGAAACATTGCATAGGCAGTGAGTTACGGGACAGGCTGTGGAGTTGGTAAGTACTCTGTGCAGCAGAGTGGGAACTGAACTCGCTGCGTGCCCACTCTGGCCAGTAAGGACAGCTGCAAGCCACATGGCATGTAGCCCTGTATGAGTAGTTGGCTGGGAAGCAGCAAAATGACAGCTGGGAACAGGTTATATTAAATAAATCCATACTCTTTTTGCATGCGTCCCAGCTATGGAGGGACTGAAATCTCCTACCAGAGGAGCAAATAAAAGGAGGCAGCCTGAGACACTCAGATGGCCTAAGCCCCCAACCATGTAATAGATTAATAGATTTTTAAGGCTAGAAGGCACCATTAGATAACATAGTCTGAGCTTAGTTCCTCAGACCCCAACAGCCCATTAACTGGAATTATCATTCGTATTAAACAGTCCTCACTGCTGGCTCTGTTCAGTGAGTTTAAATCAGTTTCTCAAGCCTTTGGATAGCAGAAATGCATGTGCACACAGTGAGGGCTGCATGTAGCCCATAACACCACCCTGAAATATGGTGTGGAGCAAGGATGAGCTTGTGGTTAAGGCACTGGACTGGAACTCAGGTGATCTGAGCTAAATCCCTGTCTTTGACACAGACTCCCTGTGTGATTTTCTGCAAGTCACTTAATCTCTCTGTGCCTCGGTTCCCTCTCTGTAAAATGAGGGTAATAGCACTTCCTTTCTCCTATTCTTTGTCTGTCTTGTCTATTTAGCCTGTAAGTGCTTTGGGGCTTTCTCTTGCTCTACGCACAAACTGTGCCTAGCACAATCATGAGAATACCTCTCTTGTAGCACTTTTCATCCATAAATCTCAAGGCACTTTCCAACGGAGGTAGATATCATTATTCCTATTTTAAGATAGGGAAACTGAGGCACAGGGAGGCAAAGTGACTTGACCGAGGTCACCCAGGAAAGCAGTGGCAGAGCAGGGAAGAGCATGCAGATCTCCTGAATGCCCTGATCTTGGGCGGGACCTCTAGACACTACTGTCATATAATAACGAAGGTAGAACTTTATAATTTATCTGAGGAACTCATGTACTATGAATGATACATATAGAGACACAGATGGAGATATACTCTGATAGATACAGATGGCTCCTGAGCTTTGAGAGTCTTGGATGGAAGAAGCTAGAGATGGCCAGTGGATCATTTAATCATAGTGATAATCCCTAGCTCTTACCTAGCGCTTTTCATCAGTACAGCTCAAAGCACTTTTCAACTTTTAATGTATTTCTCCTCACAACACCTGCTATGATCTTCAAGCCTGGTGTGGTCCAATCCAGTGTAGGGCAGAGCTCCCCAGAAAACTCAAGGGGAAGTTCTGCTTCAAAACGTATTGGCAAAAAGAAAAGGAGGACTTGTGGCACCTTAGAGACTAACAAATTTATTTGAGCACTAGCTTTCGTGAGCTACAGCTCACTTCATCAGATGCATGTATTGGGTCGATCTTACCCTTTGTCCGTAGTGAAACTTCCTGCTGCTCCAGACCACACTGGCCTGGCAGGGGCCCAGCTCCCTTGCATGCTGCTGGCTGGTGCTCTTGTACTTTGGGAAGAGAGAGGAACCTTTCCCTTTCCAGCCCATGCCTCTGACGCACATCTGAGTCACTCCAGACCGCCCTGCCCACAAGGAGGGGTATTCCTGACCTCCCGGAACCCCTGCTTGGTGGGGCTGTGCAGGCTGACGCATGTGGCTCCAGCCAGGCAGCCAGGTGACCTTTTCCTCTTGACAGGATGTTTTAGTTGGGGATTAGTCCTGCTTTGAGCATGGGGTCGGACTAGCTGACCTCCTGAGGTCCCTTCCAGCCCTGATCTTCTATGATTCTATGACAGGCACAAGGTGTCCAGTCCAGAATCATATTTCAGCTCAGGGAAAACAGAAGTGCCCCTCACCTCTCCACTCTCGCAGAGCAGGGAAGAACAGGGTGAATGGGAATCAGAACCACGCGGCTCCCAGTTCCTGCTGCAGTGCATGGAGCTTGCCAGCTTCCAAACGTTTTAATAATTGCAGGTCGCAGACTTACATGGACACTGCATACAAAGGCTTTAGGGCTGGGAGAAACCTCACTGGTGATCCCTTTATGAGGAAGAAATGTCCAGATTTGGGGGCTGGGAGTACATTCATTATTTTTATTTAAGTTACTACACTGGGGGGCGGGGGTGTGTGTAATTTTAGACAACACAAAATCACCCCAGAAGAAACTGACAGAATCATAGAAGATTAGGGTTGGAAGGGACCTCAGGAGGTCTAGTCCAACCCCCTGCTCAAAGCAGGACCAATCCCCAACTAACTCATCCCAGCCAGGGCTTTGTCAAGCCGGGCCTTAAAAACCTCTAAGGATGGAGATTCCACCACCTCCCTAGGGAACCCGATCCGGCGCTTCACCACCCTCCAAATCCGCTGTTAAGTATCCCTCCCTGTGTTCACGTCGGCGACACTTGCAGCTGCTGTTGTCCATCAGGGTCAGGGATGGGTTTGGTGTGGTTGCTGGCTCGCTTTCCCACGGGCGGGCTGGGAAGAGCTCTCAACACGCGGGCGGAATTCGTTTGCAAAAGCCAGGGAGAAAGAAGACTCCAGCTCCCCCCAAGAAAGACCCGAGTTCCTTCCCTCACTTCCCAACGGGGAATGCGGAGCAGGCAATCCGCTCTGCAGAGGCCGAAGCGAAGCGCACCGACCAGGCTGCGGGTCTGCTAGCTCAACAAGGCGGGTTCGGTTTACAGCTCAGCTCTGCAGCGTGTCCTTTGCTTCCCCAACTTTGGGCAGGGAAATCCATGTCAGTGACGCTGGGGAGCTCAGCAGCGCCCCCAGCTGGAGCTGTAGGCGGTGTGCGCCTACAGCTGCCATGAGACAGTCTCCAGTCTGCAAATCTCATTGCCATTTTCCCCCCTCTGGTTTGCGTTACACCCGCTCAGTAAATCCTCCACCCTGTGCTGTGCGGCTCCCCTGTAATGTTCGGGATCTTGCCCCAGTAATACGATACATATGAGCAATCATATCAAATCTGATGAAATAAGAAGGGGCTATTAGGGGAAGCCACACGGCTTCCCTACGGAACGGGCAGTCCCGCACAGAGTCAATCCACATTCAACACCAGTCCTCTGTTATAACCTGGGAGCAGGCACGGGTTGCTTCTCGTGCACTTGGGGAAACGGGAGCTGGGATCGGGTTTAAAAGCGTTCAGTCAGGCGTGTGACAGGGACACATGCCCACGCCTGGAAGATCCGTGCTGGGAAATCTGCTCCCTGAATGGTCTCTTTGCCAGGAGCAGGGGAAGCGTCCACACGCAGCAGTTCGTACCTAGACCAAAAAGCAGAGTTGGGACATAACGATTCACTTAATGTTCCCAGAACTAACCTCCTCCGTTTGCCCTGGATCCAAACGGGTCTCTTGTGGGGCCGGAATGAGCCACCCCCTCTCCTTGCTGCGCTAAAGCGCGTTTCAGGGCGTGGGCTCAGAGACCCCCGAAATCCCTGCTTGGGGTGGGGCGCGCTGAGTGTCCCCCCGCCTATCCGGCCGACTCCCTGGTGCGGCAAAGGGCCAAGCTGTTATTCCAGGGACAGGCGAGTTCACAGGGCGGAGGGGGTCTGATTGTTTCATCAGCGCGCCCCCCCACCCCGGCGGCCTCCTTCTGCAGACAATGAGTCTCCCACCCACCCTCCTTCCGCCCCCCCGGTGACCGTGATTTGCTCCGGCGGCTGGGGGCGATCCCAGCCCCGGCCGGCGCTTCCTGCGCTGCAGCGCCCCTATAAAAACGTGGGCACCGAGCGAGCGGAGGCATGACCGAAACTTCCCAGCGCCGGGCGTGCCGGGGAGCAGCCGATTGCTCGCGGGGAGCCCCCCGACAGCCAGCCCCTGCTCAGCTCCGCCGCCCCGCACCATGCTGGGGCTCTGCCTGGCGCTGGTGGCCACGGCCCAGCTCGGGCGCTCGGCTCCCGCCCCGCCGCAGCCCGTGGGCGCCCAGTGCATCGAGCACGTCTGCTTCGGCCTGTTCTGGGGGCGGCAGCGGTTCCCCGGCGCCAGCCGGCTCTGCCAGGCCCGCGGGGGGCAGCTCATGACCGTGCGCTCCACGGTGGCGGAGACCGCCATCGCCCTGCTGGTGCGGAACCAGAGCGACTCCAGCCTGTGGATCGGGCTGCAGCTGCCCCCGGGCCAGGCGTGCTCGGAGCCCGCCCGCCCGCTGCGGGGGTTCCGCTGGGTCACGGGCGACGAGCGCACGGACTACACCCAGTGGAGGCCGGGCGGCCCCGTCTGCGGGCGCCAGTGTGTCGCCGTGGCGGCGCTGAATCTCACCTGGGAGGAGAAGCGGTGTGACTCCGAAGCAGACGGCTTCCTGTGTGAGTACAATTACCCTGACACGTGCGCCAAGCTCTCCCCCGGGGCAGGCCTGGCTGTGACCTACACCACCCCCTTCGGGGCGCAGGACAGTGACCTCCTGGTCCTTCCTCCCCAGACCACTGCCTCAATCCCGGCCCTGGGCGTGGAGCTGGTGTGCCAGGAGCACAGCAGCGGGGGCATGCGGTGGAGCTCAGCCAGCCCCGGGGCCTGGCACTGCCAGCTGGAGAACGGCGGGTGTGAGGATTCGTGCCAGTGGGACGGCAGGACCCCGCGCTGCACCTGCCCCCAGGGGAAGCAGCTGGACCAGGACCAACGCAGCTGCTCTTCCCTGTGTGCCGACGCCCCCTGCGAGCACCACTGCATCCCCCTCGCCCTCAACTTCACTTGCATGTGCCACGAGGGCTATGAGCTGGCCGGGGATGGCATCAGCTGCAGAGACATTGATGACTGTAAAACCAACCCGGGCCTTTGTGACCAAGTGTGCATCAACACCAAGGGGGGCTTCACCTGCCAGTGCCACACGGGCTACGAGCTGGTGGAGGGCAAATGTGAGGACGTGAGAGATTGCGACGGAGAGAAATGTCAACACCAGTGTGACGATGTGCCAGGGGGTTACCGCTGCAGCTGCTCCAGTGGATACGCCCCATCCCCCCTGGACCCCCATAAATGTGTCCTATTTTGCAACCAGACTGAATGCCCAGCAGACTGTGACCCCCATACACAGGATACGTGCTACTGCCCCGATGGCTTTGTTTTGGATCACTACAACGGTAGTGCAAAGATGTGTGTTGATATTGACGAGTGTGAGCTAGGCTATTGTCAACAGCTGTGCACAAATAAGCCAGGCAGCTACACCTGCTCTTGCCAGGAGGGGTACAGCCTTGACAAGCTGCACTTATGTATTTCTGAAGATGAGTTTTCAGGTGAAATGGAACCCTACCCAAAAACAGCAGCCCCCCCGCATGTCCCACCGCCGGCAGACAGCCTCCACCCCGGAGTGCTGATCGGAATCATTATTGGCATCTTGTCCACAATTCTGGTCCTGATGGCCATTCTCTACCACCTGATGAAGAAGCACTTCCCAGTTCATGGAGCCATGGATTATAAATGTAGCAACAAGACAGAAAAGGGAGTGGTGCTGCAGCAAGTTCCCCCCAGATGCCCCTCTGCTAACCAGAAACTGTAAAGAATCCCATTGGATTGAAAGGGGAAAAGATGGAATTGGGTGGAATTTTTCAAATTTCCGATGAAAACTTTTCAAGGAAAGTCATTAAAACTTTGCAGGGAAAATATTCACTATTTTTCAACGAGCTGCAGAAAAATATGCTTTGCAAGAGATGAGAAAACTGAATGGTAGAGCATACAATGCTGAGCTAGTCCCATTTGTGTGTCTTTAAAGAAACCCCTAGATGCCTTTTTGATTTTTCCCCCCTTTTCCAGACTTGGCGAGCTTTGTGGGGTTTAAAGAGAGAACTTCATTATTTTTTGTGTGTTGAGAAAACTGCCCTTGTTTGGAACTGACTATTGAAATCTGACTATAAAACAAGAGAATATATGCAACTGACTAGTCAACCGTAATAGACTTTGAAGTGGTATGGTGAAAGCGGCTTTCATCCAGAGACAGTGTCATGAGTTCTTTCCCACATCAGGCTGGAGCTACTGAGCAATCGAGAAGAGGTGGAATGCTCCTGCGACAGATATAGGTTTGGTTTATTTTTTAAAAACTGCTAATTACTAACAAGTAGCAAAGACCTTTCCATCAGTTCTTCCCCTACCTTCCATCATCCTGTCCTCTTTGTTATCTGTAAGAAATTGCAGCTCCCCACATTTATCTATCTTAGGGGTTTGTGCTGCCACCCATTACCACAGTATCTGAGCACCTTTCATGTAAAATCAATAGCAAAAGCAAAGCCCCTTATGGACTTCATGGAATCTCTGCCCCTTCTCCCTTTCAGGGTCAGAACTCTGCTGATTTGGTTGCTGTTTGTTTGTTTGTTACAGGTTTTTTGTTTTTGAGGGGGGCGGGTGTTTGGGTACATGGAACTGTCAATGGTGTGTCATTCTTGCTATGGTGGAAAAGCCTTCCCATCTGATGGTTGTGTCTTCCATTCGCATTTTCTCTAGAGGTTTTTTCCCCCTTCTCTCACTGTCAGGTTAAAACATCATTAACAAAACCACTTCATATTCTCCTGTTGATGAGAACATACGAACCGCCATACCGGGTCAGACCAAAGATCCATCTAGCCCAGTATCCTGTCTTCTGACAGTGGCCAATGTCATTGACTTCAATGGGAGCAGGCTCAGGTCCTCTGTCTGCCATCCAGTACTATAGTGGGCAAAATCCGAAAAATTTATTTCACATTTTCCTTTCCAGATCCTTTTATCAAGTGTTGAGATGAAGGGTTAGGAGGCTATAAAAGCCAAGGGTCAGACCAGTGTTCAAAGGAGATTGTGGGAGAAAATAAGCCGAAATGCTGAGAGGACTCTAAGGGCCTTTTTCTGCTTCTATGGAAGCTTTGACACTGGCTTCAAGAGGAGCATGATTGAGCTCTACCAGATAGGGTCCCGTGCCTATGAAATATTGATATGCAGCAGTGCTCAGTTTTCTAGCAGTACATTTTACAATTCTGGGATAGCAAACCCAGACATATAGGTGACTGCTTGGAGGTCATCTAGTCCAACCCCCTGCTCAAAGCAGGACATAATCCCCAACTAAATAATCCCAACCAAGGCTTTGTTAAGCCTGACCTTAAAAACCTCTAAGGAAGGAGATTCCACCACCTCCCTAGGTAAACCATTCCAGTGCTTCACCACCCTCCTAGTGAAAAAGTTTTTCCTTATATCCAACCTAAACCTCCTGCACTGCAACTTGAGACCATTACTCCTTGTTCTATCATCTGGTACCACTGAAAACAGTCTAGATCCATCCTCTTTGGAACCCCCTTTCAGGTAGTTGAAAGCAGCTATCAAATCTCTCCTCATTCTTCTCTTCTGCAGACTAAATAATCCCAGTTCCCTCCGCCTCTCCTCATAAATCATGTGTTCCAGCCCCCTAATCATTTTTGTTGCCCTCTGCTGGACTCTTTCCAATTTTTCCACATCCTGCTTGTAGTGTGGGGCCCAAAACTGGACACAGTACTCCAGATGAGGCCTCACCAATGCCGAATAGAGGGGAATGATCACGTCCCTCGATCAGCTGGCAATGCTCCTACTTATACAGCCCAAAATGCCATTAGCCTTCTTGGCAACAAGGGCACACTGTTGACTCATGTCCAGTTTCTTGTCCACTGTAACCCCTGGGTCCTTTTCTGCAGAACTGCTGCCTAGCCACTCGGTCCCTAGTCTGTAGCAGTGCACGGGATTCTTCCTTCCTAAATGCAGGACTCTGCACTTGTCCTTGTTGAACCTCATCAGATTTCTTTTGGCCTAATCCTCTAATTTGTCTAGGTCCCTCTGTATCCTATCCCTACCCTGATTGATGAACTGATTGATAAAGAAGCGTGCAGGCTACCAGCTGGTTGTTCTTAAGAAAGTTTACTGTTAAGAGATTGAGAAACTTGATTTTTCTAATCTTCCCCTTTTGGGGTGAAAATAACTGTAGGTACATACAAAGTGAGACTGCTAACACATGGTATTATTTTTTTCCTGATATGCCAGAATGATCAAAATACATTTCAAATTTTGAAAAAAAAGAAACAGAAGAAGAAATGTGTTACATGAAATCTAGCTTTCTTACTGTAAATGGTTCAATCCATGGCTTTGTAAATGCAGCACATTTGTAAATAGTTATTTATTGGAAATGTACCCTATGCAATGCAAAATCACTGCGTGATTTCACAGGCATACAAATAAAGCTTGACAAACCTGGTTTATAGAACATGTGGTAATGAAATGTTCTTTCTCTCCTCTCCCCACAACCTCCCTGAATAACAGCAGATGCTGATCTTTCCTTACCAAGAACGATTTTGTTACTGGCCAGATTATCAGAAGTGCCCAACTCCCACAGATCCCATTGGAGTCCACGCGTGCTGCAAGTTCCAGCACCTTTGAAAATCAGGCCAAACATTCTTTTATAACTATTTTGCAAGTGTGATTATTATCCGTGATAATGGACTGTAAATAATGGAGAACAAGATTTACATTAAAAGATCAATGTTAATGAAATAGAAATAAAATGATAGCTACGTAGGGCCAGATGTATCCTTCGTGTCACTCCACTGAAATATCTATCTATACACACATACAAAACTCCTTTGAAGTGAGTGGATTTTTGTGAGTGTGAACAGGATTTGGCCCTGTGGGAGTTTCCTGTGGCTGAGACAATTTTGCCATGTGTCTTTATCCAAATCCTGTTGACTTGAATGGGAGTTTAATATGAGCAAGGATTGGGCCTAAAGTTTGTACATTACTGCAGATTAAATTAGTGGTAGTGGCACCTGTTAAAGTTGAAATGCAGCTCCTGCTATAATCTTCCTTTTCCAGTTGCTCATAAATTTGACAAATTCCTTTTGGGCTGAATTTACTCCCATTCCCAGCCCAGGGGTGAGTTTGTTTATAGAAAGCTTCAGCAAAAAGTTCTGAGCTACTTTTGAGCGCTGCACAGGGGAGAAGAGAATCTCCTCTGTGTGTTCTGATCAGAAATTGCGGCACTGGTGAATTAAACACAAGACTGAGAGTGGGGAGGCCTGGCTGGCTCCACCGGGACTCCTGTGTGACTTTGCCACATCTCTTTAAACTCTCTGTGCTCCAATTTCCCCATCTGTACAAAGGGGCTAAGATTACCTTCCTCTCAGGAGGGTTGTGAGGATTGATTAATCCTTGTACAGTGCTTTGAGAAAGAAAAGTGCTGCATGAATAAAAATAATCACAGAAGAAATGTCCTGCCCAGTATCCTAGTTTTACTGACTTCTGCAGGGAACAGAGGGGGCTGGGGAATCTGGAGGGCATATATGTTCCAAAGAAATGAGGAGGGATCAAGGTTGGGGGAGGAAAGGTTGCCAGAAGCATTTTCTTTGGCAAGAAAATGCAATGAAAAGGTGATGGGTGAAACCCTGGCCCCCTTGAAATCCATGGGGGTTTGGCCATTCACATCCAGGATTTCACCCCTAAGAGAGAAGATTGACAATAAAAGATGAAGGGGTGGCCCACTATCCATGGGTGGTCAGGAGGTTTTGGGCAAGGGTGGCTGGTTTTGCAAAGCTTCCATCCAGGGTGGCTGGATTCCAGTGATCTCATTCAAGGATGGTTAGGAACTGGTCACTTTATTCAAGGGCAGCAGCTAGGTTGTGGAACCAGTCCACATAGGTGCAACTCAAGGAACTTGCAAACTACTGGCAATTCTTATTGTGGTTTCCCTGGCCCCCTTTATTTCTCTAAACCAAAGCAACAAAAGTCCCAGAACCAGAAAATTAAAAGGAATCCAACCTTACTCTAAATCCAGGCTGATGAATGAAAACCCTAACATCATCCAGAAGTGCCCTTGTTTCTGTGCTCCAGCCCCATGCATCCAGGGGCTTGTGTTTGGTGCAGGAGTTACCTTTTATTTATTTGTTCTCAGCTGTGCTCTCTTTCCCAGGATTTGAACCCAAATGCTCCTGTCCGCCCCCAGCTGCACGGGTCCAACTCCTTGGAGGGTAACGATGTAACAGAGAGTAGGATTTGCCCCTTTGGTTTTCTAAGAGTCGATTACCAACACTTGCTGCAGCACCTCCAGTACCCATCATTCGCCATTTTAATAACTCCTTTCACAGAGACTTTTTGGCCATGTCCCCTTATTACTCACAGGCTTTTAAAGTCTCCAGGCCTGATTCTTAGTGACATTTAAACCACTCTAACATAAAGGAACCTCAAAGGGGTGAAAATGGCCCTCTAAGAATACCTGGCCAGTGAGAAGCGGGTGAAATGCTCTACAGCAGCCTGGCTTCCAGGTCCCAGCACAGGAGATAGATCAGGGGCGTGGCTGGATGGCACTATGGCTGTTCATTGCTTCTCAGAGCTAATTGAGAGCCATGGGAAGCAGCGTGTAAATTAGAGCCACCCTGAGGCTTCTCTGACTTATACCAAAGGGCAGGCAGCGCCATGCATAGCCCCAGACCATACTAAAAGCCATTTCATCCCCTCTCTTCATCTCTGCATTCTCCCTGCCCCGGTGCAGGAAAGGAGCAACTGGGAATCAAGCTTTCATTATTCTAAGAGGTTTACATTATGTACGTCCACTTCAATTTTTATTCAAAGCAGCTACAAGTAAATGAAATACAGATGTTTCCCCTAGAGTTCCTTCATTGTATGCCCATAAATAATATTGTTTTGTTTTAAAACAACCCCAAAAGTTTACATCTAACAGTGCATCCAAGTGTTTCCCTTTGGATGGCATATGAGAGACTAAATCCTACACCAGGAGGCTCGCTGGAGTCCAGGAGACCCATGGGACAATTCCTATGAGGAAGGGAAGTGGGATTTAGTGTGATACGATGAATTCCAGCCCTACAAATACCCCACCTGCCACTGATGTAATCCGTTGAATATGGGTTCCAGATGATCCACCCCACCCTGATTTACGTGTGGGAGATCTTGGACGGCAAAGTCAGGTCAGGGTTTAAACTCCCAGCTGAGCCTTCATTTGAATGAACTCTTGGAAAATCCAGCTGTGGGTGAACAATTCCCCCGTGATTTCAGTCCTTTTCTCCCTCTGCCTTTTGAGCTTTGCCCTGGGCTGCTGTGTCAGCCAGCTCACCTGTCTGCCGACAGCGGGAGAGCTACCAAATATTGTTTTAACTGTTCAGGGTGAAGCAAAATGTAATTGAAGGGCCGGATATTGCCAGACTCTTTCTACGGCGCGAGGAGGAGATGCACCCAAGGAACTTGCCATCTGTTTTAAGTGCCCTGCCCACATGCCTGTGACAATGAGACAGAGGCTGCTCCCTCTATGCACCCTCTGATGCCCTAAAGGGGTTGGAGAGGAGGAGGACCCATCACCCTTGTTCCCCTGCCCTCCATGCACCGGTCAGCTCTGCTCCCAGGCACTCAGTGGGCAGCATGTAGCAGCAGACAAATTCTTCCTGTGCATTAGGGAGCTGCAGCACAAATTCCTGATAGTACAAACTGGGGGGGGGGGGGGGGGAGGACGTAAGGAGTCTTGGTACAGGGGCCGGGTAATTGCAGTTAAACACAGTGACTGCTCCCTGTTGGAGCTTGCGAGGGTGCGGCCTACCTCATGGGGGGCGGGAAGTCTGTGGAAGGAGTGCCCCTCCCCCTGCCATCCACTGATACCAGTTAGCAGAGCTCACCAGTTATAGAGAGGAGATCTGCTAACCAGTTATGTGGAGGAGAACATGCTGCCATGACACTCACCCCTCCCCCCCCCGCCCCACATACTTATAAAATAAACAACACTGAGAACCAAACTCCCCACACCCCCGCCCCCAAGAAATAGATTCCTCTAAAGGGACTTCCAGTTAGGGTTACCAGATAGCAACTGTGAAAAAACGGGACAGGGGGTGGGAGATAATAGGCGCCTGTATAAGAAAAAGTCCCCAAAAACGGGACTGTCCCTTTAAAAATGGGACACCTGGTCACCCTACTTCCAGTGGAATTCACGTCCTGTTCACACTGCCAGCTGTACGGTCTTGATCTTGCACCTTGTGACTTGCTCCCTGTGTAATCATTGACACCAGTGCAAGATGCACGCAAAGCAGGTGCAAAGCAGTTGCATAATGCTACCACTCTGGTTTGGTGGTGTTTAGCATTCTTGGAGTAACTGACCTGGGATGATGAATAACAAGTAAAATCAGGAGGCATTAAATACCCAACACTTGAGTTTTTGAATTTTGGTTTGTAAGTGACAAAAATAACCAAGCTGGAGAAATGAAGCTTCATTGAAACTTGGTGATTCATGGGGAAACTGATCCAGACTTTTACAAAGAGAAGTTACCTATCTGATCCAGACTTCCAAGTCCTTCATTTGGGACAGGCCACTCTTAATTGCTGAATAAAAGCAAATGGAAGGTACCATATGCACGGCTTCTCTGCCCCCATGTACTCCATGTTAAATGTTCTAATTGAACATTGTCCTCTTCTCCAGTGAATCCAGGCTTTGTAACCAGGTTAACGTCCTGAACAGAAAGGGAAGGCCAGAGAAACTTCTGAACACCAACAGTAACAATCTTCCCCAGGATATATGTTGGTTCAGAGTCCTAAGCCTCCGTGGGACGTTCAAAAGCAGTCAGTGTTGGTCTAAGGCAGGGGTGGGCAAATTTTTGCGCCCATGGACCACATCAGGGTTGTAAAACTGTATGGAGGGCCGGGTAGGGAAGGCTGTGCCCCCAAACAGCCTGGGCCCTGCCCCCTATCTGCCCCTCCCACTTCCCGCTCCCAACTGCCCCCCTCAGAATCCCCGACCCATCCAACCCCCCACTCCTTGTCCCCTAACCGCCCCCCCGGGACCCCACCCCCTATCCAACCTCCTGCTCCCTGTCCCCTGACCCCTATCCACACCCCTGCCCCCTCACAGGCCCCCCCAGGACTCCCAGACCTATCCAACTGCCCCTGTCTGCCATCCCCTGACCGCCCCCCCAGAACCTCCGCCCCATCCAACTGCCCCCCATCCCCTCACTGCCCCCTGGGACCTCCTGCCCCTTATCCAATCCTGCCCCCCCTCGCCCCCCGCGCTGCCTTACCATGCTGCTCCGAACAGCAGAAGCTTGCCCAGCCAGAGCCAGCCACACCACCGCGGTGGTGCGGTGAACTGAGGCTGCAGGGAAGGGGGGACAGCGGGGGAGGAGCCGGGGGCTAGCCTCCTCGGCCGGGAGCTCAGGGGCTGGGCAGGACAGTCCTGCGGGCCGAATGTGGCCTGCGGGCCGTTGTTTGCCCACTTCTGGTCTAAGGCCTAATCAGCACTTAAAAGTTAGGTTGACATAGCTATGGTGCTCAGGGGGTGTGAAAAATTCCCACCATTGAGTACATGGCTAGGCTGACCTCACCCCTGGTGTAGACGTGGATAGGTCAATGGAAGAATTCTTCCTTCAACCTAGCTACCAATGCTCAGGGAGGTAGATTATGTAAAGTGATGGAAAAACCCCTTTTGGTGCTGTAGGAATCACCTACACTATGGCTCTACAGTGGCACATCGCTGCAGTGCCGGACCTGGGCCACTGTAGCAACTGTAGTGTAGACGCAGCCTCCCATTGAAATGAAGAGGAGTTTTACCACATGGGAACAGGATTAGGCCTGGTCTACATAGGAAAGTTGGACTGGTATAAATATGATAGTTAGGGGTGTGATATTTTTTACTGATACACTTCTACTGGCACAAGCTCTGAGGAGGATACAGTTATGCTGGAATAAAGATGCTTTATACCAATACAGTTTATTCCTCATCCCCACCCCGTTCCAGTGGTGTGTGGTTGCCCCACTTTAACCAGACCAGTATAACACTAGCCCTATACCAGCATAGTGAAGAGGCAGAACTTTCTCGTGTAGACAAAGCCATAGGCCAACACTGACAGCTTCTGAAAATCCCATCCAGTGTATCTGAACTAGCTGAAAAATCAAGAAAAAGGACCCCCCTTAAATTAATCATAGTAAAAGTCCCCCAAACACGCCTTTTCTACTATTTCCTCTCACCCTTCTACTTTGAATAATTTTTATAGCAAAAAAACAATGGAAAAAATCAATTAAATATCCAGAGGTGTTTTAAGTGAAAAAAGTCACAACATAAACAAAAACCTACTCTATAGCCACCCCTAAAAGAAGCTATCCAGTGGGATTTTTTTTAGGGTTATCATCTTAACTCAGTCAGATGGGAAATAAGATGCATGTTTTTACCAGTGAGGGTAATTAACCACTGGGACAGGTTGCGAAGGGATGTGGCAAATTTGCCACCACTTGGAGTCTTTAAATCAATACCGGACATCCTTCTACAAGATACACTCTAGTCTAGTTCATCCTGCAATGCTGGGTTTGATGTAGGACTTGCTGGGTGACGTTCTGTGGCTACAGGGGGTCAGATTAGGTGACAATTCTGGCCTTAGATCTCTGAATCGAAGACACTTAACTAAAGCACTCTCGAGATTTGACAATATCCTGAGTTACATGCCGTGTCAGGGCTCCTGTGAGCAGCAAGGGAGAGAAGGGCGTGTTTCAATGTTGGGAACATTTGTAGTCATGGGGCTGAGTGCTATTGTACACACCCAAGGCATGGCACTATCCCAGCACAGGACACACCCAGAAATTAGATTTGTACGTCTTGTTGCTTGAGCATAATTGAAATGTTATTAAAGAACCTCTCCCATGCCAAGATCCCTTTGCCTCCCTTGTGTGCAATTGAAAGTTAAAAACATCGTAACAGTTGTCAAAGTCAAAAGAGCAGCATGGGGTTGTCCTTTGGGAACATAACCTTTGCCTGTACATCAGCTGGCAGTGATGCAGTTGAAGAGTGATCAGCAGCTCTGGGAAATCGTGCAGGGCCCAGCACTGGTGGTCGCTGTGCAAGCGTTTGTGGGGCCTGAGTCTCCGTTGCCCTGCATCTTGTGCCATCCTTTACATGAAGGCAAAATGGGCACGACATGTTACCGGATCAGAACACTAGGGACACTTTACACTGGTGGAAAGGACTGCACAAAGTGAAGAGCCAGGAGAACCAGCCCCGTGATGAGCTGCCAGGAGAGTGCAGTGATTAGCCAGAGGACAGGAGTCACTTAATGCCATTTTACAGGGCATATCCAGCAGATGGAATCCCTTACATAAATCTTCCCAGGACTGCTATGGCTCCCAATGCCCTGATCTCGAAAAGATAGAAGCACATGTTTATCCACGCTGCAAGCTGTCTCATTGACTGACAACGGGACTACTCGCAGTGTGGAATGGTAAGCATGTTAAGTAAATGGTTCAATCCCTGGTGGGGGCCCAAATTTGAAGCATCACAGATAAACCTGTCCACCTCAAATTATTGTACTCCTTTGACAACTGAGAGTGATGAGGATTAAAGTGGTCTCCAGCGTTTGTCTTTGGACATGTGACTACTTAGATTGTGAGCTCTCCAACTGTCTTTTTGTTCTGGGTTTCTAGTGCAATGGAGTCCTGGTCTCTGACTAGGAGCTTTGGTAATGGTAATAATTAACAATAATGAGTGTTGTAGAAGAGAAGACCAATGAGACCATGTTGATGGATGTTGCCACGCCAGCAGACAGAAACATAAAAAGGAAACAAGACGAGACGATAGTGAAGTACTATGCAGAGCTCTGCCACAAAGTGGAACGATTATGGAAAACTCGGACAACAACGATTCCAGTGATTGCTGGAGCACTTGGAGCAATCTCTTTAAGGCTATGAACGGGCAGCTCAAGAACATGTTAGGTCCATCACAATCAGTGACTTCCAGGAGACAGTGTTTTTAGGTACTGCAAGAATTTTAAGGAAAGCCAAACAGGAACAAGTGCATTTGAACACCTAAAATGCAGGAATTCTGCGGAGGGTGGAACAAAACTCCTGACTACCCAAACCTTCAGAGTCAGTTCATGGTTAGGATTTATTGCTGATTCACCGGGATACAGTTTAGACTGTAGCTTCTCACTTTTTATGCCTAAAGATCTTGTATGTTGTGAAGGCTGTTTGTTTAAAACACAAAACCACTCCCGTAATGTAATCCTGAGGGATAATAATAACAGCGTTACAGGCCAACATTATGGCTTTTTATTTTTCCATGGCACAATTACAGATCGGATCATTCATGACACAACTGCAGCTCAGTCCTACCCACCGTTGCTCTTTCTAAGGATCTAAAAGAACCTCAAGCATTTAAAAAGTCTGGATTCTGTTTATGTTCATGTCAATGGCAAAATTCTCATTCACTAAATCGGAGCTAGACTGAGCCTTAAATCAGTACTTTGGGGTTAGGTTACTGTCACTCATTGTACTTTCTGCAAACTAGGGTACTATTTTCCCTTTAGACACACTTTACTAGGTTGATGGGTGGATTTTCAAAAGGACCCTGCAACCCCCATTGTTCTTAATGGGAGTTGTGCCCTTCTGAAAATCTAGTAATAAATTGCTAAGGATGGCACATCCCTTTCCAAACACTGGTCACAAAAGATTAAAGAAGATATACTCTCTCTCTCTCTCTCTCTTTCTCTTGCATTTTAATTACCAGCCTGGCCTTAGAAGGGCTGAGCCTGTTCCCAGTGAGAGCTGCAGAAAAACTCCTCCTGAAGTCATCGGGCTCAGGATGTGGACCCAATGCTGACCATTAACCTGTATCATATCGCTAGCCTCTTGTGCTGAGCAGGCTCATAGGAAACAACCCATGTCAGAGAAGCCAACAGAGAACTCCTGCCCTGTGAGCAAATGCCTGGGATGGGAGTGGCTAAGAGAATCCTCATTCTAGACCCTTTGCCACCTTGAGTGGCACCTTACTCCAAACATGGTCCCCACAGTCTCAGTGGCAAGGGATTGCTCAGGCTTCAGAAGGAATCGATCAAGAAACAAGCCCAGCTACCCAAAGAGAAAAAAAGCAGGGGCAGCTCCCTCAGCCAGCTTACCCAGCAGCCATACAAGCCCCATCCCAGCCACAGCCCAAAGGCAGGAGCCAACCTAGAAGCAAATGGCCCTCAGGCTGAGGACTTACGCAGGCTTCTTTACCCCGCTCGTCTGTTTCTGAAGGGTGAGATGCAGCAGCAGGGCGATGGTGCTCATTACAAGATGCTGGTCCTGCAAGGCGCGGGCTGGGCCAGGAGGAGGCACCGTTTCGGAAGGCAGGGGTCCCGAGGAGGAGGACACATGCCATCTAGAAGGTGGTGGTCTTTGCAAGGAGGGTGCCAGGTGTACAGCAGGGCTCAGGGTGCACCGGCTCCCGCTGGCAATGCAAAGATGGGCACATGCAGCCCTTGCTCGTCTCCTCCCCCTTGGGGACGGCACAGTAATCTAGCGGCTCCTCCTCCTCTTCCTCCTCAGCGCCATCCAGGTCCGGGTGGCGGCAGCAGCAGAAGCTGGCGTTGCAGCACCGCCGTAGCGCCCCGTGGAAGGAGTGCCTGAAGTTCTCCGAGAGGAAGCCGTAGAGGATGGGGTTGGTGCAGCTGTTGGAGTAGCTGAGGATGAGAGAGGCACTGTTCACTGTGGCATCCAGGTGGCCGGGCAGCAGCAGATTCACCAGCTGAACCACGTGAAAGGGCATCCAGCACACCATGAACATGGCCACCACGATCAACACCAGCCGGGTCAGCTTCCCCTCCGAATGCCGCCACTGCTGCCAGCCCACCTGCTGAGCCACCGCCCGCATCTTGCCCACAATCGGCAGGTAGCAGAGGCCCATGGCCAGCACCGGCAGCAGGAAGCCCAGCAAGGTCGTGTAGACCACAAAGGCAGCCGACCAGGCCGGACTAGGCCACAGCAGGTTGCAGGCCACTGCTCGGCCGTCGTGCGTGGTGGCTGTGCCGGCGAAGATGGGGATGGGCGAGGCCACCAGAAGCGAGAGCAGCCAGACCCCTCCGTTGACCATCTTGGCCACCCGGGGCCGGCGGTAAGTGGCTGCCCGCAGCGGGTGCACCACAGCGATGTAGCGGTCCAGGCTGAGCACGGTCAGGCAGAAGACGCTGGTGAACATGTTGAGCCCGTCCACGCCCAGCACGGTGCGGCACAGGGCCCGGCCGAAGGGCCAGTGGTGCAGCGCAGCCGAGGCCGCCACGAAGGGGATGCTGAGCATGAGGAGCTCGTCGGCGATGGCCAGGTTGAGCAGGTAAATGTTGGTGGCCGTCTTCATCTTGGCGTAGCGCAGGATGACGAAGATCACCAGTGAGTTGCCGAGCAGCCCCAGCAGGCACACCAGGGCGTAGATACACTGGATCACTACCGTGCCCGCAATCTCTCCGGCATTGCCACCCCACTCCTCTGCCCTTTGCCGCTGATCCAGCTGTGCCAAGGAGGTGCTGGCATTGGGAGGGACATCAGAAGCCATCCAGCTGGATGGAGTCCACATAGCCCCGCTCCCCTCCTGGGATCCTGCAGGCAGGTGGTTGGCATCCGTGCTCATGTTGGCAGCTGTCCCATCGGGAGGAGAGGGAGCAAAGGGCTGCAGGGCCTGGATGTGGTTGGGGATGGATGATGCTAGAGCATGGGTGATGCTGGGGAGGGGGATGGCTGGTTTTGCCTGCTAAGGAATGGAGGCTGCTGAAGGATGGAGGCTGCTGCCAGGAGCTGGATTCTGTTGGGGGACGAGTGGCTGCTGCCTGCCAACGGATGGTGCTGCCGGGAGATGAAGAATACTGCCGGGGTTGGAGGATGCCGCCTGGCAGGTACGCTTCTCAGCATGCAGATGGTTCAAAGAGAGACAGAGAGAGAGCAAGAGGCAGAAATGTGAGTTTTCAGTGCCTGTAGCAGCAGCAGCTGCAAAATTGTGCTCTCTGCTGCTGCTTCCTTAATTGTCAAATCGCTGTCACACACCTCCGGTAGCTCCAATCACAGGCCGCCCTCCCACCGGCGAGGGTGCCTTTGATTTGCTTCACGGCGAGACAATAGTGTACTGCAATATGCAGCCCTCGGAAGCTTCGGCATTGACCGATTCAGACAATGGACGCAGAGCCAGGGGGTGCGCTGTAGCGCTGTCATTTGCTGCGACGCCTCTGCAGCAGTGGCCGCTGGCCGTTAAATACAAAGGAATAATAATAATTAAACTTTTCCTCTTCACTGAGGTGTTCCCCAGACCTTAATTATTTCATTAGCCCCTGCAAGGAAGGTACATAGAATGAACAAACTTTACCGCTGCTGAGCAGTACTCCTACTCTGCAGACAGCCGCAATGACATCAACAGGCTCCGGGCACAGGAAGGTCCTAATCAAGGTGAATAAAGTTAGCGGGATCTGGCCTTTTTAAAGTAAAAGACAGGCCATTCTCCTTCCATTTTAATCTGAGTTATTCTCATTTGCTTGAATCATTTCTGGCATGTTTCCACAAGAAGGTACAACTTTCTGATCAGGAGTTTCACCTTTAAAATCAATGCCAACCCTTCCCCCTTCTGTTTGATATTCTCCTTGCCAGTGCTCTGAAAATGGCTGAGGGAAATGCTTCCTTTTGCAGGATCTCCACTGTCAGTCCGAGAAGCCTGTTAGAAGGTGGGGGGGAGGTTCATAATACACAGATCAAACAGTTGCCGGTAACCCTGCGTAATAGCTGCTGGTTGCATTGCAGGGGCTCACAACCGGCAATACGGGCATCTGGGCGAGGGGGAGAGAGGTTCACGGCAAAATTGTCCCCACTCAGTAGCAACATTTACATTTATCATCCCAAAGGACTGCGCAAATCATATACGTACAGGACTCAAGGAGGTACCTCTGGGAGACAGTCATGCAGGCGAGCGGCACGCCGCACAATGCAAGGTGTCACCACATGGGCTAGGCATCTGAGGAAGGAAGGTTTCCTTGGCAACTAGAGATGGCCCTCCCTGATTGGCTAGCGCTCAAGTGTTTGGTTTGAAATCACTTCCCACTGCAGAGAAGAGCAAAGGGTTGGGGTTTGCCTCCCCCCCCCGTGCCCCCCAGATGGAATTTCTCTTGCCAGTCTACTGAAGTGGACACAGAAGCAGAGCAGGGAAAAGGAAGGAAGGGAATCAAATAAACCAGTGGTTCTCAATCTGGGGGTCTGCTCAGACTATGTCTGAGGGGTCTGAGGGCTTAGACTGAAAACTGACTGAACAGAATTCAAGTATATATACACAGACAATAGATTTCCAAAGGGGCCCACGCCTCCCTTCGTCATTTCCAAAGGGGTCCGCAAATGAGAAATAAAAAGGTTGAAAACCACTGAAATAGACCAAGCGAAAACCGAGTGCAGAAGTCATTCTGATCCCCTGACTCTCCTTACTCCACAAGCAGTCCCATTGGCTCGGATTATTCGTGGAGTAAAGTCCCATTTGGCGTGTGTAAGGGTATCAGAATCCATCCCTCCGGGAGCAAGGGAAGGATTCTCTGAACAAGCCCAGTGGGGAAAGGGCAGAAAGAACAAGGAGCAGAGTGAGCTGGAGCTCTAGAATGAAGCAGACAGCTGGCCTAGAGAAAGGGACCTGGGGAGGAAATGTGGACACTGATTATGCCTAGTGAGGTGCAGCTAAAGCAATGACCCCAGCCGGACCCAGAGGGGAAGCCTGGCTGCCCCAGACCAACCAGGTGTGATGTGGAGGAAAATCAAGGTGCAGCCATCAGCCCGTAGGAATGGAGTAGTCAGCTGTGATGGTAGCAAGGGATTTGACCACCAGTGTGTCTGTTCTTTTCTAGAGAGACAAGGTGGGTGAGGGAATATCTTTTATTGGACCAACTTCTGTGAGGGACAGAGACAAGCTTTCGAGCCACATAGAGCTCTTCGTTGGGTCCCCTTTTCTATTCGTTTTCATTTTGCTTTTTCTGTTCATTTATCATGAGTATCTTTCTTTGGCATCTCCACCTGGGGGTCGCTATCAGAACAAGCCAGTCTTATCTTGGTAGTGGAGCTGGCAGGGGATTTGTCCATGGCTTCACATTTCCATCAGAAAATGTAGATTCAGGGAAACTGCAACTTTTTGTGCAAAGGTATCAGTTCGGCCAAACTTTCATTGGGAAGATTTCTCCGATCTCACGCGGAATTTCCGGAGGGAGAATGAGAGATGTGGGAGATGGGCAATGGGAAACCCAGGTTCAAGTCCTTGCACTGCCTCATTCAGACCAGAAACTTGAACTTGGACCTTCCATCTCTCAGATGAGTCTCCTATTCTGGGGTGGGTATCTCGCTCTTCCTCCCCCCAAAAAAAAAATTGGAAAGGTCTTGGGTTTGTTCTGATGTAGAATGGAAACGAATGTTGAAATTCTGAGGTTTTTTTGCCAAACAGAATTCTTGTTTTCCAGCCAGCCCTACTCTGTAGCAGCTGTGTGGTGTCTATCAGGGGTCCTTTGACAATATTTTGAATATGTCTGTGTGTTTGAGTTTTCATTCCAGGGCTGGAGGACTGTGGCGATGGGAGTCCCAACCCGCCCCAGGAAATAGAAAAGGAACTGGATAGTTTACATCAGGGAAATACTTGCTCTGGGTTTTCTGCTCTGAAGTGAGCACCACTCACAGCATCCTCCACATGGGTTCTCCACAGCGTATTTTATTTGGAAAATACGTATGTATATCTTGTAACACGGTGGCTTGCTCATGGGCTGGAGAGCCTGGGGCTAAGGCAGCCTGGATTAAAAGAGGAGATTTACCTGAGGGGAATCAGGTGATTTAACATAAAAGGCAGCAGGAAGCTTCAGGGGGTGTGGCTGGTTGGGAGGCTGGGGAGGTGGGGGTCAGATGGACGGCCAGAGCTCTGTCCAGAGAGGGCTGGGAACTGGTGGCTTCAGGTAGAGCGTATGGTTTTGGACTTATGTTGGATTATTTTGTGATCACGGCTCCTACTGTATTTAGTATTGAACCAGCCCCAGAAAGAGGTGCTAAGCCACAACAAAGACTCTGTGGAGTGTGAGGGGGCTACCAAAGGGAAGGCACTGCAGAGAGACCTGTGGCCACAAGTGGGTGCTCATATAGCTCCTGAAAGCTTTGTGCTGGAAGGTATCCCAGCAGCAGACACACCGCTTCTGGAGTAAGTGACTGGAAATGGGATTGGTCAATCTGTCTATTTGAGACATGCGATGTCAGCAAGAAAACGACACACTTCTTTTTATAAATAAAGACATGATGGAAGGAGGAATCGAACAGGCTGGCAGAGGTTCTGGAGCAGGTTGGCTGTCCCATCACCGGGTTAATTAAAATGTTCCCAAAGCATTATATAAATGTTATAACGCAAAGGTTTCAGAGTAGCAGCCGTGTTAGTCTGTATCCGCAAAAAGGAGGACTTGTGGCACCTTAGAGACTAACAAATTTATTTGAGCATAAGCTTTCGTGAGCTACAGCATCCGTACATAAGCTTTCGTGAGCTACAGCATCCAATGAAGTGAGCTGTAGCTCACGAAAGCTTATGCTCAAATAAACTTGTTAGTCTCTAAGGTGCCACAAGTCCTCCTTGATAACACAAAGGGTGTGTCTCCAGTAGTCTGGGACACCTGATTCTCAGCATTTCATCACAGGCCTGTTTCTTGTTCCTGAGGAAGGAAATGGTGGTACCTTGCAAAGGAGTGTACTACCCCTTTAAGGGACAGCCAGGTGCTCACAACCAAAACAGCCTCGGGTAATCAAGAGGGCTACCTGCTCCACCTGAAGGCTGTCCTATTGAAACAGGAACAGGAAGCAGAGCAGAGAGGCGACTAGAAGCTATCCAGTTTGTAAGTGGTGGTGAGATCTCTCCCTTGCTGCTCCAGAAGAGAAGCCTGACCAAGTAGAGGCTTTGTTTGAGGACTTTGAGTTAAGGAGCTCTGAAGCAGGGTCCTAAGGGCCTTTGCTCTGATTACAACTGCTCCTTCCATGAGACTCTATTCAAGGAGACGGACTCGTTTGGATTGTGTTTGTTTTTTGGCTTCCCTTGACACAGATCCTTTGCAGGGAACATTCTGGTGTCCCATCTGTGGAAACTAAAGTGGGGCTCACCAGCAGTACCTCACCTGACCACAAGGGGTTGCGCAGGGAGGGCCCCCACCTTTACATGCCTGCGTCACCAGCTCCGTTAACACGTGCCCACCGTCCCATCTCGCCATCCCGAGAACATAAGTGCTGTCTGTGACCACTGCCATGGGCCCCACCTGCTGAGTCGGGGCATCTGGCTGCGCTTCAGAGGCCGTGGCCAGTTAATTCCGGTGCAGCCCACAGTCTCCTCCAACTTCCTGCTGTGCCAACACTCACCACTTGGACCGCGGCTGAGCCAGTTTCACAATGACATGAGAAACTCCAGCCCTCGTCCAATTTCTAGCCCTGCCCAGGGGGAAGGCCCCTCTGATTGGTTGCCTCTTCCACTTCCCTGCCTCCTGGGGAAGAACAGCCAATCAGGGCTGCTTTGGCAGCAGGGAGAGCTCTCCCCTCCCCAGCCCTTCGGGACCCAAAAGGAGATTTGGGGTAAGGGAGAGCAGAGAAGGGAGCAGAAAAACCCCATCAGCTTGGGGCGACTCTGCTCCCTCCCCACCCCACCCCCATGAGCAATGGACCAGTCTGCTCTCAGCTCCTCCTCCCACCCCCTCCATCCCTGCGACACTGACCGGGGTGGGGGTGGAAGACCCCTGGAGCTGCAGGAGGAGCAGAGGTGCAGTGAGGGGCACAGGGTGCTTGTAGGGCAGGGGGGCTGGGCAGTATTAATTGCTGGGCTGGGGAGCAGGCAGATTTGGGGCTGGGGGTGCAGAATGAGTTAGAATTTGGGGGGTTAGGGAGAAGCTGGAAGCTTCGCCCCACCCGGCAGCCAGTGAGCGCGCCGAGAGCAGGGGCCAAATCACCTCACAATATAAAATTGGGAGAGATGGCGGCACTTGTAACTGTCTCACACACGCACTGGGGTGAGCAGAGGGGGGGTCAACAATCAAAAGGCAGCCCCAAACCCCCATGCGTCGCCTTTAAAAACAAAAACCAATTCCTGATTTTGGGGGCAGTCCTCATGATTTTTTGGAGTCTGACTCATAATTTTTGACCCTTTGGAAGTTAGCAATACGGTTTCTGGCACTTGTTTTGATGACCTCTTCCTTGCCCTCAAGCAGTCTGCTTACACACGTCCAACCGCCATCCATCATTTCTTCTACAAGGTGTCTCCCTCCACAACTTGTTTGCAGCGGTGCTGTAGCCATGTTGGTCCCAGGATATTAGCGAGACAAGTTGGGGGAGGCGATCTCTTTTATTGGACCGACTTCTGCGGGGGAAAGAGAAGCTTGCCAGTGACCCAAAGAAGAGCTCTATAGGACTCCAAAGCTTGTCTCTTTCACCTACAGAAATTGCTCCAGTAACAGAGATTACCTCCTGCACCTTGTCTTTCCCTTCACAACTGACTGCTGTATGGAAAACACTAAAATACCCGGGGCCAAATCCTCAGCTGGTGTAACTGGGCACAGCTTCAACTTTATGCTGATTTATACGAGCGGAGGCTCTGAGGAGGTACAGATGCCCTGAATACCGCCCAATGCATTTCATTATAGCAACTTCCCCATTGCTTTCTGTGTCTTGCTGGAGGATCCTGAACATTTAAATGTGGTGAAAGTGAAGCCTCAGTCTGGCAAGCTCATACGAACATTCTTAAAAGACACTATGGCCAAGTAATACATTCTGTTCTGGAGGTGGGGGTGCCGTGTTAAACATGGTTCCTGTTACAGCAATAAACCGGAAGGTGTGCAATAAACCAGTGTAATGGAACGCAGATTACATTGAATTGCTCCAAGTGCTAGAATTGAACAGGAAATGATTAAATACTCTTTTACTGTAAAGGAGGAAAGTGGTGTGCTCCAAAACTTCTTAGCAATTACCGAGGTTTTAGCAATTACTTATTCCTATCATGGAATTTGGCTTGAAACAATAAAGAATTAATCCCGTGTCCTGAAATCTAGTGTTTAATTAGTATAGTGAGTGATTAGAAACATCATCAGCTGGCAAGTGAGATCAAGAGTTCCATGTACTGTGATAATAATGTATCATGGGCTTTCATATATGTCTGAATGCGTGGCATTTTGCAAAGGCATACCATGTCCATGCTCACATTGCTCTGAATATTGTCAGCTGGACGTGACACACCAGTAGTTGAAACCAACTTGTAACTTACAGATGAGGCAATGCTGATGTCTTAGGTTGGTCTTGTGGGGCTGGGACTCAGGAGATCTAGATTCCATTCTTGGCTATGTCACAGACTTCCTGGGCCTCAGTTTTCCATCTGTAAAATGGGAATGATAAATCCTTCTTTTCTCTCACCATTTTTCTGTCATGTCCGTTTAGACTGAAAGCTCTTCGGGCCAGGGACTGCCCCTTACTGTTTGTTTATGCAGTGCCTAGCACAATGAGGCCTGATCTTAGTCAGGGCCTCTAGGTGTTATTGTAACATAAATAAATAACAAAAGTTATGCAACTATCAACTCATGCACTATTTTTTAAAAAAAAATCAACCTACCATAAAAATCTCTCTTTCCACTTCCTCCGTGTGAAATTCCCCCACACCTAAATTTCTTTGGTCTGAGGCCAAGTGCTGGACTGTTGACAGGTTTAAGGAGTAATGTCTTATAGCCCATTTGGACTGGGAATGGAAATTTTGTACCATGGGATAGGAGATATTCACGGCTTTCCAGTGAGTGCTTGTTTCTAACCCTGCCAGGTCCTTGAGATCTAGAACTTTAAGGCCATGGCATTTGCATGTCCAGAAAAGCTATTTGAGGTCATTGTAGAGGATCTCAAATTGATTGTTTTTCACTTGTTTCTGCTCAGTCAGACTCATGGTAACTGTAAAAATTGGGATTTCCATCCCAAATTGGGATGAAAAGTCAAAACATTTTGTGGAAAGGAAAGCTTGAAAATATTTCAGTTCGGAAATGGTGAAACAGTTCTGATTGAAACAAAACATTTTGACATTCTTGAATTCAGAACTGTGCTTTTTTTTAATTTGGTGAATGGAACTGAAAACATTTCATTTCAGCATGGTTCAACTTTAATCTGTGTCCCCCCTGTGTCCCCCTGCTGTAGTACCTCATGGGAGACATAGTTTAAGTTGCTCATGCCTTCATTATCCTCCCTGGGCGAGTTTCCCTGGTCAGATTACATCTCACGTGAAAAGTGAAAATTTTCAGAAAAAAAAATATTTTGGCAAAATCAAAACATTGATTTTGCAGAAACTGCATTTTCTGCAAACAAAATAAGAAACCAAACCCACTATATCAATGGAAAATTCCCAACCAACTCAAGTGTAACTAAGGGAATTGGAAAGGTAGAAAATAGTAGTCCCAACAAAAATTTGAAAACAGTTTTAGAACCTTCTGAATTTGTGAGACAAACTGGGTGAGATAATATCTTTTAATTGGACCAACTTCTGTGCATGAGAGAGGCAAGCTTTCGAGCGATACAGAGCTCTTCTTCAGGTCAAAACACATGGTCTCTACTTGCCAGATGATGATGTTTCTGGTGACTCAGTATACTAACAACTAAATGCTGTACTGTAGCACACAGGATTAATTCTTAGTTTTTCAAGCCAAACTCCATGGTAGGAATAGGCTGGTGGTAACTGCTAAAACCTCAGTAATTGCTAAGAAGTGTTGGTGCACACCACTAGCTTGGGACCAACATGGCTACAACAATACTGCATAGATCCTGACTGTGTGTAAAATAGGTGCCATACAGAAAATATACAATGGTGTGGTGTAAAGGTTTTACAGGCCTTCATTGAGATGATTAGCGAAACTCAATTGTGGTTTTCACCTCTCAAGTGGTAAGAAAATATATATGGAAATTTATTTAAATTTTGAAAAATGACAACATCTCCCCCAGCTCTAGTGTTGAAAATTACTGGGAAAAATATTATTGAAAAATGTCTTTGTTTTGGGGCAGAAACTGAATTTCCAATGAAAATGTTTGGTGAAAACTCAAAATTTGGAAAATGCCCACCAGCTGGACTCATGAGTGATATGGCCATTCCCAACTCATGCTTATGAAATCTTTATATGACACTTCATGTATCCTCCTGTATATTCTCTCTCTTGCTCTCATTGGTTGTGAATTTTCATGCCTGTGACTTAGGTTGGATCAACAGCTTTGGAAGGTCCCTCCTTATCAATATAATAATAATTAATAATATTATGTCTTGCCTTGCTGCCTAAGAGCCCCAATCACAGACAAGGACTTCATGGTACTAGGCACTGTACAAACACATAACAAAGAGACAGTCCCTGCCCCCAAAAGCTTACAATCTAAGTAGAGGTCGAAAGACAAGACAAAGGGGACACAAGGAAAGACAACAGGTGAATATAGACAGACAAAGGGGACACAAGGAAACAATGAGACAACACTAGTCAACTTGATAGCAGTCTTAGCATATCAGCTGTCTAACTATTGTCAAGTGTTCTGTAGGCATCACAGCAAAGGAGAATTTTAAGGAGGGATCTCCAGAAGATCCATTGCCCAGGACAAAGTGAAGCAGTTTATCCCAGGATCACCTACAGAATTCTCTCATACCCTGAACTGGTGGGACAATGCTAAGTGCTATATGGAGCATATTCTGATCCCATTAATACCATCGGACTCCACAAATCCTATCAGTGCTACTCAACCTGAGCAAAGGGAATCAAGATCTGCCCGAATGGCAATGCCTATGAATAAATGAGAACACTGTGTCCCCTCTTCTAAAGTTGTCCTGTGGGTGCCTACTGCGTGCCAAAGTCTGTACTGTGCTAGACTTTGGTGAAGCACAACCAAAAACACCAGAAGAAACAGAATTCACAAAATTATCCCTCCCGCTTTATTGGAAGAACTTCTCTTAGGAGGAAATCCACCTCCCAGAACCCAACTGAATCCTGAGGAGATCCACAGGAGGTCAGGAGAAGGAGGAATCCTTCCCCTAAGACATGGAACAACAGTAGAGCTATTCCACAGAAGATATTCCCTCCTCATGCCCCCAGTTACAGAGGAGAGGGAGGCAAGAGTTTGTGTGGTGCAGGTCATTAGTCCCTTCTCTGGTTCACACTGCGCCACCACCAAACTCCCCTATCCCCTGCTGCACAGAGACCCACCCCAGGAAGGATGTGCAAGTCTCATGCGTAGCCCCCACAGTCCTAGAAACCTTATATTGCTGTAGCACACTGGTTCCACTGCCAGGGGTTTTCAGCACCTGTAACGGGACTCAGGATTTACCCTCTATAGAAAGAAGAAAATATGCTTATCTTGTAACGCCGCCTGCTCTGCACGTGTCTGGGTGAAAAACTGTGTTTGCTCAATCTGGATTTAGGGAAACTGTTCCCTGCACTGTATTTGTTTATCTGCTAAGCAATCAATGGGTGAGGCTTTGCATCTTTTGACAGCTGGCTAATGAAAATACGTCCTGTCCTCCCTACAATATGGTCAGCCTAGAGTTTCATCTTCAAGCATGAAGCTTTTCTCTTTGGTGCATCTTTTTGGATTCAGCAACTATGGAGCTACAAACCCACTCCTTCTTGATTTCATGAACTGTCTGAAGTAATTTCATATGAGATACAGTGCTAGTGCTGAAGGCTTATTGCTTAGACTTCCTTACCACAGCTGGTATGCGTTAAGGTAATGCATTCAAAGCACCTGTAATCTAATACATGGAGGGTGAAATCCTGGCCCCACTGAAGTCAAAGGGAATTTGACTGGATACTCATCATTTTTGAATGTATTATTGTGAAACACTCACTGAGTCCGTAGGGCTCATTTTCAGTGTAACATTAAAAAATGTTCCTTTCTGTTGGTATAATTAGATTTATTATTTGTATGATGGTGGCACCTACAGGTCGCATCTGAAATCAGTTCCTTCCAGACCAGTGCTAGGTACAGACCAGTTCATACACGTGGACAAAGACAGCCCCTCTCCCAGGAACTTACCTTCTCGACAGGAAAAGGGGAGGAGGCAGCAAGGATTTGGGGGAACTTGGACACAAAGAAACCCAGATCTCACAGGAAGTCTGTGGGAGAGCCACGTAGAGCAGAACCTCGGCGTGACGAACACCTCAGGAATGGAGGCTGCTTGTAAACTCTGAAATGTTCAGAACTCAGAACAAAACGTTCTGGGTGTTCTTTCAAAAGTTTACAACTGAACGTTGACTTAATACAGCTTTGAAACTTTACTATGCAGAAGAAAAATGCTGCTTTTAACCATCTTAATTTAAGTGAAACAAACAGAAACAGCTTCCTTACCTTGTCAAATCTTTTTCTTTCTTTTTTACTTTCCGTTTATTATTTTAGTAGTTTACATTCAACACAGTACTGTACTGTACTGCTTTTTTAGTTTGGTCTCTGCTGCTGCCTGATTGCATACTTCGGGTTCCAAATGAGGTGTGTGGTTGTTGACTGGCCAGTTTGTAACTCTGGTGTTCATAACTCCAAGGTTCGATTGTATTGAACTTGCCTCTCTTGAGTTCTGGTTTATTGCCTTAACTCCAAGACCACCCTTTTCCCTAAAAATTGCTGCTAATGCCCCATATCCTACTTTCTGTCTTCTCACTCCAACTATTCTGGTAGTAGCATTATGACAAACAACAGTAGTATCTTCTGAAAGTTCATGAGGCCTCTCTCCCTTATGCTCCTCTAATGTGGCCTTTATCTGTAGTCTTTACATTCTTCCCATGCTTCCTGCAGGACTCTCCTATGTGGGGAACCCATATTTAATAATGGGCTCTTCCATCCAGCTGGGAAAGGTATAACAGGATCTAATGGCTGGAAGTTGAAGCTAGACAAATTCAGACTGGAAATAAGGCTTACATTTTTAACACTGAGAGTAGTTAACCATTGGAACAATTTACCAAGGGGTCATGTTGGATTCTCCATCTCTGATCATTTTTAAATCAAGACTGGATGTTTTTCTAAATGATCTGCTCTGGGAATTAGTGTGGGGAAGTTCCCTGGCCTGTGTTATACATGACGTCAAACTAGGTGATCACATTGGTCCCTGCTGGCCTCTTCTGCTTAGCCTAGACGCAATGTGCTTCAAATGGCACCTGACCAGGATTCATCACGGAATTTGGTCCTTGGAACCTATAACTCTCTGAACTGCAGCCTGTGATCATCGTTAGGTAAATGGTTGTAAACTTTAGTATTCTGTCTCTTGTACCAAAACACATTTAATGGTTTATTTTTTCATGTCAGAAGCAAAAATCCACCTTGAGACAAAGCCGAAGGACACAGAGGGTGTCCCCATCACCTGAGTTCATAATGCATGTGCGTACTGCTCATCAAGTACTATCTATCATTATTGTGTATTACTGTAGCATGTAGGACCCCCAGTCATGGACTAGGACCCCACTGTGCTAGGCACTGTACAAACTCAGAACAAAAAGCCCTTACACTATAAGTGGTGGCAGAATCATCTCATTTATTTTATTTAGATGGTATCTTTCCACTCTGCCCTACGTAAGGGGTTTGCATGTAACCGCCGCACCCAGGGGCAACCCAGAGCATGAGTCCTTCCCTGGGCCCCGCCCTGCTCTAGGTGTGAGGAGTAAATTTCTTTTGTCCTCTCTGTGGAGCAGTTTTCTCACCCCTGTGACCTCAACCAGTTACTCTGGTTGGCAAGCCGAGGGGGTGGAGCCAGGCTCTCCTCCCACTTCCCGCCCCTCTCCCCCTCCTCCTCTGTCACTCCTTTGCAATGGAGGGTGCCTGGCAAGTGCCCCCTGCTCTCTCCTACTGCCCACTGTGTTGACAGTCACGCTCTGTGCAAGGCACTGAGGAGGCCCTTTACCCCAGCACTTTCAAGTAAGGGCTAGGACAACCTGAGGCTTAGATTTATACAGGGCAAAAAAGATCATGTATCCCCTCACTCCAGGTGCCCTTAACCTCATTTGAAATACCTGTACGTCAAAGTGTCTTCATTCTGAATATGCTGAATTGCCATTTTACAATTGTTACACATTTTGCTACCACCGCAGATGCCACTTCCCTTCTCGTTTGCTGGGAGATTTAATCCATCTATCATCTGCAGATTCCTGGAGAGATTTTGTCTTCAGCATTGCACAGAGACCTGTGCAAGAAAACCCAGGGGGAGCCAGACTAGCTGTGAGCTGGCAGCATTTCCAGCCCTTGTTGTGGTTCGCCAAAGCAGCTTTCTCTAGAAAAGCCAATAATGTACATGTGATGAGGGGGCTGATTAACCAGAGATTTTGAATTCCGTAGGACCGGCTGGGAACCGTTGCCTGCGGTTCGTCAGACGAAGGCTTTGTCAATGGTGTGCTAACTCGCTTTTAAATCATAGACCCAAATCCTCAGCTGGTGCAAATCAGTGCAGCTCCATTTATTTCACTGGGGCTAGGCTCAGGATCTGGCCCGGTACCTGTCGAGCGATATCTGCGTGGTGTCTCCTCCCAGAACTGACTAAAAGGACGGCGCCTTGGTTACTCAGCTGTCGGTGTATGCAGGGTCAGAGTCGCAGACGTGAGTGACCAGAACAAGTTTTACTGCTCTGTGCTAATGGCAGCCTTGCAGAGGTGTAGCCCACCCTTAGTCGCTGTAGCGCTCTCATGGCTGGGCTTCTCCATCTTATGAGCCTCTCCTGCCTGAGCTAAAAGAGCGAGGTCACCGAACAGCCTGCTACAGCCTTGGTGCGGTGACCAAGGTCTTTCCGCTCAGGAAGTAGAGGCAATATTTAGCCTCCAGAACCTCGCAAGGCCTGGCAGCCAGGAAAGAAGCTTCATTTGATTTATAAGCTGAGCACAACTGATGAGGAATCACTGAGGCACATTAAACACGGGATCTCAAGGTGCCGCTTTAGAGTCTCTTTTCAGAGGTGAACTGCATTTGCCTGCCTGCCTATAGGTTAATGCCAACGAGCTAGACCCTCAGCGGGTGTAAATCAGCATAACTCCATTGACATCAGTGTGGTTATGCCTATTTACGCCAGCTGGGAATATGGCCCTGCTTTTTACTGCTGGCAGCTAGAATGTACCCACCATTGGACAAATGGGGGTGCTTATGGGGAAAAGGATTACTCCATACAGCCAATTCTATGCTCTGATAAATAGGGCTGGACAGGAAATGATTTTTTCCTGCAAAAAATTTCAGTGAAAGGAAACTTTTATTTACAGAAAATCTGAAAATCCAAACCCCAAATTTCATTGTTTCCAAAACCAAAAAAACAAGAACAAAAAAACAATTTTGGGGTTTGTCCTCACTGGACAGGAGGAGATTAAGGAGCAGCTCTGGGCTATGGAGGCTCTGCCCCTGCAGAATATACTCAGGTTAGAGGCAGGCTTTAAAAGGCAGCGAGACAGCTCAGTGATGGGCTGGCAGAGGAGGGAGAAGGACGTGCTCTGGGAGCTCCAGGGAAGGACATGAGCTGAGCCCACACCAAGCCAGGGAATTGAGGAGCAACAGGAGACGGAGACCAGGGCTGGAAGCCAGCATTCCCCAGGGGCGGCTGATGGGGATGCAGAATGAGGGAGGAAGTGACCCAGGGAAGCTGACTTGAGGCTGATGAAAAACACCATCAGGCGAGCGAAACGGAACCAGCCTCCCAGGACCCTGGGTCGGAATCCGGTGGCTTGGGAGGGCCCGGGCTCCCCCAGAACTGTGCCCACGAGGCGGGGTTGCCGCCAGGGAAGAACTGTTGGGTGTGACTTTCGCCTTGGGCCCTAACCGCTGGGCAGGAGAACCTGCTCCTCCTCCCAGGATTTCAGACAACCCCCCTGCCCCCCGCCCCCAACATTTTAAATGAAAATTGGTGGGAGTTTTTTTTGGTGAAAATTTCTATTTTTATCTAGAAGCCCTTTTCCACCTAAACAAATATTTTGCCGGGGGATGTTCATCCCACTGCACTGATGGAGCGGAGGTGTTCCACCCGCACAGCACTCCCCTACCTTCCGCTTCTCCCCACCCAGCACCCAACTCAAACTCTGCTTTTCACCGATGCTCCCTCTGTGTCTCCCACATTCCCACTCACAGGCCATGCTCCCACCTGCAGCCCTATGGGCCTCTGGGTTTCCCCCAGACCCCCATGCACAAACCTGTTCTCTGCCTGAGCCCTACAGCCCTGCCCCCACTTTCCTCTGAAAACTCCCATGCCCCTGCAGCCCCACTCCTCAGGGTGGCCCTAATCCTGCACACACAGAAGCATATGAGTAAACTTACTCAGGCAAGTCTATGGGGCTACTCTGCTGAGTAAAGTTGCACATATTCTTGAATGTTTGCTCCTTACCAGTAGGGCTGTCTGTGGGGAGGCAATCCTTTCATCCTCCAAATCAAAGCTTCTGTGTTTTTTTAAAGCCAGAAGAGGGCACTGTGATCACCTACCACAGTGTTTCTCAGCCTTTTGGATACCCGGGACTGGCTTGCGTCAGGGAGATCTCAGGGACCCGTCATTGAGAAACACTGCTCTAGCCTGACCTCCTGCATGACATAGGCCAGAGAACTGCCCCCAATCATTCCTGCAGGGGCGGGAGTGATACTGCCTTTTTACCTGGGTGACCATGTTTGAGTCCAACAACTTGTGGTTGAATCAGACTGCATTTTGTAAAAAGACATCAATCTCCATTTAAAACCTTCAAGTGGCGCTGAATTTATCCCTGCCTTTATTAAGCTGTTAATTACTTTCATTATTAAAAAGTTGTACCCCAGCTAATACATCTTGTTATACCTTTGTCTGCTAGCTTAGAGAGAGCCCTAAAATCAGATATCTTCTCCTGGGTAGGTACTTAAGAGGTGGTTTGATCAATCTATTACCTTCTCTTTGATTAAAATGAACAGAGTGAACTCCTTAAATCTCTCATTGTAAGGCATGCTTTCCAGTCAAGGTATTTTAATAGAGATGAGAGAACACTGAGGACTAATAGCAAGATCCGATTTTAAAAATAAACTATAGCAGTGCAAACATGTTCGTGATTGTGATGATATATGATTGAAACATGACCATTTATATCACAAATATTGCCACTCTTAAACAATTGCCACAAATCTTGTACAAAGTACATCATGTAAGGTGTCAACGGAAAAGTTATGATTTGCTGAGTAAGAGTATCCTATTTATATGCATGTATCATTTTTGTATCTGAAGTTATGGATATAGGCTATATAGAGCTATATCTCAACTGTATTTGCTCCTGGGATAACACCCACAAAGTAGTTTACATCCAGGCTAGCCAGCACATTGTGAATGGACCATTCAAGCTGGTGGCCCATTAAAGAACACAATAGGCCACAGAAGAAGCTTGTCCCCGCCCGCTGAGCCTTCCTGTAGACCCTTTAGCCAGAATATGGGTAATGGCTGTTCCTATGAGTCATCAAAGCATGCAAAGGCATGTGACTAGCTCATGTGGCCCTGGACTCCATCTTATGCCTGTAATTTTCCACAAACTAAGTCTGGGAGCAGTCCCTCCATTTACGTATAAAGGACCCTGGAAGCGTCTCCGTTTTGTCTCTTTCCTGATCTGATTTCTGGACTTGTGCTAAAGGAAGCATTTCAATCAATGGACTGAGGACCTTCCAATCTTTTGGAAATTACTAGAGACTTTACGAGCCAGCAGTCTGTAACAGCACTGCTACAAACCTGCTCCAAGAACTTTGCAATGATTGTATGTATTTGACTTCCTTCACCATTTTAACTCTCTCCTCTTTCTTTTCTCTTATAAATAAACCTTTACACGTTAGGTACTAAAGGATTAGCAGCAACGTGATTATTGGGTAAGATCGGAGTTATACAGTAAAAGCTGTTTTATCCAGAATGTTGGGGGAATGGGGGGTGCTGGTAAGTTAAACATGTCGGTTAACTAAGAGGGTCTGGGATAGGGTGCAGGGTGCGGGCTCTGGGAGGGAGTTTGGGTGTGTGAGGGGGCTTGGTGCAGTCGATTGGGGTGCGGGAGGGGGTGCAGGGTGCCGGGGGCTGCTCCTAGATGGAGGCAGTTCCCAGCCAATGGGAGCTGCGTTGCTAGTGCTCGGGGAGGGGCGGGGGCAGCGCGCAGAGCCACCTGCCGCACCTCTACCTAGGAGCAGTCAGGACAGGTCGCTGCTTGCAGGGAGCTGCCCTAGGAGAGCAGCCCCAGGATCCAGCACCCCGCGCCTCCTCCCAAGACCCCTCCTGCACCCAGACTCTCTCCCAGAGCCTGCGCTCCACACCCCTTCCCATGCCCAAATCTGCTGCCGGCCCCGCACCAACCGGACTATAAACTGGAATTTCAATGAAGCTCAGAAATGCTGGTTTATAGAGCTTTCCAGCTGGTGAAGTGCCGGATAAATCAGCTTTTGCTGTCTATTGACCTATGTGGCTGAGCTCTTGGGATTAGAAGGATCCTTTGTTTGATGAAATTGGTTTTAAATAGGTTTCAGAGTAACAGCCATGTTAGTCTGTATTCGCAAAAAGAAAAGGAGTACTTGTGGCACCTTAGAGACTAACCAATTTATTTGAGCATGACCTTTGTGAGCTTCAGCTCACTTCATAACCACTCATCACAAAGTCCAGTGTCTGGGTGGTGAAGTGAGTGCTGGAATGCTAAAGGAGACTGCATTTCTGACTTCTTGTTAACCATTGTGGTGAGACAGAAATTTACTTTTGTTACTGACTTGATATATCTGATGGTAGAAAAACCACCTGTGTGGGATGAGTCTTCCCTATTTCTCAGCAGTTTGTCCTGAACCTGTCATCCACCACTGTGACCCACTGGGGCACGGTGACAGTGATGCATTGCTCTTTGGATAACTTTTACATAGATCAAAATTTTTTCCCCATTTTCAATGTCCCTTTGATGAAGAAATTGGACTGACTTCCCTTCTCTGCAAAGGATTTTGGGTAAGGAAGCTCTCTGTCAAACACTGAGCTCTCCCCCCTTCCTTCTCACCTCCCCTTCCCTCCCCCAGCTAGGGAGTCAGAGTTGCAAGGCTGGTGCAGAAGGGTCACCTGGAAGAACCTCAGCTTGTTCTAAGATGGATGGAGAACTTTGGATGGGCAAATAGGCTGATGTTATGGAATGATATCCTTTGTTGTTGTTTTAGTTCTTTAGAAGGGGGGCATGGGTCAGCATTCATGTCGCGCTCCCCGTCAGTACCCGGCCCGGGCTGGGAAAGCTAATGATCCAAGCAGCGGACCAAATTCGGTGATGAATGCTGGTCACATGCCACCTGAGGTGCATTGCACATACTCGAAGAAGAAGTTATTTAGAATAAATTTTGGATATATGGTTTATTACAACATTCTATAACCCACTAACCCCCTCTTTTTACTGTATGACTGCAGAGGTGTTAATGGGCCAATCTACCTCGAATGGTCCCTTTGGTTGGGTGTATCAGGCCCTTTGAGTCCCCCTACTGGAAGCCTAGCAGTCCTACCACACCCTGCCCCTAAAAGGCAGCAGTAGAGGTGGGTCCTCCAGCCTGCCTAGAGAGACTGCCGGGAACAGCCAATCAGAGCCCAGTATAAAAAGGAGCTGCTGGACAGAGCAGACCAGTTGCTGGCTGGAGCCAGAGGAATAAGGATGGTCTTGACAGAGAAGTTGCTGGCTGGAGCAAGGAGGGTGTTCCTGGCCAACTGTGGGAATGCAAGTGGGATCTTCAGCCCTGACTTGAAAGTGAAGGTGCAGGGGCTGTGGGGAAGTGGCCCAGGGAACAGTAGCCACAGTGTTAAAAGGGATGCAGCACGTGGTTGCTATTTATAGGGTCCCTGGGTTGAGACTTGGAGTAGGGGTGGGCCCAGGTCTCTTCCCTGCCCCCCCCCTCCTCTCCAGCCACAGGTCAAGTGGCCAAAAGCCCTAAAGAAGGGAAGTTTAAACAGGTCTGGGGAATGGACTGAGGACCCTAAAGAGGGTCAGCATTTGTTGACTTTGATACCCCTGGAAGGGAACTGAACTGAGAGGACTACTCAGTTGGGGTCAGTTGAGGCTTGCCAGGAGAAGAAGAGTCTCCAAGGAGGGAAATCTGGGGGGCGCTGCTCCATCCCAGAGCCGGGACCCTTTGAAAGCCAGCCCAGCTGGAGGGCTGAGCACTAAGTCTGGCGAGATGGCTAAAGATAGGCCCTGTTGGACTGATTGGGGATTGAGCCCAGGGACAGGGCTACCAATAGAGACCCAGCTAAGAGCACTGTGAGAAGACTGTGGGACTGTGTGCCCCGAAAGGGGCCTGTTTTCTTGTACATTTACAGGACATTTCTCAAGATCAGGGGGACAAAGGACAAATGATGTCCCAGGAGGTGAGGGTGGCAGCTGTGATGGCAAAGCTTGCTCCTTCCCATTTTCTCATCTTCCAGTTGTCCAGCTTTGCAGTAGGCAGCTTTCCGCCCAAAGTCTTTTTTAAGGCGAATGATGGGCAGAAAATCCTATCCCCTTGTTTACCAAAAATGATCTTAACACAGCCCTTGAATTATATCAGTAAGCCTTTTTATTTCAACCTGTGGTTTTCGACCTGCGGCCTGCAGACCCCTGGGGGTCTGCAGACTATGCCTAAGATTTCCAGAGGAGTCCACACCTCCATTTGAAAATTTTTAGGGGTCTGCAAATGAAAAAAGGTTGAAAACCAATGATTTACTAGTCTAAGCCAGTCCCTCTGTCTCCCTTTTGCACCTTCCCCCCCACAAAATTTATTGTCACAGGTTATTGTAACACTTTATGAACTTTTATCCACTTTCCCACAGTTAGGCTGACCAGTGGGGTAGACCTACCAGGCCCCAGTTATCACTACAGACCTGTCATGGAGGCAGGCACCACTCATCATGAGTAAGGGTATCAGAAGCATGTACTAGGAGTCAAGGGTCTAAATACATTAGGCCTTTTCTTTTTCTTTCTTTTCTCCCTTACACATCCTTCCTTTTCTGTTTCTCCAGCACATTTCTTAATGTCCTTTTGTGTCTCTTTGTAAGTTCTGTTCATCTTCACCTTCTGATCTCTTTTCTGTGTCTGATATCTCTCGAATGGCGAATGTCTTTCAGATCTTAGTTAGAAGCTGAAAGAAGCAAATAACATAATGGAATCTCAGATCTGAGGACTGCAATGGCCTTTCTTCTAGGAAGGGCACCAGTATCTGTTCCATGAATTCTCTCAGATACCAAATGCTGGAAGAGTGTGTTATTGTGGTAACTTACCTCTTTGCAGTAGCCAGGGTCTGAAAACGTTAATTTACATAGGGATGCAGTTGGAATGCATAGCTGGCTATTCTTTCCCTTCTCTAGACCACTGAGCTCAGGTCAGAGTGGGTCAGATTAGGAAGGGAATCAAATATATGATCTGGGGATGCAAAACTTTCTGTGAAATTGAGACTCCATGACAAACTCTGAAGATGCATTTTAATCTGCTCTGATTCTCTCAATTAACCTGTGGAAAAGGTACCAAGAAACCATGAGGAGCAAGAAAAGAGATTAGGAGGACAAGAGTTCATGCTAATAACATAACCTACCTAGAGCTTTAATTAAAGCTGCTGCTTCGTTTTTGATAAGCAGTTACTGAGACAATGACCTTTCATTTGAGTGTACAGTTGTGCCATTAGGGCCTGATTTGAAGCCCATTGAAGTCAACAGCAAGACTCGCAAGCTGGTCAAGTTCAAATATCACATGCTAAATTCTCTTTTCTCTTGGTTTAATATAGATAAAATTGCAGCATCTGCTCAGGGTAGGGTCTAGCATCTGCTCCCATCTTGATGCTCAGGCTTAGGGCAAGTTATTTGGGAATGTAGCAATGAGCTAAAATATATTAACGGACTATGCTTGCAAAACTGCTGTTTGCTTAAGCAGCTCTAATGAGAATATTCTAGTTGGCACATTGTGTCCTGTCAAGAAAGAGCTGTCATGTTTTGTTTTTTCTATTCTCCTGGAATGCCTTACAACGATTTCTATCGATTGTCTTTGTGAAAATAATGACAGCAGGGTTCATGGAGCTGTAACCTTCTTCTGCAAGGTTTAGGATATCCTGAGAGAGCGCATGTATCCTCCGTTAATAAAAACAAATGTCTGCAAGGAATGCTGTCCTTAATTTATTTTAATGAACTTTCAAATTGGAGGGGGTAGAAAGCAAACATGAGCCGGAGGTTCAGCGTGGGCAAATCTGCACTGCTCCATTGATGTTAGAGCTGGGTGGGAGCTGAGATGTCATCCCCTGGCCCCATGAGCAATTTAGATAAAATCAAACAGGTTTTTCACTTTTGTTGAAAATCTTTAAAGTTGTTCACCAAAAACATGTTTGTTTGTTTGTTTGTTTTTGGCAAGTCAAAAATCCCCCAAACTGAAAAACTTTCCATCTGGGTTTTTGACAAAATCCAGAACAATTCCAAAAGAAACAGAATTTTTGTAATGGAAATTTCCACTCCCTTGAAATGCCATTTAAAAAAAAAATTGTATTGAAAACATTTTGAACAGCTCCAATTGACATTAATGCCAGTTTACACTTGACTAGGATCTGTCCTAGTTAGTTGAAGTGACATAGTTCCAGATCAAATTGTTCTATCGTATACCCTAAAGCACTGGTGAATAAAACCAGGACTGCTCACAAGCCCTTGCTAGATCATATAGGAGCTCATTGTAGCATAAGAAAACAATAAGCTCTGGCATCAGCAGCAGACTCAGGCAGAACTCCTTGCATGGTCATGGAAAGAACCTTTCTCCTGTTAATAAGAACAGCCTTGATCCTGTAAGATGGCTCAAAGTAAGGGATGAAGAGAGGTGGAGACTATATACAGAGAGCTGGAGGGAAATATGCTCAGCATGGAGAAGAGAGGTGGACTCCACAGGCGAGTGTAGCGTTCCTGTTTGTAAATCGACTCCTGCAACTAACCTGAGCCATCCAGCTGAGTGTTTGTAGAGTGGTGCCCAGGCAATGGGAATCGGTGGTTAAAGCAGCTAGATGTGTAGGTACAGGGAAAGCGTTAGGGCAGTAGCAAACCTTACAACCAGACATGCAAAGTGCAAGTTGTTACTCGCGAGTCGGCATCGCTGTGCAAAGTGAGTTGGTTATTAGGAGTATCCAATAACTATTGTCACAAGGGCAGATGTTACAGAACAATAGTAATGAAGATGAAACCTGACTGAAAATAAAAGTAAAAGGCCTAGGTATTTCACTCCCCCGCTCTGCCCTCTGGGTTACGGACACTTACCTTGCAGTATTGTGGCAGAGGGATTCATCAAGTGGTGAATGGCTCAGCTGAGTAATTACAATAAGGCTCACTTGTGTATCCAAGGCCAAGCTGTCTCTCAAACCTCTTAAGGTACGTCTACACAGCTTGGGTTGATGTACACACCCTAGCTCCGCTCAGACTAGAAACCTAGGAATAGCAGTGTGGTGGCAGCAGCAGCTTTGGCTGGTTGCCCGAGTCTGTACCTAGGATCTCAGATGAGGTTGTATCTCCCAGCTGCTGTGTAGACATACCCTTAACGGCAAGCCTTTAACCCTTTGACACCTTTTTAGAAGGAGCAAAATATGACAGGATTACGCAGTAACATAGGTTACAGTTTCCATAGTAGCGCAGGTGATTTATATTGAAAGGAAGGGAATTGCAGGTAGATACCAACTCTGTTTTGGAAACAGAATCTTTAGAGGAGGAAATTGTCAAGTGTATTAATGACAATACCTCCGTTGTGAGGGATAATGGGGAGAGTCTGTTAGGCCAGCTGCAGGGGATAGTTGATAAATAGTTGGTCCAGGGCTTGTTGAGCAATCTGGCCTATATCTTTGGGGAGTGCAGATCACGGTAGTACCAATATAGTGTCTTAACTACAGGCAAGGGACAGTTCAAGTAGGTGCCACAAGAAGGGGGAAAGGAGTATAAGGATTTTCTCATAAGAAGGTCAGGGAAAATGCTGACTAGAGCTAGTCAAAACATGGGCTGAGCTTTCACAGGAATGTGTTCCCAGCTGCATTGCTAACAATTAGTAGTTGTTATGGTGGAAGTCACCAGGTTGTGCTGTTACGCATAGTCTTACAAGTCCTTTTCCTTAGTGTGTGAGCAAGCTTTTAGCCTTTGAAGAAATGCTGAATTGTTAGTTTTGTTGTTGCAGATTTTTACAATCCGCTGTGTCCAGCAGCAGGAGAATTTGCTTTCTGCCTTGATCCCTATCACTCGAGTCAACCTTGGAGACAGAAGCTTCCTGAATACTAGGCATTGGGATGGGGCTGAGATTTCTGGAAGAGTTGTTTCTGACCAGGAATACTGTATATAGTGTAAATAAAATCTGTTACGCTAAGAATATACCCAGACTCCATGTCACTGATTTGGGAATCCATGTCCTCCAATGGGAAACTGACCTGTGAGCCCCTAGACATGTGCAGAGGAGCAACGTTATTTTATTTTACCTTTCAGGATGATGTTATTGACCTGACCAAAGTGTAGCTATGTTCATGTTATACTGTAGAAATGGTATACTGCTCAGTGACTAACACAGAGCGCTGCGTAGGAGACCCCAAGTTATGAGCTTGTTATTGGACGTGAGGCGGTGTTACAGAGGTGAGACGTGTGTGCTCATCCAAATAATTTTGGTTTGGAAAATAAAGTTGATGAATCTGGTCCTCTCTTGAAAGTGGATTCCAATGGTTGCAGTAGATTGATATACAAACGAATAACTTATTATGGCGACACTGTTTGTGGGGCTATAGTTTCAGGGTGAGTCAGGATTTTGCCTTTGACAGGATCATCAAACCTCTCTGGATGTACACACACAAACAAACGACTTATGTTTATTGTGTGGAGTCTTTTAGCTCTTTGCATTGTATTAATGAGTAAAACCCTGATTATTATTGTACGCTAGTCACATGGGCTGACACATGGCCTTTTGGAAAAGGTATAAACATATTTGATTTGCTCAGATCCGTGGGAAGCTGGTGTCACAGGTGTTGCCCCCTTTGGACAGCTGAGTTTGAGATATCACAGATCAAAATGTAATTTACATAGTTTTAAAAATTACTATTTGTTAGAGTAGCATCTGGAGACCCCAATGGAGATGAGGGCCCAACTATTTGTTTTCATTTAATGTAGTTTTTGGATATTTTTTTAATCTTTGGGGCGGAGGGGTTGTTTGTTAAAATAAATCTAGCTAAATCTCAGAACCAAAGATCATTTCCAAATGTTTTGTTTAAAAAAGTTGAACTAAAATTTGACAGGTTTGGCTAATAAGGGAAAAAAAATCTTTTTGCCAAATTTGACCCAAATTTCTGACTAGTTTCTGTTGACCCCAAATGACATTGGTGAATAAACAATTTGTCCAAAAATATTTGCTCAGCTCTATACTGGAGTTCATAAAGCCGCAAATTCTCTTAGGTGTAAATAAGTGCAGACCGTAGTCCTCAGGTTTTTTTGCTGTGATCTCATTACTAGTGACAAACATGTGGCTATGATTCAAATTTCTCCCATTTCTTAAACTGCAGCGTCTGGGGAAGACGAGAAGGGGGCTGAAAAATTGATGCCAAGATGTCAGTCACAGCTCAAAATAGAAACAATGAGCACTGGAGGGAAAAAATGCTAATCAGTATTTCAAATGCAGTGGTCTAGGATATCAAGTGCACTTACAACTTAGATAATAACCCATGTCTTCAGTGCATCCTGAGGTATTAAACGTGCACAGGCCCTTAATAACTGTTACTGGTGATGAGGGCCGTATCAGTACTTGAACAGATAGTATGGAACCTATGCCTGACTTCCCAGGGCCCCAAGAATCCATTCCACTAGGGTGGAATAGCCTAGCCATAGGACCACAGTGGCGGCTCTGTTGTCCAGGGATTTTTCTTTCACAAGGGGGATCTTTAGGAAGCCATTTAAGATGACTTTCCATCTTCTTTGATCCACGGGAGCAGCACAGGACAGCTGCAATGGGAACCAAAACCTGGCCCTGTTTCTTTTTATGGAGGCCCAAAGTGGAAACATCTTTTAGCCCTTGTCTTTGTTTCAACATTATATATCATTGGTTTGATTAGCTAGTCTATTAGGCAGCCCACAAGGGACCAGGGAAGGGAAAATTGGTGCAGAAAACGCACTGGCCCTGAACACCATGATTTCAGGGCACTGCTGTGCATCTCTGCTCAGTGGATGTCAGGCACAGCAAAATGGGGAGGGTCTGTGGGAAAGAAGGCATGGTCAGGGGAAAACAGTATCCCCTATATAGCTATGTGAAATTTGCCTTTGCAGCAGGTATAAGGGAGAGTGTGAAAAGCTTAAAGTAAACCTTGAAGGCAGCTTTAATGCTATCATATGGGTCAGAGCGTTTGCCTTTGGAGGCATTATATTGCAAGGTTTCTTGGCAGTACTAAGTTAAAGACCTTTACCCAGCTTCCTCTCTGTAATGTTGATCGTGGCATGAGAGGATCTCACTGATAGGGTACAGTGCAAGTATGCCTCTGACCACCCTGTAGAGGATGTCATCCACATCCTTTTCCTCCTAGCAATGGGAACGTGCTGTCTCAAAAAATGATGCTCCTTCCTAACAGAGCTCTGGGATGCTCTCCTTGAACAGCTTCCCCTTTGAGGCCAGGGTAGCGCTTGCTGTTGGCAATGGCTGGCTGTGTCAAACTTGTATCAAGATTTACTTTGCATGTGTAAAAGTGACCCCTGCCCTTTTCATCCTGATGAGGCAACTGAATCGGGACCAAAATGATATGCAAGTGCAAACTCGGATGGTTACATGTTTATATTGTCTCCTGTGACACGTGGAGGGTTTTCTTTGACTTGCCTCAGCTGATCCTGCAGGACTTCCGTAGCTGTTATGTCTATGTGATGGAACCTCGTGTTAGAAAACGCCGGTCACCCTCTTTGCAAAGACATGGTGAGATGTACCAGGGTGCAATCCAGACTAATGAGTAGATGTGTCCCCCTCTGCCCTGTAACTTGGGATGTCCTTTACAAACAGCCTCCAGCATGTAAGGCACTCCCAGTTATGTCTGGGGGTGCTGCAGCCAGCCAGCCACACCTTGGCTCTTACCAGCCTTAAAAATTACCTCAGGGTGACCCCAACCCACTCCCAGTGCCAGATTTTCCCCTCAGAAAGGTATGTCCTGTACTGCCCAGCCCCCTCCTGGACAGCGTGGATATACTGAGTCCATTATTCCTTTAAGGGAATAACATACACACAACTTGTTACCCCAAATGGAGTTACCTAGACACTTCGACTTGAACACACTGGATTAGATAACACAATAAAACAAGTTAATAAACTACAAAGAGAGATTTTAAGTGAGTACACGTCATGTGGCATAAAAGTCAGAAATGGCTACAAGAAAAACAAAGACAAAACACCTATTGGCGCCTGATTGAACAAATTTATATTCGATTCAAAGCAGTTTCACCACATGCTTCCAGTCATCTTTCTGACCAAGCCCTTTAGGTCAGGACCCCTCCCCCAGAATCCAACAACTGCTTCCTTTTGCTCTCCAGGTACAGTGACTGCGATGGGCAGGGAGAGAGAAGGGGATCTCTTGGGGTGTTTGTCCCTCTTTTGATACTTTCAGTCCCCCTCTTGAAAAACATTTCCAGCTGAGACCCAGGAGGCACAGAGTCTATGTGGAAGGATGTTCCCTGCTGGTTTTTTCACCTGTTTGAACATCCTTTGTCTCCCCTTCCTGCTTGATGACTCTGTTTACTGCTTAACTGCAAATTAGCAGAGCTCTGCACATTCCTTTGTTTAGGACAGACCTGTTTGCCAACATCTGTTTAGGCAGGGCTGTGGGGTTTGGAACATGTGTTAATAACACCAACCAGGGGAATCTTATAACTTCACATACAGTGTTGCCACACATATTTTACCAGGACAATACTGACCAGCAAATTATGAGTTTCCAAATGATACCTTACAAGGCATACTTGGTACAAAGATTATTACACTAGTGTGTAGGGCACTAAAAGGGTTATCTGGAGCTGGCAAACTCCATTAAGGTAGCTGGTCACCCTGGAGGGTGGGTCAGGCCCAAGTGAAGATGGGGGAGGAGCTGGGTGGTGAGCATAAAATGGGGAAGCCCAGATGAGAAAGAGGCTGCATGGAGATGGGGCAGAACTCTGCCATCGCTCTCTGGCTGCTGGAGCGTGGAGGAAAAGCCTAAAGGAGGCAGGTGTATAGTAAGCCCAGGGAGGGGCAGTGGGAAAGTGCCTGAAGGAAGGCCAAGGTAGGAAGAAGCCCAGGGAGAGAGCGAGGAGCCTGAGGAGTCTGAGCTACTCTCCGCAGACTCCATGAGCTGTAACCCACAGGAGAGGGAGGGCCTGGGTTGCCCTACCTGCTCAAGGGTGGGGAAGGACGGAGTTTGGAACTGGGCCTCTAGGGACAAAGCCTTGGGAGACATTGCTCCACACCAGAGAGTCCTGCAGAGCCTGGGAAAGGGTGAGGAGCCTGCCGAGGTGTGAGCCCAGGTAGGGACAAAGAGTTATGTTTATGTTTATCGGACTCTTTGGACTACATGTGACCTGGCCAGAGGGTGAGTCACAAGCAGAGGCAGACCGCAGCAGTGTTGGAGCTGATGTCAGCAGGGGGCAGTAGAGAAGGAGAGCCTGCTATTCTGTGCCCAGCCATGAGGGGTTGCACCAGTGCTGGGTCTACTCTTCCGCAGTTCTGTTTACAAAAGTGACTTGGGTACTTTAGGCTCCGCAGTGCCACTGACTTTCAAGGAGACTCCTGGATAAGTTATTTTTAAAAATGAGACTTATCCCTCTAAGTCACTTAGGCTCCTAAGTCCCATTTTCAAAAGGAATTTAGGGCCAGATTTTTAACAGCATTTAGCCTTTGCTCCGCTCAGCATCACAAAGCTTAAGTCCCATAGGTGCTATTGAAAATGTTACCCATAGCCCCTAAGCAACGCACATAGACCAATAATGTCCCTCTGTATGGGCCCACTGCGATGTCCCGCCATAATGTCTTGAAAGCCTTGTGACTCTATTGTAAAGAAGCTGGTGTATCCTGCGGCTGTGTATTATGAATACAGTGTTTAGGGCTGGATGGAGACTTGTACTTTGTGCCCATACGGGGGAGAGAGAACCCTTCTTCCCCATACAACCTTGTGTGGGCTCTTAGATCTTGGGTCTAATGGGAACCATCATGGCTCCATCGCTCTCAATGAACTGGAAGGGTGTAAGCCAGCACCAGAACTATTACTCCGTTGGAGGAAGGAGGAAGCACGAGGAGAATGGTGATGTGTAGGTATCTCTGTGGTCTGATCTACACTGCAGAGTTAGGTCATCGCTAAGGCAGCTTACATTGACCTAACTATGGCAGCATCCACACTTAACTGTTTCTCCCGCTGGTGTAACCACCCTGCTACGCCGACTTAACAATTGCATCCCCACGAGCAGCGTAGAATCAAGGTTGATGTAGTTAGGGCGATGCAGTGGCCGTGTAGACACTGCGTTGCTTATGTTGACTGTTACTGGCTTTCAGGAGCCACCCCACGCTGACAGTACAATCGATGCAAGTGCTTCGGGTGAGGACACACACCGCCGACACAAGGAGCAAAGTGTAGACGCACACAAATGATGTAATTACTGTGGCAGCTGTATGCTGGAGTAAGTTAGGTCACCTTAATTGTGTAGTGTAGACAAGACCTGAGTTGCTGACCCCCTGGGATTACTTCTGGGGTGGGGCAGATGATGCTCCGGGCTGTGCCTAAAAGGCCCAACCTCGCCTTTGTCTAGCTGATCTACCACTATCCTTTACTGGCTCAGTTCTTATTTTAATACAAAAAGCTTTGTGTAAAGAGAATTACACACACTTGAGCGTAAACCTCAATCCCCAGCAGTGAGGGAAGCCCTAGCTGGGGCAAGTCAGAGCTGCCAGCAAGTCTCATCTAGGCTTTGAGTGAGTCGTGGTTTCATCCATACTTGTTTCTACTGAAGCTTCCACTTCATAAATAACCTTACCTCCAGATGCAACTGACAGATCATTGTGAAGGACTAAGGAGTAGCCCACAGCTGGGTACCCATGCTAATACAGCCACAAGGTCAGGTGATGGACACTCCCAGCCAGACTGCCAGAGGAAAGGATGGTCTTCAGTCTTGAAAGAAATGTAACCAGTTAGGAGTAGTGATGGCAGCTTGCCCTGAACTTGTACAAAATATTATGCCTCATTATGAAAGCCAATGGGAGACAGATGGCACATCCTGCTTTTATCTTTAGTGGCAGGAATGATGCCATCACAACAAAGTTCTTCAAAGCCATCTGTGATGCGTCTGAACTCCTGCTTCAGTGGTTTTCCAGGTCCATCTGAGGGGAGCAGGATGGGGATGTGTTGTAGGATTCAACGGATCACAGCATCTTCAAAGAAAGGTTTGTCCCTGCTGTTATCCTGGATTTGCATGGTTTGTGTATAGTGACCCCAGAATGTTGTCAAGCTAATTGCAACCATATTATGGACATTCAGCCACCATGAATTAATAAAATAGAACACCACATAGTTAAGGGTTAATCTGAATAAAGTAGGGCTTCTGATGAAGGCAAGGTCAAAACTAGCGGCAAGGTTGCAGACTCTGCTAATCAGAATGGGAGGATGGGAGAGAAAAAGTCAACAGTTTGAGACTGAAAGAAACTAAGTGGATGAGAACCTTGAATTTGGGCGCCTTTGATATAGGAGCTTATTATGACTCAAATTGTTAGGAATGTTTGTTGATATTGATATTAGGAGAAGTGATGACAGTAGGGGTCACTATGATCTTTCTGTTTTGTAAAAGTTAGTTATAAAAGACAAGCTAATACAGTGAATTTTGGAGAAGTTCTCTGAAGCTATCCTAAGAGAGAGGTTTTTTCTGACACCGTTTGTTCCCCCGTGGGTAAGCAAGTGGCCGCTGTGGACCTGCTGTCAATTACTCAATACCACCGCAGAACTTTGGTAAATATTTGGGATGTTCTAAATCTATTCCTTGTGTCTGCATGTGCTTAAGTCTAATAAACTGTCATTTTAGATAAGGGCATGATTACTTGTATTAATCTTTCATCATCCGGAAGCGCTGTGTTCCCATTGATTTATTCCTGACACTGCCTGGAGTGAAACAGTTAAGTTACCACGGCTGTGGGTTCTGAAGACCCTGGGTAACACTGCCAAACATTCAGGTGTGGAATCGCATGTCCCAGCTAAACGCTATTCCTGGGTTATGGATTGGCCAGCAGCTTTCTGGGCTCAGATAGGAGGCACTGCCTTGTGCTGGGCACTCCCCTCTCTGCTGGGTTGTGCCAAACTCCTACCCTTCTTCCCTTTGGGCAGTGGCTGATTTATATGTGTGGTGCAGACTCATAGGGACCCCCCCACCCCCATGCAGGCTGCTAACTGGGCCTGTGCCTCACCCCCTGAGCTCAGGCTCTCAGCTGCTGTGTCCCTGCAGCACCGCATGTGTCCTCTCCTGTGGTCCTTTCGGAGAGGCATCCCGTCCTCCAGTCAGAGGAGAGCTGGCAGCAGGAAATTGGGGTGAGGTCCTGCCAGCTCTCTAGTCAACCACAACTCTGGTGGTGGAGAGGCCAGCTTCTCCTGTCGGCCCACCCCTGCCAATCGGGACTCTGGAGGGAAAGCCGGGCTTCCCAGGAATCACTAGGTGAGCTTCTGACCTCCTGCGTAACACAGGCCAGACACTGGATTATCATAATGGTCCCTTCTGGTCTTTAAATACATGGAAAGAAGAAATGAAATCTCAAGTGGCTTTGGTTGGAACCTTCTCTCACGACGCAAGATTCCCTGCACATTAACTTGCAAACTAGATATTGCATTGGAGCTAGTCCTGCTTATGAAATATTTACGACTCCTGTGAGATGCAGGGAGAAACAGAATAACCACTAGAGCAATAATTTCTCACGTGTGCTGGAATTTGGGAAGGGAGAATGAAGTAGCTGATGGTGAAAAAGGGAAATGGGAGATAGACTTTCAAATAAATATTGAAGATGGGGCTGCCGGAAAAACATCAGAAGAACATCTTCGTGCTCAGAGGGAATTTCAGTAGCTTCCAACAGTGCAGGAGGGAGCTCAGCTTGTGTGTCTATAATATGGCAAAAGTGATCACATTTCTCAAACAGCGCCATTATTATTAATCATTTGTCTTTTGGTAGTGCCAAATTAAGGATCAGGACCCCAGTTCTGCTAGGCTCTGTACGGAAGAGTAATAAGACGACAGACCCTGCTACCGCAAACTCCTAGTCTAGGTTGAGGATGACGAGCCTCAGCGCAATGAGATGAGGTGGACCCATGGGGTTGGGAGTTGTAGAACAAGATAACAGTTCAAAAGCACCTTTTAGGTCCGCACCAGCATCCATGGCTCCTCCCAGAGAAATAAGGCTGTTCACCAGGAGTGGCCCAGACAGATTTGCCAGCCACAATGAAAATATTTTTGGCTCCTCCACCCCCCAGTAGCCAAGCTTAAAAAAAAAAAGCCATGTGGTACAATGGATGTCACTGCCCACTGGTGTCCACCCTCACCACCACACGCTCCTCCTGGTGCGCTCTCCTTCAGGTGGAAGGGGCAGGGCTGGGGAGCCCATTGGTTCACCCACCACCCATGTGGCGCTGGCCAATTGCACCGGCCCGCGGGGCCCCCAAAGCACGGGGCCCAGAGAAGTTGCCCCCAATTCACCGTTCCCTAGGGACGGTTCTGACTAGCAGAGTCATATAATGAAGGGGGGTGAGACTTCCTTATATCCAATATCTCAGTTCCCAAGAATTTAAGATGATCCAAGATTAGGGCCAGCCCCATGGTGCTAGGCACAGTACAAACACCTAGCAAAAGACAGTTGCTGTTCTGATGAGATTACGGTCTAAAGAGAACAAAAGAAATTCTGCCCATGGAGATCTAAGGTACAGAGAGATTAAAAAGCTGGGGCTAGAACCCAGGCTTCCTCCACCTTTGCCTAACTTCAGCCACAAAACTACCCTTGAAGCTGAGCTGCTGTCCTCATCAGCCCTCACTCTGGTTAATAATAGCATTGGTATTCTGACACCGTGAAATCCCTGCCCAATGGTATATGGCTAATCTCTCTGAGTATTTTACTCTGGGATTTGTATAAATATTGGAAGTGTTTGTGTAATGATATAATGACCTCTTTGAAGGGATTTTACTGGTGATCTCAGTTTATACAGAGGTTTACACAGATGTAGATTCAGGAGCTGTGGGAAACTCATTTTACGGATTCTTTGCCATTAACAGCTCCTGAGACTGGAGCTTGGCTTCCCTTTCATTTCTTCCCTTGGCCAATATGGCATTGATTAAGTATGAACAAATGTGTTTAGAAACAATAAACCATCCCTTGCGTTAGATTTATAACTCCTTGGATTTATCCAGACTAGGAATGAAATGGAACTGTCTTTAAGCTTTTGGGGAACCGATTCCTGACTAGAAGCCAATGGAATGATGCTGAGTTTGCGTGAGAGTTAGTGGAAAAATGACAAACTCATTTTCCAGAAAAATATTGGATGTTGTGTTCATTTTGGAGGGATCAAAATGGACCCATTTTTCATTTTTTGTGGAGATGATTTTGTGATTTCCTCCCTCGGCAAAATGTTTGAAAACACCATCCGAATATTTTCTGTACCAAACCTCACGTTTCTGGTCAACAAAAAATGTCAGTGACCATCTCTGAAATGATTTTGATTGAAACAAGTGTGGAAAAAAATTGGAAAAAATGACAAGTTTTAGTGAAACGTTTTTATTTAAAACATTATTTTTGAAGAAAAAGGCCAGTTTTCAATGGGAAAACTTTTTTTGTTCACAAAAGGTCAACCAATGATCTGTCCCTGAAAATGATTTTCTAAGCACTCCCCACCCCCACCTCCCAACGACTTGTATAACTCCCAATCCTCTGCTCCTTCTTCCCATTCTTATCTGGGACTCCGCTCTTCCTGGTGGGGGTGTCTAGCAGCCTTCTCCCTGTATCACCAATCCCATCCTTGGCACTTTCTGGAGTAGACAATGGTTCCCTTTCTGGATTTTCTAGGAGACAGCTGGGTTCTAGCTACCTCGCCCTCCACATGGATGGAAAAAGTCACCTCCAGGCCAACCACCCTGGCCTTTCATCCACTGAGCAGCACCAGCATATGGAAATCACCCACTGATCTCCACTCTATCCACTGCCTTTGAACCGAAAAATCCCTGCTCTGTAGACAATGCCAAAGGCTGTTTGGGCAGAAGTGAGGTTTGAGACAGCTCTTGTGACTTCCCCCTCCGCCCAAATGGAAGGAGAAATGAAGGATCCTTATCCTCAAGTCCTCCCCACAAGAAGACCCCATAAGGTAGTGAAGACCCAGGCTTGTTGTGAGGCGAGTATTTATGTGGGCCCAGGAGGAAGGTTGCTAGAGCAGGATTCTGGGGGTGAATTCAAAGCATGCAAGCATTTGGATGGTTATATGAACTAAAGCTGAACTCTGAGTTTTTGCAGGTTTGCTCTTCACTGGTAGTGACTGCTTTCATTCTCTGTGGGGCCAGAACTCACCAGAAAGCTATAAACTGGTTAGAGGTTCATGGATTATTTTGAGGAAATTTTCACTTTCTTCCGACATTAGCTGACAATTCACTGGCGTCCATGAACACCCCTACCAACAAGCTGGTTTTCTGGATTACCGGCGTACTGCAAACCTAGAGGGGGCACACAAAAAAAGAGAGGCAAAAGCATTTTAAAAAGTCAATTGACCAGTATCTAAGGATCACTCCTCCTGGTGTATGATGTGCTGGCATTTAAACAATGGTGGGCCCCAAACCAAAATGGAGTCACATGTGCTAACTTTTCCTTAACACCATTCATGAAGCACTTGGTTTTTTTTCTTTGTGACACAGGGCCAGTGTGGTATTGGGGACTGTGCCTTTAAGGGCTGAGCTTCCTAGACAGACTGGACAGGGTGCTGTGAAGCTCTTGGTATGCACAGCCCGTTGGAACAAACACAGAATAAAGTTGAACTCCAACACCACACCCAGCACTTGCAACCGGAACCAATGTGCACCAGCACAGGCCAAACTTTTAAGTAGCCTCAGCCTTGCCTCTAAGGACCTGGTTGTGACTGGTCTATGCATGGTGGGATGGAGATGCATGTAAGGCACCTCTTCCCCACGAACCTTACAAACCCTCTGCAAGTGTCCTGTGATGTTTCACACCTCTGCCCACAACACAGAGGATGTGAGCTGGTTACAGACACAGCTATGGAGGCTGGCTCTTCAGCTGTAGCTGTGCAGAGTTGGGCTTTCAGCTCTGACGTCCCTGGGTCATTGTGACTCAGGAAACAATAAGTGCCGACAGACCTGGGGCACAGAGTGGGGTGCACAGGGGTTACAGGGATCTCCTGAGTCTGGCATGTACATTCTAGTTCACCAAAGAATGTCCTGCGAGGTCTCAAATGAAAGCTGGTGTCAACCTGCTCATCAATATCATTGTGAAACACAAGTACAGCTGTTGTGTAAGGAGTTATGAGTATACACAGAAAATTATGTTCTTAAAGGTGTGTGTCTAGGGACTGGTCACCAGCAAAAGTGAAAAACAAGTTTTCTGTTAGACAAGAAATGTTTATCTAGCTGGCTGTTTACATGTAAAATGAGGATTGTGTAGTTCACAGTGGGTCTCCTCTCCCCAGTCTGAACTGAATACTCTAATAAAGGGTTGTGAAAACTTAAAAGAGAGAAAAGTAACAGAAAAAAAGCAAGCAGCGGGAGTGATGGGAAATCCTGTCTTGAGGTGCATATCAGAGGTTTGCTCAGGTATATTTGGGGGACAAAGAAGACACCCTAGCATCCTTCATTGCCACAGGAAGTAAACAAACAGCGAGTTTGCTTCATGAAAGATGGGCCTCAGGCAGGTTTGGTTGAAAACGCTGGTGGGCACTTTGGGTGAGATGGGCTCCTTTAGTCAGGAAGTTCACCTGTTAAGTTTAGTCCAGGGATCGGCAACCTTTGGCACGTGGCCCGCCAGGGAAAGCCCCTGGCGGGCCGGGCTGGCTTGTTTACCTGCCGCGTCCACAGGTTCGGCAGATCGCAGCTCCCACTGGTTCGCCGCTCCAGGCCAGTGGGAGCTGCGGGATGTGGCGCGGGCCGAGGGATGTGCTGGCCGCCCTTCCCGCAACCCCCATTGGCCTGGAGCGGCAAACCGTGGCCAGTGGGAGCTGCAATCAGCCAAACCTGTGGACACGGCAGGTAAACAAATCGGCCCGGCCCACCAGGGGCTTTCCCTGGTGGGCCACGTGTCAAAGGTTGCCGATCCCTGGTTTAGTCTCTAGAAGCGTGTTATGATTTAGTTTTCTCTGGAGCCATTTTTTTCCAGTACTCCTCCTCACTATCACTTACATCTCTGTTCTTTGACAATAAACTTACCCTTGTTTTCAGTATCAATCTAGCTAAGATGCTGTGGCGCTAAGCACACTGCTTCAGGGAAAGAGTCAGATCTCCCAGCATGCAATGCTACTCCTATTTGCTTTATCCTCGTAACACCAATCCCATTTAAGACAGTGAAGCACTTCTGCCTCTTATCCCTCTCCCCCCACCCATGATTTCTGTGCACTTTTAATTGGCTGCACTTTGAAGCAGATCTTGAATTTAGTTTGAATGTCAGGGTTATATATATATATATATATTGCTCCAAGTGTTTTTCATTTATAAATTACAATTTTAATATTGGAAGTGCTGGCAATGTAATTGCTTTGAAATTTTGTTGGCTGAACTGCAACTGTACATTAAAAAGTACACTATATCGAGAGGGAATTTATCTTTTTTTCCTTTTATAATGCAACTGAGGAATGCTTTCCTGAAGCGTGGGACTTGTGTTGATGTTGCAAAACCATGATTGGAGGGCTTCAATGTAATCATGAGTGGTCAAAATGAAAATTATTCAGGAGGAAATCAGAAAGATGAAGGCCAGTCAAAGTAAACCAAGAAAGCCTGGATCCCTAATGACCCTTTCCCTTCTTAACCTTTCTTGCATCTGTTTTAGTTGGCTGTATGGAGTGCATGTTGTCATATCCATCAGTGATAATACCTGGATGGAAAACCATATGTGAACTGAATTAATGAAATCAGTGTGTGTTGAGCGAGAGGTATGTGGAAGTGCACCGAGACTATTTTCAACCTTCTTATGTCAGTTTGAATTTGACACAGAGCAAATGGTATAAAGACACTTGGAGGCCATAGTTGCTTGAAGTGGCCTCTAAGGCCCAGATCTTGCAATGAGCTTTATACAGGCAGGGCCTTTTGTCCGCACAAAGCCCCACTGAAGTCAGTGAGGGTCCTTGTGAGCACAGGGGCCTGTCCATGCAGAGCTCATAGCAGGACTGGAGCCTATGAAGGCACATTTTGTGTTTTTGTAACTCACTGGTGAGAGTGTGCTATGGGGCCCTCTCTGTGCCTGAATCCACAGGGGACAGGAGTCTGTTACAGCCCCATTAGGGGTGTTTTAGCTCAACCCATAGTAACTCATGTGTTTAGCTGTCGATGTTCCTGGTTCAATCCCTGGTGTGTCGGCCAAAATGGCAGCTGTCGCGTTTGTTCTGATTTCTGCAGACAGAGCAAACGCACTTGTGTCGACACAATCAGTGGGTGCATATCTGGGGAGCATGCACGACTTTAGAGGCCAGTGGAAAGTTTGCCCTTTAAATGTGATATTGTTACCCAAGCAGCTAGTCGAAGTTTGGAACCCTGGCAATGTTCCAGTTAGAAGGAAAAATTGTGATGGGTATTTCTTTGATGCAATCTTGCGTATTTACAGGGAATGTACAAAGTCCAGAGGGAATCAAATAGCTTCTTTTGCTCACAGCACCAAGAACACGCTTTTCAGCCTGCACCTCTGGGACGACTCACAGAGTTAAAGTACTACTCACATGGAGTAAAAGGATCAAAATCACTTTCCATTGGGGGTTGGTTTTTCAGCGACATAAACATGCTACAGGCACACTGCAGTAAAACTGGTTGCGTTCTTGGCTCCGACCATTCAGAGGAAGCCAGTGTCACTTTTTGAATGGGGCATTTGACATTCTAATGGGAACAAACTGAGTGACATGCAGTCCATCTCCCAGAGGATGTTATTCTAAATCTTAGAGGGGGCCACTATCATTTTGGGAAACAGAAAAATTGATTTTCCTGATATTGTTCTGCCCCTTCAAAGGAAATTCCAGCAGTGGGAACCTTCCATGAAACAATAAAATGAGCTCATCCTGGTCAGGGTGTAAGGCTCAGACAAGGTGACCCCTGTGGGTTTTTTCTAAAATTCAATGGTATTTTCCTCCTCCATCTGAAAGCTGATTTTGAAATAACACGAGGCTAGATTTTTGCTTTCTCTGTCATCCAAATGTAAGAGCGTTTATTAGAGCTCGATGGTTATTAGTTTTCTAACCATCAGAGGAGTGATGTTCTGGAACAGCCTTCCAAAGGGAGGAGTGGGGCCAAAACACCTCACTGGCTTCAAGACTTGATAAGTTTATGGAGGGGCTGGGATGATGAGACTGGCTAGATGCCTTTGTAAGCAATCTACAACTGCTGACAGCAAATATCTCCAGCAACCGGAGATGGGACACTAGATGGGGAGGGCTCTGAGTTACTACAGCAAATTCATTCCCAGGGGTCTAGTGGGTGAGTCTTGTCGACATGCTCAGGGTCTAACTGATCACCAGATTTGGTGCCGGGCAGTAATTTCCCCTGGGTCAGATTGGCTGAGAGCCTGGGGGTTTTGCCTTCCTATGCAGCATGGGGCACGAGTCACTTGCAGGTTTAAGCTAATATAAATGGTGGAGTCTCTGTAACTTGAAGTCTTTAAATCATGATTTGAGGACTCCAGTAACACAGCCTGTTACAGGAGTGGTTGGGCGAGGTTCTGTGGCCTGCGATGTGCAGGTCAGACTACATCATGATGGTCCCTTCTGGCTTTTAAAGTCCAAGTCTACAGTAAGGCCCTGATCTTGCAAGCGTTCCCATGCTGGCAGACTTCTTCTCCCACATGGGCTCCATTAAAGTCACTGCGGCTGGGGCAAGCATAGGGGTGTGCCCAAATGGAACAGTTTACAAGATCAGGGCCTAAGGCTCCAATTCTTCATATGCAGACACGTGCTTATCTCTCCAAGTCCCACGGCAGTCAATGGGAATGCAAAGTTAAAGCACATGCTGACAGATAGGAGATTAGGCAGCTACAAGTCTGCAGCCTTCTAGTGTCTTGGCATGGGAGATAGAGCAGCACCCATCTGGCACCTCCTGAAGACCTGGAGGATCTTCTCTGGGTGTGGTACCAGGCAAAGAAAGGCGTCAGTGTCCCAACGGGTGCTAGGCTTGGCCGATGGGCTCAGTTAGAAGCAAGTGTGTCACATTTCCTGATCTAGGCAGAATAACAAACCCAGAAAAGCTAAAATATGAGGTTTGCCTGCGCAGAGCCATGTGCCTTATAAGAAGTAGGTTCTATAGGGATACACTTTATGGTTTTTGGTGTCCACGTGGGGGTATGTTGTCAAACGTTTGGCCTTGTTCCATTGCTTTTTGCAAATCTAGGTGCTGTCATAACTACTCGGGCAAACAAGCACAGACTGTGACCCATCTACCCCCCACATCCATTCCCCTCCAAATGTTCGTTCTCTAGGCTCCTCTGACCATCTCTTTCCTTGGCTGTTCCAGGTGTTTCTGATCTCCATCCGGTTACTCTGAGCCTCTTCAATCTCGCTCCAATCCATACAGTGAGCAGCGTGAGCTTTTTGAAGAGTTCGGCTGTGCCTACCAAGGAGCCAGTTCCGGCCTGCACATGAGAGGAGTTAAAGTTCAGGGGAATTCACATCCACCCTTGTGAGCAGAATTGAGCTCCGCTGCATGCTTTTTGCTGTCCCCTTCCGCTCACATGTATATTCCCGGGATCTTGAAATCAGTTAGAATTGAGATTCCTGTGATCCTTTGTCAATGAAGTGCCCAAGTCCCTTTATAAAATGGGATATAAGGTTCTAAGTCACATGGGTGGTTTTGAAAATTTTCCCTTTAATTTATGTGCATATTTCATGATGAACTTTGAGAATAATACCTGAGACCTTTTTTTGGGAAGTTGTCTGTCTTTTGTTAGATTGCTTTAGCCCTCTTGCAGAAAAGCATGGGGGGGCTGGTGTTTCGGTATCTGTCCAGAATGGGAGAACTATTAAGGACCATCAACAATTGAATATCTCTATAGATGAAAGAGGGAGAGAACTTTGCAAAAAATATCATGATTCCCCCCTCCCAATTTTTCACTTATACAGTTGGTCAAAAATGTTCTGAAATACTTTCATCCACATTTTGAATCTGTGATGGGGTATGTTCCCCCGCACCAGCCCAGCAAGAGTTGAATTAGGCCAGGTGGGCCCAAACAGCTAATTAGGTTGCAAGCAGGGGAGGCTGGAGGCAACTAATTAGGAACAGGCAGACCTGTACAGGGACAGGTGGGGCCTGTATAAAGCCAGGGAGCTGGCCACAGAGAGGTTGCAGTGGCTGCTGCTGGAAAGGCTGCAGGGAAGTGGTCTCCAGTCCCTCCCTGAATGGAGGGAGCAGGCAAACCCACAAAGGGGGAGCCAGATATGTAGGAAGAAGCCGAAGGAAACAGCAGCTAGAGGTAGGACTATACAGGGACCAAGGCTGCTTGTTATAGGTTCCTTGGGTTAGAACCCAGTGTACAGGGCAGGCCTGCATTCCCCTACCAGCCACCGGGAAGTGGCATTGGAGATGCAAGCCAGACAGCAGGTCAGGAAAAACTGAGCTCCCTTGAGGAGGATCTCAGTGGCCTGGCCACTGCTTAATTCGCTAGGTTTTGATGCTTTTGGAAATTTCTTCCCCCTCCTGTGGAAGTGCATGTGTGTGAAAAGGTGACTTTCTGAGTGTCTGTAGGCTGCACTGCAAATAATTCAGTCTCTGGAAATTTTGCAAAAATGCAGAACTTCAGGGTATGGAATCATGTGAAACAAAATGTCAAAGTATATAAATGCTTACAAAATTTTGCCTAGGTCTAGAGACTGTCGTAAATACCATTCACACTAATATTAGTTCCAGCAGTGGGCCATGAGTTGTCTGACACTGCATGAGCACAGTGGTCCTTTGTCGGTCGTAAGATCAGGGCTTGCCCTGAGACATTAGGGTATCATTGCTATGCCTGTCTTTGAAATAAACAAAAAAGCTTACAATATTTTTAAAAGGCAACTAAGGGCCCAATCCTGTAAATGCCAGGGGCCTGACCCTGCAAAGATTTGTGCATGTGCTTAGCCTGCTCCTGTGAGCAGTCTCGTTTGCTTCAGTGGGGTTACTCACAGGAGTAAAGTTAAGCCCATGCAAAAATTGTTGCAGAATTGAGGCCTCCCGAGGCTAACGAGGACCTTTACTCATGGTAAGTGTCTGTAGGATCACAACACAACAAAGCCAGTGTAATATAAGAACTAGCTATCCAGGCGGATGATTACAAAAGGGATAATACAGCAAATCATAGACTGTGCCAATAATGAGTTGACTTTTATGTTTGTTACTCCTGTCCTCTGCAGATAGCTGCTATGATAATCTCCTGTAGCCGAACTGTGAATTTCATTTTCATTGGTTCCTCCCATAAATGTCACTGTTCTTATTCATGTCTTCCTTATTGTCTCTTTGCAAACAGCGACTCCTTCCTTTGAAATCTTCACTCAGTGCCATGTTTTACTTTGAATCATGTTTTCCATTGTCCAGAGAAAAATGGATGATGGTGCTTTTGTTCAGAAAGCTCAACAAGGCAAGTTAAGCATTGTGAAGCAGTCTTAGTCGTAGTTTCAAGTGAAAGTATCAGGATAGGATGGTTTATTTAACCAGTGTCTATTTGCTGCATTTTTACTCATCCTATCCCATATTCAAATGGAAACCTAGATTTAAATCATGCTATCTGGCCCAGATCCAGGACAGCATCTGAATTTGAGTTTCAGTTTAAGCATGTGTTTAAATCTGATAGACTTCAATGGGATTTAAGCATGTGCTTAAGTGCCCTTCTGGAATAAGGATCCTTTCCTAAATCAGGGCCTAAAATAAAGCATGAGTCTATAGATGCCGGAGGAAAGTTGAAGCAAATAATCCCAAACTTTTCTATACTGTAGTTGTAAAGTACCATAGTAAGGTAAATTGCAATCTGGGCTACCATATTGCTCTACTTCCATACTATGGCCAACATAGAGATCTGAGAGACATTCCATAGGGCTCAGATCACTGTAGTATCTGAGCACCTCAGATTCTTGCATTTATCCTCAACACCCATGTAAATCCAATGGGAGTTAAGTGGCTAAATACCTTTTGAGGATCTGGTCCAGAGAGACTAAATGATTTGGCCAAGGTCATAAAAGATGTCTGTGGAAGCTGAACCCAGGCTACCAGTCTAACTACCAGACCATCTTTCCTTTTGTATGTCACTTCCCATGAGGTGTGCTTAGAATCCCCTGTGCCTAGTGACCCCGGAGGAAACACGTTTTTACCATTGTGTCTGACCACAGCAAGATGTTTGACTACACCATAAGTTGTCTCCATGACCACAGCAGCCTTTTTGATCATCCCACGATAGGTCATTCTTTGTCCTCCATGCTTTTCTTCCATCCGTGTGGAACTCAAGCTAAGATGTACTGTGTGCTTCTGCCACAGGGTGATCTGATGAGGCCAAACCACCATAGGTGTCTGTCAGCCGTTTGCTGACCCATGCAGCACATCACCTCCACACTGGTTACACGATCTCTCCAATGAATTCCCAAGATGCTGCTTGAATGCATTCCACCAGCATTGTTTAACTTCTGGCATCTGCAAGGTTTCTGAGGTATACAGTAGTACTGGGAGGACAATAGTGTCATAACATCTACACACTAAAATGAGATTGATCTTCTTTACTCTTCCAGATGTTTGATAGACATGATACCCAATGATCTGTCCTCTGGGGCATGAGACAAGTAAATAAAACCAGTCCAAAAAATATTCCTTTCCTTTCATCCCTGCCATAGAAACATCTTTCACTTTTATAAAGACTTGTAGGATTGATTGTGGTATTTTCTCAACTGCAAGGGTTTTTTCTACCACAGGAATAAAAATTAACTACATACAATCCTAGTCTTTGAGCTCTTGTCATCTCTACTTTCCGGGAGTATTTGTCTATCTTTTCCTGAAATAACGAGAGCTTATTTGTTAAATACTCTAGATTTCCTAGGGTGCTCTGTAGTATCTGTATAAATTCTGTGACTCTACTAAAATCCAGTCACAAAGGGAAGAAATTTGATCTTGGCAATGGCAGCATCTCCTTATAATTTAAGCTTTCCTTCAAAAGCAGATCCGATTGTTTGCTTACATGCACATGTCACAGCAGGATCTCCTGGTAATAGTTAACTGACCGCTATCTATCCCCATCACATGAACCATTTTTTGTGGTCCCTTCTGACAAGGCAATGTTTGCAGAAATGGTATGTACCACAGACACTTTGATGCTGCAAAGGAAAGGTTATGGCACGCTGGGCTGCAGAGACCCAAATGAGATTAAATTCCCATTTGTATCGCAAAGTTTTCCTCTCCTGGGGAGATCCGAATGCTGGAAAGGGATTCCAATGGATAAAGCATTTCACAACTCATTTGAACTCTCTAATGATCACAGCAGTAATAATTTAGATGAGTGTAAACATCTCCTCAAATTCAGAATGCTCTTATTGCATGCGGCTTGTTGCTTTTGAAATCTCCAGTGGGTATATTTACAGTTCATGGTAAGCAGGGATTCAAGTCCTCATGGTAGGGCTGGTGGGGGTTTATTCACCTTTCTCCGAAGCCTTGAGCAATTACATATGGACATTAGACAAACAGAGCTCCAGGAAGTGTACTGCAGTCTAGATGAAACCTGTTTGATACTGAACCAGTCAGGGCAAGATTGAGATGTACATCTCCCCCTGGGCAAGGTGTGGCATGTAGCTGAACCACCCCGGGGGGATTTGGGAATCTGAGGGTCACCTGGTTCTCCTCTTGCTTCGGGGGAACGTAATCTGCTGTTGGCCAGTAGCAGAATATTTCCTGCTCCACAACCGCCAGCGCAGGATGGAGCCTTAGCTCTGCCTGCCCCCCACTTTTCTGCCCACTCTTCATGCATCTGTGCAGCCCCATGCTGCCTTTTCTCCCCCATGCATCTACACTGGCAATGCGCAGACCGCTCACCGGGGGATAAGAGGGGCATCTAACACTGCCTTGCATGACCATGCAGGACAAGTCCCAGTCTTGTCCAGCTGTTTTGGGCTGATCCCATTCAGCTGCACCTTGAGGTTTTTTTGTTTTGTTTTGTTTTCCTTCCCCCACTCCCTAAGGCACAACTTATTAGTGCCCTGCAAAGTGCTTTGGGATACAGACCGCAGGAAAGATGTTGAACAAGGCCCTGATCCTGCAACCAACTCCACTTATGCAGACCCCTGTGTCCATATACAGCCCTTCTTACCCACTTCAAGTGCTTGCTTGCATGAAACGAGCTGCTGGATCAGGGATTAAAACTGTATTGTAGCAGTGCACTTTCTCAACCATTTTTAAATGTAAAAGGTCCCATAAAAGCATTCGGGAATTTGCCTGGTATTTTTACAGGTTTGAGCAAATGCTAGAAACAGGATATGAAGGGATAATACTTTGAAACTGTCCCATTTGTTACTTATAATGACAAAGCTAGTTTTAGTCACAGACAGTGGCAGATGTACCACAGACTTCTTGATCATTTCAAGCTATTTTTTTGGAACTAATTGTTTTGCTTTGATTTGTGACCATTTTAAAATATTTTTGTTTTTAAAGTAAAATTAAAGGAAATTTTGAAAGTCATTTTGAACGAAAGACTTTTTTTCAAAAAGCCCAGTGTAACTGTTTTTAAAAATAGCTTTGATTTTAACCCAAACAAATCAGCAGAATTGACATTCACACCTTTTTGTTGCCAAATCTGCATTTTTCCCTGCGGGGGGGGGGGGGGCGGGAAATGGAAAAATTTTATCCATCACTAGTTTTAACACTTGTTAGCTGGTTGAGGTCAACCCTATGCTTTCTCCCAAGGTTGATGTCAACCAGCTTTCTACACTTTGTGTTAACACATGTTAAAAAGACACCCTTTCCCCCTCATGTAGATATGGTCTACTTTACAAGTCATGACTGTTTCAACACTCCTCTTCAATTGAAAAAGAAAAGTTAAATTCCTAGCTTAGAAAAACATGGTTCACTGTCTAATGGATCATTTGGGGTTTTAGCTGAGAGACCGTTCCTTTACAAATTAGCAGCTGGAAGTTAGCCCTTTAAACAAAATAAATGACTATAAAACTGCCATTGCAGTTGGTCTGGAATTAATTTGTGCTAAATTCTGTAGCCAGCTGAAAAGCTAACATGTTGTCTCTTTGGGCTTTTTTGGTTAATTTCCGGTCTGCAAAAGGAAGATTGTGTTGCCAAGTGATTATGAAAACTCAGTTTAAGAAAAGAGTAAAAATCAGGTATGAGGATCCTGAAATTTTGGATTCATCCGGCATAGTTTTCCTGATCTGCATCTATGCTTGTTCCCATTATACAGTAGCATGTTTGTTTTCTGCACTGAGAAAAAATGTTGTTCTAACAATCGCTGTAGCTTCCTGTATGAAAGAAGGTCCTCTCATCGGAGGAGGATCCATCATTTGTTATCCAGAGCAAACTTTTCACTTCCTTATACCTCTGCGACCTCCTTGAAACAAACTGTGTAGATATATTTCCCAGCTGCTTTGTACCTTGTATAGTCAACTTACATCTGTGAAAAGTGAGAAGGGGTGTGTAAAATGCTAATGTAGCCTCCTAGGCATCTTAGGCCCACCTGGGACTCACTTTATTCTGGAGCAGAGCTGGGCAAAAGTTTTCAAACTAAAATTTTTTGCAGGGGGGAAAAAATGCATATTTGACAACACCCAAACATTTCATAAATCCATGCAGTTTTTGCTGAGGTTTTTTTTTTTTTTTGGTTCAGAAAAAAACTTAACTTTTGTGCTAAATCAAAATGTTTCATTTTGGCATGTTCAAAAAAAATATTTTCGGTTTTAGGCTCATTTAACATTTTCATGAATTTGTTTTTTCACAACAAATGTATTAAAGTCAAAATCAAAACAATATTTAGATTTTTGTCAACTTGTTTGTTCAACCCAAAAGGAAAAAATGGTTCAACTTTTTGATTTGCCAAAAATCATTTTTGGTTCAATATTTTTTTTTTTTCCAGAATTGATGAGAAACCAAAAATCTGTTTGCCCAGCTCTTATGTGGTGTTTCCACTGCTGGCAGTTTGCAACCATGTAGCCCAGGCTGCATGATCCTCCACTTAATCTTTTTGTGAATGAATGAATAGTCCTTTAGATCTACCCAAGATACATCATCCATTCAAGATCTTTTTCCGCCTCACGTTCGTCTGCCATCAGCTTTCCCTTCCAGTGCCCATAAATATGCGTCACCCACTGTAAAAATGCTCCCTGCAAATTGAATCTTCTCTTCATAAGATCGCTTAGTGCAATGGTTGCAAAACTATGGGTCATGACCCCACTTGGGGTCACGCTCTTTGATGCTTTGTTGGGGACACCATTTAATTCTATATGCCTCCTTGCCACATGACTTCACATGCACTGTACATACTGTCATGCTGTGTGGAGGATGACAATTTGTAGAGCAAAGTGGTGTCCTCAATGTGTCATGACCTTGCATGTATGGTGCGTGTGAGGTCGTGTAGAGGATGCCATTTTTTATCTACAGAATGGAGTCCACCATGCTGCCTGGGGTCGTGGGAATGAATCAATCTCAAAATGGAGTTATGAAGACAAAGTTTGGGACCTGCACTAGCATTTGCTGAGTTCCAATCATCTCCAGTACAACTCTCCTTAAGTGTTTGACTAAGCAAGGTGAAAGGCTGTGGAGAATCAGCCCTTTTGAGTCAGATCCATGAAGCTGCCTCTGGTTACATCAGCTCAGGCTCTGACTCTTTGCGTTTAGAATGAGCTAGGCATAGACTGGGAAGGATGTTGTCATGTATCTGATTCTAAGGTGGGATTCAAGAGGCCTGTGCTCATATCTCAGATCAGATGTAGATTTTTTTTTTTTCTGTGCATGGTCAAAGGTAAATTGCTCAATCAATCAGTGTCTCAATTCTGATCTCTAACTTGAGGATCATCCTCCTTTGCTGCACAGGGGTATTGTGAAGATAAAGTCAACTGACGACACAGATGCTCAGGTGTTATGGTATAGAACTACAGAGTTCTTCTATATCTGTGTGAGCTTTGTGCAGTTAACTGAGTATCCCATCTCCTCACAGATGTGTGATCTTCTGGAAAATAACATGACATTGTTTGTTGAAATCACGTGGAAAGGGTTACATACATAACCCAGCCCTGAGGTGTGGTTACAGCCTTCTCCCTTTTCTCCTCAGGGTTATGGGTCCTTGGTTCAATAAGGGCACCTGGTGCCTCCACCCAAGGAAACCCCTCTTAGTGTAGAGAATACAGAGGGCTTCTCCCTTGGAAAAATTTTGAACACACAATCTATTTCAGAGGAACGTCAGTCAGAGAACAAAAATAAAATAGCTATTTCAATTCCCAGACTAATAAAATAGTAACCAGGGCTTTATTAGGTATGGGGAACTCAGGATAGGGGACAATGGAAATAGGGACCAGGTTAATAAAAGACAAAACCAATACATAAACTCTGCCCCACTCAACACTGACAGCCAGTACATACCACCCTATGCTACCTTCCAGAACCTGCCAAGGCAAATAGTGAGTTTAGGCTCAGTTTTGATGGGTAGGTGTGAACAAAAGCACTTGTATTTACACCCTACACATTATTGTAGTACTCATTGTGTAAAACATGCCTTGATGTATCCTTGTAAAAATTAACAACTCAAGATCATTAATATTCTATAATGTGTATACAAAATGTTATGAAATTATGACTAAAATGTGTTTACCAGACAAGTCTGGGTATGGGGGGATAAACCTGTTTCTCAAAGACAAAGGACCAGACACTTCTAGCCAGGTGTCAAAGTTGATTGGCAGTAATCTGTCAAGTGGCTGCTCCTTGGCAACGAAGTGGGGGCAGTAACAGATCGATCTGCATCTTTGCAAACAACAACATGGAACCTCTTTCACCATGAGACTCCATGTCTCCTTCCTCACAGCTCGAATGAATTTTATCTGGGGGTAACCCTCAGAAAAATGCATTTCAAAGGGTGACTGCACAATAAAAGGGATGGACAAACACCCCAGGAAATTGTCTTCTACCTAAGAAGACAAAGGAACCAGTCCTTTGGATTTGGGGGAGATCTTGACCTGGGCATTTGGTCAGCCACGTTGCTGGTAACGTAAGAATTTTACCTTGAACTAAATCTAGCTTGCAAGTTTGAGCTACTAGAAAGCATTTTATCTTTCTGTTGTAACCACTTCTGACTTTAATACATGACATCACTTAAAATCCTATCTGTTTGTTAATAAACTTTAAGTATTTAATCTAAGTGAATCCAGTGCTGTGTTCAAACTGACCTCTTTAGTAACTCCAGTTAAAGTAGCAAACTGTTGAATATTGACCTTTACCAGGGCAAAGGACCTCTACTACCTGACTGTCAGAAGAGGTCTGGACAGTGCAGAACACACGTTTTCGGGGGAAATTTGGGAGTGTGAGGTCACCCTGCGAGTAGCAGCCGAGGCTGGTAGAAGCCAGAGTGTTGCTGATGCGGTCAGAGATGCTGGACCAGTGCTGTCCATACACAGACACTCAGGGGGTGACCTGCATGCTGTTTGTGAGAGGCCCCAATTGGGAGCAATAGCAGCAAAGCCTTGTGAGGCACCCCAGGTTGAGGGGCAGGCAGTGACACAACCCCTCCCTGGTCTGGACTGCCTCCTAGAATGGGGCAGGGCTGACATTGGTGGCTGGCTTAAAACACAAAATCAAAATAAACAAGTAGCTGACACTCTGCTAATCCTATCTTCTGTAGATTGGACAGGGGGGGACGTAACACCCATAGAATAGTTGTGTTTTAGCTATGACCAATTCCATCCATAGGGCCTGGCTCTAGCTCCCACTGAAGTCAATTAAAAGGCTGCAATTTACAAGAGCTGGTCAAAAAACCTGGGTCCAAACAGTTTTCCATTGGAAAATGCCATTCTGACTGGTTTTGTGAAATTGTAATTTCAACAACTTTTTTCTTTGGGGGAGGAGGGAACTGAAAGTTTAGAAAATCTCATCCTATGCCACTTTAACATTTTTCAGGCTGAAAAGTTTTTATTTTTTGTTTTGAAATGTACCTTATTTAATTATTTAAATGTCACAGTGAAACATTCCATTGATTTGGACCAATCCAATGGAATGTTTTGTGTTTCATGAAAAATTTCAAAATGTACAAAACAGAAGAATCCAGCATTTTGATCTATACCTGGATTTGGCCCTTGACATTTTGAGGGAGATGAAGTCTGAGCACTTAAAAACAAGCAAAAACTAACCAAGAACAACCCAACACCTGATGAAAAATTAAGTGCAAAAAATACAGAAAATCCCACCCAACTTTCCATCGCTTCCAATCTGAAGTTTTACAATTCTTCTGAACGTTAATCCCTAAACTGGCAGCTCATGAGGTATCAACAGATAAAAGCATGTCCTTTCTGATTTGGGGGAGGGAGTAAAGCAAGGTGATAATCAGAATGGCATGATATTCACGTCCTAACTCTAGATTTCTCAGCACTAAAACACTTAGCAGATCAGCATAAATGCATCCAACATTAAAGCATTCGCCCAGAGATTCATCCTGGAGCTGAGACTATAAAACTGTGCATGTTTCATAATGTGAACAATATGGAAATCCCAAGTTGTCCAACTTCTTTTTCTAAATCATCACCCATATCCTGAATAGATCATCCAAAATTCATTGTCAGGTGTGAACATTCTCTAGAACATTAGATAACCCTGATTTGGTTCCAAGAATCTGTGTCTGCAGTTACTTTGTACTGACAGACCCACTGTCTCTCACAATTTATTCTAAATTGCTTTTATATATAGTTTTGACAAAGACATGAACTTGGATTGTTTGGGTACGTTGCTGCATTTTATATACAATAAAACTGATGTCCAACAGTATCCAATTTAATAAAGCATTAACATTAAGAATTTCATAAAATTACGTGATATAGACTGGGATGGCTTAGGGAGTTAGCAATGAGATGTACCATATATTGCCATCCATCTCGAGGTCACTGGTTCAATTCCATCCAAGTTTGGCAGTAAATAGAAACTGTTGCTATCCAGCAGTTCTTACCCTCATAAGAACGGCCACACTGGGTCAGCCCAAGGTCCATCTAGCCCAGTATCCTGTCTTCCAGCAGTGGCCAATGCCATCTGCTTCAGAGGGAATGAACAGAACAGCTAATATCAAGTGATCCTGATCCCATTCCCAGCTTCTGGCAAACAGAGGCTAGGGACACCATCTCTGCCCATCCTGGCTAATAGCCATTGACGATAGCCTCTCTGAGGGCTAGCCAGATCCTAGTTTTCTAATGTGTATTTGTGGTGTTGAAGTCCCATATTGCAGAAAATTACTGGGAGCAGAAAGCACTGCTGAGGGTCAGCAACGGAGCTGAGATTTTAACTGAAAAATGCAGTTTTGCAGACATTAAAGTGTTCCATGAATACAACCTGATCACAATGTCATTTTTGATTCTTTTTTCCAATATAAAGAAATTGTTTTTGTTCTAGTTCTGAAAACCAAGCCCAAATGAAAAATGCATTTGAAACTAAACAAATTTCATTTTCTCTCAAATGTTTCTAGTGAAAAGTCAATTTTCTGGTGGTTTTTAATAACATTGCATTAAAATTGTTCATGGACATCAAATTGGACTTTTCAACCAGGCTAAACCTGTGGGGAGCTGGAAATTGCATGCAGCAGGATTTCCGCGATTTGGTCCCATTTGGAATGAAAAATATTTAAAACCAAAGTATTATGAAATTTCCCAAATATTCTTTAAAATTTCATTTTGTTTTGATTAAATAATTTCAGTGACAACTTATTTTTTATTTTCTTTACAATTCATAATATTGTATCGAATGAAATAATCATTTCAAAATAGAACATTGAAATATTCTGTTCGCTTTTCAATGTGTGTTTTTGTTTTTGGGGGTTTTTCAGAATGAAATTGTCCAAATTGACATGTTTCCCTAGAAAGTTTAGATTTTGATGAAACATTTCTTATGGAAAAACACTCTGATGAAAATTTTTTGACCAGCTCTACAGTTTCAAGAACCAGCGGGGTAGCCATGTTAGTCTGTATCGACAAAAACAACAAGGAGTCTGGTGGCACCTTAAAGGCTAACAGGTTTATTTGGGCACAAGCTTTTGTGGGTTAAAAAACCCAGTTCTTCAGATGCATCTAAATAAATAAATCTGTTAGTCTTTAAGGTGCCACCAAACAGATTTATTTATTTAGATGCATCTGAAGAACTGGGTTTTTTAACCCACAAAAGCTTGTGCCCAAATAAACCTGTTAGCCTTTAAGGTGCCACCAGACTCCTTGTTGTATTTGGTAATTTTCAAAAGTGACTTAGGGTTTGTCTTCACTGGGGAGCTAAATTGGCACTGCTGCAATTGATGCAGTGGCATTGATTTAGCGGGTCTAGTGAAGACACACTCAATCGACAGGAGAGCGCTCTCCCATCGATTTCTGTACTCCACCTCAACAAGAGGTGGAAGCACTGTCGGCAGGAGAGCCTCTCCCATCGACATAGCGTAGGGTGGATCCCACTGTAAGTAGATCTAAGCCACGCCGTAATGCAAAATACTGCTGCTGGTTGATCTAACCTATGCAGTGTAGACCTGCCCTTAGGCTCTTAAGCCTCACTGAAAGTCAGCTTAGTGCCAGATTTCTGAACACACTAAGGGCTGGTCTACAATCCTGCGCAGGGGCGAGCTAAGATACGCAACTTCAGCTACGTGAATAGCGGAGCTGAAGTCGACGTACTTAGATCTACTTACCATGGTGGTAAGTTGACATCTGACGCTCTCCCGTCTACTCCGCTTGCACTCCTCATTCTGGTGGAGCACCAGAGTCGACAGAGTGCTCGATTTATCACATCTAGTATAGACACGATAAATCAACCCCCTGCTGGATCAATTGCTGCCTGCCAATCTGGCAGGTAGTGTAGACAAGTCCTAAAAGTGCCTAAAAATGCAGGTAGGTACCTAGTGGGCTTTTCAAAAGCAACTGCATGCCTAATTCTTATTGATTCAAAAGGAGTTAGATGCGTAGGCACTCCTGAAAATCCCACTAGGCACTTATCGGCACCATTAGGTGCCTAAATGTCTTTTAAAATCTGGCCCTCAGTGCCTAAATCACTTTGAAAATGGGACTTAGGCTTCTAAGTCACTTCTGAAAATGTTGTTCTAGTCAGCAAACTTTGCTGATTTCCTTTCCCTTCTGATTTTGTTGATTTGATGTCAATCACATGTATGTTCCTGACCTTTTAGAGCCAGGCCAGAAAGGACCACCAGATCATTTGGGCTGACCTCATGTAAATCTTGCATCTCTTTGTTCACTGCACACTGAGCTTTGGGGAACTTACATTTTTCTAGATCAACACTCAAATGCATTCTGTTCTCCTTTCCACTTAAGGCTGCCTCTTTTTGGTGTAATTTAAGAAAATTTACTTTTGTATTATCTGCACTTAATTTAATTTCCCATCTATTATGACAATTAGATTCTCAGCTCTTCCATACTGAATCTTACGCTATTCTGCTTTAAATACTCCCTCCCACACAATTTAGCATCACTTCTTAACATAGACCTGGTATTTCTTACACAATTATCTAAATCTTTTACTCACATTATTATGACTTATTACAGAAGCACTTGGAGAGGCTTCATCTGATGTTTGAGCCGCATTGAGTTAGGCACTATACAAACCTAGTAAGAGACATTCCCTGCTCCAGATCTTTGTCTAAATATATGCAGTATTGTTGTAGGTGTGTCAATGCCAGGATATAAGAGACACAAGGTGGGTAAGGGAGTATCTTTTATTGGCCCAACTTCTGTTAGTGAGAGACAAGCTTTTGAGTTTACACAGAGCTCTTCTTCAGGGCTGGGAAATGTACTCAGTGTCACAACTAAATACAAGGGGGAACAAATAGTTTAGCATAAGTAGTTAATGGGCCACTTCACTGTGAAATGTGTGTTAACATCCCTCCAGTCACTGGGGTAGGGAAGGTAGCTGGAAGGAGTGGCGGTTGTTAGTGGATTATAGGTTGTTGTAATAAGCTATAAAACTCTGTAACCTCAAAAGCTCACTCTCTCTCACCAACAGAAGTCAATCTAATATGACAGCCAAAGGATGGGAGAAAAGTATTATGATTCCCATTTTACAGATGAGGAAACAGAGGCACAGAGAAACTAAGCAACTTGCCCAAGATAGCACAAGGAGTTGGGATTTAACCTATGTCCTAGTTCAATGTCTTACACACAAAACCAAAAATTACCAGAATTCTAGGGACTAGCTATGATCCACATGGGCTGGGGTGGGGAGAGAATCAGTCTTGGAAAGGTGCATCTATGTCTCCTTGTTTCCTTCCTAGATGTTCACTTTTGACTTTAAAGAGCCAGATTTCCTCTCCTGTCTGACTTTACAGCCTATACAACGGTCTGCAGTCATGGCACTCTGTGAAAATGTCATTACATCTGGATATCTCCTGTGTTCCTTTGTTTTCAGAAACGAGGTTTTTAAAACCTCAGTGGCTGAGTAAGATAACAACCTCCCTTTGCTGAAACAATTTAGGATTTCCTCAATCAAGCTGTGCTTCCCTTAATGCCCCTCCCGGCATCTCCTGAAATAGTCTAATACTTTCCTTAGAAGCACAGTCAGATGAGAGGGCTGATTCAGAACTTCCTGATATAACCCTGGGACCTTTCTTTAAATAAAAGTGCTATATGAATCCCTCCCAGTCTTTGCTTAGTGAGTCTCTCATTTGATGCTACTCCCATTCTTATCTGCACTTCCTTTAGAGCCTTCGTCATGTGTTCTGGCTTCTTATGGAACAGTAGCTGAGCAAACTTTTTGAGACAAGATTAAGTGTTACTGGACATTTCCTGCTGTCACTTTTTTATTTCTGCTAATCCAGTTTCTTCAGTTTGAGCCAGATTTTGACATTCTACCCATGAAATGTCCAGTAACTGGGAACTGAAGAAGCCACCTCTTAAAATAATAACCACCTTATTAAAAAAAACATGGGATTGAACTTGCAACTTTGAAGAACTCTGTCCAGTGTTTTCAAACTGAGAAACTGATATTTGCAGAGCCATTTTGCATCACTGAACTGGGTCTCCTGCTGGCGAATATCATTCAGTACAATGATAATGTTGTAAATATCATTAAACAATTACATGTTGACTTCAGTGCAGCCGCCAGTTGGTAACCTGGTCCCTTTGTCACTAGATCTCACAGAGCTGCCATGAACTGTTATAATTTATCAACAATAATTAATGGATACATGCTGATGATTATTAGCAGTAGTATCTCAGCACCTAGATGCCACAATGGAGATCTGGTGCTGGGCACTGTACAGCCACATGGTAAGACAGTATCTGCCCCACAGAGTTTATAGCCAAAGTGGACAAGACTGACAAAGGACAGGTGGGGAAAAAAGCCACTTCCCTTGTCTGTGCTTGTCCATTATTTTGTTTCCACGGGGAGAAGATGAATTGTTCAATCAGTGCTTTCTACCGAAGCCCAAAATTTCATCCTCTTTCAGCAGAGATCCCACCCTAACAATCCAATCCACTGGGACCAATAAATAAGACCAGGATTCTGAATTAGTGTGTAGGCGGTAGAGAGCTAAGAGTGACCTTAGGAAGAAAGCCAAATGGGACCTCTTTCCAATGTGTGTATATTTCCATCAGAAATGTTCAAATACCATGACCCTAACATTAGAACTGATTTGGAAAGACTAAACCTGTATCATTCTCTCCTTTGCTGCTGGTCTAATACTAGATTTCTTTTTTCCTTACAATTTTGAAAGGTCCCATTCTCACTTTAGGCCAGTTTGTATAAATGCTCACCCAATGTAAGGGCTGTGCAAACAGTCTTGCTGAAGCCAAAAGGTGAGAGCCCCAGATCCTCAAAGGTATTTAGGTGCCTAACACCCATGAGAGTTGATGCTTGCCAGAGTGAATACCAGGTTCCACTATCTAGCCCTACGAACTTGATAGTTAAATTAAACCAAAAACTCTCTCAAGCTATTTACTTTCCTCTTACGCTGTCAGTCAGCAAGGTCACTGTGGGTTCTTCTTATTCTACTTTATTAATGTTTTTCCATTTATAAATGATGCCTCTGAAATGAATCAAACTTCTGCTTATTCATAATCTTCTCATAAGATAACATGAGCACTGTGGCTATCAGCTAATAGCACCAACATGAATTTATTTATAGCTAGGACATGAAATGTTAAGGAGCATATTGGGGGTGGGGGGGAAATGTTCACTATCCTTCCTTGCTCTAGAAGATCACTGGCATATTTAACAAAACACTGACCCATGAAATATGTTCCCATCTGTATGGCTGTCCATTGTGGAGAGCTGGGGTGGAGACTTCAGGTTAATTTATGACTGAGACTGTGGAACTATTATTCTCTAACTGATTGGGAAGCAATTTATTTGGATAACCTAAAGGTTGGTATAAAGGCTCATCCACGCTTGCAAATTTCCCAAAATAATTATTCCAGAGTAGTCATTTCAGTATAAACCCCCCAAGTAGACACTCTTATTCTGGAATAAGAGTCCATGTGGGGCACTATTCTGGAATAATTATTTCAGAATAGCTGTCTCATTATTTCCAAGCATAGATGAGCCCTGAGTCCCATTCAGGGATGTTTATAGAAGAGCATTCTCAACATGTGGAGCACATGCCTCTAGGGGGCACAAAGAACTAGCCGTGTGTGCGCATGCGCAAACAGTCCTTGTTCTCCAGGGTCTGGGCTTTCATTTAAAACTTAGTCTTTAGCAGTTATGGTCCCCCCAAAATGTGATTTCTGGTGTAACTGAGGCCACAACCTCTGCCTGAGTTTGAAGAGAACCTGAAACAGTAGCTTGGATGTGAGCTGTCCCATTCATGTCAATGGATGTTAACTCAAATATCAATGATACTTTAAATTTCCATAGTGTTAAGTAGTTCACTGCTGATGATCGCACACAAGAAAGGAGAGAAATTTCATATCTTGATCTCCACAATTTGCTCTGAGTACCCATTTTGGGTAGGCCTTTCCAACCACATGGCAGTGTTGAAAGGTAGAGTGGTTTCACTTTCCTGAAGGAGGGATCATCTTTCCAAGACTTGAACTATTTGCACAAAGGATGGGATTAGCAGACAGTGCTTTTGTTACTTTCTGCCAGGAGAACTTGGAGAGTATTGCCCACCATCAAGACTTGCCTCCTGACTGTTGGTGTTTTTCTTAAAGTCCCAGCTGCTCAATGCAAGAGATCAACAGTTCAGGAATGACAGCACCCCTTATGAGCCATGCAAAGGAATGAACAGAGGAGAATAGGGCATGGCCTGCACCTTTGGCTCTTCCCTTTACCCAAAGGAGATCGCTGTATGCTCTGGTGATTCAAAGCTGTTCCAAGCCTAGCCTTTCTCATCACTTGAGCCTGGTTTATTGCTGTTTCAGGAGTGGGGAACAAAGGGCCTGGAGCATTGTGAGGAATCTCTCCCTATTGGCACTTGTATACTTCTCTTGTGAAAAGCAAACCAGACAAACAGGCGGTGGTGTATTTTAGTTGCACTAGAATTCCCAGTGTCATTCCAGCAGCAAGGAGCAGCGTTGTTATGCACCGGGAAGTCAGAATTAAGCCTTGCAGGGATATTTCTAGAGGCCCAGGGCCGGATCCTCAGCTGGTGTAGGCTGCACTCCATTAATCTCAGTGGAGTTATTACTCCAACTGAGGATCTTGACTGAAGGATAAAGAGGCATGAAGTAGCAGATTTCATCGTTTCCTATTTTAGGAAGCCCTGTGGTTAGAGGCAAACCACTACATGATTTGATTTTTTTTTTTACTGTACTAAAATCAAGCAAATCTGGATAGACTGATGCGCTCGTCATATGGATGCACTATGCATTAGAGTAGGAATCCTGTTACGAACATGCTGCTCCATGCTTGTTTACAACTTGTGGAAAGTTGCCCTTTGAACCTGTCTCAGTGAACTGAGGGTGATGATCAGCAAAGGCATGATCTAAATCCCAATGAGGGTAGTGGGTGTCTTTTTATTGACTTCAATGAACATTGGATCAGTCCCTAAGCATTTATGAAATCAAGATGTAATGTAGATTTGCTGCTTAGCAGCAGTGTTACCATCCATTTAACAGTAACTTCCCTTAAAAATAGCACCAACCTAGGGAATCAAACCTATTTGCAAAGGCATATAATTAATTACCTAGATCAATGTAATTTACTCTGGCCTTCTCCCTCTGTCCAGACCAGGATAGGAGAGTCTCCAACTGGAGAGATGTGGTCAGATTTCAGCGCAAAAGGCAGCAGAATGATATCCAGAATTGGGCCCTGCATCTTTAACACTGGAATCCTCTATTGTACATAATGACAATAATTAGCCTAGGTGCTTGAAGAGAGGGAATATGACATTTGATCCATGGGATATTTTGCTTAGAAGTAGATCTTATTAGAGCCGAGTGACTAATTGATTTTTCAGTTTGGTGACTGAACTGAAAAATCTGGGAAAATTTGTTTGGGGTTGAACAAATATTTTGACCCAAAACAATTGTTTTCAGTTCTTCACTTAGTTTTTTGTTACAGGGTAAAAATACTTTACATTTTGGGTTATATTTTTTTAACATATGTAACAAAATTCCTAAAGATCCATTGTTTAAAATGGAAAGCTGAAACATTTAATTTCCAAAATGTCAAGTCAATCTGTTTTGACACTTTTTATAAATTTGGCTGAAACGATTCACTGAATACCACTTGCATTTGTGAATCGTTCTGTACAACCAAAAAATGCTTCTCAGTGAATCAATTATTTGCCAAAAAAAAAATTCACCCCACTATAGATTTTTCTTTCCATCAGTGACTGGTTTGCTCAGGATTAAAAAAAATAAACACTAACTATTTTTATGATCTAATTCCATAAAGCTAATTCAGACAGACATTTTGAATTCATCTTAGTCCTTCCAATACAAAATATATTAAGTGAATTGTCTGTACCAGAAGATTAAATTTAAAAAAAGAGAGAAGGACTTGAGCTAATGTAATTGGAGCCAAGAGTAAATTGATAGAATGACAGGTTTCAGAGTAACAGCCGTGTTAGTCTGTATTCACAAAAAGAACAGGAGGACTTGTGGCACCTTAGAGACTAACCAATTTATTTGAGCATAAGCTTTCGGGAGCTACAGCTACAGTTGCATCCGATGAAGTGAGCTGTAGCTCACGAAAGCTTATGCTCAAATAAATTGGTTAGTCTCTAAGGTGCCACAAGTCCTCCTGTTCTTTTTGATAGATTGAGTGTCCCTCTGATGGGACTGATTTCATGACTCCCTTTAAGAAGAGTTCCGATTACTTTTAAGCCAGAAGAAAGTGATAACGAAGGGTCAGGTTCTCAGTTCTTCATGAAAGAAAATAGCAAAAGATTACACAGGTCCTTGGGGCTATCCATGCAAGGACTGCTCTCCTAGGAAAGGAATGCAGGACTGGACCCATGGAAAGGAACACAGCGTGATGTGCAAGTCATTGACAAGCCAGACTTGAGGAGCCAGGACCTGAACTGCTGTAAATGGTTATCGCTTCTTTGCAGTCTTCACATTTTTAAGCCAGTTTAGTGATAGCCAAAGACAATGAAGCCTTTCATTGAGCATGGGAGTTGCAGAGCATGGACAGCAGCAATGCAAGCCAGGGCTCTTGCCAGTGAACCCACTTTAGTGTGCAGAACTGAGACCTGTGTGTTGCAGCAGAGAGAAGGGGAGAGAGGTCTAAGAGTAAATGCCAGCCTCTGGGACTTGTTTTTCTCAAGCTGAATCAATCCCCGTTTAACCAGCAACCTTGGTTCACACATCCTCCTTTAGGGGATAGACGTGAGAAGCAAAGAGAGAATCTGGGTGGGGGAATCTCTTGGGGAAGCTTGTAAAAGCCATGGGGGGTAGCTTATAAAGCCACTGCAGTCCTGCAGGTTCAGTGATGGTCCCAGTGACATCTGTGCAACCGCAGGCAGAGGCGGAAGGGACTGGAACCAGTTCTGTTCCACACACACGAAGGAATGGAACCCAGCTAGCGCTCTCCTAGCCGAACCTGAAGAAACCACAGAACCCATTACCCTTCCTCTGGCTACCTACTTCAGATGCAGACGGAGAGGAAGGGTGGCTCAGGGGCTAGGCAGCTAGCCAGGGCAAGTTGGCTTCTTTGCTCTATCTGTGACTTCCTCTGAACTCAGGCAAGTCATTTAGGGCCATATTTCTCCTAGTACTTAGAGGCCTCTCTCCCATCAAAACCAGTGGGAGCTGGGCACCTTAATACCTTTAAAAATATGGCCCTAAGTCTCGCTAGGCCTAACTGCCCCATGAGAAAAGTGGGGATGATAACACTGTCCTACCTCACATGGTCAATGCAGAAAAGCTTGAGGTGCTCAGATATCCCAGTAATGGTAGCCTGTGATGAGGGGCTCACCCCACGCCAGCCCTGAAGGGACTAAGGGAGGGCCTATTAGTGAGACAGGCCACACAGGAGGGGTTTAGGCTGGAGAAGCAACCCCTGATTAGAAGACGGAGCTCAGCTGAGCCCGTGGTGGGGTTGGACAAGTATAAAGCCAGGAAGCTGGCCACAGAGATGACCGCTGTGAGGAAGTCTGCAGCAGCTCTCTGTGTTAGAGAGGGAAGGAGGGACCCCTGGGAAAGAGTAAGCCTGGCTCTGACAAAGGGTGTACCCAGTAGAGAGAAGGGTGGAGAAGAATAGGAAGCAGCCTTGGGGGGGGGACCACATCAAGGCTGAAAACTGAGCAGACTTTTGGCTGTGTTGTAGGGTCCCTGGCCTGGAACCTGGAGTAGCAGGCAGGAAGATCTGGGTTCCCCTACTGGCCACTGACCAAGTGGCTGTACCTGGGACAGCTGGTCCATTGAGATTCTGTACCCCAGAAAGGGAAAGCCCATAATGATCTGGACCTAGGGCTGAGTCACAAAGAGTAAGCTGGAGTGAGAAGGGGGCCGTGGAGTCATAGAGGACAACGAGGGGAAAGACTGCAAGGGGAGGTGTTGGACCTGGAAGAGAGCCAATCCCCAAAGAGCCAGAAGGAGGCACCACTTGCAGTGAGTAGAGCGCCCCATGACAGCCATAGGAAGACTTAAGAGGGGCCCTTAGAAGATTACGAGGGTATTCTACAGTGTGGCTCTGGAGAGAGGCTTGCTCAGAACTAGGTTGTAGTATGCTGTACTGCAGCCCTTAACAACTGCTGATGCGTCCTGTGAAGTCAATACACCTTTTAAACAAGTGGCCTAAAACACATGGGGCCTTATCATGCTGTCAGTTTTAAAGAGCATTCTGCTGATTTCCCTGCTGCAAATCAGCAGTACTGTATGCCCATGTAATTTAACCTAACTAAGGTTAGAAAATACTGCTACCTTGTGCTGCTGTGGAGAGATGACACGGTGTTTGTTAATAATATAGCTCTTTTCATCAGCACATCTCAAAGCACTTTACAAAGGGATCAGTATCATTATCCCCATTTTATAGATGGGGAGACTGAGGCACAGATTAGTGAAGTGACTTGCGCAGGCCAGAGCCAGGAACAGAACCCAGCTCTCTGGCATCCCACTGCAGCATGCTGTCCACTAGCCATGCTAAAATATATTTTCCTTCCCTGAACTCCTAAGCTGAGAAGCCTGATTCCCATGGGCATCCAACCCCCTTCTTTTGAAAACCCCGCACTATATGACTTCCATAAATTTTTTACTTTGTCCTTATTAGGTCTTTGCTGGTCTATTATTAACCCGAATGGGGCGAGCAGTGCATTCTGAATGACCCACTGCACCCGGGCAAATCAGGTTTATGGACTTTAACTAGATTGTATTGGGGCTGGAGGAGCCTGAAACAAAATGACTATAATTGTTGTGGTGTGTGTGTTTTTAACCCTCCGCCCCAAAGGGCTGTTCTAGCATCTGGGGCATAGAGACACCCTGGCCTCCTCCCCTGTCCCAGGAGAATCCGCTTCCATCAGAAGGCAGTGGCAGGTGATTAGAGATCCTGATTCTCAGCAGTGAGAGGACATCCTCATTTCCTGCTGTTGGCACTGAGGGCCTTTTGTAGCTCAGAGGTGCTTGGCACCTCACAGAATCACACCTTAGGTGTGTAAAAGATAAGGCACAAATACCTTCTGTGTCAGGACAGGCAAGTACCTTCCATTCCACAGTCAGCATCTCATTTGCTGCCTCATTAAATGAATAAAAAAATGAATGATTTCATATAAATGGCTTACTCCTCTATTTTTGTGTAACCATACAGGCAAAATGTATTACCTGCGCCCACCCACACCCAGTGTTTGATCCACAGGCAATAGCCACTTCCTTCTGCTCTCAGTTTACAGGGTTAGTCTTTTAGCCCAGGGAATAGAAACCTGTGCTTTAGAACTGGAGATCCCGGTCCTCTCCTTATTTACGGCCCAAATTTTGAACTGCTGTGGACTTCAGCATGTGTAACAAAACACTGGCAAAGCGTGTTGCATACCTACATAATCCATAATCTCCCTTCCCTCAAATCTTCCCATTCAGCTCTGACCATCCAAACCTTTGTAGGTCGTTTCCAGTTAGAATTGGCTGGAAAAATAGCAAGTTTCTTTTTCCCAAACCACTTTTGAACAAAATGAATTTTTTTATGGAATTTGTTTTTTCAATTAACCAAACTGAACTTTCCTTTTTCAACAACTGGGTTGGGGAAAAAGCTTGATATACAGTTTTGGATTCCTTTTCTACCTCCCCTCCCCACACACACACTTTAAGATTAAAACCCCCAAACTAAACAGCCAACAATTTTCAACTGTTGAAAAATTTCAACCAAATCAAAAATTTTGAAGTGAAAATGTTCATGTTTGGTCTGTAAGCCTTTTCCCATTTGAAAAAAGACAATTTTCATCAAAACTTTTTGTCAGCCTTCTTTCCATGAAATTATGATGACGTGGTGAACATGGCCCTTGCATAGTCGATAGTTTACTTTTCCTCTGAATGCCTTCCATTAGTCAATTCTCTCCTCTCCCTACTCTCTTCCAATATGATTTCACTCTGCTTTTAGCCTGCTGGAGTTTGTTTTTGTTTTATTTAAGTAATATATTCTCTTAGGAGAGCAGTTAGCAGAATCCTTTGTAATGAATGTTTTCCATCATGTTGATAAATTACATGGCACTAAGGAGGCCTGCAATGAAAGAAGGCTTTATTTTAAAAGTGGTCCTTGTGTCACATCATGTTGTGAAGACTGATTACTTGACATGACTGAATGATCCCTCCATCCCCCACACACCATATCACAAGCTATGGCAAAAACAAGAAACAGGGATGGTTTTTCTCCATGGGATAAAGAGGCGCCAAAGAACGATCTGAAACAGCAGGAAGTTCTGCTCTCCAAAGATCCGGCTTGCGTTCCAAGCTATTTGGTAAATCTCTGTTATAATGGCAGTGTGTTGTTTTTGTAACTCATCAAAGAATACTTCATTGTTTCTCCTTCCCTTGACGTGTGTGGTGTGCTGTTATTCTTTGCCCTTAAGTCCTCTTCGCCCACCTCTCTTTCTACTAGAGCAGCATAGGTTGATTCATTATATTTCTCTTGAGACACACTTCAGTTGTGTCTGCCCTAAAACCAGATTCTGCTCAATTTACAAGCCTGATCCAAAGCCTATTGGAATCAATGGGAAAACTCCCATTGTTTTTGATGGGCTTTGGATTAGGCCCCAAACGCCTATTTGTTGAGGTAGCGAGTAAACCCCCTTGTTCAGTGTGTGCTTTGTGTCGACATCTGTTCCCAGTGCACAGAGGATGTGAGTGCATTACAGCGCTCACTTTGAGAGGTTGTTTCTTTTAGCTCATGCTGGGGTGAGCCTTGTCTTCAGCTCTGAAGTGGGCACCTCCAGTCCTCGGAGTATTAGCCAACATGGCAGCCATCTTGGAGCAGAGATTGTTACTGGGTATTGTTGTATTCTGTTTTTCCATCTCTGTGTATTTTGCCACTCCATTTTAACACCATCAATTCTGCACTGAGAAATAATTCATTGGGCCTGAGTCTCCAGCGCCTTACATTGGTGTCCAACTGATGTAATTCTACTGAGCTCCATTGACGCTCCACTGCTCCTCAGAGGCCCCCCTTCAGCAAGGCTGTGGCTAGACAAAAGGAGGGCAAGGTGCCTCACACCCGGGGGCATAGAAGCCACCCAGTGCTCTTTCTGATTGTGTACAGATGATTAAATACTCCACCAATGAGCATTCTTGACACGTGTACAGTCCCCTTCATGTCAGCCAATAGCATTGCAGCATGCAAATTAACTGGAGAGGGGGGCCAGCTGCAGGCATCAGCTTTCCAAGCAGGTGCCTGGGGCGGCAATGAGAATGGGGCGGCAGTCTGTGTCCCGCGGCGGTTTTCTCCTGGGGGGGAAACCTGGATTTGTGCTGGAAATGGCCCAACTTGATTATCATACACATTGTAAGGAGAGTGATCACTTTAGATAAGCTATTACCAGCAGGAGAGTGGGGTGGGGGGAGGTATTTTTTCATGCTTTGTGTGTACAAAAAGATCTTCTACACTTTCCACAGTATGCATCCGATGAAGTGAGCTGTAGCTCACGAAAGCTTATGCTCAGATAAATTTGGTTAGTCTCTACGGTGCCACAAGTACTCCTTTTCTTTTTGCGAATACAGACTAACACGGCTGTTACTCTGAAATTTTTCATAACTGTTTTACTATATGGAAAGCCGGCAGGGTTAATGAGAAGTTGTTCATTATCTAAAGAAAGGCAAAAAAGAGACCCAAAGACAAACTTTCTCAAAGGGCCCCAGTTTTACTTAATTAGTTCATGATTTGAAATTAACAGATTTACTTGTAAATTCTCTGAAAATTCGATCTGTAATACAAGATTAAGTACTGTAAATCTGGGGAGGATGTACTGTGTGTTGTTCATATATAAAAGAGGTTTAATCCCTGCTTTAAATCCAAAACTGAACTTTAACTATGGAGCTGCTACCTACACTCCCATAAATATGTAAAATTCTTTAGGATCCTTTTAATGGTCTTTCAGATTACTAATAAATATACTTTATCTACATGCAGGGCTCCCATGAATGTTCTAGCTGATCAGATACCAGCACCGATTGCTTTGGCACATTACTAGACCCCTCTTCCCAAATGAATACACTGCTGTTTACCCTTATCTTTTCTATATGGTCAGTTAGCCAATTTTCAGTTGCGCTCATATCCAACTTCGTTTAAATTACAGTTTCAAGAACGGCTACATGAGAAACTGGAGTAAACGCTTTAGAACAATCGTGATACATCTAATGCCTTCCTTTTCACTACCAAGACCCCGATGCTGCAAAGAGTCCCATTAAATTAAATTGATTTCATACTGACTGTCACCCCAGTCTGGCAGCACTGCTAAGGTTGCCTGACACTTCCCATATAAGACCCTGTTTTCAGTTGCTTATAACTTTGCCAGACTTTAACCATTTGAGCAACGTTTCCAATGTTGGGTTTCTGCCTCCCCATCCCTATCGAGCTTTTCAACTCAGCTTCACTCAATCTGCCCCGCTCCTCTATCTGCCCTGTCCTCTGATCCTTCTTCCCTTTGCTTTTGCTTTTCCATTTAGATGATCCCCCTCAGTAAATCTGCCCTAAATAAAATAAAATGGTACTTACTTGATGTTTGCTGCCATCCTATTGTTCATTCCGTTTGTGTTCTACCCCTTCCCCCATGCTGTCTGCCTAGTCTGTTTAGCCACAATTGTTTCCTTTGACTCCCCCATCCACCTGTATCCGTCTGTTGTCTCTTGTCTTGTACCTGGATTACACTTGCATTGGTAACCTTAATTCTGGCATATCCTAGCTTTTGAGTGCTTGACCTTGAAACTTGAATAATCTTTTATATAGTTTTTGTGATCTGTAATTCAACTTAGCCTTAGCTGTGAAGTCTTTACTGCTGCTTCCATAAGGCGTATATAACCAGCTCTAGAATTTTCACCCATTTCTTACTGACTCATTGTATCCCATCTGGTTTGCTTCTTGCAGGGCAATATCCCAAATTGATTCTGACCCAACAAACTGCAAGGAAATAGTCCTTCAACAGCTGCAGTAATGCACACTTCCTTAGCAATTCTGCAACGTTTATTTCACCCATTGCTGGCTAACTGTGTTCTTATACAAACAGCATTCTATCCTCTGTGCAGTCCTCCCTTATTTGCTCTTGTTTCCTGTGTCAGTCTATCCAGACTCAAAGGTCTAACCAGCCTTTCAGTGAGGAAGAGGATCAGTCTGAAAACCTAAAAGGAAGGACTTGGGTTAAAACGGAAGCAATGGGAAAGAGGTTGCATTAAGAGCCAAGTGCTCTAGGAAAATTCAGAGCAGTGAGAAAAAGCAAGTCTTAGGAAAACTCAATGGAAAACTCAAAGGATTCAATCCTTCTGGGTAATATTCAGGATACTAATTCTCTAGAAATGTTCTGTGTATGCTGGGCCAGATCCACAACTGGTGTAAATAGTCTTGAAATCACTAGAGATTTAGAGCTCTGCTGATTTACATCCATGCAGGATCTGAATTGTTAGCTGAAACACAGATTCATTTGAAAAATTAATAGCTCTAGTTTCTAGGGCCCCTATAACTGATACCAAGAGTATTTCTTAGGGCCTTTGCTAGTTGGGGTTAGTAGCCCTTGGCTCTGGACCTTGGGACATTGACTCCTCACTGGTCACTAATCCCTTAGAAATGCTTTGGGCCCCCGTCATTATTGCCTGAAATGCTGTTCTGCTCTGAAAAATGGCACTGTGGAGCCTGTGTTTAATGTGACTCAGTGACTCGTGCTCAGTTCACAAGTCCTAGATGGTGGGCCTGATCCTGCTCTCATGACACTAGCTTAAATAAGGAATAACTTCCCTGAAGTTAATGGAGCGGAGGCAGCCTCTATATTTGAGGGGCCTTTGAACTTAATTGGGGTTGTTCCTGGCAGGAAGATCCTTCGTGCTCCAACCCAGCCTTGAAGACTGTCTTTCCCCAAGGCATCATGGGAGCTGGAGAGACCTTCACTTCTAGGGGTGAGGAGAGCCTTGTCTTGGGCACAGACGCAGAGTGGTGTGGGCTCCATTTTGTGGGGAGCTGCGACTGTCACCAGTCCCCTGGCCAGGGGACAGGATGTTCCTTGGTGGAGCTCTGTCCAAGCCAGGAGCTGCTGCTGAGAAACCACTGGGGTTTGGCCAAGCAGGGAGCCAAGAAGGCTTTTGCTGGGCATCATCGGGGCCAGGGCGGAGACAGTTGCTGTCCCCAGAACCGACTGAGGCTGGCCTGCAGTGAAGTCAGTGCGAGTAACCACCAGCATGTATGTTAGGGAAAGTGCTCTCAAGGGAAAGGAGCTAGTGAAGAGACCTGAAGGGCGTTTCCTTGAGACTGAGAAGGGAAGGGGTCTAATGGGCTAACCAGGATCCAGGTTACTGAGCTCCCGTTCAAACAACTCCCATCTCCAGCGGGGTTGTGCAGCTCCGAGGGATCCCAAGGTAGAATGGCTCTGCCCCTTGTTGCCATGGCTGCACTGCTTTCCCCGTCCAATAGAGCGCCAACTCCGGCTTCAAGATCTACAAGTGCGCCCTTGCGAGCAGGTGTCTGAACTGAAGGGAAGCGCACACACGGGGGTGGGGTCGCTGGTGGCAGTGTAAATGTAATAAGCTGGTTCAATTCTGTTTACTACCGCACACTGCGTTTGTTGATTGAAGTGCCCCCTACTGATCTAAAGTGGTTGTGATGTAATTTTTCTCAATCTTTTGTTTTTCTAAATGGTTAGGTGAAGGCATGTTAACACTAGTCGAAGGGTATGTCTACACTACAAAATTAGGTCGCTATAACAGAAGTCGATTTTTAGAAATCGATTTTATACAGTCGATTGCGTATGACCACACTAAGCATTAAGTCGGTGGAGTGTGTCCTCACTACCGTGGCTAGGATTGACTTTCGGAGCAGTGCACTGTGGGTAGCTATCCCACAGTTCCTGCAGTCTCCGCCGGAAAGGGAAGCGGACAATGAGTTGAGCTGGAAATCTGAAAATCCCTGCTTGCTAACTGTGCTCTGTTCCAAGAAAAACCCAAAGCAGCGTCTGATTTCCTCAAATTAGTGCTAGCAAATCCTTTTCCTGGCAACTTGCTACACCCTTTTCTGAGGAAGTCTTCTGGAGGTGAGTAAGAAACCTGGCTTTGTGAACGTCTAGGTGTCGCCTTGTTTGTGTCAGCAAATTTCCCCCATGCCTGGAGTCGCCCAGCGCTTCAAAGACATTCCCATGCTAGAACTATAGCAAAGGCGCCAGTTCAGAGAATGATGATGAAAGGGTCGCAAAAGCACTCGGGGCTGGAGCCATGAAGGGATTTTGGCACCTCACTGCCACTGTAAGTGCCTAAAGTCAAAATGTAAACTGTCTACACGTGGAGCTAGTTGTGACTCCTAGCTCGACAATCCCGCCTGGGCCCCATGGGCACATACTCAGCACAGCTGGCCTGGGCTGCTGCTCACCGCTGCCTGTTACTATGGCTACAGTACTGTTTTTAGTGGGTTGGCTCGATGAGTTAGCATGTGTGTCTGCATGAGCTGGGGTGGGGGGGTCACACCCTTGGCTCCCAGTGTAGACAGAACCTTAGACTCAGTTCCTGCTCAGTGGCTGCCTAAGTCTGTAGGAATGGGATTTGTAAAGAGATTTGCACAACATTCTGCGCCTGCCACCTGACTTTCAATAGACAGGCAAGTATCTGTGCATGCCAGGCCTGGAGCTGCCTTCCCAAATAATTACTCCTAACTTTGAATGCACAGGTAGCTGATTTGCATGCACAAGTGTGGTAGTGATAGAGCACATTAACTGCCAGACCCTCCGGTGGTGGACACTGGAGTAGCTCTATTTAAGCAAATGGAGTCACACCAATTTACACTGTCAGTTTACATCAGCCGATGATCTGGCTCTTGCTGCGCACCTATCTTTAAAACTAGGCCCTAATCGTCATGTGTAGGATTCATACAAGGTTCATGCGCTTGGCAACATTCAGGGCACACCCGGAGTGTTGTGCTGGACCTGTGCACACACAGCTCCTCTCAAGGGCATCAACCTTGGAATCTCGCCCAAATGACATGAACCGTGGGAAGCCTCTCAGGACTGGGCTCAAGGCCCGAGAGCAAGGAATGCGGTAGATAGAAATTGGTAAATAAGAATGTTAAACAAAGCCAGTGTATTCCTTTTATCTGTTGGAGAATGTAATGCGCGGGGGGAGAGAAAGAATAAAGGGGGAAGGTGGAAAGCTGACAGGCAGAAGCCTGTTAGCAGACCAGCCGCTTGCTTGCTAAAAGCTGTGTTCTGTCTTGTCATTGAACCGCCACAGTCATGTGCAGGGGTAACTTCGTTAAAACTCCTACACCAGTAGACGCTGAGTGCTATATCAAAGACGCTATCCTCCGCTGGAGTAAATGGGATGTAAAATCAACAGTATGAAACTGAAAAGAAAAGAGTACTGTGAGAAATTGTCCCTTAGTTTAGGTTGGAGATTTTAGCCACTGCCGGAGGTAGAAGGAGGCAAAACACTGACTGGACACGAAGGAAAATAGGCAGTGCTCAGAGACAATGGGATTCAGGCTGCAGCAGTCGGAGTCGGATATCAACTTAGAGCAAGAACTGGATATGCCAAGAGACGTGGTATCTCATTTAGAAAGAAAAGTACTGAAAGGAAATGACCTGAATGCTAAGACCAAGAAAGGTTGTGGAAAAAGCAAAGGAGAAGTACAAGGAAGTAGACAAAGCAGTGAAAAGTTACACCAGGAAAGAGAAATGAAGATATGCTGAAGACCTAGCCGCTGTAGCTGCTGCTATGATAGGAAACTACAGAGCCATTTACCAACTGAATAAAGCCCTGCATGGAAATTTCAAAACAGGAAATGCAAAGCAAAGATGGAAAAATGCTTGCAATTGAAGTGGAACAGAAAAAGAGATGAGCCGAGCATTTCAAAGGAATTCCCAATTGACCCAACCCTACTTCAGCACCAGATGTTGATGAAACATGTGGACCTGATCAACTTGACACGTCAGAAGTACTAGCTGCAGTCAAGAAGCTGAAAAATAACATGGTGGGAGATGATCAAATTACAAGAGAAATGCTAAAAGCAGTCATCACCTGAATGAAACTGGTAGAATGGATCAATAAAGTTTGGGGGGAAAGAGATCCCTTTTCACCAGCAGAAGCATTGTCAGAATACTCAAAAGGAAAGGATGAACTTGCTGACAGTAACAGCTGGAGAAGAGATGCATTACTCTGTTGTGGGGAAAGCCTTCCACAGTGTGATGCAAAGCTTAGAGAAGAACAGGCAAAGACTTAGAGAAGAGTTCCTGTGTAGACCAGAAATTCACACTAAGGACCATCACAGAATAATGTACAGAATGGCAGACTCCCCTCAATTTCACTGATTTTTGGTGTGGGAGGGGGGAAGGCATTTGACAGCATGCGCAGGCATTGTGGAACATTCTTAAGTCCTATAGAATCCTAGCTAAAGTCCTCAATATAATCAAGGTCCTATACAGAGAGGAAAAGTGTTCTGTATGTTTGAGCAACCAGACAACGGAGTGTGGGTCAATGTGGACACTGTCATGAAATAGAGCTTCATTCTATCTCGGCTATTGTTTGGTGTTGCCATGGTCTGGATAACAAAGTGTGTTAGGAACACAAACACTGGTATAGCATGGGTAGATGGCAAATATCTAAAAGATCTAGCCTTTGCTGATATTGTGCTACTGAGTGACCCCTCTGAAAAATTACAAATGAAGACAGACAACCTGGCGCAAATAGCAGGCCACCAGGGCTCAATTAGTTATGCTAAAACAAACCACCTTGAAACTCAGACGTCAAGAAGTAACATCATCACATTAGAAGGCAGCAACATCAAAAACGTAGAACAGTTCACTCACCTGGGCAGCCCAATGTTTGCTAGCAGAGACCTCAAGAAGGAAGTGACGTCACAGACAGGAAAAGGCATCTACAGTATTTACTAAACTCCACACAGTATGGACATCAAAGCCCCAGAACAAACCGGACCTTTTTTTATCAAAGTGCTAACATCGGGTTGCAAGAGCTGGAGAGCTTCCAAAATGTTAGCTAGAAATAGTGACTCAGGAACACTTTTAATAGCCAGCCCCCTCCCCCCCGTCTGTGCCCCTCCCCCCAAGCTGGGGCCAGGAGCAGTGCCATGTCTCTGGGAGCAGGGGACCCAGACAGGGGTAAGGGGGAAAAGGCTGGAGGCAGGCATGGGGCCTGTAGTAGAGCCCTGGCCACAGGGCCAGCGGCAGGGACCCCGGGAACAGAGCCCCAGGAGTGGGGGGGGGCAGGTGCAGGGCTCCAGGCACAGGGCCCGCAACCCAAGAGCAGAGCCCCAGGCATGGGAGTCAGGGAGTGGAGCCCCAGGCGTGGGGGTCAGGGCTGGTGGCCGGGACCCAAGCCCCAGGCTGGGGAGCGGAGGCCTGGGCGCGGGGCCAGCAGCCCCGCATAAAACCTGGGGGTGCTGCAGCACCCTATACACCCTTAGTTGCTGCGCCTATGACTAGAAAACCAGAGGCCTTCAAAAATAATGTCCTACAGAAGATTCTGGGCACTGGTCAGAAAGACTTCATCACCAACTAAGAGATCCAAGAAGTTACCAACCACAGCTTGTCTCCACTCGAATTAGAAGGAAGTGCTGGACATATTTGGAGCATGTACTCAGAGGAAACCAAATGGTGTAAGGAAATGAGGACACCCAAGAGAAACCTCAAGAAGAACCACTGAGCAGGGAGGACAGAACGGTCCATCTCAAGACCATAGAGCAGATGGAGGCGGCAGCTGCAAATGACAGAGGAATGGAATAGACGAGCTTCTGTCCCATGCACCAGTATTGGCTCAGGAAGGATGTAATGTAACTGCTAGAATTCACGGCCTTTATTTTCTACTGCAAAGTCTAGAATGCGCTGAATTATGAACATAAATAGAACTTTTATATATCTTTAAGGGTGAAATCCTGGGCCTACTAAAGCTTTGCCACTATCTTCAATGGTGCCACTATCTTCAATGGAGCCAGGATTTCACCCTAACGTTCATCGGTCTTCTGCCGTTCATTGCGTAGCCATTCTGTGCAATGGAAGCTGTACAGCTTCTCCTCCTCGTAGTGTAAGTCAGCATGCTAGAGTAGTAAAATCAAATGGCTCCGCAGAAGGTAGGCGTGTATGTAGTCAAGCACCTCTTGCTTGTCTTCATGTGTTTTTCAGAGTTTTGGTTCAAGGACTTTTGGAGTAAACTGTGTTCATGGCTTTCCTGAATTATGCTTACACTAAAGAGAGGGGGCATATAGTTCTGGCTTAGCTCAGAATGATCCACTCAGTTTGCGTGACACATGTTGAGTTACCAGAGACACCCCTAAGGCTTCGCCCACTTGATAAAATTGCCCTGGTTTTGCTACACTTGGGAATGGCTTTATTTAAGTGGTGCATCCCTGTTGTGCAGACACTCTTTGCTTTGAGGGCCTTATTTGGAATTGGACTCTCTGCAAGGAGTCAACATACGCTATGTAGGTTCCTGTATAACCCTCATGACTATAGTGTCTGAGCGTCTCATAGTCATCCATGGACCATCACAAAACCCCCATGCGGTTGGGAAACATTATTCCCAGATGAGGAACTAAGGCAAAGGGTAGACTACAGCCCAGATCCTTAAAGGTATTGAGGTGCCGAACTCTCATTGACTTCAGTGGGAGTTAGGGATACCTCGAGGATCTAGCCCTCAGTAATCTGCCTGTAGTCACACAGGCAGTTTGTGGAACTTCACTCCTGTCCCAATCTAGTTTCTGCCACCCTTTAGAAACCTCATGGAAGTAACTTTTAAACGGAGATAAGGGGGTCTGTACAAGGGGCTTGCTCTAATTTTAACTAGCTCAGCTGCTAGGCTGATTAATTAATCAGTACCACATAAACAAGCCTAATTACTTTTTCCTCCTCTGTGACTTGAAGGATTTGCAAGCCCTGTGTGAACAATCTGTGCTAGAACGTTATCTGCTGCCCCCTGCTGTTCTGTTACAAGCCGTTAAAACGTGTAGCTAGAAGTCACTGAGCCTCACACCACAGGGCCTTGTACCGTATCGTCGATTATGCCTGGCTGAAGTACATGCCAAAAGCTACTAATAGCCCGAATCACAATCCAGCCCTTGCGATGAAGTGCAGCATGCTCCATGGTGGCTCAAATTGCCAAAGATATTTATTTGTTGTAGCCGTTTTGGTCCCAGGATATAGAGAGACAAGGTGGGTGAGGTAATATCTTACATTGTCTCTCTCGCCAACAGAAGTTGATCCAAACTTTTGAGCTACACAGAGCTCTTGTTTGGGTCTAGGGAAGGAAATCGGAGCATCTGAGCTAAATAGGGGCAGATTCACTACCCCATATGCTGAACAATTCTGTCCCAGCTTGTATTTAGCTTAGATGCTCGGATGTCCTTTCCCAGATATGAAGAAGGAATCTGAGTCACTTGAAAGCTTGAACCTTCCACCAATCAGTCAGTCCAATAAGAGATTACATCACCTATCTTGTGTCTGTCCGCTAGTTACTCAGCCAGACATTAGTGGGAACACAGTAAGCGCTTCAGATAAATAAATGTAACTGTTTTGGGTATAATGCTAACATGCTGGTCAAAAATTCCCCGACACAATTCTTTTAGTGGAAAATTGGGTGTTTCAACAATATGGAAACTTTCACTAAATTCTGTTTTCATAGAAAAACTTTCATTTTTCGACAAAATCCCTTTAATTAATTAAACGCAGAGTAAATGAGAGGAGAACGAAGCAGATAACTTTCTAAAAAGTCGGATTATTTTAGCCTGTCAAAGCTGTAGCGAGAAAACAAGTACAACAAAGGTCAGGTTTTCTGCTGGCAATGCAATAAACATCAGATATAACCCTCAATGTTGCTGTAAAATATTTTCTACCTTGGAGCTGCAGGCTTCTTGGGTTTATGAAATGTTTTCTCGGGGGCAGTTAATTTTGTAGGGTTTTTATTCTGTGTTTTTTCCACTTTTGTTGGCACATAGATGATTGTTATCCTTCCGAGGCTGCTCCTCAAGTGAGCCCTGCAAAGCAGGTGTAGGGTAATCCCGACGAGAGGCACCACTTGAGTTTATACTTTAATTTCAATGTTAGAAATGATCTAGAGCTCTGAATATCTTTTAAAAACAGATTTAAATCTTAGTTTGCATTAAAATAAGTTAACAAGAAGCAAAAACCATTTAAAAACATAATTCCAGCGACTTTCTACCCCAATACTAACTCCTGCCCTCCACAAAGAGTCCTCAGTAAAAATGGGGAAAGGAAAATAGATCAATAAATATCCTCAAGCAATGTGACTTCACTCAGACCATTAGTCTGATATCTTATTATTGCCAGGAATAAAATTGAAGCATGCACTCAAAGATCCTGATCCTATGATATGCTCCACATATGCCAAAATCACTGACTACGGACTGTCCAACACAGATTGATGTCTCTACATTTCATTAATAAACCAGATAGAGTTTTAATGCTATGGGGTGAAATGCAGGCTCCACAGAAGTCAATTGCAGAACTGCTATTCATTTCAAAGGGACCAGGATTTCACCTTATATTTTAAGAATGGCCTTTAAAAAACAAAAAATCCCCCTTGTTTGGCTGATCTCTAATGTGATATCTTTTCTTCCATCAGGGTTTTTATTTTTCAACAGCAGTTTAAGGGCATGGTTAAGAACATCTGTCATAGCTATAGAGCACATGGTTAATTACAGGTGAATCTTAACCTGCTAACTGTCTAGATTCGCACCTGAATGTGTGCCTATGCGTGGTGGTGATGATTATTATAAGGTCATATTGATGCCCTGAGGCCAACCAACATCAGTGCTCCATTGTGCTAGGCACTGTACATACACATAGCGAGAGACAGTCCCTGCACCCACAAAGTTACAATCTAAACCAGCAAGAGACAAAAAGAAGGGGTAACGGGGAGAGAGGATTATTATCCTAATGTTACAGATGGGGGAATGACGACAGGCCAATTAAGTTACCTGACCATGGTCATACACGTATTCTGTGGCAGAGCCAGGAATTGACCTGAGACCATAGTGGGGATAGAGGCAGGGCTATAATGTGCTGCTAGTCAGGTCCCTTAGTAAATTATTGTTTCCTCCACTCCCTGTCAGAACAAGGTGGAGCAGAGAAGGAATCCTGATTCCCTGCGGCAAAATTGCTTCCTGCATTCCCGCATGGCCAGCCCTTGGCCATGGCAGACTGTAAAGGCACAAGAGGATTTGTGTGTGATCTAACTACTACGGCGAGGTTGGAAATAGATTTCCCATCCCAGAAGACAGGTTTCAGAGTGGTTAGTCTGTATCAGCAAAAACAACGAGGAGCCCTGAGTACATTTTCCTGCCCTAAAATGGGATGAAAAGTTGACATCGCAAACGTTTTCACAGACGAATCCAAAACCTAATCATCATTCAGATCCGGTCAATTGAAATGTTTTGTTTCAATTTGACTTTTTAAAATAAAAATGGCAACCTCTTCTAGTATAAATTAACTAACATTTTAAAAATAAAAAGTCATTTTGAATAGACACAATATTCATGCGGAAAACGTCAAAACAGGAAGCTTGGTTGACTTTGACATTTTTTTCCCAACATTTTTCTAATCAGGAGATTGGCAGGAAAGGATTTTTTTTCTTTTTAAACAAGTTTCATTTCAATGAATCAACATTTTCCAATGAAAAAACATCTTATCAGAAAATTCCAGACCAGCTCTGTTAACTCCCCACTAGTGAGCGGCCCTCCTTGTAGAACCAGGGTTACATACCCTTATTTACAAGGAGTGGTACCTTATGCCACAAAATAGCCGCTTGATTTCAGTGGCATTATTCTAACGTACTGTTCATTGCAAGCACAGGTACCAAATCCTGGCCTTTGTTAAGAGGTATTACACCTTCTGGTCAATTTGATAGAGATTTGACTCTGGTTTTGAGAAGCACTTCTAATTTTCGTCAGAAAGTGTTCAGATTGTTCGTGGTAGTCAGAGGGTTATTTTGCCAGATCATCTGAAAATGTAGCATTTTTTATTCTTTATTGTGTCATGTTCTTTATTATGTCATTCACACCTGTTCCCGAGTCTCTGGCCACCTCTAGCGTTTATGGGTTCACTGAAAACAACCGTTACAGAACAGGGATCCATTTTGATAGTGAAACCTCCACCGAGAGTTGGGGGAAAAAAAACACTTCATATATTGCTTAATGGAAAATATGAAAGTCATCTGCAATATTGTTTTCCCTAAATTATACACCAAGCCAAAGGACAAAAGGTCACTGGAAAACAAGTTCATAATTAACAATGGAAACAAATTGGCCAACAGCTCCAACCTATTCATCAAAAATCCAGGGCTTTCATAGGCTTCTCTTTGCCCTCCAATATATATCTGACTGTTTAATTAGGCAGTGGCACTCTCTGGCAGTTGAAAATCAGTACGTATCTTCTTCACCTATTAGAGATTCTATCTAACCAGGTTTTGTCTGGAGATTTCTGGTATTTTCTGCCTGCAGCCATTTTGGAAATATTGCAAGAGAGCTGTTTTCCATGGTATTTCAGCATTTCCAGTCCCAGCTGGAACTAAGTTCACACCCACCCAGTTTTGCTTAAAACAAGCGACTTTAGGGTTTGGGAACTGGTTGCAGACCACAGGTCTTTTCTGTTAAATTAATGGACTGCTTTTTATTTGGGCTTTTTTTCCTTTTGAGGATGCTGGTGGCATGACCTGCCCCCTCGTTCAGTGTGATGACATTTATTAAGCCCTCCCTTGCTCCATGCAGCCCACACTGCTATCTAACTCCACCTGTAAGTGCTATGTTCTCTCTAAACCCCTTCTCTGCCCCTCCCTCTGACACACACCTGATACCTACAGCCCAATGGGCGCATGACTTTTTCAAAAAGTGAGCTGTGGGTTACCTGATTTGGGAAGGGTGGGGGACACACACTGATTAGTGATTGGTTCTGCCTGGGTGTTAAGTTTCACAGCAAATTTTTTTCTCTCTTTTTCCCCCCTGCACGAGGACTCAGGGTGGAAAAAGCCAAAGACACAGTCAGAAAAAGCCCTAGGAATGTGGCCCTGAGAATAGCTAAGGGAGCTTTTAGGCACAGTGCTGCCTAGAAAGGGGCCTCAAATTCTGGGCAAAGACATTGTCTCTTGTTTTTGATTCCTGCTGTGTTTAGGAAAACAAGACTTTGTACATTTTTTTAATAAACAAACAGGATTGCATCATAGAAACACCTGAATTCATCACCAATTTTTTCCTCCTAACTGGAACATCCTGCCAGACCCTGAATTTTTAGCTAACTCCTCAAGTCAAAGGGGGCAACAATATAACAAAATGATGCTCCCTGTCCCCAAGAGCTTAGTCTCCTCCTTCCTAGTTCAGATAACAGCTGAATTGACCCAGTCTCTCCCTCCAACTGACCACAGCTCCTCCATCCCCTTCGTTATTTTTAACCCCATTCTCTTTCCCTCGTCTGTTTTGGACAACTAGAGACCAGATGCTAGAGCAGATTTCCCACAGTGTCTGGATTTGCTTCATATGCATCCTGCGCATTACAATAGCTGACCTGAGGAATCTTGTGATTTGTATAGGGCCCTGAACCAACGTCAAGAGAAGTCCTTCCATTGACACAGGGCTTTGAGCAAGCTTAGCAGCAGCACCTTTGCCAGGTAAGCTGACCTCCTGTGTGCCAAAGGATGTTATCTTTCACCCAGTTACCCCCGAGCTGAGCTCGATAACTTATGTTTGGACAGAAAGGCACCTGGTTGTGACTGGAAGACATCAAGATGGAGAAGCCACCACTTCCCCAGTCATTTGCTCCAGTGGTCAGTCGCTGTCTCTGTTAAACATTTTGTGCCTTATTTGTCTGGCTCCAGCTTCCAGCCATTGGATCTTGGTTTGCCTGTCTCTGCTGGGTGAAACAGCCCATTCGTGTCTGATATTTTCTCTCTTTGATGGTACTCACCCACTGTATTCTAATCGCTTCTCAGTCGTCTTTTTGGTGAGCCACTCAGATTGTGGTTCTACATTGTAGGATCTCTGAGGCAGAGACTGTCTTTTTGTGATATGTCTGGGTAGCCATGGTAATACCTCTCCCTTTCTATCTTTATCCCAGATGCTGAGGAGGGTTTGTATCTGCTTTTCTTATTGTTCCGGGGACAGGTGCTGTGTATAGCTCACATACGACTAGGTGCCACTGCTCTGAGCTGTGCCTTTTGAGGTGGCTGCTGGGGTCTCATTATTTCTATCTCAATAGAGTTTGAAGGATGGCAGGCTGGATTGGACTATTTAATATTTTTTGAGAATGCATTTGGGGACATTTTATTATTTATTTGTGTTGCCCTGGTGCCCTTGAATCTGCCAAGACTTTTGTTTTCATCAAGTTCTCTGCTATTTGGACTGACTTTTCTGCTCAGTGTATGCTGGGAGGTTCCTCAGCTTTCTCTGTGGCCATTTCTGTCTCTTGTAAGGTTGGTTCATTTTTGTGGAGCTTGTCCAATTTTTGTCCTATCAAGGGCTAGTGCTGGTGGACTACTTAGGCCAAACCGCACTGTCTGCAACCATTTGCTTTCACTATTTAAGAGAGCTCTGGAAGCCATGTCTTCTGTAAGACAAGGCCCCATAAAGGAGAGTATTTCCCATCTAACTGGCAGGATGTTAGTGGGTAAGGCCTTGGACTAGAACTCAGGGCGTGTAGGTTCAGTTCCTGTGGAATAGACTCCCTTAAGGGAGGGTGGTTAAACACTGGAATGCGTTACCTAGGGAGGTGGTGGAATCTCCTTCCTTAGAAGTTTTTAAGGTCAGGCTTGACAAAGCCCTGGCTGGGATGATTTAGTTGGGGATTGGTCCTGCTTTGAGCAGGGGGTCGGACTAGATGACCTCCTGAGGTCCCTTCCAACCCTGATATTCTGTGATTAAGCCTGGATGCTCAGTGGTATTTTGGCAACTAACTCCCGCTGAAATCCATGAGAGCTAGACACCTCAATAACTATGCGGATCTGGGTCTTACTCTCTCTGGGCCTCGATTCCCAATCCATAAAACTACATCAGTAGTTTCCTACTTCACCTGAGGAGAACACCCACTGGTGCCAGTGCAGGGCTCAGATGTTGTGATGACAAAGGCCATATAAATAGCCTCCTGGGTATGCAGTTTCATAGTCTTTGTGAGGTTGAGGCAGTTCTTTGCAAAATGGCTTCCAGCAGTTTATCGTCTGTTTTCAATAATATGCAGAAGTGGAAATAATCAGCAGCAAGTTACAGCTCAAATGGTGCTGGACACATTAGCCTCATGCTGCAAATTTTAGCTACGTTGCCACTACCTAAAGCGCTCAATGAAGAGGGACTTTCGAGGTGAGGTGAGAGGGGTTGGCTGACGTCGTTCGCTGTTTCCTCTGCAAACGGCTCTCCCAACGCAATGGATGCGGTTAAGCTGTTTGTGCAGCCATGCAGAAAATAGCAAGCAGGAGCAGCTCTGCTTCTCTCTCTCCCTCCCACGTTCCCCTCAAGGTGTTTAATTCAAAGCCTATGTGGGACCTGTGAAACACTGATGGCCAACACCAGTGAGCAAGAAGCAAACACTGAGCAGGGATCCTGGGTCCTTTATAAAGACATGGGGCCAGATTCCCAGCTGGTGTAAATCAGTGTAACTCCACTGGAGACAATTCACAGGTTGACCCCAGCTGTGGATCTGACCCCCGGTCTCTCTGGTTTCACTCCTTCTGCCTACTGCCCCCAGGATTGTCTTTCTGAACATCTGCTCTCCAAACTGGACTTTTCCACCTGAGCAGGAGGTTCTGGATCTCTGCCCCTTTCCTCCTTGGAATTTCCCCAGTCTGTTCCTCCCACCTGAGACCTCTACTCCTGTGTGGTCAATGCAGGTTCAGCACCACCCTCATCAACCGAACTCACGTCAACCACAGCACCAGCACCTTGATTGCTCTCTGGCCATGTGGTGGGATGCCAGTGTCACGTGTGGATGGGGGAGAACAGGGACAATCTCGACATGGGCAGCTCTTCAATGCAGACTCGACATGATTCACATCTTCACCCGCACCCTTCTCTTTGGTGAGAATCACCCCAGCACAGACAGGCAGCATGAGGACTAGGCATCACGTAGGCCTTTAATTGCTACCTAGGTATTGTGCTGGTCCCCGCCCCGGGGTGAATTTCACTCTGTGTGATGGAGATGCATTATAGGGACACTTACGCCATCCCCTTGAGTGCTGTGCAAGATTGCTGTCTTTGGGGCTAGATCTTTGCACTGCAGTAAGATAGCCTCTCCTCCAGCAAACTGCCTCTGTATTGCTGTCTCAGAGCACTAACCTGTTTGCAGTGTAGACACACGCTATCAGACATTCAGGGCTGGCCCGTGCCAGCTGACTTGGGCTAAAGGGCTGCTTAATTGCAGTGTAGACGTTTGGGCTCAGGCTGGCACCCTGTGAGTGGGAGGGTCCCAGAGCTCAGGCTGCAGCCTGAGCGCAAATGTCTACACCACAGTTCAACAGCCCCTTAGCCCAAATCAGCTGGCACCGGTCAACCACGGGTGTCTGATTGCAGCATAGACACACCCTGGGGAATAGGGGCTGCTCTTGAAGACACAGACATAAGTGGTGTCCCTCAGAGAGGGAGGTTGGGTTTTCTGACCCAGTATAGAGACAGTTCCAAGCAAAGCAATGGACAGAGTGCAGGACTGGAAGAGGATGGTGGGGGGAGGAGAGGGGAGGCAAGGCAGAAGAAGCAAGAGAACATACCTCCACTCCCAGTGACCTGCTTCTCCAATTATCCCTCACCGAAGCGTGAAGCCCTCACCCATCTCATGATATGCACTAATGTCCATCTACTCCTCCAGTGACATGAACTAAAGCGAGGTTCTCTCACCAGCTTTCAAACGTGCTGCATGCAAACACAGAGGTACCCCAATGCCAAAACCCTCCCATGGGGTTCACCAGCACCTCCCCTCCCCTCCTCTCTCTGGAGAGGTGCCCCAGATTTTTGGATTTAAAAATCAGGCCACTCTGGCATTGTTAAATTACCTTTTATTTATATCCAATGTGATGCAGCCAGCTAACTGTCTTTGGAGAATCTATTCTTAACCAGGCTAATTTGATTTATTCTGAATGCTAAATTTGTCTTATCCTCACTATTCGCATACATCTAATAAAATCAAAGTGCATGCAGAAGTGCTCAGGGCTGTTTTGTGTATGATTTCATTAACAATTGTTTAAATTCATTATCTCAGACTTAGCACAGTAATAACACAGCGCAAGGAACTGGGCATAGACCTGTACAGACACACAAAGTTTCTGATGACTTAAGTTTTGTCCTCAGGGCTCCACATGCCATCCCATCAAACAGCCAACGAGACAAGATTAGGTGATGATGCAAACCTAGCATTATAGCATCACTGAAACACAAGAAGCAGAAGTTGATCGCTGAAAGAGGCAGACCTTAGTCACACACAACTAGTGATAACACGGGGGACCCCAGGAGAAGTCATTCACCGTTTTGCATTTTGTTACCAGCTGGAAACAAACATCCTAGCATTTAATTCTCAGTAGAGCTAGATGCCATTGTTTTGTGTAACTTTTTTCAGCAGCAAAATGTAGATTGAGGTTGACTGTAACATTTTATGAACTTGCGTTTGCTTTGCCAAATTGTTCCAGTGGGAAAGAAAAATATATATTCTGAAACTTTGATACAAATGACTTCATTTCAAATTTTGCCTCAATTTTATCTGTTTGAAAAGGTTTTTAAAAAAAAACAAATGAAGTGGTTTGCTTGCTTGGCCTTCTAACTTATTTTTACTTTTTTGGTTGGGCCAGCAAACTGAAAACCTGGTTACTGAGAACTTGAGCTGTGCAAATAATTCTTAATGGGACACTGGTAATTTGGGCCAGTGGGAGCAATCTGATTGGCTGATGAAGGTGGGTGTCTATTGGCTAAAATTGCTGTATTACACTCTGAAGGGCTGACTCTGGCTCTCCTTGTTGCACAAACTCATTTGTATTTCTGTAAGCATTTTTACAAATTGCTTTATAAAATTCTGGGTCCTTTTTGGAGGATAGTGTGACATGCTGAGACATATTTTCTCTCTGCAGCTCCGCGTTCCCCTGAGTCTAGTCCTTCACTCCCTGCTGGGTGATTTGTTTGAGGGCTCAGTCTAGTTGATCTGTTACCACCCTGGTCTTCTCACAAATACAGAATCGAGTTTCTCTGCAGTTTCCAGCTTTCACGTTCCCTCCTTGGAAATAGGCACAAGCTCCATTCTGAAAACTGTTACTGCGGCCTCCTGGGATGCGAAACCTGGAAAACAGAATGCAGGGGTTTCCGTACAGCCTCTGTGATGGTGGAAGTGGACCCAAACGCTGATACATGGCAGTAGAACATGAGCGTAGAAGGGAACTAAGTCGTCTCTTCTCGGTGGAGGCCTGTAGGCAGACTACCAATAATGCTGAATCAGCACATTCACCACCGCTGCTAGTGCTAGTTAAATGGCATTATTATAATTCTAGCGCAGCCACAGAATGACAGACACCACCATTGACCCCAACTGCCTTCAAGCCCCTAAGAACTTCCTGTTACCCTGTCCCAGGGAATGGGGATCAAGGCACATTTATCTCCCCATGCCTGCTTAGCCCCCTGTTTCATCCTGAAACATCCAACAGTGCCTCACAGGTGGTGAGCCAATGGCTTGGCCTGTTTCTGGGTTTCTGTCCAGGGAAGCTGATGCAGACCTTAACAGAGGGCCCCTAATGGCAGATAATCAGCCCGGAAGTTAGACACCTGCAGCTGACTTGGGGTCATGGGGCTGTTTGTTTGCAGTGTAGACAGCTGGGCTCAAACTGCAGCCTGAGCTCTGGGACCCTCCCAGAGCCTGGGCTCCAGCCTGAGCCGGAACAGCTACCCCAAAATTAAACAGCCCCCTGAGCCCCAGTCAGCTGGCATGGGCCAGCCCCCACAGGGGGCTAATTGCAGTGCAGACCCACCCTAAGAGTACTACGGTGATGTAAATACACCTGCAAGCTCCCCACAACTGGGGGGCTGCAGTCAGGCAATGGTTCTCTCAAGGTCCGGGGCGGTGGGAAATGTGCTGATGGCCACGTTGGAGGCCCACAGTTCCCTGGCAGAGCCCACATAGGTGTTCGTGCTACACTTTGGCTCATCACAGAGGATGTCCTAGCACCAGAGACTTACAGGCCAGAGGGCAGAGCTGCGCCATCCATCCAGACCCATTTCTTGGTGCTGGGGTCATACAATAATCCAGTCCAGAAAGGGAAATAATAGGGAAGGCCTTGGCAATCTTCAGCATATTGATAGGATGCTTTTCTTATGAAATCCTGCACGAGAATAAAGACAGACCCTAAATTTCCTCCGGTGTGAATGAACAGATCAGTAGAGTATCCCCGAGGCCCAGCACGCTGTATTAGTCTAGACATGAGCGCAATAGCTGAGGTCGGCTCGCGCTCCCAGTATATTAACCTGCCCTATCAGCTACTCTGAACTGCCTCAAACAAACCCCAGGGGGCTGAAGTTCGCCAGGCTGAATCTCAGCCCAGAGCTGCCTTTTTTCAAACTTCAGCAAAATCCATGTAGCCATTTCCAGGTTAAAAAAGGTTGAAAAATGTATCTATTTCCCAATGAGGACTTTGGCCCACGTTAATTCAAAGGTGCTTGAATAGATTTTATTCATACAGGGCTTATTTCATAGATCTCTGCAATCACAGAAGATCTAAACAAAAGGCCTAGTTTGAAGAAAATAGCTACAGTAGATGTTGATTTAAAAGGCTCTGGTTCTTGTTTAAACTAAGGTGTTTTACACCATTTCATCAATGTAAAGAGGCCTTAAAGTGGGCATAAATTACATATACGTGCACTTTAACATCCCTTTATGCTGCTAGAAAGGAGTAAAAGGACCTTAGTGTAAATGAGACTCAGAGTCATCAGTGTACCAACTTTTCTTGGACATATGCAGCAGGTTCAGATTTTTGCCTACATTTCTCAGTCTCAGCCCTAGAATGATGGCTGGGTAGCTGAAGGTGACTATCGTATAGAAGTCCAAGGCAGCTGCAGAGCTTTGAAGTTGTGGAGTGAAGCTGGAAACTCAATATAATCTGATAACTTTAATGCAAAATCCAGGTTGGGGATTCAAACGCTCAGTTGCTAAATGCCACCAAAACAACCTTAACTCTGCCCCTTTCATGCCACTATTTATGCCTTAGCATAAGGTATCTTTCTATCATTGTGAACTACTTTCCAATTAGCACAGCAAACAATACGAACATGGGGGTAGAGTGTGACATTACAATCTGCCCAGCATAAGGGTTGTGCTACCCCTCCAACAGCCTGGGAAGGAGACTGTGAGGTGGGGAATCAGAATCTTCTTCTTCCTGCTCCCTCCGTTGCTGTAAAGAGAGAGTAGATGGTCAGTCACAGCTGTACCAGATGGTCAGTCACAGCTGTACCAGCTAGTACACTGCGAGGATGTAACCTATGCTCCACCCCCTTCCCACCTTGTTTTAGTCCCTCCCACCCACTGCGGGAAGTCGCCGCTCTGTGGGTTCCGCTTTGGCCTCCCTGTGAGATGGGTAACAGACATTGGAATGTAAGTGCCACAGAGCGAGCTAGGCCACAAGGTAGTCCATAATCCTCCTTTCATTTACATCAGTTTTATAGCAACGTAATGATATTTCTCCTGATTTATTCATGGAGGACCAAGGCCCTAATTCTGATCCATTTTGTTTCCACCAGTGTTTAAAAAGAGACTCACTTTTACCAGCTCTTCCTTGCCATCAATCGTAAGAAACCTGGACTCTTGAGAGGAGCAAAAGGAATTAGATCTTTCCCAAGAGACGCTTTCATCGGAAAAGAGGTAAGAGGCTTGTCCCTGATGTATCCACCTCTCTGGACAGGGGCTGCTTTTGTGTCCTCAGAAAACCAAACACATGCCGTTACTCCATTGCATCTCTACGTAAATGGTGCAACCTATTGTGGCTGGGGATTTGGAGACCCGCCACCTGCCAAATCATCAGCTTGCCAAGTCAATAAAGCAGAGTTATATCCTCCTTTATCATTTACCCACAACTGTTCTTTGCTTCAATTATTATGGGATTTACAATCAAATTGCTGTTGAATAGTTGGCTGGTAAATTGCAAATTCAACAGATCTACAACTATAAAGCTTTCCTAAGGAGACATCAGGTTCTAGTACACAATTTACCTCTCTCCTGTGTCAGATGCTGTGGAGTCTCTGAGGCGTTTGCATTCTGGGCTTGGCAAATGTTCAACTGCTAGGTAAGGTTTTCCAGCTGTTGGATTAAATTTTCCTGTTGTCTGTTCTGTCCTTTTTCAGTCATTTTTTTGAGCAATTTTATTTTAAAATAACAATGGCTTCACACAGCAGCTTTCCATTGAGTATGGCAATACCAAGCATGATACACTTAATATTCCAGATTCCTTTCAGAGCTTGAAATGATGTCAAAAATGCACTCTCTCCAGAGTTTTTTCTGGTGTCTGGGGACACCTGACTGATTTAGAACCTGACCCAGAAAACACGGGTGCATGTGTTTAATCTTACATGAAGAGTCTTTTAAATAATGCGTAGTCTGTGAAATGAAGAGCCATTCAAATGCTATTTTAATGGGAGCTAGTAGGTGCTAAGCTCTTTAGAAAACCAGGCCCCAAAATGACAATTCAGTGTTACAAATCGATGCCACAAACATTACTGCGTGCCGACCGAAAAGAGTGATACATTTAACACTGCTGATTTGATCTGATTTTGGGTTTTGGTGTCTTAAAAGTATTTTTAAAAACCATCAACTTTTCAGAACAAAGTGTATCCATCCCAGATCAGGACAATTTTCATTTAATTAATTAAACAAGAATAGGAACCTAACTAGTTTTTATGGTGGAACTTGATCAGTTGATGAATGCGATCATATGATGGGGTGGCCTGTGATAGCAGGGGACTGAATGTGATGGTCCCAGAGGTCCCTTTCAGTGCTATGTACCTGTGTAACAGTGCACACTTAGAGAGAGCATATAGAGAGAGGATTTATAATCACAGAATATCAGGGTTGGAAGGGACCTCAGGAGGTCATTTAGTCCAACCACCTGCTCAAAGCAGGACCAGTCCCCAACTAAACCATCCAAAGCATTCAATTTCAAAGCATTCTGCCTCATGTTAATTAATTATGCTCTCCCACATCCCTGTGAAGAACGGACCTGATCCCACAGCCCTTTCTCGTTATTTATATGTTTTAAACGGGGCCTGTTCCTCATTCTAAGTCAGGTACGATATACAGATATTTATACAATCTACAGAATAAACCATCCCTGCATTACTAGCTAGTCCTCACCCAGCTCATCTATCCTCATCCTTGCCCTCCTCCCCTTCTCAAAATCCTGCAAGAGCCAATGGCATTTCCAGCATGCCCCCAAAAGACAAGAGACTCCACTTCTGTCAGATCAAGGAGGGAAGCAAGTTCCCCAGGTGACGGGCCCCTCCCTGAAATTGCCCCGCCTCCAACACCCTCTTAGTTAAATAAGCTTAAGCGGCTCAGCTGAGTTCAACCACAGGGGTCGGACAGGAAAAAAGAGGTAAAAACTCAGATACGCAGGGACCAAAACAGAACCTCAGCCGGTGTCAATGGAGGTAACGCCATTGGCTTCACCGGTGCTGTGTCTGTTTACACCAGCCGAGGAGCTGGCCATAAGCGTGTTATAGCTCCAAACCTTGAGCTACGTCCAGAAACAAGCTGGAAACCAGGGCAGGCGTAATGTGCTTCCTGCAAGACGAGAAGAGCAGATGTTCTACTGACGTAGATTTTTCTACACAAGCTTCAGTGCAGCCCCATGCATAGCACATACAGCCACCCCGTCTTCAACTGGCCGAGGCACAGGGAACTGGAGTGAGGTCCATTTTTAAAAGAAATAGTCACCAGGCAACTGTGGGAAACACCCCTCCTGGCCAGCGCTGTTACCTGACCTGCCAGACGCAGCCAGGGATCCAGCGAGACTCCCAGGTTAGGCATCTGCATGATGAACAGCAAGTTTGATCTCCAGTCCAAGAAGCCAAAGCCAAGTCCAATATTTCATGTTGTTGCTGCTTCCAACCTTTCAGCATTGCCCTGATATTAGTCTCAGCGTCTGTGCAACTGGGAGGTGCACCAGGCAAAGACACAGAATCATAGAATATCAGGGTTGGAAGGGACCTCAGGAGGTCATCTAGTCCAACCCCCTGCTCAAAGCAGGACCAACCCCAACTCATTCATCCCAGCCAGGGCTTTGTCAAGCCTGGCCTTAAAAACCTCTAAGGAAGGAGATTCCACCACCTCCCTAGGTAACCCATTCCAGTGCTTCACCACCCTCCTAGTGAAATAGTTTTTCCTAATATCCAACCTAAACCTCCCCCACTGCAACTTGAGACCATTGCTCCTTGTTCTGTCATCTGCCACCACTGAGAACAGCCCAGCTCCATCCTCTTTGGAACCCCGCTTCAGGTAGTTGAAGGCTGCTATCAAATCCCCCCTCACTACCTGAGTTAGCTTTGATCTAGCTCGCTTGAATAACAACAGCAGTGAAGCCATGGCAGCCTGAGTGCTGGCTGCACGAGTGTGTACCTAGGATCCCAAGGAGGAAGGGCTGGCCTGTGCCAGTGCCTGACTGCTGCAGCTTCACTGCTATGGTTTTTGAGCTAGCTTTGTTCTGAGCTCGGGTACGTCACTAGGTGCTGCAATCACACCACCCCATGACAATGTAGATGTACCCTAAGTCTCAGCCAAGCCCCACTGTCAATTGTCACTGCATCACGCCAGCTGAATCGGAGGAGACTGGAGCATTTCTTTAATTTACTCTTTATGATTTAATTTACTCTTTATGCATGCAAGCAAATAGCTGGATGCCAAGAAGAAAAAAACCTCTTCCAATCAAGTCAGTAAACTTACTGAAAAAGAGCCTTGGGGAACAAGATGGCCAAACGACCTTGGCTGGATAAGAAATAAATACAGCAACACGTTAAAATGCCCGTCTCCATAACCAATTAAAAAGACCGTATAAAGCAATCGCTATAGAGTAACAGAAAAGAGACTCCTATTGCTAGTTTGTAAATTAACAAACTTGTGAAAAGTGCTACATACAGGAACATTAAGAAACAAGTGAGATGGGAACACAGGGACCGCCAGACTGGCTCAGACCCAGGATCCCTCTAATCTAATCCAGTAACTGGCCTCCCACAGTGGCTGGACCCAGAGGCTTCAGAGAAAGGTACAAGAAACTGCAGCAGACAGTTATGGCATTTCTTCCTGACCCCCTGTGGCAAGGCGCTGCTGGGGAAGCCTCAGTGAGCTCCTGCCACCCTAACCCCAATCAGGGGAAATGAATTGGGGCTGGGTAAATAGCCGAGGTTTGCCTAATCACTGATTGCACGTGCCAGCCTCATTAGGCAGAAGCTATAAGGCTGGGAGGAAGTGATTGAAAAGGTGGGTGGAGACCAGGAGGGAAGGGAGGCTCAGGGAGAGGTAGGGGCCTGTTACTCAGTTGTTGACCAGGCCTGTGTTAGGCCAACCCATTGTAAATAGCCTGTATATAGTAGGAAACTGGTGGTGGGAAACGGACACAAATAAAGAGCATGGGTGTTGCACCAACTTGGAGTGTCCCTGAGTCTGTGAGGAGCAGGGCCAAGGGGCTGACTACGATGGGGCGTGACGTGCACCCTGTTACACCCCCACTAGCTAGAGGCTTGTTTATGCCCTGAAGCATGTGGGTTTATATCCCTTACAAAACTCTTGGCTTTTTTACATAATCCTCTTTATTTGTCATGAAATAGATCATTCAACTGCGGTGCTCGCTTCAGCGTTATCTTCGAGGAAAGGAAGATCTTGGCTTTCCCGTAATAATAATAATAAAAAATAATAATATTTACCATCCTCGCTAAGCCAAATGCCTAGGAGGGAACAAGGCCCACACTTTAAAAGCAAGATAAAAATATCAGCTCTACAAAGGAACAGCAACGTCTCTTTCTCTGAGCTTGTGTGTTCTTAGAAACACCTGGGAATACATGGAATTTGTAAAAAAACAAATTTCTTCAGATGTTTCTCATTCGTGTTTCATGACTGGTTGGTGATACCAAAAGCAACAGTCAACATACATGGGAAAGGTCTTGCTGAGGTTAATGAGGAAAAACTCTGATTAGGGACTGCAGGAATTTTAAAGGGAAGATTAAAATGTCCATTAGAGTTAAAGAAACATATCTTATTAGCAGACGGTTCCCCACCTGCATAATTCTCAGGGAAACCAAGCATCCATCCATTTTTGAACTTGGTAGCATTTCCCATTATTTCTATTTCCTAGAAAACCCCATATTCTCTTTAACAAGCACCAAACAACATTCATAGCACTCACCTCCTTTATCTCTAAATCAGCTGAGTTTACCCGAGTTATGTTAAAATTATGCTCTGCTAAATCAGGTTTTTTCTCTAAATCAGACTGTTTTTATCCAAAGACACAAACTAATCTCCTCCCAGGAGAACAGAAAACAGACTTGAAAGCCCTTGAATGACACCTAATGGATATTAAATATTATATTAGATATTGTAGAAGAAACTGAAGACCTGGCAGTTGATACCTTACCTGGTAGTATAACACCCTCCCAGGCAGGCAGAGCAATGTGACAAGGACTGAAAGGAGATAGGAAGCTTCCCCTCCATATTTTCAGCCCCATTCAGTGCTTCTGCTGATATAAACTGATCTAAGATTACCTCCCCCTTAAAACTGTGTTCATTATTCCGGACGCATGAGACAGAGAGTTCCATTCGAGTCAATGGGGCTTCTCACATGAGTAAGGACTGCAGAATCAGGTCCTATGTACGTAGCAAATTATTATTATCCATTTTACAGATGAGCAATTTGAGATATGGCCTGAGTTATGCAGCACATCAGTGGCATAGCCAAGAATAAAGCCAACGGTTTCTGACTGAAGCCCTGAGTGATTTTTCCTGCCAGTACTTACGCTTGGCACCAAAGATTCTCGCTACTATCAGCAAAAGCAGGCACAATGAGAGGACGCCGAGCACGACTGCCATTGGCAACCAGGAGGACAATGGAGTGGGAGAATCTAGCGCACAGAGAGAGTGACACGAACACAAAAAAGATGAGCAGAGAGAGGCCTGAGAAGCGAAGGTCACGTTGGAGTTTATTTGGGCAGCACCAAACTCTAAATGACCGAGACCAACCACCCAGTTGGAAAAAAAAATGCTCAAACTTAACTTCCGTTGACTGGAAGCTCGATGGGCCTGATGCTCAGCTGGTGAAAGTGGAGTGCAACCTGGTGGTGGCTGCAGTTCCATTTACTGCAATGGAGCTCTGCCTGTTTGCATGAGCTTGGGTCCTAGCTATATTTCTCCACATTCCCGGATTTGTTGCCTGGAGTACCTTTGCTTCCAGCATTCTCGGGCTTTTGTCTCTGATGTTCAGAAGAGGATTGAAATTTGGGGTCCTCCTGCTCTTTCAGGTCTGGTGGGGCAATAGGGATAGACGTCTGAGACTCGCCTTCTGTGGTTGGATGAGAATTGATGAAATGCAGGCAGGTCTATAAAATAGATCATAAAGACAGGTGCAGAAGCTTTCGGTGAAAGGATTTAAACAATACAATTTGTAGTATCTGGGTAGATTGAGATGAACAAAAATCGTGGAATAGACATACGAACATAAAAAATGGCCATATGGGGTCAGACCAATGGTCCATCTAGCCCAGTATCCTGTCTTCCAACAGGTCGGTGCCAGATTCTTCAGAGGAAATGAACATAACAGGACAATTATTGACATCCCTGCTGTCCACACACAGCTTCTGGCAGTCAGAGCTTTAGGGACACCCAGAGATAGGAATGCAACCCTGACCATCTTGGCTAATAGCCATTGATGGACATATCCTTCATGAACTTCTCTAATACTTCTTTGAACCCAGTTATTCTTCTGGCCTTCACAACATCCCCCGGCAACGAGTTCCACCGGTTGACTGTGTGTTGTGTGAAGAAATGCTTCCTTTTGTTTGCTTTAAACCTGCTGCCCATTAATTTCCTCGCGTGACCCTTGGGTCTTGTGTTATGTGAAAAGGTAAATAACACTTCCTTAGTCACTTTCTCCACACCATTCATGATTTTATAGACCTCTAGCAACCGCTCCCGCCGCCCATAGTCATCCCTTTTCTGAACAGACCCACAGTCTTTTCAATTTCTCCTCACATGAAAACTGTTTCATACCCGTGATCATACTTGTTGCCCTATTCTGCACCTTTTCCTATTCAAATATGCCTTTTTCGAGATGGAGCAACCAGAACTGCAGGCAGTATTCAAGCTGTGGGTGTATCATGGATTGATATGATATTTTCTGTCATATTATCGATCCCTTTCCTAATGGTTCCTAACATTCTGTTAACTTTTTGGCTGCCACTGCACACTGAGCAGATGGTTTCAGAGAACTATCTAAGATGACTCCAAGATCTCTTTCTTGGGTGGTAACAACAAATTAGACCCCATCATTTTGTCTGTATAGTGAGGTCATTAATCAGAAAGATTTTCTGATTTCAACTACCCTTTCCCCGTTCTCATTCTGTGTGTGTATTATGTGTGTTTAAGCCCAAAGTTTTACCCTGTAAAGTGCTCTCCATACTCAAGGAAAGTTAGGGAATATTGCTTCCAGCTGCCAATACCTTTTGTCCACCCTACAACAAAAGCCAAACCTGCCCAGGCATGGTTCAATGATAATGGGCCAAGCCAACCTCCTTCCCAGAAGTAAAAATCTTCCTGCTAGCCCACGACAATTCTTGCCGTCATCTCCAAAATGTTACCAAAATTCTCTGGGTTTTCTTACTTGAAATATTAAGTCACCTGAAATATAATAGGTAAGTCCCACCTGCAGCAAACACCCATTATCAAACTACAATCCATGACAGCAGCTGGGAGGGATACCTGAGTGTGCATCCAGAGGTCTGTGAGCCGAGGCCGGTGTTCCTAAATAGAGCTCTGAGTGGAGTATCAGCCCCGCGGCTGTTTATGAATCCCGATGGGCGTGTCAGGGGGCGGGGCAAGGCTCTGATCCTCCTCCCACATCTGCTTTACTTGGGAGTAACTCCCTTGGCTTACTCCTGATTTACCCTGGTGTAAGTGAGGTCAGAATCAGGCTCTAGCCATGCGTGTCTTCCAGTTGGACTGTCTGGACCCCAGGGGCCCAGCAGAGAGAGGAAAGATGATTTGCTCATTACTGTTTCAGCAGAAACCGCACAGGAAGAGCTCTCTCGCTGCTAATTTGAGATGTGAAGCTTCTACACATGACATTTACCTTGATGAGCTAAAGAAAGCAACGCTGAGGAGGTGGCCTGAGGGGATAAATTCACAGACCAGCAGAGCCTCTTCAAGTGTTGAAGTTATCAAACAGAGCACATTGGAAATGGATGCTCAGCTGTCGACCAGGCTTGTTGGAATAATACAGGCCAACAGTTGCAAAGCAAGGTGGCTAAAGACAGGCTCCTGGGGCCTGCTCCAAACCTCAGTGAAGTCAGTGGAACGACTGCCATCGACTTCAGTGGCCTTTGGATTAAGCCCTTCAAGCCATATTGTAGGATCTAGTCTGCGATGTTCAAAAGAGCCCAGGGGAGTTAGATGCTAAACTTCCCCTGACTTTCAATGGCATTGGGATGTCTTATTCCCTGAGGCCCCTTTGAAAATCCCAGACCTAACTGGTGACTTGATTCCTAGAAGTGCTCAGCGCCATCAGCTCCCCCTGAAGACCATGCAAGTTTTGGTGCTCAGCACCCATGAAAATCAGGCCACTGTTATTGGGGTGCCTACTTTTAGACACCCATATTTCAAAAATACCTGCCCTAGAGCATAGTTTTTGTGCTCTCAGGTGCTCTTCTTTCCCTTAGGAGGGACTCCACCTGGAATGGGACTTCCAGCACACTCCCCGCACTGTCTGGGCTGGAAGGAGATTGGGGAACGTTTTGTCCCCCCATCCTTGACATTTTCTTTGTTGCCTTCCGTGCCACACTCAGCCTTGCAAGGCCTAACTGTTTTAGGAGCCTATGTCTCATTTTCAAAAGTGATTTAGGCACATGGGACCTAAAATCCCATTGACAGTCAATAGGTTTTTTTAGGTTTCAGAGTAGCAGCCGTGTTAGTCTGTATTCGCAAAAAGAAAAGGAGTACTTGTGGCACCTTAGAGACTAACAAATTTATTTGAGCATAAGCTTGCTCACAAAAGCTTATGCTCAAATAAATTTGTTAGTCTCTAAGGTGCCACAAGTACTCATTTTCTTTTTAGGTTTTTTTTAGCTTCTAACGTCCTAAAGCACTTTTGAAAATGAGAGGTAGGCTCCTAAATTAGATAGGCGTTGCAAGGCTGAGCATAGCAATGACTGAATACCTTTTAAAATCTGGGCCTTAGTGAGCAGGCAATGCAGTCTCAGAATGAAGGGTGGAAACTGAGAAGAGAAACAGCATCTCATTTGGACCAAGGTTCTTCGTCAGCGCATCCAGGGATCTTCACCCCAGTACGTCCCACCCAGCATTCAGCAGCAATTCACCCCAGCTGGTGAAGGAATTGCATAACAAGGATATTTTTATGTGCCCCAACTCCAGGGGTTATGGTAATTGTGGACAGCTCTGCAAAGTGCAATTATCCAGCATCCTAGGGAATGCTGTGCACCACAAAGGCCAGGTGCCGTCTCTGGAAAGTGCAGATCCATGATACATAACCAGCAACATGCATTTTAAAAATATATGCCCCAAATAGGTTACATTAATTGATCTCTTCAGAGTATTGACTCCCCACCCCCATCATGATAAACTACACACACACCGAGTTCGGAAACCTTTTCAGCAATTGCTCATAGAGGAGGACTCAGGGATGTTTGGTGTGAGATTTATTTTTATAGCAATTATTCAACTCATGTTTCAGATATATGATGTGCCTAGGGACATGGTGGCACTTGAAACTCTTGAAATTAGACAGGATCAGACACTACAATCTATACAATAGGGGGCGATAGTGCATTGGCAGGGAGCTGCACTAGGGGAGTTCATAGGTGTTTTCCATCGCTCATGTCTATGACTGTGTAACACACATATATGTCTGTACATGCCATAGGCTCTGGAGAGTTGTTTACCCCAGTAGTTCCTAACATTGCATCAAAAAACCCCATACAGCCAAGAAAATAACATTAGGTCAGATGAGATATGCAGATTTATCCACCCACTACAGCCCCAGCAGATGAAGTTAGGCTGCAGGTGAAGGAGATTGTAGTCAACTCTCACACGTGCAACATAAAAGAGCAGATAGAGGAAATTACCAAGCAAGGAAATGAGATTTTCCCCTTGCTGTTTGGTTTAGCAGACTGCCCCAGGCCGGCAGTTCCTCTTCCAAGTGAGGCAGTTCAAGTTCTTGATAAATCCTTCATCTTCTCACAAAGGCAGAATCGAGTTTCTCTGCAGTCTCCAGCTTTGACAGTTCCACCTTGGATATAGGCACAAGCCCCGTGCTGATAATGCTGGTAACCAGCCTCTGGGATTTCAAACCTGCAGGGCAAAAAAGCACCACTTACACTTTATCTTAATAACCCCTGAACACCCTGCCTCAGGCCACGGTGCTTGGACTCTGTGTTCGTCCTGGGGACGGTAGGCGACGCTGAACCAATGCGTTACCCAATTTGTCTGAGGAGACTCTGTGAGCACAGGATCATTAAGACCTCATGGCCCTCGTGTGTTCTTTACTCTCCCTCCCATTGTGGTATATCGTGGCCAGAGATGTCTCCAGTTTGGTGGTCGGAGAGTGAAATACACACACGCAGCCACGTTCAGTCACAGAAGTGGAAATGGTATCCATGTGATCAATTCATGTCTCACATGGCTCTGCAATTTTTCATGCACCTTAGACCAAATCACCTGCCCTCAGCCTGCTCACCCAGCTCCCTGGGACTTGATCTAACACTGAAAACCCTGGAGCAGTATCAAACAGCTGACTTTGCCTTTGTGAATCAGTCTGTCAGAGAAATGTTCACAGACATTTACACTGACATGCGTAGGTAGAGAAAAGTTATTTTAATACACGTAGGCGATGTTTACGGTTCTGCCTGAGCCCGGTCGTGTTGGACTCGTGGTGTAACAAACTCACCAGGCTCTCTAGGTGGAGGGATACAATTAGGAGTCCAAATACATTTTTTTTTTTTTTTACAACACATTTTTGCTGTAACATGTGGCCGGTACACAAACATGGCAGGGTTGCGTTACCGTTAACTGACACCAGTGAATTCAGCAGCTCATCCTCAGAGGTTGCTGAATAACCAGCTCATCCTCCTCAAGCCCAGAGTGGACCAGTGTGTCTGGCTGCAGCCCAGGGCAGGGGGAAGTAGCAAATGCCTTTCTCCCCCACAGCCCTCTTGGCCTTCTGGGTTGAATTCATGTCACTAGGGGCCCAGCACCACCACTATTATCTGGCTCACAAATTGAGGGCACTTTTGGGGTATTTCAGGATGAAAGGCATCATGAAGGAGTTAGAATTGCTCAGAGAATGGCACGGTGGGAGCTGGGGAGAACAGGAAGTTCCCAGAGCCTGAACCCAAGTTGAGAGCAGTCCGGTGGGTTAGTGTCCCCACTGGAATAAACCCATATAATGCAGGCTGTCTGAGGCTCTCGTTGGAGAATCAAAGACAGGACTTAATGCCGTGCTTTGGTCCATAGCCGAGGATGTGCTAGTGACCCAGACTTACAGGCCAGAGGAGAGAGCTGTGCTGTCCACCCAGACCCACGTCCTGGAGCTGGAATCGTACGATAATCCAATCCAGAAAGAGAGATAATATTGAAAGCCTTGACGCATTTCAGAATAAAGATAGGATTCTTTCTGTATGAAATCCTGCACAAGAATAAAATAAAGTGTTAAGAACTCAAATGCCATCACGTGGGTATAAGTGGAAATGACTGGACAGGGTAGAAGATCAGGAACTCCCAACACAAGGTATCACTATAGGTCTTCTTAAAGTTATCACTACAGTTAAGGTTGAGTTCCCACTTCTATTACAGTAACTGTTTCCGTGACCGATAACTTTGTCAAACCAAATCCTTTTGGGCTGAAATTGTCCAGCTTGAATGTCAGGCCAAAGCTGAATTTTTATAGCAAAGTTACAGTAAAACTGTTTAGCCATTTTTGGGTTATGGAAGGGTGAAACCTCCCCCCCCCCGACGTTTCCCCCAAATTTACCAGTGAGCACATTGAACTCATAGGTGCCTGTACTGGTTTTGTGCAGACATGGCTAATTTCATAGAGCTCAAAGGGATCTACGGAAAAACCTGCTTGAAAGATCTTCAGCTTGGTTGGTTTGAGTTATAAATGTTCTAACTTTTCCCAAATATTCCCAGTCCCTTTAGATTTAGCAAAGTCACTTTCACTGGTGTAACTGCTATGAGTGTACACAAATGGTCAATTGAGACTTTCATTGATATCTACTCAGAACCTGAGTGGGTTTGAATACAGCGGGCTGTGAAGGACTTTAGCTTCGTTTAGTCTCATTTATAGGTGCCAGTTCCTTCGGGACTGATGACGCTTCGTGGGGGAAGTTTTCCAAGCCCACCAGATGACTGAGTCACCCAATTCCATTAATTGCAGTGGGAGCTGGGTGGCTGAATTCTCTGCTGGGCTTTGAACATTGCAAGCCAGGTTTCCATTCTTAGTTCTGCCACATGGTTCCCCTGCAGCCTTGGGAAAGTGATTTAGGACAAACATTGCAACCATGGGTGCCCCTTTTCCAGCCAGCAACGAAACCCGGCCCCAAGCAGAGCTCCTAAAATGGCAGGTGGGCGAAATGAGAAGATGGAGGATAATGTGGTTATTGCCATTAGTGGTTTGGATTTATTCACCACAAGCAGGGTTTAATGGCAGAAAGGGGAATTTTCTGGCCATTTTCATGGTCACAACAGGGCGTTACCCACAGGGCCCTGTTCATACATTTACAGGAACTGATCCCATTGTCTTCAGACTCTGCTTGTTTGGGGGAATCTCCCCGACACTTATAGTCAAGCTGAGTCTGAAGATGACAGGGCCCTTTGTGCCATGCAGGGCGGTGCTGCAGGGTCACAGCACCTTGCATGTAGCATGGGGAAGGATTGTGTATTGGGCATGGTCCATCCCACACATTCAGCAGGGGAGTTGGATATTGCCCCAATATTAAACAAAAACCCAGCTTCACCTTCTCTTCCTTGTTCTCAGTTTTAAGCAGCCGGGCAGACAGAGATGAGCAGTAGGATTGACACTGTTCCCAAGTTCTGTTTGCAGCAGCAAAGAGGTACGAGCTGTCACTGGACTGTATCCACCGTACCGGACATTTGTCCCCTTGAATGAACAAATGCCGCTGATCAGTTCACCAGGATCCTACCTTGCTCTGGGGTGACGAAATGTGCTGGGGACATTGCCATCTATCCCTGGGATTGTATTCCAGCCTTAGACCTCGGGCCCCATGGCTACTGTTGTCATGGACCATACAGTCCGGCAATCCCGTCATCCCATAGGGATGGGCCTTTACCCTCCAGGAACTGCTGCTGCCAGGCGGGGAAAAGCAGGCTGCCTGTAGGGACTGGCTTTCCCAACAGCATGATGGGGTGACTGGAGAACCAACCCCCACCATCTTGGTAGAGGCCCGACTGCCCTCCTGAGCCCCAGTCAGGTTGGGGAGATGGGAGCTTGTCACAAGTAGGGAGAGGGGTAGTGGCTAAGAGGAGCACATGGGCCCAATTCAGCAGACTCCCAGCAGCTAAGGGGAGATGGGAGGAGCCAGCCGTGGAGCTGCATGTGAGAACTGACCCACATGCTTTGGCCTAAGTGCACTGCCCACCGCTGGGCTGCATCGGGCCCCGGGAGGGGAGTTTATCACTGACTTTGTTCCTTCCTCTCCCAAGGGACAGGGGAAACGCTGAGCTGGATGGGCTGAGAAGCAAGATCGGGAGGGCTCTCCATCCCCACCCCACCCCACCCCACAACTGGCCAGTGAGATCTCCTTCAGCCACCTACAGGGGAACTCCCATCCTAAGCCTAAGCTCTTTGGGACAGAAGGACTCTCCTGTATGGATCTGTATCTGCCTGGTGGGGACAGCGGCTCCTTCTCCTCCTCCATTTACCTCTGTTGCTCGGCAGCTCCTGCGGAGTCCCTGGGTGGTTTGTGGTTTGGCTTTGGCACAACTTCAGCTGCTGGGTGAGATTTTCCACCTGCTGGGTGAGGATTTCCTGCTGAATGGCTTAAACGTCAGAACAACACAACAGTGTCACTGACCAAGACTACGGCAGAATTTACAGAGCAGTCGTTCTTTGAATCATAGTGATACGAAAGCCTCAGCTGGAACATAGTACAGTGCAATGGGTCCATAAAACCCACCCTGATTCGCCTAGATCTGTTCAGAACATCCATGCACAGCATGCCACCCAACCATTGTATTACCAGTGCATTGTGGGTATCTGCCCCACAGCTCAGATCTTCTAACTGGGGACCTTCTGCAGCAGCTATCCATACCTGGGCTGGTGCTCTACTACAATTCTTTTAAGAAAGTCTCCCGTATAAAGTAGCTTTTTTTACTGTATACAATAGCACACATTTTTGAATATTGAACAGTGTGGATACCTGCATGAAAACGTTCTGTATTTTTTCAACAGCTCAGGCATCGGGACTGCAAATCAGATTCTCAGCTAGTGTAAATCAATGTAGTTCAGTGACTGTCAATTTACTCCAGCAAAGGATCTGGCCCGAAACCTGGATGTGTACAAATACAGATGTTGCAGTACCTTAAAACAAAACCAGTCAGGCCTACAGGGGACTATGTCCAGTGCATGGAGAGTCGGCTAATTTATCACAGGCGACTGCCCCAACACCCCACTGATGTCTTCATGGATTATTATAGCCTTGTATATATGGGTATGTGACAGAGTGCTTGCCCCACACAATGCCTGTCTAGGTAAAAAAGGCCAGTTAACCCTGTGACAGGCTGCACCTGGAGAAGAGCCAGGGCTGATGAGGCCTAATGGCTGATGAAGGCCAGCTGGGGAGAGGAGCTGGGACACGTAGGAAGAGAGGAAGTTGGTGCTAAGAGAAGGTGTCAGGGAGGAGCTCTGCAGTTGTTCCCTAGAGAGGAGGGGAGTTGGCAACAGACAAGGGCAAGTAATCCCTGAGGTCCTGCCTCAGCTACAGACTGACTGTGGCAAGAACCCAAGAGTGGTGAGATAGCTATAGGGAGCAGAGGAAGCTCCACTCAGCGGTGGGCCAGAAGATAGGAAGGGAAGTAGGAAGGAGCACAGGGAAACATCTATGGGGTCTGGGAGTGAGCAGACTGAGGATGCTGACTAGAGGGGCTCTGTGCTGGACCCTGGAGTATGATGGGCCTGGGTTCCTCTACCAGCCTCTGGGAAGGTGGGCCAGACTGGGCAGTGGAGCAGAAGACTGCCTGAGGCCGTTTATCCAGTAGGACTTTGATACCGTGGAAGGGAAGGACTACAGTGATCTAGCCAAGGCATGAAGTGCCTTGAGTGATGGGGAGGCAATAACCTGACTCCAGAGAAAGAGAGTGAGACCATGGGGTGAGGAAACTGGTCATGAGCTAATCCCCAGATGGACACAAGAAGGTGCCCCAGCAGTGAGTAGAACACCCCGTGACAGGGTAGAACAAAGGCACAGAGAAGTAAAGTGACTTGTCCCACGTCAGAGCAGAGCTAACTAGAACCCTGGAGCAAAGCCAGTTTTAGTACATTGTGGTGGGTCTACCAAAACCAAAGTACCTCCTGTCCAGTGAGATTGTGCCCAGGAACTGTCCCAGGGTTTGGGGGAGGGCTAGTGAGATGATTCTAACTATCCTCTCGCTTACACTCCCCTAACTGAACTGACTCAGTGGACACTGAAATTGTCCTTGGCATGGCATGTGGGGAGATTCTCTGGACTCCCTCCTGCTGGAGGAGTGGAGCCCTGCTCCTTGCCACCCTAGTGACCATTTTTCATCCATTCAGTTTGATTTCAAGGTTCTTCACAAGCAAAGGTGCATTTTTTTAAAAAACAAAAGTCAAGATTTTCTCTCACATCTCTAGTTCCCCCACAGCATGGAGAGGCTGTGTACAGTGCAAAGGCCTGCTCCACCCAGGAGTCCTGATTCCCAGGCTCTGCAATGGTACACAGAATCACTGTTTGTCTTAAACAGGAAAGCATGTATTAAAGAGAACCCCTGCAATTATAGACAAACAGGCTTCTACCCAGCTTGTGTTCCAGTCTTGTCTCTGTTGTTTACCAGGGTGCATATTCTGCCTTGAACTGCATACAGAGGTATCTAGTGGCTGAATAATATACTGCAAATGATATGGTATTAGTCTCTGCTGTAGCCACTGAACAATGCTGTCTTCCCCCTTCAAAACATTGTAGGAACTCAGGTCAGTTTCACAATGACTCCTTTTTCCTGTACTTACCCTTGGAAACCAGAACTCCTGTTGCTATTGACAAAAGCAGGCAGAGAATCCCAAGGATAACTGTAGTGAGCAGCCATTGAGAAGGCAGAGGATCTAATAAAGAAATACAAATAATACATCATAATTACTGATGTCTGCAAAGCTGCAAAATGAACATCAAAAATAAAGTACCTAAACAGAAAAGGAAGGGGGAGGGAGGAATGTAGTTGTCTTTTAAAAAAATCTCCTAGAAAGAGTGCTTTTGATTAAAAAAAGAAACAGAGTAGCAGGGCCAATAAACTGTAAGCGAAGAAGATAATTCTGGCCTGTCCGGGATCACAAATAGCTACGTGCCCTACCTTTGAGAAAGTTTGCTGAGCCTAACAGAACCACGTTGCAAAGCAAGTCCTGTGCTTGCAGTCACAGAGACGGGTGGTGCAAAGGCAGATTAGCCGATCACTGAAAGAGCCTCCTGTAGCAATACTGAGGGGCCCGGGAGTAAAGAGAAGGACACTTCTGTTCCAAAGCGTCTCTGGAAATGCAGAATGGAGACTCTAGCTATCTCGACCTTGCCACAATTAAAGTTGATACAGGTGCCCAAACCAATATATTGTCAGCAAAGTTACACCAGAAAATCAGAAATAAGCCTGAGCTGGGGAAAAAAGAGAAATAGCAGACAGAGCAGAGGGGAGAGAAATGGCCCGTCAATGAGATTTCAGACAGATAATGTCTGAAAGGGCTGTGAAATCATTTGATTTTTAGTGAATAGAGATCAGGAAAGTCAGACTGTAGTTTTCCCCCTCTCCCAACAGAGATGTTATTTCCACTGGTGCCAACTCTCTCCATTTGATCATGAGTTTTGCAAAATTTTTGTAAAGCCCCAGCTGCTGGAATCAGGTTATTACCCGAGACTCTCAACTTTCACTGTAAAAAAAAAAATGGTAAGATTCTTGCACTCATTGGTTGTGGAGACCAGACTGAACACCTGCCCCTAAACACCCCAGGGCCAGAAGGAAACAAAAGAAAACAAAATGTCATATTTTTACATCTCAGGATTTTTAGGCCCGACTCATGGTTTTTAAATGTTTGGGGTTGGCAGTGCTGAATAAGCAGCAGACAGTGATGGTCTATGCTTCTGTTCAAGATTTCCCATCTAGTGGTGACAATGTTTTATTTGTGTAACTCAAAGGTTTCACCCACAGCATAACTACAGCTGAGATACAACAGCCATTGGCCATCCTGAGAGAGAAATTCCAGCTTTAAGGTGCTTGATATAGTGTCCGGGGCTATGGATTACACTTAGATGTTGGATTATTGGCAGTAAAGTAATAGAATGGTCAGGAGTGCAGGGAGTCGTTAAAAGGTACAATACAGTATTGTGCTAGTCAGTTACTACAGGTAGAAAGTCTCATGGGGTTTTAATATATGGCAGATGGATTTAATAGGAAGTATTTAGTCGGATTTAAGAAGAGGAGTGTTGGATATGTGTTGTATTGGTGGTGGTGAAGGAAGAGTAGAAAGGCTAAATTCTGAGCAGCAATCACGACAAGGTTAGTTTTGTTTCTCTGCAATGATGCCGTTGTTCCAGACAGTACCTTTGTCTCCCGCACCTTGAGGTCTTTGGCTTCCCTGCTGCTTAGCTGGGCTGTGACAGTTCGTTTCCAGGCACGTTGCCGATTCCTTACGTGTTGCTGGTGAGATTATAGAGACAGAAATTTTAGGCTTGACATCGGGGAGGTTGATAATACAAACACAGCGGTAGAGGGGCTGATCCTGAAAACAGGGTCCCATATCGATAGTTGGGGAGGGCAATACAAACTGTAAGTATCTTCGGAATTGAAGAATGAAGATCCTTGTCACAGTTAATTTGACGCAGGAGCTGTCAGCAGTAATATTATACCAGGAATAAATCTGAAATGGTGGGGAGGAGGGAAAATAACACAGGGCCCAATGGAGAGACATTCCAAGTAAACAGGATATCAGCCGTGGAAAATACAAAGGTGTTGTGAAGACACTTGTTTTTCCAATGGTGGGTGAAGAAGCTCCATCTGTATTAGGGACTGCAAGATGTGAATAGCTAAGACAGGTCACACGTATAACAGGAGCCTGGTGTGGTCTGAATGACAAGTTCTACAAGAATTTATTGGTGGGTTTGATAAGATGGGCTGGCGTGAGGACATGCCTGAGTATCATTCTACCCAGGGCAGTTCCATTAGCACGGAGAGGCTGGGCTCTGCAGGAACTTACATGCCTCATGCATTTCAAAGTGAGAAATCATGCTGGGTGCATCCAAAAGTGATGGAAACTTTTTCTTACTAACTGAAGAGCTTTAGGGTGAGATTCTGGCCAACCAGTGCACAGCTGCAGGGAGAAAGAAGGCAGAAAGAGCTTCCTCTGCCCTTTGTGTCTCTTTGTGGTGGTTGACCAGAACTGGTGTGTAGACCGTGCTTGTCCTTCCCTGGAGGCTAGCTGCCTGAAAGGAGATGGTCTCTCAAGTTAGACCAGATCCTGACAACCTACATTAGAAAATTACTATAGACTCTTAGCACTTTTTTGAAAACCTTTGACTAGAGCACCCCACAGAATACAAAGGACACTTAAGCTCATCACAGCATCGGTTCAAACTAAGCCTTAGCTAACACAAATTCCCTAGCAAGGGCAATGTTATCAGAAGCTGAGAGTAGCATGGAACTTGATCTAGACAGACTTGTTTACTGTGAAAACCCATTAACCCCTGCTGATAAAACATAGATGTTCATGCAAGAAGCTTGCAAAGATACAGATCTAAAATCCTCAGAAGGCTGAATCTTGAGTGATAGCCAGAGGTAAGGAGAAATCTCATCCACTGGCCATTATTATTAGTCTGCTTTTGATGAGCTTCTGATGGTTAATGTAATCCTTAAAGGGAAAAATAATCAGTGAATCCATGCAGCATGAGGAATTAAATGTTATGTTGCATTCATGATGAATTTCTGGGTATGAAATTAAGCAAAGAGAAGAGCCAGAGTAATCTTTATTAGCCTTGTACAAACACACAGGTTGCTGATCTGGGTTTGAAATGTAGCGGTCACGGCTATAAAATCAGAGCATTTTTAGTAAGGAAAACAAAGACCGTGGCAAAATATATCAGCCGACCTCTTTTACTTTGTAAGCACGGATTATTTAGTGGGAGAGGACTCGTATTCAGGCTACTCTGAGTTTTCTACCAGGTACCCTGAGTGAAACACCATTAGATGTTATTTCTGTACAATAATGTTTTATTACATACTGTACCTTTGTCACCAGGTCTTGGCCTTCTAGACTCATCAAATCTGAGAGCTGAATAGGTTACCACATCTTCATTCATTTCCAGTGGAATAGAAATTTTAGACTTGGTTTTAGACGACTGAGGAAGCTGGGTGTGATTCAATGAGAAACTCACAGGAACGTGAAAGATGTCTATGAACTGGGATGACTCTGTCTGGGCCTTGTACTGCTGAGCTTTATAGCATGTTATAGTCTGAAATGACACTTAAAAAAAGAATGTTAAGGTTGAAAAATCAAGCACTCAGTAATTTGGAAATGCCAGATTTAAGCTTGCCCGTGTAACCTTAATTCACCACCTTGTGCATTTTGATACAGTCTTTAATTACACCGTCACATACTGTTTTTTCTGCTGGACTCCTGCTTCATTCAGTGCACAGGATGGGTGGTGCTCTGTGAATGAGTAGCTATTCAAGATCTCTTTCTGTTCTCATCATTTAATATGTGCCCCCCCCAACCCCATGCGTTATCTACTGCGCTCTATTCAAACCCTGCATTGAATACAGAATTATTTAATTCCTCGTCCACTTTTCTATGCTACTCTCATGATAGAATCTTAGCTCTTTGCAAACATTAAGGAATTCATCTTGTTGGATCATATTAAAGAAGTTCTGTATTAAAATCACAAATGAGTTTGATTCCCCATAGTTTAAATTCCAGGGTATTACTCATTAAGAGGTCTCTTTGGTTTTTGTTACTGTTTCTCTCCCTCTATGTGTGAAACTTGCAAGCTGCTAATTGTGTGAGTACATTCTAAGACAGAGAGAGAGTCAAAGCAATACTCTGTAACAACAGAAACAATACCCAGAGACTCCCCACCCTTTTGTTGTATTCATCTCGCTTTGTTAACAATTGTGATTAAAATAGAGATAGAGGATGTATGTGGATGGATGCTTGGTGTGGATAATAACTGAATGATCAGGGAGGTGCCAGCCTAAGAATCCAGTGTCCATCGGCTGAAGAAGGAGTCAAGTGGAAATAACAGAGGACCCCGGAGGGCAGACTGGAATCCACCCAACAGCCTCAAGGATGGGAGAACCAAAGAACAAGATAACATCTGGCAGCACGGAGCCGTCAGGAATGTGACATCTGTTGATTGATTCAGCAACAGCATGATGAAGCAATTCCCATAGACTGGCATAGGAAGAAATTCCTATAAAAATGGACTCTAGAAAGTGAGAACTTTGGGGTCTGATTCTGCAAACCAACTTCCAGGAGCATCAGATGAGCATCTGACAAGGCCCTGCTCCCTCCTCATGTCCAGGCCACCTGGCCAGTGGCTTGGCACGAGCAACTCTAAGGCTAGTAACTATGATAACAACCTTGCAGAACTTGTGTGTGTGTGTTTGAATGAATGAATGTGTGAATAAATATGAAATTGAATGGAATGTTATAGCTATAACTAACTGCTTACTATGATTCTTCCTGTATTCACAATAAATGTGGCATTTTGCCTTTTCCCCTTTAATAAGATCCTGCTGGTTTTTATTTTATTGGTATAACAATCTTCACAACATCCCTGTTTGGGGAGGGGCAAGGAGTATTTCCATTTTACAGATGAGGAACCAATGCACAGAAATCAAGGCCAAAATTGTCAAAAGTGTTAACTAATTTTGGCTTCCCAATTTAAGAAGCCCAGGGCCTGATTTGTCAGAATACTTAGCTTTTCATAGCACTTTATTTGTTCTGAGCAGAGCTCCCATTGACCTCAGTTTCAGCTGTGAGTGCTTAGTACTTATGCAACTCAAACCCCAAGTATCTCAGGTCAGACCCCCAGAAAATGAGGAGCACACAATTACTGACCGCTTGTGAAAAGTCTCACTGAAGTGACTTGCCCAGCATCACATAGGTAGAGTAGGTAGAATTCGGTCTCCTGGGCAGCAGTCAATTGCCTTAACCAGGAGACCCTCCTTTCTCTTCCCACAAGCCCCTGCCTCATTCACTACACACCTTCCAGCTTCTGCCACAAATGACACCGGGGTCCTACAGGCAGCAGCCTCCTTCAGTGCACAGAGTTCCTAAATGCTGTTTCGAAATGGAAAGTGCCGTTTAGCCATTTTGAATCGTTTCGTTTCAGTCAAAACTCTTTTTGGAATTCTTCATGTCATGAACAAAATTGACATTTCAACTTTTCATTCTGATTCGGAACAGAAAACAATTTGAAAATGCCAACCTTCCTGGCCAAAGGAGAGTTCCATTTTTCGAACAGCCCTAATCATAACTGATCAGAGTCCTGAAGGGAGCAAAAGCTTTAGATAGATATCATTTGAAAATATTTTGATGACCTCTTGAGTTGCAGAGGAGACTTTAAAAGGCAGCAACCCAAAGCCCCTTCAGTGTTGCTAAACCAAAAGCTGACTATTGTTGTGAAGTCAGTGTTCGGCTGTCAAGACTCTTCTGTCTTCAGAAGGAGCTAGAAAATACTCTGCTACCGGCTGCATCTAAAAAGAGCCTAGCATTGACGATTGAGCTGCCAAAGTCTTCTGCACCAGCTTTCCCTGCAGCAGTTCAAGTATAGTTGTGCTTCCTATGGTAAAACTGGCAAGGGACCATATATAGGACCAGATTCTGCTTCCAGTTATGGCACTCTAGTTCCACTAACTTCACTGGTTCTACTCCCGGTTTATTCCATCGTAGGAGAGATCAGAGTCAGGATCATTGTATACAAAGAAATTGTATGTGTCCAATAGCTCTCCAGTTAGTCCTGGGTAGGTCTGTCTCTACATTGGGCTAGTGTAACTCAGCATGCTCCATTGGAGTCGACGGAGGTATGCTGATCTATGGAAGCTAAGGGTCTGGCCCATTGTGCCTTATGACAGGAGAACAAAATAATCTGCTTCTTTTTTCTTGAGAACATTCATTCCTTACGGAAAAGTCTCTTCTCCCATTTCTTCTGATCATGACGGGTTTCAGTGGAGTAAACACAGCAGGCAAAACATGTCCTCTCTCCCCTTTCCTGTAAGACCAACATTAACCTTTACCCCCAAGGACAATCACCTCCAACCTGATCCTGCTCCAAGCTGCAAAATCCTTCCACCTGCCCCGGTGACAAACATTTCCAGCTGCCTCCCTGCTCTATTTCCTACCGAGACATTGACAAGCAACTCCAACACGGCCCTCAGCCTCAGTCACTGGACACTTCCCGTGTATTTTCCAAAATCATCCCGCTTTCCTTCTTCGAAAACACGATTCTCTAAAACAGGACGTAGCCTGCTCTAAGGATGCGCCTCCCCCCGCCCCCATGATTTGAACACAGTACCTTTGTTTATCTCCAGTGGTTCACAGGCAGAGGTTCTGAAACGGACCTTGAAGAGGCACGTCCCACCGTATATGAGTCCCCAGTGGGGGGAGGGATAAAGGAGAACAATGATTGGCTGTGCAAAGTGCCATCGGAAGCTGCACAGGAAGCTCTCTCGCTGCTAATTTGAGACACGGTCCTTACCTAGCGTGCTAACCAAAAAGGGACTTTAATCTTTACATGCAATGAGACCTTTTTACTCTTTTATAGCACATGGGAGGAGGTCGTGAAAGGTTTCAATTTCACATAAGAGGTCCCCAACCTAAAAAGGTTGAGAACTGTGGCTCTAGTGCACAGAGCCCTGCATGCAAACTTGGGCACCTCACGCTACTTTGCTGCAGGAACTCCCATCCGGGCCTCTCACAAACATCCCAGCAGCATGCACGCCGCATCCCGAGCATCTGTGTGTACCTGCAGCCTGCCGGCTACACGTGGGTTACACTCTGGCTCTCACTCGCCTGGGTTATTCTGCAGGCTGACCCCAAAGCACTCCCAGTCCTGGATTTTCCCCCAGCACTGTATGTCTTGTACCGTCCAGCCCTGTCCTGGACGGTCCAAATATTATTCCTTTTAAGAGAACAATATACACCAGCGTATTACCTTAAATAGTTACCCAGACATTCTTATCTAATCCAGTGGGTTTAAGTTAAACAATAAAACAAGTGATTTAACTACAAAGAGAGAGATTTTAAGTGAGTACAAGCAATGAGGCAGAAGAGTCAAAAATGGCTACAAGAAAAATAAAGATAAAGCCTCTTTCTAGGGCCAACTTAACAAATTATATTCAATTTAAAGCAAAGTTTCTCCCAGCATGCGTCCAACAGCATTCCTGACCAAACTCTTCGGGTTAGGACCCCTCCCCCAGAATCCAATGGCTCCTTCTTTTTGTCTTCTCAGGTGCAGTGAATGCCATGGGCCGGGAGAGAGAAGGGCGGAGAGGGGGTTTTCAGGTGTTTGCCCCTCCTTTTTATAGTTTCAGTCCCCCTCTTGAAAAGCATTTCCAGCTGAGAACTGGAGACAAAGAGTCTGTGTGGAAGGATGGTCCTTCCCCTGTGTGAACTTCCTTTGTTTTATCCCTTCCTCATCCTGAGTTTTTCGAGTCTGTTATTCACACAGCTCTACTAAGGACTGGCTGCTTCGGGGTTGGAGATTTTTGTCCTTTATCCTGTGCTGTTTCCCTTTGAACCACTGTGGCGGCGGTGACAATGAGACACGTTCAGTGAAGGCCTGTGTCTGAGCACTGAAGAGCTAAGCCCAGTGGCGCTTCAATAGGCTCCTGCCCTAGAGATGGCTGATTTGCTCAGACTAGCTCCGTTCAATGCACTGGCATAGCCTTTCAGCTGTCATCAAGGTGTTTAAAGTGGCTTTCCTGGGAGTGTTTGGAGGACGGGTTGTCTACAAGCTTCCAGGACCCCAGCTGATTCTCAGAGAGGGAGGTAGACCATACTTCCTGGATGTTTTCACTCTTCACTATCAAGGAGCCCTGCAGCAGCTCTGAGCCTTGGGTGGTCTCTGCGCTGGTGGCACTTACATTCAGAGGCTAAAGAGGATTGAAAAGGGAGGGAAAGCTCCAACGGGACCAGCCCAGGAGAAAAACAGGTAGGGGAGCACTGCTTTAGTAGTGTGTGATGGAATGCACCCCTCTAGTCACACCCTATGCACTACTGTAATAATCTTTGTACAAGAAATGCCTTGTGAGGTATCGTCTGAAAACGCGTAATGTGCTGATCATTAATATCACAGTGAAATGTGTGTAGCAGCATTCTGTGTAAAGTTACACATTTCCCCCTGTATGATGTAGAAAATACATGTTCAGACTCACGTAACACAAAACTGGTCAAACAGACCTGTCTTGAACACAGGAGTGTTTGCTTGTCTTAGTTTGCATTTAAGCAGTTGTACCTGACTGGACCCGAAGAAGAGCTCCGTGTAGCTCGAAAGCTTGTCTCTCTCACCAACAGAAGTTGGCCCAATAATAGATATCACCTCACCCACCTTATCTTTCTAATCAGCCTTAATATAACTCCTCCCCCTTGAATGTTTTGTGGACATCTCTCCATTTCGTAACGACGATGCACATAATAATATTCGGGCAATAACTACTGTGCCATGTATAGGGGATAAGCTGCTTGGACTGTCCCTGTGATAACCCCCTGGGTAGCACTCAGCTCTCAAACCCTAGGTTTAGTTACAGCAGAGGTGCTAGGCAGCAATCAGTCATGTCCCTCTTCAGGTGCGGCTGGTGGACGTCCTCCCCCAGTTCATACAGGGGCCAGGTACCCCCGCTGATGGTGTGCCTTGCTAGCTTCTTTAATGCTACACAGCAAGACTGTGTCACGCACTGTTCAATTGTAACTCTATGACAACCTCTGCCAAGTGAGGGGAGGCCTTAAGCCATCAGCTAGCTGGGGAGGGGCATTACGTGTTCCTCCCAGACGGTTTAGTCCCAGCACAGGTTAGCGCTCACTCCGGCTCCTTTGGCATCCGATGGCCAAACACCAACGGGAGTGGGATTTGCTCCTTTCCAGGCGGCTGGTGTCTTTCCTGGCAGCCAGGGGGCAGCAGTAAGCAGCGGGAGTGCACAGGCCGGCCAGAGAGCGGCCTCAGCACAAAGCCAGCCGCCCTCGGTCGACGTGGCGTGGGTCTGACTCTCCCCCGTGGTGGGGGGAGGGGAGGGATATTTTTGCAGGCACCTGCTAACGAGAAGAATGTCACGTCTGCATCTAATCGCTCCAGCCTGTGCCTGAAGCCGTGGCCACACGCCCGTCGGCTGCTGTCTCCGCTCACCCGGGTGCTGACTCCTGGCTGGCGTTGGGTCAGACTCTGCGCCGGCCACGGGTCCTGGCAGGCTCTTCCTCCTGCTCCCGTCTACGCTACGGCTTGGGCCAAACAGGCCACAGCCTTCGCCCGAGCTACCTGTATGTGTCTGACTGCTCTGAAGGGTCAGTGGAGGGCGGCTAGTTATTAAGGGCAGCTCCAGGCACAGTTAGGGGGCAGTGTGTTTGGGTCTTCACACTGACTGGAGCTGGCAGCTGACTGACGCCCCATTGTGCTTTGGAGAGGACGAGGGAGCACGGCTTCCCCCGGGGTCTGTGTTCAGACTCTGCCTCTGGGGAGCAAAGGTTTGGAAAGATTAGCCCCAGATCTTTTCAACTGGCTCAGCTGGTAGCTTAGCTCTTCGGCACGCTGCCCACCCCGCCTGGGGAGATCCCTGCCATTTTATTCTGCGCTCCTGCCTGGTAAGAAGATACGGCGGGTCAGTCCTGGAGCCGCACGGACAAGCCAGCTCCGAGGGAGAGCCAGGAAGGCTGCTGCGTGAATCCAGCGCTGTTTGTCGTGTGATATGTCAATGCTAGTCAAAAAACCCAGCGCGGCTCTGGAGCTGGCCGCTGCAACCTGCAGGATAGTCTTGTTCTTGTCCCCTACGCTGCTCTGCACCATGAATTCCAGGGCACAGAGTGGCGGTAAGTGGTTTCCTTGGAATCACAAAGATTCAGGGAGCTCCTGGAATCCTGTTGCCGCATGTTGAGTTTGTGGGTCTCATGCAATCGAGCGTCCTTTACAAAAACTCATGGGACCAGGGTCACACACAGACTTTGTGACACCCATCTTTGGCCTTCGCCTGGCTCCCACTTCCACCACGGTCCTGCACCAGCAGCCTCTTTCTCACCTCTGCCTCCCTGCTAGTGTTAAAATGCTTACCTTCGTTCCCGGCTGCTTGGCAAATTATTGCCCGCTCAGATGAATTTCAGTTGCAGACATTGCTCCTGCCCCCACAGGATTTTCCGGCAGCAGGAGATTGAGGGGAGGAAGAGGATTTTGACTCTGTGGCCTTCTGCCTTATTTTTCCTCAACTGGGCAGACGTAATGGCATGTGCAGCCCCCACAAGACAGCAGACACTAAAGAGTTAATGACGATACCCAGCACTCTCCCAGCTGGACTGAAGTGACCATTAGGAACAGCTGGGATAAAATGCTGCAACCCAGACAAAGCAAGGGGTTGCTGGAGAGGCTGAATGCTGCTGTGAAGGTGCTCCACAGGATCAGAGGGAGCCACGCCACGCCACGCCACGCCACGCCACGCCACGCCGAGGGACAAATTTCCTGGCAGAAAGATACAGGGAAGGTTGCCAGAGGTAGGGAGCAGCCTGGGAAGGCAGCAAAAGACCAAAATAAGCAGCCTTTGACTGCCCAGTGCAGGCTGCCTTAAAGGGAAGGGAGTGGAGCTTGCTGACACCCCAGACTCAGGGTGGTGGTACTAACATAAGACTGTTGGCCTTTATTTTTTTCCCTGCTGTAATTTCCTTTGTTTCTCCCTGATGAAGAAGGGAAAGGGAGATTCTAGACTGGGGGACTTTAGGCAGAGGTCTTACTACCCTAACAGAGGAGGGACTCAAATGACCAGCCAGAGGGCTGGAGCTGTAGAGAGAGGCCAGGTGCTAAATTTCTAAACTGACACAAAGGGAAACTGAGGCAAGGCTACTGTTACCAAACACCTGGCTGTGGGGGTGCATTTGGGAAAACCCTGCTGTAGTCCATTTTCTCTATGGTGTGTTTAAACACACAAGTGTATTTCTTCTCCTTTTTACTGTAGAGATACCAGATTTCTTCCACTGTACCCAGGGTAGCAAACCAAAATGTTGTACAGTGTGATAAACCACGACACTCCCTGTTCACCAGCCTCTGTCACTGAAAGTCAGAGAATGGGGATAGAAACTGTAGCAGCAAATTGATCGCTAGGATTTTTTTATGAAAATGCTATGTTAGAACCCAGGAGCTCAAGCTACACCAGGGCCTTTAACAATCAGTGTCTGTTTTAGCAATCATCATCATCATCATCACGTTGACATTATGCCTCTGGTGTTTAGGGCAGTGACGAAGCTCCTCCACTCCTGTCTGTTTTTGGCAAGTCTTTCAGTGGTTCCCCAGCTGTGCCCCAGGTTCTTCAGCTCGGCTTCCACAGCTCTTCGCCATGTTCTTTGCAGGTGGCCTCATTTTCGCTTGCTTTCAGGTGTCCATCTTAATGTTACTCTGGTGATGGAATCCGTTTCCATCCGAAGCACATGGGCAATCCATCTCCAACACCTCCTGGCAGTGATGGTGCTCAGATCTTCTTGGCTGCACTGTGTGAATAAGTCTTAGTTTGAGATTGTTCTGGGCCAAAAGATATGGAGGATTTTTCTGAGGCAGGTTGTATGGAATGAAGACAGTTTGGACGTGTCGGACTTTCTCATTCACCAGCATTCTGCACTATAAAGTAGCATTGAAAGTACGCAGCTCTGATAAATCTTGAGTTTGGTTTTGGTGCTGTATTTTGATGATTTCCAGACTGTATTTAAGCTCCTGAAGGTTTCCTGGCTTTATTGATTTTGTTCCAGATGTCCTGGCTTGTTCCACCGTCCTGGCTGATGGTGCTGCCCAAGTATGTGACTGTTTCTACATTGGTGAGAACATAACCCTCTATCCGTACTGGTGATGGTGAGGCAGTATTAAAGGTCATGAGATCTGTCTTACTGCGGTTGATTTTTCAGTCCAATTTGCTGTCTGAATGCGTTGAGTCAAGTTGTTTTTTCTTGTATATGGTGTTGGGTGTGTGGCAGGAGAGCAAGATCATGTGCAAAGTCCAGGTCTTCAAGGGATGAGAAGGGTGTTCATTTAATGCCTCTTGGCATGTCTCTGTTGTACGCCGCATTACCCAGTCGGTGGGAATGTTGAAGAGGATTGCAGACATGACACAACCCTGACGTGCTCCTGTTTTGACTTCAAAACTGCGCTCAATGTGATCAACACTGCATGTAAAGTTGAAATAAAAGCTTTTGATGATTATACAGAGAGGGATTCCATGTGCCTGCAGAATGCGCCATAGGCTGGTCCTGTGAATGCTATCAAAAGCCTTCTCAGAGTCTATGGAGTTTATGTAGGGTTGCCGTTGCCATTCTAAGCACTGCACTGTTACTTTGCGTAGCGAGAAGATCTAGTCTGTACATCCATGCCCTTTCCAAAAACCAGCTTGCTCTTTTCTGAGAACTCTATCAACTGCCTCTGATATATGCTGGACTATGATCTTACACCATACCTTGCTTGGCACAGATAAAAGTGTGACGCCATGTCAGTTATTGCCATCACTGAGAGTTCCTTTCTTTGGTATCTTCACTATAACCCCATTGGCCCACTCCTCCGGCACTTTGTCCCTTTCCCAGACTGATGTACATAGAGGGGCCAGGATAGATGCTGCTAACTCAGGATTTACCTTGAACAGTTCTGCGTTCAAGTTACCCTTGCCAGGAGCTTTCCCATTTCTTAAGGATTTGATGGCTTGAATGATCTCTTCCTTAGTTGGGGTGTCTATGTTGATATCAAGATCTTCTTCTGCCTCCTGGATGTTTGCTTCCTCATTAGCTGACTCCCTGTTCAGCAATTCTTTGAAATGCTCTGTCCAGCGCATTTCTTGTTCTTTTTCGGTTGTTAGTAGGTGGCCTTGTTTGTCCCTGTTGAGTGTTTGTTGGTGTCTGCCGTTTACCACTGATAAGCCGTCATTTTGTAGACTGTTCCTTGTTCACCATGAGCAGCTGCATCCTCTGTTGCCAGATTATCAATATAATGTTTGTCCACTCTCACAAGGCGTTTGACCTCCCGGTGTGCCTTGCTATACAGCTCGTGGTATTTGTCCTTTAGCTCCTGGGATTTTGTGCCTAAACCTTTTTCCTTTAGGGCTCGTCTGGTTTCTATGGTGTTCCATGTACTGAGCGTAATCACTCCTTCCTTCTCTTCTGCCAGTGCCCTAGACAGGCTTCACTGCTCTGTTTATACATTGCTGTTACTTTGTCCCAAATCTTGTTGATCTCATCTGCATTCCCCTCCTCTTCATCAAGGTCAGCAAGTGCCTGCAACCTGTTCTTTAACTGCAGAACAAAGGTTTTCTGTATTTCAGGGGACTTTAGCTTGTCAGTGTCATAGCCTCTATGTCCCTTGTTTGGTGGACCCACACTTCTCAGTTTTAGCTCGATTGGAGGCTGTCACAAGGCAGTGGTGGCTGCCAGCATCTGCACCCCTTCTCACTTTCACATCTGTCAGTGAGCATCGCCATTTGCCATTGATCATCATGTGGTCAATCTGGTTCTGATCTCTGCCATTTGGAGAACACCATGTCAGCTTGTGAATTTCACGATGTTGAAATAGGGTTCTGACGGCGACTGGATCACTCATATTGCAGAAATCAAGAAGCCGCTCTCCGTTTTCATTCATGGTGCCACACCCATGTCTCCCCATTGCTCCGGCATTGTTTGTGTTATCCTTACCGACCTTGGCATTCAGGTCTCCCATGACGATAGTTAGGTCATGGCGTGGTACTCTCTCTAACTCCGCCTGTAGTGAAAGGTAGAATTTGTCCTTTGCTTCTTCATCACTGTCATTTGTCAGAGCATAGCACTGAATTAGGGTGATATTATTGTGTTTCTTTTTCAGCCTGGCTCTCATAAGTCTGCTGCTGATGGACTTCCACCCAAGCAGGGACCACTCCATTCCCTTCTGCAAAAGGATGGCAACACCCTCACGGTGTTGTCTATCACCCCGTCCAGAATACAGCAAAATTTCTCCCGAAGTTGCTGTTAATCCTGATCCCATCTATGTGCTCTCACTGAAGCCCAGGATGTGTAAGCTGTAGTGTCTCATTTCTGCTGTGACCTGAGCTAGCTTCCCTGTTTCGTACATTGTCTGTACGTTCCAAAAACCAAGTTTGGTTTTTGTCTTGGTGTTGAGCACTTCAGTCTTGAGCACTTCATGCCAGCGGCTTCCTTTTGGCTTTAGCTATGCTAACCCCATCTTATTCCAACAAATCCTGTATCCTGTTCAGAAATGCAGCCTAATAAATGTATTATTATAGTAACTTCATGGTGAAAGCAGATCTGTGTACACACAGATTTTACACACACACACACACACACACACACACGGATTCACTCCTCTCTCTCTCAACCACATGTGCACACACACCCCGGCTGATCTCCATGAAGACTAGAACAATGCATCTGCAGGAAATAAAGAGAAACAGAAAGATCTCGACTTACACTGGCTGTTTATCCACTTTTCCTATTTGTTAGATACCTCAAGTCTTACTTCATGCACTAGAGCCTGCCCTATCTAGGTCCTAGAGATATCATGATGCTGGAGTAGCTTTGAAAGCTGCAGTTGGGGAGGGGGAGAAGAGGAATAGTATATTAAATAATGTGATCCGAGGTGGTACATAGATATAGCGTACACATGTGAATTATAATATATTTAGGCCCCTAGTCATAATTTAAGACCAGAATGGACCATTGAATTATCTAGTCTGACCTCCTGTATAACCCAGCCCGTTAAATCTCACCCAGTTAACCCCTGTTTTGAGCCCAATAACAGGGGTTTGACTAAAGAATATCTTCAGAAAGGCGTCCAGTCTTGATGTGAAGACATCGGGAGATAGAGAATAATCCACCATTTCCCTTGGTAGTTTGATCCAATGCTTAACCACCCTCTCTGTTTAAAATGTGTGCCTTGTTTCTAATTTGAACTTGTCTGGCCTCAGCTTTAAGCCACTGGTTCACATTCTGCCTTTTGCTGCTAAATTAGAGCCCTTTAGTCCTTTGTATTTGCTGTCTATCCACTGTAATCAAGTCACCTTTCACTCTTCTTTTTGACAAGCTAAACAGATGGCCCTCTTGAAGTCTCTCACCATAAGGCAGGGGACTGGACAAGGTGACCTCTCGAGGTCCTTTCCAGTTCTGATTCTATATCCTCCAGCCCTCAACTCTGTTTTGTAGCTCCTTTCTGCACCCTCTCCAATTTTCAACATCTCTTTAAAATATGGACACCAGAAGTGTACCAACTAGTCAGTGTGGGCTTCCAAATACCATATACAGCAGTACCATTGCCTCTGTTTCTACTCACTCGTGCCTGCTTAGCCAAGGATTGCATTAGTCCTTTTGGCCACAGCATCACACTGGGAGGGCATGTTGGAGGGCATGTCTATTGCGACCCCCTAAATCCTTTCCAGCCCCTTCTTTCCAGAATGCAGTTCCCCCATTCTGTTGGCATGGCCTGCATTCCTCATTCCTGGATGCATAACTGGCTGTATTAAAACACACTTTGTTTGAATGGACCCAGGTTACCAAGCAATCTAGATCTGCCCTGTCCACTCCACCAGTCTTTGTGTCATCTGCAAATTTTATCAGCAGATATTTTATATTTACTTCCATAGTTACCTTTATCCACCGAACTTGTAATCACATCAAAAAATGAGAATTTCTTTGATAAGACCTATTTTCCATAAAGCCCTGGTGACTGGCATTTAATTCTATCCTTATTATCAATTTAATTCCATGTCAGCTTTTCTGTTTTGCCTGGGATTGATGTCAGGCTAACTGGCCTACAATTACCTGATTCCTCTCGCTTGCCCCTTTTTGAATATTTGCAGAACAGCAGCACTCTTCAAGTTCTCTGGAATTTCCCAGGTATTCCAAGATTCATAAAAATTAACATGAAGGGGCTTGAGATTTCCTGAGCCAACTCTTTTTGGACTCTTGGTTGCAAGTTTTGCAGGGCTGCTGAATTAAAAATGTTCATCCCCAGTAGATGTGGTTTAACATCCTCCTTGTTTACTAATGGACTGGAAAGTACTTCATCATCCTCATGTGAGACGAGTACGTCCTTCCTGACAGATAAATACTTCTGTATTGAACACTTCTGCATCATTATTAACAATGTTACCATCCTCATCTAGTATTGGGTCTATATCTACTATGCTGCAAACACTTCTGCACCTGTGTGCATATCTGCAAGATCAAAGCCATTATTTGTGGTGTTTTGTCTGCTGAGGAAATGCCTTCAGGCTCTGAAAGCAATTGCTCCTCCCCTGTGCTGTACTTCTAACAACACTGACTGAAATGAAATTGCTGGGGAGGCTGTGGGGGGAACTGGTATCATGTTTAACCATTACAAACACTGGGAGCTCAGAGTACTGTCCTGGGGATACCTGATCCATGTGTCTAGGTGTTTATAATGCACTGAAGATTATGATATATTAAAGGGCAGGGAGGGGGATGCAAAATGATGGGGGCACTTCTTTTAAAAATATCCACCCATAAGAAAGACTCCACCCCATGATTCACTCCTCCCATTACATTGTGCATGTTCTCTGAGGATCCCTGGGCAATTAAAACTGGGCTCAACCCTCGGTGGGGCTCCTTGGTTTTAGCGCCTTCTGGATTGATGGGGCAGTACACATCTCTTAGAGCTATTGTTCCAGGCTCTCAGCAGACTCAGGCAGAGAGACACTGCTGCCTTGGTTAACCCCTGAAAATGTGACACCTTCACAACTAGGACCGCTAGAGTTACTTTTCAGGCTACTGTCTCACTGCCCAGAATTTTAGCTTTAAATTAAAAGAGGGATCTGTTCCTTGTACCACCGTAATCCAAGCCTGGATTATATGGGTGCTATGAGTAGGCTCTCACACAACTTCCAACACAACCACACCACACAACTGGTGCAGCAAAACCCAGGCCAAATAGCATGAGTGCTGTTGGTCAGGACTGAGCTACACAGACAAGTGGGGAACTTGTGCAAGCAGCTGCTTGCACTATGCTAGCTCCCCCCTTTAGTAGGCAACACATCCGTTCATAGGCTTATAACGCACACATGACAAAATGACTACATGCTACAGCACTGGTTAATCAGTTTTAATTCTGACAGTTTCTGTAACAGGGACACAGACATTTCTCAAAACCTCTGATGTTGACAAGTTAGGTTAATCTTTTATTTGAAAGGAAAGACTGGAGGAACAAAGTAATTATAGGTAAGAAACAAACCATTCTATTGTGCTTCAAAGGAAGGTTATATAGCTTTACTTGCATAGCACAAGTATACATAAGCATTTCAGTTAACAGCAATGGACAGAAGCCCATCTCGAGAGGGTAATTCAGATTATTGCTTTTTTTTTTTTTTTTTTTTAAAACAGCAAACCTACAACAACTGGTTGCCGACGTGTGCGGGAACAAACAGGTGCTTATTGGCATGTATTTTCCAGCAGGCTAATTTGGTTTAGCCAAGGAACAGTGTACACTACGAAGCTGCAAGTGACGTGCTGAGGAGAAAGGGGAGAGGGGAACAGTTAGTTTACATGTAATTGAACTGGTCATCCCAGGGATGCAAATATTTACTATCTGTGGAAGTCAGCAGCATATTGCAGAACTGAGATGGTGGCTCTTTAAATAATCTGCACTTGTGAATATTTTGGGACAACAGTTTTCATCAATAGTAGATCCAAGTTGGAAAACTAGTTTTCCAAAGTGTCAGGCACCCAACCACTGTCAAAGTCAGCAGGAAAGACTGAGTGCTCAGCACTTAACTCCTCTAAGGGTGTCTATACCACACCCACGGCTGGCCCGTGCCAGCTGGCCCAGGCTTGGGGGGCTGCTTAATTGCAGTGTAGACATTCGGGTTTGGCTTGAGCCTGGGCTCTGGGACCCTGTGAGGTGGGATGTCTACACTGCAGTTAAACAGTCCCATCGCCCAAGCTGTGCTAGCCCAAGTCATCTGGCACGGGCCAGCCCCAGGTGTCTAACTGCAATGTAGACATACCCTCAGAGCCTAACTTCAGCCAAGACTTTCAACAACGGGAGTCAAGTTCTGATGGAGCTTTTCAGAAGAGAGCTAGCGCACGTGTATGTTTAAAAAGGGACATGCCAGTGCAGCTAACTCATTTAGTGCAAGTATCACTGTAGCACGCACACCTCTGGTAGCTGCACACACAATTTACCAGCGAGCTGTGCAACCAGCAGTAACTGCATGTATAATTTCATGTGCTGTTGCAATAAATGTGCATGCAGGCACACATCTGATAATCTAGGCCCATAGTTATGAAGTCATTAATAGCGATGAGGCCGTAGTATTATTGAAAACTGGATTCTGATTAGACCCCATTTTGTGGCTCAGTTTAGTCATTAAGGAGCTGATCTGAAATCAGGCGACATTCCCCAATGAATTACATTATTTCTGTGCAGAAGACTGGGATTCTTGGCAAATCTGCCGCAACTCTCAGATCTCAACTCCTGTCACAACTAACCCCTGCCACCATTAACCTATTTGTAGACCTCAGTGACAAAAAGAACCTTTTAATAAGTTGGGGACCGAAACGTCTTCTCAAAGTGCCACTGACCAATGTCACAGAGGAGTAGGCTCTGGAGTGAGAGTGAAGAGATGTGGGTTATGTTCCCTGCTCTGCCAGACCCATGTGACCTTGGATAAGGTCACTTATTCTCTGTGCATCAGTTCCCCATCTGTGAAATGGGGATAATAGCACTCTTCTCCCACACTTTGTCTGTCTTGTCCATTTAAGACTGCAAGTGCTGCAGAGACTGTCTCCCTATGTGTCTGTACCACATCTAGGTAATACCTTAATACAAGTCAGAGAGAGATGCTAGCCCTCTGAGTGTTTTTAAGCTCTTTCTATGCCATACCTTAGCCAGATCTGGTTTTTCATGAAATTCACAGTCCTGAACTTCCGTTGATGACTTCATGCAAGTTGTCCGGCCAACCTTAACATTCAGATAGTACTTGACTCCAGACACAATCTGTAAAATGAGGGGAAAAGCTTGTTTACAGCACTGATAGATTGTCTAGAAAGCACTACAGGCCATTGATCTGCCGAGAGGATCAGAGAGACCGGACTAAAAGGAAGGCTTGTTTTGTGGTTGTGTTGCTAGTCTAGGATTGAGTTCTTTGTGGCAGGCACGCTTTTCCTAGGTGTGTGTACAGCACCAAGCACTATTTGATCGCAGGGGAGGCCTCTAGGGGTCGTACTGAAATAAGCACTAAAGAAAAGTGTCTTGACCAAATGGAGGTGGAAGGAATAAGTGAGTGGCACTGGAAAAGCAGAGAGATAGTCCAAGGGGCTGAAACCAAACATGCATCCAAAAGGACTGCCTGTGGCAATTTAAAGTAAGGACCCAGCACTCTTTGCAGGCCAGAAAACACAACCAAAGGTGCGGACTCAAGGCATGTGATAGCTTTGCTTACTGGCTTAAAAAGCTATAATCGATATGTTTAGTTAAAAGGAACTGAAGCAGTTGACTCCTACTATGTTAGTTCATCAACGGGAGTATTGCCAATACCAAGCAGTGGAAGAAAAAAAATAAAATCACAAGTGGTAGCCCCCAAAATCAGGATTGTCTAAAGTCGTGTTACAAAGACCCCAACATTTAAAAAATATTTGACTTCTAGGTTTTGAGCCTTCAGGGGTCACAGGTCCAAGCTTTTCTCTGCAACCGTGAGGGCTAGAAAGTTGCGTGGGTTTTTTTTCCCTTCCTTCCAAAAACTGAAAGCTGAAATTCTCATGTAATTACTTGTGCTGTCGATGGCAGTTAACGCCTGTGATTACCCGAAAAGAAAATTAATGTGGTAATTGCATATCTCTGGGTAAGGAGGGAGGCATCGGCAGCAGGGGGGCTAGAGCCCCGTGCCCACATTTGAAAATATAGAAAAGCTCCAAAAATATTTAAATTGTATTCTATTACTGAACAGTGCAATTAGTTGCAATTATTTTTTTAATCTCGCGATTGATTGCGATTAATATTTTTTGATCGCTTAACAGCCCTAGTAGTTGCATGACTCCAAGTTTTTTAAGAAAAACACCAAATATCACGTGACTTGTGCTAAAGGTCACAAGGATTGGCAACGCTGCAGAGGAGACTTCAATGGAACAAATGCAGGTGCTCAGGTGTCTTGCTAAATCAGGGTCTCATTCTCCAGCTGACATCCTACAGGAGAACTGCCCAAGTGAAGCATTTGAAACAAGCAAGTGAGGACAGTTTAAAAATAAACATAGTTCTGATTGAGGGGCAGTTGATGGCAGCCTTTTTAATTGTTAATAGAAAAATGGACTAACTACTCAAGGCAAAAGGGCAGCTGAGAGTCCATAGGTTAGAAAACCATTGTGGAATGAACATGATATGTGCCTGCCATAACCCTGATCACTTTCAATGCCTGTTGTGTGTTTTTTCACCCTCCTTTCTCAGGCCTTGCTGCTTTGGGCTGTTGGCACAGTCTCTGTGTTTGTACACTATCTAGCATAATGGAGCAGCCCTCAATCCCCATCAGGGTCTCTGTTCACTACTGCAATATGCATTAGAAAATATAGTAACTGCTACAGTCCTCCAATTTCAGTTTCAAAGTCTCACATAGGCTTCCTCCCATCATTTATGGTAGCAATGTGGGCTAGTGGCTAGAGCACTAGACTAGGATTCAGGAGATCTGGGTTCTATTCCTTACTCAGCCACCGGCCAGCCTGCAGAAGTCACTTCACTGCCCTGTACCTCCGTTTCCCCATCTGTAAAATGGGGCTAATGCTACTGACCTTTGTAAAGAGTCTTGGTGTGATGAAGTGGGACTGTTCTTAATGTTTCCTCGGAATACTGTAGGGGTGCCTCAGTTTCCCCTAAAAAGAAAAGGAGGACTTGTGGCACCTTAGAGACTAACCAATTTATTTGAGCATAAGCTTTCGTGAGCTACATGATGAAGTGAGCTGTAGCTCACGAAAGCTTATGCTAAAATAAATTGGTTAGTCTCTAAGGTGCCACAAGTACTCCTTTTCTTTTTGCGAATACAGACTAACACGGCTGTTACTCTGAAACCTGTCAGTTTCCCCTATGCATTTCTTAAGTCTCTAGGTGGTGGGATAAGGGGATGTAATTGTTGGAGAGCAAAGGGCCAGCATACATAAATGGATGACACTCGGTCTCCTGGCAACTGATGGCCTCGGCCCTTCCCCCCTGCAAGGTGATAGCTAAAGGGTTGAAGAACAAAGGAATCAGGTGACCTCCTGGCCCCGGGAAAGGGCCCAAGCCCAGAGGAGGAGGGCCTGGAGGGTAAGTCAGTTTGGGCTGGCTGGGGACAAGGAGTGAAGTGCAGGCACGGTTGTCTGGCTCACTGCCCCCCAAAATGGATCCGGCTGAGGGGTCCTGTTCTCTGTACCTACAAGCTCTGTTTTAACCTGTGTTCCTGTCATCTAATAAACCTTCTGTTTTACTGGCTGGCTGAGAGTCATGTCTGACTGCAAAGTTGGGGGGCAGGACCCGCTGGCTTCCCCAGGACCCCGCCGGGGTGGACTCGCTGTGGGGAGCGCCCGGAGGGGCAAAGGATGCTGAATGCTCCAAGGTCAGACCCAGGAATGTGGAAGCCGTGTGAGCTTTTTGCCCTGAAGACAGTCTTCTCACAGAAAGGAGACTTCACCAGAGTCCTGACTGGCTTCATAGGGAGCAGTTCCAAAGCATTGCCCGGGAATTCTGTGACACTTGGTCTACCAATGAAAAGCACTGTGTAAGAGCTAGGTATTGTTTAAGTAACCAGGGTTTTTTGTTTGTTTGTTTTAAGCATTGATCAAATTGTGTCAAGGCCACTAAGTGTTACTGCAACCTCCAGAGATGTCCTGCAGAAGAGGAAGGAGAAGAGGGAAGGGTTTGTGGCATTTTTCTTTATGATGCACAGAAAAGGCCTAAAAGATTTTGGTTCTGTTCCCCTAATTTATTTCCGCTTCTCCTTGCTTGTTTTTCATTAGCAATTCAGGTCCTGTTGTTGTTTTCCTGGGAAACTCTCTGGATGACTGGGCAGTTGGGACAGGTGGTTATGACATTACAGATACCATAGAAATGAAACCCAAAACACTGCAAAGGCAAATGATTTTTATTCAAGCTTTTTAAAAGTCTTTGGCTTTGTTAACCTCTAAGAATCTTTTCATTAAAACAACCTCAACCCCTTCAAATTAAGAAAACATATCCAAGAACATAGACGAGGGCCTGGGAAAAGCAGAGTTTACATTCCTAATATTTCTGAGATAAAACAGGCAAACTCCCCCTCCCTCTCCCCCACTAAACTTTCAGAAGGAACCAACTCATTTCCCCTTCCACTCCCCCCCACCCCTTGAGGAGGGACATTTCAGATAAGTGTTTAGACTCTTTCCTGGGGCCTCCTCACAATGGGATCTGAGCACTCTAGTAGTGCATTAAGTGCTGGGGCTAACATGATTCATTCTCTCATCTTCTCGGGGGATGGGACGCTTGGGTGGGCAGGATTTTTTTTTTTTTTTAAATCTGTACGCACTACACCCCATCAACCACAAAGATTTTAAGTGCTAGACTGAAGTATAGGAACACACTCCTTTCCGCTGATTGGTTACTGTTTGCCTTTCAAAGAAGACCTGCTTCTCTGTTCCTCTTTCCTTTTTTAAAAAGTTGGCTTGGTGGTTTGTTTTCCTGCAAGGGGTCCGGTCTACGCTACATAGTTAGGCTGACGGAAGGCAGCTTACGTTGACCTAACTCTGCAAGTGTCTCCACTACAATGGTGCTCCCGCTGATGGAAGTCGCCCACTACATCGACTAATAACTCCAGCTCGGTGAGGGGCATACAACTTAGGTTGATGTAGTTAGGACAACGGGGTCTGTGTAGACACTGCGTTACTTCCATCGCCTGTTGGCGGTCTGCCCCCACACAGGGACTGACAGCCCCCCCCCCCCGCTGCCACCTCCCAGTGTGGGATTGGGTGTGGGGGGACTCAGGCTCTCCTTCCCGCCTCTCAATCTCACTGGAAAGCAGCCAGGCTCAGGCTCTCCTCTTGCGCGCCCACACCCCCCACCCAAGGCAGCAACAGAGGGGCAGATAGCTAGAGCTGTGACCCCAGGCACCTGGTCTCAATTTCACAGCAAGGAGCCTACCAGCAATGACATTGACATCCTTGTCAGTTTCCCTGTTGCTATTATTTCACATTGGGTCACCAGAGGCTGCCAGCCCCAGGGTGGGGGGGAGGAGGGGAAGCTCCAGCTGGGAGCCCTGCACTGGGCTGACAGCCAGAGACAAAATGTGAAATAATAGCAGCCGTGAAACTGACAAAGGTGTCAATGTCATTGCTGGTAGGCTCCGCCCTGTGAAATTGAGCCCTGGCCCTGACTCAGGGCTGGGGCTGTCTGGGGGGCTCCAGCTGTGAGCCCTGCACCGCTGTCACTGCCCCACACTCCGCTTGTCAGTGCCCCACTTCAGTAGGTGCCAGGGGCTGGGGGGCCTGAGGAGCCCCCTGGGGCAAGGGCACCCCCAACCCCCGGGGTGCCAAAACGGCAAGTTTGCCCAGGGGGCGCTTTCCCCTCAGAGCGGGCCCCCACCCCACCCCGCTGCTGTTCTCGGGGGCGGGGGGGCCGGGCTGGGATTTCAATCCTGCCCCTCCCCAGGGATTCACACCCTGCCTGTCCCGTGTCCGGCCCCCGGGGAGCGCGGCTGGCCCCGGCCGCCCGCCTTTGCATTCAGGCGCCCCGGGGATGCGGGGGTGGAGGGCAGCGGGGCGGGGGCGGGCTCGGTGCCCCCCCCGGGACCTTCCCCTGGCTGCGGGGGGCGCGGTACCTGCTTGCGGGCCCGGAGGACCTCGGCCACCCGGCTGCGGTACTTGTCGTTGCTGGCCTTGTTGTACTCGCTCATGGCGAAGCGCAGCGCCCGCTGCACCCCCTCGTCGTTCTCCTCGGCGTCCAGCAGCCCCCCCAGCAGCCGCGGGGGCCGGTCCTTGGCCAGCGCCGCGCCGGCGGCCAGGGCCAGGGCGGCCAGCCAGAGCCACGGGGCGCGCATCGTCCTGCACGGGCCGGGGCGGACAGCGGCGGTGCCAGGGGCCGGCCCCTGCGCCGCGCTATATCCCCCCGGCCCGGGGGGCAGGCTCGGCGCAGGGCCCGCCCCGGCCGGCCCACATGGCCGCAGCCCGCGCCTATCCCGGGGGGGGGGGGGACGCCGGGCCACTGCCCCCGCCCCGCCCCTGCCCCCGGCGCACACGCGTCCCCCTGGCTTCGGCAGCGCGGAGCCCAAACACGAGCCAGCGCCATCGTGCCAGAAACTCAGCCCCCCCCCGCCAACCCCGAGGTCACCGAGCCTAGGGCGGGCCTGGGGGGGTCTGCCCAGGGACTGACCCCTTAGCGATTGATCCCATCGCCCCTTGCCGTTCACACGCACGCACACACACACACACACACCCCAGACCTGCATTTGGCTTTGGTTACACCTGGCAAAGGGGGAGCTGTCTGTCTGTCTGCAAACAGACCTCGGGGACCTGGAAGCACATTTCAGTTGTCGTCTTCTCCCTGGCCCTTGAAATGTTTCCATTCTTTTTCTTTCCGCCATCGAAGTCCAATCTTGGGATGGAAGAAGCTCATCAGAATGTTGAATTAAAAACATCATCAGGCAGCTCCACTCAGCCCTTAACTTCATCTCCCGCTGCTTGACAAAACATGAACTAGACGTCAGCCCCCCAAACCACGACTGCTTAATTTACAGTTTTGAAGGTGCAAGGGGTAGGTTGCGTGGCATGCAGTGAACAGGGAGGGGGAAATAAATACCTTTGCTCCTTTTGGCCCAAGCGGTTAGCACTTTGGCACCTTGTGGGTAGTTGCTGATAGGGGGCAGATATTTATGTCTGGTATTTCTTTAGTTCAATCCCATGTCATTACAAAGAATGTTTCCCAGGACACAGTAGGAACAAACAACAGAAAGCAGTTTCCTTGCTCATAATTCCAAACCTGCTTTTTCAGCCAGCACTCTGCCCCAAAAAAGGTCCCTCTCTTGGCTTCCCCTTCGAGCCATGCTACCAGAGCGCGTCTGGCTTTCTCCTGGCTTTTCAGGTACTTTCTCTTGCCTGTCTGCTTCTGACACTTATGGACACTTACAGCTGCAATCCAATCAATGCACTATCCCCTGCATTTGCAATCACTTCTCAGGGAAATTCTTCTTATTCCTCCTCTATTAGTGCTTCCCTAGGCCTTCTATGTGGCCAGTGCTTTGGGCAGTGGCTTCTCTTTTTTTCAGCTATCTTACTTTCTAAAGGAGCTTAATTGCTTCTTCCATTTAGCCATTAGCCTCGAAGAGGTCTCTGATCTATGGGCAACTACAGACAGGCATGCTGGGAGCCACCAACATCCGCCAACAGAACAACATTGAGCAACTACATCATTCACCATCCAATACATGCACAGAAATATTGACTCACATTGAGCAGCACATTACTCCACAAGTTGCTTCAATGATTTCCATGAGGCTGTTTGCAGTGTGAGGCCTGGTCTGTGTTTACAGGTTTACAAGTTTTCTGGCATAGTTCTGTTGGTTAGGGGTGTGATTCTTCTCTCGCTCGCCCCCCCCCCCCCCAACACACACACACAGAGTCCTGACTGACATATCTATGCTGGCAAAAGCCCTGGTGTAGATGCATTTATACCAGTAAAAGGACTTCTTGTTTTCTGGTATAACTTATTTTGATCAGGGAAGTGGTATAAGTATTCTGGCAAAAACATTCTTTTGCCTGTGTAAGCTTCAACTCACTTTCTAGTGTGGACTAGACCGAAGATGCTGCAGATCCAGAGTGAGAAATCTTGCCCTGAATTAGATGGGGTCCTGCAGAAGAAATAGTAGGTGATCATGTAATTAGGGACTGTCCCATAATGCCAACGCACAAGAGAACAGAGCAAAGGCTGTGCCAGCTCCCTTAACCTTGGCCCTTCTTGACTACCGAGTGCTTTACAGACTTGAGTCTCAATCCTGCACACGCTGATTGCAAAGTTGTGTGTAACATCACATCAGTTAATACAACCCACATCAGTTAATACAAGACAACCTGAATTTCTTTGTGAAAACTAGCACACTGGCTTTAACGGTGCAGAAGGACTCACCTCTGGCCCTTTGATTAGAGCTGGCTGGAGGACAACAGTTCCATTTCGCAACTTCTGAGGCTTTGGAATCTGTTTTTGTTCTGCATTGGAAAGAAACCAAAACCTTTTGAATGTGTTCACTAAATTACCATTTTCAGATTGAAAAGCTCAGGGTTTCAATTTGGGGCGCTCTCTCTCTCTCTCTCTCTCTCTCTGACCAGAAGCGACCAGAGAGCTCTTGACCTCACAACTCTCCTCTATAAAAACTTAATCAAAACCAGTACATCGCTGCCGATGTTGTGGCTTTGATGAATCCGCTATTTCGACGAAATTTCATTTAATTGAAAATGTCCCACCCAGCTCCACTTCACACATCTGCAAAGACTGGGGTTCCATTTCATCAGACTGATCCTCTTGGCAGCTTTTCTTGGGGGGGGGGGCACTGCGTTGCAATTTACATAGTCATCCATGTACTGGGGTCGATCCTATTTAACATATTCCTAAATGATCTGGACAAAGGGGTAAACAGTGAGGTGGCAAAATTTGCAGATTGCTCCAAAATTGCTCAAGAGAGTGAAGTCCCAGGTAGACAGCGAAGAGCTACAAAAGGATCTCTCAAAACTGAGTGACTGGGCAACAAAATGGCAGATGAAGTTCAATGTTGATAAGTGCAAAGTAATGCACATTGGAAAACATAATCCCAAGTATACATATAAAATGATGGGGTCTAAATTAACTGTTACCACTCAAGAAAGGTTTCAGAGTAACAGCCGTGTTAATCTGTATTCGCAAAAAGAAAAGGAGGACTTGTGGCACCTTAGAGACTAACCAATTTATTCGATGAAGTGAGCTGTAGCTCACGAAAGCTCATGCTCAGATAAATTGGTTAGTCTCTAAGGTGCCACAAGTACTCCTTTTCTTTTCACTCAAGAAAGAGATCTTGGAGTCATTGTGGATAGTTCTCTGAAAACATCCACTCACTGTGCAGCAGCAGTCAAAAAAGCAAATGGGATGTTGGGAATCATTAGGAAAGGGATAGATAATAAGACAGAAGATATCATATTGCCTCTACATAAATCCATGGTACGCCCACATCTTGAATACTGCATGCAGATGTGGTTGCCCCATCTCAAAAAAGATATATTGGAATTGGAAAAAGTTCAGAAAAGGGCAACAAAAATGATTAGGGGTATGGAACAGCTGCTGTGTGAGGAGAGATTAATAAGACTGGGACTTTTCAGCTTGGAAAAGAAATGACTAACGGGGGACATGTTAGAGATCTATAAAATCATGACTGGTATGGAGAAAGTAAATAAGGAAGTGTTATTTACTCCTCATAAAACAAGAACTTTAGGGCATCAAATGAAATTAATAGGCAGCAGGTTTAAAACAAACAAAAGGAAGTATTTTTTTCACACAATGCAGTCAACCTGTGGAATTCCTTGCCAGAGGATGTTGTCAAGGCTACGTCTATAACAGGGTTCAAAAAGAACTAGATAAGTTCATGGAGGATAGGTCCATCAAAGGCTATTAGCCAGAATGGACAGGGATGGTGTCCCTAGCCTCTGTTTGCTAGAAGCTGGGAATGGGTGACGGGATGGATCACTTGATGATTACCTGTTCTGCTCATTCCCTCTGGGGCACCTGGCATTGGCCACTGTTGGAAGACAGGATACTGGGCTAGATGGACCTTTGGTCTGACCCAGTATGGCCGTTCTTTTGTATTTATAAAAATACAGGGCTGGAAGGAGTCTCCTCCAACCTCTCCCCCTCAGCACTGAGGAGTAAAACACAACTATTCAACTGCTTATAGTATTTCACACCCACTTTACACAGGTGCAAGGCAGCGGAGAAACACGTCCTTTAAGAACAATCGATTTGTGTAACTGATTCTGACTTTTGTATGCAATGGTGTTGTAGCCGTCTGGGTCCCAGGATATTAGACAGACAAGGTGGGGGAGGTAACATCTTTTATTGGACCAACGTCTGTGGGTGAGAGAGACAAGCTTTCGAGCTACACAGAGCTCTTCTTCGGGTCTGGGAAACTGATTCGAAGTGTTACTGCTAAAAACAAGATTTGAACAGATTGTTTAATGTAAGTAGTTAACCCAGGCGATGGCTACACTACTAAATCGGCACTGCTGCGATCAATGCAGTGGTGTCCATTTAGAGGGTCTGGTGAAGACCTGCTAAGTCGATGGGAGAGCATCTCCCGTCGATACAGCACGGTGCAGACACTGCTGTAAGTCGACCTAAGTTACATCAACTTCAGTATGTAATTTACGAAACTGAACTAGCGTAATGTAGATCGACTTGCAGCCTTAGTGTAGACCAGGCCCCAGTATTTAGCAGACACACTTGAGCCACGTCTACACATACTGCACTGCAGTGGCAGCACTGCAGCATGGGTGGTGAAGACGCATTATGCCAACGGAAAAGAGCTCTCCCATCAGCATAAAGAAACACACCTCCACAAGCAGCATAAGCTATGTCAGCGGGAGAAGCTCTCCCATCAGGTTGGCAGCGTCTTCATTAAGCGCTATCATGGCGCTGTAAGTGTAGACAAGCCCTGAGTCAGTTTCCCAGACCTGAAGAAGAGCTCTGTGTAAGCTCTAAAGCAGGGGCGGGCAAACTTTTTGGCCCGAGGGCCACATCTGGGTATGGAAATTGTCTGGAAGGCCACGACTGCTCACAAAATTGGGAGTTGGAGGGCGGGAGGACTCTGGCTGGGGGTGCGGGCTCTGGAGTGGGGCAAGGGATAAGGGGTTGGGGGTACAGGAGGGTGCTCCGGGCTGGGACCAAGAGGTTCGGAGGGTGGGAGGGGGATCAGGGCTGGGGGAGGGGTTTGGGGCATGGGAGGTGTTCAGGGGTGCAGCTGAGGGTGGCGCTTATCTCAAGTAGCTCCCAGAAACAGTGGCATGTCCCCCCTCCAGCTCCTACATGGAGATGCGGCCAGACGGCTCTGCGTGCTGCCCTGTCCGCAGGTGTCACCCCTGCTGCTCCCATTGGCTGTGGTTCCCAGCCAATGGGAGCTGCGAGGGCAGTGCTTGGGGCGGGGGCAGCGTGCGGAACCCTCTGGCTGCCCCTACGCCTAGGAGCCAGATCAGGGACATGCTGCTGCTTCTGGGAGCTGTGCGGAGTGGGGCAAAACCTGAACCCCGCTCCTCGGCTGGAGCGCCAGAGCGAGACAAGCCCCAGATGCTGCTTCCCAGTGGGAGCTCGAGGGCCAGATTAAAATGTCTGGAGGGCTGTTTGTGGCCCCTGGGCCATAGGTTGCCCACCACTGCTCTAAAGCTTGTCTCTCTCACAACAGAAGTTGGTCCAATAAAAGATAATACCTTCCACACCTTGTGCCTCTGACTTTTGTAAACCTACTGTACAGACCGACGGTATTTATGCAATGCTAGAAGTAATGTAGAACCCCCTCCCAGTGACTATCTAGAAGAGGCTAATGTAGTCAGGTGAGGCCGTATGTGACAATGATCCAAAAAAACCCCAAAGATTGAAGCACAAGGGCACAACTAAACAAGATTCAAATGCCTCACTCTTAGCCAAAATAAAGTGAAATCAAATCATTCATCATAATAAGTGCCCCATTGTCCCTGCAAGGAAAGACCAAGGATATTTTGATGACTCTAAAAAACCCCAGTATTTGCAAGCATTTCAACCAACACGATCAAGTTTCAGAAATCTTATCTTCCCTGTCTCCTCCGTACATAGCGTACCTCCCCAGTTTCAGAAAATGCAAAGCAGCCATTTGATCCCCATAACAGAAGTGGAGATTGTGACATATCACAATCTGCCCTGGAGCTGGGGTGGCACACATGCATTGCCGGGCTGCCTCAGCACAGATTGAGGAACTGATAGTGACTCTGAGTCTGTTTGTTCTTTTTCCTCTCCTTGCTCCATGGGGGAAGTGACCTGCTGGTGGAAAGTCTCTTTCCATGTTCTTCTTGCTTTCAAGCTACGACCTTGGAATGGCATCCGTATTGCTTATTATTATTTATATTACCCGAGTGAGTTGCAATCATGACCTGGGACCCCATTGCACTAGGTACTGTACAACCACAGAACACAGGACAAAAGACAGCAGATGATCCAGACAGACCAACGGGTGAGCGCAAAGAAACAGTGGGACAATATGGGTCAGCATGACAGGCTGTGGCCTCGGCACACCAGCGGCCGAATTGATGCCTAGAAAAAACTTAACACAGTTTTGAGAAGGGATTTGAAGCAGGCCGAGGAGGTCGCTTTATGGGGTGCTCCTTCCAAGCATGAGCAGCAGCATGGGAGAAAAGACACAAGGGCTTGTTTGAGAACTTGGCCAAGGCTTTAGGGAGCTGATTGACAGCGGTGCTGAGCATCTACACGGCACCCACTGGCTTCAGCTGGAATTGGGAACTCTGAAAACCAACTCTGAAAACCAGGCCCTCAGGTTCTCCTCAGTTAAGTCACACTGCTCTGATCCTTTGGGTGGAAGGCAAGTCTTCCTGACTGGGCTGAAGCCTCCATTGGAGGGGAAGAGATAAGCATGCATTTTTTGCATCACCCCTTAAAGTCATAATGTTCCTACTGCAATTAACACCCCTCACTGCTCCTCAAAGGAGGGGTAGGGCCCAGGCATGGGAGGAGGAGGAGAGCCGGTAGCTCCTTCGGGCGCTCCACACCCTGTGGGGACAGCAGAGCACAGCACAGAGGACCCTGGCAGTTGCCGTGGGGATGAGGCCTGCTCCCCCCCCAGGCATGCTGAAGCTTTGTGGCATTTCCAGGTTCTGCCCCCTCCCACCTTTTGGATTTGCAAGTGCGCATTGTCCCCTCCTGTGTAGGAAATGATGCCGGGAAGGATTATTTTTTTAACCTGTTTAGGTGCTTATACAGCTCCCATCTCCAACACGCCTCCTGCACATGAATGAATTCTCCTCCAAGCCTCCATGTCCAGCCCCATTTCACAGATGGGGAACGGAAGCACAGTGAGATGAAGCCAAGGTCACACAGGGAGTCTGTGGCAGACTTGGGCACGGAACCCAGGTCACCCAAATCCTAGATTGGGACCTTAACCAGGTATCCTTACCTGCCAGGAATATTAAACGGGGAAGAGCAGCGGCTAATGGAGCATCGTGGCAATAAACAGAGAGGGCAGTAGTCAGGTAGTCAGGCCAAGAGATGGCAACCGTGAAATGGTTTAGAGAATCACGTCCACTCGGCGGCTGCAGCCTTGTAATGAAAATGAGGGCAGTGCGCAGTGACTGGAAAGGCTGCGTGGTGTTTGCTGAGCGGAAGCAATGTGCAATGTGAGAATTACCGCAGGGACAATCCCTGAAGTTGGCCACATGCTGTGCAACACATTTGATGGAAGCCAAATGTGACAGTTGTTTATATCACGAGGTACTTGTGCACCACAAAAGACATGCAGTATGCAGGGAGAAAGAACCACCGTGGTAATTTAGAGCGGACTCCATAGAAATCAATGGGAGTCTTGCTCCATTTTCTTCAAGGGGCTTTGGATCAGGCCCTAACTGTTTTTAATCTTCGTAGTGGTAGAGTTAGGTGCTCTGTCTTGCATTGTCAATGCCTGATACTTGAAGAAGCAGGCCTAATGTGTCATGATCAGTTATAGGCCCCTGCTTTCATGAAGTACAATCTCCCCCCAACTTCTGTTCTGGCAGCTGAATTCCAACACTGTTCCCAGGCTGCAGTACAAACCTGTGGGCTGTACAGTATTACAAGGGAAATTAGAAGGTTTTAATGAAGAGAGGAGGATTAGAGAGTCCAGGGCATGTTTTCAAACAGACACCTAGGGTTTGAAAAGCAGTGAGCCAGGGTCCCCGTTGCCTGCAGCTTGTGTAGTCATTTATTCAATGCAAAGCTAGTGCAGCTGGTGTAAGATGCTGCCAGGTCAATATAGTAACATTACAGTCACGTTGCTCTGGTGTAAAGGAGTAGGCAAGGGGCAGGGCACTAGAGAATCTGCCCCAGTGCATCCCATCTAAAAGCTAAAACCTTGCCCAACTTGAAATTATTATTGTGTATTTATTTGTGTTACCGTAGCACCTAGGAGCCCTCATCACAGATCAGGACCCCGCTGTGCAAGGTGCTTTATAAACACAGAACAAAAAGACAGTCCCTGCCCCAAAGATGTTACCTATTAACGGAACTTCACAGTCGTCTCATTGAAGATTTTAAAGTAATGCCTTGAGTTCTCTGCTGGTGTTTCATTGACTTACATGAAGTACATTCCTTCACACTACAAGTGAATGTGGCCCCAAGACTACAATGAAATTTATCCAGGTGAACTCTCTCTCTCTATTTGTACTGACAATTCAAATGAGTCAGGAATGTCTCAGTGAGTCGGGAGTTAACTTTTCATGGGTGCCGGTCGGTTTCTATGAAAATTTTGGGGAGAGAATTTCTCAGGTCAAGTGTGGAGTTTCTGGCGAGAGAGGTCCCTCCCCTCTCCCAGAATAGCCAATAGCATGGTGGTTCGGGTACTCGCCAGGGATGTGGGAGACTAGGTGAGGGCAATACAAGTCTCCCTGTTTGCTCTGTTTTTTCACAACAAAAGTTCACAGCGTCTCAGTTTTGTCCCGATACGACCAAGAAATTTTTTTTTTTTTTAATCCTTCAAAATGTTTGCAAGACAGGAAAACCCTTTCCCACCCAGCTCTATTCATGACCCAGAAATGGAGGGAAGGAATTGACCAGAATCAGTGCAAAAGACTGTTGCCCATAGGAGGAGACAGACAGATGTACAGAGGCATACAATGAAATCTACACAATTCTACACAACCAAATGCATTCACTAATAGGAGCTGATTATACCTGGGGGGGGCGGGGCAAGGCGCTCTTCATCTGTTTAAATATGAGGCAAAACTATGAAGTAAATACTATAGATATGGCGGGGGATGTTTCTAAGAACTTAAAGCAGCCAGGCCCAGATCCTCAAAGCAATTAGGCACCAAACTGCTGGTTCTGGGCCCAGTTCCCATTGGATTTCAGTCAGATCTGAATGCCTCTCTCCCTTTGGCTTGGGTGAAATCTCAGGCATATAACCTAAGCAATTGAACCAACTCTTTTGGATGCCACAGTGAATTTGCGGCCCCTAAAATAACTCCAGAGGGCCTGGCCACGCCTTAACTACACAGCCCCACCTTGGGGCAGTATGGGGCTGCCCAGCCCTGCGGGAGCACTGGAGACATTACACTAACCCAGGACTTGTCTGCACTGGCATTTCACCAGTGCACACCCCAGTGCAGGCGTGGTTTATACCGGTGTAGCACCATTTGGGGTGAGTTACACTGGTGCGAATGGTGCTGCACCAGCATCAATTGTCAATATAAAGGGTTTGCACTGGTGCAGCTGCACTGATTTAGCGACCCCAGGGGTTAAAATTGCAGTGTAGGTGTGACAGACTGACAATATCCTGGAGAAACCTTATGGAATTAAGACAAACTGCACTGAATTAAGTTAGACCTAATATCTTTGAGGTCCAGTGTATTAAAAACGCAGGTGCGTCTGTTTCTAAGGCATGCCCAACTCCAGCTATTGGCTGTATGCAAACAAAGCTTACCTACCTACCTACCCTACGGGCCCCATCCCGTCTGCTAACTTCATGCTGGCTAGCTCTCTTCAGAAGCTTCATGAGTTCAAATAGAGCTCTTTAAACAAGGCAGATTGGCAGGCATGTTCAGTCTCTTAATCCAATGTTACTGTTTCTCTACAAGGCTGAACCCTCCATGACCCTCAGGGAAAGCAATTACTGCAGTAGATGGTGTTAGGTACAATAGAACAAGCACATTTGAAAAAATAAACAGCTGTTTTAAATTAATCTTAACCTCCAGAGCAGCAAAAATCTCCCAGAGGAGACAGTACAAGCTGCTGTTTGACACAAAGCCAAATCCTTAACTGGTGTGACTCGGCGTCGCTCCACTGAAGTTAATGGGAACCAAAAGCCAGGCCTGCAGCTAGTGTAAATCAGCACAGCACGATTGTGGGCAGTTTACAACAGCTGAGATTCTGGCCTTTGGGGTTTTTTCCCTGCCCCGTAAATAGACAACGGGCTGCATTTTGGAGAAGTTCAGCTCGGAAAGGGCTGAAGTCCTGTGATCCAGATGCAAAATCAGTCAGCAGTTCATGAGGCAGCTGTTAGGAGTGATTCATATTTGAAGAGACAAGTGGCCCCATTGGTGTCATCCCTGTATTTAAGGCCCTACATTTTTTGGTATTTACCAGTTTTCTCCAAAACATTCCTGGGTTTGACCTTTTTCTTTTTAACCTGAATTTTGGCCTCCTGACACTAGCCCTTCAGCATGGCTCTGTCCACTTCCCCTGCACATGCTCTGTAGATGCTTTGTGCCTCCAGGACTTGTCTAACTAGGACCCATAATTCACCAGCAGTTTCAGGTCCCCAACTTGGCAACCTTAAGGAAATGAGACTTGCCCCTTCTACCTACACATTCTCTCTCTCTCTCTCTTTTCCCTCCTTCCCCTCCCCCCCGTGTGGCAATCTTGGCGCACACCACAACTTTAACATTGACTAGCACCGTTAAGGTCCAACTGTGGTCTCCTTAAGCCTCAGAACAGCCCTGTGAGATGCACCAAAACAAATTCATTCCTTAGAATGGCTTCAAATGAGTCCTTGAGGACCAGCTCCTCAAAAGAGCTCAGCGTCCAGGGTGCTGGGTTCTTTTGAAAATGTGACCCTTATTTTCTGAGCAGTGACAAAAGAATAGGGCCAAGTAATTTATAATAAAATAATAATAAATTAAAGTCTAGCTCTTAGCTAGTGCTTCTCATCGGCAGATCTGAAAGCGCTTTACACAGCAGGTCAGCTGGGGAAACTGAAGCACGGGAAGGTGAAGTGACTTGCCCAAGGATATCCAGTAGGCCAGCAGCAGAGGCGGGACTAGAACCCCAATCTCCTGAGTTCCAGTCCAGTGCTCTAGCCACAAGTCAGGTCTAGTAATTTAAGAACCAGGTAACAGACTTAGCCTTGTTTGAACTTAGTAATTAAATTACTAAGATTTCCCAGTCCTACATAGTTCCTGTCTATATTCTTCCCCGCCCCTGATCCAAGGAAGTTCTGCCCAGTTTGAACCCCCTTCACCCATATAAATAATGGGAATACCCAGGGTGTAGCTAATGTATCATTGTGTAAACATTTGTATTAATAATTCTTGATGTTGTCATTCTGAATAAGCACAAGAGAACAAGTCATTTTTTCACTTCTTAGTAAATAAAAAGTATTAAGTCACTTCCAGAGCTCTGTGTAAGCTCGAAAGCTGGTCTCTCTCGTTAACACAAGTTGGTGCAATAAAAGAGATTCTCACCCACCTTGTCTCACTAATATCCTGGGACCAACACGGCTACAACAACACTGCATACAACAAAAATTGACATGCATCCGACGAAGTGGCTATTCACCCACGAAAGCTCATGCTCCAGCACGTCTGTTAGTCTATAAGGTGCCTCAGGTCTCTTTGCCGCTTTAAAAAAATTGAGTCATTCTAAATAATCATCTAGGGCCATATTAAAAATCTGGGGAGGTTTTAAGCAATGATTTCAATGGGGAATTCTGCTTGAAAGCTGGTGGCACGTTATAGCGATTAGCAAATAAAAATGACAAGGTAATTTTTTTCTTTGAGTGAGGTGATTTCTATGGTCAGTAATACCGGTAGAGGGATAGAGTGACTGTGCCCTCGGAAATGTTACATGCAATCTGGTTCTTAGATGATCCTGAAGACTCTATTGCCATACGTTTAAAAATAGCAATAAGTTGCTCCTGTTCTCTCTCTTTTTTTTTCTCTCAGTCTGCAGGAGAAATAGCTTGCCTTGTTTTTAATTGTTTTGCTTTACGTTTGCTCTTGTCTCTGTGTCTCCAAAGAAATAGTTGAGACTAAGTTTAATCGAGGAAATGAGTTTTGCATTCAGTCCCTGATCCAGCAAATCGCTTAAGCACGTGCTTAACTGTAACCCTAGGAGTAGTCCCAGTGACTTCAGTGGAACTCTTTATGTGCTTAAAATGAAGCACGTGCTTAAGTGCTTTGCTGGATCGGGGCCCTAGTGCTAGCAGTGGCTAGGTCCATGGTCCATTATTATCTCTTGCAGAAGTGGGTTCCAAAGTCTGATCCAAAGAGTCAGATGTTTCCATAGAAATTTTATTAAAAGGCAAACAAAAAAGGGTCAGCGTCTAAAGATAAGAGTGATTCTCTGAGCTGGCTTTGGGCCATGCCTTCCTATCTGCTGCATCCCATGGAGAGTAGCAATCTCAGTGGAGCAGAGAAGCCTCCAAACGAGAGGGAAGCAGGGCCTACGTTGCTTGCTCTCCCATGGGCCTGCAGAAAATTCTCCTTGAGAGACCTGTGCAGGGCAAGCTCTGCAGGTGTGTGGGGTGAAAGCTGGGGTGGGGCTGGCGAGCAGCCTCTGACTACAGCACGCTCTGCTCCGTACCTTGTGGATTTCCACTGCCTGCACCAGCAGTAACTGCTCCAGAGAGGGGGCTTTTACACAGGGATGCGGGCTGCAGTCCACAGTTTCCAGGCCAGCAATTCTGCTAATGGGCAGGAAGCTCAGCGACCCTCCCAGAGAGGGAGGCCCTTCAGGTGGTAGATGGGTCTGTGTGGACTTCCCAGAAGCTGCTGGCTTACCAGCCAGGGCTCCTTCCCTTCCACATGAGCCCAAACCGTTCCCATCCTCCCGCAATGCCTACTCTGCTAGTGCTCACTTGATGACCTTTGGGGGGGTGGGCAGGTCTCTGCCTTTGAGGGACACGAAGTATGTGATTTACTAAACACACAACACTGTCCATTCAAAAAAGAATTACCAATAATGGGGGGCGGGTATCGATCAATCACTCATTTCTGGTCTGAATCCATTGTTCTGAGCCACAGAGTCTCAATGGTTTTGATGTGGTCTGCTGCACTACGCATTTCTTTAGAGGGTTCCCGGTTGTCTCCCCTCTGCCTAGTGGTAGCAGTTGTCAGGGCCGTGGACGGAAATCAGTCTGGGCATATTCTTAGCATAACTTGTTTTATTTACACCATATAGGCCGGCCCCTGAACCGCGATGGTCACACATTCTGCTAGCTCAGCATTTTCATGCCACAGGCTCTGCTTGCATCTCGGGAAGTGAAACCCTCTCAGTTTTGAAACATTCCAGAGCAGGGAACAACATGTTCTCATGGGACTGGACTGGACGCCCAGCTGTTTCTCATTAGAAACGACTTAGGACCTTTTCCACACTGTGCACACAGGGGCTGAGAACTTGACATGTTTTCAAGGTCTCAGTTGGCACAGCACAAATTCTCAGGGAATCACAATCCTTTGGCGACAGATCCAAATGGGCCGGATTCAGACCAGCGAGCAATAATGGAGGTGCACACAAGCAGAGGGGGAAATTCGTCTGCTAGATTACACAGCATTGGGGGGTCCTTTATAATGAAAGATTTAAAACCCTGGGCATGTGTGCTCATGAGAAAAGAAGACTGAGGCGGGGGACACATGATAAGTCTTCAAACATGGCTGCTATAAAGAGGGTGATCAGTTGTTCTCCATGTCTACGGAAGGTAGGACAAGACGTTATGGGCTTAATCTGCGGCAAGGGAGATTTAGGTTAAATATTAGGGAAACCTTTCTAACTCGCAGGGTAGTTAAGCTTTGGAATAGACTTCCAAGGGAGGCTGTGGCATCCCTCTCACTGGAGGGTTTTAGGAACAGGTGGGACAAACACCTGTCAGGGATGGTCTAGGTTTACTTGGTCCTGCCTCAGCACAGTGGTGCTGGACTTAATGACTTCTTGAAGTCCCTTCCAGACCTACATTTCTATGAGTCTATGAAAGGTGCTCTCTGAATGGAAGATAGTACTATCATATAAGCAAATATCAATGATCAATATTACATGACTGCTTAATGAATACAAATAAATGTACAGAAAGCCTCTGCATTTTGCTGCTACAACCAATGTCAGGTGCTCTGCATTTATTGATAACTAAACATCCCTTGGGGGAACTGGGTTTTGGTATGTTCAAGTGTTTGGGGCATGTCTGACCTTCAAAGGGATCTTCTTGCTTCCATGAGAACAAGGTCCGAGCAAGAGTCTGTGATATTCATCATTAATTTACTGTTTTTCTCCAGTTAGAAAAGCTTCACTCATCCAGACAGGGGAGCAGAAACAACCTGGTGCGACTTAGGCACCCGGGCGCACAGCACAGGTAGTAAGCAGGAGAAGCAGGCGGCTCACAGACCGCCCGACAAGCTGATGTTTGTTTGCACAAACTAGCAGGCGTCTCTTTGGGAATAACAACCATACTCGCCGAAATTAGGATCAATTGTTGAACAGAAAAAGGGCTCAGTTCACTGGATAATTCCTTTACAATGAATGATCAGTAAAATAAAAACATGCATGTGTCTCTTCTGTTAGGCTAGTAGGAAACTAACCATGCTTATGGTCATACTCCAGGTGACTGGGTACTGTTTATCTTTAGAGTTGGGATGGGAGTTTCATTGAAACCTAAGGGAATTAGGTGCTCATATCCCATTGGAATGCACTTGGGAGTTCGGAGCCCAGCTCCTTTAGGTGCTTCCAAAAAATCCCAGCCCTGCACTCTGGGGCTGTCTCTCGACTTGGAGCTAGGGGTGTGATTCCCAGCTCACCTAAACATACCAGCGCTAGCTCTCACTCAGGCAGTGTGCTAAAAATAGTAGGGTACCCATGGCAACACAGGCAGGGTCAAGCAGCAGCAGGGGGAGCCACCCAAAATACATACCCATGAGCTCCAGTCAAGCTAGCCCGTGCCACTGCTCTCTGCTGCCCAGGCTACATGACTATTTTGGGCACGCTCGCTCAGTGAGAGCTAGCACAAGTATGTCTATCCGGCCGGGGATCTCACTCAAGTGCAACTCCAAGCATAGACATAGCCCAGACCCTGATCATGCACCACTGAAGTCCAGGGGAGCTTTGCCATTGACTTTAATTAGCATAGGATTGAGCCCTAACTCTGTCAGCCCTTGAGACGTTAGTCGAAAGCCCACAGTGAAATTAATTCGATGGATTCATCCTAACCCCGACTGGAGTTCCGGCCACTTCACAAACCCACGGTACAGATTTGGCACCGGGGCAGTGCCAAGTTCAGAAAATGCCCTCCACTGGAATAATTAAGATTTCTAGGCACAACTTTCCTAGAAACCGTGCAGTTACCCGCCACATGCCATACCCAAGGTGGGGCTGTTAGGCTGCTGGTTTTATGAGCATTAAGCCTCATGCAAACATTCAGTAATAAATCAGGCAACGTTTCCCATTTCCCATTTTTACAAGAGAGCTTTGTTTTAACCGTCTATGACATTATCTCGTGCTTGCAGATCATGTGAAAGTGGAGGAGTAGCATATTGTGGTGGCAGCATCACGAGCTGGTGCTGTTACATGTCGTCGTCCAAGGTTTTATTTCCACGGTGTGTGAGCCAATGTTCAGTCTTGGGAAAACATGCTATGGTTGTAGCCAGTTTTTGTTTTGCACAGAGGCAGTGATTGGTCCATGGAGAGGGAGCTGGGTGTGTAGCAGAAGAGTTTTCTCTCTTCCATGGGCTCTGATCAGAGCCAGTGCTCCCTGGGAAGTGGGCTTTGATTCTATGCAACTGGTTCAAACTGGATTTTCCAGAGACTAGGAAACAAAGAAAGGGCTTGTGGTATAAAAGGATGAGTTTGAAGCAACCCAGGCCTTCTTTTTGCTCCAGCAAAGGGACATGAACTTTTGTCCAAGTAGCTCCCAATCCTGCTGAAGGGCCAGAGGGACTTTGGCTGCTAAGGCACTATAAGACTGATGGGTGATTCCTGGTATGTTTAGTGTGTGTTTAAATCTGTTTATCGGTTTGTTTGTTTTTTAATGTTTTCCCTGTAATGCTTTTGCCCTATGAATAAAAGTGCTTGCTTAGAAAGAGTTGTTTGGATTACTGGTAGATCACACCTGTCCTAGCCCTCAGACAGAAAACAAAGTACAGGCATTGGCCGTTGGACAGACTGGCTTATTGGGGCTATCACAGTGTACGGCAGCCTCAAAAACTCCCTGGTCAGAAGAGAGGGGGACACAGGTCCCTGCCCAGACACAGGTGATGGCTGGAGTCCTGAGCCTTGATTGGGCCCTCCCGAAGTGAACCATGGAGGGGAAATACAGGTGCAGTTACCCCAGAAACTGTGATAAACAGTATTGTCGGCCCCACGCATTCAAAAATCAGGAATCAGGTCCCCCAAATCAGGAGTTTCCCTTAAATCATGAGACTTTTTTTTACTATATTTTGGTTGCTTTTTATTTGCTTTCGGGGTTTTGAAGCTTAAGGGTACACTTTTGTCACACTTTCAAGCTTTTCTCTGCAGTCATGAGGACTAGAAATGTTTTGTTTTGTTTGTTTGTTTTCAAAGGAAAGCTGAGAGTCTCATATTCACATAAGTCTCAAGTCTCATTTTGATGATACACAGACATTATGATTTCCACCCTTCCTCTTTTCTAAAATGGGTTGTTTATAGAAGAAATAAAGAGAAGTTTCACAGCTGGATGCGGAAGTAAATTGGCCACCTTAACTCTTAATATTTTCTTTCCACTTCTTTTTGGTCTTCTTGTGCCATCCTAAAGGAAAAATAGAGGGCAGAAATTCCACCCACATGTGCTGTTTTGTGTTACTATTCCATCAGACACACAGCTGTTCCCTGCTGAAATTCAAGAAAAAGATTGACCATAGTCAATTTTGTCTACTAGAAAATTGGTCTAAAACCATAACACCATATTCATCAAAGTTGTACTTATCCAGCTGCAAAGAAGAGAAAGTCATTATTATCATTATTATAGCACTTAATAATACCCAGCATCTTTCATCAGTAGATCGCTAAGCACTTTACAAAGGCGGTCTCTACACTTCATCAAAAAATGTCCAACCAGCTCTATCCAAAATCACCGATCACTTTTGAAAATTCAGGTCACAATTTGATACAGCATCTGCTGTTACCAACATCAAAGGATGTTGAACTAAGACATTCAGAGGAGAGCACATCTCTTTGGTTTTACCGGCTATACCAGGGAAGAATTTAGGCAGCCAATTACTAAATCGGAGAAGTGGATCTCATGTGCCTGACGTAATTTGAAATCATTCAGGATCGGTCCCCGCACCCTAAAACGTTTCTGCCAGAATCTATTTGTGTCAGGTGGTTTTGAAGTCACCTTTGGGAAGAAAAGATGATCATTACAACAGGAAGCCATTGGTAAAGGCTGTTCCTTCATAGATGCATTTTTTTAAAGTTTTGAACCAATAAATTATCAGTTGATCACCCCAAAAGAGGAACAACTGAGGTTGGCTGTCAGCCAGAGGAGGGTGCAATTGGGTAGATTATCTTCAGTGGGCTTTGAATCAGGCGCTCAGAAAATCCAGAATTAGAGGTAGAGATTCTGAACATGGTTTATGCCCTTTCAGTTCATTCTGTTATTCTTTCTTTCTCAGCTTAGCATATTTCCCTTCATTTATAGGTGAAAAAAATCCTTCCAGTGGGCCATTGTTAATAAAGACAAAGGAAAATTCAGAGCTCTTTCTGACTGATTACCATTAATGGCCTGTTCCATAATCCCTTGCACCTGAGCTAATACCATCCACTAATCCCGCATTACACGTAATTAACAATGTCCATTTTAATACTATCAGGAATGTGGCAAGAACCTTTGCTTTTTTTTTAAGGCTTTCACTTAGACAAGAGTAAAGCATTTCAAGGACACTCCTACTGGGCTTAGCCTTACGAGCAGCTCCCATGTCAGGTTATCCAGGACTGCCAAAGGCGTGTGAGCTGTTCTAGCCTGATACCTGAACTGAAAGGGAGATGTCCCTTCACCGAGGCATCAGCACTATAGGCCCGTGCTTTGGGCCCAGCTTCTGGAGTCACGTGATGAAATCAGGGGAATCTCACCTTTCCCGTGATGGGCCTGATTATGTGCTGTGTCTCCAGACCAGAGAAGATGGGGCAAAAGAGATGTTAAGACAACTTTGTGCCCTCCGAATCCAGGGCTTTACAGGGACTGTTTGGGACCACTGTGTAAGTCACAACAGCCTCCCCACTGCTGCCCATGGCATGCAGCGCAGCCCAGAGTGGATACAGAAGTGGTATGAAACAAAGTGGACTATGGTCCCACCTCTCTGGCTTTACCCCAGCACCTCCCACATGCAGCTGCTCCTGGAGGTTACCTATAGTGGTCCAACGCAGTGCCTGAGTCGGGGGGATTACCTGTTCACAGCCCCTGTTGGCCATTGGAGCAGGGGTTACAATCCCTTCCTATGTTTCTGGTGCCTGGTCTATATTAGAAAACTTGGCCCAGAGTAATTACATCACTTTGTAGTTATTCAACTTGTTTTACTGTTTTATCTATTCCAGTGCGTTTAAATTGAAGTAGCTGAATAACTATTCTAAATAATAAAATGGCGTATTTTTCTTTTAAAGAAATAATGGACTTAATAAAACTTGTATTGTCAAGGAGAGGGCTGGGCCGTACAGGGCATACATTTCTGGGGGGAAATCTAAGACTGGGGATGTATTGGGGTCACCCTGCAGAATAACCCAGGCTGGTGAGAGCCAGAGTGTAACCCATGTGTATCTGGCAGGCTGCAGTTACACACAGACACTCAGGGTGCGGCTTGCATGCTGGAAGGCTGTTTGTGAGCATTCCTCCAGATGGGAGCTACTTCAGCAAGGCATTGTAAGGCACCCAAGGTTGCAGGGCAGGGGTGACACAGCCCCCCACTGGTCTGGATTGTAGCCTGGAACTGATTTCTTTGAAATGGTAAAATTCCTAGATTTGCTGACGACAAATAATATGGTGGCTGCAACGCTGCAAACCAGGGTAGACAGCATGTTGTAACGCATTCAGCAAAGGATAGTTTGCAATGCAGGAAAGTACACAGACTAAAGGGAATATCCTGGGGTGTAAATTAGCTGGCATAAATGATCACAGTTCCATTGACTGCAATGGCGCTATGGCAGTTAACACAACTGAGGGTCTTCCCCAGTATCGGGGTGGGCAGTTAATGAATGTTTAAAGCCATGATACTCAGACTTCAGTGGTTCAAGAGCCAAGTTAGCGATCAAAAGAGTCACAGCTGTGTGAATTCATTGTTTCATTTTATATATTCTCACAGCAAAATGACTGACCAAGTATTATTATTTGATCAACTACAATTGGTTAATAACGTGGGGAAAGCATCCTTTAAAGAGCCGCTTGCGGCTCGCGAGCCTCCGGCTGAGCATCACTGGTTTAAAGGTGAGGAGGACACCATGTAAACAGCAAAGTCAGGGTCAATGGGGTGAATTTCTCAGGTGCCTGCTCCACCAATCCTGGGCTGCTTCCAGGTTGGGGGAGAGGTAAATTCTTAGGGCAATTACTGCTCCTCAAGCAATATCTACCCCATCCCTTCGTGGAACTCACATGCCATTTGTAGCCCGTCACATTGTTCACTCTGCATGTCTGTTATACCCCTTGGCATGTCTAGTTACACAGTAAGCTCTTCAGGGCTGAGCCTGTCCTTTACTCTGTACAGTGCCTGGTGCAATGGGGGCCCTGATCTCAGTCGGCGTCCCTCTCTGGGCAATTATACAATTATAAATAATAAATCCTGGGAATAAAGGGCCTGATTCTCATTTACACACAGGGTCCTGTACATCACCCTAGCAGTGTCATGGGGCCTGAATTATCAGTGCTCCCACTCTGGGCATGTCTACACTGCAGTCAGGAGGGGTGACTGCAGCAGGTCTTGGCATCCCCGAGCCGGCTTTGAACAAGCTAGCTCAGCTGGAAACAGCAGGGTAGCTGCGGGGGCATGGGTGGTGGGGGCGTGGGCTAACCCGCCTGAGCACAACATTTGCTTGGACCCTGGGCACCTACTCGGGTGGCTAGCCCATGCTGCTGCGGCCATCCTGCTCTTGTTTTTGTGAGCTAGCTCACTCAAAGCTATGCTGACAGGTGCTGTCCTGATTGCTGTGTAGACACATCCTCGACGGCTCTGTAACAGTGCCAGACTGGTGGGGGCTTAGTCTCATGGATTTCTGTCCTCAAAGCGGGTAGGGTAAAATTTTCAAAAGCATGGGAGCCTTTAGGAGCCAACCAGTGCTTCGTTTGTAATGAAAGAGTTGCAGGGGCTCAAGCAATTTTTCCACCTTCATAGCTAACTCAGCAAGCCCAGAGGCCCAAGGCTATGAACTGCCAGGCTGAGCCCGGGCACAAATGAAGCCCTGGAGCCGATATCTCACTGAAAGCCACTTTTGAAAATGGGACTTCAGGTCCGAAATCACTTGGGAGTATTTGAAAAATTCCCTCACTCAGGTACTTTTCACATCATCCCCCCCCCCCCCCCCCAATAAGTCACACTTTAAAAAGCGGTCTCTGTCTTTCTTGCCCCCTTTGCTGGTTTTGGCCTGACGCACAGGCCAGCCACTGCACTGCAGCCCTTGTCCATTCCAATGGATTAGCAAGGCACCAGAAATTTCCTTCGCCCCACTCAGTTCTTTGGGAACTGATTCAAAGCTCTCCTGGGTCAGTGACTCCACCACAGGACGAAATGGTTCTGACACAGTCAGTGACTCAGTGACCAGCGGCACCAGACTCAGACGTGAGGTGAGTGTGTGTAAATCCACTGAAGACAAAGCAAGTTCTCCCCCACGCCCTCGGTCGGCGTTTGACCCCATCTCCAACCATCACATTTCTTACCCAAACCATCTCCCCTAGTCTCTGGGGGGGAAATTCCATCCCCACACCCAGCAATCATGCCGTGGTCCGTGGCTAGAGTTCTCCTTTTGGAGCCACAGTGTTAATAACTAGAGGGGCAGGAATGTTCAGACCATGACTGAGTCATCCAATGGTCTATTCTGGACTCGTTTGAAAAAAAAAAAGAATAGCCAGGGGGGAAAATATCTGTGCATAATAGACAACACAACTGACACCATACATGTCTCTATAATTCTCTGCAGCTTTGGCCATGGGTACCACACTTCTATGAAATTAGAGGTCTTATTCACTGGGAATCCTTTCACTGACTTCCATGGGCCTGGATCAGGGCCATGGCCAGTGTCTGGCTTTTAGCTGGGCTCATCTGTGGGTTTCTTTGTAAGCAATGTTCTGAGTGCCCTGCGCCTTGTTATGCCTGCCCTGTCCCCAGACATCCTAGCCGTTTCTGTTTTGCCAGATTCCCGAAACAGCGGTGTTCAAATAATACCACCGTTTGAGTGGAAATGTGCAGCTTAAATCTGAACCCTGCATGTCAGCTTTTCTGCCCTTAGCCAGCCAGGGTTTCAACTATACATCAATGAAATGTCCAACTACAACAGAACCTAACATTTCATTGCTTCACAGCATGTACCAGTACCCTCTGCAGGAGCCCAGATGCCCAGTTGTGTTCCTGACCCAGACGGATTCCATACTGTAAATCTAGGCACCCAACTCCCAGGAATTTCAGTATCCACTGGACTTCTTTAAAAACCCCCGTCTTGGAATGTGTCACGTCTGTGTTCTCTCGTCTAGGAACTGAAAACTGAAATCAGCCAAATCGTCTGCTGAACCAGCAGACTCCACACAGCTTGCTTGGCCTAGACTGTGTGTGAGTATAACATTCGGAACGGGTGGTGAAATCCCCCAAATGCTCATCTGCTATAGGCCAAACGCCAGTGAAATTAATGCTCCTGTAAAGCTAAAAGGTTGCAAAGCTGTCTGAGGTGACTCTAAACCCAAAGGCACTCAGAGACTGCAGTGATCAGTATAATATAAAAACAGATTGATAGATGCCTGCTAACACCACTAAAAATAACCTAAGATAATACCTAGTTCTCATATAGTGCTGTTCATCAGTAGATCCCAAAGCACTTTATAAAGGTCAGTATCATTATCCCCATTTTACAGCTGGAGAAACTGAGGCACAGAGAAGTGCAGTGACTTGCCCCATGTCAGAGGCAGAGCTGGGAACAGAAGGGAAAGTTTCTAGCCCTCATGACTGCAAAGAAAACCTTCCCGGTGTGAACTGACTGTCACCAACTCACTGCTGTCTTCCTGAGTCTGCAGACAGCTTGAAACAAAGACTGTGTGAGCTGTGAACGTCCTCACCTCTTCTCATCTCACTGGGGTGTTAACTACGAAACTTGATGATGGCACTTTAAAATGTCAGTATTCATGATTTTAATGGATGGGATGGAATGGCGGGACAGGAGTGAAGCCCTTTGGTAGGTAAGGATTGAGGAAATGCAGAGGCAAGAGCAGAGGAGATAAACACAGATGGGAGAGAGGGAGAGAAACAGAGAGGGGAGGATGGGAAAGGAAGAGACACTAAGGGCAGGATGATGTCATATGGGACAGCAATGATCCTGAACGTATATTGATCATAGATAAATATTTAGGCTGGTATTCAAAGGGACCTAAGGCATTCAGGGGGCAGCATTCACTGAGAGTCAGTCAGTGAGAGCTTGGCATCTAACTCCCTTTGGGTGCTTGAAAAATCCCAGCCTTTGCTACTCCAGAAAAGCTGAATTCCACCTCTGGTACCTATGCAGTGCAGTCCTCCTGGGAATTCCACTGGGGATTGGGCAGGAGATCCTAAACTTACAACTCAGTCCATAGATCCTCATTGAAAATGGAATTCAGCCTTCTCCGCAGAATGGCTGGACACTGCTGACGTGAACAGGCAGGAAGGACGAGCTAGTGCCTGTGATGTGTTGAGAATTGTGTTAAAATTGTAAGCTGTCGCTTTAAATGTCTTGGGTTTTCCTGGTCCTGCTTGCAGGCTAAGGGGCTCTGTAGGGAAGCGTGAGATCTGGGCATAGCAGCAGTCAGTCTACAGACAGCAAGCTAAGGTAAGGTGGGTTGATCTGTGCCTCTCCGGTTTTAGGGAGCAGCCTGCTTTGTCTCTCTGCTTTGGGGTTCTTGAGTATTATCATTCTGAATTCTAAGAAATAAAGTCGTGTTACACTGAAGCCTTCCAGCAAGAATATTTATGTATCTTCTCTGTGCACATGCTGTAAAACAAAACAGCACCACACTGCCCCGCAACAGCAGCTGCTCTCCCTTCTATGAGACATACGCTGGTATCGGGGTTTAGTGGAAACTGAGCCCCTTGCTGGGTTGGGGAGTCCTGTGAGAGCAATCACATGGCCCCATGGGGCTGGGAATAGTTTAGGACTCAAGAGTGGGGTTAGCACCGACTGCCTGTGCAGGTAATTGTGTGACGCTGGTTCCTAATGAGACAAGCACACTAGCTAACGCGCACAGTTACCTTAACAGCACCAGCAAGAGAAGGGGCCAGCCCCTGCTCTCAGAGAGAGACTTGCAGAGACAGTGTGGCTGACTCGGTAGGAAATAAGAGACGCTGCTGTTGTGGATCATTGTATCCTCTCCCTGTACAGCAGCCTTTTCGGTGTTGTTTTTAGTGACAGCTCTCTACAGCCTTGTCTCTGCAGCCTGTGGTGAGGTGTCCACCCACACAAGCCCAGGGCGGGTTAGTGTGGGCTAGGAGGGGATCAATTAAGATAAGATGCTGCTGGGGGGCGGGGGGTGGAACCAGGGCTTGATACAGCTCAGTGGCAGCTGAAGCCCAGCTGGGGGCAGAGGGACTGGAACAGGATTATAAACCAGGAAGTGAGGGCAGGGGAGGCGTCTGCAGTCACTCTTTGGAGGGAAAGGGAGTTGGGTAGGGACAAGGAGGCAGTCCAGGGGGAGAGTAAGCCTAGGGATCCTGTCCTAGCCTAGGGAGTCCAGCAAGAGGCCAAGAAAGGTGAGGTAGCCACAGGGAACAGAGGAAGCCCCAAGGGTAAACCCAAGGATCGGCAGAGATAGAGAGGCAGTGTAGGCAGGAGCCTAGGGAAACAGCACCAGGGTGTGAAACTGAGCAGAGCTAGATTGCTAGCCATAGGGTTCCCAGGCTGGAACCTGGAACTGTAGCTAGACCCGGGTTCCCCTACCAGCCCCTGAGAAAGTGGCCCAGGATCTGGAGACTTGAACAACTGTCCGAGACAGCATCCAGACAGCTTGTCCGGAGGGACTGTGTTACCACGGCATGGGGGGGACTGCAGAGTGACCTGGCCAGAGAGCCGAGTCATGCAGAGGGAGCACCTGGAGTCATGAAAAGGGAACACCCGAGTCACAGAGTGGGGGGGGAGCACAGCATGAGCAATTACTGAAAGGGGTGCCAGATGGGGTGTGAGGTCATTCCCAGACCCAGGCACAAGGAGGCACACTTGCAGCAAGTGGACCCCGGAGCGTAGCCTTTTAGCCGTCCAGGAGCAGAGAACTAAAGGGCTTGCAGCCTATCTGACAGGCAGCAGTTCGGGAAGTCAGCTATCTACCCCAGAGCCATGTCTTTGCTGCTGTTTTCTCCTTTGCTGCCAGTGGCTATTAGCGTGACAGAGTTCTGGCTGGCATGTGTGTGCACCGCTGCCTTGATCTGCTCCGAGTGTTAGGAGCTGTACGCCATTATGACCTAGCGGCCCTGCCTGAGATCAGGGCCCTGCTGTGCTAGGCCCAGTACGTACACATAACGAGAGATGCTCCCTGCCCCACCGAACATACAACAGGCAAAGAGGGGGAGTGGAAACAGAGAGGCACAAAAAAGGGAAGCAATTTGCCCAAGTTCTCACAGCAAGTTTGTGTCAGGACTGGGACTCCAGCCAACATCTCCAGACTCACAGTTGTGTGCCCTTTCCCCTAGACAATGCTGCCACCTGCTGTGCAGGCCTACACACTGCTACAAGTCAAGGAGCTTCAAACCATGGCGGGGCCTTCCTTGCTGCAGCCGCAGGACCTCAATTATATCAACCCTTTTAATTGCAAAGGACATGCAGCTATTCTGACTAGTTCTGAACTGGATGTGGTCACCTGTGAAACCTAGACACACAAGGAAAACCTCTGCCTGGCTGCGGGGGAGTCTACCAAACCGTTCAAAAATTCCAACAAGTTCTAGTTGCCACTCGTCTCTCTCTGTGCCCACTGTGACCCTGAGAAAGGAGTAACTCTGACTCTTGATGCGGCTCCTCTTAGGAGTTCTCTCTCACGATACCCGCTTTGAAAAGCACCTAGCTGCTTATTCATCAAGATCCACTAAACCAGGCGAGCAAAATTATGCACCAAGGAAACGAAGAAACGTTTGCTATTATTTTTGGTAGTGCGGTCGTTTCACGAATACCTGCGTGGCTGAAAATGCACCCCTCCCCTTCCTACCAATCACAACAAATTGCTTCTTACAATTTCCGCTTGCACCCAGGCCAGGCTAATCTATGGGTGCTCAGACCCAGGTGAAGTGAAGAGATACGCCCCAACAGCCTCCAAGCGTGATTTACTACATGGACGCACCAGAGCAGTGACAGATCCAGATACAGTATAATAATCACCACATGTGTTGCAATAACCCGCATATTTTTTCTGCCCTCTACGTTCTAGCAGAGAAGCTCAACATTTTGCTAGAACTTTTAAATGCATCACCTGTCAGTGGCAGAGCTGGGCAAAATTGTTCACACTAGTAGTTTAATGGCAGCAACCTAGTCATGAGATGGTATTTGCACTTGGGTCTCCTACCTTGCAGGAGTCTGCCCTAACCAGTGGGATATCTTGGTGTGTGGGGAGATTGCTCATTCTCTTCTATTGAAGCTTTTGTATAGTCATTGGAACAGGGACTTGAAATTGGGGCTCTCACATCCTACGTGGGGGCTCTAACTGCAGGCAAAAATTATAAGGAAGGGACCCAACTGTTGGATTTAAGCTCCTGTGGGCTCTAATAATCTGAGGATGAGCTGAGCAGGGAGAAAAAGGAAAAATCCTATTTAATGTGTGTGTGACCTGCTTGTCTGCGACGGAAGGGAAACATCATTACTATTCTGGCGTGTATCACAGGCCCTGATAGTCCTGAACTTAAAGCAGCTTTGGTCATAGTCTTTATTACAGGTCCATGTATAAACACTTACAATGGGTTAATCAATGGTTACTAGATGTTTTAATAAATCAGTTGTTTAGAGTCCAGTGAGTCAATCAATTTCTTATAGCCCTGGATTACAGCCATCTGTAACACCTCCTACTGATGTGATTATAACCAGCTACAGTCCACACTACTCATCCCTGTAACATGCTCGTAACACCTGTTGATCTTTTATAAACTGAACCCTAATTAAGGCTGACTAAAGCTTCTCCTTTAACTCATGGTTTGGAAGAACGGATTCATGGATGTGGCACTAGACTGGGTTGGAGAACATATGGGTTTCATTCCTGGTTCTGCCATGGACTTCCTGGGTGGTCTTGGGCAAGACACTTAGGACATGATCCCATTGAAATTCAATGGGAGAAGGTTACCTAACTCCCTTCGGCTCCTTTGAAAATCCCAGCATTCATCTCTGAAGCTCAATTCCCCATTTCTAAAATGGAGATGATAATATTATCTTCCTCCCACCTTCTGTCTACTGTGTAAGCTCTTTCGGGCAGGGACTGTCTCTTTCTATGTATATATGCAGCGCCTAGCACAACAGGGCCCTGAGCTCAGTTGGGTTTTCTACACACTACTGTAAGACTAATAATAATGATAAAGGTCTGTGTTATTTGCAGTAGCACTAGAGAAGGGTGCTCTCCTGACATGCCATGAAATTCAAGCGACAGACTCACAACGTCAGCGAGCTGAGAGTCACTGAAGTAAACTAAAGCCAAGTTTAAAGGAAAAGTGCTAGTCTTACTATTAGAGCTGGTCGGGGGGGGGGGGGGATTTCCACAAAAAGTTTCAACAAACCTCGGAGAAAGGAATGTTTTGTCTTAATTTTTCCCAGGAAAATGTGATTTTTTTTCCAGTGGAAATGCAACTACCAACAAATTTCAGTCCAAACCAGAATATTTTGGCCCCAAACTGAAATAATTTGATTGAGAAATGCTTCCACAGTGCCGCATAGGGGTTGCAGTTCTCATGCCTCTATAGGCCGGGCTCCCTGGTCAGACTTCACCTCCTCGCTGGGCAGGTGGGCACCTGAGACAACTGAACTACGGCTCCCATGCGGCTCCCACGAGGCACCATTTCCAGATCAAAATATTTTGGTTTTGCCGCGTTCTGGTTTTAAAACTGAAATTTTCTGCAGACACTTTGCCTAAAAAACATAATGTTGTTGAAAACCCAATTTTCCATCGGAAAAACAGGTTTGAAGGAAAATTTGTGCCCAGCCCTAATGAATCGCGCCACAGGGACTGAGGGTGAGGGGGAATCTGGGTGTTTCCCTGACACAATGATCTTTGTTTTCTTTGGGCCAGATTATGGCCTGCTGTGATGGGGTGAAATCCCCTTGTGGGCTATAAAAGGTTAAAGGCCCACTTGGTCCCATTCACTTCACCTGGGCAGTGACTGGGTGGTTACTTCTCAGAGAGGGCGGGGCTAAAAGGATCAGGTGATAACGCCACAGACACCTGGGCCTTATAAATAGCCCGAGAGAGCTCAGTCAGGGGGGAGATGCCACATGGAGCACACAGGAAGGCTGTCTCCTGTGAAGTGCTGATGCACCAGGGACTGTAGGCTGGGCAGGACAGTACTTGACCCGAGCCAGGGAAAGGCGGTGGAACCCCAGGAATGGGTGTGAGCAAGGACCTGGAGGATAAGTTGAGACTTTGCACCACACCTGGACACTCTGTTACCCTGGAGGGGTTTTGAAGTAACCGCTTCTCAGCCAGAGGGCTGAATTATGCACAAAAACAGACAGTGCGCCAGGGCAGTGGAGACAAAACCCCCTGCAGCATTGCCCCTTGGCACAAGGGGGCGCACTGAGGGTGCATGCACGTCATTGCCCCTGCCTGTGCAGGAGATTAAGGAGGCACAAGGTGGCCCTAACTCTGCTGAGCTTGCTACCCGAATTGTGGGTTGTGGCGCCTGAGGAAGAGCAACCCCCCAGGGCCACCTGCAGCACATGGGGGTAAAGTGTGGGCAAAGGTAGGTAACACTGATAAATTGTAGGGTCAATTGCTTGGCCTTGGTTTGGTATGAAATATATTCAAGAGTCCAAATAACCAATATCAGTCCGGTTTATTGCTAAAAGTCAGTAATAGTACAGTACGTGAAGACAGGGCCAATATGATAAGAGTTACCGGGAAGCTGTCTTGTGCAGCGCTGTTAAATTCACCTTATGCAGAAGATGTGCTCCAACGTTACCCCGCCCCCAGCCATCTTCTTATACCCAACCTGTTTACAAGTAATAGGTACTGTTTGCATCATCTGAAACTAGATTTAACCAACCAGCTTTCTACCTTGTTTTTCTGGTACCAGGGTGTACCCCTTATCTCTTTGTTCTGAACACATGCATTCCCTGTACCAAGGGGGCGTGAAGGCACCTCCTAGGGTTTGTACCAGGGTAGAACACTCATATGTCTTCCCTTTGAGACATTGCAGAACTTGTCTGTGAGAGTAACTCCCTACCCGTTGCTATGGTAAAACGCCCATATGTTCTGCTCCTGACAGTTTTCCTATCTACTTAAGCCAAAACTTACTTCAGCTAATGCCAGGTGTTATGGGATACTTAACATAAGTGAACAGGATTATAAAAAGGCGTGGGCCAATTTAGGCCATATATTGATATTGTGTGGTGTGAATGATATATATATGAACCCAGCATATACTGGTCATCAGCAAGGAGTGGGCTGAATATTAACTCTGGCCCCCCAGCATGCCAGCAGCTGCACACCAGGGATGTAATCTGTGCCAGGTATAAGGCTGGCACACAGTGACTCTGACTGGCTCCTGGTCTGTGTGCTGCCCTCACTCTGGGCAAACCTGCAATTTACCCCATCGTGTTTTGGGAGAGGCCTGCAAGATTCATTCTAGCCTCACCGACTAATATTTTGCTAGATGACAAGCTTATGGAGAAATAAAAAAGCAGGGAAATTCTTCACCGTCTCCTTGTATTTTTATTAAAGAAACCAAACATAAAGGGCCTAATTCTTGTTTACACCAAGGCCCTTTCACACAGCTCTGGCAAAGTAACGGTGCCTTAGAATGGACACAAATGTAATTTATGCACAGTTCAAGCCTCTTTATGCTGCCAGAGTGGTGTCCAGGTGCCTACATGTAAATGAGAATCAGCCTCAGTATATACCACAAGACGAAATATAGCACTGCTGTGAAACATTGCCCTTGTATAGCTCTTGGCATGGAGGAGATGGGGGTATCCTACCCAGAGGCGAGAGCAAGGAGCTCTGGGCAGAAGGGAGAGTGAGCCTGTTAGCTGGTTTGTTTTGGAGTTTGCTGGCGGTATGCTGCATGGAAGGAATGCAAGCAGTAACTTTTGCCAAGTCTGGGTGATCCTGCTTCGACTGGAAGTTCTGAAATAACCCCCAAACAGCGGAGATTTAACCAGCGCCTTGTACAAACTGACCGTGCCTAGTCCCTCTCTGGCCCTGTGGGGTGTTGTAAGGATAAACGCTGAGATCTAGTGATGAAAAGCGCGATAAGAGTTAGGTATTATGATGACGATTGTGCTAAGCTCCCATCTCTAGCCTGGACTAATGCTAGCCGAGTCAGTGCTATCTGCGACTTGACAAAGGATGAGGCCCTGGAACTGGCACATGTAACCGTGGTTCAATGACCCAGCTGGACTGTAGTACCCACCCATGGTATATCATTCAGCAGGAGGCACTGGCAGAGGTGGATTTGAGAGGTGATAGAGCTGTGCTCTTTGCGTCCAGCGCAGGAGGTCTCCTAGTCCAAAGCTAGATTGGACTCGGTACATCCATCGTGTGTTTGAGTCCTGAGACAGGGCTGGGGTGAAGGCTGCACACCTCTCTACATCCTACAAGCTTTAGCTGAGCTACAAGGTTGTCCACTGTGGTTGATCGGCTCAGCATTTCATGGCTGCATGACAATCACTCGGGCGATGGCTTGGGGACAGTTTATAATGGATTTGTGTTCTCCACTAGCAATAGAGTGACACCCCCCCCAAGCCACCTCTACCGGTTTTGCTCTCAGAGATCCCTGTAGTTGATCATTATGATGTTGCATGATGATCTGCAACGGGTGAACCAAGAAGGGAGATGGCCAGTGGCAGAAAAGTCTCCGGTTGAGTCAGACAAACTGCAGCACAGAACAACTTCAAAGTCTTCAGTGGAGCTATGCGCAATGTGAAGAACTAGCTCTTTTCCCCCACCCTACAGTCCCTGAGCAGCTGTGCAGCAGAATCACTCCAGGTGGTGAACAGCTCGGCTATTCTGCATTGCCCCTCCTCAGTTACAGTTGAGTGCTTCTCACTGGGGAGAATGTCCCTGTGATTTTTTTTATAAATTCAGGTAACTTTGCTGAGCTGCCTGGCGCTGTGAAGACAGAATTGTGGAAGCCAGTGCCTCTCACAGAGGCCAAAACTAATACTTTGGGGCAGATTCTCTGCCCTGTTCTGCTGACACAGTGCAAAGGGAGGAGATGCCACCTTCAAGTCCACTGTTCGGGATTCCCCCAACATGGGGAAGTCCCCAGTGGATGTAGACCCGGTGTAGCTGGCTCCTATGTCTCCCTTCCTATAGTCCCTTGTGCAGGAGGAGGTGGGGATGTCAGGAAAGAAGCTGCAGCATGCTGTGCTCTGTCTATTCCATTTAGCCCCTTAGGGAGACCATTGCCAGCTGGCACAAGTTAGAGCAACCCCCAGGTTACTCTAACCCAGTCTGGAGCAGAGAAGCAGGGAGCTGTAACTGATTGTCACTTCTCAGATTCTCTTCCCCCTGAGCTGCTATTCATGGCTGTGTCAGGAAGGAGAGCTATTGATGTGAGATTGAGGGCTGGATAAGGACAAGATGGGTGAGGCTCAGTATGGCTAAGAAAGAGCTAGGAGGTAGGTTGTAGGAAGCAACTGAAAAAGCAAAAAGTATAGGCACCCTGGTTGAGGGAGTGCAGCCATTAATTTCAATGCATATTATCAGTTCGACTAGATCCTGCACTGCTCCTGGATGTTCAAGGTAGCAGAAGTGGCCAAGAGCACCATTGACATCAATGGGACTACTCACATCCTTAAAGTTAAGCACATGCTTAAGTGCTTTACTGAACCGGCGCCTAAGATAGGTGCTATAAGATCAAAATGGAAAAAAAAAATGACTCGCCACAACAGTCAGCCACACAATACAGTCTAACAGAGCATTTCAACAGAGAGCTAAATAAATTGGGTTTTGGTGCTACCATATTTACCTGATTACGTTCTGTATCAAACGAATCACTGTATTATTGTTACTTACAGTCACCCAAAATACACTACCATTCATGCAACTAATTCTGCACTGAAGTTGCAAAACACAGCCTATCATGATGTTTGATTTGCACAATACATTGCACACAGGATGTCTAGATCCTACTGTGAACTCAGGAATGCACTGGGAACTTTAGTGTCCTTAGATGTAAACTTTTTACTAATTGGTTTCATTTTCACCAATATTTCTGTTGCATTATGACTCGTGAATGATGTGAGAGCTCTCTAGTGGCCAAAGCAATACTGCTAAATGCTCAAGGTCTGATTTTCAGAGATCAACCCAGACTCTGCCGGCTCTGAAAATCAGGCCCTTGATTACTTGCCTTAACTGGAGGCTAGACCCACACAAAACCCCTTTTTAACAAAGGTAGTTAGGTCTAAAAACCAGGCAAGCCACACTTTACAGAGCTCAAATGCTAGCACGTGAATGGCAAAAGCAATGGGATATTTTAAAGGAAGCTGTTTTGGGGATTTAATGGAAGAGGGATGTTGAGACAAGAGTGCACCTGGAAGGATGCAATCGGCTGCGTTCTGAATCACATGCCACCTGACCATTCTGCAGAGAAAATGAAATCGACCCTGATCAGAGCGGGTTTTGCCACCAATTGCAAGGGGAGCAGCAGCAGGCCCAGAGACTGTAGAATTTGGAACTGAAGGGGAAGATCCCCCACCCTCACTGGTGTAGGTTTTCTTAACAATGGATGCCAGCAGAGGATCTGCCCCAGACAGTACATCCTCATTTCTTCTCTGTCCTCGCTGAGGATTTTTGGCACTAGCCTTTCCTTTCTGGATGGCAGATCAGTCCAGCCTAAGTGCCCATTAGGATCAGACCGGAAGGGAGCTTGAGGGACCAGGGAAAGCAGAACCATTACAAGGTGTATTCTGATCAGTCCATAATTAAAGTCCTTTCCCCCAGGCTAATGGGAGAGGCCACCTGTGGGGGTACGGGGGCCCATGCAGCAGCCCCTCTCCCCTAGCCATATGGCTCAGGGGAAAGACCCTGTCTCTGACTGGAGAAGCAAGGAGTGCAGAACACCAATGCTGCCGTCAGAGTGTTCACACTTGGCACTTATTGGCTGTTGACTCAACCCCTCCGCCCTTGTCTCACAGTCTCTTCACTGCACCTCCCTTCATACACTGCCCTTCCTGCCCTCCAGCTAGTGTCCCCAGTCCCTGGCTAAGTAACCCTGACCCCCTAAAAGAAAAATGGTGATACTAGCAAGTCATCTGCAGTGATCACATTGATCACGCTAGGAGTTAGAGCTCTTTATCCAACCCTGTGTCTGTCTTGCCTGTCTCGACTGTAGCTCTTCGGGGCAGGAACTAGCACACACTGTGCGTCTGAACAGTGCCTGGCACAACGGGGCCCTGTTCTGCATTGATCCCTAGGCATGACCATAATAACATGAGTGATAATTAAAAATAACGCCAGTGCTTTTATATCAAGCCTGGCCTCTTTCCTCATGATGGAAGCTGGAGACACTAAATACCATGGACCAAGGGTAGGACTTTCAAAGGAGTCCAAGAGAGTTAGATGCCCAAATCCCTTTACACTCCCTTACGCTCCTGTGAAAGTCGCAGCCCACAGTCACTCCCAGGGTAAGTGGCTGCAATTCCCGTATGTAGTCGCTGTTGCCCCAGTGCTGCACCTCTAGTAAACAGAATAAAACATGAAACTTCTCCTTGGGTATTTTACTTTCCCTTCATCTCATGAGTCTGGAGAAATCCCTGGCTGCTGGACAACAACTCAGAACAGTATTTCATAGAGGGTAAAAGGACAGCTTCAAAAGTGATCCTAGGTATAAAATAAGTTAAATGAATGCTGTTGTGGGCAATCATTTCCCTATGGACTGCCTCGTCCCCATCATCTCCGAGAACCTTAGGCCAGTCTCCCCTTTGATTCAGCTCCTTCGCACCACTCAGGCAGTGCAAAAGAGCTGGAATCTGTTTGGAACTGGCCAGCAGAGAACTCCCCATCCTCACCCCATGTGGTAAGCTCTCACTTGGTGTAAAGCAATGTAGCTAGCTCCTTTGTACACCACCCCTCCTCACCCCTGCATGGCCAGCATGTCAGAGAGGAAGGGCTGGAAAATGGGGCAGAGCGCACCAAACCTCTCCTGACATATGGCCCTTTATAAACCATGCCTAGCTGGTGTAAGTCGGAACAGCCCCATGGCTGCTCTGACTCAGACTAGACCCAGTGCAAATCACTCCATGGAGACAAGGAGCTGTAACCAGCTCTGTACTGATACCTACTTCCTTGTACCAAGTGGATCTTGGTACAGGACAGAATCAGCCCTCAAGAACTGTGAACACAACCGATTTCAGAATTGCAAAAGCATGAAATACCCCCATGTTACGTCACAGGATGGTGCTCTGGTCTCAGGAGTCATTAACCAGAAGTTTGCTGTTCATACTGCGCACACCGAATGTTTCAGTTTGAAGAAGTGGCAGATCATCCCTTGAGAATGTAAGAGAAGGCAAGGGTGCAATGGGTGCAAGGGTGCTGACAGCCGCAGCAGCGCAGGAGCCAGCAAACACAGCTGTAAACAGGGGAGTTTGAGGGGGAGTTTGTAAGGGGAGTTTGGAGGGAAGAATAAGAGCCAGGCAGAGGAACAGACAGACGAGTGAAGAGAGTGTGTGGTGGTCTGGCAGTGTTTTGGTGCTCACTGGGGGTTTGTGTTGCTGTGGGTGGTGGTGTTTTGGTTTGGTTTGTGTTTCCCAGACTAACAGGACTGAGGTGGGAAGGCGATGACAGACCAGAGGCAGCAGTGGTAGTGACCCAAGCAGTGGAAGACACAATGAAGATGGACTGGATGTGGAAGCTGCAGCATGTACATGATCCTGGACGGGGTACCTGAAAATAATTTCGTCTGCATGAAGTGCCGCCTGATAGAGCTGATGGAAGAGAAGATCCAAGGATTGGAGATGCAGGTGGAGACTCTGGTTGAGTTTAGAAGGGGATTCGAGCGGATGATGGAGCAAAGACATGAGGAGGCCGAAGGGAAAAGCTCAGACTTGCAGATGGAAGCAGGACGAAAGAACTCTGAGGGGATACTGCTGGGTGAGGAAAGTGGACAGTGGAAGCATGTGACTAAGAGAACCAGCCAGAGGAAAAGACGGGGCAGTGAAGGAGAAATAGGGCTCAGGAACAGGTTTGCAGAGATGGAAAATGAAGAAGGGGCACAGCAGGTGGTCACTGAAGGTGAGAGGGCAAGGAAGAAGAGAAGAGCAGATAGTCCTCTGTGAAGAGGGCAAGAGTCAATGGAGATAACACCAAATATGAGCCCCAGGAGGATACGGGATGGGTTGCAGAGGATTGCAAGGGACAATAGGAATTGAGAGGACTTGTGGCCAGATGTAACGGGGGATAGACTGGAAAATCGCACCATCGCCAGGAAAAGGCAGGTCTACGTGACTGGGGACTCACTACTGAGAAGAATAGACAGGACTGTAACAAGAGCTGATCCAGAGAACAGAAGGGTGTGCTGTCTGCCGGGTAGTAAGATACAGGACGTGGACCTAAGGCTGAAGAGGATCCTAACGGGAGCAGGAAAGAATCCACTAACTTTTCTTCATGTGGGAACAAATGATATGGCTAGATTCTCACTGGAACGTATCAAGGGAGACTATGCCAGGCTGGGGAAGACACGTAAGGAAATCGAGGCTCAGGTGATCTTCAGTGGGATTCTGCCTGTTCCTAGAGAAGGGCAACAAAGTTGTGACAAGATTATGATGCTCAATAGATGGCTTAGGCAGTGGTGCTACAAGGAGGGCTTTGGGATGTATGGCCACTGGGAAGCATTCATGGACAGAAGACTGTTCTCTCAGGATGGACTTCACCTGAGTAAGGTGGGAAATAGACTTCTAGGATGGAGAATGACATAATTCATCAAGAGAGCTTTAAACTAGGAATTCGGGGGAGATGGTTGGGAGATGTCCAGGTAATCTCCAAGCCAGATTTTCTCTTTCAGAGGGAAGAAAATGAAGTTAGAAAGGATACAGCCATGGGTAGGAGAATGGACATAAGGCGGAAGGGCAATGTACATACCAATCTAATAGGTAATATTGGCGGCAGAATGTCTGTGCCCAATAGGGTAAAGAATGTGAGCGAAGCCAAACAGCAAAAATTAAGATGTTTGTACACCAATGCGAGGAGCCTAGGTAACAAAATGGAGGAACTAGAGCTACTGGTGCAGGAAGTGAAATCAGATATTATAGGGATAACAGAAACATGGTGGAATAATAGTCATGACTGGAGTATGGGTATTGAAGGGTATGTGCTGTTTAGGAAAGACAGAAATAAAGGCAAAGGTGGTGGAGTAGCATTATATATCAATGATGAGGTAGACTGTCAAGAAATAAGAAGTGATGGAATGGATAAGACAGAGTCTGTCTGGGCAAAAATCACAGTGGGGAAGAAAGCTACTAGAGCCTCCCCTGGGATAGTGCTTGGGGTGTGCTATAGACAGCCGGGATCTGATATGGATATGGATAGAGACCTCTTTAATGTTTTTAAAGAAGTAAATACTAATGGGAATTGTGTGATCATGGGAGACTTTAACTTCCCAGATATAGACTGGAGGACAAGTGCTAGTAATAATAATAGGGCTCAGATTTTCCTGGATACGATAGCTGATGGATTCCTTCACCAAGTAGTTGCTGAACCAACAAGAGGGGATGCCATTTTAGATTTGGTTTTGGTGAGCAGTGAGGACCTCATAGAAGAAATGGTTGTAGAGGACAACCTTGGTTCGAGCGATCATGAGCTAATTCAGTTCAAAGTAAATGGAAGGATAAACAAAAATAGATCTGTGACTAGGGTTTTTGATTTCAAAACGGCTAACTTTAAAAAATTACGCAAATTAGTTAGGGAAGTGGATTGGACTGAAAAGCTTGTGGATCTAAAGGCAGAGGAGGCCTGGAATTACTTCAAGTCAAAGTTGCAGAAGCTATCGGAAGCCTGCATCCCAAGAAAGGGGAAAAAATGCATAGGCAGGAGTTGTAGACCAAGCTGGATGAGCAAGCATCTCAGAGAGGTGATTAAGAAAAAGCAGAAAGCCTACAATGAGTGGAAGATGGGAGGGATCAGCAAGGAAAGCTACCTTACTGAGGTCAGAACATGTAGGGATAAAGTGAGAAAAGCCAAAAGCCATGTAGAGTTGGACCTTGCAAAGGGAATTAAAAGCAATAGTAAAAGGTTCTACAGCCATATAAATAAGAAGAAAACAAAGAAAGAAGTGGGACTGCTTAACACTGAGGATGGAGTGGAGGTTAAGGATAGTCTAGGCATGGCCCAATATCTAAACAAATACTTTGCCTCAGTCTTTAATGAGGAGCTTAGGGATAATGGTAGTTCGACAAATGGGAATGAGGATATGGAGGTAGATATTACCACATCCGAGGTAGAAGCCAAACTCGAACAGCTTAATGGGACTAAATCGGAGGGCCTGGATAATCTTCATCCAAGAATATTAAAGGAACTGGCACATGAAATTGCAAGCCCATTAGCAAGAATTTTTAATGAATCTGTAAATTCAGGGGTTGTACCGTATGACTGGAGAATTGCTAACATAGTTTCTATTTTTAAGAAAGGTAAAAAAAGCGACCTGGATAACTACAGGCCTGTTAGTTTGATATCTGTAGTATGCAAGGTCTTGGAAAAAAATTCTGAAGGAGAAGGTAGTTAAGGACATTGAGGTCAATGGTAATTGGGACAAAATACAACATGGCTTTACAAAAGGTAGATCATGTCAAACCAACCTGATCTCATTCTTTGAGAAAGTAACCGATTTTTTAGACAAAAGGAATGCAGTGGATCTAATTTATCTGGATTTCAGTAAGGTATTTAATACGGTTCCACATGGAGAATTATTAGCAAAATTGGAAAAGATGGGGATCAATATGAAAATTGAAAGGCGGATAAGGAACTGGTTAAAGGGGAGACTACAGCAGGTCAGACTGAAAGGTGAACTGTCAGGCTGGAAGGAGGTTACTAGTGGAGTTCCTCAAGGATCGGTTTTTGGGACCAATCTTATTTAATCTTTTTATTACTGACCTTAGCACAAAAAGCAGGAATGTGCTAATAAAGTTTGAGGATGACACAAAGCTGGGAGGTAGTGCCAATACAGAGAAGGACCGGGATCTCATACAGGAAGATCTGGATGACCTTGTAAACTGGAGTAATAGTAATAGGATGAAATTTAATAGTGAAAAGTGCAAGGTCATGCATTTAGGGATTGATAACAAGAATTTCTGTTATAAACTGGGGACGCATCACTTGGAAGTAACAGAGGAGGAGAAGTTTCAGAGTAACAGCCGTGTTAGTCTGTATTCGTAAAAAGAAAAGGAGTACTTGTGGCACCTTAGAGACTAACCAGTTTATTTGAGCATGAGCTTTCGGAGTATTGGTTGATCACAGGATGACTGTGAGCCGCCAATGTGATATGGCTGTGAAAAAAGCTAATGCGGTCTTGGGGTGCAACAGGCGAGGTATTTCCAGTAGAGATAAGGAGGTGTTAGTACCGTTATATAAGGCACTGGTGAGACTGGAATATTGTGTGCAGTTCTGGTCTCCCATGTTTAAGAAGGATGAATTCAAACTGGAACAGGTACAGAGAAGGGCTACTAAGATGATCCAAGGAATGGAAAACCTGTCTTATGAAAGGAGACTCAAGGAGCTTGGCTTGTTTAGCTTAACCAAAAGAAGGCTGAGAGGAGATATGATTGCTCTCTATAAATATATCAGAGGGATAAATACCACGGAGGGAGAAGAATTATTTAAGCTCAGTACCAATGTGGACACAAGAACAAATGGATATAAACTGGCCATCAGGAACTTTAGACTTGAAATTAGATGAAGGTTTCTAACCATCAGATGAGTGAAGTTCTGGAACAGCCTTCCAAGGGAAGCAGTGAGGGCAAAAGACATATCTGGCTTCAAGACTAAGCTTGATAAGTTTATGGAGGAGATGATATGATGGGATAGCCTAATTTTGGCAATTAATTGATCTTCGACTATTAGCAGAAGATATGCCCAATGGCCTGTGATGGGATGTTAGATGGGGTGGGATCTGAGTTACTACAGAGAATTCTTTCCGGGGTGTCTGGCTGGTGAGTCTTGCCCACACGCTCAGGGTTTAGCTGACTGCCATATTTGGGGTCAGGAAGGAATTTTCCTCCAGGGCAGATTGGCAGAGGCCATGGGGGTTTTCGCCTTCCTCTGCAGTGTGGGGCACGGGTCACTTGCTGGAGGAATCTCTGCACCCTGAAGTCTTTAAACCACGATTTGAGGACTCCAGTAGCTCAGACATAAGTTAGGGGTTTGTTACAGGAGTTGGTGGGTGAGGTTCTGTAGCCTGCATTGTGCAGGAGGTCAGAGTAGATGATCATAATGGTCCCTTCTGACCTTAAAATCTATGATTCGCTATTCTGTCCTAGATTTGTTTTTACTGACAATCTTTTTAAGACCATCTTTTTAAGACCACTAGCTTCAGTACCATCAATAGTTAAAACAAGTATCCCCTCTGCCTTCGTCCATAACCCTGGCTGGGGCATCTAAGAGGTGCGGAACATTTCCAGTCCTGTAGGATAAGAGACATGCACACGGTGGGTTTTGAAAGAGCTGAGTGGGCTGAGGATATAGAAAAGGAAAGTAAATCAGCCATCTGCTTAGAGATGAGAAGCCCATAGGGACTGGTGGGGAGTGGCAACATGGGAAGGGGATATCCTTTGGGGTTCGGGGCTTTTAGAGGGCGGGGATGGTGGAGTGACTAGTTGGGTATTTTTTTAAGTTGAGTTTCTAGGCTGGAATTTTCAACAGAGCCTGAGGAAGGCATCCATTGGACCTCAATGGGAGTCAGGTATCTAGTTTTCAACAAGGCAAAAAGTTACATCTGGAGCTTTCTTCTTCTTTTTACTAGCCTCAACTAGTAACTGTCCTCAAGAAAAATCCACCTCCACGTTTGGAGCAAAAAGAGCATGAGCCATTCTGCTATATGTTCTAATCTAGACATTCTCATACCTGTGTTGTGTTCAAAGTGATCCTCAAGCCGGGACAAAGCAATAGAACATTCTTAGTGTTTCTAACCTGCTGAGAGGAAGGAGGGCCCAGTGGGTAGGATGCTACCCTGTGAAGTGCGAGACTTGCATCTAACTCCCTGCTCTGCCATAGACTTCCTGGGAGACCTTGGGCTAGTCAGGTAGTCCCTTGGAGCTCAGTGTCCCGTCTGTATAATAGGGATAATAGCACTGCCCTACCTCACGGGGATGTTGTGAGGATACATGCATTAAAGACTGAGAGGCACACGGATACTGTGGTAATGGATAGTTAAATGCAAGTCCAGAGCTTCAGCACATGAAACACTGATTTCCTTTTCATGGAGTAAAGATCATTTCGGATGCAACTCGCTCCTGCGCAAAGGGGCCCGTGCAGCAGGGATGTAAGTCATACTTACGCCCTATTTTGAGGTTTGAAGTGGGACTTAAATTGTGCAGAGGCCTGGAGCTGGCCCTCTGCATTTCACTCTGACTTACTATATAAAACCATCAGAACAGATCACCTAGGTAATGTATCCAAAATGTAATGAACCATACAGAAGAGAAGCAAGAGATGCAGGACAGTGATCAGACATACAGGAGACTGTCCAGAGTGAGCCTTCTTACTAATTCAATTTCTTTTCTTATCCTTCTAGCCACTAAAAATGTTTCTGTGTATTCAAGGCCCAAACTCTGGGCCAAGGTCTGACCTCAGTTGCACCAGTGTAAATCCAGACGGACTCCACTGAAGTCAATGGAGTTACTTTGAATTTACACCAGTGTAACTGAAATCAGATTCTGGCCCAGCAGCTCTTAGGAGTGGTTGTGCAAACGATACTTAAAGTGACGGAACTGCAACCTGCAGCAACTATGAAAGCCAAGAACAGTTTCAAAGTACACTCGGTTCTGGCATTGATCTCTGGCAATTCAGGGCAGGCTTTAAAGAATGGTGTATTTCTAAAGAATAATACATAGCTCTTTTCACCAGTAGATCTCAGAGTGCTTTTAAAAGGTTAGTTTCATTAGCTCCATTTTACAAATGGGGGAAACTGAGGCACGGATCAATTAAGTGATTTCTCAATGTCACCAGCAGGTCAGTGGCAGAGCAGGGAATAGAAACCAGGTCTCCTGAGTTCCAGCCCAGTGCTCTGCTCACTAGGCTAAGAGGAAATGGGATAACATAGCTCTAATATCATAGCAGGTTTTGAAATTGAACTTTCAGTTACTTTCCATTTAGTCGTTGATCACTTTGTAACTTTTGATTTGGGAGATGCTATGACCTCTATCAATGGAGGTTTTATCGCTCTTCTTTAGCATCATACTAGCCACCAGCTCTTCAGTGTTTGTAAGCTTTAACAGCCATTTGTGTACATGTCAAAAATAATCTTTACTGAGACCTTTTACGCACCAAGAAAACTGATGAACCAATATCCCTGGAGTCAGAACAAAACATACTCCTGTATTCAAAAACACAAAGTTGTTGTAATATTAGAATAGAATAACGCCCATCAGAGATCAGGGCCCCATTGTGCTAGGTACCATATATGCATGTAATGAAAAGATAGCCCCTTCCCCAAAGAACTTACAGTCAAAGGTTCTGATCCTGCAATTCATTGTGTGTGGATATGTGCTGACCTCATGTAGAGGCCTTTGACGTGAACAGGATTCTGTGTGGTCACCGCACTGCCATGAATTTTAGTATCAGGATGTACAAATGTAATAAGAGATAGGAGGATATAGCAAATTGATGGGGGAGCACAGGGCATCAGTGATTAGCCTAATAAGCAGCAGTCACAAGAGCACATTAGCCATTTGCATAGGAGCACAGTCCATGTTTGAAATGCACCTGCAAATCTGAAAGTATTTTAAAAAAACAAAGACAGGATTTCCATGGCACAAAAGCAAGGTAATTTATAGTCCTGTAGGAGTTTGGGTAAGGCATGGAACATGCAGCCCAGAACACTGTGAAATACTTTATAGTGAGAGTCTGTAAAAGGAAGGTTTAAAGGGAGGAAATGAGTCAGTGCCTTGGAGGATGGGAGGGAGAGAGTTATACTAGCTAAGGTATATACAGCAACCCTCCTGAACTGCAAGAAGGCAGGAAAAGGGGTGGAACCCTCCAGAGACATTGAAGTCAATGGGAGTCCTTCTCACTGGGTTTTGGAGCAGGCTTTGCCTAACTGGAAAGGCCCAACAGCTGGAATTAAAGCCAAAGTATCAGAGAATGGAGTCAAAATAATGAGTCCATTGATGTTATAAGCTGCATTTTGACACACAAGCCTTTTAACTTCCTGAAGAAAGTACCTTTCTGTCTGAAATTTCTAGAGCTCCTTCTGATATCAGAATGTAAGAATGGCCATACTGGGTCAAATCAATAGTCCATCTAGCGCAGTATCCTGTCTACTGACAGTGGCCACTGCCATATCCTTCAGAATGAACAGAAGAGGGCAATTACTAAGTGATCCATCCCCTGTCATCCATTCCCAGTTTCTGGCAGTCAGAGGCTTAGGGACACCCAGAGCATGGGGTTGCCTCCCTGAACATCTTGGCTAATAGCCATTGATGGATGTACCCTCCATAAAGGTGAGGACAGAATCTGGGGGAGGGGAAGGAGAGTTTCAGGTTAATTAGACATGCTGTTTCTGAGTTACGAGACTTTGAAAATGTGTGGGTTTTTACTTTTTGAGAAGCATATCTCAAAATGGTTTAATCTAAACACTTCAGATTCATTTTCTATCTATATTTATCATCCATGAGTACTAATGCAGTGGATTCTTCAATAATGCTGGGTGGAATGCTGGAGAGAATTAGGAAAGAAAATATAGAAAATCTGGTCCAATATGCCATTTTAGGGATGCTAAAGCGAGCCATTATTTATTCTTTGTTCTTTTGTTTCACAATCTTAGACCAACCAATACCCTTTTATTGCATATAAATCCCAAAGGGAAATCCTGACCCACTGAAGCCTGAGTTTTGTCTTAATTTCTTAAAATAAGCCATGGCAGGATGTGTAGCAGTAAACTAGGAGCAGCTGCATACAATAGGAACAATAAGCTATGATAGGGAGTGACATCCTCACCTGCACTCTGATCCCTTTACAACACATAAAAGGGCTGGGATGGTGTAAAGGTGCACCAAAAAGCCACTACAAGCACTGTGGAAGACAGCCCTTCAACTGCCTTTTGAAGACCTTTTTGCAAGCTCTAGTGTAGGGGAAATGGTGATGGGGGTGGGCTTTGGAAGTGGAGTAATTATTCTGGATAATTTTATTTGGGAACAGAGTGTCCACACAGGGGAATTATACCCAATAAGCTCTTTGAGGAGGGAACCATCTTTTTGTTCTGTTTGTACAGCACCTAGCACAACTGGGTCATGGTCCATGAGTAGGGCTCGTAGACACTATTGTAATACAAATAATAATAAATTCACTATTGTACAATAGTTATTCTGCCATAGCTATGCTGGTCAAATTCCCTGTGCAGACTAGATGAAGTTACACCAGAGGCCTGGAGCAGCCCAGGTTGTGGAAGACAGTCTTCCCTCATAACCTCCCCGCCCACCACGCACCACAAGAGTTAGGAATTTTGTGCTGCTCCTTTTAGAGCCGCAGCATGGGATTTCACCTAGTGTGTGCATCAGTACAGCAGTAACCCACGACAGAGTTTGCACTGCTGGACTATTGGTATATTGCAACACGGGTATATCTCAGCGTTTCTCAAACCGGGGTCCCTCCAGAGGGTTCATAGGCCCCGCTGATCAACTCCTCCCCCTCCCTCCTAGCGCCTCCTGCTCACTGGGGAACAGCTGTTCAGCAATGTGCAGGAGGCACTGGGAGGGAGGGGGAGAAGAGGGGATGGGGCATGCTTGGGGGATGGGGGGAAGAGGAGGGGCAGGGGTGGAGCGGGGACAGGAAGAGGTGGGGTGGGGCCTTGGGGGAAGGGGTGGAGTTGGGGCAGGGTCTGGGGCTGAGCAGCGGGTTTGGGGGTTCCGTGAAAAAATTTAAATCAAAATGGGGGTCCTCAGGTTGCTAAAGTTTGAGAACTGCTGGTATATCTCATGCCTTTAGCCACCTGAAATGCATATCGGTCGCCTATTAGGATGCACATGCTAGAGTGGTTTATTGCTATTTTGCATTTCATTTTTTAACAAAACCTTGAAAAAACAGTTTATGGACTTCTACTAGCATGTCCTTCCAGCATGAAAAACAGTCCCTATGAAAACAGAAGAGAAAGTAATAAGGAAGGGTTACGCATACTTTCTCTCTACTGTTTGACTATATAGCTTATTTTTTTCAAACCCTTTCTTTATTTTCGGATTCCCTGGGTTACTTGGGCCCCTTTTTCCCGAATGCAATATCCCCAGAAGCTCTGTTGCCCCTTCTGCAGCACTTTGTTGCCCAGAAGCCAGCTTCAACTCATTTTCTTTTATAAAAATTAAGTACAGAATATGGAACCGGCCCGTTTGGCTTTTACGGTAGAGAGTGAGATCAAAGGTCTGAAAGAGCCCCAAACTGATACCTGGTATTTGATGGGGCGGGGAAGACAGTTTGAAATGATCACTTTTTCTCCTTCCCCACCCCAGCTGCCTCACTTCAGCCCCAACCCTAAATGATGGCTTAATATCTCTGTGCACCCCTTCCCCCATAACGTAATGGGCATAGCGATTTTCTCAGTCCGATCCAGCATCCATCGAAGTCAATAACTCCTACTGACTCCAACGGGCATCGGATCAGGTTCTCTGTCTAGTTCACGAGGGGGTGCCAGCTGTGCACCACTGGCCAATCAGAATGTTTATTTGACCTCTGCCCCATCCAGGCTGGGGTGCTTGTTGGGTGAGCTGTTATAACCACTAGCACTGGGGAAATGCATCTTACGCTGCCCTGCAGGGGAGAAATGGCCTTTAGAGCAGTGTTTAAGATCAGTTTAATTTAGGGACCTGAGTAAAGGCTCCCAGTTCATAGATTCATAGATACTAAGGTCAGAAGGGACCATTATGATCATCTAGTCCAACCTCCTGCACAACGCAGGCCGCAGAATCTCACCCACCCACTCCTGCGATAAACCTCTCACCTATGTCTGAGCTACTGAAGTCCTCAAATCGTGGTTTAAAGACTTCAAGGAGCAGAGAATCCTCCAGTAAGTGACACGTGCCCCATGCTACAGAGGAAGGCGAAAAACCTCCAGGGCCTCTTCCAATCTGCCCTGGAGGAAAATTCCTTCCTGACCCCAAGTATGGCGATCAGCTAAACCCTGAGCATATGGGCAAGATTCACCAGCTAGATACCCAGGAAAGAATTTTCTGTAGTAACTCAGATCCCACCCCATCTAACATCCCATCACAGGCCATTGGGCCTATTTACCATGAATATTTAAAGATCAATTAATTACCAAAATCATGTTATCCCATCATACCATCTCCTCCATAAACTTATCAAGTTTAATCTTAAAGCCAGATAGGTCTTTTGCCCCCACTGCTTCCCTTGGAAGGCTATTCCAAAACTTCACTCCTCTGATGGTTAGAAACCTTCGTCTAATTTCAAGTCTAAACTTCCCAATGACCAGTTTATATCCATTTGTTCTTGTGTCCACATTGGTACTGAGCTTAAATAATTCCTCTCCCTCTCCGGTATTTATCCCTCTGATATATTTATAGAGAGCAATCATATCTCCCCTCAACCTTCCTTTACTTAGACTAAACAAGCCAAGCTCCTTGAGTCTCCTTTCATAAGACAGGTTTTCCATTCCTCGGATCATCCTAGAAGCCCTTCTCTGTACCTGTTCCAGTTTGAATTCATCCTTCTTAAACATGGGAGACCAGAACTGCACACAGTATTCCAGGTGAGGTTTCACCAATGCCTTGTATAACGGTACTAACACCTCCTTATCTCTACTGGAAATACCTCGCCTGATGCATCCCAAGACCGCATTAGCTTTTTTCTCAGCCATATCACATTGGCGGCTCACAGTCATCCTGTGATTAACCAATACTCCGAGGAGGTCCTTCTCCTCCTCTGTTACTTCCAAGTGATGCGTCCCCAGCTTATAACTAAAATTCTTGTTATTAATCCCTAAATGCATAACCTTACACTTCTCACTATTAAATTTCATCCTATTACTATTACTCCAGTTTACAAGGTCATCCAGATCTTCCTGTATGAGATCCCGGTCCTTCTCTAAATTGGCAATACCTCCCAGCTTTGTATCATCTGCAAACTTTATTAGCACACTCCCACTTTTTGTGCTAAGGTCAGTAATAAAAAGATTAAATAAGATTGGTCCCAAAACTGATCCCTGAGGAACTCCACTGGTAACCTCCCTCCAGCCTGACAGTTCACCTTTCAGTAGGACCCGTTGTAGTCTCCCTGTTAACCAATTCCTTATCCACCTTTCAATTTTCATATTGATCCCCATCTTTTCCAATTTAACTAATAATTCCCCATGTGGCACGGTATCAAACGCCTTACTGAAATCTAGGTAAATTAGATCCACTGCATTTCCTTTGTCTAAAAAATCTGTTACTTTCTCAAAGGAGGAGATCAGGTTGGTCTGGCACGACCTACGTTTTGTAAAACCATGTTGTATTTTGTCCCATTTACCATTGACTTCAATGTCCTTAACTACTTTCTCCTTCAAAATTTTTTTCCAAGACCTTGCATACTACAGATGTCAACCTAACAGGCCTGTAGTTACCCGGATCACTTTTTTTTCCTTTCTTAAAAATAGGAACTATGTTAGCAATTCTCCAGTCATACGGTACAACCCCTGAATTTACAGATTCATTAAAAATTCTAAAGAATGTATTAGAGAGACAAGGAGAGGCATGGCAGGAGGAATAGGTAGGCAGAAGGAGAAAGAAGGATTTTATTTTAGGAGTCTGGAAAGATAATATGGATTTTTCACTCAGAGAGCAGTCAGGTAAATTGGCAAACCTTCTAAGTCTCACTTGTTTTTAGGGCTGTATTTGTGTAAAAGTCATATGTATGTCTAATCATTAGTTCTTAACAGAGAAGCTTTCACCATTTTCAAAAGCACTAAAATGATCTTGGGCCTGGTTTACACTTCATTTTGCTGGCATAACTACGTCAGTTAGGAGTTTGAATAAAAAAATCACACCCCAACCAATATGCTAGCAAAGGCCCTAACATAGTTGCAGTTATTCTGGCAAAAAAGCCACTTTGCTGGTATAATTTATTTCATTTGGGGAACTGGTATAAACTATACTGGTAAATTTCAGAGTAGCAGCCGTGTTAGTCTGTATTCACAAAAAGAAAAGGAGTACTTGTGGCACCTCAGAGACTAACCAATTTATTTGAGCATAAGCTTTCGTGAGCTACAGCTCACTTCATCGGATGCATTCACTGGAAAATACAGTGGGGAGATTTATATACACAGAGAACATGAAACAATGGGTGTTACCATACACACTGTAAGGAGAGTGATCACTTAAGATGAGCTAATACCAGCAGGAGAGCGAGGGGGGGGGGACCTTTTGCAGTGATAATCAAGGTGGGCCATTTCCAGCAGTTGACAAGAACGTCTGAGGAACAGTGGGGGGGGGGGGGGGGGAATAAACATGGGGAAATAGTTTTACTTTGTGTAATGACCCATCCACTCCCAGTCTCTACTCAAGCCTAAGTTAATTGTATCCAGTTTGCAAATTAATTCCAATTCAGCAGTCTCTCGTTGGAGTCTGTTTTTGAAGTTTTTTTTGTTGAAGAATTGTCACTTTTAGGTCTCTAATCGAGTGACCAGAGAGACTGAAGTGTTCTCCAACTGGTTTTTGAATGTTATAATTCTTGACATCTGATTTGTGTCCATTTATTCTTTTACGTAGAGACTGTCCAGTTTGACCAATGTACATGGCAGAGGGGCATTGCTGGCACATGATGGCATATATCACATTGGTGGATGTGCAGGTGAATGAGCCTCTGATAGTGTGGCTGATATGATTAGGCCCTATGATGGTGTCCTCTGAATAGATATGTGGACACAGTTGGCAACGGGCTTTGTTGCAAGGATAGGTTCCTGGATTAGTGGTTCTGTTGTGTGGTGTGTGGTTGCTGGTGAGTATTTGCTTCAGGTTGGGGGTCTGTCTGTAAGCAAGAACTGGCCTGTCTCCCAAGATCTGTGAGAGTGATGGGTCGTCCTTCAGGATAGGTTGTAGAGCCTTGATGATGCGTTGGAGAGGTTTTAGTTGGGGGCTGAAGGTGATGGCTAGTGGCGTTCTGTTCTTTTCTTTGTTGGGCCTGTCCTGTACTAGGTGACTTCTGGGTACTCTTCTGGCTCTGTCAATCTGTTTCTTCACTTCAGCAGGTGGGTACTGTAGTTGTAAAAATGCTTGATAGAGATCTTGTAGGTGTTTGTCTCTGTCTGAGGGGTTGGAGCAAATGCAGTTGTATCGTAGAGCTTGGCTGTAGACAATGGATCGTGTTGTGTGAGCTGGGTGAAAGCTGGAGGCATGTAGGTAGGAATAGCGGTCAGTAGGTTTCCGGTATAGGGTGGTGTTTATGTGACCATTGCTTATTAGCACCATAGTGTCCAGGAAGTGGATCTCTTGTGTGGACTGGTCCAGGCTGAGGTTGATGGTGGGATGGAAATGGTTGAAATCATGGTGGAATTCCTCAAGGGCTTCTTTGCCATGGGTCCAGATGATGAAGATGTCATCAATGTAGCGCAAGTAGAGTAAGGGCATTAGGGGACGAGAGCTGAGGAAGCGTTGTTCTAAGTCAGCCATAAAAATGTTGGCGTACTGTGGGGCCATGTAAAAGCTACATTCACTCAGGGAAGGCTTGCCAGTATAGCTGTACTGTATAACTGTACTGGCAAATCCTTTGTAGTGTAGACAAGGCCTTACACTGGTATACTGCATCTACCCTGGGGCTTTTACTAGCAGATCTATGTTGGTAAAAGAATCAGACCCCTAAATGACATGTAGCTATGACAGTAATACATTAAGTGTAGACCAAGCCTTAGCAGTAGGACTTCTCTTACCCTACCTGTGACAAAGAGCTGTGACTTGATATATTATCTTAGACCCTGATCCTGCAAACATTTAAGCATGTGCTTTACATTATGCTCATGAGTAATTACCGGATTCTGCAGGCACAGGGGTCCACCCATGTCTAAGATTGCACAGGATTGGGACTCTAAGGGAATGATTTTCCTTTTGGTGGTGCTCCTGGATTGAGAAGAGCGTCTGCACCTGGGCCAGACATATCAGCCATAATCTTTTGATCCATTAGCAATATAATACTAAAGTATTTTTACAATAGTTTTTCAAATTATTTTTAAACTAAGCTTGTGCATGGGTTATAGAAATCCTTCCTTCTTCCTTGCACAGAAACTCTATGGAAATCAGAGTTTCCTTAAGATTGACGTTTCAGACACAACCTTACCAGCAGCACACTACAGTAAAAAGGGAAAGGCAGTTTATCCAAGCCTTTTCTCAGAAACACCTTTCTGACATCTCTCACTTCTCCTGTCTCAAAAACAAACCCTGCATTGTGTTGGAAACCTGAAACAGAAATGACTCAGCCTGCGTCTGACTCATATACAGTGGAGCTACTGCTCCTTCGGCAGCTGCCGAGTCACCTCTAGGAAGAAATACACAGGGTTTCCCTATAGCACACAGCGAATCTGGTGGATTGAACCAATAGGGGATGGTTAGCTATAATCGCACCAAAGTAGGTAAAAATGAGAGCTCCTTCCCTCATCTTTTCTCTGATCCTCCTCCTCCCCTTCTCTCCTCCCCCTTTCCCCACTTCTCTCCCCCCTTCTCTCCTCCCCCTTCTCTCCTTGCCTCCCACTCCCTGCTCGCCTCACTCCCTGCCTGCTTCCACTTTACCTCCCCTCACCCTCCCCTGCCTGCTTCCACCCTACCTCTCCTCCCACCCCTGCCTGCCCCTCCCCTGCCTGCTTCCACCCTACGTCCCCTCCCCTCCCCTCCCACCCCACCCCACTCCACTCCCCTGCCTGCTTCCACCCTGCCTCCCCTCCCCTGCCTGCCTCCACCCTACCTCTCCTCCCCCTCCCCTGCCCGCCTCCACCCTACCTCTCCTCCCCCTCCCCTGCCTGCCTCTCCTCCCCCTCCCCTGCCTGCCTCCACCCTGCCTGCTTCCACCCTACCTCTCCTCCCCCTCCCCTGCCTGCCTCCACCCTGCCCCTCCCTTCCTGCTTCCACCCTACGTCCCCTCCCCTCCCACCCCACCCCACCCCACTCCACTCCCCTGCCTGCTTCCACCCTGCCTCCCCTCCCCTGCCTGCTTCCACCCTACCTCTCCTCCCCCTCCCCTGCCCGCCTCCACCCTACCTCTCCTCCCCTTCCCCGCCCGCCTCCACCGTGCCCCTCCCTTCCTGCTTCCACCCTACCTCTCCTCCCCCTCCCCTGCCTGCTTCTACCCTACCCCTCCCTTCCTGCTTCCACCCTACCTCTCCTCCCCCTCCCCTGCCTGCTTCTACCCTACCTCTCCTCCCCCTCCCCTGCCTGCCTGCCTGCCTGCCTGCCTGCCTGCCTCTCCTCAGTCCCTCCCGGCCTCTGCCTCACCTGGGAGCACGCAGCCCCCTCCAACGGCCCTGCCATTGGCTGGCGGGCACTTGAGCCCACCTGGCAGCGCCCTGTCTGATTGGGCAGCCCGACGGCCCCTCCTCCCTGTATAAGGGCCCCGCCCCAGGGCGATGGAAGCAAAGCAGGCTGAGTCCGAGCGTTGCCAGCAGAGCTCCCCCCCCGCCAGCAACCGTTTCCTCCAGGCACGGCAGCGTGACGTCGGCAGCGCTTCCGCCCGGCTCGCGCCTCTCCCTCGCTCCTTCCTGTTCCCGCGCCTCGCCCAGCAGCACCGAGTGAGGCAGCCGCTCCCAGGACTCGAGACCCGCCAGCCCCGCCGAGACCATGGTGAGAAGCCGGGCAGCGCCCGCGGGGGACTCGGGCTGAGCGCTGGCTACCCGCCGTATCCCGGCCCCTTCCATCGCTTCTCCCCACCTCTTCTTCTCCCCCCCCCCCCATGGTACCGCCCGCCACGGAGCCCGGAGCGATGCAGCCTTCCGCTCCCCAGCCCGGCGACCCCCTCCTCAGCCGATGGTACCTCCCGCCCCCCTTTATACGCGCTGGCGCCGGCGCGTCCATCGCGGCCGGGGCGGGGGAGGGGGTGCAGAGTCATTTCCCTGCCGCTCCGCGTGGATCCTCAGCCGGCCGTGCTCCCCTCCCCGCCTCGCAGGGCGTGTCCCCTCCCAGGCGCCGCGGCTGGGACCCGGCCTTCCCGCCGGGCCGTGAGGCGCGGGCGGCCCCCGGGGCCGAGGCGGAGCGGCGGCCGTAGGGAGCCGGAGGTCTGGCGGCGGCGGCGGCGCCCCCGCGTCTCCCGGGCCTGCGCGATGGGTCCCCCTGGCGGGCGGGGCCAGCCCCGGCAGCGCGCGGGGCGCGGCCGGAGCCGTTCCCGGGGCGGAGGGGCGCCGTGGGGTTGCTGGTGGGCGGCGCTGGCCGGCCGGGCTCCCCTCCCTCCCGGGGCGGGCTCGGGGGGACGCCTCCAGGCGCGCTCAGACGGTGGCTGACTCGGGAGGAGTCTATTGGCTTATTTGCTTTCGACCGACTGCTCCTGTACGTGTGAAAACTTGACTTCGGGATCTGGCTTTCCCGTGAGGGTAAAGGTCATTGCCCAATAAGGCTAAGAATTTCAAGATCAAGTTGTATAAACTTGAAGCTCCGCAGGCAAAAATCTAATGGCCCATTATTGGCGGGGTGTTAACTAATACCCTACTTGTCGGTTTAAAAAAAAAAAAACAAAAAACTCTTTCCTCCCTATATAACTAGCTAAGCAGCATTTTACAAGGCTGTTCTGGAGACCTTTAAAAAGTTTCGAGGCTGTGACTTGCCTACTATATTCCACCTTAGTCCCGAGGCCCGCCGGGGATATCAGTTGGCGGCTCCTTCACGGGATTCACCCCAATCCCGGACACCTGCCCCTTTTGTGGCGTGAGGCAAACCCTGGCACACGTCTACCGAGAGTGCGCCAGGCTGCAGCCCCTATTCCGGCTCCTCACAAATATTTTGTTAAGGTTTTGATTGCACTTTTCCCCTCACCTCCTTATCTATACGCTCCCTGTCTGTGGGCCCACTAAGTCGCAGGGCCTTCTGGTCCATCTCCTCCTGGCCCTGGCTAAAGTGGCCATCTATAAAACCAGGGTGAGGAGGTTGGCCGATGGAGTCTCCTGTGACTGTGGGGCCTGTTTCCGATTCTCCGTCTGTTCACGTCTCCGGGCAGAGTTCCTCTGAGCGGCATCCACTGACTCCCTTGACGCCTTTGAGGAGCAGTGGACGCTCTCCGGGGTCCTCTGCTCGGTGTCCCCGTCCGGTTCCCTTTGTTTGACCCTTTGACCGCACTCCTGTCCCTGTTGTTCATTAGTTGTCCCCTGTAATTATTTGGTTTTCCAGGTCCTGTGGACCCCCCTTAGGCTGGGGGGGGGGGATCCTTTAGCAGTGGGCGGGCTTTGGCCGCCCACTTCCTGGATCCCCAATAAGGCTAGTAGGCTCATACTGAAAAGGCTAGTTGAGACCATATATGTTGGGATGATAACTTGTACTGAGACCTTGATTTGCTGGTTCAGCTGAATATAGGTTACTCAGTTTACAACACACTATGAAACTTGATCTTGTAGGTCTGGTTGAAATCTATCTATTTAATTTAATTTTTTTTTAAAAGAAAACTAGCATCTGCTTGCCAAAAGACTTCTTCAGAGGCCATCCAAAAGAATACTTGCCCATGTTTAACCAGACAGTCTCTAGTCTGTAACTTATTAAACCTATTTAAAGAGCATTCTTCCTCAAATCTTAGTTTCTGTTCTCATTTGATATTATAGTGAAGTTAGAAATCTGTGTGCATGTTGTGTTGTCATGGAAATGACTGTCTCAAAATCAGAACTGACTCAGCAGAGAATGTTATATGCGTTTGGCTAATGACCTCAAACTGTTTCTCACTCTTAAAACATCCTTCAGAGTACCTTGGTGTGTGTTTTTTTGTTTTAAAGTCTATAATCCCAATAGCTAGGCTTGGAAAGATTAGGTTTTTATTAGTATATGGAAATGGGCAAAAATACTTCCATTGACTGAAATCTACAGATAAGCAAATTGAGAAATGCTTCTCAAACTTGGTTTGATTTAAGAATATTTTTATATGATGTGATTGTGTTAATGTCAATAAAGTTTACTTTTTGAACTCCACATCTGCCATAATTTTATTCTGAGCCCCATATTTCCTACAACTGTTTTTTTTTTAAAAAAAAATTGTGATCAACAATGGCTTTTAAATAAACATAATTCTGCCAAGATTACCTTAGACTTTTTTCTTTGTGGGCTACTTTGTGATTTACTGACATCATGTGATAGGAAGCTTTTGACCTGCTGTGTGTTGGGACTAGACATGCACTCTGCATGTCCTTGCGTACACTCCAGAGTATCATGATTCATTGACAAGCTCCCACAGGAAGCTGGGGCTTACTTGAGAGGCAACTAGTAGCCAGAACTTTGCTCCAAGTAGCCTTGGATGTCTCTGATGCAGCAGTCTTGTGTCTCTCTCCAGCTATCACCATGAAAGGGCATCCTGGTTACAATCCTCAGGGTTTCAGAGAAATGCAAATAACTGAAAGGGGGAGACCTTTAAAGGACCATATCTCTTACTCCCTTCATATGAGTTGTTACATACCCTAAAAGTTTCCAGGGTCACACCAAAATCCCTGGGTATCTATAAATCTGCTACCAAGGCAATCTTTTTAGCTACCAGGGACAGTTCAGACAGAACTTCCTCCTCATGAGCAGCAGAGACCTGCAGACTACACTAAGGTGAAGCCTAACTTCTTTTAAAAGCCCTAAATCATTCATTCTTCTACCTGCATCCTCTTCCAGAGAGCAGTACTGGCACTTGTACCAACTCTCCAACAGCATTCTTCTCTACACCCATTTTTGGGTGGCACAATTCCCATTTTTCTCTGGCATGGGCTGGGATTACTTCACAGCAGTGAGTAGTGGAGATATGCCATACAATCTGTGACCACCTTCAGGGAATGACCTCATGATCCAACTGATGGAAATGTATTCCTTCAGCTAGGAGTGATGGAAGGAACTCTGGGAATTCAGAGGGAAGGGTTTCTGTTGCAGCTGTTTCTTAATCGTCCTCTGCCTCTGTCTAGCTAGTAAGGTCTCTTATTGGTAGACAAAAGGCTGGATGTAGTCTTGACTCTGGTTTGGAAAGAAACTAGGTTAATACAAAATGACTTATTTGATAGGCAAATCATGCCAGCCAGGCTAGGATGTGATATGCGGAAAAACTTTTTTTTATTGCTTTGACTTGTAAATGGTCTCTGACACACTAGCAGTAAATAAGATCCGATGAAGTGAGCTGTAGCTCACAAAAGCTTATGCTCAAATAAATTGGTTAGCCTCTAAGGTGCCACTAGTACTCCTTTTTGCGAATACAGACTGACACAGCTGCTACTCTGAAACCTAGCAGTAAATGTCAGTTATCTCAACTGTGATATGCAAAACAAATCAGATCTTAATCTAAATTTCTGCAAAAGGGGACCTTCCTGCACTGTGTAGGAACAGTTGTCTGAGGTATTGCTGTCTGAGATCCTGCCTATACTACAATTTATAAATTTATAACCAACTACTTAACATATTTTGTGCAGACTTTTGTCACTATTTAATCATGTTCTAACCTTTCAAGGGCCTGGCTTGATACAAGGTAGTCTTCCCCAAATCAGCTGATCACAGCCTCCATCAGCTTGTTTGTCCATTGCTCCTGCCTTCCAGCTTTCTGTGCAAAGGACATTCTAGGGTGTTGCACAGCAGCATACGGGAAACAAGTAAACCTAGCTTCACTGCCCAGTTCTTCACAAAAGTAATGTTCACTTCCCCCACATGGTTACTGACTAAGGAAAATTTGACCAGCTCTCAAAGAGGTACTGTGACAAATCGGTGACTCCTGGGTCTGATGTAAGTGTCACACAACAAAAATGAAGTTGTGTTTTCAGTGTAATGGGTCCCCAGTTTTGTGTGGAGGGAGAGGACATTGAGTTCAATTGGAAGTAGGGAATTAACTGCATTCTGTCTAGCAATCCTTTTATTAGACTGAAGTGCAAAGTTCTAGAGTCACTACTCATTCCTTCTATATTTGGCTAGGCATGCTTGAGGAATGTAGGTTTCAGGCTCTGCATCCAACTGAACTTACATAAGAACTGAATCTTTTTTCCCAAGAAGCAAATGTTTTCACTTAATTAGGTGGATATGGATTGCTTAGAACACATGCATACAGTTAATGTAGCTCCTGAATGATGTAAGATTTTGCTTTAAGACCCAGGTCTCAAGAATAATGTAACCAGTTGAACTGGTTTACCATATGTAAACTTAACACTGGTATTATGGCTTTTGGTTCTAGACTGCTGGGCTTGGAGGAAGAGAACCTGCATATTATCCATACTGGTCTCCTCCTCCTCCATGTGCCCGCACACCTCCTCTTCCCCCCCCCCCCCCCCCAACATTTACTTTAAGCTTCTTGGAGTTTTGCACAAAGTCTTTTGGGGAGGGGGGCGGGGGGGCATAAAAATCCTTTACTAAAGGAAAACCCTAAGGTTCATAGCCCAGGGTTTTGTTGGGAAGCACAAGCTTCAATGGAATGCAGAATTATGTGCTGTAAATCCAGTCTGCCAGATGTCTGGTATGTGCATCCTATCTTGAACTTGCTTTCCAAATGCAAACTTGCTTTCCAAATTCTAATATTACAGAAATGCATAGGTTTTGGTGGCAACTTGCAGGGCCTCTCTAATGTCAAAACTGGACTAAAGGAATAACTCTGGTTTAGATTTTGTGCAAGGTTTTAGGGCACTCCTTTTGAACATAATTAAAGAAAGCAAAATGTGGGAAGCTGACATGGCTGTTGTGTACAGCCTTTACCTGCATCCATCAAGATGGGGCATGGAGGACAGGAGGGAGGCTTTTTAGAAGGAAAGGGTTTCTTGCTTTTAGTACATAGTGGTGTTTAGGTAAGGCATTCCTCTAGCACAAGACATCAGAGCATCAGTTTGTAAGGTGTGGGAAAAGTGATGCAGCCAATTTCTCATCTTTTTTCCATGTGTAGCACTGTCATGCATTCTTACTTGGCATCTACTGAATCTCTTGTACATTAGCAGACCCCATGTGCCTGCAGAAGTCTAGACAGGTGTACAGGCTGGTGTTGCAAGGACTCGCAAACTTTCATGCCACAGCTCCCTTTGGGCCCACGCCTGGAACTCTATTCAGGTTGGCTTTGCACAAATGAACAGTCTACTTTGAAAACTCTGCATGGGCAGCCAAGCCTGGATTAACCAATGTGTATGTAGCGCACTTGTGCTGGGCCTGTCGGGGGAGGGGGGGGCTCAAGAGCACCAGACCAAAAAGGGGATGGGCAGCTGGTGGCTTGAGAGGCGCATGCAGCTTATCAGATCACTTTATTTGGTCCACTAGCCTGTCTGCTGGAAGGGAGGTATTCTCCTCCCTTCCCTCCCGTTTCAGCATGTTGCTCCTGCATCCTCCACCTCCACTTGTGTGACCTGCTCCTGGCCATAGAAAGCATGCTGTTGGGAGAGTGCTCCTATTGCTCTGGTAGCAGTCGATGCTGTCCAGCTGCTGCTGTGAGTGCTTTGTTGATCTGGTAGCAGCTGGTGCTGCCTTGCTGCTGTGAGAGTTGTTTACTCTGATTTCTTGCAATTTTTTTCCCCTTCTCTCATGACACCTCACTCCCAACCTGCAGCTTGGGAACTATTGCACTATTTAATAGCAGCCCATGAGACATGTTTCCCTTCACACTTTCCATTATATAACATCCCTGTTGCATGGAAATTAGTATTGGGAATCTATTCCTAACCAATATAGAATTTTATCCTTTTTTAAAGAACTCTGTACTCTTCCTGTGTCTCCTACTTCTTGCATTTTTACCACCTGGCCCCCCCTCTCCTAGGTTCTTCCACCCTTGTAATGGAAGATGGTTTGTCTTTCTTTTCCTCCCTTCTAGTAGGGTTGCTAGTAAGGTGGGGAGGGGGTTTCAAATGCTTTAACAGGCTTGAGAGCCCTTGCATTGGGCACCTGTAGAAACAGATCAGGCTGGACTCAGGCCTCTCTCTGGTCTTTGTTCTGGGAATCACCTGAGTCAAAATTTGTCTTAGTTGTATGCTAAATCAGAATATATTCCAGTGGTGGCCTTGCCTTGCCACCCACAAAAGTACCAGCAGCATAGCATTTTAAATAAGCAGCCATAAGTCTAGAACTTGGCTAACAATTTTCATGCCCAAGATGGAATAGAATGGAGTTTTTTTCGCTAGTCCTGCAGCGTTAACAGTAGTAAAGCTCCATTTCGTTTGCCAAGTCAAGACAGCATAAATAGTGATGTGTGCAATATGCATTCCTCTGACCTGCTCACTGGTAGTGAGCCGCTATGGAAGATCAGTGTTCCAAATCTTGGGCCATTGGTTAAGTACCTGTAACTTTGTATGAGGAGGTGGAATATTTCTCCTCCAAATAATCCATTGTCCTGGAGACTGGGAAAACTCACTTAGTTACAAGATGTTTTAAGTAACTAAAAAGGTGTGCAGAGGTCTGATTGGGGCCAAGGAAGTGGTAAGCCCCATTGCAGTAATCTACATGTGCTTTCCTAGACAGAACTGTAGCTTCATACTGCAACTAAAACTGGCTGTCTTCTTTAAAGAACACTTACCCAGCCCCTTTGGCTGGTACAAAGCTTACATCCTCTAGGAGAGAGCCATTCAACATCACTCGTTGTTCAACTTGAGTTCCCAAATTGAACCCTCTTAACCCTTTTTGAATCTTAAATAACTTGCCAAAGTATTAGATTTCTTTGTAAGGAAACAAGAAGTTTCCTGCCTCAAGATGAATTACTGGCTCTACGCAATAAACAATCTTCCGCTCTTGGCGGTATTGTTGACTCTCAGCACTACTCTAGCTTTTTGCTGGTCTTCTGAGGTTGACTTTTTTTATCCAAAGTGATAGCAGTAAAATCACTAGCAGGTCTGGGTTTAGGAAAGCAGGTCAGTGTGGGAGCAGGTGCCAAAGTTGAGGGTTCATAAGAGAAGCCATATGGCTTTTGCCATTTCCATATGTAATGTAGGAAATGAAGAGTATGGTCTGTCCTAAATATTGTAGCAACTTTAACTGGAAGTGTAACTGCCTACTGTAACTCTTACATGGTAGACAATCCTGAAACAGATTGAGTTGCCCACTTCTAGGTGGTTTATCTATAAATCCTGATCTCAGGATGGCACTTCAGATTCCATATAAAGAAATCCTAGCTACAGGGAATGAGCCAAATTTCAGATGGCATCTACCAACATGGCAGATGTCTGAACAAGGGAATTAATATGTATTCAGTGAGACTACAGTTTAGTAACTGAGTAGCTTGAGTCAACTCATTTTCTTGGTTTTTTGTTTTTGTTTGGTTTTTTTGGGCAAGGGGGTCAAGTTAAATCCTTAAAGGCTGTTCTTTTTGCTGAAAAGCAGGGCTCTATTTCCCTATCATATGTACTTACCGCTAGCCTTGCAGATTCAACCTGGCATCTGAAAGGCAAGTTTTTGTTTTTTTGTTGTTCATACTTCAGTGCAAAAAAATGTTCTGCAGGCTTTCACCTCTGGGGTCTTCAAATCATGCTCCTGGTGACAACCAGGCAACTCTACTTCATCAGTATAGGCTTACACAGATGCATTCTAACAGATTAGAAATGTGCAAACAACTTAGTGCAAAGCCACAGACAGCATGGCTCTATTTCTTCCTTTGCAAGAATACCTCATTAAAGAAGACTTAAAATACACACCTGAAGCAGATATGAGTAAGAAGGTGCCATGTTAGTCACATTAGAGTAACTGTCTTAAATGGGAACCAAACTGAAATCAGTCTAAGTTGGTACCAGTGACTTTAAACACTGCACATGGAGTCCCCTAATGACTTCCATAGTGCTACAATTGAACTATCATGTCTGTAAACAATATTTTTCTCTCCTCTTGCTGTGAAAGACCCCTAAAAACAAGTGGCAATACTCTAGATAAACAGGGATGTCAAATGCTTTCCAAAGAAACCTTTCTCTAATGTCAGTCCTAAATGTTAATCAACTGCTTTATAATGCTAGCTGCACCTGATTGTGAGTACCTAAGTCAGTGTTACCAATGTGGTGTAATATTGCAGTGTACCAAGGGCACTGTAATAATCAAAGGGCACTCGCATGTGCTGAACTCAGATGTGTGAACAGGTCTCTCGAATCATTACAAGGATGAAGAGGTTTAACACGCAAATATAGCAGGCTCATTACACTGAAGCATGTAACATTTTGAACAGATTGGTAGACATGCTTCAGTCTAATCCAGTCATTTTATACTGCTCTAGCCTAAATTATACCTATGTGGGAATACCTCAGTTGCCAGTGTGGATCATCCTTTCTTGAGAGAAGTATGCCCAGATGCACAAACCTGGAGCTGTCAGGGCCACACATCTGCACAGAGTGTATATATAACAGTAGGGGTAACCCCAGCTATCCTTCAGAACTGAAGGAGCAACGAGCTTTTATTCTGTTTGTTTTTTATACAGTTCCTTTTATTCCCTCTTAGCTTATATGTGGGGGGGCCCTGATGTGACTGGCATAGATGGGCCATATAAGTTAAATTAAAATAATCCAACGGGGAATTTTGACTACATAATAGAAACCAAGAGCCAGCAGCAAACCAGAGAACTAGGAAACTTATCAAGCAGTTTCCAGAGATCTAACCCTTTAATAAAAGCATGACATTTTCTTTGAGTAACTTCAACGGACTTGTCACTCACTCTAGTCAGATCTTGAGCCTAAAACCCAGCATTTTTCATAAACAAGTCTTGCTCCAGAACTTCTAAACTTCTAAACCTGAACCACCCATACATGTGACTGTATATGTAGAATCTGATAGCACTGCTTTACTTTCCTGTAGGCTGGAAATGGCTAGCCAAAATAGTGGCAAGTTGAGACTTGTCAAATAGCTAAAGAATGCTGTCTCAAAATGACTGCCAGGTAAAGCTACTTGTGGGGTTTCAAGAAAATCAGACTTCAAGACTGTCAGTTAAACAGACCTCTGGAGCTACAAGTTCCTGTTTCTCAGTAGAAAGACCTTCAATGCAAGTAGGATCTTCCTTCCCCATCAGTCACTTTTCAAAAACAGAACTTATGTGCATTAGGAACTATAATTTTAAAAGCCAACCGTAGCCAGAATGGGAGACTTAGACCCTGTCTTTCCTATATCAACTTCTGGTGTTAACTGTTTCAGGCTTTCTGCATCTGCCACTCCAAGCCTTTAATAGTCTAGGAAATATTGCTTGTCTTTTAGTCTTATCGGCCTAATGCATTAGGCTGATGTTATACAGTAGCTATATAAAGTGCATAGTCCAGGACTGAAATTGACTTGACTCTTTCTGTCATAGGCATCAGGAGTACAAGTGGCTGATGAAGTATGCCGTATCTTCTATGACATGAAAGTTCGTAAGTGCTCCACACCTGGGGAAATCAAGAAAAGGAAGAAGGCAGTTTTATTCTGTCTCAGTGAAGACCAGAAGTGCATTGTTGTGGAAGAAGGCAAAGAAATCCTCGTGGGAGATATTGGCGTAACAGTTTCTGATCCTTTCAAGCAGTTTGTGCAGATGCTCCCTGAAAAGGATTGCCGTTATGCCTTGTACGATGCAAGCTTTGAAACAAAGGAATCAAAAAAAGAGGAGTTGATGTTCATCCTGTGGTAAGCTGGAAACGTGGCTTATGTGTGACTTGGTCTCTTTGCTTGCACAATGTACGTACATACCTACCTGCAATGCCTGGCCTGTACGCAGGGTCTCCATTAATGTGTAAGACACTGAAATGTGGTGACACACTCATCTGGTCCAAGATATTGCATGCAGTTTAGGATGGGGTGTCAAATGTTCGTAAACTTGTAGGGCCACTGCTTGTCACCTGAGTCTGTAGGTCTTAGATTCTGATATGTTGAATATCATCGTCTTAACAACTTTCCTCTTGGTATGTCCAACTAGGGCACCAGACCAAGCGCCTCTCAAAAGTAAGATGATCTATGCAAGCTCTAAGGATGCCATCAAAAAGAAATTTCAAGGTACGTAATACAGGCAACACTTTCTGACTTGGCCCAATTAAATCTGTCTTGCACCATAGAACTGCTGACTCACAGGACTTAGCTGTTTGACTAGCGTCTATTTAGAAATACCAGTTGAAGATGAATACTTAGCAAGTGAAACTTCTTGAAACATGATTAAAACACAACATAGCAAAAAAGTGTCTGAATTGCACGTGCAGTAGATCTGCATTTTCCCTCTCCATGCGCATGGCTTCCCTGTTAACTAAGCCATGGCTCTTCAGCTGCACACATCCCAGGTCCCATGCCACTTCAGTGGCATTTTTATAATGCTGAAACTCCCAGCTTCACTCCAGCAGAATCTGCAACTGGGAAGACCAAAACATACACATCCAGTTCAAGTATCCAATACCATAACATATCCAGATGCCTCAATCATCAATGCTTGCACATCGCTAAGTACTCAACTCCCACTGAAATTCAATGGCATTTGAGCACATAAATCCTTTGGGCTCTTGGACTTTAGACTGGACCGCCATGTGCTTGAATTCCTGTGAATTGTTGGACTACCTGATCAAACGCTCTTGGCTACAAATGCAAGTTTCTAATGAGAATTACTAGCATATGGGAACTCGTGAATCACTGAATTTTTTGCCTTTCTTCTAGGCATAAAGCACGAATGTCAAGCAAATGGGCCAGAGGACCTTAACCGAGCTTGCATTGCTGATAAGCTAGGAGGCTCCCTAATCGTAGCTTTTGAAGGATGTCCTGTGTAGATGCCATACAGTGCCACAACTCTACAAGCATTCCATGTTTTAATATCAATTATGTAAAGCAAACATTCTAAACCAGGGTTTCACTAATGGTAGGGAAACTGTCTGTCTTGTAGAATAAAGTAGACTTTGCAGATGTAGTTGATTATGTACAAATGATCTTGAATAAATAAAGTCTAAGGATTTCTCTTGGCTGAGCAGCCCTGAGGATTACAAACAAGTTTACTATTGAACTCTGGCTTCAATACTGCATAGTGAAGGGGGGAGTTTGGTTCCCTTTCCAGTTGATCTAAATTGTAGCAAACATCACAATCTTAAATTTTCTCTGTAGCAATCAAACATGTCACAAAGCTTCTTTTTTCCCCCCCTTCCTGGCTAGTGTCTGTCTTAGGACAAGATTAATACAACTTTATTAAATGTCATATGCTAAAAAGAATGCTGTCTGTCATAACCCATTACTGTGCTGCTCAATAACTTTTTTTTAAAATATTAAACACATCAAGCTCTGGTGTACCCTAGCATATAGCTAAAATCAAAGTACAAATAGGCACACTTTCCTGGGCAAATAATCCTAAACCATTTCTTGTAAACTCATGGTCTCTATTAGTGTCTGAAAGCTCCTTCATTCTGCATGTAGTTATGCATTCTCTGATAACTGATTTAGAACAATTGTGTTCACAGAGTGCAAGCTGTATAGTACTAAATCTCTCTGCTAAATCAAACTTGTACACAAACACTGATGAGTCCATTTAAGTGTCAGTCAGAAGCTCTAATTTTAGTTGTGCCATAGATAAATGGTAGACCTCTAGGGGGCACTATTTAACTCAGCTAGGCAATGTTCTGAACCTCCAATCTCTGGCTTGGACCAATGGAAAAAGGTGAAGCTTGGAACTAAACCACTTTCATTACGGTGGTTTGAGCTAAACTGCTGTAGGGACTTGTAGAGACTACTCAACCCTGTTTCCATAGAAAATCTGTAGTCCAACTTCAAAGCATATGACTTATAGCTGCCTTTCACTAGGGGCAGAGATCATTCCATGCCATCAGGCTTCCAAGTTTTGTGTCTCCACCACTGTCGCTGGTGCAGTTGTTTAGGACATCTATAGCTTCTCATGCAGTAACCTGTGTTCTGGGTTGGCAGTGCTAACAATCTCCAGTAGAGAGTCTGCCTCCACTGGGTTAGTGGAAAGATTCCTCCCAATGCCTGGTACTAATGTACCTTGTGAGGTGTACAGCAGGGACTGTACTCCAGAGCAGTACAAGCCAAAACCCTGCATGACCCACAAGTTTAAGCACTTGGTATGAGTGATGAAGTGCACAGTGCTCCTTTCTAGTTGTACTCCTGCATGATCGTAGGGCCAGCTTGGGCCTGGTGCAGCTGCACTGTTGAAGCAGGTTATTTTTTCCCTGATTCACTGCACAGACACATCCAAACCACAATTAGAGTGGGGAAGGAGCATAGCCCTGAGTGTTGTGGTCTGTGACCCCATATCAATCACTCTTCTTGTACCTTCATTTCTGTACAACTAAATTGACTCCCTGAATACCAAAGTTTCAACAGTATTAACTTTTACTGTGCTCAGTGATCCTTGGAGAGCCAAAGTTATACTACTCTACCTAGACAAGCCCTGCTGCCATCTACAGCTACTGTAAGCATGGCGGTGTCCCTGTACTGTTTGTTAGTGATCCTCATGGAGCAGAATGCCAGCCATGAGGCAGTACATGAGCTGGATTGTTGTTGTTCCCTTGAGCTCTTATCCTAATGCCATTGTTGCTGTGGGACTTGCGTAGCTGGAACTTCTGACACCACTGTAATTCCATATTTCTAGATGCTGTGTGGCAGGGGACCTGCTCAGAAGAGAAAGGAAGTGCTCAGTTGAAACAGGGATTTTTTTTTTTTTTTTCCACCACAGACAGTGGCAGCTGCTTGCCTGCATATCTGCCTCCAGCAACCAGGCTAAAAGCTGCTTCTGTCCTAAACATCATGTGAACAGCAGGAGCAATATCAACATGAATACATTTCTTCTTTCAGTACCTTCCAGAGCTGGCCCCAGTTCCTTGCCATCTAGAAATAGGAAGCATCTGTTGTGTAACTTACACTATTATGGTATAAAGCTTGCACCAGGACCTAGTCAGCAGCTCAAAATGGTCTCCACTCTTGGCTAGCAGATACTTTGCCTGCTCCTCAACTTCAGCGTGCAGCAATGCCAGAAACGCCACAGTAGAGTTTCCTAATAAGCTGAAGCTCTCTCTGCTTTCCAAGTTCCTGGGGCAGTGAATGAGGTTTAGCTGGGAAAATACACTGAAAGTGAAGGTTCCGATAGTGACGCTTAGGTAGTCATGGTGCACATCTGCTACTTCCTAGACCTGTTTTTCTAGTTAAATGTGGTTGGTTGTTACATAATGCATAACCACATTCCCTGCCCTGCATGTTCTCTGTGTTGCATTGCTATTGAAACCTTCACACTTGCATTTTCTGATTAACTGGGCAGCTGCTCATGTGATATCAGCACGCTTCTGCTTTTGTGATTGAAATCTATGAAGATCCATGAGGCATCAGAAATCATAGACTATCAGGGTTGGAAGGGACCTCAGGAGGTCATCTAGTCCAACCCCCTGCTCAAAGCAGGACCAATCCCCAATTTTTGCACCAGAGCCCTAAATGGCCCCCTCAAGGATTGAACTCACAACCCTGGGTTTAGCAGGCCAATGCTCAATGCTTCCTTAAGTCGAGAAAAGCAAGTAGACTATGTTAAAAGTATCTCTTTTAGCATTTGTCCCAACTAACTGGAGCGAGTAATACCTGCTAGAAGTTTCTGCTTTCTCAGGTGGCTGAAGTAAATGTCTGGTTAAAGTCTACTTTCAGATAAGAAGTGCCACTCCTAGTTCTTTACTCAGACTTTGCTTTAACAAATAGAGAGTGATCTGTTAAGGTGCAGCTGCAATCCACAAGCGCTTGTCAAGCACTGGATCAAAACCTCTAGGGAAAATTCCTACTCTACTTAAGTCAAGGGCAGTACTATGGGCCCAGGATTTCATTCCCTGTTTAACAGGATTCATTGCTAAATGGAAGAGTAAAGAAACCCATTGGAATGGCTTAGCCTGGCAGGCAGGTTCTGTCCTCTCCTCATGAGAGTCCTTGTGAGCATAGAGCTGCGACTGGTAGTCACACACTCTGGACCGGGGAGGCTAGTGCCCAGTCTTCCAGCTGATGAGAGTGGCTCATAGCTGGTGGATAGGATACGGGTGTCTGGAGTAAAATGATTCTTGGTGCTGGCAGTATTCCTTGGCAGGAGACACTGATGCTACTGCCAGAAGGTGTCCAAGGGTCATGCTACGCTGGTCTCTCTGCACGCACCAACCACACCCCCCCTAGTCCTGGGGTGAGTTACTGAACAAAACTTGTCTTCAACCTTCCCTACATGTCCTCTGCCTCTGCTTGTATGACCAAGCGTGGGGGGGGAGGAAGCTTAGTGTCAAAGAAAGGGATTTCATCACAGGTGTCTGCCTAATCCTAGCCACAGCTCCCTGACCTTTGCAGAGGAGCCTGACCTAGGAGCCACATCTAGCCACATCTCCCTGACCTTTGCAGAGGAGCCTGACCTAGGAGCCACATCTAGCCACATCTCCCTGACCTTTGCAGAGGAGCCTGACCTAGGAGCCACAGGCAAAATGAGAAGTGTGCCCTATGTCTTGTACCAATCTGTTGGTGTTGCTAGCAGAGAGGGAGTGAAAGGGGAGATAAGGATAATTCTCTATGAGTAGAACATTCTCAGCTTCTGGGGAATGGATTGCAGTGGGTTTCTTCACAAAGGAGGCTAGGTGTATCATGGCCACATCCTCCAGGTGGCAGTACTGAGCAGAGATGTTTAAAAAGCCCAAGGGTCTGGATTCGGTCACTTCAAGAGCCTGCTGAGTGCCTGCAGTTCCTGTGGGCTTCTTGGCTGGGGTTGCAGCCTTCTGAAAACATGGAGGAGCCTAAGACACCTACCCACTGTCTAAGAGTGGGTGGGAGGGAACACACAGAAGGTGCCAAGTCTCCTGACTCCTAGAGCTGCACTATGCTTTCTCTATGGGCCATGCTGCTGGTGGACACACCCCACCCTCCCCCTCCCCACCCCCGTGTCCCATCACCCTCGTTGCCCTTTCATAGTAAAATAAGCAGAGCTGCCATCACAGCACTGGGCTCCTACTGGAAATGGGGAGCACTTGGCATACCGGTCGTAGGAGCATGCCCTGGCAGACTTAGTCTAGGGTGACCAGATGTCCGGCTATTAACCCATTTGTCCCATGTCCCAGCTGCACATCGGTCAGCACGCCCTTTGTCCCAATATCGGGGACAGACCGCTCAAAGTCCCAGGGCTGGCATGGCAGCACTTCCTGGGCACAGAGGTGCAGGGGGGTCTCTGCGTGCTGCACCAGCTCCCTCCTGCCCAATCAGAGCTGCAGGGGTGGGGCTTTCAGGCACCAGCAGCAGGCAGAAAGCCCTCTGCCTCCCCCCCACCCCCACCCCACCGACCCAACCCTAGGAGCCAGAGGGACCTGCTGGATGCTCCCTGGGAGCCACGCCAGGTAAGCACCTCCAGGACTCCCCACCAGGCTGGTTCCTCTGGCTCTCAGGGGGCTCTCTGGGTGCTCCCATTGGCTCTTTTCCTGGCCAACGGGAGCCACGGAGCTCACGCTTGTGGCAGGCACAGCACGTGGACAGTCTGGAGCCCCCACCACCACCACTCTGATCCTAGGAGCCAAAGACCACCCAGCAGGGCTGGTGAGTGTGGTCTGGGAGGTGTGTTTGGGGTGCTGGGCTGTGAGGGTGTAGAGGGCACTGGGGGAGGTTTGTATGTTTTGGGGAGCTGGGGGCCTGTTGTGGTGGGGGGGCACTGGGAGGGAGGGAGGAGAAACCTGTTCCCCTGGCCCCATGGTGCAGGCTGCAGCAGGGGCCGTACACCACTCTCGCAGCTTCCTAGGGGTGTGCACCTGTGGCTCTCTTCCCCCTCCCCATCCTTCCACCCCCCCCCCAGCTTGCCCAGTTGTGTCAGGGGACAAGAAGGGGGGGGGGGGTTCTGAGGGGGCTGGAAAGTTGGAGGGGGCAGCTAGGGGGCAGGGCCCAGACTGCTTAGGGATGCACAGTCTTCCCTACCTGGCCCTCCATACGGTTTTGGAACCCCGCTGTGGCCCTCGGGCTAAAAAGTTTGCCCACCCCTGGGCTAGGGTGATGCAACCCACACTACTGTCCACAAGTGGGGACCTAGCCCAGAGTGCTGACATCTGCTGTCCAGAGGATGAAATTACAGGTACAGGCCCCAGGGGCCAGAACCCCCACCCTGCTGCTCCAGTCCAGCTGACAGTGCTGGACTGGGGGGTTTCATTTTGTTTCTTCACTTGCTGGAGTAGCTCAGCACTGTTACTCCCTGGGAAGTCTGGCCTGACCCCATTACAATCCTGCTCTATACACTTTCTTTGACCAGCTTTGGATGAGACTTTCCCCAAAGTTTCTCTCGCTCCTGGCATGGCCTATCACAAAGCATAGTCAGGTGCTGTATTGTGTCAATAAAGGGAGAGTGGCTTGGGCAGAAAACCGTCCTATGGAATACCCGTTTCATATCCTCTCTCAGCAGCAGGATAAGAGTTAGCTATCTACAGCTAGGCACTCGGGCCACGTCTACACTGCAGTGGAAGCCCAGCGTTCGAACTCATGCTCAACCTAACCCCCCTTCTTTCTACACACAAGATGCGCTGACCCAGAGGCCCACAGGGGTGGAAGGTCTAAGCCTGCATCAAGCTGGGACCTAAGGTTCAAGCCCTATTGCTTTGCAGTACAGAGGCAGCCCCCTGGACTCATGCTTTGGGAATCTGCCAGAAGTATCCCACAATCCCATGAGCCCACTTTCTTTGTCCTCTGGAGAGTCAAGTTTGGGGGGACAAGTGTTCCTCACACTGCACCACAAAGGGCTAGAGCAGCCACATGCTGGGAGGGCATGAGGAAGTCTGGGATATGGGTGGTTAGACACAGGCCTGCATAATGCAGTGTAGACATTGGAGCCTCAGGACTCAAATTCCTAACTGGGGGTGGGGAAAGGTTACAAATGAGTGTAGATGCTCAAGCCCTAGGTTAATAAAACCAGGGTCTGCTAACTCAAGTTCTACCAACCCTGGGCTTATATTGCAGTGCAGACACACCCTCTGATTCTCCTCAGAGCATATTCTGGGGCAAGTCCAGGATACACCCCTTAATACACTTAAAACTGCCTTCTCCAAACAAAGACACTCCACCAGAGAAGCAGATTGCCTAATGGAATGGGCCACCTTAATTCCCCAAGAGAACCTGCTTCAGTGTAGAAAAATCCACACTGACCTCACACCTCTAGTTGTTACCTACCACCCCACACTAAAACCCATATGGGGTGTCAAACAGTTACAACCCATACTTGATGGGGGGCATTTAGGTAAGATTTCTTTCAGGATGGAATCCCCTTCTGGCCTTCAAACACCTCCCCTGGCCACACCTCACCAAGCTCATCATCAAAAGCAAGCTCCCTCCAGACTGGGACCCACTAACTCAAAGCAGCCCCACACCCTGCCAGAACAACAGATGCCAAATTTACAGACATATCTCACAGCTACAATGATCAACACCCCCCAACAACATACCTTTCAAGATCCATCTGTCTTACACATGCCTGTCACATGTGGTGTACCTCATCCAGTGAACTAAATGCCCCAGCAACAACTGCGTATGTGAAACCAGTCAGTCACTACGCTGTCAAATGAACTCACAGAAAAATGATAAAAGATAAAACCAGATTACCCGTGAGCAAACACTACACAAAAGTGATCACTCCATAGCTGATCTCTCAGTCCTTGTCCTCAAAGGAAACCTGCACAAGACCTTCAAGAGATGAGCCTGGGTGCTTAAATTCATAAACTCTGCTAGACACCAAAAATGATGGATTCAATAGCGAGACAGGATTTATGTTTTATACCAATCTATACAACCCACTACCCTCCTTTGTCCTGTGACAGCAGAGGTGTTAATTGACCACTTTCTCTTGAATGGTCTCTTGCAACGTGTTAATTCCTTATGCTTAAACCTGTTCCACCTCCTATTGAGCGGGGACACTCTTTCCCAGCCCTCTAGAAGAGCTCTGTGTGGCTCGAAAGCTGGTCTCTCTCACCAGTAAAAGAGATTACCTCACCCACCTTGTGTCTCCGCTTAGCTAATGTCACTCAGGGAGGCAGGAGCAGTTCTGCTGGCATCACAGCAAACATATACTGCATCTCCACTAGGGGGCTCTGGCAGCATAGCAATAGCTGCAAAGGGCTGGGTCATGTAAATAAGGCCGTATTCTTTTATTAACTAAATACCACAGACACCAGCCCTTGATTAGCTGCAGCCTGCTGCCCCCAGCTCTGCCCTGCTGTCCTGCCTCCCAGTACGGAGAGCAACATTTCTCATGTGGGCAGCCACCTCCTCCCGAACAGTTGCTCCACGCACCATGTCCTCCGCAGCGGAGAGGACAGTGGCTGGAGTGGAGGGGCCTGCGAGCCGGGGTCGTTACAAAGAGCATAGACCAGAGATGATTAGGCGGCAAGAACCACCCCCACAAAGCGAAGCTGGATTTTGAACGGTGAAGCGGTGCCGGGAAGGTGGCCTCATTATTGCATCAGGAGACCCCCCCGCACAATCCTATGCCCCGTTTCCTGCGGGGAAAGCAGCTGGTGCCATCGCTTGCAAGCTCATGCGAGGAACCTCCGCTGGAGGCTGCAGCTTTGCTCCAAGCTGAGTTACTGCGTGCAGGCGGATGGCCAAGAAGTGGACGTGAATGAATGGAAGAGGCACAAATCAGTTCTCGCACCTCATCTCCCCCCACTTAGCTGAGGATTTCTGGGCCCACCAGCAGAGTTCAGACTGGGCCGGTCATCACACATGGCTGCAGGCTACAGGAGTTCAAGTTCCTAATGCACAGATTTAGTTAGAATCAACAACTCTCAGGCCCTGATGCTCTGGGTATGTCTACACCTTGAGCTGGGAGTGTGATTCCCAACTCCAGGAGCCATATGCATGTGTAAGGGGACTGTTGCCCCCTTACTAACATTCAGTGGGGACGTTTTAGTTGCTAGCTCCCAGTACTAAAAAGGGGGGAAGGGTCGATGGGGAATCAGGACCCTGAGACTGCCAGTCCCTAGGAGCAATGGGGAGAGGCCAATGCTCTAGGTCAGCCTGAATGACAGGGCAGGCATCCTCACTGAACGTTAGTAAGGGGGCAACAGTCCCCTTACACATGCTTATTCCAACCAAGCTAGCGTCACTGCAGCCGGAAGGGCTAGCCACCCCACCCTCCACCACCCTAGACATGTCCGTGGGGCAGCTAGCCTCTCCCACCGATTGTGCCACCCTGGCTACAGTATTTTTAGGGTACTAGCTCAAACAGGGCAAGCATGAATGTGCTTCTTGGAGCTGGGAATCATGTTCCTCCCCCAGCTCAAAGTGTCAACCTCCCCTTACTTACAGCTACTAGTTGGTGGCTTTGCTGTATCAGATACTAAGGCTGGGATTTTCAAAGGGGGTGGAGTTGGAATTCAGGATCCTAACTCCCTTGGGTTCTTTTGAAAAGCCCGGCCTGCCCTGCCCTCGATCAGGATTTTGGCAAGGGAGTACGCCCAATAGAAAGCACGAGTGTGGCTGGGGGGTAGGCGACAGCGGTGACCCCGTCTGCCTGGTACCCAGAAGAGTTGGAAGGCCCGGCTGCAGCAGGAGAAACATACAAAAGGATTGCCCGGAATTAAAACCAAAGGGTTAGTCAGGAACAGCCCGGCTGGCTCAGCCCGAAGCTCCATCGAGCCTCATGACTGGGGCCAGCACCAGCTACTTCAGAGGATGGTACCAGACACCCAGCAGCAGGTGTCGGTGGCATAATCTGCCCCCGACATTAGATCTCAGCCTGGTCTCTGCTCGTTAGAGATTGGCTTAGGCCCCAAAGCATGAGGATGTTTTAACTATGGCTATTCTGGCTACCCATATAAAAGTCCAATTCCTCTTTGAATCCTGCTCCGTTCTTGGCCTCAACTACACGCTGTGGCAGTGAGTTCCCCTAGCTATAGCACTGACCAAGCGCTGCCGGTTTCCTGGAAGTGACAGGGTAGAGCAGTCTGTTCTACAAAGCTAAAGACGTTTCTTCTGGTGCTGGAGCTTTTCACGCTACTATGTACCCGTGTAGGACATACGCCAGCAGCGGGCCACTCTTTGTCCCCCTCTAGAGGCTGGTCCATGGAGGAGGTTTCGGTTTCATACAACTTGCGGGACATGGCTCCAGCGGGAAAGGTTCATGCTGGTAGCACTGCAGCTCCTGGGGTCAGACCCGCCTGTTGATATGAGCGTATTTAGATGCATCGCGACTGGAAACAAAAGTTGAAGAGTCTGAAGGTGCATCACAAATGGGAGCAGAGCAGGTTAGTTTATAGCCTAGGTCAGTGGTTCTCAAGCTCTCTTTTTCCCCCCACAGACCACTTGAAAATTGCTGAGGGTCTCGGCGGACCACTTCATGATCTTTCCAAATGCTGTTTGTACCGTTAGCTAACTCTTGTAAAGCGCTTGGGATAAAAACGCAATATTAAAAAAAAAGTCATCTTTTTTTGTTCTACAAATAAAAGCACAACTCATATTTTAATATCAGTAGTTTTACCTTTCTAATGCGATGGATGTGCCCTCTCCCCCGCACCGGGGCAGCCCCCAAGCTGGGGCTGGGAAGGAGGACGAGGGGGCGGGGTGTCTCTCTTGCCGCTGCCACAGCCCTGGAGCTGGGGAAAGTCACTTCTTTTTCTGGCCACCGCAGCCCTGCACATCCCAAATTCCCCCCATCCCCTCTTCTCACCCCTCTGCGCCCTCCCACCTACTCCCTCTACTCCCCCAGGCCATCACCCTCACCTCACATGTGCATCTTCTCCAGGGTCCAGGCACCTAATTAGTGGAGTCACGCCTGCACGGCTCCACTAATTAGGTGGGTGGCCCTTCATTCCCTCGTGTGCAACCGTCCAGGCGCGCACCTTAGAGGGGCCTATCCGCGGACCACCTGAATGGAGCTCGCAGACCACAGTTTGAGAACCTCTGGCCTAGGTCTACAGTAAAGTTTTCAACAGGAGCCTACGTCTCATTTTCAAGAGAGACTTAGGCCCAGATCCCCAGAGGTGATTAGGCCCCTGACTTCCACTGATGGCAGTGGATGATAGGAGCCTGAGTAACTTTGCAGACCTGGGCCTCAGGCAGTGGTGCAGAGCTGAGAAATCCCCTTACCTTCTCCCTTTTGCGGGGGAGATTCTCCAAGGCACCAACAGCGGCTAGTCCATGGGAGTCGGGGTGCCTAACCACCCCTTTTTGTGCCTTTAAAATGCCCCCTGACCTTTTATGGAAAGTTATTTCAAATTAGAACTAACTAGCAGCCATGTTACCCTCCTGCCTCTGATGGGCAATCGCGGGAGGACTTGGCCTGGAACCCCCTATTCTTCGCACAGGCTAAGAGGCCCTATCCCCACCCCCCTGGGAACTGCAGCCCAGTTCTGAGCCAGTAGCTGGTACGGCACAGTCCATATCCAGCGTGGGCTGCCAGACCCCTCCAGGGCAAAGAAACTAGCCCAGGAGCCACTGGTGACGTTTAAGCGCCACGTGCCAGTAAATGGAAGGCTGGGCACGGGGCCAGTTGCCAAGGCAGTGACAGACAACCTAGGGACTAGTGGTTTTCCTGAAGGCAAGAGGGGTGGATCCTGGGCTTGGAATGAAAAGCTAGGGGCCGTCCCAGCCATGCAGCGACTGTGCCCCACGCCTGCAGCCAGCCAGGGACACGACTGCATGCCCATGGTCAGTCAGCAGGTCATAACCACCAGTGAGTCTTCACCACGCCCAGGCTCTGGTGGCTGCCGAGCCTGGCGCACGGCTGGATTCCTGGAGCTGGGCTGCCAGCGGGGTGGCACCTCCAAGCAGATGGCGAATCCTCCCACCAGTCGCTGTTTAAATCAGTGAAGCTGTTGCTGCTCCAGCAACGTTCAGCTGACGTGCAGATCAGTGTAAAAACCAGAGGGGGAGAGGAGCATATCAGGACAGAGATCGAACTCCTCCAAGTGTCAGCGAGCAAGCGGCGCAGAGCATCCCTCGTCGGGCTCACCTCCAGGAGCAGAAGCAGGGCTGAGCCACCCACGGGTCAATGCAGCCCTCGTCGGTTCCCGAACAAGGTGCAACGAGCATAAGGCCCTACTCCAGCTCAGCATCGTATGGGATCGGGACTCACCTCCCAAAGGCAAACGAGGGGCACCGCTCTGGCGCAATGGGGGTAGCGAAGGACGTCCCAGCCGGGTACGGCGTCACTAGGCAGCACAACAAAGCACGGTGAGATCCCCAAGAATCCTGGTTGGCACAGAAGTACCGGTCAGGCAGCTGCTGTTTAAATACGTCCCTGGGCTGCCAGGACGGTCCCCGTCGATAGCTCCAGGAGCTCAGAGTCCTTAGACCGAGCAATGCAGTGTGTCTTTGGGCCCTGCCGCCTGGTGGACTTCACAACCCTGCGCTAGGCACCCAGGGTCCCTATACCACGCCTGGGCAGAGGTAGCGGCCTATGAATGGCATTCACGGAAGCCAGCAGGCTGGGCCGGGAGCTGCCAAAGCTAGCCAATAGAAAATGCTCAGGAGGGGGTGTGGCCTAGGCCCCGCCCCCCAAATGAGTCAGGCGCGCCATTCGCCTGGGCACCACCCGCACCCAGCCCCCTAGAGCCCTGCTGCAAACAAAGAGAAGGGTCTCTTTAGCCTCTGCCGACAAGAGGCCCAGACTCTGCCCCTGACTAACCCCACAGGGCTCTCACTCCAGCCTGGCTTGGAACCAGCGGGGCTCCCTTTGATGCTAAAGCAGCCCATGCTTTCCACACGAACGCCTGCGGGACCACTGCAAACACAGGACAGTTCAAGGAACAAAATGAGTGCTTAACCAGTAGGGGGCGCAAAGGGGCCCGGTTTAACATAAGTAAATCCACGTAGGTTGTACGGACCAGCACGTGCACCAAGCACTAGTTAGAACTGCCATTAAACAGAGAGAGACTTCGCAACCTCGGCTACATACACACAAGCCTCCTAACTGATCCCCACAGGATCAGACCAGCCGCAGTGTTTTCACCTCCTGCAGTTAGGCTACTCATCTAACATGTAGAAATGACCACCAGCAGGCAGGGCAGGGAGGAATTAGATCCTTCGAGTAAGACGTCCGAAAAAATCCCACCCCTGACAGCACTGAGTGCCGACACAGCTCAGCTCCTACCGAACCGAAGCCAACAGGAGTTTCGTCACCAACTTCAAAGGCAGCAGAGATGGGCTCCTGGCTCAATTGCGTTCAGAAAAGCTGAAGTCACAGCTTGGCCATAGTTCTCCATACAGCTCTTCCCTTCCCGGACAACTCCAGGTTCAAGGCTCACATGGGACGCAGCCAAAACAATGCAGTGGGGAAACTTCCTGGATCCCCAAGCTGGACCAGGGCACAGCTTCATCCAACGCAGCTGGCACTCCCGCCATGTCAAACCCGTCTTGCCAGGGCCCACAGTGCTGTTCAGTGCTCCTCGTACATGGCACATTCCCCTGACGCCCCAGGACCTTCTCTGGGACTTGCTCAAACCATGGAATTAGGAGTGTTGTACTACTTTGCCCTCTGCTCACATCACTCACGAAAGAGCAAGAAAAGCAGAGCGCCACCTTTCCGTTCCGTCCTGCGGCTGGGGGATGGGGCCTTTGGGACACGGAGGGCTCGAGGTCTGTTATGATCCCAGCGCTTTATACCATCAACAGGGGCGTTTGCTGCAGGCGCCTCAAAATAAGACTAGCACAACCCCTAGTTAGCTACACCATTGGTTTAATTGCATTACCATCCAGAAATTCACAAGGACACTTGCCAACAGCCGCCTGGTAACAACAAACAGGGGCATCGTGTACCTTCCAGGCTTCATTCACTCCAAAAGACAAAAATTGCACTGATTGATGAACGAACAAACAGAGTCTTCCCTTTTCGCACATTCATGGATTCCGTTACTACAGAAGGTAAAGGCTTGGAAGCAGCTGGCTGACACAGTCAGGGCTTTCCCAAGGGAACACAGTATTACGAAAAAACAGTATGAAAATTCCTTTACAGATGTATGTCTGCAGTGTGTACTTGTATCCTTTTAAATCTCAAACTAGGAGGTTTTTGGGTCACTAATGGCTTGTGTGTCTTTATCTGCAAAGAACTGAGCATATATTTTAGGAACGTGTAAGGCATTTTGGTAAGTGGAATAGTAAATTCTAGATCTTAGACCCATCAGACAGAAGTTCCTTCCTTTGAACCATTGTCTTCCCCCTGGAAGAGAGAAAGAGCAGAGCAGGTTATAGGATTGTATACTAAAAACAATGTGTTCTATAGTTGAGGAAGCAGGGATTCTTAGGGACAGGGTTTATCTAACAATTATGTCAATATCATAATGGCAGAGACTGGATTCAACATTTGACTCAAGAACCCCTGATCAGTGATGTTAACATAAATGCCCTACAGACCAGATCTGGCCTTCTGGCCATGCAGTTAGATTAACTTTTGTTGGTGGAAGAGACACGCTTTTGAGTTCCACAGAGCTTTTCCTCAAGTCCGGGAAAGGTACTCAGTGCCACAGTGAAATACAAGGTGGAAGAGATTAAGCATAAGGAGTTAACACATGTTGCAAGAAACCATTCAAAGTGAAGTGGGTAATTAATACCTCTGCACACATAGGAAAAGAAAGAGGAGGTTACAGATCCTTTAATGAGACATAAAACCAAGGTCTCTATTGAATCCATAATTTTGTGTGTCTAGCAGAGTTATGAATTTAAGTTCCCAGGCTCATCTTTAGAAGGTGCATCAAATGCCTCAACAACTACACGTGTAAAACCAGACAATCTTCATGTTCTCAGATGAACTCACAGGAAAACGATAAAAAGACAAAAAAAATCCCACCCTATCTCGTGTGGGTGAACTCTTGCTACAAAGCGATCACTCCACGTCTGACCTCTCAGTCCTCATCCTCAAAAGAGAACTGGCACAACACCTTCAAAAGATGAGCCTGGAAGTTTAAATTCTGTGATGCTCCAAGTACTTTTCCCAGACCTGAAGAAGAGCTCTGCGGAGCTCAAAGGCTCGTCTCTTTCACCAACAGGAGTTGGTCCAATAAGAGAGATTGCCTCACCCACTGTGTGTGTCTCTCATACCCTGGAACCAACACGGCTACACCACCACTGCGAACAGTCCTACTGTCCAGAATCTGACTTTTTGTTGAAAAAGTTGGTAAGGGGAAATGGACTTCTCTACTCTATGTCCTGCCACTGCTAAGATCAGCCTGGGCGGTGTATGAGTGCTCCTCTTGTAAAGTTCCCATTTTTGTATATTATGCATGTACGTGCACACGCTTGCATGACCTCTGAAAGATGGTCTCATGGTTAAAGCACTGGGCCGGGACTCGGGAGATCTGGGCTCTGTTGCCAACTATCAGATTCCCTGCGTCCTCGGGCAAATCACTTCATCGCCGAGTCTCCATTCCCCACCCTTTGATTCATCTATTACAACTGTAAGAGACGATCCCTTCCTACGTGTCTGTGCCGTGCTTGGCATAACAGGGTCCCAATCTCAGTTGTGGCTTCCTGGTTCGACCCGCACACAGTTACGTTCCATTTGAAGACAGGTGCAATACCGTTTCTTGAAGCTGCTCTTTCAATTTCTTCACTGCTTCTCTTTCTTTGGCCAGTTGTCCCTGGGTAATCTTCAATAGCTCTTGGAGTTTGGTAGCAGCTTGTCCCAAGTCCTTCGTTAACTTCTTCTCCTTCTCAAGTCTTTCCTGCACACAATTGAAGTAAACTATTATTTGCAATAACTAGATCGATCGTTTTCTGGTCACTGGAGAAAGGGAGCAGCAGCATTCACAGGCCGCTCCCACCTCTCAGAGCCCCTGGAGAGGTTTTTGCGATGGGGTTGCACTCTGGTTTTTGTTTGACAGTGGAGAAACCTCTGCTCAGCTCCCTGCATACGTAACTGATGCTCATCCCCACATTTCACAGGTTGCTCACCCTTAATGAGAGTCTCCGTGCAAGAACATAGAATCAAGACTTGCTTCTGCACGACAGGCATTTGCCAGGATCTCATCTCCCCACCAATTGTCTAGCCACCTTCTGTGCTGGGGCCAAAGCAATGGATGGCCCTGTCCAGCACAGTCAGCTGACCCCATTCCTTCCTGTATGAATCTGACTGGTGTCGGAGGACACGCTGGTTGCCAGTCACTAGCCAACAGAGGCAGAGTCTCAGAGCTGCTCCTTACCTGCCTGCTCTCCTTCCCCACTAGTGCCATGGACCAATGGGAATGAGCAGGATGGGGCTCAGACTCACCTAAACACCCTGCCACACTTGATGCCAGGGTTGAAGGGAGAAGCAGCCCTAGAGTCTTATTTCCTCTCCCGCTCCACCTTACAAGGGCCAGATCCCACAGCCGGGGCCTGGGGAGCTCTGTCGGCTGCAGCGAGACATCGCACGAGGAAGGGCTGGAGGCGAGGCCCCAAACAGTGCAACGCCCGACGTGAGACGTGGCTTCAGGATCCAGCCCTCAGGCCCGAGTCAGGGACCGCAGCAATAGCAGTGAGCGCGCCCCTAGTACTTACCCTGCGTATGGCTTCCCTTCCCTGGCTTGGCAACCATCCCCCCTTGCTGCACAGCACGCATGGTGCTGCTTCCAGGCAGGGCTGCATTCTGGGCTGCTAGGGGGACCCAGACTTCCCGCTTCGTAGGTTACAGCTGGCCCGGCAGCTGCCAGCATTGAGCGCGATGCCCCTGCCCCCTCCGGTCCCTCACAGGGTTAGGCCCGCAGGCTCGGGAATTCTCACCCAGCCTGCAGGGGTACCCTCATGCTACCGGAGCAGCAGAGAGAGACTGGAACCAAAATCTGGCCCAAGGCGCCCTTCGCCCGCCTGGGCTTGCAGACCCCACGCTGCAAGGGGGGGGGGGCGTGCAGGGAATTACCTTCAGGTGCTGAACCTCCTCCGTTTCCGAGGATGCCACGTTGGCAGCAGATCTCAGCTTTTCCAGTTCCGCTTGCAAACTGCGCACCGAGTTCTGCGCCTGCGGTTTCAGGAATTGGAGAGGTCAGTCCTACCCGACTCGGGTACTTGAGAATCAAACGGGTGGTCGTCAGACAGGGCGCAGAGGGCGTGGCCCAGAAGAGCAGAGAGGAAGCTCAGCTGGCCAAGAATCCCAGCGCCACGTGGCAGTGGGTATAGCGACATTTATGCTTAGCCATCGGCGCAGAGCTCCATTACGCTGCAGTGAGTACACTGCTCTCAGTGGCTACGCTGAGGAATCATCTCAAACTAATCTCAGCTTAAAATTTAAAGGTAAACCCTCATGACCACCACACGCTACCTTCTCGCACTGCAGGTACCCGTGGCAGACTGCGAACAGAAACTAGCCGGTGCACTGCAGGCCTTGGCATTACTTGGGCCTGCAAGTTTGCCAGCAGAACGCACACATCAGCCTCAGGAAGTTTTAAAGATCCCTCTGCGGCCACGCCCCTCCCAGCAGCCATGATGGTTTGCTCCTTGGAAAGAGGCAGGCCAAGGCAATATTTCAAACAGCCTTCATTCATTTCACGCTAGAATTAACCGGCTAGCATGTGCGCCCAGAGCAGACCTGTGTTCTGCTCCTCCACCACCCCATGAGCAGCTGCGTGGAACATCGTAGCATCTTCCCCAGTAGCACTGGGGCCAAAAGCAGCCAGCCTGTCCTCCCCGCATTTACAGGCCAGGGTCCTATTGGTTAAATTCAGGCTAGTTTTCCACTTTTTTGTAGAGCTGCCTTATAAAACAAAACACACTCCAACGAGAGCCAACTCGACCCAGCGGAAGCAGACTGTGGGAGTCGTTTTCCTGCAGCCCAGAGACAGACTTCACTATTTAAAGTAACTCATTGGGTTGTTACCAGCATTTTACAACAGGTGATTAAAGAACCAAACTTGTTGCTTTCAGTTTTAGGTCTTTGTCAGTAATAGGCATAGACAAAAGGCCAGAAGGGATGGCGACCATCTATTTTGACCTTCTGCCATCCCGCCCATATTAACAGCTCGGAAGAGCCAGCGTAATGAAAATTCTGCTATGCTGGTGATCACATGCAGCCTTTCAAAAGGACTTTCCCCCCTCCATCGGTTTAAACACAGCCCTTCTGTCTGGAGGGAAGCGAAGCCCCCCCAATTCCTTTTCACAGACAGCAGACCAGAGAGAGTCACACGCAGGTTCGAACTTACTTCTTCAAACTCCAGCGCTAGCTTCTGCCTCAGTGCTTGCTCGTTATCCACATTTGCTTCTGTTTGTTCCAGCTGCGTTTTCAACTGCAGAGAAACCAAAGTGAATCAGTCACACTGGAAAGATCAACTGGAGCGGACGTGACGCCGAAGCCTGCTACACGTAGATAAATGGAGACAGACCCTAGAGCGTTCCCCAAAGCCCTGAAGGGTAGCTGCCAGGCCCTGCTTCCAATCTCTAATCCCCAAAGGCTTCCAAGATTAAGCAAAAGGAAATCTCTAGCCAGGAGTTTTACACTTCCAGTCTCTGCCCAATTTGGTGCTATACTCCCGCCTTGTTCCAACCCCAGCAACTTGAACTGGAGCCGCTTGCAAAGGCCAAGAGTAGACTGAACCACCCATGTCATCTGACAGCTCCCCACCACTTGGGCAACACAGCACCTTGGGGAAAACTCCACAATGGACAGGATTAAGACCCAAAGAGCAGAGAACACAGCTTGTGGGGTCAGTACGCTAGTGAGGAGAGAAAGATTAGGCTGAAAGACTCTCAGTTAATTCCTGTAACCCAACTCCGGTTAGTGAGATTAGAAATCCAATCCTACACAAAGTCTTTGCCCCTCTGAATTCTGATCCTTAGCCCAAGAACCCCTATAAGACCACCCTCCAAGGCCTCACATGGTGACTGCCCTCCCCTTGAGTAGACAAGACAGCACCCTGTAAAACCAGCCAGAGAGAGTACATGGAGTTCAGTGTAATGGATTCTCTCACTTCAAGAACCCAGTGCATCAACTCTGCAGGACTCCCTGCCCACCCATCTTCTGACCCGGGATCCCCTAAAGCTGCCACTAAGCCCAGGAGTCATCCCACTGTCATCTAACAAGGAGGTCTCAAAAGCAGGGAGCACTGCTCAAAGCCAGACCTCATTCCCGCTCAAAAAGTGATCAGATGATGGTCTCACTGCTAAGGCATGGGGCTGAGACTCTGGAAATCTGGGCTGGATTGCCAGCTCTGACACAGATATCCTGCATGACCCTGGGCAAGTCACTTCATCAGTTCCCCCATGTGTAATGCCACTTCCTTCCTCCCACCCTGCGTGATATCTACTTCAACAAAGCTCTCTGGGGCAGGGGCTGTCTGTCTCTTACTAGGTCTCTGTATAGCACCTAGCGCAATGGGGCCCTGGTCTCAGCTGGGGCCCACTAGAACTACGATAAGAAAGTGGGTTTTTTAAATCCTCTCTTTACAAATGGGCCATGGTAAGAATATTTGTTACGTGAAGCTTGTTCCCCTCCCTTATCTAGTTAAGAAAATTAACCATCTCAATAGAAGCCCCAGAGAAACAGCACAACACACACGGTCTACAGTCATCAGTGAAGCCATACACAATTATCATGCAGGTGCCGAGCAGGAGATGGGACAAGTGCAGTCATTAATCAGTGCCTTAGCGTGCAGTGGTCTCACCGCCCTAACCTCGAGGGCCTCGCACTCGCTTGGGTCAGCCTGCGACCCAGCTGCTTCTCCATCATGCACGTGGTTCTTCATCTCCCTCAACTGCTGCCTGACCTGAAACAAGGACCAGCAAGCCTGGCTCAGTGACACACAGTGGCGGTCAAGGTGCGGGCGAAGGTTTGAGGTAGGGAGGGTGGCCAATGGAAAAGGCTCCTGGCAGCCAGAAAAAGTAGGAACGCAGCTGTGGTCAGATTTGTTCTGATGCCTGAACAAGTCAACTGGAAGTTAGCTGAGCAACGGGGGAGAGATTCCCAGAGCTGCCTAAGAGGATGAGACACCCAAATCCCACTGCGCTCCTTCGGAAATCGCAGAAGGGATCCATGAAGATCAAAACACAGCACATCCTCCTGAAACCGCCCAAAAGTAACAGTTCAAAGTTTATCAGACCAGACTCAGTGACATAAGAACAGCTGCAACCTCACTGGTATGGATGGGGTTCGCCAGGTACCCGCAGCAGTGAAATTCACCTGCCACGAACTCAACCCTATGGAAGGGTTACAAGAACAGACCCTGATCCTGCAGTGGAATCCCCACAGTCAGACTTCTCTGTTTACATGTGCTCCTAGGGTTCCTCAGAGACACAAGGATCAGATCCAGGTGGAGCCAACTGGAGGATCAGGGCCAGGGCATCAGTCCATGTTTTCCGAGTGCAGTAGCTGTTAAATGGATAGTCGGTAACATTACAGGGAGGGCGTGGGGCTGATAAATTCAGTCTTGCTTTCCAACAGGTCATCTGCGGAAGGAATCCCAAACACGGCTGATTTTGCAACGGATCCAGAAGACACTAGAGCTTGCATTCGGATTCTGTAAAGGATTTACTTCTCTGGGGAGCGGGACATTCACAGTGCAATAGCAATCGAAAGGCAGGGAACCGCTTTAATACAACACTCTATTAACTGCCTGAGAACTCCTTGGTTAGCAGCTTATCACACAAAAATGACTCAACCATGATGGTGGGCGGGGAAGAAGTGTCCTAAGTGGGGTCTTTCTACAACTTTTTTCTAAGCCACGCAGGCCAAAATTGGGGTCTGAGCAGGGACACTGCACCTTGCCTGCATTTGTTTAAAGGACATTTATTTTTAAAGTGGTCTCCACTTCCGTTATGAACAGCAACATTCCCAAGGAGAGCTGCAGAGCCAGCGGCTGCTATCAAGAGAAGCCAGCGTAGATTTCTACTCAGCCTGCCAAGGTGCCCTGCAGTCGCTCAACCCATTCCCAGTGTTGCCCTGCCCTTTACGGAGACGTGGGTGGAAGGTTAGAAGATTTACAACCAGTCCTGTTCTGGGAAAAAGAGATGAAAATAGAAGTTGCTAAATACCTGCGACTGCTTCCCTGTTTGACTGCTCTAATTACTCCTCCGCAGCAGGTATAGATCTGTGACAACTACCTGAATGATCCAAATGATTAGATTTACAGTGCACGGGAGGCTTTCATTATTCAAAAGAAGCTATAACCAGACACCAGATGGTCCACTGTAGAGGGAGATTTTGAACTGCCTGGCTCTCGTCCATTTAAAAAGTGTAAACAACCCTCAGGATTTTATCACGAGTCTCCCAATATCAAACTCCTTTTCTGAAAGCTCCAGTTCCTGGAGTTACACAACTACGTGAGAAGCACAGCTTTTGTTTAAAAAATAAATCAATCAATAAATAAAGCTTCTAGCCCTCACATTGGGAAAGAACAGCTTGAAATGTGAGCCTTAAGGTTCCCAGCCCCGGAAAGCAAATAAGAATCCAGCATAAAAGATTCTGGCATTTTTAAGACAAACTCATGATTTGTTAACCCTTAGGGGTGGCAATCCTGTTAACTTCTTAACACTTCCCCTTCTTACAGGGCAGTCGCATCACATTGATCAAATGGGTTCAGAGACAGACAGGGCAAACTTCATAGATTTCTATGGCTAATTCCTACATACAGAAAAGCCAGTTTCAAAAGGAACCCAAAGAAAGATTCCTCCAGCCAACAGATGATCTATAAAGACATCTAAGGGACCCCGGATGCCCTCAGGATCCCTCCCATAAGGGGACCTACTGCCAAATCCAATGGCAATCAACCAAGGAACGTGTGCACATATGTATTAGACAGACACTCTGCACTAAAATAATATTAAGGTGGCAAAATCAAGCACTCTTAACGTAGGAAATGCCAGAATTAAGGCTACCTTTGCAACCTCGGCCCGTGTTACGCAGGAGGTCAGACTAGATTATTGCGTGGTCCCTTCTGGCCTTAAAAGTCGGTGAAAAGATTACACTGGCATTTCCCAATTTACGTGCTAGACTTCGCAACCTTAACATTCTTCTAATATAGTGGTGTGTGAACGCAAGGTACGGGGAGTGAGTCAATTTGTTATTTGATCCATGAAGTTGAACCCTGGACCCATGAGAGCATCATTCTCTGTGCCCAGAGAGTCAGTTCGCATGGTAACTCCTCGACACGCTGAAGATGACCCAGTAGCGCTTAAGTCCTGGCTGGGTTATATATATTTTACAGCAGCTTAAATTCATGCTTCCGCCTGGGAATTATCCAGCATAGCTGGAACCCTGAAAAATCTGGTCTAATCACGAAAGCAACAATGAGAAATCGCAAAAAGAAAGTTTCATGGTGTGAAACCCTTTGCCACCTTCTTCAGCATTTTCAAAACACAAATCCCCCTAGCAGATGGTTCCACAGGCATTTGGAGTTGGACACAGTTGAAGTCAGACCCCATGCGGAGTTCAGTGGAGATCTGGGAAATTCATCAGTGTCACAGAGTCGTACGTCTCTTCTAGCTAACCACAGCTTACAACAGCTTCCCAGCCTGCCGCTCTCCACCGAAGAGCGCCTCTGCGTTCGGTCTCATTGACACTAGGAAGTTGTGGAGGTACTGGTATAACTGAAATGCTACAATCCCCTCCAGTGTTGGCAGAGATATGCCAGGATAAGAGTGCTTTATGCCAGCATAGCTATTCCTGAACACGAAGGGGACTTTAATCCACTTTGTAAGTTAATTCAGAACAATTTTGAGCATTCCCATGTAGACAAGCTCTAAAGATATAAAGGTACCTGTACCTGTGTATCAGTAGAGCTGCATCCACACTACAGATTGTACCGATACATCATTACAAATAATCACACCCCTCACCAGAATAGTTCTACAGAGACAACAACTTTTACGGGTCGACCCAACCTTAGATTAGCTATTATCTAGCAATTAGCCATTACCAGCGCAAGCTCCTTGCTCTGTTTCTGTGCTTCTGCTTTTGCTGCGTCCAGCTGTTCTTGGGATTCAGAGAAGAGCTGTCTCAACTGGAAAAAAGAAGAGGGAAGTCAGCATCTGTGTTAGTGTCTGGAAGAAGCTTGGGAGTTTGGAGTGGCAGGGAGAAGAAGCAGCATATCAGTTACATAAGAACGGATGTACTGGGTCAGACCAAAGGCCCATTTAACCCAGTGTCCGGTCTTCCGACAGCAACAAGTGCCAGATGCTTCAGAGGGAAGGCACAGAACATGGCAATTAGCAAGGGATCCATCCCCTGTCATCCAGTCCCAGCTTCTGCTAGTAAGTAGTTTAGGGACATCCACAGCACGGGGTTGCGTCCCTGCCCATCTTGTCTAATAGCCATTAATAGGCCTATCTTCCATGAACTTATCTAATTCTTTTTTGCACCCAGTTATACTTTTGACCTTCACAACATCCCCTGGCAATGAGTTCCACAGGTTGAATGTCAGCTGTGTGATGTCTGCTTTAAACCTGCTGCCTATTCATTTCATTTGGTGACTGCATTCTTGTGTTACGTGATGGGATAAACAACACTTCCTTACTCACTTTCTCAACAGCAGTCATGACTGTATAGACCTCTATCGTATCCCGCCCAAGTTGTCTCTTTTCCAAGCTCAGCAGTCCCAGACTTTTCACTCTCTCCTCAGATAGAAACCGTTCCATCCCCCGAATCATTTTCATTGCCCTTCTCTGCACCTTTTCCAATTCTAATAGATCTTTTTTGAGATGGGACAACCAGAACTGCACACAGTATTTAAGGTGTGGGTGTACCATGGATTTACATAGTGGCATTAGAATATTTCCTGGTTTTATTATCTAGCCTTTTCCTGATTGTTCCTAACAATCTGTTGATATTTTTTACGGCTGCTGCACACTGAGCAGACATTTTCAGAGAACTATCCATGACAACGCCAAGATCTTTCTTGAGCGGTAACAGCTAATTTAGAGCCCATCATTTTGTAGAGATGGGATGACGTTTTCCAATGTCCATTACTTTGCACTTATCAACTGATCTCCCCAAGTTAGCCTGGCCCCTTGTCAAGGGATCAGGGAGCAAAGGATGGCAGGCTAGACCCTGTTTAGGAAGCTTTCAGCCTTGCCCAGCAGACCGCTAGGCCCAGCACTCAGCCCCTAGAACAGACGACACAAGAAAAATGTCAAGCAAGCACCCCTCAAGCAAGCACACAAACAAAATCTCACTCACCCCCTAGGCTCACGTAGGCGCTCCTCCTGCACCCAGAGAACCCCCTCGTAAAACTTGCCTGTTTGCTGCTCCCATTCGCTAGTTGGTTTGCAAATATGCTAGGCCTCTCTCCTCCCACTTCACACCTCTGCTCTCCCAGCTGCTTGGTGCCCTCTTTCGTGCTGTCCTCCCCATTCGGGAGAGTTTCAAATTCAACCCGGCAAGAGCCTCTCTGTCCTAAGCTACTGCTTCCAGGGACCCTTTCACACCATTATGCCACCCAGCATGCAACGCCTCACCTTGGCCTGCGTCTGTTTACCTGACATTACACACCTTTGGGGCACGGAGCGGTCTGGGTTTGTCAGCACCATGTACACTTATGGTGCGAGGGCTAGGACCAGAACAGCTAAATCATCGTCAAGAAAGCAACCTCTTTACCTGCCAGCATCTTGAAAGAGATCTATGACTGGCTTACCAAAGGAACCCGAGTTAGGCACCCAACTCCCACTACAATTCAACGGGACTTGGGTGCCCGACTCCCTAAGGCACCTTTGAAAAAACAACAGGTTTGAGAGCCAAGCCTGAAGACTCAAAGCCCATTTTAAAGAGGTTGTTTGTCCATCTGTGAGCAGAGGCAGGCTAGTGAAGTAGGATCCACATCTCTGGCTAGTGAAGGTGTAGCAGGTCCGGCCGGGGCCTAGCGGTCACCATGCCAACCTGCTGCCCATTTTGGAGCCACTCCTTCCCTTTCAAACCCTTCGGAGTTAGTCTGCAAATCGAAGACTTCTCTGTTCTAAGCAGTTCTTCGGCTTCTACGGGCACAGGAGGTGGAGCATCTCACCCCTCACCCGGCCGGCTCGTTTAGCAAGGCCGACAGCAGGCAGCATATTTACACACAGACGCAAGGTTTCCTTTAGGCTTTGCAAAGCCATGAATGACTGAGGCGTTCCGCTCTCACCCGAGCCAACCCCGCACTCTGTTCAGTACGCAAGCAGCTCTAGCTCAGTCCCACCTGAAGCTAACTCGGCTGCTTGTCTTCAAACACCAGATTTGATGTTAAGACAAGCCCCAAAGACAAAGCCTGGTGGGTCTGCAGGGAGAGGAGTGGGCAGTGCCCTCTGTGTCTTCTGACACCCACGGCTTCATTTAGCTGCTCCTTCTAAACCCTAATGCCAGGGGAATTCATCATCAGCCATTCAGAGATGCTCGGGGTGTTTAAAAACTCAAAAGGAGCGACGGTTCTGCACAACTCTCCGTTCACTTCAAGTCAGGAATGGATCCAGCTGTTAACGAGGCAGATACCACCTAGAGTATTCTCCTGGAGGGGAAGGATGAGCTTGCGGCTAGCACACTGGACTAAAGCTCTGGAGATTCCTGGCCCCGATTAGCCTCAGTCTCTCCCCACCTCCCCAAACAGATGACCAACACTTACTGCTTCAACTTCTTTTGTGTAGTTCTGGCGTTCTGAACTGGCAGTCTCCAAGTGATTTTCCAACTGTGCTTCCAGAAGAGAAGTATATTCCTTCAGCTGATTAAAACAAGGAGAGCCCGGTGATTTGATTAGTCATGATGGAGGTGTTCATCTGTTTGCATATCTAGCCTCTCTAGACCAGCAAGACCAATTCTCCCAACCTCCCCACCCCCAGAGGGCTTTAGAAGAAATGATAAATCGCCTCTCTCCTGGCAACATTAAAAGGGAAGTTCTGGGGATGCAGCAGAAATTAGTACCCTTTCCTTCTGGAGTAGGAGAGAATGTCCATACCTGGTCTGTGTTCTGGAGCTCTGCCCTCACCTGGTCCACAGCCTCTGCAAGAGATTTCACTTGGACTTGGGACTACACCAAGCGTTGACCCCCCCAAAAAAAATGGAAAGAAAGAAATAAAGTGTTAATAAGCCGTATTTCCCAGCGTGGACTCTCCTCTAAAATGTCTCCTACAAGCGACTAAAAATGGCACAGTGCGGTTAGCCTGTAAACTCTTTGAGGGAGAGACCATTTGTTGCGTTTGTACAGCACCTGGCATAACTGGCCTCCTGATCCAGGATTGGAACCTTTAGGTGCTGCCGCATTACTAACCGCATCCAAAAAAGGACGACGATACAGTCATCCCTGCAAACTAAGCCAAGGATCTGAGAGTCAAGCTGGGTTCCTCCCTTCTAATGAGTCACCACTGAAGTCAGTAGAATGTTTTCTATTGGCCGCATTTGATGGGGAAAAATGGCTTTTTGAGGGCATCGACATTTTTGCTGAAGAATCCAAAAATCAATCCATCAATCACCACCACCTGAAATTTTGTTGGTTTTAAACTGAACATTTTTGAAGTTTGGGTTTTTCAATGAAAACCTCAATGGAAAATTAACACAAAAAAAGCCACCATCCATAGTTTTTGTTTTTCAGGAGGAAAACGTCATTTCCTGACCAACTCTAGTCACCAACCATGACAAATCTGTTGGCCATACTATGCTCAGCTACATCCATGCAACCTCACCAACTTCACATTACACGCATGGGCAAGACAGAACATAATATGGCCAGCAGAATCTTGATTTCATGCACCGCCATCACAGGAAAGAAGCCAGCTTCTCTCAAAACTCTGGTGTTTATGGGAGTGGGAGTTACACATACCCCTTTTAACCAGAGTAAATTTAACATTATCTATTTGACACAAATACTGAGCTCCACAATGCTAAGCTTAGACACTTCTGAATGTAAAATCTTTTTAGAGGGACATTTTAAATTCCTTTATAATGTAGTATGCCCAGGCAAGTTCTCATGAACACCAGCTAAGGAATAAGAGATCAGCCACACCCCTTCATTCCCACACTCTCTAAAGGGTTATCCTTTTAAGAGGACAGCCTCTTGCTCAGCCTTTATGCACCATTCTGCCCAGAGTATCTCTCGTCTGCAGCGAGACAGACAGCTGGAGAGGATTACACACACTGTGGGTGGCTTGAATGGGGCTCTTTTGGTGACGCGTACCAGTGTACGCTCCAATGCCAGCATCAATCCAGACTTGTAGAGGTAGCCAATTTCCTCTACAGCGGGGAGTCCCAAAAGTAGCACGGAAAAACAGCTTTGCAAAGAACGCCGTGCACTCTCTGCTCCAACACAGCCAGCTCTTTGAACATCAACGTTCTGAAGGCTTTCCAGACTCCCCTGCATGGAGTGGAGGTGCCGAGTTTGATTCTTGAGCTTGGATGCGAATGTTGTAAGGTAAGTAATGGAATACCGTCACCAGCTCAAGAGGCAGAATGTGTGTGTCAGGATCTCAGCAAGGCAGAAGCTTATACAGAGGGCATCTTTCCTTCTCACCTCCCAGCACGTGCCCACGCCATATTGCAGAGGGCAAAGAAAGTGCTATCTTTATTTAAGAAGACGTGTTTTTACACCAAGTTCAACCCCAGAGCCTTTTAAAGATGTGCCCCTCCCTAGCAAGGGACCTCTAAAAGGCCTTGCATTTCATAGATTGAGGCCAGAAGGGATCATTCTGATCCCCTTGTTATTTACAGCATTAGACGCGTCACCAACCCATTGGTTCCCAGCACCTATAGGCAGCCAGCACCCCAGGGATTCCTGCTCACACACACAGACGAGAATCTTTAGGATGCACCTTTTGCAGTTCCTCTTCAGACGCCGTCAGCTTTGCTTTCCACACGTGCTCCTCCTCCTCCACACTCTTCTGCAGGTCTTTGAGCATTCTTTCCTGCCGAGGGAGAAGGGACAGAAGTGTGAGGCTGGGCAGGTGGAGAAGGGAAGGCTCACTGGGGGGGCGCATTAAAACTGCTGTCGAGGCAGGAAGTTATGGGCATGGTCCAGCTTCCACTGAAATCAATAGGTCAGCTTGGCTTATAGGTTCTTTAGGGAAGCAGCCACCGCCTGCTGGATTCAGTACTGGACTGTCTCTGCAAAACTAGGGGAGGAAGGGACCCACCACCATGGAAGAACTGCTAGGCGTCTTCTCACATTGTATCGAGCACCTGATAATGGGTGTGTGGGGAACAGGGGCACTGAGGGGTGGGGACTGATTTACCCACGGTCACAGTACGTCAGCATCAGAGTCAGGAAGAGAACCCAGGTCCCCCCACCTCTTAGGGCTTGTCTTCACGTACAGTGCTATAGTGAAGACCCTACTAGGCCAATGGGAGAGCTTCTCCCGTCAGCATAGTTAATCCGCCTCCCTGAGAGGCGGTAATGGAGACCTGGCCCTAGGCTAGTACCTTACCCACTACACCACCCTGTCTCTACTTGCTCCAGACCACCCCTTTCACAGGATGGGGGAGGGATAGCTCAGTGGTTTGAGCATTGGCCTGCTAAACCCAGGGTTGTGAGCTCAATCCTTGAGGGGGCTATTTAGGGATCTGGGGCAAAAATTGGGGATTGGTCCTGCTTTGAACAGGGGGTTGGACTAGATGACCTCCTAAGGTCCCTTCCAACCCGGATATTCTAGGATTCTATATTCTCAAACCATGCTGTAGCAGAGCCATGGCATTTCAAGGGCAGTTCTATTGTAATTACTAAGAAATAAGAATGCTAGATGGATTCGGACAGCAAATATTTTTAACCAAGCTCTGCAAAAAACCTCCAAACAACGGCTGCAAGTCACATGCATCCCATCTGTGCAGTGTCTTCAGAGACTACAGACATGGTTTGGCTGTCACAAAGTCAGTTGGCTTCGTAAGTGGCAAGAAAGGTGGAGTGGTACTTTCAGCGAAGAGGAGAAACGGCCTGAATGGCTTAACCTACCGTCTCAGCAAGAATCGTTCTGTACTGCTCACATTCTGCTTGTAAAGTGCTCTGCGCCTCTTCTGCTTCCTTTAATTTAAGCGCGGAATCCTGAAAGAAAAAGGAGTTTTATAGGGGGCCCCCTTCTCACCGTGCCCCCAAGAGCTGCTGCTAGATTTGATGTTGGTCTGTAGCTGCTAAGCCTTACACCAATGCCCACAGAAAGCAAGATATTTGGAGCATGGCTGTCCAGTGCTTACGAGATCACTTACAAGAGATTCTGTTTTAGCTGTCTGCTGCTCTAGCATTCCCAGACTCTTCTCCTTAAACTCCTGTAGCCACACCCCGTAAGCCTGATTAAACAAATAAAAACAGAGCATCAGTTGGTCTCTCTCATTCCTTCACTGGCGCAGCTATCTGCTCACCTTCCAATAGCATGAGAATATTAGTGCCGACCTGTTGTGGAACTACAGTGATCTGCGGGAAGAGAGAAAGCAGCGTCTGCTTTGTTTGCGTCTGAATTGCGCTAAGCTGCTGCTCCAAATCCTCCTGAAAGAGAAAACATAGGTTTTCATGAACTCAACTTAAGTCAGCACCTTAAGATCCCAGCTGTTCTCATTTCACCGAGGTCAATGGCATTATGCTGATTTATCCAAAGCTGAGGGCCTGGCCTTTGTTTTGCAGTCGATACTTCACTGCAGAAGAGGGGAGGGAAAAAGAACCAAAAACAACAAAACTTGCACAAATCTCCACAAGGCTAGTTACGCAAGAACAGAGGAGTCGAGTTCCCAGTCTGAGACGCCCATCTGATGAGGTCAGCATCCCGTGCGGTGATGGTGCACATCTCTATACGAGTCGGAAACGCGGCAATATTGACGAGCCATATGCATCATCTTCCTTTCATCATAACATTTACAGAACGTTACAACACTGCTACCTGCCCACACCATTGCCAGGGACACGCCAACATTGAGAGAGGAAAAACACCAACACCTCCGTACAAAGTTTGTTTTCACAGAATTCAGGCGGTTAAGTTATGGGAGACCGCTGTTGAAAAGATAATTTCACTGTAGCACTCAATAGTCTCTCTGCACTGTTCCTTCGCCATGCGTGGTAGTTGCAGGATCAAGCCCCAAGAGTAAACGATTGTGGCAAAGTTTTATTGGAAGAGCTGTAAGGGGTCAACATGCACAGAGAGTAATCACAAGGCTTAAACAGAATCTGTGCAAACAGAGAGATGCTGAAATTCAGTTTAGAAACTAACAGGTCCCTCATTCTGTAGCTGCTCCCCAGCAGCAGAGTCTGGCTCCAAAGAACAGCCCCCCCTTTGTTACTGATAGAGACAAGACTCACCTTCGCTTTTGTGGAAGAAAGCAACTTTTCTTCACGCTCTCTCTCAGCCGAGGCCAAAGCTTCCATTGCTTTCCAGTTCTTCTCGCGAAGACCCTGTCGGGACAGACGCACGCAGGAATAAGCCACACGCTGCCACGGAGACCACCACAAGGTTTGCTTAGCATGATGTTACTTGCTGCTATTGGAAGTTATGGATCCACATCACGGAGCTGCGGGGGGGGGGGGGGGGGCAGGGGGCAGATTCTGATGATCCCATTTAGGAAGCCAGATTTTGCTTAGGCTCCTAAATCTTGCGATACACCCTCTGCGTATGTGCCCATACACGTGGATTCTCACTGCAGTGGTCCGATACCTTAAGATAATCAGGTATGAACCTCATTATTTGCAGTCACAGCCCATCGAGTGTCCTGGCAAGGTGGGAAGGAAGAGGCCCGTTCGCCAACTCATCAGTACTTCCATTCCCAGCGGCTAGGAGCATCCCTTAAAGGCCTGCTTAAGATGCAGCTTGGCCTGCTTCAGTGGTTCACCCACTCCCGTGGCGAACTCCAGCCTTGTTCCTAGCGTTGCTTCACGGGATGGAGAGGGTACACGAAGCCCACAGAGGCAGCTTGGCTAGCTGGAATCCCTTCTCCACCTCCCCCACCCCCCCGCCCGGAGGGCTGCCAGGCCCAGACCGCAGCTTCGTTTGTTCCTCTGTCAGACTCCCCCACTTAGACTTAGGGCTTGTCTGCACTACCCGCCAGATCGACGGGCAGCAATCAATCCAGCGGTGGGTCGATTTATCGCGTCTAGTCTAGACGCGATAATCGACCGCTGAGCGCTCTCCCGTCGATTCCGGTACTCCACCAGAACGAGGAGCGCAAGCGGAGTCGAGGGGAGAGCGCCAGCCGTCGACTTACCGCAGCGAAGACACCGCGGTGAGTAGATCTAAGTGCGTCGACTTCAGCTTCGCTATTCACGTAGCTGAAGTTGCGTTTCTTCGCTCGACCCCGCACGGAAGCGTGGGCAAGCCCTTAGCTCTCTGCTACTTGGGAGTCAGCCAGCTTCTCTCCTAGCAAGGGCACAAGCGTGCGAACGCCACCCCAACAGCAGCCTAGGTGCCTCGGATAGAGACGAGCGTCTCTCAGGGCACAGAGAAGTTAGGCTTTGACTTGCCCAACCCTCCATTTTAAACTTTATTGGGCAACTTTTAAAACCCAATTGTTGGTCAAGCGCAAATCAGGGGCTTGTTCCATCAGCACAAGCCTGAACAAGAGCTCAGCTCGTCCAGTCACTCACGTTGTTTTTCATTTTCTGCTGCTCGATTATCTCTCTCAGCTCCATAGCTTCCTTTTCGAGCGAGGAGACCTGCTCAGCCTTCGCTTGAAGTCTGCAATGAAACAAGAGGGCGTGTTTGGAGCGGTGCTCTTCACCGAGTCATGCGCTCTCGGCAGTCATGATCAAATTTCCCCACACACCCCAGCGTGCTAACAGAACAGCTAAGTAGCGCCAGAAGTCCCTGCGGACCTCAGGGACACGCAGCCAGACTGTGCCAGCAGTAACAACATTCATAAACCGGTCGGGGAACACTTCAACCTCTCTGGTCACGCAATCACAGACATGAGGGTCGCTATCTTACAACAAAAAAACTTCAAATCCAGACTCCAGCGAGAAACTGCTGAATTGGAATTCATTTGCAAATTGGATACTATTAATTTGGGCTTGAATAGAGACTGGGAGTGGCTAAGTCATTATGCAAGGTAGCCTAACCCCCCCCCCCCCCCCCAAGACGTTCTGGTTAAACTTGGATTATTGCTGTGCACATTGTAAGATGAGCTATTGCCAGCAGGAGAGTGAGTTTGTGTGTGGGGTTTTTGGAGGGGGGTGTGTGTGTGGTGGTGGTGGGGGGGGGTGGTGGTGGTGAGAAAACCTGGATTAGTGCTGGAAATGACCCACCTTGATTATCATGCGCATTATAAAGAGAGGTTTCAAAGAGGGATGGGCTATTACCAGCAAGAGAGTGAGTTTGTATGTGTGTCTGGGGGGGGGGGGGGAGGGGAAGGGTGAGAAAACCTGGATTTGTGCTGGAAATGGCCCTCCTTGATGATCACTTTAGATAAGCTGTTAGGAGCAGGACAGTGGGGTGGGAGGAAGTTTTGTTTCATGGTCTCTGTGTGTATATAATGTCTTCTGCAGTTTCCACAATATGCTATGCATCCGATGAAGTGAGCTGTAGCTCACGAAAGCTCATGCTCAAATAAACTGGTTAGTCTCTAAGGTGCCACAAGTACTCCTTTTCTTTTTTCTTTTTAGCAGTAACATAGAATCATAGGACTGGAAGGGACCTCAAGAGGTCATCTAGTCCAGTCCCCTGCACTCATGGCAGGACTAAGTATGATCTAGATCATTCCTGACAGGTGTTTATCTAACCTGCTCTTAAAAATCCCCAATGATGGAGATTCCACCAAATATGCACCAGTGTTTTGGAGTCTCTCTTTATTTTAAAATAAAAATAAAACGAAGAAGATCTTTGCCCAAAGCAAATGGCAGACAGATTTTTTTGGGGGAGGACAGGATACAATTGCCCAAGTTAGAACCAGTTTGCTGAGTACAGTTATCTGTACCGATTCCCCTGTGTCGTCAGCTAATTAGACAGGAGAAACTGGCTAGGTGGGTCTTCAAAATGGGCACCAGGAAAGGAAAACAAGCATTCAAAACAAGAGTGCAATTTGTCAAGCTATGAACTCTGTAGGGTGAGACGCAGGACTTGAAACTGCTCTTAGCTCACCTCTGTCTGAAATTAAACTAGGCCAAGATTTTTCAAAAATGGCTACTGAGAGTGAAGGGCCCAAATCTTCAGAAACGACTAGTTACTTGGGTGCCACGGTTTCTGTCCGTCAGCTCGGTACCTTGAAGGGGGCCTGGTTTTCCCAGCAGCATCGGGCACCCACCCTTTTAAGGAGCTCTCAGATTACTAGTCACTTCTGAAAGCTTTGGGCCAAGGAACCTGGAGCTGCATGGAGACACTCAGGTAAGCGACTGGCGTGCTAGCAGCTCCCGTTGCAGTCAGGCCAGGGGTGTTCGTGGGCATAAAGCCAGTCTGAAAAGTCATTCCTATGGATTTATTTTCAGGAAGCCTGCCACTGGTTTAAATTTTAAGAGGGTATTGCTAAGTTGCTCTGATTGACGGGCAAACTTCATTTTGATTGACACAAACTTGGCCTCTACTTTAGTTCTATACAAGCTTCCCATTTTTGAGAGATGCTGCACAGCCCGTCAACTCTAAAACGCACCTTAGGTCTTCAGCTGTTCGTGCATTTGCAAGAAGTGTCACTTCAAAATGGACTAGCCGTTGGTGTAGGCCAGCGTGCGAATCAACATTTACATGGCCTACACCTGCCAGGAGTCAGCTAGAGCACTCCGTTTAACTTTGCCTTCAGTGACCGCAGACCAGAGACCGCACCCCATATGAGCATATGAACAGCTCACGGGAAAGTTGGGGGAAGGGAATCGCAGCCCTAACTCCTTTGGTGCAGCCTTTCAGCGCACGGATGGAGAGATCAGTACATTCACCAGTCTTACCTTAACTGCAGCTGGCTCAGTTCTGCTTGATTAGCTGCCTGAAAGTTAGACAGAGGTTGCCTTTAATACATGCATTATAAACACAGTACAGAACAGCTCCCCACCCCCTCTCCAGCACGCTTACGGTGCATGCAATGCTGTAAGTCACGCTTCATCCCAGGCCTGCTCTCCCCTTCAGATGTAGGGACCACCACCATGGCGCTGACCTGCAAGTCTGCGTCTTTCTCCACTTCCTTCGCGTGGCCTGCCTCCAGGAGAGCTTCAATGGATTTGATCCTCTCTGTGAGCTGCTCGTTTTCAGAGCTGGCTTCTAGCAGCTTCACTTTCAGGGTGCTCAGCTCCTCCGATTTACTTTTCACCTCCATTTCATAGGACAGCAGCTTGGCTTCAGACTCTGCCAGAGGAAGGTGGGTAGAGGAGACAGAGGCAAGTTAGATGTGTACAGATTCAAAGAGGGAGAGAGAACGTAGACGGCTAGAGCTAAAAAGTTAGCCCTACAGAGGACAGGGCTTTGGACCACAAGCACGTTTCAGACAGCAAGGTCCTGGGCAGACAGGTAAAGAACACGCGCAGCGAGACCAGGCAGTAGGGACGGTTATTTGCAGGCTCACCCGGAAGAATGCGCGTGTTTTATTGTAGCTCTCGCGTCAGTGACAGAGTGATGGATTTTTGACAACATGGCTGGCCAAAACACCCCACCTCAAGTATCGGCTTTAACCTGCCAGTCCTTGTGCACGATACAGCAGGGAGCAGCACACGCTTGCCGTCCTCTCGTGCAAGGGGGAGTGGAGGATCTACCGTGCCAAGAGCTGTGCCCCCCCCGAAGCAGGACTGTGCAGCAGCACCCCACATAAAGCAGCGAGTTCACCAGTGCTTCAGCTTTGAGAGTCAGACCCTTAGCACCACACCAGGCAGGACGGAGCCTCGAGAGGCTAAAACTGGGAATCTCCTGCCTTCTGGTGTCTTCATCATGGCTAGTGCAGCTGCCCCACTCTGGACCACCCCACCCGAGCTCCCACTGGCATTTCCCCACAAGAGGCCCAATTCTCCCCAATCTGCTCTCAGCACTTCCCCAGCAGCACCTGCAGGCCACCAGACAATCACCATTGGATTTCCCCAGCTCCCACTGGGCCTCTGGGAAAGGGCCAGCAGCCGAAACTCAGACACAGAGGCCCGCCCTGCTCCGCTTCAGAAAGGAACGTGCTAGCATTAGCGAGGCAAAGGCCGGCAGAGGGCAAAGTTTGAGCTCCAGGGCAGAGCATGCGCGCCCTCCTGGGCATCCCTGCAGCATCCTCTCACCAGCAATGCTCTGCTGCTGGTCCTTCGCCTTCTCCGTGTCCGCCAGCAGGTTCTTGTAGCTGGTCTGGGATTTGCGCAGCTCCTCGCTTACTTCATCCAGCCTCTTCTGCAGTGTCGCCTCCGTTTCTTTTTGAGAAGTCTGCATGAAGGAGAGGGGGGAAAAAAAAAAAAAAAAAAGAAGAGCATGCTAGACACTAAGCCAGGCTGGAGAGAGCAGCCCCACTGCAGGTCTGCCGGGTGCCGCCCTGTCTGAAACCCAGTCTTCTCCCAGCATTCTCCACGCAGGAAGCATTCACACGCACAGCGCTTGGATTGGAGGTATACAAGCCCCTCAGCGGTCTCCTCCTTCCCTCAGCTGGCAGCGTCGTTCTGTGTATAACCCCCCCACCATTCCCTAGTTTGGGGCCGTGCTTGTTACTGTATATTCCTAGGGCGAGATTTTTGAAGCGGGCCTACAATTTCCAACATGGTACAAGCCAGACAGCCAGGGATGCAAGCGCATCTCACCATACGTGCACAACCATGGTAATTGCACGTGCAAGTCAGGTGTGCACAGTTTGCACATCTGATATTTAGGGCTGGTCCAAAAAAAAATCTTATTGAAGAACGTTTTCTGTTGGGAAGATTCTCGATGGAGTGATCAGAAATGTTTGCTTGGTTTGAATGAGAATGTTTTTTTTCCAGTGAGGGGAAGGAACAGAAAAAATTCTCATTTCAAAGCAATGCATCTCTCTGGCCCTTAAGTTGCCTGGGGGTGATGGACCACTGTGGTGAGCCACCTTTAAAGTCAACCCCAAAGCTCCAGCTGGCACAGGACACAGCTGCTTACCTAGCCAGCGGGGTAGGGAGCATGGTCCGTGCTGAAATCTCTGCCCTGCATTCCCATTAGCTTCTGTGCTGCAAGCAATTCAAGGGGCTGGCGAGAGCCTTCTTAGCGTAGGCTCTGTCTATTTCGGTACCGACGTCTCATGCTTTACCCCATCCCCTCAGTTAGTGTGTTCTTGCTGCCCATTCTCACCCCTGCAGGGGGCAGGGTTCCCGGGCAGGGCATTTGCTCCCCATGGCAGGGAGGGCCTGCTTATTTTTCTTGCCAATGGCACACGCTAGATGTGTAGCTGAAGCACCCAGCCGCTACAGAATCCAGCCGGCTAGGAACAGAGTTACTCGATACGTTATTATGGTGAAGCGTGTTCGGCTCAGTGGAAATTTTCAGTGTGGTTTGGGCGGAGTACAATCCTTCCACATCAAGAAGTGTCAAGAGAAGGGCACGCATTGGCTGGCCCTTCATGGAGACACAGAAGCAAAGAATGTGATGATCACGCTAAAAGAGAAACTCTCTTTATTCCTCCTCCCCCTTTCCGACAACAGCCCCCAGTGAGGATAAAGTTATGGCAACCTGTGGCCAACACTCCCTTCCATCTGTCCCGTTCCTACAGCCATCAGCACGGAGGTAGATTTTAAAAGCACATTTCTCAAACTCTGAAAGCTTTTCAGAGGGATGACAACATTGTACAACTGCACAAACTTAGCTCAGATATTGGGCAACGCTTAAAAGTTCCTAAGTCACTTGAGATTGACTCAGTCTCCAAGAGAAGATCCACACACCCCCCATATATACATACCAGCCACGTTCACAGCTAGCTCTCTTTCCCTATAAAGATACCATGTCGCCTTAAACTAGCGTGATACAGAGATTATTCACTTAGAAATATTTCAGTCAGGTGCCCATTATTTTGTTAACATTAACGGATGCAGCAGGTAGGCAGAGTTGTAGATCATGCAGAGAGGCCAGTGTTACATGTCAAGAGGCCTGCGTTTGTCTGGTAGCCACGTGGCCCTCAAGCTTGCATGCCTGACCCCCTGGGGCCACATCAAAGGAGGTCCCTCCTGAGACTTGACCCATTCCCCAGTTCCGTTCACTCTTACTGCAGCCAGGTAAGCACACAGTTCAAAAGAAGTGTGCATGCTTCATACATGTACTAATGTGTATCGGGAGGAGCCTATTCTGAACTGCAAAAAGAATAGGAGGACTTGTGGCACCTTAGAGAGACTAACAAATTTATTTGAGCATAACCTTTTGTGGGCTACAGCTCACTTCATCGAATGCATAGAATGGAACATAGAGTAAGAAGATAGATATAGATACACACACACGTTGGAAGTTGCCACACAAACTGAGAGGCTGATTAGTTAAGATGAGCTATTGTCAGCAGGAGAAAAAAAAAAAAAAACTTTTGTAGTGATAATCAAGACGGCCCATTTAGACAGTTGACAAGAAGGTGTGAGGATACTTAACGTAGAGAAATAGATTCAATATGTGAATGACCCAGCCACTCCCAGTCTCTATTCAAACCCAAGTTAATATGGTTTGCGTATTAATTCAAGTTCAGCAGTTTCTCGTTGGAGTCTGCTTTTAAAGCTTTTCTGTTGCAAAATTGCCACCCTTAAATCTTTTACTGAGTGGCCAGAAAGGTTGAAGTGTTCTCCTACCGGTTTTTGAACGTTAGGATTCTTGATGTCAGATTTGTGTCCATTTATTCTTTTGCGTAAAGACTGTCCGGTTTGGCCAATGTACATGGCAGAGGGGCATTGCTGGCACATGATGGCATATATCACATTGGTAGAGGTGCAGGTGAACGAGCCTCTGATAGTGTGGCTGATGTGATTAGGCCCTATGATGGTGTCCCCTGAATAGATATGTGGACACAGTTGGCAAGGGGCTTTGTTGCAAGCATAGGTTCCTGGGTTAGTGGTTCTGTTGTGTAGTTGCTGGAGAGTATTTGATTCAGGTTGGGGGGCGGTCTGTAAGCGAGGACTGGTCTGTCTCCCAAGATCTGGGAGAGTGAGGGATCATTCTGAACTGGGAGCTATCAAAGATATAAAACCACATCTCAGGAGAGAGGAGGGAGTTTACAGCAGAGCAATATGAAGGTTTCTGTGAGAGCTGTAACGTGATATGGGTCTCGGCTACCATGAAGCTGGGATTTCCTGCTGTTGCTGAACGCACGCCAACATCATTTCAGGAGATAGTGGCAGCCAGCCACCTCTTTAGGATTCATGGCCTAACTTCCCTGCATGTCATCTGTGCATGTGAGTAAGAAGCAATACCGCAAGTCTCCCCTTTAAATCGAACTACAGCCTGAGAATCGATATTTTTGACTATGAGGCATTACTGGGTCCATACACTGCGCGCCATGAATCCACAGCTCTTATATTGACACCCAGCACTGTAGTGTTTAAGCGCCTCCCATGCGGTAACAAAACCAGCCACCAAAAAACTAGGAACAGGAAAAAAAAAAAAAGGAAAAAAAAAAACACACCACATTCCCCATCAGTAATGCAAAACCAGTTTTCTCACCTGTCTGCAGGTAAACAAGCTCTGACAGAGCAGAGGTTGCGAGAGACAGAGTGCAAGGTCCCTGTTGCGTGAGAATTCTGGTGCACTTCATATCATGAACCCCCTCAGACGAGAGACACATTGCCGGTAAGTTTCAGAGTGGAACTATTTTTATGATGCTCCTGTTATCAAGCGGACGGCAATCATTGTCCTAGGGCACCCGAGTCGTGTGTCACTTTGCCCTGCTCTGTGCTGCAGTGGCACTTGGCTGCGGCACAGCTGGGTTGGACATTTATATGGCTGAGAATACGCAGAGAGTTATAAACCCTCATGCTCCAGGGTGTGAGCCAGCCTCTGGAGTACTGGGGGTCAGGAGGGAATTTTCCCTGGGGGCAGATTATCTCCCAATTGCCTATACAGGGCTTCTTGCATCTTCCCCTGAGGCATCTGGTGCCGGCCCCTGTCTGAGGTGGGATACAGAAATAGGAGAATTCCTGGTATGGCAGTTTTACGTGAGGGCAGCACTAATGTGCCAGACAACTTCTGACCAGTGTCAGGTATCTTCAGCAGCACTCAGTGTTAAACCCCCATTACACTAATAGTGCTTTTAGTTTGTTTGACCTCATGTCAGGCTAGGCTTGTCTTTCTGGTGACAGCCGACGCTCTCTGGGACAGGGAAGAAGCTGCAGGGGTGAAGGCAGCCAATGGCCAGTTTACTGACCACCAGTTTCCATCAGAATAGAAAGAGACCTGGCTATGTGGTGTTAAGGCTGATCAGATCAACCCTAGGTTTATCATCAACTGGATTTTTGGTGTCCTGAGGAATTTGTTTTTAAATGGAGATTCTCTCCCTCCCGCCCCCGCATATCTCATGCTTCTTACCACCCTTTGAGCTTCTGTCAGTGATGCAATATGCCCAACTTGTAAGTCTATGGTGTATAGGCTAACATGGGGGTGAGGGAAAGGGATGTGAAGAGGTGGATTTTTCAGCAAGAAATAGGCCCAAGACGATACTCTTCTATATCAAGAAGCCTTTACCAAACCTTAGTCTAAATATTCCATGTTATTAGCTACTCGTTTAGCAATTACAGCTGGGCAAGAAATTGTTCCCCATCCCGCACAAGCCTGCTGTAGGGAAAATATGTTTCTGTCCAGAACTGTGACAGGAAAAAAAAAAAAAAAAAAAAAAGTCACCAATTTTCGTGAGTTGAAAATCCAAAATCATCATTTCATAGAAGTAGTTTGTTTTGCTTTGGGCCAAATTTCTTTTTAAACCAATTAGCTTAACATTTCAAACCCGCTGTTTTGAATCAGAAATATTTCATTTCTAAAAGGTCGAAATGGAACAACGTTTGGACCATTTCTCCCCGCCACCTCAGTGGAAAAAAATCATTGAACCCAACACCCTCTCCCGCAAAGCTTCCATTTTGGCTAATCAGTATTTTGACTGACAGACATTTCATCCAAAAACTCTCAACCAGCTCTAACTGGAATAGCACCCACTGCTCCACAACTTAATTAGGACCCTGCGGTGCCGCACGCTGCACAGACAGCAAGAAACAGCTTTGGTTCGAAACAGACAATGCCATCTTTCCCCTACGTTTTATCCCCATTTTACAGAAGGGAAACTGAGGCATGGAGCTTTACATGACTTGCTCAAGGTCAAACAGCCAGATCTCCAGAGTCCCAGTCCAATGCCTAACCACAAGACCACCCTTCCTCTGTGTAAGCAACAGCTACAATAAAGGTAGCTACTTCAGAGAAGAAAGTCACATGACTAGAAGAAAAACAAAACAGTGGTTTGTTGGCACAGTGCTGACCTGGAGCTGGCTGATTTGTTTTTCATACGCAGCGGCCTTTATCTCCAGGTTCTTTTTCTGTTGTTCCTCCTGATGAAGCGTCTCCGATTTTTCAGACAGCTCTTTCATTAGTTTACTGCATTCCTGCCGCAGCTTGGCTAGTTCTGCATTTTGCCTGGACAGATAGACAGACAAATCAGTTACATTTCTGTATAGACTCATACTATTCCAGCTCAGTGGGACTGGAGTTATCTCATCAGCCTCAATCCCACACTTGCATAGGTGCTGGAACTAGGGGTGCAGCCACACCCCCTGGCGTGAAGCGTTTTCCATTGTATGCAGGGTTTACACTTTGGTTCAATGGCTCTCAGCACCCCCACTATATAAACTGTTCCAGTGCCCCTGTACACTTGAAACATATTTTTACTGCATTCCTTCAGATGCAAATATTTAGAGACACGTCCTTTTCCTTATTCTTTTCCTGCTTCCCCAAATGTGTAATTTCCTTCATAGGAGAGAACCTCTTCAGCAAGAAAAGTCACTATGAAGTTAATAAGCCCCTTTTCAAAAGATGGAGTTTCATTCTTAGGATGTAAAAATCGGAGGATTTATCTTCAGAACATAAAAAGGAAGTGCTCTAAGCATTTGGAGTTGAGTCAACAATTACTTTAAAGCTTTTATATAAAAACTAAATAGTCAATGATCTCCTATTTTAAAGAGAAGCTTGTTTAGTATGCACTGGCTAGTTCTTGTTTCTCTGTTGTTACTCTTCCTTTTCTCTTATTCTACAGCCAAAAAAAATTAGGAGTTTTTTTAAACCCAATTAGGAAGTACAAGATTTTCCATCAATCACATATGCAATGTTATTTTAAATCAGGGTAGATAATTAACTAGGGTAGGTTAGATCTAGGTTAGATAGACACTGCAGAGCAAAGAGTGAAACCGAACAGTACAATTTACCTGCACTAAACAAGACACCTATGGTTTGCCAATCTAGTGGGCCCTTCTGGACTGGAACTCTATGAAACTATAAAGCTAGAAAAATGAGCCAAGTTCAATCACCGAATTGAAACCCTCAAAGACAAAGAGCCCCATCATAATGCATGAGCCAGGAGTGTGTCAGTCTTCACAGATGGCAGCTAAACTGAATTTTGAATGTTACTTCAGAAAATGATATTTGAGTGCCGAGTGTTCTGGAGTTGGGCTCAATTCAAGCACTGGTTAGGTCAGACGGAGGAGTTTGATCATTTACACCACAACTGAACTGCGCCCTAATTCAGTGAGAATGAGCAGTCTGCTCCAGAATTGGCATGATGGGGTTTGGGAAGGCAAGCATTTTGCAATGCATCGGTAATAATGCTGGGTGGAAAGTGGGTTCCCACCCACAGAAGACTGACGGGGTTTAATTTAAAAAAAAAAAAAAGAAAAGAAAAGAAAATGCTGCCCTGGTGCCTCCTGGGAGTTGTAGTTTGGGTACCTCATGCTCACACTGTCCTCTGGGCCATGCTCCACAATCAGACTACATCGCCTGGAGTGTCAATTTTACTTCCTATCAAGGGAAGGCTGTGCATGAATAGGGGCACAGTGACCATGTGCTTTTCCAGCTGAAAACACTGATTTAACACTCCCCACGCGCCCCCCCCCAAAAAGCAGACACTTTCATCAAGAAAGCTGAGTCATGCAAAACAAAACCTGATTTCAAAAAGACAGATGATTCAACAGAAAGCTTGCCACCAGCTCTAACCGGCAGAAAGATGGGGAAGCCTGGAGCATGCCCTACTTTCGCGGGCATTAGATGTGCCCTGGGGTGGTAGGGGGGTTGGATTTTTGGAAGGGAGGAAGACAGTGTAGTAAAGCTACCCTGCATGACCCATGTCTTGCAGCTCACATCCGTGTATTCACCAAAACACATTTTCTTACTTGCTCTCCGTCTGGCTCGTGGCTTGGTTCAGAGCATCCCGCAGGATCGAGTTCTCCTGCTGCAAGCGAGCCAGCTGGGTGCTGGGGCCGTTCTCAAGCTGTTCTTGAAGAGTCCGAATCTGGAAGAGCAAGGACATCAGTACACGGGGACGCCTCCCATGGCATGCTGGGCCCAAGACTACGGCAACAGCTTTCCTTTCTTTAAAGTCACACACCGAAACCATGTTTTTCCTTGTCCCACTTGTACACGGTAGCAAAAGCCTGGCTTTCTACAGATGTGCCCTTCTGCCCCCAAACACCTTGCCCTCTTAAAGCGTCTTCCCTTTTTATTACATCTTTTACTGTATTGGTTATAACCAAACGCAGAGCCCAAAATAAAGCATGTGAGAAAGGGGGAGGACATTCCCGCCCACACCGAGAAACCACTGAGCGGGGGGAAAATCTGTGACAAGAGCTAAATCTTAGGCAGTTCCTGTGAGAGCCTTTCACCCCTCCTCCTCCCCTAACCCTACCACAAGTTAGTTAGTTTGGAAAGGTATTTTTGGAGGGAGAGGGGAGGGGAGGGGAAATGGGATGCCACTTTCTCCAGCTTCAGAAGGGTTTATAAAGTTACTTTGGTCCATTCTGGCCTTAAACTCTGTTAATCCTAAAACCCAAGCAGGGACTTCAGTGGTATTTCCTTAGAAGTACAGCTGTGGGAAATATTCAGATGTTAATGCCACTCACACTAAACCTGGGGTACAATGTGGCCACAGCTTCAGCCATGCCAAAGCAGGTGCAGTCGGGGTCCCTTCGGGGTTTTGAATGAAGTTTACCTTATATCTCCAAGGAAACTGAGCCCTGCAAACCAATCTCTGCTCCCAATGCTGCCAGACTGCAGATTAAGTCTAGTAGGAGAGCCTGTGTTTTGAAGCATAAAACGCGTCTCCTACCTTTCCTTGCAACTGCTGGGTTTCATTCACATGATCCTGGTAACTAGCCTGCATGCGAGCTTGCACGGCAGTAATCTCTTGTTCACGTGCCAACAGCTGCTCTTTCAACTTGGTTTCAACAGTGACCATCTTGGCCTTCTCAGCTGCAAGCTCCTTCAAGAAGAGGAGACGCTTTTAATTCTCAGCAACTTTTCTTTAAAAAAAAAAGACATCTTACAATCTAAAACATTTAAGTGCTCAGCAATGTTATAGCCAGAGGTCATCCATCCAATTCCATGCTGACCCAGCATTAGCAAGCACCGTTGATCTGTATTACTCAACTCCAACAAAACCTTATGTTTGTTTCTGAATTTTGGTTTGAGTGCTGTAGCCACTATTGCTCCACATTAGGCCAGCTAAGAGAGAGGAGTAAGATCCTAGAGTTTCTCCAGATCAATAACCTTTCTATTACATACACGTGTCCAAGCGGGAAAGCCACATCAGAAGGCAGCACCACTGTTCTTTTGTTGTTTCGCTGTCCTATTGCACTATTCTGCTCCATTAACTCGCACGGGTCACAAGCAGATTTTGTGACACCAGCTAGGACGGGATTCGAGAATATTTGCAGGGTGGTTGGCTAATGAAGGACAACAAGAGAGGGGAGAATTGTTGCTCAATGTAGATTCTGGAGTCTCACACACACACCACTTATTAAATCAGGTCCAGACCATGGCTTAGCCTGAAGAGGAGGTGTAAGGGCTTGCTTCTTGGCTTTCAGCTTTAATTAGAGCAGGAGGAGTTGAAGTTTGGTTCCAGAGTGCAAGATGGTGGAGGCACTGGCGTGGGGCCAGGGATGGGTATCCCTCTGGCGACAGTGAAGACACTACACCGAAATGTTCGTGTTCACTATTTGCAAGGAGAGGAGAAGAATCTCCATGATTAAGGTGGATATACAAGAGTTTGGTTTTTTCCACACTTCTCCCAGTTACAGCCAATAACCCACCTTGCTATTACATAGCGATTTTGGGAGCCTAAGAGAGGTGACTGATTTTGACCTGTTCTGGTCCCCATTGACTGCACAGCCTCAGAAAATATTTGCATTAGAAGTCAGCACTAGACTTTCAGATCTCGGCTGGATTTTGGAGGGAGGCTTCCACACTAGCTCAGAAACAGTACGGTGTAACCACACGAATTCAACTCATTTGGATTTAAAAAGCATCCTCCTTCCAGCGAAGGATAGCAAGGCCGTGCTCAGTAGTTTTACACTGAACATGCACGAAGTTGCCTCAGATCCACTGAGCTGTGCAGAATTCTCCCCCAAACAAAGAAAACAAAGTTTGTTGGAATTTTGCAGAAGGCATTTTTCTGGATAGCCACAGCTCTGAGAGTGTGTGACAGGCTTCCATGATGAGCTCTTTTGGACAGGGACTGTCTTTTTCGTCTCTGTTTGTACAGCACCCAGCCCAATGAGATCCCTAGGTGCTACCACACTTCAGATCGTAAACGTGCCTTGTACAGAATCAGCGTCACACCAGAAATGAGCTCTCTGAAGAATTTTACATGCCAGACAGATTTGAGAGCCCACGGAGAAACACTGGCAGCAGGGGAGAATGTCAAATAGACACTTTCTCCATCTTCCAGGCTGAAGCCAACGTGAGCGGTCCAGGCTGCAGGGAATGCAGGAGACCATGCAGTCCTCACCTTAGTGAGCTCCCTCAGTTTGTTTCTGGCAGCAGATGCATCCTCTTGTTCAGTAGCAAGTTGCTTTTCCTTCTCTTCCAACTGACGTTTCAGAGTGGTAACCGGGTCCCCTTTCTGAGTCGCCTGTGAAGAGACCACATGTTATTTGCGCAATCCACCTCGTAATCTCTTCTTCCATCAGGATAGGAAAGATTAGCAGAAACTTGTGCCTAAACTGCCAAGTGCAACAGCAAGGAAGCAAACTCAGTAAGAATGCAAACACTAGGGTGGAGAGAGCATGCAGAAGGTGGTTTCTAGCCAACCCTAGCTTAATCTCGTCACACGGGGGAAGGGCATTTCCCATTGGACAGCCACACCGAAAAGTCACGCAACAACAAAACTACACAGCCAGATCCTCGGCTCGCAGAACTCTGCTGACGTCACCAGCAGATAAGAAGAGACCTAGACAGCCCTCCGCACATGCTGGATTTTAAGGGGATGCACCACGGAAGGACTTTAGAATTGCTGGCGCCAAGGCAAGTGTTAATAAAACCTAGCGCTGATGTAGCCCTGTGCACCAGTAGATCTCAAGGCACTTGACAAAGGAGATCAATAGGAGATCATTTTGCAGATGGGGACACAGACAGGGGAAGTGACTTGTCCTGTAGAGCTGGGAACAGTCTCCAGGACTTCTGAATCCCAGTCCAGCGTCCTGTCCACTAAGCTGCACTGCCTCCCCTCACTCAGCATTCTCCCCCTGCTGACCTCAAACCGATGGAGTTTTCCTTTAATCTCTGCAGGCAATGCTGGGGTTCGCTCTCGCTGGAGAAGCAGGGTCTAGAGAGATGAGTAGTTCTAACTACGAGGACAGTTTGGTGCCACAGCATGCCAAGGAACAAAATCCTGTCGTCTCAGTCCCGTGAGGTATGTGCGCCAATGCAGGAGTCCTCACAAGGCTTCTGACGCCCAAGGCATAACCATCAGGCCTTGGCACTATATAATCCTGGAACTCAGAGCTTCCCTTACTACGTTTATGGAACAGATGGGTGCTTTGAGCAGCCAACTATAGCCGCTGCTGAGAAACACGCTCTCTTCTGACTTTAAGGACATGTTACAGAAAGGGAGAGTTCTGCAAAACTGATTTACACTCAGGCAAGACAAGTACGTTATATCTGAAGAGCTGGGGCCAGACCCTCAATGTGTGTAAGTCACCACAGCTCCATTCCTTACACCGGAGCGGATGTGGCCCCCTCCATCTTCTGGTGGCATTCTACATGCATCTGAATTTAACATGCACACACAATTAAGGTAGAGACAAACGACACCATGTGGTTAGCGTTGGTTCTCCCTTCGTTATACAGAAATCAGTGATTGAGCTTTTTGTAACTAGAGTTACAGTACCGTATGCCAGGTGTCCTGAACGCCTGCTTTATCCGTCAGGATCTCAATGAGCTGCTGAGCCTCTCCCTCGCTGAAAACCATGCTGCTAATGGTGGAAACCAGGGTCTTGTATGGGAGGTAGAGGGGGCCATCAGCATCTGTAGGAACTAGAGAGGGAAAAGTGAGAGATTCACATAAATCATTGAATTATCCGCAGCTGAACACCAGGGGGTTCTCACATTCATATTTATACAGATTTAGTTGAACTGGTGCAAGTCCCTGTGCAGACACACTTGTTTTGGTTTAAGAGCCTCTCATTACACTAGCTGAAACTGTTCCTAAACTGACTTAAGCTAAACCAAAATAAGTCTGTCTTAAATTAAATCAGGATCCACGCAACAGCCTTTTGCATGGGTTTAACAGAGATTTTTTTTTAATTAAAAAAAAAATCCACTTCAAGTTGTACTGCAAAATTAGTAACAAGGAAGACTGATGGCACACGCAGTTCTCAACATCCACCTAAACTGGTTCACGAGACTAGTCAGCCACCGCATCTATTATCTTCTAGCCCAAAAAGTAATAAAGTCATCGTTGTCTCTCTTACTAACACATTTACCTAGTTCAGGGGTTCTCAAACTGTGGGTTGGGACCCCAAAGTGGGTCAGGACCCTGTTTTAATGGGGTCGCCAGGGCTGGTGTTAGACTTGCTGGGGCCAAAGCTGAAGCCCGAGGGCAACCTTCAGCTCAGGTTACCAGCCCCCTTCTTGAGGCTGATGCCTTTGGGCTTCAGCTTTGGTCCCCCCACCCCAGGGTGGCAGGGCTTGAGCTTTAGCTCCCCCTGCCTTGCCCAGAGTGGTGGGGCTCGGGTGGGCTCAGGCTTCGGTGCCCCCTCCTGAGGTCATGTAGTCATTTTTGTTGTCAGAAGAGGGATGCAGTGCAATGAAGTTAGAGAACTGCAGACCTAGTTAAAACCTCACAGACCACAACTTTATAAAGTGACATTTAAGAGACTAGAGCTGAATGAATTTCAGACACACCCAGTCTAGGTTAGTTTTAGTTCCATGCTCCAGCTCTGGGATTCTAACACAGCCGAATCATTTAGAAACCTTCAGGAAATCAGCATCTTTAGCTAGTCTGCACACAGTGAATGATGAGGCCACAGCACGTGGGCCATTTGCAGATATAGTCTGGATTTCCAGAGTGCTGGAAGTTCACAGAAATGTTCTCAGCTCCAGTAATTATTGGTGCAAGAATCTTCAGACATAGCATAGATGGAGAACTACGTAGTTGTGAAAAAATGCCATTTCTCAAGATTCATCTTCTGAAGTGGCATCACCTCCCCAGCCGGCAGTTTCTGTAGTCCTGCAACAAGTTGTATAATGCTGTTGTGACCGAGATCTACGGTTAGTTTAGGGCAGTGGTTCTCAACCGGGGGTACGTGTAACCTGGGGGTACGCAGAGGTCCTCCAGGGGATACATCAACTCATCGAGATAGTTGCCTAGTTTTACAACAGGCTACAGAAAAAGCAGTAGCAAAAGTCAGAACAAACTAAAATTTCATACAGACAATGACTTGTTTATACTGCTCTATATACTATACTCTGAAATGCAAGTACAGTATTTATATTCCAGTCTGTTTATTTTTATAATTACATGGTAAAAATGAGAAAGTCAGCAATTTTTCCAGTAATAGTGGCTGTGACACTTTTGTATTTTTATGTCTGATTTTGTAAGCAAGTAGTTTTTAAATTAGGTGAAACGTGGGGCATGCAAGACAAATCAGCCTCCTGAAAGGAATACAGTAGTCTGGAAAGGTTGAGAACCACTGGTTTAGGGGGTGGATGAAATCATAGTTTATAGATCTTTAAGTGGTTTGGACTCTAGTTTAGACAAATTAAGATAACCAGTTATTGCCAAGGCCTCTTGTATTCTGCAGAAATCTAGATCTAAAGTCCTGCACCATTTCATATAACTCCTCCCCGTACAGACATTCTTATTCTGGAATAGCTATTCCACTCAGCTCCCCAGTGCGAACAAACCTCAGCCTGTCACTTTATATTTCAGAACCATTAAGACATGGGGCAGTTCATATCTTGCATCACCACACAGGTTTAGACTCTATTCACATTTCCCAAGTTCAGTACAACCGGGAGGTCTAGATGCTGGAGTGCATGTCACCACCACCAGGGGAAATATGGCTCTTGTTCATCCACACAGCAGCTGTTCCCCATTAAAATAGTGGGGTCTCAGACAGCTTCCAATTAACTGCATTGGGTCCTTCTGTTTTAGGTCCTGGGTTCAAGTCACACTGCTGATTCAAGCAGGGTTAATGCCACAAGAAGCACCACGGACTACATGAGGCCCTGTTTATTGCTTCAGTTTGCTGGTACAGTACTGCGCCCCCACCAAACACACATCCAGATAAAGAGTTGACTTGTTGAACTTTGTCTGCATTCATTCCATTCTGCAAGCACAAGCATCGAACACATCTGGCAAGCAAAGCTGAATCTGACCTTAAGCTTCAGCAGACAGACCAAAGGGATTTTGGCTTGATATTTTGTTTATCTAGTTTTATCAAACTCAGTGTTTTCTCTAAGCATTAGAATAACACCACTAGTCTTGCTGGAAAAGAATTTCAGATGGTTTCTTTATATAGGAGCATTGCAGCAAACAGCTCGGGATCCAAGTGTTAAATCGCAGCAAAATTATGTCACAGCCCAGAAGCCTTTTAAAAGGCGAGGGACTGCAGAACTAGTGACTGCATGCCAATAGCTTCGGGGAAGGGTTAAAAAGAAATTCTGGAGACCCCGCAGCCCAGCAAGAACTGGAGAAGAGAAGACGGGGGAGCAGAAAGCAGGGACCCCGCCCTTCCCCCTCCGCCCAGCAGCGAGGCTGGGAGTGGGAGGAACAAGAAAGCGATTGTTGATCTGGGAACAGGTTCTGCAACCCACCAAGGCCCTCAAAAGTTGCCCCAGCCAGTCCAGAAGACCCCCTACCCCAGGGAGTCCCAGCCCAGATCAGTGTATGGGGGAGGAGCTTTCTCCTCCCCCCCCCCCATGAAAAAGTAGGGTTGGGCCCAGATAGGTAATGGAGGGGGTGGGGGGAGAAGCAGGCCACAGAGCGGTCTGCAGGATAGGGCTGCCACCAGGCTCGCCCCTTTTCTGAGGCCACTGTCCTGGGAAATCTCAGACTTTAAAGGCCAGAAGGGACCATCGTGAGCTGACCTGCACCTCGCAGGCCTCAGAATACACTACCAGCTGCCTGGCTTTAGGGACTCGGGATCATGCCCCTGGTTTTGTTCTTCAAAGGTGGCAACCTTCCCACAGGGACAGGGTTAAACTGATCGGGATGGGGGGGGGGGGAGGGGAGGGGGAAGAAGAGGAGATCAGTGAATGAGGGGAGAATTTGAGCCGGAGGGGCCAAGTGTTGACAATGGGAAGCAGCCAGAGAACAGGTATTCCCCAGGCCAGTCTGGCCCGGCCGTTCCCTGTGCTCCTCTCCTCTTGCTCCTGAAGCATGAGCTGCCCAAGCACTGGCAGGAGCTGATCTTCTCCTTCCTGGCCATGCTCTCTTTCCCCGTGAGCCCTCCCGTCGGAGGTCAGCGCAGCTGGGGCAAGAGGGCCGTGCTGGCAAGAAGCAGGGCTGCTTCAGAGATCACCCCTCGGGGCAGAGTGCAGCACTCAGGAGAATCCAGCCGCACCAGGAGCGGAGAAATAAGCGGGCGACCCACCTCAGGAGAGCCCCAGCCAGCACAGGCGCACGATGGGGCAAGAGAGCGCAAGGCTCCAGGGAGACACGCAGCAGCACCCGTTCGGGTGAAGGCCAGGGGGTGCTCAGCAGAGCCGTGCGTCAAGCAGGCCACAGGGGTCAGGAAGGAAGAGGCACCAGTGGGCACGTCACACAGGGCAGGAAATTCTTCACAGCCCTAAGCTATGTAGCTAGGGCAACCTAAGTGTTAGGTGCAGACCAGGCTTAAGTGATTTGCCCAAGGTTACACAAGAAACCCATGGCAGAGCAGGGATTTGAACCCAAGTCTTAGGCTAGTGCACTACCACTGGGCCATCCTCCTTCCATTTCCCCGTCTCAGCTTTGAGTTTAACTAAAAATCATCAAAAACTCGTCTGGCTTGGACTGAATAGCCATCCAACGCCCATAACACCTTGTCTTCCCGTTACACCGACAGACGTGAAAGAAGTGACAGTTCTCAATCCTCCCTACTTTGCTTCACAGCCAATGAGGCAGCGAGCCTCTGGCCACTTTCAACTCTCTTGTGCTTTCAGTGTCACGTCTAGTTGGCACTGTGGAGAATTCTTCTTCAACAAAGCATGGGGAAGAAAGGTGATCCAAACCGAGAGGAGATGGACCTCTTACTAGCTGCTACTACTTCTAGCAAGCATCCAGAGCTTAAAATATTGGTTTTGTTCCATCTTCAGTTTTAAGGCAGGGGACAAGCACACCCAAAAATCCTGTATTTTTGGGGAGCATGAGGAGAATGAGGATGGAGAGTCACCGGTAGTCCCCACACCCAAAGAAACCGATGCTAGCTGTCTGTTTTTAGGTAGGGGCTCTGACATTACAGAGAGCTGTAGAGAGGTTTCAAAATAGCCAGACATTCCTCTATCAGAGTTAGATAAACGTTACAGCCCTCCAAAAGTGAGGAATGTGGACTAAAAGCTTGATACCAGATGAACCGTGTTTTTGTTTAGGCATTAAATACTTAACGCTGAGAAGCCAAGAACTTTTCAAACCCACATGGGCATTCAGCAGCACTAACGCACACAGTAACGCTAATCCTGGTTTGAAACTTGGAAGGTTGCTGATCCTCCAGGACGACAGGGCTAGCTTTAGGCCTACCCCTTGCATTTTAAGTTTGCACCTTTCGTTGTGTCTCTGTTTTAATGATAAAGAATCTAGATGCATACTAACTTCTGCTCAGGTTCTGTTGGAACTCATGGGTAAGGAAGAAAGGGGCAAAAATGCACTACACACAAGGGGTGAAAACATAGCCCCAGTTCAAGTCAATGGCAAGACTCCCATGGAGTTAATGGAGACAGCATTTCACTGGGTCTTTGTCCACAGTTAAGAGATCAAAGGGATAGTAGTATAATAGCTGGTGCACTTTCTGCTTCCGAACACCGAGGTCCTGATCCGTCACATGACAGTTTTGCTACCTCTTTTTGCCCTCCCAGTGGATTTACAGCAGTCTTACATGTAAGACTAGCAGACACTTCAGAATGAAGTGTCATTCTCAGGTTTTAAGAGGAAGTGGGGAAGCCTGAACGTTAAGATTCCAACAGCAGAACTGTTGCACACGCTAAGCAGAATGGAGGATACTGCACATGCCCAGTGTAATTTATTACTGGTCAAACCAGAAAAAGGAAACAATGCTACCAGCCTCTTCAGTATTGAGGAACGAAGAAGAAATACTGCCTTTCCTGAACGTTTACTGCAGTCAAGAGAGTCTCAGAAGCCAGAATTCTCTGACCTATTCCTTCGCAGTGTAGGCTCAGTGGACACCAAAATAATCTGAAGACAAAGAAGTAAGCCAATAAGAATTTAAAGACGTTCTAACTTCCTGCCTCTCCAAAGCATGTTTGTGCTTTGCTTCCTTCCAGTTACAATTTAATTAGAGGAGGAGTTCCTGCCGTGCACAGTAACCAAATGTAAAACGTTCATCCTCTCAGACAAAACCCAGCTTGCTTTCTGGATACAGAAGGATAAGGTGCTCCTTCTTTAGCTATGTATAGCAGTCTGCTAGCAGTACTCAGCCTTTGCATGGGCAGGTCCACCTTAGTGGGATTGCTTTCATTACAGAGGTTGTCAACCAACTAGCCTGATCACCTTCAGGATAAAAACGCAACAGGCACCTGTCCCTTATGAGGATCAGTAAGAAACAATCCACGCATGCCCTCTACCTTCAGGCTTGCTTCTTACAAGGTGGCACAATGTCTAAGCAGGGGTCTCCCCCTTTCCTGGGACAGGTAGAAGAGAGAATACAAGTCTCCCCATCAACCCCCTCGTTCTGCATTCGTGCAGGTTTTCAAGGTGTTCAGGTACCTGCGATGAGCATGTTACAAATACCTACATGACTTAAGCGGTCAGACTCAGGCATTCAGATCCAAGGAAATAGACTCAAAGACTTTGAGGCCAGAAGGGACCATCATGATCATCTAGTCTGACCTCCTGCACGTTGCAGGCTGCAAAACCTCACCCGCCCACACAAAACAGGAAAAAAAAAAAAAAAAAAAAACTCAGAGTGAGAAGCCAGCTCCAAGCACACAGACGCACCAACACAAGATGCTATATTTTAAAAAAAAGAGGCACTGAATCAAGAAATGGAGGCTGTGGTCGAGTTTCACAGAGAGGAACCCAAGCCACTGAGGCTTTCCCAGTCTAACAAGAGCGCCACACACGTAACCAGCCCTTCAAAACCAGCCTCCCGCGGCAACACAGCCATTTCGAGGGAAGTCCACAGCGGAGGAAGGGGGCGTTCCCCCTCTGTGCCTCACGCGACATACCCATGCTCAGTGTCCCCACCACATAGTGGCTCTGGTGACTTGCCGTAAGGACACTTGCAGGAGTCAAATACTTACTCAGCTCGCTCTTCTTCTTGGCCACAGCCTTCTTCTTGGCAGCTCCATCGTGCTTTGGCTCTTCTTGGGTTACCAGAGCTTCCGCTTTTTTGACAGCAACAGAATTAACTATGGGAGCACTTTGTAGCGTGCCGACCGGTGGGACAGCCACAATGGGCACTTCTTTGGCAGCTACCTCCAAGACTGGAGAAGATTTTGAGACAGCGACTGATGGAGAAGTAACAAGTGGGGGAGCTGGCTCAACCTTGGCCACCTTCTTTTCCTTCTTCTTCTTGTCTTTAGGGGACGGGGCAGGTTTCTCCTTCTCCTGAGGGGGAGCTGAAACCGCCAGAATAGGAGACTCAATGATCACTGGTTCACACATCGCAATAGGTTCAGGGTCTACTTCCTTGGGAGAGTCAGTCACGTCCTGAACCAGCTCCTGCTCAGGTATTTTCCCATTCGGTTTCTCCTCTTTTTTCTTGGCCCTTCCTTTCTTCTCAACAGGTTTCTCTTTCTTTTTCTTCTCCACTTTGTGCTGCTGGGTTCTCTCGAGCTCCTTGCGTTGCTTAGCCAGGGCTTCCTCGTAAGAGGTCTCCTTCATGGAGAAGGTGGACACCAGGAAGATCCCAATAGCTGAAATCACCATGAAACCGCCAAAGACCATAACACCCAGCGTCTGAGGATCGTACAAATCCATCCTGGCTTACTTCTCTCTATCTGCAAGAGGCAAAAACAAGAGTTAGTGCCAAGATACAGCTTCCCAGCACCAGATCTGTTGCAGTGGAAGTGGGGAGCGGGGGTACGTGTGTGCATAAGTAACACTTGTTTTTATTACAGAGCCACCAAAGGGAGAGGCCCCATTATTCTAAGCACTGTACAAAATGCAGAAGAAAATCCATGTCCCAGCAAGCTACAAAACTAGGTGTGGGTCAGACTGGAAAAGATGTGGTGAAGAACAGCTTAAACGAGTTGATTTCTTAGGCTAAAGTCAGCCAACGGATCTAGAGGTTTTAAAGAAGCTCATTCATTACACAATGTCCAAGTGTGCGCGTAGTAGGATAAAACCAGGACATGAGTCGTCGTCTTGTACTCCTTCCCTGCCAGGTCTAGAGAACCCAGAAACACGTTCAGCATTTTAGATGCTAAAGAGAAATAACCATTTGCAATCAGGTAAAATTTTTCACACTATCTTTTAGCAATGGAATGCTACCTTACTGGTATACAGTATCATAGAAGTGTAGGGCTGGAGGGTCCCCAGGACACCATCTAATCCATTCCAACACGCACACACGCACCATCTAAGGCAGCACCAAGTATACCCAGATTATCCCCGACAGGTGCTTGTCCAGCCATTTCTTAAAAAAAACCTCCAAAGAAGCCAATGTCGAGACTTCTCCGCATGTTCCCTGTTACAGCCAAGTGGGTATTAATAACCCACAACAAGAATTATTCTCTGCAGCAGCATATAATCCTCACTATACACATTAGAGCCAGTCCTTTAAATTATAATCTGATGCTGGAGACCTGTGTTAGACACAAAATAAAAGTGCAAGTCCCAGTTATTCGAACCCATGTTTTCTGCGTGGGTACAGCCAGTCTCCAGGCATGAAACTGCATGAAGATAAATACATACATTTGACTGCTAAACTAACCAAATCTAGCAGTGCAAGGCAGAGACCCCAGCCTGTATTCTTGATTTTTATTACACCTCTCCCCACCCCAAGCTTGTTTCATAAGGGACGTATCAACACCTCCCGCCCCCGTGTGCTAGTTTATTCAATGTCTCTAGCACTTATTCCAATAACAGCAGGGAGGTGTTTCAGTTACGGAGGTTATAAAACACAAGTTAGAGCTGCCATGCCTATGTAGCATGCAGGGCTGCCTCCTGGCCGACTCCCTCTGCTCTAATTCATCGGGCTACAACGTTCAAAAGCAGAAGCCAGGGTCAGTTCACGCAAAGCTGCCAATCCTGCCTCTGCAGATGCCCCCTAGGCTGTGGGGGATTCCCTCCACTCGGGATCTAGTGGAGGGGCGGGGCGGGTGAGCATGCCGTTCACAGCTGCACGGGGTGGAGCCTGCCCTACATTGTGTTGCCCGAGCACAGTGGCAATTACACAGACACACACGTTGCCAGCTTAGAGTCAAGGTTGCTCAATTGTATTTCCTCGAGATAGAAGCCCTAAAAGACAATAAATGGTATGGTAAGGCAACGGTCACACATGACACCAGTGAGCCCACGGCCAGCACAACTCTCACCCCACACTCGCTGTCAATTCAGCCAGGCCCTCGGCGTACAGCAAGAGCCAAGACACACACTGCAACTCACAACTGAAGCCAGAAGGGACCGTTCGGATCACCTAGTCAGACCTCCCTGCAAAGCACAGGTCACCTAACCTCACCCAGTGGTTCTTGCAGCCAGCCCATACTTCCGATTAACCTACAGCACATAGATCAGAAAGATAGCCAGCTTCGATTTAAAGACTGCAAGCGACGGAGAATCCACCACTGGAGGGTTGGCAACCCTCCAAGATTGGCCTGGAGTCTCTAAGATTAATCTTAGAAGGAGTGGTCCCCCAAGCTGGAAGGGCGCATGGCAGAGCTCAGGCCAGCCCCCAGAGGTGGGTGGGAAGGGAGCGTCACCTAGCCCCGCTCTGCCCCCAGCTACTGCTACAGCCCAGCCCGCCCCCAGCCCAGCTCCACCTTAAGTCCCAGTTCCTCCCGCATCTCCAGTTCTGCCCCCGGCTCTGCCTTCAGCCCGAGCTCCTCTGCTGAATCAACTGTACAGTAATGCGGGGGGCGTGGGGGGCACGCTGACAGATTCCATTACTGGTAAGGTGGGGAGGGGGTCACAACAGGAAAAGTTTGGGCACCACTGCTTTAAAGATTGTGCCATGTGATGAAACCTCCAGGAAATATGTCCAGCCAAAACTGACAACCCTAAGTTGTTCCGACGGTTAATTACCTTCACTGTTAAAAATTTGCAACTTAAATTCAGGTTAGAAATGTCTAGCTTCAGTTTCGAGCCACTGGATTTCACTGCGCCTTTTCGCGGTAGGTTATAGAGCCCTCCGCTATCAAAAATCTTTCCCCTCCCTCCCCCAGTACTTGTAGGCACAACCAAGTCACCTCTTAACACTCTCTGGGATCCGCTGCAGATAACTGAGCTTCTGAAGTCTCACTAAAAAGTCATGTTTTCCAGACGACGAGTCATTCCAGCAGCTCTTTTCAAGATCCTTTCCGAAGCACTGACAACAGAACTGGACACAATTTTCCAGTCCCTGAATTACTTTCAGTTTGATTCACTATACAGCGTTGCAAAATGTGTATACAGGGCTACACTGATTAGAGTGGCCACTGCCACATTCCCCAGAATAACGGACATTCCAGTAGGTCTGGGAACGGCACAGGCCCGCTCCTGCCTGCGTGCCCCTGTAACTTCACACACAGAGTCCACGTGAGGTCCCACCGCACAGAGGGTGCCTTTTTCAGAGCCTGCTGCTCGGCCCCCACTGGTGTGACCGTGTCCACGCGGCGTACGTAAGGCCACGCCAGCGGGACAGAAAGTGACGTTCCCCATGCACTGTGACAATGATACCGGACATCCAGTACCGGACAGGGCAAAGCCGGTCCAAAAACACGACGAGACAGCTTCAAACTGGACAAATGGCCAGCCTACTGTTGATGTATGGTTCTTTATCAATGTGGATGAAAATCCAATTTTATTTAAATTGGAATTTTTAAAAAAAAATTACTTTAAATTACATATTTTTTTAAAAACAGCTTATTTGCAAATTCAATTTGAAATTGACAACCTATGTTAAGGTCTAAACTTACTATCGCTTATTACTCATTTAAATACATTTTATAAAGGCTGCACCAAGGAGCACTCCTCAAGTTTTAATGAGCTAAAGCGTGCTGCTGTTTTAGTTTCTAAAGAATTGGGGTGGAGGGACAAGACACCTTTAAACTTCTGATATCAACTCAAGCTTTATAAATATGACACAATGTCATATCCTGCAGGATGTAATTATTTTCAGCCTTGCCAATGGAGCGAATGCTGTTATTTACATTTCCCCAAGGCTCAGTACTTGGAGTTTGCTGCGCAGGAAAGCTTTTGGTTTCAGTTCTGCAATCATAGGCAGAGAATGTTTTCTTTAACTTGAGAAACCGATTGGGAGTTTAAGCAGCAGGAAAGCTTGTTTCTTCAAGTCTATAAAAGGGGGTGGCGGGGAGAACAGTTCGAAGAGGATGAGTGTGATGGGTTCGGTCACAGAAACCCCCTTGGGACTGTCACCTGATGTGCTGGAATTACCTCCGAGCCCGTTTTCCCTGCCAGCTCGGGACTCCAGAACCCTGCCTTGTTGAGCCAGACATGCTAGCCTGCTGGAGCAGACCCAGGTCAGGTCCACGCTACCAAAGCTGCAGACTTTAACCGAAACTGCTCAGTAGGTCACCTAGCTCCCAGTGGGATCCAAACCCCAAATAAATCCATTTTACTCTGCATAAAGCTTATACAGGGTAAAGTCATAAATTGTCCACCCTCTATAACACTGATGGAGAGATATGCACAGCTGTTTGCTCCTCCAGGTATGAATCACTTACTCTGGTTTCATCAATAAACAAAAGTGATTTTATTAAGAATAAAAAGTAGGATTTAAGTGGTTTCAAGTGATGACAGAACAAAGTAAGTCACCAAGAAAAATAAAGCAAAAACATGCAAATCTAAGCCTAATACATTAAGAAACCGATTACAGGTAAAATCTCACCCTCAGAGATGTTCCAATAAATGTCTTTCACAGACTAGACTCCTTCCTAGACTGGGCCCAATCCTTTCCCCTGGTACAGTCCTTGTTGGTTCCAGCAGCCATCTCAGGTGGAAACTAGGGGTGTTCTCATGACTGGCCACCCCTTTTGTTCTGCTCCACCCCTTTTTATAGCCTTGGCACATGGCGGAAATCTTGTGTCTCTCTGGGTCCCCACCCCTCCTTCTAAATGGAAAAGCACCAGGTTTAAAGAGGGATTCCAGTATCAGGTGACATGTTCACATGTCCTGTGAGACCCCTGCCTCCATTCTTTCAGGGCTGGCCCGCACATATTCAGGAAGGTTTGCAAGTAAACAGAGCCATTTACAAGTCATTGATTCTGAAGCACCCTTATTGGCTTCCACTTAACATCAGTAATACAAGTTTATATCTTATTCTCCTAACCCCAGACATAGAAATAATACATGCAGACAAATAGGGATGAACACACTCAGTGGATCATAAGCTTTGTAATGATACCTTACAAGAGACCTTTTGCATGAATCATATTCACACTCATAAGCATATTTCCATAAAACATTATGGAGTGCAACGTCACAATGATATCTGCTAAAATTCTAAAAACCCTGAAAGACATGAATTTTCAAAAAGCAGTCAGGCACCTAAATATGCAAATAAGGAGCTTCTGAAACAACTACTAAAGCATTTGTCTGCATCTTTAGGTGCCCAAACAACACAGAAAATCTGGCTCATACACCAAAAAAAAAAAAAAAAAAAAAAAAAAAAAAAACCACACACACACCAATCAATTCACTAACCACAGTTAATATTTCCTGTATTTAATAAGTCAGTTTTAAATGCAAAATATGTTTTGATACACACATTTTCTTATGTACCCAGCACATGCAAAGGTAGTTTTTATTTAACTAATAAAAACAAATTTTAAAATGTTTTGGTGCATTTTTAATTGAATTCCAATTCCCATTCAAGTACAGCTTGACCCAAACCAAGTAATCGGGTAGAAAAGTGCGCCATTCACCAATTTCTAACCAAAAAAAAAAATCTAAACGTGTGTGTGTTAAACTGCTTAAATAAGTGTGCATGGAAATAGTGTATCACACGTAATAAAAAGTAGCAACAAATTTATGTAAAGGATATATTTGGTTGCAAACAGATCAAATATTTGTCAAACAAACCAATGAGAATGAGATGCTTTTTAGAAAAATAACTGAAAAGGGCAAAACAAGATTAAAACCACTTATTTTAGTCAAGGTTTCCTCCTTCCTGGTTTAAAGTGAATCCACCCTATTGTTTAGTACTGTGTTGCATAGATAATATGGTTACTAGATATTTACGTTATGATTTTAAAAATACTTCATTTTAATTTAGTCAGTCAACTTGGCAGTCTTTTCCCATCCAGTGGATTGGTTAGGTCTCATGCTGTCGGCTGGTTACCGTAGAGGCTATCAAATGCATTATGCACCTCCAAGATGTTCTGTCCTGAACCAAAACTGGCATGTTACAAAGTCAGAGGTCTGTGAGGGACAGTTGTCTATTGACACTATCCAGCCCTTGTGTTTTAGGTCTTTTGGGGGGAAGGGAGGAGTTCTTTTCCATCCTGTTTTAAGTTGGTCAAAACTGAAGAGGATTCTCACAGGGAAGTTGGTAGGCAAAGCACTGGATGACTGAAAGAGCAGGACCTGTTTAGTTAGAAAATGGATCTAGTCATTTCACTTCAATTTGTACCATTTGATGTTTCCAAACATTTGGAGACACTTCATCTGAACAGTATCCAACTTCTTTTCAGTCCCATAGGTCAGAATATTGACCACCAAAGCATTGTGTCCTCAGCTTCATCTCTCTACTCATCATTTTCAAGAGACGTTCTTAATGGAGGTGTCCCATTACTGCCGACACTTTTGAAGTATAGGCTTCAAGTTATTCCTTGATGCTGCCCAACCGAGCTGAGGTAGCTGAAATCACTGACCATCTCGACTGGGTGGTCGCCCATTAGGATGCTAGAATCCGCAACGTATTCAAACTCCACAACCGGACAAGTTATGACTTTACCACAATTAATTTTCAGGCCAACTTTTGCTGCTGAGCTTTCCAAGCACCGCAATTAGGTCATCCATTGAGGTGACAACTTGTGCTAAGGCATCAGTAAAACTGACATCGGTGAGTTTCTTATCATCAAGGCGCATTCCTAAAAATGCATTTACGTAGCGTCTAGTCAAACACGCAGCCTGTGACTGCACTGAAGAGCTCTGGGTGGCAACTCATCTTTGTCAAAAGCCAGTGTATGGTATGATTGAAATGTTACTACTCCAAGTGATCATTAAATGAAGCAGCTTTGCATGTGCGGTGTGGCATGATTTTCAATTCTTTGTCTCCCCTCAGGGCACACAGCACTGTTGAACCAACTGTGTTAGACAGAGCATTAGAATGGCAGTGCAGCAGTTATGATTTGCCCTACTTTTCCAGTATGTGTGTTAAGAAAGCACACCTGAACCACCATAAACCCATGCTTGGTTGGGTTGTTTTTGTTTTTTTTTAAGCTATGTGCAAATATGGAGGCAGAGGATCCAAGGCTAGAAAGAGGGATTAACTGATATGGGGACAGAAGGGGGGCTACAGAATCAGTAGTGTTCAGAGCTCCCAGAGAGCCACGGATGCCCAGAGGAGAAAGCTTTAAACCAATATTCCAGCTTCCTCTGCCTGGTTCTCAGAACATCTCATGTGAAGCTGGAGGAGCCCAATGACCTAACAGTGCCAGCTGGAGGAATTCTCCTCTGGGAATGTCAGTCTAGGTTGCAGCAAGGTCCATGGTACAGATTATTTAGTGGGAGAGTTGTGAAATTAAAACACTACAAGTCACATCTAACTTCCGCACAATTGACACTGCCATTTCATCAGCGCCTATCATTTGCTGGCTAATGAATGCTCCAAAACCAGTATAATGCTGTATTTCTAACATTCGTGGCTGAGAAGAAAACAGGGTCTCTTCTCTTACCCATAAGGCCTAGGAACTTGGGGTTCTTAAGAGTAGGTCACCAATCTGTTTCACAAAGTCCTTTTTTTAAAAGCATCTTCCCACATCTATCAGCCACCAGTGGTAGATTTAGATTTGTCAGTGACAAGTTTAGGAGTAATGACGCTGCCTTCCAACACAGGTTGATAGGGCACTGCCCTGAGACTCTGGACTCCTTCCCCAGTTCTGCTAGTGACCTGCTGGGTGACCCTGGGCAAGTCACTTCCCCTCTCCGTGCCTCAGTTTCCCCTCCCACATTTTGTCTTGTCTATTTCGGTTGTAAACTCTTGAGGGCAAGAACGTCTTACTGCAGCAATGTCTTCATTGCCAAAGTGTGTGAGCCAGGGCTTGTAAGGGAAGCCAGGCCCTTCCTCTCTCTGGGTTACAGTCCAGGGACCCTTGAATGGGCAGCCGAGGCCGGACTACAGACTTATTGCTGCCTTCCCAGGATTACTTTCTGCTTTGCCTTGGGCCTTTGCTCCAGCCTCTTCCTGGGTTTCCAGCAGATCAGCCCTGCTCTCTCGAAGCCTCTTTCCCAGGCTCCCAGCAGCGCTTCCCAGCTCTGTCTGCCACCCAGCCGGTTCTGCTGCTGGCGAGTTTCCTCCCCTCCCAGGGCAGTCTCTGACTCAGCAGGCAGAACCCTGGGCGGGCTCACTTCCTGCCGCTTTGCTTCCCAGCTGCCTGGGTACCTTCCTCCAGCCAGGCTCTCACCCAGCTCAGCTCCCTGATCCTGGCCGCGCTTCTTCCCCGGAGAGAGAAACAGGGCTGCTCTCCTTCCTGGGCAGCCCTTTGAACTCCTCAGACCCAGCTTGACGTGTGCCCCACGCAAGGCCAGGCTGACTGCACCCCCGGGTTCTCATTAGCCCCCCAGGCCCAGTGTGGGGTTGGTACATCCCACCATAAACGTGCACTAGTTATTTTGCTATTTAAAAACGCCCCCCCCCCACAACCTTTTCGGCCATAAGAACATGACCCATGTTTGTACAGCGCCTAATACGCGGAAGCTCCATCTTGATGTTACCGCAATGCTAAATGTTACTGTTTCCAGCCCCACCACGTCTCCCATAGGATCACAGGGTTTGAAGGGACCACAAGGGTCATCTAGTCTCATGCCACGTATATTTTAATTTGGATTCAGCCAGGGACTTTGAAGCACACAGACAGACATTTGCTAGATGGGCTTGGGAGCAGGGAACCATCTATTTTGAGAGACAGGTCCAAGGTGTTTGAAAGGAAAAAACTTTTACTGCAAGAGTTACCAAATAAATTAGTCTGTAGAGCAGCAGTTCTCAAACTCCACTGCACCGTGACCCCCCTTCTGACAACAAATATTACTACACGACCCCAGGAGGGGGGGACCAAAGCTCAACCCCCCACAGCCCTGTGGGCCACAGCTGAAGCCCAAGGGCTTCTGCCCTGGGCAGGAGACACGTACCCTTAGGCCCCTTTCCCAGGGCTGAAGCCCTGAGGCCTTGGCCATGGGGCTCGGTCTTTCGCTTTGGCCTCGGCCCTAGGCCCCAGCCAGTCCAACACCAGCCTTGGCGACCGCAGTTTGAGAACCCCCTGCTGTACCGCTTAAGACATTTTACTCCTCCTTCCAGCTAATCATAGGCAACCTTAATTAGGAAGCTGCGCTGCTACTCCCTCGCTTCACAACAACATATATGACAACTACATTCAGCAGTGAGTTACACAGAGAGCCTCATTCCCTCAAATTATACTCAAAGGAGGGCACACCGGTTTGTTGAGAAGACAGAAATAAGGCATTTTTAATAATCACTAGTCGATAGCCAACCTTAAGGTCTGTCCTCTCCAGCATATGAAGTCAAAGGACCTAAGTCCTGCAGAGACTTCAGCAGAGACGTAAATGCAACTCAAATGTATGTCTACACTCTATTAAACAACCCGGGACACAGCTGTAGCCGGCCCAGGTCAGCTGACTCTGGCTCATGCTACGGGGCCGTAAAGTTATACTGTAGTCATTCAGGCTCGGACAAGGAGAGAGAGTCTCAGGGCCCAGGCTCCAGCCTGAGCCCAAACGTCTACACTACCCATTTTACAGCCCCACAGCCAGAGCCAGGTGGCCCGGGCTCCGAGACTCGTTGCCACAGCAGGGTTTTTATTGCAGTGTAGACATAGCAGCGTAGAATAATTTGGGGTAAGACTTTGCAAGACCTGGCCCTGAGTCAGTACAGATATACTGCATTATTAGGACCATTAAAGTTGATGCTACATCTGCAGCTAAACAAAATTGCATGGTATCGTAGTGTATTTGAGTAGTTAGGACGAGACTGCATAATTAAGACTATACTGCAATGCATAAACAACTGGCAGAGTTAAAACTGTGGGTACTGCGTTATTTCTTGACTTGTGCTTAGTCAGGCAACCTTAAGATTCTCTCAAACAGCATAAACTTTACGTTTTTATTTCACATCACAATTTGAACCATAAAGGGGACTTCTGCATTTGTCTTCTTGTGGAGGTGAGGGAAAACGCATGTCACCAGGGTAGTTTAGTTGGGCAGGACTGATGGTGGATTTTTAAGAGGTTAGTTTCATGTTCACCACACAAAATTACAGCTACATATTAAACTTTTTCCCCCCAAAATGCTTATAAATTCAGCCCAAGATCACGGGCAGACAGAGAGAGAGAATTTCACATATAGATTTTCTTCTTGGGAAGGTTTGTGTGTGTGTGTTGTCTAGTATACCCACAAAACTTGTTCTTGTTCAGGCAAAGCTTTCTTTGCATTAAAACAGAATAAGACTAGCAGGTAGGATTATGAGTTATGAAAAAGGAGATGGCTTTAATAGAAAGAAGTTAGGGTTAAACATGTGCACTACACCCTTAAGAGTTTCTGAAAGAGGCAGGACTCCATGCAATTTAGTGGAGGAGTCCTGCCATCCCTAGTGAACCATCAAGTCTTTAGGACCAATCGTTTTAGGACATTAGTAAAGGCACCAGAAGTTTACTCTAAGCAACCTGACTACGGTGACTTCATAGCACGCTGTGCTTACCCTAACACCAGCTCTTTTAAAGAAATGTGCATAATTATTTGGAAGAGTTGTCTTTGCCTTTCCAAAGATGCCTACAGCAATGTGGTCATCATTAAAAACTCAGGCTCAATGGCTCTTTAATACAGAATGATGTAGGTTTCCAGGAGTAACTGACTTTCACAAATATCACACAGATTCTAGGTGATCAACAACTACCTCAGAGCAGTATCCATGATATTGCAGCTATTTCCTGTAGTTCGAGTGTGAGTGGATGCAGTATCTGGTATCACAGCATGGTAACCTTGGGCCAATGCAATAATGCCAGAGATGAAGGAGCTCTTTTGTAATATAAAAGACGGCGCCATAATTCACAAAACAGTCCTAGTGACACCAGAAAGTGAAAGACACAAAACAAATCCCAGGAGGAGTCTTCCAAGCGGATTTACTTGTGTTTAGCAGCATGTCAATCAGGGATGATTTTAGCAGAACAGAAGCCAAAGCGTAACAATCAAGTAGTAAGTTCCAGTAGAATGACAAACTAAGACCTGATCCTGCAGAACTTTACTCACACTGGTAGTTGTTACTTATGAGTAGTTCCATTAACACCTGTGGAGAATAGGTGCATAAAAACTCTTCGTGCAAGTTAGTTTGCAGTAGCAGGTCAACGGCTATTAAGAAAGTCAACAACTCCGGGACAAGAAAACAGCTACACTTGATGTAGAAATTAAAAGTGCCACTGAACTCCAACCCCACTCTAGTGGATGGAGGGGGGCTCCCCATTAGTTTTTAAAATGGACGCCCCTAACCTTGTCAATTAGGAAAAAAAACATTTAAAAAGTTGCACAACGGGTGGAGGGAGATTTTTTATTGCAGAGAAAGTCACGTCTCAATGATCACACCCTCCACACTTTGTTTTATTCTCACCATCAGTTGCGAGAGCAGCCCCCCACCCCAAAGGCTTTTGAAGTTAAAGTACACAAGGGGAAAAAAGAAGTTACACTTGAGCTACCAAGTGAACTGGAGTCACTCTCTGTCCAGCTCCACAGCCATGCATGACTGCAGGCAACAGAGACGCCTTTGGCTGACGAAGCCCCCTCAAAACAGGTTGAAAAGCAGATTTCACACAAATGCATGGAGGTGGATGCTGACTGACCATCCAAACCTTACGCTGAGTGTTCTGCTTCTTTGCCATCCTAGGAGTCCGTCTCATTCTTCCAAACACAGGAGGCACCAATATGGTTTAAACAACCCAAGCCTGGAGCATTCAAAAGGGCAGTTACAGTAGCACTAGTCTTTACTCTCATTGCCCCATTAACAGCACTAGGCTTCTGCAAAGAAGAGCAGAAGGGAGTGTGATCCTCATCCTGCGGAGACGTTCAAGGGATTCTGGCAACATCATAAGCCAGAAAGGGATGCTGGAGTGGTTTGTTAATGCACAGATGATACCTCTGACAGCCTTACCCCCATTGCACGCGGTTCTGGAAGGAAGATGCTGCCATGGTTTAAGGAGGAGAGAAGTATGCACCTCTCTCGGATCCACTCCATTTTTAAATATTAACATTCCAAAGAGGTATTTGATATTGTTCAGTATTGACAACGAGGTGCAGTGACCTTTCGGGCAAGAGACCCCCACCCCCGTATTACAGTGATCGGTTACTTAAGCTTGCGTAGGCACTTTTCATGAGCCACGGCACAAGCTGGCCAACTGCAGCTGTGCAGCGGTAGCTTTACACTTTATTTTCCCCTGGTATATTTCTGCAGCTTTTACTAAAAGGAGTCTAGCAGGCCACCGTTAGGGTCTTCAAACGTTGCCTATTTTTAATCACATTTTTAGAGTCCTTGAAATTTTATCCCACGCCCCCAGAAAAGGCAGCATTTCAATGTTAGGCCTCAGAAGCAGCCCCTCTCATAAGTCAATTATTTTTGGCAAGGAAACAGTCTGGAATTCAGTTTCCAAAGGGTTATTTTTATAAAAGACATGACAGTTCCCTTCATTCTCTTCACTGCGTTTGCTTCAGCAAGATGAACTCGTGTTATTTTCTAGATGTCACAATGACAGAAGGTTTTCCTGATCGTTCTCTTTAAAAGAGCTATGGTCTTTGTAAAACTAGTATCAATACAAATCATGTTACTCGGTAAGTTTAAACCTAGGATAACTATGGAAGTTGAGGCTTACAAAAAGAATTAGATCTCTAGACTCCTCTCTGCCAATGCAGGATACTTCCCCTACTACACATTTGGCAGTGCTGTGCTTGGTCTAGTGCAGTGGTTTTCAACCTTTTTTCATTTGCAGGTCCCTAAAATATTTCGAATGGAGGTGCGGAGCCCTTTGGAAATCTTAGGCATAGTCTGCAGATTCCTAGGGATCCACAGGTTGAAAACCACTGGTCTAGTGTTAAGGATACCAAACAGTGGAACTTTCACATCTTCCCTTGGGAGGAATCCTCTAGTAGCTATTGTTAACAAGTTTGCGATAGTCTACTGAAGTCTTCCAATATACACCCTGGTACTAACTTGAATTATTCATCTCCCTCCTTCATGGTTAGGCCTTTCGAGCATTTGTAGCTTCAGGTGACTACAGAGTACTTCAAGTAAGAAGGTATCATGAAAGATTTATGCTACATTTGTGTCTCGTCCACCTGTCTGTTATTTATTTTGTTCTGATCCGATGTGATCGGAGATCAGTTCTGGCCACCTTATTCAAGAATGCCATACTCCAGAGGCAGTCACATTAGAGCTGCTTGGTAGAAGACTATTATTCTGCTTCTACATTATGTATACCCAACCCGACGAGACCTCTCACTACAAGCTCATGGGTACTTTCCTAAACTCTCTCTCCTTCTTGAGGCTCTCATTAGAACTTTGTTCCTTCCTGTAGATATCTGGTTCTTCTTCTTCTACACAACCCCAGATGCACTGGTTGCATATAATACCTAGCTTTTCTATTGCACTTTTCTCAAAGCACTTTACAAAGGAAGTCGGGATCATTATCCCCATTTTACAAATGGGGAAACGGAGGCAGAAAAAGAAAAGGAGTACCTGTGGCACCTTAGAGACTAACCAATTTATTTGAGCATAAGCGTTCGTGAGCTACAGCTCTCTTCGTCGGATGCATCCGAGGCAGAAGAGTGACACAGCTTACCCAAGGTCACCCAGCAGGCCAGCAGTAGAGCAGGAACCGAACACAGATCTGAGTCTCAGTCTAGTGCTGGGTCCTCTAGGTCCCAATCATGCAACTGACAACATGCAGACAAGCCTCCAACTGGTCGTGTAGTCAGTTACAGAATCCGAGCCCTATACAGAGTGAAATAGCAAGTAATTTTCTCTGTTCTTACTGGTTTTCATATTTCTAGTACCATCTCTCTGTTGTTATGACCATTTAATTCTGCACCAGTCAATGGCTCATTTTATGGGTTAACACAGCTGAAAACCTTTGCTCCCTTAAAAAAAAAATCCTGTCATGGTTATGACCTCTTGTAACTGTATTTAATCAGATTACAGAATTTCACCAGATCAGCTCCAACTATGGTCAAAGGAATTTGTTTCAAATATTTGCAGCAGATGGGGTTGTTAAAAGTTTCAGTGGGGAGAGAAGGTTAGCTCTGAGGACAATCTATTTCAGAGACAGCCTCAAAGCTACTACAGCTCCGTGTCCCGGGTAACTAACTCCTTGTTGGGTGTGCCAGATAAAGAGAAAACTTTTGCTCCCATCCCTCCAGGATTTCACAAGACCAGCTACAACGGAGGCTACACAGAAGCCCAATGCACATCTGTAGCTAGCCCATTTGTTAAGCAAATATTGCCTTTGATGTGAATCCTTCTCCCTGGGTTGTGAAACCCTTACCCTGGTATCCCCCCTCAAGCTCCCCCCCCCCGTTAAGCTTCTGGTGGAGGGAAATGCAGACATTCCTCGGTTTCCCCAAAGGGGACACTTAGGTCTTTATTTGGTGCAGCCCTGTGATTGCACCAAGGGAGAGCAGCGGCCAGGGCTCGGCCGCTAATCCATCCGGAAGCAGCCAGAGCCAGCGGCCCACGAGCGACCGGGGGGAAGGAGCCTGCAGCGGGGCTGCCAGCGGCTGCAGGCGAAGGACAGGCGAGCGGGGACTCCCCGAGCACTTTCAGGGAGCGGGCAGAGCTCACGGCTAGCGCCCCCCCCCCTTTGCAAGCGCTGAAGCGAAGGGACTGGGGACCCGGGATCCGAACAGCAGAGGAGGAAACCGCCACTGGAGCGGGCTCCGTCCGCGGTGCCCTGGGTCCGGGGCAGGGGTAGGCGCCCCCCCTCCCCGACTGAACACGTCGTCACTCCGCACCGCCTCTGGCACAGCGCGGTCCCATTCATCCGGAAGGGACCAGCCCCCCCCCTGCGAGCTCGCTGCAAACCGATCCGCTTATGAAAGCGGAGTGAGCGGCGGCTCGGCAGAGAGGGCACGGGTGGCCCCGGGGGAGGCGGAAACTCCGCCTCGAATTGTTCTGCAAACTCCCCCGCCACGTTTTAATCCTCTTCTCCCCCCCGCCGCCTGCCCCGCGGCGCCCCAGGCCAGAGAGAGGCGTGCGCAGGGATTTGGGGCACGAAGCCGCAGCTCGCGACGTCCCTGCAAAGCCTGACAGCCAGAAGCCGCCCCGGTGCCCACCTTACCAGCCCCCTCCTCCAGGAGGATCGCAGCCCAGGGGCCGCCTCGCCGCGGATCTCACGCCAAACCGGCCCCTGGCTCCCTCCACGCAATTATCCAGCCCTGGCTTAAGGCTTCCAGGAGTCATTTAAATCCCCTGGAGTCTTCCAGTCAAGCAACGTCAGCTGTGCGCGCTCCGGCCATGTAACCCGTTCCTGCTCCAGCTGTGAACGTGGCCGGAGGAGCCACACAACTTCACCCGGCGCTTCCAGGGGGAAGCGGAGCCCTAGCTACCGGAGGGAGAGGGATGCTGCTGGGTCGGCTCGGCGCGTAGTGGTAGCCGACTGGGGGGGGTCCCCCATTAGATCTAGGGTGGGGGAGAGGTATCGCGACCCTCCCCACCACCTCAGGGTTTGATCCTGTCCCGCATCGCCTTAGCCGTCGCTGTGGGGTGTTCCCAGGCCGGCGTTCTTTGGAACGCCGATGAGGAACTCTTTGGAACGCTGGGGGGACCCTATGGAACGCTGGGGGGACCCGGGTTCCATGGAACGCTGACCCGGGTTCCATGGAACGCGGAGCGCCCCCGAGTTCGGAAGGCTGGCCCCGGCAGGCTGAGATCCCGGGCTCAGCTTCCCCGCCAGCAGCTGCAAGCGGGGGAGGAAAGGGGGGAAATGGCTTTGGGGGGTTCGAGTTTCCTACCTGACTGGCGCCTCCGACTTCGCTCTCTCGCCCCGGCAACGAGACGCCCCCTCCCAAGCTCTGCAGCTGCCAACGCACCGCCCAGGCTGGAGGAGACAGCGCCTCTGGCTGGGCGATGCGCCCGGCTGCCCGTGCCCCGTCCGATGCCCAGAGCCCCCCAACACCCCTCCGCCGCTCGCCGCCTCTGTGGAGTCGTGGCACTTTTTCCCTCTACGCTGGCACGGAGCCTTTCCCAAGGCTTCCCTCCGGCCCGCCCCCGCGGCTCCGCATGGGCCTGCGGCGGTTGGTGCCAACCCCGCCAGTCAAGCCTGCGGCGGCCCAGTGAGAGAGGAGACAGCGGGAGGGAGGGCTCTTGCGAGTGGATGAGCCGGGAGACCAATGGGGCCGCTGAAGGCGAGTGGAATGATGGGAGTTGTAGTTTGCCAGCTGCAGGCTTTGACCTGGAGAATAACAGCAAGGAAGAGCATTCCCTTTTACACATACTAGTTACACACGCTTTACTAGGGCGTCCTGGAGTCTCCTCTGCTCTGCACCCGGCCTCCCCAGGCTCCTACCTTCTCTAGCAACTGTGTGGGTGGCAGGAGTGAAAACGATTGATTAAATAAACGATGGTCAGCACTTTGGGACAGGGATTGACTCTCACTGTGCATTTGTACAGCACCTGGCACAACGGGGGCCTCGGTCCTGGCTGGAGTGTCCTAGGCACTACAGATATTATCCGATTATGACTGATGATTGCAAAATCAGTTACTTGTTAGGGCACTTACGGGCTTTTTGTACTGGGGTTGTTAATAGCTATTCCACTGGAAATAAATGAAATGAGTATATAATTCATAATCTGGAATGATTGCAGGAGCCCAAAATTCAGCCATCCTAACTGGGACAAAACTCTCCTTAACTACAAAGTGAGGGGAGGGGGCTGTTACCTAAGGCCTTGATCCTGCAAATATGTAAATACATGCTTTTCTTTACTTGTACAAATAATCCCATTGACATAAATGGACCTAACCTTGGGTTAAATTAATAATAATAATTAATAATTCCTAGCTCTTATTTACTATATTTCATCAGTAGATATCAAAGTGCTTTACAAAGAAGGTCAGTATCATTATCACCATTTTACAGATGAGAAAACTGAGGCACAGTGGAACCATGACCTGCCCAGAGCTGGCAATAGAAGCCAGGTTTCCTTAGTCCTAGTCTAGTGCTCTGTCCAGTAGACCATGCTGTGTCCAAGTGCTTATGCAAGATAAGCACATGCTTAAATGGTGGCAGAACTGGGATCTAAGAAAGGACTGAAGGTTTGGGATCACAGGTCTTACTTTGTGGCATGTTCAATTTGGTCAAATACTGGAACATTATTTCAGAAGTGCCTTTAGGTCCTGTTTGGGGATCACTTTTGTACTAGCACTGTGCACACCACATATAATAAAAAGATAGGCCCTGCCTCTAAATGTTTACAGTCTTGTATATACCAAGACAGCAGATGGATAAAACAAACAAATGGAGGGAGAGCAAGGTAAACAGTGAAACATTCCTGATTAGCTTAATAAGTAGACTTATCAGACCTGCCCACAAGTCGTGTCTATTCACAGGAGACTGCTTCACTAAGGATCAATTTTAAGGGCTTTCTGGGTAGACCCAGCTGTTCTGAAAGATCAGGCCATGGTGTCTCGAGTCGGTCACCCAAAATTATTGGACACTTTAAAATTTGGCCATGGCCTTTCTGCTTTAATTTTCCTATCTATAAAAATGGGGATAATAACTCTTCCCAACCCCCCAACTCCCTCCCTCCCGGGAGTTGTCACAATTAATGTTTGCAAAACACAGTGTAACCCATAGCCCTCCAGCCCTTGTGTTTTCGAATATAGTGAGACCTTCCAATATTAACCCTGTAAAGCCCTTGATCCTGCCAGGAGCTCTCCATGGGCTTAGGGATCTGGGCGCATGGGCCTGATTTAGCAATGCACTTGAGCATTTGTGTAACTTTAAGCACATGAGTTTTTCTACAGAAGCCAGGGGGACTCCTCACATGTTTAAAGTCATGCATATGATTAAGAACCTTGCTGAATCAGGGCCAAAAGGCAGGGAGGTGCCTAGATACCTTTTGAGGATCTGGGCCTAAGTACCAACCATCACGCTAGTGGCTTGTTCGGACAGCTGTCCCTAACAAAACTTTTTGAAATGTAGGCAGCTGTGCAAGAACACCAGCACACATGTAGCTTGGGGCTGCCTCGTAGAGCAGGAAGCTGGTGGTGACATTCAGACCTCTGGCCATCCCCTCCCCTTCTTATATAAAATGAGCCAATTAAGTTTGGAGGTGCCCTATGGAATAACCTTGCTGGCCCTCCATAGGGTCCTCAGCTCAGTCCTATGTGATCTCTTTTTGGGAGTAGGAGAGTGAAAACTTCTTTGGCAGGCACCACCTAAAATTCTAAGGCTGGTGTAGGATTTTTCTGTGTGCGCTTCAATGAGACATATAAAAGCCATTCGTTAGTTTTCAAAGTCTTCCCCATTCGAGTTACCGTCAGAGCTTTAGTGCTAGTTTGGAAGGGGCTCTTTCAAGGCTTAAATTAGAGCCTGCACAAACAAGTCTGGAAGCCTAATTCTAACTAAGAAATAAAAGATCCTAAGTCATTATTTAATACATTTAGCATTCTCAGTGCTGGTGAAATGCTGCAGCCCTGCCCCTTGTCACATTCCCTGGGAAGAAAGACTCCTTTACTGCACTTAATTTCAAGTGGAATATGGTGAGAGATAGCACAGCATTAGCTTCTTAGAATTAGGGCCGGGGGCTGATTTAGCACAATGGATAAATCTAGCTTCAACGCTATGCAATCCAAGTTGTGAGGGTTTCTGTGGTGCATCCAAAAGGCGGGATGTATTTATTTTTCATATACATCATCTCTAATTAGTATAAGCCTATAAACTGGGAGTGGGTGGGGAAATGGTTTTTCTGTCCCAGAAGAATTCTGAGATTTTGAAAAAATTTCCCATCACACAACAGGACGAAACGTTGAAATCTCGAAAATGTTCACAAAGCCGACAAACCAAACCAAATTTCAGTTCCGGTCCTGTGACGTGTCTGGTTTCGATCATTTTGAAACCTTTCAATACAAATCTGACCCTTTTTTACTTTCTTTTCTTTTTTAAACCAATTTCTTGGCATAAATTCAGTGCACATTCTAAACGAAAAGTTGTTTTGAACGGAAACCCCCATGACTTTTCAGTTTGACAATTTCGAAGGAGGACGTCTTGGCAATTTGGAAACTTTTTTCCAACACTTTTTTGAGTCAGGAAAGGCATGGAAACGGGCTCTTTGCCACGAACAGTTTCAGTTTTGACGAATCAGATTTTTTCAGGGAAAAAATGTTTTATTAAAAAATTCCCAACCAGCTCTGCTATAAGACTGGACTGTTTTCTGCCGGGCGGGAGATGGGAGGGACTACAAATAGACAGGAAACTCAGCGAGTTTCCATTGCATTAATCCATCAGGTGGTGGGAGTTTCCCCCTCCTCTCTCCCACCATAAGGCTGAGCCCTCTCAGATACCTTGGGATCTGCATGTATCCCAAGAGCTCCTTGGAGTCCAACGCCCTTTATTCAGAGCCAGGGAAGTTCACATGACTCAGGGGGACAGTGTGTATGGTAATGCTGACCGAAGCAGCGTTATCTGATTTAGGGCGTCTTCATGGGTTTGGTGTCATGTTGCCATGGAAAGTGGCTGCTGGTGCTCCTGCCCCATCCCTCATGCACACGCATGTGTACATCTAGAGTAGTGTTTCTCAACGACCAGTCCAGGGACTGGCACCGGTCCCTGAGATCTCGCTGACACACTTTGGGAAGGCAGCAAGCCAGTCCCTGGTATCAAAAAGCTTAAGAGGATCCACAAACATGCTTCTGTTGGCTGAGATGAAGATGGGTGATGCCCAAAAGCCAGAGTTCCCCATGCATCACACCCCACCAGCATATACACGATATCTGGGGTCCCTTCCTCGGACAGAAGCAGAGTGGACAAACTGGCCCATAAACTTTAATATCTAGGAGGAACAAAATGTAGACTTAATAAGGGTCCATTGAGGTCAATGGGAAGATGTCCATCCATTGATTTTGGTGGGTGCTTAATCAGGAGTGTCGAAGACCGCTTACATCCCCACTGGGGCCTAGTGGCAAAGCCATGGTGGGGAGGAGCTGGCTAGCAGTGGCACTGATTAGTTATCTTTCTGGGGCCAAAGGCCCTGTACAATAGGAGAACTGTGCCGGACAAATAACAGGTTCCCTGCCCTAGAGGACTGGCATTTTAAGAGCACGGGTACAAAACAAACAGAGCAGTACTTTGCAGTAAGGGAAGGGCATGGGGTTACTGTAGCTGGATTGCATCGCTGCCCCGGCAGCCTGTTCACCCTGGGGGCCGAGACAGGGGAAGCGGAGACACCAAGTGGAAAAAATGAATTTGCTGAAGGTTTTGAATCCCCAACCTGGCCCGGGAGATTGCTCTTCTCCTGCAGCTCCACCCCCGCTCTCCCTCTGCTCTCCAGCGGACATGCTCAGCTAGACACAAACCCTCCTGCCATGAGAGAGGTCTCCTGGCGTCAACTCAGCACTGCTCTTCCGCTCCCTGAGGGACAGCAGGTGCTGCTCGCAGCTGTGCTGCGTCTGTGGCTTGCATCCCGCCGTGCACATGCGGAAAGTTAGCGCCCCTCCTGCGACAGCTGCGTGGATGCGGTGGGATACCTCAGCAAATTCCTTTGCAACAGCCATTCTCCAGTTTGGCCATGCTGTGGGGAGCATGGCATAAAAGGCCCCACCTCCTTTCCTGCCCACAAATCACGGTGCCAATGGCGCAGTGGCCCACTGGTGGTCTACGGGCTTATCTAGGAAGCACTGCCGTTTTTTGATTCCCAGCAGCACTGAAAGTGATGTAAAAGAACCAAGCTCAAGGCAGAAGGCAAAGCATCTATTAGATGAAATTGGCAGACAACGGACAAGCACCCCCCTAGACAATTCTGGTAATGCAACTGACTTGGCGTTAGGTGTGCCCCGTGCTGCACTGTAAGGCTAGAAAAGGTATTTTCCCCCTAAGCAACATTAGGAAACAATCCCAGGCAGTGCCCAAAAGGAACACTAGGCTAGGGGACCCAGCTTACATGCCGGTTTCTGGGCTGAAGCCCTTAGGGGTCCTTCATACCATTCAGTCTCCCAGCGCTTCGGTGTGGGACAATGAATGATGACAAGCCCCGAAATGATTGTTTTCACTATTGTACCCTCCTTTGCCCCCACAATGTTCCACACTTTCCCACCCCACCACCCCCAAATATCCCATGTCATCCGTTACCCTTTCTCCTTCCATTGTCTGCTAATCCTCTCTAATCCCAGTTTCTGGGAGGAGGGCATTTTTATCTACGCGTGGCCAGAATCTGACTGATTCCTTTCTTTGATCATTTTGATGGATAATATCATTGTTTATTTTTAAGCTTTTCCCCCCAGTTTTTGTCAATTTAAATTTTCACAGTTGCGCAAATTTATGCTGGGTTAGACAATGGGCCGGGGTGGGGGGGTGTCGGGCAATAATTATTTAATGACGGTAGACGCTGAGATTCCAAAAGTTAAAGCTTTATAAACGTTCAAACACAGATGATTATTTTGGCACGTGATGTTGACAAAGTAAATGTCCTTAAATCAAATTCCAATAAGTTCCCAAGCAACACTTTCCTTCTATAATAATCAAAATGTACAGACAGGTAAAGTAAGAAAATATCGTTTCATTGGCTTGTGCGTGTACGGTGAAGTTGCCATTTATCGACATTTACGGATAAAAATCTAATCTTTCCAAATCTATTTATATCCCTTCCAAAACATCCTTATTTTTTTCCTATTTCCTGTGATAACTCTGGATATTCTTTGTTACCCATGTTCTATCCCTTTCTGAATCCTGCTAAACTCCTGGACTCCATGATATCTTGGGGCAATGAGTTCCCCAGACTAATTGTGCATTGTGTGAAAAGTATTGCCTTTGATCAGTTTCAAATTTGCATTATTTCCATTTCTTCAAGTGTCCTTTTTCCTCTTGCATTTTGTCCTATTAAATAGCTTACTAGGCTCTTTTATTTAGACATTTCCAACTGCTGTACAGGTTTTCTGGTTGAAATCACACCTTGTAACTAGGCTACAGCTTTGAAAGGGTCCAACTCTTCTCCCTTCCTTTCCTCCGCCTGCCTTTTCATGAGAAATTGACTCCTGCTCTCCTCCCAGACCTAAACCACTTTTTCTCTTCTGGTCCCGAACAGATGCTGTCAATCACATCATATTCTGATGCGGTTTTTATATGTAGACAACTAGAAAGTGGGATGAGACCATCAAAACTATTTCAGTTCTGGCCAGAAATTATTGTCTGAAAACTGGTGGTGCAAAGCTGCAGAATTTGGCCATGAAAAATAACTTTTAAATAATAAATCCAACTTTGCATATGCAGTTTTCATTCTCTGTGTTGGTGCTGGTGATAGTCGGAAACAACTAGGGTCACTCTTATGGTTTTTACATTTCATAGACAGTCCTCAGTAGGGTGTCACAGCCCTATTATTTACAATTACTGCACATTCTGATGAGCCTTTGTGCAAATATATAACACTTATGAGTACCAATGAAAAGTGTGATTGATGGTACCTGTAGTAATTACATGCACTATTGCTAACACCGTATATCATTCCTATAAGGACCACACACCCATTTGGACTATTTATATGCTAGAAGCACCTATAGGGCTCATCTAAGATCAGAACCCTTCCAAACACAGAGGAAGAGAACCCCTGCCCCAGACAGCTCACGATCTAAAGAGATGAGGCACACGAATAGTGAGAGGGAAGCGGCTGGCCCAATGTCACACCCCAGGTCAGTGGTAGAGCTGGGGACAGAACCTCCATCCATCTCCTGATTCTCAGGCTATGTCTTCACTTCCCCCATCGCTGGAGTTAATCCACCCCAGGAGAGACAGCGCTAAGGCAAAGGTAGAATTCATCTGTCGACCGAGCACTGTCTCCACGAGGGGGTTGGGTTGGCTTAACTACATCGCTCAGGGAAGGGGGGGGGGGTTTCACACACACACACCCCTGAGCTATGAAGCTGGGTCGGCCTAACTGTCTTCTATAGACCTGGCATCAATCGGATGCCCTCCTAGGTCCTGCCTTCCAAAGACGCGGTGCCATCACAAAGTCAGCAAGTCAAAGTCTCCTGCCAGCCCAGCTCCATTCACGGACGGGCACGATTCCCTGAAGCAGCGACAGATTGCAACACGACCAAGGTGATGAGGAGCGCCCAAAGGTGCTGCCAAAGTGGGAGGAACACCCAAATATCTGAGCATCAGGAGCACTGGCCACAGACCATCAAACCAGTGGGATTCTTCTCTGCTTTTCTCTAGGTCACCTCTGGAGGGACTACGAGTCCCTGCTATCCCTAAGTCTTTTCCCATACCGGGGGTAGCCCCTAACCTTTGCCCCAGAAGTGGGTTCCAGTCTAGCACTGCTGAGAGTCACATGACCCCTCATCACTAGTCCTGCATGTGATGCTGCCCCATCCCTTCGTAATCCTCTCTCTCTGACTCTGCCCCGGTGTTCAAAGCCAGTAATGTGCAGTGAGCCACTTGCAGAAGGGAGTTTGTAAGCATGGCACCCTGCTGGAGGGGTCTGGGAATATCTTCCCTTGAGAAACACCCTCCTTCTGGTGCCTTCCAATTGGCAAAGAACATTGTCCCTTCAGAAGCATCTTTATCAGCTAGGGATAAAGCCACCACTAGTGAGGCTGGTTTCAAGGTGTGGAGGGCCAGAGGGGGTACGTTTGGGGTGAGAGTATCTAGGATTTCACTGCCCTACTTCCTACTAAATACATTTATACAAATGTGATTTGCTGGGCTGAGTCCTGAGCCCCACTCCAGCCCCTTTGTGCTGCCACGAAAGGCAGTGGAAGGCAGGCAGATCCAGCCAGCTGAGGCTTCCCCTGATGCATGGGAGTCCCCAGTTGGCATGGCTGCTGTCTTGGCATAGCTGGCTCCTGTGCCACCCCGACTGCAGGACAGGAACGACTAGCAACTACTGAATTAGGGCCTGATCCACAGCCCACTGAAGCCAGTAAGTGCTCCAATAGGCACTCATAGATTCCAAGGCCAGAAGGGATCATCGTCACCATAGTCTGACCTCCTGTATAGCACAGGCCAGAGAACTACCCCAAAATAATTCCTAGAACAGATCGTGTAGAAGACAATCCAATCCTGATTTTAAAATGATCAGTGATGGAGAATCCACCACGACCCTTGGTAAATTGTTCCAATGGTCAATTACCCTGACTGTTAAAACTTCATGCGTTATTTCCAGTCTGAATTTGTCTAGCCTCAGCTTCCAGCCATGGGATCATGTTAGACCTTTCTCTGCTAGACTGAAGAGCCCATCATCAAATATATGTTCCCCATGTAGATACTTACAGGCTGTGATCAAGTCACCCCTGAACCTTCTCTTTGTTAAGCTAGATCGAGCTCAGGGAGTCTATCACTATAAGGCAGGTTGCCTAATCCTTTAATCATTCTCGTGGCTCTTCTCTGAACCCTCTCCAATTTATCAACACCCTTCTTGAATTGTGGGCACCAGAACTGGACACAGTACTCCAGCAGCGGTAGCACCAGTGCATTGGATCAAGTACTTAGAGACTGACGGGATTGAAAAACTACACTTCTGACTGAATGTTCTGTTAAACCCTCAGGCAGGAGCCAGAATGGTCTAAGGACCGTGACACACATCTCCAATCAGTGCTGTCGCATCTTACTAGTGTCAAGTCTGAGACAGCACTCTCAGCATACAGTCTTGTAACTGGATTCACTCCCGAAGGCATTTACTGTCTGAGATCAAAGAGAGAAAAAGGAATTTTGATAACAGAAGGAAGAAGAGGAAAAAAGGTAGCTGAAGGCTACATCCACATATGTTCTATTCCTATCATTTGTTTTACAGGATCAATTAGAGGTGAGGCTCCAGTGTGGTCGGTGCTGTTCAGACACATCGTGAAAGACCATCCCTGCCCCAGTGAGATTAAAATTCAATATTTTAGTGGAATCAATGACAAGATGTCAGGGAAGCGCGTGGGGAAGCAAAATCATTTTAAAATGTTGAATTTTTGGGCTAAATCCTCAGCTGATATAACTCTGCAGTGGTGTTATGCTGATTTACACCAGCTGAGGATCTGGCCAGACAACTTTCCCCTGGTGCACAGAAAACAAGCCCTGCTATTGAAGAGGGGCTGTCAAAGGTCAAAGGGTCTTGTTGATTGCCTGGTACATCTCGCCACAGTGGAGATGAGAATGAGTGACTGTTCTGCGCAAACAGATGTGATGAAAGAAGTGAAAAAATATGCTAATCAGGAGCACTTTCTGCTAATTATGGTAATGCTACTTCTGCATGGCATCCCAAAATAGTCGCTCTATTCTCAGCCCCTGCGAGAGACTCCAGGGCTTTCATATTTTTCCCAGGATACCGCAGCCAGGCATGGTGCCAGGGCCTTACAGGACTGGGGCCGCTCTCCCCAACCCCCACCAACACACAAAAAGGGCACTGGTCTAAACACACTGATTAAATTAATCAACTAAAAGGCACTCGAAGTGCATCACGTGAACAGGCTGTCATCATAAAGAAAGGAGGAGGAGAGAAAGGCAGGTCTTACATTTAGCCCTTTGGATTGGAATGGAAGTGGGCTGGGTTCAATTTCTGCTTCTTAAGATTCCTGTGTGATCTTGGGGAAGTCACTTAATTTGCATGTGCCTCACTTCCCCCCCGTGAGAGGGGCACGGTACTTCGGTTCAGACTGTAAGCTCTTGGGAGCATGGACTGTCTCTTATTTTGTATGGTGTGTAGTACCCCCTAGGTGCTACGATAATGCAGATATTAATAAAACTTACCATGACACACATCCAGTACAGTGTCAAGTGATTTAGCTGCAGGTCTCCCATTAATGTTAGTGGCTTGTAAATAGTTAAATCCGTCTGCCCTGCCCTGAATATTTCCCCAGTTTTGCAAAGTAAACATAATGGGTGAATTTATTAGAGTTGCCACCTTTTTAATTGCTGGTAACTAGACCCCCAAAGCCCTACCCCCCCCCACCCCGCCTCTTCCTCCAAGGCCCCACCCCACTCCACCTCTTCCTTCTGCTTTGCCTCTTCCCTTGAGGCCCCACCCCCTTCTCTGTCTCTTCTCCCATGCCCCGCCCCCTTCTCCATCTCTTCCCCCCAGATAAAAAAACCGGGCATCAGAACTTGTTAAATGGTACCTGGACATACAAGCCAAAACCCAGACTGTCCGGGTGAAAACTGGATGCGTGGCAACCCTAGAATTTATCTAGCGCTTTTAATCTACAGAAATTGCTCTACAAATTGATTTCCAAACTGTGGGTCACATTCTAAGCCCAGCTACACCTGTGCAGCCCATTGATATCACAGATGTAAGTGGACCTCTATGCATAAGCATCTCTTCACTCAACACTGCAAAGCAACTTCCCCCTAAGTACCGAGCAGCAACACTGTGCACAGTAAGAAGTACAGAGTACCTTGGTCAGTTGACCCCAGGGCTGTATGTAGGGAACATATACTCCCCTAGCTTTCTGCCAGGACACCTCCTGATTTTGCATAACAAAAATGCCCCAGGCTCTGTATTAGCAACAAGTTGTCAAGGCCTCTGATTTACACCTCATCTATAAAACAGCACTCACAGCAGGGCTGGGCTGGAGCGCTCCACTGAGCCACCCCTCAATCCGCTTCTTGCAGAGGCTTGGCAGAAGGTTTCTCATTATCACATGGCTTTTGATCTCTGGCAGGCCAGAGATAGTCCATACCCCAGTTCCACTACAGAAAGCTCCCACAGTGGGATTATTTTTCCATTGTTATATTAACATTCCCCTGGTTTTGTCTAGCCCCATGTTGCTTCTCATCTCTGTTTCCTTTCTTCTTCAGGGTCTTTATCTCCTGAGGTATTCTGGGCAATCACATCCTGAGCTTCTGGCTGCCCCTTGTCAATTATATTTCCCTGCTCTCAAAGCACAGCACTCTTGCTTGATTGTGCTAATTATCTTTAGCACATTAGTTCCTATTAGCTTGCACGTTCTTTATACAGAAGCCAGACCCAAAATGATCTGCCCTGAAACCATGGCTGCCACTGATTGATTGCAACAGCCACAGAGCTCTTGCAATCAGGGCTGTTCCAAAGCTGGCCTCATGGATACCTGTCAAGTCCTCAGATGGAGTAAATCAGGGTCGCTTCGGTGGAGCGTAAAGGGAGCTTGCCGATTTATACCAGCAGGGAGGATCAAGCCCATTGCCTTGAGGACACTGCAGTGAAAGCAGTGGGAAGACTCCCACCACTGGATGCTGTCCCTTTAAGAAATGCCTTTACTGGAGGGTCACAAGGTGAGATTGATTTTTCTCCCTTTGTGGTTCACCCCACATAACATCCTCTCAACCTCAGGAATTCCCAGATTGAACTTAATGCCCATGCCCCTGGCCACAGGTTTAACTGAGCCCACCTGCTGCCTCTCCTAGGCCTGCAGGAACTTTTCCCCTGCTTTCTTGGCACATGTGACCTATACATCCCATCAGCCACCCCAGGATGGTAACTTGTATGAACTGAATTTTCATTTGATTTTTTTACTTTTTTTATTGGTTTGGACAAATAAATCCTACCAAGTGTTTCTTGTCACTCTCTGTTATCAGGCAAGTCACCCATAACCGTGATAACATTTTCCCACCAGTGGGCAGTCGCACCAAACACGGATTGGTGCCCAGAAGGAAATACTTTTTCACATGATGCACAGCTAGCCTGTGGAACTCATTGCCATAAGATATCATTGAAACAAAGAGCATAGTAGGGGACAGAAAAGGAATTGGAGAGACAGTGTTGACTAGTGGATAGAGCACTAGACTGGGACTCAGAAGAGCCGGGTTCTGTTTCCAGCTCTAACACTGGCCTGCTAGGTGACCTTAGGCAAGTCACTTCCCCGCCCTGTGCCTCAGTTTCCCCATCTGTAAAATGGTGATATTGTTACTGACCTCTTTCGTGAAACACTTTGAGATCTGCAGATAAAAAGCGCTTGATAAGCTATATTAATTATAATTATATGATTAAAAAGAATATCTAGGGTTATAATAATACAAAACCAAAAAACCTCAAGAGTTTAGGAAAGACTATAAACCCTCATGCTTCAGGGCTTAAACCAACCTCTAACTAGTGGGAGTCAGGAGGAAACTTTCTTTGCGGGCAGATTATCCCATTACTATCCCCTGCAGGATTTCTTGTACCTTCCTTGAAGCAATTTATAGTAGAAGGCCCTCTGGTCTGATACTGTGCAGCAGTTATTAATGATTATTATTATTGTTATTCATTTGTATTGTGGTAGCACCTGGGAGCCCCAGTCATGAACCAAGACCCCATGGTGCTAGGCACTGCACAAACACAGAACAAAAAGATGGTCCCTATCCCAAGCAGCTTAAGTATAAAACCTTTTGAGGGAGAGGGGGAAGATTCTCTTTATATGGCTCTATTCCTTCAGTGTAACTCATGTTAAGCTACCCCAGAGTTATTCCTAGAGTAGATTTAACTGGGACAAGCTGGATCAGGGCGCACATTACAAACTTTGTTGCTCCAAGCTAGAGAGGTGAAGGGGGTATCTGTGCCCCATCAGTCTTCCTGCTGATGGGGTAAACCGATGGTGAGCTCCCTCCCTCTCTGGTCCAGCCAGAGGAGGAAATCCCATCAATTGTGAATCTGTGCTGGCCCCAAGGAGTCAGGCCCAGATCCTCCCATTAAAACCAAAGTGTCTAAATCCCTGTGAGGATCTGGGCCTGAGGGGCCCAGGTTGTTTAAGGCTGGCTCTGCTGCCAACCTGCAATGTTTGTTCCTGTCCTCGTGTAGCCAAGAAAGCAACGTCAAGCCAAGAGAATTCAGCACTGTGCCTGTGAAAACAGACCTAGCCGACCGGAGAACGGCCCTGATCTGTGAAGTCCTGCAGCTCAGAAGCTTAATCAAATGAGAAGAAGAGCGAAAGGGAAGTGTATTGGAAATAGTTCTCCATGGTAAAAGCGGTGCTGAAAGTTCACAGCCAGACCCCTGAAAGAGTGGGCACACGTACCAACCCTGGTACATAACCAAGCAACCGTTCGATGCTGTGCCGCAGCGACCCGGCGACAGCTGCCCGAGGTGATGGCACAAAGGGAAGGTTTGCTGCATCGGAGGGTGAAATGAAAGGAGTCAGAGCTGGGCGCACCTTGTTAATTAGGAAACGCGGAGGGTAGAAAGAAATGCTCTTGCAGGGATGTCAGATCCAATCATTAGAACCAGGGCATCTGAACCGGTGGCATCAGATGCTGCGTGAGAAGGCAATGAAAGGTTAGGTCCCATTAGTGCAAGCAGACCCCTGCACTTCTGTGGACCCCCGGGGTCACGGGTTCTGTGGGTTCTGTGGATCACGGCAGGATCGTGTCCTCAGTGAGTGAGTGACCAGCAATCCTGCTAGTGACTCTGCCCATAGGGCTCCAGGGACACGGACCCGCTGAGCCCAGCTTTCTTTCCATCCCAGCCCTATGGGCTGCCTGTAGTTGTCCTTTTGAACAGACAAGCGGATCCATCTTGCAGATGAAGGATCCGTACAGGCAGGGTCTGCAACTCCCACTGCTCCCCCAACTGTCGGATACTGCGGCAGGGAGGAAGGGTGGCTATGCTCCCTTGAATGCTGCACTGCATAGGGGAACTTCTGGAGTCCCCTTAATTAACGAGCAAGCGAGCAGCAAAAAGTTTGCCCTATTACTTTGATCCAGATGTCATTCAGGAAGACACACCAGGGAATGTCAGGGGAAGACACCCCCCCCCCACCTCCAACATACACCAGAGATTATTCCATCAGCACAGCATAGTCATCAACCACACAATTACACCTCTATGCTCAAAGCGGCTCCTGTTGACTGATCAACAGCTGCATTGTAGGCGGCTGTTACTCTGTGTTTCCAACCAAGCCACCCAGCTGGGGAGGGAAGGAAGAAGGACTAGGATCAGGTGAGTAAATAAATAAAGCTTTGTACAATGACGAGGTTAAAACAGGATAAGTTATTTTATAGCCTCAAGTCTCTGGCTGCTAGCTAGGAAGGCTTTGGCAAGCCCTGTTGCTTAGTGCTGATGCATTTCCAGATCTCTCCACTTGATTTATTAGTTTACTTAAAATCATGCACGTCTCAGTGAGGTACATTGAGGCCTGCACTTGCAATGAGCGAGACTCCATGGGGATGCAGGGTTTTTGCTCATGTAGATTTCGTTGTGGGATAAGGGCCATGATCTCCATGTCGCGCCCCACATTAGTCACACAGAAAGCAGCATTCCCATCCAATCTAGCCAGTCAGCATTTCTTTTCTAACATTGGAGCATGTCTTACAAGCCTTGTGTTTTGCTATGGCAAAAATCTCTAGGGGCATTCATGGAATAAAGGTTTTAGATGTGACCTCTTTGGGGCATGGGCTCTTTTGATAGGATTGTATAGCACTGACCATGATTTGGCTGCTATAGAAATACACAAATAAAATAAATAATCATTAATAAAACTTAGCAGAAATTTTAATACAAGCAACTCTTGTAGGATTTGAATGCACTATTTTAGTCAGAGAAGGACAGATACATTACCTAGGAGGCTATATAATCCTATAGGCACAATGCACAAGGAGTTGAGAGGTACAACCCATTGCACCTAACTTCCCTAGTTTGTCCCTTTTGAGCTCCTGTAGCCAGCCACCTCCCCTACCCCTTATAAAAGCAGGAGCCTGGGCTTTTTGCTATTTCCTTGCTTGCTGGCTGTTCCTTCTGCTCTCTGGCTCCTGGTGTGTTTTGCAAGTGGTTTATGCTTTTTGGTTTAAGAAGTGGCAGGTTTATAAGGGCAGTGGAAACTCCTGCTACCAGTTGCAATTAAGTGTGGCATAGGGTGTTGTGATGGAGGATTAGGAGGGATAGATAAACAACTTTTGTATCAGATAACTGGCTCCTTGTGTCTACTCATGCTGGTGGGTGGTGAATCTAGAGTTTATAGGACTATTGGTTTAATTATAACCTTGAATGCCTCTGTGGCTCCCATCTTTAGAAAATGCACCACGTCTGTTGTGCTGAAACTGTGCCAGGCGACAGTCGTGGGGGAGATCATGTCTTCCTATGGCACAATCTGGTGTGGGGCTGGGGAGAGGAAACCCCGTGAATTCCCTCTTGTAAATCTTCCTCTGACTCTGTGTCTGGAGGGGGCTGCCTTGCTCTGCGTGGAACCAATTGGGGGTCCAGCCCCCAAATCCTGTGGCTCTGGAGATGTCTCTTCTCCCCCAACTCCCTGCCAGTGCAACTGTAGCATAGCCACGAAGACACACCCCTCCATGCAGTGGGGAAAGGGTTTCAGTGAGTAGAAGGCTAATACACCTGGGGACTATACTGTCTTTGCAGCAGATTTCCTGCTGGGGGCTGTGAACAGATTGTTCCGGGGTCCCCCTTCCCACACAGGCTGCCTTAAGGGGCAGGAGACTCCTATCATCCCCCACCTGTCCACAAGTCCCTCCAGATCCTCTCCACCCCATGCCCACTGCAGTCAATGCTCAGTGACTCTGCAAGTCAGGCCCTGATGCATGAATGAACAGGGGGATGGGCTAAAACTCTCTACTTGTTACTCGAAAATGTCCCCCTTCTGTGGGTAGGGACGTGGTATAACCTGCATTCGCTGTATTTATGGGTGAGGTTTCTATTGCACTGCACCAGGCAATATTTATAACCGCAGGAGTGTTCCTAGCTGATGAGCGCTCGCCCTGGAGCGGGCAGCCACTTTCCCTGCCACGCTCCCATTGGCTGCGATCAGGACTCTCTCAATGGAGAAACTGCAGGCAGCTAAAACACGGGCCACCCAACGGGCCTCTTCCCGTGGCAAGGGGCAGTGATGTCATAGGGAAAGGGGTTCCAGAAGCCTGCGGCAGTTGAAGTCCCCCAAGGCGTCTCCAGCCCGGGCCATGGTGGGGAGGGAGGTGTCGTCACAAACCTGACCTTTGGGCGTGGTCCTGCGGGGCAGGCCTGGGAAGCACCCACTGCTGCCGCTTCTCTATCAAGGCCGCTAAAGCCCAAGGTCTGTGAGAAGGTAGAGAAGTGGCCCCAGTCTGTTTGGCTTGCTCTCGCCACCCTCCCCTTTCTGCTGCTGGCTTCTCTCCACCAGCCCAGCCGGGCAGGAGAAGGGGACCGACAGGCAGGGACACTGGTGCTGCGCTGGAATTGGCAGGCAGGAACTAGCTAGCCAGCTGAGCCACGGGTTCTGCCCTGTGGTGCGGGGCGAGTCAGGACTCTGCTGCTCTTCTCTGTGGGGGCCTGCAGCTCATTAGACGCTGAGCTCGCCTGCACGTGGGGGAAATCCGTACCGGTTTATCAGCAGCGGTGCAGCTCCCCTGGTGCTAGCAGCCTCTGAGCAGCTTGTCACGAGCAGGCGGTATAATTGCCTACGCCCGGTCTACGCTGTTGGTGGCAACAATGCAACTGCCCCGTGGCTGGAAACCGTGTGCTCGTTTCCCCCATGTAGCTACATAAGGATGCGTCTTGATTGAAGCAAAAAGTCTCAAAGTGGCCCCTGACTTTGGATGCCTTGATGTTCAGGTGTCAGCCTGATATTTCAGACGTGCTGCTGAGCCAGAATAGTCAGCAGTAGGTGATTACAGGTTAGATATCACCCTAGGTGTAAACTAGTCATTTTTTTTTAATGGGATAGAAAATGAAGTTTTTACAGGACAAAAATTGCTCAGGCAACAGGGAGCAAGGGCCTTATGTGGGAGCTGTGTGAGGCATTCCTTGTGCACCACTGAAGAACCCAAATGAGGGACATGCAAACTATTCATGCAGGAATCTTGAAACGACCCACCTTTAGTATCCAGCTCTCTAACCTCAGGTTCCCGATTATTTACTTCTGATGTTAATAATCTTCAGCAATCAAAGCAGGGAGGTAGGGGGAAGTCGGATTTGTATGGAACGGGGATAACTTTGGGATTAAAACAAGGGAGGGGTGCTTAGGGGAATGCTTGCTCTGTGGGAGGGCTGGTCTTCCAGGATGACTCCAATAGGTGTGATATCAGCATTGGCCTTTGATTGTTCTTTGCCTCCTCCCCACCCTCCCGCCGCTGCTGTTACAGATCATGGCGACCGGAACCCAGAAGTTCAAAGTGTTTGTGTCTGAGCCGATGGGCGATAAGGACGTTACAGCAGTGGATGGCATTAATGACGAGCTTGGACTAAAATTAGCTACAAAGGGTTTTGACAAGGTAACCATCTTTTTCCTCCCACTCCTTCCCAAGCTCTGTTCTATTTATGGAGCAGGTACTGTGAGAGGACTTGATTTTAAGAAGACTGTGTTCTTGTGACTTTGCTCTTGTGATAGTTTCTCCTGCTATTATGGTCTTAAAGGCACTTCATTACCATCACTTGATCTAAACTCTGGAGGGTAGTTATGCTGAATTATTCAAAGGAGCAAGACTGAATGTTATTCAAAGGGGCAAGGTCAAATTTCTTCCATCTTAAAGTGAATGCATCGTGACAGTTCTTTACAGTCCAACCAGAAATATTCAAACTATGCCTTTGGTTTTTTGAAATGCATTTTTCCCCCCCTTTGCAGAATTTGTTCGTAAGAAAGCCACAAGGACTTCCCATGGGAGGGTGGGAGTATGGAATTAAAAATATATATGTCATGCATTCGTTATGGTAAGTCTGGCAGCAGCTAAGCTCAAGAAGGTCGAGCTATTTCGTTTCTAGTGCGGGCTTGGGAAATTCCGTCACTGGAGAAACAGATGCCTCTGCTTTCTTACTACCTTCCTTGAATGCCGGTTAGCCATCTCCCCCCTAGGGGAAAAAAAATTTCCACTTCTAGTCCAGTTAACCTTTTGTGCATGCTGGTTGAAAGAAAGTGAACAGAAGGGGTGTGGGAAGATCTGTGTAGATTTCAAGAAGAGCAAACCCTGCTCCACCTGCCCGTGTTGGGGATCAGTTTTGTGTAACGACTGGATCCCGTCTGCACCCGTAGCATTGCTGCAAAGTCAAGTAGTTCGTGCAGAACAGCCCGCTATGGTCACTGCGTGCGTGGCCTTCTCTCCTCCTAGTGCACGTGCATTGCCTTGGTTGCCATGGGATGCACGGGAAGCAAGTCAGACAGCAACAGATAGCTGATGCCACCTTATTTTGTTAAACTGTAGTAACCAGGTGACTTTTGAGTTGTGCTGCTGATGGAAGGTAATGGACACCTCCTACTGCCTGGTCCATGTCCTGCTGCGGTACTAATGGGACAACTGCAGAATCTGTGAGCTAACTCCCTTAGCAGACAGTGACTGTCAAGGCAGGTCAATGTTTAGGCCCCACACCCTGAGCCTGTCCTTGTCTTTTACAATTGCTAAGAGCGGATTGAAGTGGGACCACTTCCTGGCTGATTCACGCCTGGCACAAAGTTAGGACAGACCCTGTTCCAGTGGTTATGGGGTGGAGTCAACCAGCAACAGCCTCGTGTCATGAAAACAGCCCCTTTTGAGGGAGCCGGACAGACAAGGCCCAAGGTTGCCTTGTCTACACTACACACAACAGACAGGCTCCTAGCATCATTAAAAGAGGAGCCTGTCCCCCACTTGTCAGATAAACCTGGCCTCCCTCTCGTTCTGGAGAGCTAAGCACCAGGCTAAAAATGGGCAAAGTTCCTTATCCTGGCAGAACACCCCTAATGAAGTCACCACAGGAAGAGAAGCAGTTACTTGTCTGGCAAAGCTTAGACTATAAAGTGGCCCAGAGTTTCAAATTAACCAGCTACTCCAGGGTATGGAGTCAAATGGGTGGATGGGGGGAAACTCGTTAGCTGTACTAACTCATTCTGTTCCTCCTCCTAGGCATACATCCTTCTGGGCCAATTCCTCCTGTTAAAAAAGGACCATGCAGTTTTCCAAAGGTGGCTGAAAGGGGCATATGGAGCCAGTCCGAGCCAGGCTCAGCGGTGCGCCTCCTGTCTGACAGACTGGTGCTACGCTTTCCTCTAGGGAGCTGGCTGCATAGCCCTCGTGGTGTGTTCTGTGGACTGCAATAAAGTCTTTCCTGCCTTGAACTGTCCAGCCTCAATGTCTTCTTATTAGATGAACAGAGTCTCTATTGCCCCCCAAACAAACTATTGTATGTTCTTGTGCAGGGTGATTAAGTGGGTCAAATTCTGTCCTTCGTTATCCCTGTGCTACCCCTCTGGAGTCACTGAGTCTAGCCCAACAGCCCCTTGCCCACGGGGAAACCTGGAACTTCTCCCTCTTAGCCCAGCTGTTCTCTCGGACCCAGGTTCAGCAAGACAGAGAAGCGCGTGCTCCAACGCTAACCCCAGGAGTGGCCCAGCTGACGTCAATGGGTTACCTGTAGACTTGAAGGTTAGCCAGGGGTTTAAGTGCCTTGCCGAATCAGAGCCTAAGAGGGGAAAGCTGGTCTTGTGGTTAAGGCACCAGGCACCCAGGAGATCTGAGTTTTATTTCCAGCCTCCCCTGTGTGACCTTGGGCCACTCACTCAGGCCAACACTTTCAAAATCAGCCATTGACTCCCCCCCCCGCCCCCAGCAATGCTGAGAATTTGCTGTTCCCACTGGCTTCTATGGGAGCAGCAGCTGCTCAGCAAATAAGGCCCAGGATGTCTCAGTGACCGCTCTGGAGATGGGGCCCTAACTTCTTCCTGCTTTGTAAAAGCAGGTTAGCCAACTCCCGACCGCCGAGGGCGGCTGTGTTCATACTGATATTTGCAAAGCGATGTGAGATCTTCACATAAATACAGTGGAAGTACGCACGGAGCACCCTGGCCCTGATTCTGCGACATGCTGCTGCTGGCATGGCACAAAGAAGGTGGAAAGCAGCTGGATTTCCTTGGCACAACTCTAGGCCTGGCAGGGGCGTGGGTCTACTATCCTGAGCCTGCTGTCCCAGCTAGCCCAGGCTGGCAGAGCTGGGGCTGGGGAAGCTGCTATAGTCTAGAGCAGCTCTGACTGACACCAGATGCACCCAGAATTTGGGAGGCACAGAGGTGTCTTAAAGCCTCCTTTGTCTGCTAGGCTGTGCCACCTTGGAGTAAAGGGGAGGGAAGAAATTCTTGGGTCCTCTTTCCCCCTTTTGGCCTTTCATATGCATACTCCCACTGCAGTGGTGCTGGAACATTTTTTACAGTGGGGGTACTGAAAGCCAGTGGTCCCCCCCCGAACCTTTACCTCACCCTCCCTTACTCCAGTCCATAAGGGAGTTAGGGCCAGGAGCTGGGCTGTGGCTTGGGGTGGGGGAACGCAGACAGGGATAAGGGGGCCAAGGCTGGGACCCCACATGTGGGGCTGAGAACCGAGCCCATCTTCCCTTCCTCAGAAAACCCTCTGCCCCGCACAGAGGCCACGCTCTTACTACTGTGTATCTCCCTAAGCCGCTGAAGACAGAGATGCTCTTGGCTTAATATCAGACATCAGTTTGTTCAAACCTAGAGGATAAGAATCTGATAAGTAACAGCCAAAGTGTATTTGTCAAGAGCAAATCAGGGCAAATCAACCTTATTTTCTTCTTTGCCAGGGAAACCAGCCTAGTGGATGCAGGAGGAGCAGTAGATGTGATGCATCTGCACATAGAATCTAGAACTGGAAGGGATCTCGAGAGGTCATCTTGTCCAGTGCCCTGCACTCATGGCAGGACTAAGTATTATCTAGACCATCCCTGACAGGTGTTTGTCTGAACCTGCTCTTAAAAATCCCCAGTGAGGGAGATTCCACCACCTCCTTAGGCAATTTATTCCAGGGCTTAACGACCCTGACCGTTAGGAAGTTTTTCCTAAAGTCCAACCTAAACCGCCCTTGCTGCAATTTAATGTACAGTGCGTGAATAAGGCTTTTGACATAGTCCCAAGTGACATTTTCATACACAAACAAAAACATGTGGTCTTGATGAAATTACTGTAGGGTGGATGCACAACTGGTCGTAAGACCATTTTCAAAGAATACTTATCGAGTGTTTGCTGTCCAAACGGTTTGCTGGGAGGCTGTATCTGGTGGGGTCCTGCAGTGGCCTGTTTTGGGTCTAGTATTTCATTAATGACTTGGATAACAGAGTGGAGAGGATGCTTATAAAATCTGCAGCTGACACCAGCTGGGAGGGGTTTCAAGCCATTCAGAGGACAGGATCAGAATTCAAAATTCTGAAAAATTGGAGAATTGGTCTGAAATCAACAAGATTAAATTCTGCAAAGTACTACACTTGGGAAGGGAAAAAATCAAACGCGCTGGGATGGGATGGATGCCCTGGGATGTCACCTGGTGTGCTGGGACTCCACTGACTCAGACTTTTCTGCCAGCCTGGGCCCCCTTTTACCTGGTCTTGCTGGGCTAGGCTCCCTAGTCTTTTCCAGCCAGGTACACAGGCACGGCTACATCCAGCTGCACAGAGAGACAGAGATCCGCTCCGGGAAGGCTCAGCTTACGGGGCTTGCCACAGCACCCAGATGTCCATCCTCCCTTGGAGAACAAACCCAAAATTGTATGAAATTCATCTCTTCCCACAATGTGGAGGAGGGTATGCACAACTCCTCACTCTCCCAGGTAGAAATCACATCAACTGGGTTATATTATAAACCAGAAATAAATGTATTAACTATAATAGGTGTATTTTAAGTAGTTAAGGAGGTAGCAGACAGAACAAGGCAGATTACTAAGAAAATAAAACAAAGCATGCAAACTAAGCTTAATACACTAAAGAAACTGGTTACATGTAAATTCTCACCCAAAATGTGGTTCTAATAATCTTCTTCATAGGCCAAATGCCCTTCCAGCCTGGGTCCAGTTTTTTCCCCCCATTCAGTCTTAGTTGTTTCCAGCAGTCATCTTAGGTGGGGTAGCAGGGGAGAACTGACAACCGGGATTACCTCACTCCCCACCCTTAAATAGGATTTGCATAAGGCGGGAGTCCTTTGTTTCCTAGTTTGACCCTCCCCGTCCCCCCCAAGCTTCTTGTGGAAAAGTACAGAATTCAACATGGGTTCCAGTATCAGGTGACATGGTCACCTGCCTCTATAGGGCCCCTGTAGCCATTCTTCACAGGCTGACCCACACGGTCACAGGAAGACTAAACTCTTTTACACTCCATTGTCTCTTGCTGATGGGCCATCAGCACTGTCCGGCTTTTTAATTGTTGTACCTGAAGTGTTAGCAGGGGGGGCATCATCCAAAGTAGCAGAGTTGAAATACAGATCATAGAATATCAGGGTTGGAAGGGACCTCAGGAGGTCATCTAGTCCAACCCCCTGCTTAAAGCAGGACCAACCCCAACTAAATCATCCCAGCCAGGGCTTTGTCAAGCCTGACCTTAAAAACCTCTAAGGAAGGAGATTCCACCACCTCCCTAGGTAACCCATTCCAATGCTTCACCACCCTCCTAGTGAAAAAGTTTTTCCTTATATCCAACCTAAACCTCCCCCATTGCAATTTGAGACCACTACTCCTTGTTCTGTCACCTGCTACCACTGAGAACAGTCTAGATCCATCCTCTTTGCAACCCCCTTTCAGATAGTTTAAAGCAACTATCAAATCCACCCTCACTCTTCTCTTCTGCAGACTAAATAATCCCAGTTCCCTCAGCCTCTCCTCATAAATCATGTGCTCCAGCCCCCTAATCATTTTTGTTGCCCTCTGCTGGACTCTTTCCAATTTCTTCACATCCTTCTTGTAGTGTGGGGCCCAAAACTGCACACGGTACTCCAGAAGAGACCTCACCAATGCCGAACAGAGGGTAATGATCACGTCCCTCGATCTGCTGGCAATGCCCCTACTTATACAGCCCAAAATGCTGTTAGCCTTCTTGGCAACACGGGCACACTGTTGACTCATATCCAGCTTCTCAACCACATAGTCAATATGCCTAACTTCAGATACAGAAATGATACAGGCGTACAACTTGGATAATCACATTCAGTAAGTCATAACCTTTCCAACGATATCTCACATGAGCCATCTTGCATAAAGTGCATCTTGGTTATGTCATATTCACATCAGAAGCATATTTTCATAAAGACTATGGAATGCAATGTCACACGCACAACTACAAAATGGGGAATAACTGGCTGGGCAGGTCTATGGCAGAAAAGGATTGGGGGTTATAGTGGATCGCAAGCTGAAAAGGAGTCAGCTATGTTAGGGCAAGTCAGGCAACTGTCATCCTGGGATGTCTGAACAGGAGTGTTTTAAGAAAGACACAGGAGGTAATTGTCCTGCTCTACTCAGCACCGGTGAGGCCTCACCTGGAGTATTGTGTCCAGTTTTGGGCATTGCCCTTTAAGAAAGATGTGAACAAATTGGAGACAGTCCAGAGAAGAGCAACAACAATGGTAAACGGTTTAGAAAACCTGACCTGAGAGGAAATGCAGAAAGAATTGGGCATGTTTAGTGCAGGAAGAGAAGGCTGGGGCGGGGGGACCTGATTACAGTCTTCAAATATATCAAGGGCTGTTAAAGAGATACTGAAGATCAACTGTTCTCCACATCCCTGAAGGTTAGACCAGAAGAAATGGGCTTTATCTGCAGCAGGGGAGATTTAGGTTAGATATTAGGAGACACTTTCTAACCATATGGAGAGAGAAGGTCTAGAATAGGTTATGGAATCCCCATCCTTAGAGGTTTTTAAGGACAGGTTAGACAAACACCCATCAGGGATGGGCTCTAAGGTTTACTAAATCCTGCCTCAGCATGGTGGGGGTGGACTAGATGACCTCTCAAGGTCCCTTCCAGCCCTACATTTCTATGGGTCTAATATGGATGTAGCTCTAAACATCCTGTACTAAAAAGATTTCCTTGTCAGCTGTCTCAGGCACTGACATGGGCTCTGCCCCCTACAGGAATAAAAAGCACGATTCTCACTCTGTCCCAAGAAACTTTATACTCCAGCAGGGTTTGGGAGAAAGAAAATAGCCAGGAATCACTGGATTCAGCCACAGCAGTTTCCCCTCTTGAAAAGTATCACCGTTTCGTGCGTTTCTGCTATGGTACCGCATGACCTAACTGCTCCTCCACACTTCCCCATTGAAAACTTTGCAGCGAAAGAGCTGAGGACGATTTGAAAGATGCCCCTCAGCCAGGAGCCGCGTAAGCCCCCTAAAAGTGGGGGGCCACCGGTGCCTGAACCATGGGCCCGCCCCCATACCACCGCTTCCCCAAGGCCCCGCCCCATACCACCCCTTCTCCCTGAGCTCCCGCTCTCGCACCGCCCCTTCTCCCCAAGACCCTGTCCCTACACTACTTCTTCCCCAAGACCCCATCCCCATGTTTAAAAGTGATGGGGCCATGGCCCTCTGGCCCCCCCACCATTCCGGCACCCCTGCCCTCAGCAAAATCATTGTTCTTTGTAACTTACACCACCTGTTGCTGCTGGTTGTTATTACCACCAGGGGCGGCGAGTTGTATGGGCCCATGGTGTATGCTCCATGAATATTCAGGGCCCAGGGGCCCAGCTCCACCAATGTTCGGGGCTGGGTCTCTCCCCCAGCCCCGCCTGCCATGCCCAGGCACCTCCCGGCCCCTCCTGCTGGGTGTGCAGGTCGCTTTCGGGAGCTGGCGCCACCCAAGGTAAGCGCTGACCCCCTGCCCCCCAACCTCCTGCCCCAGCCCGCACCCAAACTCCCTCCCAGAGCCCGAACCCCCACCCACACCCAAACTCCCTCCCAGAGCCTTAGGCGGGGCTGGGGTGGGAGGGGGGAGAGAGATACGACATGACTGGGGGGAACAACACAACACACGACTTGGACCCGTTCTGGGAACCACCAAAAATTATCCAAACCTACCGCTAATGATTGCCACGCCTACGAGGGGCAGACAGGGTAGAGAAGAGAGCGTCACTAGATAAGCGTTAGGCATTCTGATTCATTTTTATTATTCCATAGGAACTGAGTTGCAGATTTTAAAGATGCAAATAGTCAAATGTTTCATCAGGACAGTGTGTGTGGCTGGGGTGGGGGGCACGGACGATCTCCCTGTGGACAGGCTGTGAAGATCTGGAGAGACTGCTACTAAATTTCTGAGAGAAGATCCAGAAAGGGAAGAAAAAGATTTGAAGGAGAATTTTCTTGTTTGTACAATGAAAGCAAAGTGGGAAAGCCAGACGCAGTAGCTGCAAACAGAGATAATGTCTTACTGCGAGACACGAGGAATCAGGAAGTCTAATGTGTTTTTAGATATAGTTAGTTATAACCATTAGTCAAACCCAGCACACTGCAATTATCATCTGAGAGTCTCTCCTGCCGCAGGCTATCCCTAGCGAGGAGAAGTTGGAGGAGCAAACAACATGCTTCTAAAGAAATCATTCTAGGCCTGCTCAGTGAGAGCCTGATCAAAAGTCCATTGAAATAAACACAAGTCTTTCTATTGACTTCGGAGCACATCTTTATAGATATGGTCTTAATAATAATACCTAGCTTATATGTATTGCTGTTTATCAGTATATGACACAGTGCTTTATTGTTATCCCCATTTTACCACTGGGGAAACTGAGGCACAGGGAGGGATAGTGACTTGCCCCAGGTGAGCCATGGCAGATCCAGGAATAGAATTCAGATCTCTTGAGTCCCAGTCCTCTATCCACTAGGCCACCCTGCCTTGGGGAGGGGGATGGTCCTGCTTTAACTGTTCCAGGCCAGTTACAGTGCTACAGCTTTACAGCTCTGGGGTGCAGACCAGTCCTTACAAGCCTAGGGTTTCTGACAATATTTTGGTACTTCAGCCTTTGATCCTGGCCAAAACATGCAAATGCAGAAGTGGCCAGAAATGAAAAATAATGACAGAAAAATGGTTTTTTGAACCTCAGAACATTTAGGTTTTTATTGGGTGAACTGGGGGGGGGGGTGTTTTTTTAACAGAGGAGAGTAAAGTGATCTCACTTTATTTGAACTGGTAGCCCCACTTCCCCATTAATCTGTTGTGCTTCACTTTATATTCCATGGGCCAGATTCTCAGCTGATGATGTATATTGGTATAGCTCCATTAAGGAGAATGGAGCTAGGCCAATTTACACCAGTTGAGGATCTGGCCCAGTCTTTTTAAAGGCAGCAGAAAACAGGAACACAATAAAGCAGGCACAGGTGAAAACCAGGCACTAGTGAAATTACTCCAAGGCAAACTTCGCCACAGTCACTTCTCAGCCCTAGGGACTAAACGGATTTTAAACAGCAAACACAAAAACTCATGGCACTAACATGACACCTGCCAACTATTACTTTGCTTGTGTGGGATGGGGTAACAATAAAACTAGTTAGATTGTAGACTCTTCGGTCCAGGGGCTGTCTCTTAGTATGTATTTGTACAGCACCTAGAGCAATGGGGCCCTGATCTCTGCTGGCTCCTAGGTGCTACCTTAATAAACACCGTAATAGCTAAGATTGGATGTCCTTCTGAACTAAGACAGATAACATGGGTTTTATTTGCACTGCTAAATGCCTTCATGCAATGCAATATGCTCACAAGCAGCACCTTTAATAAGTGCACTGCCTGGGATCTCAGCACAATCACTCACCTTCTGAGAACACTGGCTTTAGGGACGAAGAGCTGAAAGGTTTTGAAAGTAAGTCTCGGTAATTCCGATCCAAGGTGACTTCTGGTGTGTGATCGCCCTGGCAAAAGGGAACATTTTTTGGCATATGACAAATTCTTTAAAAATAACAGCAGATTGAATAAGGGAAGGGCTGCGGGGGGGAGGAGAGGAACAAGGTCATCTTGACATTTCTCAAGAAATTCCATGACACGCTGTGACTGAGCCTGACTAGTTCGTGGGCAGTGGCCTTTTATACTTACATACTCCCTGGAAATAAAGAGCCAACAATCTAATAAAGGCGAACAATGCTGACTGACAAAGCTAGTAGATCTGGTTGTGCGCAGGCAGGGCTGAGGGCCTGGTGGGAGGGCTAATAAATCCAAATGCAAAAGGAAAACCATTTCTCAGTGAAACGCAGGTTGCTGTCTGTTATTGTTTCCCACACAATGACCTGCAGAAACAATATTTGAGAGTGACAGGTAGACAGCCCTGCAACGTATTTTGTAAGTTATCACCCACCTGTGTGTACAGCACCTCATTTTAAGCTCTGATCTGACAATAACATGATCACAGTAGCACACAAATGTGTGTATTCCAACGACAGAAAGCTGCATGAACGTATAGGGCCAAATTCTATGTTAGCGTAAACGGGTACAGTTCCGTTAAAGTCAGTGGGGCCTCTACTGGTTACACCACCTGAGCATTAGAACTTCAGTATTAAACCATGAAGTGAATTAGTTTTTTTATACATAGGCTTGAAAGGATTAGACTTTTATCAATCAGTTTCAGTCAGTGTCAATTTCACCCCACACACATAAACCGATAGAAAAATATTTCCATTGATCATAATTGAAATTAACAGATAGGCAAAGAAAATGTTGCTTGAGAACTTATTAGAGTTTGAATTGAAGCGATTTACTTTATATATTTTGAGATGTGATGTTGACAGTTTGTATTTTGATGGTTATAAAGCTTTAACTTTTTGAATCTGCGTCTATTTCCATTAAATAATCAATGTCTGCCCCCACCATTCTCTGCCCGCACAATTTCCTGCAACTGCAAAAATTTAAATAGATAAAAATTGAAAAAATGATTACAAATAATCAATATTATGCATCAAAATGATTTTAAAAATGAAAATGGAAATCTGCCAAGCCTATTTATACTGCAAATAATTAACCTGTGAAACTTATAAAGGATAGTATAGGAAGCAGAACTGTCAACTAGAGTCAGCTGGGAATTTTTCAGCAAAGAAGTTTTCTCAGGTCCAGACTAAAATGTCTGGCCAAAACCAAAGAAAACAGAGCACTCACCTGACTAGTAGAGGACATAGGTTCAAGCCCCTACTCTGCAGCAGAAACTTGAAACTAGGCCTTATACATCCCAGGTGAGTACCCTAACCACTGGGCTATAAAGTGAAGCCCTCCTATTGTGTATAAATCATTAAGTATCCCCTAAGCCAGAGAAAAAGAGAGAGACTGATTCGATACCCTGCTCGGAAAAGCACTTGTAGGACCCAGGTTCAAGTCTCTCACTCAGAGCAGTGACTTGAACCTACATCTCCCACATCCCAACCGAGTGTCCTAAACACTGGAATAGTGGCTATTTTCCCCCCCTGAAAGCTGTAACAAATTTAGAAATCTCAATTTTTTTCACAAACCAGAAATGTTATTTTCCAGCCAGCCCTATTGCCAGCCCCAAACATTCACCAACAAGTCAGGCCCCCAAAATCACGAGACAGGCTTAAAAATCCTGAAAATAATAAATGTTGGCTTATTTGTATTTGCCTTCTGGTGTCTGAGCCACAGCCTCCCACATTTCCTCCATAGCCAGGAGGCTAGAAAGTAAGTTTTTTAATTGAAAGCAGAAATTCTCACATATTCACATGACTCCAGGAGCTAGGGCCTGAAGTAAAATAGCACATATAAGTCTCATGATAAAATTGCAACAAGCTGGCAATAAAGAGGAGAGGTGATCTTTGGTTAAGGGACTGCCCCAGTACTCAGAACGGCCAGATTCAAGTCCTGTGAATTCTGTGCCTCAAGTGGAAAAGAGCACTTCCTAGCTCATAGGGCGTGTTGTAAAGGTAAATACATTAAAGACCGTGAGGTGTTCAAATAATACACTGTTGGGGTTGTGTACATACCTAGATAGATTAGTATGCTTTGGAAAAGAATTAGGTGTTTATAAACTTTCAGAACAAAGAGGACTAATTTAGAATATTAACAATGGCTTTCAGGAAATGCATCACAAAACTATGGGTCAGATCCTCAGCGGGTGTAAGTTAGCATAGCTCTGTTACGGTCAACAGAACTACACCGTTTTACTCCATAGAGCATTTGAGCCATTGCTTTGTGAAATAAAGTCCAATGAGAGAGAGAGAAATGAAACCAAAGTATTACAGCCCACAGGAGACTAGACTACCATGGGTCACAGGCAGAGAACAGGTGGGACCAAGGGGCACCAGTGCCCGAGGCCCTGCAATGGCAGGAAAATTATTAAGTGAGATATACCCAGATAATCCTGGCAAGTGACCTACACCCCAGGCTGCAGAAAAAGGTGAAAACCCTCTAAAGTCACAGTCAGTCTGACCTGGGGGGAAATTCCCTCCCGACCCCACATTTGTTGATCAGTTAGATAGGGAGCATGTGAAAAAGAACCAGCCAGCCAATCACCTGAGAGAGAGAATGCTCGGTTCCACCTTGGAGCCCTGGCCCGGGGGCGCTGACTTATTTTTCCCCCAAGAGTGCTCCACCCTGAGGCCCCGCTCCCACTCGGCCCTGCCCTTGCTCCACCTCTTCCTGCCCCCACTCTGCCTCCTCCCCAAGGACCCCACCCACCCGCTGCTTGCTGCTCTCCGCCCTCCCCAAAGCCCCTCCCCGAGCCAGCTGATCAGCGGTGCTGCCAAATAGCTGTAGCAGGTGGGTGCTGAGCACCCACTGTTTTCCCCCATGGGTGCTCCAGCCCCCGAGCACCCACAGAGTCAGCACCTATGGCCTGGCCCTCCCTGGTCAATGTTCCATCTCCAGGCACGGCCATCCCTGATGCATCGGAGTAGGAGATAAAAAAAACCCTCCCAGAATACATGGGGGGCAGGCGAAATCCCTTCCTGACCCCTACATGTGGCCAGCTGAAACCCTGAGCATGAACATAAGACATAAACCAAAAGTGACCCCCAGGGCTGTTGTGCCCTGCCTCCAACTATCACAAGCAATCCTGTCATACACTCACACACACAATTTGTTTGAGAGAGAGCTGGACAAATTTAAGTCATCTGTCCCACAACTCCTGTTGCGAGGCTGTTCTGGAACCTCACCCCTGATGGGTAAAAACCTTCTCATTTCCAGCCTGAATTTGTTCGTCGCCTGTTTCTACCTATTTGTTCTTGTGCCAACACTGTCCCTTAGCTTAAATAGCTCTTCACCCACCCTTATTCTCCTCAGTAATTAAGTTACGGAGAATTCAGGACATGGAATAAATCAAAAAATGGAATCAAGCAACCTTTGGGGACGTAGTGTGGCCTAAAGGACGGACTGCTGGGCTGAGACTCAGGAGAACTGAATTATATTCCCAGTTTTGCCACTGACTTGCTGAGTAACCTTGTCATGCAGCGGTTCTGTGCCTCAGTTTCCCCATCTGTAAAATGGGGGTGGATGCTGCCCTCCTTTGTAAAGTTCTTTCAGATCTGCTGATGAAAAACGCTCTACAAGAGCTAGGTATTAGGGATGCCTGGAGGACAGAAAGACTCTAGCAATCTTATTATTCTCTACTCATGAGAGCAACAGACAACTGAGACCCTTAAGTAAAACACTAACACAACTTGACCCCAGCCTTCCAGGGACCATCTACATATGGAAACTGCACCCCACACTCTAACCAAGTAAAACCAAAAACCAAACCCCCCTGCTACTTGTATCAATTGGTGAGTAACAAATGTACTTTGACTCTCTGGACCTGAGTGAAATATTTACCCGGATAGGGCCATATATACCTGCTTGCATAGCTACCTGTATGCCTAACTGTAGACTGCCCATGGAGCCCTTTGATATACAAATAAATTGGTTTAAAAATAAATAAGCCCCAAATTAGACTCCAGTGCAGGATGTAAAGGCACTCAATGGAGAGACACTGCCACGCAAACACCAACCATCTCAGATGTCTGCTTAGCACTGGCTCTGAACGTTCCTGTTGGGCACAGCAAACGCCTATCTCTGCCTTAACTCCCAGTCCAGGAAAAGATCTTAAAGAGATAACACCCTCAAGAGCCGCACGTGTTATCCCACATTATCCACTAAATATGCACTTGTACGTGCAGAAAAAATTGTGTGCACAAATCATACATTTACACACACACACACACACACACACACACACACACACACACTGGGTAATTCATTTTGTATCCACAGTGGCTATACAGCTTCACCCAGGGACCTATGCCTCTTACGTGTGCACCAAGGGAAGCGATGTCTGTGCAATTAGAGCTGGGGAAGTTTTAGGATAAAACATTTTTTTTAAGGATGAAACAAACAAACAAACAAATAAACAAGCAGGATCAGGTCGAGGAAAATATTTCAAAGATTCGTCTCAAAACAGTTTGAAAAGGGCAAAATGTTTCCTTTCAACCTTGCGACTCAAAATGATTTTTTTGTTTTGAGTTTTACTTCAATTTTATTATTTTTTTAAAAGGTAAAAAAAAAAAAACCTCAAAAATGAAAGGAAACATTTCATTTCAGGTTGAATGAAATGTTTTGTTTGACTCAAAACTATTTTTTAGAAACTTTTCCAGTTTCCTGAAAATGTTGGAAATTTCTCATTTTGCGTTAACCAGAACCAATGTATTTTTCAGATTTTTGTGGTTTGCCCATTGAACTGGAAGCCAGTTTTTTTGCACAGGTCTATGTGCAATCATCTTTTTGCCCACAAGCATGTACATATTTTGCAGGAGCTACTTAACTGTGATTGAAAAATCTATCTTCTGATGCAGTATGTGGGATTTTCCATGGGGAAGCAAAGGGCTGGATCTCACGGTTAAGTTAACTGTCCTAAACATAACAGGACAATCTCTCCAGCTTGTCTGAGAAGCTAGAATGTGAGACTAGAAACTAAACTCTAGTCTATTCCCACATGGCAGTGAGTTTATGTCTTCCCTAGATGGTATTAGCCCTCCAATATGGGAATAAAGAGCTTCTACCAATAGGATAATGTGACCCAAACCCGACTGGAAAAGCAAACTGTTTAACAGATCTATAGATATCAATTAGGAGATTCACTGTAAATAATAGACTAAGGACTTTGGGAGTCCTTCTTGGTCTTAAAGCTAGTTTGCAGATGATTCAGGCAGGATTCATAAAGCTGTATTCATTAATCAACACCTGCATTCCAGGCTGAGACAATCAAAGGACGTGATACAACAGGCTGGCTCCGGGGAAGGACAATTAAGGATTGTACAATACATCTCACTACAGCTGGCAGTCACTTAGAGTTGACCAAGAAGGGACAGAGAAACATGGCTATTTCCTGGGACTCGTGGTACTTAACAGGTGCCAGGTCGTACATTTTCAAAAGAGACGCATGATGTTGGACGTGTTTTTTGGACGCCCAACTTGAGACGCTTTAAAAAAGCGTCTGGTTTTCAGAAAGTGCTTAGCACTGGCCCTCGGAGAATCCAGCCCCTTTGAAGCGTCTCAGATTCAGCCACCACCCAAAAACTGGAGCCCCAAAGTCACTTTTGAAAAATTTTGGCCAGAATCTTTAGAAGCCCAACAATAAAGCCTCATTCAGGCAAAATCTGACAGACAGTGTGCTACAAAAAGCTGCCATTTCAGGAGAGCAATTGTCCTGGATATTAAGTGTCATTTCTAATGATTTATTCAGTTAAATACGGCTTTTTACAGCACGCTTACATTTTATAGCTCGCAATACCCAGGCAGAAGATCTGACCCGTGCTTTCAGGAAGCCTAGAAGTCAAAATATCCAGACGCATGGAGAGAGCTGTATCGTATGTTGTCAGGCTGTTTGCAACCTGACAATCAAAGTTGCAGCCTTTCAGTAAAACAGAACGTGGATCCCAGATGCCAAATAAACAGAGGACTTTCCCAAATTGCACTTGCTAGACTTGCTGAACTTGCCAAACGGGTATTTCTATGTCAGCGAGCTATCTGCACCCACTCCTCCATCCGCCAGCTGCTTTGCTCCAGCCCCAGCATCACTCTGCTCACTCGCTCTCAAGAGAAGGGGAGTGGGTTTCTCAAGGAGAAATTCTGGAAGCTGGTTGTCTCTAGGTCAGGGCCCGTATTTTCAAAAGTGGCTTGTGATTTTTGGACGCCTCAATTTTTAGGTTCCCAACTCAGGTCACCTTCAGAGGGACTGATTTTCAGAAAGTGCTGAGCACCCACCTTAAGAAAGCCACCTCCCTTTAAGGTGTCACACACTGGCAGCAAAAAAAATCCTAATTATTTTTAAGTATTATTAATTATTTGTATTATATTAGCACCTAAAAAGGAATGGGATCATGCTGTGCTATGCAATGTGCAAACAGAGTAAGAGACAGTATCTGTGCCAAAGAGTTTACAGTCTAAATACATGAAGGACGGATTGCCATCCCCATGTCATAGATTGGAAACTGAGGCACCAAGCTGCACACAAGCTCACACAGGGACAGAGCTGAGAACTGACCCGAGATCTCCCGAGTCCTAGGTCACTGGCTTAACCAACCGTCCTCATTAGCTAATGTGTCTTCTCCAGTCACTTTTGTAAATTTAGGCCCAGATGATTAAACTGGTGCTTAAACAAACAGTACAAAATTTATTTTCCAGAGAGACAACTTATACGGTGCTTTTTACAGCTGGGTGAATACTGCAAAAAGATTGTCAGCATTTGCTGAGACTTATTTTCACTTCCCGCAAAACCTGGAGCAACTAAGCCAGGTATGGGCAAACTTTTTGGCCTGAGGTCCACATCTGGCTATGGAAATTGTATGGCAGGCCATGAATGCTTGCGAAATTGGGAATTAGGGTACGGGAGGGGGTGAGGGCTCTGGGATGGAGCCAGAAATGAGGTGTTCAGGGCAGGGCCGTTCGCAAAGTATGCAGCTGTGTAGGGCACCAGGAAATTTGGGGCACCAAATTTCCTGGTGCCCTGAGCAGCTGCGTTCTGCTCCAGCCCCTGCTCCGGCTCTTCCCCAGGGCCCCCGCCCTGCTCCGCCCCCGCCCCGCCCCCACGCCCCTGAGCTCTGCAGCAGGGCCGGGCCTGCACTCACCAGCAGCAGGAAGTGCAGCGACCCGGCCCCATCCGTGCTGCCAGTTAGTGCTGGGGGGTGGGTCCCCCCTGCCCTCCAAGCCAGCCCCGCCGCTCTCCCATGCAGAGGCCTGGGGCCCCACACACACCCCCGTGGGGGGGCTGCGTAGGGCCCCAGAATAGCTAGGGACGGCCCTGGTGCAGGATGCAGGAGGGGGTTCTGGGCTGGGGCAGGGGATTGTAGTAGGGGTGGGGGTGAGGGCTCTGGCTGGGGGTATGGGCTCCGGGGTGGGGCTGAGGGATTTGGGGTGCAGGAGAGGAGTCTGGCTGGGGATGCAGACTCCGGGGTGGGGCTGGGGATGAGGGATTTGGGATGCAGGAGGGGGCTACAGGCTAGGGCTGAGAGGTTTGGAGTGCGGGAGGAGGATCAGGGCTGGGGCGCAGGAGGTGGTGAGGGGTGCAGGCTCTGGGCGGCACTTACCTCAGGCGGCTCCTGGAAGCAGCAGCATGTCCCACCTCCGGCTCCTTTGTAGAGGTGCAGCCAGGCAGCTCTGCACGCTGCCCCGTCCGCAGGCACTGGTGCCCCAGCCTGGCTGCCCCTATGCCTAGGAGCTGGAGGGGGGACATGCCAGTGCTTCCGGGAGCTGCGCAGAGCCATGGCAGGCAGGGAGCCTGCCTTAGCCCCGCTGCGCTGCCGACCGGACTTAACAGCCCAGACAGCAGTGCTGATCAAGCCGCCAGGGTCCCTTTTCCACCAGGCATTCCGGATGAAAACCGGACACCTAGCAACCCTACCCATGTAGAACCATAATGCCAGATATAGGTCAGCAAGGGAGGCCTCTGTGCTGGCCGTATTCTCAGGCGGTCGTTTTCAGAGCAGCTGTAACTGAGTCACATGTCTGTAGCACCTAAAGGGTTAAGTTCTCAGGGCTAAATTCCTTCTGACCTCATTCCTTTTGCCCGGGTGAATGACCATTTTAATAAAGCTGCCCCCATTAACTCATTTTCCAGAATCACTGGATGGATGTTCCTTTAACATTTCTTGGTCAAGTTGTAATTCCTTAAGGTTCCTTAGCATTCTGAATGAACTATTCAGGCCTGAATCTGCGCCCAACATTCGAAACATATGCAGGAGATTTTCTCTGGCTCGGAAGCAAGCTGCGTGAAGTTTTCCCCCTTGGACTTGGATTCTTTTTGTGCTTCGCTTTCTCCCCGGCACACAAAGTACAGTAATTCTGCGTGTTTGTTTTGGAAAAGCCCATGTGCAAACATCTCTCTGCTAGGCCAGTGGCTTTCCGCATCCTGTTTGCAAAGGCAGATTGCACACAAGACAGCCGAGCTCAGAGTACTGATTGCACTTGGTTATTTTTGTCTTTTGCTTCAAAATTACCAAGGAAATAAATAGACGAAACCCCTTGAGCGTACACTTGGCCAGATCCTCACCTGGTATAAAGCAGCATAAATACACTGACTGCCCCAAGGCTAGAGACAGACATGCATGCGAGAAGAAATGAAAGAGCAGGAAATTGCAATATATCCAGCAGACAAGCATCTAACAGTTTAGGAAAGAGAGGTTTGAATCTCCTCTCTGTAGAATAAGGCCTTGTCTACATTGACCATTGGACAAATTGACCAGCATAGCTATTCTGTAATATCTTATTTTAAGTACTTATATGGCCCCACCACCATAGTATCTATCTGAACACCTTATGATCTTTAATACACTGATCCTCATGCTGCACCATCCTTCCTCTCTTTGGAAGCAGAGTAATTATTCTGGAATAAAATCACTTCTATTCCAGAACAGAGAGGCCACACAGGGGAGTTATTCCACAATAGCTAGAGTGGAATAGTTATCCTGGAATAGCCAGGCTGGTCAATTTCCCCTATGAAGAGAAAGCCTAAAACTTATTCTTCTGCATTAAATAAGGAGGGGGGGGCAGTGTCCTTTTTAAAAAAGCTAGTACATTTGTGAGCAGGTTGAAAATAGGGGCTGCATTTATACTTTGAGCACTGTGGTGGAAAACTGCGTGCCCCCGTGATGCATCCCCATTCTGCAACCAAGCTAGCCGATGAAGGCATTGTTTTCCATGTCCATTCTTTCAGGGATTATCTTTTCAGTAATTGCTGACTCAGTGATGCTGAAGACAACCTTGTGGATTTTGTCACACTGTCCTTTTGCAGGCAAAGGAAGAGCTGGCATGGGCAGCTACTCAAAATGTTTCCCAAAGACAAACATTCAATCAGAGATGTCCCCTTATCTGCTGGATATATAGCCGCTTCCTGGACTGCCCATTATAATGTCATATTTTCCCCTCTCTTGACAATTACTTCACTTGTTTAAAATGAAGATCATTGGAAGAACCAAAGAGGGGAAAAAATCCACCATAACTCTTCTTTTTAAAAAAAAAAAAAAAAAGATGGCCTACATTTCCCAGAGCAACTAGTGATTTGGGGTGTCTCCATTTTGGGTTGTCTAGTTTGAAGCACCTTAAAGGGGCCTGATTATCAGGAATGTCAGTGCTCAGCATTTCTCACCAACAGGTCCCTTTAAGATCTTTTAGGTTGTGCACTCGGAAAGGGAGACACCCAAAATCACTAGTCACTTTTGAAAACGTAGGCCCTAGTAGATCCCATTCACAGCCACAGAACTGGTGCAGGGCAACCAGCCCACCTCACCAAATGTGCCTCAACCCTGACTAGGAGTGCCCATCTTTAGGACCAATGGGTTAGTTTAGATTCACTGCCCTTTGCCTTCTCCGGCACATCTGCCAGCCATGGTGGCCTCAGCCCGGTTCTAAGTGGACAAGTGTCCTTCATTCATTTCACACGGGCCACTGCATTGCTATGGGCGATAACGATTTCCAGTCGCTGGGCCAGATTCCAAGCTAGAGGTGCTCAGAATGCCAAATCTAATTAATGGCGTTACCCCTTTCATTACAGATGGGCCAAGAAGAACCATCAGGACAGATGAGGTGCCTGGCAAGATCTCTCTGGGGCTTGATTTCCGGAGCAGCACTCCAGGCTTGTATCAAGGTGCCATTGTCTCCTTCCTGACTGCTCCAGCATCTCTAGACCGCCAACAGCACAGTCAACATTCAGTAATTCATCGCAATAGGTCAGCAACTCCACGGTGGCCCACTCGCTCGCGTTATGGACGAGGGTGAGTCATCTGAACCATTCCCAGTCACCGATGGAGTCGAGCAGGGCTGTGTATTGGCCCCAACCCTCTTCACTATGATGTTTTCTGCCATGCTTACAGATGCCTTTTGTGACCGTGACACCGGGACTGGCATCAGACACCAGACTGATGGTAAACTTCAATCTGAGGAGGCTACAGGCAAAGATAAAGGTACAGGAAGTGACTGTTTGTGATCTTCTGTTTGCTGATGACTGTTCCCCGAATGCCACACCCGAGTCTGACATGCAGTGGAGTACGGACCATTTCTCTTCAGCTTGTGACAATTTTGGTCTCACAATCAACATCTAGAAGACCGAAGTGATGCACCAGCCTGCACCAGGAAAGACTCATGTACAGCCTGCTCTGACAGTGGATGGCCAAATCCTCCAGCCTGTGGAGAAGTTTACCTGCCTCGGCTGTACACGGTCACATGCAGTTCACAGTGACGATGAAACCAATGCCAGAACTGCCAGAGCAAGTGTGGCCTTTGGCAGGCTACATGCAAATGTGTGGGAGCACGGAGGCACTAGTCAACAGAAAAAACTGAAGGTCTACAAAGCCATCACGTATGCATGTGACACCGGGACGGTGTACAGACACCATGCTATGAAGCTAAATCACCTTTCCACAGGCTGTCTGAGGAAACTGATGAGGATAAGATGGCAAGGCAAGATTCCAGATACTGAGGTTCTCCTATAGGCGGGTATTCGAATCTTCCATACTCTGTTGATGAAATCACAGGTGAGATGGGCAGGCCATGCCACCAGAATGTTGGATGAGCGACTGCCGAAGAAGATCTTTTATGGTGACCTAAAAGAGAGAAAGCGGTCTCAGGGAAGCCAGAAGAAACGTTTCCCTCAAGTTATCCTTGGGGCGTTTCAACATCGACCCAGACTTTTGGGAAGATCTCGCTCATGATCGCTCTACCTGGCGAAGTCTCATCCCTACTAGAGCTACAGTCTGTGAGGGGAGGAGAACTGAGGCGGAGCAGAAGCACCAGCAGCGTAAATCTCTCAGCAGCAGCATATCTGCTGTTAAACAAGCCCCCCATAGCGGCAGCTCTTGTTCAGTGCGCCACAGAGATTGTTCAAAGCTTAAATCGGCCTCACATGTTCACCGAAACCAAACCAATCGGTGATGTCGTGGTCATCTTCCAACTCAAAGGCCGAACGACAACATTCAGTTATCAAAACACAGCTAGTTGTACTTCCTACCAAGCTGTCAAGGTGACCCAGTACTAACGCACTGATCATGGCATCTACCTAGGCAGAGCGTGCCAGCTAAAGGTCTTGCTGTGAGTCAGATGTACGTACACAGAGCGCCGCAAGTTCAGGAAGACACCGCAATCTTTATCCTAAAGGCAAAAAGGTCCATGCACTACAACAGCCCTGGGATGAAATGGGCTGGTTTCAAATTGCAGGCAGAATGAGGAAAAAGCCATTTACCCTACAGAACTAGAAATCAGAATGCAGCCACTTGAGAATGCAAGCCTGTCTTTAACTGTCCAAAAACTAAGAGGACTTTTAGGTAGCCTGGAGGAATGATCTCAGTTGGTGTCTGGATATATGTGAATCAGGGACAACTGGCAAGAAACACCACCTTTTTTTTAAAAAGCCACAAATTATTTACTTTTCCCCTGTATAAGGATTACATATATGATTTATATGGAACTGGCATATATATATATAGTGACAGGGTCAGGCCAGATGGTTGTAGGAGAGTAATAGAAGGCAGATATATTAGCCCCAGGCTAAGTAGGTCCCTTTTCCCTGGGTAAGGTAACAGGGAAGGTTCCAGAACAATCAGGAACCTTCTGGAGACAATTAAGACAGGCTGATTAGAACACCTGCAGCCAATCAAGAAGCTGCTAAAATCAATTAAGGCAGGCTAATCAGGGCACCTGGGTTTAAAAAGGAGCTCACTTCAGTTTGTGGTGTGTGTGTGAGGAGCTGGGAGCAAGAGGCACTAGGAGCTGAGAGTGAGAACGCAGACTGTTGGAGGACTGAGGTGTACAAGCATTATCAGACACCAAGAGGAAGGTCCTATGGTGAGGATAAAGAAGGTGTTGGGAGGAGGCCATGGGGAAGTAGCCCAGGAAGTTGTAGCTGTCGCACAGCTGTTCCAGGAGGCACTCCAGACAGCTGCATTCCACAGGGCCCTGGGCTGGAACCCGGAGTAGAGGGCGGGCCCGGGTTCCCCCCAAATCCTCCCAACTCCTGGTCAGACACAGGAGGAGTCGACCTGGACTGTGGGTTCAGAAAAACGGCCAAGCTGAGGGCTGCTGTGAAGTTCCAAGGCGAGCAAATCCGCCTATAAGTGCAAGACCCACAAGGTAGAGCAGGAACTTTGTCGCAATATACATATATATAGTTTACATAAAAGAAACCAAGCCAGTCATAGGAGGCTTGATCCAAAGACCATTTAAATCAATGGCTAGTTGCTCACTGATTCCATGGGCTCTGAATCAGGCCCTAAAAATGTAAGAGAGCCCATCCCTATGTTATTCCCATAAGCAATTCTACAGTAAAGTATCCTACAAATCCAAGGAAGGTAGTCAAGAAGCCAGGGGCGACACCTAGAAAAACGCATTCCAGATTTTTGCATGTGGGCTCAGCAGCTATGTTAAAGCTATGGGGCTTGTCTACAGTGGGAAATTGACTGGCATAGTTATAGCCAAGTAACTGTCGACCAGCCCTTCCTGTGACTGGTCTGTCCTGCATCTGCTTCAGATTTTTCATTTTTAAAAAGTCATTTTCCTAAAATTATTTTTAATGAAAAATTGCTGACAATTTTACATGTTTTTGGTAAAAAATTCCATACCTTTTTTATTCCTCCCCCCCCCGCCCCCCTCCCTCCACACACAATTTTTATCAGAACATTGTCCAAATGCTTAGAGTAATTTTCTATTTACCAGCAAAACAGAGGTTTGGTCAAAACTTGGTTGTTGGTAAACAAAAGGTTTTGATAATGTTTTTTGATAAAAATTGGGCGGGGGGGAGAGTAGTGGTTTTGTTTGTTTGTTTTTTTAAGATCACAAAAAAATCAAGAAATTGAAAAACAGTTCCATTTGGAACCCTTCAAAATGAAATCAAGTTCAAACTTTTGACATTGTTCTCAAAACTACTTCTGAATTTTTATTAATTAATTATTATTATTAGCTCTGTGGGAGAGCCAGTCCTAGAAGCTCAGGATGGGGTGGGGGCTATGACTGGGTTCTAGGGGTGAGGGAGACAGGTATCTGGGCTGGCGGAGCCCCGCAGTTGGGCTCTGGGGAGGAGGGGGTTCAGGTGTATTGGCTGGGGGTGGTCCTGCAGGTGGGCTCTGGGGGGGCGAGGGGTTGTGGGTGTCTGGCCCCCTGGCTGGGCAATAAGGGGGAAGGGGCTAAGAAACAGGAACTGGATTGTCACAGGGGTTTCTTTAACTCTCTACTCCTGGGGGAAATTTTGTGTATGCCTGTATTGTTACAGACATACTTGCCAACAGGTATTTTGAAATAAATTACCAAAATAATTGAAACTGGTGTGATTATATAGTGTTATTTTGACAAATAAAATTTTGTGCAGAATTTTAAAATAGGGTGTGCAGAATTTTTAATTTTTTTGGCACAGAATTCCCCTAGGAGTAACTAATAAGAAAGGCTCAGGAAGGAAGCGAAGGAGAGAGGACTGGGAGTAGCTGAGCCCAGTCTCACAGAGCTCTCATGAAGGGAGACCTCTGCTCCTCTCAGGCCCTGGGAAAGGGCCAAAAGCACAGGGGATGCTGTAAACAGCCTTGCTGCACAGGACTGTAAAGGTGAGGGTGGAAGGAACATAAATAAATAGCAAAATACCAGCAAGGTAGAAAGTGTGTTCACCAAGGAATGCCCCTACATAGCTGGCAATCATGCGGTTGCCAGAAGCTCAGGTGGCGCAGTAAGACCACCTGTGATGGACAAAATTAACCAGTGAGTCAGACCATCTTAAGGACCTAGCTGGAGATCCATCGGATGGGCTGTGTCCCCTTGGGATTTGCCTTGAAGATGATAAATAAATTCTTAACACTTACAGAATTCTCCCTTCTGGGGATGGTGCATGGCAGTGAAGAATCACGCTTTCGAGGTCAACCCACTCCGAGACTTCTTGCCCACTGTGGGAAAGTCTGTCGCTCCCTAGCGCACAGTGATGCAGCGAACCAGCCCTGGGAGCTATTACAAACTGCTGCAGGAACATCCCCTTGCTGTGCTTGCCCATGGACTCAGTCATGATGTCTTACACAGGAAAACAACAGCAGAGGTTAGGCCAATACCCACGTTTTCACCATGGTCTATGTCATAGGCGTGTAAGTCATCTTCTGAATAGACACGTGTTACTCAACACAGAAACCACCATACATCAGATGGGACCAAAAGCCAACGGTGTCCGTCATTCCATTCTGAAGGGTTTCTCAATGGCAGGTGTGGTTTGGGATGGAGATTAAGGGATTAACCATTCCAACCAGGAGAGCGGCACACCTCCCCACTGTTAGCCCTAGCTTTGTGAAGCTTTCGGCTGGGCTACTGCGTCTCAGGGAGGCATCCCAGTTAAAATATAGAGTTAAGAGGCAATGGGCTTAGTGGATACAGCCGTGGCTTCAGAAGACCTGGGTTCTACACCTGGCTCTGCCACTGGCCTGGTGGGGGACCTTGGACAAGTGACTTCACCTCTTTACACCTCAGGTTTCCCATCTGTTAAATGGGGCTAATGAGATTTACTGATGAAAAGTGCTCTGAAGAGCTAGGTATTATCTGATACCATCAGTGCCTTGCTTCCTTCCTCCCTCAGCAGATCCACAAGCCTTTTCCAGCACAATAAGTGACTAATTCACTTTTTACAACAGAGAAGCCAATGGGACAGAGCCTCAGCGGGTGAAAACTGGTGCAGTTTTGCTGCAATCAGTGGAGCTGTGCCAGTTTACACCAGCTGAGCTCCTTAGTCCAGTCAACGGTCACATCTTCACCACCCTGTTTTCGACTGTGTTCTGGCCCTCCAGCTCACTCCCTTCCATTCTGCCTTGCGGCACCAAACCTCATTCCAAGGCCAAAATGGAGAGACAGAAACAGATTCTGTGTTCATTTACACGAGTGCAAATCCTGAATAACCTCAGTGATCTTGCTTTTGATGTACACTGGTGTCAGGCTCTGTCCCAGTGTGAATGGATTCTACATGTAAGTTGCATTATTGTAAAACCTTTTGAGTGCACCGCTTCCCCAGTGCACCCAATGCATGACCTATTGGGTGGCTAATATTAATGTGATACATAATGGCTAGCATTACCCATTTTGAACACCATTCTCTATTCAGGTGCGGCCTAATCCAATATCAGTCCTTCCATTGCCTTCTGTGGATGTTGGATGAGTCCCCTAGGCCTTGAAGTATTGTTGACCTGTCTGAGTTTCTACAGTCTCAGCCAAAGCTAGAAACGTGTAGGTATCTTTGGGTAAGAGGTTCCTTGCTGCTTTTCGCTTGCAGGATTCCTTAGGGGAGGCAGAATGATCCAGACACTTAGGGCCTGATCTACAGGCCCTTGAGTCACTGGGACTCTTTCCCTGGACTTCAGTGGGCTTTGACTCAGGCTCATAGAGCTGCCCTCAGACTCAAGCGGAAGGAAATGAAACCATTTCTGAACCATATTTTGAGATAACAACAACTCCTCTACTGCTCTTATTTTGTACTGCCGTCGCACCGGAAGTGTCGATTCAGGACCAGAGCCCAGCTGCGCTAGGTGCAGTACATACCCATAATGAGAGACAGTCCCTGCCCTGAAGAACTAGCCATCTGCATTCTTTGGGATGTTGCTCAAAACCAAAGAATTCTCCAATGGCCGCTTGAAGCTGTGACTAACAGTAACTCCAACGAAGCTGTGAGCGCTTCCCCTTTCAGCACCAGTGGGCAGGTTCTCTCTTTCTCAGAGCTGAGTTCTGATGTCTGGATCAATGTCGGTTTCGCAGACAGAACACAAATGTCTTTCACCCCTGTCATGTCAGGAGCCAGTTGAGTAAATAGCACAGGATATCTTTGAACTTGAAAGGCATGGGCAGAATCTATGGGTGAGAAGCGGTGTGTAGGAGTGAGCGGGAGGCTGAACTGTCACAGGAAAGCTCTCTTATTTATTTTTCCAGCACAAAGATCTCCCGGGGGTTTTAGAGTCTCTCTCATCACGCTATTTCTGTCTAGTTACAGGAGTCATGACATTTGCAACAGCCTCCTTCACCTTTCTTAGTGTACACTTTTAAACCAGGACATTTTATGCAAGTGTTAACTTCAGCGGTTGGACATTAAAGCCAGACAAATTTGCATTAGAAAGAAGGCACATATTTTTAACAGTGAGGGGGATTAGCCATTGGATTATACCACCAAGGGAAGTGATGGATTCTCCATCTCTTGCCATCCTCAGATCAAGACTGGATGCTTTTCTAGTCAAATACAAGCTACCGGGCTCAATACAGGGGTAACTGTGTGAAATTCTCGTCACTGTGTTATGCAGGAGGTCAGACTAGATGATCTAATGGCCCCTTTTGGCCTTAAAATTTATGAACCTAGGTTCTGATCACAGTGCCCACTGAAGACAATGGAAAGATTCCCATTGATTTCAGTGGGCATCGGACCTGGCCCATAGTGAACAAAGGCCACCCGTAGCAACAGGGCTTCTGGGAATGACTCAAGATCAGCAGACAACTAGCATTTTCCACGGCATTCCCCAAAGTGGCACCACCTGGATGGGATGCCATCAAAGGGGAGGTTAAATGGTTGCATGCTGGGAACACATGGGTTTTGCTGGGAACGATTTAGAATCTGTGGGGGTAGAGGGCATTTTAAAAGTCATGGCCCACTTTCCCTCCAGCCACACTTCCAGGCCTACACTTCTCTATGTTCATTTAAAATATATAGAGCCAAATCCCCAGCTAACGTAGACCAGCCTTGAAGTCAATGGAGTGATGCTGATTACACCAGCTGAGGATCTGGCTGATCCTTATTGTCATATGGGCCCAACTTCTGATTCCCTTTCTCAGGCTGGGCAGTAGCTTACTCCTCGAGTAGTACTTGGGGAGTAACCCACCACTCAGTGTGAGTAGAGGACATTGTGACATTCTATACCTTGGGGGAGCCTACTGTAACCCCCATATTCCTCATTTTCATATAATTGTGATCTTACATATAAAGCATGCCTTGTAAGGTATCAGGGGAAAGGTTACGATCTGCTGAAAGTCATTTCTCTATCCATATATGTGTGTCTTGAATGCATATGAAGTTATGAGAATTGTGTTGTATGGTGGTCACCAAAGTATGCTGTAAGTTGGGGAATCAGGCAGATACTAGCTCCCCAGAGGCAACAGCAAGGAAATTAACCAACACCAGGGCGGGGTGTCAAACAACCCATTAACAGCCATTGTCCGGCAAGGGAGCTACAATGCAATGACTCGCCTGCATGAGGCCACACCAGGAGAATTGCTCAACCTTGCTTGGAGAGACTCAGCAATGCCCCCAGACATGCCTGGACTTGTGCTCCCCAAGCACATGGACTGGGGGAATAAAACAGAGTGTACACATGCTGGGCCCTTCTCCTCTCCCCACCTATGCTGCAAGCAACCAGGACACTGGGAAGAAGACAAGACTCCAACGCAGGAAATTGGCCCAGGTTTAAGGAACAAACCTGTATATTAAGGACTATGACAGCCAGTGAGGTGAGAAAAAACTGCTTCATCTAAAAAGAAAAGGAGTACTTGTGGCACCTTAGAGACTAAGTACTCCTTTTCTTTTTGCGAATACAGACTAACACGGCTGCTACTCTGAAACCTGCTTCATCTAGTTGCTGCGCTGTCTAATAGCACTGAGAGTTTAGACTGCGTGCTTATACTTTATTTTGGTAACCACTCTGACTTGTTATGCTTTGACTTATAATCACTTAAAATCTATCTTTATAGTTAATAAATCTGTTTGTTTATTCTATCCGAAGCAGTGTGTTTGGTTTGAAGTGTGTCAGAGTCTCCCCTTGGGATAACATGTCTGGTACATAGCAATTTCTTTGTTAAATTGACAAACTTACACAAGCTTGCAGCATCCAGCGGGCATAACTGGACACTGCGAGACGGCGGTTCCTACGGTTGTGTCTGGGACCGGAGATACTGGCTAGTGTCATTTGGTTGCAAGTAGCTGGGAGCAGCTTACATGCCAGCGGCTGTGCGTAAACAGCCCCGGAGCGGGGGTTCTCACAGCAGAGCAGGGTAAGGCTGGCTCCCAGAGTCAAGGACTGGAGTGATCTAGCAGACCACCAGTCCAGATAACACCAGAGGGGAATGTCACAGACATATAGTTATCTGTTTTACAGATGATCTTTTTCAATTTAAAGTATTATTACCAACAGAAAATACAGGAAGCTGCTGAAAAAAAAAAAAACGTGCCAAGTAAACAAAATAAACAAAGTCACAGGGGGAGGAATCAAGTAGTAAGGGGAGGGGAGGCCCCCGTCCTGCTGTGTGCGTGTGATGGCCTGTGTTAGGACCCTTCTCCAGCACTGCGCATGGAGGTAGACCTTAGAGGTAGGTATATTTCGAGCCTCTCAGCACAGCCCCACTCCTGCAATAAGCTCCCCATGAGTGGATCCCTGAGCTTGCAGAGTGTCCCATTGGCATCTCTCCCTGCAGAGCTCATTGCAAGATCGGGGCTCAGTTCAATAGAGATTTACTTCTCTGACCTCCTAAAGGCCTGCTCCTGCTCCCAGTGAGGTCAGTGGTAAAATGCTCACTCACTTCAATGGGAGCAGGCCCCAGCAGCAGCCTCTTCTCACGCTCAGACTTTCCACTCCCTGCGCCGTTCTAGCCAGCTCAGAGGCCTCACTCAATAGTCTCACTGCCCTGTGTCATCAGAGGATTCACTAATAGAATTCCCATGCTAGGATTGAGGTGAAATTCATTATTCCTGAGATTAGATAGTGTAGTATTCCCCCCCACCCCCCAATGCGCAACTGGCCAAATGTGTTCTGTTGTGGGGTTCCATCACCACCACCTTCCTCTGAAGAATCAGAGATTGGCCACAGGAGACCAGAGCGGAAGGACTGGAGCTCTGAGATGGTACCGAGACTCATCTTTCTAGATGTCTGGCGGGTGGGTCTTGCTCAGATCAAACTGATCACCAGATCTGGGATCGAGAAGGAATTTTGCCCTGGGCAGGGACCCTGGAGGTTTTTTCCCCCACATTCCATGCTGCAGAGAAAGGTGGAATTACCTGTTGGGATCACATGGGCATAGCTCACCTAATCAATTTCCTGCCATTGCAGGGGCTCTAGGCATTGGTGTTACTTGGTCCCTCCTGTTCTCTGCCTTTGGAACACACCTGAGCACAGGTGCTGATGACTTTCTTCTTTCCAGATGCGTGCTCCACCCCCCGTCTGTCCCAAAGCTCTGCCCCCACTCCGCTCCTTCCCCCAAAGCCCCACACTCTCTTCACCTCTTCCCGCCCCCATTCTGCCCCCTCCCTCTAGCACCTCCCGCCCACCTCCGAGCAGCTGATGGGTGCTGAATACCCACTTTTTTTTTTTTTGGTGAGTGCTCCAGCCCCGGGGCACCCACAGAGTCGACACCTATGCTCCTCAGGACAGATATGCTTTAGTCTAACCCAAGGTACTGGGCTCAATAAGTGGGTTCAATGGAGGTCAGACTAGATGATCTCAAAGTCTCTTCTGTCCTTAAACTCTATGAAACTTTATGATGAATCTGCTAAGTTGTTCTAGGATTCTTCCTAGCGCCTGCTTAGGCAAAGTAAAACATCTACCCTCTTCACATGTGTAACTATTAACATTCCACCCAAGAGCCACACTCCACTCCAGACATTCCCTCTCTCCAAGGGGCTGTTGACCTCATGCTCTCACAATTTCCGATTAAAAATAATAATAATAAAAAAAAGATCTAAAGTAGGACTCAGGAAACATCTTCCGCTCCCTTGTGAGGCGCCAAGAGAGCTAGAAGTAAAAGACCACTGCTGGCTGCAGCCTGGTGCTCTGTTTTATTTGCATTTCGAACACATGGAAAAGGTGTTTGGATCCTTATGCACAGTCAGCAGGAGATTACAGCTGCTCTTGAAAAGCCTTGCTCTGAGCCGGTCCAGAGAGTTGCGTTTGTAAAAGAGAATCTCGCAGAGTTTCCTGTACTTGTGGCCTGCTGGCCCCTCTCCACCCATGGCTAATGGGACATGACTAGAATCTTGCTGCCAGCTGCGCTGACCATTTTTCCTAAAATACTTAATTAAGTCTAGGAAGAACAAACAGACAGACATGCACATATCCATGTCCAAATCATTGTAAATTTATTTATGTAGGGGTTTTTTTTCAGACTCAGTAATAAAAATAATTTACAGCTGTCTCTGTTCTTTACTGGACCTAAACAGAATAGAAACACAAATAAGGCACTTTGCATGTTCTTGTCTTTTTGTTGTTCTTGTTTCTTTACTTTTTTGGTTGCACTTCCTCCCCCCCAAAAAACTTGCTAGCTGGTAAGTCTTCTGCTGTGAAAAGTGATATCTGTATGTTTGTTAATATCACTTTTCACAGCAGACTTACTCAGCCCCAGCAAGCCCGGGGACAAATTAACCCCCGAATGGGGAGGTGGGCAGGGAGGCAGCAGGGCCCAGGGATGATGGTGGGGGTGGTGAGCCTGAGGCCGGAGTCTGGAACCAGAGCCTACCACCACATGGACGAAGCCCAAAGCCCCGTGTCCGAAGCCTGTCTCCCCTACCCCTGGGAAAGTGGGGAATTCACCAGCTGCCTGCACCTCCAGAGTTTGTGTCTCCGGAGGGGGGCAAGGCCCAACCACAGCTGGTAGCCCTGGGAAAGGGGCCACTGCTTTGCTCCACCCCCATCACAGCCCAGGTAGCTGTGGCCACAAGAAAAGGCCCTGGTGGCCACATTTGAGAAACACTGGACTAGATTAGTTTTTTTCTCTTCTCACATTTCCTTGTAGACCTAGCGTTGCCTTGTATTCTGCTGTCAGTCAGCATTTAGAAGGAAATATTTTTATCAACCTGTGATGGGTTGGACCCCCCTCATCCAGGATGCCACCTGATGTACTGGGGTTTCACTGAGCCGGCCTGCTCCACTAGCCTGGGCTCCCTCTCCCTGTTTTGCTAAATCAGGCTCTCTGGCAGCACACATACACAGGGTGGGATGCACCAGAATCACACAGAGTCCTTGCAAACACATAACACAGGCTGTCATTTTATGCATCAGGGAATTGTGATGGCGTCATAAACCACAAAAGCAGATTCTGAAGACAATGGCATCATGACCTCAGAATGGGGTCTGCTGATATTAATATGTCCCCCTATTTTTAATGGGACCAAGACAGATTTCAAGCCTGGGCCTTGCCCAGACTTTTCGGGGTGCTCAAAATCTTGATCCAAATTTTGTGGCTTGGAGCCATCTCTAAATAATAGGCTAGGGAGGTATGAATTCATTGGGCATGGGTGCCTGTGGAAATATGGGGTTTTGCACACAAAAATGTTGCGGGCAGTTAGAAACCACAGCATTGGGAGCCTTGGAAATACCATAGACAGAGAGAGGGAGAAGAAGTAGCTGGAACAGCAGGGATTGAGAGCAACTAGCTATTCCCCAGCTCTCTGATCCACTGCAGAACCGAATGCCAGCCTCCTCAGCGGGCCAGCCCAGTGCACCTCTGACCCCCAACAGAGGGCAGAAGGCCCTTGTAGCACCTCCAGCGGGGGGGAGCCTATAACAGCAGCCCCGGGAAGGCAAGGTGGGGCTTAGCTCACAGCCTCAGAGGCTGCCCATAGTCCCAGGCTGTCAGCTGCCCAGCCTTTAGTACTGTTAATGGGGGAAGTAATGCAAGTGCTGGGAAGACGGCTCAGTGGGTAAGGAGAGGGAGAGGCAGGGAATGAGCCAGTGGAAAGTCAAAGGGAGGGTAAGGAAGTGATAAGAATGAGAATATAAGAAATTTACTCAGAAAAAAAATGAATTAAATTAGAGAGTTTCCATATGGGACAGGAAACAATAATATAGAATGGCCAGACTCACTATATTGATAACACAGATTAAAACTCACACCTCTCTATTACACACACACACACACAATGATTCACTGGTTGAGTTATCAGCCGGGTTCAAAGCACAAACAAGCAGACCTGTGGCTTCAAAGTACAAACGACAGGCTCTCATAGCTGATGCCATATTGGGACTGTGCCTTTAAGGGCTGAGCTTCCTAGACAGAGAGCCTGGGTGGTGCAGAAGCTCATGTTGTTATGCACAGTCGGGTCACAGAATAAAGAGCTGTCGCAAGCACTTAGAGGCCCAGATCCTCAAAGCTATTTCAACTCCTAACTTCCACTAAACTCAGGAGCCTAAATACCTTAGAGCAGTGGCACTTAACCTTTCCAGACTACTATACCCCTTCCAGGAGTCTGATTTCTCTTGTGCACCCTCAAGTTGCACCTCACCTAAAAACTACTTGCTTACAAAACCAGACATAAAAATACAAAGGTGTTACAGCCACTATTACTGAAAAATTGCTGACTTTCTCATTTTTACCATATAAAATAAATCAACTGGAATATTAATATTGAACTTACAGTTCAGTAGAATATACAGCAGTATAAACAAATCATTGTCTGTATGAAATTTCTGTTTGCACTGACTTCACTAGTGCTTTTTATGTAGCCGGTTGTAAAACTAGGCAAATATCTAGATGAGTTGATGCACCTCCTGGCATACCTCTGCATATCCCCAGGGGTATGTGTACCCAGGGCCGGATTAACGCATAAACTAACTAAGATACAGTTTAGGGCCTCGTAATGCGAGGGGCCTCTAAAAAAGAAAAAACTGACGCCATTTCAAATTTTATCAAAATCAGTTGATAAAGGCAATATGGGAAAAGATTCTCCTCTCTAAATATAGACATTTTCATGCAGATATGACAAAAATATACACAAATACCTTTACCCTACCCTAACCCTTCACAAATTGTTCATTATTGACAGGTGGGAGGCCAGGACTGAGGGCGGGGGGGACGGGACACTATAAAATTGCTCTTATAAAATTAGTATTTGTACCAGTAAGTCTGCTATCAGTCTCTTAAGGCAGCGTTTTGTTGGCCAGCTGCTACTGGTAAAATTCTGACCGTGCCTTCAGAACATTTAAATAAATAATCTCACAGCCAATAAAATTGGGGAAATGTTAGGTGGGAGATGGCAGGGTCATGAAGCAATCTTGCCAAGCTCATACTTGTCTGGGATTCGTCCTAGGAGTGACGTCATGTGTAGCGTCCCCCTTGGCTGATAATAGCCAGAAGGCTGCCATATTTTGTTTACAGTCCAGCACGCTCAGTCGTATAGTGCCGTCATTCCAGTTTTTCTTCCTTTTCTTAAATGTTCATGTGGCCTTTCTTCATTTGATCTGTACATATCTACAGTTGTGTATTTTAGTGTGCACGCCGCTTTCTGCTTCACACGCTATCCATGCTTCACATGATTGAGTTTGCAGGCAACTGTCTTATGGACTTGGGTCAAGTGGATCTTGAGGAGAATAAATTTGTGTTGGCTCCTCTCCGTCAGTTTCGGGAAACTTCACAGTAGATATCAGAAAGTGCTGACGAAAGGGTTTTGAGAGACATGAAGGAAGATATACCTATATATCAAAATATTCTGAGTTCTTGATGTGCATATATGATTTATTGGCTATTAAAGCTATAATATTCATTATATTTGATTGAATATAGGCTAGATTTTCTCACTTTCTCAATGCCTGTCTAGAGATGACCATTCTCTCTTTCATGCATATAGCTTGTCGTCACTCTGTGTGTCCAAGGTGTTTACTTGAGATTAATTAATGGTCCTGGGGGAGTGTGACAGGGTTGGGACTCACCACCACAGCACTTCCTGCTGTTCACTCTGGGAATTAGCTCAGTTCATGCAGAGCGCCCTCTGCCAGTGGTGTCCCGTCCGTCTCTTACCCTAGATTGGTGTCTCAACCCACATTGCTCCCAGCTTGCGGCGTCCTCTTCAGGACACTGCCCTCCGGCAGCGCCCACTGCTCCGGTCTCACCCCCTTCTGGGTGGTTTGGTGTTATCAGCAGTCCTTCTCTTCACCCCAGCCACAATGGCCAAATCACCCCCCAAAGTCTAACCCCTTTTGGCAGGGGTCTGGTGCAGTTCGTGATGGTCATTCCTAATGGCCAGGTGGAAGTGCAAGGGGGAAGTGGGAGGACCCAGGCCCACCCTCTACTCTGGGTCCCGACCCAGGGACCCTTTGGCGGCAGCCTTCCTGCCTGCCCTCCTTCTCTCCCTTTGTCCGTCTCTCTCCCTGGGACGTTTCCCCTTTGGCCCCCTTCCACCGGCTAGGCCCTTTTTCTCAGGGCCCACAGCCTGGCAGGTACTGGGCAGGAGTTCCTTTCTGCTCCCCACACCTGTCCAGCACTGTCCCTGGTGCTGGTCTCCTCACACAGGAGAGGGACCTTCACCCTCTGAAAGCTTGGGAGAGACTGCCTGCTCCCTTCCTGGGCAGCCTTTATATAGGGGCTAGCCTAGCCCTGATTGGCTGGCTGTAATACTGGCCCTGATTGGCTCTCTAACAGGCCATCCCTGATTGGCTGCCGCCTTGCACAGCCGCTCTGGACTGTTGTAGCCCAATCTGGCATGGGGGTGGGGCACCGCCCCACCCCAGGGAGACAGAGGATAAAGAAGCAAACATGATGAGAGATATCTGCCTAGAAAATGCTGCAAGAACAGCTATCTACCCTAAGCATTCTGTGCATCAAAAGTGACAAACTCCATAGCTTATCATTTGAGGACATCAAAGACTTTGCTCTCCAAAAATCATGAAAGAGAATGTTTTACATTTCAGTGTTAAAATTAATGTGATGTGCAACCAGACATATTGCAGGTTGTACTGCTTCCATTAAGTAAGCCGGTCTGTGTAACTGTAACTACTTTTGTGTTGCTGTAGATATAAAGTTTTCATATCTACTAATTAAGAAATCATAGATGAAAATATGTTAATTTCAAACTATTTTATAATGCAAACAGGCATATTGTAAGACATGTTTTAGTTAGATTATTATTCTTTTTTTACAACTTCACCTTTGTATATATGCAAATATAAAACTTTCGTGTTTATATATTCAATGTCCTTTCTGTGAAATTAATAATTTTTTTTTATGGTATGGGGTCTCTTACACTTGACATAGCTTAGGGTCTCAGAATGTTATAATCCAGCCCTGTGTGTACCCCTGGTTGAGAACCACTGCCTTAGAGAACCTGGTCCAGAGTCATCACTGAACACCACAGCCAGCAGCTAGTCACTGTGGGCCACCCCCAGAGGGGGACACTTTGCTGGTACAGGTAGGTGAAGAACTGAGCTTTGTCCCCTCCTCCCCATAATTGTTTTTATGTTGTCCAAGGCCTGGTCTACACCAAAAAACTTACCTCGACCTAACTGTGTCACTCAGGACTGTGAAAAATTTCATACCCCGTGCAATGTAATTAGATCGACCTACCCACCAGTGTAGACGCAGCTACGTCAATGGAAGAATTCTTCTATCAGCCTAGCTGCTGCCTCTAGGAGAGGTAGATTTACCTCAGTGACTAAAAAACCCCTTCCGTTGGTGCAGAGTGTGTCTTTGCTACAGCAGAATAGCTGCAGTATCACGTGCAGCATAGCCAGACCCTCTGGCTGGAAACTCTTTGGGTCCAGGGCCTGTCTTATCGCACATCCCCAAAGCTTCAAGCACATTGTACCCTAGAAGCAATCAGCCAAGATGACTGTACTAGTTCCCTTCCTTGTTCTCTGTAAATGAGCCTACAGAGTTTGATTAGGTCTCCTGGTGAACATTTGGGGCCTTTCAGTTTTGCTCTGAAGGCTCAGACACCAGTGTTGCATTGAAACAGTTGGAAACAGCGGGGTGCTGCAGTGCAAGGGAATCCACCCAGTTGGGTTGCCAGGTTTTCTGGTTTTTGACTAGAAAGTCCAGTCGAAAAAGGGACCTGACAGTGTCCAGTCAGTACTACTGACCGGACACCAAATGTCCAGTTACCTGAGTAATCATTGACAATCGGCTTCCATTCCGCCACCAGGAGGGTGGGAAGAGCAGCTGCTGCTGAGGGAGCACTCAGGAACGGCCCGGCTCCGGCAGAGAAAGGTGCCAGTGGCCAGAGGGAGGGATCCGGAAGTGCATGGCATTTGAGGAGCAGGGCCAGTGGCTGGGCTCACTGCCTGGACCCCCTTCTCACCCTCCTTTGTGCGCTGCTCCTGGGGTGCTTTCCCCCATCCTGCCCCAGTCACCCCCTCACCCCGGGGTGAGGCTCTGCCACCTCATCTGACGGCCCTTCCTGCGGTTACCCAGCCCATCGTTCCACTCACTTTCTCCATGGCCTCTCATGCGCCAGGAGCTGCAGCATTTTCCTCTTCATGGCTTAGTCCTCCAGCTAAGTCACATTAAAGTTTTCCCCTCTTCCGAGGTATCACAAGTCCTTTGAGACAAACTCTCCCAGGTGCTCCTTTCCCACTGCCTGGTCTGTGCTGCTTCCCCGGTGGCTGGTAGGGAACCCAGGCCCGTCCTCTACACCAGGCTCCAGTCCAGGGACCCTCAACCCAGCAGCTCTGAGCTATTACTCTCCCAGTCCTCACTGCTCCTTCCCTGGACTGCTTCCTGCACTGTCCTTGTAGCTTCCCCTCTTCCCCTTGTATCCAGCAGTGAAACTGCAGGTTTCCTCCTCCAGCCTGCCAACTTCCTCTCTTTTCAGGTCCTGCCCAGCTCCTCTCCCCAGCTAGAGACTTCATCTGCAATCAGGCCCTAGCCCTCCCTAGGTTTCCTTCAGGTGCAGCCTATAGATTAATTGGCCTTTACCCCCGGCCTTGTGTGGAGGGCGTCCACCCCCCACACCCCCATTTGAATATGTTTTAACAAACTGGTTAACTTTTATTAATCAAACACCACCCAAAAAATCTTCAGAGTGTCAGAGATAAAAACATCAAGGACTGATTGAGTTAAAAAAATATATTCTAACCTGCTACTAGAAACTCTGCTGCTCTGTTTCCAGGTGAATTAGGTGGAGATGCCACTTAGAGTATTGGCTGTGAGGATATATTGTCCGTTCCCAGGAACTTGTACACATTTGGAAAACAGCAATTTGCATTAGCACCTAGAGGAGGCAATGAAGATCAGGGCCCAGTTGTGCTGAGAGCTGCACAGACGTGTAGTAAGAGAGACAGTGAAGCGCTTAGGCCCAGATCCTCAAAGGTATTTAAGAGCCTAACTCCTAAACCCTTTGGTCTCATTTTGATTGTTGGGGTTAGTGTGTGGTGGAGGCCTGTGATCTAAAAAGGACCCGGTGGTATCCTTGTATGCGTCATTTCTGATCCTCCTGACCATTGCACTCATAGGCTGTGTTAACTTTCATGGCTTTGGTTCTTCGTCTGAAGACACGTTACTTTTGCTGGCAGAAACACTCAAGTGTATTCCATGGGTGATTGCAACATGTGGCACAAAGAGCCAGGAATAGTTCCTGGCCTTCCTCTGGGCTGTACTGTTAAATGCACCTGTTTGGCTTTGTGTCCACCACTGGAAGAAATATAGAATCATAGACTATCAGGGTTGGAAGGGACCTCAGGAGGTCCTCTAGTCCAACCCCCTGCTCAAAGCAGGACCATTCCCCAATTTTTGCCCCAGATCCCAAATGGCCCCCTCAAGGATTGAGCTCACAACCCTGGGTTTAGCAGGCCAATGCTCAAACCACTGAGCTATCCCTCCCCCCCGAATGGCCCCCTCAAGGATTGAACTCACAACCCTGGGTTTAGCAGGCCAATGCTCAAACCACTGAACTATCCCTCCCCCTCACTGGCTGTAATGAGATGTCTTCTGCCCTCCCCAGCAGATATATATATCAATGATTCATGCATATATAGATATATCGTTATATAGATCCATGCACAGTTCTAATCCAAAAGGCACCGGCTGTCACTTGAGACTCAAAGACCGCCTCAAACGGAGGGCCAGAACCTAAGCTTCTACTAATGCTGGGATCCTGGCGGGATCTGGAGGTCTGACCCATGAGCTAGGGTACTTTTCCTCACAGCACTTGTGCATCCTGTGTGGTTAATGGATTCAGTTCTTTCCACAGTTCCTAATGCTGCAAGTAGCTCTGGTGTGTGCATTCACTGAGCGCTCAGAAGGAATCTCGGCAGCAGTATCAGACAGAATTCCTTTCTGGGTTTGCTGTTACTGCCCTGCACTTCTAGGAAAATAAATACACTCAGCTCTGGGCCGCTCTTCAGCAAAACACCAAGAAACACTCAGTCAGGGAGGTTTCTATTTAGCCTGCCTGATTCATGCCAACAAACTGTCCCCTGTGGTGGACTGCAGTGGCCCAGAAGCAAAAAAACACACAACAGATGTTATTTCAACAGCCGCTGGCAGGAAGCAGAGCTCCTGCTCAGAGCATTTCCCGAAATCTGTGCTGCTTGCACTCTTCACAGTGATCGTGCGTTGATCTCTTGGAATTATATCTGCTGAACACCTGTTCTTCTGTTACGGTCCGCCATATAGGGAGAGATTTATCCAGTCGCTTCCCCCCCCTCCCCCAAGACAGGATCTCTCCCCACCCTGTCCCCAATTTATTGTCTTTTACTTTTCTTGCAAACGATCATCAGTGAAAGGGAGGGACCAAGAGCAGTGGCTAGAGATAGCCAGATTTTCCCCACACTGGCCTGCCAGGGCACCTCAGGCTAAGGGTATGTCTGCACAACATGTGGGAGATGTAGACAGACATAGATGCACTAGCACGTGCCGTGGTGACACAGGCTAGCCATCCCGAGGGGGTTGGACAGGACGGTACTCAGGCAGCAAGCCTGAGCTGCCACACCCACACCAATTTAGGATGCCAGTTTGAGCCAAGCTAGCACGTCTATCTAGCTGAGTTGGGAGTCATGCCTCCCAGCTGCTGTGTAGGCATCTCATAAACCAAAAGCAATCCCTGCTATTCCAGCCCCAAGCATCTCCTGAGTTAACACTGCAATGGTACAGTTCAAGGTTTTATCACTGGGATACAGGAGCTACCTGAAAATCAACCAACCCATTTTCATTTGGGAGAAGTCACATTTACAAGCCAGCACTTGGGTGAAGCTGCATCTACCGTGTTACGAAGGTGAAACGCCCCCAAAAACCCAATGACATTATTGGAAAGATTGCAAAATGATCATTCGGACCCTAACTCCAGGACATAGGCCATGTGTAAGAACGAGGCCTGATCAAACATTTGTCATCAAAACTGTTTTGACAATAAATTGGGCTTTTGACAAAATTAAATGTTTCATAAAAAATGCCTGGAAATTTTTTTTGTCAAAAAAAAACGAATGCCCCAAAATCAAAATATTTTACCCCAAACACAGACCATTTCCATTTTGAGATGCTGCTGCGGTACCTGATGGGATTTGTAGTTCAATTATCTCATGTCCCTGCTACTCTGTATGGGCCAGTCTCTCCAGGCAGACTACATCTCCCATTATGCACTATGGCCAGGGACTCTGATGCTGCCTTCCTCTCCAGGAAGGGACATCATCGTGCATCAAGGGAGATGTAGTCCAACCAGGCCTAGGCAGAAGAATGAGAGCATGAAACACATGAACTACAACTCCCAGGAGGCAACATTTCCAACCCGAAATATTTTGGTTGTAGAGCAAAGTTTTTCAGGTTTTTGATTTAATTTTTTTGGTATTTGAATTTTAGCCAAAAAAACTGAAAATTTGGACAAAAATGATTTTTAATCAAAATTTTCATCAGAAACCCTTCCCCAACCATTTCTCCCATGAACATCCCTTTTTTGGGGGGGGTGAACTCAGGACCACTAGTTCTAATAGCAGGAGCTATTACTGTCTGAGTTAAAGGGTGAACATTGCTACAGGTGAGGCAAAAACAAATTAATAAACCTGTCTCGGTGGTCTAAGCATTAGCGTGAGTGTTAGCATGAGTTACTCATGTGCCAAGTTCAACGATAAACTATGACTCTTCAGTCATATTACCTACACACTCTATAATGAGCATCTAGTCTTATTCTCTTCACTGATATCGCAATTTTTTCTACAGCTCGGTAAGTAAATTTCCTGTGAGCCCAGGATAGATATTATATTAATAAAATGGAGGGAAGAAATAATGTTCTAAGTGGAATTCAAAGATGATTGGTTATCTTTTCGATTGTAAGCTATTTGGAGCACAGCCTGTGATTTGCTACGTGTTCGTACAGAGCCCAGCACAGTGGGGTAGGATCTGGTTGAGGTCTCTAGATGCTACCGCAAAATAAAATAAAATGAGTTGAGTTTGTATACAGTTCTCAAACTTATAAAAAAATTAGTGATTGCCAAATAAATCTAAGTAGCCTTCAGAATTAGATCCAAATGTCCAGTCTCATACAACAGAATAGTCAAAAAAGTGAACAGAATGTTGGGAATCATTAAGAAAGGGATAGATAATAAGACAGAAAATATCATATTGCCTCTATATAAATCCATGGTACGGCAACATCTTGAATACTGCGTGCAGTTCTGGTCGTTCCATCTCAAAAAAAGATATTAGAATTGGAAAAGGTACAGGGAAGGGCAACAAAAATGATTAGGGGTGTGGTACAGCTTCTGTATGAGGAGCGATTAAAAAGACCGGGACTGTTCAGTTTAGGAAAGAGACGACTAAGGAGGGATATGAGAGAGGTCTATAAAATCATGACTGGTGCGGAGAAAGTGAATAGGGAAGTGTTATTTACCCCTTCACAAAACACAAGAACCAGGGATCACCTGATTAATGTAAATAGGCAGCATGTTCAAAACAAACATAAGGAAGTACTTCTTAATACAACACACAACCTGTGGAACTCACTTCCAGGGGACGCTGAGAAGGCCAAATGTATAATTGGGCTCAAAAAAGAATTAGGTATGTTCTTGGAGGATAGGTCCATCAATGGCTATTAGCCAAGATAATCAGGGATGCAGCCCTATGCTCTGGCTGCCAGGTGCTGGGCCTGGATGACAGGGGATGGATCACTCGATAATTTGCTCTGTTCTGCTAATGCCCTCTGAAGCATCTGATACCAGCCGCTGTCAGAAGATAGGTTAGGGACTAGATGGTCCATTGGTCTGACCCAGTATGGCCGTTCTTATGTTCTTTGTGGATTTATCCTTCGAGCACCCCTGTGAGAAAGATCATTATCCCAATTTCGCACATGAGGAACCGAAGTCCAGAGAGATTAAGGGACTTACCAAGGTCATGCAGGCAGTTTGTGGCAGAGTTAGTAATAAGCCCAACTCTTCCTAGTCTTAGTATCTGTATGAATCACAAGCCCATCCACCTATCTTTGTGAGGACAGAAATGGGACATGAAACAGGAACATTGGCTGTGAAATAAGCCACAGAGCTCTTCTGCTGTGGTTGTTTCTGTTCTGTGCTGTGTAACCTCCAGTGACACCTGCTGAAGGGGAGCTCAGGGATGGAACAGGCTGGTTGCAACCTGAGAAAGCCAGTAACACTACTGGGTATTTATTTATTAATTATTATTACTATTTATTGTGTTGTGGCAGCACCTGGGAGTCCAGTCAAAGGCCAAGACCCAATGGTGCTAGGAGCTATATAAACCCAGTGGGGAAAAAGGGCTGTCCTCTTTTATCTGGCAGAGGGAGAATCCAAGGAAAAGAATTTACAAGCTGCATTTAGAGTCTGACAGCAGGTCAAAACCAGGAGGCTGGAAGTGAAAATAAAGGACTGCAATGGTCTCTGGGTGTGACTATATGAGACAAATGAGACTGATTCATCAGTGATTCAGATGCACCATCGCTACCAGTGGGCTCAGGTGTTTTTACCATCACACCATGGAAACTTGTCCACATTTGCACGTACGTCATTGGAAACCACACACAGCTGCACCAGTGCTAAACAAATGGAGACTAATTTTACAGGCATAGCTGAGATTGCTCAGCAGCGAAGGTGGAGAGGATCGCCACATCTGGTCGCTACATAGAAGAAGATGGGTGGAGAGATCAGTTCGTGGATTCGCTCTCTCAGGTGGCTTTACAGCCAGCCAAGGTAACATAATCTTTTTAATCCAGCTGACAAAGACACAATGAGATCCAATGGCTGGAAGCTGAAACTAGACAAATTCAAACTAGGAATCAGGTGTTCATTTTGAACAGAGAGTGTAATTAACCATCAGAACAACTTACCTGGGAAGGTGGTGGACTCCCCATTACTTGTAGTCTTTAAATCAAGACACACTGTCTTTCTAAAAGTGCTGCTCTGGCTCAAAGAGAAGGTACGGGGTCTGATGGAAGTGGAGCCAATACATAGTAACATGCTGGATACCGTGCAATAATCTAAGAATACTGAGATGTCGCAATTTTATGAACACTGTGTGCGACCTGGTGGCACGATTGCGTAGCGGGTTATATGACTTTCCTGTGTGAATGTATTGATCTCTCTTACTGGGGGCTGGAGGAAGAGCAAACAGGAAGGCAGAACAATGGCTCCCCAGATCAGCAACCTACAAGCAAAGCGCTTGAGGTGGCAATTACCAGCCCATAGCCTGCCTTTAGGCACCAAACCCAAATGACACCATGGTTTTGCCAGGCTGGGAACTCGAGACAGTAACCAGTTAGGCAGTGCATCTCACGAGAAGAAGGGGGTCACTTAGCAGCAGCTGTCCAGAGGGTCAGGCTGACCCAGAGACAGAGGGAATCCATGGAGGAAGTCTAAGGAAGTCGGGCCTTCTCAGGTGCAGGCCATAGTAAACCTTAGGGAAGAGCTAGAGATGCAAACAGTCTGTTTGCTTGTTTTAAGATCCATCTTCTTTTAAATAAATAATACTTTGCTTTTAGGAAGCTGTGTCTGTGGCCACTGACTACCACTGTCCTTGCTCCCTCAGGGAACAGCTTAAGTTAGGCCTGATGATGCAATCACGTTTGATTGCAGGGGACTACAGCCCAGGGCCAATCTGAGAGCGGAAGAATTGCGCGAGTCCCCCCAGAGCCAGGTAATGGCTAGAGACCTGAGAGGCGATACTGATTGTCCTTGACTTTGGTATCTCTTTGGAGTCGGCCAGCAGGTTTGGAGGTGTGGTCAGAGGGGGGGTAGAGTCCCCCAGAAGAACTTGCACTCTGGAAACACAACTTCCTGAGTCACAATCCGAACCAAATGGATTACAATTCATTGGCTGCAGGTCGCAAACGTCCCTTGTTGTGCCTGAGCACTCCTGCACGCTCCGCCAGTGTGGCAGGATTACAGTGTGGACGACCTGGCTTTCAAACGACCAGCATGGCATTGACCCTCAGCTCTCTCCCTCACCCTGGGGGCTGTGGTGTGTAGGGGGGCAAGCGGCAAGCCATACCTCCAGAGGGCATGCCCCTGCAGGGCCAGGCTCACACACAGCCTAACCAGCCTAGCTCTGCTCCCACAGGAGCACCGAGAGGAAATGGTTACTCGTCCCTGGCAAAAGCGGCTCACCACGACGCCAGTTTGTCCCTTCCAGTGGGACCACCAGCCTCCCTGGTGTGGCACCACTCGGCTGGGGAGTATTTGCTGCTGGTTGTCAAAGAGCACCCCAGACCAAAAGGCTTTGGGAGAGGTGAAGGAGGAGCTGTGATATTCCAGAGGGACTCCTCGGGGACTCCTTGGGGGCAGGGAGCAAAGTGGGCAGAGTTAAGGCCGTGCTGTGTCTGAAGCAGTATGTCAACCTACGTGTTTCCCGGGTTTTGTGAACACGCGCTTTGCCTTTTCCTTGTCACACTAACAGTCCCTGTGAGCAGATCTTTGCCGAGTGCTCCCTGGTTTTCTAAGGTGTGAATCTCTGGGTTTCAAGCCGCACGCTCCAGACGGGCACGGTGTGGGGTGGGGACAGCAGCCACCTAATCACCATCTTAACAACAGTTTTTGTAAGTGAATGATTTCACTAGTGCACTGGTCACTCTAGAGTCTTCCAGGCTAGATGAGACCTAAATTAAAAACCACTCCACCCCTTTTTCCCCCATCTTTCCAGCCCCCTTTAAGCATCCTAAAGAAGAAAAAAAGAGCACAAACTCAATATTTCTTCACCTTTGATATGTACATTCTCACTGTGAAACAAACCTCTCAGCATTTATCTCAGTGTGCTTGTAAATCACATAACCTGCTGCGGTTACTTTGCACTAAATTGCCCCTAAAGCTCATTGTACACCATAAAGAATCAAAAAAATAACAACAAACGTAAGCAATATTTCAGGTCAAACGGGAAGAATCAGCTTAGAGTGAGCTCTTCGGAGCACGGTGAAGCAGAAGGAAATTCACTGTCTTGCAGCTTGTTGGTGAAATTTTCCAAGGCCCAGATCCTCAAAGATATTTAGGCATATCGGGAGTTAAGTGCCTAAACCCCTTAAATGACCTGTGTTTAAGTGACTTAGGAACCTACTGCCCCACTGGAAATCAGTAGGACATCAGCTCCTAAGCCACTTAGGTGCTTTTGAAAAATCTAACCTGTGTCACCATTCGCAGTTGTGCAACAGGTGGGTGTATAACTCTCTCACTATGATCTGGCGTGTTTCACACCCACTTGGCATGGATTTATATGACTGCACAAGGAGCACAGCAGGGAGAATCAGGCCTCCAGAATGAACATTTTCTGAAGGGTAATAAAATACCTTTACCACAATCACCCGATCTGTCTTAGACCAAACGCCCATTGAAGCCTGTGGCCATCAGTGGGACGAACTGAAGTTAGTGGAAGTTTTTTCCTGGATGTGGACAATTGCAAGAACCTAAGATGGTTCTATTGCACCTCCACACACCAGGGATAGAGAAGAGAGAATGAATGTAGGTTTCTCTCCCGCTCTCAGGCCAAGAAGGAGCATTTGCACCATCTCAAAAGTTAGGATTGTGCCATACAAAAGCTGCTTCCTAAATAGAGGCAAGCGCTTCAGCAGGTATAAATCAGAGCAGCTCCACTGACTCCAAGAGCTACCTTGCTTTCCACCAGCTGAGGACCTGGCCCGTCAAGTCTGGTTTTCTCTTGGTGGGTGGGTAAAGTTTCAGAATGCACCAGCTTTGCTCAGTAAAACTTTTCAGCGAAATGTCTGTGCAGAACGTCGGTGCACTTTTGTGTCCAGGATGCACGGAAGAGTTCCACCGGGGGCCTCCACGAAGGGCTGTTTGAAAGAAGAACTCCTTCGGGAGTGACACGCAGGGAACTCTTTCCTTCCACCTCTCTTCAGCAATGTGCTGAACAGCGGCAGCAGTGCCAGCTCCTGAAATCGCCGGAACGGCTGGAGGTCGTGGCTACAAACAAATATTTGATCAGTCAATGTCCTGTCACCTTGAACGCTAACCCCCCCGCCCCCCCGTGCGTTTGGAATGGCTCCTCTGGTTTGTGCATGCAGGTATGGACTGCCACGGGCCATCCACGCTGTATTTTGTTACCTCCCCTCTCATGCCCAGCGTGTGTGCACTGACTGTCTTCCTAATGTTCTGATGTTCCCTCATGGGCTTTTTAATGCGCAGTGAGTGGGAATGGGGTCCATAAATTAGCTGGAAAGACGTAAATTACTTTGAGTGCAGCTATTATTATCCTCTGTCTACAAGCAGAAGATCTATGCTTCTCCCGGGCCACCTCTGGGCACAATCATTCCAACCCCACACACACACACAACCACTTGGGAGCTGTCAAACGCTCCTTTTCCGCATACTGTTTAAGGACACTGAGGGGCAAATTCATCCTTGTACCAGCCCTGGGGCTGGAGCAGGAACTGATGGGAGGTGGTTTGTGCCAGTCCAGTCCGAGAGTTGTGGAAAGTCAATGGAGCTAGGCCAATTCACACCAGTTGCAGACCGGCCCCCACAGGTCCTTTTTCTCCCTCTGTGTATCATCACAGTCTCTCTGATCTCCTTGATAAGCCAATGATGTTATAACAAAGCAGTGGTCAGTAGCTGTCACTGGACTGAACTCTGGGGCTGTCCAATTCTTCACGGCCACAGCAAGGATGGAAGCTAGATCCTTCTGCTCTAAGAAGAGAGGCTTCCGTTACTTGAGCTAAGGTAGAGTTCCCCTCAAATGCTTTGCAGTATAGGAGCTTTGACACACACTTGAGCTGTTCCCATACCCTCCAGTAGAGGGAAGCGGTACTTATACACCTAGGATGTTGGACTTGTTCTGGGGAGAGAGCCACTTTTAACTATGGCCTATGGGCCAGGATATAAATGTAAACCTATATACCCTATTGACCTCAATCCTCAGTGGGATGCCTAGTGATATCAGTGGGAGGTTTTCCCAAAGATCCACACAGAAAACACGGCCTTTAGTTACTCACTGCATTTTTAGTTACTCCCATTAACTCCGCAGTACCTTCTTGTCACAGTCAACATAAATGGAAAAACATCCGTTTCCTGCTCTCCATTTCTCTTCCTTCCCCATCCTCTTTTCTCTGCTCCTCTCCCTCTTCTTCCTCGTTATCTCTTTTGTTCCTCCTTCTGCATTTTGTTCCAAGCAGCAAACCCTCCCCCGTCTCCCTCGTTTCCACTCCCCATGGGATTCATTCCTGCCTCCATCCCATCTATTAGAATGATCAGCATTTAAATACTTAAAACGCTGAGACATCACCGGCTTCAGAGCTTTCACCCCAATGAGATTAATGGAAGCGGGGGAGTTCACACCTCTGAGAGTTTGTTTCATGCTGTCTGCAAACTCCAGCACTGTCTGGATCTGGTTCACCCTCTCCCTTTCCGGCAAGTCACTGGATTATTGTGAAAGGATCCAGCTGCTGGATCCCGGGTGTTTTAAACCTCTGGAGTCTGAACAGAGCCCAAGTACTGTCCCTGTCTTGGGGTCCCTAGGCACAATCTCAAGGAACAGATGCTCTGTCTGGCACCCCATCCTGAGAGCTTAGACCACGCGGTCCCCTAACACAGCCCCATGAATCAGTGCTGACCCCTCAGACTCTACTGTAGCTTAAACTCACCCTCCCCCAGAACTCCATCCAAGCTGTGAGCTTTCTGGTTTCCCTCTTCAGGGGGATGCGTGGTAGATGTAATTGCACAAAACGCACAGATCCTTTGCTCAGCATTCTAGCACATCATTGCTCTTGACTTAATGCCATGAGAAATACACAGAGAGTACAGATCATATAGAAAACAACCGACCTCCTAACAGCTACGCCCCTGGTTCACCCTTCCCTCGGAAGCACAGGGGCGCTGCATCAGTTACAAACTGGTGACATCTGAAAGGTTTTCTTTGCAACCACAAGGGCAAGAAACTTCATTGCAGTGAAAGACGCGATACTGCTGATTCAGAGTGTGCCACGCAGGCCACAAAAATACATCCAGTGAGCTGGACCCACCCTGTGGGCAGGATAATTGACACACCACATGTGCACCCTGGCCAGTTCATTACAGTATGGATGCTGATATGCCGTCAAAGTCTCTTTTTTTTTTTTGGTAAGGCACCAGTTTATGGGATTATTTGGGGCACTTTCCTAAAGTAGCAGATAGACCTTTGAAGGTGACCTGCAAAAGATTTAATTGGACTTTTTTTTTTTTTTTTTGGTAGAAAACCCAAAGGGGGGGGAGGTGTTTGTTTTTTAAAAAGTTTTCTTTCTATTTGTTGTGTTTGTTTAACCTTAGAACTATCGTGAGAGTGCCGTCCGGGCTTCCCTACTTGCCCTTGGGCCTGCTGGATGTCTCAGTCCTCCTCCGTACTCCAGGTAGCACCTGATGAACTCAAGGTCTGATCTAAAACTGATTTAGTTCAAAACACAGTGTGCGAACTGGATTTGAACCTGATTTGTTTCAATTTAGCTTAACTTGGTAAGGAACCAACTGAAGCTACGTTGATATAAACCCCCTTTAAACTGAACTAAGAGCATCCACACTGTGTTTAATTAAATCAGTGTTTAAACTGATTTAAAGTTAAATCAGTGCAACACTGTATACAGACAGGGCCTCTGAGGTATTTATCATGAGCTTTCCCACTGTAAGGAAAGGAGAAGAGGTGAGGAATCTTTAACAAAGCCATCCTTTATCCAAAGTGTTAATAGTTTAAAATAGCTGTTCACAAAGACAAACCATTTAAACAGCCTGACTGAACTTCCCTTCCTCTCTCAATAGCTCAGTTTTCGCTCCCTGGATCCTTGTAATGGCAACATTCCCATAGTTCCTCTGTCATGACAGGCCCTATCTTATCTGGGGCCCTAAGATAAACATCACAGTGCCTGAGCTCCTAGCAATCTTTAATGTGCTTATCCTCACCACTCCCCCATGAGGTAGGGAGGTGATTCTATTCCCATTATACAGATGGGGAACTGAGACAGAGACCTGGTCTACCCTGGGGGCAGGGAGGGATCGACCTAATATACGCAACTTCAACTACGAGAACAGTGTAGCTGAAGTCGACATATCTTAGCTCGACTTACCTTGCGTCCTCACGGCGTGGGGTTGACTGCCGCCGCTCCCCTTTAGACTCCGCTTCCGCCTCTCGCCGCGGTGGAGTACAGGAGTCGACAGCAGAGCAATCAGGGATCGATTTATCGCATCTACACGATAAATCGATCCCCGATAGAGCGATCACTACATGCCGCTCCGGCGGGTAGTGTAGACATACCCAGAGAGAGGCTAAGGGACTTGCCCAAGGTCAAATCTTGGCAAAGCAGGGAATTCTGGGTCCCCCCTGTCTCAAACCAGCACCCTAACCACTAGGCCATCCTTCCTCTCTCACCGATATTTGTTTTGTTTTTTTCTAAAATTTCCTGTTGCCATCACCTTCTGGTCAGCTCCCACTGGAGGGAACCACTAGCAGAGGCAAGGCCCAGCTGCCACCAGTGTAGCGTATTTTGCTCAGGGGGATGGAATAAGCTATGCCACCAGTATAAGGCACATCCACACTAGGAGCGCTTTGCTGGGATAGTATATACTGGTATGGCTAGACCAGCAAAGCACTCCCAGCAGCAGGAAGTCCAACACCCTGACCCCCACAACTCCACTCACACATCTACCTCGCCTAGCTCTGATAGCTCACTCCACCGCTGATTGGGGCAGGGCCCTGCAAGGCCACCTGGACTCACTTCTGCTGGGTGCCACGGAGTCTGTCCCACCTCCAGCCCAGAGTCTGCTCCACTCCACTACTGGGCCAGTCTGCTACCAGCCCAGCATCTTCAGATTTCTTCCTCAGGCTGCTGGGGGCCCAGGTACCCCCTAATCCCTGAACAGACACCCTACATCACAGAATCAGCCTTCTCCCACAGGAGAGAACAATCCATCCCCTTTCTGTGCTAAGGCTTTATGACTCCATCAAAACTCAGTTCTAGTAGAGTTAGGGTGACCCCCCACTCCGGGCCTGTTTGGCACAATGTCTATTCCCCATTTTTGAGGCCTAGCCAGATACTGTAGCTATTTATTATTACCCTTCTACTTTGAACATAAACAAAATCCAACCAAAATCAAATCGCTTAGGTGGAATTGTGGGTAAACAATCATGCACCCTAATCTAACATAACTGCCTTTCCCCTCCTCACCAGCAGAGGGATCCAGGGCGCTCCATCCCTTCTGGCCATGGGACTCAATCTAAACTAGTGCAACTGAACCAGTTCATGACCGTATCTGAGAGCCGCACAATCATTAATGTGCATGACCAACAGCCCGCCCTGTGCAGTGGGGAAGTATCATCATCACCCCCACTTTAGAGATGGGGAACTAAGGGACAGAGTGACTAAGTAACTCACCTAAGGAGTCTATAGCAGAGGCCAGAACTGAGCCTAGATCTCCTGAGTGGAGGCAGGGGTGGGGGAGAGCAAAGTCTTGGCCCCAAGACCATGCTTCTGCAAGAGGTAATGTAGACTAAGCTCTAGCACCTTCCAGGGAAGACAAGACTTGATTTTCTAATGTCGGATATAAGCAGTAAAGAACCTGTTGTTTGGGAGAGGGTGGGACCTATTCAGAGCTACTTTATGCATCATTAAGAAACAAACATGGGCGTACGCCCTATTTTATTTGCAAGTGAGTTAATAGCCCTAATGTGCTTATCTAGCGCTTTTCCTCAGGAGCTCTCAAGGGGTGTTACAAAGGAGGTCAGTCTCATGAACCTTGTTCTACCCATGGGGAAACTGAGGCACAGAGCAGGGAAGTGACTTACGCAAGGTTACCCACCTGCAGAGTTGGGACTAGGTCTCTGGAGTCCCAGGCCAGGCCATTATCCACGAGGCCACACCGCCTCCTCACATAGACGGTGATGGAGAAGAGCGGTGAGACGGACTGCTGGACTAGACCGGGTCGCTGTAAACTGTGCTTGAATCTTCCTGGTGCGCTCACGGGTCAGCCCAAGTGTTTCTTTGAGCTGCAGCGAGAAAGCCCAGCTTCTGAGCACTACTGACACACTGCCAGGAGGGCCGGTGAGGATGTGGGATAAGGATGTGGGATGCCTGCCCCACCCCTGCTTCTGAGCTTTGGCTTGACATAAATGGCAATACACAAAAGCTGCAATTAATCACTGGCAAGAAAGGTGAGAGAGAGACAATTAGGTTTCATTAACTGTCTCCTCTCCCTGCACAAAACCCTGCAGGCTCTTCTTAGTTTTGTTCTGCAGCTGCTGTGACTCACTGTCCCTGGAGGGAGGCGGGGGAGAATCCCCAGGGTTTGCATGGGAACCTCGAGTTTGCTTTGCTTTCAAGCCTGGCTACCCAAGGGCAGCTGGACAGGGCTTGAAGCACCGTTGATTTTCAGCCCCGTATGAGGTTTCGGGCATGGGGAACCCACCTGTAACTATTATGCTAAAAATACAGCCTGTGACTTTCAGGAATGAAAAGGCCAGTTAACAATAGCAGTCATTTGCCAGTCCCTCTGGCTTAATGCCCACATGTGACTGCCTGGGCGTATTTTTCACCTTGAAGAGACACCTTAAATCGCTGATTTTCACCCTTAACTCATGGCTTAAAGCCAGTAGTGAAGGGGACCTTTTAAAAATAGCCATTGTGCTAATGTCCTTCTGTTCTGCATTCCTGATTTCTCCTGTTCCTTTCTCCTGGGAGCTATGGGATTTCCTGGTTTGGTGTGTATAATAAATATCCTGCCAAAAATCCTCTTCAGATTCCAAGGGACACTCCGTGTTCATGTTGACAGGCACAAAAATCTGACCTACCTCCTTCTGTTTCTCCGTGGAGTCCACGTCATTCACTCTGGTTTGGCTTTTCAAATCAAATACCACGCCGCCTGCACCACGAACAGACAGGGAACGTCCACACTGCAGCTGGGGGCAAGCCTCCCAGCCTGGGCAGACAGACGTGCCCAAGCTCCGTTCGAACTAGCACGTGAAAAATAGCAGCGTGAATATTATGGCACAGGTGGCAGCTTGGGCTAGCCACCAGAGCTCAGACCCAGGGGCTGGGCAAGCTTGCACTCGGGCAACTACTCATGTGAGCATCCAGGGCTTTGGGGAGCGGGAGAAGGTTAGACTTTGCCTGCACCGGACTAGTGACTCAATATTCTGCCCATAAGCAGCCAAATTCTGCCCTCCATTGCACCCGTGCAGAGCCATTAAAAACAATGGGGCTCCAGGGGTGTATCTGAGCACAAGCCACAGCCCAAGGTGCCCACCTCAACCCTGCCTGGGTGCCATATCTGACGTGCACAGATGATCGACCAGCCGTTTACATGCAGCACTAGACTTTTCAGCAAAAGTGTCGTTTTTGTGGGCCCCGTGCACTTGAATGCTTAAAAACATGACTGCAAATGATCTGTGAGAAGGGAGTCAAGGGGCCAGACCCTTAGCTGGGACCTTAGCCCCACTAAAATCAGCAGATCAATGCCAATCTGTACTAGCTGAGGATCTGGAGTCTTGAGTGAGCAGTTGCCATTCTTAGCCTGAAGCTGCCCGGAGCTGTGAACTCCTTGGCATGCAAACTCAGTCATCGTTTGTGACCATCTGCATGATGTGTCCTCCATGGCAAGCACGCAAAAGCCAGACCCACAGTGATTCTTGCCTGACCCCCCAGCTGTGCACGTTGTAGACGATCCGGTTTGACTCTGTTTCGCTATTAGCTGTACAGAACCCACAGCTGTGCGCACCCTTCCTTCCTGTGTCCTCCCTCGATCGACTCCTCCTTTCCTCTCCTGTTAGATGGAGGGGCATGGCACCTGGCGCTGTTGCACTGGTTTCAGGATGGGTAGCTACTCTCCACTGTAGTGAGTGAGACTTACATGGGTGCTTTCCAAGAGAACAGAGCCCCGTGGGGGATCCCAGTCCCAGGGGCTCCAGTTTGCCATGTGCCCATTGACTATGGGGTGAATTGTTGTGGCAGACGTGGGTCTGCACAGTAATAATGTGTGAAGATTGTATGTGACCTGGTTATAGTGAAGCTGACTGTATGAATATGTTGGTTTAGTTTAATAGCAGGCTGTAAGGAAAAAGACGCAGGAAAGGAAAGAACAGCTCGAGATAAGACACCCCTCAGCAGACCCTTATGGGCTGTTAAGAGACAATGCCTGCGCTATTAGATGTGAAGATTCTCCCTGACTCCAGCCAAGTTGCAGAACTGGATATTGACAAGCAGGGCCTGGGAATGGACAAGAACAAAGGATCTCTGGCTGGCTAAAGAAAGACTCTCTCTTCCAGGGGAGGTTGTTCTTAGGGAGCTGTTCAGAGTGACACAGGCACTTCTGAGGTGGCTGAAAAAGCTCCATGTGGCTGGGCTGCCAGCAGGGAATGGCAAGCCTGTAAGTAGGCTCGACATGCCTGTGGAGTGTTCGTTGTTTTAAAATCCATTTGTTCGAAATACTTTGCTCCTACTGTGCTAGTCCGTATATTCACCACGCGCCACAGACTCCAAAAGGGAAGAACCACAGGTGCCGAAGCCAGTCAGGCCTGCTGAGTTGGTGTTGTCAATACACAGGATGCTGTAGCCCAGAGCCTGGTCCAGGAGTGGAATAATCATGGGATTCCACCCCAGGAAAGGGAAAGGCATGAGGCTTGAGACCTGATGGGGGTGCCCTCAGAGAGACCAGAGCTGAAACACTTAATGGTGCTCCTTTTTAACCCTCTCTGCTATTTAAGAGGCCTCGTCTGCACCAGTTAACTGGAGGGGAGTCATTAAACCAATTGCAACCAATTAAACCAGTGCAAGTTTGCATGGAAACACCACTATGTTGCTTTAAAAGTGGCTTATACTGATTAAACTTAAGTCGATCCCTTTCTCATCTGAAGCTCAACTGAAATAAGTCAGTTTAACTTAACTGGATTCCTGCCTGAACCCTAGCCATTTTTACACCCAAAACAAGAGTTTTACACCAGTTTAATTAAGTCTGTTTAACAACTGATTTAAGTTAAACTGGTGCAAATCAAAAAGTTGAAAAACAATTCATTTTGGGTGGAACAAAACATTTTGTTTGATTTTGATCATTTGTAAACATCTTTGGGGGGGTTAAATAAAATGAAAGGCAAATTTGAAATGAAAATTCATTTCAAACTGAAAAATTGAAACATTTCAGTTTTCTAAGAATTTTTACTTTATTTTATTTTTCAGAGTTGGGAGGGAGGGGAGGTTTCTCTTTTTTTCACCAAAACAATTTGGCGGAACCGACACAAATTCACACAACATTTCAGCGTCGCTGAAAAAAGTTTCAGCCAAACAGTTTCTCTCACCTCTGATCGGGACCCCAGTGCACAAGTGCTGTACACACACAGAGCATAAAATAATAGTCTCTGCCCCCCAAAAACTTACAATCCGAAACAGCTGGCTAACCACAGAAAGAATCCTTCAGTGACATCAGCCCTAACCGGCCACTGGCTCTTAAAAAATGTATAATCCTAAAACTCAGAAGTTATGTCTGAGGGCCTACAGTGGAAAAAGGAAACTTAGCCAGAAAATATTTCACTTAACATACACCAGACAGAAGGTGCATTGCTATAGGATGCCACATAAAAGATACATTTCCTGCTATTTAGCCAGTTGCTCAGTCTGGTTCTCATTATCCATAAAACCGACACGTGGCTTCATTTCCTGTTTTCAAGTATGTTACATTTATGATATGTTTGTCAAGTCCCCAGTCCAAGTTCCTGTTTTCATTTCTCTTCTCCTCCAGCCTTGGCCTCCTTGACACCACCCCTCTCTGCCACACTCCTAGCCCACCCTCCACCCTTGGACTTGCTTTGTGTTCTGCCAAGTCCCAGTAATCACCATTATATAGCCGTGGCGCTGTTATATGGATGGGAGTGGAAATCTGGGTGACCAAGGGATGATGTGATGGTGCAGATATTTTAACAGCAGCTTGTTACATCCTAAGGGAGCCCCGCTTTTTATAAAAGCAATTTTAGCCCTTTACCACGTCACACCAAATTATTTTTATGCCTAATATTTCCTCTGTATAGAATACTGTCCTTGGTTACATTGTTTTTGGCTCCTAAAATCCCACTTTTAAGCCTGGAAATAATGGGCTAGACTTGGGATGGGGGCTGGAGAATGTGTGTGTATAGGGTGACCAGACAGAAACTGTGAAAAAGTGGGACAGGGGTGGGGGGTAATAGGTGCCTATATAAGAAAAAGTCCCCCAAAAAGGGGGGGGGACATCTGGTCACCCTATGTGTGTATGTATCAGCATCAGTGAAAGCATAAATTCAGTGAGCATCTGAGCATTTAAAGCAGAAATTATTCTTTTTCATAGCCATGAAAATGTACCAGCTAGTTTGAACCCCATGAGCTGGTGGTTCTGTCTAGCAGCCTGGCTGGGTAACAGATGTCACTGGAAAGCCTAGTGATTAGCAATGTTGGGGTTTGGATTTACCACAAGCCCAGACCTTCACCGTCAGTCACAAGGACTCTGTTATTCCCAGTGACAAATCAGCTAGACGTTACACTCTGATGAGATTTATCCTGGAACTTTATGGAGCTATGGCTTCCTTCCAGTCCCAGGACCTAGGGTTAAGGCACTCCCATTCCCGTCCAGAAACAATCAATCTGTGAGACACTGACTCAGCTCTTCAGTGGGGCTGATTCCCCACTTTGTTACACCAGTTCAATGCCAGTGTGACTGTGCTGATGTCAACAGGCCGGATCCTTAGCTGGTGCTAACTGGATCAACTCCACAGCAGCTCAGTGGCACAACCCCCATTTACATCAGCTGAGGATCTGGTCCATATGAGCTGGAGCAGCAGAGTGGAGAATCAGGCTCTGTAGATCTCGCTTTCATATATTTACTTGCTGTGACTATCTCGGGGTGTTTCACCACAGGAAAACACTACAAACACACATTATAGAATCACCCTCCTCAAGCCTCTTTGAGGCCCCCTGTTGAAATTCTCCCTCCTGTGTCAGCCTTGCAGTTCCACCAAACTGCCCCCTGCTCCACCTGTTTTCATCTTTCTAAAGAGCTCCTTTGGCATCAAGGCTAGCAAGCAAGCCCCGTTTGAGACACCGTGAGTTTGGTTCAGCAGGCAATCGATAGGGTAGTGTTCCCACATTTCAGAGTATCATGCTGTCAGATCAGCAGATTTTCAAGAGAGCTCAGCACAATGGATCATAAATGTCACAAGAGGACCTGTTGGGTGCTCAGCACTTTTGCGACTCCAGCCCTGATTTACTTACCTGAAGCCCTGACCCTGATTGTGGGTGCCAAGCTTTTGGAAATCTGGCCTGTGGGGACACTGCATTGTGCCATAAATGCCATTGCCTCGTGCCAGCTCTTTGACAGGCCGGAGACCCATTTTCAAAAGCGACTTAGGCATCCAAGTCTTATTGAAAGACAATGAGCCTTGGGCACTTTAGAAAGCCGGAACTGTTGACTTCAATGGAGCTATGTCAGCTTGTTCCAGGTAAGGATCCAGTCATGTTTCTTTACTGCAACCAGGAGAATTCTCTCTCTCTCGGGTGGTTATATATCACCACCACCACCACCACCACCATCGTATCTGAGCACCTCACAGTCTTCAATATATTTATCTTTACAACATCGCTGCGAGGGAGGGAAATGCAGTTATCCCCATTGTACAGATGCGGAACTGAGGCACACAGAGGCTAAGTGACCTGCTCACGGTCACACAAGTAGCCCATGACAGAGGAGGGGAAAGACCCTAGATCTCCCAAGTCTCAGACAAGCCCCCTTGGCCCCTCCTCCCCATTCTTCCTCCCCTACTGAAAGTTTGAAATAGGGTTTGGGTTTCCTTGTCAGCTGTTGCGGAGGGGCTGAGATCAGGTCCCGCATATAGCTGGTTCTTTACGCAGGATCTATTCCTTTCTAGTGTAGGGTTCCCAGCTGCTCAACTATTGTGAAGAAATTCTGCATGGAAACCATCAGTGGAGAGAGGGCCAATTGTTAAGTGCAGACAGGTTTGGTTTGGGCATAAGCCATTCTACAGGGGCTTTCAAGGGCCAAAAGGGAGAAGGAACTTGCAAACATTCCATGTGGGCGGCGGTGCTGGGGAGCTGCTAACCTGCAGTGACAATTTGTACCAGATTTTCCATTCAGTGCCAAGTCATAACTCACACACACAGGTACTATTATTGGAAGTAATTGTTTTACTGGCAGCAGCTCCACGTTCATGGCTCCAAAAGTGAAATCTAATGAGCCAGATATTCACCTGGTGTAAACTGGGGTAGCTCCATTAACTTTAGCGGAGATCTGACCCAGCCAAGAACGTGGCCCAATGAGGTATCTTTTAAAATCATATGCCATGATCATTCAGGCGGCAGAAGATGGTTCTTCATCTCCTCTCATTCCCCTCACACATCCCTCATTTCAAGGAATGTCACTCAATTTGGTCTACATGCCATACAAATTTGGTGTCTTTTATTGTTTAAAATGGTTTACATCAGACATAAAGAATCATGAATTTGAGGACAGAGGAAGAGCTGTTGACCCCAAAGGAAGGAAATCACAGCTGTTGATGTTTCCTGAATGAATAATTGTTTGGGTGGCCCCTTGTGCTGGGTCTTGGGCACGTTTCATCCCATTTGACTCTCGGTGTGGAGTCGTGATGTCTCTGCCATAGTGCCAGTTGACCAGTCTCTTTTTGAATCCTGCCAGACAGAATGTTCCAGAACTAGTGTTGATCAGCATTTTCAATGATAATGGGTTTTTTCTGACCGAAAATGGCTTTTTGACTACATTGAAATGTTTGAGGGGAAAAATCCATTGTTGTAAAAAAAATGCTTGTATTCCAGTTTTTCAATGAAAATCTGGAAAAAAATTGAAGAAAAAAAATTTTTTCTCAAAATTTTCATGGTGAAAAATATAATGTAATTTCCTATTAAATTAAAAATAATATAATTATAATAAATATAACACAATTTCCTGTTAAGACCAGTGGAACTGTAGTGTTCAGTTTTATTATCATTATTTATTTGTATTGCGGTAGCACATAGGATCCTGCACATGGACCAGGACCTCCATTGTGCCAGGTGCTGTACAAACCCAGAACAAAAAGACAGCCTAGTCGATCTCAGCTACTTACCCATTCAGGCAGAGTCTGATACACCACTGTGGGGCTCCAGTTTTATACCTGTGGACCACCAGCATTGAAGATACACACCTGAACTATAACTGGGGTAACATGGTGAATAGAGCAGGTCACAACAAAACTGAAAATTCAAAACCATTGTTGAAAATTTGCCACCAAAAATTTCTGAACATTTTCAACATTCAGAGAGAGGACAGATCTGGGGAGCAGGAGCAGCCCACGGCATCGTACTGCTCTCACTGTCTCCTTCCGGCTTATCGTAAACCTAAAGTCACTGCTGATCCTTCTTTGCACTTTAGAAATATTGGCATGCATCTGAAAAGCATGTTGCATCCCCTCCTTTTTCATTTAGTTTGATCCCACAATTTTACAGGCCATTGTTCCATGTTTTGGTCTTTTCCAGAAGTGAAGAGATCTGCTTGCTGCTCTTTGATTTTGCCTTGAAGATTAATTGACTGTAAGTGGGTTACTGGCCTTCAAGCAAAAAACACAGATGCTGCAGCCGTGCAGTGAGAAGGGATGTTTTTAACATCGATGTTGCAATAAACTTTGTCTAGGGGAGGTTAGAATCTAGTCCCTGAGGAGAAAAAGAAGTCAGTCAATTACAGACTGGGTGTAATAACACCCTAGCTGGAAACCATCCAAGCAACATTACGTCATATGGACTACATAGCAGGTCTTTAAGGCAACCAGGTAGTGTGAACTAGCCGATTCTTGCAGAGCCTTAGGAAGGGGGTGGTGGGAGGGGGTGTGTGTGAGAGAGAGATTTGTGTTTTACACAAGTTTCACTGACATTTGCATTAAAATGTACAGGCCTTTCTGAAATTTTCATTTTGGCATCACTTTCCAGCCAGCAAACTCCCCTTCCCCTTCCCACATTCACCATGTTGCTCTTATTGCCAAGAAGTTTGGAAGCTCGCTAATAAAAACAGCCTCGTCATCCATGTGGCAGGGTACTGACCCCAGAGCCAAGAGACCCACCTCTGATTCCCATCTGGCCTGGTGGGTGTCCTTGGGTGAGTCACGTGCCTGGTCTGTGCTTCCCTGTCCCCGGCTGTGATATGGGGATGATGCTATTGATTTCCTTTTGTAAAGTGCTTTGAGGTCTCAGTTGCCCAGGGAAAGGATCGAACCCAGGAACCAGGACAGAGCCAGACCAACTGAGAATGCAGGCATTAGGGTCCAGTGCATATACTAGGGAAAGCAACATGAAAGACGGAAGGAAAAATGCCCAGCCGATGGACAGAGCTGCGAGAGGCCTGGGAAACGGAACTACTTTATGTCCGAATGCTGCAGCTGCCCCAAGAAGAATAAAGCAGCAGGGGACAGAGCGACCGAGGGCATGGAGACTTCCAGTGGAGAATATCTGCAGTGGGCTTCTAACAGTCCAAAGACTCTCAAGATGGACGCGCTGCAGGAGCCGGACAGCCGCGTCATTTGCAGGTTTGCTGTTAGACCAATGACCAATTGGATTCCAGCTGGATTGTGGCGCCAGCTGCAATGTACATGCCAGCTACATGGATAAGCAGCAATAACAGACTGGCAAAGTGGGACCAGGTGCTGGGGAGACACAATAAAACCATTCTGAGATCACTGGGCAAATACAGGCTGTTGATAAGAAACCCATGAAGCACGAGATGTTGGAGTGCATAGCAGTGGCGCCCAAGAGAACCAGCCACTGCTGGGGAGCAGGGAAGTACAAGCCATGGATTTGCTCACAGTACAACCCCCAGAATATCCTCAGTATGACTGAGGAAGGAGAAGAGTCACGATGGTCCCGGACCAGCATTCTAACAGTAGATAGGGACATATTTCAAGAAGATGGACACCTAGTGGGCACGCAGAAGTTAGCAATAAACCCCCATTTGTAGCCCTGTGAGACGACTGAAACTACTTCCATTACCCTGGTGGAGCTGCTGAAGAAGGACCTGACAAGGCTGCGAAGAGGTGGCATCATTATACCCATTGAATCTAGCACAGAGGGGATCAGCAACTCAGTAGAGGTGAGAAAACTTTCAGGTTAACTGGGGGACTGCGTTGATCCAAAACCACTGAACGGAGCATTGAACAGATGTCCCTCCCCCTTGCCAACAATTGAGGACATGCTACCTGACCTATCCAGGACAAAAGTGTTCACTGTTTGTGATATCAAGCCCTCCAGCCCCCTGACAGCCTCTGCTGCACCTTTTGGCAGGTACTGCTGGGTACAAATGCCTACAAGTGTCAGCCTTGACCCGTAGCTGTTCCCGTGGAAACTGATGCAGGCACCAGAGGGATTTCCAGGCATCGTGATTGTAGCTGATGACATTCTTATCGTAGGAGAAGGATATCTCAAGGAACCAGCAACCCAGGACCACGATTCCAAGCTGCAGCAAATCCTAAACAGGTGCCGGGAGCAGACTGTCAGGCTGAATGCTGACAAGCTGAAGCTGAGGAGAACTGGGGTCCCCTACATTGGACAACTGTCAATTTCTTAGGAATTCCAGTGAGACCATGTGAAACTGAGATCCATTAAGGAAATGTACTGACCAAAGGACGTATAGGGAGGGCCAGCTACCTTCCCACTGGAAGGCTGTGAGCCCTTGAGACAGTTAACACACAATGGGGCAGCGTGGGAATGGTCGGAGACCCAAGACCAGGAAAGCAAATCACGAAGAAGGCACCAGTCCTAAAGCAGTACAGCCCCGCGGGGCGTTCATTCTGGTTTTGTGCTGTTCTGTGCATAGGGCCTGATGCAAGCCCACTGAAGGTGATGAAACTACACCCACTTAGGCCTGGCTGGAAAACCCGTCCCATTTTGTTCCTCGGCAGGATGCAGGCGAGACCTGCTGAAATTTCTTATGAAAAACCAGAGCGAGCGAGAGCCCCTGAAATAACTTACAGCCCAGTAGTTACGATACTCAGCAGAGGATGTGGGAAACCTGGGTTTCTGGGCCTGCTCCGCCTGCGGGGAAAGGAGAGACTCAAACCTAAATTGTCCACGTCCCACGTGAGCACCCGAACCGCTGGGCTAGTGGCAAGTCTAGGGCCAGCTGTGCTGTCTCTCATATTGAAGCTGCTCCACTTTGTTATAACTCATCAGTGCCACAAAAGATACGTCTGTGCAGCCTGAACAGCAAGCCTCTGAGCCCAGCTCGACGGACTTGACCCTCAACTGGGAGGAGAGGTAGATATGCTGGAGGGTAGGGATAGGATACAGAGGGCCCTAGACAAATTAGAGGATTGGGCCAAAAGAAATCTGATGAGGTTCAACAAAGACAAGTGTAGAGTCCTGCACTTAGGACGGAAGAATCCCATGCACCGCTACAGACTAGGGACCGAATGGCTCGGCAGCAGTTCTGCAGAAAAGGACCTAGGGGTTACAGTGGACGAGAAAAGCTGGATATGAGTCAACAGTGTGCCCTTGTTGCCAAGAAGGCCAATGGCATTTTGGGATGTATATGTAGGGGCATTGCCAGCCGATCGAGGGACGTGATCGTTCCCCTCTATTCGACATTGGTGAGGCCTCATCTGGAGTACTGTGTCCAGTTTTGGGCCCCACACTACAAGAAGGATGTGGAAAAATTGGAAAGAGTCCAGTGAAGGGCAACAACAATGATTAGGTGGGTGGAGCACATGACTTATGAGGAGAGGCGGAGGGTACTGGGATTATTTAGTCTGCAGAAGAGAAGAATGAGGGTGGATTTGATAGCTGCTTTCAACTACCTGAAAGGGGGTTCCAAAGAGGATGGATCTAGACTGTTCTCAGTGGTAGCAGATGACAGAACAAGGAGTAATAGTCTCAAGTTGCAGTGGGGGAGGTTTAGGTTGGATATTAGGAAAACTTTTTCACTAGGAGGGTGGTGAAGCACTGGAATGGGTTGCCTAGGGAGGTGGTGGAATCTCCTTCCTTAGATATTTTTAAGGTCAGGCTTGACAAAGCCCAGGCTGGGATGATTTAGTTGGGGATTGGTCCTGTTTTGAGCAGGGGGTTGGACTAGATGACCTCCTGAGGTCCCTTCCAACCCTGATATTCTATGATTCTATATTCTATGATTCTATGACTCAGGGTCATGCAGCAGCCCTAAAAATAGCCGTGTAGTACCAGGGGTGGGCAAACTACGGCCTGGGGGCCGCATCCGGCCCTCCAGATGTTTTAATCTGGCCCTTGAGCTCCTGCTGGGGAGCAGGGTCTGGGGCTTGCCCCTCTCCGCACGGCTCCTAGAAGCAGCTGCATGTCCCCCTCTGGCTCCTATGCAAATGGGCAGCCAGGGGGCTCTGCATGCTGCCCCTGCTCCAAGTGCCACCCTGCAGTTCCCACTGGCTGGGAACCATGGCTAATGGGAGCTGCAGGGGCAGCGCCCGCAGACAGGGCAGCACGCAGAGCCGCCTGGCCGCACCTCTGCGTAGGAGCCAGAGGGGAGACATGCCCCTGCTTCTGGGAGCTGCTTGATGTGAGCACTGCCCAGAGCCTTCACCCCAACCCCATCCTATGCCCCAACCCTCTGCCCCAGCCCTGATCCCCCTCCTGCCCTCCGAACCCCTTGGTCCCAGCCTGGAGCCCCCTCCCGCACACTGAAAGACTCATTTCTTGCCCCACCCCAGAGCCTGCACCTCCAGCCGGAGCCCTCACCCCCTCCCACACCCCAACCCCCAATTCTGTGAGCATTCATGGCCCACCATACAATTTCCATACCCAGATATGGCCCTCTTTCTTTCGGCCTACATGGCACTCCCTTGCGCTTTTAAGTCATGGCTCGGCCTCTCTAGCCCACCTCCTCCCTAGGCTTCAGGGCCTGAGCTCCAGTCCGAGCCGTAACGTCCGCACAGCTATTGTTAGCACCACTGCGTGAGCCCTCCAAGCCCAAGTCCGTCGAGCAGGCTCGGTGGCTCACTGCCACAGGCTGCGTAGACACAGGGGAAGAGACAGACTCTGTATCCTGACGGATAACCCTGGCTTAATGGCTCTTCTGGGGCGGATGGGTCTCTGCTGTCTATCAGTTCCACCCTTGACCCCAGAAACCCAAAGTCTGGTCAAAGCTGGTATGTTTCTGCAGGAAAAAACATCAGTTTAAACGGATCGGCGTTTTCGGACTAAAAAACGTCCCCTCAAGGAACTCCCGAGCGGCTCTCTTCCCAGCGCTCTGCAGGGGCTCGGGGCCTCGGCTGCTGGTCTGTACGTTCACCTTAGACAACTTGCTCCGTCGCCCTGCGAGGATCTGGAGCACCGCTGCCCTCCGCCAGCCCGGACGCCTCCTGTGTTTGTTCAGCTCCCCCCCCGGCAGCAAAATGGAAACCCTGATGTGCGGCATGTTCGTCAAAGCTCAGCCCTGCCCCCCTTCCACCAGGGGAGAACGTCACCACAAAGAGGGGCTGTGTGGAAGCCCCCGCTCGCCCTGTTCTGAGCGGAGCCATAAAGCTCCTTTAAGCAGCTGAGCACAAAGAATAGTCTGTTACCTCACAGGCTGGTGGGCTCGCCCTCTCTCTCTCCACCAGGCACTGACGTGAGTCATCTCAGAGACTCACAATGCTGCCAGGTCAGAACTCGCAAGAGGGCCAGGGCTGGCGGGCAGGGGAGAGATTAGGAAACGTGTGTCCGTTTGGTAACTAATGAGCATCTGTAAGGAGAAGAAAGCCGCTGTCTGTAGGTATCACCGTATAACTTTACAAAGCAGTCTCTCCACTAAGAAAATACCGTCCGCCTGGCTCTGGTACAGATGCCTTCCGCCGCCTCTTGTAAGTCAAATCAAAATATTTTTCCCATGGAAACTGGCTTCTTTGGCAAAATGGGAAGTTTCGCAAGAAATGTCCAGTTTTGTCAACATTGTGGGCGGGAGGGGTTAATCCAGAACTTTTCTTCTTTTCCAGTGTAAAATCTTCCAAGAAAAATGTTAGCAAAACCCAAAAAGGAGTTCCTTTTCGTCCACATTTTTTCACTGAAACAAATACAACCATTTCCCCACCAGCTTCAACCATGAGTCCCGCAATGTTTGGTGTTGGTCGTAAAGCCCCAGCTCCGGGAGGCAAGTGATTGTACATAAAAATCTTGGCTTTCATTTAAAAATTTAAAAAGAGCTTCTAGCCTGTATGGTTGTGAAGAAAATCTTGAAAATGTGACTCCTACAGGTTCAAAAAGCAGAGGGCAAATAAAAAGAACCCGAATTTGATTCGTTTTTAAAATCCCATGATTTTTAAGATAATCTTACAATTTTTAAGGGGGACCCGACTCATGCTATTTTGAACACTTTAATGTTGGCAACACTCAGACTTTGGCTATGTCTACACTACAGCGGCACAGATATGGCCCTGCAGCTGTGCCCCTGTCGCATGGTAGAGTAGACACTTCTTATATCAGTGGAAGGTGTTTTCCCATCCAGGTAGCTAATCCACCCCTCCAGGAAGCATTCTTCTGTCGACCAAGCTGCGTCTACAGTGGGGGTTAGGTGGACCTAACTCTGATGCATAGGGTGTGAAATTTTTCACAGCCCTGAGCAGTGTAGCTAGGTGGATCTAATCTTAAGGTGGAGAGCAGGCCCGTGACAAGTCAAGATTTTCAAAGGATCATAAGGGCATAGGCGCCAACCCCGGGGCTGCTCTGGGGCTGGAGCATCCACGGGAAAAAATAGCTGTTTGGTGGCTGGGAGAGGCACTTGGGGGAGGGCAGAGAGGAGCAAGTGGCAAGAGGACAGGGCTTTCAGGTGGAGCAGGGGTGGAGCACTCCCAGGGAAAAATAAAATAAGGATATGAGCCACCTAACTCCCACTGAATTTCAACTCAACTCTCTTTAACACTTCTTTCAAAATCCCACCCTAAATCTATCTGCTTCCATTTCCCCATCTGTTAAATGAGGCACAGGGCTTAGGTGCAACCGTACAATAACAAATCAACGTGCCTGAGCAGTGGAGAGGCTAGAGACACACATTGCTATGTCAAACTTGCAAGAACTTTTTAAAAAGCAGCGGGGAGTGGAGTGGGGTGAAATGATTAAACCCGATGAAATCGGTTTGTACCAGGGGGCTGATATCCAAAGTCCACTGGAGTCAACAGAAAAACTCCCAGTGACTTCAGCCATCCTTTTAAACTGGGAAAGCACACAGCAGCCAGGATGGTATTGAAGGGGGAAGATAAAATGCAGACAAGCAAAAGGGATCAGAGAAAGCAGCCAAAGGGGAAAAATAAATAGATGTAAAAAGAAAGTCTCCCCAAGCTAATGAAGGACAGGAGCTGTTAAACAGAGGACCCTGACAGTATTCATAAAGCCTGTATAAAGCAGCAGCTGCACCAACCAGCTTCATCACACTCAGATCCATGCATGGAGAGAGAGCCTTGCTGTGAAACGTGTGTAATACACAGAGGCAGAAACAGACAGTAGCCAGTCGCGACCCCTGTGCAATTCTTGCCTGCAGGCAGCAGAGAAAACACTAGGCAAGATGCAACCAGATCATACACGCTGTGCTCTGCGCGAGAGGTGACGACCCACTATATCATGGCCTAGCCATGGGCCATCAGGCCTAGTGGGAATGGAGCCAGGAGCCGGAGCCAGGGGTCAGGACCAAAGCAAAGGAGCAGGGCCTGTCATAACAGCCAGCTGAGGACTCCGCCTGTTGCACAAACACCTTCCTGCTGTCTCCTCCAGGATTAAGTAGTACGCCTGGACCAACCAGGGACCCCAGGAGCACTGCCAATCAGGCCATCCTGCAGTGCTTGGCCCCATGAGGCCCACAGCCCATTGAGGGCTGCTTTGCCAGAGCAGTCGGATGGTGCTCTGGGTGTAGTAGCCATCCAGGGATGAGCAGCTCCAGGTTCTAGACCCGGGGAGCCTCCCGCACCTTTGGCACAGCCTGGGGGAATAAGCTACTCAGCAAACACGGTGGGGAGAGCGTTGCCAGCAGGAGCAAGCAGCCCAGGTGAGATCTGAGAACAGGGGAAATGCACGCAGGGGCAAGGATAAATGCAAAGTACTCCATTTAGGAAGGAACAATCAGTTGCACACATACAAAATGGGAAATGACTGCCCAGGAAGGAGTACTGCGGAAAGGGATCATAGTGGATCACAAGCTAAATATGAGTCAACAGTGTAACGCTGTTGCAAAAAAAGCAAACATCATTCTGGGATGTATGAGCAGGAGTATTGTAAGCAAGACTCAAGAAGTAATTCTTCTGCTCTATTCCGCGCTGATTAGGCCTCAACTGGAGTATTGTGTTCAGTCCTGGGTGCCACATTTCAGGAAAGATGTGGACAAACTGGAGAAAGTCCAGAGAAGAGCAACAAAAATGATTAAAGGTCTAGAAAACTTGACCTATGAGGGAAGACTGAAGACATTGAGTTTGTTCAGTCTGGAGATGTCAGGGATGGTCTAGATAATACTTAGTCCTGCCATGAGAGCAGGGACTAAATGACCTCTCATGGTCCTTTCCAGCCCTATCATGCTGATTCTATGAAAGCCTTAGCAGCAGGTGACCAGGGTCCTCCCTTGCAGCATGTGGACAACTGGCCAGATTCCAAAGACCAATAAAATAAGTAGTTCCGAGCCAGGGCTAAGATTTACCCCAGGTAGGGTTAAGTTAGCAATACACAGACTGGTGGGCGAGGGGCTTACCTCCTCCAAAGCTTAGCTAGATACTTACCTGGTGGCTCAAAGCTCACTTGAAGGGGTGGCACAAGGAAGCCATCATGTATGGCTCCTCGAGGATTGCCTAAGAAGCTGGCCAGAATCCCTCTGTGATTGCTAGCAGGCAGGCCGGCGCTGGCAGGGAATAGGCACTGCATTCTCCTACCCTGCACGGCACCAGCCGGGGAGGAAGCAGCTAGACTTTGACCCATAGATATTAGGACTCGTGCCTTTAGGGCCTGATCCAGTTCCCAGAGAAGTCACGGGAATGGGTCCCCATTGGCTTCAGAGGGAGTTGGGACCATAAGAACTACGGGAAAGGTTTTGGATCACTGCTCAGGCACCATTTACAGCATTGGTGTTACGCCGCACGTTGCCAGTCCCTGCTGCTCAAAAATCATGAGTCTAACCCCCCTCAATAGGAGGATTCATGTAAGTATCGTGAGATTTATAAACATAACAATTTTGGCTACATTTTCTCTGCCTTCAGATGTCTGAGCTGTTGAGGGCATTCGGCTGCTGTTTTCCAGCTTTTCTCTGCAACCATGAGAGCTAGAAACCCACTTTTTTGAACACATGAAGGCTGAGAGTCTGTTGTAATCATGTGACTCCAGGCGCAGGGGCTCTCAGACACACACCAAATATCACGAGCCTCAGGACAAGATTGCAAGGCTTGTCAGTGCTCTATATCCCTTCCCCTTTTCTGTACAATCAGCCAGTGAAGCCCAAAACACTTCACATGCATGACCCAAGGTCCTGTTTCACAATACAGGATGCCCATAGTACCCGGGCTTTGTCTAGGCTTGGGATCCACCCTGATGCAGCCAGTGGTGGCACTAGACATGTGCAAACCCCAAGTGCAGATAAAGAAAACTGCACTCGTGCTACTAACCCCAGTTTCGAGCAAGGTTAGGCTGCGTTGGTGCAAATGGCATCTTAGTCTGTCTACACCAGTGGTTGGAATCATGGCAAAACCCCAGTGCTGTCAAAGCCTACATGGTCATGAAAGTCATCACACTCTTCTTAAGGCAGGCACACTCCCAATTCAGGGACTAGCTTGGAGACCTAGGGTCACATTTTCAAAAGCACCCAAGACCCATTTTCAAAAGTGACTTAGATACTTTGGAGCCTAAGCACCACTGAATTTCAATGAGACTAAGGGTGTGTCTACATTTCTCCAGTGCAGTCAGAGGTACTGAAGCCCATGCCCCCATGTCTGAACTGTTATTTTTAGCTGTGGTAGGGCAGATAAAGCTAGCGCGGGTATGTCTACCCATACTGCACTCACACTTCTGACTGTAGCGTCGACATGACCTTAGTTCCTAAGTCACTTTTGAAAATGGGTCTTAGGCTCCTACTTCACTTAGTCGCTTTGAAAATTCCATTTCTGCTCCTTTCAGTTTCTGGTCTTTTGTAACAAACCCCCTGTGGGTCATTGTAGCAGAAAGGTTCATGATACACTGACTGGGGGTTTTGTTAAACAAAGCTGGGCCAGGTTTTCACGTGAGGTGTTAAAAGCCTGTCAAAGCAGATGGATTCGCAACCGTTTAGTCAACAAATAATAGGATGCAAAATTGCATAGGTTCATAGAGGCTAAGGGTAGGAGAGGCCATTGTGCTCCACTAGTCTGCCCTCCTGGATAACACAGGCCAGAGAACTTCCCTGAATTCACTCCTGCTCGAAGTAGAACATAGCTATACATGAAATATAGTGGTGAAAATGCCGCAGGGAAACCCCATTGTGAATTCTGCACAGCTCTAGCCAGAAGGGACTGTAGAGACAGTATGTGCGGTGGGCTAAGTTCTGCTTGCCGTCAGTCGGGGATCCCATCAGCCCCCATGCCCTAGTCCCACCCAACCTCCAGCAGCAGTTAGCCTGCTCTCTGGAGAGGTCGGCATACCATGCATTGCTCAACAAGAAACCCGACTGGCTGCTTAAAATTGTGGCGTAAGAGAACATCCTCTATTCACCCAGTATGATGGTGGCACTGATGTGAGGCCATGAAAGTAAAGAGTTAAAGGGATGGAATGGAAGATCTCCAGGGATCTAGCTGGTGGTGATTAGACAGACAGACAGATGCTTCTGCCTTTGGATATGCTCACCCAGTGGGACTAGGCACATGGTTAAGGTAAAGTACACTCTCACATGGTTTCCTAGGTCAGGGCCTCCATTGGCCCTGGAACCAATAGCAGCTGTACACACACACCCAAGGCCAAACTTCGGCCAGCTGTAGATAAACGATTGTTGTTAAACTGAAGTTCAAGTTCTAGAAAGAACATTACACTCTGTGTTCTAAGCCCTTTTTTGACAGGCAGACAACGTGGAAATCACGTACCTCCTGTGAAGTTTACCCCTGTTGCTTCCCCAGTGTGTGGGATCTCAGGAATGGGGGATATTTTGTCCCACGTATTTCATATTCTTATCAATCTCTTTCAAAGCATATGTAATAGTTTGGGGAAATATGCTCCTGCTTCCCCCATGCTACCCCCCCGCCCATACTCAGTTTGTTTATGGCCAGTTAACACTGTCCAGTCAGAAAAGCAGTCACTTATTCCAATCAGAAATGGATGGAAATGAGGGACTTCAAGGCAAAAAAGCCACTGAGCACCTCCTGGGCACTTAGAAACCCTTGATCAACAACTGATTTCCCCCGAGTTCCCAGGCATGTTAGCATTCGCTGTTGTAAAGGCTGAGTCATGCTTCTACTACTCCCTGGTGGCAGTTTTCAGCTGACTTACTTGGTAATTATTATTTTTTTTAGGCTGGGGGGAAAAAGAAAAACCTTACAAGTTGGCAAGGCAAGGGAGTGCCATGTAGCCCAAAAGAAAGAGCCGGAGAAGGGAAGACATCCTGACCTCTTCTGCGACACAGTGAGATAGTTTTTAATGTCCACCTGATTCTCTACATGCTGCCTTATTCATGTGTCATTGCTCGTTTTATTCCTTACAGAACATTCACAATTATTCTTGTGACGCTAGGGATTGGTGACCCATGGTAGGATCAAAAATAAAATCATCCCAAAGCACCATTAAAGCTAAATGGAAGAGCTTTGGGCCGAAGCCTGAACAGAATTCCAGCCTGGAGCACCATTTATGCGATAATGAGGAATTTATAGAGCGCCCTACCCATCTCTCTTAATTAATTATAGTCTGAACTCTTTACCAGGCTGGTAAATTCCCACAACTGTTGACCCTCTCGCGCCCCCTAGTGGGTTGCTACAGAGTGACTCCTGAAAGGGAGACTCGGGATTTGAAGTGGGTGACGTTTTTTATCCAAAACTTTTTTTTTTTATGAAAAATGTAAAATTGGGACACTGACACAATTCACAAATTTTGGGTTGGTTTTAGTGGAGTGTCTCAATCAAACCAGAGTTTCAGAAATATTGAAATGGTTCATTTCAGAAAGACATTTTGTTTTGGAATTTGAGTAGACCCAAAATGATTTTTTTGGTCAATTTTTCTGACCTGAACCGAATATTTGGTTATTCACACAGCCCTATTAATGACAATAAAGTCTTCAGTGCAGGGGCTGCCTCTTATTCTCTGGGTATGGACCATGCCCAGCACAACGCAGCCTCAAACTGCTCAAGTTTCCAGGGACTACAGTGATACCAATACTAGTTAGAAATGGGCAAAAATAGAGGGTAAGATATTCAAAGTTTCCTGGACTTTTCTGGAGACTCACCGCCCCTTAATGTTAATGGAAATTGGGTATCTAAATCCCTCTGGCTGCTTTGAAAACATCAGCTGGAATCTTTGATCTGAAATACCAATACCACCACCACCACCAAGTTGACTTGTTCCCAGATCTGACAAACTTTTATTGTTTTTATTTTGTTTTGCAAGAGCCCAGTCTAGCTGAGCTGGTGTTTGCAAAGCAGAGACCACTCGAGTTCCCCCAGGATAGAGAAGCTCCTAGACTCAAACCTTCTATCTGCACCACTTGACCTGAGGTTGCTCAGATAAGTTGGGACCTCGATCCAAGCAATCCAGAGTCTGTTTCCCATGTGACTCACACAGCCTCTGGTTCCTGATGTTCTCAGACAAGACATGAGTTTATTTTTCCTTTGCGGTTTGCAGTGCTGGACAAACCATCATGAGCCAAGGCAGAGCCCTGCTTTAGCTCACCTGGCTGTGATATTGCATGTTTTTCATGGAGTCTGAGAGTTTAAGGCCAGAAGGGACCATCCAGTCTGACCTCCTGTATTCACAGGCCAGAGAATTTCATCCAGTTACTCCAATAACTTCACATTTGTCTAAAGTGTATCCTCCAGAAAGGCATCCAGATCCAGCCATGATCAAAGCAGCATAGTCCCTTTGTCTCTATCTTGTAGTTCTCTGTCTCCACTCCTCAGGCTTCTCATTCCAGTCCCAACCTCCTTGCCCAGCCAATCCTACTCTGCCCCTCAAGACTCTCCAAGTCCCAGTCTCCCCCTTCCCAGTCTCCCCTCCACACCCAGTCCCAGGTCCCAGTATCTCTGATTAACAGAATATTTGAGCCATGTTTTCTAAACAGCTCTGCACCCCTGAAATGAAGCATCAGATTTTCAAAATTCCACAGCACCTACCAGCAAACACGGAGAATAATAAAGAACCCTGTTTTCTCTTCTCCAGCGAGAGCAATGGGAGCTGCTGGCCCTGTGCAAAGAGAAGGGGACATGCCTGCCTCAGGATTCAGTTTGTAACAGTCATGGCCCATATCCTGGCCCAGTGCACCACTTTCTCTCAGCCACATCCTGAGCCTTGTGTTGGTTAAGCAGGAGATCCTGATTGGTCACTGCCTGAGCTTGGTTTGACCACAGGGAAAACAGTTCATCTGACTGGCCCAAAGGCAGTGCTGGGTGCTTGTCTAGCCTGAGAAGTTCCCAACGTCACCTCTTCGCCTTTTGTTATTTTATTTTAAACACAAATCAACTGGTTTTGCAGCCAAACTAGTGTGAACGGCAGTAACGGAATGAGCTATTTTATGCCAAACCCTGCTTCGGTTTCAGATGGACAGCAGGGTCAGAGACTCCACCACCCCTGTGCAGCACTCTGCCCTGCCACACAACAACATCGTGCGCTGCTGAAAACGTGGCATTGACCATCCCCTGCAACCACGAGGCAGTGCAGTATAATGGAGAGAGCCTTCGAGGGGCCCAAGGGGAGCTGGGTTCTGTCCTTGGCTCACACAGTGGCCTGCAGCCAAGTCTCTGTGGCTGTTTCCTCTCCCCATTTGCCTACTTAGACACTGAGCTCTTTAGGGCCTGAACCGGCATGAACCGACTCTTGGGGACGTCCAGCACCTAGCGCTGTGTTGGCCCCTTATGATGCTATTGTCGTACTAATAATACTGAGCAAAGGGGGCTCTTCAGAACGGAGCCCTTTCTGCAGCCTCTTCTAAAGCCATCAGCTGGACTCATAAACATGGGGTGAAATTCATCTTTGGGAAGAGGGCCAGTGTCACCCACACACCTCCTGGGGGTGGTGTTCTCTCCCATCTAGTGCCACCGAGACCACTAAGAGAGAGAGAGAAAATGAGTCTGCTCTACAGCCTTAGCTAACAGCCAGGTGGTGTTTAACTCATGCGGTAGAGGCTCATGCACTAAGCTCCAGAGGTCCCAGGTTTGATCCCGCCCACCGACGACCGGGGTCTGTCGGTGCTATATCAGCACGAGACCTTTATAGTCTTCACGCTAGGGCATGCACACAGGGGTATTTCGCCCCTAGTGAACTAAAATCAGTGTGCTACATATATATATTCGTATGGTTGGGATTCAGAGCTACATTCAAGAATTAGGGCACAGCGGATTCAAGAGCAACCCAACGTGATCCCAATTGTCCTTGTACCGAGGCCATGAGAAATGTATCCTCTGCCCCACTTATGGAGAGAAATCAAGCACAGTTTGTGATACACATTTATTTTGTACCCACTCACTACATGAGAGTGCGCTATTTGGACATATTATTAGGGCTGCATTGTATAGACTATAATATAACCACAAACACAATTAGTTACATTACAGGTTGGGACTTTTAGGACCACGTATTATTAAGGTTGCCTGACACCTTCCATTTTAAGGCCTGCTTTCCGTTGCTTATAAGTTTGCCAAACTTTAACCATTTGAGCTGAAATTCACCCCTGGTGTAATTCCCGACTTCATTGGTAGCCCACTGTGTTCTGCTTCGCAATTCACACCTGCAATGCATCTGTAGAGTCCCTCCATTGTTTTCCCTCAGCGTGAGCATGCTCTAGATATGTGGTCCTAGGAATCATCCCACACCAATTTTACACATACAGCCCTACTTGGGCCCCATAATCGTACCACGGCCAACACAGCACCGGCCTCACTGCTGCATCTGGAGCCCCGCCTAGCCAAAGACCTGTGGGCAAGATTTGGCTCAATAAGCATGGCCCACCCGATGCTGCAGTAGACAAGATGTGCCACCCAAAACCATCTAAATGCACATTTTTATATATATATATATAGGGCCAGATCTTCATTTGATGCAAACTGGCACCCAATCAGTGCAGCTCTGCTGATTTATACCAGACAAGGATCGGGCCCAGGGTCTTTTCAATCCTCACCAATTACATTTGAGATTCAAGATTACATTAAAAAATGCTCCACCTTTGCATTTCCCAGCGGTGAAAGTGAGGCCAATCCCTGTTGACCACAGCGGGTGTTTTTAGATAAAACCAAGAGCCATCAGGATTTTGCACCAGATTCCCCGCTGCAGTAAATCAGTGAAGTCACTGAGGCAATGCCAGTTTACGCCAGCTGAGAATCCAGCCCACCACATCATTTCAAGACTAAGATACAGGCGACCTGGCGAGTCCTTTTCAAACAGCCCAAGATGGTTTTCTTGTGAATTGTTTTTATTTTTGAACACCTGAAATCTTGCTTTTCCCAGGCACTTTTGGGGCACTTGCGACTCTTAACACCTTTGTTTCACAAGAAACATGAAGCTTGGTGTGGAAGCAGCGGTGGGGCCACCTTTGAAATGCTGTTGCTGAGGACTGCACTGTTGCCCTGCCCCTAAAGTGGGCTAGTCTCCCATGGACCTTTAAACCCTTACAAGTGATGTGGCCTGTAAACTTCACAACTTAGAGGCATGGCAGAGCCATCAAGCATCAGTAACAGCTCCTGACAGCATCACACGAAGCCACCGTAAATATGTCAAGATCGATTAGGAGTTAGGTAGGCACCAAAAAAAGTTTAGCATGTTACGTGGATGTAGTCAGCCTCCTGGGGCTTCTGTAGGCTTATGTAAACCAAATCAAGGATTACAACACTCCCGAAAAACTCAGAGGTGAACTTTCAACAGGGAGCCACCAGCCTGGAGCTCTGACCCATAACCGCAAGTCCTCCTTCTTCACTGTTTGAGGCCCCACCCCAGAATACTGGAGACGTGGGCTCAATTCCCTGCTTGGGGACCTTGGGCAACACTTAGCCTCCCTGTGCCTCAGTTCCCCATCTGGGAAATGGGGACAATAGCACTTCCTTATCTCACAGGGATGTTGAGAGAATAAATACATCAAAGATTATGAGGTGCCCCGGTACCATGGTGCGAGGGGCCATATAAGTCCTACCACTTGACTGATACTGGGGCCCAGAAGGCTCTGGAGATCGGATTTCCAACCAGTCCTTGTGCACTTACTTTACACATACACTGTTGCACGTGTGAATACTATTCTATACAGGTTCTCATAGTGCTCATTACCATAGTATCTCAGAACCTTCCCGTAGAGCACTAATCAATGTAACTACACCTCTGTCTCTTGATGGTTGTTCTCTCATTCTCTCCCCAGAGGGAGAAGTGTGTGCAGTGGAGTTTTAGTTTAGCAGGGTGTTATACACCCCCTTGTCGCTGTGTTTACATTAGAGAAGGCAAAGGCAAAGAAGTGCACCTGACACTTGAAGTGGAAGGAGGTGAGGTTTTGATCGTCCTTAGTTCCTGGGGGACATTGTTCCACAATCCCCCACCGCCTGTCACGGGGGGCCCTGTGTGTCAAGTGGGACCACCCCTATTGGCTTGTGTAGGGTTGGTACACCCCATCACACAATCGTCAGGACTCCCCTGGCTGGGGCAGACAATGGCAATTGGGAGTTCTGACCCTCTGGGCAAGGCAGGACAACAGTCAGTTTGTGGCCCCCAGGCAGGGCAGAGTAAATAAGCAGTAGCCATACTTAGTGGCAAGTGTGGGGTGGGGATAGGGAAACTTGGGCCCACCCAACTCCACCAGATTCCGAGCCAGGGCCCTATGAAGATAGGAAATTCCACATTAAGGATTTAAGCACCGGTGTCCAATACATTCCCTGGGTCACTTCCTACTGCAAGTTGCATTTCGGGCATCTCCTCGGCGTCCCAGTCAGTCTCTGCAGTCAGCTGGTCATCCAGGTCCACAGTTCCCACCCGTGCGTCTCTACAGGAGCCTGCCGCACAGGTCCTTCCTCCTCCCCAGCCAGCCCAAACTGAGCTGGTCAGCCTCCTTTTATCTGTCCCTGCCACCTGGAGCATGCGCAGCAGGGGCGAGGGGCCTACAGTGAGTGGTCAGGCCCTGTTGGTCCAGTGCAGGATTGGTACACCCCATCACACCGCCCCCAGAGAAAGTTCTGTCTCCCGCACAGACAAGCTTTATTGTTATTGTGACAGTTTCATGGTGCCAGAATAGCACAGCTGTGGAGCAGAGTCTTCATCCCGGAGCTTTGGTCCATCTGGTAGGTAACCTGGGCCCAGGTCACAAAGCATTTTGAAGATAAGTGCCAAGACCTTGAATGTGATTCGATATTCTATGGGAAGCCAGCGTAGCAAGCAGAGGACAGGTGTGATGTGCCCACCGTAGTCCGAGTTGCTGAGGAGACGCAATAGTATCTGTACAAGCTGGAGTTTCCTGGGTGCTGAAGGCTTCATGCCCATGTATACTGCATTGCTGTAATCCAGCGGAGAGGTGACGAGGGCATGAATAAGCGAGCTCAGGTCTTCATCCACCAGTGTTAGATGGAGTCTCCTAGCCAAGCAGAGATGGTAGAAAGGGCAACATGTGGATGCTGCTATGTGAAAGCTCAGCATCAGCAAAGAACCCAAGAGGACTCCTAGATTACAGACTGAACTGATCAATTGTGGGTGTGCATCTTCAGTCCAAGGAGACTGTACCACAGCTGCAAACTCTTCAAGGTGCTTTCTCCTGACCACCAGCATCCCCTCTATGTTGGTCAGGTTCAAGTACAGACAGCTGTTCTTCATCCATGGGCTAATCTCACCCCAGCACTGGGCCATCTTGTTGGTAGCGCTGTGGCGGTATCTGGTACTAGATAGCTAGAGCGGTGTATCATCTGCTTAAAAGAATATAAAGTGCCCTAAAAGACCATGGAAACTCATCGTTTTAGGGCACAAGTGGACAGAGACACATTTCACAAGAACCGTTCTTTGCTGTGGCAAAACTCTGCTCCCTAGAGGCACAATGTTCCCCCAGACCACCACTGATGCTTTGTCTCCCGTCACGCTCCTTTACCAATAAGAATCGGCGCTGGTTTGTGGGAGCTTTTTGTGGAGAGGGGAGCGGAGATGGAAGAGAGGCCGAGAATAATTACAAACACACACACACACACACTTGTTCTGTGTGTGGTTCAGGACAGGAGGGGGCTGTGAATGAAGCTGGGGGAAAGGAGGAGCGAGGAGTGCCAATGACAACGGTGCTGGAGATATTGAGCATAGTCCAAGCTTTGGGGATACTTTACGTCGGATGAGAAAAAGAGCTTGTGATGTTAGGCGTTACACAAAGAGGTGGGGAAGAGATACAGGACCACACACACAGATGCCCCAACCAATAGATGGATGCTGCCCTGCATCTAGATGCCTTCCCTTGCTGCACCAAGACCCAGATATTCAGCTGAATGAGGATCAGACCTTATATTAGCCAAGTTCCCCAGTGGGCTAAGGATAGGCCTTCTTGAGAAACAAGGTTATAGGAATAGGCCTTAAACAAGTAATCTAGGGGCCTGATCTAAAGCCCATTGAAATAAATGGAAAGACTCCCGTTGACTTGAACGGGTTTGGGCTCAGGCTCTTTCACATTCACCTGTGTGCTTCCTAAATAGCTGGGAGCCCCTGTAAACCAGGCTGAGTGCCTGCAATCATTACCATGCATGTAAACCATGCCAAAAAGACAAACCGGCCTCTGGAGTTTAATAGCTGCGAAGACTTATGGGCTGACGGTATCTGGTTCTATCTCTAGCATGGCCTTGTCTTTCTCTCCTGCTAATAACACAGGTGTCTCCAGTTACTGAAATCACAGCTGGCTTTCCTACAGAAGGCGAATTCCTCTAAATGTCACATTTGATTTCTCATGAGCTGCCCTTTTAAAGCTGGGCTTTTAATTGAATTACTCCAGAGCATATGAGTAATGCCTCATATGTTATTGCAGGGGGGCTATTGTGTCCTTATTTGGACAGAAGGAAATAGCTGAGCACATTTTTCCTTCTTTAAATCACAAAAGGAATACCAGATCACGTTCCTTATAGCCAGATTCCTTACCCCTTTGAAGACCAAAACATCCTTGTCATTTTCTCCTTTGGGCTTCTCAGATCACTGCATGCTGTGTGGTTTCATTCATTGCTTTCTACACATTGGAATGGAGCGAACAGGTATTTGGTGCCCATGAAAGGCAAGGCGATAGGCTTCCCCCACCCCATCTTTCTCTGTTCATAGAATATCAGGGTTGGAAGGGACCTCAGGAGGTCATCTAGTCCAACCCCCTGCTCAAAACAGGACCAATCCCCAGCTAAATCATCCCAGCCAGGGCTTTGTCAAGCCTGACCTTAAAAATATCTAAGGAAGGAGATTCCACCACCTCCCTAGGTAACCCATTCCAGTGTTTCACCACCCTCCTAGTGAAAAAGTTTTTCCTAACATCCAACCTAAACCTCCCCCACTGCAACTTGAGACCATTACTCCTTGTTCTGTCATCAGCTACCACTGGGAACAGTCTAGATCCATCCTCTTTGGAACCCCCTTTCAGGTAGTTGAAAGCAGCTATCAAATCCCCCCTCATTCTTCTCTTCCGCAGACTAAACAATCCCAGTTCCCTCAGCCTCTCCTCATAAGTCATGTGTTCCAGCCCCCTAATCATTTTCTTCATTTCAAGGCTATAGTAAGGCAGCTACTGATTCCCTGCTCCTGCAGTGAACAGGCAGATAGCTCTCTGCCCCCACGCAGAGCCCTGGTTTTCCCTGAGCTCACTACAGGCTCGAGGCCTTAAACAGAAAATAAAAGGACTATGTAAGTTTGGCAGACCACTAAAATACCCAACGATCCCTCTGCAATTCACAGCTTTGTGAGAGAAGAGGGATGACTTCAGGTTTCCAGCTATTTACATACCACCCCAGTAAGGAGACAGGTTTCAGAGTAGCAGCCGTGTTAGTCTGTATTCGCAAAAAGAAAAGAAGGACTTGTGGCACCTTAGAGACTAACCAATTTATTTGAGCATAAGCTTTCGTGAGCTACAGCTCACTTCATCAGATGCAGTAAGGAGACAGTGACTCAGATCCCCGCCAGAGCCCGTCTCTCTCCCTGTGGAATGGGTACTGCTGGGCCACACTTTTTTGGGGGAGAGTGTCCAAAAATGGCTTTTTATAAATGAAAAATTTTCACAGAAAAGTTGACTTTTGCTAGATCGACCTCTCTTTTCTTTCATCAAAAAGGTGTAGTGCAATGGTTTTTCTTTTACTAAAAAAAATAAATTTCAGTCAAAGAACCATTTCAGTTAAGCTTGGGGGGAGGGGGGAAACGGATGACAAAAAATTGAAAAATGAGTGTTTCAAAGCCTGCCAAATTGAAACAACCTCATGTTTTAAATTTTTTGCTCATTTAAAAATTAGGGCTGGTGGAAAATATTCCACCGAAAATTGAGCTTTCAACAAAATGGGAATTTTCACGGAAAGTATCTGCTTTCCATGGGGAAAAAAACCCAACAGTTTCCCTCCCACTCCGCACCATTTTTGTCAAAATTTTGCACAGGAAACAAGCTCCTTCAGGATCCTTTGAAATTCCCAGCCTCAGGGCTGCAATGTCCTTTAATGGATATTAAGGGTGAGCGCTGAGGGGAGTAGGCCTTTACATGAGAAACTTTCCTTGCACGTTAGCCAACCCCACTCGCCCACCGGGAGCTCACTTTCAGGCCTGTGGAGCGTGACCTAATGCTCAGATCCCAGCATTTCTTCAGCAGCAACAACCATGAGCATGTCTAAGCACTCAGCATCTGCCTCTCAGTGCTCCAGTAGAGATGAATATAACAAGCTAAGAGTGAAGCTAAGCTAAGAGTGAAGAGAGAGAGAGACAGGAAACCTGTGGGGCCAGATCCTCATCTGATCTAAATCGAATTTACCCATCCTGAGGGTCTGGTCCAGGTTGAAGGTTTCCCCGAGGTGTGTTGGAAGTCAGATAAGCAAGGCACAAGGGAGAGAAGACAAATAGGTGAAGCGGTATTGTACTAGAAAGGGAAAAAGGAAGATCGGGCAGCCACCATAAAAGAAAGCACTAGGGAAGTAAATTTATACCAGCCTGCCATAAACAAAAAGAGCGATGTATTCTGGTGGGTCAAACATAGCCCCATGTGTTAGGTGAAATGTATTTCCTGACCCGACAGAACCTCAGCTTCCTGACGGTGGTGGTAGAAGCTCTTGGGGGGGGGAGAGTTTGCCCTCAGATCTCACACCCAGCTTTGGGGTTCAGCGTTCCTCAGCAAAAGATGGAGAGAATGGCACTGGGATTTGAGCCCTTTCACCTCTAGGATTGCAGGATGAATCCAGCCCAGGTCACAGCAACTGAAAGCCATGCCTAGGATTCCTGAGAGCCCCAGGTGAGCTTCATAGATGGTCACAAAAAGCCATCCTCAAAGCTGGTACCAGGGCCTATTGGACTCATGGAAAGACTCCCATTAACTTCAGTGGGCTTTGGACCAGGACCTTACTAAGCACTTTGGGGGAAGTCACAGCGAGTGAGGAACGCACATGGAGACTCAGCCACCTTTTAATATCCAGGCCGCCCATCTTCCTCAGAACCCAGGCATAGGATAGAAAAGCGTCTGTTTAGGCCAAGCTTGGTCTGTGGGTAAATCAGGAACTTCATCTGAAGTCCTGCCAAACTGGCATATTCCACACGTTCTGGGTTCATGAATGGGAAAGAACAACGCTGCTCCGTTGAAGTGAGACAGGTCACGATATTATTGTTAGTACCATTCAAAATAATACCCAGCTCTTATCTAGCACTTTTCATCAGGAGATCTCAAATCGCTTTACCAAGGAGCTCAGTAACATTATCCCCATTGTACAGATGGGGAAACTGAGGCACAGGAGGGGAAGTGACTTCTCCAAGGACACCCAGCAGGTCAGGGACACAACTGGGGCTCTCCAGAGTCCCAGTAGAGCATGCTTTCCACTAGGCTGTCACTGCAATGCAATGGAGCTTGCAAAAACTATCATACTTGTCACCCAGGTCAGTAATGGCTCAAGGTAGCTACAGCAGCTGACAGCTATTTGGGGACCTAAGTGAAGGGGATTGTTAGTCTCATGCAGGTGATAGCAAACAAGAGTCTGCATTGCAATCACTTGGCAGCCCTAATATAGCAGCAGGGAAAACAAAAGGATATAGCGAGTGACTTACATCTTTAGCACAAGAGTCATTGTCCCAGGAAAGAGAAAGAAAACTTGCACTGCTATTACCCCGACTGTACCGATTCTGGAGCAAGATAGTGGACTCACTTCTAGGATTGTCAATCCATCCCCTTTTCAACAGCAGGAAAGTCGTTTCTAAAAGCGTGATGGATGTTTGCAGAAAAATTACCTGGCTGTGTTTCGTAAGGAACCTAGAATATATGATATGCACATCGTACGTTTCAGGGGACAGAGAGACACTTATCAATAAAAGTAACAGCTGCCTTCAGACACGTCAAAGGATACTGTTGATTTATGTATTTTCTTCCTTTGCTCCTGGCATGCCTTCAGTAAGGACTTTCACTTTGAATAGATCAAACAAAGAGTTCCCTCCCAGCATGGTATGAGCATTACGTGGCTTAAACCAAGGACAAACATCTCTTCGGTAACACAGATGGAAAGTGTAATGACATCAGATAGCGTCTCCTCTCCTTTGAGGTCACTTTGGCCAGCCTGAACTATGCTTGTGATTTGGGTTTCTTCTTCATCAGAAACCCTTGATTGGAAGAGGCCTGTTATTACAGTTGGGAGCTGGCAGACCCTTTGGAAAAGCAGTATATTTAGAAAACTCTTCTCTGATTTCTGCTCTACAATCCACACTTGTGCCTGAAAAATCAGCTGGGCTTCCCTGAAGGGCCAGCTTAACTCTTCGACAGCAGCTTTCAGATGGCATCCAAGGGCCAAACTCTGTGAAAGTATTCCCAGAAAACACCAGTAAAATTCCAATAAAAACACTAGTGTGTAGCCTAGTAGTTAGAGCACCAGGCTTGACCTCAGGAGACCAGGGCTCTAGTCCTACCTCTGCTGGTGGCCTTGGACAAGTCACTGCCCCACTCTGTGCCTCAGTTTCCCCATCTGTAAAATGAGGATAATTATCCTGCCCTCCTTTGAAAAGGGCTTTGAGATGTACTGGTTCAGAGTGCTAAGTAACGTTAGTATTGTGCATCAGAGTGAAATATTGGTGGAATATGAACAGTAGTAGAATATTAGCCCTGACTTTTCCATATTCCTTCATTGTCTTGGAACCAGAACTTCAGCTGCTGTAAATGGAACTCTGCTGGTTGGCATGGCAAGGAAGGGCAAAGACACACCTCCATCTAGTTCCCACCCCCTGCCTCCCCCCCTTTGGGCAATAAATTTAAAATCAACTTGGGGAAATTGGTTTTTTAAAAACCCAATGCACGTGCAGGCTCTGGAACTCATTGACACATGATACTGAGGCAAGGGGGGGAGAAAAGATATTAAACATGTATGCACAGCCAATACAAATTGCTCTCCTCATCTCCTGAGCACAGTGACGCCTGAGCATTTATTACACCTTACACATGGAGCAGAGGATGTTTTTTATGTAGTGGGTGCTAACCAATATATAAGCATTGTGCTCTATAAATCATCATCATAATGGGGTTAGGAAGATGCCCTCCTGCAGCACGATCCACAAGGCAGAAATGCCACAGTTGTTCACTCGGCTATCCCTTCCTGCGGCCCCGTGGAGGCCAGTAAAGGGATTTGGAAACCTTGTGTACCCAGCAGGCGTGAGTGGGCAGCTTGGAAAATTAATTGCTGTGACATCTGTTACCTTCCCTGTGTGTAAATAACAGCCTGCCAATAGCGTAGGGAGGATACAAATATTTACAGACAAGGCGAGGACCAGCGGCATTGCCAACACTGTCAGTCACAAGAATTCCCGCTGGCTGCACAAACAAACCCGCCCGCGCTGCCCATTACTTTACTTTCACCCGGCTCCCAACCATTCCTGCAGTGAAAGGCAAAGCCAGGTCAGAATGGCATGGTCATAAAACAGCTGGAGTCTTTTCACATCCCTTTAACAGCGCAGCAGACCCACCAGCCCAGGAGGTCACTGGAGCGCACCAGACCTGTGGTAACATCCCTCTGAGTCCATGACACAGCTGGAAAGCGTTGGGGGGCACTTCAGTTGCTTGGCCATTTCAGCTGCAACACCAGGTAGCTCCCTCCTAACTCCCAGCCATGCCCCTAAGGGACAGGATTATTCACCAGAGCTGCCTGCAAGGAAAGGGGGCAAGTGTAAACCATTGGGGAGCGTAGGCTATGGGTTCCTCTCTAGGCCAGTCTTCAGAGCAGAAGAGGCTGTTACAGCCTCTAGCTCGAGCTCCTGCCCATAGCTCTGGTAGTCCTCAATTCAATACCGGCGGGTTGGCCAAGAGGGCAGCCATCACACAAATCCACCAGGTCCAATTGGTTGAATGGAGCAGCTCGTAATGTGGCCTGGAGGGGGCAGCCTAAGAGAGGTGCATTGATAGCCTCATGGACAGTAACTCAGGTGCCCTTTCTAGTCCATCCTTTTCCTGGAGAGCAACTAAGCCTGTAGGTGCCACTGGCCAGGGTTGATTTCTGCCTCTGGTGGTCTTGGTGGGCCCCACATGCTGGCTTGCCACCCCACCGTAAGGGTTGCCTCACGTCCTGTCTCTGCAGGCCGCTCCCCGTGGGGGTGACATGCGACAAGCCCCACTAAAGTCCCCCTTTGCACATGCCGTACCCTTTTACCAGCACGGCGACCTCTCCCCTTTGGGCCTAAACACACAGTCCAATCATTGCACCGACCTGCCTCCTTGGGGTGCTTTATGACTGAATCCTCAGTGTTACTAGATGCCCAAATAGCCGTGGTGGCAAAAACACCCACTTCTGTCTGTGGTTGGCTAGAAGATTGTACCCCAGCCTCTCAGACACAGACCTGACCGGGGGGGATCCTTGCACTTGTGACCTCCAGGCTTCATTATTGCTCCTCACCATCTCTAGGAATTAAACCACCCGCCCTGAAAATGCTCCAGCTGGTACCAAGTGTGATAGCCATCAGCTGAGCAACGCAGGCTGCCCTGAACACATCGCTCTGGTCTCCCCACTGGCTCCCCAGCAATACAGAGTGCAGCTCATAGCATCTGCCCGGATATTCAAACCCTCTCCAGGTTTGGTCCCAGCCCTTTAGAGATCATTTCTCTGCCTGTGACCACAACAGCCACGTTCCCCTGGAACAATCATAGTGTTGACCAACGGGGGACGGTCAGGGGGGCAGAAGGCAGAACCTTCCCAGGGGCTGGATCCAGACTATAGAACAGCTGCAAGAGACATGCATGACCACGGACCTCACCCTGTTCAGCGCTTTCATACGGGGCCTGGAATGGGTTACCTGGAGAGGCTGTCGAATCCCCATGAACGGAGGGACAAACTCCTGTCAGGGATGGTCTTAGTACAGTTGGTCCTGCCTTAGTGCAGGGGGATGGAGTAGCTGATCTCTTGAAGTCCCTTCCAGGCCTGCATTTCTGTGATTCTATGATTTACCCTACCTGAGGAGCTGGGCCTAACTTTCAAACCCATCAGACCACTTGTAAATCTCAGATCAGACCCTCCTGGCCCCAGGCTGCTCCCCACTAGAAACCACCTCTCTGCAGCATGGTGCTTTACTTTTCTTTAGTCTCTACCTCCCCCTGCCCCAGGCTTTATCATATGCATTATGTAGCTCTTGTATTTGAATTAGAATACTGTAGGATAGTAAATATAAAACAGCGATTCTTGTTCTTGGATCGCATGCTACTCCTCGAGAAGGAAATCTGTTTGGGCCAAGAAACTCTGGACCAGCTGGTGTAAGCCATCATGGCTGCATTGAAGGCAATGGACCTATGTCAATTTGCACTAAGTGGAGTCTAGCCCTTGGTTTCTGCTCACAAGATTTCTTCTCATACCTTCTTTCGGAAGAGGCAGTTTTGTCCCTGTACCCTTTCTGTGGGGGTGTGGCTCCCTGTCCCAAAACCACTCATCCCAAGAGCCATGGAGATACCTGAAACGCTTCTGCCTTGCTTTTCAGAAGTGGTGGACCCTCGCAGCTCCAGCTGAGTTCAGCGAATGGAAGATGCTGTCTAGAGATAATTTTTTAAATTATATTTATCCTTTTAATTTGGTAGAGGTGGATGGACTTGGGCATGGGCGGTCCTCCCATCAAGGAGGACAGCAGAAGGAGTGCCGCACAGATTAAAGACCAAGGAGAACACTGCCTTCTTCCTCACACGGAGCGATTGTGGGCGCAGGGAGCAGTAAACGAGCTGGAAAGGAACAGCTACTGTCACAGATGTATGGTATTAATATATGCCTCTTGCTAATATACTAATGCCCATATGGAGTTCCCTGCTGCAGATAATACTGCAAGGGCTGTGTTAGTGAGTTCCAGCCAGCTGTTTGATTTCCTTTGTCCCCTGCTCTTCAACATGCAATAAGGGAATTCAGAGACAGAGCAAATATGTGCAAAAGTGGCAGGGGAAAAAAAATTAGACTTTAGGAAAACATGCCAGGCAAACGCCTTTTGGTTGTGATTTACAGTAGGATAGTTTCCAGTGTTTTCCCCACAGTGCAGACGAAGGATTTCCTGTCCTCCATAGCAACAATCTTGCATTTACTGAATAACCGGCCTGTGCCAATAATCCTTGCAGCAGTATGAAAAGTTTTAAAGTGGCACCGCTTTGTAGCTCACACGCTTTAGTCGCTTCTAGCTCTTTTACCCCAAATGTCCTTCCAGCTTTTAATACACACCCCTTTGCGTGTGAAGGAAAACAGGCTGAGGGCTGGGGAACCAAGATCATCACTCAGTGGCCCTGCGGCATTACACTCACTACCAAGGAGCGAGTCAGATGTATAGCAGCTGAGGATCTGGCCCTTTAAAAGAAGTAGCCTATCAACAAGAGGAGAGGCCTCGGTGGCAGTAGCGTTTTCTTTGCTCACCATATTTTATTTTCAGTGTAACCAGAAGCAAGTTTGGCTTTGAGTTTATGCAGATTTGGACCTTGATTGTTTTCCAGCCGACACAGCAAGTCAAACGCTTTCTATATTATTAGAAGACAGCTCCCGGGGGGTACATCAACATAGTTCCACTAGTGTCCATAGGGCTCCACTCATTTACACCAGTGAAAATCAGGCCCTACCTTGTGAATACATAAGACTGCAAGTAAAACTCAGATCACACCCCTTGGCCACAGCTAAGCAACCACCTGGTGCTTTACACTTAAAGGGTCTGCCTGCAATGTGTTCTCAGAGGGAGGAATCAAGCGTGCCCAGCAGAAGCGAAAAGGGTAGAAGTAACCAGCTCATTGAACGAGCTCCTCCAATATCTCCCTGAATTCAAACATGCATTGCTTTCCTTCAGCCCAGAATCTGGGCCCTGATTCAGAAAGATACTGAGGTATGTGCTTCTGCTCTGGTAAAGGACTTTCCTGAGCAGGGATGGATTAAAGCATGTACCCAAGTGCTTTCCACAACCAGAACTGGATGGGTAGCAGCTTAGGAGAATATCTTTCAGCAGCTCCCTGGCATAAACCATGAGCCCTGAGTGTATACACAGAGTTTCCAGATTTGGAGGGGGAGGAGAGGAGGAGGTGGGAGGGCAGATGGGGTGAGAGAGTCTTGAGCCTGCTTTAAAACAGACGTTCACAAATTCAAAGGAAAGTTGAGTTGTGTTAACCCTATAACGCAAGATCCCTGCAATAGGACAAACAATTCAGACCCACATGGCAGGCTAGTTTTAAATGCATGTGAAATGCTTTTCTGCCACTCCTTTCGCACACACTGACCCCCACTCACAAAAACATTCACTCAACAGAACAGGCTGGGAAGGTTGGCAAACAGCAGCGAGACAGACTTTACAGACTGTCTGAGGAAACAAAACCCAATGCTGAGACTATGTGACTTAAAGAGCCAAGCAAGAGCCCAGCTTCTGTACTGTGAGGAGTTAGCTGTTCCCCAGAGGAAGGGGGGCAAGGCCTCCATTTCAGTGGCTGAGCCAAGAAGAGATGAGAGGAGGCTGGTTAAAGCACTGCACTGGGACATAGAAGATCTGGGTTCCATTCTCAGCTCTGCCACAGATGCCCTGTGGGACCTTGGACAAGTCACTTAATCTCTCTGTGCCTCAGCTCCCCATCTGTAAAGCTGTCGTAGATGGGACTGTCACTTGGGCCCAGATCCTCAAAAGGAAGTTACATGCCTAACTCCCATTGGCTTCACCTTAATACCTCTGAGGATCTGGGTCTTACTGTGTATGCCCTAAACCCAGCACAATGGGCCCTGGATCTCAGTGCAGGGTGCTTGGTGCCAATTTAATACAAATGATAATAAATACCAGAAACAAGTAAACATCTTCATGGGAAGTAGCTAATTCAGGGTCTCGCAATGTGAGAGGGGTGTAGCCTATAGGATGGTTTACACTCAAGTTAGGATTGGGGCCTAAATCAACTTGAGTGTAGAGGATTATGGGGAATTGAATTTCCTAGCATGAGAAAAAGTTGGAGATACAGTGTTATGGGCAAGTAAGAGGTAGCAAGGACATGAGCCAGGCTTGGGTGACCTTTATGATTTGCTAAGAACCAGTTTGAGCAAGGTTTTTAATGAGTGTTTTGGAGAATTGTGAATGTCTTATTAAAATGTTATCTATATTTATCAAATAGAAAGGACATTGGGGCAACTAAATTGGTTAGTCTCTAAGGTGCCACAAGTACTCCTTTTCTTTTTGCGAATACAGACTAACACGGCTGTTACTCTGAAACCTGTCACTGGGGCAACTGTCCATTGAAATAATGTGTATTTTAAGTAGCCAATAAGGAGGTGGTAGAAATATAATTGTGATAAGGGTCAGTTTAATGTTAATTAGTGTTACAATGGATTATAAAAGGAGTAGCCTTGCTAAATTGGGGGAGAGTTCCACTTGACATCTAAAGGTTACTGTTAGCTTCCAGGATTATAAAGCTGTCCTCCATTCTGTCAGTGGGCTGGTCCCCCACTGATACACTCCAGGATAGAATGGTGTAAGTATAATTAATTGTAGTCTTGTGTAAGTGGCATTTGCATGCCTGTTTGCTTAGCTGATCATTTTCCTTTTTTTAAAAAAGTTTAGTTTTAGCATTAAAGTGTCCCCTAGTGGTCCTCTACTAAGCAAATTTTCTGTAACTGACCTAGAGGCTCGAACTTGAAACCTAAGTTGGATTTTATGGCCCCCTTGTCTTGAACTCAATATTAATTGGGGATATTTCAACATAAAGGTTACAGAGGAGGATAGGCGCGGGATGCAAACTAGCTCCCCCTTCAGGAAAGGCAGTGAACTGCATGAGATCTAAAGCACTACACAAGCGATTACCCTTGAGATCCTGGCTGCAGTGCAGTCAGCTCTATTTTCTACCAGTTTCTTGGGGTCTGGGATCAGCGCTCCTTGGCCATGGTCGCGTCTCAACCATTTCTTCAGAGAAGCACAAATTGAAAAAGGACTTTCTTCAGTAGCTCTATCCCACATGGAGCAGCTAGCCTCCTCCGCTACAGCTGGCTGTCGTCACAGAATGTTGGGTCACGCCCTGATCCCTCTGACCACAAACGGGGGCTCGGCAGCGTTCATTGCTCACGTGATGTCTGCAGAAGCTGTTCCTCTTTCTCTTGTTATGATCGATTTTGCTAAGATGACTGCACATGCCAGATCCTCTATTAAAGCCCACCAGAATGTTCTTGGCCTGCTCCTGGTTCTTTCTGGGAAATTCTAGTGTGCTGTTATTGGAAATTTATATTACAGTAAGATTCCCTGACTGAGAGCAGTGCCCCATTGCTCCAGAGAGACTGTCCCAGCCCCAAAGAGTTTACAGTTGACAATTAAATTTATGGGTGGGAGAAAAATATAGTTACCCACATTTTACAGATGGGGACCTCAGGCACAGAGAGACTGATGAAACCAATGGGAGTTAGGCATCTAAATACCTTGGAGGATCTGGGCCTAAGCGCAGGGGTGCCGAGACCCATTGAATCAAGCTGTAAACCCTGTATATGATGGAAACCACTTCAAACTAGGAAGTGCGGCAGCACCCATAGTTCCAGCACCTCTGCTGAACTGACCTTCTCAAGGTCACACAGTCTGGGACAGAACCGGGACACACTGTTGCCTGGAGTCGAGCACCCACAGGGACAGCACCCAAAGAACCACCAAAGGTTGAACCTAGAGCTCTTCAAGTCCTAGCCCAGTCTCTAACCACAAGACTATCCTTCCTCCCACCAGTGGAGAGCGCACCCAACACTTCACTGAAGTTCTATAGTGGCTTTTCCCACTAACATGCCCAGCTTCTGTGAACCAGCCCCACCTGTCCTTTGTATTTCCTGTTCTCCTCGCTCCTGGGATTTGGGGAGGGGGAGAGAGAGAGAGGGACACCCATGGTCTCCCCTCCCACCCCATGGCCGTACAGTGAATTACCAGCATTGACACACACTGCAGGGCTCACACCCAGATGGAAGGTGAGAAACAATGTTTCTTAAAATTAAACTCAGGTCTTGTCTTCACTACAGAGCTTTGCCAGTAACACGTGCCTTGTGTCAGCACAGCTTCACACACGTCCATGCTCCACTTTGAGTCCCACTGACAAACTCCTATAATAGAGCTGCAACCCACCAGTCAGTAACCCCTCATCAGACTCCGAAAAGTTCATACAAGTTCATAAGCTGGCCATGGACTGTGTAGTCACAAAATACAAAGCAGCACACTCTAGGCACAGCATGCTTCAGGCCTCCTCCTGTATCTGCACAGCGCCCAGTGAGCTCTGGTAAATATTCTTGTGCCAGGCTGATTGCAAGCGCCGACAGAATGTCCACTTCCTCCCTCCACTGTGCTGGTTATATTTCCCCCTTGGCATCACAAATATTCTGTAAAACACAACATGCAGCAACAGCAGTGGGAACGGCTGGCTCTCTCAGATCCAGCCTGGCCATAAGCCATCTCCATCGCCCCTTTAATCAGCCCAAGGCACGCTCCATAGTCAGCCAGCATCTGCTCAGCCAATAGCAAAACCTTCCCTTGCTGCTGTTGTCCATGTGCCCTGCGTTTGGCGTCTGGAGCCAGAGAACCAAAGGGCAGGCTGGGTCCCAGAGATTCACAATTGGTATTGCAACCTCTCCTGTGTGAATGTGGCAGCCCAGAAAAAATCTCCCTGCTGGCTGCTTTTGGAAGAGTCCAGTATTCCTAAAGAGGCAAGCGCTATACACCCTCCCTGACCAGCCAACACTAAAAATCAGTGAAACACCCTGGGTGCTCCACCAGCGCCTGTGTAACTATGGAGAAGTCCCCCATTTCTGTTTCTGTATTCAGAGGTAAGGCACGGGATGTGATGCTCCCATCCATCTATTATTTCCTGCATATTGCCCAGAGTCCCAGCCCTGCATAGCAGAACCCGCTGAATGGCCCTGGAGCACCTGGAGGACAAATCATCCCACCAGAGATTTCCCAGCTCCAAACTGGCTCTCTACGGCGTGATGGCCACCCATTTCTTCACTGCCAAAGCAGCTCTCATTCTCTAGCATCTCTGGGATGAGGAGCTGGGGCAAGCTCGACCCACAGATCCAGGAACGTGGCCTTACATATCAAAAAGTTCTACAGCTGATCCTTCCACAATCTGACCCCCCCCCTTCCCCCCACACACACACCCTGATGCTCATTTCACAGGCCCAAAACTGCCACGTTGGGGCATGCAGCTGGTGAGTGAATGCTTACAGCATTATCCCCTCCTTAGTGGGATCATTCTCACTGCTGCACACCCGTCAGCCCTAGTGACAGCTGTAGTTCCCCAAACACAAAAGAACCATCCACCTCGTCTCAAAAACCAGACCAGAGAGCTCGGCTGATCTGGTCAGCGTCTCTGCCAGCAAGATAGTGGAGAGGTTGAAAACCAGCGCGAGGAAGAGCAAGTTACAGGGCAGCACTGTTGGAATTTTTTAAAAGGATGCAAAAAACAACAATTCTGGGCTGGAACAGAGGGAATTATGGGAACTTGACCCCAAACTCCCACAATTTCCTGAGGAGCACTGGCTCCTGCCCCCCAGTGCACTGCAAAAACAATTTGCAGGAGGCAGCGCACTAGACAGTGTCATGGGAGAAACGGACATTTCCCCACAGTGCCAGACATCTTTTGCCAATTCAACCAGTCACTGAGGCTGTGCAGCACCGGCAAAGGCAGCCAAATACGGACGTGCTCTAGTGACACAGCAGGATGAGCAGCTGTAGGCCGGCAGAAATTACCAGTGCAACTTCCTGGCATAGATGTGGCATTAGATTCTGCAGATAAGCCCCACTGAACAGCGTAGAACTGGATGAGTCCTCCAGGACGACTGCCCATATTCCTACACCGAGCTCAAAAGGAGGAGAGAGAAGTGACTGTGGAGCTACAAGCCACGCACCGCAGCAAAAGTCTCTACTGCATGTGATCTCAGGCCCCGATCTGCTAACACCAATGCAAAGGCTCAGCTCTATGCACATGTGTAAAGGCAAGCTGGTGGATAAGCACAACCAGAACAGAAACTCTTGAGCAGGATCATACCTGAAAGCTGGTTCTGCTGTTGCTTCTCCGTGTGACCCCCATGAGTCACGGAGGTGGTTTTTAAAACCCTCTTTATTTTTAACATACATCACCTCCTCCTGTCCTACCTTATCACCTCTATTTTGGTCCATTTGTTCTGCCAAAGGCTTAGGCAAGGTCCAGCTCCAAGGAAAATCAAATCAAAGCAAACATTAGCCAATTAGAAAACATTGCCTCACTGTCTTTTGTGTCATCTTATCATGACTGCCCACAAGATTTATGGATGGCTGGGTTGTGTGGGCAGCAGCTTGTTGTTTGGTGCCAACACATTTCTCTAACCTACTGCATGAATGCAGAAATGGCAGCCTAACAGATGTGCCATTTAAACAGCTGGATTGTCCAGCAACCCACTGATACTTATAGTCATGCTGCAAATCCATGCCACATAGTTAGTTACCAGCTGTAGAAGGCTGTCCAAGCCTGCCACCCACAGGATTGAAAGGAGGCCGGAGGAGGAGAGAACTAGGATGACCAGATTGCAAATGTAAAAATTGGGACAGGAGGTGGGGGCGGGCCTACAAAAGTAAAAGCCCCAAAATCAGGACTGTCCCTATAAAAGCGGGACATCTGGTCACCCTAGGGGGGAACCCACAACCAGTTGTATTCCCACAGCCCATCAGGAAATCCATTATACCTAGGGCCCTTTCAGAGGTCAAGGCCTGATTGTGATCAAGTTAAAGCAGGACCACCTCCCCAGTGACACTGATGTGCGTTTTATACGGATGTAGCTATTACTGTGCAGGCAGGGGAGTAACTATACCAGCATAATGTACCTTTTATACGGCTAGAACCACACCCACCAGAGGGTTACCACCAGTATTATTTCCATTAAACACCCCCACCACACACACACACACACCCCCCAACCTCTAACTGAAACAGCTACATCAGCACAACGTAAGTGGAGATCAGCCATTTAAATTACAGCATTGCAATGACTGATCAATGATGGGAATCTGTCATTAAAGTTGCATGCGTAAGCTGGGTTTGAAGCATGTGTAAACTTTCCAATGCTAGCTTTAGAGAGAAAATTCAAACCCCAGGAAATGCAGAGTTATGGTCACATTTCTCACACAAGGCACTTACACGCTGTTAACTTTAACACTGCCCCAGCATGGAACAACGCAGCATTCCCTGAAAAAAGATCAAGCAAATACACCAGAGAGGATGTACCTCAGGGTGCTTCCAAAAGAAAACTCACAGAGTTGTGTTATGCTGTATTGCCAACCGCCAGCGTCCAAAAATGACGAGACTGGCTTAAAACCTCCCCAAGAGATTTCTTTAAAAAAAAAAAAAAAAAGTATATTTTAGGTTTTGGTTTATTCGCTTTCTGTATTTTTAGCCTTTTCAATGCACTTGGACAAAAGTTTGAAGATGTGACCCAACCAGGAGAGAGCTAGAAACTTCCATTAAAAAAAAAATGGGGGTGGGGGGAGAGGAAGAAGAGGGGAAGGATAAGATTTTTCTCCCCCACTCACCTGATTCCAGAAGCTGGGGCTTTACAAAACACCAAATATTGCAAGAGACAACAACGCTGCTTAGGCAAGGTCCTTTCCCAAAGTGTTAAAAGGCACTAGATCTCAGCTAGGGGAATCAATTGTACGTTGGAAAGCGACAAGGAAAAGAACAGAATTAAGGAACTGCATTCACCCACCATATATTTCAAGTGGCCCAGATAATAAAGCCCTAACGTGAATCGCAGTAGTTGTCAGGGTGACAGTCTCCCAGGGTTACAGAACCAACCCACTAAAATTCAGGGTAATATGATTATTTTAACTTTAGGAGTAGACAGAAGTCAGGTTTATAGTGGACACTCAGTTACAATCTTAACTATGGTGGAGCAGCTGCCCCTCCGTAGCATCACTATGGCCATCAGGTCAGTAGCCACCAGGCTCAGCCAGGAGCATCCAGTGGGTATTTGCTGGAGAACTAGTGCCCTTCACTGGCCTGAAAGCCAGTCAGCTCCCTCCCTATAGGTACATACAGCATATGGAGTGAGGTTCTGGGAGCACAGAGCATCTGCCTGCTACCGCACACGCACCTCTCAAGATGCGGCTGCTCTCAGGAAAAAATACAATAGCATCCTCTGCTGGCTGCTATTACTCTCTGCAGAGTCACTGAATATACTGTACTCACTTCTTCCAGCCAAACTGCTGGCCACCAGACCTCTGAAGGTGGACAGAGGCAGCTCAGGGTAGGCCCACAGCCTGATCTGCAACGGACCACTCCCCTTGAGGACTGTGGGGCAGTAGGCAAGTCATCTGGCAGCCCAGCACCCATTCAGACCAGGGAGGGCCCCACTCGAGTCCAGGAACTATTGCTTGCAGGTTGCTTTTGAGAAGGGAGGAATATTATTTCAGAGAATAAGGTGGTTACAGAAAGGCAACATGGCCAACCAATAGCCACTTTTCCTGGTAATTCTGTTTTTCCACTGGCCCCACAATTCAGCTGGTGACAGAAGTGTTTCAAGGCACCTTTGTCAGGCTCGTATTTCACCGGCTCTAGGCTGTCAGCTGGTGGGACACATGGATTTTCAAACAGATCACTGATAGCCCCTGGCACGAGGGAGAAAGCAGTATAGACTGCTACAAATTCTGCAACCCAAAGCCCCATTGTCAATTCTGACAGTCATGCCCCCCTGTTGCAAGAGGTGGCCCAGATGAACTACTTGTGGGCTGGGAGCTTGGAAAGCTGTTGCAAACCATATAAATCTTCAAAGCAAGGGGTCCCTGCTTTAGACGATGTGCGGCCAAGACAGGCCATGACCTTTAGGCTTTGTCTAAGGCCATGCGTACGCTTACAAGCTTACAGCTGCACCACTGTAAGATTGCTCATATAGCCCCATTATGCTGACGGGAGAGCTCTCCCGTAGACAATAAAACCAGCTCAAAGAGCAGCAGCAGTCATGTCAGTGGGAGAGTCGATCCTGCCAATGTAGCACTGTGCACATGAGCACTTATGCCGGCAAAACTTATTTCGGCCCGGGGGGTGTGTGTGTGTCTTTCACACCCCTGAGCGACAAGAGTTTTGCCTATATAAGTGCTACTGTAGACATAGGCTTAAGTCACAATGGAGCATGAAATATACCCAAACTTGAGACAGGAAACCTCATCCCAAATCTAACTGATGGGAAAGAGCATTGGACAGCTGTAGCTTTTACCATAGGAAGAAGCTGAGGACAGAGACCCTATATGGTTTAGGCTGATCAGTGATCTGGGCAGAAGAAACAGACAGGATCCTGTAACCAAACTGTACTCACGCCAGAGCCTGAGAGAAATGCTCATCACCATGGTGATGAGCAATGCTACTGCAAGGGAGTTTACTATTTTGACATGAACCAACTGGATAAAACCCACCAGATCTAGACAATTACTGATGCCACTGATTCACTTAGACCTACAGTTTTAAATATTAGTTCTTGCTAAAGATTATCCCACCTCTTTCCTGGGGGAGCAAAAGAGGCCAGTGTAGTGTTTTCTTAAATCCACAGCAAGAACCCATGCAGGAGAGGGCTGGAGAAAGGTTTAGACCAAACCACTACTAAAAAGCAGAGATACACGGGGGGTAGTGCTATTGTCCCTCTTCCCAGGAAACCTCTTGGACAATGTCAGAAGCAAGCAACTTCAGCTCTTACCAGAGCCAGACACTAGCCAATTAAACAGGTGGCAAAACATCTGCAGCTAGATGAACTGTGGCTACAGGAGGTGTAGTGGATACGCCTTAGTGTTTTACTGATGACAGGTGTGTAATGAAACCCTGAGTTTATAAGAAGAGTAAAGCAGGCTTTGAGAGACTACTCAGCCTCTACATTCATAAGCCAGCACCAACCAGGCAAGTTTATTTTCCTTCTTTAAAAAGAAGGTGTACACAGATGTATACTTTGCCCATTTTAGGACTTGGCTTATCCTTTCCTGTACCCCCCTCCCAGCAGTGCTACACCTACTTAACCATTCCTGTCAGGCTGCAAACTCTTCAGGGCAGAACCCTGTCTTAAGGCTGCACCTGGAACAAGGCCACAGTCCTGCTCTAGGGCCTATAGGACAAGTAACAGAGCAGATCCGTTGGACTGCTTGTTGTGTTAGATTCCACCCATCTTGGAAAGGTGAAAGGACTAATGCTGGATGGAGGCAGGGACACAAGAACAGGATGTAGCAACTGAGCAGGGGGAGGAGTGTGGCTAGTTATATGGTTACCAAACTGCTTTTTAGACAGGGCCACACACTTTTACTGCCCAGCTAAACTGATCCTGCTTAGGTCATGTGGTGACTGATTGATTTAAAGCTACTGGATTGGAACTCTTGAGACCTGGGTTCTCTTCCCATCTCTGCCACTTGCCTGTTGGAGGACAGTGGGCAAGGTGTATCATAGCTCCATGCCTTAGTTTCCCCATCTGTAAAATGGGGACAGTGATATTGCTCTTTTGTAAAGAGCACTTTGAGATCTGATGAAAAGCACTATACATGCACAAAGTATACGGTGGAATAATGAAATTCAGCTGTTTACAGAAGGTTGTCCCACAAGAGATCAGTTTGCCTACGCTTGCACTGACAATACCCAGTCCACCTGCCACCCTGAGCATACCAAGATGTTAAGGAGTACTTGTGGCACCTTAGAGGCTAACAAATTTGAGCATAAGCGTAGCTCACGAAAGCTTATGCTCAAATAAAATTTGTTAGTCTCTACGGTGCCACAAGTACTCCTTTTCTTTTTGTGGATACAGACATAACATCTGAAACCTACCAAGATGTTGTATTTCTTTACGACAACCAACCTGAGCTCAGCTACCTGTTAGAGGAAAGGAAAGTGCCAGGATGCAAAGTACAGTAAGAAAGCAGATCTTCAAGGCAAGAGGTCAAGTCTACCAGCCATTTTAGTTCAAGAGTCTCAAAAAAAACCCTTCAGGTTTCCTATTGGATTGCGTTGTGCAACATTTTTTTAAAATCTTAGTTTGTAAGAAGATAATCAGACCATAAGCAGCTGTACCAATTTCAGTCTTATTGTTGCCTTCTAATTGCAACAATCTCAGGTTAGAATGATATTTCAGTGTATAACAGCTTTTCATGATATGAAAACAATTTTCCCCTGAACTACTTGGGGGTTTAAATCCCATATACAAATGGTCTATTATACAAGGCCATTTAGTTTATAGAAACACACTTCACAGTATTAGACATCTTTATTTTTGCTGAGTGTACAAATACTGAATGCCGTTATAGAAATCCAAAATACACTGTAGTAGAAATCTACGAAGTGGAATGTATTTTACCTTATAAAATTGCTTAAGAATGTACATAAGACCCTCCCAAATATGAACTTCTTTAACATGGTTTAGGCTAGAGACAGATTGCAATACCACCTTGATTTCATTCACGTGTCACCCTTGGAAAGAATTGCCCCATTTTATCATTAGAAAACTGGTCAACATTCTGGAATCTAGTACTTGTACTTTTTGCTTACCTTGAGATATTAACTCTCAACAAGAAATTAGCTACATTCAAGTAATTTGTATGCAATTCAGATTTCATTTCTACCATGGAAGCCAATACATTGGCATCAACATGGTTAAGTATTAGTCAAACAAAAATGTTTGAAACAGTGTATTTATATATTTTAACCTAATGAAGTCAAGCTAAATATAAATTTTCCCATGGCTGTTGAGTGCAACTGATGCTGTTTTCACATTAAGGCGCTTTAGTTGTTCTTGAACAAGTCAATGCAGCTTTGCAGGAGAGAGACACTGTTCTGGAAGGGAAGACAGTTAATTCTGAGTGAGAAGCATGGGATCAAAAACAGGCACCAAATCAATTCTCACTCCAGAAACAAGTGAGCTTAGCAGTTTTGATGTTCTCAGAAATGGAAAAGCTGAATTTTCTGTACTCTGTCTGAAAGCTACATTTAGTATCATCACTACAAAGACCACTAGAAGGATACTAAAGTTGCACAGACAAGCAATCAAGTAAGGAAGTACCAAAAGTAAGATTGCTTGTGCAATGTTAATTCTGCCCTTTGAAGTGTGCATATATAGACCTTAATTATGAGATCGCATACTATCCTCCTCCACCCACAGGGCCCATCTCATTCAGTGCTCACTATAAAACAAGTATTTCCAAGATCTTCTGTGCAACTTGTGAGAGGAGGTATCATCCCCATTTTACAGCTTGGGAACTGAGGGGCAGGGAGATTCAAGGCCAGGATAGGCAAGTATCCACTAACTGTGGGTGCCTGAATGATTAATGCCCTACATGAGATACCTGCAGTCTGATTATTCAGAGGTACTGAGCATTTGCAGCTCCCATGGACTATTTGGAGGTCTGAGTGCTGAGGTGTCTCAAGTTGGGCTCTCAGAAGATGAGGAACACAGTGGCCACCTTTGAATTTAAGTGATTGTGCATCAGCACAGAGAGTCTGTGGAAGAGACCCAGGAGAACTGGATCCTATCTTCTTCCTGTAGCATTCTCTACACCTTTCAATTACTCCAGCAAATGAGGCAGGGGTCCTTCAAGCAGCCTCATTATCTGCACTGGGTATTCAATACCCGAGCATCCTCCATCCTGCACACAGAATAAGGCAGAGGCCTGTTGCATACTAACTTTTTCAATCATGTAATTAAAGACTATCATACACACAGGGGCCAAACCAATCTGGCTTTTCCTAGTTTTAGTACTTGACTCAAACTGAATTTTTAAAAAGGTTTAAAAATGTAATTTCTTAGCTTTACAAAGGAAAGAACAATCCTCTAATGTGCAACCAGAGTAAAAAGAAATTTCACCAGGGAAAAGGTTTGGCAGTTTACGTGGTCCCAAACGTAGTGTTACAGCCATGCACTTTCTACATTAGGGAAAGAGCACGCTTACCTTTGCATGCTTGATTTCCAGCTCAGCCATTTCAATTAGATTTTTACGAAAGGCTGCTATTCTCTTCTGCTTGAAGCTGATCAGTTCTACAAACACAGGAGGGTGGGAATATATGAACATTAAATTCTGGGGAAGCGGGGAACATAAGGACCTGCCCTGTACTCCCCACCCTCACTGCACACGGTATCAGTCTGCCAAACTCAGCGTTTTTATTGGCAAAGTTTACATTCTTATGGTTGCAAGTCAAGCCATCCTAGTGTGATTCAGACTACAAGCAGCATTCAGCACTCAGAACAAGTTTGATACCCCTGCCTAGCTCCTCCTCTGAAGGATAGTGTCTCCAGGAAATTGAAGTTCTGGAGAGTAGACCCAAGGAATAGCCCTACAGCCTCCTGTTTCCTCCTAGAAGGAGAGTATAAAAGCAATAGAGTGGCACCTGTACAACAGCCCAGGGAGACTGACTCTAGGATTGTACCACAGGAGAAAGGGAGCTACCCCATTTAAACCCTGCTTAACGTGGGGCTGATTCCACATGTAAGGAATCAGCAGAGGAAAAGTGTCGCTTACCTGATCTAGGAAGGTACTTGGAATGGCTGGCAGACAATGGGTCACACCTCCTCTCTGCATGGAAATAGGTCAGGCAAGAGGGACTACCCATTGCTGGACTGCCAGACATTCTAAAAGCACAAGAGAACCCACCACGAAGCATGGGGGCCCCCCCAAACACAGCACCCACTACACAGTGCTTCATTCACCTCATCTGCTTATGTATTTGCATCCCTTCCCTCATCCCTTGTGTGCTTAGCCCTAGATTAAGCTGTCTGGAGTAGGAACCTAACATCTTTGCAGAATCCCTAGCATACACAAAAGACTGGGGAAATAAATGAAAGGATTAAGTTAGAGAGACATTGACTAGATACTCTAGATAGTCCAGCAGAAAGGGGAGTCAACTGGTTTTTGCTTTAAGAAAAACACACTACTCTAGACTTAGGTACATACTCCTAAATAGCAGTGGTTGAATGCAATGTGCAGTAGGTTATTAGAGTAGCCAGAGTTTTAGTCATTCATGCTGCAGTACTACAGGAACTTTTATGCAAAGTTAGTACTCTGCAGAGTGCTTAGAGATCCTTAACTGGGTGGGAGGTAAACGCTGGATTTAAGTAATGATTTAATATGTAAAAAAAACAGCAGCACCAAGAGGTTAAGTGACTTGCTGTCACCGACTTGACTGAGTTCAGTTCTCTGCTCGAGCTGCTAGATCACATCAGTGCTCTAGAGTTGCACTGTTATGCATCTTAACGTGTGCTCAGTTTGTGATGCATGTACTAAACTTGATTTTTATGAAAGTCAAGGCTTTTTTCCGTCAAACTCTTCAGAAGAGTCACTCCAGATGTGACATTTCAGTCCTGTACTCTTGGTGGCATGTGCAGTTCTCTGACTACTATTTGGCCACAAGAGAAGCTGCAGTCATGTACATTTACATTCTGGCCAACAGCATGTGCATTCCCAGATCACTCCTGCCCTTGTGCAAAAGGTATACAGATGATCCCGTGAGGGTATGGCTGACCAGTAAGCTCTGCCCTAGAATGCCCCTCCTAGCCAGAAGAACAGCCTTGGGAGCAGGGATTGTTGGGACCAAGACCACTTTCCTCTTGCATGTTTTACTAACGTGCTTGGACTCTGATCAGAAAAGTTTCACCTTGTTTTCCATTAGATACCTCTCACACCAGACAGCTATGACTCAAATAATGCTCTAAATGGACCACTGATCTACACCTATTCGGGCATCTTGACTTCGCATAGCTGAAGGGATTTAGTTCCAAAGTTACCCTTGGGGGAGGGAGATAGCAAGAACAAAAAGCTTCAATCCAAAAGGAAAACAGGATCATAAAAGCAGCATAAGAATAGGCCCGTTCTTTCTTCAGTATTACAATGATCTGCTTAGTTTGAAGAACACCAGATGACTGAACGTTTAATTGAGGTCACCAATTATTAGAAAGGAATATTTCGGGATGCTGAGACTTGTCCATGTGATGTAAAACTTGTTCACTTGACTATCTTACTCAGAAAGCCTGCTAGTCTAGAGAGAAGAGTGAGGAGAAATGGGACTTCTGAGTGAGCTGTGGACCACAGTGCTCTGTGGAGTTACTATGGAGAAATTCCCTCTAAGAGGCCTTGGAAGGATGCAGACGATCAATGGAATTTAGTGCGTGGTAATGTTTGCACCTTCCTTTGCAGACTCTGAAAGCTTCTCAAACTTCTGACAGCAGTCTTGCTGATGTGCTTCTGCCAGTCTGACATCTTTACTTTTCAATCTAGCTTTGTCCAGGGCTTTGTTTGAATTTTCATAGTCTGCAAGACTCCGGGTACGTCTGTATAGGAGATCCTTTAAAAAATAAATTAAAAAAAGAGTAGTCAGATGTTACTCTTATTTATATCAACAGCGTCTAGAGAAATTGGTTCTGGATTCTGTGCTTTGGTTACAGAGTAAGGCAAGCAATAAGCCTCACACAAACTGTACTTATAGGCCAGCAGAGCACTTATCCTACCTCTTTTTCTTCAAAGCACATAAAGGAGACTGAAAGTAGCTTTGCAGTTCAAGAGCAGCTATTTATGGATGCCTACAATAGATGCTCCAGGAGAGTCACTTTACACTTATTTTAAAATGTTAAGCTACTGTCCCTCTCTCCTTCATCCTAAGGAATTTTATCCACATCTTCAGAACCTTGGGGTTGCCTTTCCTTCCTTACAAGCATCCATATCTTGGACAGAATTCTTCTGCTCAAGGAGGATTAGGCAGGACTTTCTGAAGCCATTAATGTCACTCCTTAAGCACCTAGAGATACACTAGCACTGTATTTAAACTAATCTAGAAATACTTTACAGAACAGAACACTATTTTGTACAAAAGAATTGTTATAAGGCAACAACAATGCCCTGTAAAACTACAAAGGATACTGAGGCCACTGTTTGAGTGGCTAGAGTGTTTGAATTGCACTTCTCTGAATGAGCCAATGCAGTAACATTCATTATACTCCACACACACCATGGTACAAGCCTGACGCAAACCACCAGCTATACTAGGGTTTCTATCTTCTCCAGCCCAGTGTGGCACCCTCCTTCATAACATCACCTGTACGATCAGAATGGAACACTGACCAGCAATAAAGTTTGCTCTCGAAGGTACATAGAAGGTCCCACCATAAACCTGATCTAATGGAATCTGAACTCTACACCAAATCCATGACAAAGCAATGAGAAGTGGTAGGAGGCAGGTGCCATTTTTAATCTTAAACATGAAGGGTGTGGTTTTTGAAAGAACTCAGTGCTGAGTTAGTCTCTCCCCATTGAACTCTGTGGATTTACTATTACTTGAATGGGAGCAGGATTAGGACTACACTTAAGCACTTCTGAAAGTCCCACCCTAGAGCTTTATGGAAGTGGTGACAGCTCATGGTAGGTCTACACAGCAAAGAAACCCATGGTTGGCACAGGCCAGCCAATTCAGGCTCACAGGGCTCTTTTATTGCTGTGTAGGTTTCCAGCCCAAGTCTGGAAGTCAAGTTCTAGGACCCTCCCATCACAGAGGGTCCTAAAGCTTGGGCTCCAGCCCAAGCCTGGAAATCTACACAGCAATGAAAGAGCCCTGCAGCCTGAGCCCTGCATGCCTGAGTCAGCTAGCACAGGCCAGACAGGTTTTTCTTTGCTGTGTAGACATACCCTCAGGGGACTTAGAGCATAAAAACAGTCATACTGAGTCAGACTAATGGTCCGTCGAGCCCAGCATCCTGTCTTCTGACAGTGGCCAATGCCAAATGCTTCCAAGGGAATGGATGGCAATCGAATGATCCATCCTGTTGTCCAGTCCCACCATGTGTCAGTCAAAAGCTTAGGGGAAGATTGTAACAGCCTTTTGTCATGAAAGCACACTGAATATCCAACCTGAGATTGTTGCAATTAAAGGCAAAAAACAAGACTCAAGTTGGTACAGCTACTTATGGTCTGATCTTACAAACTAGGATTTTAAAAAAAATGTTGCAAAACACAATCCAAAAGGAAACCTGAAGGATTTTTTTTGAGACAAACTAAAATGGCTGGTAGACTTGACCTCCTACCTTGAAGATCTGTTCTCTTACATTAAGTGGTTAAAAAAAAGGGGGAGAGTTTTGACTTCTTGAGAGTCTCCCCATCTGACTGCAATTGCTAAACTATGTAAGCTGTCAGCTAGCAGCCCCTTGGTTTTGGAGGGAGGAGTGGCTTGTCAAGGGTCCCCTCACTTTGCTCTGAACTTCCCTACTCCATTCCTCTGGATTAAAGCCCAGAAAACATGCACAGCATGTCTATTTTTCCAGGCACAAGGGTGGGGACATGGGAGAGACTCAGGCTGCATTCCTTGTTGTGGGGTTTTTTTTGGAAAAATTACGCACAAGCTCATGTGCTAAATAGCAAGTTAATTAAGTTACTAAGCTCAGTGAATAATACAGGACGAGCTTTAGCAGAAGTGGCTCACCTTTGCTGCTTCTATGTTGAGCATGTAGTATCTTAACAGTTCAGACAGCTTTAAGTCTTCATCTGATGACACCCGACTCTCTACCTTCTACAGAAGAAAGGAGTAGATAGGAATGATGTAACAAGAGACAACAAAACCTAGATTTACAGCTCTTCAAAGAAGCTCTTACCCTCAGTTTTTCAAAGAGCTCAGCAACTTTCAACAAGTACCTAAACGGAAAAGAAAAAAGCACAAAGGACAAAATCATTTTATTTATACTTCATGGAAATCTGTAATGTAGCACTTAAAGAACACAAGATTAGTTACCATTAGAGCAGAAACCTACACAAGTTTGTATACTGGTATAGGTGCAGGTTTAGACAAGTCCTTATTTGAATGAGGAAATTCAAGTACAGGTAAGAAAATGCATCAGGACTGAAAAAGACAGACAGTGTAATAATATGGCAAGGAGCTTTTAGCTTTAACCTACTTATGAGAATCTACCCAAATTGTAAGCTTTGTTCTAATGGGCTTGTCTTTATGCTCTAGAGCCACAAAAGAAGAGTTTAACAATGCTTACAGGACACCACTTTGAAGTGGATATTTTGCATTGCGCCACACTTACGCAAGTCATTCAGGCCTCGTAAACATAACTGTTCTCTCCCAGTAAAAGCTGGCCTGATAAATTAACAAATCACTGACTTGCATTGAGAAAAGAGCCACGGTATAGACATAATTATAAGTCAGTGTTTGTCCAAACCCACAAACGCCCAACGAATGGTATCTGTGTATTCTGGGAAGATACTGATAGCTATCCCAGGCACCTTAACAGCATATAGGAAGTCTCACGTTGTGGCTGCTCCTCTAGATGTCTTAAGGGCAATGTACTCTAGGGTGATGTATTCAGGAGCTAGGAAGAAGGAAGACTGGCCAACCTGTTTACAGGTAGTCAGGGGTACCTTCCACACTAAAAATTCTGACATCACCAGAAGACAGTCATGTGTCAGACTACAGGCTCCAGGCAAAGGACATACATAGTTAGTTGCCACCATGAGTACTGGCCATGTGTGGACACATGCCACATTTACAGGCAAGCTTGTCATGCACAGGGTACAAACTTAGTTATGTTAGACAGGGCTTCTATAACATTTTGTATAATACATACAAAAGGGGAAATGACTGCGTAGGAAGGAGTACTGCAGAAAGGGATCTGGGGGTCATAGTGGATCACAAGGTATGAGTCAACACTGTTGAAAAGAAAAAATCCACCACACACAAACATCATTCTGGGATGTATTAGCAGGAGTACTGTAAGCAAGACAAGCAATTCTTCTGCTCTACTCTGCTGATTAGGCTGCAACTGGAGTATTGTGTCCAGTTCTGGATGCCACATTTCAGGAAAGATGTAGACAAATTGGAGAAAGTCCAGAAAAGAGCAACAAAAATGAGTGAAGGTCTAGAAAACATGACCGATGAGGGAAGACTGAAAAAACTGGATGTGTTTAATCTGGAGAAGAGAAGACGGGGACATAAGTTTTCAAGTACATAAAAAGTTGTTACAAGGAGGAGGGAGAAAAATTGTTCTTAACCTCCAAGGATAGGACAAGAAGCAATGGGCTTAAATTGCAGCAAGGGTGGTGTAGCTTGGACATTAGGAAAAAAAAGCTTCTTGTCAGAGTAGTGAAGCACTGGAACAGATTGCCTAGGGAGGTGGTAGAATCGCCATCACTGGAGATTTTTAAGAGCAGATTGGACAAACACCTATCGGGGATGGTCTAGATAATACTTAGTCCTGCCTTCAGTGCAGGGGACTGGCCTAGATGACCTCTCGAAATCCCTTCCAGTTCTATGATTCTAGAAGGCTAAAACTTGGTCAGACATCCTATGCACCAAGAGTCCAAATCGGCTGGATTCAACTAGGATTCTATTTAAAAACAAGTGGAACTGGATATGCAGCTAAAAAAAAAAAAGTTAAGTGTGCCATATTGATAGCCCCATTAAAAAAAAACAGAAATAAAAACACTAGAGATACTAATTACCAAGGAGGGGACCTCAGACAAAGCCAGGATTCAGTTTATTGTGTAACAATTACAATTAGAGTGCTGCACACAGAAGTCCAAGATCAGGTATTCACGGAATTAGTGGGTTTGCTTACTTTTTAGTGACTGTGGGCTCTTCTAAAGCCAGGCTGTTCAAGCAAGCTGAAGTGTGGATATAGTCATCTGCAACATCTGCAGGAACAAGGACAATGCTTTCAGTTTTGTCTCTAGTGACATACACGGAGATTACCTAGAAAAGGTTTGTATAAATAAAGTTCACTTTTATGGGATCTTGTCATCTTATCTGCTTTTGTGCATGCATCCTTGATTCTGTTGTAGTAGTTTACAAGAAAAATCTTCTCTTGCTCAAAGAAGTCATCCACCTCCTGAAAAGAGAATATGATCTGTTAGACCAATGGCACGGCTAGAGCAGGAGCATCTCCTTCATTTACCAGCGAGTTCGGTAAGCGACTTTAAACCTTAGCCCCTATGTAGTGAATCTTGTCATTAAGTGTGGCTACACATTTCTAGCCTCCCCTTCATAGTATACACAATGAAACAGCCAAAGCTGCTTAAAAAAGAAGTTTCCTTTTTATGCAGAAGTGATGAGGGACCCCCCTCTCCATTGTTTGCTCTCTTCCACCCTCACTCACTGGGCTGGGGTTCATGAGGGGGTGCAGGCTTTGGGCTGGGGGGTTTGCAGTGTGGGAGGGGGCTCTGGACTGAGCATGTTGCTGCAGGAGGGGGTGCAGGCTCTGGGAGGGGGCACAGGGCTGGGGTGCTACTCCCCCTGGATGGCACTTTGGGTCACTCCCTGCCTACCCCACGCTGCTCCTGGAAGGGGCTAAAGGGCCCCTGGCCCTGCCACTTTCTGCAGATCCCATTCCCAGCCAATGGGAGCTTTGGGGGAGGTGAACTGTAGCCAATGGGAGCTGCAGGAGTGGCACTTGCAGGCAGGAGCAGCATGTGGAGACCCCTGCTTCCCTACCTCACCCACCAGGGCCTGTGCTGGCTGCTTCTAGGAGCAGCATGGGGCCACGGCAGGCAGGGAGTCTGCCTTAGCAGCAGCCCCACTGCACTGCCATGGCCAGAGCTCGTGATCAACTGGGAGAGTCCCCAGGATCCACCAGTCGATTGCAATCAATGGATTGGTGACCACTGTTCTAATGGAATGCAGCTATCATGAGAGGTTGTGTTGTGGCAGGGCAAGGCTGTCCTTCAGGTACCAGCCATCACCCCCATGTAGAGTTTTGCAAACGAAGACCGGAAACTAATTTACCCATGGAAGACCAGGTCAACTTTGTTTAGTCAGAAGCAGTGAGTCCAGGAGAACAGATTTCAGACCATCAGAAAGAGCAGAGCAGATCCCTTCAGTGGAGCTTATTACAGTGAGCAAGAGGGGAGCACTTCCAAAGAACTTGCTAAACAGCACCACTGTGTCCTTCCCAGGACACATCTTCAGCTGGCAGTTCTTTATGCTGGTTCAAATCTCAGCCAAATCCCTGGATAGCTGGGAGGTGCTACATGCTTGTGATGTAAAGAGGATCCAATTGGTGCCCTGCATCTTGCTGCCATTGTAGGCCACTATTTATTATCTTAGTGGGGGGGAGGGGGGGGTGTGATTTGCAACTGCTCAGAGTCAGCACTTGGAGAGGAGCAGGTGACCACCACAAGTCTGGCTGCACACACAGGAGAATCACTGAATCTATCCCAATCATCCCACTAACCCTTGCTGTGTTTGAGGTGGGACATTATGATTCCCTGGCAGGCTATATTTAATGTTGTGGAGAAGCCCAGCAATTTGAGTGCTGCTGAATGGCCTTTGGACAAGGCCAAAAGGAGGAGGAAAATCAGTGCCACCAACATCATTTGTTCCTGGTCTGAGACCAGACTGGTGATGAGATTATCTGGCATACTGGTAGTAGTTTATGGCAAATTGAAGGCAGCCCTTGGAAAATTCTCTACTAGCTTTCTCTGGAGTTTAGATACTGGGCTGTAACTAGAGATTGAGTTGAGTTACAGTGTAATACTTGCTGGTGTTCCTAAATCTGGGGAAAGAGGAGATTACCCTTCTCAAAGTACTAGCACTTCCTACAGCATGAATGGGTTGAATCAGAGAGGAAAGGAGTTCATACTAGTGCAGTCCCTGGTACCATAATAGGCTGTCTTGTATGCAGGAAAGTTTTGCTGAAACGATTCCCAACAGCCCTTCAGTGGGGTGTACTGGTTTCTGGAGCTGAGTGGAGGCATTCCAGTACTATTAGATATGCAGAAGTTTCAGCAGACCACCACATTTCTGCCCAAGAGTTAACTACTCAGAGCAGTTTCTTTAGCAGGGTATTACTAGGTGACTCTTCACTGTGTACTGAAACTTTAGATATTTTGAGGGGGAAGAAACAAAACAAAAACCTTGCTCCTTAGATGCCCAATTGCGGTATTTATATCCTTGGAGCCCAGGGATTTGTCGCTTTCATCCCCACCTTGCCAGTCACGTACTTCCTCTATGCAGGCAGGTTTTACCTATTCAGACACAATCAAGTGCTCTCAACTCTGCAACGGATTGGCTTAACTGATCCTTCAGACTGGATAGCAAATATGAGGTAGGTAAGTTATTGAATATACTCTTGACAAAGTAGGTTTCTCCTAGCACTAGGAATAAAGCAATCCTACATAGTAGAAAGCAAGAGTGAAAAGGTATCAGATGGTTGTTGGAAGGGGAGCAAATCTTACCTTCACGCCAGAGAAGAGGACTTCATCAGCACTCTTCACCATACTTTTTAAAAAGCCACCAAACATTTCTTTTGTATTTTTTCTCCGAACGCTTAGCTAAAAACACAACACAACACGAGATTGTTTTAGGGGAGTAATAAGTAGTTCACTGACAAGCTTCAAGATCAATATTGTATTGCTGTGGTCACTGCACCATACAAAGTGATGTTCATACTGCACTAAGTTCTAGGTACATTTTAAAGTGATTGAATTGCAAGTTTCCTCTAGAATTCCTGTTTTCAAGTTGTAGCACCAGAGAGGTCTTCTTGTAATGGAAACTATTGCTAGAAACATGGGAGTTCAATTGGTCTTTGTGCTGAATTCATTTATGAACAAGGTGTTATAACAGTCTTTTCCATTGCTGCAGGTGCATTCAAAATGCACCTTACTTCAATAGCTTGTACTTAAATCCCTCCAAATAAAGAGGGAATATACAAAGCAGAGATGCTGTGTAATGGGCATGTTACACAGGAGCCCCTACAGCTGGAGAAAGACATAGGGTTTGAGGTGCACAGGCTTTTCTGAAGCTAAATTTTATCAGGGTAGATAAAAATATTTTTTTTAATTTAAAGTACATTCTTCTTTAAAAATAATCCTATTTAAAATTAGTTCTGAATTATGATAACCTATGTTAAGACCTATAATTACTATAATGCTTAAAACCAAGAATATTTGAGAAGTATGTTTGCTGCTGAAGTCTCAAAGGAAGTCACTGGCTAAGCACCTGGAATCAAAGTTTGTTAAAGGGCTAAACCAGTTTAACAGTAGCCTTTCCTACAGGTACAAGAGATTATTTTCTTCATTTTTGTGTATTCAACCAGTTTGATTCAATTACTAGTTTATTCAAAGTGTAGAATACAAGTGGGGGTTGAAAGCTTGTTCCCCCACCTCCCAATCTATTAAAAAAAAACACACACACCTGAGTATGGTAACAAGATCTACAAGTTCTAAAATCTTTAAGGACATGACAACCAGAAAGTCAAGTCAATTCCCTAACTACAGTGAATGCTTGCTTGAATAAGTTTATCAAAATGTTCTTAAATTTAAGACTTGCTTACTTCTTACATATTCAGAACATTTAAGGCTTTTATTTAAAGCTTTTTTAAATGCTGTTTATGCATTAAATCAAATTCCAAATTTCCATCTAAATGTAGTTTGACACAAATCATGATCTAGTGCATCCTCCCAGCTAGCAAAAAGTAGTACCAAATTATACCACCCATAAGAATCAGCCTCTTTTGGAAGATAACTGAAAGGTACACACGCAAAACAAGATTTAAATCAATGTTTCCCATCTGCTGATTTAAGTCCTGATTTAAAGTCAGTGTTTAAGTCAATCAAGTCTGGTTTGTATGTCACAGCTTATATTTTGAGGCAATGAGATTTCTGTCATGAATACGGACAAAAAAAGCTTTGAGTGAAATAGATTTTGGCTCTATGCTATTCTTGAGAAGTTGGTTGAGCAATCCTACATGGATAACAGTATAAACACTATGTAGGATTGTGTGTTTAAATGATCATTTGTGTTACAACTACAGCAAATTCTAAATGAGTTCATAGGAACAGACTGCATTCTTAACATCCTGTCCCAGAAGTGCAGAGGAAATGGAGGAAGATTCCTTACATCCTGGTCATACTCTAGGAAAACTTGAAAGTTGCGATCTTTGTTGAGCACAGGATGAGAAGAAAGTCGCTGAAGGAAAACTTCATGTGATGACACGGTCTTCTTAAAGACAGCAAGGTATTCACTGGAAGACCAAGGGGGGGGAAATCAAATCTCAAAGTTAAGCACCAAAGACGACATGTAGTCTTTACTGTCTACTTCACTGCATAAAGTGTTGCTCTGACAAAAATAATTTTATTTATTGCTTCATGTTTTGGCCTAGTGCTTCTGAACAAGCATTCCTGTCTCCACCTGGCTGTTTCCAGTATATTTTAGAATTCACACAGTGATGGCCAAAAGATGTTTTATGAAGGTTAGACACACAAGCTGGGTGGTATAATCTTTTTATTGAACCATTTTCTGTTGGTGAGAGACAAGCTTTCGAGCTACACAGAGCTCTTCTCCAGGGCTGGGAAAGGTACTAAGGTTGTTATGCATTTATATGGTTTATCTAACCAAGTCCAAGACTTTCTAGAAATAGAGACCATGGATTAAAGGCGTTATGGTGAAATTGCACCAACCCTGTTTAAAATAAGGTTCTGGCTTGAGGTGTTACTATGAAAGTAGATCCTCCATCAAGATGCAGAACTGACTTTGGTTTATACACACAACTACACATACTTACGCTTCTAGTTCTTGCTTCATTTTTGCAAATTCCTCTTTTGTCATAGAGACTTCTCCTTCCCCAAGTTTCTGCATCTTCTCTCTGGGACCATCAAAGTCAGGCTTGGAAGGCGCTGGAGGTATCTAGTCAATATAAAATAGACTATTAGTCGCAAGTGCCTATCACTCTGTAGTGAAAGTTCCTGGAGTCTCCATAGCTACCTTGTAAACTAATGTACTGCTGCTCTTTTTACCCAGGTTGTGTGTAGTGCAGTTTGTGGATGCAATGGGGCTCATCCAGAGTGCTCACAAATCCTGTGTCACAGGATGGGGAGACATGGGCCTGTATTTCTGTATTGCCTCTTGGCCCGTTTACCCCCATCATCTGCATGACTCCTGGAGAAGCTGTACTAATTGAGGTTCTCCACCAGCTGCTACCCTCGGACTCTACACTGAGGTGTCACGTTCTCAAAAGTCCTCAAAGCAGGGCAACCAATGGCTCTCTCTAGAAGGGTTTCTACAGGGTAAGGAATGATACCAACATGGGACAAATACACTCTGCAGTACCTGCAGGATTCCCATACTGTGAGCTTACAAGAGTGGAGGGCAGGGTATGGCCCCATGTTTTCAGACAGTTCAGGGAAGATAAAAGCAAAGCTATGTTACAACCACATTGAATCTGCATAGTTAAGATCCAAGACAGAAAATGCTAGCAGTATTTACTTTAGCAGGGTTAGCAGCCTTACTAATTTCCTTTTAGGTGCACCACATTAGATTTTCCCCATTATAAAATTCAATCCTAAACAAAAACACTTACAATAAATCCTGCATACTCTTCAGTTTCAGCAAGCGTATCATGTAGCCACACAAAGTCTTCATGCTGCCTCGTAACTGAAAACTCTGGGCTTTGAAAAGTTGGTAGTGTAGTCTGGAAGACAAGAGATTCAGAAGTCCTACTGTTTCAAAAGCTAGTGCTTTTAGAAGCAGTTTTGTTCATTAGTTTCCATAGCAAGCCCTTTTGACTAGTAAACGCCACACCTAATTGCCTTTTCTAGTGTTGGCTAGTGCTCAGTTAAGGTGAGCTTTCTTTGCATCTCCCCCTAGCAGTGACAGGATCATTGTAGGAACAGGATATTCAAGTGTGCCATGCCACTTTAGAGGACCAGAATTAATGATACCTAGCTCTTACATAGTGCTTTCAGCAGAGATTGAAAACTTTACAAAAATGAGGCAGCTATTATCCCCATTTTACAGATAAGGAAACAGAGGCATGGGGAGGTTAATTTCCATCCACTACTGCTTAGCAAAGCTAAGAGTGGCAGTATTGATCTGTCTGAAGACAGAAGACAACAACCACCACCCTGCATCAGTTACTTGGTTTCCATTTTGACAGTTCTCTTCCCCTTCCTAAGGTGTAAAGTATAAATAGGCAGGACAAAAGAGAATTTGAAGAGCAATTAGCAAAAGAGGCACATTAAAAAACCCAGCAAAAAAAATTTAAGTACATCAGAAGCAGGAAGCCTGCCAAACAATCAGTGGGCCCACTGGACAATCAAGGTGCTAAAGGAAAATAAGGCCATTGTAGAGAAGTTAAGTGAATTTTGACTCACTTGTCTCTGCAGAGGATGTGAGGGAGATTCCCACACCTGAGCCATTCTTTTTACGTGACAAATGTGAGGAACCATCTAAGATTGAGGTGTCACTAGAGATGGTTTTGGATAAATTAAACAGTAATAAGTCACCAGGACCAGATGGGATTCACCCAAAAGTTCTGAAGAAACTCAAATATGAAATTATAGAACTAACAACTGTGGTATATAACCTATTGATTAAATAAGCTTCTGTAACAGATGACTGGAGGATAGTCAACACTAATTTTTTTTTTTTTTTTAAATATAAAGGCTCCAGAGGCAATCCTGGCAGTTACAGCCAGTAAGCATAATTTCAGTACCAGGCAAACTGGTTGAATAGTAAAGAAGAATTATCAGACACACATGAACACAACTTGAGAGAGTCAACATGGCTTTTGTAAAGGGAAATGCCCCACCAATCTACTAGAATTCCAGGGGGGAGAGAAGAAGAGGAGAGGAAGGAGAGAGAGAGTAACAAAACATGTGGACAAGGGGGATCCAGTAGATGCAATGTACTTGGACTTTCAGAAAGCCTTTGACAAGGTTCCAAACCAAAGACTCTTAAGCAAAGTAAGCAGTTATGAATAAGAGGGGAAGGTCTTCTCATGGATCAGTAACAGGCTGAAAGATAGGAAACAACGGGTAGGAATAAATGGTCAGATTTCAGTACAGAGACGGGTAAATAGCTGGATCCCCATGGATCTGTACTGGGACCAATGTTGTTTACAGTATTCACAAATGATCTGAAAACAGTAGGAAACAATGCGATGGCAAAAATTTACAGATGACAACTACTCAAGATAGTTAAGTCCACAGCAGACTGCAAAGGAGTTAAAGGAATCTCACAAACCTGTAACTAGGCAACAAAATTGAAGAAGAAATTCAATGTTAATAAATGCAAAGTAATGCACATTGGAGAACATAATCCCAGCTATACATACACAATGATGGGGTCTAAATTATCTGTTTCCACTCAGAAAAGACCTTGGAGTCATTGTAGATAGTTCTCTGCAAACATCTGCTCAGCATGCGGCAGCAGTCAAAAGAACTAACAGAATGATAGGAACCATAAGGAAAGGGACAGATAATGATCAGAAAAATCATAATGCCGCTATATAAACCCATGGCATGCCCAAATACTGCATGCAGTTCTGGTTGCCCGATTTCCAAAGATGTATTAGAATTGGAAGAGGTACAGAGAAGGGCAACAAAAATGATTAAGGATATAGAAAAGCCTCCATACAAGGAAAGAGTAATAAAACTGGGACTTTTCAGCTCAGAAAAGGGGAGACAGGATAGAGGTCTACAAAATCATGACTGGTGTGGAGAAAGAAAATAAGTGTTATTTACCCCTTCACATAAGAGGTCACCTAATGAAATAGGCAGCACATTTAAACAAACAAAAGGAAGTGCTCCTTCACATAATGCACAGTCAACCTGTGGAACTAGTTTCCAGGGGATGTTGTGAAGGCCAAAAGTATAACCAGGTCCAAAAAGAGACTTAGATAAGTTCATAGAGGATAGGTCCATCAATGGCTATTCGCCAAGATGGTCAGGGATGCAGCCCCATGCTCTGACTGCCCCTAAGTCTCTGACTGCCAGAAGCTGGGAGTGGACAACAGGGCATGGATCACGCAATTGCCTTGTTCTGTTTGTTCACTCTGAAGCACCTGGCACTGGCCACCACTGGAAGATAGGATACTGTGCTGGATGGACTATTTGGTCTGATCCAGTATGGCTGTTATGTTTAAGCCCTGCAGTTTCTCTCTCGTTTGTTTTTCTCTCTCTCGTTTGTTTCTTAAATGAAAGCCTAAAATCTAGGAGTTAATGGTGTAGACCCATTTGACAACAGGATAAGGGTCCTACTTGCCTCATTCAAGTGGATTTTAAGACTGCATGTGTGTATATTAACCACCTTCCCCTTTCACCATGAACTTACCTTAGTATGTACAGTGAACTTTACTTTGTCTTTTTCACTCAGGGCATCTGGGATGTCAATTTGGAGGGAAGGATCAATATTTAGATCCACAGACACAGCCCTCACCTGAAACACAAGTTAAAGTCAGAAGTCAAGATTAATCTTGTCTTGCCAGTAATCTAAAATTGATAAAGACAGTGCACAACCAGAAATTCTTAATACCTTGAAAATGTCTCAAGATTTGAATCTGATGTGTCATGGTCATATTTAACTGTATGCTTTAGCTGAAGGGATGCAAAAGAACCACAAGTCTTCCCCCACTCTAAACACATAGGAAGAAGCTTTTGAACTTGAAGTTTAAACAGACATAATCAGTAGCCTTTTGAAGAGTCCTTTAAGGTACCTGTAAAGGGTTTTCAGAAGCCTGGTTTCTGCCTTTATCTATAAAATAAAACGTTTTCAAGTTTTCCCTGCTTGTTTATCAGGAACAAAGTCTGTTCTTCCTAGATTTTGTTGGGGGTCTTGGGGCAGGGACAGAGGCACACACCAGCACCACAGATGTTTGTTAAGGTCTTGCACATTTGAAGTCAGGGGAGTTGAAGCTTAGAGACATTGTTTCTTTCAATATTCAACCACCAGTAAGTTTTTGTAACTACATCTTTAAAAGAGCAAGTAATTAGAAGCACCTTCCACCACTGCTCGGTTTCTAGTCTTAGGATGTCAATTTACTAGTTTTCTGGTCACTGTAGAGTCTGCAAACACAGACAAGACTTTAAATCAAAAACAAGCTGAAAAAACTGATCAAGGGTCTTTTCAGGTTATCAGCGTGTAAATTAAGGCACAATCCCAGTTGTACTTTTAGAGCTCACTTTTTTAAAAATGGGGTAGTTTAATTATTAAACTGGACTTTGGAAGACTGGGAGATCCAAAGTTAAGGTTCTATTTAAAATGCAGATGTTTGGGGGTATAGAAGTCAGATAACTAACTCTGCCCCATACTAGCACACTTCCCCATCTTTCCAACCTGCAGTCTTTTTGGTCACAACTTTTCCTTAAAATTTCAGTTTAGAGTCTTCAGCTCATTTGTGAGCATCCTTCATTTGGATAACGCACACTACCTGTACCATTTACCATAAGCTACAATAAGTATGGAGTACAGAAGTCAGTTTCTTCTTCCTGCCACCCTTCTCATACCACAAAAGCACCCCCTTCAGCTGCTCAGCCTCACACTTCCCATCCATTGAGCCATTTCCCCCACTGCTTACTCAAACAAGTCCTTCTCCAACCCCAGCTCCAAATAAAAAAAAAAAATTAAGAGATTTAAGTCTGGTAACTAACCCAATATGTGCTTCCCACCATTCTGCTTGTATCTTTTCGCCTGCCCTTTTCAGAGGTTTTTTTTTGGCCTTTCTGAGGCTATGTCTACACTGGCAATTGAACGACAAGCTTGTCTCTCAGATGTCCCGTCCCCCCGAAAGACAAATTTTGCTACAACAAGCAGCAGTGTGAACAGTGTGTTGTTGGCAGGAGCGTGCTCCTGCCGACAACACAAATGCCGCTCGTTGGGGGGCAGTGGAAGTTTGTCAGCACAAGAGTCCAACGAACAGCAGCTATGCAGCATGACTTCGTGGCACAGCTGTAGCAACACAGCCATGTTACTAAAAGGCTATGTCCACACGACACAGCTAAATTGTCAAGCAGGGAATACACCTGCAGTGTGGTCACAGCATTGAGCACACGGCCCATCCCACCATTCAAATCCTAATTAGCACTTAACTGCACCACTGCAAAATATGGTTCCAGTCTCTACATGAAAAGTAGAGTTCATATGTAATTCTACAGCCACCACCTTTCAAGTCAGGCAGTGGGCTCTGCTCTAGGATGAGATTGAAGTTTATAGGCCAAGCTGTATGGAAATATGGAGAGCCAATTATACAAGTCTTTCCAAAAAAGACTTTGACCCCCACTTCCATAAATATTGTACATGAGGACTGGGATGCAACTGATTTCAGATAGTTTTGTTTTGGCAACAACTTCCCTTAGTTCTGCAGAGATTAGTGTCTCCATGAAGATGAGAGTTTGAAGTCTTATAACAAGATTCATACACAAATTTAAAGGTGCATCAGTTTGATCATTAGAGCCAGGAACAGGTGGCCAGGCAAGAGATGCAGGAAGTATTATAGCACTTCAATTTAAGCTTGCTTTCAGAACACCCTGCATTGTGCTCTCAGATTCAGCTAGTTCCCATCATGTTTTAGATAGCAGGCTGATGAAATGTGCTTTGGGTGCTAAAGGTAACCGAGAGGAACGGGCAGTTTGGGCCCCTCTGCTTCTTCACAACTTAAGAAAACCTTCATATTATTTGAATTGCCCTCCCCCTCACCGTTACAAATTCAGACCTTGCTGTCTACCCTGGAAGACAATTGCTAACTGGAAGTCTGGCAGGTTTCTATCACCGCAAGTACCATTAGGAGTGGAAGCAAGGGGTGAGGATGTGATTTTATAGTCCTAGAATTGGTTACATCTATTTAACTGACCATTTGGAGGAATGATCTATTAGATTCAACCACCCCCAAATCCTTTAATTAAGGGCTAAGAGTGCTCCAAGAATATTTTGGGTCAGAGCATCAACAGAACAGGAGAGGACAAACTTCACCCTCCAGATGTTTTACAATTTGTGGCTTTTTTGTAGTTAAGTCAAGACTCAGGCCTGTACCATACACCCTGCAGTAGCAAAGGAAGAAGTAAAGCTAGTTTTTCCTCCTCCTTTCCAGGACACTTTCCCATTTCCATGTAACGTTTCAGCACCAAGCACCATTTTAGTTGTAGCATGTGCCAATTTGCTAAGCTGCTGAATCGCCAACTCAGCTGGTAAAGCAGTGGGCTGTACATGCTGGATTCCTACGATCCTAATCTCAGACATTCTTTGAAAGGACAAAGCCCAAGCTTTCCCACTCAAAAAACAGATTAATCTTCAGAACTTCTCCCCACACTACACACCAAGAAGCAACAGAAAGAGGCCAGATTAGTTTGCAGGGACTGGAACAATTCAGTATTCTTCCCTCCCTGTCCAGAGAGCTAAGGCCTTAAGGCTTCCTCAGGCATGAGGTTCTGTTTCTCTTTTTTTAAAGAGACACATATAAAAGCAAGTTTCCTTCTGCTTAGCCTAGGTTGTTGGGGTTTTGTGTCAACTTAGGCTCAGCAAGCAGATCATGGAAATACTCTACGCCAGGACAAACAGGAATAGCACATCCCTGCAGTAGCTTTTCGCTGGGATCAGAGGTTACAGATGCCTATACATTGAGGCGAAAGTTCCTGCAGGCAAGTCAGACAAATGTTATTAGCCAGCTGTAGTAATCATTTGTAGTTCAGTAACATCTCAGGGCCTCAGCCTAACCAAATTTGGGCCCCTGCTGTGGTACAGACCACCACCGAGAGTCCCTGGCCTCAGAGTTTACAATCTAATTAGATTAACAGAAGTATTCCCACTTGTAGACCTTGGAAAACTGTGCCAGAGAGGTTAAGTGACTTACCCAAGGTCACACCACAGGAAGTTTGTGGCAGAGCTGGAACTTTAACCCAGCTACTTAGCCACAAGACTATCCTTTAAAAAGTAGGATTCTGAATAGATCATCCCCAGGAAAGAACGCAACACTCGAACACTGTAGCAGTTTTGTAGCAGATGCTCTTCCAAATGTTCTTGACTTTTACCCACAATGCACTAGAGAGAGTTGCAGAGGGGACCTGACAGTGTCCTGTCAGATCTACTGACCGAACACCCAAAATCCAGATGCTGTGAGCAGGGGAGGCCACAGGTCATCACCTACTCCAGCCCCTACTCAGCCAGAGTCTCCTACCTTCATTGGGCAGCTGCAGCTCCAGCTCCCAGCCCCATCTCTGCAGCCAAGTCCCTCCTGACCTGGGTGGGGAGGAGGGGAGAGAAAGCAGCAAACCACAGTGGGGAGGGGTGTAAGAGGAGCAGATGGGGGTGGGGCCTCAGGGAGAGAAGCAGGGCAGGGGAGGTTCCAGCACTCCTGCTGGAACATCTGGGTTTTTAAATATTACCAAAGTGCTAAACCCTAGCTCTTTCCCTGCCTCTCATTTTGTAGAATAGCAAGGAAGGAGTATTAGTCACTTTGCCTTACCATGCCCTTTTAGAAATGGAAGGATAAAAAGGTTATCAGCCATTATGCAGCAAAACACCCAAGGGCTCAGTGCCCCATAAAGCCAACCCATATGGAAGGCAGACCATTTCACTTCTGTAATAGGTCAGAAGACAGTTTATTTTAAAGCCAGACAAATAAATTTGTTTTTCTCTGAACACATTTGCTGCCTGCAGGACATGAATGAGTTGTAGGAGATGTGTTTTAAGGTCCCCATTCTTATTTTTTCAGGCTAATCTGTTGTGTGCCTGGCTCCAAGCCATTTATAGTAGTCTACATAAGATGTAGTACTCTAAGAATGGTTTGGTTCCCCCTAGTAGCACCCTGCTACCGTCAAGTGCTCCAACACATGATCTAGATCAGTGGTTCTCAAACTTTTGTGCTGGTGACCCCTTTCACATAGCATGCCTCTGGATGCAACCCCCCACCCTTATAAATTAAAAACACTTTATATATTTAACACCACTATAAATGCTGGAGGCAAAGCGGAGTTTGGGGTGGAGGCTGACAGCTCACGGACCCCATGTAATAACCTCGTGACCCCCTGAGAGGTCCCAACCCCTAGTTTGAGAACCCTGGTCTAGATACTGTTTGGCTTAAATTTGCCTTTGACAACTGAGTACCAGGAGTCTGAACTTTTGTATTGTCAACATAGTACGACTACTTGCCCTAATGTCCCAGAGTGCACTAGTGGTCTTTTCAAATCTTCCAAAATTGACAGTTTCTAAGAGCTGCTTTGAACCAGAGGAAACTGCAACTGAAATAGTTTGAGAGCACCACTGTTGACATAGGGGTAAGTCGATGGTTCAGAACACAAATCTGCATAGCAAGTGTGGACACAAAAAACTGTTCATGCTTAATCTGGTTCAAACTGGAGCAGCTGAAGCCTCTAACAATGAGAGGTTTTGACCAAGATCTGTCTAAGTAGCTCCTGTCAGGCGTGGTCAGTTTAATGAAGTTGGACCACAGCACAGCTGTCAATCTTGTTAACTGAACCAGGGCTCAGTGCAGTTCTGCTGCATATGGAGAGAAGGACAAGCTGTTCCACATTAGCTAAACAATGTGAGTTAAACAGGATTAACAGTTTCATTTCAGGTTTCAGAGTAACAGCCATGTTAGTCTGTATTCGCAAAAAGAAAAGGAGTACTTGAGGCACCTTAGAGAGAACCAATTTATCTGAGCATGTAATGCTCAGATAAATTGGTTCTCTCTAAGGTGCCTCAAGTACTCCTTTTCTAGTTTCATTTCAGTTACTAGCAAGGTATTTTAGGAGCAGACCTCAAGGTACATACTGTGATTTTTAAGAGCTTATTCTTTTTGACAGTCCTTATCTCCGCTGTCCAAACAGGACTGACAGGCAAAACAATACAAACTGCTGAGTCTGTGAAGAGTGTGATAAGCCAAAGGAAGCAACTTCCTTTCAGCTAGTTTTCAAGGAAAGTGTTGCACAACCCAGCCAGTCCTACAGTTGTGAGCTGTCATTTTAGATTTTGTAGGGAAAAAAGTTGCAGAGCCAAGTGGAGGTCACAAATAGCCTTTGCATTAGTTGGTGACTAGAGAACATTTGCAACATATGACTCACTATTGCACTACAGTGACCGAGAAGAGAAGTGCAGGGGTCCAAAAGAGGCTGGGGAAAAAGGGTAATGAATTCAAGTGATCAGTCACTTTAGCATCTTGACTAAAGCCTATGTTTCAAACTTTTGCTGATGGTTCATTCCAAATAAAAAGCTAATTTAGTGTCACTAAGATAAGCTATTTTAACTTAACAAGTTTCTCTATAGTATAGAGACTGAAGTAAGCTTTACAGAAAGAAAAGTCTAGCAGATGTTATCCACAGCTGGCTCATTCCACTGGGCAGGGACACATTCCAGGTGCATGTAATCCTGTGCTAATGAGCCACATGCAGTGATGAGCTGCCAAAATCTTAACCAGTTCCCTCCTCACCCCACAAGAGGGTCATTGCCCACCCCGGGCCCCCAGGACTCCTGCCCCATCCAACCCCCTGAATTTCTTGACACACACACACACCCACCCCCCCCAGGACCCCTGCCCCATTCACCCCCCTCCCCTGTCCCCTAACTGCCCCCAGAACCGGGCAGGAGAGTCTCATGGGCCACCATAGTGGATGCCCAACCACCCCTAAGAGCCAGAGGGACCTGCCGGGGGGGCAAGGTGGGGAGTCCCGGCAGTGCTTACCTGGGGCAGCTCCCAGGAAGCACCCAGCAGGTCCCTCTGGCTCCTAGGAGTGGGGGGAAGCATAGCTGGGGGGGGGGGGGGAGGATCAGACACTCCCCCCACTGATCACATCAAAAGTAGCACCTTAGGCGCAGACTCTGTGGGTGCTCAGGGGCTGGAGCACCCACAGGGAAAATTTGGTGGGTGCACAGCACCCACAGGCAGCTCCCTGCCCAGCCCCAGCTCACCTCCACTCCAGCCTCCACCCCTGAACATGCTGCCCCACTCTGCTTCTCCATGCCCCCACCCTGGCTTCCCGCAATTCAGCTGTTCAGTGGGAAGCCTGGGAGGGCTAAGAAGCAGGCAGCAGCTTCCAACTCAGGCCTGGGGTGGTGGAGGTGAGCTGGGGTGGGGAGTGGTTCCCCTGTGCCCCCCCCGCCCCGGGTTACCTGCTGCAGCATGGGCAGCCCTCCTTGTGCCCCCCCCCCCCCCCCGCTCACCTCCATAGGCCAGAGTTCGAAGCCACCGCCTGCTTCTCAGCCCACCCTGGCTTCCCATGCAAACAGCTGATTTGCAGGAAGGCGGGGGGGGGGGGGGGTGTGCAGAGAAGCAGAGTGGGGCAGCGCATTCGGGGAGGGGCTGGAGGCGGAGCAGAAGTGAGCTGGGGCCAGGCATGGGGTGGGGAGCTGCCAGTGGGTGCTCTGCACCCACCAGATTTTCCCCTTGGATGCTCCAGGGCTGGAGCACCCATGGAGTCGGTGCCTAAGGTGCCACTTTTGGCCGGTTAAATTTAGAAGCCCTTTTAGAACCAGTTGTCCCTCACGGAACAACCAGTTCTAAAAGGGCTTCTAAATTTAACAACTGGTTCTAGCGAACTGGTGTGAACCAGCTCTGGCTCACCACTGGCCACATGCCTTGATCTCTGAACCAGATATGCTCACAGTGCTACTGGCAACTTAAAGATAGTCTGCACTAGACTTTTGTTGGTTCCCCTCCCACCCCTGCATTGGCGCAGTTAGCTGCAACAGCACTAATGCAGACTGGAGCTTACTAGGAGGTCTGCAGTAATGTTGCTACTGCTGGTCACACCCTTGTAGCTGCACGGGCACAGAAAGGCTTACACGCATTTTCCTAGCATAGACAAGGCTATGAGGGGAGGTGACTGGACAAAGATCTGCATGTGAAAATACAGGCAGACCTACATTTTTCAGTACTCCACTTTATTTCAGCAAGCAACAGGAGGCTGAGATTCAGCCTGGGGGCAGAGAATAGTATGAAGGTTGTTTTACTCTGGGGTTCTAGAGACAGCTAGTTATTTTCTCCTTCAAAAAAAAGGGATGTGAAGACACCCATGCACTTTTTGAAGTCAGCCTGGGGTTGCACGCTCGATCTCTGAACCGTAATCAAATCCCATGGAGTTCCTTCCTGTAGTTGTGCAACTGGTTGCGCCGAGCCTGTCCTAGCCCTTTATGTAGCTTATGTCTGAAGAAAAGCTACCGCCCCACCCAGGTTGGTGGAATGGATTTTTCCTTCCGAAGTAAAAAGAACTCAAATACGTGTGATTTGAGCTGGAGTCTAATTAAGCTGGCCCTCTTTGCCCTTAAAGCCCCAGCTAACAATGCAGAATGGGGAGCCTTTAACTTTATATTAGTCTTAACGGAGGAGGAAGTTGCTATTCAATTGCTGAGACCAAGTCTGAACTTCCATTCAAAGCCTTCTTCTCTTCCTTCCTGCCCCGACTTGTGACTGGAGTAATCAATGCATTTGTAAAAATGGGTATTGTGATCCCCCCATAAATCTGATCAAACTTTTGGTTTTGTTTGTTTGTTTTTTTTTTGTTAAAAAGCAACTAGTATCTTCCCCACCCCCACAAGAGCAGACCTCTCAAGCAGCCAAGGCCCACATGTGGATCATGATGTGTGAAACTCATAATAGGGACAAAAATAAATACAGCAAATTTTAAATCTTGTGTTTGTTCAGGGCCTAGTACAGCTGGGCCTTGGTCTATCACTGGGTGCTCCTCCTGACCTCTACTGCAATACTAATAAAATGCTGTGGGATTCCTTCCTTTAGTACAATGGCTCCTATAGAATTATGGAATTGAGCTTATTTTGACAGTCAGCTTAAGAGTAGGAGATAGCACATTTGTCATGTATGTAGGTAACTTTGGAACTAAACTGAGGGACACTCATCTTGGACATCCCACTGTCTTTCAGCCCACAACCTCCCAGCTGTGGGAGGCTTTGTGGACACTCAATGTCAGTCAGCACAGCCAACTTCCTAGAAACCAGAAACTTCATCCTTATGGACTGGAGCACAGAGAAGATGAAGGGATCACACTAGATCAGTGGCTCTCAACCTTTCCAAACTACTGTACCCCTTTCAGGAGTCTCTTGTCTTGTTTACCCCCAAATTTCACCTCACTTAACTACTTGTTTACAAAAATCAGACAAAAATACAAGTGTCAGCCACTATTACTGAAATATTGCTTTCTCTCATTTATACCATATTATAAAATCAATCAACTGGGATATAAATATTGTACTTACATTTCAGGGTTTAGTACACAGAGCAGTATAAACAAGTCACTGTGTGAAATTTTAGTTTGTACGGACTTTGCTAGTGCTGTTTCTATAGCCTCTTGTAAAACTGGGCAAATATCTAGAGAAGTTGATGTACCCCCTCAAAAACCCCTGCATATCCCCAGGGGTACGGTGGAGAACCACTGGATAAACCAGTTTCATTATCCTGGGAAGGGTCCACTGGAAATCAGAGAAGGGGGAGCAAGGGTTGAGACTTTGCAGTCTATTTTATATGCCTCCCCCCCCCCCCCATCACTACAGTATCTGAGCACATCACAATCTTTAAAGCATTGCTCCTCACAACACCGCTGAGTTAAGAAGCGCTATTATCCCCATTTCACATGTGGGGAACTGAGGCACAGGCACACGAAGGGCTAGATTGACAAAGAAATGGAGGCTTGGTGATGCTCACCATCACCACACTTCACTTTTAGGTGCTTAGAAAAATCATTGAGACTCAAAGCCTGAGTTTGGCACCTAGGACCCCTTCACAAGGGATGGGGAGAGACAGGCACTTCAGAATGCGATTCACAAAAGCCAGCATGCTAAGTGACTTGCTGCCTAAACTAGACAATAGGACTCACCCCTTTCCCTGGGATATCCGAAGCCCCCCAGCCATCCTCCCCCTCACAACGTTCAGCACCTAAATCCAGGCTGCAGAGAGAGACACCTCCCGCTGCTTGGACTTCTCAGCTGCCAATCCTCTCCTTGTGTTAAATAGCTATACCATTTTTGCAAGAAGTTTTTTTTTTTGGGGGGGAGGGGGGAGGGTGGAGGGAGAAGGAAGAGCAGAGAAGACCTCCCTCATCAAATTATAGCCCAGTGATTGGGGTACTCACCTGGAGCAGAGACACCACCAGTTCCAGTCTCCCCCTCTTGTGGGGGGAGATGGGATTTTAAAAAGAACTTTGCCACCTCTCAGGTGAGTGCTCTAAGCAGTAGGCTAGGAGATATTCTGATGTGGGGATCCCTCAGTCTCTCCTGTTGAAGCTATTCTTGTGGATAAATAATGAATCATTGGGCCAGAGAGAAAAGACACCCAAGCATGAGAATAACTCTGTACCTAGTGGTTAGAGCCCATTCCTGAAAGGTGGGAGCCCCAGGATCCTGCTCCAATGGCTACTTTTAATCACTTTCTCCGCTTGAAGCTGTTCTACTGCGGAGCTTCCCGAGTCACCCACAGCCAAACATCCCAAACCAAGTGACTCAGGCACTCATCTGAGTAGTGGCAGACCCCTGTTCAAATTTCTTCTCGCCCTCAGGTGGAAGGGTGACTTGAATCAGTCGTCTCCACATACCAGGTAAAGACCCGGACCACTGGGCTAAAAGTTATCAGGCCCTAATCCTCCTCCCTCACCTGCTTTGTGTAAGCTCACCAATAGTGGCCCAATTCAGTAAGCCACCTCTAAGCCAAAAGTTAAGTGGAGAACACCTAGGTTTCCCCAGTTCGTGCATTATGGTGGGGCTTAGGCATCAGCGTGCACCCACAGAGACAGAAACAGGCAGACTGGGAACCTTTATGCAAAAATTTAAGCACAGAGGGAGTTCAGGCACCTACATGGCTCAGTGACAGCTCAGTGGGAGTTTTGTGAATCCCAGTGGGGCTGGATTCTAGGATTTAGATGCCTGAAGTGGCAGCTTGGTGCCTAAGTCCTTTTGTGAATCTAGCCCTAAGTGAGTTGCTAACAGTCAAAAAAGTCTGTAGCAAAGCAAGGAAATGAACCCAGGCCTCCCGTGTCCCAGACTAGCACCCTAACCACTGGGCCATGCTCTCTTAGATGAGAGGCATTCAAGGGGAACAGTCTCTCTTGACTTCCTAAAGGATCTAGACCCACGTGATTAGAGAATCTGTTGTGTTTGGGACTGTTCCACCTGTGAGAGGCCTCACACATGGAACCTCTTCATTTCTGCCCTCCAGCAATGAACCATGGGAGCAGGGGTGGAGAAGAGAAAGGAACCTCTTCTGCACCCACTACCCAGAAACAGATGGTGGGAGGACCTCCTCCATCCAGTGACCCCCTCTCTAGGGAGGGTGATCGAGAGAGCTGGGAGATATTACTTCTTCACCCATGCAGTGGCACTTTAGGCAGCTGAGTGGGTTGTGGAAGGTGCTGGGGACAGCTCAGCAGGAAAAGTTGCCCAAGGTAGCTGACTAGTTGCAGGGGAAGCATCTTTGCATGGCCCTGCGTGGGAAATGCCAAAGGCAGCGGGCTGGGAGGATGGAAGGGATTAGTGCTAGTGAGGGCGCATGCTCACCTCCCCTTGCTACTGGTGCTCTTGTTTCCTCCTCATCTTCAGCATGCTGCAATCTAGTAGAGGGAACGGCAGGTGGGGAGGCGGACGCCACCTGTCACCCTGCAGAGTGCCCTCTAACAAGAGGGGCAGAGTTAAGGTTGCTTAGATGCCTCGATTATGAATTTCTACGCTTTCAAATGTTTGGATATTTTGAACAACTGGATTTCTTTGATTTAATGATTGTTTCGATACAGAGAGTTCGTAAATTTACCCAGAAGTAGTGATATGTTCCCTCAGCTCTGACTCCAGCTTATGCTCATTTGTCTGGAAATGAAGTTAAAAAAAAAAAAAACACACACAACTGGTACCATCAAGAGCAAGTGAGATTCCCAAAGTCAAATGCATTTGCCTACCATAGCTGCAAATTCAGTCTTTAAGCACCACATGACAATGTCAAGTGCTTTCAGCAATCCACGTCATATAGCTATTGTGCAAGTCCCTGAATTATGTTACTGATTTTATATAGTACTACTTATTTGTAACATTTTCCTAATATTAAGGATGCCAAACAATTAGATGTTATCGTTTAAGTTACTGCAATAGATGATCCCATTGTTTAAATAATGGCTTGATAAGCCAAAGTTTCAAATAACCATATCAGTAAACTTGCTTTGCAGAACTTAGATACAGCATGTGGACACTAGCAGTAAGAATATACTGCAGATACTTGTCTCATCAATTTTAAGCATGTGCAAGAGCTCCTGATTAGGAAATTTAGTTATTAGCTAGGACACTGGAACAAGAGCCAATCACTACTAAAAGTGTAAACAAGGGGTGTCATTTTATGAAGTGGCTTTGCTTTTAATCAGTTATCTTTAAAGCCACCCTTCTTTTCACGCAAAGCAAGATCACCTAATTTCAACAAAATATATGTTAGCAGCTAGATCTTAGAGATTGTAGCCAAGAAACAAATATGGAAGAAATATTATGAGCAACCTTCCTCAGCTGTATTTCTATTGGACACACTATAGTGCTATGTTCTAGAGTTCTTAAAATATTGAGAAAAAAATCTCAGTTCCATTTAATGTCTTTAGATGGAGGTTTTCCTGAATCTAGTCAGGAAAAAACTTACTTTGAAATATTCTAGAAGGACATCACTAGCAGTAATCTTAAACATTAAGTGACCTGCAGATACTATTATAAATAATTAAAAAGCAGGGCAATGCTGCATGCTTCAAACATCATGCACCTAGTTTGATTTCCTTTTTGTTTCAGTAAAACATGTACTCAAGCCTTCATTTACTAGAATATATACAGTACAAAGAAACAGAAGGTTATGCAATATTGTAAATAGTTGTGCAACCGGAATAAAATCAGGACACGCAAAAGTTAGTTCCAAAAGCAGCAGTTGCTTTGCCACATCAGTCCTGAAATTTTAATATGTTTTATAAGCAGTCTATTAAGCGACGCGTTTAACCAGAAAACAGGACCATGCACTACATATGTGCAATGCATATTAGTGCAGATATTAAGGTATTAATAGCAACATTTCCCCATCACGGATTTTAACTGGGGAAGCTTAGAGTTGGAATTACATTAAATTTGTACTTTAAGCAAAGAAACTGAGGGCATGTCTACACAGGGATAAAAGACCCACAGCACAGCCATGGCTGGCCCACATCAACTGACTCTGGGTCGTGGGACCAAAAATTGCTGTGTAGACAGTCGGGCTTTGTCTGGGAAACCAAAGCTCTGGGACCTTCCATCCTCACAGGGTCCCAGAGCTCAGGCTCCAGCCTGAGCCCAATGTCCACACAGCAATTTTTCAGCTCTGGAGCTGGAGCCCTGTGAGCCTGAGTCAGCTGACCTGGGCCAGCCATGGGTTTTTTTTATCCCTGTGCAGACATACCCAGGGAGCAAGACGACATTGCCCCCTGTTTAGTGTTACTATTTTAGCCTTATTTGTTAAGCACCTGAGTGAGGTGACTGGACTGAAGGGCAAACTACTGATCCAGATTGTTCTCCAAGAGAAGTCAGAAGGGCTGTGCCCACATAGTTCTGAAGATATCCCACTATTGTAATTCCATCGATGCTAGCACTAGTGGAAGTAGCGTTACTGATGGGCTTCCAGTGTTTCAGGTTGAACGTGACAACAGAACATGATGGCAGAATGCTGGCAGCCAATCTATACTAGTGCTCCCAGCCAGTGAGATTAAGCTGGGTGGATAAAAAGCAATTTAAAAAAAAAGGGGGCGGGGGACCTATTTAAATAGGTTTTTCCCCCAAAGCATTTTATCAGAAAAACCCAATCTAAAGATAGTTTTAATTAAGATACATTATAGCTCAAAGTTATCTCATCATGGAATAGGGATTATAAATTCTATAGTATGAAAATAGTGTAATTTTTAAGAAAACTTTTGTAAATGAGTTCCAATAGTTCATGGATTAGGGACCCAATTTTATGGGGTTCCACAGGCTTCTGTACAGATTTAGGTTAATCTTTCTATCTACCCAATGGGACTCAGTGCTCAGTCTATAAGATACCACCAGCGATGCACCAGTTTTGCAGTTCTCAAACTGTGGATTTGTGTCTCCAGAGGTAACATGCTTGTTAACAGCAAAAATGTTTTAAAATAAATTTGTAAAGGTGAGAAATAACAGACCTCAACTCTATTGTCCCTCTGCAAATTTGTGTACACAGTCAATCCCTTACCTCTCTCTAAAAGTGCAAAGTTTCAAAAAAAGTCAAAAAGTCCAATGAATAGAAGATTGTTGGGGGCAGAATAGTTCTGGACAAGGAGAAGGAGTCTGGAGATAAATATGAAGCGAGGGACATATGCTTGTTTTCTTATATTATATGTTTGCTATTGAAGAAAAAATCCACAATACTTGATGTTGTTTTAGTTAAAATAAAATAATTTAAATGTCTCATGATGTTCTCCTAATACAGCATGGCAAGAAAATCCTCCAAATATTAATGATTAACCTATTGAATTGGAGATAGTTCACCTTCCCAATGACTTCATAAATATCTGCTTCAATTACCTTGGTAAATGAAATAACTAAACAATCATTCATTTTCTGATATAGCGGTAAAACTAATCTGAAAAGTTCTCAAAATAAATCACTGTTTAAAAATGTATAGTGTGCACCTTCTAAAAATGAAACCTACACCTGAGTTGTGAAGAATATGTATTAAGGTTATAACAACAAGAATGCACTTTTCTATAGAAAGCCCATGATTAAACGGAGTCTTCCTGACTAGTGATTTAAATCAAACCCACCCCAAGATGAAGTAAAACTCACAGCCCTTCCATGTATAGAACTGATTTAACAGCAACAGAACAGGACCCAGTCCCATTTCACAGCAGCTCAGGAGGAGGTTTGAGACTCTCCATCCTGTCATCAGCACCAAGACTTGAGGGTATAGCAGCACTGAATCCCTGGCTTACAGCACATGGGCAGATCTGCATGCAGGACAGAACCATTAAGCAATAAGGGTATTCACTACAGTAATGTCCAACCAGACATGCCATAGAGGTTATGGATCTGCTCCAGCTATGCTAGGAGTTGTGCAATAGATGCAACAATCCCTAAACCCTGCTGATGTTTGCAGAGATGCTGTGTGGATGGTGCACCGTCATCATTTGTACCCATTTGTGTTTCAGTGGTGCAGTTCTCCAACTCAGAGAATGGGTCGGAAACTGCCCACAATCAACGATGACAGCCAGCCTCTTTAGACAGAACCAATTCAAGCACTATTACAGTCAAACTCAGGTCCTAGGGTTTGGGCCTTATAACAAGTGGTCCATACAATGAAGCTCCCTTCCACTGCACATGAAAATGTGATGCAGCTAGCATCAAGCAGGGAGAAAGCTGCCGAGCATGGCTTACCTGTCCCCCCTTCCTCTCAGCAACATAGGTCCCAGTAGCCTCATCTATCAGCAGTGCTCTCTACAGGTGGAGCAGAATTTAAGAAAACTCATTTCCCCCAGAAGAGTCCTAACAGCAGCAGCAGCAACCAGGAGAAGGAAGCAACTCTTTAGTCTCCAGGAGCAGCACTGTTAGTTCTCCTAGCAGGAGCCATCATTGTACTATCTGAGCACCAAGTCACTTTCCCTCTGACACTTGCCACTCACATCCTCCACCAGTATCAACCCAGGGCATCAGGGGACTGGAATCAATCCACTTGTCCTAGAAAGATTAACTTCTTCACCTGAGAGCACCTAGGGCATTAAAGTGTACCCAAAAGGACGAAGCCTGCTAATACCTATTACCATCACACCTACACACCACACTACTGTTCAAGTACTATCCCCATAATTTAAGCCAGCAGTTGTCAACCAGAGGTCTGGGACCCCCTGCGGGGCTGCAAGCAGGTTTCAGGGGGTCTGCCAAGCAGGGCTGACAGACTCACTGGGGCCCAGGGCAGAAAGCTGAAGCCCCAGGCCCTGAGCCCCACCAGATGTGATGGAAGCTAAAGCCTGAGCAGCTTAGCTTTGCTAAGCCACCTGTGGCATGGGGCCCCAGGCAATTGCTACCTTCCAACACCAGCCCTGGCTTTTATATGCAGAAAAACAGTTTGTCACAGGTGGTGCATGGAGTTTTTATAGCATGTTGGGGGGCAACCTCAAAGAAAATGGTTGAGAAGCCCTGATCTAAACAATACAGTAACTGGTTGGGTAGCATGCTTTGCCTTCTATTTAGGGCTTGTTTTGAAGTGCATGTACTGGTAGGACTGATTGAACAGCAGAATAGAGTCAGTTTCACTGGCGCTTGCTAAATATATTCATGTTCCAATATCTGACCAGCTATAGAGCTGTTTGAGTTCTGTAGGACAGTATTTATCAGATAAATCTGGAAGTACTGGTGAAGTTTGTCAAGTAAGTGACTTGACTGAATAGTTACTTTTAAAGTATTGTATCCATTCCTTTCCTGGCTTCACACCACTTTTCCTTCCTCTAATAGATCATGCTGTCCTTTGCATTCCATTTCCTGTTCTCTTGATTCTACTCCTCCCCACCCCACACATACCCCTCCTCCTTTCCATGTGTTCCGTTTTCTACTTTTGCTGCTCCTTTCCTCTGCTTTGAAAAGTGTGCTGTGAGAGTGGGCAAATGTATGCCTATCCCACACAGGCCCATCCTCACATGGGTCTTGGAAATTGTTAGCCACTTGATACTGCAGGGACTAGCCACTGGACCAATGCAAAGTTGGGCGGGAGCAGGCACTGTCTGGAAAAAGCCAGCTTTCTCTCAGCTACTGAAAAAAGTAGAGAGTTAGAATTCCTACCAGTGTGTTGCACCTGGACCCTGCCTAGGGACTGGTATATCAGCCTCTTGCCACTAGGTGTGGCATGTTTGAAGCCAACCCAACTCCTGGGGAAAGGAACACACTTTTCTCCCATTCCCCAATCGCCACCCCCTTCCAGATCTTCCTGACTGCTATGAAGGTTGGCAGTGCTGTCCACTACTCTACCACTCCCTCAGCTTTCTAGCTTTTGCAGGGAGTATCTCCAGTACCTTATCCCTCACCCACATCTGTTTTGGGATCTTCTTCCCCAGTAAATAGTTCCACTACCTGCCAAGACTGTTTAGGTTAGCTTAACTATGTCACCCAGGGGTGTGGATTTTTCACACCCGTTAGCAACTTAACTGAGTCAACTTAAAATTTTAGTTTAGGCCTGGCCTTAAGTCACTCTGGGGAAATGATCGCTCCATCCTCAACCTCCTTGAAACCAGGAGTCTAAAGAAAGAGGCAGGTTTGATTTCCCTGCTGGATGACAGACTTGTAAGTTGCTGGGGAGGGCACCTGCTCCAACTCTGTACCATTTTGCTATCTCTAGACACCTTCTGGATTTTTAATAACTTTAAGCAGCTTGCCACTTAAGTTTGTTTTTAAATCAGTTAAGTAAACTCCTAATGGTCATCTCTACCCTTTCCCTTTGCTTTCTCCAAGCTAGACCAGCACACCACTCCTCCCAGTCCTTTCCCACCTCCAGCCTATCCTACTCACACCCTGACCCCCTTCCATCACAGTGTAAAAACACATGGTCTCAACTCCCACCAAGAAGCTTAGCTTATGAAGCAGAGGTCAGACACCCATCCTGCTTGATAGTTAGGGCCCAAAGACATTCAAGAACAAGCAGAATCTAAGCTTTTATTTAAAGTACTTACCTAATCCTTGAGCCACAATTGGAAGGTTACACAAGCATAATCAGCACAGTTGCCTCCCTGACCCTGCAAACAGCTTGAAACAGTGATTGAAATGCTGCTTCCCATTAAGTGCACTGGGATGTTAATGCCACTTTAATGTCAGCATAACCATTCAATTACAGGTTTCAACAGAGTTGGGGAAGAGACCAGAAGTGAAATCCACAAAGAAAGAAACAGAGGGAAGACAGGGAGTAGGAACATCTGTGGTCCTAAAAGGGAACCAGTTTTCTGACTACATGATGCTACTTCTAGATGAAATATTGATATAATAAGCAGTGAAAGAAGTTTAGTTACTACACTGAGACCATGCTCTGTCTACCCTTGATGTTCATGCAAGTCTCTCAAAGACCCCAAAGGAAACTCCATCACAGACTGAAGGCTGGGCAGTATTGTAATTTTAAGTTTATTCCTGGCCCAGAGCCCATAAGAACTCTGTCCTCCTCACAACCCAGCTGAAAGGGGCTTTGTCTACACTGATTCAGAGAAGGCTTTTAGTCATTAAGACAATTCCATTGAGCTAATAGCTGAAGAAAACACTGTTTTTGTCCATGCCAATAATCTCAGTGTACTGCAAGAGAGCTTCTGAGAAGTTATTTAACTTCTGCTTTCTTCCACATGTTCTAAACAGAAGGTGTCATTTTAGAACAGAAGTACACAAGGGAAGCCAAGTGAGACTTCATGGTTGCTGTGAAGTGTATTACAAAAATACGTGCAGGTTCTAGTTTTCCTCATTTTTACTGGAGCATTTAAATTTAAGGTGCCCCTTAAAAGCCACTCTCTTCTAGAGGAAAGTTTCCAAGACTCCAACAGGAGAGACCGCCTCAGACATTTATAACTCTCCCCCCTCATCTTCCCCCTGCCAAACTAGTGATGGTGGTCTGATCTAAGGGCAAGACCACTACATTGTTCAGTGTGCAGGAGAAGTATAGCAAGCATGGCAATTTTAAAAGGCAATGCTCCTATTAAAAGCCATCACGGACACAAAAGTTTACGTTTTGTAATGCCAGCCAAGGGGCTTAATCAATGCTGGGGCAGTTTACTGCTATAAATGGACATTCACACAGCTTGGCTAATATCCTGGAAAAATGGCTAACACTAACTAGTGCTAGCTAAAGAAAGTGTAAAGTGGGCTCTGAGTCATGGTGGGGTGTGCCAGATAAGTATAACTCAATAGGTTTCTGTTTTAAATTGGCACAACACTGTTAGAAGTCTGCATGTCGCAGCAGATACCACACTAAGCTAGTGTCAGTCATTTCTATGATGATGGTGAGCATTCTGTCCTCCCACAAGAGCGCTAACATGCCAAGTCCCTTAGGGCTCACTGCTCCAAGATGCAAGGTACAACCATTAAAAGAAAACTATCAACATGGACTGTGATTAAGGACATGCAGCCTGTGTTTCATCTAGAAATCATGGCTGTCTCACAGGTAATAGCATGACTCTGGGAGACTGGATCATGAAAGAAGATCAGCTGTCTGAAACTGACTCCAGAAAAGACTGAAGCAATGCTAACTGGAAGAGGTAATCTTGTTTGAGCACCAGCAGTTTATATGCATTACCTGAACTTTCGTTTGTTCAGTACTTCCATGAAACATTCAATATAGTTTATTTTGACATTTTGTTCCATTTTAAGGCTACTGCTATTTCTGCCTTTTGTTTCTCTTCCTTCCCCATCCTCCTTTTTGTTTCACCACCCTTTTCCCTAAGTTTGTGCATCACCTCCTTCCTCCCCTCTATTTTATTCCCTGCAACTCACATTTTCCCCAACCCCCTTGCAAGCTTCACTAAGACCCCATTCCTCAATCAGTCTGTTAAAATGATCAGCAGTTAAGTAGTGCTGACATAAGCTTTAGAGTTCAAATTCAAAGAGTTTACCCCCCTCCATCATTACTTTAGCTGCCTGCAGACTCAGGAAGACAACAGCACATCATGACAGGTTTCAGAGTAGCAACCATGTTAGTCTGTATTCGCAAAAAGAAAATGAGTACTTGTGGCACCTTAGAGACTAACCAATTTATTTGAGCATAAGTTTTTGTGAGCTACAGCTCACTTCATTGGATGCATTCAGTGGAAAATACAGTGGGGAGATTTATATACATAGAACATGAAACAGTGGGTGTTACCATACACACTGTAAAGAGAAAAAAGAAAAGGAGTACTTGTGGCACCCTAGAGACCAACAAATCCACTCAAGCATAAGCTTTCGTGAGCTACAGCTGCATCCGATGAAGTGAGCTGTAGCTCACGAAAGCCCACACCCAAACAAACTTGCTAGTCTCAGGTGCCACAAGTACTCCTTTTCTCTTTGCGAAGAGAGACCAACACTGCTGCTACTCTGAAAACTGTAAAGACAAGGATCACTTAAGGTGAGCTATTACCAGCAGGAGAGTGGGGGGGAGCTTTTTGTTGTGATAATCAAGGTGGGCCATTTCCAGCAGTTGACAATAACATCTGAGGAACAGTGGGGGGGGGGGGGTCACATCTGGAAAGTTCTTTGCAACCATGGAGGCTAGACAGACCAAGTCAGCCATATAAGTAGACAGAGACCAGATCCTGCCCACAGTTCAGGTATTTGGCTTAAGGCATACTGTTTTCATGCCCTTACATACTCCCTTGGTACTTCACTGGAGCTGTGGGTATTAAGCTGATGTTGCCTTTTCCTCCCTACTGTATCAACACACAATCCTAGGGTACAGGGCGCATTTTGTTTAAGGCATTGGGGGTTTCAGCTTTCAAAGACACTGAAGTCACTCAGCCGCTCCAGGAGAGCTATTCTGCGCTGCCTCCGCAGGTCTCACGTGGCTAGGGTCAGTCGTCACGGTGCCCTGGGGAGGGGCCAGGGCGTGTTAGTTACAGCACCAGCCCTGCCCCAGTGGTACGGGCACTGGCACAGCCAAGACACACACAGGGGAATTTAAAGCAGGGGGCAGGCAGCAGAGCAGGGAGCGGGGGCAGGGCAAAGAGCGCAGCACAAGGGGGAGGCAAGTACAGACCTACCCCCGGGCAGAGCCCAGCCAGGGGCTCCAGGACGGGCAGCCAGCCCCACCGGTGTGGGGGGGGCGGGTCATCCGCCCCCCAGCAGGGGTGGCTCAGCCAGCAGCCCCTTGGCAAGGAATAGGGATGTTGGGGGTCACAGCCCCACTGGGAGGAGGATCCAGCCCGCGGAAGGGGCGAAGCGGCCCCAAGGGAGAGGGAGCCGGGGGGTCGCAGCCCCCAGAGGGGGGGGGCTGAGCCCCCAGGGCGCCCTACAGCGACACGAGCCGAGCCGAGCCGAGCCCCGCCCCGTACCTTCCTCTTCTCCTCCACCTCCTCGGGCAGCGCAGCCATAGCGCCCGCCGCTCCTCGCCCACAGCCACCCCCTTCCCTCAGCGCCCGCGGCGGCTCATATAGGCTCAGGCCACCTGACCCACGCGAGCGGGGCCGGGCACCGCCTCCTCGGCACCTCCCCCACCTTCCCAGCAGCACGCGCGCGGCCCACCATAGAGACCTAAACGCGTTTCCCAGAAGGGGGAGCACGCGCCCGGCTTGGGGAGGCCATTTTGGCTCCGGGGGGGAAAGCCCGGCTAGGCATGTACGCTCGGCGACCCTGCCCTTAGTTCAGAGGGCGGCTTGGGAAGTGGGCGTCACCCGTCTCCGTCACTTGTTCACACCCCTCCTCCGATCACAACTGTAACCTTCCGCTAACGTAAATCTCAACCGCCGAACTCCGCGCCGAGGAGGGAGACGAAATGCATTGTGGGTGTTGTAGTTCTCCGGATCAACGCGCTGTACAGCCGATAGGCTGAGGGAAGGAGGGAGAGAACTACAAATCCCGAGAGGCGGCGCGCTGTTCTGGCGGGAAGGTAGTGGGAGGCTAGGCGCTGAGTGAGCGGAGGTAATGGTCTTAACGGTTGGAGGGAGGGCGTTCGGCTGGGGAGCGGGGTAAGGGCCCCGAGTCCGGCGAGAGAGACGGGTTCGGCTGGGCTGAGCCGTGTCCCCCTCTGGCCGGGCCCCCGGTGGGGCAACAGCCTCCCGCTGCCGCCGGCTGGGGGAGCTGCCCCGAGCCGCGTGGAGACAGAGCTCTCCTCAGGGAAGGAGGCACTGTACTAATAGCGTCCAGCCCTCTTCACCCCGGACCTCCCAGCGCTTGGCAAAGGAGGACAGCGCCGTCATCCCACACTTTATAGATGGGGAAACTGAGGCACGGAGCCAGGAAAGTGACTTGGCCATGGCCACCCCGCAGCCCAGTGGCAGGGCTGGGAACAGAACCGAGATCTCCCGCCTCCCAGTTTGTTGTTGTAGTCACCAGGCTAGGCTGCCTCACTGCAACACACGTCCCCAGAGAGACCTTTTAACTTTCTCTGTTAAAGTCAACATCCAGGAAGGGGGACTCTCACCCCAATGTAGTGAAAACTGGCAACACGTGTTGCCTAGTGGTTAGAGCACTCGACTGCTCAGGGATCTTGGGCAAATAATTTTGCCTTTTGTGCCTCAGTTTCCCCATTTGTGAAACGGGGGTAATGTTACTGACATTCTTTATAAAGGGCTTTGAGCACTATGGATGAAAAGTACAATATCAGAACTAGATACTATTATAAACAAGTTAAGTAATGCTCATTGCAGTTACCACTGAGGTGGAATTAGTGGCTTGTATTTGCCACCCAGTAGGCAGCAGTCTTCTTGGCATACGTGCAACTCTAAGGCACGTGACCAGGATTTATCACTGAATTTGAAGGAGTAGGACTAGATTTTTTTTTTTAATTGTCTCTCTGTACAGCGAGTGTAGGCAGAGTTTAATTTTCCTTTGTAAGTGATCATGGGTTCTTTACATACAAACATCATGTGATTAGGGCATAGAGCTTAGTATTCTCCTTCATAAAAACTCAAGAATGTCCTTTAGTTTGTATGCATCATAAGACTTTCTTCTGTATGTCGGCATGAGAGGTCAATGGGCACGTGCATGCTAGCAGGTAGGTTATAAATTTCCCCCAATCCCTAAAATTGGTAGTGTGAGCAAGGGAGAACGGATTATCTCCCTACCCAGATTTTTGTAATGAAACAAAGCTTCCCTGAAATAACTTGCTTCTGGTAACAACGGCTGACCTTTAGATATCACTTTGCTATGCACACCACTTCACATCATTTCATACACAAGGTAGTATATTTTGACAGTCTTTAGAATTTATACCTCTTTCATAATTTACAAACATCACTCCTTATTCTTTGTCTAGCAAGTAGCAAATTATGACCGGTAACTGACCTAAATCAGAGACTGGAAATAATTCTATTAAAAATGAAGAGTGGTCACAGGATTAAAGAAGAGTACCTATTGGCAAGAACGGATTGTTTTAATCAATTCTCTATTCGTTAAGCTTCTGTTCAGTGATAGCAAACATGAAATATAAGGTTCACAAGAAGCCCAAGGTGGACTGACTTTATAATTGTGTCTGTGAAGAACTGAAACTGATGTGTATTTAATGCAAAGTACAGTACTACTTTACACTACCAGAAAGAATAAATGTATTACTAAAAAGAAGGGATCAAGCCCCTACTGTAGGAAGAGCAAAACTGGAGAAAAACATCCTGCCACCAAGTAAAAATGAGAAGTAATACAAAAATTGATATTGTTCAGGTTTTACTCAAAGCTTGTGCAATTAATTTCAATGAGATTGAATGGGGCAGAATTTAGCCCATTACATAAAATCAATCTACATGGTTACTACTCATGATCTAATTTTGGCAATAGTTGCACACTTTGTCTTAGTAAGAAAATGATTGGAATGGATTGGTTTGCCCTTCCATACTACACCTGACTGCTCTATTCTTGTGTGCAGGCAGGAAACTAAACTTGACAAGAGTCTGAATGTCAGGATGCTCAGAGCAAGATTCATGTCAATTTCCCACTGTTGCACACTGGAAAAGAGCTAACAGATATAAGAGGACATGGCAAACATAACAGGACACAACACAATCCTAATTTTTTTTTTTTAAGTAGATCAAGATTTTGACTTATCCCTTTAAGCTTGGATACTGTCCTCTCTGCTGTACAAATGTAATAATAGGGAAATTGTATATTTTGGTATTCAAAATGTCTTAGTAGGAAAGGTTTCCTTTTTAAAAGTACTTTGTTTTTATTCTAAACCAGAAAAAATGACCATAGCTATATTGACCAGGAAGTTATGATTTATTTTTCATTTCCACTACATTCCTTATGGTTTCCCAAAGGGGTTAACTTACATTATACAAACCAATGCAAACAATTCTGGGATGGAACAGCTTGTATTGTGATTTTTTTTTTTTCCCTCTCTTTCTCTTTTATAGTCCACGACGTAATCCTAAAATTACTAGCAATTCCCTTGATGAATTGCTAGTAAGGGAAGCACCTTAACTGGGACTGCATAAGGTCCTTTGTCACTAGGATTGCTCCATCTACTAAGCTATAAGCGCTTTTGGGCACAGATCTTGCAAGTTGTTCTGTGAGCCCCATTGACTTCATCGGGACTCCGTATGAGCACAGGGATGTCCCTGTCTAGAATAATTTATAAGATCAAGACCTCTGTATTTTTTTTCCTAGTACTCTTACTGTTTGAACAGTGTGTGGAGTGTTTGAGAAATGCAGTGAATGAAATGAAAAATACTGAAATGTTTCAAGAACAAAGCAGTCATGTTAGCTTGTAATACATATTGCCTGCATGTTTTATTTGCAAAACATGGAATGAAGTAACTTTGATTGCTAAGTGGATAGCTCTCAGTAGAGGAAACTTAAGCCCTAATAGTGCAAAGACTTGTGCCTATGTTTAATTTTAAGCATACTAGGAAACAGTTATTTCAGTGCAACTACTCAGGGTCAGAACCAAAAATTGCAACTACAACATACTTTTCAAAGCCAGGCTATAAACTAGACTATCTTGGTCTGCAGCTTCTATTAAAGAAATATCCTAAAATGTCTTAGCTTAAAAATAGGACTTGTTTTATTCTCAGTTAGGAAAAAATCTAAATTTTTAATTTAAAATATATATTTTCCAAAACAGCTTAAACTGGTATTTGAAGATTGCGAATATTTTTTATTTCCCTTCTCTCAGGCTTCTCCAAGTCTCAGCTCTCCAGATTCTAGGCTGTACATAAAACTGCTGGCTGCTTTCTCACACGTACCGAGAACAAACACGTCCCCACCATTCCCGAAGAGCTCATCTTCCCTCTCTAGTCAGTTAATTCTACTCCAGGGACTTCCTTCTGTCTAGCCCATGTAGCTTGTCTCTTTCTCCCTGCATGTAGTACCATCTTCTCTGTACCTTCCTACAGTTTTGCTACTGTAAGAGGCAGAGCCTTCTGCACTGCAGCTTCTCCCACTTGCAACAGCCTGCTCTCCACCTCATTTCAAATCAGAAAATATTTTTTCCTTGTCTATACCTCTTATTTTATCTGTCCATCTGCTATTATTTCTCACTATTACTGTATTGTTTAACTCAAAGTGGTTGAAGTTCAGTTGATATGAAAGGCACTAATGAATACTGTGCAGCTTTAATTTGTAAAGGGAGATGATAGCTTGATGATACTAAAGTGCAGTAACTCTTCAAATCATGGAAATTCTTTTTCTACAGTAGGAAATTATGGAAGATTATGAATGCTCCTAACAGAAGAAAGAAAACTCTGTTTAACCATCTATAAATGCTGCTTCAGGGAATGAAATCCCTCAAGCTATTAACCAGAAAATCTGGGAGACTAAAAATGCTGTTCACAGAACATTTTTGCAAAGATCAAGTCCCATGTGTGTGCCTGTGTATCTCCTCCTACCTTTGTAGCAAGAAGAAAAAAGAGAATGGTTATGAACAAGTTGACCAAGAAAGATACATGAACTTGGTCCGTTCTGTCACATCTTCCAAAGCCAGCCCTCAGACACCGGAAACATTGTTTGAAGAAGATAATCTGATATATGGACCAGTGAGTAAATTTAAGCCTCCAGTTAAGAATGTTGAAGCAAAAATTCCAAAAAACTGGGTCCCTCTGATAAACTCCAATAAGAGAGCTTTGCCTTCAAACAGTGACAGAAAGCACCTGCTGAAAATCAGTTTACAAAGGCACAAGATGCCCGGTGTGACGAGTGTTCTTCAGCAAACCATGCCTTTGGACCAGGCGTTCTACCTGAAGAGGTGGAAGCAGCGGATGATTCTGGAACTTGGAAAAGATGGTTTTGCAGAATATACTAAAAGTAAGTCTAACCAAAGTGCTTCTAAAAATAATGGGCCGTGCTCAATAGCATAGCTGCCGCATCTGGCCCTAGAAGACACACACTTTGCATATCCATATAGCAGCATCCATTTCAGAATCCCAAAGCACTTCACAAGAATGCCTGGTATTAATGGACCACATTTTGAGGCCTTCCCTGATTGCTTATTCAGGGATACTCCCATTGACTACAAGAACCACAGGGGTTGGACCAATAACCTAATAGTACTTAGTGGTAAAATGGGATTAAAATTTAGGAGTTCCTTGCTCCAACCCCCATTATTTTGGTAGTACTTGCTAGAATCTGCAACAGGTTGATACTTCCCACCTGATTTATGGAGTTTGACTAGCACTTCTACAGATAGAAAGATTTTTTTTTTAATGTTTGGGAATAAAGTGGCTCACTGCACTATATAACTGATTGTCTGAGGGTCATGGGACACCCAGAATTTTTGAATAACTGGAGATGACAGTTCTGGAGACTTTGATATTTGCATTCAGGGACCCAGACATGGAGTGCAAACTTCAAAGCCTGCTGGCCAGTTATCTGATTTTTAGACCACTTTCTGTCTCAACAGGTCTGAGGCTCTAAGAGTCTTTGGTCCTGCTGTGTGCTCCAAACCAACCAGCATTTGGGCAGCCACACGGCTTGCTTGATATACTGAAGTCCTTAACTTTATATGTGAATTCCAAGTTTTTCTGTGAAGTCCTAGTGCATATCAGGTCTTTAATTCATAAAGACTGTTAACTGATTTTCCCCATGGTCAGTGGGGCTAAGGCACCCTAGTCCTGCTGAAATGCCCAATCTTGGGGGTGCTGGCTAGCTCTTGTTATACCTAGAGCTTGGTTAATACTTTGAAACTTCTTACATAAATTTTTGCTCAACTGAAAAGCTGAATTTGCTATATTCACACTGCGTCTGTGTTCTTGAATATTTTCATGAACAAACATATTAGCAAGAATGTTCTACAGAAACAGCACATTTTAAGCAGCTATCATTCCTAACTCAAACCTTATCCTAAGAGTTATGTTCTGTCAGGTAGCAGATGCATCCAATTAAAACTAACCATCACAGCTTTGATATCAAATACAATGAACTGCTCAAAAGCATTCTACAGGCCAACACTGATTCATAGAAATTGTAAGGCAAATATGTTTGACTAAAGAATAAATCTGACTACATCGTCAATTGCTCCAGGACAATTCATGAACACAGAGGCTAATTTAGATTAATACCTTAAATAATTCCATTATTTGTTCCCTTCCTATACCCTTGAAGCTGTTTCAGCACCAAAGTGGGGCTGATTTTAGAGTCTCAACTATATAGTAGTTTTAAAAATACATATTTATCCCATATATGAGCATTGCTTATTAAGAAAGGGGTTTTAAAGATCTTTTTTCTGTCATCTTTCATAGACATCTTCCTTCAAGGAAAACTATTCCATGCAGCTTTGGAATCTGTCTTTTTATCTGAAGAGGTCCCGTCGAAGGAGCAGGAAAAAGATAGCACGGTCTCTGGCTACTTAGCCAGTGTGCAGCATGTCCTGAGAGACATCAGTGGAGTAAAAGCTCTTGAAAGTGCAGTTCATCATGAGACTCTTCACTATTCAGGGCTTGTAGATTGTGTGGCTGAGTATCGGTGAGATGCTGGTTCTCCTGTTATATCCCACTGTGTTTTATATGACTTTGGTGACCAAACAGCTGGCTTGTGGGCCAGATCTGACCTATTTGATGTTATGTGGCTAAGATGGTAGGACACGTCGCATAGCAGCTGGGAGGTTGAGTGGACTGGGAGAGGAAGCCAGAGAGACTGCAAAGCTGAAGAGGCATCAAAGCAGCAGCACCAGGGATGGAACAGGGGAGGTCAGGCAGGTTGAGGATGAGAAATAGGGATTGGAGGAGAGGAACAGGGGAGATCACACAGATTGCCCTGCTAACAGCAGTGCTGCTATTCTTTTAGCGAGCCATCTCTGCACAGCAATGGAGTGGCACATTTTCACGAAAGGGCTAAGTGAACCAAAGTGGTGTCATTTAGAACTGCCACTGGTATTTGTACTTATATTAGTCCCTGGATCTAATCCAGCCTGTGCAGAAGGAGTTCATAAGTCAGGCTGGCACCAGCAACGTGATAATAACAAATGACACCTCATCAGCAGGAAACAGGAGAAATAGAGTAAAGTGTTTGACTTATGTGTCTGACGTCACATTTTTTTCATTAGCACGTAGTTTAACTAAAATACTCCTCTTTTGCTTGGTTTTACAGAGGCCAGTTATGTGTGATTGACTGGAAGACTTCAGAGAAATCAAAGCCGTATCTCCGGAACACATTTGACAACCCACTACAGGTTGCAGCATATACCGGAGCCATAAACCATGATGCTAATTATGACTTCCAGGTCAGTAGGCCTACTACCTGCTGAGACAAGCAGCAGTGCTCACATCAACTTCATTTTCCCCACTCACGTCCTCTAGTCACCCCCATCCAATATAGAACTGCAGCTAGCATTAACACACTTGCACCTGTCCCAGCCTAAGTTAATTCCACCATCATTGCTGCTCCTGCTGCCTCCCTTGGTCAGCAGTATGTTGTCAGTGTACTCAAGGGACTTTCCACTCATCAGGCCCTTAGCAAATGGCACAACTATTGAGAAGTGCTGAGCTCCCAAATCTCCAGCTGAACTCAGTGGGAACTACAGGTGCACAGCCCTACGGAAAGTCAAACCCTAACGCAGCAAGCCAGTTTACAGTGAGAACATAGCACGTGGCAACACACAGTGGGGGAGAAGAAGCATCCAGCTCCATGCTGCTTTGTGTGAACATGGCATGTGAAAGGGGAGGAGAGGAATCAAACTTGAGATCAGGCAGACAAGGAAATGAGCTAGCAACAAGCACCCCTCATTGCCTCCTAGAAGAGTGCCTTACTCCACTGGCAATTGAATGGATGTGGTTAAATGCCCTCCTTAAACCATCCGGGAACATTACTCCATTCCTTGGCGGTGAAGGGAAGTGGTGCCCGTTACTCAACAGCTGAGGAAGGGACATGTGTTTATAGACTCCAAAGAGGGTCGGCTTGGCCTGAAGGATGGCAGTTCCTGATTTGGAGAGGGAAGATTAAAGCAGGAGAAAATGACAGGATACCCAAGGCCCTGTTAAGGACTTTTTAGGAAAGGAAAGAAACAGATCAGTTAAGCTGAAGACTTGTATAATGCTATGGCAGGATCATTTCATTGAGAAATATAGGAAGTAGCTACATGGTTCTGTTCCTTTTTTTTTTTTTTTTAGTGGCTGTGTTAGGCCAATGATATCACTTTATTCTTCACTGTTAACTTTTTATGTTGTTTTATTTGACAAGTCTGATAGTTAGTGGAACATGCAGAAGGAACCATTTCCTTACAGCCTGATTTGCTGAATGGCATGGGCCTGAATCTGTACTGACACAAGCAAAAATCTACTCAAAGTCCATGGGAATTTTGTCAGTGTCCAGAACACAGGATTAGACCCTTAAGGCCTGATATGTAGGATTGCTGAGCACCTACAACTCCAAGTCATTGGGCACTTCCATACCTTGGAAAACAAGGCTCCTAGTGCTTCATTGTGAATAACATTGCTTATTAAAGTTAGTGGTTTTTATTTTAGCTTTACATTGATCTACGTGGTGAAAATGCAGTTTAATCTTGGGAATAGTCTACTGAACCTGCCTGTTGATATTGAACAACTGATGTTATGCTTTTCATTGCAGGTTAATTGTGGACTTATTGTGGTTTCTTATAAAGATGGTTCCCCTGCACATCCACATTTCATGGACTCAGATCTGTGCTCTCAGTATTGGAACAAATGGCTCCTGCGCCTTGAAGAATACACAGAGAAGGAAAAAAACAATAATTCAATTGAGACAAGTTAGAGGGGTATGATCTGAGCACAGAAGTGAAGCAGGAAGTCTTGAGTTTTAATATAGTCTCCGATACTGACCCTCTTTGACCTTGGGCAAATCACTTAATATCTCTGCCTCAGTGTCCATTTGAAAATTGGGTCTAATACTTGCCTACTTCACAGGGGTACAAAGAGGATTTAATGGGCCAACTTAAATTGGGCTAATATTTACATTTTGCAGCAAGCTTTTATAAAACCTGAAATCAATAGAAATGTTCTCACAATTAAAGAAAAAAATCCAGTTAAAAGTTTATGTAAGCAAACTATCACACTCTTGCAGTGTTTGAAACCTAACCCTTGAACTGAGAACATGAAAGTGAAATTGACTCTGAACCAAAGCAAAACTTGCATTGTCAGAGCTGAGTGAAGTGCAAACAATAAAAGCATAGGTAGTGACAAGTAGACTTAATTTTAAACATTTCAGCTCTTGCTAATCTCTCATCTGTTTACAATGTATGATTTTTATGTTGACAGTGTCCCTATGAAGGCAGAAAAACTACAAGTGCTAAGAATTCTAATTAAACCTTCATTAAGCAATCACTCAGGATGTTAAGACAAGTTGGTTGCTTTAGTAAACATGGCCCACAAAAGAGGAGCAGAAATATAATTTGCATAGCTGAAGACTACCCCTAAGAACCACATAAAACAAGAGGTTGCCCTAACAAGAGGGAGCTCTCCTACAGGTTTCTCTGCCTTCGTATAAAGCTGCGTCTCTCACATAGAGCAAAGTGAGAATGAAACTGAGGCTTTGTATCTTAGCCCCCAATTGGGCAATAAGTCCCATGCAAAACACAGCCCCACTGATTTCACTGGGGTGTTGCATAGACGAAGGGGGCTCACCCATGCAGAGCTAATTGCAGGATCAGAACCTGGGGCGCGGGGGAAGAGATGTATAGTGATGCCCGAATATTTTTCAGAAACCTTAGTCTGTGGTTTTGAAATTTAAGAACTGACGATTTAAGAACTGAAAGCTGATGCTAGTTATAAAATAAATAAGTAAAAACGGCAACCATATCCCTCACGGACTAGAAAGGTATCTTGCTTTCTGTTAATACGTTAAGTCGACTAAATAAGTTTATTGATTAATAATTAGTCCTAAAATACAGGAGTCACTTTTGAGACTCATTTCATAAAAACGAGTTTGTAAGAAGGGAGAGTAACAAGATAGTGTTGTAAATGTTGAATAAACACTATGGGGTGGTTCTTAGGTGGTGTTGCTTTGTGTATGTGTCAGCTTTTCTCATTTGTTTCATTCCTTTGAATCATACACTTGAGCTTTTCTTGTCATCACTCAGAATTACGTATTTAAGTACAGCTAATCCATAATTTTAAAGACTACCAACCAGACAGTACCCAAAAAGGACTGAACAGGTTTGCTTTTGAACAGAAAAAGGGCCATGCTGGGTCAGACTCATAGTCCATATAGCCCAACAGTTCTCACAGTGGGTTGGGACCCCAAAATGGGTCACGACCCTTTTTTAATGGGGTTGCCAGGGCTGGCATTCGCCTTGCTGGGGCTTGGCACTGAAGCTGAAACCTGACACCCAGGGCCAAAGCCCAGGGTCTTCAGGTTATAGGCTCCCTGCCTGAGACTGAAGCCCTTGGGATCTGGATTTGGCCCCCCCACCCAGGGTGGTGGGGCTTGGGTGAGCCTAGGCTTCTGTCTCCCCTCTGGGGGTTGTGTAGTAAATTTTGTTGTCAGAAGGGGGTCACGTTACAATGAAGTTTGAGAACCCCTGATGTAGTCCAATATCCTGTCTTCCAGCACTGACCAATGCCAGACACTTCAGAGCAAATTAACAGGACAATTATCAAGTGATCCATCCCCTTATTTTGTAATGCGTAACTGATCCATGAGAGGACCTTCCTCCTTATCCTATGACTGCTTACTTTGCTTAAGAGATTTTGGTGTGGGATCTTGTCAAAGGTGTTCTGAAAGTCCTAGTACCCAATGTCAACCAGATCACTCTTGTTGACGCCCTTAAAGAATTCTAATAGATTGGTGAGGCATGATTTTCCCTTATCAAAGCCATGTTCATCTAGCTGTCTGATAATTCTGTTCTTCACTATAGCTTCAACCACTGTGCCTAGTACAGGCTGTTAAGACTAACTTCAGTAAGTGCCAAGATCACGTCCAGAGCCTTTTTTTTAAAATCAGTGTTACGTTACCTGTCCTCCAGGCATCTGGTATAGAGACTGATTTAAACAAGAGGTTTCATACCATAGCTGGTTGTTTTTCAGTTTCATATTTGAGTTCCTTCAGAACTTTTGGGTGAATCTGGTCCTGGTGACTTACTACTGTTTAATTTATCCATTTGTTCCAAAACCACCTTTAATGACACCTCAATCTGGGACAGTTGATAGGAGCTGGAACTACGGGTACTACCGCACCCCCTCACTTGAAGTGGTTTCCATCATATACAGGGTTTACAGTTTGATTCAACAGCTCTCAGCACCCCCACTATGAAACCTGTTCCAGCACCCCTGGGACCCTTCCTCAGATTTGTCACCTAAAAAGAATGGCTCAAGTGTGGGAATCTCCCTCGCATCCTCTGTGGTGAAGACCGATCCAAAGAATTCATTTAGGTGCTGTTCAACAGCATTGTCTTCGAGTGCTCCTTTAGCACTTTGATTGTCCAGTAGCCCCACTGACTGTTTGGCAGTCTTCCTGCTTCTGATGTACTTTCAAAAATGTTTTGCTGTTTTTATGTCTTGCTCGTTGCTCTTCAGATTCTTTTTTGTCCTGACTTCTATACTTGACTTGCCAGAGTTTGTTTCTTTCTAGTTTCCTCAATAGGACTTCACTTCCAGTTTGTAAAGGATGCCTTTTTGCCTCTAACCACCTCTTTTACTCTGCTGTATAGCCATTCTGGCATATTTTTGGACCTCTTACTGTTTGTTTGTTTGTTTTTTTTGGGGGGGGGGAGGGAGGATATATTTAATTTGGGCCTCTATTATGGTGTTTCCATGCAGGCGTTTCACACTTGGCACTGTTCCTTTTAATTTATGCTTAATTAGCTTCCTCGTTTTTGTGTAATTCTCCTTTTTAAAGTTAAATGCTACTGTGGTTGGTTTCTTTGGTATTCCCTCCCCCCCTTACAAGGATGTTAAATTGAATTGCATTATGGGCGCGATCAGCAAGTGGTTCAGCTATATTCACCTCTTGGCCCAAATCCTTAGAGCCCTGTGCGGATACAAAATTTCTGTCTACATGTGATCCGTAAACATGGTCCATGGGTATAAATCATATAGCTGCAGATTTGCAGGGCTCTAATCTAAAATTTGGATCCGCATCCATCCGCAATCTGCCAACATGGTCTACAGCTATCCACATCCACAGCTATAAAGCGGATATCCACATATTTGCGGGGTGCTACAGATCCTGTGCTCCACAAAATCAGGAATTGCCTCTCCCCTAGTGGGTTCCATAACTAGCTGCTCCAAGAAGCAGTCATTTAAATGCTGCACAGAAATTTTCTCTCTGCTTCCTCTCCTGTGGTGACATGTATCAGTCAATGAGGGGATAGTTGAAATCCCTCTTTATCACTGGGTTTTCTGTTTGTGTAGCTTCTCTAATCGCCTTGAGCATTTAACTGTCACCATCCTGCTGAAATGGGTCAGTAGTATATTCATAGTGCTATATTCTATTATTGAAGCATGGACTTTCTATCCACAGAGATTGTTTATTCAAGCAAGTTGGATAAGCTTCTAGCTGTAAATAGAAAGCTAGACTTGAATTTGCAGCTCATGCAGAGCACACAGCAGTGTGGAAAACAATACAGTGAAACTCCATATCCGTTATTATGGCACTTCCTTGTTCACATCTTGCCTGTGAATTGTGTGTTTACATAAGAGCTAATTAGATTCATAACTAAAAGGACAACTGTGACACAGATGCGCATTTGTGGTTCACTGCTTTGTGTCAGCAGCTCTTCTCAGGCCTGACATACTCACTGCACCTAACACTTGTCATAAGCTATATCTAAATGAAAAAAGAAAAGGAGTACTTTTGTCACCTTAGTCTCCAAGGTGCCACAAGTATTCCTTTTCCTTTTGTGGATACAGACTAACACGGCTGCTACTCTGAAATATATCTAAATGGTATCTCATTAGATATTAGTAAACTAATAACTCACTGATAGTTAACGTTCTTGCATGATACGTGTACAGGGTGTGTACAAAGAATTATGAATATGTGCTAGAATTATTTCTTAAAATGTGTTTGGCAAGCAGTGCATAAACCCAATCTGTCCTAGACAAAGGAATGTGTATTTGCCTGTCAGGCAGAGACAACAAAGATCTAATTACATAAAAGGTAACAAAGCTGTCAAGCAGGGGCAAAGATAGCTTGACATCTGCATCCCAGCAAGAAAGAGAAACCTTATCTGGACTATAAAGACAGAGGATCTAAACCTCAAATGAGAAGTAATTCAAACAACTGATTGTATACATTACTGTATTATAAAAGTGTGTCCACTCAGCATGCTGTGACCACAAACAATAGAGGCCCTTTTTACATACAGATCAGCAGGGGGATGGGAAGTCCACAGAAAGGGAAGAACTCCATGAGGTCAGCCTGAGTCAGGGGACAAAACAATAAGTTTGGGAAGATGTATGGAGAAGCCATCTTGGCACCTATCACTGGACAGACACAAGGGAACAGAGCTCTGGCAAGTGAAGAAAGGAGTTCCTTCGACCAAGGGGCTCAAAGTCTCTGGGACTGGAAGATGGGGAAGAACCTTGAACAAAGACTGTAGCTTGTTAAGTTAGGTCTTAGCCATTAGAATGTGTATTTTTACTTTTGTTTGCAACCCTTTCTAACTTTCTTGCTTCTACTTGGTGTCACAACCTATGTCGTGTTATTTTGTTTTATTTTCACAACACACCAACTCTGAGCTGTGCTTGAAGGGAAGGGAGCATTTGCCCCAGCCCCAATAAGCTGTAATGTGCTTTTGTCTCTTTAAAAGAGACAACAAATGTTATTGGCACTCTGCATGTTCTACGGAAGGGCTGCGACTCTTCAGGGCTGACAACACGGGAAATTCAGGACTGGCAGCGTGTTGGGATCATCTTGCCAGGCGTAACCAGAGTGGGGCCAGGGGTAACAAGCAGGCTGCTGGAATCAGAAATGCTGAATTAGAGCTAACCCACAGACACTCAGACCAGGCTTGTATGCTGCCTGGGAGCATCTAGACAAGAGCAGAGCCTTTTGCGGGTTACAGGACAGGCAATGATACGACCCCTCTGGACTGCACTCCGGAATGTGACCTTAACATTCCGGACAGGCCTAAAAGCCATATTTAGATAGCTGAGCCGATGACTAGTCAGGGCTGCCATAGTTATGCTACCTGTTATGCAGGGATGTCCCACAAGTCAGAATTGCAGTGTTTAGGTGGGTGGTTTCAAGTGCATTACTCGATGGGCAATATTTTGTGGAAGGGTGAACCTGTATATAGCAAAGGGATGGCACAACCGAAGAACATCTAAACTAGGAAATGAGAGGAAAGCCCCAGGCGCGAAGCTGCAGTCAGGTTGGATCATCTATGTTGCAAATGCCTCAAAAGTCAGGAGAATGGCTACTAGGAAAGAGAGCGCCGAGCGTTCTAACGACAGCTGCACAAGGTTAGAATGCTGAAATTGTTTAATGTAGGATATGACACAGCCGCTAGATGTCTGCGTGCAGTATGGAGTTCCACTCTGGAGGTGGCCCAGAGGACACAAAGCTGGAACAAGGGCTGTGGGTAAGCCTGTTTGCATCTGGCTGCAGTTGATTTATTTACTAAAACACCTGTTTAAAGAGGAGAGGCGGAATCACCTCTCAACTGATAAACTAAACCGTAATAAGTCAACAGGACTGGATGGTATTCACCCAAGAGTTCTGAAGGAACTCAAATATGAAATTGCAGGACTACTAACTGTAGTCTGTAACCTATCATTTAAATGAGCTTCTGTACCAAATGACTGGAGGATTTTTGTGGGGCCAGTTTTTAAAAAGGGCTCCAGAGATTGATTCTGGCAATTACAGGCTGGTAAACCTGACTTCCGTACCAGGCAAATTGGATGGACAGGGATGGTGTCCCTAGCCTCTGTTTGCCAGAACCTGGGAATGGGCGATGGGATGGATCACTTGATGATTACCTGTTCTGTTCATTCCCTCTGGGACCCCTGGCATTGGCCACTGCCGGAAGACAGGATACTGGGATAGCTGAACCTTTTGTCTGACCCAGTGTGGCCGTTCTTAAGACCGTTTCTAACGCCATATTTAGCGTCTGATGCTGCACCACTGAAGTCAAAAGACGCATGAAGAGCACTACACCAAAGTGGTCAGTAGGGTGGCAGGAAAGGTTATTCAGGACTTTTCCAGGTCTAGTCACTTAGGCCTGGTCTACTCAGGCTTTTTTTATTTTATTTTGTAAACACCACAACTATACTGGTCACTTTTTCCATTAGTAAAATGCTTATACCAATACAACCCTAGCCTGGATGTCGTTATACTAGGTGTGACAAAGTTCCTGCTCTGCCTTGGTGGGTCTTGCGCTTATTGGCGGATTTGCTCGCCTTGGAGCTTCACGGCAGCCCTCAGCTTGGCCGTTTTTCTGAACCCACAGTCCAGGTCGACTCCTCCTGTGTCTGACCAGGAGTTGGGAGGATTTGGGGGGAACCCGGGCCCGCCCTCTACTCCAGGTTCCAGCCCAGGGCCCTGTGGAATGCAGCTGTCTAGAGTGCCTCCTGGAACAGCTGTGCGACAGCTACAACTCCCTGGCCTACTTCCCCACGGCCTCCACTCAACGCCTTCTTTATCCTCACCACAGGATCTTCCTCCTGGTGTCTGATAATGCTTGTACACCTCAGTCCTCAAACAGTCCACATTCTCACTCTCAGCTCCTCACACGCACACCACAAACTGAAGTGAGCTCCTTTTTAAAACCCAGGTGCCCTGATTAGCCTGCCTTAATTGATTCTAGCAGCTTCTTGATTGGCTGCCGGTGTCCTAATCAGCCTGTCTTAATTGTCTCCAGAAGGTTCCTGATTGTTCTGAAACCTTCCCTGTTACCTTATCCAGGGAAAAGGGACCTACTTAGCCTGCTCTTCTGCTGCTGTCCTCTGGTCTGGGCTTTCCTTGCTTTTTGCCCCTGCTTTCGGCTTCCCCCCCGACCGAGCCAGACGCTTTCCCCCTTTCTTTTCTTTTTGTTGTTTTTTTTTTTTTCTTTCTCTGCTGTTGCTAGAGTGCTGGCTGGCTGTTAGCCCCCCCCACCTGCCCTCGGACGCTGCTGCCGCTCGTGCTGAAACCCCCCCCCCCCGACCGAGAGGGGGGGGGGCCTGCCGGCCCACTTCCCCAGAAGGGGGGAGTGGAAGGACCCAGCCCCCAGACCCAGCCGCTTGCTGTTTGTCTGCGAACCCATCTCCGGTCGAGAGGACTCTGATCACTTGCTCCGGCATTTCTGAAATGCAAAAAAGAAAGCCCAAAACAGACAGAGAAACAGCTGTCCACCGGAGGAACACCGCCTGGGGAATTTACAAATCGCCGTGGAGGGGGCCTAAGACTGAGTAACTTTCAAACTGTGCTCTTGTGTGAGGGGAGGCCTTGACTGTGTCTTAACTGTATTTGTAGGGACACAGGGGGTGTGGCACGGAGCTGCCCCCCGATCCATCTGTGTCCTCCCAACCCCCACACTACGATCTTTACCCCCCCACTCCACCATCTTTGCTGGCTGTCCAACATCTGCCTCTGGACCCAGCTGCTCGCCCTGACTCCACCGCGTGGCCCAGAAGCACCAGCCAATCAAATAGGACTCTCTGGACAAGCGTACGGTGGTTCATGTGCCCCCCCCCCGAATTGTCCACCCCACAGCTTGTCCCTTTCTATCTGACCCAACTCCTGTTAATCACCTGTCACCGCCCCCGCTGGGGCATCGGCAATGAAGAGCACCGAGGTGAACTCCACCGCTGCCATGCCCATTGCCTCCCCAGACTCTAGGGAAGCCCCCCCAGCCGGCGGGAAAGGCCAGGGCAAGAAGAAGGGGAAGGGCCCCGCTAAAACTACCGGGCCCTCCATGGCAGGGGCCACCCCCACTGCTGCGGCCCCACCACCGACCACAGCGTCCTCCCCCACTGCCCCCTCCACCAGCTCTGCGGATGTCCCTCCCTCAGCCCCCAGGATGTATGCCCGGGCAGCGGCAGCCCCCCCGCCTGCCGCCTCGTCATCTCTCCTGCCCACCACCTCCGCCATCATCAATAGCGGCCAGGGCCCCTTTCCCACCATGACAAAGAAGCACGGTGTCTGATGCCCCCTGGTGCCTGCCTCACCCACGTGGAGACCTACGTGCGGGCGTTGGCGAGGGTGGTGGGGCCCTCGGCCATTGTGGCGGCCTCCAAAATGTACGGGAAGGTCGTTTTCTTCTTAGCATCGGAGGCTGCCGCCCAGGAAGCGGTGGAGAGGGGCCTGGCAGTGGCGGGGGGAGGGGGTGTTTGTCCCCCTAGAGCCGCTAGAGTACCTGGGCGTCCGCCTGGTCCTGACCTCTGTCCCTCCTTTTCTCCCCAATGCTGCCCTGCTACCCGCCCTTTCCACCCTGGGGAAACCTGTTTCTGTTATCAGCCCTCTCCCGTGGGGCTGCAAGGACCCCACCCTCCGTCACATTTTTTCCTTCTGCTGCCAAGTGCAACTTTTACTGCCGTCGGCGGTGCGTGACCGAGTGGCACTCGAAGGGTCCTTCCTAGTCCCCCACGAGGGGGCCCGTTACCGGGTGTGCTTTTCCAAGGGGGAGGCCCGGTGCTACCTCTGCCGGGCGTCAGGGCATGTCCGGAGGGACTGCCCCTTAGCCCGGCAAAGAGGGGCACCTGGGATCCCCGAGACCTGGCAGGACATCGGCTCCGTCATTGCCGACACCCCTGGCCACCCGGTACCCGAACCCACCCCCCCTCCTCTTCGGACCACCGCTACTCCCGCTCAAGCCCAAGAGGCACCTCCCCTACTACGCCCAGACAAGCGAGAGAGCCCCGCCCTCGCTGCTGACAATCTATCGGGGCCTATGGAGGAGGGTGTGGCAGAGATACCACCAGGCATGGGAGAGAGCCTGCCCCAGGGAGAATCCTCCCTCCCTTATGCTGCCCCACCGTTCCCCCCCCCAAGTCCCTGAGCCATCGCCTTTACCCCCTGACACGACCCCTGCTACCCAGCCCCCAGATGATGCCATGGAGGCTGGGCCCTAGTCCAGGGGAAGCGAGGCAAGCGGAAGGCTCGAGCTCCGCCTCATCCACCCGAGGCGGAGGCCCCCCGGAAGACCAGGAAGGGGGGCACCAATGCCAAACCTTCCGCTTTGCCCACAAGTGCTTCCCATCCGGGACAAGTGTGTCAGCCGGGAAAGACATGGCAGCACCGGAGGGTAGTGTCTCCCCTCCACGGGAGACCCTCCCCTCCAAGACCCTCGAGGAAGTCCCTTCTGTCCTGATGCTACCCAAAGCCCCCGTGAACCCTGAGGCAACCGTCGTGGCGGGTGCCGGAGGGGAGAACCCCGGGGCGGTGGAAAGTGTCCTCTCTTCCATGTTCGAGGAGATCAAGGCCTTAGATCTGACCCCGGTCGCCCAGGGGGAGGATGACCTTTTGCCAGCAAATCTCGATCTGGGCGACCTCACTCCACCCCTCTTTTCCCCATGCTCCCTCCCCCAACTGCTGTTTCTGCTCCCACCTCTGAGGAGCCCCTGGACTCCTCCATCGACCCGGCCGCTGATGGCACCCTGCTGACGACCACCGAGCCTGCTCAGGTGACAGCCGGCGCCACGCGGCCAGGGCACAAGTCGCCAGGGGCACCCCCCATTGGTGCGGAGCAATTGACTTCCTTCCCGGGCGGGGGCCCTACAGAAGATAATCCACCTCCTGATCCTGTGGCCACTAAATCCACCACAGAACGCGCGCCCAGTGTCACTGAGAGCTCCCTCCCCACCCCCTTAACCCTTGAGCCTGATTGGGAGGTGCCACCATCCAGCTGCTTGCCTCCCGAAACCCAGAACCTCGCCTCTGCCCCTGCCCCTGCCCCTGCCCCTGCCCCTACCCCTATCCAATTTACCTCCTGCAATATCATTGCTGCCCCCGAGGCTGTCTCCTTCCCTTTCCCAACTGATGACCCCCAGGGAGCGGCCTTTGTGTTTTCCTGCCCCGACCCATTAGGAGCTGCTATATTCCCTCCACCGTCCCCTATCGCCCCAGAGCTTGAGGCGGGCCTAGAAGCTCCAGCCCATCAGGCACCCCGTCGGGGGTCCACACCCTGCTTGTCTGTTTTAGTGGACCACAGGGCTGCACCAAGGGCCCCGCCGGGGAACAACCGGGAAACTGTAACCACACCCCCCCATGAGCTGCGAGGAGAGCTGCGGAAGTTTTTAGAGGATATCCGTGGCTCCCGCAACAAGGTACAACTTGCTCTCCAGCGATGGGGGGACTTTTCTCAAATCCTCCGGGCCACAAGGGCCCTCATGGGGGAAAGTAAAGGGACGGGGAAGCAGGAAGCAGGTCCGCGTCTTCCGTGAACAATTACCTACGGGATGGGTCATGGACTGCTGCGCGGCCCGCTGGGAGATGCGAGCGTCCCTGCCAGTGAGGACCCCCCCAACCCTCCCCATGACACCTCTCACCATCGCAACCATCGCACCAGGGTTGTAGGTTGGCTCTCTGCAGGTCCCAGGTGCTCTCCTTCCTTCGGGAGGGAGGGTACTCTGTGGTTTTCCTGCAGGAGACCCATACGGACCCAACTGCCGAAGACAGTTGACGGCTGGAGTAGGGGGACTGGGTCTACTTTAGCCATGCTATGCTTTGACAGGCTGGAGTGGCGACCCTGTTCTCCCCTGACCTATGGCCCGAGGTGCTAGGGGTCGCCGAGGCCGTGCCGGGTCGCCTGCTGCCTCTCCAGGTCTGTATGGAGGGGCTCGTGGTTAGCCTCGTTATCGTCTATGCCCCAACATCGGGCCCGGAGCAGCTGCAATTCTACCAGCAGGCGTCCACCTTCCTCGGCACCTTAGATTCTCACGAGTGCCTGGTCCTGGGAGGGGACTTTAATAGCACCCTCGAGGAGCGAGACCGCTCGGGGACCGAGCAGAGCCCGGCCACCATGGACACCCTCCAGGAGATAGTCGAACATCACTCCCTAGAGGACATCTGGCGCGACCACCACCCGGATGACACTTCCACGTTCACCTTTGTCCGGGTGGAAGCCCATCGGTCGAGCCACTCCCGGTTGGACCGCATTTATTTATCACGCTTCCATCTCTCACAAGCCCACTCCTCCAGCATTCGGCTAGCCCCATTTTCTGACTATCATCTAGCCACCGTGACAGGCTCCCTCTGTGCGGAGAGGCCAGGGCCGGCCTACTGGCATTTTAACAACAGCCTGTTGGAGGATGAGGGCTTCGTGACATCCTTCCGGGAATTCTGGCTGGCCTGGCGAGGGCAGCGGCGTGCCTTTCCCTCGGCGCCGCGATGGTGGGACCTGGGGAAGGTGCGCGCCAGGCTTTTCTGCTGCGACTACACCCATGGCACCAGCCGATGGAGAAATGCGGCGATAGAGCAGTTGGAACGGGAGGTCTTAGAGCTGGAGAGGCGTCTGGCCACCAGCCCCGAGGACCCGCTCCTCTGCGGAGTGTGCCGGGAGAAGCGAGAGGAGCTCCGGGCCCTCGAGGACCATCGGGCCTGGGGCGCCTTTGTTCGATCCCGCATCCGCCTCCTTCAGGAGATGGATCACGGCTCCCGCTTCTTCTATGCCCTGGAGAAAACGAGGGGGGCCAAGAAACACGTCACCTGCCTCCTGGCAGAAGATGGCACCCCTCTCATGGAACCGGCGGAGATGTGCAGGAGGGGCCCGAGCCTTCTACGCAAGTCTTTTCTCCCCGGATCCAACCGACCCTGGCGCTCGCAGAGTGCTCTGGGAGGAGCTCCCTACAGTCAGCGCGAGTGACCGAGACCGGCTAGAGTTGCCTCTCACTCTGGCCGAGTTCTCGGAAGCCCTCCATCGTATGCCCACTAATAAGGCTCCAGGCATGGACGGGCTGACTGTGGAGTTCTACCGCGTGTTTTGGGACGTCCTCGGCCCAGACCTAGTCACCGTCTGGGCCGAGTCTCTGCAGAGCGGGGTCCTCCCTCTTTCGTGCAGGCGAGCCATGCTCGCCTTACTGCCGAAGAAGGGGGACCTCCGCGATTTACGAAATTGGCGTCCCGTCTCACTCCTCAGCACGGACTACAAAATCATAGCGAAAGCAATCTCGCTGCAGCTAGGGCGGACGTGATCCACCCAGACCAGACCTACACCGTCCCGGACCGCAGTATCTTTGATAACCTATTTCTGGTTCTATTTCCTAGTTCGGGACCTTTTGGAACTCGGGTGTCGAGACGGTCTGTCGTTCACCCTCCTGTCCCTAGATCAGGAGAAGGCATTCGATAGGGTGGACCACAGGTACCTCCTGAACACTCTGCGAGCGTTTGGCTTCGGACCCCAGTTTGTGGGTTTTCTCCGGGTGCTGTACGCCTCCGCAGAGTGTCTGGTTAAGCTCAACTGGACCCTGACCGAACCGGTCAGCTTCGGGCGAGGAGTACAGCAGGGGTGCCCCCTCTCGGGCCAGCTGTACACTCTGGCGATCGAGCCCTTCCTCTGCTTCCTCCGCAGGAGGTTGACAGGGTTGGTGCTGCGGGAGCCGGAGCTGCGGCTGGTCTTGTTGGCGTATGCTGATGACGTGCTCCTCGTGGTCCAGGACTCAGGCGACTTGGCACGGGTGGAGGCTTGCCAGGCCATCTATTCGGCAGCCTCCTCCGCCTGGGTCAACTGGGTCAAGAGCTCTGGCTTGGAGGTAGGGGACTGGCGGCAGGCGAGCTCCCTCCCACCCGCGCTTCAGACCATCCGGTGGAGCGCGGGTCCGCTGGTCTACCTCAGCGTTTACCTTTCTGCCACGTATCCCTCTCCACCGGAGAACTGGGAAAATTTAGAGGGCGGGGTGATAGAGCAGCTCCGGAAATGGACGGGACTACTCCGATGTCTCTCCCTTCGTGGGAGAGCGCTGGTGCTTAATCAACTAGTCCTGTCCAAGCTCTGGTACCGGCTCAACACCCTGGTCCCAGCCCCTGGTTTCCTGACCAACCTCCGGACATCGATTCTGGGGTTCTTTTGGTCAGGAATGCACTGGGCCCCTCTAGGGGTTCTTCATCTACCCATGAAGGGAGGAGGACAGGGCCTGAAGTGTCTGCACACTCAGGTCTGCGTCTTCCGCCTCCAGGCCCTACAGAGGCTCCTTTATAGTGCAGGCAGTTCGGCGTGGAGCATACTGGCACACGCCATCCTGTGCCGCATCCGAGGGCTCCGATATGACTGGCAGCTCTTTTATCTCTGTCCGGAAGGTCTTCCGTGAGACCTCTCCGGGCTGCCAGTCTTCTACCAGGACCTCCTCCGGACTTGGAAACGGTTTTTAATGACCAGGTCCGTGGCGGCCACCGAGGGGGCAGATCTCCTTGCGGAGCCCCTGCTACACAACCCCCAGCTCTGCGTGCAGGTGGCAGAGTCCTCCTTGGTGCGCCAGAGCTTGATCCTGGCAGAAGTCACGAGAGTCGGAGACCTCCTGGACTACGACCGGGGAGACTGGCTGGATCCCCTGACGCTCGCTCGGCGCACGGGGCTCTCCAGACCTCGTACCCCCCGGCGCGTACTTCAGGAGGTGAAGGCCGCTTTGCCGCCTGCTGCTAGAGTTTACCTCGATCGGATCCTGCTCAAGGGCACGCCCCGCCAACCCTCTACCCCAGGCCCGCCGGACCTTTTAATTGGACCCCTGCCCCGTAGACCCAATCGACCCCCTCACCCCTTTACAGTGAGCCGGCTGCATGAACTGCAGCCGGTACGCTTCCAAACCGCGCCAAGGAAACACCTATACACATTCGTGCTCCACACCCTTCACGCCCTCACCCTAGTGTCCCGCCCCGACACAAAGTGTCGAGACCTTCTGCCACCTTTGGAGGGTGAGCAGCCCCGGGGGGCCAGCCTATATTCCACCTTGGTTCTGAGGCCCGTTGGGGACATCAGTTGGCGGCTCCTTCACGGAGCTGTGAGCAGGGGCACGTACTTGGCGCGGTTCACCCCCATCCCAGATACTTGTCCCTTTTGCGGTGTGTGGGAAACCCTGGCACACGTATATTTGGAGTGCGCCAGGCTGCAGCCCCTGTTCCAGCTCCTCTCAAATCTTTTATTACGTTTTTGGTTGCATTTTTCCCCTCACCTTTTTATTTATGCACTCCCCGTCCGTGGCCTCACAAAGTCGCGGGATCTCCTAGTTAACCTCCTCCTGGCCCTGGCTAAAATGGCCATTTATAAAACCAGAGAGAGGAGGTTGGCCGATGGAGTTTCCTGTGACTGTGGGGCCATTTTCCGATCCTTGGTCCGTTCACGTATCCGGGCGGAGTTCCTCTTGGCGGCGTCCACCGACTCCCTTGATGCTTTTGAGGAGCGGTGGGTGCTGTCCGAGGCTCTCTGCTCGGTGTCCCCGTCCGGCTCCCTTTGTTTTGACCCTTTGATTGGGGGAGAGAGTAAGGGACCCCAGCCCCAGCCATTGCTGCTGTGGGCACCACCACCTTAGAGGGGTCCTTTCACACGTGGGTGCTTTCAGAGGAGGGAATTGTCCACCCAGGTTGTCCGGGTTGTCCACCCCACAGCCTGCCCCTTTTGTTGGGTGCTTTCAGAGGAGGGAATTGTTGGTGACACTCGGGCGTGACGCCAGGTAACTCGAGGGGGTGGCAGACCTTGAGAGTCGATGAAGCCCCCTTGCTCTGGACCACCAGGTAACTCGGAAGGTTGGAAAACCCCGAGAGTCGAGGAAGCCCCCCACTCTGGGCCCAGGCAAGCTTGAACACTTCCCTCCCCTGAAGCTAATGAGAAAACAATTGTGATTGATTGCTGTGTTACACATTGCATATGCTGTTGTTTTGTTTTGTAAATGTGTTATGCAAATAAAAAAATACCTTTTTTGCTTCAAAAAAAAAAAAATTACTCTCCTATAGCCATCTGGCCTGACCCTGTCACATAGTATAAAGATGCCATCTACTGATAAAGCTTATTCCTCTTCCCATGCAAGAATAGGTATAGCAAAGCTTTATACCAGTAACATCATCAACCCAGAGGGCTGTACTGCCTTAGCTATACCAGAATAGTTTAAGGACTTGCATTTTCAAAGGAGTCTAGCAAGACAGTGAGGTTAAAGTGCAAATTTAAGCAATTACTCTAAGCCTAGAGAAAGTTACCTTAGAATTGACCTGTGCCATGCACTAATGTAGTTGCTCATCTCCATCCATTTTGAAGAGCGGTACTCTCACCTTGAGGGGTTTTTTGCTTTGTTTTTTAAGTTATAGTATAACTTTCTGATGTGCTTTCTATTTCCAGAGGAAATAGAATAAGCTCACTGCCAGGCACATACAGACCTGTCAAATGTAAAAAAACACCCCTAGAACAGGAGCAGCTGCAAAGGGGGGGGGATGCAATATATTGTAATTAATTTCCTAAGATGGGAGGAGACCGCACAAAGTAGCCCTGCTGCATGGTAAATAGATCCCCATTCTGCCAGTTGAATTGATTCTAGAGACTGTCTGCGTGGACCTTAAGCATTTCAAGAGAAAAGGTGAGACTTGATGAGTTTGTGGCACCTTCTCAAAGGAAGCTTCACAGGGTTCTTATTAAGAGATGAATACATCACATGGCATAGACAGTCCCCAAGCCTGGGTGGAGAGGGAATACAGCACTCCCTGCTGCAGAGTGAGAGGGAAACACTCCCTGAATGGGGAGGAGGAAGTCTGACACTCACCACTACTGAAGGCTTCCTCCTCCCATTGTAAAGTGCTGTGAGGAGGGACCACTCCCAGGGGATGAGGGAAAAATCACCCCCCTGTTGCAAAGAGCAGGAAGAGACTAAAACAAGACAGCCAATGGCTCCCAGGAATCCCTTCTCCGCAGTGGCATGTACCTAGATTGTCAGCTCTTTGTGTTCAGCACAGTGGGGTTCTGGTCCATGACTAGGGCTCCTAGGTGATGCTGCAGTACACCTAAGTGTTCCTTTGCCCCTCCAAAGGACTCTGAACACAGCTGGGACATAGAATCATAGAATATCAGGGTTGGAAGGGACCCCAGAAGGTCATCTAGTCCAACCCCCTGCTCGAAGCAGGACCAATTCCCAGTTAAATCATCCCAGCCAGGGCTTTGTCAAGCCTGACCTTAAAAACCTCTAAGGAAGGAGATTCTACCACCTCCCTAGGTAACGCATTCCAGTGTTTCACCACCCTCTTAGTGAAAAAGTTTTTCCTAATATCCAATCTAAACCTCCCCCATTGCAACTTGAGACCATTACTCCTCGTTCTGTCATCTGCTACCATTGAGAACAGTCTAGAGCCATCCTCTTTGGAACCCCCTTTCAGGTAGTTGAAAGCAGCTATCAAATCCCCCCTCATTCTTCTCTTCCGCAGACTAAACAATCCCAGCTCCCTCAGCCTCTCCTCATAAGTCATGTGCTCTAGACCCCTAATCATTTTTGTTGCCCTTCGCTGGACTCTCTCCAATTTATCCACATCCTTCTTGTAGTGTGGGGCCCAAAACTGGACACAGTACTCCAGATGAGGCCTCACCAGTGTCGAATAGAGGGGAACGATCACGTCCCTCGATCTGCTGGCAATGCCCCTACTTATACATCCCAAAATGCCATTGGCCTTCTTGGCAACAAGGGCACACTGCTGACTCATATCCAGCTTCTCGTCCACTGTCACCCCTAGGTCCTTTTCCGCAGAACTGCTGCCTAGCCATTCGGTCCCTAGTCTGTAGCGGTGCATTGGATTCTTCCATCCTAAGTGCAGGACCCTGCACTTATCCTTATTGAACCTCATCAGATTTCTTTTGGCCCAATCCTCCAATTTGTCTAGGTCCTTCTGTATCCTATCCCTCCCCTCCAGCGTATCTACCACTCCTCCCAGTTTAGTATCATCCGCAAATTTGCTGAGAGTGCAATCCACACCATCCTCCAGATCATTTATGAAGATATTGAACAAAACCGGCCCCAGGACTGACCCCTGGGGCACTCCACTTGACACCGGCTGCCAACTAGACATGGAGCCATTGATCACTACCCGTTGAGCCCGACAATCTAGCCAGCTTTCTACCCACCTTATAGTGCATTCATCCAGCCCATACTTCCTTAACTTGCTGACAAGAATACTGTGGGAGACCGTGTCAAAAGCTTTGCTAAAGTCAAGAAACAATACATCCACTGCTTTCCCTTCATCCACAGAACCAGTAATCTCATCATAAAAGGCGATTAGATTAGTCAGGCATGACCTTCCCTTGGTGAATCTATGCTGACTGTTCCTGATCACTTTCCTCTCATGTAAGTGCTTCAGGATTGATTCTTTGAGGACCTGCTCCATGATTTTTCCAGGGACTGAGGTGAGGCTGACTGGCCTGTAGTTCCCAGGATCCTCCTTCTTCCCTTTTTTAAAGATTGGCACTACATTAGCCTTTTTCCAGTCATCCGGGACTTCCCCCGTTCGCCACGAGTTTTCAAAGATAATGGCCAAGGGCTCTGCAATCACAGCCGCCAATTCCTTCAGCACTCTCGGATGCAACTCGTCCGGCCCCATGGACTTGTGCACGTCCAGCTTCTCTAAATAGTCCCTAACCACCTCTATCTCCACAGAGGGCTGGCCATCTCTTCCCCATTTTGTGATGCCCAGCGCAGCAGTCTGGGAGCTGACCTTGTTAGTGAAAACAGAGGCAAAAAAAGCATTGAGTACATTAGCTTTCTCCACATCCTCTGTCACTAGGTTGCCTCCCTCATTCAGTAAGGGGCCCACACTTTCCTTGGCTTTCTTCTTGTTGCCAACATACCTGAAGAAACCCTTCTTGTTACTCTTGACATCTCTTGCTAGCTGCAGCTCCAGGTGCGATTTGGCCCTCCTGATATCTTTCCTACATGCCCGAGCAATATTTTTATACTCTTCCCTGGTCATATGTCCAACCTTCCACTTCTTGTAAGCTTCTTTTTTATGTTTAAGATCCGCTAGGATTTCACCATTAAGCCAAGCTGGTCGCCTGCCATGTTTACTATTCTTTCGACTCATCGGGATGGTTTGTCCCTGTAACCTCAACAGGGATTCCTTGAAATACAGCCAGCTCTCCTGGACTCCCTTCCCCTTCATGTTAGTCCCCCAGGGGATCCTGGCCATCTGTTCCCTGAGGGAGTCGAAGTCTGCTTTCCTGAAGTCCAGGGTCCGTATCCTGCTGCTTACCTTTCTTCCCTGCGTCAGGATCCTGAACTCAACCAACTCATGGTCACTGCCTCCCAGATTCCCATCCACTTTTGCTTCCCCCACTAATTCTACCCGGTTTGTGAGCAGCAGGTCAAGAAAAGCGCCCCCCCTAGTTGGCTCCCCTAGCACTTGCGCCAGGAAATTGTCCCCTACGCTTTCCAAAAACTTCCTGGATTGTCTATGCACCGCTGTATTGCTCTCCCAGCAGATATCAGGAAAATTAAAGTCACCCATGAGAATCAGGGCATGCGATCTAGTAGCTTCCGTGAGTTGCCGGAAGAAAGCCTCATCCACCTCATCCCCCTGGTCCGGTGGTCTATAGCAGACTCCCACCACTACATCACTCTTGTTGCACACACTTCTAAACTTAATCCAGACACACTCAGGTTTTTCCACAGTTTCGTACCGGAGCTCTGAGCAGTCATACTGCTCCCTTACATACAATGCTACTCCCCCACCTTTTCTGCCCTGCCTGTCCTTCCTGAACAGTTTATAACCATCCATGACTGTACTCCAGTCATGTGAGTTATCCCACCAAGTCTCTGTTATTCCAATCACGTCATAATTCCTTGACATCACCAGGACCTCCAGTTCTCCCTGCTTGTTTCCAAGGCTTTGTGCATTTGTATATAAGCACTTGAGATAACCTGTTGATCGCCCCTCATTCCCAGTATGAGGCAGGAGCCCTCCCCTCACAGACATTCCTGCCTGTGCTTCCTCCCGGTATCCCGCTTTCCCACTTACCTCAGGGCTTTGGTCTCCTTCCCCCGGTGAACCTAGTTTAAAGCCCTCCTCACTAGGTTAGCCAGCCTGCTGGCAAAGATGCTCTTCCCTCTCTTCGTAAGATGGAGCCCGTCTCTGCCCAGCACTCCTCCTTCATGGAACACCATCCCATGGTCAAAGAATCCAAAGCCTTCTCTCCGACACCACCTGCGTAGCCATTCGTTGACTTCCACGATTCGACGGTCCCTACCCAGGCCTTTTCCTTCCACGGGGAGGATGGACGAGAACACCACTTGCGCCTCCAACTCCTTTATCCTTCTTCCCAGAGCCACGTAGTCCGCAGTGATCCGCTCAAGGTCATTCTTGGCAGCATCCTGATTTCAACCCGTGTCATGGGGTCCTACTCACTGCTAGGGCACCTCCTCCTGGTTGCTCTGGGGATCAGCTTTTTGCAGGTTTGATTCCCCCTTCTACCACCTGTTGCATGCCTCTCTCCCAGAGACTCCAGGTGCTCTCCCTTCCTGGCTTGGCCCTCCTGCCATGTCACTATGGTTTCCCCCTTCTGGGGTATCAAAGTCTTTCCACAAAAACTGTCTCCAGCCATCTTCTTATTCAATGGCCAGTTGGTGGCACTGCCTCAGTGGCTGGTTGGGGAACCTAGGCCCACCCTCTAGTCCTGGTTCCAGACCAGGGACCATCTAATCAGCAGCCAAGGCCTGCACTATCTTAACCCTGGCCGCTGTTTCCCTGGGCCTTTTCCTACATCCTTTCCCTAGGTTTCTCACCCTAACAGCCAGAGGGTGAATGCAGGTCCCCACACTGCATCCCCTTTCCACTGCTAGCTTCCTGGCTTTATCCTAGCCCTGCCCGTTCCTTCGCAGCTGGGCTCGGTCATCTTTCAGGGGATTACTTGGGCCACCTAATTCCCCTCAGCTGTGGCCTAGTTGGTTGATCTGCCCCTTCTAGGCTAGTGTGGGATGAATACCCCATCACACCCTGCCAGTACCATTGCCTCCTCCTGAGCCTCAGGTAAAACAAGCTCAAAACATTTCAAAACGTGTCTCAAACACTACCCAGTCCTCTGGGTCCCCTGCAGTACAGCCGATGCCTTAGCCCCAGTTCACACTTTCTGGGCTACCCGTGTTGTAAAGCTGCTGCACTCTGGCTCTGAACTGTGGCTGTTGGGGGGGATTGACTGCAGTGTGGTGAGAGGAAACCATGCACTGGAAGGACTTTTACAGGTAATGCCACTTTAGCATTCCCTGGCTTTCTAAAGTTTGTCATTTCAAGCGACACTGTTCTCTTTGGGCCTTTTTTCTTTTACATTCCTGCTACTTAGGACAGAGTTAAGGTTGAAGAAGTAATTTTGTTTTTTCGGTTTAATAAAGTTGTCAGGGAAGAATGGTGCTAGCCCTTGCCATAGAGAACTGTTTGCCACCAAATAAATTACATTATTTCCTGGACTACAGGTATGTCAAGTATATTTTGACCTAAAATTTCTACAATTAAAAAAAAAAAAAACAAATAAATACAATTATCCACCTTTATTTTGCTAACCCACCTGATCATACCTAAACTTTACAATCTTACGCTATCCGATCTCGCGTATCAGTGTGCTTGCAGAGAGGCAAACCTTATTCAAAAATAATAGTCTTTATTTTGGATGCTGTTTCGTGCAGGTCCTAGCCCTACCTAAGAATTCAAGCCAGCTTTCATCTCTGAAGCATGAAACAGTCATGACCAGGGAACAACTAAGAGTCAAAATATAATCTGTAGCCAAAATGTCACTAAGTGAATATTCTGTCATTCATCTCGACACTTTATACATGGAATTCTGTTTATGAAAATATCCCTCGCAAGCTTTCCTGTTACATAGGACAGTAAGTTTCTTATTCTTTACATCAAAGCTTCACTTTATTAAGATGCTTTCCAGGCCCCAAGCACCCCCGGTCTTGTTGCATAAAATAGTTGCTTCATTAAGAAATGCTTAAGAACACCCAAAAGCTTTTTTTTCCCCCTCCAAAGCCTGTGCAGATGTCTGTACAAGGACTGAAGCAATCAAAGAAAATTTAATTTTTACAGACACAACCAGAATCTAACATCATTGTCATATATTAACCATGGAGGTGCTGATGAGTTCAGTTCCGTAGTTCAGACAGAGTTCCATTTTGCATAACAGCAGGGATGCAACCACTGTTCTGTATACAAAACAAGTGTGTCCCCTCCCCAAACGTCCAGCACTCACTCTTCCAGCACAGAATGAGTTTTCGGCTAATTTACAAGTAAATTCATTCATTGGTTTATACACTCAAACTGGGTCCTTTAAGAAATTAGTGTTGGCATGAGTCTTTTCTCTGTCCCGAGTGATCTTAGCAGAGTACAGCACCAAGCGCCACCCTTCCTGGCCAGCTAATTTGCAAGCCGTGGTCCTATTGGCTGTAATGACCCAGTGGTACCAAGGCAGACTGGACACGTGCCAGGAGTTCTCACTGATGGATAGCTTGGCCCAGCTGGCACTGCTCTTCAAAAGGTTCCGTTTGGCGGCTGCACTCTCGTTTGGGCATCAGTGTTTGTAAGGCTCCCCAATGGCACCGCTGCTTGGCTTCATTGAGCACTGAGCCAGCACTGCCAGAAGGAACCAGAGGGGGAGCGAAGGGGAAGCAGAGACATTGGGACTCTGGGCCTGGGGGTTTTTCTCTCCCTGCTCCCGCCACACAGCAAAGTGCTGGTCTCACTAACACAGCCTTCTAAACCAATAAGTCAATGGCAAACCAAGGGCCAGACTCACCAGTAAGCTTTGGTTGATTTGTGCTACTCTGGTGAAATGGCTAATGTCCTCTGGCTGCTTTGCATTCCTTTGGTATCCCAGCGAATCCACCTTTGGAAGTTTAATTTTTTTAAAATAATTGAAGGTTGGTGCCGTGTATCTTCAAATCCTTAGAAATATCTGGTAGCATTCTCTTTGGGTTTCTTATTTAGTGTTTATCTATGAAAATTGTTTAGAACTAGGGAAATTCCCAGACAAAAAATATATATTAAGATGGAGTTAAGGTTGAAAAGATGTCTCAGTAATTAAAGGATTAAACAACTGCTACAGGGATGTGATAGTGATCTCAAAACAAAGCATTACAAAAATCAGGCAATTCAGAGTTAAGGTTACACTCAAAAGAAATCCAAACATGTTAGGGTAAGAAATGCACAGTCAAGGCACCCAAAAAACCTTAACTCTGCCCTAGAGTCATGCCAAGTTGGGGGTGAGCGGGGGGGGGGGGGGGGAATGATATGAAAGAAAATCTAATGTGTTTAAAATTCATTTTTTTCTAACCTGGGATTACAAATCCTACAGGGCAGAGTTAAGGTTGTTTGGGTGTATTGACTGTGCATTTCTTACCTTATGATACATACTCTCATCCTTAACTTCATTTTACTGTAGATTCTCTGGGAATAATATTAATGATACCTAGCTCTTATCTAGCACTTTTTACTCACAGATCTCAAAGCACCTTACAAAGCTGATCAGGGTCATTATCCCCATTATACAGTTGGGGAAACTGAGTCACGGAAAGGTTAAGTGACTTGCCCAAGGTTACAAAGCAGGTCAGTGGCAGAGCTGGGAACTGATGTGGAGTCTCCCAAGTACCAGTGCAGGGCTCTATCCACAGGCAATGTTGGCTGCAAAATTTTCCCTTTTATTCTCATGTTTAAAAAGCCTTGTATTTGCATTAAGCTGAGAACATTTATTTCACGTCGAGGCTGTATCATCCACAGCCTGTCATCACCAAAAGGACAAGATGCCTGCTATTACACAGATCCCTTTCAAAGCGGTTTGAAAAAATACCCGACATGTAAACTTCATTGCATGTGACCACTGTAATCCACTGTGTTACTCATCTTCCTCATCATCTTCAGGGTTCCTCTGCAGGACAGAGGTCAGTTTATTCTGTAAGACTGCTGCCAGCTTTTTAGAAGTTTTCTTGAGGAAAGCACTCCCGGGGTGAGCGTTAGTGACATGCAGATACAAGTCCTCTTGCGTTGGGCCCGTGTAGCCGCAATCTTCGCAGACGTAAAGTTTATCGCGCCGCTGTTTGTACGCATATTGCTGATGCACCCCGTGGATCTTTTTAAGGTGGGATTCCAGAGAACATCGCTGGGTAAACGCCTTGTTGCAGATCTCACATTTGTAAGGACGAATTCCTACAAGGCCAGACGACATTGTTTATTATTAATTATTATGAATCACATTTATTGCAGTAACACTTTGGGACAAACCAAGAAAAAACACCCTATTGCGCTAGGCTGCAAACACTGATTAGTAGATAGTCCCTGCCCCAAACCATTTACATTCTAAATAAATATTTACACTTTCTTAGGCAAAGACTTTCTGAAGTGGGTGCCTCAGGCGAGGCACCTTAAATTCATATTAGGCACCTAACACCCTGTTTCAGGAACGCACAAAAGCGTTTCAGTGAGATTTAGGCACATGTTTAAGCTGAACAGGGAGGCTTTCTTGAATCATTGTCTTAAATTAGATGATGTTGCCAACTCTCATGATATTGACTTTGATGGGGCCAGGGTTTCACCCTATGTTTCCAGGTTTTGTGGATGCTGAGAAAAAGCTGTAAAAGGTTTCCCCTGAAGACTCAAAACCCAGAGGGCAACTAAAAAACACTAACTTAAAAAAAAAAAAAAAAATCTTGATTTTTAAGACAATCTCATGTTTTTCGGGACCCTGGCTCACAAGTTTTGAGATATTTTGCTCAATTTCCAACCTTAGATAAACTGGTGCAATTTTGTGTTTAGACATTGCGATCCTTCTACTATTTATAATACGGCTGTCGATTAATCGCAATTAACTCAAAAAAATTAATGGGAACTAAAAAAATTAATTGCGATGAATTGCAGTTTTAATTGCACTGTTAAATAATAGAATACCAGTTGAAATTTATTAAATATTTTGGATGTTTTTCTGCATTTTCATATATATTGTATTCTATGTTGTAATCAAAGTGTATATTATTTTTGCTTACAAATATTTGCACTGTAAAAATGATAAACAAAAGAAATAGTATTTTTCAATTCACCTCATACAAGCACTGCAGTGCAATCTCTTTATCATGAAAGTGCAATCTGCAAATGTAGATTTTTTTTTTTTTTGGCTACATGACTTCACTCAAAAACAGAACAATGTAAAACTTTAGAGCCAACAAGTCCACTCAGTCCTACTTCTTGTTCAGCCAATCGCTAAGACACACAAGTTTGTTTACATTTACAGGAGATAATGCTGCCCGCTTCTTATTTACAATGTCACCAGCAAGTGAGAACAGGTGTTTGCATGGCACTTCTGTAGTCAGCATTGCAAGGTATTTACGTGCCAGATATGCTAAACATTCATATGCCCCTTCATGCTTTGGCCACCATTCCAGAGGACATGCTTCCATGCTGATGACACTCATTAAAAAAATAAGCGTTAATTAAATTTGTGACTGAACTCCTTGGGGGAGAATCGTATGTCCCCTGCTCTGTTTTACCCTCATTCTGCCATATATTTCATGTTATAGCAGTCTTGGATGATGACTGAGCACATGTTGTTCATTTTAAGAACACTTTCACTGCAGATTTGACAAAATGCAAAGAAGGTACCAATGTGAGATTTCTAAAAATAGCAACAGCACTGGACCCAAGATTTAAGAATCTGAAGCGCCTTCCAAAATCTGAGAGGGACGAGGTGTGGAGTTTGCTTTCGGAAGTCTTAAAAGAGCAACACTCAGAAGCAGAAACTACAGAACCTGAACCACCAAAAAGAAAATCAACCCTCTGCTGGTGGCATCTAACTCAGATAATGAAAATGAACATGCGTCGGTCCGCACTGCTTTGGACTGTTATCGAGCAGAACCCGTCACCAGCATGGACACATATCCTCTGGAATGGTGGTTGAAGCATGAAGGGACATGTGAATCTTTAGCGCATGTGGCACGTAAATATCTTGTGATGCCAGCTACAACAATGCCATGAGAACGCCTGTTATCACTTTCAGGAGACATTGTAAACAAGAAGTGGGCAGCATTATCTCCTGCAAATGTAAACAAACTTGTTTGTCTGAGCAATTGGCTGAACAAGAAGTAGGACTGAGTGGACTTGCAGGCTCTTAAATTTTACCTTATTTTATTTTTGAATGCAAGTTTTTTTGTACATAATTCTACATTTGTAAGTTAAACTTTCATGATAAAGAAACTGCACTACAGTACTCGTATTAGGTGAATTGAAAAATACTATTTATTTTGTTTTTTACAGTGCAGATACTTGTAATCAAAAATAAATATTAAGTGAGCACTGTACACTTTGTATTGTGTTGTAATTGAAATCAGTATATTTGAAAATGTAGAAAACATCCAACAATATTTAAATAAATGGTATTCTATTATTGTTTAACAGTGCAATTAATCGCAATTAATTTTTTAAATCACTTTACAGCCCTAATTTATACACATGTGCAAAACACTTTGTAAGCTCAGGGCGTTACTGCTGCAGGCAGACAGAAACAAAAGAAAAAGAGGAGTAAAATTCCCCCATTCATATAAATGGATGGTAACTAATGGACACCCCCGTTGTTGATGACTCAACTACTGGATCATTTTAGCAGAAACATCTAGCTAATCTGAGGCTGGAGGAGGGAGATTCTCAATCACATATTTTCCTAATAGTGTTGAAATGTTTGCCCCAATCACACTAGTAGTCAGGTCACGTCTACACTACAGGTGCTTCACCAGTACAGCTATGGTGCCAAAGCTATGCCACTGTAGCGTCATAGTGTAGATTCTTCCTACAGTGACACAAGGGTTTTTTCCACTGCAGTAGATAATCCATCTCCCCAGGCGACGATAGCTAGGTCAACAGATTCTTTTGTCAACCTAGCCGCCTTTACACTGGAGGTTAGACCAGCATAGCTACAGCGCTCCGGGGTGGGAATTCTTCACAATTCCCATCAAATCTAGTTGGAATTCAGGGAAACCAGTCAAGTTTCAAATCGTATCTAGAACAAACAGAATTTACCTCTGATTAAACTGAAAGAATTTATGCTGGTTACTTTTTACACTGAATTCATCTCAGGCAATGGAAAGTGATGTATCAGTTTCACTTTCATATTCTCATGCACTATCAGAGAGCTGCAAAGTTTTGGATGCAAACACTGCAGGGAACAGAAACGTCACACTATACTACATATGGAAATGTGTCTGCTGGTCTTAGCTTTTTTTTTGTCCTTAATAAAATCTTTACAAAATCTAAACTCTGGGCCAAATTGAACCCAACAGTGTGTCTCAAAATGTTGTTCCCTGCTGTTCGTCTCCAACAGGTTTCCATGCACAAACTGAAGATCCCACAATGCTTTTCAAATAGAAAAACATGTATCTTGGCCAACGTTTTCTCAGTAAATTAGATGTCAGTGGCTGTGTGGGAGCGACTGCTAAGCCATAAATGCCGTGTTTGCCTACACACTTATTGCACCCGGATGTGCAGTGGGGTACCTGGCTAATGACTCTGTGCTTGGGGATACCATAAACAAAAAGGATAATCAAGGTTGCACCGTAGCATCCCTAAGGTCCTGGTTAGTACTGAAACTGAGAGAAATCAGGGAGCTTGCCCAGTAGTCACTGGGTGTCCAAACCCTGCAGCACAAGCTAAACACCTGCTGGTTTAGAGACCTTTATTTTATAGGATAGCCAGCTTGCCCAAGAATGTCTGCAGTGGTGAGGTTGGAGTCTAGGGGTCCCTCAGAAATTGCACTGGTGTAACTAGATTAATATAGTTAAACCAGGGCAACCTTCTAGTGGACAATATTAAAAATCAATCAATCCATACTTATTTAGCTTAATTCAGTTATCTGCCACTCTTACAAGAGTGTCCACATAAGGGATTATACCAATTTAGGCTCCCTCTGCGTACACACTTGCACAGGTTTACTTAAATTGGTGCAAACCCTTGTGTGAACACTCTTATTCCAGTTTGAAAGCAGCTTATTTTGGTTTAGCTTAATCCTGCTCCTAATTGAGTGAAGCTAAACTGGAACAACAACGTCCACACAGCCTTTTGTACTTTAAATGTCTCCACACTGAGCAGCACAAGCCCTTCCTTTAATGGGTGCAATTTCTGTGAAGCCCAAAGCAGCGTGATTCTGCCACAGCTGGCTCTGTGGGGCACCTGTGCTCAGGGCTAGGAGAAGTCAGATTTGCTGTCTGGCTTCCCTCAAACCAGCCAGTCTGGAGGGGAGGCAGAGTAGGATGTAACCAAACCAAACCGTAGTTATCTGAGATTGTACTGAACATAAAATCCTATTCTGTGGAATTGCACCCTTTGACTATTCACCAAACCACTGCTTTCTGTTGCCTGTAGGGGGCAGAGCACTTTAGTTTTAGAAAAAGAACACAGCGCAGTCAGGCTGCAGAACCTTCTCCCAGCTGCTCTCACCTGTATGGGTCCTCACGTGTCTCTTCAGATCAAAGGTGTCATTGAACCCTTTGCCACAGAAGGTGCACAGATGTCTCTTTACTTGGCTGTGACACTTCACGTGACGGTTAAGCATCCTCTGCAAGCGAAAGCCTTTGCCACACAGCACACAATTATGCAGCGCCGCATCATCGCAGGTGCCCGTCGTGAACTAACGGATGGAAATAAAACATGGTTCGATCCGATTCTGGGTCAACAGGCAAGAGCAAAGAACAGGGGGATTCTCCCCCTGCACAGTGAAAAAAACCTCACAGTAACAACACAGGAGAAACTGAATAGTATCGCAAACGGGAAATCGGCTTTTATTGTCTGAGGCCTTAGCTTCCCGCTTGCAGTGAGCTGTGTGAGGCTCACCCCTTGCACCCTCATTCCTCACACTGACCTCCCTGCATTACCAGGGCTTTCGTCTCCAAAACCATTAGGGCCAGAGGTCCATCGCATCCGATAGAAACACGACGTAATGTCCCTGCGTTACATGTCCCCTCCCCGTGCCCCCATAATCAATGAAACAACCTGGGTCTGAAAACAGAGTGCCATTTCACAATACACTGAATTATCTGCCCAGCTGTATCCAGGGCCTGATTCTCAAAGGCACAAAGGACGGCCAGGTGTCCATGGATGGGTGCACCTAATTCTGCCCTTTAGACCACACTTGCTAACATATATTGTGCCCGAGGGTTTGTTTTGAAAGCATAATTTTTAAAAAGAACGCTAAAAACATTACAGTACCACTAAAGGAGTTGTAGTGATTTGAGTCTGTAGATTATTACAGTTAGTGGAATTGCATTTTAATGACACAGATTTGGGTGTAGATTATTCCATTTGGACTTGGGCAAGATCTTCAGCTAGTGTCAATTGGCTTCTCTACATTTAAATCAGTAGAGCGACATCAATTTACACCAGCTCAGGATTTGACATATATAAGGATTTAATTGCTCGGAGTGGAGAGTTCTGCAGAAAAGGCCTCAAACATTTTGTGAGCCTCTGGATATATTTAATAAAAGGAGCTGAAAAGGTAAGCTCATGTGTGTGGGGGTCAGAGTTAAGGGTGCTACGTGAATTTCAAACTCTTGTTCAAACTTATATGAGAGAGGACTGACTGAATGATAGTGTACGGAAGAGAACGGGATTTCTAAAGCATGTGAAACAACCTTATTTGGGATTTCTTGAATTTGTAGTATGTCAGTTAATGAGGCATGGATACCAGGTTCCTTATTGCCATGTTAATGTGGGTTTTTTGTGTTGGAAGAGATACAGCTAGCACGATATTGGGTTGGACATTGAGAAATGAGGAAGACTCCCTCCACCGTCACAAAGAATTGTCCAGGCGTTATACAACCGGAGGCACAGACCACAGACTTCAGCGGTTCTCCCGAGGTCCACACAGATCTCAGGAGTTCCGCAACTTATGGGGCAAAGTCTGTAGCCCAATTCAACAGACAAGGAGCAACCTCAGAATCCCTGCGGCTTTTTCCATGGGACAAAAGGGAACCTGTTCCATGAGTCATAAACCGGGACAATAGAAACATGCAGTCATGAGAAAAAATGAAAACATTCCAAAGATTTATGCCCTAATCCAGCCAAGCACTTCAGCACATGCTTTACTGTAAGCCTATGAGTAACCCATTGGCTTCAATAGGACTCCTCATACTTAGGTATTTTGCTGGATCAGGACCTTGGTCCTTGTCTCCAGGATAGAGTTATGCCATTTAACTAAGGCCTCGTCATCACAGGAAATTGTTAACAGTTAGAGAGGTAGAACCCCCTCGATCAGTGGTTCTCAACCAGGAGTACACGTACCCTGAGGGTACACGGAGGTCTTCCAGGGGGTACACCAACTCATCGAGATATTTGCCTAGTTTTACAACAGGCTGCGTAAAAAGCACTAGCAAAGTCAGTACAAACTAAACTTTCACACAATGACTTGTTTATGCTGCTCTATATACTATACACTGATTTATTTTACAGTTATATGGTAAAAATGAGAAAGGAAGCCATTTTGCAGTAATAGTGTGCTGGGACACTTTTGAATTTTTATGTCTGATTTTCTAAGTAAGTGAAGTGAAACCTGGGGGTACGCAAGACAAATCAGATTGCTGAAAGGGGAACAGCAGTCTGGAAAGGTTGAGAGCCACTACCCTAGATAAACACACGTAGCCACTCTGCTACGGGTTATTTTCAGTTTAGCTTAAATCCCTTCCAAGCAACATACTAAAACAAACAAAAAAAAGCCACCCATATACCGGAATAAGAGCATCTACACAGAGGATTATGAGGGTATAATAAAATCTATTTGAATTAACACCTTAATTTACACCAAAAAAACTTCCCCATATAGACAAGGCTTAAATCAGTTTAGAATCACACCTTTAGTGAAATCAATGCAGCTTTCTCGTGTAAACAAGATTTCAGTGTATCTCTAAGGACTTCCTTTTGCGGTGTTTGATGGAACAGAAGATTTGTTTACCAAAAAAGTTTCTAGAGGTTTTAATTGTGAAGATAATCCTTACAAAGTAAACCAGCATGCCATTGTGTTGACTCTACAGAGACTGAAACAATAGTCTTCCCCAGTTTATCTCACTGGCCTGTTAATTAACTTGAAAGTGTTATTATGAGTTAATTTTTTCATTCTTGATTCCAACACAAGAAAGGTCAAGCTAATGTGATTATCTGAAGTGGCTGGACCCCATGCTGGTGATTCAGCTATTTGGAAGAACATCCTTTATGGGGGAGGCTCAATGTTTTGATTATGCTAATAGTTGAACATTAATTTGATAGCCACAGTGCTTGTCCTTGCTGGCCATTAAGGATATATCTACATTGCAATAAAAGACCAGCAGCTGGCCTGGGTCAGCTGACTCAGGCTCATGGGTCTTGGGAGGCAGGGTTATAAAATTGCAGTGGAGACATTCAGGATGGGGCTGGAACCTAAGACCCCATGTGGGAGGAGCATCCCAGAGCCCAGGCTCCAGCCCCACCTGGAATGTCTATACTGGAATTGTCAAGCCCCATAAGCCCAAGTCAGCTGACCCATACCAGCCACTCTGTGCCCTGGGTCTCTTATCCTAAACATACCCTAAAACACAGGGTGAAAGGTGAGTTTAGCAGTCAGAGCAGAAAGGGAGTTTAGCAGACTCCTGAGAATCTGCAGTGCATTTAGTGGTGTTTCTAGAAAGCTTGGGGGTGTTCTGCAGAAAGGTTAATAAGAGGATACATATTTCTCCGTGATCTTCTCTGTGGCTTTAACAATATTGGGGATTAAAATATAAGGGTCATCAGTAAACTAGTGAGCAAAATAAATCCTCGTAGAAATTCCAGTTTGAGCAAAAAATAACCCCAAATTCCCTGCAGATTCTATTCTTCCTGGTCATATGTGGCCTAGATCCTGCAATCAGCTCTGTACAAACACAAGGCTTTACCTACACAGAGATCATGGCAGAATCAGGGCCTAAGGCAACACAAAGCTATTTTGTATTTAACCACAATACAAATAATATGTAATAATGAAGAGGCAGAGAATTAGGTTTTCCTGAAGCCCTGGCTATTTTGCCTGATCCTTATCATCATCAGTAGCAAAGCAATGCTAGCAGAAACTGGCTCATGGAAAAGATAATAAGCCAGTTGCAAAATTTTGAAGGAAGGCTCTGTAGTGAGGCTGAACTCATTCGCTCTGATCGGGCGACTTTTTCTCTTACACCGGGGAAGAACACTCGGTCAACTGCCCTTTTTCTGTCTTGCCATTTCTGCTGAAATCTCCATTACAATCAGCCTCAGTCAGGCTCCAGATATGTCCGTGTGTTACACGCAAGAAACACACACGGAGAGTGAATTTTTCCAAGTAGTTAGTTAATAGACAATTCATGAATTTCAACACACGATGAGTGTCTAAATCCCTTAGTTTGCCTTGCGAATCTCATCCACGGTTTTTGAGGGCGGGTATTTCCATAGCTTTGTGTTTATTTAACTGAAAGGACATTTTTACAGTAAGCCCTTGGGCATAGTTTTGGGAGGGGGCAGAGGGGGTTTGTCACCCTCCAAACTGCATTGCTCCCCCACACGCAGCCCCATTGGCCTGACTGGAGTTTCCCCCCCAAATACAGAAGTCAAACTATGCCTATGAGTAGGCTCCAGTGTGGCAGCTGATCACTGTGGCAGGTGGTGTGGCCCAGATCCTCAAAGGTATTTAGGTGCCTAACTCCAGTAGGAGTCAGGTGCCTAAATACCTTGGGGGATCTGGGCCTGTGTTCCCCAGTTGAGAGGGGTATTTCACCAGGCTGGTTGTGCCCCCGAGGGGCGTATTATGGGAGGCTAGTGCTGTACCTTGATTTTCGATCTGACCACTGGGCGCTTCATGGCCAAGTCCAGAAGGGTCCCCTCTGCGTTCCCGGTCTCGGCTGCTGGCTGAGGAGTCGGGGGATCACTCCGCTCAGCCTCCCTAGTGCTGGTGGCACTGCTGCCATTGCTCTCCAAGCTGCAGCTGTCTTCAATGCGGTAGTTCAGCAGCACGCAGCTTATCCCTCCTGGGGCGAGGCAGAGAAGGGGGGGTTACTGGGAAAGGGAGGGACGCTTGCTGCAGGGGAAAGGGGGGGCCCAGGTTCAGAGCTCCTGCAAGAGTAGCAGCAGCAGCCAGGGGAGGGGCAGCAGCAGCAGATGGCAGGCTGGGCTCTGGCCCATCCCAGAAGAGGGTCGGGGGAGCAGAGTGGGAGGGCGCCGCCCAGGGACAGACTGGACGGGAACAGGCAGGCAGGGTGCTGCCAGAGGGCAGGCTGGCAGGGAGCAGGCATGCAGAGAGCAGAAGGGCAGAGGGCAGGCGGGCAGGGCACTGCCGGAGGGCGCAGGTGGTGGTGGGGTGCCAGGCTAGCAAGGGGCAGGAAGGCACTGTGCTGTCCAGGGGCAGGCAGGGCGCTGCCGGAGGGCGCAGGTGGTGGTGGGGTGCCAGGCTGGCAAGGGACAGGAAGGCACTGTGCTGTCCAGGGGCAGGGTGCTGCTGGAGGGTGCATGTGGTGGTGGGGTGCCAGGCTGGCAAGGGACAGGAAGGCACTGTGCTGTCCGGGGGAAGGCAGGGGGCAGGGCGCTGCCGGAGGGCGCAGGTGGTGGTGGGGTGCCAGGGTGGCAAGGGACAGGAAGGCACTGTGCTGTCCAGGGGAAGGCAGGGGGCAGGGCGCTGTTGGAGGGCGCAGGTGGTGGTGGGGTGCCAGGCTGGCAAGGGGCAGGAAGACAGGGCACTATCCAGAGGCAGGTGGACAAGCTGGCAAGGGGCAGGAAGGCACTGTGCCGTCCAGGGGCAGGCAGAGTGCAGGTGGCAGGGGGTACCAGGCTGGCAGGCAGGATGCTGCCCAGGGTCGAACAGGCAGGCAGAGGGAGGCATGCCAGGCTGGCGGGGGGGGCACAGGTGGAGGGAGAGGTGCCAGGCTGCTGGGCAGGCAGGGTACTATCCAGGGACAAGCTGGCACGGAACAGGTGGTGGGGGAACGGGTGCCAGGCTGGCAGGCAGAGCACTGTCCAGGGGCAGGCGGGAAGGCAGGGTGCATATGACGGGGGATGGTGGTGCCAGGCTGGCAAGCAGGGCTCGGTCCAGGAGGAGGCAGGTAGGGTACAGGTGGTGTGTACCATGCCAGTGGGCAGGCAGGGCAGAGGTGGTGGTGGGGTGCCAGGCAGGTAGGGGGCAGACAGGGCACAAGTGGAGGGGGGTGCTGGGCTGGCAAGCAGGCAGGGTGCTGTCCAGGGGTGGGCAGGCAGGGCACAGGTGGCAAGGGGTGCCAGGCTAGCAGGGCACAGGTGGTGCGGGTGGTGCCAGGTAGGCAGGTGCTATGCAGGGGCGGGTGGGGGCAGGTGGCGGGGGTGGTGCCAGGCAGGCAGGGGGCAGGTGGCGGGGGTGGTGCCAGGCAGGCAGGGGGCAGGTGATGGGGGGCGCCAGGCAGGCAGGGCAAGTGATGGGGGCAGGTGATGGGCGGCGCCAGGCAGGCAGGGGGCAGGTGATGGGCGGCGCCAGGCAGGCAGGGGGCAGGTGGGGGAAGGTGATGGGGGGTGCCAGGCAGGCAGGGGGCAGGTGGGGGCAGGCGATGGGGGGTGCCAGGCAGGCAGGGGCAGGTGATGGGGGGTGCCAGGCAGGCGGGGGGCAGGTGGGGGCAGGTGATGGGGGGTGCCAGGCAGGCGGGGGGCAGGTGATGGGGGGTGCCAGGCAGGCAGGGGGCAGGTGGGGGCAGGTGATGGGGGGTGCCAGGCAGGCAGGCAGGGGGCAGGTGGCGGGAGGCCGGCGGGCCGAGCTGTTTGAGCAGCGGGCGGGCGGGGCGGCGAACAGGGCAATCGGAAACTCAAACACTTAATGGTCCCAAAGTTCAAACAGCGCAGCCGGGACCGGCCGGGGCTTCCTCCTTCCCGTTATACCCGCGCAGGGCGAGGCGGCAGGAGCCCGGGCCCCCCCGTGCGCTCAGCAGCCGGCTCCGCTGGGCAGCAGCCTCGGGCTGTTCGCGGGGCGCTGCCCCGGGCACTAGGGCCCGATCCCAGGGAGGTCAATGGAAAGCCCCCCCCCGCCCGCCCGCGGCTTCGCGGGGCTTTTGGATCGGGCCCAGAGGGACTGGGAGTCACTCCGGGGGAGCTCTGGATCAAGCACGGTTGGGGGAACGTCCCCGGGGCATCATATAGGATCGAGGGGGTACACCCCCCCACTCCCACAGCCTCCCCACATACACCCAGCCTCACAGCCCCCTTACCCCCACCCCCCCAGTCCCCCCACAGACCCATACACCCAGCTTCACATCCCCCCACTCCCCACATACGCCCAGCCTTACAGCCCCCTTACCCCCCCCCACACACACACCCAGCCCCACAGTCCCCCCACAGTCCCATATACCCAGCTTCACATCTCCCCACTCCCACCCCCACAGCCCCCCACACACACACCGAGCCTCACAACCCCCTTACCCCCACCCCATCCTCCCCCACACAGCCAGCCCCACAGCCCCCCCACACTCCCAGCTTCACAGCCCCCCACTCCCACCCCCACCCCACTCACATACACCCAACCAACCCCCCCACACACACACACCCAGCCCCCCACACCCAGCCGTTCATTTCTGGGTCCCAGCTGTGACGATGACCCACCCCCACCGAACCTCTTCACCCGTCCTTCTCAAACTCTCGCAAAAACTTCGGGGTCCCCCACCCCGTCCCCGGGGAGCTCCGCCTGGATCTATTTCGGGGACGGGGGGGCGTCAGTCTGTCTCCCCTCCCCCTGCTGGGCAGCGAGCGGGTCCGTAGCAGGCAGGTAACCTCCCTCCCTAGCCCGCGGGCGCCGCTGCCCCATATCCCCCCCCACCCCCGGGGGCCAGCCGCCCCCCAACGCGCCCCGCCCGCTGAGCCGCGCTTGGCTGGCCCCAGGGGAGCGCAGGGCCAGGCTGGCGGGGGGCCCCCGCGGCTCAGCTGCCCCGTACCTGGGATGTAGGTGTCGGCTCGCTCCTCGTCCGGCAGCTCATCCCAGCTGCGGCTGGCCGGCTGCGGGCTTCGCCTCTTCACCAGGAAGGCTCTGGGCATGGTGCGGGCGGGCGCCGGGCTCCCCGATGGCGGGTCCTCCTGCTGCCCCGCGCCCCTGGGAGCGCCGAGCCGGGGCGCCGCAGCTCCAGGGTGGGGCCCCCCCGGCGCCGGCAGGGGGTCCCGGAGCGGGGAGCGGGGCCCGCACGCACCCACAAGAAGGGGGGGGAAAGTTTCCTAAGGTGGAATAGAAAATGCACCAGGAAACTCGGCGGGGAGCATGCGTGCTGCAAACATAACGGTGTCAACAAGCCTCCTTACCTGTCCGACCGGTTGGAGCGGCTCCGCTTTGTTCCAGCCCTTCCTCCTTAGGCATGAATGTTTGCAAAAGAATTTAACGTCTGGGGAGGGGGGGGAATCCACCATGTTCTCCTTGCCCCCCCGAACTCCCCCCATCCCCCACAGCCAGGTAGAAGCCCCCCCAGCAGGCCACCCTGGCTTTCCCGGGGGCTTTGCTTGTTTGCTCAGTTTATCAATCCCCAGCACAATGGGCTTTGCTTTATTGGGCGCTGCGCCTGTGGGCTCCCGCCCAGCCGCTGCCTTTGCAGCAGCCAGCCCCATGGCGAGCGTGCGGGGCGCGCGGCAGAGTCCCGGGAGCCTGGCGCGCAGGCCCTCGTCTTCTCACACGCACGCACGTGTCTCTCTTTGCACACACACGCGCTCGTGCGGGAACCACGCACCGGCCCTTCCCGACATGTGCGCGCAGCCGAGCCCCTCGGGGCACGTTTCGGGGGGGGTGTTTGTCTGTCTGCTTTGCAGGCGTGCACCGATCTTCAGCCGCCTGGCTCCCCGAGCGCGCCGAGGGAGCTGCCCTCCAGCAACGGAGAGGGGTGGGCCCCGGCTCGCAGAGCCCACACCGCCTCCTTTCACCTGGTGGAAACCTGAGCGCCTGGCAGCGCCCCGGCCGCCTGAACAGGCGGGGGAAATGCAACGGTTCTCCAGGCCGGCGGGGGAAGCCTCTTAACGGACTTAGGGGAAAGTTCTCCCAACTTTGCTTCCCTGGCCAGGCCTTTGGGGGCAGTGCCGCGGCTGGGGCTGAAACCAAAGACGGGGAACGGTCTTCTGGGTAGGATGCAGCGAAGACTCAAACGACTCCCTAGCGAGTTAAAACAGCAGCGAGCTTGGGGGGGGGGGGGAAGCGTTCCCCGGGAGCATGAGCGCTGCCCCCCCCCAGCAGTGGTTTCCCCGCTGTAGGGCGGGGTGAGTCTTACACGTTGCGGGGCTCCCTTAAAGCAAAGCAATTCCCTGAAGGCCTGCTCCAAAATGGGGGCCTTCCTCTTGGCTTCGGGGGGACCAAGAATACAGACAGGGAAGCCATGGGGACGCCCAGGCACCCGCTCCGCGGGCCTGCTTCTCCGCAGCGCACGGGCTTGCCTGGAGCTCCCGCTGATGAGCCCTGGAGGAAGGGAGGTTGCAGGCGATAATCAAGCCCAGGGAATGATTAACAATTCTGCCTCCGTTCGGGTTCCCCATCAGCCTGGTGCACAGACCTAGGCCACGTGCGCGGCAGCCACGCTGGGCTGGTCCCCTTCACATGGAGTCGGGTGGGACTTCAGCCCCAAGCGACTCATCTCCAGGCTCAGGGGAGACCGTTTTCTTTTTGTTACACGCTGGAAACTGCAGTCCTCTTCGGGTCTAATCCTGCCCCGTTGAGGTGCGCGGGAGCTTTTCCATTGAGATCCGTGGGTCCAGGTTCAAACCTCCAACCGAGCAACGCAAAACAAGGCAAGCTGCGCCCCCCCTTTGCCCTCCCGAGCAGGGGCAGAACCGAGCTATTCTCACCACGGCTCAGCTGTGAAGTGATCTTATTGTTAAAGGCTTTTAAACCCCCACTTGGCAGCTCCCCGTGTCCCGCTGTGCTGCGGGAGAGTCACCAGCGTGAGGCCTGCCTGGAAGCCTGGCCCCCAAGGGGAGTTTTGTAATGGACTCAAATGGGGCCAGAGTCTCACCTTGTAGTGTCTAACCTGGTGTGTCAACAGGCTTTTCTTTGACACCTTCAGCCTTTGTTTGATGATTGGGAGTCGTTAATCGCTGACAGTCTGCTGGGGACAGGACACAAGTAATGCCCCCAAGAGCTTTCCTGCGAAAACCTAGAGTCCTCAGAACTTTTTTCAAGGAACAATAAAAAAGGAATCAAAACTGGCCTTTTTACCCAAATCGGAAATGTTCAGGATTTTCTTCAAACGTTCCCGTTTTATTTACACCATTGGAAAACGAAAAATGCAGTTGTTTTGGGAGTTATTTGGTTTTGGTTTGCTGTTTTTTCATTTTTTCACCTCCATTCTCTTTTTTTTCCCCCTTCTTCCATCCTCCCTTTTTCAGTGGCAAAATGGAAAGAGAAATGAGAGGGGAGGGAGAAATTAAAACAAAAATTAAACTTCAAGATTTCAATACAAGTGTTCACAAAACCAAAATAAATAAAAACAATTCCTTTTCAAAATCCACAAAAGGAATTGACTTTGATTTTTTTTTAATTTGCAGTTCTCCCCTCCTTTTGCATTTTTCAACCAACTTGACTAAAAACTATTTTGTTAAACCTTTATTAAACACCACACACTGGAAATCTATCCCCATCCTTCCTCACTAAACTCCTACAAATAGTATTACAAATTAAACCTTCTTTGCTCAGGGTGAAATGCTGGCCTTACTGAAGCAAATGGGATTTTTGTCATTAATTTCATTGGGGTCAGAATTTCACTGCAAGGGCCAGATCAAAGCCCAGAGGTAACTAGACAACTTGCACCAATGTAACTAAATAGATTTATTTCGTTTATTGCAAATCCCTGCTATGGTTTGTAAACTTTTTGAGGCAGGGGTTGTCATTGACCTGTTAGCACAGTGCCTAACACAGTGGGTCTGGAGCCTCTAGATGCTACTGCCATCGAAATGGTAAATAATACAGACATGCACCAGTGTAACTAGATTGATTTTAAATTGATTTTGTTACACTGGGGCAAGTTTTCTAATATAGACCAAACCAAAGTCAATGGAAAGACTGCTACCAACGCCAGTGGGCTACGAATCAAGTTCTAAGATCTGGTCCATGCACAGTGTTTAACTATTTCAGTTAGAAGTGTGATTTCTTGCCAAAATCTTTATATCAGTACACCCACGAGCGTGGACAACGTTACACTGGTATAAAGGAACATTATACTTTCCTCTTCCACTACACGAATATTTATACAAATATAAATCACCTTATACTGGCATAAAGTATAATGGTGCTTTATACTGATATAACTGTGTCCACACCAGGGACGTTGTATTACATTAAACAGGGATAGTTAAAATAGTACAACTTCTGTCTGTGGACAAGTCCTTAGAAAGGCTAATTGTAATTAAAAGCTTAAAAAACTTCATTTCACCTTTTATCAGCAGTGATTAATACGTGTTACTCTGTGTATAATTCTGGGTAGAATATGAGTGCTGTATTTCTTTGACTATTTAAAAAAAGAAAAGCCCAACATATTTCCACAACGATGAGTTAGCTCAGTGGCTCTGAACCTTTCCAGGCTACTGTACCCTTTTCAAGAGAGTCTGATTTGTCTTGCGTACCCGCAAGTTTAACCTCACTTAAAAGCTACTTGCTTACAAAATCAGACATAAAAATACAAAAGTGACACTATTACTGAAAAATGGCTTCCTTTCTCATTTTTATAATATAATTATAAAATAAATCAATTGGAATATAAATATTGTACTTACATTTCAGTGTATCGTATATAGAGCAGTATAAACAAATCATGGTCTGTATGAAATTTTAATTTGTACTGACTTCACTACAGCTACTGTAAAACTAGGCAAATATCTAGATGAGTTGATTTACCCCCTTGGAAGACCTCTGCTTACCCCCCAGAGATGTGCAAACCCCTGGTTGAGAAACACTGCATGACTGATACCAAGCTAGTTGCTGAATGAAATCCCACATGACAGGAGGTCAGTAGCGTATTCATTTATAGTGTAATCATGCCTGGGATGAATCTGGCCCCATTGTGTCCATTTATGGAAGACTAGCATATATTTATTTATTAAATCATTTAGCTTTAGTTTAAAATAAACCCCACACCCAAAGGACACTTCTACCCAATCTCTGGGGCCCCTTGCAATTACATTCAAAAAAATCTCAGCTAGAACTGTTTGGACATTTTTAGCCACAAGGCTGGTTTTTACAAAATTGAGATGTTTAGAAAAACTGTATTGGGGGGAAAAAGTCCTGTTTTGACATTTTCAGAGCAGAACAGCTCAATTTTTCATTTTGAAACAACTTTTTGAAAGGGAATTCATATTTTTAATCTACTTTTTGAACAATTTTTAAAAGTCCAAAGTCAGAATAAAATGATCAAACTGGAATAAATGTTATCAACACAAAACAATTCTTTTTTGAAATTTCAGCATTTTTTGTTCAGTTTCAGAATGCAGAATATTTTGAAATCACGGACTGTCCCATGAAAAAGAAAACCCAGTTCCCACTCAGCTCTAATCCCAAGAACCTAGGCGATGCAGAGTGAAAACCAAGCAAAGCACTTCTTCTTCCCACCCTACCATTCAAAGTATGTCCGCTGTAACGCTACAGTGTAGACACTAAAGGGCATGTCTACGCTTAAAATGCTCCAGCAGCATCAGCGTCGGTAATCCACCCCCCGAGAAGCAGTAGAATTCTTCAGTCAACCTAGCTCTGTCTACACCAGAGGTTAGGTCAATATAGCTATATCTCTCAGGAATGTGGATTTTTCACACACCCTCCCACCTCCACCTTTGAGAGATGTAGCTTTACCAATGTAAGTTTCTAGTGTAGACCAGGCCTTACTACGCCAACGGGAAGGCTTCTCCCATTGATGAAGTTAATCCATCTCCCCAAAAGGCGGTAGCTGGACGGAAGAATTCCTCTGTTGACCTAGCGCTGTCTATGCCAGGGGTTAGGTCGGCATAGCTACATCTCTAAGGGGTGTGGATTTTTCACACACCCCCCGCCCAAGAGTCCGATGTGCCGATGTAAATTTTCAGTATGGACCAACCTTCAGTCACCAGCCATGCAACCAATCCACTTTAAACCCCGCCATCTTTTCCCACCAAACAGAAATCCCACCCTCAGCCCATCCCCTTTGCCAATGCCCTCTCAGACAGATGGGCCTGGAACAAAATCTGGCTATTTGGGTATTTGTTTCGGGGTAGGGTGAGACTCTCTCCTCTAGCATCCCTTCTCCCTTTTACACCAAGGAGGAATCAAACACAAGGGCCTCTGTTGATTGCAGCAGCAGGGATGTGAGAATTCAGAAAGATACAGGTAATTAGACATGATTGTTGTGATACAAGAAAACATTCAGCCAGATACTTGTTAAAACACATTTGCTCTCAGAAGCCTCAAGCCCTACAAATCTATGATTCTATGTGCGTATTGTTACTTGTATGAGTAATCCTAGAGATTCCTCCAATGAGTAAAATTACACACGTGTTCTTCAGGACTGGGGCCTTTGGAGACAGATTGTAACGCCCTTTCGTTGGTGAACAATGAAGCCTGGTCTACACGTAAATATTAGATTGACCTGGCTGTGTCGCTCAGGGTCTGAAAAATTTTGTGCCCTGTGCGACGTAGTTAGGGTCAACCTAACCTCCTGTGTGGACCAATCTAGGTCAACAGAAGACTTCTTCCATTGAACTAGCTAATACTTCTTGGAAAAGTGAATGAATGACAGCGACGGGAAACTCCCTTCCAGGTACGCAGAAAGCATCTATTACTACAGTGCCATAGCTCTGTCTTTGCCATAACCTGACTCCCACAAGCAATCCCATCCCGGGGAGTAACTTGCTCACCAGGGTGAATAAGGATCTCACAGTCTGGCCCTTAAACTGAAATACAAACTACAGGATACAAGAACCGCTTTGTCCACCTGGAGATGCAGCCTTCTCTGAGGTGAACCATATCAGCTGTTTATCAGCACACAACACACGACCTAGCAATAGTCACTGAAGATATTTAACTTGCAATGATTCCAGAATCCAAAGGCTGGGCTTTCCAGCATGGGCCCAACTCCGCTGCCATTGATGTCGAGGGTAAATTGACTTCAGTGGCAATAGAATTAAGCTGATGCTGAGCTCTTTTGAAAATCCCACCCAAATAGAATCAAAACATAAGAGGCTCTTTCTTGTATTGTACAAGCTTCTCGTGAGTGACGGTGAATCATATAGAAGTCCATTTTACCCTTAGCGCTTAGCTCCCACTAACAGCACTGGGGATTACGGTATGTGCCTGCGCTGGGGGAGAGGAGACCACAGATTGCCTTCAGGGATTCTTAACAATAATAAACTCATAACTTTAAAAAAAGTGAGCTGTAATTTCTCTGTTATGGCTGAGATTTCGCTTCAGGTCGAGAGGCATTTAACTGATTTTTGCAATGCTTTCAAGTCGAGGTTTCTTTTCTTTTAACCACTCCTTGTCGTTTAAGCCCAAAGGGTTAGCAAATTACGTTAATCATAAGCCTCACGAACCAATAACGTACTACTGATTATCACATATGGGTCTTTTAGATGTTCTTGGTTTTTTAAAATGTCTGATTGGAGGCTCCCATTTAGCAGCGTACTTAAGCCCTGGCTTAACTTTAAAAATTAGACATGTGCTTAAATACCTACCTAAATCAGGGACTATATGATCTAAAACGTTTTCTTCTTCTATGTGTTTGTACATTCTGCAAAAGGTGTTTGGTAGTGTCACTTCCTCATACTGTAAGGCGGGGTGGGCAATAATTTTCGCTGGGGGCCCCTCCACGAATGTTGGTAAGTCGTCGCGGGCCGCACATCTCTACTATATTAATGGAAGCGGTGTGAGCTCTGGGAGGGAGTTTGGTGCAGGAGGGGGCTTGGGACTGGTGCAAGGGGTTGGAGTGCAGGAGGGGGTGCGGCTGCAGGAGAGGATGCGAGGTGCAGGCTCTGGCCAGGAGGCGCTTACCACGGGCGGCTCCCAGCTGGCAGTGCAGCAGGGCTCAGGCAGGCTGCCTACATGCTGTGGCCCCACACTGCTCCTGGAAGTGGCTGCAGCTGGCTGCTGCTGGCATGTCTCTGTGCGCTCCTTGGGGCGAGGGGGGCAGCGGGTCTTCGTGCCCTGCCCACGCCTGCAAGCACCACCCCCGCAGCTCCCATTGGCCGTTTTTTGGCCAATGGGAGCTGTGAGGACAGTGCTGAGGGCGTGGGCAGCACGCGGAGCCTCCTCCCCTCTCCCCCCACCAGGGGCACACAGAGACGTGCCAGCAGCAGCTGGCCGCTTCCGGGAGCAGCATGGGTCCATGGCAGGCAGGCAGCCTGCCTGAGAGCCCTGCTGCTCCGTGGGACTTTTAGTGGCTTGGACTCGGAGATCATGAGGGGGCAGAGGAGGCTGGACAGAAATGGTAGTCATGGAAATGTTAGGCCGGATCCAGCCCGTGGGCTGTATTTTGCCCACCCCTGCTGTAAGGCATTGATCCTGCAAACACTATCTTATCTTCACTAGGAAAAACATGTGTTCTTAACATGAGCTAGCTGACATGGGGTACAATCCTAGTGAAGACAAGGCAGTTTTATTGTTTTCACACAAGTTAGCTGGTTGAATTAAAGGCTATGCAGGGAGTATTGTGATCTTTACTCAAGGTAAAATCCTAGGGCAGACATCTTTTTTCATAGGGTATGTCTACACAACAGTGAAGAGGCACAATTGCAGCATATGTAGTGTAGACATACCTGAACGAGCTGTGATCCAGCTAGCTCACTAAAAATAGCAGCGTAGCCACAGCAGCACAGACAGAGGCATGGGCTAGTGCAGGGGTGGGTAAACCACTGCCCGGGGGCCGCTTCCGGCCCTCTAGACATTTTAATATGGCCCTTGAGCTACCAGTGGGGAACAGGGTCCAGGGCTTGCCCCACTGTGGCGCTCCAGCTGGGGAGTGGGGTCAGGGGCTTCCCCTACTCTGCACAGCTCCTGGAAGCAGTGACATGTCCCCCCTCTGGCTCCTATGCATAGGTGCAGCCAGGGGGTTCTGCACACTGCCCCAAGCGCTGCCCCCATAGCTCCCATTGGCCAAGAACCGTGGCCAATGGGAGCTGCGGGGCAGCACCTGTGGACAGGGGAGCACGCAGAGCCGCCTGGCCGTACCTCCACATAGGTGCTAGAGGAGGGACATGCCGCTGCTTCTGGGAGCTGCTTGAGGTAAGCGCTGCCCAGAGCCTGCACCCCTGACCCCCTGCCCCTGCCCCTGCCCTGATTCCTCTCCTGCCCTCCGAACTCCTCAGTCCCAGCCTAGAGCACCCTCCTGCACTCCCAACTCCTCCTTCCCAGCCCCACCCAGAGCCAGCACCCCCAGCCGGAGCCTTCATCCCCTTCCACACCCCAACCCCCAATTTTGTAGGCATTCATGGCCCGCCATACAATTTCCATACCCAGATTTGGCCCTTGGGCCAAAAAGTTTGCCCACTCCTGGACTAGTGCCAAAATACAATTCTGCCTTGGACGCTAGGTCAGGTATGCCTCCATGTGCTGTCCCGATTGCAATGTAGATACAACCAGAGTGAAGACCCAGCCCGTGGGCCCGTGCTTAACGTGACGCAAGAGTAATCCCAATAAAGTCAAGTGCATGGGTGTAAATGCACGGATATGATTACACTGGGAGAAAACCCCAATGTAGATCAATGAGAAGCACAGTTGGGAACGTAACTGAAATACTTCCCTGATGGATTGTATTGAACGGACAACCTACCTAAATTCTCAATGACTAAGGGACAATCTGCACTCTTTGATATATGAGCTTTCCACAACCAACTCTCTGTATAACCTTTCATGAGTGATGTACCCAACTATTTGGATGCTAATATCTAAACTGTATTGTTAAATGTATTCACCTATATTCGGCTTATTACTGATAATGTACTATATGTATCTTATGATTTTTAAAGCAAACTTTGTGTTTGTGGATAATCTAAGCACGATGCCCAGATGTACAGACACTCTTTTCTTAACCTGTGTACTATATATATTTTTTAACATTAGCTTTAATAAAAATTTTAAACATGCTATGCTGTTGCAAAGTGGAGCTGATGACAATGCAACTTGATTTGGTAGTCATCACCTCTGCAAGTTTTCTGAAGGCAGACCAGTCATTACCTGGGTTCTCCCTTGCTGAAAGCACCCTAATGAATGTCACCAGGTAAGGAGGAAAAAAAAAATAAAATAAAAAATGTACTTCTTACCACACACACAAAAAGTCTTTTGAGGCCTCTGGCAAAGTGGATTATTTAAAGAGTCAATTTTTTTAAAAAAAAGCAAGTTGACAGTATCATTTTCGACCCATCTGTTGAATGTAAGTGGTTCATGGGGTATATACACTGTTAGACCTGTAAAGACTTAATAATTAACAATGCTAATGGGATAATAGCATGCAAAGCTTTTTATAGGATCTATTTTGAATTTCAGCCTTAGCTGGGTGGGGTAAAGTATCCACTGTGTTAAAGTAACGTTCTGGGTGTAACAAGTCAAATAAATGTACCATATGCCCTCCAGTATCTGAGCACAATGGGACACACCCATAAGTACTTTACTACTATAATGTGTTTCATTATGTTCAGGCAGTGTAGGGGAGAGAGAGAGAGACTGGATCAAGTAGTGCTGAGGGAAGAAAGACACATCACAGTACAACTTGCTGACATTGCTTTGCAATGATATGACAATCCACAGTAATATGAGTAACCATGCAATACCAGGGATAGATTCTCTGCAGCAAAATGTCAGCATGCCCCCAGCAATTATTTTGTGGCTTTTGCAAATGCCATTCAATTAGTCCTTGATTCTCCAGCTCTTATAGTCAGGTTGAGTTTAGACAAACTGAAACAGACAACAGGCAGGGACTGGATGGTGCAGGGAACTGAGTAACAGTTGAGCATACCTTAGGTTGCCAGCTGTATTTGAATTGGGAGGAGTTGTGCAAATTAGGGCATGCACCCACCTGTGGTGCAGAATCTAAGATTTCATTTTTAAAAATGCACATCTTCTGGTTGTGAAGAAAACCTTCAGAATGCAAACCAAGAATAACAGAGGTGTCTGCCTGAGTCTGCAGGGAGCCTGAAACCACAAGTCTGAGGGGTTTGAGCTACCCCATATCATCTAAGTGAAGAGTTGACTCCAATACTAGCATCTTGTTATGGACTGGGATGTGGGTGGCCTGGCCTAGTAGTCAGAGCAGATGTCATGTCTAGTGGGCAGAGCAGACACCAAGCTGGGAAATGAAGCCAAGGGTCAGCACCAGAGTCAACTGCCAGTTACCAAAGCCAGGGGTCAAGCCAGAGTCAAAACCAGGAATTGAGGCTGAGGGTCAGAGCCGAGGTCAGATACCAAATGCCAGAGCCAAGGGTCAAGTCAGGGTCAGAAGTTGGAGGCCAGGGTCAGAGCCAGGACTGGTAACTGCTGATTGGAGGTGAGGTGTAAGGGCAGGAACTGGCAGGGAGGCAAAGATCAAGCTTCAAGTCTGGAGCAGGAGCATGGTGGAAACAGTAGCGAAAGGAGGGGTGAGGCAGGAGCCAGGGTACAGCAGGAAACAGGAACAGGCAGGCAAACAGGAAAGCACCTTGTTGCTCTGACAAACTTCCAGTGCCTCCTTCTGGCTTAAATAGAGTGGTTGGACTAGTGGGTGGAGCCAGGCAATCCTCCAATCAGGGCTCCTGTGGGTGGTGCTTTGGCTGAGGCTGTAGTCCTACTGGCTCCTGGACCATCACCATCACCTCAGCCTACCAGCCTTCAGCAGACAATGGGTGGAGGCCAGGATGCAGCAGCTGTCTGGCAAAGCCCAGGCCTGGGTTCAAGACCTAGGACATCACGCACCTGAGCTAACCCCTTGTTGAAATGTCAACCACAGCCCTTCGGAAGGGAGAGGAGTGATTGTGTTATGCACCACCTGCCATGAGTGGTGTCTCACTTTGGCACCACAAGTGGGTGGCGCTTGGGGGAAGCCCAGCGGGGGGGCACGTCTGAGAACACCGAGTAGCAGCCACCCCGGAGCAGCCCAGCTCTGAACCTGTGGGTGCATCTGAAAACACACCATGCACATTCTTCTACACCATCCCCAGCTGGCTGCTGAAGCCTGGTTTGCCAGAGCAGTGCAAAGCAGCGAGAAGTGAGGGCAGGACCTGGCCCAGTCCCTTAACGCTGGTGAAGGAAATGTGGAAAAACAGACCTGGGTGACTGAGGCTTCAGGAAATACCGTTCTATGCATGGTGCTGTGTGTGGAAGGTAGCTCATCTGTACCTACCCATGCTGCCCAAACCAACATGCCACCTACCGTGCATTCCTGGGAGCAGTCTTATTTGATCCATGCCCCCAACTTTGTATCCACATCATTTGCCCACTGAAATGCAATATGCATTTGGAGTGGTTCTTTCCTTTTGCACCCCTACTGTTTAGATTTTAACTCCCCCTCACCCTCCATCACGTACCTGCAAAGTTAGAGGATTCCCAGCAGTTTCTATATTTGGTGTATGCCCAAAGGACACAGCTATATTGTCAGGTTTCAGAGTAACAGCCATGTTAGTCTGTATTCGCAAAAAGAAAAGGAGTACTTGTGGCACCTTAGAGACTAACCAATTTATTTGAGCATATTTGAGCAATGTCTTCTGCAGTTTCCACAGTATGCATCCGATGAAGTGAGCTGTAGCTCACAAAAGCTTATGCTCAAATAAATTGGTTAGTCCCTAAGGTGCCACAAGTCCTCCTTTTCCTTTTAACTATATTGCAGCCTTCTTTAGGGAGAGCTATAATGCAATTCCGAACCTAGCCTGAATTTGTGCCATATGCCCAGCCACCTAGCTCCAGGGATACTCTTTTACTGGGCAAGTTGTTTGAAAGAACATTCCATGATTATCACGTTTAGCTCTCTGTTTGGCTGTCTCTCTTTCCTGGGGTGAGATTTGAAGTACAGGGAAGGGGAAAGCTGATATTCTCCAGTATAATGACACTTTAAAGACCTGACAATGTTCGTACGAGCCTGAAATGCATTGAGGGCCTGATCCAAAACCCACTAAAGTCCGTGGGTGTCTTTCCACTGACATTAGTGGGCTTTGGATCAGACTCAAAACACATGAGAGTATAACATGCATGAGCCCCCGTGCAATGGAAAATACAGACCTTAGGCCAGATTCTGATCTCACTCGCCTGGGAGAAATCTGAAGTAACCTCAGGGAAGCCAATGGAGTGACTCTCGATTTTTACCACTGTAATTGAGATCAGAATCTCAGATCCACAGGACCCAGTGATCTGCTTTCTTTGTATGTGGAACAAGATGGGAATGCAGGTGCTGGAACTAGGGATGCTGGGGGAGCTGTTGCATCCCTTGGCTTGAAGTTGTAATAACAACCCAAATACATGGTATCCGCCTTTAGCACCCGCACTATGAAAATTGTTCCAGCACCATTGGATGGGAGATAAAAACAGCTCCATGTTCGGGGAAATGGCTCCCGTGATTATGGTAGAAACACTAAACGAAGCACGTCTCCTTTTTCACTTCCAAGGTGCCCCAGAACCCTGAAGTACGGTATTTCTGCTTGCGTTGCCTCCTCCATCACCCTGCATTCCATCCAAGCCTCTAACGTCACCGTTCCCTTTGTCTCCTACACCTGGCTGCTCCAGACTTTGTGCCTTGTTTCTCAACCCTCCCCCCCCCCCGGGCCCCCCATTACACATAGAACAGCCTCCTGATCAATGCACCTTCCCATTCTCCTCCTTTAATTTCTGCCAAACCACCCACTCGCTTTCACCAAAACACCTGGGTTTCTAATGGACAGTCTGGTTGTGTCCCACCATGGCCTTCTTGTGGCCCCACATCCCAAACTCTCTGGTTTTCAGAGCCCTCCCCCAAATTACCAGCCCCTGAACTCCACTGATAGCAAAGTCCTCCCATGCACCCTCAGAGACAGGCAGAAAATACACAGCGTACGAACCTTGCACAGACGATTAAGTCAAGAAAAGGGGCAGACAAGTTGTCAGTGAACACGAATGATGTTGCTAGCTTGTGGCCCCTGCAGTTTTGTACGGGTGGTGCTTCTGAAGAACTTGGAAGGCTAAAAGGACTGAGAAACATCCCAAAGTTTCCCGACTCCTCACTCGGACACTGTACAGTCAGTAGCAGATTGTCTGTACAAAGTACTGGCTGCTTCGTAGAATTTGTTAGGGGACCTAAAAAGAAAAGGAGTACTTGTGGCACCTTAGGGGACCTAGATTGCTCAAGGGAGTAGATCTGTTCTAAGCCACCATTTCACATCTGTCTGTGGCTGAAGTTAGTATAAAAATGACTTTGGGGTGGTCTGTATGAGGGGAGTTGCTTGTTTGCGTTATATAGATGCCTATGTCCTGCTCTGAGTGATGGGGGACTGGACTAGACAACCTCTCAAGGTCCCTTTAAAAGGCAGCAAGTTTAAAACAAATAAAAGGAAGTCTTTCTTCACACAACGCAGAGTCAAGCTGTGGAACTCCTTGCTGGAGGATGTTGTGAAGGCCAAGACCATAACAGGGTTCAAAAAAGAACTAGATAAATTCATGGAAGATTGGTTCATCAATGGCTATTAGCCAGGATGGGCAGGAATGCTGTCCCTAGCTTCTGTTTGTCAGAAGCTGGGAATGGGCGACAGGGGATGGATCACTTGATGGTTACCTGTTCTGCTCATTCCCTCTGGGGCACCTGGCATTGGCCACTGTCGGAAGACAGGATACTGGGCTAGATGGACCTTTGGTCTGACCCAGTAGGGCCATTCTAATGTTCTTATGTTCTTCCAGTCCTATGATTCCATGTTGCAACTGACATCTTCCTTGGTTGGCTCAGAAGAAAGGGCAGGCACAGAATCAGCAAGGAAAGTGACTGATCCCCTTACGCCAGGTTTGAAAAATGTTGGCAGGGAGGGTTCTGCTATTGCTGTGCTTCTTCTGTGGCGAAATAAAAACATCTGTCTCCAGTCGGGACACCTTCTATTCTAGTCTGTTCTACATAGGTTTTTAAACCACACGCATCACCATAGTATCTGTGCACCTTCCAGTAGTGCATTAAGCCACATGACTACACATCTGTCATGTGTTATTTGTTCTCTCATCGTCTTCCCTGAGGGGGAAGCCTGTGCAGCAGAATGTCTTGTTTTGGTAGTGTGTGTCTCTCTTTTTAATATTCCCGTTGCTCAGTGTGTGTGTTAGAGAAGGTCTGATCAAAGAAATGCACCTTGTGCTTGAAGCAGAAGGTGGTGAAGTTTGTGATAGTCCTTAAGTTCCTGGGAGAGTTCTTCCCCAGTGTCAGACCCCCGTCCCCAGAAAAAGTTCTGTCTCCCATACAGACGAGTGCCACTCTTCTTGTTGGGAATTCCATGGTCCCAGAAGAACAGAATTGTTGATCGAGGTCTTCATCCTAGAAGTTTAGACAATCTTTTACTGGCCCTGTGCTCAGGTTGTGCGGCCCTTTGAAGATAAGTACTGAGGCCTACACAGTGATAAATAAATATCGACTGCGATAGTCTGTGGGAAGCCAGTGTGCAGAGTGGAAGACAAGTCTGATATATTCCTGGTAGCCTGTGTTGGTGAGGAGATGCACTGCAGAGTTCTGTACGAGCTGGAATTTAAGCACACTGAAGGCTTCAAGCCCAGATATACTACATTGCTGTTGTCTAGCCAAGAGGTGATGGAGCCATGAACAACAGAGGATTGGTCTTTGTCCACGAGGATGGGATGGAGTCTCCTAGCCAAGCAGAGATGGCAGAAAGCGCTACTCACAGATGCTGCTATGTATTATCTCAACATCAGTGAGGAACCCAAGAGTACTCAGACTGAATTGACCAGTTGTGGGTGTGCGTCTTCAACCAACGGAGACCTCTCCTTGGTTTAACCTCTTCAAAATCCTTCCCTTTGTCCACCAGCATCACCTCTGTCTTCATTGGGTTCATCCATGAGCTGATCTCATGTCAGTGCTGGGCCATCGTGGGTAAAACTGTGTATCATCTGCACATTGCTGGTCCTTGAATCCATAGCATCTGACCAGCTCACCTCATGGGTGCAAGTAGATGCTGAGAAGGACCAGAGAATTGAACATTATGGAATTCCACAAGTGGGGGCTCTAATGGTAGAGGTGCTATTTCCCATCACTACTTGTTGAGCGTGTCCTTCCAGGAAGGACTCGAACCGTTTTAGCGCATTACCCTTCACCCCTGCCACCTCTCTCAGGTGAGACAGAAGAATCTCAGTCAGCAGTGTCAAATGCTGCAGAGAGGTCCAGCAGAATGAGAATGATGTTTATCTTTAACCATTGACAGGAAGATATCGTCCATCAGTCCCCTAAAGTGGTTTCTATTCTGCGTCCTGGGCCTGGCCTGAATCCAGATTGTGCTGGGCCTAGCATGTTGGCTTCAGTTAGCGGAGCTTCTGGTTGGCCTCTGGCTAGCTTCTCTATGACCTTGCTCAGGAATGGGAGGTTTGACACTGGGCAGTAGTTGGCTAGGACTGAAGTGTCCAGGGTGGGTTTCTTTGTGTTGGTCGCACTATTGCATGTTTGAAGGATGAAGGGAAGATTTGCTCTCTGAATGAGGTGTTGGCTATGTTGGCATGGGTTGTTCATGGCTCTCTTTCACAAGCCAGGAAGGGCATGAGATGGATTCACAAGTCTTGGGTCAAGACTCCTTTAGGGTGTCCAGAACTTCTTGAGGAGTGGATGTACTGAACTCTGGGAATGCAGGTGGGGTATTGAGGGTTGGGTGCAGGTGAAGCAGATCCAGGCTCTTTGAGAAGGCTTCACAAATCCATGTGATCTTTTCAGCAAAGTAGAGTGATAGTTCTTCGCAGCACTTCGTGCTTGGCTTTGATGCAGGTTGTAGGCATTCGGGATTGCCACCGTGTATTGCAACTTGTGATGGGATGTGGCAGTCTCAAAGGAATCTGATAGGAAGGTTCTCTTGGCCTGTAATACAGCCTCAGCATAGGCGTTGAGGCATTAATTAAATTTCATCCTGTCTGAATCAGCCTTTGTTTTTCCATCATTGAAAAGTTTCTGCCCCTCTCTTGTCATTTAGCACAGGATGGCAGAAAACAAAGAAGACCTCCGTGGGAGATGGGGAGGACGGAGCTGTTTGGGAGCAAGCGTATCAAGGGTTGAGGCCAGTGTAGAATAGTAACGATTCACCAGGTCCTCAACTCCTTGTCCTAAGGGTGAGATACTGCTGTGATTTAGCAGGCTATGGAATTTGTTGGAGTCCATGAATCTTCATGGTTGAAGAAGGATCATTGGTCTTTCTTGGTGCCTGGATAACAGAAGGTCTCTGACCACTGCTCTAAGGATGTGATGGCCTGTCCAAGAAAGTGGCTGGGTTGCGATGTCCTCTATTTTAATGTCTAGGCCAAAGATCAGGTCCAGGGTGTGACCAGCTATGTTGGTTAGACCTTGCATAAACGACAAGGCTGGAGCCCATGGGAGTTGGGCACCTAAAAATAAAATGACAACAGGGCATAAAAACTGGCCTGTTCTGGTTAATTCATCAAAGATTAGAAAGATGATCATTGGAAACCTTCAGGCTGCAAAGACCCTCCTGCTGTTGAAGACCCTGTTGTGTATTGTATTCTGTCTCTTAGGCCGCTTTGAAAATCCAGGTTCTGTTCACTCCATTTTTAAAAGGAGCCTAACTTTGCCTTTTTATCACTGTAGTTTAAGTTACATTTTCACATGAGCCATCCAGTATTAACCGAACAAACCAGCCAAGTGAAAAGAAAAGAAATCATGCTGCACCTGTTCTTTTTGTGTCTGTTTCATTTTAAATGCGGCATCAAAGCTCTCAATTGCAGTCTAGCTTGTCAAACAGTGTGAAATTGCTCCGTTGAATGGGTGTGAAGCAAGTTTGCCTTGCTGTATATTATCACATTTGGATAGCTTTCTCCGCCTGATGAATTATTGTGTATTCCAGCAGAGATTACAATTGCACATTGTTCTTCCACAATTCAGCTCCCCAGGCTATTGGAATACGTTACTGGATCCTTTCTCTTTTTATTTAGCAGCAGGGGAAGGGGGGTGCAGGGGGGGGAAGGTTGTCTGCACCAACCAATGAAAAGTTTGGCCTTTTCTGTATTTGAGATTAGCTACGATTTAGCCATCAGTGGCCAGTAACCAGTGTAGCTGCACCAGGGCAAATGCCAAATGTAGACAAGGAGAGCCATGATTCGTATTGGCTAAGTTTACTCTAATATTAGGCGGGGATAGATTCTCTCTCTCTCTAGGGTGACCATATTTCCCAAAGGGAAAATGGGTCACTACGTAGGGCTAGCCTGAGCGCCTCCCCACCCCTGTGTGGGGCTGGCCCGAGCCGCTCGCCTGAGCCCCCCTGCCTGCACGGGGTCACCCGAGCCCTGCCTGTCCCCCCTTCCCCCTTGAGAGGCAGGGGCTGGCACTGGTGCTCGCCGGAGCCCTGCCTCCCCCCCGCGCAGGGCTGGCATTGCTGCTTGCCCCCCTGCACATTCCCTGCACCCCACGTTTTCAACAAAGGTGGGCATTTGTCTTGTTTGCTCTTGACAACCAATCAAGTTGGCCAGAGCAAATGGGACAAATACCCACTTTTGCCAAAAAAGTTGGGACAACCAGGACAGGGCTTAAAAAGGGGGTGTATGGTCACCTTCTCTCTCTCGGGATGCCTTAATCCCCCTCCCCCACAACCCCCAAAATGTAGGGATTGCATGAATAAATACAGGAAATTCTGAGCTTGGAACTCACCCCCAGACTCACCCATACATGTGTGTTCACACTCTCACACCCAGACTGTCTCACACACGTGTTCACACTCATTCATGCCCACTCACACACACCTCTGCTCACTCTTACCCACCCCCAGACTCACTCACACCCATGTGCTCACAGTCATGCACGCAGACTCACATAATCAAGTGCTCTCTCACACACACACCACTGCCCCGTTCTGAAATTCTGGCTCCAACCCTGGGAGATGGTGGCTGGGGCTCCATCTGGTCCAGAGTGGTGTGTGCTGGGGCCCTCATGGCACCAGAGTCCCTCCCTGCTGAGAGCTGGGGTGTGGGTTGGGGAGGGGTCCCTGCTTCCTGTGCTCCCTCCCACTGCTCCCGGCACTGCACAGGGAAGACTTGCTGCCTCCTGGGGGTTTTGGTTGCTCCCCAAGGAGGCCGTTGATGGAATCCTTCCTTCCATGTTTCATGGAGCCACAGGGGCTGCTGGAGGGAGGCCAAGTGCCCAGACTGACCCCTTTGATGAGCCCAAGGGGGCGGGACCTGCCAGTCCACCCATTATCAATATGGCTGCTCCTGGCAGTAATCCCATTGGACAAATTGCTCACAAAAGGCAGCGTATCAACAGAGATACCGGACACTCTTTGAAGGGATGAGTATGCAACACACTTGTCTGCATCATAGCAACATAAACCCAGTGCTCTGGCTGACTTTACTCTGCACGGACATGTCTTCCTTAAAGCTGATTATAACCCTTTACTTTTAACCCCACACACCAAGTATTTCTGTACTGGTTGCATTTTGGTCTCCTAGCGATGCCTGTTACCGTGGGACATTCCGTGCAATTTAAAGGCCACCAGTTTACAATGGACAAAAGAAAAGGCATTTTCACAAGGCACACGGCCTGTGGAACCCACGGCTGCAATAGATGATTGAAACCAATAACTTAGCGGGATTCAGAATGAGAGCAGATGTTTATATGGACAATGAGAACATCCAGTGTTATAACAGGAAGCATTTTAAAAAACACAACAAGAACACGGCGGGATATAAATACGCATGCTTCAAGGCATAATTCAGCCTCTAACTAATAAGGGTCAGGAGGAAATTTTCCTTAGTGGCAGATTACTCCAGAACTGCCTTTTACATCCCTTTCTGCAGATCTGATCCAAGGTAGCCGTTCCTAGGTTCCTAAAAATAATTAAAACACTTTCTACAGTTCAAACATCTCTATTAAGCTGTACAAAGGGGAGGGAGGGCTGTATTTTAGGACAGCTGCATTTTCAGCTCCCCTGCGAACAATATATCTGTGTTAGCAATCCCCTTTAAGCATAAACCTTGCGTTATAGAAACTTCCTGTACTAGGAGTACAAATGGCATCTCTTACACTGTGCTGGGACTTCCTCATACATGTCATACAATCAGTTGTAATAAAATCAGTTGAACGCAAACACGAACATTGAATCTCCTTGTAGTTTAAAATGAACATTGTTCTTTTTACATCAGACTGTCTGCCAGGTTGGGCTTGGTGTATAGTCCCCACCCAGGACCTGCTGGTCATTTTCTCCAATAGCATTCGTATTGAGAGGCTCATGGGCATGGTCTACACTGGACTTCATTTCCTGAAGTTTCCCCATCATTGCTGTCACTGGCCCGTTTCCCCAGGTGGTACCAGTGGTAGGGTGCTAGTGTAGACAGGACCGTCCTGGCAGCTTCTGGGGTTTTAAGCCCCTGTCTCCTAGATCTGCCCCGAGCATTAGATGACAGAGTGGCTACAACCCTGGCACCTGGTTTACGCTAGCACTCCCATTGGTGGACCTGCACTGGTGGTGGTAGCAGCAAGGGGAAACATTAGGGGGGAAGCGAAGGTGGATGCCCCAGGCTGCTTGGAGATGGCTCTGACTGATGATTCACCCGCCCTGTGACAGACTGTGATCCTTGGTTTGCTCACTATTTGGAAAAGACCTGGTTATAGGTCTGCTATGCAAATGCCTAAAGCAATGCAAGTGTCAAGTGTGGTACTTGGGACCTCTATTTGAAGCTCTTTGGCAGAAGCATCTGTGAAGCATAAGGCTTTTATTTGCTAATTGCCCATTCCTTCCAGTGGGCCTGATTCTTGTCTGTCTTGCTCCTTGCCTGTCATTTACTCCCATGTAAAGTGAGTGCCTTGTAAAATGCTGCTAAATCAGAATGAGAGGATTTTACACTGCCTTTGCATTCAGTCTACACAGGGATAAACAGCTACGCAAGGGGCAAGTGTATAGGGCCAGATCCACAGGTGATGTGAATTGACATCACTCCCTTAAAGTCAATGGATGGAGCAATGCTGGCATAGACAAGCTGAGGATCTGGCCCTATGGGTTTGTACCATTGTGCCTAGTACAATGCCTCCATGTCCAACCAGTCCTGTGGTCTTTGAGCCCTGGCAGAACATAATACATCAGTAATTCCCAGAGAGGGTAAAGTGTATTAAGTGTTTTAACTGCTTCTGTTAGCAGGGAGGCGAGTATTTGGGCATTAATTCGCCATAGCTATTAATTGATATTAGAGCAGAGCATAATTGGAACGGGCCTATAAACTTTTAAACTTTGTAATGTTGTGAACAGTCCAGAGTAAAGACATCAGACTTGATCCAGCAGCAGAACAGAACAACCAAGGATCTTTCGCAGGCCATGGCTTTAGACTAGGATTTTATCGTGGGCTAGATTATGCATGTTGGTAAGCCCCATGCTCTATTGATTTTAATGAGACTACTTGCCAAGTAAGGTACTACTGGACATGAGTAAAGCTATCAGATTTCAGCCTAATCTAGGTCCTTATATCACAATGGTCTATCATCACCTGTATCTGGTATGTGCAGCCCTGCCCCAAGGGGAATATAACAGGAAAATAGGAGAAATGAAACAGAAATGGAACCTGGAATTTATTTTACCACAAAAACAGGTGGAACAAGAAAGCACATAGTTTGTATTAGAGAAAGCATGCTTGTCATCTAACATCCTACCGCCCTTGCGTTCAGTAATTCTGGGAAAGTCTCTCTCAGCCTGGGGGTGATATGCTGACTGCCACTTGTACGCTGATACTATTAAATCATTTCAATAGTGATTGGAGGCCTGAACTGAGATCTGGATTTTGTGGCACTAGGAGTTGTTCTCCCACATGAGACACACCCTGCACCCAACAGCTTACAAGGGAGGAGAGGGGAAATAATCACACAGCTGCTCAGGGGCAGACCCAGGAATTGAACTCAAATCTCTTAGCACAGCACTGGCTTTGCCCGCTGGACCATTGGTGCTGGTCATTAGACATGCCCTATTCTAGCTAACATACAGCTAGTCTGTATCCACAAAAACAACGAGAAGTCCGGTGGCACCAACAGATTTATTTGGGCATAAGCTTTCATGGGTAAAAAACCCACTTCTTCAGATGCAATCCATGAGTTTTTTACCCACGAAAGCTTATGCCCAAATAAATCTGTTAGTCTTTAAGGTGCCACCGAACTCCTCGTTGTTCTTATTGGCTTCTTTGTGCTGGCCCAGCTCCTGTTTTCAGCCAGGTGAATACTCTTCCCTGGTACGATCGGTTTCCCTTCTGTGCCCATATTGCTTAGTGCAGATGGTGTTGGGGAGAAATGTCCCCTGTATATTAAGGGTCATATATGCACCAATGTCCCCTATATATTAAGGATTGTATTAAGGCTCCAAGATGTGGAACTGAGTCGGGTGGGGCAGCAGTGCCCTGCAAGAGCAAGTGGTACCTAGGGGTACACTGCTTGCATAACAGAGAGCCAAGCATGACAGCCCAGACCCTCCAAGGTAGTTAGGTGCCTAAGTCCCAAAGAAATCACTAGGAGTTTGGTGCCTAAATGCTTCTGAGGATCTGCCCTGAGGGGAGTGCATTCACCAGCAGCCCCTCACCTGTACTGCTTCCCACACAGCCCTTCCGCTACTGCCCAGAAGAGTGAGGCCATGGCTCTAATCATCCTCCCTGATATGTTCCCTCTGCTGCCAGAAGCACTAGTATCCCTCCGTCCTTGCCTGGCATTTTGTGGGAGGGGATTTCACTCCTCTCCCCCCTGCCCTCCCAGTGCACCTACACTGAGGGGCCATAAGTTGGTGTCCAGAATTCCATCCTGGGGAACTCTCAGCTCAGCATGCAAACCACACAGAGAATTCCCTTTGTCATGCAAGCTGCTGCCTAGTTCTTTCTGGATTACTTCACTATCATTTTGGCACAGGGGCCTTTATCACCGTTGTGTTTTACAATGTTTGCAGATACAACACGCCTCTAAATGTATTGCCCAGACTAAATTCCCAGCATTACAGCTGCTGTATTTGCCTCTCTCTTTCTACCTATGGAAAAGGTTGTGGGAAATAAAACGTCTATGTACAGTAATTATAAAGCTCTCTGTCTTTATACCCACCTCCTGCTATTGGACTACGAGACTTTGGCCCCTAACTGAGTTATAACCTCCTAGAATTCACTATAGCCGCAGAAGCTTTGGAAATGTGTTGGGTGATCCTCACAGGGGTCAGAGGTTTGGTTCAATTCAGCAAACTGCCCCAAAATGTAGATTTTTGTCCATCATGTATATGAACCCCTTGTCTCTACAAAACGGGGTTGGGAAACTTTACAAGAACAGAGTTCCTTGCTGGCTTTCTAGTGTTTCCTGCTTCTGACCTGAACCAGGAAGGGCAAAGGCAAATTAAAAGTAACTTTTTTACAAGGTGAATAAAATAGAAAATAAAAAGCGTGGCATTGTGCTCTCAACCGAAAAACCTGGGTTCTGTTCTCAGCCCCGCTACCGGCCTGCTGGATGACTTTGGGCAAGTCATTTTGCCTGTGTAGGCCTCAGTTTCCCCATGTGTAAAATGGGAATAATGATACTGACCGCCTTTGCAAAATGCCTTGCGATCTACTGATGAAAAGTGCTGTATAACAGCCAGGTACTATGATTATTAGCTTCTGTCAGAAAAGTGTATTTCTCTGCTTTGTTTTAGCCTTAGAAATATCAGAAATGTCAAGTTTGCTTTTCCCTGGCTTTGCTGGAGAACTCATTGGGAGGCACAGGGATAGCAGAGTGCAGCCTGCAGCTCTTAAGTGAAAGAGTGAGTAATGAATCAGTAGTAAAGAATCTTCTCTTAAAGTGTTTCTTTGGTTAACAAGGTGCTAACAAAAATAACCCAAAACAAACACAAACAATTAAAGTCTGCATAAACCTGCCCCTGCTCCAGTTAATCATGTTTTACTTGTATGATGTCTCTGCTGTCATAATCTGTTCTCCAGGTGTGCACAGTGTCTTCCAGGAAAAAGAAAAAAGATAAGACCTCAGTTTTTAAGATTCAAAAGAGACATCTGGGACAGAAAATGCAAGTTTAAGAATCAGTTACTCTGTTTGTAATTATAAAAATAATGAATAAGAAACCTTTATGTAAGGCATTGCATTCCAAAGCACCTCACAGATTGTACACAGTGCACTGCTGGAACACGGCCGGGTGGAATGAAGAGTGGCGGACGCCAGCCCATAGCGTACAGCGCAAGAGTTTGGGGAGGGAAAATGTTGGCTAAGGACTCCAGGGCAAATTCCCACTCCTAGAAGAAGTGCCCTCATGGGCTCTGTAGCCACACATTGCAGACAGGCCTTTGGTTTTGAAGGCCTCTTCTAGTAGACCCACCTTCGGTGAATTGCACAATACTTAATATATGTATATATGCACCTCCAAACAAGCAAATAGAGTTAGCAATTCATTATCAGCCTGCACATGGCACAAACATCAGGTAAGATCAAGGGCTCATGTTGTTCTGGGGCTCTCTGACCTCAGCAAGAACCTTTGAAAATCCCGTAAGAAGTGCTTGACTAAGCATCCTAATGGTTTTTTTTTTTTTCATTTGGCCAAAGACCCTTTTCTCTGAAGGCCTGGTTAAAAAAAAGCTGTCCATTCAGCATCTGACCTCAGACATGCTACAGAGGGCAACTGTACATGGGTCAGGCCTGTCTGCACTGGGGGAAAAGGGTCTGCTGTCCTATCCCATGTCAATAAGCATCTCCCAACACCTCTGTGAGGTAGGGCAGTGCTATTATCCCTTTTGTACACAGGGGGAATTGAGGCACATAAACACTAAGTGGCATGGCAAAGGTCACAGGGGGATTCTGTTGCAGAGGAGAGAATTAAACCCATTTCTCCTGAATCACTCACAATCCACTGCCTTAACAACGCCGTCCTTTCTCCCGTACCCCACTCTGTTATATGAGAGACCCGGGCTGTCTACACTACAGCCACTGCAGCTGTGAGGCTGTAGGGCCATAGTGTAGCGGCTTCCTACATCAACAGAAGGGGGGTTTCCATCAGAGTAGTTAATTCACTTCTCCGAGAGGTGGTAGCTAAGACCTAGCTATGTCTACACTGGGGGTGAGGTCAATCTAACTATATTTTACACAATGTGAAATTTTTGACAGCCCTGAGCAATATACCTAGGTCAATCTAATTTTCAGTGTAGACTGGGCCCCACTAATGTACTGTGATCTTCTGAAGTAGACAGCCTTCATCCTACCACTTGGATGTCTGATTTTCTTCACTGCAGAACTTAGATCCCGTGAAACACCTTTGAGGCAGTCCTGGACCAATAAGATCCATGTTGGCTGTGCAATACCCTGCAAGACCTATTTGCTCATATGTTTCTGCATTCTCACTAAACCATCCTGATTTGGATTTTAGCCCTTTGCACTGCTAATATTAGAGCGTCCGCTGGTGTAAACCAATGGACCTCCCCAGATGTCAACGGAGCAATGCTGATTGACACGAGCTGAGGATCTGGCCTGGCTCCCTCCCATGTAATATCATTTCCTGCTACCAGACAGATGATTATTCATACTTCTACAAATTAGTAAACATACCAAAGTGGACAAAACAGTTATGCCAAATTCAGATGTTATCGGCCAAGCCAATTTTGCACTCTGGTTTAATCATGTTTGCTCAATATACAGATATGAGAAGATTATAACTGAGAACAATGATTGGCTTTATACATTTCATGACGTTTGGTTTCCCATTCAGATCATGGCTGGGTTTCAGACACACTGCAGCATTCAATTGGTGGCAAAACAGTACAGCTGAAACTGCAAAACTGTTTGCAGTATAACCCTCCTCTTTCACAGGCTCACAACTTCCAAAACATAAAAAAATCTCCTTTTGAACTGATAGTTTCCAAGCTTGTGTTTGGGATCAACTACACCATTCAATCCAAAGAGATGTAAATAAAATCGTACAGTATTTTGTTTATGACAACACCACTTTGTTTTACAGGAAAGAAAGAGACAGAAAGCAACAAGGATACATTAAAAAGTAAGATGCCCATTCCTCCTTCAGAATATTGGTACAAAATTGATTATATTATAGGCAGGGCCAGTAGTGCCACCAATTAAGGTTGCCTAACCCTTCCCACTATAAGACCCTGTTTTCTGTTGCTTATAACTTTCCCAAACTTTAATAATTTGGGCTGATTTTTTCTGTGTTAGGTGTCTGCTTCAGGCTGATTGTTTTTGGAAAATTTCAGCCAAAATGGTTCAGTTGTTTCCGAAAACAAGGCCCAGGGGGAAAAAGTTTTTTTGCCCATGTTAAATGCCGGTGATCTTTTCTTTGAGAATCCACAGCACCTCAGTGTTTTCTTTGGAGCAGGGACTGGAAATTTGGCAGAAGAGTGACCTTTGTGTCAGTTTCAAAGGGTGACTGGCCCCTTTAAGGGGAGATGAGCTCACTCACACTTGTGCCATAATTAATTAGCTGCTTCCCAGCCAGAGGAGGTGGAGCTAAGGGAGTCAGGTGATAGCTTAAGGGGTGCCTGGGCATTACAAAAACGGCTTGTGAGGACAAGAAAGATCAGTCTGTGAGGTGTGAAGCTATGGGGAGTGGGTATGCTGCTGTGGATAACTCTGGGCTAGGCTAGGCAGAGTGCTGCGTACTTCAGGGCAAACAGTCTAGGAGCCCGGTGCTCTGTACTGGGGCAGGGGAGGATGTAAGGGACAGAGTCCAGGAGGGGCTGAGAATGGTGCTCCAGATGAACCAGCCTGGGGTCTGAGTGCTGAACTCCAGAGCCAGAGGGACTCTCAAAGATAGCCTAGAAAGGAGTTGTGAAGGGAGTGGGGGCTAAAAGGAAGCCCTTGACATCCAGAAGAGCTCTTCTTCCACTGGAATTTCTTAGCTGGACTTTTGGTAGCCTGGATGGGATTACATTTGTTTACTGGGCTGGCCATGGCTCTAGTAGAGACTGGTGGGTGGAAAGCTGAGACCTATCCTGGGGGTGGGGGGAAATGAAACTGAGACAGAGTGCCACAATTGGCCAGCAGGAGGTGCTATTGGGCAGTCATGATCCCATGATAGTCAGGTATGCACCTTTTGCTGTCCCTGTGAAACTCTGGCTGAATCATAAGCTCTTGAAAAACTGCAGTCCACACATGCTCAGTCTGGATAGAGTTTTGCAGCTATATCCCCTATAACTCCATCCAGGAGCAGGATGTTCCCTGCAATTGTCACTCTGGGTTGGTGCGGGCCAGGAGCTGGTATGGAGAAAAGGAAGTCTCTTTTCTCAGCACTCAGTGCCTCCCCTGCTGATGCCCAGGCAGTGAGGAAGAAGCTGACTGACCTGAATGCAGAGGGGAGAAGAGATGGACTGGGTAGGCACAGAAGGACTGGGAGGGCTTGTAGGTACTCCACCTCCCCAAGAAGAGGTAGCTACTTCAACAGGAGAATTGTCCCTAGCATGGTCTTCACTCGAGGTTAGGTCAGTTTAACTGCACCACAGGGATGTGGACTTTGCACACCACTAAGCAACATAATTATACCAATCTGATTTCCTAGTGTGGAGCAGCCCTGAGCCCAGGAGCTAGGGGCTACTGTGGATGCTAAGGGCTGGTCTACACCAAAAAGTGGTATCGGCATAGATACCTCTTTCAGGGGGGTGAAAAATTCATGCCCTGAGACGTGTAGTTAAGCTGACCTAACCTTCGGTACAGACGCTGTTAGGTCCATGGAAGAATTTGTCTGTTGATCTAGCTACCGCCTCTCAGGGAGGTGGATTGCCTACAGCAACAGGAGAACCCTTCCTGTCACTGTAGTGAGTATCAATGCTCGAGCTGTGCTGCTGTAGTGTTTTAGGTGTACACCTATCCTAAGGTTGGACAAGGACACTGGGAGCCAGTAAGGATGGAGAACTTTGGTGGAAGGTAGACTGGATGCTGGGGGGCAGGCAGACAGGTTGAACAAGAAGCTGGGAAGTGGGGGAACTAGGAGTGGACCTGGTCAAGTGGACTGGGAAATTGGACAGGGGGAAACCAGGACAGGCTGGGGTTGGGACAGAAGGGGTCAGGCTTGTAGGGAATGGGCAGAAGAGTCTGCCCACGAGGCAACACTCCTCTCTAGAGCCTAGAATGGAACCCAAGGTTCCTGTGGCTGAAGATTTCTCTGCTGTCAGCAAATATCTATGAAAGTGTCTTCCCACTCCAGCACTGGTCCACACAGAGGATGACAACCTACTACTGTTATCGGTTACTCCATTAGCCCAAGAGGCAGAGATCTGTGCGGTGGATCTCAAGGTTCCAAACCTGCTGCTGACTCTTGTGGGAGTCTATGTATTGCCGCATGATGGAGTGTCTGATTTTTCAGTTTGCTTAAAAAAAAAACAAAAAACAAAACCAAATCCTAGGAAATTGCATGCACATACACAAAAATGCATTAAAAGAACAGGAAGCTTGCCAAGCCCAGCACTCAAAAGTCAGGACACCCCAGAGTTAAAGAGGTCAGTGAGTTTCCTATATTTTTTAAATGCCAGACTTCTCAACCTGAACAATGCAGCTGTGTGTGTAATGTGTTATTTGTAGTGCAGTAGCACCTGGAGACCCCGATGGAGATCAGAACTCCCTTAGTCGTGGTGCTGTGACAGTCCCTGCTTTCAAGAGCTAATGGACAAGGCAGATGTGGAAGTGACTTGCCCAAGGTCACATCACACCACAGGCAGAGTGCAGGTCTCCTGCCTCCTGTCTACTAACTAACCCATGTGGCCTCGCCTCCCCAATCTATCATTTTACACCAGAGTCTTGTGTCCCCCCTAAAACACAAGCTAGAGTGAACAGGAAGAAATCAGAGGGAAATATAACTTCATAACCTTCCACAGGAATGGCTCATAGGGTTTTTTTTTCCTTTTCCATTTTTTTCTGTTTTTCTCTTCCCTTCCTCCATCTCTCCCACTTTCTTTTCTTCTCTCCCTTCTATTCTTTCTCTCCAGCAATTGTTTTCTTCACTGTATTTTATTGCTAAGGAGTAGCAGAAAGGTTGGAGTAAAGGGAGAGACTAAAATGTACTCTTTTGCCCTACTAGGGTGTGGTTATCTTTTGAGAGCTGCATTTAATGCTCTCTGTGCAAAAGTTATTTCCTCTACAGCCTGATTAGTGCTTTTCATTATGAAGGATCCCAAAACACTTTATGATGTAAAGTCCATCAATGGCTATTAGCCAGGATGGACAGGGATGGAGTCCCTAGCCTGTTTGCTAGAAGCTGGGAATAGGTGACAGGGGATGATTACCTGTTCTGTTCATTCCCTCTGGGGCACCTGGTATTGGCCACGGTCTGCAGACAGGATACTGGGCTAGATGGACCTTTGGTCTGATCCAATATGGCCGTTCTTATGTACTCAGTGGGGCAGGCCCTCAGCTGTGGCAAAGGGCATAGCACTATGGAAGTGAAAGGGTCTATATAACTGACTACAGCTGAGGATCTGCCCCTGCCTATATATGCAATAGTGGGTGTGGGGAGGAGCTGTTCTGGTTTATGGCTTGATCTACCACAGTAAGTGCTGCATGCAGAAATAGGTTTCACAAGATTGAACCATTAATGGTTACCACCTGATGTGCTGCCACATAGGAGGATGCCACATTGCTGTTGGAGTACAAAATAACACCCCCAAAACTGGCAAGGACTTGGCAGCTTAGCCAATCTAACGCCCCTGCATTCTCCAGCAGTTTGCACGGTGTGGACTCTGGTTGTTCTAGGCAAGAATACAAATACAGACCTGGGAGTTTTCCCATAATGAAGCAGTCTGCCTTGAATTCAGGAAGGTCTTTTTTGTTTGTTTTGACAAGGTGGGTGACGTAATATCTTTTATTGGACCGACTTTGTCACAACTAAATACCAGGTATAACAGATTATTTAGCATAAGTAGTTAACACATTTCAAGGGACCATTCAGAGTGAAGTGGACTGTTAACACCCCTCCAATCACAGGGGGAGAAGGGAAGTGTGTGGGGGGGGTTGTTAGTGGGTTACAGATTGCTGTAATACAGTGGCTCCAACCTTTCCAGACTCCTGTTCCCCTTTCAGGAGTCTGATTTCTCTTGCATACCCCCAGGTTTCACCTCACTTAAAAACTACTTGTTTACAAAATCAGAAATAAAAATACAAAGGTGTCACACCTACTATTACTGAAAAATTGCTGACTTTCTCATTTTTACCATATAATTATAAAATAGATCAACTGGAATATTTAATATTGTACTTACATTTCAGTGTATAGTATATAGAGTATTATAAACAAGTCATTGTATGAAATTTTAGTTTGTACTGACTTCACTAGTATTTTTTATGTAGCCTGTTGTAAAACTAGGCAAATATCTAGATGATGTATCCCCTGGAAGACCTTTGAGTATCCCCAGGGATGCGTGTACTCCTGGTTGAGAACCACTATTGTAATAAGCCATAAATCCAGTGTCTCTATTCAGTCCATGATTCTTAGTATTTAGTAAAGTTATGAATTTTAGCACCCAGGCTTGTCTTTTGAAGGTGTTGTGCAGGGTTCCTTTGAGGATGAGGACTGAGAGATCAGCTATGGAGTGATCGCTTTGTAAAAAGTGCTTGCTCACAAGTGATATGGTGTTTTATCTTTTATAATTTTTCTGTGTGAGTTCATTTGAGAGTGATTGTCTGGATTTCTCCCATATAGTTGTTGGGGCATTTAGTGCACTGGATGCGGTACACCACATGTGATAGGCATGTGCAAGACCCATGGATCTTGAAAAGTGTCCTAACCACACAGCACTGGAGTTGTTGGCCAGCTTCTACTGACCGACCTTCCTTGAACTACGGGTAACAAGGAAATCAAACTTCTTTTGTTGGTGATTTTAACAGTGGCAAATGGAGCTTTACTCAACAAATTGTGTCTGAGTTTCTGCTCTGATACAATCTGCAGAACACCAGAGGGAAACAGTTTGGCCATTAATATGATTTGGGGGGGGGGGGGGGGATTATCCACTTAAAATACCCAGCTTGAGGTATTTCTTAGCATTTTTAAAGGGATGCCCTCTGGCAATCTAGTCAGTTTCAAAGGGATCTACAGTAGTTTTGTGGCTTCCCCATCCTGAGGGCTTATCTACACTTGAAATGCTACAGTTGCATCACTGTAGTGCAGGGGTCGGCAACCTTTCAGAAGAGGTGTGCCGAGTCTTCATTTATTCACTCTAACTTAAGGTTTCGTGGGCCAGTAATACATTTTAACGTTTTTAGAAAGTCTCTTTCTATAAGTCTAAAATATATAACTAAACTATTGTTGTATATAAAGTAAATAAAGTTTTTAAAATGTTGAAGAAGCTTCATTTAAAATTAAATTAAAACGCAGAGCCCCCCGGACCGGTGGCCAGGACCCGGGCAGTGTGAGTGCCACTGAAAATCAGCTCGCCTGCCGCCTTTGGCACATATGCCATAGGTTGCCTACCCCTGCTGTAGTGCTTCAGTGAAGACACTACCTTTGTTGACGAGAGGGGTTCTCCAATCAGTGTAGTTAACCCACGCCTCTGAAAGGCAGTAGAATTCTTCCATCAACTTAATGCTGTCTACAGGGGGAGAGAGATGGTTAAGTAAGCTTAACTACATCATTCAAGGCTGTGGATTTTTTCAGGTTCCTCAGCCTCACAGCTTAACTTCTTAGGCTATGTCAACACTACAGACCTTACAGCAGCACAGCTGTACCACTATAAGGTCTCCCGTGTAGCCGTTCTATGCTGACAGGAGAGAGCTCTCAGTTGGTATAATTAAACCACCCCCAACGACTGGTGGTAGCTGGGTCGGCTGACATAGCGCTGTCCACACCAGCTCCCAAGTCTCCCCTGCTGCATGCCCAGGCCCATCTGCTTGGCCCCACTGCGGCCATGATGACACCAGTCCCACCTGGCAAGGACCTGCACTGCCCCCAGAGACCACCACTGCCACCCTGGGGCCTGGCTCCCTCCCAATTTAACATCAACGGCAGGCTGCTCCATCGCCCTGCGGGGAGGAATTTGCTGCTGTTCCTATGTGCCTTGCATGGAGAGATGCTTTGCTGGGGTTGCTGGTGCTGCTGGAAAAACCCTGATCCTTGCACCTCCTTTACTTCTCGCCTTGCACTGCACACCTGCCCAGAGAGGGATGCTTGGTCTCTGGGGAAACCTGAGACTCCATACCAAGGATTGCAGTTATTGCCCTGCTGCAAGAGAGCCCTTCAGGGAGGGGGTGCCACAGGGATTGGTTCTCCCCCACCACTAACACTGCTGCATCTTGATCGGATGTTACCTGCCTGTTTAACTACTGGCATGCAGGCAGGTGTACCCCTTAGTGATGCCAGCTTGTGGCAAGCTCAGGCACCTGGAGTCACCTGCCTATTACAGCAGCCACGACCCAGGCTTCCATGTAGTCTCATGCTGAGGGAGCAACTGAAGCAGTGCAACCCCCTAACGAAGATGCAAATGGGCATCATGCAGGGCTAAGTTATACCCGTGCAAGCCCTGTTTTGAACCAGTGCAGCACATCTTTGTGCTAGGTTTAGAGTGCTGTAGCTCCAGCCGTGCAAATGTCTCCAGTGCAGACAGGGCTTAAAAGAACAGACTCCAAAAGGAAGGATTGGAAGGAGGAGAGTGAAGTTATGCAATTCACGGGATCAAGGAGGAGATTCCAGTCAGGGGGGCAATATGAGAAAAGGCCCAATCACTTATGAAGGGAGCAGAGGAGGGGTGTAACAAGGGGGGCTTAGATGGAAGCAGAAGGCACAGGGAGTGTAGGGGAAATTAAAACAAGGAGTAGCAGAGCTGACTCTTCAGATGTGGTTTGTGTGTTTTGCATGAATATCAGCACAAATAACAAACTGCACTTATCTGGTACTGTTCCTCCTTTGTAAGTGAAGCTACTACAGGGGTAGGTGGCCAAGCATGGTACCCCCTTGAGACAATGCACATCGGAGCACAGGAAGGTGTTGATGAGATGCACTTGGCTTTGAGGTGATGTTGGTGGCAGCCTGAGGACTTAAGAACCCTCCCCCACAAGTCCCCTTCCTACAGATAGATGCAGCACTCCCTGAAGAGGCCCATGGTGGTCCAAGCACTGAGCTCCCACAACATCACTCCACCTAGTAGAAAGGTAGGGAGCTGGTGTGGGAGCAGGAGAAGAGGTGGCCAGAGCTACGTGTAGACAGGCAGCCAAAGGGAGACAGGAGATGACAGGAAGGCCTAAGGTGGGGAGAAGGTAGCAGTAGGCACTCTGCCCCAGGCAAAGGAGCTGGAGCGTGCTGTGGGGTGTCTCTGCACCATAGCAGGCCCATTCCATATCACGGGGCTATAACATCACTGATGGAAGGTGGGGATCACTCTCCCCTCATCCCTGGGTTCGGAGTGGCTGAGGCTCACAGAGGGGAAGAGGCCAACAGCAGAGCTGAGGAGTGCTGGGGAGGACAGCTATGGGGTGGGGGTGAGGGCTGACAGCTCCTCTGAATGTACCAGTGCAATGGCCTAGCACCCGCCCTGCAGCCCCCTCCCCCTCCACGCATAGGGGCAATGGCCCAGCATCCCCAGCACAGCGACAGCCCCCTCCCCTCGTACCAGAGCAATGGCCCAGCACCGGGAGTTCAGCCCCCTCCAGCATCCCCTACGCAGGGAGGCACAACAGCCCCTGCCCAGGGCAAACAGCAAGACCCCCTGAGCCCTGCTGAGCTCCAGCCCTTCCCCAATCCCGATCTCGGGTTTCGATTATTTTGGGCTGGGGCTGGGTGGAGTGGAGGGATCGATGCGCTCCGCGTTCTATTTATCGCGCGAGTAAGCGCGCGCGCGGCCCGTGCAGAGAGTCCCGCCCCCGGCAGCCGCGGGCTAGCACGCACGCGCATGCCCTGGCCGCTCGAGCTGTGCGGCTCGCGCTCCGCAACGGTCGCGGAGGGGGAGGGGATGTCGACGGCCTCCAAGGTGGCGCTGGGCATCTCCGTGCTGCTCTCGGCCGGGACGGTGGCCGCCGTGCACATCCAGCAGAGGCGCGTCAAGGAGGTGAGTGAGCGTCACCTGCCGCCGCCCTGGCTGAGGGGCCGGGGAGAGGGGCCGCCCCGCCCTATGTAGGTGCTAGCGGCCGCCCGTCACCTGCTCCTCCGCAGCCCCGCCCCCGGCCTCCGACCCTGTCCCTCACTCAGAGCCCCGCCCCTTCACGTCCGGCCCCGCCCCCCGCGCGGTCCGCCCTTACTCAGCCCCACCCCCCACGAGGTTCTGGCCACGCCCCTCAGTGAGAGCGACCCCCCTCTCCTGTCCTGCCCCATCACTCAGAGCACTGTGCCTCGCTCATAGCCACGCCCCTTACATTTGGCCCCGCCCACACAAGGTTCTGGCCCTGAGCCTCGAGTAGAGTGACCTCCTTCCTGTCCCGCCCGCCAGTGAGTCCTGCCCCCTCATAGTCCAAGCTCCACCCAGCGCGCCGCTCTTCTGCCCAGTGCCCTCCAAAGGTGTCATCGAATGCCTGCCCCGCAAGCCTCCTGCCCCCTGCATGCATCCAGCTGAGCTGTTTCCGTTTCCATTCTGTGCCCAGAATGCTGGGGTCACAAGTTCGAATCTCGCGGGGCCCCAGGTAGCGGTCTCAGACTCTCCTCGCTAGTGCGCTCATGCTCTGTGGCATCCCCTTCCTCCACGGCACGCCGAGAGTGTCTGTACCTGATCGTGCTCCATGCCATCCCCTTCCTTCGAGGCGTGCTGAGAGCGTCTGTACGCGCTCGTGTTCAATGGCATCGCCTTCCTCCCAGCTGTGCCGAGAGCGTCTGAACCCACTCATGCCTCACGCCATTCCCTTCCTCTGAGGTATGCTGAGAGAGTCTGTATGTGGGACCTCCTCGTCCGCCTCCTCCTGGAATGGCCAAGATGGCCATCGGAAGCTGAAAAGTGGGGTGCTCTGTTTTTGTGGGGCCTATTTCTGTTCCCTTGTTTGATCACGTCCCTTTGCAGAGTTCTTCTGGGCAGTGTCCACTGAGTCCTTAGATGCCTTTGAGATGCAATGGGTGCTGTCCAGGGTTCTCTGCTTGGGGTCCCATTCTGGTTCCTTGATTTTCAACCTTTGACCTCACTTCTGTTCCTGTTTTTTCATTTGTTGCCCTATTTACTCACTTGTGGCCTGGGCTTAGCAGTTTCTCGCCGTGAGGGCCATTGGTTTTGGGCGGGCCTAGACCTGTCTGTCCCATATCCAGATAATACCCTTTCTCCCAGTCTTGCCTGTTCCCTCTGCCTCTTCCCTTCTGGAGTCCTGCCCGTTCCTGTGGCTTCCCCTTAACTGCATCCACCCCCTTCTGTGCCCAGCCCTTCTTCTGTCATGGCCCTCCTCTTTTAGTTCATATCAGCATTAGGCTAATAAGTTTGACGTTCGGTTAGTATATGTCCAATAAATTTTCCAAGCACCTATCACATCCTCAATGTCATCTCCTAGAAGGGCTGTAGATAGGCACTCGGGTATTAAATTGATATGGGGGTAGACTTCTGTCTTGTTTAAGGGTGCACGTTGGCTGCTGATCTGGGTGAAGTTATGGGAGGTGGTTGAGGAAAGGAGTTGATGGGGCATTTACTGCCTTCACTGCTTGTTCCTTTGCATTTCACGGTTTGCACTGATGGATATGCAGTCTAGCAATCCAATCTCATAGCTGACAAAGATTTTGCATGGGCTTTAAACTTGAGAAGATTGTTGCCTTGTACGTGCATATCTGAAAGCTGTTGGTGAACCCCAACCCTGAAGGTAGTTTCCTACAAACTATGAAGTGTCACTTGAGAAGATGCTGAGTCCTTGTATGGAGAAACCTGACTAAAAGTGTTCTAATTCTGAATGAAATACTTTCTTGTAGGTGGGACTGGGAGCACCACCTATAGTTAGGGTTGTCCAACAGTTCCCATTATAGGGTCCCGTTTTCAGTTCCTTATAACTTTGCCAAACTGTAATTGGTCAGATTGAAATTTTCAATGCTGGTTGTATGTCTTGGTCTGGTGTTTTTTTGTTTTGTTTTTTTGAGCTAAAATCATTCAGCCATTTTCAAGGACAACAATGGGGAAAATGCACTGTTTTGTCCATGTTAAAATAATTCTTTCAAACAGTTTGTTGAGAAGCACAAGCACCTCCTTGCTTTGGAGCAAAGAGTTGGCCTTTGGCCTTTGTATCATGGATGTGCCTTTCTGCTGTTCTGTGAAAAACTGGCCAAATTATAAGCCTTTGAAATATTTCATTTCACACATGCTCAGTAGAGAGTTGGTGGCGTTTAGTAGCTAATTTAATTGAAGATTCAGTCTGTGTTGAGTATGCTCCATCCTGGGGCTGTAGATTAGAAGCTGAGCAGAACTTTCGCTGCAATTGCTGCTCCCCACTGCTTTGTACTGGGGTGGGGTCGAGCACCAGAACTGAGAATAGGGCGACTGTCTTGTGCTCTCATTCCTCACACTGCTTCATCACCAAACAGTGTGGAGGAGGAAGCAGCCTGACTTGTATGCAGAAGGTATAAGAGCCTGACCAGGAATGGGGTTGTTGAGGGAATTGGATTGAGACAAGGAACTTGGTGGCTGTGCAAAGAAACTGGGATTGGGATGAAACTAGGACTTGGATGGGAAACCCAGAAGGGAAGATGGACTGGGTAGGGCATGAGACTTGGACTGGATGGGGGAGACAGGACTGGGAAAGGAGTCACACATGGGGAGAAAAGGTGTTCATTAAGTCAGCACTATCCATTCTGTGCACAGGGATGCTGTGAGGAAAAATAGCATGTGATCATGTAATTAAAGGCTGTATCATATTGCATCCACGCAAGGGGCTGAATTAAGGTGGTACATCTGGCATTTCCTCTCTCTTGAGTGCTTAACTATGCAAACTTAGTGTTCTTCTAATGTAATTTGTGCATGTATGTGTATGTAAAAGGGGAACTGTGTAGTGGATAAATTCATGTGGTCAGTCCCTCAAGATGGCTCATATATTTTTTAAGGTTACAAAAAGTATGGGGACTTAGCCTGACTCCAAACAGCCCTGTCCCCATCTTTCTCTGTATCATTTCCAATGCCCCCTCCCTTTCTATAAGTTTCCATAGCCCCAGGCCACAATTCCTCCTTTAGACTTTCTCTGTTGACCATAAGGCTTCTCTCCCTAGTCCTGTTCCTTAGAACTGTGAAGATTCCTGTAGGTTCAGCAGTATTTCTGCTACTACCTTCAACTTCAGCTCCATTCACAGAATAGTATTGAGTGTCTTTGGTCAGGCACGTTCAAGATTGCCACTGTACTTCTGACTGGAAATCCCAGAGGATGAATAATTGAAACAGTTGTCCAGCTGCCTAGCAGACATACTGTATTGCCAGATCTGATGGACTGAGTGAAACCCTCTAAAGATGGAGGGTACAGAGGAGCTTGTTGGTTAGCTGGGAAAATCTGTCTCGTGGGGCACAGTCAGCATTAGCATTTTGTTGGGTGGCCTGTGAAACAATGTTATATCCCCATCCCTTTCCACCCAAATTGTAATCTGTTCCTCCAGCCATCATGATCACACTACTTTAGGCACAGACAGCTGGCCTAGAAATTTTAGGGAGGGTTAGTGAGATGATTCTTTGGGATATACCCCAAACTTAACTGAATTTTACATGAAATGATTGTGTGCACTGGGCGATATTTAGCATTCCCCAGAGCCCTGATGCAGAAGTGGGTTCCAGCTGCTTGATCCTTTCAACCCTAGTGATCAGCTTAAATTGGTTCACATTTTCAAGGCTCTGTTCACAAGCAGTAGGGCCAAAAACTTAATCATTCTTAAATGAAAGGTGAGATTCTCCATTACATTTCTCGTTACCCCAGATCCAGGGACTGATGACCACAGGCTTTATGGGGACCTAAAGATTACAAGGAGAGCAGAGTCCCTGGTTAGGGCTATGGGGGAAAGCAGAGACATGAAATGAAAAAGATGGTGTAGAATAGATGGAGGTGTGGATGGATACAGTCTTCAAAGGTTCACATAGATTCCCTAGTTTCTTAGCTATAACTAAGGCCTGGTCTGTACTTAAAAGTTAGGTCAGCATAGCTATGTTTCAGAGTAACAGCCGTGTTAGTCTGTATTCGCAAAAAGAAAAGGAGGACTTGTGGCACCTTAGAGACTAACCAATTTATTTGAGCATAAGCTTTCGTGAGCTACGGTTGCATCCGATGAAGTGAGCTGTAGCTCAGGAAAGCTTATGCTCAAATAAATTGGTTAGTCTCTAAGGTGCCACAAGTACAGCATAGCTATGGTACTCAAGGCTCGGAAGAATGCTTCCGTCAACCTAGCTACTGTTGTTTGGGGAGGTGGTGTCCTGCAGCAATGGAAAAACACCTCCTGTCGCTGTAGAAAGCATCTACGCTATGATGCTACAGCGGCATTGTTACGACACTGTAACTGTGCTGTTGTAGTGCCCATAGTGTAGACGTGGCTGAAACCTTGTACGTCTGTGTACTCTTCCCCCAGTTCTCCTGCACTGTATAAGCAAAAATGGCCTGTCTAATCCAGGGCCTGATAATCAGCATTTACTAATGCTTTGTCTATGCTCAGAAGTGCACCAGTTTATCTAAATTGTTTTAAAAATTAATTTAGTTAAACCCAAGGCAGACCCCCGAATGTGGACACTTAAATCAGTTCATGTCTGCTTTATGTTGATTTAATTTAAGAAATTTTTGGCCTTAATGAACTAATTCGAGATAAGTCAACTGAATTTAAACTTGCACAGGTTTAACTAAATTGATGTAAAAAATAAACTGGTGCAACTTCTGTGTATAGACCAGACCCAAGTCAGTTTGTATGTATTCTGATTGTGCTAATGATGGATGGTAGCTCTCTGTCATTTGGGACAAAATATAAAGGTTTTTTGCAAAACCCGTATATACCTGTAGCTGTGTAGCACTAAAGTGAATGAAAACACAGCCTGGTAGGTTACAAGACTGCTGTATTTTATTGGATAAAGAGACATGCTTGATGCCTGCATTGATCAAAATCTCTACCTCTTTTCTGTATTTTCATTAACTAATACTACCTACTAGTCTGTCAGGATAGTAGTAATTTTATAACCTGAATTAAATTGACTGAAACTGATGGGAAAGAACCTCTGCCATCAAATTCATTTCCAGAGAGATTGATATTTTTGGGTGAAATACTTTTTGTCTTTGACTCCATATTTTTGAAAATAAGATTAAAATATTTCTTGCGCAAAATATTTTTTCTTGATGATTTTGATGGAACAAATTATTTCCCTTGAAATGTGTACTTGGTGAGAAATAAAGCCTCTTTCTGTTAGAATTGGTCACAGTATTCACAGATAGTTTATTTGATCATTTTTGGGTGTATTTTTTCAAATAAATGATTTGCCAATGCATTTTTAGCTCTATTCAGCCAGCCCTACGTCGTTTCAGATGATATTAATCAAATAAAGTATTCATCTTTTTTGTCATTTGGCTATTAATTTATTCATAAATATATTTTTCCAGCATTCAGCCAGTCAGCTGTAGTGCCTGTGAATACATTTGTGTCCTGATGATCATAGAATCATAGCACTGGAGGGGACCTCGAGAGGTCATCTAGTCCAGTCCCCTGCACTCAAGGCAGGACTAAATATTATCTAGACCATCCCTGACAGGTGTTTGTCCAACCTGCTCTTAAAAATCACAAATGATGGAGATTCCACCACCTCCCTAGGCAATTTATTCCAGTGCTTAACCACTCTGACAGGAAGTTTTTCCTAATATCCAACATACACCTCCCTTGCTGCAATTTAAGCCCATTGCTTCTTGTCCTATCCTCAGAGGTTAAGAAAAACAATTTTTCTTCTCCTCCTTGTAACAACCTTTTATGTACTTGAAAACTGTTATGTCCCTTCAGTCTTCTCTTCTCCAGACTAAACAAACCCAGTTTTTTCAATCTTTCCTCATAGGTGATGTTTTCTAGACCTTCAATCATTTTTGTTGCTCTTCTGTGGACTTTCTCCAATTTGTCCACATCTTTCCTGAAATGTGGCACCCAGAACTGGACACAATACTCCAGCTGAGGCCTAATCAGTGCGGAGTAGAGCAGAAGAATTACTTCTTGTGTCTTGCTTACAATACTCCTGCACATACATCCCAGAATGATGTTTGCTTTTTTTGCAACAGTGTTACACTGTTGATTCATATTTAGCTTGTGATCCGCTATGACCCCCAGATCCCTTTCCGCAGTACTCCTTCCTAGGCAGCCATTTCCCATTTTGTATGTGTGCAACTGATTGTTCCTTCCTAAATGGAGTACTTTGCATTTGTCCTTATTGAATTTCATCCTATTTACTTCAGACCGTTTCTCCAGTTGGTCCAGATCATTTTGAATTTTAATCCTATCTTCCAAAGTGCTTACAACCCCTCCCAGCTTGGTATCGTCCACAAACTTTATAAATGTACTCTCTATGCCATTATCTAAATAATTGATGAAGATATTGAACACAACCAGACCCAGAACTGATCCCTGCAGGACCCCACTCATTATGCCCTTCCAGTATGACTGTGAACCACTGATAACTACTCTCTGGGAACGATTTTCCAACCAATTATGTACCCACCTTATAGTAGCTCCATCTAGGTTGTATTTGCCTAGTTTGTTTATGAGAAGGTCATGCTAGTTGGTATCAAAAGCGTTATTAAAGATATACTGTTTCTACTGCTTTCTCCCATCCACAAGGCTTGTTACCCTGTCAAAGAAAGCTATCAGGTTGGTTTGACATGATTTGTTCTTGACAAATCCATGCTGATTGTTATTTATCACCTTATTATCTTCCGGGTGTTTGCAAATTGATTGCTTAATTATTTGCTCCATTATCTTTCTGGGTACAGAAGTTAAGATGACTGGTCTATAATTCCCTGTGTTGTCCTTATTTCCCTTTTTATAGATGGGCACTATATTAGCCCTTTTCCAATCTTATGGAATCTCTCCAGTCTTCCATGACTTCTCAAAGATAATCACTAATGGCTCAGATATCTCTTCAGTCAGCTCCTTGAGTATTCTAGGATGCATTTCATCAGGCCCTGGTGATTTGAAGACATCTAACTTGCCTAAGTAATTTTTGACTTGTTCTTTACCTATTTTAGACTCTGACCCTACCTCATTTTCACTGGCATTCACTATTTTAGACGTCCCATCGCCACCAACCTTCTTGGTGAAAACCGAAACAAAGAAGTCATTAAGCACGTTCTGCCATTTCCACATTTTCTGTTATTGTCTTTCCCCCTTCATTGAGTAAGAGGCCTACTCTGTCCTTGGTCTTCCTCTTGCTTCTAATGTATTTGTAGAATATTGTCTTGTTTTTATGTGCCTAGCTAGTTTGATCTCAGTTTGTGCCTTGGCTTTTCTAATTTCGTCCCTACATACTTGTGTTATTTGTTTATATTCATCCTTTGTAGTTTGACCGAGTTTCCACTTTTTATAGGACTCTTTTTTGACTTTTAGATCATTGAAGATTTCCTGGTTAAGCCAGGGTGGTCTCTTGCCATACTTCCTATCTTTCCTACGCAGTGGGATAGTTTGCTCTTGTACCCTTAATAATGTCTTTTTGGAAAACTGCCAACTGTCTTCAATTGTTTTTCCCCTTAGACTTGCATCCCATGGGATTTTACCTACCAATTCCCTGAGTTTGCTAAAGTCTGCCTTCTTGAAATCCATTTTCTTTATTGTGCTGTTCTTCCTTCTACCATTCCTTAGAATCATGAACTCTACCATTTCATGATCACTTTCACCCAAGTTGCCTTCCACTTTCAAATTCTCAACCAGTTCTTCCCTATTTGTCAAAATCAAATCTAGAACAGCTTCCCCTCTAGTAGCTTTCTCCACCTTTTTAAATAAAAAGTTGTCTCCAAAACATTCCAAGAACCTGTTGGATAATCTGTGCCCTGCTGTGTTATTTTCCCAACAGATGTCTGAGTAGTTGAAGTCCCCCATCACTACTAAGTCCTGTGCTTTGGATGATTTTGTTCATTGTTTAAAAAAACCCTCATCCATGATGCAAAGCTTAACTTTACATATATCAATTAGTAAATTAGGGGGGCATATAAGCCTTTCAAGGATCAAGATCATACATAGGTAGTAAAAAATATGGCCCTGATCCTGAAGTTGGATCCATGTGGACAGAACCCTGTGTTTGTTACAGTATTGGCTTCCATGCAACCATTTTGTGTTTTCCTAATCAAATATCATATTTTAATATCTTCTGTTAAATGTGCCACCATCAGCTTGAAATCTACTAGTAGTTATAAACAGTTTCAGGTACTACTCCTGCCACATAGTTCCTTTGCCAACTTTTATGGTTTTGCAGATGTATTTTCTTGTTTTCAATATGCCTTTCTTTCCCCTATTGTTATGCAAAATACCCACATAAACAAAAAAGGAAATTGGCAAAGGCCCAGATTCAGCAGTTGGATCCACTTGCAGGGATCCAGTTTCAAGATCAAGGTCTGACTTACTATACAGGGGAAACAGTTAAATTGACTATATACAAAGTACTGTGAGCTCTATGTGGGTGGACCCCTATGTGTGCATTGGAATCCCCACTGAAATTTGCGTGCTCTCCATGGGTGCGGAGCACTGTCCCTGGGATTAGGACCAAAATGCTGTCAAGTGCACAAAATAAAAAAGTGGAAAAACTGTTTCTCTTTCAGTTATAGTAATCTTATTAAATTTTCATTTAAAAAAAATGTAGCCTCCATGTTGTGTATACCAATGTCTATTTAACTTTAATGAACATTTTGAAGAAAAGATGTGATTCTTCAAATACGTCCTACTTTTTCAAGAGCCCACAATAAATGTGTTGTGGGACCTCCAGTGGATCTCCAGCAAAACCAGGGAAGACTTTACATACCAGATATTTTTAAGTTAAAAAAAAACAAGCTGAAATAAACTTTTTCAGCCAGCTTTTATACATCATAAAGAAGCAGAAAAGTTCTTCTTAACATTCTTTTCAGGTCACCTTAAAAATTCTTCTCAAGCAGAGGAACACAGGTTGAGAAATTTGGGGCAGATTAGTTGAGTTCTGGTAGGGATGGGGGAGAAGTCAATCTTCTATGGAGAGATTGCTGTCTCTCCATAATTTTGTAGAGCTTATCAATATACAATATTTACAGTTGTCCAACACTTTATCATTATATTAAGATCATACAGCTAAGCCAACAAATACAGTATTCCTGTATACCAGTATACCAGTAGTTTATCAACATCCACACATCAGATCTCAGCTCTTGTAATTTTAGACTCCAAAAGTAGCTCAGGTCGCTAACAGAGAATTAAAGGTTTGTAACAGTTATACTCTTGGCAGAGGGTGACAGAGGTTGGAATGCAAATGGGCATTAGTCCTCCGCAACCCAGGACACACTATAATGAACCGTCTCTTGTATTTTCAGAGGCTGCACGAAGGAGTAATCAGAGACCTTGAGAGACAAAGCCGTAAACTGGAAAACATTCGTCTTTTACAAGAACAGATTACTCTGACCAAGCAACTTGAAGCAGAAAGAGACAAGATATTAATGGAAAAGGGGTCCCCACAATCCTAGACCTAGAACTGAAGTATTAGAGTTTGGACTGAGGAACACAGCAAGGATTTGTATTTGACTATTCCCAGGTGTTTGAGTAAACAGAAGTCATTTCTGAAAGTCCATCTCTTTTAGATACATTTTGATCAAGTCCAGGAAATTATATACATTAAGAAGTGCAAACACAAAGTTTTTTCTCTAGCTTCTGTATTTTCACTTGTGCAGAACTATTGTGTAGGAAGCTTCATACCTGGCTGGCTCATCTTATATGGATAGTATTTTAAATGCTGGGAGGGAGAGCCTCATGTAATGTAAAAAAAATCTTCCTCTACTTGCCAGGAAGGGATGGATAATAACGTTCACATGAGTGGGCTGATGAGTCGTCATGATGACGAAGCTACAAGGACATCAACTTCAGAAGGGCTGGAGGAGGGTGAGGTGGAAGGGGAGACTCTCCTGATTGTTGAATCTGAGGATCAGGCTTCAGTGGATTTATCCCATGATCAGAGTGGGGACTCCTTGAACAGTGATGAGGGGGATGCATCCTGGATGGAGGAGATGTCCTATTACTGTGAGAAGTGTCAGAAGTGGATACCAGCAAGTAAGGGTCAAGATTTTCCTCTGTTATCTTTGTCACTTTCCTTTTCTGGGTTTACTGGTTCTTTTCCTCCCAAAAATAATGCATGTTCTTTTCCTGAATGTATGGGAGGCAGGGATGCCTAGTGGATAGAGCACTGGTCTGTGACTCAGGAGATCTGAGTTATATTCCCAGCTCTGCCACTGGCCTACTGTGTGACCTTGGGCAAGTCAGTTCCCCTCTCTGTGCCTCAGTTTCCCCATCTGTAAAACAGGGATATTGACAATTCCTTTGTAAAGGTCTACGAATGAAAAGTGCTACATAAGAGGTAACTATTATTTTCCTGATTGGTTTGTCATTTCAGTGGGATGTATGAATAAATTTCAGCCTTCTGTATATAGGAATGGTTCCGTGGTCTCCTGAACTTAGATTAGCATTCACAGAACAATATAAAACCAGTAGCAGCAGTCCTGGGAAGAAGGTATTTTGTGCTAAATAGCTAAAATGCTCTTTCCAGTATCTCCATTTAACATTATATAAACTCTTTTAGCTTTCTTCATATTCTAGTACAGCAGTTTTTCCTTTCCAAAATCAAGATCTACCTGAACACTGTTCATTTTGTGGCAGGAAGTACTGAATTCTTCTGGCTTGCTGCACACCTGTCAGTTAGTTCAACTGCCCAGTTTGGCAAAAGCTGTAGCGTGAAATCCTTTCTCCAGTGAAGTCATTGGGAGTTTTGCCATTGACTTTACTAGAGCCAGGATTTCACATTTGGTGTTCAGTAGGAAGAAGTTAAAGGGACACAGTCAACTTGAAATCTAGTCTGTTTAGGTACTACATCTGATCCTGTGTCCTTTTGCCAGTTATTGTGGTTTGACAATCAGTTTTTTATGTTTACTTTTTTTTTTCTGTCTTCTGTTGCTGTTTGAAAGACCCAAACAAGGGAAATTGATCACTAGAATGATCAGTGAAAGTGACTAGACACAAAGTGCTGTCAAATGCACAATGTAAACAAGCCGAAAAAAATGGAAATATATTTTTTCTAATGTCTTTCAGTTAGTGTTTCAATTACAGTCTGAGAAAGGTACTGAGTGTGTCAGTACCTTTCCCAGACCTGAGAAGAGCTCTGTGTGGCTCAAAAGCTTGTCTTTCTCATCAACAGAAGTTGGTCCAATAAAAGATAATATTTCCCACACTTTGTCTCTCTAATATCCTGGGACTGACTCGGCTCCAATAACACTGCATGTATTAAAATCTTTGCCTTTTTACATGTATTCAAGTATTAGGTAGGAAAGCCCCTCTTTAATGTGTGGTTTTTTTGCTATTGATCCCTTGTTGACTTCTGTAACTGTAAATTAAGCATCACACTGAGTTTCTATACTTCTGTAATGGAATTATCAGGGTTGCTGATCTCTTGCTCAGCGGATAAACACTGTTCTGAATCCAAATTTACTTTGCTCCATTTTTCCTATAAAAGGACTGAGGCATATCCCTTTTGCTTGTTTGTTTTAGGTCAGCTGAGAGAACAACTCAGCTACCTCAAGGGAGATAACTTTTTCAGGTTTACTTGCTCTGATTGCTCAGAAGATGGAAAGGAGCAGTTTGAACGGCTGAGACTAACCTGGCAGCAAGTAAGTAAAAGCATTCACTCAGGCATAAAACCAACAAGACCTTCAAAAGTTGCTGTGTGTACAATGTACATAACACCTAGAAATTTGGAGTTAGTCACAGGTGGTGAAGAAATTTACCTGTGAGTTTTTTGTGGATTGCTATGTACCTGCTTATCAGAAAGTGGGACTTCTGTGAGTAAATTGAAAAGATTGTCTTAATGTGTTGTAAAAAAGCCAAATTCCCCATTTTTCATCAATACTGTGCATTGCTCAATACAACTGAACACAATTTTAGAAAAGCAAAGAGAATGTGATTTAGCTGCTGTGCATTTAACAATTTTTTGACATATGGGCATTGTTGGAAAAGTAATACAGCAAAACACAAAATGTCCAGTAAATTCTTGGAATGTTTGGGGACAACCGTTTGTTTCAGATAATAGAGGGAGTAACCGGGGGGCAGCCATTTTAAATTTGATTCTGACAGAGAGGAATTGGTTGCGAATCTACTGGTGGAAGGCAGTTTGGGTGAAAGTGATCATGAAATGATAGTATTCAGAATTCTAAGGAAAGGAAGAAATGAGAGCCACAGGTTAAGAACAATGGATTTTAAAAAAACAGACTTTAACAAACTCAGAGAACTGGTAGGTAAGGTCTCATGAGGAAAAAAATTATAAAGGGAAAAAGGAATTCAGGAGACCTGGTAGTTTCTCAAAGAGACAATATTAACATGACAACAGCAAACTATCCTTCTGCGAAGGATAGAAAGAATAGTAATGGGCCAATATGGCTGCACCAGGAGGCCTTTAATGACCTGAAAATCAAAAAGGAATCCTGCCAAAGTAGGTTCCAGAGCCCTAAGAAAGAGGAGAATAAGTCTCTATAGGAGACAGCCTCCACGGGAGTTGAGTGGTTGACAGCAGAAGCTCCAAACTCATCTGCACCATTAATATTTGTATTCCAGGCTGAAGTGGTTCAGTGTAATTGATAGTTTGTCCTCTTAGATTTATTCACAAACAGACAGATTTCCAAAACTGTGCTTTAATTTAGGCTCTTAGTGAGTCAATTGGGTTTGTTTGTGATGTATGTAAATGTGCTCTAAAAGGACTGTGTTCAATAAAGACAAAGCAAAAGCAGAGTGATCCATGGGACGCAGTGTATTTTTATAGATTGCTCTGCTTTTACTGGATTCTAAGTGGCAAGAAGACATTAAGCAAATAAAAACACCCGAAGAGTCTGTCCTTGTGCACACATTTCTATAAGATTAGCAAACTGGGGCATCTCCATCCTTTCTGGAGAGAAAAGACATCTTGTCCCCAGTCTGGATCCTCACCCCCTGATATGCTCTTTTATGCCACTCAAGCTGTGCAAAGGGGCTATAAAGCAGCATCACCAGATAGCTGAGGATTCCCCTGGCATGAGAGAGTCCCTGGGTGAATAAAGCAGGTGAGTGTGACAAACAATAGGAAGGGAGAAAGGATGAGTACAATTAACAAGATCATGGGTTACATAGATTGGCGCTGTGGTTGTGAATCAATTGGAAGCTTTACATAAATAGGTCAAATCGGCAAAGAGTGGAGGGGGTGTTTCCCCGCCAGACAAAATGGTAATGGACCATTTGAATCCATTCCCTTTTGTGTTCCAGGTTGTCATGCTGGCGATGTACAACCTGTCTCTGGAAGGAACTGGCCGTCAAGGATACTTCAGATGGAAAGAAGATATTTGTGCTTTTATTGAGAAACACTGGACTTTCCTATTAGGGAACAGGTAAAGCCAATATTTCCCTGAAACTTTGAATGGAGATCACAGAGGGAAGAAATTGTGTTACTCAGTTAGGAAACAGGAATTCCAGACTATTCAGAGATATTTCTCTCTATTCAATTCAGGGCGGACAAGAAGGAAGAAAGTGGAGGGTTTGATCTGCAGAGCTCAAACAGGGATACGAAGCGATTTCTCAGGAATAAACCTGTTACATAGTGAAAGAGAGTTAGTGTTGTACAGAACTGGACACAGAGCTTTGTACTTTTGTGGGAATTTCCCAGCTTCCGTTCAGTGTAACCCTCCAAAATCATAACCCTAAAATCTCACTTAATTGCTGAACACATAGGGCCTGATTCTAATCTCATTTACGCAGGTGTAAATAAGGGAGGATGCCATCAAAATGAATAGAATTACACTGACACAAAATTGATGTGGGATCAGAACCCACAGAGAAAGAAACTAATTTTTCCTATTTCATCTTATTTTGGATCTTTTCTTAATGAAATCTCTTGTTTGCTAGTCACTACAAAATATTGTGACACTGTGGTGTTTTTCACAGTATATGTAGGGCCCTACCAAATTCCCGGTCAGCAGCTTCCTCTCTCCAGCTGCCCAGCTCTGAAGGCAGTGTCGCCAGCAGCAGCGCAGAAGTAAGGGTAGCAGTATTGCAATCCCCTCTCCTCCCCCCTCCCCGCCAAATAACCTTGCAACCCCCTTCCCTCAACTCAGTTTTTGGGTTAGGACCCCTACAGTTACAACACCATGAAATTTCAGATTTAAATTGCTGAAATCATGAAATTTATGATTTTTAAAATCTTTTGACCGTGAAATTGACCAGAATGGACTATGAATTTGGTAGGGCCCTAAGTATATGTTTTAGCTATAAATTCGGGGGGTTAAATAAAAGAGGCTCACTTTACATTTTTAACCACTCTGGGATAGCCTAAAAATTTCAGGGATGTACACCAAAGTTTGCTTATACCATGTGTGACCTTTGGATGCGTGTGATAAGGAGAGAGTCAATATAAGATTTTCCTTCAACAGCAGGGATCATTCTATTTTCTAATTGATTTAATGGTGTCAGGAAAGTAGCTAACAGAATAAAATGTCCTGTTCAAAGCTGATAACCCTTTTCTCTCTCAGCACAGTAGTTTGACATTGTTAGGCATGCAGAGCATGGAATGTGTTTTTCTAAGTATGCCCTGCAACTCACTGAATCTGTTCTGATTCTGATGGAAAGGGGCACGCATATGCCAGTGGGGACACAAGGCAGACAAAACAAGCCTCTGGAGTTATAGTTTGGATTGACAGAATGGACATAAGTGTCTGGCCTTTCTGTCTAATTGGAAGGTATTTCTTTGCGTTATTGTTTCTGTTTAAAACACAGGTACCTGATTTCTGTGTTACCCTGACCACCACCATTGAAGGTACCAATAAAACAGGATTCAAATGAGGCAGCTGTCCCACCAGGCTCTGCTTCTAGAGGTTTTAGGACTGACTTCTTTGCAGGCAGCAGCATCATCATAGGAAGACAGCTGATGGCTCATTCTCCCTCACTGTGAGATCCATCACTTCCTGTGTGTCCTACTCGATTCTGGGACACGTTGCATGCACTCTTCTCCTTTCCTTGTTACACCTAGCCTCCAGCAGGAATGCTTCCTGTCCTCCATGCATGCACCCCTGTGGGAGAATGGAGGATGGTTCCACTTGCTTGGAGGAGAGAAACCAGAACAGCCTCCTGCAAAATGACTTCTGCCCTGCATGTTGTCCCAGAGCTTGGTGGTGCAGCTGCTTCATTTGAATCTAATCACAGGTGAGGCTGAACCCAGAACTCTCTTAAATGGCTGGCTTGCCCTGTGGCAGCCTACAAAAAAACTCAACACCGTCTGACCTGCTGTCACGGGTTGAGGTGGCCATTTAAAGGGAGTCCTAGGTTCAGTCTCACATGTGACTAGGTTACTTCTCAGTCTACTAGATCATGTGATGAGACCATGTGACTCAAAACCAGGCCTGCTGGGAAATGCAAAGGCAGCCTGAGAGAGCACTCAGAGAGAGTTCAGGGAGTCTGCTGGAAGAGGGCAGGTTGGTAACAACTCTCCAGTGCTCCCAGGCAGAAGGCCTGAGAGAGAGAGACCTGCAGGGAGCAAGAGCCTATTGAGGAACAAGTCTTAGCTGAGGGGCTTGCAGGAGCGGGCTGCTGCTGGGAGAGAAGCCACAGCTTGGAGGGCTGGAAAGGATTGTGAGCCTGAGGAGAAGAGCTGTAGCATGCTCAGGACTAAGTACCACGTATGAAAGGTGGGAGCCAGCTAGGAAGGGCTGGATGGAAGATTTGTGTTGTTGTGAACTTTGTGTTCATCATGCCAATTCCCCCAAAAAGGGGAGTTAGTGAGAAAAGGCCCACAGGGTGAAGTTGGATTAACTGGGGAAGAAGGGGAAACCGAGGAAGTGACAGTGCCTCAAGCCCGAATGGGTAAGGCCTGCTACACAGGCAAAGAGGACATACTCTTCACAAGTGCAGAAACAAAAGCAAAAAGGCAGTTTAAAAAAAATCCCACCAGCGGTAATACCCAGTGGAAGCAAAGCAAAGGAAGGAGAAGTTCTGCTCCTTTCCTCCTCCTTGTTCTTTGTCCCCACCATGTCTCATTGCTTCCCCCTTGCCTGACTCCTGTTTCAAAATACTACGGAGGTGGCTGCCGTTCCCCAAGAGCAGAGGGGGCGAGGGCAGGGTCGGGAGAGAGCATCCCCACTACCTTTCCTCAAACAGCATCATTGTGCAGCCCCCTCACACACCCCCAGCCCTCTGCCCTGACTCTGAACCCCCCACACCCCCCAGCCCTCTGCCCTGACCCCTGCACCTCCTTCACACACCCCCAGCCCTCTGCCCTGACCCTGAACCCTCCTCACACACACCCAGCCCCCTGCCCTGACTCCGGCACCCCTACACATACCCGGCACCCCTACACATACCCAGCCCCCTGCCCTGACTTCTGCACCCTCTTCACACACTCCCTGCCCAGACTCTTGCACCCCCCACACATACCCAGCCCCCCCACACCCCATGCCCTGACTCTTGCACCCCCCACATCCACATCCCCACCCCCACCCTGAGCACCAAACGGGAGCTCCTGCACACACACCCCCACATTCCCACCTGCACCCCTTGCACCAAATGGGAGCTGCCCAGGTAAGTGCTCCACACCCAAACCTCCTGCCCAACCCTGAGCCTCCTCCCTCATTCTAGCTCCTGGCCAGACCCTGCACCCCAACCCCCAGCCTGCTTCTTCACCCCCAACTCTGTTCTCAGTGCACCCCCACCCTCATCTCAGTGCAGAGAGAGGAAGAGAATGGGCCAGAACCAGGGAGAAGGTAGGTACCTACTCTATGTGGACAGGACTGGGACCCAAGACCAGCAGCGGGCTGAGTGGGGCCGGCAGCCGGGACCCTGGCTGGCAGGAGCCGGCGGACGGAACCCCAGACCAGCAGTGGGCTGAGCCGCTTAGCCCACTGCTGATCTGGGGTCCCAGCCACCGGCCCCGATCAGCCCGCTGCCGGTCTGGGGTTGTGGCTGCCGGCTCCTTGCCAGCCGGGGTCCCGGCCGCAGGCCCCGCTCAGCCTGCTGCCGGCCTAGGTGAACGGAACCCCAGACGGGCAGCGGGCTGAGCGGGCCGGCGGTGTAAGATCAGCATTTTAATTTAATTTTACATGAAGCTTCAACATTTTGAAAACCTTGTTTACATACAACAATAATTTAGTTATATAATATATAGACTTATAGCGAGAGACCTTCTAAAAAACGTTAAAATGTAGTATTGGCACGCGAAACCTTAAATTAAAGTGAATAAATGAAGACTTGGCACACCGCTTCTAAAAGGTTGCCGACCCCTGATGTAAAATGACACCTTCTTACTCAGTAGATCTCTCCCTTCTCTCTCTCTCCCCCTTCCAATACCCCTCTCCCTTATGTGTCTTGAGTCCTATCTACTGAATTTAACAACAGAGTAAGTTTTTACTCTTCTTAGCACTGTTAAGTTAGCACAGCTACTGGAGAGTGAGCTGGATTCTGTTCTGGCTCTTCTATCGTCAATAGAACTGTTGATTAAGACCCAACTGCAGAATCTTTATGGTTTGTGATGTGAAAGCCGGAATAAACAAAGCACCAGCAGTTAGGAAAACCATCTCTTTACTTGTAAACTCCGCATATTTGATATTGCGAGTCCCTGAGAGAGAATCAAAATGGAATCACTTTTCAGAGCAGAGTCTAGTTGTTAATTCATAGCTGGGTCTTGGAACTTGGTGCCCCAGATTCCAGCTGGAAATCACCCAGTGGAAATCAGAAAGAGTGGCACTGCTGAAATGCTTCAAGTCTGGAGGTCAAGTGAACTACTACATCAGAGTAAATGGCACAAGCATTCATCCTAGTCTTTTTGGCAAAGGAGAATAAAGTCTAATTAAAATGTTCTTGGTGTCTCTCATTTTTCCCTCTCTTGATTTAGGAAGAAGACTTCAACTTGGTGGAGCACTGTTGCTGGTTGTCTTTCTGTAGGGAGCCCCTTGTTTTTCCGCTCAGGGGCACAGGAATTCGGAGAACCAGGATGGTGGAAACTTGTTCACAATAAGCCTCCTACGATGAAACCTGAAGCAGAGAAGCTCTCTGCATCTGCACTGAAAGCAAAAGGTAACTGTCATGATGACAACACACAGAATGGAATGGCACAGCTGTGGATGGGGTGGGTGGGGTTACAGGGCCTGATTCTGCTCTCATTTGCACTAGTTTTACACTGGTGTAAATCCACTGACTTCAGAGGAGTTTCTCCGGATTTATACCAGTGTGAGAAGAGACCCATAGTTTTTTACACCCTCTTTGTAGCGTACATACACGTATTGTCATTTAAATGATCCAAGTGCTTTTGTATTTTGTATTGCTTTCCTGTCTCTGTAATTACCACAATTTCTCTACTCCCTGTTACCTTGATGTTCTTCTCTTTTTAAAGCATCTTTTGTCAGTTTAGTCACAAGGAGTGAAATTCACTCCTGTGCAGAGGGCCAATATCGGAATTCAGTGGTGCCTAACCTTTATGCCGGATGCTCTGCACAGGGGAGAATTTCAACCATGGCTTGAAGGCCCTTCTTAAAAGACTACCATCAAAACTTGCTCATGTGGATACAAATGATGAGTAAAGGGGCATCAAAAGCTCAGTGCCTTTTAGAATAAATAAGCTATTTATTCTCTAGCAGCTTCAAAACCACCTCTGGATCCCATCATTACAGTGGAGGGGCTGAGGAAGCGGGTGAGCCGCAATCCTGTAGAGTCAGCCATGGAGCTGAAGGAGAAGAGGTCTCGCACTCAAGAAGCCAAGGACATTAGGAGAGCCCAGAAGGAGGCAGCCGGCTTCCTGGACCGAAGCACCTCCTCCACTCCTGTCAAATTCACCAGCCGAGGTCGTCGCCCTGACATGGTCCTTGAGAAGGGAGAGGTGATTGACTTCTCATCTTTGAGCTCCTCGGATCGAACTCCTCTGACAAGCCCGTCTCCTTCCCCATCTCTGGACTTCTCTGCTCCTGGGACGCCAGCTTCCCATTCAGCTACTCCCAGCCTGCTCTCAGAAGCAGATCTCATCCCGGATGTAATGCCGCCACAGGCCTTGTTTCATGGTAAGAGATGCCATGTGTTGTGTTTAATAGGAAGTGACAAGCAGTTTCTAACAATAGGGTTGACATAGTTATCTTGACAAAAGAATACCCTGTTTGCTTTACTTCAAGGCATGATGGAAAATAACTGGCAAAGTGCAGTTTTCTTCCTAATTACATGACAATCTAAATTAGATTGTCACAGACAGATGTAGTCAGAGATTCTAAGGCAGGAAGGGACCACTTGGTCATCTAGTGTGACATCTTTTATAACACAGGGCAGACAACTTCACCCAGTAATTCCTCCATAAAACAATATGACAGGTAATAGTGTTGCAGTGTCACGTCAAGGCAAAATTAGAGAGCTCTCTTAAAGGAAAGAGTCTTTCACATCAGTAAAGTATTGAGGTTTTTGTTTGTTTGTTTTCTAGTGCTTTCATTTGTCTGAGTACAGACATGTAACATTCCCTAATCAAAGAGATGAATTCTGGGTCAGGTTGTGAGATGCTTACTGAAGCTGAATAGTACTTTATACCATGAGTAGTCCATTGAAATGAATAGGGGGAACACATGGAATAAGCACTACTCACTGTAAGTAAGGACATCACATCAGCTTTGCTCCATTAACTTAAGCGGAACTTGTCCAGCTTACACCAGCTGAACATCTGGCCAGTAATCTGTAAGGCTTCAGCTCAACTCTGCCATTTTATTGCATCAGTTTTCATGCTCTTAAGGAATTTTTAAGGAAGCCATTAAGTAAAGAACAATTTTAAAAAGTGTTCCTTTAAAATAGAAAAAAAAATGAGTCTACATTTTGAAGGGACTATTGGTTTCGGTTGCTCCTGTTTTAAGGGGCCAAACTGTGAGACACTTTAAAGAGACCTTAAATGGCAGGTGCTCAGCACTTCCTGAAATCAGGCTCCTTTAAGATGTCTCAAGTTGGGCATCCAAAATCACTAGTTACTTTTGAAAATGTAGGCCCAGGAGTGTCTGACAGGCAGGCTATTACAGGTAAACGCCACATTATATTTCCTTCACACTTAAGCCACAAACCCCCTGGGCTGATGATGTTCTTGCTATGCTGGGTTTGCATTTGTGTGTGTCTACTGAGTTATTTTGGTCTTCTGTACAGATGATGAAGAAATGGAAGGAGATGGAGTCATAGATCCAGGAATAGAGTACATTCCCCCTCCTAGTGGGCCAATGGGTGCTGGGCCTATGATAGTGAGCCGAAAGAAAGTGAAAACGCCTGAGCAGATCAAGCAAGAGGTGGAGAGTGAAGAAGAGAAAGCAGAGAGGATGGAAGGTGACAGCGAAGACCCTGAAGATTCAAATGCATCCCTACAGGCCAGGGGACGAGACAAGAGGAAGCCACAGGTGGAGAAGGACAATAAGCCCAAAGCTCCCAAGTACACATCTGTAAGCATCTATGAGGAAAAGCTACTTCTGAAGAGGCTGGAGGCCTGTCCCAATGCCGTGAGCATGACCCCAGAGGCCCGGAGGTTGAGGCGCAAGCTGATAGTCCGGCAGGCCAAGAGGGAAAGGGGACTGCCTCTCTTTGACTTGGACCAGGTTGTGAATGCTGCTCTGCTCTTGGTTGATGGGATCTATGGAGCCAAAGAAAGAGGCATTTCCAGGCTGCCAGCAGGGCATGCAACATACAGAACGACTAGCCAGGACTTCAGGATCCTGGACAGGTACCAGGTGAGTGCTTTCAATTCCAAGTTAGTTCCTGGGGCCATCTGTATCAGGGTTTCTGTTACATGCAGTAGACATCAAACTGGGGAAATCTGGCTCCCAAAGTAAAAAGGATTACAAGAATGAGCTTCATTTTTTAAAGGACTTGTATCCACACCAACGCACTTCCCAGCTCCATTCTACAGTTGGGTAATACTCTATAACAGGGGTGGCCAACCTGAGCCTGAGAAGGAGCCACAATTTACCAATGTGCATTGCCAGAGAGCCACAGTAATATGTCAGCAGTCCCCCATCAGCTCCCCCACCCTGCTCCCAGCGCCTCCCACCCACCGGCAGCCTGGCTGATCAGCACCTCCCCCTCCCTCCGCGCACCTCCCAGTCAGCTATTTTGTGGCGTGCAGGAGGCTCTGCGGGGGAGGGGAGAGGAGCAAGGGCATGGCAGGCTGAGGGAAGGGGGCGGGAAGGGGTGGAGTGGGGGCAGGGCCTGAGGCAGAGCCAGGGGTTGAGCCGTGAGCACCCCCTGGCACATTGGAAAGTTGGCGCCTGTAGCTCCAGCCCCGGAGTCGGTGCCTAGACAAGGAGCCGCATGTTAACCTCTGAAGAGCCGCATGTGGCTCCGGAACCACAGGCTGGACACCCCTGCTCTATAAAATACAAACATGTGTAGATGCCACCGTTGCTAAGTTCCAGTTGCTCATGCTCCTTCTACACTCAAACACTTTGGTGATGGAGCCTGTGTAAGTACCTTACAAATTGCATTACTTTCTTGCCATCCAGGACCGTGGGCACTCCCAAGATGACAGTGGGTGATGGGTGCACTCAGAACCTTGCAGGATCAGGCTCTGAAATTTGGGGGAGCTGTGGAGTCACTATGGGCAGGAGCACTGGACTGTAGGTGCCAGACTCCCTGGTTGGACAGGTGGAAACCCCGACTGTGAGAAGTCTTTCCCCCTCTGTAGCTTTGGGTTCCAAACATTAGGCTGTTGGCAGCTCCCCTGACATGACCATTTATTTTTGTCCTGCCATGTAGACTACGCTGCCTGCTATGAAGGGATATAGGCACCAGACAACAAAATTTCTGTACCGACTAGTAGGCTCAGAAGACTTGGTGACAGACCACAGCATCGTCAGTCCCTACACGTCTCGCGTCCTGAAACCTTACATCAGGTACAGACTCCTAGAGTCTGAATCTCACTTCTGTCATTCTCTCCTCCCATTCTTAGGGGCAGACTGGTGCAGGGTGCTCAGGATTGCAAAAGCATCCTGGCTTCTGGTGAATAGCTTGTATTTTTGCCTGGTTGGGCACAAGTTTCCACAGGAATGAATGGAACACAACATCCTCTTGTAGCACTTGTAGTATATCAGAGGAATATTTCCTGTGCAGCAAACATTTAGTAGCAGTGGCAGTTATTGTTACCAGCTTGTCTTTCACATTGTTGATTGTTTTTGTGGTACTGGCAGGCGTGACCATGAGACGAAGCCTCCTAAACTCCAGCTGCTGGCAGAAATCTGTGCCCATCCACACAAGAACGATCCCGACTGGAAGGCTGAGCCTGAAGCACCCATTGATTACTGCTACGTTCGCCCGAACCACATCCCCACGATCAACTCCATGTGCCATGAATTCTTCTGGCCTGGTAGGATTCCCTCAGTACTTGGTTTTCTAGGAAAGAAAAGGTTTTGTTTCAAAAATTATTTTTGGAGCAGGTCTGTTTCCTCAGTGGTTATTTGTTTGCCTCAGTTATTCTAGAAATATTTATTTAAGAGGAATTCTGTCAGATGGTCTGTGGTGGAAAGACATGTCAGTCTCTATATTTCTGAGATCAAACCGTACTGGGCAATTGGGCCTTGAGTCAGCAAAGCACTTAAGCATGTACTGTGCTTGGAGTGTGTGAGCTAAGAGGACTACTTGCATGCCTAAAGTTAAGCACCTGCTTAAGTGTTTTGCTGAATCAGGGCCTTATCATAGTAAACAGAGGTTTTACCAGACACTGTTCCTAACTGGTGTGAGAAGAAAGTTTCTTCCCAGTAAGCACAAGGCCGCAACGCACTGGACTGGAACTCAGGCAATCTGGGTAGGATTCCTTCCTCTGCCACATGCTCCCTATGTGACCATGGGCATGGTCCTTAATCTCTCTGGGCCACAGTTTCCCTTTGGTAAAATAGGGATTATAGTATTTATTTGTCTGTGTTGCTTTTTATTTATTTTTTTTTATTGTAAGCTCCTTGGGGCAGGATCTGTCTCTTACTATGTGCATGTCACTATGCAGCCCTGATCTTGGGTGTGGTTCCTAGGCAGTAGAGACTTAGTAATGATGATCTGCTATGTGGTTCAGCATCTCTAACACTGCAAACTAAGTTTTTCATAACACACAAGCAAGCAGTCCACACCTATATTTTAAAATCAATATTTGCACTACACTTGGCCGATTATTATTATTAGATATTATTTGTATTGCAATAGCACCATTAAGCCCTAAATCAGTAGTCGATAAATTGGCATGTCTGTCTTTACACATGCCACTTTGGAAAGCATGAGACACCCTCTGGTTCTAACAGAAACCGAACGCCTTTATCACAACTCTCCCCCACATCCCTCCAAATCCCTCAATCCCCCATCCACTCAGTGCCTATCCTTATGGCACAGACTGGAATTTGTGATAAGCACCAAGGCCCAAATACACAGTTATTTAGGCTCATAGTGGAAATATATCTGTCTAGTTTTAATCTAGCTAGCTCATGTACCAGAGCACTGAAGATGCGACAGAGTGGGCTAGCCCTGTGAGTAATTACCCAGGGTTTTGGTCAGCTGCCCTGGCTTCCCTGCTCTGGTACCTGAGCTAATGAGATTAAAGATAGCTTGGGTATGTGTAGCTAAACTGCAGTCACACCGGGTATCAGTTAAAGGTGAGATTTTCTACTGAAATAGTTATACCAATACCGCCCTTAGTGTGAATACAATTATACTGGTATAAAGGTGCCTGATACTGATACAAGAACCTCCACAAATAAGGCTTGTCTACATGTGGAAATTATACCGGCATAAGAAAGGGTGTGAATTTAAAGTGCTATTACCAGCAGGAGAGTGAGTTTGTATGTGTGTCTGTGTGGGGAGGGGGGGGGGGGAAGGGTGAGAATACCTGGATTTGTGCTGGAAATGGCCTTCCTTGATGATCACTTTAGATAAGCTGTTAGCAGCAGGACAGTGGGGTGGGAGGAAGTTTTGTTTCATGGTCTCTGTGTGTATATAATGTCTTCTGCAGTTTCCACGATATGCTATGCATCCGATGAAGTGAGCTGTAGCTCACGAAAGCTCATGCTCAAATAAACTGGTTAGTCTCTAAGGTGCCACAAGTACTCCTTTTCTTTTTTCTTTTTACGAATACAGACTAACACGGCTGTTACTCTGAAACCTGTAATTATACCAGTGTGACTCCCTATGTGGACTATAAGGTGGATAGAAAGCTGGCTAGATCATCAGGTTCAATGGGTAGTGATCAATGGCTCCATGTCTAGTTGGCAGCTGGCATCAAGCGGAGTGCCCCAAGGGTCGCTCCCGGGGCCAGTTTTGTTGTATATCTTCATTAATGATCTGGAGGATGGCGTGGATTGCACCCTCTGCAAGTTTGCAGATGACACGGAACTGGGAGGAGTGGTAGGGATAGGTTTGCTGGAGGGTAGGGATAGGAAACAGAGGGACCTAGACAAATTAGAGGATTGGGCCAAAAGAAATCTGATGAGGTTCAACAAGGACAAGTACAGAGTCCTGCATTTAGGAAGGAAGAATCCCATGCCCCGCTACAGACTAGGGACCGAATGGCTCGGCAGCAGTTCTGCAGAAAAGGACCTAGGGGTTACAGTGGACGAGAAAAGCTGGATATGAGTCAACAGTGTGCCCTTGTTGCCAAGAAGGCCAATGGCATTTTGGGATGTATAAGTAGGGGCATTGCCAGCAGATCGAGGGACGTGATCGTTCCCCTCTATTCGACATTGGTGTGAGGCCTCATCTGGAGTACTGTATCCAGTTTTGGGCCCCACACTACAAGAGGGATGTGGAAAAATTGGAAAGAGTCCAGTGGAGGGCAACAAAAATGATTAGGGGGCTGGAGCACATGATTTATGAGGCGAGGCTGAGGGAACTGGGATTATTTAGTCTGCAGAAGAGAAGAATGAGGAGGGATTTGATAGCTGCTTTCAACTATCTGAAAGGGGGTTCCAAAGAGGATGGATCTAGACTGTTCTCAGTGGTAGCAGATGACAGAACAAGGAGTAATGGTCTCAAGTTGCAGTGGGGGAGGTTTAGGTTGGATATTAGGAAAAACTTTTTCACTAGGAGGGTGGTGAAGCACTGGAATGGGTTACCTAGGGAGGTGGTGGAATCACCTTTCTTAGATGTTTTTAAGGTCAGGCTTGACAAAGCCCTGGCTGGGATGATTTAGTTGGGGAGTGGTCCTGTTTTGAGCAGGGGCTTGGACTAGATGCCCTCCTGAGGTCCCTTCCAACCCTGATATTCTATGATTCTGTGTGGAGTTGTAGTTATGGCATAAGAGTGGCTTTTTTCTGGTTTAGCTTATGTAGCTTTGGAAGCAGTTTAAACAGCCTAAAAAAGTTACTCATTCTGGAATGTGTGTGTCTAAACAGGAGAGTTCTACCAACCAGTATAATGTACAGTGCTTTAACCATACTGGTATAATTATACTAGCATAAGGGAAACACCTCCCATGTAGATGAGCCCTAAACTGTACTTATGTAAAGCCAGTATACACGCCATGTTGGGGCTGTACTGCTTTATAACCAGTAGTCAAAGCCATACAGCTTTGTATACAGACAAGCTCTGAGTCATTTCACAGTAGACTGCAGCCCTGAGATAATTAACACTTCTTATCACTGATTCCTCTCCACCCAGCTCTTTCTCAAGCAAGAGATTGGTTAATTCCACTGTTTGCTCCCAGTATTCCATGAAGTTTTAAATCTCAAGAATAATTCGTGTTACAGAAAAACAATACGCTGTTACTCTGTTACTCCACCTTTGCAAATACATCCGTTGTTGGCATTTTTGTGATGGTTTTAATGAGCATATGAGGAAACATGAAGGGTCTGATTCTTCCCTGCCTTGCATCTTGCTTAGGCATTTCCATCTGTGGAAAATGGGTATAAAATATTACCAAATTAGAATGGTAATGGCTTACATGTACTGGGCACTACCTTTGCCCAGGTGTAATGGAGAATCTGGCCCTTATATTTATTATTAATGATTTCTGTTACCATAGTGCTTAGGAGCCCCAGGCGTGGCCCAGTACCCCATTGCACTAAGGACTGTACAGACACCGATCAAGTGCACTGTTCTACTCTGAAAAGTGACTTAAAGGATAAGTCTATTGCCACTTAATTAAAGGTAGTTCAGACCTTTGTAAAGGCTTAGAGAATTAAAATCTTTTGTTTACAGGCTAGGAGGGATCAGCAGAGGGTAAACCAAAAACATGTGAGGAGTGTCCAAACTAGCTTTTACAAAGGTTATGTCTTCACTGCAAAAAAAAAAAAAGAAAAGAAGAAGGGGGGGGGTTGGGTTTTTTACACCGAGATAATAAAATCCTACTAGAGATAAGGCAATATAGTTTTCCCCTTGAGGTAGCTAATTGAAGTAAACCCCGGGTGGGGATTGTAGGGCTGATTAACTGGCTATGCTAAGATAAAAACTACAATGCCTTGTATCCACTAAGATTGTGCATCAACATCTTGCCATAAAACCATAACTTTTTTTTCCCCCAATGAAGACATAACCAAAGATACTCACTTCCTCTATTTAACTGATGCAAAAAATCTCTAGTGAATCCAAGCTCCATAAATCAGATTTAAATCTGGGAGGATCATTTTAATTTCTATGCTTCATTTCAAAATCTATGAACCCTTTCTTGCATCTGCAAAAAGTCCAGTGTTACTCTATCTTCCTTCTTCATGAAAAGAGGTCTCATCTGCAGAAGAGAGGAGGTGGCTTCCTTACACATGGCTTCTTGGGGTTCCACATTGATTGTACCTCCCTGACTCTCGACCGGATCTGACCAGTGTACGAATACAAATACAGTTTTTCAGTCTGCAGCCCTCGAATCTCAACCTGAGATCTGAAATTCTTTTGGAGTCACATATTGCCAGCAATACAATCCTGTTGATGAGCAAGCTGTAATAGAATCCATTACACTGTCCCATAGCTTTATTGGCTATGCAGGGCAGAAGTACTATCAGAAGTAAAGAGCAGTACAAACACATTTAGGACCCAGTCCAGCTATCATTTACACATGTAACTTTATTCATGTATGTGTTTGGAATTGGGCCCTTTATGAATTCAGTAGCTGTGGCTCTGAATACACACAGGAAGATCATCAGTTGGGTAACAAGATGCCATTTTTACCATCACTTTTTAGAGCAGAACCACATTTTAAGTTAGTTTTTTGTCTTTATTTTCATACCATTTGGGTGTGAATCAGTGTTGTTAATTTCTTAGCACCGGCTGCCGTAGAGTCCATTTTTAAGGATTTTTTTTCTTCTGTACATGGGCTAAATGCTGCTCCCATTGACTTCAACAATAGGACTTCTTTTCTGGCCCTACAGGCTGATAGCATCTTTCTATGCATAAGAGTTTGAAAATGACAACAAAAAGTAGTAGTTGAGCAGATTCTCCTGAAAAACCTGCTTTTTAACACTCTTTAAGCTGTTAATTTCCCTTAAATTCCATCATGCCCTGACTGTATAATATTGTATGAACTGTTTTGTATTGAATTAACATTTCCCTTTGGTTTGCAGTGCTTTATAGCTGTGCTCTTCTCACACCCTGTAGGAATTGATTTGTCAGAATGCCTGCAGTATCCAGACTTCAGTGTTGTTGTCCTTTACAAAAAAGTCGTCATTGCCTTTGGCTTCATGGTGCCAGACGTGAAATACAATGAAGCTTACATCTCTTTTCTGTTTGTTCACCCTGAGTGGAGAAGAGCAGGGATTGCAACCTTTATGATCTACCATCTTATTCAGGTAGCTGCAAGATTCTTCTCTTTGATAAGGAGCCAGCATTGTCCCCATCTTTATGTGTGGATGCAAACAGTGCTGAGTCAATACCGCTTGTTTTTATCCTCTCTCTCTCTCCCCTTCCCATCCTTTGTTACCTTGTTTGTCTACTTACATGGGTGACGTGCTACCATGTGTGAATTTTTATTGTGAAAATCATTATACTCAAACAGAATTTTTTAATGGATTTAAAAGGACATTTTCAAATAGGGTAGGCTATGCGTGATTGGATGGCCTAGGAGATTAGCCAAGTGATATAGGCCTTGTCTGTCTTTGGGTTTGGCTCTAATTCATCCATCAGCAGCCAGTAACTGTGCAGCAGCAACATTGCAAACCGCAAGCGTAGAGAAGAAAAGTTGCGATCTGCACTGGATGAGCTAATCCCAGTTTCAAGCAGGGGAAGGCTCAGTCAGTAACAATACAGCTTTCCTTACCTGTAACTCAGCTACACCAGTCACTGGCCACCGATGACTAGATCACAGAGTTAATGCCATAGACTCTGACATGTAGGGTGCTTGTTCTAATGTATCTTGGTTTAGGTAAAGAACAAATGTTTGTCACTTGGATCAAATGTGAGGAATGCCCACATTTTACAAATGTGTTAACTGCCTCGAGTTCACTGGCATCAGTGAACTCAAGGTACAAAAGTCTAGTGAGGACACATCCTTAGAAGAGATGCCAAAATTCAAAGGGGCATGAAAACTGAATTAGGTCTCCCCTGTGGCAGCGTTTCGGCCCATTGATGGGCCATTGTGGAAAATTACCACTACTGTTTGAAAGTAACAGCCGTGTTAGTCTGTATTTGCAAAAAGAAAAGGAGTACTTGTGGCACCTTAGAGACTAACCAATTTATTTGAGCATAAGCTTTCGTGTAGCTCACGAAAGCTTATGCTCAAATAAACTGCTTAGTCTCTAAGGTGCCACAAGTACTCCTTTTCTTTTCACTACTGTTTGCAGGATCTAAAATAAACAGTTGACCAAATTCTGCTCCCAGTTACACTGGGATAAAACCAAAGTAATGCCATCAAGTTCAGTAGAGCTAACCAGGATTTGCACTGGTGTCCCACAAACAGTGTGGGTCCCACAAACCGACTCCAGTGATAACGAGAGATTGCCACTTCACATTAGGCTTCTGTTTGACTACCACTGATCTGCTGTGTATTTGGGTCTATGGTGGGAGGCAGGTTATATTCAGTTTGAGATGAACTGCTGGCAGTAGCATAATCTACAATAGACTAGATTCCATCCTCTGATGCAAACAGTGCACTGTGAATTGTGTGAATGCAATTCCAAAAGTTACACATTTCACTGGGGGCAAGGCTGAATATTTCTAATGTTCTGGTTCTAACTTTTCTTTTTCAAAAATGTCCCTAATTTTGATTGCTTTATTCTGGCCTCATACAGGTGGGAGTCTTATTACTAGCCTCTGAAAACAAGAATTAATTTTTCTTGCACGCCAAGATCAAATGCTCTGTCATTAAAATTCTTTAATGGCTGTATCCTCCTCCTTCCTTGTACTTACCGTTTGGATGTAATGGATGCAAAATGCTTTCAGAGCATGGCATGAAAGGAGTTCTAAAAGTCAGAAGAATTATTATATTAAACATATTGGAGAGTTTTTATGAATAATCTGATTGCTAAATAACAAGGAATCTCCAAGTTAATGTCAGAATTGCCAGTTACTATCTGAACACAGATATTTAGCTGGGCTTCTCAGGCTGTGAGCCCGGGGGCTCAGGGATGGGAGTGGATCAGGCTGGGATCTACTGGAATTCCAGTGTGACACACCTGGAGGTAACCTAGTGGTGCCAGTGTGATTCTAGCAAGTCTAGGTGTATTTGATGACAGAGATGTGTCCAGCCCCAGAAGCAGAATGCCTACTCTTTTGGATGTTTTTTTCTTCAGGTCACTGTTAGTAAGTGTTTGAGATTATTTTAAATTAACCATTACACTGAGAAGGAGATAGGAAAATTGACAAATTAAAGTCTAGTTTCTGTTCCTGCCCTTAAACTGCTGATTACTCAATCACAAAGGTTTTTGATAAACAATAGTTCATCTGATTTCAGCTGTTGCTGTGTGTTGTAATTTCTCTGTTTCCAGGCCTCTGCTTTTCCCACATTTCTCTAAGTAGTTAAATTCTAGAATTTAAGAGTTTCTTCACCTCCTCCTTTTCCCTGGAGGCGCTCTCATTGTCTGGCTGTTTTTTTTCTTTGGCAGACCTGCATGGGCAAAGATGTTACTCTTCACGTCTCTGCAAGCAACTCCGCTATGCTGCTGTATCAAAAATTTGGATTTAAGACTGAAGAATACATTTTGGATTTTTACGACAAATATTACCCCTTAGATAGCAAGGAGTGCAAGCATGCATTCTTTCTGAGATTGCGACGATAATATATCACGGATACACAGCTCCGTGGAAAACCTGACAGGCTGTATTAAGAGTTGCCATGGATTTCAGCTCAGGAGGTTGGCTGTTAGGGTGCAGTGATGCCATTATCGCTAACATCAGCAGTGATACACTGTATGCTTAATTTGCAATCTGAGATTGATTTATGGCCTCCATGGGGGTGTCGAGCAACAGGCCTGAGAATATGAACTGGGACACAATGGAAGGGGAATTTCCTGCCCTCTTTTTGGAGAGCCCTTTGACAAACAATTAGACTTCAAAGGGGCTGGAGGACATTAAATTTCTCAAACCTAACAGTGTGTTGCAGTGGTTGTGTGTTCAGTATGAAGTTTGTGCAGTGCACAGTATTCTGTAGCAGGAACAGGATGTCAGGTGTGTTCGTAGCTAGGTGAGGTTAGCTACAAGAGCTGCTAAGTCAGCTCTTTGAAATCTTTAAGTCCATCTATCAGTTGTTGAAGCTATAAAGCACCCCTCCAACCATGGGCCCAGCCTTGCTGGCTCCAGCACCCCACCCCCTTATGCCATAGGCAGTCTGGCTTGAGGAATCTTAGCACAAGAGGAGAGGCAGTTGTGAGATTTGAAATCTGATCCTTGCTTTATGGCATTAACCTATTGTAACCTAGCGGGAACAGGGGGCAAAGATGAGGCAGTAACTTTTCTCCGAAGAGCCCAGTCTGTGATTGCAAGGCTCTAAATGTTACCGGGTAAGCCAAGAAAAGTGTTAAGGCAACAAAAAAAGCAAACACAGGGCTTGCCTCACACGGAGGACTAGTCCTTTTCCTACATAGTTTAGCAGCTCCTACTCCCCTTTTACTGCAGGTGAACGGTAGCTTGCCAGATTGTTTTACAGTTTAGCAGGTTGTAGATACGGCAGTCTGTGCATCTGGAACATGAGCCACACCTTCTGCGTAGTCTTAATGTCAGAGCCACATAGCTGCAGAGAACAGATGTGTTTTTTTAAATCCACCTTGTATACATTTCAGGTGCCTAAGTATGGTAGTTGTTGCCTTAATGGAGTCTGCATTCTAATCTGGGCAGAGAGACCGACACTCTGTCTGTTTCTGTACAGCCAAGGTAAGCCCTCCCTGAGACACATATGTAATTGGTACTAGAAAAAACTCATGACTTTTGAAACCATTTGAGAACTATCTGCCCTGCCATCTGTGCACATTTCCAAATATTTTATGACTGTGTGTGAAAATCCTTGATGTTACTGATGTTAAGAGTTAGCTGTTTCCGGAAAGTTCTGTCCTTGAGTGAAATTAAAGACCTTCTCTTGGACAAGCCCAGCTGCAGTCATATAGTGTGTTCATTTATTTTTCCCACCATTCACTTCTACTGTCTTTTTTTGATGTTGAGGGCTCCTTACACTCGCCTCTATTGCGCAACTGCATAAGGGCCATAGAGGATCTTGCCTTAACAGGCCCTTTCCACACACTCCAGAAGACAACATAAAAAGTGTTTGATTATGATGAAATCAAGCAGTTATCTTAAATAATCCATGGAAATGAAACTGTTTTTTGGATTTTAAGACAAAATATGCAGTGAGATTTTCAAGACACCCTTAACTTTGTATGTGCACAACTGTGCCCCATCCAAGAGAGGAAGGATGGGCCAGTGATTAGGGCACTAGCCTAGGACTTGAAGATCCAGCTTCAATTCCCTGCTCTACCACAGACTCCTGGTGTGACTGTGAGCAAGTCACCTATCCTCTCTGTGCCTCAGTTTCCCATCTGTAAAATGGGGGGAATGGCACTTCCATACCTCACGGGTGGTGTTAAGCAAAATATATTCTTGATTGTGAAGTGTTCTGACACAATGCCAATAGAGGACAAATAAGTTAAATAGATTCCTCTGCAGTTTTGTGGGCAAGTGAGATATAAGCACAAGTGACAATACAGAGATGGCTACATTCTCTGACTTGTAAATATTGCTTGTCCATGTAAAGGCAGCCAGTTAGCTGTCTAAATTCTGCGCCTGGTTCCTACAGTTTATTGTACTCCCAGAACTGGGGGGTTAAAATGAGATACCTGATTACCATGATTAATATACTCTGCAGTGTGCTATTGTGCTGTCGATGCATACACAAAATCCCTTTCACAAAGTGCTACCTTGTTGAGGTCCCTTTGGAAATGTGGTTCTCATCTATTCGTCATAATGTTCTTCTGGTGTGAAAGCAGGATGCCACCAGAACTGGCAGTAAAATCGCTCTCGCAGGCAGTCTAGCAAGACATCGCTGGCATTGAATGGCCATGGAAATGAAAGCAACCTTGAGCCCCATGAAAGTCCTTCCGAGTTGAATCTGAAGTACGTGGGTGGGGCTATGCTGCTCGTGTTGTACCTGTCCAGGGTGGGTTTGGATTGATGGCTCTATAGGATATGGAGTTTGTTTTCACTTGTGACTCAAACTGCTATAGTGTCTCAAAATTCAGCTGCTTCTATTTTATCAGCTAACCAGGCAGAATGCAGAAAAGCTCATTAAACTGACGTTTCCTTTAGAGATGATGGGCTGGGCCGTCCCCAGTATGAGAGATCAGGGTCAGGTCCTTAGGCTGGTAGCATTGAGGAGGCAGCATGTCCAGTCCTGGGGAAGCACTTCCTTCTCTACGGTGCAGTTTTGATGGGTTCCAAGGGAGCTGTGCACAGCCTTTCCCCATTAGACAGTCACCACACCATGAGGCCTTTGAGGGGGTGGGAGTCCAATGAGGGAATTCTTTGTGCTCAGAGGACCCACCTGAAGAGGTAAAAAGGCAGTTTTACATCCCAGAATATTAACCGTTGGTCTCCCCAACCACCAGCTATGGTTGTACTATGGGGTGACTCCAGTCTCCTTTCCTCTCACATGTTGAATCTATCTTAGGCCTTGTCTACACTATAAAGTTTTGTCCATAAAAGTTATGCCGCCTTAATTGAAGCCACTGTTGCATGTCCACCCTAGCTCCCTGTGGGGGCAGAACACATCCACACTAACAACTCTTGCATCAGACCCAGAGAGCAGTGCACTGTGGTACCTATCCCACTGTGCAACTGGCCGCAGGGTGCTTTGGGAAGGGTTTGCCATGCCTCATTGGGCAGGTACAGCATCACATGGGGCAGGTTTCTCAATCCCATCCTTGTCAGCCACTTTTCAACTGAAGCGTGGTGCGGGAGGGAGAGGAGAGCAGTGTGTCTGGGGTGCGGGAGACAGCAGGCAGACTGACCGACCTACCATGCGGCAAGGTGAGGGGGACACCCTCCCATGTCATCCCCCAGCTCTGCTTGGCACAGCAGCCTCTCCCGAAACAACCCGCTCTGCCTGTCTGCGTACCTATGGTTCTGGGATTCCTGCTGAGTTCTCCCACAGCCGTATCCTGAGCACCTCCGTGAGCTCAGCTCTCCCTGCTGAGGAATGTCAAAGCAGCCCAGCAGTCCCCTCTCCCATGCTCCCCCACCCCCGCTCCCTGCAGCAGCAGTCTGCCTGCCCCTGTGTTCCCAGTGCAGGGCAGAACAGCAGCATTCCCCGCTAATGATTTGCTCTTTGTTCCCGAAAGGGAGCAGCAGGCTCAGCTGTCAGATACTTTCCAGAGTTTTGAAGCAGAGGGGCGCATGCCTGCAGGGCAGCAGAGATCAAAACAGTGAGCAGAGCGGTCACCACAGGCATTGTGGGATACTGGTGGAAGCCAGTTATGTCAACAATGCAAACAGCAGTGTCTACGCTGATGCTTTGTTGCTTTAATTTTGCTATAAAAAGCTCTATGCCTCTCGTGGAGGTAGTTTTATTTTGTCGGGAAAACAGCAGATTTTTGACCCCTAAAGTAGCTTTGTAGTGTGTACACGTCCCCTGTTTTGTCGGCAAAAGGCAGCTTTTGCTGACAGAACTTTGTTGTGTAGAAAAGGCCTTACATAAATGGAAAAGGGACCCAGAACTCTGAACTTCCAAATGGCTCTTTGCCGTTCAAGGCCACTAGTATGAAAACAAGCGCACACACAAATCTCCATGGGGCAGCTGGCTTTCTCTGGAATAGCTAGAGCCCTCTGGTAGAGTGTAAGTAGAGCATGCTATTCACTACTGAGCTTTCCTTTCCTTTCCGCCTCAGCCATTTGACTGCCAAGCAATCTTACCACTGATTAAAAAAACAACACCCCATCAACTTGAATTATGTTGCAGCTCCACTGAGCTGTACAGTGACTGTGCAATTCCAATTGCTAAACCAGCACCTTGGCATAGCCAAATTCAGCTGAGCAATCTTACCTTTGTGACTAATAACTGAATTTCACCTTCCTCCTACGGGACAAAAATCCATCTAAGTGGCCTTACCTGTGTAGGTTAATATTACGTGATAGGGAAGCTGCCTGTGCCAGCAATGCCCCCTCTGCTATGTACATTGGTCAAACTGGACAGTCTCTACGTAAAAGAATAAATGGACACAAATCAGACATCAAGAATTATAACATTCAAAAACCAGTTGGAGAACACTTCAATCTCTTTAGTCACTCGATTACAGACCTAAAAGTTGCAATTCTTCAACAAAAAAACTTCAAAAACAGACTCCAGCCAGAGACTGCTGAATTGGAATTAATTTGCAAACTGGATACAATTAACTTAGGCTTGAATAAAGACTGGGAGTGGATGTGTCATTACACAAAGTAAAACTATTTCCCCTTGTTTATTCCGCCCCCCACTCTCCACTGTTCCTCAGATGTTCTTGTCAACTGCTGGAAATGGCCCACCTTGATTATCACTACAAAAGGTTCCCCTTCCCCCCTGCTGGTAATAGCTCACCTTAAGTGAGCACTCTCCTTACAGTGTGTATGGTAACACCCATTGTTTCATGTTCTCGATCTATATAAATCTCCCCACTGTATTTTCCACTGAATGCATCCGATGAAGTGAGCGGGAGCTCACGAAAGCTTATGCTCAAATAAATTTGTTAGCCTCTAAGGTGCCACAAGTCCTCCTTTTCTTTTTGTGAAAACAGACTAACACTGCTACTACTCTGAAACCTGAATTTCATTGGGGTCATCTTGCATCTAGATCTGCAACATAAGATGAGCAAGATAGGCAAAAGAGATTGTTTTATAATTACCTGAGCACTAAATAATTTGGGCAAAATCATGCTTGGCACTTCACCTTGACAGAGGAATCTAATTACTCTTTGGACAAACAAGGCTGGGAACTGGCAAAGTCTGGTACAGATACTGCAGTGGTTCTCAAACTCCTGTATTTGTGACCCCTTTCACATAGCAAGCCTCTGAGTACGACTTCCCCGTATAAATTAAAAACACTTTTCAATATATTTAACACCATTATAAATGCTGGAGGCAAAGTGGGGTTTGGGGTAGAGGCTGACAGCTTGCGACCTCCTATGTAATAACCTCAGAACCCCCAGTTTGAGAACCCCTGATATAATGCTACAATCTCGTGTGTACATGTACTTTACACAGCTACAAACATACATGGTGGAGCATTCTGACTGTTTGCAGACTAACAGGATAAATTGCTATCACCCATCTCACGTGCACTATGGTCACTCATCCCTCTCCACCAAGACTAAGAATATTCCAGACCAATGAGCAGCTTCTAATAGCTGTCATTTAAAAAAAATCAACCTGACACAAAAAAATGTTTCCTCCTTTCCCCACAAAACTGGATTTGTGCCTGTTTTCGTTCGGCTGTAGGAAGCACTGAATGGCCTAAGGACAAACACAGAGCATCACAAGCAACATGTAAAGTAACATGCTGTGGGATGTCCTACTACAAAGAGCTGGGGCAAAGAAGGATGACTGTCCAAATCCATTACGCAGGCAGTTAGGCGACCTGTCCATATCGCACAAAAGCAACATGCTGAACTGGTTACAGAGACAACCATATGGCAGCCCAGGCCCGTGACAGGAGCAAAACACCATGAGCATTTGAGGGCTACACAGAACGTTAGACATATTCTGTGCTGTCACAAAAATCATGTTTAGAGCCAGTCATACCATTAACTGGCTACAAATTCCATGAGATGTTATTGTATAGATAAGGCCTTAGGACTTGAGCCACAAAATTCTTATTCACTAATCCGTACTCATGGGAGAAAGGGCTTGCATGATTCGGCCTGTACAGTGCACCTATTGTGTAATCAGAGACAGATTTTCAAAGCCAACTAGGTGATTTTGCCACACAAATACCATTGAGTTATGTGGCTAAATGCCCCAGTCGGCTTTGAACATTTCAACCTTGGTGTAAAACACTAAGTAAATGTATAGTTAAGGTTCCACAAGGAAGCACTCTAAAGTCAGGAAATGAGAAAGTTAAGGTTTAACATGCAACTTTCATTCTATCATTTTGCATGCAGGCATTTATAATGGGATTTTTAGTCATGTGAGCACATAGGATTTCAAATACCATTTTCCTTACAGCCTTACATACACTCACAAATCTAAAATAACGTATGGGCGTGTATTTAAAGGCTAATTTGATCATACACACAAGTAGCACGATTAACCCTAACATTTGTATTTTCCAACTTTTGGCTGCATTTTGAGTTACACAGGAAGTGCTTTGCAACTTGACCTGCAGCAATGACTGCTGGTACAAGCACTATGTCTTTTTGTATTGAATAAGAGTGATTAATTAGCTTTCCCCATGGAGCTAAGCATACAATTGTGCAAAGTGCTGTAAAAAGTTCTTCAACCCAGCTGTTTTAAACTCTTCTTTTTCTTCTTGTTACATTCATTCAAAAATGTTGGTCAAAAATGTTAAACTTTGCCCTAAATATGCTTTTAATAGTCCGTGTTATTTCTGGGTTTGATATTATTTCTATTGCAGTAGCATTTAGAGGCCCCAGCTGAGACTGCAGTCCCATTATGCTGGGCTCTGTAAAAACACTTAGGACTTGTCTGTACACAGGTGTTGCACCGTTTAATTAAAAATGTGATGTTAAATCAACTTAGTTAAACCAGTGCAAAAGTCCTTGTGGACACTCTTATTTTGGTATGGCTTCAGTCAATTACTTATTGACTGAAGCTAACCAAAATAAGACTGGTTTCAGAGTAGCAGCCGTGTTAGTCTGTATTCGCAAAAAGAAAAGGAGGACTTGTGGCACCTTAGAGACTAACCAATTTATTTGAGCATAAGCTTTCGTGAGCTGCAGCTCACTTTTATAGTTGCACATACAACTGTCGCCACATAGAAGTCACATTTAGAAGTTGTACTGGTTTAACTAATGGAGTTCACTGCTCCACCCACCAGATAACACTGCCTCGATAGGATCTGTCCTACATTTTTTTAATGCCTATTCTCCTTTAATATTTTCTGTGATATATAATGTATTCATAAGAACAATGTTTACAGGAACTCATCTATTCCTAACTGAGTAAGCCAGATTCTCACCTAGTAACAAAACAATGTTTCCAGCCAGTTTATTGCCTGGCCTAGAGGTAAATACAGTTGGCAGGAGACTTCTTCATCTCTCCTGAGAATACAGTTACAGATTGTTAATGTCTAGTTTGTAAGGGATGTTAAAAGAAACATGTTCAAGTTTTGTACTGTCCTCAGATCATTGCATCTATTTGAAGTGGACAGGAAAAAAACACCTCTGTAGGAGACTTTTAAGTTACACAGTTCTATTCAGACCCTTATAGTGTGATCACAGTAATCGTTCTCAATTATTGTGGGTTCTTGCTACTGAAGTACTATAATCTTATAGGAGATCTTTTTATTCAGTTGTAAGGCATGGGATTTATCATGGTATTCCAAAAGAAACCTTTCCACATGTATTGAAACACACATGCTGTTGACTCAGATTACACTTATATCTTGATGACTGATAAGTATAAAATCTTGGATGGCCAATCAGAAAGTTCTGTGACTGAGCCCAGTTCATGATTTTTAAAAAAAAACACTTTAAATATGAAGTTAAATGGTCACATTTTGGGCTTAATTGACAGCAGGCATCCCTGAATGCTGTCTTTGTGGTATTAAGCACGCACCCATACCCGTAGAGAGTATTCATGCCAGCAACAGAAATGGTCCTCAGAACAGGGGTATGTGGGGCTGCATCAACATCAGCCAGGCCTCACAATGTGACCACTATACCCCACCAGGCTTCCCTTGTCCTTTCAAGAGAACTAAGAAACTTCAACGTTCTTGTGTGCCTGGCTGCTCCCACTGAACTTCACCATGCTTTCATCATGAGTACACCAGCTCTTATATAATTTTTCCCATAACATCAAGAAGGGCCAACAATCCTAGCACCCCACCATAATCCCACCCTAGAGAGCAGGCTTTCCTAGAGTGTGACTTTTGTGGAAGTGACATTGTAATAACCACACTGGGGAGGTTCTATGTCTGATACGTCTTCATGATTTCCTGACCAAACTTGTTCAGTTTACAAGTAAAACAATGGATTTTTAACTGCCAGTCCTGCAGACTCAGCCTGGCATCAAAAACTCAAGGATGTTTTTTTCTGGCTCATGTATTACCAACCATAAAAATTCTGCAATCAAAATTTAGCTAATTGTTCTACCAATGATGCACAAACAAAAATACAATCCAGCTTACTCTCTTGGCTCTGGAATGTTTACAGGAATAAAAAGTAGCACAAACTTATTGATAGTCAGTAAGGTCAGCAGCTTTGACTACAAATGGGACCATGTTTTTAAGTAAGATAGCACCACTTTTACAGAGTTGCTTTTAAGATTGGAGCTGCCCTTTAAGAACTTCTCCATCTTTGCTGTTTCTGAAGCTGGAAATCAAGTTTATATGGGAAAAATATGAGGCCTGTATAATCAGCACAAAAACTGAAGGCTGAAGGAGGAAAGACTCAGAGACCACCCTCAAAGGGCCTATGTCTTCACTGCAGAATTAGTTCAGGCTCTTACTTGGTGTTGCCTCTCTAACCCCTTTCCCGATCACACAGAAACTTCTCATACAAATTTAGTTATACTTTCAGTCTGACACAGCTGGAGATGTGAATTAAAGGCCGGGTTCCACTTTCACTTGGGCTGGCAACCAGCCCACTTTGAAGTGAGGACACAGGTAAACCACTTTTGTGCAGACAGTTCTCCAATGCCTTCCCACACGCCCCCCATGTTCTCAAAAGGACAAACAAGTTCTCACACAATTCACTGGGAAATAATAAAAGAGCAGCTGACCTTACTGCAGCACAAAGAACCATAGGCAGTCAGTCCCCAGCAGTTCTAGCCACACACATGGGTGAGCGTAGCACCAGTGAGGGTGCAGTAACTGGGGTATGGCTTTGAGGTGTGGCAACTCACGCATCGGCCAGACTAACCCAGCTGCTGATCACCTGGGCTAACTCTGCAGTGAAGAGCTGCTGAAGCTTTTCTTTATATATGAGGAAATATCCACAATTACTGCAATGGGTTCTGTGCCAAGAGCACAACCTGCCCCAAATACCAATGCATTATCCAAGTAATGGTATACCAGAGGACCCCCTCCTCCTCCGCAGCAGAATGGCCAGCTGATAAGTAGAATAATTCCAAACCTTGATTGTGCCATCATTCACTCATGACAAACAAGGCAGTTTCTTCACTTATGACAAACAAGGCATCTGAGTTCAAAAACAGTGCAGCCTGCTTTAAAGTAGATCTATTTCCATTCACAGGAAATAATGTTGAGAATCTGGATTAGAGACATATTCTTTCTGACACAGGGATGAGGACAAAGCAGTTTTGATTTCTTTGCAGAAATATATAACAATTTTATTGAAAGTTAAGGCCTACATTTGCAGCAGTAAGCTCTGATTTTCGATACATGTTTTGAGACACCTATAGTCTGATTTTCAGAGGCGCTAAACATGCCCACAGCTCCATCTGAAGCCAGTGGTGTTACACCTCCAAAAATCCTGGCCCTTGGGTCTCAAGTTGGGTACCCAAAAATTGAGGCACCTAAAATGAGTGAATATTTCTAAAAATTTGGACTGGATGCCAGATATTCCACTTACTTAAGGAGAAACATCAAGGGCTACTACCTGGGTACTACCTGGCTATAATATTAATTTGCAAGTTCAGTGCACTATGAATTATGCACACACTACGGAACAAGTTTTTAAACACGAAGACTCAAAGTCCGTAGGTAAAAATGTGTACCCAGTAACTGAAGGCACAACCTGGGTACCTGCTCAGAAAAATGGTCATTTAGGAATCAATAATACAATTTAAAGGTCAAATAATCAAGTACTCAAAAATTCCAAAGGCTGAGCAACAGTGCTCCCTTGTGCATCTGCCTCAAGGCCCCCCAGCACCTCCACAGCATCAATGAGCAGCTCTAGCTGAAATGGACACACTACTTGGCATTTATCCCCCTGAGACACTGCTCTGTTTCAGCAGCAGGAGATATCTCTCAGATCCACTGTGAGCTATTATCTGCAGTGTAACATGAATATTTTTCCCAGTGGGAAAAATTCAGTCCCCCATATCAAATCATATAAATGATTAACCAACCTTTTAATCACCTAGAAGAGTTCTGTAGTGTGTAACTGTGGACACTATAATGGGAAAAAAGATGCCTTCCTTCACCTTCACCATAACAAGATCCAGTGGCAGTTAATTAAGGCCTGTGTTATGCAGCAGGTCAGATTTCAGGGGTCAACAACTTTGAGAAGTGGCATGCCAAGTCTTCGTTAATTTAAGGTTTCACGTGCCAGTAATAAATTTTACATTTACAGGGGCCCCCCGACAGAACCCCAGACTGGCAGCGGGTTGAGCAGTGCCGGCGGCCAGGACCCCAGCTGGCAGGGGCTGGCGGCAGGAACCCCAGACCGGCAGCACGGGCGGCAGACAGAACCCCAGACCGGCAGCACGCTGAGCTGCTCAGCCCGCTGCCGGTCTGGGGTTCCATCTGCCAGCCCCTGCCAGCCAGGTTCCCGGCCGCCGGCCCCGCTCAGCCCGCTGCCGGCCCAGGGTTCCGTCCATCCAGGCCAACAGCAGGCTGAGCGGGGCCAGCGGCCGGGAAACTGGCCGTTAGCAGAGTGCCACTAAAAATCAGCTCGCGTGCTGCATTTGGCATGCGTGCCGCAGATTGCCAACCCGTTTGATTAGACGATCACAATAGTCCCATCTGGTGTGGTAACCTGCAACCATAGAGTTTTGAACATCAAAAGCTCTTTATTCTGCAGAGCAGTCAGACTGGCCACAAGACTTCCACCAGGAATATTCTCTCTCCACGGTTGTAGGGAATCAGTCTACCATTGTGACCTATGAAGATGAAGCTAGTATAGAAAGTGTCTGAAGCCCACCATACCAATAACAGAAGACAAAAGATCACTATAAAATCTTACCACACCACTGATAGAGCAGTCATTCAGCTGAACAATATTCTCCCTCATGGCGGTCTGGAAACAGAACCAGCAAAAAAGGGTCATTGCCCTGACAGAATAAAGAAGACAATGGTCAGCCCATGACAAAGAAATAATATTTTCCTGCTCAGCTTTCAGGCTGGAGCCAAACACCAGGAGTGAACTATTGGCCTTATGAAGGCAATGGGAGTTTTGCCATTGATTTCAAAGGGGCCAGGATTTCACCCTGACTTGAGCGTGTCCAACACTATGAGTAAAGATGGCAACTGTCTACATGACATGTGATGGCAGCCATAAAATCCTGAGATGATCCGGAACAAACATCATGTAAATGACATTGAAAGTTTTCGTCAAGATAGTTGTGTAATAGCTAGGTGTATTTATAATGAGTTTCAGTGGAACTGAGAAACAGGGTTTGACTAACTCCCTGAAAAAAGCGACAGCATAACCTTTGATTTCTTGTGAATTACAGACACCCACACAGGGCTGTTATTCATCTGCCAATTGTGGCAAACATTCACAAAACAGAACTCCCTTTGGACTGGGTTGTTAAGGATTAGCCTAAGGGGTTGAGTGCCCCACAGTACCTATTATTAAAGTTACAGCATATTTTCCATAAAAGCTTGCTTTTCACATTAAATAAGGAGTTAAGCAGAACATACCAGTAAGAGCTAATTTACTATGCAAACTCAGTAGTGATCTTAGCAGGCAGTTATTACACTTAGACAGCTACAGCTTGTATTGTTCTTTTTCAAACCAGTAGCAACACCACCATCTTTCGTAGTGTTATTCTGTGGGAGCCAGCATATATGAATTGATACACAAAAGCACCACGTTGTGCATCAGATAAGGTTGCTCTGTACATAGCATATCTAACAAAAGGAAATAAGTTAAGACTATCAGAAATATATACCCCAACCTCCTCCACTCAAAGACACACCTCATCTTTAGCACAACCATCATATACCTCAGAATATTAATCAAGCCTCAGTCGGGATGCCAGCCTATCAGCAACCTTTCCCCAAACGGGCCACAATTCTCCACCCCCTCCAACCTCAAGTTCTGTGGTCTGAGGTCAGTCTTTATTGTTGGTGCAGTTGGGATTAGCTCCCTGGACTGTATAGAAGAGGGAGACTAGCAAATACAAGCTATACAAGGGTTTCACTCCCGCCTCAATTATAATATAAAAATTTCATCTTTAGGTAGCACTAAACAAAACTGGCTTTCATGCTTAGATCATAAGCCTCTTGGGGTGGGGACTGTCATTTTTTCCTGTTTGTACAGTGCCAAACATAATGAGGTCCTGGTTTGTAAAGGGCTCCTAGGCATGACTGTAAAACAAATAATAATAGTGCTCATTTAAATCCAAAAAGCAATGAAACCTGAATCAACTGAGCTTGCACCTGTTTGTGTCTGTTCCCTATAAGGGCCCAATCTCTGCTCCCAGCACAGACCCAAACCCATCCTCTCATTCCAGCCTTTCCTTTTCTGGCTACAGGCTCAGACTGACGGGTAGGGGTTGCGATTCACCACCTCAAGTATTAGGGGGTAGCCGTGTTAGTCTGTACCCACAAAAACAAGGAGTCTGGTGGCACCTTAAAGACTAACAGATTTATTTGGGCATAAGCTTTCATGGGTAAAACACCACTTCTTCAGGTTCACCACCTGTGTCACTGCTCATGCCCTGTTCCCAGGATGGGGTGAGCTCTGTCCTGCTCCCCAAACTACCAAGCAGCAGGGCTGGGGCAAAGAAGGGCAACACCGCCACTCAGCGCAGAGTGCCTCAGCCCCTGCCCTGACACATATCAACACCCTCGCAACCCTGACACCCCTAACATCCCCCCTTGGCCCAGTGCCCCCCCCACAGGTCAACAATCCCACAGCCCTAATACCCCCAATGTCCCCCCCACAGCCCCTCCCTCAGCTCAAGCTTTCCACAGCCCTGACACCCCCCACATCCCCCATGCCTCCCCTACAGCCCCCCTCTCAGGTCAACCCCCCCACAGCCCTGACACCCCCACATCTGCGCATGGCCCCAATGCCCTCCCCATGGCCCCTCCCTCAGGCCAACACCCCCCCACGGTCCCGCTCTCATCTAAACACCCCCAAAGCCTTGACACCCCCACAACCCCCATGGCCCCGATGTCCCCACAGCCCCTCCCTCACATCAACCCCCCCCCCCGATCCTCTCTCTCTCTCTCTCTCTCTCACACACACACACCAACACCCCCAAGCCCCGCCCCGCCTCTCTGTGACGCGCTATCCACGCACGAGGGTGCAACCGCTATAACGGCCCGCCCCGCGCAACCCCTCCCCCGCCCAAACTACAGCTCCCAGGGTGCCCCGCGCGCGCGGCCGCGCCCCGTCCCGGCAACCCCCGCGCCGCCGCCGGGATTTGAAGATGAAGTGCCCCGCGGCCGCCGCGCTCCTGCCCGTCGAGTGGCAGCTCTACCTGAGCGAGGCCCGCCTGGCCACCTACCGCAGCTGGCCCTTCACCGAGGGCTGCGCCTGCACCCCGGAGCGGGTGAGGCTGGGAGCTGGGGCCCCGCGCCCGCCCGCCCTGCTCGGGGGCTGGCCCCGTTCCCCGGCCCCAGGCTCCCCGCTCTCCCGGGGCTGCGGGCGGCGGCGACTCCAGGACCCCGGAGCCTTCGGGACTGGGGCCCCGCCCTCCGGAGCGGGGATCTCCGGCCTCTGCCCCGGGCCCCTGCTGTGCCCGCCGCCAGCCCCCGCGGGCCGGGCCGGGCCGGGCCGGGTCAGTCCCCCCTGTCGGGAAGGAGCGCGGTGGTCTTGCTGATCCGGCTTTCTCTTCTCTCCCCCCCCCCCCCCCCCCAGATGGCAGAAGCCGGATTCGTCCACTGCCCCAGCGAGAATGGGCCTGATGTGGTTCAGTGCTTCTTCTGCTTCAAGGAGCTGGAAGGCTGGGAGCCTGAGGATGACCCCATGTAAGTATCCCCGTCCACGGGGGCCACCATCGCCCTGCGCTCTGCCCACAGGTAGAAGCTGCCTGTAACAGGGAGACGAGACCCCTGCAAACCAGGGTGCCGAAGGGTCCCGTGGCCGCATTCATTTTCTTGGCCATGTGGCACGTTGTCTAATTACACATCACTGAAGCTACCCAGCATGTGCCTCTTGGGTGGAGTTGTCTCCTGATTATTGCAGGACTACAGGCTTATGTATTGAATTTATGCTCCTCAGAGGAGAACAAGGCGCCTCTGCTACCCCAGGCCTGCTTTGGTAGCTGGGCCCAACGTTCTCCTAAGTATCACAAGGAAAACGAATGTCCTCTGTGTCCTCAGTAAGTAACTTGAATTTTTACTCAGGAGTGGAGCCAGTCTATTGGACCTCCATAGAAGGAGTTCCACTGTAGGAACCACAGTAGCTTCCCCCCCTCTGGGGGCGTGTGAAAGTCACAGACACAGAGGTCCGCTAAATATGGGAGTGAAGCCAGAGTACCATACTATGCAAGACAGCACATCACTGAGCAGCAACTGGAACACTCCTGTCTTTAGCCTCCTCTAGGACCTTGTTCTTCACTCATGCCAAGTGAGACGTGGTTACGTTCTACTTTTCTTAACTAATAGCAATCAGAACAGAGGACTAGGATCCTTTAAATAGTTCCCTGAACCCACAGCCCAGTTGCTACTATGGGTTTGGGACTGAGCCCTGAGGAGACTGAAGTGGCTGAGAGTGAGGAAAGTACTTTAGGATTGAAATGCCAGCTGAACCTCAATGGTGGAGTGTTTTAGCAAAATACCAGTAACTTGGTATCTTCTCAGTATCGCAGGGTGTGGGGTTGAGGAGTGACTCACTTGTGGTTCTGAGACTAGTGGACATATGGTAGAGCACAGGTTCTCAAACTTTTTGTTGACAGACCCCTTTTCAAATGTAATGTTAATCACAAACTCCCAACTGATAAACTGATTGACAAAAGTATGTATACTTCATATAAACATGTACTGTTAGTAATGGTTTAAGAAAAAGTGTAAGAGATCTGTGAGATGGGTGTGCCTGCTTCTTACTGCAGCCTCTATCCAGAGGCAATGGGTGTGTGTGTGCACGCAGATGTGCCCTGCCAGATTTCTGTCTTCCTTTTGGCCCTGCTACCTGAAGAGCTGATGTAGCAGGGCCGAACAGTGGTGTCTCTCCTTGGCTAGCTGCTGCCTGCTCATGCAGTCAGTAGTTGTGAGGCAACTCCTTCTGATGGCAGGGGGAGATCTCTCTTCTGCAGTGACACACTGCAATTTTTAGTTGCGTGACAGGTGAGGTGGAGGTGGCACTCCCTCCCTGGGCCCATGAACATTTTGATGGCTCCCCCTGCCATCAGAAGGGGTTGCCCCACACCATTGACTCCACAAGCAGGACCCCATATGGCCCCCCAGACATCGCCTCTGCTCATAACATTTTGTGGAGCGCCTGTGCAGTCTCTAAGGACCCCAGTTTGAGAACTCTTGTGGTGGAGGATGGGGTGAAAGCAAGTAACTATTTGTGCCTTTAACATGAACCTGGTCTCCCTTTCCTAGGGATGAGCACAGGAAACACTCCTCTGGCTGCGCTTTTCTCTCCCTCCGTAAGAACCCTGTTGACCTGACACTGCAGGAGTTCCTGAAACTGGACAAGGAACGAACAAGAAACGTGATTGTACGTACAGCTCAGAATTGGGGTGTGTTTTAGGTCTCTATTCCAAAAGGCTAAGGTAGCCTCCAGTCCTAGGACCTGTTGGGCCAGCCAGCATGTCACCTTGAAGTTCCCTCCCTTTGCCCTGGGGGGGAGTGCTGAGCTCTAGTACCTTGTCCTTTTCCACCAAGCTGAGTGTGATACTCCCTGTACTAAGCTGAAGGAATTTTATTTTTGATCTTTCCAGAAAAAGCAAATCTCTCAGAAAGTGACGGAGTTTAAGGAAGAATCAGAGCGTGCACGTCGTGATATTGAGAAGCTGGTCTCCTAGGCCCCTGCGACTTGCTTGTGTGCAGTGTCTGACTTGTATACATGTTCTCTAGAGTTGCCTCTTTGTGCCTGCGTGGTGGTGGTAGTTCAGGTCCCTTTCACGCAAGGATCAAAGGGATGTATACTTATAAACAAAGGGGGAGATTTTCAGAATCATCTAAGGCGTTTAGGACTGCAACTACCATTGATGTTTGTGTTCCTAAATCTCTTACATGACTCTGCAAACCTCCTTTGAAATTATTTTGTCTCATGTTGACACATAAATAAATGTCTCAAGGAAACAACGCACAATGATTTATTTAACTGCTCAAACTGACTATTCTCTAGTGAAGTGTATCAATCTCTCCTATTAGAATAGTTCACATACATTCTTTTTATTTTAAAATGTAAGTTAATCACAGTAACTGCTGTCTTAAGGGCACCACTGCAAAAGTGGTGAAAGATCCATTTAAGATATTTCCAACAGCACCCTAATCTTAAAGGCACAATTACTCTCCTTGGGCTCAATCCTGTAGTTCTTACAAGTATAAGAAGATTACTTATGATTTTGATATCAAAAGGTGTCAGCTACTTGCTTGATTCAAAGTCCTAGTCAGTTTTAAAAAAAAAAAAATGCATCGCCAAGGCTTGCTGTCTTTTAAAAACCAAAAAAACCCACTTTCTTCCTCTCACACACACACAGCATCCAGCTCTGCCTTGGATAAGAAAGCTCCAATCAAGCCATGGCCAGACTGATATTCTTGGGCTTGGTCAGTTTGTCCAGCATTCCCTGTCCAAGTTTACTAGCAAACAATGAAATTATTTCCTCATTCCCAGTCTTCAGTGCCAAGTCATATGCTGATAAGCCTTTTCCATTCTTCTTTTTAATGTTTGCATTACAGCTGTAAATAAAGAACAGGCTGCTTAAGCTAATTTAGAAAAGGAATCTGTTTCAATTCACTACAACTCAAAAGTAAATCACAGAGGGTCAGATTCTGATGCTTACTCGTGTTACAATGTAAGTGATGATATCTGAGTCTGGCCCTGGGTCCTGTTGTACATGTACAGCACAGTATTAAGTTGCGGGCACTCAGCTCCTTGCTGGATGAAGCCCATACCTGTTACTGATTACACGTAGCCCAGAGTTGCACTGGATGCCACAACAGCAGAACTTACCCTAACAAGACTTTGATGCATTTCTTTCCCTCTAATCCAAGCAAAGCTGCCTCATGAAGAGCAGTGGTGTTATGCCTGTGTAGGTGGAAAACAGGGGGTACTCAAATAATTTATATTATTTAAAAAGAAAGTCATGACTTTATTTAAAGGAATGTTTGATCTCTACTAGTATATCAACTGCCTCAAACTAGGTGGGAAAATCAAGGACCAACAAATGTAGTCTCCGGTGAGGTGGCTATCCTCTCCTTTTTGATAGGGAGAAATGGTGGAGGAGAGAGAGGGGGGGGGGGGGGGGACAAGGAAGGTACCAGTGACGGGAAGATTGAGGGGAAGGGTTTAGGAGGAGGATTGAGGCTTTGTAGAGCTAAAATATGGGGCCACATTTTCAAAGCTGGCCAATTAAAGTGAAGCAATAAAAGGGGGAGTTGTCTGTTGATTGACCTGTTTGCAGCTGTGGGTGTGTGTGTGTTTGGTTTTGAAAATTTGATTCATGGTCGCTTTAGGAGATTTTAGTCCCTTTTGGTGAAATTAAGTCTCAAGTCCCCCTGCTGGTCAAACTCTATAGAGGATTCTTGTTAGAAATTGCTCACTTACGGTCCTGACTGCTGGTCAATATCAGCACCTTTCTGAACAAGAACTGGAACCACTTCATCATGTCTGTTTAGGACAGCAACTGTTAAAGCAGGTCGGTCTTCACTGTTGGTGCAGTTTGGGTCAGCTCCCTGGAATGTGCAGAAAAGGACTAGCTTATTACAAGCTATACATGTTTCAACTTGCCTCCCCGATTTAATATAACAAATTCAGCTTTAGTTGTCACATGTACTGTCACAGTCTCTCTCAAATCTGCTTTAACGTTCAAAACACTAAAGAAACAGCCAAACCTGGAAAATTCAACTTTCATGTATTTGTCTTTTTTCGGTCAAGCCCTTGTGGTTGTGCCGAGCACAAAACCAGAGTAATCACATGGGAGGGAGAAAAGGAGTACTTGTGGCACCTTAGAGACTAACCAATTTATTTGAGAGGGTCAAAGGCTTCCCCACCCATTTGGAGGAAAGACATTGCAGCTACTTTGTGGCCACAACTCCAGGCAGAGGTGGTGGTAGTGTTGTTGTGATGATGAATTTGGCCAATGGAGGACTCCCCAACCTGCTTTCACCTCAGAGCTCTCGCTCTTCTTGCGTTCTACTGTGCAGTATATCACCATGCAGTTAAGGTGCATGCCCTACTTTAGGGCAGGCTTGTGGCAGTTCTTCTAAGGATTTGACCTTAACCCATAAAATGGTTACAGAAAAGGTTACTTTTTTCCTTACTGCAATGCTGCTGGTGTGACGAGGGCAAACTTCTCATGTATCTGTTCATTATCAATTTTGGAAGAGGATATATGAAAGTAGATTTTCCTGTTTCTTTTTATTTAAACATTCATTTTCTTTAATTCTGGGGGCAGTAAGGCCCAGAGCCTCAAAAATATTTAGGACTGGTCTACAGTACACAGTTAGGCTGACTTAACTACATCGTCCACGGCTGTGTAAAACATCATGCCATGTGTAATGTAATTAAGCTGCTCTAAGCCCCAGTGTATCACTGCTTGGATGATGGAAGAATTAATCTGTTGTCTTAGCGACAGCGTCCTGGAGAGGTGGATTCACTACACTGACAGAAGAACCCCTTCCATTGCTGTCGTAAGTGCCTATGCTACAGCGGCACAGCTGCTGTAGCATTTCTAGTGCAGAGGTTCCCTTAGGCTCCTAATTTCCATTGAAATCAGTGGAAGTTAGAAGCCTAAGTACTTTTGAGGATCTAGGCCTAAAAGCTCTACTGCAGTGATTGCCCTGGGAACAATCGTGTTGGGTTATGTTTATTATTTTTCTTTTTAAAAGTCATGAAGGCAGGACTAAAGTTTTAAAAAAGAGTAATTTCTAGTTCAGGTTTTCAAGACACCGATCCAGGCCCATTTACTTCATGAACTTACTTCATCAAGCAATTGTTCTACCAATGAAATTTTTCCTTCCCCTTCTGGACCCACTTCTTTCAGGAGCTGTCTAGCCTCAGGCTGTGAAAATACAGAAATCAACAACACTCGATAACATTTCACAGAGCAGAAATATGATCACAGGGAACTCACACTGGCAGAGTAGTGCAAATGTAGCTGAGGGCAGAATTTGGTCTTATGTATGTTAGGCATTTGAACCTCACTAATCCACACACAATTTCTACAAAAAAAGGCCGTCTCGCCCTACTACTGAGCAAATATTGAACAGCAGGGTGCTATCGTCAACGGTCATATTACTAAGGTCCCAATCCTGAAATCACTTATACATGAGCTTAACATTACTACCATGAGTAGTCCTATTGAAATAAAATAAAACACAAGATAATAAGGTTAAGCACATGCATATCTTTGACCATTCAGGGCCTTTGACTTCCTGTTTTTACAAAATACACTGCATAATATTTAGTAGCATACTATGAAGTTTTATCAAATTAAACTCCAACTGCCAAAGCACTTTAACAAAATACACTTTGTGATTTCCTAGCCTTGCTTTTTAATTGTGTTTGTTCACTTAAGCCAAACTCCAGCATCCAGTCTGAAAATCTGGGCTGTACATGGGTGACACGAGGACAGAAAGAGGTGGGAAATCCTACTAGGCCTCAGAGTCACTCTATGGCATGCAAACTCAAGCCAATGGCGGGATTAGCCTATACAAATATTTTCACCCCACAGTTCCCTAGGTCTATGGCCCAGTGGCTTTCGGCTGAGCCTAAATATGTGCAAAGCCCAGGAGAGACTATAAAATAGCAGGGAGTGAGGGAAGCACTTCAGCATGTAAAACACATACAGTGGCCCCATCACATTGTCACACAGAGGTTCTCGTGAAGTATGGCTTGCAGAAATGTGATCTTTTATTTGGGGTGTAATTCACTGGAAGTGTTTTTATTTTTGCACTGAAAATCAGTTATCTGGTTTTTTGTTCATTTATTTTTTTAAAAGCCATGAAAATTCAGGTATTCATGTTATATTTCTTACAATGTAACATGGAAGTCTCCTCTTGTCCCCACTGGATAAATGATGTAACCACGTCCATGGTAGCTTGCTTTAAAGGTTTCCATAACACATTTTCTGTAGCATTAACACTCCCAATTAGTAACAGTGACAAAGATTCTGGACCTGATCCTGTTCCAATGGGAGTGCTACCATTCACTCCAAAAGAGAAGAATGGGTCCAAAATACTTTAATTAAGCTATTTGCATACTGTCCAGACAGTAATGCTTTTGTTAAAAAATGAAAGCTATCTAGTTAAAAAACAACTTTTTCAGGGAGTAGGGGAAAATTTGGTTAAATCCAACTTCTACAAAAATATACACATGCCAACCAACCATTCCTATTTAGAAAGAGAGTCATTTTTTAAACCAAATTTGACTATGTTCCACCTTTCCCTTCCAAAATGTTCTCCTAGACCAATGCATTTAGAAGGTGTTAAAAAATAAAGCAGCCCAGTTTTTCCATTGGATGTGTCGATTAGCATTAGCACTTTGGCAGTCCCACTATCCTTCTTACACTCACAGATTGTACATATACGTACAGTTAGCTTATCTTCTTTTTCTAACAATTTTCTTGTCTTCTTTGCTCTTTTTACTTTTTCTTTGGGGCTTGTGATGCTGTGACCCTCTTCACACACTAAAATGGGAGAATCCAGAGTTAAAACTAAAAGTCATATTAGTGGTGTAGCAAGAACTCAGGAGCCATATGTGGTACATACATTCATACACTGTTGTGGCAGCGTGAAATCAACGCCTATCCAGAGCGCCAGCATGAAGCCTAAACCCCATTTAAGTGGCCCCTTGTGCTGGCCATTTGCACTGGAAATGAACTTCAATTGGAGTGTTTCGGATTTGAATAGCATTGAAAATGGGTTAACTCCACAGACCATGCCACATCCCAAATCTCAAGTGACTTGGTGTACAACAGCTCTAATAAGGAAAACTGACAGGAATGTGTAAATGCAGTGTTGTTGTAATCGTGTTGGTCCCAGGATATTAGAGAGACAAGGTGGGTGAGGTAACATCTTTTACTGGACCAACTTCTGTCGCTGAGAGAGAGAAGCTTTCGAGTTACACAGAGCTCTTCTTCAGGTGCACGCTTGAAAGCTTGTCTCTCCTACCAGCAGAAGCTGGTCCAATAAATGATATTACCTCACCCATCTTGTCTCTCTAGGTATATATAAAAGCATTAAGAAATAAATAAGGCACCATGATAATTCACATGCATGTGCATTTATAAGAGCAGTGTTGATAGTAAATGGCAATAAAGCCAGAGTCCAATAACAGGTGGCCTGATTTTCACGTGTTAAGCGTTCACACCTCCTACTGAAGCCCATGGGTGGTACGAGTGCTCAGCACCTTGGAAAACTGAGCCCTAGGATTATACATGTAATCATTTCTGTTTCATTTGTCAAATGTAGCAAAACCAAAACCCCGCAAACAACAGCTCAAAAATCTAGGAGTTGTGGCCTTCAGATATTAAACAAACACCTGTCAGGGATGGTCTAGGTATACTTAGTCCTGCCTCAGTGCAGGGGCTGGGACTTGATGACCACTTGAGGTCCCTTCCAGCCCTCCATTTCTCTGATTCTATTACTGCCCGATTAGAGCCATACAGTGTCACTGGGCATGGATTTTACAACTAGGATTCAAAACCCTGAGCTTCAGCTGCACTTACATGATCTTTTCAGCTATTCTCTGAAGATGTAATTCAGTGTCTGTGAGCACTCAACACAGCCTGCACAATGCCTATAAATCACTTAGGCCCAGATCCACAAAGATACTGAAGCACCTAAACCCCAGACTTGCTTGGTGCCGATGTTTCACCCTCTGGGCATGCATACTGCTGCATCCTGTTAGGTGTTCGGACTCCTGTCTCTCCACTTAAGCCCTAGAGTGAGTTACAAGATAGGGGTATGGACGCCTGACCTGCATGCAGGGCTCAAGCCAGTAGGCATACTCGGAGGCCCCTGACTGGATCAGGTCCCATTCAAAAACTAGGGTGGGTGGGAGTGGTGCCTGCCTTATAACTTTTAGTCCAGTGGTCAAAGCGCTTGCCTGGGATGGGGGAAAGAGGATTTGAACAAAGGTCTCCCACCTCTCAGGAGAGTGCGCTAACCACTGAGCTGTGGCTATTCTGAGGAGGGTAGGGTCCCTCAGTCTGTCCCGCTGAAGCTCTTCCCCTGTGAATAAATAATGAAAGAGTGAGTGGAGCACGGTGGCTGGACTCTGGGTAACACACCTCCCAGGTGGATGCCCTAACCACTGGACCACAGAGTCATTCCCTCTGTGGCCCAGTGGCTATTTAAGTATTTATCCACAGTGGAACAGCTCCAACGTGAGAGCTCAGGGATTACAGCATTCCTGTGAGAGGCGGGACTTGAACCTGGGTCTCCCACATCTCACAGGAGTGCTCTAATCATTAGGATAAAAGTTATATGGTGGGTACCAGCAGCACCACCTCCTTCTCCAGCTATTTTGTATGGAGAAAGGCAGGCCTAACTCATTCCCTCAAGAAACGCTTCAGGAGCCTAAGCCACCTGACTCCAGGAAAGAGGTTCCTGGTCGTGCACCACTAAGTAAAGACAGGCGCTTCTCTGCAGCCTGGATTTAGGTGCCTACATCTTTGAGAGGGATGGAATTTAGCACAGCCCCCTCTCATTGGCTCCCTGCTTCATGCTGGATTTTGTGGATTGCATTCTAAGACTCTGCTCTCTTCCCATTCCTAGGCACCTAACTAGACTTTAGGGAGTCCGTTGTTGTTCTTTTGATTTTTCTAGGCACCTAAGAAGTAGGTGCCGCAATGCTTAAGTCCCTCTGTGCATCCCACCTCTAAATCCCACTTACACCCTATTTTGAGGTTTTAAATGTTGCAGGCTGTCTGCACAGTGATAAATTTCCCTGTTTGAGCATCTAATATGTTATTCATAGGAGACAGATTCCTATTCTTGACTGCTGTAGTTAGGTCAGGTTATAAAGATATAGGAAAACTCACCCAAACTAGCCTGACTATCATACCATCCATCTCTGCCTTCTGTCACAGTGCTCAGATAATGATTGTCAAACTTCATTGGTTTACCAGTGAGAATATCCTGGGGAATCATAACATGTGGACATTTAATCAGATGATCACATAATTCAGTAATATCCTCAGTGGCATGAAATGGGAGGAAGTTATATATGAGAAAAGATATACAGCTATTTAAAGTCTTCAATCTTAGTTAATCCTGTTTCAACACAGGCAAAGGAAACAGGTTTTTAAAGCACCTCACTATTCAAGACTTCTTTTAATGCAAAAATTTGATCACCACCTCAATATTGTGAAATGAAGACACACATCCAAGGAAAACCATTATATATATATTGATTAAGAAAACCTCTTAACATATTGCTTGTCAAATGAGATACAGCAATAAGAAGCCAAATGATACACCTTCTGAAACACCTTTCATCAGGGTGCCCTCCAAAAGACATAATCTCTAAGTTGAGCTGGATTCCTTGGAAGGATTGGGAATGTGGGTAAACAAGGTAATATTGCAGGAACACGCAGAGCCTCAGAGCAAAATTAGAAAAAGCTCTGGCATGTGCTGCCTCTGACCTGTATTTGGAATTAGAAAACCTGTGCCACAAGACAACCAGTTGCAGTCTGGAGAGTAGGAAGATTTGAGAGCAGGAGGAAAGTGGTATTAAGGCTATTAAAAATCTTCTCAGTTGAAAGAAGAATGTTAATATGAATAGCATACTTTATAAGATGCCTTGGCAATGAATACAAGATAACAGCAACATGACCATGAAGTCTGGTTTGATCAATAGGGATTCCTGTTTACTTAGCTCAAACAGAAAAAGAAAAGACTTTCACTTTAGAAAGGAATAACACCCCCCCAACAAGAGACATTCTGGAATAGGGTTAGAGATACATATTAGTGCTGAGCTGTCAAGCAATGGCTATTGGCTCAGTAGGTCAACTTCTCCAATGATTAGCCTAGTCCCCTAAACTGACCTTGTTTATGGCAAGAGTATAATTTAATCTGAGACTGACTTCATAACCATCCTCATGGACTGTAGCAGAAATAATCTATAAGGAAAAAAGCACAAGTTAGCATCTCTTCTTATAAAAGTACAGGAAGACAGTTTCAGTAATGCTAAGTAGTCCTGATGTGGGCTGAAAGTGTTTATCAACTGAACCAGTACATTCATAAATAAATAATACAGTAATAATAATAATTAATAATTCACACTTTACTTCTTTACAGCACTGTACGCACATTAACTAATAATCTTTCCACAGTAACTGAGTGAAGGGGTAAGAATTTATAACAGGTGATATTTTGAGATAAGTAGAGAAACCTGAATGACTGAAAATGCCAAATGTCTAAAAATGATATTAATGATTCCTCATACTCTTATCCCAAAATGTTGTACATGCCATGAAACAGATTCACACCCATGGCTGCAGAGGGATGGCATTTACACACACACACCCTGCACCCAGAGGGGCAGCTATTGGCAAATACTACAGTGCACAGTGCTCCATAAATACAGTAGATGCAACAGATATGATAAATAGAGATGCTTTACCATGAAGGAGGGCTGGTGCTAAGTAAGCATATTTCTCAGCTGACCTGGCCTCTCTCCCACTTTGGGCTGTACCATATGGCTACAGAGCCCCAGTGGAGCATGAGGTATGGGCAGCTTGTGCCACCCTGCTCCAGGAAGACTTATCACCAGTGGACAATTGCCACCTGGGTTGTGCCAGTTTGCGCCAGCACATGAGCAGAGTGCTGTATATACAGGGGGGCTAACTTCACCCGCTACTGAAATGCAGCCTGCTGCGGAGAGGAAACGGCACCATTCTGTGGCAGCCACACCATATAAACACTCTATGAAAGTGATTTCAAGAGGAGAAATGGTGTTATTTATAAAATTGAAACTTTAGACAAGTGGCACATAGCTGGTTGGCTTATGAAAGCTGATAAGATTACAATGCAGGTTGGCATCACTGCAGGCTAAGAACTTTGATTTTTATACATTTATATATAAATATTCTTCATGAAACATGAAAAAGCATTAATAAAGACCAAATATTGGCATTTGCCTTGAATCAACACTGATACTTTTCTTGGCAGAGGTTTCATTACAGTAGGATTATAGAGGCCTAGAAATTGCAGGAATATCCCTCCTGGAGATGTTTTCCATATCTTTCCAAACTGCATATGCCTGAACCTTCTCTCAAAGAAAACAAATTGCAATGAGCCTGATTCTCATTTCACTAAAGGCACTTTACACCTCTCTGGCAGTGTAAAAAGGCTTTAAAATAGACACCACTCACATGCAGGACCCTGCGCAATGTCAGAGAGGTAATAAGGACGTGATGGGATGCCACACCGCCAAAGAGTGGCAAATGGCTATGCCATTCCTGCTGCCAGCCACCTGCATTTTCAACTGTTTCTGTTTGGTATGATTTTTGCATTTGTGCCATTGAGAGCAGTCACGGCACGTAGAAGGAACCTCAAATTTCCATCTCCCCAGTATGACCATTTTAGCCATCAATACAGCCACAGCTAACCATTTTTTAGTGTTGGCTAGTGATATTAAGTCAGCTAATATCCCTAATATGCACAAGCCAAGTGCCTGAGGTAAGAACACATTGTTCCAATAATGGCATAGTTTGTGGCAGAAATAAAGTATATGACACAAAGTGACTTGCTGCTGTCTACTGGGGAAATTCATCCCTGTGCAGAGGGCCAGCCCAAGGCAAATGCACTACTTATAAGTAGGACTTAAATAGTGCATTGGCCTTGTGCTGACCCAAGGCACAGGGGTGAACATCTGCTCTGGGATATAATAAAATCAGTTGAATAACACCTCTGCTCTGATAGGTCAGCAAGGCCTTTAAGGTTGTTGTGACCATCTCCCCTAACTTCAGGGGTGGTTCCAAAGAGAATATGTGAGAGAAGGAAGGAAATTATAACTAGAGAGAAAGCAGAAAGAGCTCAACAGCAAACTAAGAAGAAAAAACCGCAATAGAATGAAAGAAGTGAGAAAGAGAGAACAAAATGGAATTAGAAAGAGCGAGCAGGAAAAAAAGTAGGACAGAAATAAAACACAGGTAGATGAATCAAGACAGTAATTGGCACAGTTATTTAGGCCAGGTCTACACTACAGACTTCTGCTGCGCAGCTATGTCAGTCAGGGCAGGAAGAGGTGTCTGATCCCTGAACAACACAGCCGCGCCAGCAGAACCCCCTAACGTAGATGTAGCTCTACTAGCAAAGCTGCACTTTAACCGGCGTCGCTTGTTTCATTCATGGGGGGTGGTTTTCCTGAACCCCTACAAAGTGCTGCTTTGTTGGTATGGCGGCATCCACACTAGGAGCACTGTGCTGGCATAGTGCGCTGGTATTCCTATACTGGTAAAGCGCTCCTAGTGTAGACATGGCCTACGGGGCTAATTTTCTAGAAAATAAAAAAGTATTTTGATCAGATTTATTTGCTCTTCAATTGTTCCTTGATACATCACAAGAAAAATGTTAGGTGCACAAGCTATTTCTTACCTTTCCCATTCGAGGTTCTCCAATCAAAGCCCTGAACTCTGGGTTGTTCTGAGCATAGCTTCTAAGGTGAGCGCAGACATGATCTAACTGTTTTCTCCAGTACCCTAAAAAGTAGGAGTTATGAAAATGAAAATACCCTGTAATTGTCATCAATAACGCTTCCACTGATGTGGTGGAGTAAGTAAAGAATTGTAGATTTTGACCAGGACAAAGAACACTGCGTTTTTCTGTAGCAAATCCAGTTTACCATGGAGGAGGAAGAGAAGCAAGCTGCACCCCATAAAGGGGTGAAATAATACACTGCCTCTCAGATCAAAAGTGGAGCACTGAGTCATTCCTTCCCAGTGCTCCTCTTGGGATGGAAAAGCTATGTGCTGGCCCATATTCAGTGTTGAGTCTAAAGACTCACGCTAGCCCTGTGTGACAGAGAATGTAAAACAATTTTAGGGGAAAAAAAGTTTGCATTAGTGCAATATTAAGCCGGAGTTATCAGGCATGACTGAACTGATTTTCAGGAAATTTGGCTTGCTTTGTAGATCTCACAGAGAGTTAAAAATGAAGCCAGGTCTGAAAACTGCATACACTGTAACAGCGTATAAGGGTTTCCAGTTTGTATTATAAACTGTATTATTGGACAAATACTTTATAATTTCCTAAAGACAAAGTATATTTTAAGGCATAAACAGAAGGAAGTACAGATAAGGATGAGTTTTGACATGCAATTTGTTGGGAACGGGAGAAGTTCTAACAAATCAATATTGGCTCATTAACTCCAGATGAACTGTCTCTGTATTTCCTTCCATAGGGGCCCCTCCACTTGAAATGGACTGAGCTGATACAACTGACAATTGCCTTCTCATCTTTCAGAGCCTTTTTCCAGACCCACTTCTGAGACAACACCTACGAGACATTAGCCAATTGCTAGGTAGCATCTAGGGGGTAACTGGAGACAGTTTATGCATATAGTGTGGAGCTGCCATTAGATGTTCCAGTCCTAACACTGATCTCTCTGCTTGTATATTGCAGGGGTAGCCAACCTGGGGCTCCGGAGCCACATGCGGCTCTTCAGAAGTTAATATGCGGCTCCTTGTCTAGGCACCGACTCCGGGGCTGGAGCTACAGGTGCCAACTTTCCAGTGTGCTGGGGGGTGCTCACTGCTCAATCCCTGGCTCTGCCACAGGCCCTGCCCCCACTCCACCCCTTTCCACCCCCTCCCCTGAGCCTGCTGTGCCCTTGCTTCTCCCCCCTCCCCTCCAGCGCTAGATATTATTCATCCCTACCTCAAAAAGCTTGTAGTCTGATAGACGAAGAGCAGACAGAAAACTGAGGAAAGAGATACAATATACCAGGGGTGGCTAACCTGAGCCTGAGAAGGAGCCAGCATTTACCAATGTACATTGCCAAAGAGCCACAGTAATATATCAGCAGTCCCGCATCAGCTCCTCCACCCTGCTCCCAGTGCCTCCTGCCCACCAGCAGCCCTGCTGATCAGCACCTCCCTGCACCTCCCGATCAGCTGTTTCATGGTATGCAGCAGGCTCTGGAGGGGAGGGGGGAGAAGCGAGGGCACGGCAGGCTCAGGGGATTGAGCAGTGAGCACCCCCCAGCATATTGACTCCGGGGCTGGAGCTACACGCACCAACTTTCCAATGTGCTGGGGGGTGCTCACTGCTCAACCCCTGGCTCTGCCACAGGCCCTGCCCCCACTCCACCCCTTTCCACCCCCTCCCCCAGGAGGCACTGGGAGCGGTCGGGGAGCTGATGGAGGACTGCTGACCTATTACTGTGGCTCTTTGGTAATGTACATTGGTAAATTCTGGCTCCTTCTCAGGCTCAGGTTAGCCACCCCTGGTATATTGTATCTCTTTCTGTCTGCTCTTCGTCTATCAGACTACAAGCTCTTTGAGGTAGGGGTGAACAACATCTAGCACATTCTGGGTGCCGCCACAATCTAAATAATTAATAAGAAGTCAGAGTAGGATTTATTTTAAATTCTTTTGCAATCTGAATACATTAATTCCAAGGCAATATTCTGTGTTTAGTGGACAAAGGGATGGAAGGACTTGTTTTAAACCTTAAGTGGCTGTGTATTAGGATCCAGCCAACTTTACTGTAGAGTGCACTTATAGAAAGTACAGAGAGTAAATAAACTGTGGAGAGTACAGAGAGTAAAATAAGCTGTTATATACTTAGATAAAAAACAGTCATCCCTGATTTAATATCAGGATGTACAATGGGGCCCAACCCAATGGAGGCCTCTGGACACTACTGCCATATAAATGTTATATATATATATATATATATATATATATATATATATATATATATATATATATACATATATATACATATATATATATATATATACACACACACATAAAGGTCAAAGTATAAACAAAGAAATGATTCTCTAAACATCTTTGCCCTTGAGGAAATCAAGGTAAGGAAGCTTAGAAGAAAAATCAACAAGTTCAAAGGTTGGCCATGTAGAAACTATGGTAAAGCAAAAAGACAGACTTTTAGGGTATTGATCATCAAGATAAGCTTTAAAGAAACAAACTAAGAGGGGGTACTCATCTCTACAGGACCCAAAATTGTTCCCCTAATGGCTTCCAAAGCAGAGGCATTTTGCTTTAAACTAAATCACAGACTGCAATAAATACTAATTTAAAGTAACAATTAAACGTTACAACTGGGCTACTACTTTGTGGATGCAACGCCCAGTGAAGTCAGTGATAGTTGCACTAGGTAAGGCCAGGGTTAAATTGGGCCAGGTGCCCGTGACATAAAAATCAAGATGTAAAACCAGGACGCCAGAAATACATTTGTGCGTGCTTGGCTTCACGCTACTTATGTTCGTTATGTATCTTAAAGGATTTCTGGCAGCCTTGACTGAATATCTGAACTCATGTTGTCATTAACCGGTTACACCTAGATCGGACCGATTTACTGTATATTACAGTAAATAAAGGGATGGCTTCTCTGTGATATTTACTTTGCAAATGCTTTTGGCTCCTGTTCAAAACCAACTGAAAATACAACAGATAAAACAGAGCTCAGATCAGAAAACTGAAACTTCTGTTTTGTTATTTCTCTCTCTCTAAATTGTCCTATACTTGTACATCTTTCCCTGGAAGCATGATTGTCTATTCAGTGCAGGAGGCTTATTTGTTTAGGGAGGAAACAATTACCTTAATTATTTGGCTTTTTAATTTAGCAATAATGTCATAAATCAAATACAGTTGCATTGAAGAAATGATGTATGTATGTGGCCTGGGTGTCACTGAATGGCTGTGGTTGGTACAAGTGTCTCTGGCCTACGTAGCTTAGCACGAAGCGAGGGTGATGATGTGGAAGGCTGAGTCCTGTGGGCTAACAAACAAACTGTTATGGATGTGTGGGACAAAGCCTAGGGGATTCTAATGGAGAACGACCTGCCAGCCACCCCTGCTCTATATTCAGCAAAGGCCTCTGGGGACTCTAACTCTATGTCAGTTGATGAGGTTCAACTGTAATACAAAGCAATTCAAAGCTTCTCCTCAACTTGCCCCTGTGAAGGGAGTTCTCTTTCACATGGTGAAAGCTGCACTTCCGATGCACAGACACAAAAGTCTTTAGAGTTAAATATTTTCTCAGCCCTATTTTGGGCCAATCCCTTACCATTATCTGATAACTTCTTTGACATGTTGAGTCAAGTACTCTATTCACTGCAGTGATGGGAACTATGAGGAGATTCCTCACTGCAAGGCAGTGTAAAGAGTTATTCCCCAAGTACTGTAATAGGTTAAAAATAAAAAAGCCTCACCTAGATGTTTACAAAAAATTTAGGAAGGCCTGAAAGATGCATTAACCCCTTTTTTTACACTACAGACATATACATCATTCTAACCAGTCCTTTGGCTGGCACAGTGAAAAACACCAGTGTTCTAAGAGTTAGGTACTCTACTGAATGGGAGAATAGCTACAGATGGGTGAGCCAGCTGGGTCAAAAATCAACCCACCGAACCATTGCCCTACAATACAACAATACAATTAGTTGTATTGAGGCTCTAGCTCTTTAAAAGTTAAAATATCCTCTGGGCTGACAGACTGGAACACATCATGAGATTAATGAGGTCAGTGGGAGCTGCTGGGTGCTCAGCACTTTTGAAAATTAAGCCACTTATTTAGGTGCTCAAATATAGCTATAGGAGTCTGTCTTAAGGCTTCTTTTGGCCCTAAACTGGAATTCTGCCAGGACACTGGGGCTACGATCCCTAACCGTAAAGGATTTTTAATGACCACAAACAGTCAAGATGTTGGGTTTAAGCTTGTCTATACAGGGAAATTGATCAGAATAGTTATTGCAGAATAATCTATTCTGCAATAGTTATTCCAGAAGAGCTCCCTGTGTGGACACTTTATTCTGGAATAATCTAATAATCTATTCTGCAATAGTTATTCCAGAAGAGCTCCCTGTGTGGACACTTTATTCTGGAGTAACAGTGCCTTTTTCATTTAATTTGTTTCCACAGTTTATTCTGCAATAGCTATTCAGGTCAATGTTCCTGTGCAGACAAGCCCTTATATATTTTCCACAAGACAGCGCCTCCAGCAGCACTAAATGCCACTATTGCCAGAACGAATAAGAACACTGATTATGTGAACACCACTTTCAGACAAAACCTGAGTTTTCCTTGGTAGTCTCCAATCCAAATACTGACCAAGTCTGATACTTCGCTTGTGAGATTTGATGACATCACAGTCAAATGGTAAGGCTGCACAAAGGCCTTATAATATAATTCTTGTGCATTCTGTGAAGGCTTGCTGTGCTTTAGAGAATGGCTGGGGTCTCAGATCAAAGCACCAGACACAGGGTATACAGTTATTAGGGGGAAGAGAGACCAGAGTAATGATGTAAAAGAGTGGCTTTTCAAGGGATTATTCCACAGAGGACCCGTTTTAAAACAATACAAGGTAAAGTACTGTAGTTTTGTTTCAGAACCAGAGGAAGTTTTCCTTGCTGACCATGTGCAATCATGAACTATTTCTAACCTCTTCCAGGACTAATAGCTGTGAGCAGGGGCTTGCGATCACTCATCTTATCCTGTTTTTCTTTTTGAGAAATCAGCTCAAGTTCCTTCTTCTCCAAGAGTGTGCTGGATGGGTAGAACAGGCCAATGGTCTGGGTTCCTTTGTCTTTTCTTTCTGTTATATCTAGTCTTGACTTTGGTAATGAAACAACCAGAGGCTCCCAGGCAGCTCGAGTCTGTAATCCTTTATCCTATTGGGAACGATCAGTGCCCGGATGACAAAAGTGATAATAAAGTGTAATTAATAGTTATATAACTTTATACAAGAAAAAAAAATCACCAAAAAAGGAAAGAAACTATGTCTGTAAAAACAATCCTAGAATGAAAAAAAGTCATCAGAGATGCAAACTGTTTAAAGGAAGAATTTTAGTAATGCCCAATTACAGTTAACATTTGGGAAAAATGCCACCCTCACATATCACAAATACTCAGAAAAATCCATGCAACCTATTTCTTGTAAATAGAAATTGACTTATGTTCTAATACCTTACATTTGTGCTTGCTAAGTATTACGGTCTTCTCTTAAAATATAGTTTTTTAAAACAACGTGGCATATGCATTAATCAAAGAAAACCTTAAATTAGCCAGATATAATTTGTGAGTGATTGTGTCAGAACCAGATAAAAGTACTTAAAGAGCAAACACTTTAAGAAGAGATGGATTGCTTCTCATTTTGCTGTACGTAATAATGATTAGGGATGAATAAATATCCACAGCAAACAATTCCCTCAGTGAACGTATGTAAACTCTTTTTCTGCTCACAGAATGCTTGCAAGCAGAACATGGTATCCTCAGATGGAAGAAGTCTATGGAGTTACACCAATTTATACCAGCTGAGGATACCAGTCTCTCTACTGTGGTCTCAGCCTCGTTTGTGACGTTATGTGACTTACCTCAGAAAACACAAAGGTATCTCCAGCACCCAATAGCATGCTATTCTGAGAGCCCAGTCTTGATGAAGGCTCAATATAAACACCACAAGATCCACAGAATCTAGCATATGGGTGGTTGCTTGCACCACACTTGAAGCAAGTAAAGTAGCTTGGAGGAGGACCTGGCTGAAAAGTACAATGAAACTGTTGTCACCATAGGAGCACATAAATATATAGCACAATAGAGATCTATCTTCTTGTACTCCCAGAAATAAACTACCAATCAGACCAACCAGTATGAATTTAGAGAAACTAGAGTAATAGTGGTTACAATTGTTAGACTGGTGACTTGGTTGCCAGTTCTAAACCAGGCTCACACACTGACAAAAGCCAGACCAAATATACAGCTCATCACCGTCAACTGTGGCTGAACCAGGCCATGCAGAGGTAAGGTTTTGCAGATGGAATCAGCAACTACATAGGTTAATTTTTAGGCCTACCAACCTTAAAATATTGATATCAAATGCACTTTTAAAATATTATTCTCCTCTTGGAAACCCTGTCATCAGTACTGCAGAGCTCTGGAACATCAAAGCATCTCAGTTAATATTCTGTTCAATGGTGCTCCTCCCCAGGCCCTCTCTCTATGAAGACCCATGATTTCACTTTCACCTTGCGTCCGACAAAGTGGGTATTCACCCATGAAAGCTCATGCTCCAATACGTCTGTTAGTCTATAAGGTGCCACAGGACTCTTTGCCGCTTTTACAGATCCAGACTAACACGGCTACCCCTCTGAAGCATGATTTCACTGGCATATATAGCAAAGTTCCTAATTTTTATAAAAAAACAACGAGGAGTCCTTGTAGCACCTTAGAGACTAACACATTTATTTGGGCATAAGCTTACACAAGCTTATGCCCAAATAAATGTGTTAGTCTCTAAGGTGCCACAAGGACTCCTCATTGTTTTTGCTGATACATCAGACTAACACGGCTGCCACTCTGAAACCTGTCTAATTTGTATGTGGCCCTAGAAGATACAGTTTGAACTTCCCTATCCTGGTGGGGGTGAATCTAGCACATTTCTATGAAGAAATACATAGAAATATGGTTGCAGAAATACATTACATGGGGACATCTTTACATTGACTATTTTAGGTAAAAACTCCTCTGGTCAGGGAACATGGGTGAAATTCTGGCCCTCTGGAAGGCAATGGGAGTTTGGCCATTGACTTTAATGGGATCACAATTTCATCCTATGTCTTTAATTTCTCTTTACTGAGCTCTGCACATCTATAGCACTTTATACAAACATTAAATAATAACAATATAAAAACATGCCCTAACCCACAAGATTTTTGGGAATGGAGCTATGTAATTGCTTCAGGTCACAGATGAGTAAAACCAGGCTTGTCAACACAAACACCAAATGCCAATGAAACAGAAAGAGAAAACAGTCTTTACAGAAGCCTGAGCCTAAAAGCATACCTTGGCTCCACACCAGTCACAGAAACGAGCATCACAGTGGTTATCACGGCCACATTTTGAGCAGGATATTGTTCTCCCTAGATGACTAGACAAAGGTGGGGGTGTATCTCCACTTAGTGCAGGCTAGTAAAGCAAAACAAGAATTTCATAGGCTACAGTAAAAGAAAAGCAAACAGGAAATAAGGGGAGCGCAAAAGCAAGCCAATTTGAAAGCACAAAGCAATGTTCAATCTAAGGGACTGCTCAGACTAAAGCTATGCTTTCAGCAGTGAATTAACACTGGGTTTACTCTGATCTAATGTGGAATTTTCTCATTAAAAGGATACAATAAAATATGTTTTTAAATAGTTTTTTGTGCTTCTAACTTTCCATTATTCATCCTCTGAGAAATCTGACCACAAAACCTTATTTCCTAACATATTTTGTCCTTTCTTAATAGTGCAATTATTTACCTAGAAACATGGCGGCATAAGGAAAATCTGAAATTAAAACAGGCTATGTTGAAAAAACTACATTCCACAATAGAAAATTTGACCAATATTTGTCTTATTTGTTTGCAAGATTCGTGTACATCTTAAAATGTTGGCGTGAGTGGAGGGCCGGGGGGATTAGATCACTGGTTTCACATTTATTTTGAGCCCTCATCTTCTATAGTTGTTTCACTGCCAGCAAGTCAGCTCCTCAGTGTAACCCTACTACAATGAACCAGTGAGAGTGCACAATGTGCTTAATTTAAAGCTTGTGAGTAGTCCCACTGAAGTTTCAAGATTACAGGGATTGTCCAGGAAACCTCTACACCCAGGTCCTGGTAGTTTTAGCTAAGATCTAGCATTGTTGTCATAGTGACCAGTAGGCAATGAGATCCAAATTATTACTGTCTTCTCTCATCTCTATATCTCTCCCTGCTTAGCAAAAGGAAATCTCTCCTTGGGCATTTAGAAGAGATTTTGCCTAAGGGGTAGAAATTAAAAACTACTCCACCCAGCCAAATGAACACAGCTAAACTGGAAGATGACACAGACAGCAATCTTAGAGGGAAAATTCACTGTTGTTTCTCTCACCTCTGGACAGAGTCACTGCCAAAAACAAGCATAGCAGTTGTACGCTGATAGGGAATGCAGGAAGTGGACATAACAAAAATAATTAAAAGATCACGAATACACACAAAATTTTAAATTGATATGAGTGGTCTTTCCTGCTGCAAATACCCATCATTGTTGTCAAGATTTATAGCTTTTAATTGCAATTTAAAAGAGAACTGAACATACACAAGCTTCACTAAATTAAGGAAACTTTGAGTCAAGACCATCACCTTTAACAGACATTTTCAAAGCACCTTTTGGCAGAGACAGCAGCACTGTACAATTGTGGCTCCCGCAGGAGAAACAAGAAGGTGTGTGATGGGATTTCCAGTATTCTTGCAGAGCTCGGAGCAGGGTATTTCAAAGGGAGAGCTGCTAGGTGCCAGAATTCTGTCCTAGGCTATGCAAGAGAAAGCACAGTCCCCAGCACAGGACCAGATTTGGCCCCATGTTTTCAAGAATAAGAAAATTAAGTTCATTCACTGATCTCATGTAACCAAGTGTGACTGTTTTGTACATGAACCTTACCGTCTGTATTTCAGGCAGTCTGCTTTCACAGGTCACACAGTGTTTTATGTGAATAGGATTTCCTGTGCCACACACCCGACAGATTACTTTGCCCTTTAAAATACAGAAAAAAACAGACTAATCACTGGATAATTTTAAATTGCAGCCAACAGGATGGTAAAGATAAACCATCTGCTCAACAGGGATTTGAGCCTGCAGAGGTACGAGTAGCTTCGTCCTGCAGATGGAGGAACTCCCTCAAGTGTGCACACACAGTGCTCAAATAACTCCTGTAATGTGGGCTTTAATAAAGTTAAGCTACCATGCCCAGCTGCCATGCAGATCTGCAGCTGATGGCAGTGTTGTTGAATTGGCAAGACATTTGCCTCAGGGGCTCCAACATCAGTGTTCCCTTCAGGCTGTTTATACACTAGTGCCAATTTGCTTAGTTATACACACAGTTCCTTGCAAACAGTCTATTATTTGCAGGGAAAATCAAAAGAAAGCCACCTTTACCTTTGGGCTACTCTTCCTGGGGAGATCTCACTGGCCAGCCCTGGTTACTGCTACGGAGTGTGAGTTTCCACCAGTGCTAGGAATTATGAGTATGACAAATTCTAGTGTCGACAAGCGTGTCCACACTAGACATGCTCAATTGGTTTAGGATTGCCGCTCTCTACCTACATTAGGGCTGCTCTAAACCATTTAAAGCGTGGGCTGATGTCTATGACAAATGTAAAAACAACAACGGGGAGTCCTCAGCCAGTGAACATCCCCAGTTCACTTTCTGACAATCCCCATTCCCACAGTTCTTCCTTCAGCAGCCTCCTCCCTTTCCCAGAAATGCCTCCCCAGCCCCTCATACCCCATGATAACAAGCTAGCTGAGAATCACCAGCTGAGACTGCATTCTACATCCCACAGGAACCCCCCAGAACCTGTCTCCCCCTCACCCCATCTCCAGTAACTGCTCCAGCTGTGCCATTCTCATAGAATAAGTAATATTTCACAATCAAGAGAGGCAAATAGAATTGTGAGGACAGATTTATTAGAGTTAAAATAGCTATGAGTAAGGTATAAATGTCTAGACAGATCAAATTAACATACTCTATACTGTGCAGAAGAAATGTATCCCTACCTCACTCAAATAGATATTACTGACATATTGCGCTCTTGTACAACATGCTTTGTCATGCTACTGAGGTCTACCTTTAATGACAGCTACTGTTCAATAAACATTTTAAATCCTACTAACTCAAAGTTGCGGCAAGGTAAAGACCCAAAGCCAAATGGAATCAAAACATCTGTGACAAAAAATCATCTATGGGAAACATACAAAGCTCTAGGTAATTTACTTATTGGTTACATTGATTCTTAATTACCTTTAAACAGATGCTGGCCTGGGGCTGCAGCTGTGGAGCTATAGGGGCCTCACATACAATACAAGTTGGTGTGTTCATTGGTACCATAGTTCTGCATTCTACACATAGTCCCATCTGTACAAAAGACAACATGATGTTTCTTTATAATGGAAAATTACACTATCACGAAAGTTAATATCAGACTTTACAATATTATCACTTAGCAGAGGGTAAAGCAGTAGGCACAGGAACCTGATATTAGGAAGCACCTACCCTACATATTATTCCTGCTACAAACGGTAAGATGTTGTCATTACTAGAGTTCTTTATAAGACAAATCCTGTAATCCTTAGTCTTTACTCAGGAAAAAAGCCTCACACTGATTCCAGTGGGACATTTACTCAGCATTGAGTCATAACACACTCACAACAGACTGGCTCCTTTCCTCTGAGATAGGGTGTCAGGGAATGCTAAGGAAAGTACACACTGCAGCACACGGAGCATTACAATGAAATATCTATGGCAATTCACACTGCAGGAAAGTGGAATGAAATTAAGAACAAAAGAACGACCATACTGGTTCAGACCAATGGTCCATCTAGCCCAGTATCCTGTCTCCCGACAGTGGCCAATGCCAGGTTCCCCAGAGAGAATGAACGGAACAGGGAATCATCAAGTGATCCATCCCCGGTCGCCCATTCCCAACTTCTGGCAATTGCTTCCTAAACAGCTAAATCCTGGGCTATGCCCTGAGTAGATAAACCTTAGGCTATGCTTGGAGTAGCCTCGTGGTTGTGGTGGGGAAGGATTTCTTTCCCCTGACAACATCCTGCCTCTGTAGGGAAGCTTCACAGCTGCTCTTATGGCTGCAACAGTAACACAGTGGGGAAAAGGAGGAGGAAGGGAACATCAGGGACCTCTGACCTCACCCTCACTTAAGCCGCCCCCCCCGGCCCCAGCTGGAGTTTACATTGCACAGGGGTATACCCAGGACATCTATGGGTATTTCAGGAGAAGGGAAAAGAATCTTCCCTCCAGGCTGCAGAGTGCCATTCTGCAGCACTTATTGCTGCTTTAAGGTTCCAGTAGGCCGGGGAGATGATATGTGCCCAAGGGCCACTTGCACAAGGAGAATAACAGTTGTATGTGCACACTTCCACACATCAGCTGCTCTTGCCATGCCCATAAATTACACCTCCCCCATGAGCCTCGTAGAAATGGGCCCTGTGCCAGACAGGATCTGCTGCAATCCACCCACCATACAAGGAACCATGCGAGTTCCAGAGCTTTCTACAGCCATGCAATAGATGGGGCAAGATTTTCCTCAATAATCATAATAACCAGTGTATAATACACAGTGAATACTAAAAAGCGTCATGAACCATAGCTGTCAAAAGGAACTATTCCCATTAGACAAGTGCTCTGCTAAAAAGTGGATTCTAAGCTCCTTGGGGCAGAGGCTGGTCTTCCTATGCCTAGCACAAAGCACCTAGCACAAAGTCCTGATCAAGCCCTCTGGCACCACTGCAGTACAAATAATAAAGATTATTGTTACTTTAGCTGGGGGAAAGGGGAGACAAAGTAGAGACTGGAAACCAGGGCAGGGACGGTTTTTCAGAGTCCCATAAAACTAAGAAAACAAAAACAAAGGACAAACTCATACAAGGTAAGTTTTGCTCAAAAAATAGATGCCTGAGTGGAAATTTGTAACTTCATTTGTCAACCCATTTATACACATTTTAGAGCTAAATTTTACCTCCCTCAAAATAATGGTTTCATTGGAATTGATGATGAACTCTAATGTTGCCATTATAAGAGTTAATTCCAGAGTAACGCTGCCATTCAAAAACAAGTCAATCCACATTCTCATCTAGATACCCAGCTCAGCAGATTAAATAAGGAGGCTGCTGCTGTTCTGAAGGCCTGGTGTTTATTTACTATTATTAGAGGAAAACAAGTCCAACACGAGTACTGTACTGACATGTAAGACAGTGTTTGAGGGAGAATATTCTCATTTGTTTCAAACAATCTCTCTCTCCTCATATGTGATCTCAGAGATTACAGGATGGGTTCTTACCAGAAAATACCTGTTGCTTTTCTGTGTCTGTCATTCAGCATTACCCTGCTATGAATCATTTTTTAGGATAATGGGACAAGTGATTTGAATCCCACAACATTACTTATTTTGATCCATGCAGTCTTAACACAGCAGAATCAATGTTACCCATGCAATTATGGTGTACTTATTCCATAGATATACCATATCATTCAAGGTCCCTAAAGTTCTTCTCTTTCCTACTACTGTAACTCTTGTCCAGGCCTTGGTCAGCTCTCATCTGATATAACCTCCTATTTCCTGTTCTCACTGCTTCTTATTTCAACCCCTACAGTCTATTCAAAATGCCACTGCCAAACTTGTTCTTCTCCTGTCACTCTGACCATACCACCCCTTTCACTGGCTTTCCACTGGCATTCATGTCAGATTCAAACTTCGCATCTTTCCCTTCATTCAAGCTGGGCACTGCCTACATCTCTACTCTTTTCTCCCACAAAATGTCCCTGTATGTCTTCACACCTTTGTCTTTGCACTGTCTTCTATGCTTCCCCTTGTGCTTGGAACTCCCTCTTCTTCACCAAATCATCTCCACCACAAAGTAATAAGGGTCAAATCCTGGCCCCATTGAAGTCAGTGGCCAAACTCTCACTGATCTCAGTGGGGCCAGGAGTTCATGCTAAGTGTCTAATGTAACATTTAAAAGAAAGTGAAATCTACACTTTGTCCATCATCTGGCATGTGTCTGCATTGTTTAACTAATTATGGCGTCAATATTGCAAACACACACCTAAGTAGCTTTAGGTATGTGACCAGTCTCATTGAAATCAATGGGACTGCTTACATGTGTGAAATTACTCGAGTGTTTTCAGGATCAGAGACTTAGACTATTACTTGTGGCAATGACTATCTCTGTGTTTTGTACAGGATCAAACATCCTGATTATGCTTAATAGATAAGAAATAGAGCTATACACTAGGCTAAGATTTTCAAAGCCACCTAGTGGATTTAGACACACAATTCCCATTAATTCCAATGGGAACTGTGCATCTAAATCGGCCTCATTGTGTTATTGTGACTATTATATGTGTGAGCAAAATCCTAAAACTGTGACAGAGTGCTAGGAATCAGCACCTATTGAAGCACTATGGTCACTGTTTAATCAATTAGGCCTAGGGGATTAAGAAGAGGAGTTCCTGATGTTCTGATTGGGGCTGGGGAGCTAATGTGCTAATTAGCACATTACGGAGACTGGATAAAAGAGCGCAGGAAGGAAGCAAAGGAAAAAGCAAAGCAGGAAAGAGAAGGAGAGGAAGAGTGCAGAAGGAGGAGTCCTCTGGGAGGAGGGAGACAACTTCTCCCCTACCCTTTGTAACAGGGGTAGTAAAGCCGGATAACATAAAATACTGTGACTGCACTAGTATAGAGAAGGTGGTGGAGTAAAACACCATAAATGAACTGTACGGTGGTATCTACATGGTGTCCCTCACCTCTGTTTGCCAGAAGCTGGGAATGGGCGACAGGGGATGGATCACTTGGTGATTACCTGTTCTGTTCATTCCTTCTGGGGGACCTGGCACTGGCCACTCTCAGAAGACAGGATACTGGGCTAGATGGACCTTTGGTCTCTCCCAGTATAGCCTTTCTTATGACTCTCTGAGAAGCTTATGCAAAGCAAAGAGGATGGGAGAAGTGTGTGCCCCATCAGAGAAATAATTAAACCATACATGCAGTCCATCAAAAGCATAATATTCATTTTCAGCTGCAACAAGTTCAACATTAATGATACTGCAGCAATGTCAAAACCTAACTATCGCTAACGGGGTGTGCTCCAGCTATAGTTAAAGTTACCTAAGTAGTTCCATTTTAAAGGCTGTTCCTTAATTACTGACAACTGTCTCAAACTTTCACTTTTCAGGCTGAAATTGTCCAGATCCCGTCTCTGCCTGAAGGCAGAAAGTTAAGCAACAGTTCTGAGAACTAAAAGAGTAAAAAAAATACACTTTTGCCACAATAACATTATTCTTGCAACTCAGTGACCCTGGCTGAGTTATAACCACCTAACAGCACGTGCATGCTTGGTCCATTTTTAATAACATTTTTAAAAAAATAACAAGTTCGCAAAATTCTAAAGGAAGGGGGCTACACTATACTTTGTATCACACTGTATTTTGTATTGTATTAAAATGGATCAGCATTAACTCCCAGGTTTATTTATCCTAAGAAATCTGCTGGGCTCAGTGGGAACTGTACAGTAGCTGATCCTCCATTTTAGCTCCTCCTGTCTGATATATTACCTTGAGATCTGCAGAGGTCAAAACCCAAGACAGTACCTGAAGAGGGGTTTCTTGGGCATAGCGGGAGCGTGATGAAGATCCGTTGTTCTCTAGTTAAGTCACACTCCCTTGTCCAGTCCCACTGACTCTTGCTCCCCATCATGAGCACAAGGGAAGGGTTACAACTGATCCTATACCATTCCACTTTCAGTATCAGGTTGCTGATAGATTTGTGTGTGGACTCCAGTAATTGCATTTGCTTTTCAAGTAGGAGCCATTTATGGAGCTGAAATAAACAAGACCTACTCTTCCCATGGGTATTTAACCCTATACATTGTTCACTGAGGCAAAAAAGCTCATGAATAAGCAAAATCTGAAATTGGTTTTGCTAATTCAGTCAGATTTCTGCAGAACCCAAGAGTACAATCCTGGGTACAGATACGTTCTTGTGGAAGTTACATTGTTTGTTGGCCTGACCAGCTCATGATTGGATACTGCCCCCTCTATGAGACAGAAGGAGCAAAAGTGTTAGTTGCAAAAGCAATTTATTTTCCAATCAGAGCCTGACCCTGCTCTCAGTGAAGCCAGTAGAAATGTAAGTATTCGTAACTTTACAGTTTCTGAAGATTTGTTGGTCACTGCAGCTCTCATGGGAATCTATATCGTTGCTCTTTTCTGGCACAGATGAAGAGAAAATAATTTATTTTTCCAGAATATGCTTACAAGAACAGATCCCATTAGAAACTTGCCCTGGTCAGCTGAAAGCCACAGGCAAAACAAACCAGAAAGAATTATTATTGTCCCTCCTGCCAAAGTTACTGACCGATATGAAGAATTGCAGAGAGCAGGATTTTCCAACGGAAAGTGTGATGAAAACACAGTTCCCTCAGCAGTAACTTATATAATTTGTGGAGGCTGATTCTCGAAATAGGAGGGAGTTGGTTACAATTTTTTTGCTGACCTGAGCTCCTTCAGGGGGTGGAAGGCGACACCCTGGCACTGGCAGGATAGGAGAACCACATTCTTGACAGAAGCGAGCAAAGGGATCAGATGGGCGAGGAGCTAAGCAATGTGCACACCTAGAAATAACAGGAAACTGGTTGAACGTGTTCTCAATTTGTGCTGCTAAATCCTGCAACCTCCTGTAGTGAAACCCAGCGCAGGGAATCAAAGAGCCTAGACTGGTGAGCACTTACTCACACTCACTGTCTGGGACTACTCCTGGGCAAACGCTCACCAACACGAGAAAGGGCTACATACTGGAATTTTAAACCCAATTCCTCCCCCTCCCCATTCCTTGGGATGTCAGATCACTAATTAAGTTGACATCTCACTATAATAAGACATTATCAGTAAGATACAGTAACATTAAAACAATATGACAACAGCAGTCCCCTTTTATTAACTAAATGTCCACACTTACCTTCCTCATTTTAGTTTAATTTAACAGCATTGTCCCTTCAATTGTTAAAGCAATTTCTCTGTGATTCCCCTACCACAAACAGCATGGGGGAAAAAAACACCTTACTTGAGGAAGTCTGTTTCCCTCTGGATTCTCATTGTCTGGGTGCTTGTTAGACTTTTCCTGCTAGACACTGCGGAACTAATGAACTGAAATAAAGATGGTTCTTTAAGGTAGTGAAACATGCACTGTAAAAATATTAATTTGATTACAAATGACTTATTACCTATAGGCTGATCTACACTGAAAAGTTAGATTGGCATAGCTACTTTGGCAAGGGATGTAAGAAACCACACCCCTGACCACTGTAGCTAAGCCAACCTAACCCGCAGAATAGATGCAGCTATGGCAGTGGAAGAGAGCTGTCAACACAGCTGACTTCGTTTGGGGAGGTGGCGTTCCGACACTGACAGAAAAACCCCTTCTCTCAGTCCAGGCTGTGTGTACGCTGCATTAGTCTCCAAGTACATTTATAGTCTCTAAACTGTGCCAGCATAACCCCAAAGTGTAGATGCAGCCTACTCCAATGAAAGGGTTTTTTCCCCATCAGTGTAGGAAGTCCACCTCCCTGAACTAAGTTAAGTACGTTGATGGAGGTATTTTTCCATTGACATAGCTGAGTCTGCGCTTGAGTATAGGTCAGCATAGCTATGTCTGAGGAGTATGTCTTTTCCACACCCCTGACCAATGTAGCTATGTCCACCTAACTTTTCAGTGGAGAACAAGGGCTGGTCTACACTGAAAAGTTAGGTTGACCCAGCTACATCCCCATATGAATGCTTATTGTTCAAGGTAAAACTCACTGCAATTCAGAGGCTTCAGGTAAGGCCTGCTAAACCAGTGAATTTCATCTGTGATCCACAATAAGGACCTCCAGCTCCTGATAAAATAAATGTGAGTCTTACTATTTACTTTAATGAGAGCAGGATCAGATCCTACATTTTAACAATTTCACCTGTATTTAACAAACAGAAACTACTACTGCTGCAGGTCTATCAATCACTAACGAGTTAGAAAGAGAAACAGTAAGAGTCAGTCATCAATTATTTGCTCTGCCTCATCAGTCTTTACTGATGGCTGAGTTCTGCTTTGGACGTTCCTTGAATTATGTATTACAGGCCTGTCACCACCAGCTTGTTTAAATCAGTACTGTACAGTATAGGCAGAGAAGTGAACTAGATGGAAAAAGGAATGAGGATGACTATGAAAGCTTCAAATATTTTTAATTGTTTAGGGCTCAGTTCTCATCCAGTCCTGCATGGCTGTGCAGGAGAGTAAAGGGATCTCAGGCCACCCTGCAGGACTCACTCATCATAAATCATGATCTGGGGGAACAGTAAAGCCCATAGACCTGATATTGACCCCAGCAAGCTAGTGCATGGGGAGCGGGAAGGGCCATCAACCTGCATCCTTTATACACCAGCCAGCAACCATGCTGGTTCTGGAAATGGGCCAACCCAACCAAATTCCCCTGCCTCCAATTGGGTGCAAGGCAGGAGCGCTGGAGGAACTGTGATTCATAGGCCTGTCTCTGACTCACAGCTCCTTTCTGGAGCTATTCCCTCACACTGGGCTGAGAGTCAACTCTCAGCCTAGCCCTTATTGTTTCCCCCAGTAACAGTTTAACTTACCTGGGACTGGTGTGTTGGTGGTGATGAGATGGACTTTTCTCCATAACCTTGTGTTTCCAAATGACCATTCACAAACCGTGGCCCTTTCAAAGACTTGTGGACAGTTCTTCTCTCTACCTCCAAGTCTAAAATTACAGGCAAATTTCATCCCATCATTCCTCTATCATGCACTTCAGAATAACATGAGATTTGGTTAACATTATGCCACATGTAATCCCAGGATCACATCCCAATATCTAAGAACAGTTCTAGCCGTTTTGGAAAAGGTTATTTGGCAAACAGTTTTCTGGTAGTGGAAATCTATCACAAGTTCCTCACTAACGAAGTGTTTCCTTTTGCATTTTCCCCTAAATTAAGATTTTCTCCTCTCCTAAAACCTCCACCCAAAAGTAAATTAGTGAGCGATGGCATTAGGATCTTATGCTCTTAAGCAGGCTCATTTATAATAGCTATGGAACAATCAGCTTTATTTATAGCATGAATAAAATCTGAGTTAAGTTTTCATTTTTGCCTTGTGGTATAATCCTGCACTCCTTATGCAGGCAAAACTCTGAAGGCCCTCGACACAATTGTGTCTAAGACATCTGAAACTCCCATTAACTTAAATGTCTGTAGCGTTGTTGTGGCTGTGTTGGTCCCACGATACGAGAAGGTACGAGACAAGACAGGTGAGGTGATAACTATTATTGGACCAACTTCTGTTGGTGGACGGTACAAACTTTCAAGCTTCAAAGAGCTCTTCTTCAGGTCTGGCGAAGGTAACCAGAGCGTCTAAGCTAAATACAAATTGGGACAGATTGTTAAGCATAAGGGGTTCTACAGCACATGGGAATTCACAGAGAATGCTCAGTCTCTGAGATATCTGTGAGGTTTCCTGCAGAGAACAGAAAAATACACTCCTACCAACTACTTTCAGTGGGGTTAAGGTCCAATTTGGCTTCAATGCAGTCATACCTTGAAACTCTTGGGCTGTATCATTCCAGCTGGATTTGCTTTCCACTTTCACTCCTTTCTTTTTTAATTTTGTGACAGACAGTCCACCTTCCAGCTCCTACGAATACAAAGATTACCTGTCTATAGTCACACATGCACACACCTTAGAACACTGAATTGAAACACGTGCCTGTGCTCAGTCTAGTCATCACTCACCTCAATTATTGTCGCCTCATCTCCTTCGGCTTCCCTGATAACAATATCATTTCCCTCCAGTATGCCTTAGGTTATGTCTACACTACAGCGCTATTGTAAGGTCTCTCATGTAGCTGCTCTATGCTGATGGGAGAGAGGTCTCCAGTCGGCTTAATTAAACGACCCCCAAAAAGTGGCGCTAGCTATATTAGCGAGAGAACGTGTCCCGCCGACATAGCATTGTCTGCACCAGTGCTTTTGTCAGGGAAACTTCTGTCGGTCAGGAGGTGTTTTTTTCACACCCATGACCGACAAAAGTTTTACCAACAAAACTGTGTAGACATAGCCTAAAACACAGATGCTAAAATGATCATCCTTCCCTTACCCTAACTACATGGAAACTCCCCTGAAGGGACTTAGGAGGTGTCCAGGTCTTTGGGTTGGGAAAGGAAAGGTATGGAAGGAGGAGGGTTGTCACTGCACTACCAGACCACCCTCATAGTATAAATTTCTTCCTAACCAATGAGATTTGTACCCCGTGGAGATAGCAAGTGGGTGCAATCTCAGCATGTGGTGGAGTGCAAGAACTATAGTAGTGCCAGGCAGTTGCAGTTGGTGGTGGTGGTGTACAAGTGGGACCAGATTTCTTGTGCACATTCCCCCCTTGCACACCCAAGCAGCAGGGCACAACCAGGCTCTGAGTAAGAATTTCAAGATTTGGCCCTTTCCGGACTTCTCGTTTTCAGATGGTTAATTTTTCTAATGAGATCAGAACAATCCCAGAGAAAACATTACAGGACACGTTGAAGTGTTATTTCCAGACGAAGTCTCTGTATAAACCTTTCAGTTAAACACAACATTCCCTGAGCACGATGAATGGCAAATGTTGTAAGTTACTAGAAACTGAAACAAAACCATTCTTGCATAATGTCAGCAGCTCATAAGTAAAAGAGATGTATCACAATAGTTTTAATTGGCTGTCCCAATAAAGAACCAACCATTTGAACTTTCATAGATTTCAATACCAGAAAAGGTTGAAAACAACAAAGATGGGCAGATAAAGAAATAAAAGTAATGAAACTCTACAGCTACCTGGATTTTGTCTCTCTGTAATAGAATACAAAATGTTATGGTCAAACAGGGATTTACCATTGCTGTAACTTGCCTGGTTGGAGAGGTCTTTCAGAAAATTCTCATCATTATCTTCATCAGCAAAGAGTATGTTTGGTGGCTCATATTCTACCAGAAATACCTTTGTTACAATGGCGCTCTCCCTGCAGTCTCTGAAAGTTAATAATCAAAAGGCTACAGAAAGCTAGAGCACAAAATTATGGGTATTATTAGAAAGGAAATCAGTGGTGAAAATGGGTCTTTTATTGAAACTCCTCCTGCTAGCCAGATTACTATTTCAGTAAGCTGCCATGATCCCTTCATACTCCCAATCAATCGGTGCTTTTAAAAAACGATAGGAATTCTATGTGTGATAAAAAATTACCCGTTTAAAATGATGAAAATATGGATAATTTTAATATCTAATTCCCTTTCATATAAGATATTCCTGATATACCTTAATCCATGTCCTCCTTCTGTCCTTGTTACTGTACAACTCCCTTGTGGTGGGGAAAGGTGATATGCTCCACATTATACATAATGCCACATGGAATGGGAGCACTTACCTCCAAAGCTGAACCACATTCAGCTTGCCATTCCATACCATTCATTATATGTCATCGCTGACATTTGATACCACAGACATTCACTGTCCATGCCATTCATTTAGCAGGGGATGAAGAGCTGAGAACATGTCTTTTCACAATCACAACAATAAAAAAAAATGTATGGTCTGGACAGCGATACCAAGAACTATATATAAGCCTTGATTCTGCAAGTCCTTGCACAGGGAATGCACGGTAGTTTCACTCCAGGGCAAGTATGAGCAAAGGCAATTTGTCCCTGATCCATGGTTGGGGCCCTAAGCACCCCTGCAATACAAGTAATTACTATATAATAATAATAAATGTTCTGGCATAGAAGATACTGATGTCCATACAGAGGAATACATAAATATTAATTAGATTGTAAGCTCTTTGGAGTAGGGGCTGTCTTTTTGTTCTGTGTTTATACAGCACCTAACACAATGGGGTTCTGGCCCATGACTGGGACTCCTAGGCACTACAGTAATGCAAATAAATTACCATAATTATAATGCACTATAGACAGTTGCTACTTACTTGGTGACTGCCAAAGCTTTTACTGTTATTTTCCCATCAGGTAATCTGATAGGTTCCTTATACTTAAAAGTGTTATGTTCTCCATAGCCAGGTCTCCTAACGAGTTCTGGTTTACTTCCATCTAAAGTGTAATATATAGTGACATCAGGAGTATCTGAAAGACATGAATAAGATAATTACCAAAACTGTATTAGAGCTGTTCAAAAATAAGCCTCACTCCTGCAAATGCTTACACATATGCTTAATTTACTCACATGAGCAACATAAGGATGTGAGTAAGGGATTGCAAGATTAGGGCCATAATGTGTGTTTTGGTTTTTTCCCTTTCCCTCTCTCCTCACAAAATTTGGTGACAAAATAATCACAATTTCATTACAGGCCATTCATCTTCTCACAAAAAAGTTGCAAAAAGGGTATATGAAAATATGCACAGGTTCTACATGTGGCATGTTCGGATATAAAAAATGATCATGGTTGAAATATAAAAGTTGGAATTTCAAAACTGAGACTCTTGCTAACAGATAGGGCCTTTTCAGTGAAACTGACCCATGCTATTTTCAAGTACCAGTTTTGCAAAATCACAAAACACAAAATAATCAAATTCTAAGATTTTCATATTTCATTGTGACTATGAAACAGACACAATAGCACAGAAATATAAGGCCCGGATCTTGCAAACACTGACACATTTGAGTTACGTTACACATGAGTAGCCCTATTAGCTTCAACGGGACTAGTCACATGAATGAAATTAAGCAGGTGCACGTTTGCAGGATAGAGATGTAAAGGATTAATTTATGCAAGGTATTTATGAAAACAGATACTCATCAAAATCACAATAAAATGTGAACGCAAACACAGTATCAAAAAGTGAGAGTCAAATGACAAAATAAAAAGAACAGGGTTTATAGAACAGATTTAAAGCTGTTGTTTATACCTGATTTTATTTCTACATGTGTATTTGTGTCTATTTCATGTTTAGCCTTCCCTGGCAGAGGGAGTCGAAGTGGTATAATTTGAGGCACTGACACTGAACCAGCAGTCATTTTTCTTAGTAGTGATCTGAAAAAATAGCAGATGTTTCTTTTAAAACGTAAGAGTAAAGCAGAAATGAATCTTCATGCAATTTCACACCTCTATTCCACCTCCCTGAAAAAAGAGAACATTAGATGCAGTAAATTGTTAATCCTTATAACAATAACATTCTTATTTGTTTTGCTGTCCATTGAAAATTTTTTCCTATTGAACCCATCTGAGCATGCTAAAAGCTAATCAAAATTTTGACCAGTTCTGCAACTCTGGAATTTTGGACAGAGTGTGAGAAAAGTACCACTACTTTCATTCCAATCTGATCTTCATTGCACGAGTTTAATTGATCTCTGCATACACAGCTGAAACCAGCTTTGCCAAGGTCAGCCCTGTCCATGAGGTGTCAGTGATACATGCCGGATCTGAGTGACAGTTCATGAGATAATCATGAAGAGTGTTGGCCTTGTTTTTAATAGATGTGGCTCCATCCATCTAATATCTCATGCAGGAGAAATCAGCTACTTATTTCACTATGTCTATATGAGTGCCTACATGGAACCCAAGATTATTTGCTGAAGAGGACTAAAATAAGGCACTCTCTGCTATTCCTGAGTGGTGTCTCACCTGCAGTATATTAGGACAAATGATGCTGAACATGATTTTGTCCTGGTTTACAATGGCCAGCACTGTGTCAATGAACTTAATTGCGAACAACTGTGCTTAGAGATGATAAAAGTGTATAATCTAGACAAGCCCCTAATGTAGGTCTTGGGTGGTTATGTTCACAGCCAAAGGCCTTGTCTACACTAGCAAGTTCTGGTTTTAGAATCAACTTTCTAACCCCCCAACATGTCTGTAACATGTCACACATAAAACTACTACCCACTCTGCACAGACAGTCATTCGTTCATGAGAACACTGGGATTGCACCTGTTCTGATCAAGGGTAACTATAGTGTCAATCTGCACTTCTGTATTGCCTGTACAGATAGCAAGCACTGTTAGAGCAATTTCCAGCACTGCCATTACTCCTCCCACCAGATACGCCCTGGTGCAGCACATTTGCCAGAATCTGCCACCTCGAGCGCAGGATTAACAGATGGCAGAACCATTCCGATTGGTTTTCTACCACCCTCAGGTGGCCAGCTGACCACACCGGTTTATTTGAGAAGCTGGATGGCTCTTATGCACCTGCGGGAGGCAGAACCAAAAATGGTAATTCTGTTGGTGCACCGAGTAGGTTATTTTACCGCATTCAGAATAAATGCCAAAGCCGGGCAGCCACCAGCAGCCCCTGGCTCTGGTTGTTCTACACGGCTCCCCACGCCCCGGACACCCCCCACCCGGGCTCTGGTTCCCCCCGCCCCGCATCAGGTTCCCCGGGCTCCGGACCCCCCCCCAAACTGCGCCCCGGGCTCTGGATCCCCCCGCCCCGCATCAGGTTCCCCGAGCTCCGGACCCCCCCCAAACTGCGCCCCGGGCTCTGGATCCCCCCGCCCCGCATCAGGTTCCCCGGGCTCCGGACCCGCCCGAAACTGCGCCCGCCCCGCCCCGGGCTCTGGATCCCCGGGCTCCGGACCCCACCCCCCCCAAACTGCGCCCGCCCCATTCCGGCCTCTGGATCCCCCCCGCATCAGACTCCCGCCCCACTCCAGGCTCTGGACCCCGCCCCCATGAGGCTGCTCCCGCTCCACTCCGGGCTCGCCACCCCGGCTCCCACCCTAGACTCCAGTCACCCCCCACGCGGCTCCCTCCCCATTACTCACCCGGCTCCTGTTCCCGTTCCCGTTACTAGAGACGCTGTAACACCGGCAAGAAGGCGGCCCCGGATTGGCCCGCCTCCGGCTGCTCCATGGCAACCGGGTCCCCTCTGTGACGTCATCTCCCCGCGCCCCGGCGTTGGGGGACCTGGCTGGGGTTTGCGCCGCCGGGGCAGTGTATTGCCCCGCGTCACTGCGGGGTGCCCCCCCCCCCCCTCCGCCCTCCCGGCTGCCATGGCCGAGGTGAAGGTGAAGCCGGAGGTCCCGGACCCGCTGGAGATAGAGAACAGGTGCGGCTGAGGGGCCGGGGCCGGGGCCGGGGCCGGTCTGTCTGGGTGGGGGTGAGCGGTGCTGGGTAGGGTGCGGGCCCCCAGCGCCTGCGGAGTGGCCTGGGACAGAGCTGGGGGGCGGGGACGGTAGGGGGATGGGCTGAGATGGGGGCAGGGCTGGAGCGCAGCTGGGGTTGGGGTTGGGGTTAGGCCTGAGAGGGGTCGTGGTGGGGCTGCGTCTGTGTGTTGTGATCTGACTCTGCTCCTCCTGTTCTCGCCTCCAGGATCATCGAGCTCTGCCACCAGTTCCCTCACGGCATCACCGACCAAGTGATCCAGAATGACATGCCCCACATGGAACCCCAGCAGCGGGCCATGGCTATCAACAGGCTGCTCTCCGTGGTAGGGGTCACCTCCCCATCAGTACAGCCCGTTCTGCGGTGCTGGAGGGATCGCACTGCCCTTTCATATGCATGCACGCAGTGGACTTCATCAGCCATTACCAGCGTAGAGCAGCTGCAGAGTTGGGCCTTGTGTATTAATCTTCTGCGATCTAGCAAAGCAATATGAGTGCGTTTCTGTTAACGACTGTAACTGCATCTCAAACCTCATTGGTATTGTTCTGTAATATAGGGACAATCTGAAAGAGCCATAGATTTATCTACCGTTATTGAATCCTGTTGGTATCTGCTTTTAGAGGGAGGGTGACATCCTGGCCCCATGGAAGTCAAAGGAAGTTTTGCCATTGACTACAGTGGGGCCAGGATTTCACCCAATGTTTACTAGATTCCAGCTTTTAGGTCAAAGTGTCTGGGATTATCTCATACCTTTTGACTTACTGTAGTTTTAGTTGCACTTATTATTATAAGACACATGTAACCAATATAACTGAGTGCCATTCATATGCGAGCATGGAACCAACCAACATATTACCCAAAATGGCGACAATGTTTCCTGCATTTCTCTACAGTAGCGTACTCAGCTTCCCTGTAAGGATTTGAAGTGGTGTTTAACAATTTAGCAGACCATCAGGAAAGTCCAAGCCTTGCTGTTATAGTTAAAACCTTAATAACAAGACATCTTGAATCTTGCTCTAAAAGTGACCAGACCTGAGTCCTGATATAGATGTCAGAATTGAACTGCAGATGCAAGAAGCCACCACTGAGAATACTCTGCACTCATCTCTCACATGCTTCACGCTTGGCATAGATAGCAGGTGTTCCCTCTGAGCACAGTTATGTAGCACATGGGAAGAGCATTCTTTGAGATAACTGGGAGCATAGAGTATTTAGGGTTTCCACCTATAAATTAATTGGCAGGCAATGTAGAAAATTATGCACTGGCGTAGTATGCTTCTGTCAATTTGCTCTGTCTAAAAAGGTAGATCTTCAAAGTTAGTCCAAGTTAGACCATGTTGCACTTTTCCTGCTTTGAGGTAACAGACATAGGTAATCATGGCAAAGCCTGCCACCATCTCTTGGCCAGTTGAAGATGAAAGAATGTGTTCTTACTCACAGCTGTTATGTGGGAGTCTGGGAATGATAAGGAGGAGAATCTAGCAGCATCCTGAGAATGTGAATTATTCTGACAGTAGGTGGGTAAATTCACTCAACTGAAGGAACTGTCACAATTTTTACTGCAGTTTAGAATGCTTTCTCATACCATATGTATCACCTCCATCTTACCTGAGCTGAGCCGAAGTAATTTTTTTTTTTACATTGACTTATGTTTTCAAGCTAACTGTTGGCTATGTAAATGAGCAATTAAAAAAATGATTCAATGGACATGTTACTGCAGGCTGAGAGAGGTGCATGCTGGAGCTTTACATCCTTTGTGCCGTGGTGGAAGATGAAAGAGTAGATTTCTACATTTTAGTTAATGACACGTGTTGCAGAAAGAGACCAGGAGCAATGTCAATAACTTCTAGCAGCTGGATGATAAATGAACAGAATATTTCCTGAGCAGAGCTGTCTAAAATGTCCTAGTGTTTCCAAAGGATGAAAATGTATTTTGGTTTATATTTTATTTAGGCAAAATTAAATGAGATTTCATGTTTAAAAGGTAAATGTCAAGCTCTTAATAATAGTATTTGTGCCTGTCTCTTTCAGGGACAGCTAGACCTTCTCAGGAGCAACACTGGCCTTCTCTACAGGATCAAAGAGTCTCAAAATGCTGGGTAAGCTTTATTTTGTTGAAGGGACAGTCATTTGATCATAGTTCTCATGCACTCTCCCAGTGCAATCATGGTGATGGTAGTAATCATCAAGTGTTATTCACCCATTCATTCCAAGATGGCACATTTACTTACTTTGGGCCCCATCTTGTAAATGCTCTTGGAGGTCATGCTTCCCACTGTGAATAGTTGCATTGAAGTGGGATTACATGGTGTGGGAAGCCCTATTGCTGGTTGTAAAGCCCCCCATCAGGTGATCTGATCCATGCAGGCAGACCTGTATGCCCAAGTGGAGTCCCACTGAAATCAGTGGAGCTCTGCTGTGGGTCCAGGGGGTCTGCCTAGATGGAGCAGAGAGCAGGATCAGGCCCTATATTTGTAACAGTCATCCAACCCCAAGTATATTACTCTGTATACTAAATGGGAGTTTTATTTGGTTCATAAAATGTGCCTGTACAAAACTGAGTAAAGACATACTCTGTTTGCTTCAAAGAAGGAAAATCCCCCAAACCTAACAGTCCTCCCCACTCCACCACCACTCTCAAATGCTTCAAAAAAGAGATGAACCTCCCACTGTGGCCTGGAGCTTGGCAGAATCAGGCTGTCTTAGACCAGTGGGGAAAGCAAACTTCAGAGCTGAGAGCACTTTGCTGCACCTTCCCAGATGTTCCATCCAGGGGCTGCTTATTTTGGGTAAGATTTTATTTGGGATTGAGCTACTGCAGTTGTAGGTGAGCAATTGGTGGTCGTGGTGGGGAAACCAGAGTACTGCACCAACAAAATGCTGACAGTTACTTTGGCTGACTTGCCGTGACATGTAAGAAATGATTAAAAGCTGTCTGTAATAACAAGGAACTGCAATAACCAGCTAGTGCCAGCTGCTTTCTTTTTGTGTAATTGAATTCATTTTATAGTTTTGCTTTCCACAGTTTAAAACAAATCTAGTTTACTTCTATCCAGCCTGCTGGACATTCACAATAACTAACTCCTTTTCCTTTTGTAATCTGTCCTTTACAGTAAAATGAAGGGATCTGACAATCAAGAGAAGCTGGTCTATCAAATTATAGAGGATGCAGCCAACAAAGGTGACTTATTCAAGGGCTATTATAATTTTATTCATGACTCGTTGCTTAGCGTGTATTTGGGGAAAACAGTGTGTACTGTTTCTCAATGCTCAAGAATTAAAGGCATGGTAATAAACAACCAAAGCATTATTAACTCTAGCTTCTTTACTATAGTTGTTTTAAAAGCATCTGTTTGAGGTATTACATGCTTAACTAATCACTAAAAATAAACAAGTAAAGTATCAGTATCCACATTAGGACTTGAGTCAATTCCTTTCCCAGCTCCTTCTGTGACTAAAAAGTACAAATTCCCTATAAAATACCCTCCCCGGCCGGACTGTTTCATATCCCAAACTCTCTGAGAGAGCCTAGGAAATCAGATGAGCCTTGCAGCATATGAAGGCCAAGAAACTGGGATTCTGTCAGACTGAGGAGTGAAGGGATGAGAGTTCCAGAACCAAGGGGCCCTCAGAAAAAATGTTTTCCCCATTTTTTGGCCAAGTCTGTTGACAAAATATAACTCACCTGTATGAGCTCTCAGAGCAGGCAAGTTTGTGTTATAACAACTGTAGGGAGATGTTTGAATAATACGCTACACAGTGCATCCTATTTAGGTAGCGCTCAAGCAACATTGTGATGCGAATTCTGAATCGGAAAGGAACAGCTCGAGACTTGGCTTGAACATAAGAACAAATGTAATGTGCCTGAGACTTGTAATGCTCTGTTCATATTCATTTGAATTCAGCTTTCCTTTTTTCATTTTAAACAGGTATTTGGAGCAGGGATATTAGATACAAAAGTAATCTACCTTTAACAGAGATCAACAAGATACTGAAAAACTTGGAGAGCAAGAAACTTATTAAAGCTGTTAAGTCTGTGGCAGTGAGTAATCTATAGTTTTAAATACTTGAAATACTGTATATACTGCAAAGTATGTTTGTTAGAGCAGGTGACTGGCAGTCAAGAAACTTGGGTTATTCTCCCAGCTATGTCACTGACTCTCTGACACCTTGAGAAGATCACTTAACTTCTCTGTACCTCAGTTTGCTCCTCTATAAAATGGAGCCAATACTTTAACTACATTGTAAAGCACTGATGGCCTCAGATATAAGGCACTATCTAAGTGCAAATATTAGAGAAGGGTAGAGGTGCAATAACTTTAGCAAAGAGTTGCTGGTATCCTTTATTCAAAACAGTAGGAATCATAATAACCCTTATCACAATTGTCTCTTCTGCTATTAGGAGTGCACTGCTTAGGCCAAACTAAAACTTCTGTGCTTTGCTCTTTCCAGACTATCCCACAGCCAAAATTTTCTTTGGACATAATTTCTCTTAAGTGGGGGAGAGTTTTTAACCTGCTGATTATTATAACTGTGATTCAGGAAAACATTCCTATTCAGGACAAACTTAAAAGACATGCCTAAGTGCTTTCCTGAATCAAAGCCTATACTAATAACATGACTTCAATGGAGTTGAAAAAGCATCTAACCCAGTTTATAAATACTTGATTTGGAATATGTAAGCCATTTATGAGATGGCTTTGTGAAGTGTCTTCACCCTTCATTTATTGCAGAATCCAGGGGCTTTATTCGGGGGTTGCTGCATGTTCTGAGCTTTTTTCATCTCTTGCCATAGTTAATGAAGCTTCAGAAAGGCTCACTTTCAAATGTGTTCATTAGGCACTTGTGCTTTAGTGCAGTGTTGCTGCAGCCTTCGTGTGAGTCAGTTACACTATTACACTAAACAAGTTAGAAAGACAAGGTAGGTTAGGTAATATATTTTACTGGACTAACTTCTGGTGGCAAGAGAGAGAAGCTTTCAAGCTACACAGAGCTCTATGTGAGGTCTGTGACTGAAACAGAGCTCTGTGTAGCTTGAAAGCTTCTCTCTCTTGCCACCAGAAGTTAGTCCAGTAAAATATATTACCTAACCTACCTTGTCTTTCTAACTTGTTTAGTGTAATAAAACCCTTTTCCTGTTCATAGTACTGAATTCATGTTCACCATCCTGTGCAAAAGCTTGGGTACCGCTTATTGCCTACAGCATAATACATCGCTCTGGAATTACCAGAGCAAGATTTATAATTTACGGCTAAAGGTACACGTTTATATTTAAAAATCTTAAGATTAACTTCTCTAATTTAAAGATGCCATTGTATAACTTCAAAAGTTAACCCTCTGAAGTTTCATAGCCCCACTGTATTGTATGTGTAAATTCACCTGACTCTGTATTTCATCTCAGACAATGTCCTGTTGTAGCTGTTATGAGTCAAAAAGCAGAATAATGAGTGTCCTTTCCACAAAGAGTAAACTCTCAGAAGTGATTTTAAAATGGAAGCTGATTTAACTGGGAATGTTTATAGCGGGCATTTTGGCTATGTCTAGGACTAGTTCTGCATTAAACAATTTTAAAAGCGGTTTCTCATCCCCTTTAGACTAGGTCATCAGGCATGCTTAATCATCATTCTATTATAGGAGGGAGAGCTGAACCACATTCTGACCTGAAGGAGGGCCAAAACCAGGCTCAGAACTTGGAAGGATATCAGATAACAGGCTAAATTCAGATCTTTTGCAGCTTCATTGAAATGAAGTTGTAGCGATTCACACCCAAGCCTGAATCTGTCCCATTTTCTTTAAAGCCCTTTATCTTTGTGTAGTTTTGTTTCCCTTTTCCAACCCTGCTCCATAAAACAAGTTTGAGAGTCAGAATCCAAAAATACGACCTCCTCTTTAACCCCGGTATTCTTGGCGTGCAGATAGTGCTCCTAATGGTTTGCTGCAGCTATGCACTTCACATGTTTCGGGGCACATGGCACTACATGGATTGTTCCTATGCTTGTTTAAATGACATTTTCCTTTCATGGAAGATTTTCAGCTATTAAAAAAAAGTGTGTATTGTTCAATAGGCCTCAAAGAAGAAGGTGTACATGTTATATAATCTGCAGCCTGACCGGTCCGTGACTGGTGGGGCCTGGTACAGTGACCAAGACTTTGAATCTGAATTTGTGGAGGTGTTGAACCAACAGTGTTGTAAATTCTTACAGACTAAGGTGAGGGATTGCTACAGATTAACCCATCTTTGATTGTTTTTACAAGTAATTGCTTTTCCTTTAAAAACTGGTCGAAGAAAAGTTTGTATACAGTTGTTAATATAAAAATAGGTGGATTTTGTTATGTAGTTGCTGGACCATAATTCTTTATTGGCACTTTTCTAATTTAATTGCTGCTGCAAATGCATGCAATGGATCATTCACCTTAATAAACCCATAATTTGTGCTTTTAAACTTTTAAAAGAAAAGAAGCATCATTCCCCCAGATTCATATCTCAAACTGAGTATTGAAGAATGTAGGAACAAATTAGGAAAGGTCAGCTTTCCCATACTACCTCAGCTGTGCAAAAAAGTTGTCGGCCCTGATTATTGTGGACTGTGTCTAGAAAGTGTTACTCCCTATCCATGCGACAGGGAAAGCCCAACCTCCATCCTCTGAGTCCTAGTCAGATCGTGTCAATTTCCGTTTCCCTCCAAATTATACATTACAGGCCACTGGCTATGGCTGAGGTTTTTCCATAGTCGGGAAACTCAGAATGATGGTGCCTACGTTCTAACTCCTCATGTCAATATAGTGTTTCATGTTACTGTATATAGTGTTAACTTGTAATTTGCCACTTACTGTTCATTGTGCAATATATATCTAGGATTATTCCATTTGTTGACAATCATCTGCTTAAAACAGCAGTGGGGAACCTTTTTCTTATCAGGGGCCATTGATCCCCAGAAAAAATCAATTGTGGGCCACACACAGCCCCTCTGGTGGTGGGGAAGGTGGGCGCAAAGGCTCTGGGCTTCCCCTAGGGTTGCCAACTTTCTAATTGCACAAAACCGAACACCCCCCACACTTCTTTTAGACCCCGCCCTACACTCACTGAAGCCCCCCCTCCCTCAGTTGCTCACTCTCTTCCACCCTCACTCATTTTCACTAGGCTGGGGTGGGGGATTGGAGTGCGGGTGGGGGTGAGGTCTCCAGCTGGAGGTGCGGGCTCTGGGGTGGGGCCAGAAATGAGGGGTTCAGGGTGTGAGAGGGGGCTCTGGGATGGGGACAGGTGGTTTGGAATGCGGGAGCGGGCTCAGCATTGGGGCAGGGGTTTGGGGCGCGGGCTCCAGCCAGGCAGTGCTTGCTTCAGGCAGCTCCTGGTCGGCGGCGCAGCGGGCCTAAGGCAGGCTCCCTGCCTGCCCTGGTTCCGCGCTGCTCCTGGAAGCAGCTGCTGTGTCCAGCCCCTAGACAGAGGCGCAGCCAGGTGGCTCTGTGCAGTGTGCACTGCAGGCACTGACCCCGCAGCTCCCGCTGGCCACGGTTCCTGGCCAATGGGAGCTGCGGAGCCAGCACTAGGGGTGGGGGCAGCACACGGAGCTTCCCTGATCACCCCTGCACCTAGGGGCTGCAGGGACATGCCGTCCGCCTCGGGAGATGTGCGGAGCCAGGACTGGCAGGGAGCCTGCCTTAGCCCCGCTGTGCCACTGACCTGACTTTTAATGGCCTGGCAACCCTAGTTTCCCCCCGCAGCGGGCTGAGCCGGTGCTCGCAGCTCCAGCCCCGCGGGGCAGTGTGGAGGCTCAGGGTTTCTTGCCCATGGCGCCAAGACTTGCCACGGGCTGGATGAAATTAAGCAGGGGGCCAGATTCCCACCCCGGCTTAAAACTTGGGAGAGATTGTCTGGAAATTGCCTCTACAATGGTTTAAAAGCAGCTTGTTGTATACCTATAGACATTCTCTTCACAGGGAGCACTGACTGCGTATGTCACACTCTCCCCTCCATGCTTCCCCAGGCAGAAGCAGCTCGCGACAGCAAACAGAACCCTATGATACAGAGAAACAGTTCGTTTGCATCATCCCATGAGGTGTGGAAATACATTTGCGAGCTGGGCATCAGTAAGGTCAGAATGGCGTTTAACTTACCACCTTTCAAGTTGCTGCCGAATGGCTAGCATTTGGAATTGGGCCCTAAGTCCTAATTTTGGTGCCTGACTTGATGCATCCAAGTTTGCACATTGGGGTCTTATATTGCAGTGTGTATGAAGTAGGGGGTTTGTGCTGCATTACAGCTCAGAGCCAATTTAGTCTGGGATTTCCAAAGGCACCTAAGAGAGTTAGGCATCCAGTGCCCAGTCAATGCGAGTTGGGACCCATTTTCTTTTGGCAAGCCCAGCTATAGGGAATTTTATAATTGCTCTGTTGGAATTTCCCTATAAACATAAACTGAGATTCTTGAAGTCAGCTAGGAATTTAGCCACACAATTTTAATGGGAGATGTGTAACAAATTCCTAGCTGCCTTCGAAAAGCTCCATAATAATATGTAAGAGCAAGAAAACAGCCATGGGTTCCCTGTTAAGTGAAGATCTGGTACAGCCCTGGTCAAGCTTCCCCTGCTGGCCTCTCACCAGGCTGCTGTGTTCAGACTCACGCTGGATCTATGTGCTCTAAAGCTCCCATTGCTCACTGGGTAGGCTCTGGTTTAGCTGCGCTCTCTGGCTGTGGCCTCTCTGGCACCCTTCCTGGGTGCAGACTTTGTCTGGTGCCCTTTCTGGAAGTGGGACCCCATGGCCCTGCTGTCCTGGCCCTAGGACCGGTGCTGACCCCCGAGATATCTCAGTTGCTTTAGCATGCCCATTCCCAGAGCTTTTGTTCTGTGAACACTCTCTAGTTTACAGGTGTCACCTTCAGGGACACATGATAGTTGAAATGACTAGACACAGACTTTGTAAAAGGACTTCTAAAAACAGTCGCTCTGCTTTAGACAGCATGGAATATACAGACCCATAACAACAACAAATGCCTGTGTGCCATTCCCTGCCTCAGTTTCCTCACCACTCTTGAGAGTTCTATGGGATTTGGATCAGTGTCTCTTCAGGGTCCAAGTGCTCTCTGTTGAACTGCAAACCTCCAGCTCAAGGCTTCTCTAAATCATGGTGTGTGTGTTTCTCTCTCTCCCCTTCAATCAGTGTCCTTCAGCTCCAGCTGATCTGATAGTCAACAAGATTCCCTCTAGCTTATGACACCTGGCCCTTTATTCCTCTGTCTCCCTCTAAGTCCTCCTTCAACTTCTCACCCTTGTGTTTTTAAGCTTCTGCCCTGATACCTCTCTTTGTCCCCTTTCTGGGGATTTTCTGCTCCTTGAAACCTTAACTGTATGCAGACAAGTGAGAAAAGTTGTTTCTCTGAGGATACAGCCATCCTGTTCTGTTTGGGCAAGATTATATGCAGGTGTTGATGGTCTCTAAAGGCCATCCTAGTCAGCAATAGAGACTTGGCACTCCTCCCTGTTTCCTTAGAGGCACGAACATCACAATGATAATCATAAGGGCTTAAACATTATGATTGAACATTAGTTCATAATCTCAAACAGAATTCATAACCTGTGCTTAGATATCCCAAATCATCAGAGGGTTATTACATTGTATCTGAATTGTTGCAGACACTTGAGGAGTATGGGTGAATTCCACTTGGCAAATGTATCTGAAAGCCCAGCATTATTTTAAAAGAACTGTAAGAAAAACAGTGAAAACCTCACTCTCTTTGCTCTCCCCTTTTCCGCATAACTGCCATTCAGTATCCATGATTCAGTGAATTCTGTGCCTGTATCAAGGCTACACCAGACCTCTAAAGCCTTAGCAATGAGGGATGAATGTCATCATTCATAAATGAGAGTTTATTTTCCTTTTTGCAGGAGTTATTGCTACACCTTTTCTCTAGTTGTTACCAATATCTTTTGTTATATTTTTACAAAATTGCCTTTAGGTCGAATTGTCAATGGAGGATATTGAAACTATTTTAAACACACTAATATACGATGGAAAGGTGGAGATGACCATCATTGCTGCAAAAGAAGGGACAGTTGGCAGTGTGGATGGACACATGAAATTGTACAGATCTGTCAATCCTATCATCCAACCCACTGGGTTAATCCGAACACCCTGTGGACTCTGCCCAGTAAGTTACTGATTGTGTATGTGGAGGAAGAAGTACTTACTAATGTAGACCCGGGTCCGGCAAACACTTAGTCATGTGCTTAACGTTACACACAGGAGTAGTCCCATTGACTTCAAAAAGTCAGTGGAGGTACAAATGCCTTGGCTATGGAGTAAATAAAAGACCGATACTTTTATTTAGCCCATGATGTTTCCTATTTAAACACTGCATCTCATCCCTTGATCGCATGGTAAAAGGACACTGTTAAGTCAAACATGCTCCGAAATGTAGTCTTTTTATAAACAAATGTCTGGGAGATCTAAGACCAGTAGAAACTGTTTTAATAATTTTTTGTTTTGTTGGATTTTTAATTTCAATGGGAAGCTTACACAAGGACATGTCCCAGCTGAGTGACAGCCCAACCATTGTTGCATTGTTATAATGCATGGGAACCAAAAAGAGATACTACCTGGTTTATTTTCACTGTCCAAGATCAGAAATACAAAAAGCCTTGCAATAAGAAGGCAGAAATAAACACTAAATGGTTCTAACACTCTTTAGCTGTAATAATCAAAGGCGTTGAAAACGTGAGTAGGAAATGTTTTCAAACCAGCGTTTTAACCGGACAATGTCCATTTAGCTTTTTTCAAGCCCCTCTCTCATTTTTAACATCTTTACCCTCATCCAACTCATTTATTAGTATAATGTGTGAATGGAGTTTTTACAATGGGCTGTTTGTATTGATGTAATGATTTCTTGCACATCAAAGCCCCAGCATAGCTGTTGATTATTCCTGTTCTTTGCGATGGCACTGTGGTCTTGCCTAGTGGATACGGAACTGAATGGGGAGTCATAAAATGGGTTCTAATCCCAGCGCTGTTCCCCTGTTGTATGCCCTTGGGCAAGTTATTTCACCTCTTTGTAACCCTTTGTTTTGTCTGCTAATTTATAAACTGTCCAAGGCCGGGACAGTCAATCACTGTGTGTACAGTCCCTAGGACAGTGGGGCCCTGATCCTGAGTGGGGCCTCTGGTGCTAGTGTAATATAAATAATAATCTCTATCAGGGTTGGGATTAGATGATCTCCTGGATCCCAGTCTTGTGTTCATTTTACTCCTCCGTGGAGCAAACAGTTCAGTTTTTTACTTCCAATTGTGTTGTGCTCACCACATGTAAGGAAGTCTACTTACACCTGGTTTCATTTTACCACAGGTCTTTGATGATTGCCATGAAGGTGGTGAGATTTCTCCATCAAACTGCATTTATATGGCAGAGTGGCTAGAATTTTGATGGCAAGATAAGAACCATGGATTGTACCACTCTTTGCAGCCTACCTTGATGAACCAATTGGCTTTTTAATCGTGGACTCGGGTTTTTTTGTGAGTGACTTCAGGACATGATGTTAATTTTTTTTAATTACATGCAGAGAAGCAACACATTGGTTTGTTAGCAGTCCTGATAATGGACCAAAAGTGATGCACTACTTGAGGTCAGGTCATTGATGGCAACCTATCCTCATTCTCGCACCAAAAAGGCATAGTGACTTGACAAACATGACAACAGGACTGGGATGTAATAGAAAATCTTGGAGGGTTATGTATAGCTCTGTACTGAAGGTTATATTTTGAACATGAGAAAAGAAGTCGCTAGCTCTGATCTTTACAAAAAACTCTGATGTTCAAAGTGGTAATACTGAGCAGAGAGCGCAGTCCTAAAGGCACCACCTTACTCCAGTGGTAACAAAAGTCTGGTTGGAGACAAATGTTGCATAACAAAGGCTCGAGGACATTGGAAAGCATCACTCATTGATTCTTCCTTCTCCTCCTCTAGTGTTATAAATAAAACGCTATTTTAATATCAACAGGTATATTTGGTCTTTGTTTTCTTCATTACTTCTATTACAGTAGGACAATGGAACAGACTGCCTCGGGAGGTTGTGGAAGCTTCTTCACTGGAGGTTTTCAAAAGGAGGCTGGATCGCCATCTGTCTCGGATGATTTAGACACACCAAATCCTGCATCTTGACTGGGGGTTAGACTAGATGACTCTTGCGGTCCCTTCTAGCCCTATGATTCTACAGTAGAACCTGGCTGTGGGTACCCAGCATTGAGGGTCATTTAAGATTTTCATTTCACTCAACGAACAGCCAGAGAGATAATTTGTTAATCTTTGTCAGTGCATTCTGGGGATTAAAATCACATAACTGAGAGATAAGGCAAAGTCTTTGAATAGAATAACAGTGAGATTTAAAAAAATCTCCACCATCTAGTCTTACAGGTAGGAGAGTGTATTTCACATCGCTGGGTTACCACGGATTAATGTAAAATCACATCCTCCAGAAATTTACACACATCCTTTAGCAAAGGCTTCTCTGTGGGATTGGGACACAACTAGAAATAAGATAAGATCTTTTCCTTCGCCAATGACACCCATTGCAAATGATCCAGCTCTTCACCCAAATCACGAACCAAAGATTGGGAGAGCCATGGAATACTCACAATTGGCCAGCTATTCAGTAAAGAAACTTTTCTAACTTCTTTAGAGATGTTATCAAGATGGCTTTGTTTCTGATCTTTACATAGGGGCGAGGGAGATTGGGGTGCAGATGGTATTCTCATCGATCCTTTTGGCCAAGGGGAGGGGCCCAAGCACAGACATTCACACCCTGGTGGTGAACACATGGCTCCACAGATGGTGTTGCCAGGATGACTGGCTTCCTTGACCGCAGGATGCTGTTCTGAGAAGGACTGCTGAACAAAGATGGAGTCCACCTATCAAGGAAAGGGAAGAGTATCTTTAGATGCAGATCTGCTAATCTAGTGGGGCAGCAGACAAAAGCCCACAGGTGAGTGTATAACATGGAGACCAGGGTGAAGGATTGGAATCTGGGGAACATGGGCAATCAAAGCTGGGACAAAGGAGAGTCTAGAGGGGAAATCTAATGAACGTCTTAAAGGTCTGTATACTAATGCAAAAAGTAAGGGGATTAAACAGGAAGAACTAGAAATACTAGTGAATAATCACAAGTATGACATAGTTGGCATCAGAGATTTGCTGGCATAATTTACATGACTGGAATATTGATCTAGAAGGGTACAGCTTGTTGAGGAAGGACAGGCAGGGGATAAAAGGTACCTAAAGATATACAAGGCACTTGCCCTGAGGCCGAGACAGAAGTGGGAGGCAGACCTATTGAAAGTCTGGATCATGACCAAAGGGGGTAAAAAACAAGGGTGATGTCATTGTAGGGGTCTACTATAGACCACCTAAGCAGGAAGGAGAGGTGGACGAGGCTTTTATTAAACTAACAATCATCTAAAGCACAGGACTTGGTGATGATGGGGGACTTCAACTACCCAGACCTCTGTTGGGAAAACAATACAGCAGGGCACAGATTATCCAACAAGTTCATTTTTTATTACAGAAGGTGGAGAAAGCGAGTAGGGGAGAGGCTGTTCTAGATTTGATTCTGACAAATAGGGAGGAACTGGTTGAGAATTTGAAAGTGGAAGGCAGCATGGGTGAAAGTGATCATAAAATGATGAGTTCATGATTCTAAGGAATGGTAAGAGGGAAAACAGCAAAATAAAGACAATGGACTTCAAGAGGGCAGACTTTAGCAAACTCAGAATTGGTAGGTAAGTTCCTGTGGCAAGCAAGTCTAAGGGGGAAAACGAGGTCAGGAGAGTTGGCAGTTTTTTAAAGAGATGTTACTAAGGGCGTGAGCAAGCTATCCCAATGTGTAGGAAAGATAGGCAGTATGGTAAGAGGCCACCTGGCTTAGCCAGGAGATCTTCAATGACCCGAAACTCAAAAGTCATACAAAAAGTGGATGCTAGGTCAAATTACAAAGGATGGATATAAAAAGCTAACACATGCAATAGGGACAAAATTATGCAAGGCATAAAAGGAGATTAAACATGCTAGGAACACAAAGGGTAACAAGAAAACATTTTACAAATACATTAGAAACAAGAGGAAGACCAGGGAGGGTGGACCCATTATTCAGTGGCAAGAGAGAGATAATAACTGAAAAGAAGCAATGGCCAAAGTGTTAAATGCCTTGGGAGGAGGGGGGGGGGGTGTTTGCTTTTTTATTTTCCCCACCAAAAAGGTTAGCAGTGAATTTGATCAGACTAACACAGTGAACATACATGAGTATAAATGGGGTAGGATTTGAGGCTAACATAGGAAAAGAACAAGAATTTAGTTAGATGTCTTCAAGTCAGCAGGGCCTGATAAAATACATCCTAGAATACTTAGGGGATTGTCTGAAGGGATCACTAAGCCACTAACAATTATCTTTGAGAACTTATGGAGGATGGGAGAGATCCCAGAGGACTGGAAAAAAGGCAAATATAGTTCCTTCCTATCTATAAAAAGGGGAATAAGGACAACCCAGGGAATTATAGACCAGTCCTCTTACCTTTGGTACCTGGAAAGATAATTAATTATTTGCTCCATCAATCAATTTGTAAGCACCTATAAGATAATAGGGTGATAAGTAACAGTCAAGAACAAATCATAACAAACCAACCTAACCACATTCTTTGACAGGGTAACAAGCCTTATGGAGGCAGGGGAAGCAGTGGATGTGAGGCTTTTGATGCTGTCTCACATGACCTTCTCATAAGCAAACTATGGAAATATAGCCTGCCTAGACAAATCTGCTATCAGGTGGGTGCACAACCAAATGGAAAACTGTGCTCCGAGAGCAGTTCTCAATGGTTCACAGTCCAGTTGGAAGGGCATATTGACTGGGATCCCACAGGGATCTGTCCTAAATCTGGTTCTTTCAAGATCTTCATAAATGATTTAAATAATGGCATAAACAGTATGCTTTTATAAAGTTTGTGGATGATACCAAACTGAGAGGGGTTAGAGGTGCTTTGGAGGACAGGACTAGAATTCAAAATGATCTTGACAAACGAGAGAAATGGTCTGAAATAAATAAGATGAAATTCAATAAGGACAAATGCAAAGTATTTAGGAAGGAACAATCAATTGCACAAATACAACACGGGAAATGACTACCTAGAAAGGAGTATGGCGGAAAGGGATCTGGAGGTTAGAGTCGATCACAAACTAAATATGAGTCAACAGTGTGAAACGCTTGCAAAAAAAAAAAAAAAACATCGTTCTGGGCTGTATTAGCGGGAGTGTAAGCAAGACATGGGAAGCAATTCTTCCACTCTACTCTGCACTGACAAGGCCTCTGCTGGAGAAAATATGACCTAGGACAATAAAGATTAAAAAAACTGGGTTGTTTAATCTGGAGAAGAGAAGACCGAGTGGGGGGTGGGGGAGAGGGGAACGTAACAATCTTCAAATATGTAAAGGTTGTTATAAAGAGGAGGGTGACAAATTGTTCTCCGTATTCACTGAGGATAGGCAGTGGGCTTAAATTGCACAAAGGATGGTTTAGGTTGGACATTAGGAAAAACTTCCTAATTGTCAGGGTGGTTAAGCTCTGGAATAAATTGCCCAGGGAGGTTGTGGAATCTCCATCACTGGAGGTTTTTAAGAGCAGGTTAGACAAACACCTGTCAGGGATGGTCTAGATAATACTTAGCCTTGCTTCAGTGCAGGCCCTGAGCAATGTAACAAGGTTGATCTAATTTTTAAGAGTAGACCAGATCACAGTTGCAGCGCTACATCTTTTAATAGTAATTTCAAGAGGAGCAAGTTTCATAGAATCATAGAATCTCAGGGTTGGAAGGGACCTCAGGAGGTCATCTAGTGCAACCCCCTGCTCAAAGCAGGACCAATCCCCAATTTTTGCCCCAGATCCTTAAATGGCCCCCTCAAGGATTGAACTCACAACCCTGGGTTTAGCAGACCAATGCTCCAGGCAGATGAGCTGTGATATAGTGGAGGGATATTTATCTTTCAGACTAATTAGTCCTCACCTCAGGGTGTTGAGAGGATAACAGGAATGCTGATTCAGGAAACCTGAGCTACTCTAATCCTTGCTTGAGGATCCATTGTCTACTCGCAGAAAGATAATTAGCATTAAAGTACAAGGGAGAGACTTTTTGTTCTGTGTTTGTGCAGCACCTAGCACAATGGGGTCTAGTGAGTAGGGCAATGAAAGGGGAATCATAAGACTGGAGTCTCATGACTTCCAGCTCGCCATTTCTGCTATGTACGCTTATGCAAGTTATTTCACCTCTCTGTACCCTTTGTCTTGTCTACTCAGGTTAACTGTTCAAGGTAGATTGTGAATGACCAGTGGCCTCCTGCAATGAAAGGTTTTTTCAAACTAGAGCTAGAAACTCATTTGCCAAGAAATAACAAGTACCAGAAGCTGAAATTTCAGCATATCCTTGTTATGTGCGCAATACTATGGATGGATGGCACTGGAAATGAGAGAGACCTCTTGCTATGTGACTGTATTTTGCAAGTCTTAGAGCACATCACCAATGAAGAACTGGTTTATTAAGCAGTTCAAGTTGGCATCTGTCTACCTGTGTCTCTAAAGTGCCTTGTACAATGGGGCCCTGATTCTCATGGGAACCCTGGGGTGCTACTAATTTTATTTTACTGTCTCTGAAATCAAACTGCTGCTGGGTGTAGCAAAAATGTGTTTCAGTAAATAAAAAACAAGCTTTCTATCATTTGGGCCTTTCTGAACTTGGTTTATGTTGCCTCCACTGTCCATCTCAGGAGAGACGGCAAACTCAGAATAAACACTGTCAGTTTTCTTTTTCAAATTAGAATCATAGAATCTCAGGGTTGGAAGGGACCTCAGGAGGTCATCTAGTCCAACCCCCTGCTCAAAGCAGGACCAATCCCCAATTTTTGCCCCTGATCCCTAAATGGCCCCCTCAAGGATTGAACTCTCAACTCTGGTTTTAGCACGCCAATGCTCAAACCACTGAGCTATCCCTCCTTCAGTTTCCTTGGTCTGACTGAGAAGATGGACTCCAGTGTGGCAGTGTATGGCTGTGCTTGCATTCACTAGTGGTTTATAATTATATGGTAAAAATGAGAAACTGAAAAATAGTGAGCGGTGACACTTTTTTGTATTTTTATGTCTGATTTTGTAAGAAAATAGTCTTTAAGTGAGGTGTAACTTGGGGGTACACAACACAAATCAGACTCCTGAAAAGGGGTACAGTAGTCTGGAAAGGTTGAGAGACACTGGTTTAGAGGGAACCACAATTCTGGATTTTGTACTGAAAATGGAATATCTTATTCATATAAACTTTAGATCTTTGAGCAGCTTTAAGGAGGTCAGACCCTTTGAGGAGGTCAGACCTGATGATCACAGAGGTGCCTGCTGACCTTTAAATCTAGAATTTATGACTGGATTTCAACTTCGCCTCCAAAGAAAAAATGTCTGAGCAGACTGTGTTTCTGAATCCTTTATCTAGCCGAGTAAAACCCGTGCTGATTTTAGAGCAGTTAGAAGAGTCAAGCTTTAAGCAGAATGCTGGTCTAAACCTTAACTATAGTAGACCTGGAGAGGTTCACTAGCATTCAAACCCTCAAGAGACCGAAGTTCAAACATCAGAAATTCATTGGCCAGAAGGCCCTGTAAAAGCAGGCTGGGGATCTGAAACTAACAGTCCAAATGCAAGCTGATGATAGTCACACCCAAATACTGTTCTTATCTGGGAAATCAGACACAAGATCTGCTTTAGTTCCTGGTAGAAAACATTAACTCCAGTAGCCAGGTTGCGGGGCATATACTGATAGCACAGAGCTAACAGGTGCTCTTTAACAATGCCTACCAGAGCTACCTTTCCACAGAAAAGTCCAAAGGTTACAGACTGTGTCAATAATGATATACCAGGATCTTTGATAGAGAAACCACTTTCCCTGTGACTCCCAGGCTCTTTTCATTGTTACATTTTACTGGAGAGAGTGAAGGGCTAGTTAGATTTATCTGCTGCTCCTCGAGCACCATCTGCTGCCTACTCTGGGTAGTCCTGCATTTGTATCCAGTGTCTTCCCTTTGGAGAATAGGGTGGGTCTTTAGCATCCAGTCTGAAGAAGATTATTAATTGTATTATCATAGTGCCTTGAAGCCCCAGTCATGGACCGTGAACCCATTGTGCTAAGCTGTAGCCTTCAAAATGATTTAAAAACAACAACATCTTTTCCCCCTTTTCTACTGCAAGGTCTATTTCCGTCCATTTCATTACCAGCGGGGGCAGAGGTTTGGCATAGCCGTGACTTCTGCAGCACGAGCAAGACAGGAAGCTCTTAAAAGAAAAGCCCCATCCTCATTTGAAGAGGCTACTCCCTGGCAATTCAGGCTGCCTTAGGCCAGAGCCTGCATAGGGCCGGGGGGGGGGGGGGGAGTAAAATGACTGTGATGTGCTGGACCAATCTGCAAATCAAATTATTGACCCAGTGGAGTCTGCACTGGGAGTCTCCATTATGACAGTGAGACGGTGCTCAGTCTAATGAAGAGTGCTTCTGCAGAGGGCTCGTCCCCACTACAGACACAGTGCCTTGTTGTTTCTGCTCGACACCAGACACACGCAGTAGAATGGCAGAGGGGCGCCTCAATGAGTGACAGGAGATCCATAAAACCCTCTGTTGTGCTGAGCCCTCCCCTGAGCTGACATCTCAAAGGGCGTGAAAAGCGGGAAGCAAGTCGGTGTGACTAGCTGGGTAGCTGGGATGTTACAATTCTCGTTGAAAGGATGCCCAGAAGGGAGACAAAGCAATGATGTGACGCAAAGGGAGTTTGAACTAAAAGATCCACTGACTACAGGGCTCAGGCAGCTCGTGAGGCTACCCAAGCTAACGGGCAAATCGTTGCAAGACGAGGGAAAGTTTGTACGTGGACCATCAAAAATGTGCTTTGATTGGGTCATTTAGATGAGATCAGCTTCCTAACCCTGCTGGGCACTTCTGGGGAGTGCTGGGCAATGCACATAGCTCAGCAGGGCAGCGGCATCAGTCTCACAGGGGCCGTTCTCTTCACTGTGGTCATCACTACGGCCACCCATGCCGGGACCTGGGGCTTTACCTGTTGCCTTTCTTGCTGACCCTGAAATGGATATTATGATTGGTTCAGACAAAGAAAGGCAAGCCAATGACATCACCAGTGCCATGGTGATGCTCTGTATGAAGGTTCTTGTCACCCCCTCCCAGCATGAGAGTTTGCACCCTCTGTCTTATTCCTTCTTCCGACATCTTGTCTTTTTGCCAGCACAGCTCTAACCTTGCAAGGCTTTGGGGCCAGTTCTCCAAGCAAAAAGCTGTCCTGGGCAGCCCAACCTCAGTGAAAAAGATTGGTCTCCCCCAGATTGGCCAGAGGAAATTAAAGGTAGATCAGCCAGACACTTCTCAGAGCGGAGGAGTAAAGCCAGATCCCGGCGTGTCGGACGGAGTCTTGGGGCATGTACTTTGTTTGTAGCTTTCCAGCAACTGAACTGCCACCCAGGCAGGAGACAAAGCAGCATTTACTGCACTTCTTTTATCCCTCCCCTGTTGTTAATTCTATGTACTGCACACCAGGACCCCATTGTTGTGCTAGGCACTGTACAAACACAGAACAAAAGGACAGCCCCGGCTTCAAAGGGTATGTCTACATAGCAATTAAACACCCGCAGCTGGCCCTGGTCAAGACATTAGGGCTCACTCGAGCTCTGGGACCCCATGAGGGGGTGGGGATGGTCCCCGAGCCTGGGCTCCGGCCTGAGCCCAAAGTCTACAGAGGAATTTTTAGTCCCACAGCCCAAGCCCCAGTGTAGACGTACCCCAAAAGCTTACGCTCTCCATAACCGTGTGTGTTTATCCTGTTCTGAGAGGAGATACCACGAGAGTTTAACATCAGGGCCTAAGAGCTAACACCTCAAAATGATACTTCCTCACCAAGGACAATTGACAGCCTCTGAGAAACTGTCAAGCAACAGTTATTCTCTTTGAAAAACTTCACACTCTAAAGTTTAGAAGCATACGCTTGGGCCTATGTGTGCATGCAGGCCTGTACACACGCACATATAGTGAAGAGGGAATTACACACAGTGATACACAGATTAATTTGATCATTTTTATGTAAAATGTTTAATGTATTTTTTTTTCTTTTAAAGCATTTAATAAAAGTTTGCATTGTCCCGTATGCAGCAAGACAAACCGCCTCCCTGGCAACAACACCCTGAACCCACATCCCGATTCATGCGGAGCTGGAAGAGTAGTAAATGGGTAAGCGGAAAGAATGCCCTCACAACTCTAACTGATCTTCCCAAAACACCAGCGGAGGAATGTACTTCTCTAATGCAAGAGGGACCTTTTATTGCTGCACTATGACAGGTTTGCATAGCAAATAGAAAAGGAGACTATCTGAAGTACAAAGCAATATCTGAGATTTTTATCCCATGCCCTTTTTCTTGCACGGCCTCTGATTTTTTCCCCAAAAATATCCATGCCTATGCTATCGTGTTAATTACCAATATTAGTTGTCTGGTCTGGAGTAATAGCTCTTTGTGACTGGTGTAACTTCATTGACTTTAATGGAGTGGCAGCTACTTAGTTACATTGCCAATTTTCAGACCAATCTGTCAGTATTTTATTGGAAACAATAATATTAAAGAACAGCCTGACAGCAAGAATGTAGAAGATGTCGCTTTAAAGCACACCATCACAGGGTGTTAGGGGATGAGGTTCTTTGGCCTGTGTTCCGCCAGAGGTCCCTTCTGATGTTAAAATCTGTGGCTCTATCTCCAAGCCTTGAGCCACAGGTATTGGAATAGACCCACGTAACAGCCTAAACTCCTTAAAAGAAACAATACATATTTTGTGTAACAAAAGCCATGTTATTGTGAGATTGCAAAGGCTTTGATTTTTTTTTTTTTAAGTATGCAAAAATCATCATCACCCTTGAAACCGTGAATCTAATCAGCGCAAAGAGACAAGGCGAAAGAATTGGCATGTCCTACAAGCTGCACAGCAAAACTGAACTGGGAAAGAGAACACATGGAAGTATGGTCACAACGCTATAGGAGGTCCTTATTCAAAGCCCCTTGGCATTAATGGAAAGGCACCCATTGAGTTCAACAAATTTATCTGAGCATAAGCTTTCGTGAGCTACAGCTCACTTCATCGGATGCATTCAGTGGAAAATACTTGGTACATTGGCATCGGATGAAGTGAGCTGCAGCTCACGAAAGCTTATGCTCAAATAAATTGGTTAGTCTCTAAGGTGCCACAAGTCCTCCTTTTCTTTTTGCGAATACAGACTAACACGGCAGCTACTCTGAAACCTGTCATTGAGTTCAATGGCTATTGGCTCTGGTCCTTAAAGCAGAGTGAGGACTTCCCAAACAGTGCCCATCCAGCCTTTGGATTAGCTGTTCTCTTTCAGATTTCATTTTCTTCCCACTGTATTCCCTTACGCATTCCATCCATCTGTAACCTTTACATGAATAGTCAATTCTTTCTTAGTTCCTGGCAGCGTGGGGGCTGAGCCTGCTGCCAGAGAACAGGCAAGCTGATGATTCAAGCTTTGCTCACATGGTACATGGTCTTAATCGTGCTTTGTGACTGCGAGTGCTCTAGATCAGCGCTTTTCAAACTCTGGGTCGCGGCATGTCAGGCACCGGGTCGCTCTGGTCAGCACTGCTGACCGGGACGCTAGAAGTCCCATTGGTGGAGCTGCCCAGCTGAGGCAGGCTAGCGCCTACCTGTTTCGACACCGCGCTGTGCCCTGGAAGCAGCCAGCAGCGGGTCCAGCTTCTAGACGGGGGGGCCCCAGGGCTCTGCACGCTGCCCCTGCCCTGAGCACCAGCTCCGCACTCCCATTGGCTGGGAACCGGCCAATGGGAACAGCGGTGCCTGCAGGCGAGAATCATGTGAAGCCACTTGCGCGCCTCCACCTAGGAGCCGGACCTTAGCCGGACCTTAGCCGGACCTTAGCCGGACCTTATCAGGGTTGGAAGGGACCCCAGAAGGTCATCTAGTCCAACCCCCTGCTCGAAGCAGGACCAATTCCCAGTTAAATCATCCCAGCCAGGGCTTTGTCAAGCCTGACCTTAAAAACCTCTAAGGAAGGAGATTCTACCACCTCCCTAGGTAACGCATTCCAGTGTTTCACCACCCTCTTAGTGAAAAAGTTTTTCCTAATATCCAATCTAAACCTCCCCCATTGCAACTTGAGACCATTACTCCTCGTTCTGTCATCTGCTACCATTGAGAACAGTCTAGAGCCATCCTCTTTGGAACCCCCTTTCAGGTAGTTGAAAGCAGCTATCAAATCCCCCCTCATTCTTCTCTTCTGCAGACTAAACAATCCCAGTTCCCTCAGCCTCTCTTCATAAGTCATGTGCTCTAGACCCCTAATCATTTTTGTTGCCCTTCGCTGGACTCTCTCCAATTTATCCACATCCTTCTTGTAGTGTGGAGCCCAAAACTGGACACAGTACTCCAGATGAGGCCTCACCAGTGTCGAATAGAGGGGAACGATCACGTCCCTCGATCTGCTCGCTATGCCCCTACTTATACATCCCAAAATGCCATTGGCCTTCTTGGCAACAAGGGCACACTGCTGACTCATATCCAGCTTCTCGTCCACTGTCACCCCTAGGTCCTTTTCCGCAGAACTGCTGCCTAGCCATTCGGTCCCTAGTCTGTAGCGGTGCATTGGATTCTTCCATCCTAAGTGCAGGACCCTGCACTTATCCTTATTGAACCTCATCAGATTTCTTTTGGCCCAATCCTCCAATTTGTCTAGGTCCTTCTGTATTCTATCCCTCCCCTCCAGCGTATCTACCACTCCTCCCAGTTTAGTATCATCTGCAAATTTGCTGAGAGTGCAATCCACACCATCCTCCAGATCATTTATGAAGATAGTGAACAAAACCGGCCCCAGGACCGACCCCTGGGGCACTCCACTTGACACCGGCTGCCAACTAGACATGGAGCCATTGATCACTACCCGTTGAGCCCGACAATCTAGCCAGCTTTCTACCCACCTTATAGTGCATTCATCCAGCCCATACTTCCTTAACTTGCTGACAAGAATACTGTGGGAGACCGTGTCAAAAGCTTTGCTAAAGTCAAGAAACAATACATCCACTGCTTTCCCTTCATCCACAGAACCAGTAATCTCATCATAAAAGGCGATTAGATTAGTCAGGCATGACCTTCCCTTGGTGAATCCATGCTGACTGTTCCTGATCACTTTCCTCTCATGTAAGTGCTTCAGGATTGATTCTTTGAGGACCTGCTCCATGATTTTTCCAGGGACTGAGGTGAGGCTGACTGGCCTGTAGTTCCCAGGATCCTCCTTCTTCCCTTTTTTAAAGATTGGCACTACATTAGCCTTTTTCCAGTCATCCGGGACTTCCCCCGTTCGCCACGAGTTTTCAAAGATAATGGCCAAGGGCTCTGCAATCACAGCCGCCAATTCCTTCAGCACTCTCGGATGTAACTCGTCCGGCCCCATGGACTTGTGCACGTCCAGCTTTTCTAAATAGTCCCTAACCACCTCTATCTCCACAGAGGGCTGGCCATCTCTTCCCCATTCTGTGATGCCCAGCGCAGCAGTCTGGGAGCTGACCTTGTTAGTGAAAACAGAGGCAAAAAAAGCATTGAGTACATTAGCTTTTTCCACATCCTCTGTCACTAGGTTGCCTCCCTCATTCAGTAAGGGGCCCACACTTTCCTTGGCTTTCTTCTTGTTGCCAACATACCTGAAGAAACCCTTCTTGTTACTCTTGACATCTCTTGCTAGCTGCAGCTCCAGGTGCGATTTGGCCCTCCTGATATCTTTCCTACATGCCCGAGCAATATTTTTATACTCTTCCCTGGTCATATGTCCAACCTTCCACTTCTTGTAAGCTTCTTTTTTATGTTTAAGATCCGCTAGGATTTCACCATTAAGCCAAGCTGGTCGCCTGCCATATTTACTATTCTTTCGACTCATCGGGATGGTTTGTCCCTGTAACCTCAACAGGGATTCCTTGAAATACAGCCAGCTCTCCTGGACTCCCTTCCCCTTCATGCGCGGTCCACATTGCCAGGGCAGGCGGGAAGCCTGCCTTTGCACCCTAGCTGCGCTGCGGACCGGGAGCCGCCTCAGGCAAGTCCGCACCCCAACCCCGCACCCCAATTCCCTGCCCCAGTCCTGAGCCCCCCCAAACCTGGAACCACTTCCTGTACCCCAAAGCTCTCATCCCCAGCCCAGAGCCTGCACCCCCAGCCCAGAGCCCCCTCCCACACCCTGAACCCCTCATCCCCAGCCGCACCCCACAGCCGTCATCCCTGTACCTCTGCCCCAGCCCCTCCCACGCCCCAAACCCCTCATCCCCAACTCCGTTGGGTTGCGGGCATCAACAATTTTCTTCAACTGGGTCCCCAGAAAAAAAAAGTTTGAAAGCCCCTGCTCTAGATCTTTGCTGTCGAATTGCTCAGAAGGAAATACAGCCTGCACCTCCTGCCCCCAAGGTAAGGAAATACACAATGAACAGGTTTCAGAGTAGCAGCCATGTTAGTCTGTATCTGCAAAAAGAAAAGGAGGACTTGTGGCACCTTAGAGACTAACAAATTTATTGGCGCATTATGCACAAGTCCTCCTTTTCTTTTTACACAATGAACAGGCCCTGCTTTAAGCAGCCCTGTTGAGTATTCCCTGGACCACACTGATTAGCTCATTGAATTCACTGCTCTGAAAATGGCCCCTGTCTGTGAACTTGTAAAGCTCTGCGTTGAGCTCATTGGCCACTGCCTGCTGCTCACTCCAGGGAAGAAAAGGATCATCTGTGGAAGCAAACTGCACAATGCGATTGCAGTTAGCCTTGATCTTCTCCCATTGCCAAGGTCGGTTAAAGTATCCTGAAGGGCACAAAAACAATCATTAGGGAACTGAATCTAACCTCTCTGTGGTATCTTCAATGTCCTGTTTACTTCCTTGTAAATTTCCAATGCAAATAAATTTCTTCTTGGGACCAGATGCAAACTGGGAGCAGTCACGGATTTAAAAGATTTCTGACTGCCCAGTGTCAAGCAAGCAGTCTCCGGTTTGTGGATAAGCAGGCATATGTGAAAGGACATGACTCTCCTTTCAAATTATTAGGGAATGTCATGCTAGTAATTTTATTGGTTCAAGAGAATGCCACATGTAGATCAGATGAGATCAACTTACCGCTCTCTCTTTCATTCTCATCTCCCAAGTCGGAAACGTAAGCAGACACTAAAATAACTGCATACACCTTGTGAGTTTCTGCAAACCTGAGAAAAAAAGGAGCCAGGTGACTAAGCCGGCTGTACATCATTCTCGTACACAATACATAGTTCCTGTCATTTTAAGCAGTTTGCACCTTTGGGAGATTGTTTTTACCTTCTAATCTATCATTTAAGAACATGAAAAAAATCCAGATTGTTTTTACATTTAAAGGAGAACGAGAAGCAGGGAACAGCAGAAGCCAAGACAGAGTAACTGACTGAATCTGACAGCAGGGCTTTACAATGTCCTTTTTGCAAAGATGGGGTGATGTTCATGTAAAAGATTTGGACAGGTTACAGCTACAGGCAAGTCACCCAAGGATGTTCAGATGGATCATGTAATGCCATAGCACCCAAACTATTACATTCGATTGAGGTGGGGGTGTTTTATCGTGGCATTCCGTCCCCATTGTTACACATCCAGTTCTTCAGTGGCAGATCAGAGGCCCAATACAGAGCCAATCCTGAGTCCCTTATGCATGGTTCTAATCCCATTAAAAGGATTCTACTCACACTGATGTCAGGGGGTAGTTTTGCCATTGATCTCAAGTCAAGCAGAACTGGGATCATTAGCTTAAATTGGCCTGATCACATTAGAGTGTGAAACATGAAGCTCTGTGCAATGTCCCCTGTACTGTACCTCATGGCAGCGGCCGCACCAGAACTGTGTCCAATAATGATAGTCTGCTCATCGCAATGGAGTTCTGATTCCATGAATGGCAGCCAGATTCTCTCTCGAGCTGTAACTGATTTTTAGAGAAGCGATTCAATTGCTTCGTGCTTCCTTATCTGGCAAAGAATGAACTCTTCCCCTCCTCCCCACCCCGGCTAGCATGCTCTGTGTGCATCTCTTTCAGGGATTTTCTCTCTATTTAATTCTCCGTGTACTTATTGCTTGGGAAAGGGGTTAGGTTAGCAGCCCTGGAAACCAAAGGCCACTGTTTATCCTCACTATGCATCAAGTGTACACTGCAGCTGTGCAAATTCCAACCATGCTACCCCACCAAAAAGCGCTTCCACATGGAGCTGGAGGTGCCAGGTGTAAGGGTCAGTGTGTAGTTTAACCTTCAAGGCTCAGTCTTTGGCCTCTTGGCTGAGATTGCCAACAAAGACACCAGTCCTGATGGTGGTGGTAGTGTTGTGGACACCGGTCTGCTGGAAACTAGGCTGAGACAGAGACTATTTGTCTAGAACTCCTGGCAGAAATAGCGATCTGGAATGTCAGCCTTCATGAACACTTCCCCATCGAGCTCCCCAGTTTGCTCCAGCTCATCCAGGGCCCCGTGGAATCTCTGGGGCTTGCAGGTCTTAGTCAAGCATGTACTGTCTGTGCATGAGCAATGTTTTGCATCACAGGATGTGCACGTAGCGTTCAGATGAGCATCCCAAGCCCTCTCCCAATTAAAGCATGTGAGCAGGCTATGCACTATGGATCTTCTTGTGGGCTGGGGGTGCACCAACTCCCCAAGCATGAAGACAGCCACTGAGATAGTGCAGGCTCATATTCATTTTCTGGAGATATTGAGCATGGGATAAGGCAAAATAAGGGGACAAGAAAAAACAGACTTACTTGGGTCAGGCATATTTCGAAGTATACACTGGAAACCAGGTATCTGTGTGGAGAATACCAATGATTGCACTGTCAAAGGTTGTCTCTTAGCAAGCAAAGTTAGACAACTACTGCATTGCTCACTTTCCTCCAGAGGGTCTTCAAAGACGGGCCTTGCTACAGTGTGTCAGGTTGAAAGGTTGAACGCTTGAGGTGGACTGGGGAACACGGAGAAGAGTGAGTAGCTAGTATTTACCTAGTCCTTTGAAAACGTAAAGCACTGTACACACTGCGAATTATTATACCTGGGTGGAGGGAGATTGCTGATTTTACAAATACTCCTCATTTGAATTACCAGCAATCTCTCTCAAACATACCTTTTGGGGTTCTCCCTTGGGGGACCAATCACTGCACTCTTGTGCTTGCATCTCACTAAGAGCGATCCCTTATTTCTGTGCTAACTTTCTCCTCCATATGATGTCAAGTGGCTGAACATCATAACAGAAATACCTGAGTGGAATTACAGGGAACCAGGTGAGAGTCCCAAGAGGAGCAATAAAGCATCATATACTGCATCCTTCATGCATCATTCAAATCAGCGTGCTGGATCTTCCCCCAAAAGGGAGCTCTGAACAAGCCTGAGGGGAGGGGGGATGTTATATGACAAAGACAAGAATCACAGAGAAAGTCGCTTACTTCTAATGCTGAACAAGGAACTTTATTAGAGTAAGAAAAACTATATGATCTCTCTCTCTCGCTCTCTGATTCACTGCAGAAGTTCTGCCTAGACCAGAGATTCTCAAACTGTGGTCCACGGACCAAGCTCCATTCAGGTGGTCCGCGGACAGTTCCCTCTAAGGTGCGCACCTGGGCAGCCACACATGAGAGAATGAAGGGCCACCCACCTATTTAGTGGAGCTGCACAGGCAGGGGGTAGGTGGGAGGGGGCAGTAGGGTGAGAAGGGGGGCTGGGGGGAATTTGGGATGTGCAGGGCTGTGGCTGCTGGGGAGAAACACCCCCCCTCCTTCCCAGCCCCAGCTTGGGGGCTGTCCCGGTGCGAGAGAGAGGGCACATCCATCGCATTAGAAAGGTAAGACAACTGATATTAAAATATGAGTTGTGTGCTTTTATTTTTAGAACAAAAAAAAGTTTATTATTATTATTAAGGTTTTTTATATATAGCACTTTTATGCAAAGTGCATTACAACAGTTAGCTAACGGTACAAACAACATTTGGAAAGATCATTAAGTGGTCTGCCGAGACCCTCAGCAATTTTCAAGTGGTCGGTGAAAAAAAAAAAGTTTGAGAACCACTGGCCTAGACCCTTCCCCAGTCCCCCTCCTGCTTGCCAGCTGTGGATTTAAAGAAAGGGAACATAGATGCTAAACCTCACAAAAGGGAAGCAGAGACTGGGGCACACAGCTTGACGAGGAAAAGAAGCCAGGTGCCTGATCCAGGGTGTTCCAAACAGCTGGTGGGGAGAAGAGTAAATAAATGCAGTCAGATCAAACCTCGTGTCATCACCATGTCTCACCTCCTCTAGTCTTTCCCACACCCATCTGTACCAGTTGGATTGCTCGATGTCGCCTGACCCGTTCCCAGGCACGATAACAGCTTTAGTGGCAGGAAGCTTCTGCCGCACCTGGAACATGCTGCCACCGCACTGCAGCAGGAGGAGCAGATGCTTTTGCTGATACAGACTAACAGGGCTACCACTCTGCAGCCAAGAAGAGGGGATCCTGGGGTGGCTGGGAAATGGAGGCAGAAAGGAGGCATCTTGGGAGTTGAAGTTTTCTCGGTAGAAAATTATTCACAGTGTGGTCCTTGCTGTCATTTGTTGCTCTCTGAAATAAGCTAATTTAGAAACCCCAAAGCACAAGTTAATGAGACAAAAGCAACACGTCAAAGACTTGAAAATCACAATGGGAGCTAGCGCCTTACCTGCTATTTGTCAATTTTGTTTGCAGTGTTGTAGTCATGTTGGTCCCAACTCCCAGGATATTAGAGAGACAAGGTGGGTGCGGTAACACCTTTTACTGGACCAACTTCTGCTGGCGAGAGAGACAAACTTTCAAGCTACACAGAGTTCTTCTTCTTGTTAATTTTGTTATTTCCATCTTTTTTTTTGGATGTTTGTACAGTGTCTAGCACAATGGGGCCCGTCCTGGTCCACAATTGGGGGTCTGCAGACACTAATGCAATGCAAATTACTATTAATTATTATTTTCAGTAGAGAATATTATCAATATACCTAAGTGTGTATGCATAAATTTCAATAAGGTTTGTGTATGGTTTTGTTTAGCAGTGTGTATTGGATAGCTGATATAATTTTTGAAAGACGTAGTGTAAATATATAGTACAGGCTTATATTTTTGATAAGGTAAGAACATTTGAGAATGTAATCAGCCTTTGGGGTCTCTGTCTGGTGTACTGTATGTGAAGGTGCTAATATTGTCTTAATGATTATAATTGTCTTTAGATGATTAAATAAACTAGGTTGGAATGTCAAAGTTAAGGTTGCAAATTGTAGTGTAATTCTGAGTTCTTTGATGAGAGCACTGAGTTGAATTGAATGTGTTAGAGACGGTGTTAGCCTCATGGTATAGCTACCTATACCATTGGTGGCAGTGGGCAGATTGTTATTGTGCAGGTGTGAATGTTGCTTTAACATATGCTTTTCTTGCTTTATAGTGTTTGCATTGATGTGAGGAAATACAACTGAGCAACTTTATGTTAAAGATTTTAGTGTGGGAGTGACTATAAGGAACAGTACCGCAATGTTTCAAATACACTACCATAGCCCCTGAAGACATATCTACACTGGGCGTGTTAGTCCACTTTCCCTTTGTTGCTGCCATTGTTTCAGCTCCACTTGTGGAAGCAATAATATGTATTATCTGCACCATATATATGTATTTTATATGCATTAAGCATAAATAGTATTAAGCACAAATATAATAGCAATTATATAGCTAACATTGGGCTATGCTTTTTATATAACCCTAATTACTTATGCTGAAGCAACGGAAGCTGTCAAAATCAGGATTGATGAATCCTTTACCACAGCATCAGAATGGGAGTTATTCTCACAGGCCAGTTCTGGAATGTTCCAAAGGAAGAAGACAAGACATATGACTATTTTACCCTGGTACTGTTACGAATTACACCTGATAGGACACGCACACATGTGCTACGAATTACACCTGGTAGGACACGCACACATGTGCTACGAATTACACCTGATAGGACACACACAGTTCGAATCTAGGCTGAGGCACAGAAATAAAGTCCACAACTGCAGAGTTCCCAAAAGGCACTAAGTTTATTACGCTCGAGCGTGGTGCCCCCCTGCTAGCCAGGAGGGGACCCTGAATACAGATTATACAAAGGTTATATACTTTTTAGCAAAGCATGTTGCCCTCGTGCATCGGAAACCTTAGCCAATAAACAAACCCTTGTCTTATCTACCACCTATCCCTGCTTGGTGCATTCCTCGTGCTATACCAGTATGTTAATTATACAGCATGGTCCTAAAGCCATGCATCAGTAACTTTTATTATCAGGATGGGAGGCCTCACATCAAGGCCAAGAGACAGGGAGTCAGAGGCTGACAAAAACCAGATACTGCAAATCAAGGCAGGCTGGAGACAAGGAGGAGAATTTTCACACGGATTCGGTATCTAAGGATTACTCCTCCTGGTGTATGATGTGCTGGCATTTAGACAATGGTGGGCCCCAAACCAAAATGGAGTCACATGTGCTAACTTTTCTTAACAGTACAAACTTAGGAGGTACCTTCATATGCCCTTGGTACATGAAATGCATGTGTTCAGAACAAAGAGGTAAGCAGTACACCCTGGAACCAGAAAAACAAGGTAGAAAGCTGATTGTTTAACCTAGTTTCAGATGATGTACACAGTACCTTTTACTTGTAAATAGGGTACAAAAAGATGGCTTTGGGGGTGTAACTTGGGGAGCACATCTGCTGCTACAACGTGAATGTAACAATGTTGCATGAGATGGCTTCCTGGAGACTGTTATCATATAGGACTTTTTCCTGTACTGTATTCTTTTTGGCTTATAGCAATAAAACTTATTGATGTTGGTTATTTGGTCACTTGAATACATTTCATAACGAACCAAAGTGTGGTCAAGCAATTGACTATACAATTTATCCACAGGACTAATGCTCTAAGCCCTGTGCAATCTAACTCTGCTCATGTCAAGGCTACATGACACAATGTTTAAAGTACCACCAGACACCACTGCCTTGTCTACGCTGTGGCTCCCAGTGTTGCTGCCACTGATGGTAGTAATGGCTGGGAAAAAATCTTAGGGCGTGGCTACACTTGCAGATGTAGAGCGCTTTGAGTTAAACCAGCCTTCGTAGAGCACAGTAGGGAAAGCGCTGCAGTCTGTCCACACTGACAGCTTCAAGCGCACTGGTGTGGCCACATTTGCGGCACTTGCAGCGGCATTGGGAGTGGTGCATTATGGGCAGCTATCCCAGCATGCAAGTGGCTGCAACGTGCTTTTCAAATGGGGGTGGGGTGGGGTGGGGTGGCGTGTGACAGGGAGTGTGTTGTGTGTATGTGGGGGGAGAGAGCATGTCAGCATGCTGTCTTGTAAGTTCAGATAGCAGCAGACCCCCCTCACCCCCTCCCCTCTCTCTCACACACAGCATTCCACACTAATGGTTGCTTTTGTCTCGGAGCAGATAAGCAGCCGACTGTCAGAAATGGAGCTTTCAAAGGGCATTTCCTCATTCCTACAGCCAATTCCAAACAATGACAAGAGTGGCCACTTGACTTAAGGGGATTATGGGACATTTCCGGAGGCTGATCAGAGCGCAGTAAAGCAACACCTCGTTCACACTGGCGCTGCGGGGCTCCAGCGAGGGCGCAGCAAACATTATTCCACTCGCCGAGGTAGAGTACCATCAGCACTGTAGCCGCGGAGTCAGAGTGCTCTATGTGCCTTGCCAGTGTGGATGGGTTGTGAACTAGTGTGCCTAGGGCTCCTTTATTGCACTGTAACTCGCAAGTGTAGCCAAGCCCTTAGTATAGACTGGTCATGGAGAGTGTCACGCTGTCTGGAATGGCTCACGACTGAGAGTGCTAACCTCGGAGCAGACTGTCAAAAGCAGGGCAGATACCCCAAGCTGGTGGTATGTTCTATAATTAGATTTCACCAACCCAGTAACAAATGTGAACTAAATCACGGTGACAGTCTTACCATGGAATTCAAGACAGTCCCGTTGGGCTCTCCAGACTTTCATGCCACCCAGGCAAGCTGAACTTAGTGATAAATGGTCACTTGCACCAAAAATCACAAAATATTCAGGTTGCTTCTAGTCGCAAGAGACCAGTCACTTACCCCAGATCAATTTGTACCTTAGATCTCTCACCAAAGACAATGCCTGTAACCAATTCTGTAACAAACTAACCAAAGGTTTATTAACTGGGAAAAAGAAATGAGTCATTCATAGGTTAAAGCAAGCAAGCACATACACAGATGAATTTCAGTCTGGGATTCAAAAGGTGATAGCAATCTGTTAGCATGCCACTGAATGTCTTTTTAGGGCTTAACCCAGGTCAACCCTGGGGATCTCTGCTTTTTGTTTCTTAGCTCCAGCCCTTGTGAGAGATGAAAAAAATCCATGTCCATTATTTTTATATCCCTCTTCCAGCATCCAAACGGATGGGACGAGGCCTTCTGCACTACTTTTCCATCCGTGGGTAGGGCAATTAACAAAGCTTTTGTCCTATGATGGCCCACTTAATTTTTGATAGTCCTGCTGGGTGGGCGTGGGTGTATGTGGGGGAGAGTCTGAGTTCACAAGTCAGGCATTTTTATAATTATAAAACAAATTTATATTTTACCTTGTAGGAAGGAATACAGACAAGTGAGGTTAATGCATGCAGAAATTTACAAGCATTTAATAGAGTCTAAACACTAAATACTTTCTTATGAGACTAATACCTATTTTGAACAAAACTAACACAGGTGAGCTGGCTAGGTTTCCAGCTATGAGTTTTGTCAGTTCTTAGCTAATGCATATGACCTTGGCAAGAGCTGGCACCTGGTTTACCAGCACTACAGAGGGCCTTAGCCCTTTGTATACAAACAGTACTGGGATTATTTAGTGGTCACATAGTCCATTAAATAGTATCTCTAAAAGAGTGAAAAATTCCCCTCCTACATCAGGTCTTGAGTCTCCAAAACTGGGTTCAGTCACTGATACCAGTTGTGAGCCTGGCCCTCAGTCTTCCTGCAGACACCCACCATCACTGCGTGTGTTTTGTTAAACATGACTTCTCCGTTGTTTTATAGCCATCTCTATAGCATCTATTGGGATGGTGTCAGAATATCTATTCCACCCCACAGGTTTCCCATTTGTCTTGGTGTTTGTGCTGACTTTGTCTGGGCCACCCCACATTGCCTGGATCCTCTGTTCAGTGTCAGGGCCTGGGGCAATTTGTGGGGTGACATTTTGTCGCCATGTAAGGATGCTTTGGTACAAGATGTGGACACACGTTTTGACGTGAGAAAGGGGCCTTTGAATGCGCGGCTTGTTTAACACGACAGGGCCAAGGGCGAAGGAGGCTTTTAAGCGGCACGGGGCAGCGAGGCTTTGATGTGAATGTTGGGTGTCACTGCACTCGGAGTCGGGGTGACGGTTTGTGCCAGGAGGCGGGCACCCTCGGCGCTGGCACGGCGGGGTGGCGAGGTGAGCACGTTTGCTGTGTGGTCTCCACCTCAGGGGGGGCGAAGGGAGAGGTGGCTCGGTGAGGGAACCTCAGGGGAGCCACACCATGCCCAGGGCACAGAGAGCTGGCTGGCTGGGGGATGCCCACATCACCAGGACTCACAGCTGCCCTCCCCGCTTCCACCCCCATCCGCCAGCGCCCACTGGAAGGGCGAGTCAGCGCTAACCCCGCAAGGCCCCGCCCACGACTGGGAGCCTCATGGAGGCCGCCCGCCATATTGGATGCGGGCGGAAGCCCGTAACGAGGAGCGTGTGCCCTCCGCTGAGATGGCGACAGCAGCCGTGCAATGGTGCCGCCATCTTGGGCAAGGGCAATGTAGCCGGCGAGGCGCCCGCGCCGCCATCTCGCTGTCGGGCAGCCCCGCCGCTGAGCTGGCCTTTCGGGCGCGGGCGCTGCCGGGACACGGATCGTCGGGCGCTGCGAAGCGGAGCCGGCAGAGCCACAGGACCGCGGGCAGGTGGGTGCTCGGGGGCGGCGGGAGGGCAGATCCCGCCAGGGCCCCCCCCGGTGCTGAGGCTGGGGAGGGGAGGAAATGGGAGAGGGGGGGTCCGCCAGGGCGGGAGGGTTCCCCGGGTGAGGGGAGGGGGCGACGGCTCCCCCCGGGCCAGTGGGGGAAGGTGCCAGGGGAGGGAGGGGTCCCCCGGGTCAGGGGAGGGGGTCCCCCAGTGGGGGATGGGGCGAAGGGGGTCCCCCGGGTCTGGGGAGGGGGTTCCTTTCCAGTGGGGGATGGTGCGAAGGTCCCCAGTGGGGGAAGGGGTGCGGGGGTCCTGTGGGTCAGGGGAGGGGATTCCCCCAGTAGGGGATGGGGTGAGGGGGCGAGGGAGATCCCCTGGGTCAGGGGAGGAGGTCCCCCCAAGTGGGCGATGGGGCAAGAGAGTCTCCTGGGTCAGGGGAGGGAGTCCTGCCAGTCGGGGGATGGGGTGAGGGGGTCCCCCAGTGGGGGGTGGGGTCAGTTTCCCCAGGCCACTGTAGGAGGGGAAAGGGCCCCACTGTTGCTTTTGGGGCTGCCGCCTCTACGATTGGGGACCTGAGTAGGGCTGCTGGACCTGTCCAGGTTCCCCAGTATTGTCCCGTTTCTGAGGTCACTGCCCCGGGAATCTGTCGGGGTGTTCGGTGCTCGCTGCCCAGCTTGATGTGCTCAGGATCATCCTGAATATTGTGGGGGTTTTGTACTTCGGAGGTGGCAACCCTAGGGCTCAGAGAACGGGGGGAGGATCCCCTGGGTCTCTGTTGTGGGCAGTGAAGGAGGGACAAGGACCCCCACATCACGGATTCCCCCACTCTGGGTGGAGGTTGGTGTGAGGCCACTGTGTTGCTGTTGGAGTGGGATGGGGGAGTCTCCCCCAGTATGGGGTTGGCATGAGGGGCCCTACTTCTCTCTTTCACAGAGGAAACAGCTAAAATTTCTCCTTTTTAAAAAATGTTGCCCTGATCTCACTCTCTAACTAACACCCGCAGTTCAACAAACTTCACAAAGACCTTCTGAGAACATCTTGGCTACAGGCCACATTTAAAACTAAAGAGGCAAGGCGTTCCTCTATTAACCCAGGATTAGCTAACTTCTTTACGTCAGGATTAGTCAATTCCGTCAGCTCCTGTTTTGTGATGCTGTCAGCCTGCCTATCTGACTCACAAGCTCTGCTCAGCACAGGGACCCTGGTGAGGGTGTCATGATGTTTAGATGCAGCTGAGTGGCTCATGGGAGAGAGCTCTGAACCCTGGGGATGGGGTTGTGTGTTGAGCACTTAGAGGAAGTAGTACTGTGTAGAGGGTTTGAGGATTCCTCCTCACATCCTCAACTGTAAGACCAATGCAAAGAATTTATTTAGTTTCTCCGCAATTGCCTTATTGTCCTTGAATGCTCCTTTAGCATCTCGATCGTCCAGTGGCCCCACTGGTTGTTTAGCAGGCTTCCTGCTTCTGATTTACTTACATTTTTTTTTTTGCTATTTTTTGAGTCTTTGGCTAGCTGTTTTTCAAAAATTTTTGGCCTTCCTAATTATATTTGTACACTTCATTAGCTAGAGTTTATGCTCCTTTCTATTTTCCTCATTAAGATTTAACTTCCACTTTTTAAAGGATGCCTTTTTGCCTCTCACTGCTTCTTTTACTTTGCTGTTTAGCCATGGTGGCTCTTTTTTGGTTCTCTTACTATGTTTTTAATTTGGGGCATACATTTAAGTTGAGCCCCTATTATGGTGTCTTTAAAAAGTTTCCATGTGGCTTGCAGGGATTTTACTTTTGGTACTGTACCTTTTAATTTCTGGTTAACTAACCTTATTTTTAGTTCCCCTTTCTGAAATTAAATGCTACAGTGTTGGCCATTGACCATTAACATGTATATGGATCCTAACAGGTACTGATATGGTCTTGCTTTTGAGCGGGTCTGTATTTTCTGGGATGCCTCAAGGATGGAGGGCAGTTTCTTATGTGTCGTGAAGGTGCTCTCATATGGGGTTCCCCAGGATTTCATCTTGTCTTGTCTTGTTCAGTGTGTATGTGGTGCTGGTAGACAGTTTGGTAAGGCAGCAGGAATGATGATTTCTTCAGTATGCTAAAGGAACTCAGCGCTCTTTCCATGCCATGTCTTCTGTAAGATGTCATCAGGCAAATTATTCTCTGACGGAGATTGGGACATGGATTCACATTAGGGTGACTGACACGCAACCCAGCTGTGACTCAGAGAATGCTTATACTGGGTATGAGGGAGACATTTCTTCTGTCTGCATCTCTGCTTAATGTTTGTGTCTGTGGTTGGTTTTTAAATGCACCTGAGGATGTTTTTATCTCCACCACTGCTACTGGAGTCCCAGACGGCAGTGGTGGTCAAATGTATTTCCTACCTGCCCTTGTTGAGGATGTTGTGTCCTTTTCCTTTTGGATACAGACTTTGGCCTGATTAGCCATGCTTGTGTCACCTGTAGGATCGATTATTGCAATGCACTTTACATGGGTCTTCTCCTTGCAGCCAGTGCAGAATCTCACATCTCACATAGGGATTTCACATAGGGACCACGTTACACGATGCTCCATGATCTGCATGGCAACCAGTGATTTCCAGGTGAAACAGCACCTTACATTTCTACCTTGAAAGCCCTAAATAGTTTGGGGTCTTTTTGTCTCTTGCTGCCACAGAGCAGAGATCATCTGAAGTGCTCAGGCTAACAGCTCCCTTTCCTGCTACAAACAGGGGAGGGCTGGCAGCAAGATGTCCTCTGTGAAAGGTCCTGCGTTCTACAACTTGCTTCTTCCTTTGGTCCACACACATTCTCATTTGGTGACTTTCAGGCTGTATTGCAAGCCTGACCAGTTTTCTCCAAGCCTTCCATGGGGTGGCTTGCAGCCCAGTCAGCACACAGCTGCAGCCCACGTGACATTCTCAGGGTCATACAGGTAGTATATATACTGTGTGTTACGTGGGCCGCATTCACAGACAGAGCTGCATAGGTGGCCCACAGTAGTAAATGGGTTGAGAACCACTGGTCTGGAAGCTGTGAGGCTGAGGTCGGCAGCAGAGTTGGGGAACTGGGGTGTTTACCGCAAAGAGATGCTCATGCTTAATGGGGAGTAATCTTGTGTGAGGGTGAGGTCTACCTGCAGCATTTGGGATCTGCTGATTTCAGTTGGCTCTTAAATGTTGGTAGCTTGGCCAGAGCACTGGGTGAGAGCTTAATAGATGTGGATGTACTCATACTGGCTCATTTTATTGTGGGATTGGCTAATTTCATCATGTAGGGCCTGATCCTGCAGTGGCTTGTGTATGGACTGTAACTTACTCGTGTGAGTAGTCCCACTGATGGGTGTCCATCTTTGCAGAATTTCCGACTTTTGATGGTATTCTCTTTAGGGCTGGAATCTCGTCATCTTGTGTTTATCTGCCAAGTGATAACTCCCTTGTCGTGCTGTCGCTCAAGTGAGTGGTTCCTGAATGAACATGTGTCATATCGGTTGTCCTTTCTTTCAGAACCTTGAAGATTCCATGGCGACATATCTGGAGTTCATTCAGCAAAATGAAGAGCGAGACGGAGTGCGTTTCAGCTGGAACGTGTGGCCTTCCAGCAGGTTGGAGGCTACAAGAATGGTCGTACCCTTGGCCTGTCTACTGACTCCCCTGAAAGAACGTCTAGACCTGCCGCCTGTACAATATGAACCAGTGCTTTGCAGCAGGCAGACTTGCAAAGCAGTGCTCAACCCGCTTTGGTATGAATTTCTGACTTAACTCTAACCTCTGAACGTTAACATTGGATGGAAATAGAGCTTATCACAATCTGTTTTCCCTGATCTCCATCCCTTTCCTTCCCCGTCTCTCAGTCCAGGGCCTGTCCCAAGAGACCCTTCAGATTAGGTGTCCTGAAATTTTTCAAACACTTGCACATGTAGTGATAAGTAAAGAATGCCAGTCTGCTAGTCCAGGCTGCCAGAATGAGAAGGAAGCAGAAATGGGTTGGAGAGGCAAATGGTTATCCGAGCTCGGGGGTCAGCGATTCAAGGGAAGCCAGCACTGATGTGCAAATAGCTACGTATATCTAATCACTGAGACGTTGCCCTTGTGTAATGTTAGTATGCTGTGCACCTTAAACTGAATGAAAAGCATGCCTAGCACCTAGAGGCTGCAATGATGGGCATATTAGTCGAGCCCTGCGCAGATACAAAATTGGTCTCTGCATCCAACCCACAAGCCACAACAGTGGTCCATGGATATCCACATCTGCGGATATAAAGCAGTTATCTGTGGATTTGCAGGGCTCTACATATTAATTAGGGCCAGGAATGTCTGAAGAGACTGGTCTCTGTGCTTTTGGTGGCAAAATGGGAATTTGAATCAACACTGTAATCCTCCTGGATGTAGGTGAGGTTTGATGTAAGTAGAAAGGTTTTGTTTGTGCGTGTGCTTTTATTTTAGGGGAGGAAACACTTTCCGTGTTCTCAAACTCCCATGATGATCTTATGGACCTGTGTGTCTTCTGACAAGTATTGGGAGGAAGGTGTTGCCAATGAGATCAACAGGAAGTGTGATTGTAAAGGAAGGCTAGAGAAGGGGTAGGCAACCTATGGCACGGGTGCCAAAGGCGGCATGTGAGCTAATTTTCAGTGGCACTCACAATGCCTGGGTCTTGGCCACTGGTCTGGGGGGCTCTGCATTTTAATTTAATTTTAAATGAAGCTTCTTAAACATTTTTAAAACCTTATTTACTTTACATGCAACAATAGTTTAGTTATATATTATAGACTTATAGAAAGAGACCTTCTAAAAACGTTAAAATGTATTACTGGCACGCGAAACAAATTAGAGTGAATAAATGAAGACTCGGCCCACCGCTTCGGAAAGGTTGCCGACCCCTGAGCTAGAGGAAGGAGAGCACATCCCAGTGTTACTGTACTAGTCTTCACGCTGTAAAATTACAGGGGCCAAGGGGGTCAAGCTTTCTGGAGCAGGGAACCATCATTTTGTTTGTACATCCCTTGCACATTAGGGTCCTGCTCCAAGACTGTGGGTCCTAGATCCTGCTGCAATACAAATAATAAATAATAGTAATATTCCACTGACTTGTGGCATCTGTTAACTATCAGCTAGTTACGCGTTGGGAGCAAAAACACCAACCCCAAAACACAGGCAGAAAATTGAGAGGTGACTTTATTCCGGTGTAAGGACCTTCCCGGGGAGAATATACTGGGTACTAAAAGGCTCTTTAACCTAGTGGAGAAAGGCAGAACAGGAACCCAAAGTCAGACAAATTCAAATTAGAAGTAAGGCACAGATTTTTAACAGTGAAAGTGGTTAACCATTGGAACAAACTACCGGGCGAAATGGTGATGCCTTTCTGAACTAGATGCGTTATGTTCTCTTGATGTCTTCAGATCAAACCTTGATGTCTTTCTGGCAGATATTCTGGTAGTCAGACACAAGTTATTGAGCTCAATATAGGGGTAACTGGGTGACATACTGTGGCCTGTGTTCTACAGAAAGTCGGACTAGATCTACTGGTTCCTTCTGGCTTTAAAATCTGTGAATCTGAGGTCCTTTAACTCGGTCATTAAAATTAAGAAAATATATTGAGTGTTTTTATTTTCTTTCATCTCAACTGTAAAGCCTGGTAGGTGTTTGGCTATAAAATTGATACCTTTGAACTAAATGTTCTACCTTTCTTTTCTTCTAGCCAAGTTGATTATCGTGCCAAGCTCTGGGCCTGTAACTTCTGTTTTCAGAGAAACCAGGTAGGTTGGAAAAGTGCTTCACTTTCTCATTATCTTCTCTATCCACTTCATGCTCTCTTCATTGAGTATTCAATTGATAGCGTTCTCTAGCGAAGGGTAGTAAAATAAGTAGAAATTTCTGCTAATGAGACCCTTCCCCATGGCCTCTTTCTCTTGGTGCATCCAGCTCAGCATTTCTTTTTACTCAGTGTGATGTAAAAGCAGTGGAATCTCATCTCTTCCAGTCTTGGTTCAGTTTTGCCAGTGGCTGTTTGCCAGCGCATGTGCTACAGGCAGCTGATCTGTAGTTATTTTTGTGCCTTACATTTTCATCATATTCTTTGTGCATGTTGAGGCCAGGGCTCATCATTGTCTTTTGTTCTTCTGAGTATGAAAGTTGCTGTGCTGGAAGTGGATGTCTGCTGTCAGAAACGCTGTGTATCATCTGACTAAACGATTTTCAGTTGCTTTCTAATTGAATTATGCTTCAGACCTATACACATGCTGCTAACCACCACTGCTGTCCATTCATAATGAAAAGCATTGAAGAACCAATGCTGCATTTTATTCAGGTAAAAGAGTTTGCTGCTGTATCAGGAAATAAGCAATTGAGCAACACGTACTTGAATTCGAAAGCTTTCCTCCCTTGTACATCATCCAGCCTTCATAATGCAGGAGATATACCTGCTGTTGTACATTTCTTCAAATAACCTGCACAGTTAACTTGCTTTTTCTAATCCTTGCTTCTCATTTTCAGTTCCCTCCAGCGTATGCAGGCATATCCGAAATAAATCAGCCAGCAGAACTTATGCCTCAGTTTTCCACAATCGAATACATAGTGCAGGTAAGTGCATCATGGTCAAGCTTGGGATTCTCAGAAAACATTTGAAACACATATGTATGCTGTAAGATTATTTAAGATAACTTGAATAAAGTCTTTTCATGAGCAAAATGCAGTTGGACTTTAGGTTAATTAAGCACAGTTTAAACTCCCTGCTGTTTGTCTGATCTCTTGGGTTAAGCCATTCATTTTTAGCTTTTTAATTTAAATAGGTTTCCTCTAAAAATCTGTGTATACAATTTTCATGTGAAGACTGGAGAGTGGAAATGTTTAGCATCCAGGTTCTCTATTTTAATTAAATAGAAGCCAAAAAAGCCATATTCTAAGCATTTGTCTACACTTGGAAATTGACCGGAATAGCTATTCTGCAGTAGCTGTTCCTGAATAACTCCATGTGCAGACATCCTTATTCCAGGACAAGAGTGCCTTGTTCTGGTTTAGTTTAACCCATTTCAGAATTAATCTGTGTGTAGACAAGCCCTTAGTCTTGTTGTTATAGACTGTGGCCCAATCCTGCCAACCCACTGAGCAGTGGGTCTCTAAAACCAGTTTCATAGTTCAAATAAGTCAATGGAGAGGTAAGTGTCTCCCAGGTCTTTGTCCTGCCTGCATTGTGCTTTGTTCTTGATGCCTCCAGTCATGAGAAAAGGTGACCATCTTTTGCTGATCCAGTTGCGGATCTGTTTTAGCTGTTCTCTATCGTTCAGGAGGAGCGCTGTGATATTCCCGAAACAAGATATTTTAACTTGCTGACTTTTAATGGATATTTGTGAGTGAAAGACATAAGAGTTTTCTTATTTCTATAACCATTGTGATTAAAATATTTTGTTTCATTATGAGAATTCCCAGCCCAAGGAGGGTGGGCAGTATGTGTCACTGAGAGCATATACAGATTCATAGTAAACCTTTTTCTTTCCACAACAGAGAGGTGCCCCAACCCCACTGATCTTCCTTTACGTTGTTGACACGTGTCTGGAAGAGGAAGACTTGCAAGCATTGAAGGAATCCCTGCAGATGTCCTTGAGTCTGCTGCCTCCAGATGCACTGGTGGGGCTGATCACATTTGGCAGAATGGTCCAGGTTCATGAACTGAGCTGCGAAGGAATCTCCAAGAGCTATGTTTTCAGAGGGACCAAGGACCTGACAGCTAAGCAAATACAGGTATGTTCTGCCTTCTCTTCCTACACTTAATCTAACATGTAAGTCCATTTAGGTCTCTTATCACATTCCCCCCTTTTCAAACTCTTGGCTTGTAGAGAGCAAATAGGAAGGATGGTCTAGTGTTTAGGGCACGAACCTTAGGGAGACCTGGGTTCAATTTCTTGCTCTGCTGTAGACTTCCAGTGTGACCTTGGGCAAGTCACTTAACCTGTCTGTGCCTTGGTTTCCCCTGTGTGTTAAATGGGGAGAATAGCAAACTCACAGAGGTGTATGAGGATAAATACATTAAAGAATGTGAAGCAGTTAGATACTAGGGGAAGAGGGGCTAGATAAGTACCTCGGATCGGTAGCTAGATAGTAAATAATAGATCTGATGTTTAAGTAATCAAGTTTATCCTTCCCACCGCTTCCCTCTGTCCTGTAGGATATGCTGGGTCTTACAAGGCCTGTGGTACCCGTTCAGCAGGGAAGACCTCTTCAGCCTCAGGAACAGCCACCTATTTCAAGCAGGTAAGTGGCTCAGTGAAACACACTATCCCAGAAGGGCAGGACAGAGCCCATGTTCACATTATGACTTGTAGGACCCAAGCCCCTAAATGCGGGTTTCTTAAAGAGAATCCTTTGTAAGATGGCTTGAGTTCTCTCATTGCAATAACTTGTTTACAATTGTAGATCTATATTGATGGGGTTTATTTGAGCAGCCTATAGTGCTTTCATAATGTCTGTTTCTTACAGACTCCAAAAATAGCACCATCCATGCTGGATTTCTATATGGAGCCAGCATTTGAAAACTTATTACTTAAAGTGTAAGCAGAGACTGCCTTTTTATTCTGTGTTTGTACAGTGCCTAGCACAATGGGGCCTTGGTCTATGACTGGGACTCCTAGGCACTAATGAAATACAAATAATAATATTGTAAAAGTCGAGCAGAATAATGAATTATTAGAAAACAGCGGGAGTTTGTTTCCAGATTAAACTGTTTTTCCCTGTGTTGGGTCCTAGCTCATGTGCTCTCTGTCACTCACTCACTCATAAAGCTCTTGTTCCGTGGCCAGTTCTCTTGTGCATTTTGGTGGAGTAGCTTTTCCAAGTCCTCATGCTTTGTGCTCTTTGTATCTTGCTCTGATCAAATTGTTTATCTGTTCCTTGCGCCTGTTTTGAAAACTTCAGGTGTAAGAGGTGCATTACTTTGATACAGTTTTTGGCAGCAAAGACCAAACCAATAGGATTTATAATTGTTCATTTTGAATTCTTGCAGGTTCCTGCAGCCCGTACAGAAGATTGACATGAACCTGACAGATCTTCTTGGGGAACTACAGAGGGACCCGTGGCCAGTGACTCAGGGAAAGCGACCCTTGCGATCAACTGGAGTAGCTTTGTCAATTGCTGTTGGTTTATTGGAGGTAATCCTAATTCACTCTTAATGTGAGATTACCTGGTAAAATTAAAATCTTATGGGATTATGCTGTGCTTGGCCAGTATGTCTCAGTATTTGAAAGACTTGGTCTGTGGCCTGATTGTGTATCAATAGGGTTCATGGTCCATTTTGGTCAATTTCACGGCTAGAGGATTTTAAAATTAGTTAATTTCATGTTTTCAGATGTTTACATCTGAAATTTCATGGTGGTGTAACCAGGGGGGTCCTCGCCCAAAAGGTGGTCAGGGTGGGGGTGGGTCGCAAGGCTATTGTCGGGGGGTCGTGGGATTGCCACCCTTACTTCACAGCCAGAGACAAGAGGACGCGTTTTTTACGGCCATGAATTTGGTAGGGCCTTACATATCAGACGTGAGTGTAGTTTGTCACATCCCTTAACTTTTGAAATACCTACTCAATTTTGTTATGGGAAAATGACCCTACTTGACACCTCCTGGGGTGTGATGTCAGGGATAGTTACGCTTAAATAATATTTGAAAGATGCTTTGTATGAGGGCATTCAGGAATCTCAGAGATATTTACAAACAATATTTGGCTTTCAGATGCATCAGAGCCTCACTGCATCTCTGTGGAATCATACACTGGTTTTGTGGATAGATCACCTGAGGCATAGGGGGGAAGATGGGAGCAGATACAGTCCTGCTTCCTGGGGTGGGAGCATGAAATCTGACCTCCCCTTGTTTAGAAATTGACAGCGGAGCATCAGTCCCCACTATTCCATGTCAAGAAGGCAGGAATTATTTTTTAAGGGAGCACCCAAACACCCCCATCATAATCAGCCCCCTGACATGCTAGGTGCTGTACACAGAGGTAGACAGACCTTGCCCCAAAAAGTATATTAAAAGTATTGCTGTCCTTTAATCTCTAAAATAAGGCTTTAATTTTATTTTAGGGCACATTTCCAAACACAGGGGCCAGAATAATGTTGTTTACAGGCGGGCCACCGACACAAGGGCCCGGCATGGTGGTAGGAGACGAACTGAAAACCCCCATTCGTTCCTGGCATGACATAGAGAAGGACAATGCACGGTATATGAAAAAGGCCACAAAGGTAGGTCTTGCTGTCTGCTAAAGCAAAGACACTGCTTCTGCTGCACAAACGATGTCGTGGACCTGCTGGGTAAAACTGGTTTGGGTGTTACGGTATATGTGGTGGCAACACAGTTTTGCCAGCTCATGGCTCTAAGCCACCCCTAGGGAACCAATAGCTAATCCTAGATCTTTATTGGTGAGCTGCACTTCACCTTACTAACCTCTTTGTGCGACTTTACTAGTGACAAGCACGCTGCTTCTTTGTGGCCCTGAGGCCTGTATGCCCAGACATGGACCTGGGTCTCCGTCAGATACAGATGCTGCTTTTATTACCTAGGTCAAGGTATAAGGCCGGGTTCTGTTCCACCAAGTCCCAAACAAGGCTAAGTCCCTCAGTCCTAGTCTGCATCCAGCACAGGTCTTTCTCCAGAGAGCAAGAAGGTATTTTAGCATGTCTTCCTCAACCGTTCGGAGGGCAGAAGGATCCGACCCTCAGTTCCAGGAGTATCCTAACCCCTCTTCTCTTCCTGGCAAGAGAGCGCATTTGCGTCTCCTGCTGAGAACCAGTCAACCTCCAAATGCCTCCTGGGTCTTCTTGACACATAGCTAAGTGGTTAAAACGTGCTGCATTTACTCTGAATGTACAGTGCAGTTTGGAGATGAAAACAAAGGTCATAGAAGTGAAACGCAAGCAAGCTCTAATGCAGTGCTCGTTGTGTATTGTGGCTCTGGGATTTGGGGCCCTTACTTTAGGGGTGGTATGTCACCATTAAAATAGAACATGCTTTCCCAGGGGCAAATTCCTGCTTTGGCCCCAGCTGTAGAACCCAAGGAAGTCCTTACCTGCCTGTTGGAATGTTTTAAAAACTCTGCGTGCCCTTTGTCTCCACAGCACTACGAGGTTCTAGCTAATCGCACAGCAGCCAACGGCCACTGCATTGATATCTACGCCTGCGCTCTTGATCAGACTGGCCTTTTGGAGATGAAGTGTTGTGCAAACCTCACTGGGTATGTCCTCAGCCCTGAGCAGTGAGCAAGCATGGCCCTGTCTTTTGGGGGGGAAGAGTGGGATAGGAAATGATTAGTTTGATATAAATGTATGGAGGTGAAAATTGTTGTCATTTCTCTGATTCTAAGCATTAGCAGTCTGATCTTGTGTCTGTTGTATTCAATGGCAAAGTTGCCCTTGACTTCAGTAGTGCAGGGTCGTACTTCAGGGCAGCTTGTATGGGATGAATTTTGATGCAGTCAGTGGCAAAGCAGATGTCCTGTTTAGAGAAGGGTGATTTAATGTTTTAACCAACTCCTAAACCCTGGATGCAGTCTTTTTCTACAAACACGTTTTATTTCACTGAGACTTAGCAAGGACACTTCCAGAGAGGAGAGTTGAAAAACAGATTAAGCAGTCACATGATGAGCAGTGGCATTATGAGCATAATGTTAAGTGCTTGTTAATCCTGCACTGTGTCATGCAAAATGAAATTTTCTGCAGGTACCAGGAGGGCTTGGTTATGGGCTTGGTGCTAAGGCACTGGATTGAATTTGCTTCAGGGTAGTAGCAGAATTATAATTTCTTACGGATGCTAGGCCTCTCTGGAGTCAAGAAGCCAGTGCCAAGAGTCATTTCAATCCCTAGTGGGCATGTATCCCCAGTCCAACCATCATCATTTGCACTGAGTAGCACCCTTGCTGGTGGCATTTGCAGAGGTGCCAACCACTACATGGATTATTGTAGGGACTGCCTGTCTCTTTAATCTGCCAGTTGAGATCTACTGGGCCAGTTATCTGGAAGGTCCCTATGCTCGTCTTTCTGGAGGCAAGGTGTTTTCGATAGAAGACTCTTAGCTCTAGAATTCTTCCCTTCCTTGGTGTGATAGACCTTCAGTCTGTGCTATTAGGCCCTATCCATTTACTTGGGCTTTTTCTGAGGAGGTGAGTTAATTAGAAGAGGATTTAGTTGGTGGTTGTTTGTGGGTTGGGGACTTCTGTAATGTGTCAAGCATCATCACTGCTACGGCATCAAGTAGTTTATGAGTTAGGCGCACTGCATGCATTGGAAAATAAACAGATAAAGACAGAACTACCCTCCAGCCCTAGAATGAGGTTTCCCCAATCTCCATTCTAGCACACAGATGGGGAAGACTGCACTGCCATTGCAAGAACTGTTCTGTGGCCAAACGGACAACTCCCTGGCTGTCAATCTAACCCCTTTCATAAACACTTACTGTACTTTCCATTTTTGTGTTAACCCAGAACTTGCTCCTTTGTGCCCTGCCCCTGGGGGTGGTGCCAGCATGTTCAGATTTGAGGATTGGAATGCATCCTTCTTGTAGCTAGTTCCTTACTTTGCAATTCGCCGTGGAAACTTTTAAAAAGTCTGTCTGTCTGTGTGGTGGGAGAAGGGTAGGAGAGAGACATCTTTTGCAATTCCGTTCCAGTTACTTGTTGTTTAGTTCCCTTGTCATTTTCCCTTCCCAGGGGTCACATGGTGATGGGAGACTCTTTCAACACTTCTCTCTTCAAGCAGACGTTCCAGCGGGTGTTTAGCAAAGACTTCAATGGAGAATTCCGAATGGCGTTTGGTGCTACGTTAGAAGTGAAGGTGAGAGATAGGGCGCATTAAACAGAACAAACAGATAAATCAGTAAAGAGCACTCCGATGTAACAGATTGTTAAATAGTTGGTTCTGTCTAGGATGTAAACAATGAAATACTTAAGCTTACTTTGCAACATGCAACATTTTAGTGAGTTATTGTAAATTTCCAGTGGCTCTTAGTGATGGAAGCAGCAGCCAGAGAGAGTGTATGTTTTGAAACCAAGCCTGTTTGGAGGGAATTCTAAGATCCTGACACTTAGTATCTAACCTAACTCCTTAGCCTTCCAAGCTGTTCCATGCAGGCAGATCCCTGCACTTGGTGCTGAGCCCCACTGACTTGAAGCATCCATGTCCCTTGGGCTGCTGGAAGGGAGGAGCTTTCTCTCTGGTCCCATGTTTGAGCCTGTTGAATAGTGAGTGGCTTGGGCTCTGCTGCTCTCCTCTTCCCCTGCCTCCATTTTTGGTGTTGTCCTCCCCACGCTGAATAGCTCCAGTGCTTGCCCAGGCTATTGCAGCCAGGCAGCAGAAGAAAGAAATTGACCATTTTTTGTCACTTTCACAGACAATGGATTTTTTGGGGTGTTTTTCCTTAGGGAAAGCTTAATCTTTGCAGAGATGAATGGCTTGGCCCTACTTGCCCTAACTTGTCAAGGACAATTTCCTACTCCCACAGGCAATTGTGGGCTTGTGGTTTTTGTCTGAAATCTGATTATGTAGATCAGAGGTTCTCAAACTCTAATCGTGGTGCGGCGTTCAGAGATACAGTCACGTGGGCTACATTTCCTCCCCTTCATGATTGCACAGCATCCCTGTGGCAACTGCAACAATAGCTGCCGTGGAAAATTAGTGGATGTGGTTTAACTGTCTTTTAATGTAACTTAGCAGCTGGAAAGGAGGAGGAGAAGGCAGCCCCGTGTGACCCGCCAGGTTTCTGCAGAGCAGTTTGGGAACCTCTGATCATCAATGTCTTTTCTGATTAAAGCTGAGCGGCTGTGTACTTTGTGTGACTGATTTGATTTTCAGACTTTTCTGACCCTATTTTAGACTTCTAGGGAGCTGAAAATCTCAGGGGCTATCGGACCATGCGTATCACTAAACGCTAAAGGACCATGCGTCTCTGAAAACGTAAGTTACCAACATGGAAAATCTTTCATAAAGAAGTAAATAAACAGTGCAAAGCCTTTTGGCTAGCCCTGTGATCTGACAGCAATGCTGGGTTCTGTCAAGGAGGAGAGACTGGTTTGGGAGTGTCTTTAGGGTTCATCTCCCCAGGCTAGAGGTAAATTGGGTGCATTGTGGAGGTGACGTGCTCGGTCTTTGAGTGAGGGGTGGGGTCTCCTGCAGGGCTGCTCTTAATGTGTTCCACGGATGGCTGACCAGTGGAAAAAGATGACTGGTGTCCTTGGAGAAGACAGCTGAATCTGGCTTCAGCTGTTACACAGTAAAGCTTTCATTTAATTATTTGTTTTCAAGTTCCCTTTTGGACTTTAACGTGTATCTAGGTGTGAGATGCAGTAGAAGGCACGTGCTGAGTCTTACCTTTGGTCAGAATTTAAAGTGATCTTAACTTATCCTGCACTAGAGAAAAGATCACCACTTTCTTTTTTTTCCTTTGAACCCTCTCCAGGAACTTGGTATTGGAAGTACATGTCAGTGGAAAATCTGTAGCCTGGATCCCAGCTCAACTCTTGCCATATATTTTGAAGTGGTGAATCAGGTCAGTCCAGTTTTTTTCCTCATTCATGTAGAGTTACAGAATACTGTTGTCTATAGTAGCCATCACCTCCCTAGCAGATCCCCGAAGAGTAATTACAATGGTCCCTTTGTAACGTATGAGATATCAATTAACAAGTGTCATATCTAGAAAAAACAGTCTCACACAGACTGCATTCATGCTCCTACTTGCTCTGCTGATGAAAAGCACGATAAGAGCTAAGTGATAAATGTTTTTACCTTGCACAATGACGCTGTTGTTTCTCTTTTCTCTTCCCTACCTGTTATACTTATTCCATGTGCTATTTTTCCACTGTTGTAGGGATGAGAAACTGCTCCCATCCTTTATTGCCCAACTGATGTAGAGCCTGTTAGCAAAGTATCTAATTAACTTGCCACCCCCATTTTTACTCTGGGGTTGCTTAATACTCCTTATATTTTCCAGCAGCCCTGAAAAGTGACCTTCTTGAGCAGCGGGACTGAAGCTTGCAATTATACTCAGGCCTGACGTATAATGCATTGCAGTTCTTTTGCTGTTCTGTAACTCTACCCTATAAACTCTTCATGAGAGTAACACTTTATTCCTCTGTTTTGCAGCACAATGCACCAATACCTCAGGGTGGCAGAGGCGCCGTGCAGTTTGTCACTCAGTATCAGCACTCCAGTACACAGAGACGCATTCGAGTAACCACCATTGCCAGAAAGTGAGCTCCATAGGCCAATCCCTACTGTATTGTTCTTTGATGGCAGAAGCGTTAGTATAATCTGTATTTCTGAATTTTTCCAGCGGTCTGGGTGGATTGGACGCGGGGTGTTTTGCCTGTACAGCGTGATCCAGTTTTTGTACTTGGTAAAGATGAATGTATGTAGCACTAACTTTGCTATTATCAGTTGGGCAGATGCGCAGAGTCAGCTCCAACATATAGAAGCGGCGTTTGACCAGGAAGCAGCTGCAGTGCTAATGGCTCGTCTGGGAGTCTACAGAGCTGAGTCGGAGGAGGGACCTGATGTACTGCGATGGCTAGACAGGCAGCTAATCAGATTGGTAAGTGTGATGGGCGAATCTTGTTGGGTTAAATCTGAAACTGTGTAAACTACTAGGCTCTGTCTACACTTAAAACGCTACAGCTGCGCTGCTGTAGCTCTTCAATGTAGACACTCACTGCAGCGACGGGAGGGGAGGCTATTGCTGTAGTTCTCCACCGCCCTGAGATGTAGTACTTAGATCAACAGAAGAATTCTTCCATCAGCTTAGTGCTGTGTACACTGGGGGATAGCCAGAGCTACAACTCTCAGGGATATAGATTTTTTTCACACCCCTGAGAGACATAGCTGTGCCAATGTAAGTTTCCAGTGTAGACCAGCCCATAAACATCAGCTAGTCCACTACTGATCATTTCAGCAGAATCCTCCAGCTGACGTGATTATATTACAACGCCAGACTGCCTCCAACTTTTCTAGAGGCGCCAAAAGTCCCAGCTGCCGAAATTTCCAGCTATGCCCCAACGGCTTTTAGGGCTGGTCTGTGCTAACAAATTAAATTGACCCAGCTACATCGCTCATGGGTATGAAAAACCTACACCTGGAGTGATGGAGTTAAGCCGACCTAAGTCCCCGGCATAGGTGGTGTTAGGTTGACGGAAGAATTATTCTTTCGATCTAGCTACCGCCTCCTGGGGAGGTAGATTAACTACAGCGATGGGAGAACCCCTCCTGTCACTCTGGTAAGTGTCCATCCTGAAGTGCTACAGCAGTCCAGCAGCAGTGCTGAAGCCGTGCTGCTGTGGCATTTTAAGTGTAGACATAGCTTACAATGCTGCTATGTTGTGTTTGTACAAAAGCCTGTGGCATGTCCAGTTCTGAAAATGTGGGGTCAGTGTAAAATAAAAGTGAATTGAATACTAAACAAATGCGAGGGGCTGGCTACTGCTCTTATTTGCAGTGTTCGTTTGCATATTTCAGTCATTAAAACCATCGATTTTCAATGACGCTGCTGCAGAATATCCAGTCTGCTGTCGCAGAGCCAAGGAACGTTGGGCCAACCAGTGTTTCGTAGCATACAAAACACCTTGGCCATAATGAAGCCTAAGTGATGTGGTATACAAAGCATTAAATGAGAGCCAGCTATCAGATCATAACTGATCCAATAAAAAACATTAATTTCTTGGAAGCAATTTTTTCCCCTTTAGTTATTTTTAATCTGACCTTTGTACTAAGCTTGTGATATGTATTTATATGCTAAAATATGATAAGTGAAGTTGGAGTCCAATCATTATTCCAGAAACAGCCCTGCACATTAGTGACTTAATTAATAATGTGAAAAGAACATAAGTACGGCCATACTAGGTCAGATCAAAGTCCATCTAGCTCAGTATCCTGTCTTCCAACAGTGGCCAATGCCAGGTGCTTCTGAGGGAATGAACAGAGCAGGTTAATTATCAAGTGATCCATCCTGTGTCATCCAGTCCCAGCTACTAGCAGTGAGATGTTGAGACACCACATTGTGTAATGTTTCTCTGTATTATCCGTTGGTAATACGCATTCCTTCCAACAGTGTCAGAAGTTTGGACAATATAACAAGGATGATCCGAATTCCTTCAGACTGTCAGATTCATTTTCTCTGTATCCCCAGGTAAGGACTCCACTTCGCATAGACATGGAGATGTGGAAAAAGGCAGTTACAGGCAGAAATGTCAATAAAACACACAATTATGATTGTCTGATGATTTTTAAATTTGTTGTGATGCAAGTCAACACCCTGGCATGTAGTTAAATGCTGTAAACGATTGGTAGATGAAGCTTCCAAAGAGTTAATTAGAGGAAAGACTTTGGCAGTAACTTATTGTACATTCAAACTGGTCTTGTGAATAGGGAGGTTAAAAAAAAAAAATCCATTGATTTTTCTTTTCTCATTCATCTTTCTATCTAAATGTAGTTTATGTTCCACTTGCGACGATCTCCATTTCTTCAAGTGTTTAATAACAGCCCGGATGAATCTTCCTATTACCGTCATCACTTTGCCAGACAAGATCTGACCCAGTCCCTCATCATGATCCAGCCCATCCTTTATTCCTATTCTTTCTCTGGACCACCTGAGGTAAGTCACTGACTTGCTATGTTGAGCGGAGAGCTTTGGAACAATCCTTAATGGTGTCTAGTCAGTCATCAAAATGGTACTGTTTTATACAAATGGTCCAGCTTGTAGTATGGTCTGCCTTTAATTAAGATAATTATTCAGAAAAATATTTGTATTTCAAAGACAAGGATATTCTTTTAAAATTCTAAAGTTGTGAACATACAGTAAACATAATATTCTTTCGATGAGAGATTCTTGTCCAAGATCATTTCAAATCAAACTCATGTAGTTGAAAAATAGCTTTTCTACACATTATATTTCCTGCAGAAACCTTGATGATTCGTTCCGCGATACTTGTGTCATTGGCTACACTCTGAAATTTGCTTATTCAGACTGATTGGCACTCAATTGATTCTGTTGTGTACTGCTGTAGAACAGTGATCTATTGCACTGAACTTGAAGTTTAATACAGTTCTGAGGGCATCATGGTGACTGACTTCTCATTTTATCTTTCCCAGCCTGTGCTTTTGGACAGCAGCAGCATTCTTGCTGACAGAATTCTGCTGATGGATACTTTCTTCCAGATTGTAATCTACCTTGGTGAGGTACAGTGCAAATCATGTGTCTTTCTCTTGTTACCCTGCACCATTACTGTGTGTGTAAAACGAGCCGTTTGAAAAGCTTGGGCTAGTGTAATGACACCAGTGTTAATTCCCCTGCAATATTGCCTCTAAAGGCATGTCAGTTTGCAATGGCTCAGTTATCTGCTTCTTGTTTTTCGAAGAGATTTGGTCTCCGCGAGAGATATGCACACAGATCTAATTAATGTGAATGTGAGTTGTATGTACACCTGAGTCAAGCAGGAGGAATCATCACTTTCCTGTAATGTTGCAGTTTGAGCCAATCTGCTGTTTTGGTGAAATCTGTTGCGGGAAGGGGTAAATTTGTATGTGAGTGGAGCAGTTGTCAGGTCTCTGTAGCCTTATAAACACTACAAGAAAATGACTACTGCCATGGTATTTAAGTCTTAGTTAAACGAAGAAATAGCAATTTTTAACAATGCTGTGTATATCCCTCATAAATGTATATTTTGATGAACTTTAAACTATTGGTTATTTTCAACAAATTGCTCTTGCAGCTCTACAGAAATAAATGTAGATATTTGGCTGAGTTTCTCATCTTGTTAGCATGTCCTTTATTTGAATTCAGGATTAGACAAATACAAAGTAATTGACTAAATAATAAAAATGTGTTTCCTGTAACATTCTAGTGTTTTAAAGCAGAGACACAAAAGTTACAAAGTGAGGAGTAACGTGGAGACTTCTCTCCTACTTTCTCTCTTTTCCTCCAATAGACGATTGCACAGTGGCGGAAAGCTGGCTACCAAGACATGCCTGAATATGAAAACTTCAAGCATTTACTGCAAGCCCCATTGGATGATGCCCAGGAAATATTGCAGACTAGATTCCCAATGCCGCGTTATATTAACACTGAACATGGAGGCAGTCAGGTACGGCAAAGCCTTATCCAGGAGCACGTGTCTATTAGTTTTGATTGAAGCAAGTTCATAGGTTTAGTAATAAGCTGATTCTGTAGACTAAATAACTTTGCAGTAATTCAACCCTCAAAGTGTACAGCCTATATATCTTTCCTTGTGAGCCCTTACCACTAATAGTTTGTTTTAAAAGTGTAGTTTAGAAATTGTTCATGGGACAGGCCTTTGAAATAAAAGGGTGCAAAAAAGAAAATGGTCAGATGACATACTGCATGGAGAATAAATGATAGTTACGTATCAAAACGTATCTAGCTTAGGTAATACATTCAGTGCAACTTTGTTTGAGTCACACTGGATTAGAAGCCTAGTCCTGGCATTCTCTCTTCCAAAGCCTATGGCAGCATTCATAACTAACAACAAGTGGGAACACTTGTGCCAACAAAAATAGGTATAGTCCATATGCCTCTGGTAATAAGCTATTTAGCTTTATCTTCCTCTTATTCCCTTCTCTGCTTATCACACCCTCTATAAAAGCAGCATAACTGACACATCAGTTAGCAGCAGTAACTGATGTCCAAAAATATTGGTCAAATGTTAGCTTATTACAGTGATCAAGAGATGAAAACCATTGCATCATGTGGTTACCATAGTGATATCCATAATAGCTATTGCATTGGAACTTTAGTGGGACATCAGTTCAAGTTAAATGAGGAAAAAAATATTCTCTAGACAAGGGCCTGAAAGTAAAGGCTAGCCAGACTGCTGTGGTGACCTGAGGTGTGGTGATAAGTCCTGAAGGAGTTGATGTTCTTTATTATTTTTGTAATATTTTGTTTGTTTTTTACAGGCCCGCTTCCTCTTGTCTAAAGTGAACCCCTCTCAGACTCACAATAACCTCTATGCGTGGGGACAGGTGAGTTATGGAGGAGTTACTGCTGTTGGAGGAAGGACAGAAGCATGCATATATAAGATACACATTTTTTAATTTATATTTTCCTTCCCCATTCTATTTGCTTTCTAATCACATAGCATTAGGCTATGAACAATGGCTTGCTTAGTTCCTGTGGGTTGCTTTAGACCTCTCATGCTTCTCCCCTGGCTAGCAACTTTCACAGACATTGATGCCTTGATGATTTGAAATTCTGTCATGTTTTGTGAGGGGAGAAAACATCTCCCTGTAACAATGGATCTAAGAATGGAACTTCTGGGTGTTGGCTCTGATAGTCACAGTATTTAAAAACTCAGAAATGTACAACTCAATTCTGAGGAGCCAGATTTTCTTTATAACCTAGACATACATCGTGTGTTCATTACAGTAAATATCAACTGATTAGAATATACTAGCTAAACTAGATGAACAGGGAACAATTAGATGAACAAAAATAACTTGCACGTTCAGGATAACATTTTCAAACCTGGATGTCTAATGTTAAGCTCCTAATTTTTTTTTAAATTTAAGATCCTAAATAAAGGTAACATGATAATTAGTGGGAACAGTAATCTGCTTGTTGGGTCCTGAGCACCTACAGCTCTTGCTGAATGCAGTGGGAGCTGCCAGAGCTCAGCAACTCTGAAAACCAAGCTACTTTGATTTAGGCTGCACTTCCAAAGTTTCAGGCAGTCAGGTTTGAAAATGTTGGCCACAATATCATCTTGATCTACCCTTCACTAACTGGTCTGATACCATTAGATCACAGCTGGTTTACATTAGTACTCTGGTACTATAGAGTAAAAATATTAATAATAAATGAATCAACTCACCAGGTATAAGTGTACTGCAACTGAATATACAATGTGCTTGGTTTTGTGTCTATTCATTCTTCCTCTACCTTTATGTTGTCTATGTAAACTCTCCGGGGCAGGGATACACAGGTTGCTTCTTGAATAATAAATATTTCACTATGTATTCTTTTGGGAATCCACAGTATGGAATGTTGTTGCTTTTGTTACCAAGCAGCTTCTTCCCAATATATCCTTATGCAATTGATTTAGCAGGCAATTAGGGTAGAGCACTGAAGCCTGATATCCTTTCAGAACAGTCCTAGTGGTAACCATGTTTGCTTTGTTCTTACAGTTATTTACTAATTTATTTTATATTATTGTAGGAATCAGGATCTCCCATCCTAACGGATGATGTTAGTCTCCAGGTGTTCATGGATCATCTGAAAAAGTTGGCAGTGTCAAGTGCATCATAACTTTGACTTAACAAGGAAGTGACCAAAAAAAAAAAGCAAAGAATTACTGGGATCATGGTGACAATTAGTGTGGAAAAACGTACTACATTCCTTTCCCTCTTTGAGATCAAGGCTTTTAAATATTACACAAAATGAATATTCAAGGAGAGTTTTGTACTTAGTTCTTTTAGTTTTTAATTTATTTGTATTCCTTTTTTATGTGATCTCTCTGATCTTTATTTTTTTCATACATTGCAGCCCAAGGATGTTTTAGCTGATATAGATATTAATACATTTTTAGATTAATTTTAATGGCCTGTGTGTAAAATTAATTAAAAAACAGTAACTTGCCTTTTAGCAGCTTCATCAGGGGGACTATACTGATGAAAAATAAAAGTGGAGGAGGAGAGCATTAATATTTAGTGCTGAACTGTGTGTGTGTGTGTGTGTGTGTGTGTGTGTGCGCGCGCGCGCGCTGAGAGGTTGACTTTATCACACAATAAAGTACACTATGAACTTTTTCTTTGTTCTTGAAATCTTAGAATGCTTCATCTTGTTACTTCATTATGTTATGGCTCAGACCTGCTCCTGTATATAGGGTTATGTTGATGAAAAACATAAGGACTCGATCTAAATTACCTTTATTAATTTCCAGCTCTGTTGACTTGCATTGACTTGTAATTACAGGAATTTTAATATTGGCTTTGTTGAATGTAACACTTATTTTATATAGACCAAAAATAACATTTCTTGCCCATAATTGTCACAGAATTTGAGGGTTTTTTTCCAGACTTGTTAATACAACAAGATTTTCTGCATTTCATTTACCCTCTTCAAAACCACTGATATGAGCCAAGAATGAAGAATGTGTCTATAGCTAGATTTCACATCACAAGTGTGTCGCTAATGGTAAGATGCTTTATATAGCTCTGTGTGTAAAATCTAATTTTAACACATGCCACACCTTTGAAATGCAGTCTGCAGACCCCTACAACCCCACACCCCCTTCCCTCCCAGAGCTGAGCCACAGGGCCCTCCTGGCCCAGATACCCACACTCTGTCCCCCCTGAACCTAGCTGTGCCCCTGGTTTTGCTGAGATACCCACATCCTTTTCGCCCCAGAACCCAGGGATTCAGAGGGTTTCTGAGCTGGGGCAGGGGGTTGGGGTGCAGGGTTTGGGGGCAGGAGGGGGCTCTGAGCTGGGGCAAGGGCTTGGGGTGCAGGGTCTGGGAAGGAGTTTGGGGCATGAGGGGGCTCTGAGCTGGGTACAGGAGGGAGGTGCAGGGTCTGGGAGGGAGTTTGGGGGCAGGAGGGGGCTCTGAGCTGGGGCAGGGGGTTGGGGTGCAGGGTCTTGGGGGCAGAAGGGGGGGCTCCGAGCTGGGGCAAGGGGGTGGCAGCAGGGTCTCTGAAGGAGTTTGGGGGAAGGAGGGGGCTCTGACCTGGGGCAGGGGCGTGGGGGGCAGGGTCTGGGAGGGAATTTGGGGGCAGGAGGGGGCTCTGAGCCAGGGCAGGGGAGTGGGGGGCAGGGTTTGGGAGGGAGTTTGGGGGCAGGAGGGGGCTCTGAGCCGGGGCAGGGGCGTTGGGGGCAGGGTCTGGGAGGGGGCTCTGAGCGGGGGCAGGGCGGTGCGAGGCGCAGGCTCCGGCCGGGCGGCGCAGCGGGGCTCAGGCTGCCTGCCGTGGCCCCACGCTGCGGGCCTGTCCCTGCGGGGAGGGGGCAGCAGGTCTCCCTGCGCCCCCCTCGCTGGAACCGGCCTATGGGAGCGGCGCGTGGAGCCACCTGCCCCCCGCCCCGGGGGGTTAGTTTTGCGGGGCCCCCCTTGAGCCGGGGCCCTGGGCGGCGGCCCCCCAAGCCCCGGCCCCCACCGCGCACGGGAGCGGGGTCTCTGGGGAGGACCGGCCGCGGGGCGGGGCTACTGCCGCCCCGCCCCAGCCGCCAGGGCAGTGCGCCTGCGCGAGTCCGCGTTTGCTTCCGGAAAGACCCAGCCTCTCCGTCACGCACTCTCGCAGCCTTGGCGTGAGGCCGTGCCCAGCGCGGGGCTGCATCCGATGGGGTCGCTGCACGCAGCCAATAGGAGCGGGCGTTGCTGGCCGGCGGCGCGGCGCGCAGCCAATAGGAGCGGGCGTTGCTGGCCGGCGGCGCGGCGCGCAGCCAATAGGAGCGGGCGTTGCTGGCTGGTGGCTGGACGATGTTCGCGCAGCGGGTGTTGCGCTGGAAGGCGCGCTTTGCCGCCCTGTACGCCGTGGGCACCTGGAGCGTCCTGGGCTGCGTCTCCTACTACTACTGGCGCGACCGCGCGGAGCAGCTGCCGCCCGGTACGGGCAGGGCCCGCCTGAGGCCTCGCACAGCCGGGCCCCGCCCCCGCCGCGCCTGCCTGGGCCGGAGGTGTCTCTGGGTGTGCGGGGCTAGGCCCGCCCCCTGGGTGTGCGGGGGTTGATCCTGGGGGGCCTTGGACGCAGCGTGGCGCCCTTCCCCTGGCCCGTCCCTGCCGCCTCCTGGGCAAGGGCTTCTCCTGCCCTGGCATTGCCCCGCGCTGTGCGTGGGGCTCGGTGCCGGGCGACTGACCCGGCGAGCGCGAAGGCCTCAGGGCGCTCCCTGTCACGGGTGCCTGGCTTGTGTGTCCCCAATTGAACGTCGGAGAGATCAGGGGAGGCTGGAAGTGCTGGCGTTCAGAAAGGTGCCGAGCCCATGCTCACATGGGTGGTGGGCCTCCAGTTTTGCACCCACACTTAATTGTGCTTGTGTGTAACGGTGCCTGCAACATGAGAGGGGTCCAGTGAAGGCTCAGTAAATATTTAGGCCCCAGTTCAGTTGGTGAGTTGCCCTTGACTTGTAACTTGAAGGTGATCTACAAAGGGCATAAGATGGAGGGAAGCTTGCACCCATATTTGCTGCTGGATGATATGTAAAGAAGTCTTGGCAGTTTTGTTTCAAAAACGTTTCCTGTTTGCTACAAAAGCTGACTAAAAATATAGTTCCTACAGTATCTGGATACAACTGTGTTGGCAGCCATAAGCAGGGAAACAAAAGAGTGCTGAAGAATGACCCCCCCCCCCCATTTTTTTTAATTAGGTGAAGAGAAAACACCTCCAAGGGAGACACCAGCAGATGTCTTTTTCACATCAACAATAACATATAAACAGAATGCTGTACATCCTACAGGTGGACTGCATGATTATGTGAAATCCATCTTTGAAACCAGTGATGGCCCTGGTCCAGAAGAGTAACATCCTGGAAATTAGGAATTTGATACGTATACAAGAGAAATGACTTTCATCATGATGGCTTGCTTGGACATGAAAAGTCTTTAGTTGTAGTGCAGGTTTCATTCTATTTCAATTCAAAAAACCACCACCCCCCACCCCCACGCAAACACACACACTCTCTCTCTCTCTCTCTCCTCCTCCCTCTCCCTCCCCCCCCCCCCGAAAAAAAACCAAACAAACCGCAGAATCATTTGCAAAGCCTAGTAAACCTTTTCAACTCTGTTAAAGGCAGTGTTTTCCCAGAAACTCTTAGAGAGCTGAAATATTTAAGTTACAAATTATTAAACTTCCTGTAATTAAATCTGTGTAGTTTGAAGTTTATTTTAATGATATTGCACACCATGTAGTGTCTACTAAATTAACATAATTGCCTCCACTAGAGCTTTAGCTTTGATCAGGTAATAAGAAATTGCACAGAGTCAGTTTAGGGATTGTGAATGTGAGCCAGTCTTGGACACCAACTGCTCTTCCAGTAAAGTGAATTATATTTTACTTTGTTGGATTTTGAGAGAGTCCTCATGTTATTTACTTCCATTCCCAAAAACAAAATTAAGTGACTCAAGTGTACACCACTCACTAGGAGTAACTCATCTGTTTCATCTCTTTTCCTAAAGGAGTGAAGTTAAAGGTGTAAATAGTGCCCAGTATTAACTGCACTCTCACCAACAGCTGTGTCCATTTTCATGACTCAACTGTTCTACGAGGTCACTTTCTTGAAGCAATTTTTATGTGTAAAGTTGCATTAGCAACAACTTAAAAGTGTGGGTCCCATCTGAAGAGCACCTTGGTGAAAATGGCACTACTTTACTCCACAGTTCAGAGTCATCTCTGTGTGTATACAGAGTTACTGTACTGGTAAATGTATTTTTATTTATCTTAGCATTGCAGAGACAACAGATATGGGAGTCTGAGTTGGTCTGTTTTCTGGCTGGAACTTCAGCAAGAGAATTGTTAAGAAGCACTACTATAAAAATCAAAGTTATGCCTGAACATTTATTTATTACTGATATGTAACACTTGCCTGGCACTCGCCATATTCAAAGTACTGTGCAAACATTGACTAGCCTTCTTGTATTACAAGAGATCGCTAACTGAAAAGAGTAGAGAAATACCTCTGTTTTCAGTTTGCTCATCTAGTGCTTTGACAGTTTTCCTTATGTTGCTCTTTCATACAGCAGTGGAGGAGAGATGCACACTAACTGCAAACATGGGGCAGGTGTACCTGAAGTTACTTAGGTTAGACTTAAAGTTGATCATGTCTTTTTACAAAGTACCATTTACAGAATCTTTACCAATGAGGTGTTTGCCATAATTATACACCTTCACTACCACTATATTACATCTCATCTGGGTTAGGGTTAGGGAAGATCAGTAAACTGGAAACAACATAGTTTGATTTTCAGAGCTCAGCAGGATTTTATAGTAGTAGCAGCTATGGAAGCAATTTTTTTTTAAATTTATTAACTGAACACACATGATGTGGAAATCATGGAGCAGTAAATAGGAAATGCCATCTTTAGAATAACTTCAGATTGGGAACACAGTAAAATCTTTAATCTCTTAAATCTTTATTGTTTTGCAGTACTTAAAAAATCTTAAAATTGTAATGGGTGGAGGGGAGAAAACATCATCTGGATTAATCACAAAACTAGAAAATTTTAAAAGGCAGGTGCTTAAGAGACGTTTGGTGCTTTCTCTGCTGGATTTATAGTATTAAGTAACTAATCAGTATTCCCAAATCCATGTTGACAGTAGTGATGCTAATCCACAAGTAATGCATTTTTATTACAGTTAGGCATTGTTTAAAGTGAAGTAGATTTAAAAAAACTACAAGAAAAGCCATGAATTGAGCAGTATTTGAAAAACAAGACACAAAAATCAACTTTGTTTAGGAAAAGAAATTCCTGCTTGAGGTATTTCCAAGGACTTTAAAACAAAAAACACCTAAGTGTGTACTACCTTCAGGATAGTCAAACTCCATAATACAGAAGCTTTATATGTGACCATCGACAGCTGCTAGTATGTAGTGTAGGTAAGGGATAAGTCCATCAGTGGAGATACTTGCATTTACTTTGAAAGGAGTGTCTGCTTCTCTGTGAAATGGTGAATGAACAGCCAAAGAAAGCTTTTAGTGAGGGGGTGGAGGTGTAGTTTACTGAGTTAAAGAATCTTATTTTGCAACCAAAGGCAGATTTCCATAAACACATTTTAAATTGAAGTCTGTATTTTAAAAAGCATGTAGGCCTAGTCAGGGAGTAATTGTGGAGGGGAAATGGGTCTTTCTATTTAGCCTGCTAATCAAATGGATCTTCTTTCTTTAAATTATAAATCAGGTCAAGTCTCTCTTCACTTTTTTTTTTTCTTTAAAATGAACACAATCAACTTGACATCTAGTCATTTAAAAAAGAATTACAGATAGTTTCAGGTACGCCACCTGACCCTGAGTTCTGCTGCCAGTTTTTGCAGGCTGATATATTTTTTTCCTATTTGTACGTGGTTTCTCTTTCTTCGTTAGCTGCCTGAAAAACCATGTGAACACAAGGGAAACTGAACGTAAGGACAGTCATACTGGGTCAGACCAAAGGTCCATCTAGCCCAGTATCCTGTCTTCCAACAGTGGCCAATGCCAGGTTCCCCAGAGGAAATGAACAGAACAGGTAATCATCCAGTGATCCATCTCCTGTTTCCCATTCCCAGTAGACAAAGTGCTAGCAAAAGCACAAGACATTTTTCAGATAGAAGTGTGATGGCAAAGCTTTACCACAGCCTTCCCTCCAATTTTCTACCTCAGTTGTCATTGTCGTCTTACCGGATGTGGAGCTTGCCAGACCAATTTGCAGCAGGCTCAGTGAAGGTTAGATGTGACTTTCCCTTGAAGAAATTATTCCCCATCTTTTGATCACACACACTTCATTAGTTCCATGCTATTTCCCAGGCCCTGCCCCTACCTACTCGAATCCACCACCAAGAATTAATTAGTTAATATTTCTAGCACCTCATACTTCCTCTCTTTTCAACACTTGGGACTCTTCAGAGTGACTCCCTTGCCTGTCAGTTGTTCCTTGCTTTAGTGGTGATACCAGCACCAATGTTATGCAGTCTTTGGTTGGGTAGAAGATGGGTCCTTCTGGTGGTGGACTAGGTGGTCAGCTGGAGAATGAGTTTTCTTGATTTTTGAGGTGGGGAGGTCTCTCCTGGAAGATGGGAGAGCAGGTTTCCTCCCGGGTGGTGGGAATGGCGTTAGTATGGAACTGGGCAGGTACAGCAGGGAGGAAGCCAGGAGGCAGTAGTGAGAGGATTCCTACTTACTGTAGCAGCATCTTGATTCTGTCTCCATATGGTGCTATTAAGAGTGGGGTGAGGTGTGGGGCTTACAAGAACTATCTCGTGTCTCCCCAATACACACCTAGTGGCACTGGTGAGGAACGCAAGAAGGGACTTCCTTGGGCAGTAGTGACTGCTTTCTAGAGAGGGTTGACCACTAACAAGCAGAGCTGGCCTTGGCCGTTTGGGTAGATTGTGAATAATTTTTTTATTGCTTTTCCTTTCCCAAATTTACCCAGATTCTGTGATTATCCCACTACTTTACACACGGCAGGTCTGCTGATCTGGGGTGGGTAGTAAAATTATTCTTTAGGATACTCTCCAATCATGACTAATTGGGTGGGTGGGTACTTTAGGTCCTTTAAACCTTACTTCTTTCCCTTAACATAGTGGGTTCATGTTTTCAAGGCTGACTTCTCATGGGAAAAATCATGTCTCTTTCTGTTTTGTTTAACAAAGCTGAGATTCAGCTTTACAGGGCCCAAGGATTGCTCAGTTATCGGTGGGCTTGAACTACGATGGCTTATGATAGGGTAGGCGCATTCTTTTTTGGCTAACGTTTTGTATTCCAGAATCTGGCCAAAGTCAGAGAAGACCACCCCAGTTTCTCAGAGGGCAGGTCCACTGTGGGGCTAGGTGGCACGCTTAGTATCACCCTTAAAAGTTCACTGCTGTGCTGAACTTGAAAAGGCTCACCACCTCAATGCCTTCTGCTCTGTCTTTAAAACCACCCTTAGCATATACTGTCACGTGGGTAAGCTAAAGGCCACAGGGAAGTGGCGACAAAATGACTCTTGGGAATTTTGTGCTGAAAGTGGCCATTTCTGTGGCAACAGAATAGCGGCTTGCACGGAGCGCTGTTTAACGTGGTCACTTGAGTGGTGGTAACATAAATGTGGAGGAAAACCAATCACAAAGCTAAAACCAGGACTTCTCGCCTGCATAGATTTCCCTGACATTAAAAACAGCCAGGATGTGTAGCAGCCTTTCTGCTGACTGTCAGAGCATCAGCGCCTGCTTGCTTGGGTCCAAGACCGGCTTGGTAGCCCTGAAGAAGATCCTCTGCCCACCCTTGTACCTGAGCAAACATCCTGATTTCATTTTCAAGGAAGACAGTAGTATTTCCCACTCCCATAGGGAGTGTCCCCCATTCTCTCTAGGGGGACTGCCCCCCATTTCCCACTCCTTTGGGGAGAGTCTCCCATTCTCTCTATGGGGTCTGCTCTGATTCCTCCCCTATCTGGCCTGTCCCCTTCTCTCCCTCTGTCTATGGGGGCTGCTGCACCCCACCCGGGACTGTCCCTGCCCTATGGGAATGCCCCCCGTTCTCTCCAGAGGGGCGGTCCCGTTCCCCTCCCTGCACCGGGGCAGAGCTCCGCCCGACCCCCTGCGGGCGCCCCCAGTGGCGGCTCCCGGCCGGGAGGCTGCAGTGCCCGCCGGGGCCAGGAGGGGGCGGCCGCGGTCGCTGCTTCCCGGATCCCGGCGCTGTCCGCGCCGCCGCCGCCGCCGATCCCCGGCCGGGCCTGGCTCCGCCACCGCGGCACCATGAAGGCGATAATCCAGCGGGTCACCCAGGCCAGCGTGACAGGTCAGTGCCGGGCCCGGCCTCCGGCCACGGGCATCACCCCTCTGCCCCCGGCCCTCGGGGACCTCCCCCGGACCCCCCCCGTGCTCCCCCTGCACCCCGGACCCCCCCTTCCTCCCCCCCCGGATCCCCCTCGCCCTGCACCCCGGACCCCCCCGTCCTTTCTCCCCCCCGGACCCCTCCCTCCCCCGTCCTTCCTCCCCCCCCCGGACCCCCCTCCCCTGTCCTTCCCTTGCACCCCCTCCCCCTCTGTCCTTCCTCCCCCCCGGACGCTCTCTCCCGTCCTTCCCTTGCACCCCTTCCCCCCGTCCTCCCCCCGCCCCCCTGTCCTTCCTCCCCCCCGGACCCTTCTCCCCCGTCCTTCCCCTTGTACCCCATCATTCCCCTGCACCCCCCTCCCCTTGCACCCCCTGCCATTCCTCCTCCTTCCCCTTGCACCCCATCATTCCCCTGCACCCCCAGCCCTTCCCCCTCCCCTTGCACCCCCTATCCTCCCCTCTCCCCTTGCACCCCCGATACCTGCATCCCTGGCCTTCTTTCTCCCCCTGCATGTCCTGTCCTTATCTCTCCCCTTGCACCCTGCCCTCCCTTGGTGTCCTTCCCACCCTCCACAGCACCCTCACTCCTGGCACCTTGTGTCCTTCCCACCCCCTGCATCCGCTTTTTCACCCACATGCTGCCTCTGGCCCCCACCTTTCTATGCATCCACTGACCTTCCCATCCACATACCTGCAAATGCTGCCCTTGCACTCCCACACACTGTTCCACCCCTGCACCCACCCACACTCCCCAGTACCCACCTATCCATGCACCCAGTGTTCCTCCTGCCCCTTCACCCACCGTCCTACCCTCTCCCACTGTCCTTCTCACCCACATACCCATTCCCACATTCCCTGTACCCACCATTCATCCCACCTTCTGGCCCCCTCAGCCCACGTACCCACATCCCACCCTCCCACTCCCCTTATGCATCTACAATCCATGCCACCCAACTGTTCTCCCCACCCATTCTCTTTACTAAACCTTGAGTAAACCACTATGAAGCTTTCCCAGAAGAGCCCCATCACCTTGTGCTGAGTAAAAGCTTTCATTCAAAATCTCCTTCAAGATTAAAAACAAAACAAAAGCCCTTCTAAATGTTAGTGCTGCCTTCCCGAGCCTGCAGCCAGCCCCAGTGCCTCTGCTGCTGCTCAGTGCTTTGCTGAGTTGTGCCACAAAGAGAACAGACCAGGGCCCCCTTGGTTCTCTCTGCTGATGTTTAGGACCTTTGGACAGCCACGGAGCTCACAGCACTAAAGTGAAAACCATTGTGTTGCAGTTGGGTAATCTCAGAGCAGCTGTGGGAGCAGGCACTATAGCTATTCACTGGGGAGAAGGACTCGAAGACAAGGATGAGTAGTGGAGAGAGCACTGGACAGGGACTTGTTGAGTCCTGGGTTCTATTCCTAGCTCTGCCCCTGGGTTGCTGGGTGACCCTGGGCAAGTTATTTCACTTCTACATGCCTCAGTTTCTCCATCTGTAAAACAGAGATAATGATTTGTAACTCCTGTGTATAGTGCTTTGAGATCTACTGATGAAAAGCGTTATATATATTATCATTATTCTCCCATTGCTACATTCGGCTACGCTTGCTGTTTGGGAGCCTCCCAATTAAGTTCAAATTTTGTCATTGGTGTAGATGGTTAAAAGGCCCCTTTCAGAGAAGGAACTGATTGATGTGTACTTCCAGCATGCCTGCTACATTTGATTTGACTTGACCTGCTCATAACCTATCTCTTTCAGTTTGCATAGTCCAGAGGGCAGGTTGTCTGTCTGTCTGTCTTCTATTTGGTGGAACTCCCTCTGCAAATTAATTATTTTCTGTTTACTTTCAGTCTTAGTTATTCAACACACTTCTGTCTTTTGTGTCTTTACTGTTATTCACTGATACAAGGGAATATTGCTGCATAAATCAATTATAATAACATGACTGTAATTGCATGTTGGATTAACTGCTGACTGTTATTGATGGCTTTGCTGATCTGCACCTGGCCAAGAGGTTGCTGCTATCTCTTCTGGATGCAGACCTCACTACTGTGATCCATGCCTTTATCACTTTTTGTTCTGTGTTTGTACAGCACTATGACAGCAGGTCAGTGGTAAATGACTAGGGATCCTAGATGCTCCCTCAGGACAGATAACAATAATAGTGCAATACATTCAATTTGGGGCTCCCCTTAAATCCACCTGGAAACTGAAGCAGACCGTCAATACAGCAGCCCACTTATTAATCGGAGTATCTTACGTTGAGCATGGCACCAGTGCTCTGCGATCCACGCTGATGACATGCTGATTTGTGGATGGGATTTAAGGTGTTGGCTTTGACCCATAAAGCCCTAAGTGGCTTGGGACATGCCTGTCTGAGGGAAATATAGTTGAGATAAGCAGAGGTGCTTTACTGGTGACCTCTCAGTATCAATCAGAGATGGCGGGGGACAAGATAGTCTCCATGAAGACCCTTCAACTCTGTAATTTGCTCCTTCCAAACCCTCATTGGAAATTGTCCAAATCTATTGACCCCTCAGGTGTGCTATGCAGCCAATCACTTGTTGTAGGGTTTTGAGTGAGGGCATGCTGGAGGGTGGGTAAGGTTCTGTTCACGGCTTTGACTCTCATCTTTCATGGCAGTTTATATTCTGTTTCGTGGGTGGCCGCTGGCTTTTTTTCTTGTTCGTACAGGTATGGTTGTGTTTTTTAACAAATATTAAAATGCGCTTATCTCAGTGGGTTTTTTTTTAGATGTTCTATAAATCTAAATAAAATAATCCTAGCCATGGCCATGGGTTCTCATTAAAATCACTTTTTATCTCTTTCAGCATATTACAGTGGGCCTAGAGGGACATATTTTATTTTAGATTTCATGAAACTGATACTTGTTTTCATGTGGTTGGATAGAATTGGCCCATTTATACCAAGATCTGTTTTTGTAGACAGATTCGAAGGCCAGAAGGGACTGTTGTGGTCATCTCATCTGACTTGCTGCATAACAAGGTCACAGGGTGTCCCTGTGTTCATTCCTGCTTCGAGTTCAATAGCTGTGCTTGTGTTAGAGCATTATGTTTAGAAAAACACTCAAAAAGCTCGACATGTTAACATGACTGGGATATGAACCCATGCCTCCAGGGGAAACTGCAGTCTCCCCGTAGCCTGCTTAGCCAACCTGAAAGCTGTAGAGAACACAGGTCTACTTGGTCTCAGCTTAGGGCCTTAGCCACTGCATCATAACGTGTGTCTCTTTGCAAATCTTGAAAAACCAAAACATTGAATGCAACTTATTTTTTGCAGGGTGGAAACTACCAAAAAAAAAATCCATCTTTAAAAAATGTTAATTTTTTTAGGGACTTCTGCAATGCAGAAATCAAATGAGTTTATTGATTTCATACAGTTGGGTAAATTTTCAAAGAATTCTTTCACGTTCTTAACCACGTGATTCGTATTGACTCTAATGAGAATTGCAGTACTAAAACTCTTCATGCAATGTTTTGAAACGCTGGAGCAAGCATATTGAGCTGCCAGATCGCCTCTTCATTTAGCAAATCAATTTCATGAGAGGCAAGGGGCTGATATTTTGTAACTCACAAAAAAAACAAGGGTGCCACTACATATTGCCTTTCAAGGGATGCTAGAAATGTAAACATAGGGAGTAAACATTTGGAATGCTGGTATGACATGTGTCCATGTTCTGATTTTTCTTACAGCATTGCAAGATGCTAAAATTACTTGTAAGGTAATTCTCCTTTCACAGAAATGACTTTCAGTCCTCCTGTAAAATTGAATTGGTATACCTGAGCCAACATGCTGTGGACAGCTAGTTAACTCTTTAAGTTCAAATGACGTTTCCAGAAAGTGTTTATTGTACCATTGCCTGTTGGAATTGATGCTTGCATGTAGCATAAAACCAGATAGGGTGTTTAATTTCGCTCTCTTTTTGTTGTTGTCCTGCAGTGGGTGGGGAACAAATAAGTTCCATTGGACGAGGCATCTGTGTGTTGCTGGGTATTTCTTTGGAAGATACGCACAAAGAGCTGGAACACATGTAAGTCATGACATGCATTGAGTGTTTCCTTGTAATTCCTGTTTATTCATATGCTACTAACTCCATATCAGTAATATCAGAACTATCTTCAGAAAGTGGGGCCTCTTGCTGTAGGAAAATGTGAGCTTCTCCGTGTTCTTTTTTTTATGTTACACTTTGTGTGTGGGCCTCCTAGTTATAGTTTAGCTTCATTTTATGCAGCACTGTGGAAAAGTCTCCCCAAAATAAATAAACCAACCACTACGTGTTTTTCCCAGAAAATAACCTCCCATTGTTTTTTTTTTCTGGGCGTTTTTTCTGGGTGTTTTAAAAATTTCTATCTATGTCACTATAAACTGTTTACATTAACATACAACATATTTGAAAGGTTTTGTGATACTAGAAATCTTAGGATCTCTTTTCAATCTGCACATGAAAACTTTAGCACTTCTGAAAAGTTAAAAGGGACGTGAGGGGACCATCAAGGTTTTTGTTAAGTCGACAAGAAAGAGTAAGAAAACTAAAGACATGTCTAGAGAGGGAAGGGGAAGGGGAATGAAATAGCTGGAGTGATTAGTGATTGGTGATTAGAGAGAAGAGTGGAGAATGGGTGGAATCAATTGTAATTAGATGCTGAAGAGAGACGGTGCGTGGAGTGTGAACTGTGCCGGGGCTTGACTTGTTAGAATCCAGACTTCTTAGAAGATGGGCAGGAAATTTGAAAATGTGCTTCTGTGTAAAGCTGGGCTATCTTATCTCACTTTTCCGATCTTCACAGTGTGTTCAATTCACTGAGTCACTGTATCTCATACTTGCTTTAGTACCTGTGAAAGCTGGTGATCAATACTGCACATAGGTGATTAGAATGTAGAGATACCCAAACTCCAAGGGATTAATTTATCTGACTCAACATATATGAAGTTGAATAAAGAGTCAGGAAATAAACAATTGAATGGACTGAGCTATTGAAGAGAGAGAATTATTCTTAAATAAAATATAAACATGGTCCAGAATTGCTAAGGAGAAAAAATGACACACTGGTTTAACCAGTTTCTTCAAGTGCCATTGAATGAAACTTTCTCTGTTGCTCCTGCAAATGAGACAATTTCAATGCTGTCATCATCTGCAAAGTGCAGCAGTGATGATGATGATTTAAGTCCCTGCCGCAGGCCTGCAGCCTTTAATCAGCAGCTCGATTCAGGAGCAGTTTCTGTTTCTTTGACACCCAGAGATTCTTGAACATCAATATATGACTGTGCCATAAAAACAGCTGAAAGGCAAAGACTTACACTTGATGATAAGTGCATTCCAAGTTTAGGCTAATAACATCCTCTTCAATGTGGAACAAAATGATCAATTTAAAGTGATGACTGTAGTGTTTTTCCCTGGATGTACTTCTCCAGACAAACTTAAACTCGCAGGACTCATTACTAGGTGCCGCAAGTGATGAAACAGAGGAAAAGTTAAAGGAAGAACTTAAAAGAATCAAGATGGATGGGAATGGACTATTATTATTGATTGAATACTAGAAGTGAACCAACAATGCATATATATAGAGGGAGCAATTGCATCTCTGCTTACGACTATTGTTGGGCCCAGTTTATAGTTGCCCTGTGGCCCATTTGTGTGCCCAGTCTAGGCAGTTGGTTCTGTTTTCTAAATCAGTTTTAACCCCTCAAATAAATAATTGTCCTTCCCAATCAATTAATTCTCATTCAAATTATTTAGCCCCAAATCGCCAATTTGACTCCCCAAATAATTTTGCCCTCCCCTAACTCCACTGCCCCTGTTTCTGCTGCTTTCATGGACTCTCAGCCTTCCAGCTTACCCGCTCCTCTCTCCCTGCTCCCTTCCTGTGCAAAGCACAGTACTCCCTGCTCCCTTCCTTCCTCCTTGCTATGTTAGCGAAGCCCTTGACCCCAGATGACTTGTTGTCCTCCCAGGGACTCACTGCGCCTGTGCAAGGGGGCAGAGCTCACTTTGTGTGTGGCCGTTTCCTGACTTTTGAGATCTTCCTTTTCTAATCTAAATTTTCTTGTAATAAGTCTAATTTCTCCACGCAGTGAGAGGATCATAGTCCTCAATGCCTGTTTACATCTTAAACCAGACAGTCCTGTCTTGATTTAGCCAGTGAAAGGCAAGCTTTCAGAATTTGGGGTTTTCTCGTGGTACGCTCTGGCCTATTGTTGTTTTATTCCCATCCCAATCCCACATTCTCTAGCAGGATGTTTAAGAGAAGACTTTTACACAGATAGTGTGATGAGTTTGTAAGGGCTTTCATGCCTATGGCTCTGTATGTGTGATATTGATAAGATCCCCCTTTTTTAGGGGAAGGGTTGAATGAATGGCTTGTAACTTTGCCATTTGTGATCAAATACCTGTACAGATATATTATAATATATATCTTGATACCTGTGCGCCATTCACATCTGTTAACCTTACACATGATGATTAGGAACGAGCCGAGGTCATGCAAGTAGCCTTCTTTGTTCTGTTTCTCCTCACAGGGTTCGCAAGATTTTAAACTTGCGTGTGTTTGAAGACGAAAGCGGGAAACACTGGTCTAAAAGCGTGATGGATAAACAGTACGAGGTGCTTTGTGTCAGCCAGTTTACCCTGCAGTGCATCCTGAAAGGAAACAAACCAGACTATCACATGGCTATGCCTGCAGAGCAAGCAGAGTCTTTCTACAACAACTTCCTAGAACAACTTAAAAAAGCCTACAAACCAGAGCTTATTAAAGGTAAGGTAGACCCGATATGTTTGAAAAAGGGGTACTTTAAAAATGTTGTGGGTTACTTTTGTCTTTCCCATTTAGGGTAGAACTGAGTCCTTTCTGGGGTTTAAGCTCCAGTCTTTAATGTCCCCAGCAAAAGCTGCTTACATAGACAGCTCCCTAAGAGTTGCCATCTTCTCTTTGCCACTTCGTAACGTTGATGCTTTGCTCCATAGACGATGCCTCAGTCTTTCTTCCCAGGTGTGGCCATGCATGGTGCTACTACCCCAGACAGCTAGACCAAACCAGAATCTTCTCTCCTTAAGGTTTTTCTACTAGTTGCACTTAAAAGTGAATGGGGTAGTGAACATTATGACTTTCACTTTTTACTCCTTCATTTCCCACCACGTCACATGTCGATGATGGTAATAGGATATGCTATATGTTGCTGATACTAGGATCTTATCTAGTCAGTCTGTTCTCTGCTCCATTCATAGTTACTAAACAGCAGTCTTCTCTTGGCTAAAGGAAACATGGTGGGTGCCATTCTTCCTTGCTCTCAGGCCTCTGTTCATCTTTTCTCTCTGCTTTCTATGGTCCTCTCCTAATTTGTATTGAATTTTTAGTATAACTGTATAGCAAACAAGTGTATACAGCAAGAACATTGGTGTCAATATTGCTATCGCTAATAGGGTAGATTGAAGTATAAAAATATAACTCGTATTGTACAGGTCTGCTTCATCCTGCTTAAGAGGAAAGCAGAAAAGTAAGGAGAAGAATGGTAGATAGGGAAAGGTTTAAGGGTTAATCTCCTGATTGACAGTATATGAACCATAATTATCCCAGATACCTGTGTATCATATAGACTTTCAAAAGAGATCGTGTCTGCTAGTGATGAAATCCATTCCCAAAATGTCAGTCTCGTGTCAGCTTTCCAGTGTCTTAGTATAATATTTTTTTGCAGTTAATATGCTGATAATGATCTAAGTAATGTTGTTCTGATAGACGCTTCAGTTTTGACACATAATATAGGAAACCTAAATCTGATGAAATTACAGAGTTCTTGCGTCCTGAAATTTTAAACTGTAGCTTTCAGACTGCTTCTTATCCACCATCGTTAAAGCCTAAATCACATATTTCTTTTTATGTGTATGTCAAGTTATTGCTAAGTAAGGGGCCTGTTTTTGTGCTCACTGAAGGCAGTAACAAAACTTCCCTTGAAGTCACCGAGACCAGAATCCTGTCCAGTACTGACTTTGCTTGGTTGAATCTTCATCTCTCAGTGAAATTAAACTGAAAAACATAGGTGTGTTTTCCCCCAAAGAATGAAATATAGAAGGTTTGGCATATCTAGCTTTGTTTTCTGGCTTTGTGGAATATTCTGTTTCATTGTTTCTGAACTCTCATACCACAGCGCTTCATTTTGAGGCTTCTTATATTTTGACAGCAATCTTTTAAATGCTCTCTCTTTCTCTCCCCCCTGTCCCCAAGTAACATAATAGTTGTGCACTTGAAATAAAATAGTAATCACCACTGTCTCTTGAATGTCTGCTTTTACTTTAAAAATAGCTTTGATTTCTCCTCTGTCTTGCTGCAATTGTATGTTTAAAAATGCACACTGTCTGTAATAGTGTTGTGTGATGGGTTGGGAATTGCTGTCCTCACTACCGTGCCAGGTAATACACATTTCAAACTAGCTCAGTTAAAAGAACCATCTACTAATTTATACTTTCTGGAGGCTGTTCCAGTCTGTGTCCTGTTGAGTCTAATTCTGCTGATGGATATTAAAATCTCCTCCAGCAGTTTGTGGCTTACAGAGTGCTATGCCTTTGCCAGAATATTTGTAAACTTTCTGAAGTTTGTAAACAGTCTGTGTGCTGCCCCAGCTCTGTGCAGACAGCCGGCATCACAGACATTGAGTGAACCACCCAATGACCAAAAGATCCGTTAAGGTGCGAAGGCACCAGGCCAGGTTTATTATCAACAAAGCACGGTAATAGCACCTGGCAGACTCTGCGAGGATACTAAGACACGTATGCTTGTGACAACGGACGTAGCTCAGTGAATGGCGGGACTTTTCATTCCCCCCTCGGCTGGACAAAGATACTCCCTCTGAGATACATCTTTATACCCTGATACAAACAAATTATGTGCTGCCTCTGACATAGTTATTGCCTCCAGACATGGCTAGTTATCACCCACCACTTTGTACATGTTGGTTCGATCGAAACATTTCTATTACGTACTGTCATCCTGACCTTATCTTTTAGGAGGTCAGTGTGTTCCTGTTATCCTTGGGGAATGTTTTTGTACCATCCTCGATATTGGGATGTTTTGGTACCACTTGATATCGGGGTATGTTTGCGTGAGTGCTCTGTCCTTAGCACTTCTTAGGAATGTGTATTTCTGCAATATTAGCCCTGTTTTTGCTAAATTCTGTGAGCAGGTGCTGCCTCATACCAGGCCTCTGATGCAAGGGCTTATGTCTCAGGCTCTCTTCCTACTACACCCGGTAGTTTGGCTGATGGCAGTCGCAAACTGTAATAATCTTGCTGAGCTGGAGCACTGTAGCTAACGGAGCTTTCATATTCAGTGAAGCCATATACCAGTGGGGCTTGTGGAGCTCACCAGACCTTTGGCAAAGTTGTAATAACTAGTCTAGGACCTGATGGACCATTCAGATATCCTGACATCTGTACTGAAAACTTCCCAAAGTCAGCAGCCTACATGGCCAGAAATTATTCTGTGCATTAGATTTTATGAGGGATAATGGGAGGAATGGTCTACTGGCCAGAGAACTAGTCGGGGACCCAGGTTCAGTCCTCGAATATATTACGGAAATGAGGGCCAGGGGAGGAGATAATTACCTAAGACTATGTCTACACTACCCAATTAACCCATGTGATTGGAATCCAGGTTAGCCTAGCCCAGATATGAGCGTGCCCACTGCAAAGCAATACTTGAGTTACTGTGGCCTCACTGTTTCTGCACTTCCCCCGTCTGGGGGCATAGCCTATGGTTCTTTGAGAAGCTCTAAGATTCTTTTTCAGCTGTTTGTGTCAATTCCAAGAGGACATGTCTGTCCTTTGGGAGGGAGAGAATTGTGTGAAGGGTATTGGAGGACTATTAGCAGTTGAATGATTTAGCCTGAAGGTTACAGCCAAAGTCAAATTGGAACCCAGGCTCTAGCCCACATCCCCAGCTGAGCCAGCAAGCCTGGGCTTAAAACACCTCCAAACCCAGGTCAGAGGTCTTTGTGTGGACAGTAGGGGAGTTAAGGCCAAAACCTGGATGAGAGCTTGGGTTTAATTGCGCAGTGCAGACATATCCTTAGATTTATGAATAAAACAAATATGAAGTTTCTAGGCCATGCTGTCTGAGAGATGTGTCCAAAGAATATTCTAAAAGCAAATTACTTCTATTTTTAAAGTCTCATATCTCAGAAATGTCTTGTTTGTTTCACCTTAAATACAGAAAAGAAAAAAAAAAAATTCTGTGGCCCTGGAGGTACCACACATACAAACCTCTAAAGGAAAAGGATTTTAAAAAATTAAGAAGGTGATGATATAAGCAAAAATGAACTTGTGATTTTAATTAAATTTTTACACATAGACTAATGCCTATAAGCGTATTGTATCAAAGAGAAAGTTGAAAGGTATTTTGGTCAATTGATAAGTGCATAGGCAGGGAGAAGGTATTTGATGAGAGGGCTCCTAAATCTAACAGATATAGGCATACCAAGATCCAATGGCTGGAAGTTGACATAAAATATTCAAAAAGAAATAGATGTGTATTTGTTACAGGAAAGGAAATTAACCATTGGAATAGCTTGCCAAGGGATGTAGTACACTCTGCATGATTTGGAGTCTGCAAATCAAGACTGGCTGTTTTTCTAAAACAGTGTTTCCCCAACTAGGGATGCCGCTTGTTCAGGGAAAGCCCCTGGTGGGCTGGGCCAGTTTGTTTACCTGCCACGTCCGCAGGTTCGGCCGATCGCAGCTCCCCCCGGCCGCGGTTCGCCACTGCAGGCCAATGGGAGCTGTGGGAAGCGGCGCGAGCCGAGAGACGTACTGGCCGCTGCTTTCCACAGCCCCCATTGGCCGGGCACAGCGAACCGCGGCCGGTGGGAGCCGTGATCGGCTGAACCTGCGGACGCGGCAGGTAAACAAACCGCCCAGGCCTGCCAGGGGCTTTCCCTGCACAAGCGGCGTCCCTAGTTTGGGAAACACTGCCCTAAAACATTCACGAGCTCAGCTACAAGTTTTTGTGTTTGATGCAGGAATCGCTGGGTGTGGCCTGTGTTACGTAGGAGGTCAGATTAGATGGTCATCATGGTTCCGTCTGGAATAAAAATCTTGTTACCTCGTCAGCTGTCTCAACAGGCAGACCTGAGAGCACAAGGGCAGCTAGGCACTGCCTTCACAACTCCCGCTTCCTTCATTCCTGGTGCAGCCCCAAAGTGCTAAGGTGGGTTATGCTGACTCTGAGCAGACAAGCTAGTTTTCTCCCTCTAGCTGTGGCCACTCCACAGCTATCCTTTCCCAAGCCCTGGTCAGGATTATTACCCAGCAATCCCTTGGTGCTTCACAACACTTCAGAAGACCGAGGGAACTGCCTCCCCCTAGAAAGGCCTTGTCCAAGAAATAGCACCTAGATGGTCTTGTCTCCATGTCTTCTATGGACAATACAGGAAGTCCACCAAAAATATAAAAGAAATCCAGGAAGCATCGCAGGGATTTGGACTCTTCCACAGAATCTTATGCTTCCTTCCCTTGTCAAAGGAAGAAAGGAATTATCAGAACTCAAGAAGTCATATGCAGGGTCAGAGAACAGTCTGTTCTCCGTTGTCTAGCTTGGCACTGTGTCCAGGTGTGTTGGTACCGTGTTATGCCAACAGCTAGGCAAGATGGAGAGAGGTACTGCTGTCAGGCAAGTATTTTTCCCTCCTGCAGTTAGGTGGGGCCAGGCTTGCCTCTCAACTCATGCCTTCAGGAATCATTACATCTGAATGAGAAGCGCCCGCTAAGAGAGGATATCTGAACTGACAGGTAAGGAAGTATCTCAGCTTTTGCTAAAAGGAGCAACTTCTGGTACAGGTACCCAAAATAGAGGCAGCAGTTGCCACGTGTATGAAGAAAATGGTGACTCCTGCTGAAGGAGAATACATGCCTCAGAAACAGGTAGAGAGACCAAAACGAGCCTGTCTACGAAGGCTGTAGTGAACTCGTAGTTCCTTCATCTTTCACTTGCTCTTCCAGAGCAGTATTGATGAGGTGCAAGGAAGTGATAGAAATCCCATCCCGTCTGAAGCACCATGCTATCCAGTGCAGCCGCCAGAGCATGGTCTGTGACCGAGTACTTGGAAAGCTGACTCGCAAGCCAAATAGCTGCTAGCAACTGCCCCGGGAGGGATGACAGACTCTCTGGAGACTTTCTAGCTAAGGTGGTCTTCCTCCTCACTTTGTCTGTGAGATCCCATGAGAGAGTGAAGCTACATAGAATGAAAGCTGGCTTTCCTTTCATTATTATGCCATTTTGAAGTACCACTCTGACCTTTGTAGAAACAGAGGCTCCAGGGCAGGGAGATATAGACAGGGCGCGTCTACACCAGCAGCGTTATAGCGGTGCAGCGCGTCTGGTGAAGACACACCATGCCAATGGGAGAAGCTCTCCCACCGATGTAGCACTGTCCACACCCATGCTTAGGTCAGTGTCACTTACGTCACTCAGGGGTGTGGATTATTTACATGATGTAAGTCATACCAAAGTAAGCTCTAGTGTAGACCAAGCCTTAAGTATAAGGAGCCGGAGCATTAGCAGCAAGTGTTTCCATTTTAAGATGATGTTTTCAGTAGCTCTTATCTTTTCTAATTCTGTTTATCTTTTGGACTGAAATTTGACAAGCTTGGCGTCTGCCTGAGGTGAATGTTGTTTGAATCAAAACAATTCATCCAATTTTAAGTATGGGGCTATAAACCTGGTGCCATCTGTGTGGTATGGGCGTATGTAATATACAAATAATAATCACCTTTTTGGTACAAGTTCATCCAGAGTTTATAGTCACTTCCTAGGGAAGCTATTGTAAACATGTAACCACGCTGCATACTTTTTTGGGTATTGGTGTGGACCATCCCTGCTAGCCTATGTTTAATGCTAGAGTTCCAGATTTAATGTGTTTATCAGAAACAGGAACCTCTCCCTCTGAGTGGGAACCAAACCTGTAAGATGTACTGTGCCATAATCAATATAAATGCAAAAAGATTTTCCCTAAACATTTGAATAGGTATTTAGACTTTAGATCTGTGAACATGGCTATTGGTTAACTATTGTTAAATTCAGTGTTCTGAAACTTATTTTTCAGCTGTGAATCATTTATAATAGTCCCAGAAAACATTTGCCCATGTGATTCACTAGCCACAAATATAGAAAAACGATCTGGGGTTTCTCTGTGGGTTTTAATCTGTTGTGGGTGGCAAAGAGTTTAAGAAATGTGCAAAAGAATTATAAAGACTGTGGCTTTTTGATTGCTCTGACGTCATCTCCCCGTGGGGGTCCCCTTTCGTGTTCCAGTCTCCTGCAAGTTTGCAAATTGAGAAAGAGGCAGTACAAGGGAGATCAGGTCTGTTTTTTGCTTGCTTGGTAGCAATTCAGTCTCATAAATTTGTTTTATTTTCCATTATTACTTGGTATTTTTGCTGCATAGCTAGTTAGCGATTGAGAATAGAATGGCATTTCCTCAGGATAGTGAATATTTCATGGTATCTTTTTTTGAATGGAAAATAAGGTTTGCCATAGCTTTTTTAAAGCAGTAATTCTTCATAATTGTCAGTCCTTAGGGAAGTCATTAGTGAGTTTCCATTGCAAGAAATCTCATTTTGCTTTGTGTTTTGGAACGTTGTGACTTTTAGCCCCCAAAGAGCAGCAGTGCATTGTTACATCTTTGATTATCAGAAAGAAACTAGCAGCTTCGGTACTTATCTGGTTACCGTTGTTCAAAGCAAGTTACTCCCATCTGTATGGAAAGATTTGGTCAAACCCCCACCTGCAGTTCAGAGCCCAAGCAAAGGACTGGGGAACAACATGGGAGTTTGGGAGGGCGAGAGTAATCTTCAGCCTCTCGGCCTGAAGGGAGGATGCGAAGCACTGTGCAGGCTGGCTTCAGCCACTGCTACAGAATGTGCAGTATAGGCAGTTGTGTTCTGAAGACCCTCTCTTCCCATGCGCACACAGGGTGGGACCTGCTGTGGCCAAACCCATGCCACTCCTCTGCCTCACGCGCAGCCCCTTGCACTTTCCCGGAGAGCTGCCTTGGAGCTGGGCTCTACATGACACAGGGCCGCGTGGTACCCCTGGATGGACTGTTTGTGGGGTGGCCTGCTGAGCAACAGAAACATGGTATTTCTGCTGAGATTCCAAACGTATGCACCTGCAATGGGCCAGCTGGGATTCATATTCGTAGCAAAACTCAGCTTTTATCTGGCAAACAGAAAATGGGTCTCAGAACATTTCTTCAGGTATATTATGCAGTCAGAAATGGGGCTTTCCCACGTCACCTCTACTGTCCGCTAACGTCTGATCTATTAGACGTGGCTTAATGCACATCTGTGCTGGGAACACTAATCCAAGGTCAGGGGAAATATTTTCCCCCGGGGTTTTTCACCCCTTTGCTTTGAAGAATGGAAGAAGCCCTTGTGCTTGGGGAGCTTTAACTCATTTTAGTCCGTAATTTTGAGGAGGCGCTTGCTCAGAATCAGAAGTTCCATCAGAGACTGGCTCAGCATACACAAAAACTTGGAGTAGCAAATTTTGACATGTGGCTATTTCCTATCTGCTGAAAATCCTTTTCAAGCATTATCCAAAATAGCACAACGTTTTTGCAGATGTTCTTCACCAAAACAATTAAGCTCTGGTAGCATTGCCATAAGGCAGCGCATCGGTGATCTGTCCCAGCCTAGGGGTGCTCCAGGCTACTTAAGGGGTTTCCAGCTACCCGTGTTCAGTGGTAAAGGAGCCTCTGGGTAACTGTTCCTCTCTGTCTGTCTGGTATCCTCTTCCCTCTCCCACGAGGCATCACACACGATTTTTCTCTCTGTGTTGCCACCTCCTGTCTCTACGGCAGGACTAAAAAGGAGACTGAAGCTCATGCATCGGGAGAGGGAATGTGTTGGGTCTAGCACAGGAGCAGTCTGAACTGCATAGGAAGGATGGGAGATAAGGAGAGCACGGGGGGCAGGGGGACAAACTTGGGATGGAGGAAGCTGAAGAAATGTAAAGAGCTGCAGGAGAAATAAAGGAGGGACGAGAAGGAAAAGGAACAGGCAGAAAAGGACAGGAGAAAACTTGAACAGAGAAAAACCCGAGACTGCAGCGACTCTTTTTGAGACCAAGTTTGGTGGGAAGTGGAGTGCCCAGGCACTAATCCATGGTGTAGTGGGCACCCTAGGAAAAAATGCTGTAAATAGATAAAAGAAAAGGAGGACTTGTGGCACCTTAGAGACTAACAAATTTATTTGAGCATAAGCTTTCGTGAGCTACAGCTCACTTCATGAAGTCTACCCCCCACCCTCCCTCCCTCTACCCTGCCCCGGCCTCCTATATCTTTCCAATATGAGAGATGAACCTTTATCCAGCCACCCCATAAAGCCTGTACGCCACCCTCCATTTTAGCTGCTTATTATCGTTAAATACTGAGTTCTTGCCTCTTATCCTCCAAATACAGACCAGAAACATGGCCCTCTACCACCCTGACTTCCTGGCATGGTTTCAAAAACACAAACACATGCTGCATCTTTATTCTCTGACAGAAAGAGCACTGTCTCTTGTGTGCCATTCTAGCATGAACTAAGAGCTCAGTCTACCCATCGAGTTTCTCTTTCTGTATTGGAAGCTCTGTTATACTTCCAGCATTCACCCAGCTGTGTGACTAGCAGACCCCCTCGATCGTAAACCACATCCCTACCTTTTTCCACTTCACACAATGTGTATATCAGAGGCGACAGACTTCAGAGAGCCCCCATTTACCAAAACAGGCTATGAAGCTATTATTTATTGTATTATCATAGTGCCTTGGACCCTAGTAATGGACAAGAACTCCATTCAAACACAGAACAACAAAATGGTCCCTTCCCCAAATTACATTGCATTACATTTTTATTAGATGAAAGCATGAGTGTTTATTTCTGCTTAATTTATTTATAAGCATTTCATTCTAGGAAGTTGCTGGGTGCTTAACACTCTTGAAAGTCAGGCCATTTATCTAGGCACCTACATATAGGAATAAAGGCCTAACATAAAACGCCATTTAAAAAAAATGTCGACCCCACTTTTTCCATAGTGTGATCCCTCAGGGCGCAGCCTTCTTTCGAGAGTCCTGTGACATTTTTTTTCTTTTCATTTTCAGATGGCAAGTTTGGAGCCTACATGCAGGTAAACATCCAGAATGATGGTCCTGTGACTATAGAACTGGAATCCCCTGCTGCCACGACGGACCCGAAGCAGGTAAGCCATTAGAAGGCTCTAATTCAGAGCGAGGGGAAACACTTGTACAGTTCTCAGGGTGGACGTGCCCTGCTGACAGTTGGGTGGCTTGGGGCTTTACTTTGTTCTGTATCACACGGTACAGCTGACTTTTGTCATAAGGTCTTAATGCTTTCTGAATTGCCCTTGCAAAGTTAAATAATTTTTCTTCAGTCCCCTGGCTTCTTGGAAGCTGCCTACTGTCTTGCTAAAGGTCACGTATGTGTCATGTGGAGCTGCATTTATAGTACATTCTTCATTAAGGCTACCTTTTAATCATGAGTCATAGATCGGTTTTTTTTAATGTATTTGCTTTTTATTTTACAATCAAGACTTTTGACATTTTGGGGCTCTTGTACATGGGTGGGTGCATGGGGTGATCAACAGGCAAACTAGGTTTTCTGAGAAACTAGAGTGCTGCCAGATTAAACCCTGAGCAGCATGGGAGGCTAATGAGAAGTAGGGGCAACACTGCTGTGATGCATTGGATCAGACTAGAGAACTCTGAGAATTTAATTCCTCTCAGGTGATGAGGATTCCCTACCCTCTAGGGTAAAAATAATTATTTGTAGAGTTATGTTGGGGTTTTCAGTTTCATTCTAGAACGACAATTGCTGTTGCATATTCATATCGGTCCTCTTGTATCATGGAACTGACACGGTCTAACGTCTCTGGAATACAAATGGTGGCTGTAATCCCTGATGCTTTTTTACTGCTGTATACTTACATAATTCTCTCCCTTATCACCATGATGACTCTTTGACTGTTCGTAAAAATTGGCATGATAAAGCAGCACTGTTTTAGCATGATAACCAAAAACATATCTCAATGCATAATAGCATAAGACAAACCGTGATGGACTTGAGTTCATACAGGGTTTTACCCAAGGCATGTTGTACATTTTCCAGGTGTTGATCTTGCCTGTATCTCCTTTTTATGGGCAGTCTTTTTGCAATAACGGAGACTGCTTCTGGAATTGGAGACTGAGGATTGCTCAGTCTTTCTTCAATACGTTTTCTTTTTAAAAAAAACATTCTTTATTCCTGGAAGAGCACGCATAACACTAGATGTCAGTAGAGTTACATTACTTCAGAGATTGTGTTTATATACAGTTTTTTAAACAAATATCAGAGTAGGTAAATCAGGAATTCTAGATATCCTTGGATACTCTTCAAATGTTATTGGGGGCCTTACAGAAAAGGGAGAATGGTAAAACCCTATGAGGAGTCTTATCCGCAGTAGAATCTCTTGCATAGAATTCCTTTAAAATTGCACAATAGAGCTTTAAACAATGCTAATCAGAAAAAAAAAAAGTGTCTAAATTGGACACGAGAGCCCCAAAGGAAGCAGAGAGATGATCAACTGAATAATTCTGGTGATTAATAAGCTTCCTTCATTTGCCCCTGCATTGGGTGAGTCTTTGTGGCTACACAGGGGTATGTAATGGCAAGCCTGGCTACCTTCCTAAATTACTATATTTTTATGTGTACAGGATAAGCTGTGCTGGAGTTTGGAGATGGTAACTCAACTATATTAAAGGTTTAATCAATACAAATTCCTATCATAAACTGAATAAAGTGACCTTGTCTTGAGAAATAATTTATCTTGAGAGCTGACTTTGCTGTAGGCAAATGTGATGACTGCTTTGATTAGGAAGGTGAAGGTAGAAGTTTAATGAAGAACATCAGGTAAAAATAAATACAAGCTACTCTAGTGATAGATTAACATGTAGAGTATTTGGTATTTCTAATTTGGTATTTCTGAATCACTTTAGTCTTTCTTGCATACAGTTTCCCATTTCTCTTCAATTAGGGTTGCTCAGAACTTTTATGGGTGAGTTGCTGCAGTAATACCTATAGACCAAAGGAGTCGCCACTTTGGGACACCTGTAGGGGGAAGATACTTCCGAGTTCACTGCCAAACCTGACACTCCTCCTTTTTGTATCTATGGAATGACATTGGGCCATGTTGTAATTGAATGTTAATTCAACTGCCCATTATATCTAAGCATCATCAGCTATTCTCCTTTTCGGAAAGTGTGAAAAGCCTGAAGGGCCAGTGCTTAACTGAAGAGTGGGTAGTTCTCCCCCACCAAAGAGGAGCAATAGGGGTCGCTGTTTTAAACACAGGTATTGTAATTTGCCTCCCTTGTGATTGCTATCTGATAATTGCATTACCAAGGTAAAAGAACCATTTCCAGGAAGTGCAAGAGTTAATTTGAGCCTGGTGCACAGCATGAAGTCCTGATTTATCGTCCCCCACTTTACCTCTCTAACTCTACAGCCTGTGTTACTGAAATTGCAAAACTGAAAGATTTTGTTCCATGTTCTTGGAACTACTCATAAATTAAATGTGGTGAGTGTGCCCCCTCCTTACCTCCAGCCTTTTAGGCTTATTCCTAATCTGCATCTCTCTCAGAGACTCATTTTAATCTTTGCGTTGAACCATAAAACATTTCTAATCTCCAACCTGGATTGTAATGCCGAACAAAACATCTGTTGTACTAAAACTGTTCTACACTTCAGAGCATTAATGAGACAGTGCATGTTTAGTCTGTTTTTTAGCACACAGGCTGATTTTCCAGCATTACAGACTTGACCTGCAAAAGGCAAGCGGCAGGCTTTTAGTTCATGATGAGCTGGGTAAAATGTTTCCAGTAATATGACTTTCAGTATTTCATTCAATAGCACTTTTAGATTTATAGATTCAAATATTGTATTGTTGTTTGGAGCATATTTTTCTAACTCTCTTCTTCCCAGTTCAAAATAATTTGGTACTGCAGTAGCATGTTTATATTTAAATGTATTTTAATACTTATTAGCAATTGTCTTTACTTATAAGATTTTTTTTTTCTAGGTAGAAACTTTTATCTTTCAATTTATTTGTACAAATGCAAACATAATTCTTGACATGTCTCTCAATATGGCCATGTCTAGGAAGGGAAAAGGGATGGACTTTTACATAACATTGAAAAGTGTGTAATATAAAACCTATAGATAGGCTTGGAAGGATTAGATTTTTATTGATAAATGTCAATGAACATCGATTTCACCGAACACGCACAAAGAAAAAATATTTCCATCAATAATAATCGAAATTCACGATAGGCCAGGTAAGAAAAATGCTGCTTGAGAGAACTTATTAGAATTTGATTTAAGGCTGTTCGCTGTGTATATTTTGACATATATGTTGGCAATTTGTGTTTTAATGCTCACAAAGCTTTAACTTTTTGAATCTCAGCATCTACTGTCATTAAATAATTATTGTCCAATGCGCTCATAGTCTGAGCCTCCCATATCTTTCCACAGCTGTGAAAATTTAAATGGATAAAAATAGCCAAAAAAAAAATGCTTAAATGTAACTATCAGTATCTGTTGAAATGATAAAAATAAATAAATAAAATTGAATTTGGCCAAGCCTACCTATAGAGTTAAGTTGAACAGTTATTAGCTGCCTTTGGTACCATTAACACGAGGTGGCTGTTTTTGCTAAGCCGTTTCAAAATGGAGTGCTGGCTCTCACGTGGTTCTTCACAGTTCCATCTTGTCTCCCCTTTTCTTTCACATGCATATAAGGCCACCGGGAGGGGTTTGTGGGTTGTTGTGTCGTCAGCGTGCTGATGACCCCCAGCTCTGTAGCCCCGATGCAGAAAGATACTTAAGCATGTGAGTAGTCCCCATGGAGAACCATGCTGTATTGGGACTTGCTTCTCATTCTCCTCTGATTAGCCATAGTAGATTATATCTTTAGCCAGGCCTTGTCTACATAACAGTGCTTTGCCTGTATACCAATCCCAGCAGAGGCCTCTAATGTAGACGCATCTTATGCTGATCGAAGGGCTTTTTCTGTCAGTATAATAACACCATACTAATGCTATATTATTACCGTAGTTGCTACTAAACTTCTGTTGGCACAGCTATGTTGAACTTTGTCATGTAGACCTGGCCTTGGTGTTTGTTTGAGATTGTGGTATGGCACGTAAATAAAGTCAATACCACAGTTGACACTTACATTTTCTGATTTGGTACTTTCAGCAGAGTGGTCAAGGATGGAAAAAGCTTAGCCCTGGTCTACACTAGGACTTTAGGTCGAATTTAGCAGCGTTAAATCGATGTAAACCTGCACCTGTCCACACGATGAAGCCCTTTATTTCGACTTAAAGGGCTCTTAAAATCGATTTCCTTACTCCACCCCTGACAAGTGGATTAGCGCTTAAATCGGCCTTGCCGGGTCGAATTTGGGGTACTGTGGACACAATTCGACGGTATTGGCCTCCGGGAGCTATCCCAGAGTGCTCCATTGTGACTGCTCTGGACAGCACTCTCAACTCAGATGCACGATTGTTTGCCGTTGCTCTGACGCAGGGAGGGGCGACTGACGACACGGCTTACAGGGTTGGCTTACAGGGAGCTAAAATCAACAAAGGGGGTGGCTTTACATCAAGGAGTATTTCAGGCAGGACTTCACGGAGGGTTCCAATAAGAAATGGTGCACCTAAGTTATTGTTCTTATTGGAACAAGGAGGTTAGTCTGGCCTTTGATTGATACATGGCTAGATTTACCTCGCTGCACCTTCTCTGTGAGTGACTGCAGTGTGACCTAGAGGAATGAGTCCCCTAGGCGGGGGGGTAGGGGGGGTTTGCAAATGAGTACAAAACAAATCTGGTCTATTTCTTGTTTTGATACACTCCATCTATCTTTTACATCTTTGGCTGGCAGCAGACGGTGCAGAAGGACTGCATGCCATCCACATCTCATGGGTACTCGGCAGAAGATGGTACAATAGGACTGCTAGTCTCCTCATCTCTTGCCTGCCCAGCAGAAGATGATGCAATAGGACTGCTAGCAATCTGTATCACCTGCCTGCTCACCATAAGATGGTTCAATAGGACTGACTGCAGGACTAAAGAGAATGACTTGATCAAGTCACTCCAAATTTAGTCCCTGCGTCCATGTCTGCCCAGGTGCTCCTGATAGACCTCACACAGGCGACCAGGAACACCTCGGACATGACGATGACGGCTACCAGTCCTATTGCACCGTCTGCTGCCACAAGGCAATGGGTTGCTGCTGCTGTGTAGCAATGCAGTACCACGTCTGCCAGCACCCAGGAGACATACGGTGACAGTGAGCTGAGCGGGCTCCATGCTTGCCGTGGTATGGCGTCTGCACAGGTAACTCAGGAAAAAAGGCGTGAAACGATTGTCTGCCCTTGCTTTCATGGAGGGAGGGAGGGAACGGGGGCCTGACAATATGTACCCAGAACCACCCGCGACAATGTTTTAGCTCCATCAGGCATTGGGATCTCAACCCAGAATTCCAATGGGCAGTGGAGACTGCGGGAACTGTGGGATAGTGCAACGCACAGTGCAACGCTCTGGAAGTCGACTCTAGCCTCGGTACTGTGGAAGCACTCCGCCGAGTTAATGCACTTAGAGCATTTTCTGTGGGGACACACACACTCGAATATATAAAACCGATTTCTAAAAAATCGACTTCTATAAATTCGACCTAATTTCGTAGTGTAGACATACCCGAGGCTGAACTTCCCCCTAATCCTTCTAGTTAGCCCCTGTTAAATCAGATTCAGGTACGATAGCCAGACAGTGTGAGGAAGGTCACACTACCACCATTTCCAGACTAACCCAGGTCTGTGGATTGAGTACTGCAGTCTACATAGTACAAAGTCCACTTCCTAGAGTATCTGGGTTTTTTAATGAACATAAAAAAAAAATTAAAGTACTAAAACAAAAATGTGATCAGTAAACACATTTCACATTTGTTTTGTTTATAAATATATTGTTAGCAAAGCTGAAAAAATCTGTGTCCCAGATGATGCATATCAATTTATAAAAGTCAGAGAATAATAAAGAAAAAATAGATTCTCCTTATTTGGGAAGAGGTTTTCGTGGCTTGAAGTTGATGTATAATTTATGAAATGTAAATATGAGATTAGAAGATGCTCACTCTTGAGGCCAAGCGGGGATTTCTCAGTGCACAGAGCTAAAATTGGAGTGCCCTTATGGAAATTGCATAAGGTCAAAGCTTTTTGGTAGCCCTTTCATCCCTAACTTGTTACACACCCTTCTTGTTTTTATTGTTATTAATACAACATATTGAGGCATTTGCCAGAACTCTTTTGAGTATTTAGCATGAAAGTGTGGTGTTTTTCTTCCATTTTAATCATAGAAGTGCAGCCCTAGTTTTTTCTGTCCTAAGGAGATTCTCTAATGCTGTAAAGCACATGTGTGAAATCTTTCTTCAATAGTTGAAACAATACCTGATGACACAACATATGAGCCCTGAGCATTAGAACCGTAAGAGATCCAAAATCAGTCCCATAAGTTCAAATAAGTAGCTGTTCCAGTTCGGAGGACAGAATGATAAAGTTCTTATTTCAAATGCATGGAAATAAATGTCCTGACTTTTCCAGATATTCGTGATATTTGGGAAGGAAATAATTTGGGGTTTGCTGCTGTAATAGGACACTGAGGTTTGGAGAACTGAAGCTGTTGTTTACTAGATCTGGGGACCACATCTTACATTAAAGAAATCTGTCAGTAACTCCATGAGGAATTCCAGAGGAAACCTTTCTCCTGAAGGCTTGTTCAAGTTACAGTAGCTAATTTGAGAGCTCGTCTGCACATCTAAACAGAACAGTCCTTGCCTAATGCAATATCTGGTTGACTTTGTTCATTTTGTGTGGCCAGTGCCAGTGACTATCAAGACAAGCATGGGAGGATAGGGAACTTCCAGTGTACAGTGGACAACATCTAAAATCACATCTTTGTCTGCCTTCCATGCACTAATTAAAAAGTATCCAAGTTGGGGTTGCACATGGACCATTATTCGATTCTCTCTTATTCTAGGCATTTAATGGTGATAGGCACAGTAGTACCTGAGTGCATTACAACTTCTAAAAGTTAGATTGAATACATTTCTGTTTTTCTCCCTCTCCCCCTCTCTACTCCATCCTTTTGGTTTGCTTTGTTGTGGGGAAATGACACTGAAGCCATGAGATGTTTGTTTTGAATGTGGCAAGGTCTGTGGCCATTCTGATCTCTTGCGGAAGCAAGTTCCGCAGTTGGTTACCAAGTTATTTCACCTGCTATTGCAAGGTAGGCTGTTTCATTGCTTCTGAGGTATGTTGCTGTTGTGGGAGGTCATGACTGCAGCGGAGAGAGGTGCCCATCTCCATGGAGGGCCTTGAACATCAGGACTGAAATCTTAAATGTGACTCTTCCTCCCCTTCCCTGGGGAGTTAGTGAAGCAAGTGAGCTCCCAAGGAGAGAGGTTGACTGACCTGTATCATTAAGGAGGGGGGCTGTATTCTGAACTAAATGGAATCTCTTTCCAGGGCTGGTGTCCGCATTCCTAGGTACAGTATATTAAGATTGTGGGACCTGGAGCTCACAAATGCGTGGACCAGAATGGCTAGGTTGGAGCTGGGAAAAGGGGAAATAAGTTACTTACACAGGCTGATAGATGTACACAGTGGGATTTTTTAAAAAAAAAAGAAACCCAACCAAAAATATAAATACCATAAAGCAAAACTTCTGTCCCGAAGAACTTAAAATCTAAGGGTATTCAGCAACTTCTGCCCTTGGTTAGAGTGGTTTTGCTGGGGTTCAACTGATGTAAATGAGAACACAGGTCAGCCTATTACGCTGTAGTTTCATTATTAATCTTGGCGTCTCAACTTTTGAGGTGTGCTTGGTGTAGTGAACCTTAGATTTCCAGATGTGTGGTGTAGTGTTATGTTTTCTTTGAACTTTTCAGAGCACTTGACTTCTGAAGTGTCACAGATCTGTCTGCCAGCATCCTGGCAGACCTTGGTGTGGTGTTGATTCCAGTTTAATGAGTAGGAAATAGCATCTGGCAACAATACACTTGAGCGAGACCAGCTGAGGAAAATAGCCACTCCCTGGGGACCATAGGTTGGGGAAATCAAATCTTTCTGACTGTACCTCAGATAGTGTCTAGCCTGTCGTTAAAAATTGGGTATGAGATAATTAATCTGCGTTGGCCGTTAATACCAGACACGATGAGAAATACCTGTGCAGCCTTGCCCCCAGCACTCGGATGGAATGAAAGAGTCACGTGCTGTGTTGATTAGTACCGTACTGTCAGAACAACTTTCCCTTTTAATAAAACGTGTAAAATGTTGCTTGCGAATGGCAGGGAGGCAGTGAGGACAGACAAATAGTATTTTTTGGCTGCAGCTTTGTTGAACCGTAATACAGGAGCTCTTCTAAAAACAACCTGTCCTGGCAGCGGTGAAGGGGATGAGGAGGGGCAGGCCTCAGTCCCCCATTTTCTGTGCTCTAACTGGGCCTCCTAATGAGCCTGCCGTATTCCCAGGCTTGGCAAAGACCACAGACCCTTTTGCAGCTATGGAGACTGGATCAAAATGAGGAACACTCCGCCTGTGGCTCCCTCGTTGACTAGCTAATCCCAGCTCCTGGAAGAAGTGCTGGGCACTAAGCAATAGCAGCTTCCTTAACAGAGGGATGCCATTTGCCAACAGCCACTGTCAATCTTTCATGGGGGTGACCCTGCCCCTCCTCTCCACCCTGCATTCTGGGCAGGCCAGGACGGACCAACCTGCTTCACCACTTCTCTGGCTTCTTTATTTTCTTTCCCTTTCTGCTGCTCAAATATGAGACGTGAAAACTTTGCCAAACACCCAGTAGGCACTAAGATGAGCCACACTCCAGAGGCAATGCCCAATTCAGAAATCAAGCCCTTCCCCCACTCACCTGCAAGGAAAGGGTAGCTGTTGGGATTCCTGCAAGGATGCTGTCCTTGGACCCTTTTCAGTGGCTCCCTCTTTTGTAGCCTCAGACTACAAGCTTCAAACATCTACATCATCTGCCTCTGGTTGCTGGACGGGATATTGAATGTTCACATGCTCTCTCCTCCCCTCTCACATTGTGCAGGCTCCTGGCTTCTACAAGGGAGGATCTCTACTAATTCATCCTTCTCCCAACCTCCATTGTGGGTCCCCCTCCCCCCATCCCCGTATAGCCCAAGTTCCTGCCTCTCCGGTTGCTCAAAGCTTTCCCAAGTTGCAGTAGGATGCAGCTGTCTCGAATCTGGTTGGTTTCACTGCTGCTCATGAGGTTCGAACAGCAGCACTAAAAACGGACCAGACCGTTCTGTTTTCCCTCTGCTGCAGCAGAAGCACCGGAGGTGTGTACAGACGTAAGAAGATGCTAAGGTTTTATCGGCAAGATTACTGGAACCATACGGGATGGAATCTCTTTTTTTTTTTTTTTTTTTTTTTAAAGTGAAAGCCTAGATTCTGCAGAAGTTGGTGGCACTTGAAAAGGGAAAGCTCCTATTTACTGTGGATGATTGGATTTTTCAGCCTCAGATGCCCTATATTTTGGAGACTTAAGCTCCTGTTACTCCTAAGTTGCCACTTAAAAAGAAATAATCATAACTATTGATGGGAGAAGACGTGAAATTATATGAAATTGCAGTATGTTCATTTTTCTTTTAATAAGTATTTTCTGGTTTTGTCCATATGGCTGTTTAAAACCCCCCAAAACATTCAAAATATTGATTAAAAAAATTAGACCTGTTTATTGGCTGCAGAAAGTTGTACCTGGATTCATGCTTATATTTGTGACTGAGCAATTGGAAAGATTCTTTGCTGATTCAGTCTACTGAGGATATAATGCTTCTGTTGTTTTTCATTCCCAATGTTTTATTTTAAAATCTTTCCAGATGACACGCTATTGATATTGTGTCAATACTGCTTTGTGCCATACTTATGAACTCAAGTCCTTGCAGTTCTGTTTGCACTTTTATCAGCCAGAGCCATGGAAATCTCAATTTATAGTCTCCACAGTCGGTCATATTTTATTAGTTCCAAGCAGCTTTTTGACGAGTGGAAGAAATGGTAATATCTGTTTAATAAAATGTTCTGTGCAATTAGGTTAATAAGAGACATTCAGCGTTGTGGTTGCAACAGAGAGAAGCTGATTTTGGTGGTGATGCAGACTTTTCAGTTTTTCTGAACACTAGTTGATGCTACATGCATTAGCTCGTCAGTGAAATTAAATTCTTTATATCAAAACATAAAGGGCCATTTTATATCTGAAAACAAACATCTCTGGAGAATAGACTTGCACAAGGAGTAAGCATTGTTTTGTAATCGCTCTTTATCTAAAATGTAAATTAAAAAAAAAAGTAAGCTACCAATAGTTTGGGTAGAATATTCCAGTGTCTAAATATCTGTATTACAGTTGTACTGTACAGTAGAACCAAACTAGTTTGTGCTTCAGTGAGCTGCAAACTGGCAGATCTGCACTGAAAACAGACTTTCAGGTGAATCAGATTCTAATGCCATGCTCTGGGCCAAACCAGTATGGGCCATATCATGCTGTTTGTGGGTTGATAGGGGAATGCTATGTAACCTGTCCTGGGCCAGTGCTCAGTAATGTCCAGAAATGGAATAAGGACATTTGAATACTGCATGCACATCTGGTTGCCCCATCTCAAAAAAGATATATTGGAATTGGAAAAGGTACAGAAAAGGGCAACAAAAATGATAAGGGGTATGGAACGGCTGCCATAGGAGGAGTGATTAATAAGACTGGGACTTTTCAGCTTGGAAAAGAGATGACTAAGGTGAGGGTATGATAGAGGTCTATAAAATCATGACTGGTGTGGAGAAAGTAAATAAGGAAGTGTTATTTACTCCTTCTCATAACACAAGAACTAGAGGTCACCAAATGAAATTAATAGGCAGCAGGTTTAACACAAACAAAAGGAAGTATTTCTGCACACAACGCACAATCAACCTATGGAACTCTTTGTCAGCTGATGTTGTGAAGGCCAAGACTATAACAGGGCTCAAAAAAGAACTAGATAAGTTCATGGAGGATAGCTCCATCAATGGCTACTAATCAGGATGGGCAGGGATGCAAAACCTGTGTGCCAGAAGCTGGGTCTGGGCGACAGGGGATGGGTCACTTGATGATGACCTGTTCTGTTCATTCCCTCTGAAGTACCTGGCATTGGCTACTGTCGGAAGACAGGATGCTGGACTAGATGGACCATGGGTCTGACGCAGTATGGCCATTCTTATGAAATAAGTTGGTGATGCTGATCTTTCTCCTTATGAGTTGTGGAATTTCCATATTGGATCAGATTGATGGCACACCTAGCTCAGGTATCCTGACTCTACCGTTATGCGGTAGGTTTTCTACTTGCGATATTTCAAAGGAAGCTATGCAGTAATATGCTGATGGGTTTGCTTTTGTTCTGAAGCATGAGGGCTGGTGCCTCTTACACATCCTAGTCCTAGCCAGTGTAGCTGTAGATGATTTAGTTCGTATGCAGATAAATGTTTTCCATCTTTTTATAATCATTCTCAGTACTTTGCCTCAATATCTTGTGGCAATAAGTTCCACATTTTTATGAAATTAAACCATGCTCTAGGATTGTGCAGCAAGGTGAATGGGAGTATCTGACTGATCTTCCAAAGACTGATTATTTTATTCAGCTCCAGCATGCTGCTACCTATTTGTTACCTACCCAAATTAAATACACTCTCCTCCATATGGAAGTCTCTCCATGACTTTTCTGGGCTTTGTTGATTTCTGCTGTATCCTTTTTGAAATGGAGTGATCGAAATTGAACACAGTACTCAAGACTTGCCTGTACTTAGCATTAGAATTTCAATGATGGGTTTTTTGCTACCAAGCCAGTGCTATAGTATGAACAGATTTCTCAGAGTTTTGCAATTTGTTCTAAAGAATGGGTATTAAATAAAGCCATAGCATATATGCTGGTTTCTACAAAGGCTGTAATGTCATCTGCCTTCCAATGATGAAGAATCACATTGTCAGCAATGTCTTTTAGGCATACCTCTGTCTTCTGTATAGTTCCTGAGCATTGACCCAGACTGGAGTGACTCCCCCTCATGTATAAATGTATTCCTTCCACAAAATGAGACATAGCTAGAACCAAATATCCCAGGGTGCTAATTAAAGTGTGTGATTTGACTGAAGTAGGACACTGTATTGGCAAATGATGTATAAAGTGGACTCCAGAGACTCCAAGCAGCTTCCATTCCAGTATACCGTCATCCCTTATTTCACTAGAAAAGTTTTAAATGATCACTAGTGCTGTGAGGCAACAGAGTTTTCCACTGAACTCATTATGTGGCGGGAGATGAGGAGCCTCTTTGCATTTCCCATATATTTGGTGTGTGTAAATTTCTGTCGATTTCTGATGTAGCTGACAGACAGTTTCCCCTAACTGGCAACTACCCTTTTCAGCACTGTCTTACGTTTTACCTATGCATACTTTTGAACAGTGCAAACTTTTAAAATTGCAATAAACTAATAACAGTCAGATTGTCAGTCAACAGAATGTTTTTCCTTTGAATTGCAGAATTGCATTCTACTGACTGTCCCAGGTCTGTGTTGTTGTACTGAGTGTCCTGTTTTCCCCTTGTCCTTACTTGATGTGCCTTGGGACTCTGATACTCTCATGTCAGCAGAAGTGAATTACAACAGATCTTTGAGAACTTTGTTTTATGGTGGTGTGCGTATGTAATTCTCACAGCTTTTTTGATAAATGTTAAGGTTTTGTGTTTATCCTTTTGCAGTTTAACTTTTTAATGCATTTTGTGTTCACTTTTTGGCAAGCCCAATGAGATTTAACATCAGTTTTTAATTTGCTGGAGTAAATCCTCACAGCAGATAAACTGGGACAGTCTTAGAACACTTTTTGACTGGAAGTTTCATGTTGCTAGCCAGAAAGAAGTACTCAGAATGCTTAAATCTGAGCCACAGTAAATAATCAATGTTAATATCTTTACCTGAACCTTGCTTTTCATAAATGCATCATGAGAGCTCATTCTTTTTTTAACTACATCATTTATTAAATTTGTCTGTTTTTTAAAAATATTGAAACAATGCTGTGTTCTATTTAAATGGTAAAAAGGAAATCTATGGCTTTTAAATAAAGGGAAACAATTTTCAAGTGACTTTTAATTTTTTTTTTTAATACCTGTGCTTATGTCTTAAGAATTACTAGGGACACTATTAACCTTTCAGACCTTTGTGAAGAGTTTGATCATGAGTCAAATTGCCTTTTATTTTTTAAAAGGGCACCAGACACTTTCACAGTAATATAAAAGAAGAATTTACTCTGACAGCGCCTGGCTTGTTTGACTTAGCTCGTGAAAGCAGTTCAGAGCCGAAGACCAGCACATTGACTTCACTTTATAAAACAAAACATAAATCAGCTACTTTATACAAATTATACAGTTGTCAAAAAATAAAATCCCTAGTTTTGAGGTTTTAATCTAATTGTTTAACTCTTTGAAAGTTAAAAGCACTGTCAAAAGCACTTAGGTGTGTAGGACCCAGACATGTTCCCTTTCAGAGGGCTAACACATTGCAGCTCCACATCGAGACACTTGCAACTTTAAAAATCTCTGCTGCTCCATCATTGTCCTTTGGAAAAATGCTAGACTTCTACTCAAGTTCCGCTTCCTCTCTCTGGCAATTTCCACTCTGCTTCTTACCTTCTCCCTTCTCTTTGTGATTGCTATTCCTTTTCCTTTACCCCGTGTTCTCTGTGAGCCCTAGGGTACAACTAAGAGTAATGGGCTGAAATTAACTCCCTTCATTGAATTAATACGTTTGTTTTAAATGGAAAATATACTGTAATACATTTTTTGAACTTTTTTTCCCTTATGTATCCAGCACATTTTAGGTAGTTCTATTCCGTACTCCTGGGGGAATTCTGCACCAAAAAATTAAAAATTCCGTGCCAGAAATTAAAAATTCTGGCACAATATTTTAAAATTCTGCAAATTTTATTTGTCAAAATAACACTACATAATCACGCCAATTTCAGTTATTTTGCTAATTTATTTCAAAATACCTGTCAGCAAGTATGTCTGTAACAATACAGACACACACAAAAATTCTCCCAGGAATAGAGAGTTACAGAAACCCCTACGGCAGCCCAGTTCGTGTTTCTCTGTCCCCTTTCTGCCTTCTCCCCAGATCCCAGTCAGGAGGCCAGACACCCACAACTCTTCTCCCCCAAGAGCCCAGCCATGGGCCTGGCCCAGACATTCATATCCCCTCCCTCCCAGAGCTCAGCCATGGCCCCCCCCAGCCCAGACATGCACCCCAGAGTCCAGCCATGGGGCCCTCTCCAGTCCAGACACTCACACCCCCTCCCCCCTCAGAGGCCAGCTGCAGGGCTTCCCCCCGCCCAGACACTCACACACCCTACCCTCTAAAGTCCAGGGATCCAGAGTGAGAAACAGCCTGATGCTGGGTCCTGGGCTTGCACAGAGTTTCCTGCCTGCCGCAGTCTCCTTCCTTCAGGGCATGCTGGGAACTGCAGCTGCCAGGTACCCTCCAGTTCCCTCCCCCTCCCCCCGGCCTTGTCTTCTATATGTGAGCTGGGCTCTGCTGTATCCGGCAGCCCCTAGTGGCGGACAACATCTTTGCAGCCCATTTCTGTTGGGGGGAGAAAAGAAAATTCTCTAACATTAATTTCTGCAAAATTCTGCATTGCGCAGTAGCACAGAATTCCCCCAGGAATAATTCAGCTAATAAATTGTTTCAAAAAATAATGCTGTTTTTGTGGCTTGTTAATTTAATTTGAATTTCTATCCAAATAGATTTCAGAGTAGCAGCCGTGTTAGTCTGTATTTGCGAAAAGAAAAGGAGTACTAGTGGCACCTTAGAGACTAACCAATTTATTTGAGCATAAGCTTTCGTGAGCTACAGCTCATGCATCCGATGAGGTGAGCTGTAGCTCACGAAAGCTTATGCTCAAATAAATTGGCTAGTCTCTAAGGTGCCACTAGTACTCCTTTTATCCAAATAGAGCTTGACACAAATCACCTATAAAAATCTAGTAAATAACAGAAAATGATGAATGATGCAATTAACGTAATAAAAAATATAAAAATTAAGAATGTGAATAAGTGTAAATTAAACGGTATCATTGCTTAAATCAGCAGTTCCCAGACTCTGGTTTGTGACCCCAACTGGGGTTAGGCCATCAGCAGATGGGATCGTGGGTCCAACAGGCCAGATTCAACCCAGAGACGATGTCATCTAATCTACAAAATGCGCAGGGCATGCGAGGTCACAGTGTGCGGAGGCTGCCATTTTTGTAGATCAAAGTGGCAGCCTCTTTGTGGTGTGACCTCACATGTACAGGGTGTATGAGGCCAAGTTGTGGGGAGGCTGCTATTTTGTAAACTGGTGGCCTCCTGGAGTGGTGTTTGTGGAGCAGATCCGGACATGTTGGCTGAGCGGAGGTGGGTGTGCAGATGCCGTTCTGTCATTTGCACCATCCGGCTGTGCAAGCATCCAGTTGAGAGACTTGAATCCAGAAAATCCTTATCTGTGGGCAAAAGTCTTATCAACAGAGCATCCTCTCTGTTGGGGCTGGTAGGAGCCTGTGCTAGCCTTTTCTGAGATAGGAATCTGCAGGGGCTTGGAAGCTCCTTAAGGCAGGGCGCATATCTTGTTTTATGCCACCATGACTACCCTGTTGGCACTTGATAAAGAATCATTGTAAGTCACTGTACCTGTGATGCCTTAATGTCCCCACACAGGGCCTTCCTAAGTCCTGGCTTCATTTGCTTAACTCTGAATTCCTCTTTCTGATTTAGGATAACAGGCACAATGGACTCATTTTATAGAGAGTGTGTGCTTCAGCCTCCCACAGTGAGCCTAATGATGCAGTTATGAACAAAAACGAGAGTGCAAGAAATGTGCTCACAGATATGATGAGGCTTTCTTTGAGTATGACGTCACCAGTGTGTTTTTGTCAAGAACGAAGAAAAGCCAAAATGCCTACTGCCACACAGAGTTATCTAGTAAAAGCATGATGCCTAATAAACTTAAACAACATTTGGAACCCCTTCAGAAGGAACACATTGGAAAACCAAGGTCATTTTTCCAGCGCAGGAAAGAACGTTTGTGACAATGAGTGCAATTCAAGAGAGCTATGTCCAACTCTGACCATGCTCAAAAGGCATCATTTGAGGTGAGCTACTGCATTGCATAGGCCAAGAGTCCTCCCACAGTTGGAGACCCTTTGTTTTTGCCAGCTTCAATTGATATTCGGAAGGTAATGTGTGGGGAAACCAAGGCAAACAAACTTAAAGCTATACCACTCTCCAACAACACAGTGAAGCAATGGATTGAGTTGATAGTGGCAGATTAGGAAAACACACTGGTGGAGCGGTCTGAAAAACATGGATACTTTTGCTCTTCAAGTTGATGTGAGCACTGAGGGCATGATGCACATTTCTTGGTTGAAATACACATGGGAGGGTGCAGTTCTCAAAGATATTCTGTTCTGACTCCCTCTTCCTGGGCACAAGACTGCCCAAGGAAAGTTCAGTGTGCTACATGCAAGACAAAAATATCCCATGTGATTGCATGGTGGGCTTTTGCACAGATGGAACTCCGTCTACAGCAGGCCACAAAGCAGGTCAGGCTGCCTTGGTAGAGAAAGTTGCTCCATCTGTTGGGTGGACTCACTGCATGATTCACAGAGAACAACTGGCAACTAAAACTCTGAGTCCAGACCTAGGTGAAGTATTGCAGGAGATCTCATCTATTATGGACCACAACAAGACTCAGCCTCTTCGCACGTGTTCGTTTGCAAAACTGTGTGAAGACGTGGGATCCGATAATGATGTGGTGTTGTTCCACAGTGATGCTCGTTGGCTTTCAAGAGGAACAGCACTGGGATGACTTTTTGAACTGCGAGATGAGCTGTGTGCCTATGCAGTGGACTGCAAAAAGTGAATTTGTTGATTTTCTATGTGATCAAAGGAAGATGTGACTTCTTGCCTGTGCCACGGACACGTTTGGGAAACTGAAGGAATTGGATACAGGTCTGCAAGGAAAGAACATCCACATCCTTCAGCGAGTGATCAACTCACAGGACTCATGAAGCAAATTGTTTTCTGGAAGAATAATCTATTGAGGGCAAACTGTGAATCCTTCCCACAGCTTTGCAAGTTCCTGGCTGACAGTGAAATTATTTAGCTTCCCACACAGGTGATGGCTGAGCATCTCAGCTGGATGGAGGAACAGTTTGCATCCTTTTTCCCAGACTTGGACATGACAAAGTATAACTGGGTGCAAAGCCCCTTTAAGTGCAAGCCTGAGGCCATGGTTTTGCCAGCAGCTGAAATTGAACAGCTCATTGAAATTTCATAAGAACATAAGAACGGCCATATTGGGTCAGACCAAAGGTCCGTCCAGCCCAGTGTCCTGTCTCCTGACAGTGGCCAGTGCCAGGTGCACCAGAGGCAATGAACAGAACAGGGAATCCTCAAGTGATCCATCCCCTGTCACCCATTCCCAGCCTCTGGCAAATAAAGGCTAGGGACACCATCCCTGCCCATTTTGGCTAATAGCCATTGATGGACCTACTCTCCATGAACTTACCTAGTTCTTGTTTGAACCCTGTTGTAGTCGATGTGATCGATTCTTTCAGGGAACATGTGCTCAACTTCCTCTCCTGGAGTTCTGGTTCAATGTCAAGAATGAATATCCTGCACTCTCAACATGTGCCTTGAAACTGATGCTACCATTCGCGAGCACATGTTTGTGTGAAGCTGGATTCAGCGCCCTTCTGTCCATCAAGTCTCAGTATCGATCTACCGTTGATGTCACGTCAGAGATTAGATGTGTAATTTCTCCCACACATCTGTACTTCGAGAAGCTGTGTCGCATTAGAGGCATTAAATAACATACTTAATGTGTAAATTTGTTAGTCACTGTGTTGCTTCGTTGCTGTATGGGGTCACCGGAAACAGTCTCCAAGTGGGGTCATGCAGGCAAAAAGTTTGGGAACCCCTGGATTAAATAAATGCATAGCTAGAGTATCTTCCTGATTAGCAAAAAAGAAGCACCAAATTTAGTGGTAACTAAATGTGCAACTAAGTCTAGTTGCAAATCAACATGTTTTAATAGTTACCAACCAATGAGAATCAACCTTTCTTTAGCATTTGTACTTTTAGTTATTTTCCTAAACATGATTCAAACCAATGGTTTAAATCAAGGTTTCCTGCTTGCTGATTTAAATGATTAAAATTAGTGATGTAAATCACTTCAATTTAAATCAACCCACCGTATGGTAAAGTATGGTAATGTCAGGGTCTGAACAAGGGAGGGCAGGAGCAAGGATCAGAGCGGGGTCAAACCGGAGGCTGGGAGTAGCAGAGGAGTTTGTAGTCAGCCTCTAGGTCAGGGTCCATACCAAGGGTCAGAGTCCAAGCCAGGTTTCTGGGTCAGGAGGCGAAGTCTAAATCAAGCTGAGGTCGAAGTCACGAGTTCAAGAGCCAGAATGGTCTTGGCGGCTACAGGAAATCAGCAATTACCTTTGCCTGGATACTTCCTGGAACACCCCTTTGGTTCACCCAGCATGGGGAGCCAATCAGGAGCCATGAGGCTGTTGCTGGTCAGACCCCTGAGGTGGGACTTCCCATGGTCTCTGTCCACAGCGCATCATGAGTAGCGGAGAACAAACTGGTTGCGGCTGCCACTGGGTGGCAGCCTGGAGATGTCTGTAGGCCCGTGTTCTAAACCTTCTGGGCCTTATAGCTAGACCTGATCCAGTGGTATGAAGAGATACAAAATAATCCTGGTGCTTGAGGAGTTCACACTTGATATTTGGTTGGTGAAATGTTGTTATAGAACACACAACCAGTTTTGGGTATGTGCCCAGTGTCTTAACAGTCTGCACTGCAGTTGGCATTCATGGTCATGAGCCACTCTAGACAACCTGACACGCACTCTCTTGACTTCTGCAGCAAAGCTGTTGACCATGTTGTCCAGATAGTGCTATCCGGCACATGGACTCCTGCCTGACAAGGATTGGCAAGGCGGGCTGTTAAACTCGTTGTGACTACTGGGGGGTGGGGGTGGGGGACTACTGGGGGTGAGGGCAGAACCCACCAAACGAGAGGCAGGAGAGTGACGGTGACTGATTCTCCAGGTCAAGTGGTTAGTGCTTGAGGCTGGGCAGACAAGGATATGGAGGCTGAATTCTGGGTGATGTGGGAACCCACAAATAACCCCTCTGTGGTGTTCAATAAAGACTGGGAGAGGACGAAATTAAGACATTATCTGTCTAAAAGCTCTGTTTTAATGGGCTGTCATAATAAAAAAGTAGGCAAAGGAGGAGTTCCCCAGGAATCACAGATTGCTGAATAAATGTAATTTTGTGTGTGTGTTAGGGAGTAGAGGGTCAGGAAGAGCAGAAGATTGTATATATATATTTTTCAACAGGCCTTGGCTGCTGAGACAAGAGAGAGCCATTTCAGGCAGAACTTGGCAATACTGACTAGCTCCTGTTTGCTTAAGCTCCTTCACTTTTCCTGCAGGTGTGAAGGAATACCAAATAAGAAGATGCAGAATTGGAGTGAGCTCCCGGTAGAGGTGATGGGTGGAGAGGGAGATGATTTGATATACTTCAGCTTTAGGAGAAAAGCAGGCCTGTAGTTGTTCCCTTGACGTGGGCCTATCCTATCCAGATGAAGTTGCTTTCCATTAAAGAAGCAATTCTAATGCAGCAATTACCTTTTGTATTTGGCTTTAACAGCTGGTGCCCATCAAATCAATGCCTGCTTCTCATCAGCAGCTGGTGTTCTTTGAAACATCAGGGAATCGAAACTTCCAAGATTCCTCACTTCATCCTAGGGGAGAAACCAATGACCCTCCACGAGCACAGAGGCAAACCTTTCCAGAGGCAGAGATGCAATTGGCCTCATTAAACACAGGCTGTTAGATCCCAAACAAGACTTGTGGAGTACTGAACACTTTCATTTGTAAAGACGTTTGAGAGTCTAATAACCATGCTGCAATCATAATACTAGTGAAACCCTTTTGAAATTTCATTTACAAGAAGAGTAGTGCTAGAAATAATACATATTAAGGCATATGGTAGGGAGCTCATGAGGTATATCATTATTCCAAAGTGTTCTAACACCATTGTGGAGTGAATACTTTCCAGTGAATTTCATATCATTTAAAAACATCTGTTCTCTTTGATGACAGTTATTTTCTGACTTTAGTTTACATTTTTGTAAACTTGTTAAGATATAGCTTGGTGATATGGGAGCCCTTAAGAGGAGGATTAATACTCCTAAAAAAACAGAACAAAAAGAGGGGTAGGAAGAGGAGAAAGAGATCTGTTCCTTTGTCAATGCATCCATAATTCCAATTCACATAAATTAGTTATTAGCTTAAAAAAAAAACAGCAACACTGCAGTTGTGTACTGGGTATTAGCTCTAGACTAGGTTATTACCAAGTTATCAGAAAAGATACTCAAATTTTATTATTTTATTATTATGCTTATATGTTTTGCAACATAATTTGGGTTGAAGTATGTTTTTGAACTGAAAGAAAAGCTATGATAAAAAGTTAGCCAAGTTTATATCTGTGGACATACGGATATTCAGTTGTGAGGGCATTAGCAAATCAGAATTCAAGGATTTGCATACTCTAGTTACAAAAAGATTGTAAATCCATAATTACGGAGGTGGAGGGGGATCCCTATTCTCTGACTAGCTCAGACTGTAATTTACATCAGTGACTTAACTTAGGGTATGTCTACACAACGAAATTAGGTTGAATTTATAGAAGTCGGCTTTGTAGAAAGCATTTTTATACAGTTGATTGTGTGTGTCCCCACACAAATGCTCTAAGTGCATGTAGTCGGCGGAGTGTGTCCACAGTACCGAGGCAACCGTCGACTTCTGGAGCTTTGCACTGTGGGTGGCTATCCCACAGTTCCTGCAGTCTCCGCTGCCCATTTGAATTCTGGGTAGAAATCCCAGTGCCTGATGGGGCTAAAACATTGTCACGGGTGGTTCTGGGTACATATCGTCAGACCCCCGTTCCCTCCCTCCCTCCCTCCGTGAAAGCAGCAGCAGACAATTGTCAGTGCACTGTCTTTTAACCTCCAGCTAGCAGAAGATGATGGCTAGTCGTCATACTGCACCGTCTTCTGCCGAGCACCCAGGAGATGACGACGGCTAGCAGTCGTACTGCACAGTCTGCTGCCAGCAAGATGTATAAAGATAGATGAAGTGGATCAAAACAAGAAATAGACCAGATTTGTTTTGTATTCATTTTCTCCTCCCTCCCTCTGTGAAATCAACGGCCTGCTAAACCCAGTTTTGAGTTCTATCCTTGAGGGGGCCATTCAGTTTCTCGCAAAGCCACCCCCTTTGTTGATTTTAATTCCCTGTAAGCCATGTCGTCAGTCGCCCCTCTCTCCGTCAGGGCAACGGCAGACAATTGTTCCTCGCCTTTTTTCTGTGCAGACACCATACCACGGCAAGCATGGAGCCCGCTCAGATCACTTTGGCAATTAGGAGCACATTAAACACCACGTGCATTATCCAGCAGTATATGCAGCACCAGAACATAGCAAAGCGATACTGGGCGAGTAGGCGACGTCAGCGCGGTGACGTGCGTGATGAGGACATGGACACAGACTTCTCTCAAAGCACGGGCCCTGGCAGTGCGGGCATCATGGTGCTAATGGGGCAGGTTCATGCGGTGGAACGGCGATTCTGGGCTCGGGAAACAAGCACAGACTGGTGGGACCGCATAGTGTTGCAGGTCTGGGACGATTCCCAGTGGTTGCGAAACTTTTGCATGCGTAAGGGCACTTTCATGTAACTTTGTGACTTGCTTTCCCCTGCCCTGAGGCGCAAGACTACCAAGATGAGAGCAGCCCTCACAGTTGAGAAGCGAGTGGCAATATCCCTGTGGAAGCTTGCAATGCCAGACAGCTACCGGTCAGTCGGGAATCAATTTGGAGTGGGCAAATCTACTGTGGGGGCTGCTGTGATTCAAGTAGCCCATGCAATCAAAGATCTGCTGATATCAAGGGTGGCGACCCTGGGAAATGTGCAGGTCATAGCGGATGGCTTTGCTGCAATGGGATTCCCTAACTGTGGTGGGGCCATAGGCGGAACCCATATCCCTATCTTGGCACCTGAGCACCAAGCCGGCGAGTACATAAACCGCAAGGGGTACTTTTCAATAGTGCTGCAAGCTCTGGTGGATCACAAGGGACGTTTCACCAACATCAACGTGGGATGGCCGGGAAAGGTACATGACGCTCGCATCTTCAGGAACTCTGGTCTGTTTCAAAAGCTGCAAGAAGGGACTTTATTCCAAGACCAGAAAATAACCGTTGGGGATGTTGAAATGCTTATAGTTATCGTTGGGGACCCAGCCTACCCCTTAATGCCATGACTCATGAAGCCATACACAGGCCAGCCTGGACAGTAGTCAGGAGCTATTCAACTACAGGCTGAGCAAGTGCAGAATGGTGGTAGAATGTGCATTTGGACATTTAAAAGCGTGCTGGCGCAGTTTACTGACTCGGTTAGACCTCAGCTAAACCAATATTCCCACTGTTATTACTGCTTGCTGTGCGCTCCACAATATCTGTGAGAGTAAGGGGGAGACGTTTATGGCTGGGTGGGAGGTTGAGGCAAATCGCCTGGCTGCTGGTTTCGCACAGCCAGACACCAGGGCGGTTAGAAGAGCACAGGAAGGCGCAGTGCGCATCAGAAAAGCTTTGAAAACCAGTTTCATGACTGGACAGGCTACGGTGTGAAAGTTCTGTTTGTTTCTCCTTGATGAAACCCCCCGCCCCTTGGTTCACTCTACTTCCCTGTAAGCTAACCATCCTCCCCTCCTCCCTTTGATCACCGCTTGCAGAGGCAATAAAGTCATTGTTGCTTCACATTCATGCATTCTTTATTCATTCATCACACAAATAGGGGGATAACTGCCAAGGTAGCCCAGGAGGGGTGGTGGAGGAGGGAAGGACAAGGCCACACAGCATTTATAAAAGTTTAAAACTTTAAAACTTATTGAATGCCAGCCTTCTGTTGCTTGGGCAATCCTCTGGGGTGGAGTGGCCTGGTGGCCGGAGGCCCCCCCCCCCGCCGCCTTGGGCGTCTGGGTGAGGAGGCTATGGAACTTGGGGAGGAGGGTGGTTGGTTACACAGGGGCTGTAGCAGCGGTCTGTGCTCCTGCTGCCTTTCCTGCAGCTCAACCATACGCTGGAGCACATTGGTTTGATCCTCCAGCAGCCTCAGCATTGAATCCTGCCTCCTCTCATCACGCTGCCACCACCTTTCAGCTTCAGCCCTCTCTTCAGCCCGCCACTTACTCTCTTCAGCCCGCCACTTACTCTCTTCAGCCCGCAACCTCTCCTCCCGGTCATTTTGTGCTTTTCCTGCACTCTGACATTGTCTGCCTCCGTGCATTCGTCTGTGCTCTGTCAGTGTGGGAGGACACCATGAGCTCAGAGAACATTTCATCATGAGTGCGTTTTTTTCGCCTTCTAATCTTCACTAGCCTCTGGGAAGAAGATCTTGTGATCCTTGAAACACATGCAGCTGGTGGAGGAAAAAAAAAAGAGACAGTGATGTTTAAAAAGACACATTTTCGAGAACAATGGCTACACTCTTTCACGGTAAACCTTGCTGTTAACATTACATACACAGCACATGTGCTTTCATTCCAAGGTCGCATTTTGCCTCCCCCCACCACGTGGCTAGCCCCTTACCCCTCCCTGTGGCTAACAGTGGGGAACATTTCTGTTCAGCCATAGGCAAACAGCCCAGCAGGAACGGGCACCTCTGAATGTCCCCTTAAGAGAAGCACCCTATTTCAACCAGGTGACCATGAATGATATCTCACTCTCCTGAGGATAACACAGGGAGATAAAGAACGGATGTTGTTTGAATGCCAGCAAACATACACTGCAATGCTTTGTTCTACAATGATTCCTGAGTACGTGCTACTGGCCTGGTGTGGTAAAGTGTCCTACCATGGTGGATGGAGCAAGGCTGCCCTCCCCAGAAACCTTTTGCAAAGGCTTTGGGAGTACATCCAGGAGAGCCGCAAATGCCAGGGCAAATTAATCATTAAACATGCTTGTTTTTAAACCATGTATAGTATTTTAAAAGGTACACTCACCAGAGGTCCCTTCTCCGCCTGGCAGGTCCGGGAGGCAGCCTTGGGTGGGTTCAGGGGGTACTGGCTCCAGGTCCAGGGTGAGATACAGTTCCTGGCTGTCGGGAAAACCGGTTTCTCTGCTTGCTTGCTGTGAGCTATCTACAACTTCATCATCATCATCTTCCTCGTCCCCAAAACCTGCTTCCGTGTTGCCTCCATCTCCATTGAAGGAGTCAAACAACATGGCTGGGGTAGTGGTGGCTGAACTCCCTAAAATGGCATGCAGCTCATCGTAGAAGCGGCATGTTTGGGGCTCTGACCTAGAGTGGCCGTTTGCCTCTCTAGTTTTCTGGTAGGCTTGCCTCAGCTCCTTAAGTTTTATGCGGCATTGCTTCGGGCCCCCGGTAATGGCCTCTGTCCTTCATGCCCTGGGAGATTTTAACAAATGTTTTGGCATTTCGAAAACTGTAACGGAGTTCTGATAGCACGGATTCCTCTCCCCATACAGTGATCAGATCCCGTACCTCCCGTTCGGTCCATGCTGGAGCTCTTTTGCGATTCTGGGACTCCATCATGGTCACTTCTGCTGATGACCTCTGCATGGTCACCTCTGCTGATGAGCTCTGGCCAGCATGGCAAGCTGCAAGTGACCATGCAAACAGGAAACTGAAATTCAAAAGTTTGCGGGCCTTTTCCTGTCTACCTGGCCAGTGCATCTGAGTTGAGAGTGCTGTCCAGAGCGGTCACAATAGAGCACTCTGGGATAGCTCCCGGAGGCCAGTACCGTCTAATTGCGTCCACAGTACCCCAAATTTGACCCGACAAGGCTGATTTAAGCGCTAATCCACTTGTCGGGTGGAGGAAGGAAATCGATTTTAAGAGCCCTTTAATAAGTCGAAAAAAAGGGCTTCATCGTGTGGACGGATGCAGGTTTACATCGATTTAATGCTGCTAAATTCAACCAAAACTCCTAGTCTAGACCAGGACTTACATGTGCATCAAGGGGAGTAAAGATGCCTTAGTGTTCAGATGCTTTTTAGTGCTTATAATTTTTTTTTATTCATAATATAAGTGAAAAGCTTTCAGTTCAATAACTGCAATTACGTGCTGGAAAATAAAATTGGCATTTATTTTTTTCCAGTGCAATAGTTAAAGCTAAAATCTCTGATGGAAAATATATTTTGAAAAGTAACTTTGTAAAAACACCATAGTGTTCCATGTATGTTTTCTTGGTAATTTTTTCATATTAAATCCTTTTGTTAACAAGTAGAAAATTATATTTTTAACTTTAGCCCTGTGGGTTGAATTAGGAGATTTGAAAGTTGGACTGGTTAAAAGTTCTGTTGCCAAAGTTCAAACCATAATAGAATCCAGCATGCTCTCTCCCTCTTTTGTAGCTGTGCTGGTGCATTAGCATTGTCAGTATTTTTTTTTTAAGTTTATTTTTGTCAGTAAAGTAAGACTGTATTATAACTCTGAATATTCATAGGGAGCAAAGCCCTTTATTATGAAGGTGATATTTTAAAATAGGGCCAGGTATTTATCTGCTGAACACATACATGCGGAGGAGGAAGAAAGCTAATACAAAAAGTCTGGCTTTTGAATAGCTGTAGAATCAGCACCTGATCTCTTCTGCCCCGACTAGTCTAAGGGATTCACAGTGGCAGGACCACACCACGGTACTGTGGAATCCGAAGGATCCTGGACAGCTGCATGGAAGGTCCCTCAGTCACGGCAGTGTGGCCAGGCCAACAGCCATGCTGCCGTTGGCTTGATGGCTTACATTTCATTGTGTCTGTGCCTATGCTAGGGAATTCCCATTGGGGCTACCACCTGTTAAGATGCACTGATTGTAAGCTCTTGGGTGCAGGGGAAGTCTTTTTGTTCTGTGTACAGCACCTAGCACAATGGGGCCTGGTGCATCACTGGGGATACTGGGCGCTACTGCAATATACGTAATAATAGGAGCCCTAGGATGGACAAAGATCTGACGACTTCCAGTATTTTTGCCACCATCTCACTTAAACCTGCTGAGCAGTACACCTTCTGAGTGGGCTCAAAGCCGCATTAGCAGCCTTTATATTTTACTGTCGAAGGCATGAAGTTCTTGATAGCAGGGAGCTTGAATTCAGTTATTCCTCCTCACCCCAGACACGCAGAGTCTTTCTACTGTGTGGATCTTTCATGGAGGATAGTATGGCTGCAACAGGGAAGGGAAAGATCATCCCATGGTCATCTTTTCAACGAGGGCTTTTTCCATATATTCACTCCCCTCTGTATCATAGTCAATTATCTGACTGTAACCACACTTTCATAGATTTAAGTCCAGAAGTGCCCATTATGATCATCTAATCTGACCTCCTGCATAGTGCAGGCCAAAGATCCTCACCCAGGGACTTATGTATCAAACCCATAACTTTGGTTTGAACAACAGCATATGTTTTGGAAAGACCTCCCCTTTAACGGTAGACTTTTTGTACACCTAGTTAACTTAGTATTCTTAAGTAAACTACTCTGCTTTCTTCTAAGGCAGTTTTTTGGCTTTGCCAAAGTTATCACGAAGAAAGATCTTGACACTGATCCTTTCATCTTGACATACAGTCTGGAAAGCAGCACTTTAAACAGGCAGTTGGTCTAGGCATTCGGATGTGAGACAAATAACAGGTTGGTTAGCATCATGGTAGTTTGCTGAGTTATAGGAACACATTGCGTAGCAATTGCTGAAATCCAGAGAATTGCTAAGGAAATATAAGCTCAGAATCAAGCAATTTGTTTGACAGTTTCTGTCAGAAGATAAATGACATCTATTTAGAGTATGAGTACTTTTTTCTTCCCCCCGTGAAGCATGTTTTGAAACTAAAAAGCACAAAGGGTATTGCTGTAGAAGGGAACACCATGTTCAGGCTAGTTGTAGCATAAATTGTGGTACATTATGTCTTCAGATCTTGATTATTATAGAATGGTTGATGAACCAGCACACTCAGTCATCCGCATCACTGTAGTATCTGAGCTCCTCCCAGATATTTAAAAATAGAAATAATAATTTCTCCTTTCCTTCCTTCCCTCCCAATCTAGTCTGACCTCCTGCATAGTGCAGGCCAAAGAATGTCACCCAATAATTTCTGCTTGATGAGTTTTATATGGTTATTTTGCTTGCGTGCTTGCTTTGTTGTTTGCGAGTGTGCTGAGCATCTCTGTTTTGAAGAAATTTACTAAGGAAAGCTAGGGCAAAGAAATGAGTTTTGAATTTAACTGTGGAAGTGTCAAGGTCCATGGTGGTTCTTATCTCTTGAGGTTGTGAGTTCCATAGCCTCGCTTCAGCTCCTCTAAAAGGTCTGTCTCCTCTGTTTGCAAGCCCCCTTGTAGGTGGTGGATGGTTTTTCCATTGTTCTGGTAAAATGCAATTATTGCAGGAGTTCATGGCCGTGGAGGCTTTGTCTATATTAGAAACACTACAGCAGTACAGCTGCACTGCTGTAGTGTAGACCAGGGGTTCCCAAACTGCAGTCCACGAAGGTACTCCAGGGAGTCTACAAGTCATGTCCAGCTCTAGGGGATCATGCCTGGGACCGCTGGCCCCACTGATCAACTCCTTCCCCTCCCTCCCAGGGCCTCCTGCACACCACGGAACAGCTGTTCAGCGGCTTGCAGGAGGCACTGGGAGGTAGGGGGAAGAGCAGAGATGGGCCGTGCTCAGGGGACGGGGCAGAAAGAGGCAGGGAAGAGGTGGGGCAGGGGTGGGGTCTTGGGGGCAAGGGGTAGAGTGGGGTTGAGCACCCTCAGAGAAAATTAGAAGTTGGATTGAGGATCCGAGAAAAAATTTAAATCAAAATGGGGGTCCTCAGGTTGCTAAAGTTTGAGAACCACTGGTGTAGACATTAACTACAGCAGCAGAAGGGGTTCTTCCATAAACGTAGTGCTGTCTATTAGGTTAGCTTGATTACATATCTCAGGGGTGTGAAAAATTCACACCCCTTGAGCAGCTTAGCTGGATCAGCCTACCTTTCTAGTGTAGATCAGTCTGGAGAAAGAGATGATTTCTCTGGTATTTGGGGCCAGAATGAAGGAGGCATGAAGAATTCGGAACATCAGAACAGAGACCTTGACCTGAACTTTATGTACTGAGGAGCCTTTTCAGAGAGTAGAACACAAGGTGACATTCATGGAAATCGGTGTTGCTAAGCAAATAGGCTGTTGCAGTTTGAACCTACTGGGAGTTTTTTGAGATATAATTATAATTAGAGCTGTAAATACCACCAAGATTAGTAGCTTAGTCTGCCTTTCAAACACCACATTTGTATCTAGGAATTGATATTTGTAAGAGGAAAATCCAAATTGTATTTATTTACTGCACTTTAATCAAGCAGCGCCAAAACTCAGTTACGTAATTTTTTTGATCTGAGGGCGCAAATGCAGATCTGTGGTTTCCCCTTTTGCTTATGGGACAAGTTTATATGACTGTCTCTCAATGTACACAATATATGAGTTGTGACAGGCCAAAACAGGCTTTATCCATTAAATGTTGACTGGTCTTTTTATCTAGGATTTTCTGACACTCCTATTATTGTATCTTTTGGTCTTTTATCTATTGTAACCAATGTCCACATTGTTGTCAGTGGTAATTGATGTAAATGTGGAAGTCACCAAGTACAGTACATTTTGATTACCCCAGTGCTAGAGTCAACAAGATCCCAAATGGTAGCAGGGGAGAGGGTGAATGACCTGTACACCACCAGAGCTATGTTAATATCATGTAGAGGGTTAGCCAAAGTAGACATGTCACATTTGAACAAATGCCACTTTTGGGATAGCACGCATCTTACATCTCAGATGGAAATCCACAGTCACTTCCTCTCTGTTGCCCATTCTAGGTGCATGCTAAATTGAGTACCCATGCAAGCGAAGTTGGCAATCTTACCCACAATTGAACCCAGACCTGCATTGCATAGCACTGTCCTAAGGGGAAGGTGTCAGTCTCTTACTTGAGTCATGACTACTGCATGTGGAATATGGACAGATTAGTAACTGATTTGTGCTTGGCTGTTAAATTTATAATCCCTAATATCTCCTGGTTTGTTACTACAAAAATCTGAGGACACTGATGCTCCAGATTGATCAATCTTCCAAACTCCGATTCAATCCTCCTGGCCATCCTGATATGGCCCTCAAAAATTCACATCTTCCTTAAGGCGAAGGCCCAAGATCAACCTCTCAGCAGAGCACCAAGGCCAAATCCCTTGGATTGACGATATCTCAACATGTAGCTGGGTCAGCAGAGGGTGTCTTCAATATCCTCTCTTTACCCAAACCCCAAGTCTCCACCATTAATTGACAATCACTTATGCTCTGTTGGGTGATATAGAATTCCCATTTAGTCTCCCTATCGGTACTGAAAAGTTGTATCTAACCTCTGAGTAGATTTCAGAATCCTTGTCTGACATGGGCCGTTCCAAGTTCACCTTCACCTCCTGTGTTACCGCCAAAGTCAACTGGGGAACCTCATCCACAAGGTGGTGGAGGCTGTGCCAATGATCCAGGAGGTCTAGTTTTACAGTAACTTTTGCTCTTTGGGTTCACTTGTATTTACAAATTGTATTGTCTTTACCATCACTTTAAAAAAAAAAAAAAAAAAAGAGAGAGAGAAAGTGAGAAGGAAAGGAAAGCTGCCAGTTCTTTTATAAATCTTTCTGTAATAGAAGTCTTTATGATGCTTCTGCTGTGATTAATTTTTCTGCAGCTTGGCAGTTCTTGCCCTGGAATCTAAATTTTAATCACATTTGAATTCTCTTTCCTTTGTAGCCTGTTCATGCTAGAATCTGCCTTCTCCAGTCAAAAGTCTTTTATTAAAAAACAAAAGAAATCTGACTAATAAAACATAATATGAAATGTCACAGAGTATATAACACCTTTGCATAATAAACGTAATTGATTAGTAAAGAACTGTTTTAATAATTTCTTGACTCTGTTACGCTGTATTGAGCAACACAAATTCAGCTTGCTTTTCTGGCTGAGTAGACTCCATGCTATGCAATTTTTAAAGCATCACTCTTCCTAACCTAAATCCTATAGCCAAGATTAAGAGCAATAAGGTATCCTAGTACTGTTTATTACATAGTGTAAAGTACTGAAGCTGTCTTCTGCCTGACTTTTAGTAGGCTTTATCATCACACTTTAACTTTTTTGCTGGAAGAGGTGTTAAAATATTTTTGACTTTTGTCTGTTTTATGTCTCTGCCTGCCTGTCTGTCTTGCAATTCTTCAGAACTGAAATAAAATTGAGAACCATACCTGCCCATGCCTGATTTGGTCAAATTTATTACTGGATTACGTAGAAAAGAAACAAGCCAGTTGGAATGAGCTTCCAGTAGAGAAGAAGGTCGGGAAAAATACTCCATTGAATTCTCTTTTGTTTAATGTTAAGTTAGGTCCTGTCTACACTGAGGGTATATTTACACTTAAAATGCCACAGCAGCACAGTGGCAGCTCCGCAGCTGCTCCGCTGTAGCACTTCAGTGTAGACACTCACTACACTGCAGAGGCAGAAGGGGTTTTCCGATTGCTACAGCTAATCCACCTCCCGAAGAGCTGGTAGCTAAGTTGATGGAAGAATTCTTCCATCGACCTAGCACTGCCTAGGCTGGGGGGGGGGTCTGTAGGTCTGCACCCTAAGCTATACCGATGTAAGTTTTCAGTGTAGAACAGCTCTGAGATGTGTAAGCGTTAGCACCATTTTAGAAAGCCTTGTTAAAACATGTTTCTCTAGAAAGGTGCTAATGTGGTATCCCTCATCATCACAGATGGTACTAAAGTGCCTTTATAAAACTGTCAACAGATCGTCTTTAGCCTAGTTAGGGATCTCAGGTCTGGTCTACACTACAGACCTATATCGGTATAACTACATTGCTCAGGGATGTGAAAAATCCACACCCCTGAGCAATGTAGTTATGCTGACCTAACTGCCTGTCTAGACAGCACTATGTCAGTGGTAGAGCTTCTCCCGCCAACCTAACTACAGCCTTTCAGGGAGGTGGATAAACTACACAATGCAGGGTGTTTCATGTAGACATGACCTAGGTAGCCGGGGGGGGCGGGGGGCGGCAATGTTGGCTAATGATTAGTACAGGGAGCTAGGCGTAAGAACATCTCGGAGTTTCTTCTGCGTGTTGCTGATTGACTGTATGACCTTGGGGAAGCCAGGGAATATTTATGTATTCATTAATGGTATTTACCAACCCTCCTTACCACCCTGAGATTCTTGTGTGAAAAGCGCTTTATAGGTGGAGTAGTCCAGAAATAAGTCACATCTGCATTTTTTTTTCTAGTGAAGGAAGCCTGAATAAGTGACGGATTTTCAAGACCAATAAAAATCTTAACAGCAAATATTCAACATGTTGGTTCCCCAGCTATAGTCTGATGGATTAGTAGTTTTAGAATTTTTGTAGGTTTTGTAAAGAAGAACAGTGCGATGATTAGATATTATTAATTGCAAAGTATTTGTTGCATATATACTGGAACATTTCATGACTCTAATAGGTGGACTGTTACGTAACAAGTTATTTTGCAATTTCAGAAAATAGTATTTATAAAAGAATACAAATAAAGGCATTTAAGAATAAGTACTTTCTTCTTTCTGGTAAACCTAATAATTCAAGGTCCATAGACTAGAAGTTTGCTGATAATACATGGATATGGACCATCTGAGCACTCGGGCCAGATTATGCTTTATGTGGGAGTAGCCTGTGTCACAGTCTGGAAGCTTGCCGAGTTTCTCCTCATGGAATGTTTCTGGAACTGTTGCCTCAAAAGTGGCCAGGACTGGCTGGGATTTGCCCCCTCTTTAAATGAGATCTGTGTGGGGCACAGGGTTATCTGTGGGGGGACAGTCTGTCCCCTGCAGCCTTAGTGGTATCATGGCTCCAGTTGCAGTCTGAATACAGTGTCTGATGCTCTCAAAGAGCTTGACAAACATTAATAAGTGAAGTATGTCAACACCTTTGTGAGCAAGGGAGAGCTCAGCCCCAATTTACAGACAGGGAAATGGGCCCAGAGATGGAGTGGACGAGACTGGGACGGAACCCAGGTGGGCTGAGTCCCATTCCTGTACTTATTTAGAAACAGGGATGATTCTGGAATGAGTGAGTATTGAGCATTTTTTACCCACTGAAGCCTATTGTGATTTACATTTTCTGTGGCTTTGGCTTGAAAGACCAACTATCTTGGTAACAGTTGCTATGGGAAACATGCTATACTGTTACATTAGTAGCTGTAAATTACTGAACTTCATGATCTAAATTCTCTGCTTGTTTGGTTTTTAAAAAAGATCTTGTTTTGTATTTCCTGGCTCATAATTCTGCACATTATTGCTCTCAAAATTGCTTTTTATGGCTTTTATAATAGCTGCTTTTTATGAGGGATTTATAGCTTATTATACTTTCACTCCACTTCTAGAGATACAGTCGGTCAATGAAATACCTGCCTTTGAAATACGGTAAACAGTTCTGTAGGCGGCTGTGTTGTGTTTGGTTAAATTCTCCATTATCCAGTACTGTTGAAATGAAAAACAAAACAAAGCATAGACTTGAGTATATTTTAGAATAATCTTCCCTAGGTTCTAGATGTTTGAGAACTGTACTAATGGAAACCACAAAGGCTTTCAGCTTTAAGCCTCAGTCCAGTGGCAAGAATGTGAGCAAAGAGTCAACAGTCCAGTGTGACCTCCCAGAGGCCTTGTACCCGATGAATGTACAGTCTCAGGAAGATTAGCTGCTGCCATAGCCTTTGGAAAGCTAAGTACGTGCTCCACACACGGGACCAGCTCTGTATGAGCTTCTTGTGCTCCCTGAATCCAAGGACAGAGATTGTGTCAAGTTCCTTCCCATGGATGAGTGAGTGGAAGGGTAGCCTTGTGGCTAAGGCATTGGACTGTGTATTGACAAGTCTGAATACGCTCCCTAGCCCGAAAACAGACTTCCTGTGTGACTGCAGGAAAGTTGCATATGGCCTGGTTTTTTTAGAGGTGTTGCACAACCACAGTTCTCATCACCTTCTGTGGGAGTTGTAAGCGGTCAGCACCTATGAAAATCAGGCCATTCCTTTCTCTGTCCCTCAGTTTCTCCATCTGTAAAATTGAATTAATACCACCTCCCTGCCTCACAGGGGTGTTGGGAGGCTTAATTCATGTTGGGTTGCTCAGATACTGCAATGATGAGCACCAGAGAAAAGCCTGTAAAAATCAAATGGTAGGAAGAGAGAGGTGAAAGCTTTTTTGCACCCTCTTCTACCCATTGCCCTTGCACACCTATATATGGCGAGATGCAGTTTGGCCCCAAACCTGTTCCTTTTAGTTCAGGCTGAGGTCAGGTTGGGGGCACCTACTGAGCAAAACTAGTTACTATCTGAAACCTCTTTAATGGCCTCTCTGAAAATGAATTGGTGGCCTTCGTCCAGGTCCTAGTGCATAGATGTTCCCAGTGAAAAACCTACCACAATTGGCAGTAAGTCGCACATTTGTTAGCAGACACTTACCACAGTTGCGCCAGTGAGTGCCAGTCTTGGCTGACAGGCCAAGAAGGAATGGGCAGGCTTACCAAGTTTATTCTTTTTCATTATTGCATGTTAAAGCCCTTAGCAGATTTAGAGAGTTTGTTGAATAAAATCTCTTTGCATATAATCTTGGATAACATTTGTTCTAAAATCAATATTTCACCAGGGGAAAAAAGTTAAGGCAAACTTTACTCCAGGGTACCAGAATTTCCTTCAAATTGCTCCAAGAATGTAAACTTTAAATTTAAAAAAGCTCTGAGAGCTTATCAGCGGACAGAGTAATCTCTCTAAAACAGAATGTACATCTAAAGCCAGTGGAAAGAGAATGCATGAGAATTAAAACTATATAAATAAACTAACAAGCGTAAATAGTATGTAGCGGATACTTCTGCTGGCATAATGTTTGTTTGTATCCAGTACCCTCAGCGTTTTTATTCTGTGTCTTTTGTGTGACCATTTCCCCCCCAGCAGCTGCATCATAGCTTTGGTCTCTGTTTGCTTAGCATTTATGGTAGAATATAGGATTGTCAAGACTGGGACTTTAATGTAGAGAGCCATTGTGGCAGAGGAGGCTTTTTGAGCTTTGTCCTACTCTTTGGAAAACTCAGGAAGGGAAAACTTCTTCTGCATGCTAGCTAGTAGTCTTGTAAACTTGAAAGTGTCTTGAATATCTTAAATTCACGAAAGATCTTTGCGGAGGAAACAAAGCTCCAATAGCATCCACATCTGCATGCGTGTTTGCTATATTTTTGCATTGTTCAGCCTTGGTATTCACCATCAGATGTAGTTTAAAGGGAATTCCTCTGTAGCTTGTACTGAGATTTCAACGCACGTTGTCAGAGGCACTGTCACCTCTGTCACTTACGCTCTCTTCATCATAATACTGTTTGATGTATCTGCTGTCATTTAGGATTGGTTGTAGGGGAGGTGAAGAGATGTTAGATAAGGAAGAATTACCGGTAATTTATGTTTGTCACCCTTGTCTTCCCTCAACATCCTAACGCTGCGTTCTTCTCTGCTATAATGTAGTCTGGTGGCATGTTTGTAGCGTGGGAAATATTGTAACTGCAAGTGAAAGGCTAGTGCTTCTTCTTCCTGTTCAACAAGTGGAGACAAATTGCTCGATAATGTGTGATTGTAAGATGGGCAAAAGGAGATTAAAACAATTGCTGAGAAGTAATTCATTCATGTCTTTATGTATATTTCGCTGTCACTTAATTTTTAAAAGGGAGTGGCTATTTCAGATTATAAATGGTAATTCTAACCGTTATAATTCTTTCGTAATACTGATTTAATCTAATTCTGGCTATTTAAATATACTTCATATTTCTCTGGACTACACTGTTATAAATAAATCAGTTAAAAATTAAACTAAGGGCAATAAGTGTCTCCTGAGAGGTTGTATAATAAAAATTAGAAGCTGGAAGTGGTCCAGTTGTAGGTGAGACACTAGTAAAAAGCAGTCGTCAGAATAACTTTATTAGTTGTAAAATGCCGGTCTCTTTTTCTGATATTGTTAGAAGGATGGTATCTTTAGTACGTGGTTGAAACAATAAGTAAAAAATAAAATTAGAAAATACCTACGTGATCATGAGAGAAAAGGCCTAACCGCTGGCTTTTATCATGAGAGAGAAAGTCATGACTCACTGATGTACTAGAATTCTATGGACATGTCAGTAGAGTAGGAAATAAAGGAGAGCCGACTGACAGTTTATTTGCACCTTCAAAAAAACCTTTTGAAAATGTCCCTCAGGAGAGGCTATTGAGAAAACTAGGTAGTCATGGGATGAGAGGTGAAGTACTGTCATGGATCAGAAACTGGCTCAGAGACAGAAAACAGAATAGGAGTAAAAGGCGCTTTTTCATAAGAGCAAGAGGTTAACAGAGGGATGATGAAACAATACTAGGAGCAGTGTTTAATATGTTTAAGAATTTGGAAAAATTTGACAAGTATTTCAGTTTTCTCAAAACCAGAGAAGAGGATGAGGTAGTTCAGAGGGACTTAACCATGTCAGGTGCATGTTGACAAGTGCAAGGTAAAGCACATTAGAAGGAACCATTTGAACTACTTGCACACCTTACTAGGATATAAATTAACTGTAACCGCTTTGGTGTGTGGTGGAGAGAGAGACCCAAGGATCATTGCAGAGAGATCAATGGAGATCGCTGCTCAACGTGAGTCGCCAATCAAAAAAGCAAACAAAATTTTAAGATTCTTAGGGAATTTGGAAAGTGCTTAGTGCATAGTGGGCACAACCACAGAAAAAATAATACTATAAATTATTACAATGCCACTGTATAAATCAGTTGCACATTGTCTGGAATACTGTGTTCAGTCCTGGTCAACCTATCTCGAAAAAGGATGTAGCAAAATGGAAGGTGGTGGTGGTTGGGGTATCCAGACAACAAAAATGATTTGACACATAGAAAAACTTCCATAGAAAGGGTTTTTAAAACAGTTCCAGTGTTTCACTTAAGACATGTTTACAAAGGCATTCAAATTAATAAATGTTCTAGAAAGGGTAGATCAGGGATTTCTGTTCATGCTTGCTCATGATACAAAAGCAAAAGGATGTGCAACAAAATTGAAAGTTACAAATTTAAAGCTGATAATGCTTTGTGTGAAAAGTTATTTCATTTGCCTGTGGAACGTACTGCTCCAAGCCATCTTTGAGGTCAAGAGCATAGCAGAATTTAAAAAAATAAAATAAGTTGGACGTATGTCCATGTACAAAAAAAGTCACAATTAGAATCAACACTGATGCCTCCAGGCATAAGCAAGCGACTGACTAATGGGGCTTAGATAGAAACTTTACTTGTGGATAGTTAATCCAAAACTGTCTCCGGTAAGATTTCTTGTAACTTTTTCTGAAACATCTGGAACTGGCCACTGTTGGAAACAGGGTACTGTGCTAGATGCACCATTGGTTTGGTCCTAATGGATAAGATGGAACGAATGTCACTGTAGGAGACTGGAATTAGCAGAAGAAGATAAAAGGGTAGGAAAGAACTAGAAGGAAGAAAAGGGAAAAGATTGTATAGGATGGGAGGGCAGAGGGGCCAGAGAGAATATTTTCTTGTCTTCTATTTGTTACTTCCTATGTACAGTAAAAAATAAACTTTAAAACAAAATCTTGAGTAGTAACATCATATTGTTGCTTTTGCTATTATATTACCACTTATTTATTGTAGCTTTGGAATATGCGACTACCTGTGAGATGTTCAAAGAGCCATCTCTGAGATATGGACTGAAGAGATGGTCACCTCGAGTAGTAAAATACTAGGAGCAACACAATATTCAGTAATTGCTTGCATTGGAGACTGCAGCCCTGTAAGCAGCAGAATACCTAGAGCTGGCCTCATCCTATAGGTACTATCTCACCTATGGAAGCCAGCCATATGTTACAGAAACAAAGACATGAGTGGTGTTTCAAACACCCTTCTCAGAATGTTAAGTTTTTGTAATACCTTCCATCAGTTAACGAATAGAGACAAGTCTCATAGTTAGCACTCACATAATGTTGTATGTTAACCGTTGTGTATTGCCCACATCCATATAGAGACTGCCACCAGGTAAAGCTGTTTCAGTAAACTGTATTCAGTGCTGACATATATAAATTAGTTTACATAGTAATCCCCAACAGACTGATTAGGACAATTATAGCCAGATAGAACACTTACGTCACGTTTGTCATGTTTTGGGGAAGGCTTGGGAGAAAGAATCTTCAAGATTCTTTTGAAGGAGCATGTGTCTAGCAGGAGATGCCAGCCAGAGCTGAGGTCTTAGGAGGTTTTAGGGTGAAGGGATGGCATGGTGGCGGTGGTGGCGGCAGCGGCAGCGGCATAGTGACAGATCAAAAAAGAAAAACCTTTGAAAGCATTAGGCATAATTATGGAAGTTTAAATTGGAAATGTACAGTGCATTTTTAATACTTCTACTAGGAAAGAGTATAGCAGTTTTAATGTTTAATGCATGTACTGTAATGGAAGACTGAATTGCTCTCCAAGGTCCCCATTTATTCCATTACTGTCCAGAAGGAAATAAATTACATTCTATTTTAGACCCATATTTTGGAACTGGACACTATCGTGGGGAACGAGAGCATGGCAACAGGCTTTGTCATTGCATCTGGCGCTATCTGTTCTGTGAAGCACTGCACCCATCTATGCTGCTCTATAAGTAATAAATCATCATAATTTAGTGCCTCTGTGAATTGAGTGGAGAGGATTTTGAATGGGGGTGGAATTGCTTAAGAGTGAGATTTAATTAAGTTACACTTTTAATGGCAGAATGATCTTGATTCTAGAAAATCCAGTAAGTAAATTCCAGATAAATTATCTGTTGTTTATATTGTTAAAAATACCATAACTCTGCACCGGCAAGTGATTTCTTTGCTGAGTGCACCACTGACATTTTTTAAATCACGATTTGATGTTTCTCTAAAAGATAAGCTCTAGGAATTACCCTTCTGGCCTTGGAATCTATGAAATCTATGAAAAATGAAACCTGGGATTATAAATGTGTTGCCCTTTCAATGCTGTCATTTGCCTGTCATTTTTAGTTTAGAGTCCTTTAATATGGTTTTGTTCAAGGCACTCAGATTCCGCAAGGGTACAAGCAGAAGAGGTGGGTGATTGTATTTTATGTAGGGTTGGCGGTTAACACTGAATCATTTGAGTAATAGCTTATTGTTGGGCAGTTGGTATAAAATGGTATAACATCAAACGAACCTAAAAACAGAATTATCTTGATTACTTGCCTTCTGGTGGCTCATGTACATGATATCTGGGGTGTAAGAAGCACATTAGTCGTGGCTGAAGTTCTATTAATAAAGGAAGAGAAGGGGAAAAAGAAATTGCCTGCCTACAAATTTGACACGAGATTGATCACAGCATATCAAGGTGATATACTGAAAACTTTCAGGCCTGTATCTGTAGGACTTCCCATCCCATTTTCTTCCTTTCTTTTTTTTAATTTTTTTTTTAAATTTCAAGGAGAGGCTTTGCTGGGTTCACTCTCCCCTTCATTTTTCTTTCTCACCATTACATCATGGTGGCCCTCTCGACTCCACTGAAAGAGGCGTCCATTAAGTGTGCTCCCAATGCTCAGCATAGGGGATTGTTTGAAGGATATGAGATGTCTCCTCCCACCACAGACTGGGGAAGTTGTTTCTGCAGTGTTCACAGTCTCTGACAGCTTGGAACCCAACGTTGGCTTTGCCACTGGAATGCGTAATCTGCTGCTAGATAACAAGCCTAGCCTGGCACAATAAGGTATTTGAGCCATTTCTTAGCAATCTATTAAATCTTAAGGATATGATTCTGACCCATCTGCACACTGGTGTAAATTAGGAGTAACTTTACTGAAGTCCATGCAATTAGACTGGCATAAATGAGATGAGGTTCAGGTCCTCAATGGTTTCTTTAAACCAATATTACAGGTATTAGACCAAAAATTACACAATCTGCGACAGTAGTCCAGACTGGGAGGTTTTATGTTCCGGTCTCAAAGATCAATGCCGAGTAGGAAAATTGAACTAAAACCCAACGGTGGTCAAACTAAGTATGAACTCTTCTTAGGGTTTCACATTAATGTAGTATCTCAAGGCTTCCACCTAAAATAGATTGGCGGGAGAGGCGTGTGGGGTTCCAGAAAGTTCTGCCTGAGACAGAGGTTTGTTTGTCTGGTTTTTGTGCTGGGGAGGGGACAAAGGGTAAAAGAAAGGTGGTTGATGTTGTGAATGTTCTGGTTATATTGGAAAAGCTTTATCACTTTGGAAGGTTTTGTGGCATTTTCGAAAGGTGATCAGGCACTGGATTCACCTAATCTTCTCTAGAAATTGATGCTGTAGCTGGATGCCCCTAACTTAGAATGCTCTGCTCCCGACACTCCCATGCTTCATTCTGGGCTTTGTGATCTGTGTTCTCCCAGAGGCATGCAACTGTGCTGGCAGTTGGTAGATGGAGATGTGATCTCTGGGACGTGACCCATTAATTGCTTTAAAGGTTAGGGCCAAGGATGCATGCCATTAAAATAAACGTAACTCTGCTCCTTCTGTTCACCGGTTATGATGGAATGAGTTCTTCATATTGCCTCCAGCAGCAACAGTTACCGACAACCTGTCTTTCTGATGCTCCCTCTTGGCGCCTCTCCCTCTGTGACCTTTCTGCGTGTTGCTGTGGCTCTCGCACAGATAGTCACAGCAAGCAGCCCCGATAAGAAAATAAGGAAAAATCAAACAACTGAAAAGAAAAACAGGTCAAGGGCCGAATTCTGCACAGTGTGTGGGGAGACAACCACGGACCAAAAAGGAGAATGAGACGGATAGACAAATATAAAGCTTTCTCACCTGTTCATGGGCCTACAGGTGAAAAAATAAACTAGGTTTTGTCATGCAGTTATCAGGCTAGAAGTATGGCTTCCAAAACTAGCGAGCCTAAAAACTTCCTGCTATGCTGCCAACAGGAATTCAGACTATTCTCCATGTGATGCAAGCCTTCCTGCCTCTGGGCTTGCGGAATAATTTGTCTCTCTCCTCCTGTCTGATCTTGCTGTAGTGTTCCTCTTACTTTTTTTAAAGGACCCAGCTCATGCCCTTCCCTCAGTGGTCCATCAAGCCATCAAAAAGTGCCCTGGTTTTTAAAGGCAGTTGAGGAAGATTAATTCTTTGTTTATTGCATGCACCCCTGAGCTATTATCAGAGAGCTGAAGATCTGTCTTGGGATTCAGAGAGAGGAGTGCTCAGTTTAGAAACCGTTCTGAAAGGAGACACTGAAGTAAATAGGTTACCAGTGTAGTCTGCTGGAACTAAAAATGTTCCTAGGCTGTAAATGTGGCAGAACTGTATAAACCTCCAAAAACGGGGACTCTTCCCTTCAACAGCTCTGTCAATTATCTGTGGCTCTGGGAGGCGTAACATACTTCTGCTTTGTCCTTCTGACTGTCAGCAGATTGCCTTACCAGCTCCTCCAGTAGAGAGCCTTCTACTCTTCTGGGACGCAGATTACCTCAGGCAAAGGAGGCCTGGCTGTAGCTTCAGCATGGCATTAGATAGACTTCTCCCAGTTCTGTCTGTTTCAAGACAGGAAGTTTCCTTGCCTCCCTTGGTCTAGGAACAATCAAAAAAGAGAACTGGCATGTTTGTTTGTTTATAGTTTCACCTCCTTTCTGTAGGGACAATATTCGAGTTCTGCAAATAGAGCTGCTGAGATGTTTACTCTATTTTATATTTCCTAAAAACTATACTAGATGTCAGGTACAAAGGCACCCCAGGATGAAGCTGGTGAAGTCTGCATTCATTGCCATAGGTCCACATAAATTACTAGCATCTGGTGCTTACTTCAGATTCCCATAGTCAGCACTACCTAGAGCACTGTCATCTCCAATATGAAGCACTGCCACACAGACTATCAGCAGCTCCTGGAGGCTGCAGAATACAATGAAAGTCATGATAGCAGCCTTGATAGGCAGCTGTGGTCTAGATGGTTGGTGTTAATCCATGCAGCTTTGAAACAAGCAATGATGTCAGCGGTTCAGTCACTACTTGGATTTTTTCAGAGTCCAGGGGCTTGATTCGTCACTGCTTTGCACTTTGTAAGATGTTATCAGATCAGAAATGGTAGTTGGACACCCGCTTTTCACTCAAATTGAGCAGATGGGAATACACAAGACGCAAGGCACTTGAGAATCGGATCGCGTGGCAAACAAGACCCAGCTATTTCCCCAGATGATGAGTATTTGGAAATGTGATTCAATATACCTCTAAGAAAACTGTTCTCCGTCCCACCCAAGAGGGAGAAAATAAAACACAACATCAGATCCTCTATCTAACAGAAAGTCCTCTATGAAAAGAGGTGTAGCTCTGATGGTTCTGTTAGTTTAATATGTGGAGGTAGTCCTATGATCCAGACCCCACACCAGCAGCTAGTTGATAATTCCCATTCAAAAAGGGGCTCAGGGGAGGTCGGTATAACTGCATCGTTTAGGGGTGGATTTTTCACACCCCTGACCGATGTAGATATACCAGTGTAAGTTTATAGTGGGCTAAGGCTCCTTACAGTTCTTTGATGGTGTAAAGGGGCTGTAAAGTGTCCTAAATTACGTTCACACTCACTCTAAGACTCTTTTATGCTTCCAGAGGGGCATAAGGATCTGAGCCCTGGTCTACATTAGGGGGTGGGATCAATCTAAGTTACGCAACTTCAGCTACATGAAGTTGACTCTGCCTGCACCTCTCACGGCTGTGGAGTACAGGAGTCGACCGGAGAGCGCTCGGGGGTCAATTTATTGCAGCTATACTAGACGCGATAAATCGATCCCTGCTGGATTGATCACTGCCTGCCGATCCGGCAGGTATTGTAGACATACCCTTAGTGTGAATGAGAATTGGGGCGTACGAGGGCTAGATTTTTCTGGCCTAGTAGTTTATGTTACTGCATTCTTTGTACACTGGCACTTGATCGCTGAGTCTGAAAGAAATTTTGCACATAACAGTAAGTTGAGTGTTACTGAATTGTTGAAAGCCGTTGGATTAAAACACGTTGAGTGGGATTGTCAAAAGCACTCGTCATTGGCCTAAGTCAGATCCTATTGAAGTCAATGATAAAACTTGCCCTGCTGCTTAAATATATTCAGTAACACTCATGAGTACTGGAATATTTTAGATTTATCCAAAATCTTGGTAATGGTGTCACCGGGCAATATGTAGTTAGGTGTAAAAGTGGAAAACAAGACAGACTTATTTACGTTGTTGCTAAAATGACCCCATAATCCTATCAGGTCTTTTCCAGACTTTCACCTCTTCAGGTAGATGCCTTCTTTTTACAGTTGTGCTGTTTATTTCCTCTCCTTAGCCATATGCCTGTACATTTGTTAATAACAAATCTTACCTTTTGGTGTACAGTCTACTGGTCTGCCACATTATTTGCAGTTTACTTCTGTCTTCCTGTGTATTTACTGCCACTCTCTTTTTAGTGTGGTGGGGAAATTCGCTCATGGCTTAATTGCTACCTTTCATGATTGCTAATGAAAATATTAAGTGCAAGATTTTGGGTCCTATTATTGACTCCACCCTTCCCTCCCTTCCCTGTAGTATAGCACTTGCTACTCTTTCTTGCTTTCCGGTCTTTACTCTCATTAATGTTCGTTAAAAGTGAAACTTCTTGTATCCTTTCCAGTTATTAATTCTTTTGACCTTCAGTAGCTTGATACATTTTTGTGGGAGAGTTTTTTGCTTACTTTAAACTAATTATATTTAAAGAGATTAACTTGCAAGATGTAGAAGATGCCAATAGTCTATCTCTCTCACCCCCAGAATAATTTTGCAGCTGCCAAACAGGAGCAGTAAAGGCAGCCTGAGTGTTTGAATTAAATGCCTTTATTAGTATTACACCTCTGGCTAATAATCAGAATTTGATATATGTGAGACATATATTAATTGCTGGAAAAGACTCATTTTCCTCTTCCTTTATGGAGGAAAAACAATATTCAGATAATACTCCGTTCTTCTAGTTTTTTCATAGATGACAGTTAGTTAATGAGATTCTGATGTTTGAACACGAGGAGAATGAAGCAATAGTACCCTTTTCTTTAACTTCGTTTTGTTTTTAAATACGTACTCCAATAAATCATTATCATCCTTATGAAACAGATGACTGAATGGTGTCAGCGGAAAGTGGTATACCCAGAATGCATCCAATTGTTTTGGAAATGTCATTGAGAATCCTTTACGTAGGCTAAGATTGGTTGGTGTCTGTTTTTGGTATAGTGCCTCAGTATGCTCTATGAAATCTGAGCCAGAGGGTTAGTGATAATAAATTCATGTGATTGAAAATGTGTCATTACACAAAGTAAAATGATTTCCACATGTTTATTTCCCTCCCCACTGTTCCTCACACGTTCTTGTCAACTGCTGGAAATGGCCCACCTTGATTATCACTACAAAAGGTTTTTTTTCTCGCCTGCTGGTAATAGCTCACGTTACGTGATCACTCTCATTACAGTGTGTATGGTAACACCCACTGTTTCATGTTCTCTGTGTATATAAAAGCTCCCCACTGTATTTTCCACTGCATGCATCCGATGAAGTGAGCTGTAGCTCACGAAAGCTTATGCTCAGATAAATTGGTTAGTCTCTAAGGTGCCACAAGTCCTCCTTTTCTTTGTACGGAAAGTGTGTCTCTCTGTTGTTTTTGATGTTGGCGTTTCCTATTTAAAAATAATAATTCTGAGGTTTCAGCAATGTAAAATAAACTGCCTCAGAAGAAATCAATAACTAATCTGGTCTAAGAAAAACATATGAATTGACCTTTTACTTACGTTCTGTAAGGACTATTAGGTGGCATATGCTGCTTCAGAAGAAAAACACTGCGTAAAATAATATGTAGTCAAAAGACTATAATTTTTTCTGCAATGTTTAATACAACCTTCTGCCCTGTTTCTCAAGCACTTACCCAAGTACATAACGTTAGCTGTCATTATTCACTGCTTTGGTCTGGTCTACACTATAGACCTATATCGGTATAACTGTGTCGCTCAGGGGTGTGAACAATCCACACCCCTGAGCAATGTAGTTCTACTGACCTAATCCCCTGTGTAGGCAGCTCTATGTTGGTGGGAGACTTTCTCCCACCAACATAGCTATTGCCTCTAGGGGAGGTGGATTAACTATGGTAGAACCTCAGAGTTGTAAACACCTTGGGAATGGAGGTTGTTCATAACTCTGAACAGAACATTGTGGGTGTTCTTTCAAAACTTTACAACTGAACACTGACTTAATACACCTTTGAAACTTTACTATGCAGAAGAAAAATGCTGCTTTTAACCATCTTAATTTAAATGAAACAAGCACAGACACAGTTTCCTTCCCTTGTCCAATCTTTTTTTTTAAACTTTCCCTTTATTTTTTAGTAGTTTACATTTAACACAGTACAGTACTGTCTTTGCTTTTCTTTTTTGTGTCTCTGCTGCTGCCTGATTGCGTACTTCCGGTTCTAAATGAGGTGTGTGGTTGACCGATCAGCTTGTAACTTTGGTGTTTGTACCTGTGAGGTTCTACTGTACACCGACGGGAGAGCTTTCTCTTGTCAGCGTAGGAGTGTCTTCACTTAAGCGCCGATGCAGCATTTTAAGTGTAGACCTGCTCTTAGTGGTGTAACGTTATTCCCATGCATAAGGCTATGTCTACGCTTAACATGCCAGAGTGCATCACTGTAGCGCTTCAGTGTAAACGCTTATTACAGCAACAGGACGGGTTCTCCCATCACTATAGGACATCCACCTCCCCGGGAAGCGGCAGCTAGGTCAACAGATGATTTCTGCTGTCGGCCTAACGCCGTCTACTTCAGGAGTTGGGTCAGCATAACTGCGTCTCTCCGGGGTGTGGATTTTTCACAGCCCTCAGAGACGTAGCTACGATGATGTAACTTTTCAGTGTAAACCAACCCTTAGTTTCTCCCTTGCATAAATGAAAACTGTACTGGCACTTTAATTCTTAACCGTTTAACTTGTTCACAGAAATATTGTCTTTGCTCACATTTTCTCAGAAGAGGGTGCATTTTGAGTTTCTGTCATAACTCAGCAGATGTATGCCAGCTGGAATCTGTACACCATTAGCGGATGATAACTGGCTAAACAGATGAACGCAAATAAAGCTAGTGGAGAAAGGAGTGAAAATGTCTGGCATCATGGGTGATTGTTCTTTACAGTACGTGCCACCTGTTTGTTTTTTCCATATAGCCTGGACATCAAAGCTTCCATAATGCCATTGTGAAGCGGTGCTTTAAGCTTGAGCTACCTGGCCCGTGGGGGCCTGTGTGGGTTGGAGCTAGTGTGCTACTGAAGCTCAAGGTAGTAATGCAGTGCGGATGCAGCAGGTCAAGTTGCAATCACCCATCAGCTGCTAATCCAATCCCTCTGTGCAGCTTGAGTGTTTGGACGCGTGGTGATTCTCAGGGTACGTCTACGCTGCAAAAGCTGTAGCCTGAATCCAGCTAGCGGGGGTAACCAGAGCAGGGAAGACAGGGCAATGTGGGCTTCTGTACAAGCCCGGCCCAGACCCTGCTAGCCTGCACTGAAGCCTGGGCTACACTCTCCTCCCTGCTATTGTTAGCAAGGCTGGAACTGAAGGTAGCACAGGTAGCTACACCATGCCCAGCTTTTGCTGTGTAGCTGTCCCCTCACTCTGCTCTTACGGAGCGAGGCTAGCCCTCAAGTGGAGTAACTCGAGCAAACTGGTGCAGTGAAGGCAAGCCCCTCGTGTGTATTTAAAATCTTGCCTTAAACTAAACCATAAAGAAAGCAGTAAATAATAATAAATAAAAAGCTGACGACTGCTTATTTTTTCTCATTACACTTTAATCTAATTCCATCTATGCTGACTGCTGCATTTTGTTGCATTCCATGCTGAATGCTGGCATGTCAAAAGGAATATATCACGGACAGAAGCTACTACGTGCAGATATTGCATCCCTTATCTGGCATATTATGAACCAGAGAAACAGCTAATTTATGTAGTATATCTGCCTTAACCAACAATTTGAGGTTAAGATTAGGTTTATCCATACATGAAGCTACTTCTAGAACATACAGTTCTGAAAACAGTCCCATGGTATTGGTGTTATTCTTCAAACCCAACTGTTAGAATCAGGAGAATTCATGAGAGTCTCAGCTTTCATTAAAACAAAGTAAATTTCTAGTAAGTTTCTAGTTTTTGTGGCAACAAGCTTGAAGACATAAAACGGGGGCACTCCAGAGGCTCAGGAACTAGAAGACAAAGAAAGAGTCAATTTAAAAAAAAATCTCATGATTGTTAAGCCAGTCTCATGATGTTGAACTTGAGGTTGGCAATACTGCAGTGTTCAGTATTGAGACTAATCTGTTTGGCAGTCTCTCTCTGTTGTTAGGATAGGTGAAAATGTGACTTTTTCTTTAGTTCTCATAAGTTGACTCCTTGGTGACTGAAATAACTTAATGCTTGTTCCTGGTGGTTCTTCGGGCATGATTCTGTACCGGTTGAAGTCAGCTCCCACTGAATTCAGTGGCACAGGATCCGGCACTTGTGGTATACTGAGCCATGGTTGTGTCATTGGCTTTTTTATGGGCTGGAGGACTGTTTATTGCAACTTTCAGGTGTAATACGTTGTGAAAGGGATGGCACGGTTGCAAAGTAATCTTGTATTTTGCCTCCGAGACACAATGGAGACTGGTGTTTTGTGGGGTGTTTTTGGTGCGTGTCATTAATTTGTGTAGGATGGGGAGAACTAGTAGGCTAATAGACAGTGGGTTGTCTTTTTTTTAATAAAGGTGCAAGAGGCAAACGAGTAGTGAGTGCATGACCTACTGTTCTGCATGTCTGCTTATTAGATAAAACTTATCTGTTCGGATTTGGTAATGATGCTCATGAACAAAATCTTTTTGCTTTGTAATCTAGCAGGCTTAGAATTTCAGAATTGAAGGAGGAGCAAAGAAAGTAAATAGTGTTGGGGTGATTCATATTAAATACCTCAGGGTAAGTTACAGTATAATTAAACACGAGTTATAGACCATTATGCCTTGTGGTTATATATCATCTGCTTTTTATTACCTTGGTGAACATTTTATTATTTTTCAGGCTCTAGAGTAACAGTGCTGGTATCACTTTTCTAACCAGCAACAGATTAATTGCCTGCAGATTTAAAAAAACAATATGTAATTACAATTCTACATTACAGAGAAAAATGTCAGCTAGTGGCAGAAATGTATAATTATCTACCTATTATACATCTTCAAATTATTTTCCATTCACTTTTAAAAACTGAGCAATACTAGTTAAGGTATGAGCATGACTCGGAACGTCCATTTTACAGTAACAAAGAGTTAAAATTAGGGCTTTCAAGTGATTAAAAAAATTAATCGTGATTAATCGCACTGTTAAACAATAATAGAATACCATTTATTTAAATATTGTTGGATGTTTTCTACATTTTCAAATATATTGATTTCAATTACAACACAGAATACAAAGTGTACAGTGCTCACTTTATATTTATTTTTGATTACAAGTATTTGCACTGTAAAAAAATAAAATAAATAGTATTTTTCAATTCACCTAATACAAGTACTCTAGTGCAATCTCTTTATCATGAAAGTCGAACTTACAAATGTAAAATTATGTACAAAAAAACCTGCATTCAAAAATAAAACAATGTAAAATTTTAGAGCCTGCAAGTCCACTCAGTCCTACTTCTTGTTCATCCAATCACTCAAACAAGTTTGTTTACATTTGCAGGAGATAATGCTGCCCGCTTCTTGTTTACAATGTCACCTGAAAGGGAGAACAGGCATTCTCATGGCACTGTTGTAGCTGACGTTGCAAGATATTTACATGCCAGCTGCACCAAAGATTCATATGTCCATTCATGATTCAGCCACCATTTCAGGGGACATGCATCCATGCTGATGATGGGTTCTGCTCGACAACAATCCAAAGCATTGCGGACCGACCCATGTTCATTTTCATTATCTGAGTCAGATGCCACCAACAGAAGGTTGATTTTCTTTTTTGGTGGTTCGGGTTCTATAGTTTCCATATCGGAGTGTTGCTCTTTTAAGACTTCTGAAAGCAAGCTCCACGCCTCATCCCTATCAGATTTTGGATGGCACTTCAGATTCTTAAACCTTGGGTCGAGTGCTGTAGCTATCTTTAGAAATCTCACATTGGTACCTTCTTTGCATTTTGTCATATCTGCAGTGAAAGTGTTCTTAAAATGAACAACACATGCTGGGTCATCATCCGAGACTGCTATAACATGAAATATATGGCAGAATGCGGGTAAAACAGAGCAGGGGACATACGATTCTCCCCCAAGGAGTTCAGTCACAAATTTAATTCACGCATTATTTTTTTTAATGAGCATCATCAGCATTGAAGCATGTCCTCTGGAATGGTGGCGGAAGCATGAAGGGGCATACGAATGTTTAATATATGTGGCACATAAATATCTTGCAATGTCAGCTGCAAAAGTGCCATGCAAATGCCTGTTCTCACTTTCTGGTGACATTGTAAATAAGAAGAGGGTAGGATTATCTCCTGTGAATATAAACAAACTCGTTTGTTTTAGCCATTGGCGGAACAAGAAGAAGGACTGAGTGGACTTGTAGGCTCTGAAGTTTTACATTGTTTTGTTTTTGAGTGCAGTTATGTAAAAAAAAATCTACATTTGTAAGTTGAACTTTCATTACAAAGAGATTGCACTATAGTACTTTTATGAGGTGAATTGAAAAATACCATTTCTTTGTTTATCATTTTTACAGTGGAAATATTTGTAACAAAAATAATATACACTTTGATTTGAATTACAACACAGAATACAATATATATGAAAATGTAGAAAAGCATCCAAAATATTTAATAATTTTCAATTGATAGTCTATTGTTTAACAGTGCGATTAAAACTGCAGTTCATCGCCATTAATTTTTTTAGTCCCCATTAATTTTTTGGAGTTAATCACGTGAGTTAACTGCGATTAATTGACAGCCCTAGTTAAAATTAAGGAAAATAGCATAAAACAGTTATGGCTGGATTATATTTTAAAATTACAGTGCGCTGGTAGGGGAGGGTTCAAAGTTGCAAAACACCAGCTGCAGCCTGTAGAGGCATTTTGCCCCGAGTCAATCACAGGGGGCCTATGGGAAGCACCCAGAACAGTGGCTGCTTCTCCATCCCTTTTAGAGGGTGCAGAGTGCATTTCCCCACACATGCGTACTGGCCTAGGTCTGCTGGCCGGTGCAGAGTGCTTCACCCCTTTAAGCTTGAAAGGTGGTCAGTTTATGAATTTGCTATGGCGCCAGTTAGATTTTAAAGCTGAAATCTAACAAACTAAATTTGCCAAAACATTAGATTCCAATAGGATAACCTCTTTTATTGAGTCCAGGGAGCATTAGTGTACTAGTTTAATGCTGGTTTTTTTTCCAGTCAAGTCAAATCCTACTGAGGAAAATAGAAAGGAGCATAAACTCTAGCAAGTCAAGTGTAAAAGTGTAATTAGGCAGGCCAAAAAATAATTTGAAGAGTAGATATAGTGTATTTAGATTTTCAGAAAGCCTTTGACAAGGTCTCTCACCAGCCATTATCCAGTGTAGCCTTCCATCACTACAACATTGTTACCAACTCCTAGTCCCTTTCGCACGTGCTCCAGCCCACAGAGGTCATCCAGTGGGCAGCTCGACCGACAGCTTTGAACTGTCACCAGCCTTCTGTTCTCCTCTCGGCCAGGTGGCAGTACAGCCTACTTGGATGAAAGGGAATGGATCACTTGATAAAGCGCCTGTTTTGTTCATTCCCTCTGAAGTATCTGGCACTGGCCACTGACAGAAGACAGGATACTGGTCTGGATGGACCATTGGTATGACTCAGTGTGGCTGTTCTTATGTTCAGCTTTTAACTTGAACAATATGTCTCAAATCAGGACACTTGCTTATTCTTAACCAACCACAATTTATTTATTTTCCCAGAACCACATTAATATATAATCAGCGTTTCCGCACTCAAATATACACGTAATCAGTGTTGTGTATTATTATGCACAGAATACAGTCCTGCAAGCAATTATCACAGACTAGAGTTGAGGGTCAGTAGTTCTATCAAACAACAATGCAAATTACCAGGATTTCTTATTACGTTTATTTATGATCAACAATTCTAAAAAACCCCACATTTATCAGACTTCCAATGGTGCACTTGTCTTTAAGGCGCTGTGAAGAGTGTGGTTATTTCTCTTTGACTAGATTAATCCAAGAGGGACAAGTTGAGACTGTTAAAAGAAATTGCTTAAAACTGTTCTTTTCAGTCTCTCTCAGACCAATTTGCTTGGATTTATAAAGGAGTAAAAATCTAAAATATGGTTACTTGAGGTCTCACCAGAGAGTGTAGACTCCGCAAGATAACCTATAGTTATTTATATCAAAGAACAGAAGAGGAAATACAACCTTTGAGATGAAATCTCACCACCACTTCTTATCCTCTTAACCCAGGGACGGGAGAGACTCCTTTCCACGTGGTTGGTCACGGCATTATTTGCATTTAGGATTCTGCAGCTTCTTGTGTTGGGTTCAGTCAACTCCCCTGAGCGCACGGTAACCTCCATTTTATATACACTAGTTTCAGGGTTCATTGGAGGGGGCACCCTCTGATTTCCATTGGACAGGTGCCAAGTGATTGCACAGATTTCAGCTCTTAGTTAGTTGACTGGCAAAGTATCACAAATGGACAAATCACCATTTTACTCCCATTTTCCAGTCTCATTTTTAAATCTTTTTTGCTTGTTATGTAAATAGCATAAGAGTAATGTTAACCATGTACATACAGTAAGCTGATTTACTTCCTTCTAGATATCATATGTAAAACCACCCATAGTTTCATTGGATATCTCTCTTTTTTTTTTTTAAATATCTGTTACTTCTGTGCTCTGATCTAAACATTGGGATGTAATTTCTATATATACTCACATTATGCAACTGCTTAGATCAGCCATGTCAAAACAGAGATTTAATTTTCCTATGGGTGGTTTTTTAGTAGAGGTGATGAAGCATGATTTTTTCTGCAAAGCACAGAAACTGATAAAATAAAACCAGTAATACAAAGATGACAGAAATAATAATACTAAAAAAGTATTTCCAGGCTGCAACACTATTTATGGCAGCCTTCACTGTGAATGCATGATTGATTGATCAACCAGCAATTTATGGCTTTTTAGCTTGTTGAGTAAATCTGCTGTTTATGGAAGGTTCATTTTTATTGAATGGTTCAGCATCGACATCTATTTTACAAACCCTGTTGAGTACATTCATAATTTATTATTGATGAAACAGGCTTATTTATAGCAGGCCTGTTTAGCAGGAAAGCACTGGAAGGTATTGCTGGAAGTGTGTTCATTCAGATTTCTAGGTTAGTGTTTTAAAATGATGCGCAATTTCAGCATATTTGTACTAACTGCTTTTCACAGTTCATCGTTCAAGGGAGGTATAAAAGCACAACATACTCTAGCAGCATTCTGTGTGAACTGTTTTCAAAATGGAACTTGGATTTTCAAGAATGAGGTGTAAAAAGTGCTTTTCTCCTCCGTTCAAACAATTCTGGAAATTTAAAGTATGATCTGTTTTTTAAAATCATGTTTCTCTCAGCTTGTGGTCTATTTTATTTTATATACGAGAAAACTCCATTAACCCTCCCAAAGATTGCAGAATCAAGCACTCTAATGCTAGGAATGGCCATAATAAAGTTTTTCTTTATGCAGCCTTAATTGGGCCCTCTTGTTTGTGTGCGTTATAATAGCCTCCCCTAACATCACATAGAGTCTTTGGCAAAGCCAGAGGTAGAGTTCAGCTATCCTGGGTCCCAGGCCAGTGCCATAACAACAAGAGAACATTTTTCGTCTCCTCATTGCCCTCGGACTCATTTGCTGTCCATCCCATACACTGAGGCTGGAATCCTGTAGAACAAATTGGAACAAATAGTGCATGGTCATGTGATTAAAGGCAATATCAATTCATACGCACAGGCGGGCTGAATTAAGATTGGATAGGCACCCCTAATTCTGACACTTCCGAACTTTGGAATTGTTGATTTAGCAATATTAACATTCTTTAAACAGCAAAAGGTGTGGTGCTGACCTCAGGAGTATCACCCAAATTTTGAGTTCCTTTTTAAAGATATGGAAGTGCTAGAGCCCTTCAAAGAAATAATTGGAAACATTTTTTAACACTGGCAAAAATACTTATTTTTCCCCTATCTGCATTAGGAAAGTGTCTGAGCCATTTGTTGAAACGTAAAAAAAGAAAAGAAAATCACCTTGAGACAGTGAGAAAGGAAGACTCCAGTCTGAAGAGTTAAAGTTTGGCAGGTTATAAATGATTGAAAGTGGGGTTTATCATGGAAAGTGTTAGACAACCTTAGATAGGCATCACCACCAGCTCCGCTTATACTTATATTGTTCAGAGAGCTTATATAACTTATGGAAAGCTTACCCTCCATTTTCTTGTTTGCATATGGTTTTGTGAACAGTATTAAAACCTTTCCGTGAGTTGTATTCTGCCCTATTTACAGCATTCCCCTTTAGTTGTCTCAGGTTTATGCTTAATTTAAGTAAGCCATACTACATAAAGCTTTTTTTTTTTTTTGTTCTTTGGGGTGACTTTGTGTTTTGCACAGCAGCTAGGCACTGAGGGCTCTTAAAATTCTTAGTGCTTTAACTTCATTTTTGTCTGTAGGGGAAGATCTCTTGCTCCTCTCACAGTCAACAAACACCACGTCCCTTTTACATTTTTTTTTTTAAATTGTAGGTGCCTCTAAATTTCCATGGTAATAATAACCTTTCCCAGGGAAATCTAGAGGCAACTACATCTAAAAAAATTTCTCATTCACATTTTCGTGTGTGTAAGATTATGTGTGTGTGAGAGAGTCATTTTGAATGGAATTGGGCTTCAAAAATCAGCCTCAGTTGAGTGCAGTTCAACCTGTGTGTGTGAGAAGAGAGAATTTTCCATGTCCAGTAGACAGTGTGATAAGGGAGAGGAGTAGCGGAGGGTGGAGAGAGGGGTAACTCAAAGGATGGGAACTCTTTCAGCGGGTTTGGTTTGTACAATCGTAAAAGTTAATTCCTTTGGGTTATTTGGTCCATTTGCTGCCAATGCAGTTTTGCTACCTACAGTATTTGTTAGTACTTTGTCCAGTCTGTTTTCAAATGTCTTGCCTTCGGGCAACTAATTCACAATCTAGCACATTACACTATTAGTCTAAATGTTGGAAAAACTTGCCAAGTGCCAGGCTGGTTTGTCCTTCTGTAGGTGTGCAAGGAAGGAGGTCCCAAGAAGCCTTCCTCTCTATTGCGCCAGCCCCTGCAGGTGGTACAATTCCAGTCCTGTTATGATTCCAGGCATTGCTCCCTCCTAGCACCATGGAGGATTCAAGACTCCCCAAAGGTGGAGGGAGGAGCTGGGGCCTAGGGGTTAATGTTGTCAATCTCCCAGAATATAACCCTTCACAGTCTATAAGTACCTTCATGGGGAGACGATTTCTGATACTAGAGGGCTCTTATACCTCGCAGTCAAAGGCACAAAAAGATACAATGGCTGGAAGCTGAAGCTAGATCAAAATTTTATGTGAGGGCCGTTGACTGCTAGAAGAGCTTACCAAGGGATGTGGTGGATTCTCTGTCATCTGAAGTCTCTAAATCAGGATGGGATGTCTCTCTGAACGGGGCAGAAGTTATGGACTTGATCCAAGCATCACTGGGTATAGTTCTGTGGCCTGTGTTAGGCAGGAACTCGGACTAGATCTTAAGTGAAGCTTTCATGCTAAACTAAACTGCGCTGGCCTATTGTTTGTTCCTGTCTAAGGAATCTACCATAGACCTGGTTCCTAAAAATGCTTTTGCATGGGCTTTGCCTCACTTCACTCGCGTGATCACTGGCACTACTCACGTGGATAAAGTTAATGGTATGCAGAAGGTTTTGCAGGAGCAAGGTTTTAGTTTCGTGAACTTTTCTTTTAAAACACGAACCCCATGCTCTGTGTGTGTGTGTGTGTGTGTGTGTGAACTATTCAGTTAGTTCAATCCAGTAGTTACAACTCTTCTTACGACCAGACAGTACCACAGATGTAGTGAAGGGGAAACATGCTCTAGGGGAAATCGATTTCAGTATCAAGCTTCCAAACTTGTGATTATGAATGAGAAATGGAACATATATTTTAACAATAATGAAAAATACCACGGCAATAGCCATTTCTTGACTTGGCATCTTTGTTAAAATGCATTCGGGAATGATAAACCCAGCTGCTGTAGTTGATTATTGTGGTAAATGTTCATTTCTGGAACCTTTTACTTTGAATCCAATAACGTGAAATGGACAAGATGGCCCATCCTCATGAAAAAAAATTACCACAATACATTAAGAAAAAACTAAAACACCATGTCAAAGGATATAGCTTCCAGATTATTGGCTGACAAGAAAATAATTCAGAATTTATTTATTTATTTTTAAGCCATAGATACATTCTTTCCCCGTTGCAGCATAGGTACATTGCTGGCAGAATAGAGCCAGAGAAACAAAGAAGCTGGGCAGGTGAGAATATTAATTTCTTTTGCCTGTCAGTGACAAACTGAAATGGAAGTCCAGGCCATGAGTTTCGAAAATGGGTGCCTAAAGATGAGATCCTCAAGAAGTTTGGCCTGATTTTTTTTCCGAAAATGGTGAGCCACTCTCAGCTGCCCCTGAAATCAGCAGAAGCTGAGGGTGCTCAGCAGTTATGAAAAATCAGGCAAACTTTTATTCAGGAGCCTTACTTAAGGGTTCATTTTAAAAAAAAAATTATTGGCCCCTGTTTTCACACTCAGTTTAAAGTCAGACATTTTGGTCAGTCAGTGCAACTGGGATTAGGACCTTGTTTGATCAGAAGTTTGTGTGAGAGGTAAGTCATTTAAACTTAATTTCTTTGGGCTGGGATTTTGATTGTTCTTGGCCGCTCAACAAGAATGGTATTTAAAACAGCTGAAATATTTAAAAAGGATCGTATTTTTCTTAACAGTATGATGACACCCTTAATCAATAGAATAATCCCTCCCATTCACATTTGAGCCTCTTCACTAGACACAAGAACAGCCCCTGAAATGTTAGGTAATGGGACATTTCAGAGAGTCATAGAAAAAAGAAACTTTCCTTTAAAGAGTACATGGGCTCAAGCTGGAAATGTTGCCATGCTCTTCAGCTTTTTAGCATTCTGTAAAATCAAATGCTTGATAGATGAGTTATTTAACAGTGCAACACTGTATTGCAACAATTTTTTTCATTCATTTCAATAATAAGTGAATGTTATGTAGTGTTCTTGTTGGACCTCATCCTTTTCCATGGATTAATATTTCATATCCTGTGCATAATGTTGTGTTAATTTGTATATTAGTACTAAAGTTAGCTGAATTATTTGTTGCCAATATTATTCACTGGGCTCATAATATTTTTTTTCTGTTTTCAAAACATTTTCAAACCAGTGCTGATTTCTGAGAATGTATTTGTTGTCTATAACTATTTGTTGGATAGTTTGGGTGGATACTTGCACACTCTTCAGTCTATTTGCTGTTTGTTACCTGTGGTATGATTGGTCACCATAGTCAAGTGGAATTGTTTCTGTTTCCTGATTGAATGGCTGGACCATTTTGAGCGGGAGGATAATGTACAGTGAATACCATAGGCTGTAGGAGAAGTGAAACTACAAACAACCTGGCTGGGTTCAGTTGTAGAGCATCTTTGATAGGGGTTTACTCAGGTTTGTGGAGGCCCGTCAGAGGCATGGGAGAACACCCTTCATTCCTGTTGGTCTGAGAAGTACCTAGTGACATGTATGGCTGGTAGATTTCTGGATTGCATTCCCTTCATAGCCAGTAGATGGCAATGTCTTGCAAATGTTTTAGTCCATATTTAATCAGAGGAAGATGAAACTCTGAAATTTGAACCAACTGTTTGACATGTTATAAAACTGACTGTATACAAATATAGTTGATTGATTGATCAATACATTGCATACATATGCAGTTTATTCCTCAAACCTAGAAGAACTGCAGGAAAATCCTGAAGAACTGCTTCATAAAGTTACACTTGTGAAAGACAGAAGGGCTAACATTCATCCCTCAAAGACAAAAGTGCTAACTTCATTTTATTATCATTAACTTAAAAAGACAAAAAGAGAAGAAAAGAAAAATGAAATGATAAAAAGTAGAGCTACGTAAATAAATTTTGGAAGAAACATTAAAAGAATCTTCTAATAATCATAGAAAATCTAGCCCACCTATTTGATTTCCGTGTTTTGTAAAGCAAGTATTCAGTTCTTCACGTGGAAACCCAAAGGAATTGAAATTTACATTAGAAAGAAATATATGAATTAAGCAAGATAAACAAAGCATATCTTAACAAAGCATAGACCTGTTTACTTAGAGACTATATGAAAGAGAGATTTCCAGCCTTAAAACATTAATTTAAATATTTTAATATCTGAGGCAGAGGCATTTGACTTGCAAGTTCCTCTGCATGAGAGCAAGATAACATTTGAGAAAGAAATGACGCTTGTCTCTTTGGACCTTTTCTACCCGAGACACTTTTTCTTAAAATTTCCTGCTGTTGCTACCACCGGTACAATTACATTGACATGTTTACTTCTGTGTCAACTAGACCTGCTCTGAGCAGGGTCAGAGGATGTGGTAAAAATATCTGAGCCCTATATATGGTATGTCATGTGGTGGAGCTGTAACCATGATGAATTACAGGGTTTAATTTTCGTCGTGTAGATAAGGAACTTTCTTGTAGCTGAACTTCAAATGTAAGTCCAGTCAGCCCTGGACTGTATCTCCTTGTCATTGCATGCTTGTTGCTGAGACTAGTTAATATAGTTTTGTTTGGAAATGACTAAAAAATTATCCTTCTCTGATTAACAGGTTTGTCTCAGAAATGAAGATAATTAGCTAGCCAAGACCTTCCTTCAGGAGCATACTATTGTCCCAAGAAAAGGAGCAGACAATATACATCATATAGAAAAAGTCTTGATCCATTATTAACCATAAAATTGATGTCTTTCACTTTTATGTAATATTTTTGCTTGCCACATAAAACTGATCTGTTCTAATGAAAAATATACTTCAATGAACAAGACTTTAAACAAGCTCCTGTCTGAATTTTGGGCCAAATTAATCCCTGGTGTAACTCTGTTGACAGCAGGGATGAGGTTAGCCCATTTAGATGAGACTTTGCTTTGCCTGTTGCTATCCAGTGCTTGTCATCTTTCATTTGTCCGTAGATGTAAAACTTGCTCAATGAAAAAAACCAAGTTGAATTGTGTAAAGTAGCTCCTTTTCTTTAAAGAAATGCAACAAAACACACTTCTGCTTCTGTGTGGGAATTTAGTCCCTGTCAAAGGTGCTGGATTGACAAACTTGGAGACTTAAGTTTACTCTCTACAGAACAAGTACAACATGAGCAGTAGCGGTGCAAGCTTCCTCACACTGCTCTGCCAATGTGGCTGAAATCTGACCTGGCGAGCCCGTCTTTCAGGGTTGGAGTGTAGTTCAAGGCACCTGATGGGATTGTCTTGCGGGGTTGGAGTGCATTTCAGTGCCAGTGCCCATTCTCACTTGTCTGGCAAGACTGCTCCGAGCATTGTCAGTTAATGCTAATTTTGGTGGTGCTTTTTCACGGTGTGGACACTGGTAACTGGACTGATAGCCCTGTACACTGATCTTATATAACAGGTTTCTAGACAGACATCAGGTAATTATTTTTGGTTACTACTGACCTGGTCCGGATTCACATCACTAAGTGAAAAGCTGTATATCCTGTTGCTAATCCCCTCAGCCATCTTGTCCTTCTGTAAATTATTTTAAAGCATAACAAACAATGATCTAATGGATTCTCTTTTTATTCTGTGTTGATACAGCACCTAAGACGGTGTTGGAGTCTGGGTCCATGATTGGAGCTCCCAGGTGTTAACAAAATACAAATAACGAATAATGAGGTTTGTTTAATTTGCAAGGTTTCTTACTTTTAGATGAGTTGTCTAGTTTTTTTTCTTCTAGATTGATTATGAAGACAATGTATTTTGTAGAGTTTCCTCTAATACATGTAACTAGAAGAAATCTGTTAAGACTTGCAATGGTCTAGACACACAAAAGCCCTCAACTTATTCTTAAGAATACATACCCCTAACTATCAGAAGGTGCTATTAACAAAACTTTGAAGCATTTTTGTTTTATTTTGTTTTGGGGACTTTTTTCCCGCTGTTCAATAAACTTTATCTACAAACATCTCTGAAACATCATTGGAAAGCTTACAATGTGTAGGAAGTATTCTTAACTCAACACCTCATATAGTGATTGGTCCTGCAAAGACAGAAGTTTGTGGGTAACTTCATTCACATGAGTAGTCTCTTTGACTTCAGTCATTAACTTTTTGTCAGGATTGGGCAGTAATCCATAACCTGTCCTGGTGGAACCACTCCTTGTACTAGCAAGAAGTAATGCACTTCCAGTGGAAGATTCATACCAGTTGCATACTTTTCATCTTACAGTGATTAATATTGAGGAATTAGAAGTAGTGGAATATGTTCACTAGGAATTGAGCAAAGGCAGCCTTTGCTACTAAACTCATTTCGGTTAATACCAGAAGTTGGATTTGCACAGGTTTGCAGAGTTGAAAGTTCGAGCTGTTGCCCACTTAATCCTTCCTAATCTGGTCAGGATTCAAGAGAAACACTTTGACTGGCCATTTTTTGTTAAATCCATTTGTTTTACAAATTTTATTTGTGAAAATCTATCAGAGCTGAAGGTTAAATAGAAGTGGAATTCATGTTGCTTTGCTTCTCTGATAAAGGATTTGAGAAAGACAGACTATCTTTCTTTTATTCACAAAGTTTTGTGGGGTTTTGGTTTGTGGCATCAGTTTGTTTTGCATCTTGTAATAGCAGTAGAATTTAAAGCAAAATGCAAGGGCTTTTCAGCACTAATCGTGAAGTTTATCTGACAGCTGTTTTATCTTTGTGCAGCTTTGCATAACTGTTAAGAATGATACCATAATACCACATTATCCAATTATAATTTTTTCCCCTTTTCATTAGAAATGTGCCTTATCTAAATCCCTTCATAAAAATTGTGTGCTCTTGGTTTAAATGCAGGGGAAAGCTGGCTTATTTTTAATTTTGCATAATAACGTTTTGGCATCCCAAATGTAATCTGTGTATATTTGAACATTTACATTGCCGGAGGCAAAAAGCAGATGCCATTCTTCTGCTGTATCGGCAGGATCCCCTAACCGTTGCTTTTTCTCAGGATCAGCTAATTGTGCTGCTTCCCCAATCTCGGTATATAAAGCCCATCCCACAGTGTATTGCACATATGAAAAACAGCCACGGCCCTCTGCCCTGGCACTAACAGTTGCTGTTTTCTCCAGCGGCAGTGTTTGCTAACTCATACGATTTGAATCACGAGTCTTAGGATATCTGGTATTTCTCTGAAGGATCCGTTCCAGTCATACCGTTTCATGAGAATCTCAGCTTTCATTAAAAAATACTAATAAATAAATAAAAAATACCTCCCTCGTGGTTGCAGTGGAAAGCTTAAAAACGTGAATGTGAACGGCTCCAATGCCAAAAGGCAAATAAGAACCACCCTAAATGTCAGGTTTCAGAGTAGCAGCCGTGTTAGTCTGTATTCGCAAAAGGAAAAGGAGGACTTGTGGCATCTTAGAGACTAACAAATTTATTTAAGCATAAGCTTTCATGAGCTACAGCTCACTTCATCAGATGCCTTCAGTGGAAAATACAGTGGGGAGATTTATATACACAGAGAACATGAAACAATGGGTGTTACCATACACACTGTAAGGAGAGTGATCACTTAAGATGAGCTAATACCAGCAGGAGAGTGGGGGGGGAGACGGGGAGAAAACCTTTTGTAGTGATAATCAAGGTGGGCCATTTCCAGCAGTTGACAAGAACGCCTGAGGAACAGTGGGGTGGGGGGTGGGGGGAATAAACATGGGGAAATAGTTTTACTTTGTGTAATGACCCATCCACTCCCAGTCTCTATTCAAGCCTAAGTTAATTGTATCCAGTTTGCAAATTAATTCCAATTCAGCAGTCTCTCGTTGGAGTTTGTTGGACTGGTTCTTGTTGGAACCCCGACCTGGGGTATTCTATCTGCTACCCAAGATCCATAAACCTGGAAATCCTGGATGCCCCATCATCTCAGGCATTGGCACCCTGACAGCAGGATTGTCTGGCTATGTAGACTCCCTCCTCAGGCCCTACGCTACCAGCACTCCCAGCTATCTTCGAGACACCACTGACTTCCCGAGGAAACTACAGTCCATCGGTGATCTTCCTGAAAACACCATCCTGGCCACTATGGATGTAGAAGCCCTCTACACCAACATGCCACACAAAGATGGACTTCAAGCCATCAGGAACAGTATCCCCAATAATGTCACGGCAAACCTGGTGGCTGAACTTTGTGACTTTGTCCTCACCCATAACTATTTCACATTTGGGGACAATGTATACCTTCAAATCAGCAGCACTGATATAGGTAACCGCATGGCCTCACAGTGTGCCAACATTTTTATGGCTGAAGTAGAACAATGCTTCCTCAGCTCTCGTCCCCTAAAGCCCTTACTCTACTTGCGCTACACTGATGACATCTTCATCATCTGGACCCATGACAAAGAAGCCCTTGAGGAATTCCACCACAATTTCAACAATTTCCTTCCCACCATCAACCTCAGCCTGGACCAGTCCACACAAGAGATCCACTTCCTGGACACTATGGTGCTAATAAGCGATGGTCACATAAACACCACCCTATACCGGAAACCTACTGACCGCTATTCCTACCTACATGCCTCCAGCTTTCACCCAGATCACACCACACGATCCATTGTCTACAGCCAAGCTCTGCGATACAACTGCATTTGCTCCAACCCCTCAGACAGAGGCAAACACCTACAAGATCTCTATCAAGCATTCTTACAACTACAATACCCACCTGCTGAAGTGAAGAAACAGATTGACAGAGCCAGAAGAGTACCCAGAAGTCACCTACTACAGGACAGGCCCAACAAAGAAAATAACAGAACGCCACTAGCCATCACCTTCAGCCCCCAACTAAAACCTTTCCAACACATCACCAAGGCTCTACAACCTATCCTGAAGGACGACCCATCACTCTCACAGATCTTGGGAGACAGGCCAGTCCTTGCTTACAGACAGCCCCCCGACCTGAAACAAATACTCACCAGCAACCACACACCACACAACAGAACCACTAACCCAGGAACCTATCCTTGCAACAAAGCCTGTTGCCAACTGTGTCCACATATCTATTCAGGGGACACCATCATAGGGCCTAATCACATCAGCCACACTATCAGAGGCTCGTTCACCTGTACATCCACCAATGCGATATATGCCATCATGTGCCAGCAATGCCCCTCTGCCATGTACATTGGTCAAACTGGACAGTCTCTACGTAAAAGAATAAATGGACACAAATCAGATGTCAAGAATTATAACATTCAAAAACCAGTCAGAGAACACGTCAATCTTTCTGGTCACTCGATTAGAGACCTAAAAGTGACAATTCTTCAACAAAAAAGACTTGTTATAGTCTTGGCCTTCACAATATCCTCTGGCAAAGCGTTCCACAGGTTGACTGTGCATTGAGTGAAGAAATACTTTTGTTTATTTTAAATCTGCTGCCTATTAATTTCATTTGGTGACCCCTAGTTCTTGTGTTATGAGAAGGAGTAAATAACACTTCCTTATTTACTTTCTCCACACTAGTCATGATTTTAAAGACCTCCGCCATATCTCCTCCTTAGTCATCTCTTTTCCAAGCTGAAAAGTCCCAGTCTTATTAATGACAGGTTTCAGAGTAACAGTCGTGTTAGTCTGTATTCGCAAAAAGAAAAGGAGTACTTGTGGCACCTTAGAGACTAACCAATTTATTTGAGCATGAGCTTTCGTGAGCTACAGCTCACTTCATCGGATGCATACTGTGGAAAATACAGAAGATGTTCTTATACATACAAACCATGGAAAAATGGGTGTTTACTACTACAAAAGGTTTTCTCTCCCCCCACCCCACTCTCCTGCTGTTAATAGCTTATCTAAAGTGATCACTCTCCTTACAATGTGTATGATAATCAAGTTGGGCCATTTCCAGCACAAATCCAGGTTCCCCCCCCCCGCTCCCGCCTTTCCACACACACAAACCCACTAGCCGTCACCTTCAGCCCCCAACTAAAACCCCTCCAACGCATTATTAAGGATCTACAACCTATCCTGAAGGATGACCCAACACTCTCACAAATCTTGGGAGACAGGCCAGTCCTTGCCTACAGACAGCCCCCCAACCTGAAGCAAATACTCACCAGCAACCACATACCAGACAACAGAACCACTAACCCAGGAACCTATCCTTGCAACAAAGCCCATTGCCAACTGTGCCCACATATCTATTCAGGGCACACCATCACAGGGCCTAATAACATCAGCCACGCTATCAGAGGCTCGTTCACCTGCACATCCACCAATGTGATATATGCCATCATGTGCCAGCAATGCCCCTCTGCCATGTACATTGGTCAAACTGGACAGTCTCTACGTAAAAGAATAAATGGACACAAATCAGATGTCAAGAATTATAACATTCATAAACCAGTCGGAGAACACTTCAATCTCTCTGGTCACGCGATTACAGACATGAAAGTTGTGATATTACAACAGAAAAACTTCAAAACCAGACTCCAGTGAGAGACTGTTGAATTGGAATTCATTTGCAAATTGGATACAATTAACTTAGGCTTGAATAGAGACTGGGAGTGGTTAAGTCATTATGCAAGGTAACCTATTTCCCCTTGTTTTTTCCTACCACCCCCCTTCCTCAGACGTTCTTGTTAAACCCTGGATTTGTGCTGGAAATGGCCCACCTTGATTATCATACACATTGTAAGGAGAGTGATCACTTTAGATAAGCTATTACCAACAGGAGAGTGGGTTTGTGTGTGTGGAAAGGGGGCGGGGGGTGGGGGGGGAAGAAAACCTGGATTTGTGCTGGAAATGGTCCACCTTGATTATCATACACATTGTAAGGAGAAGTGATCACTTTAGATAAGCTATTACCAACAGGAGAGTGGGTTTGTGTGGGGGGTGGGGAGAAAACCTGGATTTGTGCTGGAAATGGCCCAACTTGTATTTTCCACAGAATGCATCCGATGAAGTGAGCTGTAGCTCACGAAAGCTTATGCTCAAATAAATTGGTTAGTCTTATTAATCTTTCCTCATACGGAAGCCGTTCCGTACCCCGAATCATTTTTGTTCCCCTTTTCTGAACCTTTTCCAATCCCAATATGTCTTTTTTGAAATGGGACGACCAGATCTGCACGCAGTATTCAAGATGTTGGGCGTACCATGGATTTATATAGAGGCAATATGATATTTTTGTCTTCTTATCTATCCCTTTTTTAATGATTCCCAACATTCTGTTTGCTTTTTTGACTGCGGCTGCACATTGAGTGGATGTTTTCAGAGAACTACCCACAAGGACTCCAAGATCTCTTTCTTGAGTGGTAACAGCTAATTTAGACCCCATCATTTTATATGTATAGTTGGGATTATGTTTTCCAGTGTGCATTACTTTTGTGTACTTCCTCTCTCTGAAATTAAATGCTACTGTAGTGTGCTGCTTTTGTGTCTCCCCCCTCCCAGGGATGTTAAATTTCATTGTTATGGTCACTATTATCAAGCAGTTCAGCCATATTCACCTCTTGGACCAGATCCTGTGCTGCACATAGGACTAAATCAAGAATTGCCTCTCCTCTTGGGTTCCAGAATGAGCTGCTCCAAGAAGCAGTTATTTAAGGTATCAAGAAACTTTGTCTCTGCATCCCGTCCTCAGGTGGCATGTACCCAGTCAATATGGGGATAGCTAAAATCCCCCATTATTATTGAGTTTTTTATAGCCTCTCTAATCTCTCTGCATTTCACAGTCATTATCACCATCCTGGTCAGGTGATCGATAGTATATCCCTACTGCTATATTCTTATTATTAGAGCATGGAATTACTATCCAAAGAGATTCCATGGTACAGTTTGGTTCATTTAAGATTTTTACTTTATTTGAGTCTGCGCTTTCTTTCACTTGATATGCCAGCTTGTTTCAGAGTGTTTTTATTAAAGGCAAAATTGATTTTTAAAAGTGACATGACATGACTCTACAACTGACATAATGGCAGACATTTCAGTGTTGATGAAACCTCCTGTCTTAACGTTCTGTCAAGCTTTCCATTATAAGAATTCCAGTTTTAGGATTTCAGATCTGTCATGTACTGTTAAATTGCCTAATGCTAGAATTTGGCACAGAAGTTGTCAACCCAGATGTAAATGTTGACCTTTTTCAAAATTGTTATCGCATACATCAGTTAATCTGCATGTTGATTATTTAAGGGCTTTTTTTTTTTTAGCGGTGGAAAAAATGTGTATTTACATAGTTCCAGATTATTTGATTATCAGCTCAGTCACAACGAAAGAAAATATGAATATTAAATGGAAGAAGTTGCCTTCTGTGTAGTGAGGGCTTTTGCATTTTTATATGGGATGAGGAGAAAAATAGCCTTCCAACACCTGAGATATTTCAAGACACTTTTGACTCCTGCCATGCTCCAGGAAGTCAGCAGCTGAACCAAAACTGAAGCTGATATTTAAAGAAATAACCATGGGTTCTTGATTCAGAACACATGGGTGGAATTGGAGGATTATTTCTGTGTAACTGATTGGTTTGGTATGGTGTGTTCTCCCTTCCCCCTGGCCCTCTCTGGCTGAGGACCGGAAAGATAACACAAATGAGCTCCAGGACACTGTATCAGTAGATTGGATGGTCAGAGTTTCCAGGGTCTACATTTGAAAATTATGGTTTCCTAATTAGTTTGAAGGCTTAATTGCTCCCCTTGCAGCCCATACTCATTTAACAAGGTATGTAGTCTGTGATCCTCTCAGGATGTCTTGGAAAATATGGAAATGCTCTTCATTGACTACAGCATTTGCACACATGAAGTCTCTCAACAATAACAAATCAACAAACACAGTGTAATGGTAACAATAAAATGTCTTATGCTTGTTTTTAAAACCATCTCAAAGGACATTGTGATCTTTATAAAAAGTTCAGTAATACATTGAAAGCTTGCAAGACATGATTTGTTGGACCAGAGTGTTTACAATTCAGATTATATTCTATCCAAAGCCAAAAAATGGAACTAACTTAACTCTTTTTAAACATAGTGACAACATTGTACTTGCTTATCACATCATTTTAACAAACCCAAGCACTTAAAAGCAAGGAAGTGAAAAGCGAAGGTCAAAATAAGTCTTGTACTAGGAATACTTATTTGATCACATCCCAAGTATCTGAACTCTGACCCATGGATTAATGGTACGGTGATGGTAGCATATAAGTACATAGTTAGATTGTTGTCTCATACATGTCATTCACGAGTTCTTTGTATTTTTGTTGAGGGTAACAATCTGCTTTTTAATCTTTTAATAAAGTATTATGTAATAGATACTACATCCCATGTATGACACAAGTTGTAGGCTAATTTAGCAACTAAAAAGGTGGGCACCTTTTTTTCTTCAAGCCATTTGTTACATCATTTCCATTTTGGGGGGAGAATACTGCCATTTCAACCACTGCAACCCAGGGACAGGACTGAATTACCCGGTTATCTCAGTTCCCATTTTTTGTCTATTAAAGATGCCACATCCTCTAAGAAAGGGGTTTATTCAAATACTGACACCTGGATTCCTGACCTGCTTTGAGATGGATCTGGAGTTGCCTTTAGATCTCTAGTTAATTTTCTATCTGTAGTGCCTTATTCTGCTTGGTTTAGTCTATTTGATTTTTAGAAATATGAACTGTTTCAACCGATAAAAATGACCTTTGCAAATATTTCATTAAATATACATGGGTCTTTACTATTTCTTTCGAGGTTGTATTTTTGTTTTCACATGCATCTATCCAGTAACTTGAAGACTGTTATCCTAAGAGCATATCTGGTCCATTTGCACTTCAAATATATAATATAAAAATATAGAATAAACATTGTGGCTTTTCTGCTTCATAATGCAAATTCCACAATTTGCATACACTGCTGCTTTCCAAGTTCAGAAAGTACAGACTTAGATTTCTTAGGTTGGTTCACAGTGTTCTCAGAGAAAATTTGACTGTGTTTGATCCATGGTGCCATATGTTGTTTTTTAAACAATTGAATAATATGAGGAGCAGGAGAACATCGGTTACAAAATAATGGGTTTCATCTGGTTCAGATAATCACATCATTATCACAAACTATTAAATAAAAGTTATGGAAGGTACGGTTACACAGCTGGAGCAGAAATTGTTTCCGCCACCATTATTTTAGGTAGGTGGGTCATTGTTGCGATTTAAGTGTGTTTCAGTAAAGGGAATGATTGTAATTCTACGAGGAAACACATTGATAACACGAGTAACTTCTTAGAGGTTTTTGGCTACCTTAAGAGAGGTTTGTCGTAGTGGGTCTTGTCTACCATCTCCTCATGGCACCTTTGCATTGGTGTAGCTGGAGGTTAATATCGGATTTATAAATGTAACTGATAACAACCGCTAGGTTGAGGGCTAAGCGATTGAAGATTGCTGGTATTTATTTAGTTAGTTTTTATTTATTTATTATTTGCACATATCGAAATACATATAACATTTTTTAAAACTGGTTGGGAATGTTTGAGTTCTTCATGTTAGCATGTTCCCATTCTGTTCCCTCACCCTCAGTTTTTCCTTCCCTTGTGCAATTTGTCACACTTGTTGTGTTGCTTCTTAAATTAGATTAACTCCTTGCAGTAGGGACAGTCGTGTTTACACTGGGCTGAGCTCAATGAGGCTCTGCTTCTGATTTGGGCCTTTGGAGTTTACCATTACCACAACATAAATAACCACCAGCATGAACTGCATGTACCACCTGTCAGTGCTTTGTGAGAGGCTGAACAGCCAAAAATTACAAAGGTTCTTAAAATAACAATTCTACTTTAGGGGTACAAATACTCCGCAGAAGAAATCCCACGGCAGCGAGCCTGAGTCAACTGACTGGGCTCTGAGACCCAGTGAGAGGGCAGGGTCTCAAAGCCTGGGCTTCAGCCCAAGTGAAAACATCTACGCTGCTATTCTGAGCCCCACAAGCCCAAGTCAGTTGACCTGGGCTCTGAGACTCGCTGCCGTGGTTTTTTGTTTGTTTGGTGTTTGCAGTGCAAATGTACCGTAGATTTCCTTGGATGCAAATGTACCAATTTTCCATTATCACCTAAAACATTCACTTGCTGTATTATCTGTAGTATTGCTGGGAAACTAATGCGCATGTTATATAATATGGGATTTAGACTGTTGTACATATAGGTGATACATATACATTGGGTGAAATATTACATACTTGTCCTCATGACTTATACCATCTCAGACAGGAAAAAGAGGCTGTTTCTCAGCTTGCTGAATAGTAACACGTAAACTAGCTCAGTTTGTTCTCTGTTGATTTCATTCCCAAAAAGTCCTGATGGCCTTGAAATGATGATTTGCAGCTAACACATTATTAACCCAGAAGAAATTGGAAAAAGCAGTTTGATACATTACAGTAGATTACAGAAAATCAAATCAACTGATAAACTAAAATCATGAAGTGTCTCTAGTCAGTAGGGTAGCTATTGATAAGCAACATACCTGAAGTGTGTTGCAGGCTGCTTCTCTGAAAAATGGGAGATAAATGCCAAAGTGACACCGACATTCAACTTAATTTGGTTTTTCACATTGGGTTGAAGGCTTCTACATTGAGAAATGATTTCTTCATTATTTTCCTTTTGAATATTAGCTCTACAGTGTTAGCAGAGATTTCTCTCTGATGTGGCTGAAATTGGGTGTTCTGTTCTCCTCGCTTTGGAGCATACAAATGTTTTCCTCTGTAAAGATAACATTCCCCTCTAGCATGGTCGTGTAGGCTGGGTCTCGGAACATGGGATGTCTTTATTTGGTTCCTGGCTCTGCCTTAGTCATAACATTACAGAATAAGAAATGGCTGAAATTATGAAGCCCCTCTAAAACACGAGGCTGTACAGCTGGTGAGTTTCCACTGGAATTCTACAAGAGCTTTGGCCCAGATCCACAAAGGGACTTAGGCATCTAAACCTCAGACTTAAACAACTAAGTTTGGGGGTAGGCACCTATGTCTGGGGTTTGGCTCCCCCGCAATTCACAGAACTCCTGCCAAATTCTGTAGGCATCTAAACTCACTTGGTGCTTAAGTTTTCAGGGTAAAATTTCCCTTAGTGCCTAAGTTTCTGCCTCTGGACATGCGTGCTGCTCCCTCCCTCTAGGTGTCCAGACACCTTTCTCCTGCTGAAGCCCCGGAGTGATTCACAGGCCAGGGAAGACATTTGTTGGCCGCCTAACCCAAGTATGGGGTCTGATCTGGTAAGCATGCTCAGAGGCCGTCTACCGGATCATATCCTATTCAAATCTAGGAGGAGGAGGTGGTGGTAGTGCCCACTTTTTAACTTTTAACCCAGTGGTTAGAGCACTCCCCTGGGATGTAGAAGATGTAGGTTCAATTCCACCCCCTCTTTGCCAGAAGGCGGGAGAGGATTTGCCCAGGGGTCCCCCACCTCTCAGGAGAGTACTCTGACCAATGAGCTATGGGATACCCTGGTGTGTGGCCCCCTCACTCTCTCCCATTGAAGCTGTTCCACTGTGGATAGATAATGAAAGAGTGATTGGAGCAGGCTGATTGGACCCTGGGTCTCCCAGGTGGCCGCCCTAACCTCTGGACTACAGAGTCATTCTCATTGTCTCTCTGGTCCAATGACTGTTTCACTGTGAATAAATACTTAAATAGTCATTGGGCCAGAGAGAGTGAGTGTGACTGACTCCAGGTGGGTTCCCATTCATGGTTCACTAAGCAGAGATAGGTGCCTCCATGTAGCCTGGACTTAAGAGCCTGTCTCTGAGAAAGGGTGAGGTTTTTTAGCACACCCGCCCTGTCCTCGTTGGTTCCCTGCCCACTGTACTGGATTATGCAGATAGCATTCTAAGGCACCCATCTCCCAACTCAGGCTTTGTGGATTGCAGTGGTGTTCCTGTGATTTTTCTAGATGCCTAAAAGTTAGGTGCCGAAGTGCTCAGCATTGTGAGGCCTAAGTCCCTTTGTGGTTCCGGGGCTTTGTAATTAAACTCTCCCTCCTTGTTTGATCCAGGTCTTTAATCAGTTTTCCATATTGTCAAATGACCAGGTACTGCACTCCCAAAAGAAGAGCATGAGGATGAGCGCTCTTCTTTTCACCTCCAATCCACTGAGATCACATCTTATAAATTATTCACTTTTCTTGTGACGTTAGGAACCATTGAAAATGTTTTTATTGTAGTTGCAGAAGAGAGGTTCAAATTCAGGAAGTTTTTGGTGCTTTTGTCTAATATTCTGTTTGTATTTTTTAAAGTGTTTCTTTTCCTTTCTCTTTGTTAATAGCTGGCAAAGCTTGAAAAACAGCAGCAAAGGAAAGAGAAGACCAGAACGAAGGCACCCTCTGAATCAAGTAGAGAAAGAAATGCCCCTCGTAATAAGGACGACCCCAGTGCAAGCAGTGGAGCAGAGGGAGATGTGTCTTCTGAAAGGGAACCTTGATCCTCAAAAGCAGGCCTCAGGTACGAGTCCTTGACACTTGCCCAGATACTCTGACAGTCACCTTGCAAATGCCTAAAGGCCTAATAGTGATACCCTTGTTCGCAGTGACTAGCCTAAGGGGCTATTTGTTGGGCGAGGTACTTATTCATTGTGAACAAGGGTCTCCTCAGCCTGGCCCTAAAGGAGACAGCTAACTTGGAGATGACAGCATCTTTGATTTAGAGAATTCAAAAATGTATCTCCTCTTCAGTTCAGCTTCTTGAACAGTCACTTTTTTCTCGTTTATTATTGGCTGCAATTCCAACACCTCTACTAACCCTGAACCCAGACTGTGGTGTACATGACCGAGTGAGATCCTCAGCCCCGTTCTGCCCCACGTTTGTGCTGGGCGAAAGGGTCCAAGCACAAAGAAGGTCTGAAAGCCCTGGTTCCAGCCAGGAGAGGACTCCCATAATAAAGAACTCTGGCTGCCTTCTCAGGACCCCACTACAAGTCCTGGTGTAGGGGGAGTGCCAGGGGTTGGTGGTAGGAGGGGTGTGTTGAAGGCAGAGTCGCAACACGCAGTCCATAGGGAAGCCAGCTGCCTCTCCAGCCCCCGGAGCAGACCAGGATTAGGAGAGAGCAAAATTGGTTAAAGCCACCACCACCATAGCCTTCACCCAACTCCTCTCCAGCTGGGTGGCAAGTTCTGCACTGTGCCTCACAGAGGTGCAGCACGAAATCTCACCCCTAGCAGTTAAAATGCTGGAAATCACTCAAAACCTTGCACATACTAAGGCTTCCACCAGGACTTCCAGCAGAAATGGTGGCAGCACCAGTAGGAGTTGTCTGTAGACAAGGCCCAAGTGTGAATTTGGCTCGCAGTTGTGATTATTGGCAGGTACACTTCTGAAAAATCCTTGGCTATGTAGGAAAAGGTACAATCTTTTCTAAAGCTACCCTTATATTAGCCTAGGTTACGGAATCCTCTTGGGGCTGAAACTAGGACCCTCCCAGCTGGCTCACCCTCTGCCTTCCATTCAGGATGATTCCTCCTGCTTGTTGCTTGTACCACCAGCATGGGGTGCATTGGGAGCACTGGAGAGAGTGTCTCCTTACTCTTAGTTATGTTGCCTGACACTACAGTGATTTCTGGCTGCTAGACAGAGCAATTGCAGGCAAAATCCGGCTCAGCCACCGCAGCCCTGGCATGGAACGTGCTCAGTGTAGATAGGAGCTCCAAAGAATTTAGCTGCCAAATTCGAACAAGTCTCTACTGCTCACGTGCAAACTGAGATTTTCAGAGAGTTATAACTTGGCCAAATGTGGGTGGATTTTCCTGGGGACAGCAAAAGGCACACCCCAGATACGGCGGGGAATCCCTTACCAAATTTCAAGTCCCTGCTGCAAAGCCAGGGAGAAGCTAGAATATCTCAACAAAACAGTTACAATTTTTTTTAAATGGACAAAACATCTTTCTTCTTAATCTCATTCTCTGAAACAGCTAAACTTGTTTAGGTGAAACTTTCCCCCAAAAATTCAGCCCAAGGTTGAATATAGGTCTGCACATATTTATATACATACACGTAGCATTTCAAGATATCTTTGAGTTTTATGAACGCAAGTAGCAAAGTTCTTAAGCATTTATTTCCAAACGATATACCCTGCTTCTTTAAACCCAGACACTTCAAACATTAAAATGAACTCTAAAGTTGTATGTTCTGCATTTCAAACTACAAATATGTATATAGAGTGATCATTTTGTGAACCATGTTCACCTGCAGGTGATAGGGTGTTTTTGTCTTTTATCATTTTCCTGTGAGAGTTTGTTGGAGTGTAGAGATTGTCCGGTTTCACCTACATAGTTTTTGGGGCGTTTAGTGCACTGGATGAAGTACACCACATCTTGTGATACGCATGTGTAGGACCCATGGATCTTGATGTGTGTTGATCATTGTAGCAGTGGAGATAAGTCTGCAGGTTTGGCATCTGTTGTTCTGGCAGGGTCTGATGATGCTTTGAGTTGTTTTCGGGTTCTGGTCTGTGGGGAGCTTGCTTCTGATGAGGAGCTTAGAGAGGTTGGGGGGGTGTTTGAAGGCCAGAAGAGGGGGTTTAGGAAAGATTTCTTCCAGGATGGTGTCCCCATAGAGTATGGGCTGTAGTTCTTTGATGCTATCCCATATGGGTTCCAGTGTGAGGTGGTATGTGACAACTAGGGGTGTGGTCAGAGAGGGTTTTATTTCTGTGTTGAAGCAGGTTCTCTCAGGGTATTTGGGTGGCCTGTTCCACAATGTGAACGACTTCTCTGGTGGAGTGCCCATGTTCGGTGAATGTGGTTTTGTGTGTGTTAAGGTGTGTATCCTGGACTTTCTCCTCGGAGGATATCACTACGCTCTCAAATGAACTCGCACAGGAAAATGATAAAAAACAAAAACACCCTATCACCTGCGGGTGAACACTTTTCACAAAAAGAAAAGGAGTACTTGTGGCACCTTAGAGACTAACCAATTTATTTGAGCATAAGCTTTTGTGAGCTACAGCTCAAATAAATGGGTTAGTCTCTAAGGTGCCACAAGTCCTCCTTTTCTTTTTGTGAATACAGACTAACACGGCTGCTACTCTGAAACTTTTCACAAAGCGATCACTCTAGATCTGACCTATCCGCCCTCGTCCTCAAAGGAAATCTGCACAACACTTTCAAAGATGAGCCTGGGAGCTTAAATTTATTACTCTGCTAGACACTAACAATCATGGACTGAACAGAGACGCTGGATTTATGACTTATTCCAACAATCTGAGACCCACTAACCCCATCCTTTTGTCCTATGACTGCAGGGGTGCTTGAATGGTCCCTTACAATATGTGCTAACTACTTATGCTAAACAATCTGTTCCATCTTGTATTTTGTGATGATGCTGGGAGTTCCTTTCCCATCCCTGAAGAAGAGCACTGTGTGGCTTGAAAGCTTGTTTTTCTCACCCACAGAAGTTGGTTCAACAAAAGATATAACCTCACCCACCTTGTCTCTCTAATATCCTGAGTCCGACATGACTACAACAACACAGCATTCATTAAAGATATGGCAGAAATAGGAGTTCACAGACAGGCTTCTGTAAAAAGAGAGACTGTCAAGACTGGGACTGTTAATTTAGAGGAGATGAATAGGAGGATATGGTAGAGGTATGCATAATAATGAATGGTATACAGAAAGTAAATCAGATGCTTCTGATTTATTCTTTCTTATAGTAGAAGAACACGTAGCATTCAAAGAACAGAAAGACAACCCATTTAAAATGTATTAAAGGAAATATTTTCATACAGCTCATAATTAACCTGCGATAGGCATTGCCACAATATAACATTGAATCCTAGATCTTCGTAGGAGTCAGATGACCCATTCGTATGACTTATGTAAATGTCTAAAAGAATTAGACATAGATATCGTTTATGAGGACATCCATTTGGCATTGGATGGTATTTAAAATAGGGATATAAACCCTCATGTTTTAGGGCATCTTTTTTGTTTTTTAATTACAAACAAAAGAAGAAGAAACTGGCCATTGACTAGTACCTGGAATTGACCACTTTCAGGATGGGATACTGGAACAGATGGACCACTAGTTTGGTGCCGTATGTCAATGCTTCTTTTCCTATAAGAAGAGTAGATTCATAGGTTATAAAACCATTGTGATCATCTTGTCTGACCTCCTTTATAGCACAGGCCTTAGGACTTTCCTGAATTAGTTCCTGTTTTGAACGAGAGCATATTTTTTAGGAAAACATCCAATCTTGATTTAAAAATAGGTGGAATAATATAGGAGTTGTCATACATCTTTGAAACTATATCTTTGGAAAGGGAATGTAAGTAGTAAATTCTTTTGTGCCTGGGATTAGTGGAATAAATGTACCTTACTCTTTTGGGTTTAAGTCTTCTTTTGTTAATGTGTTGTAAATGTAATTCTTAAGCTTTTTGTAGGTTTTAAAGCTCTTATGTTCCACATTGGTGGAAATGCAAAATGCCACTTAATTTAATAAAATCATCTGAACGAAAGGAGACGTCACAGATCTGCAATGCAACATTCTGACAGGACCATGCTTTTGGTATTTGAAAACTTGAAGCCAGGTGACTGGCATCTGCCATTTTCCTGAATGCGAAGCAGCGGCATGTGGAGAAAATGGACATGTTCCATGTAAACTGAACAAACAAGAATAGCGAGGCTTCTTTTCTGGAGGAAAAAAAGGAAAGTCTTTTTCATTCACAACACAGATGGACTTTCTTCAGTTCATGATAATTATCAGATACAAACTTTTGCTTATACAATGTCACCAAAGACCTGTCTGCAATTTTCAGCAACCAGTTAGACAGTAGTTCATCGTCGTCACTGCATAGCTCCATACTTTTGCTTTTCAGACCCTCATGTAGGTGTCAAGAGGGGTCAGTGCTCTTGTGGGCTTTTTTTCTTTTTGTCTGGAATGTTTTAATTCTCAACTAATTTTGTTCTGTGGGTATTTTCCTCAGTTGTTGATCATTTTCTTGTATTTGTGGAGATACATGAAATAGTCAGTGGTGTGGAAACATCTTAATTGGTGGCATTTTCATATACAGAAGCTTTCATGTCTCTCTTGTTTTCTGGAGTAGGATGGTCCTTATTCTCATTTAGCCAGAATTTTCAGATGGCTTGTGTGGAAGAAACTGGACATGTGGAAGGGGTAGCATGGTGGGTTAAAGGGTAGAAGAATAGGGGTGGGATTGAAGGACGGATGGTTTGGGAGATGGAAAAAATGTACAATCTTGTGCAAAATTTCCTTTGAAGATAAGAAAATGTCTTCAGGTTCAGTTAGTGTTCCCAGACGATCAACAGTTCTGCATATATATATCAGAAAGAAATGTGACTTGCTTATTTTGTCAAATGGACACAAAACTGCTAAAAGCTACTTTCTTTTTCTTATCCTGTTGCTTTAATGCACATGAGCCAGAAGGTTTTATAGGACTTTTCCATTAGCAGCCAAAATCATACCATCCCCAGCCTTGTTCCAGCTAGCGAAGCCTGGTTTATGGTGTCTCCTCTTTAAAAGATTCTGACAAAGTCAACTCTATCTTAAAAAAAAAATCTTGTATGTGGAAGAAATTGGACATGTGCTTGGAAGGAGGAGCATGGTGGGCTGTAGGGCACAAGGATAGGGGAGGTGTTGAAAGGTTGATGGTTGCGGGGGAGAATGTAATTAATGGATTGTGGGGAAATACGAGTATGGAATTGATGGTTAAGAACAGCCAGATTGGGTCAGACCAAAGGTCCATCTAGCCCAGTATCCTGTCTTCCCACAGCGGCCAATGCCAGGTGCCCCAGAGGGAATAAACAGAATAGGCAATCACCCAAATGCTCCATGCCCTGTTGCCCACTCCCAGCCTCTGGTTTGTTGAGGGGTTAGGGAAGAGCAGGGAATAAATAGGTGGATTTGGGTCGGTGAGCAGGCTGTTGGTTTGGGGGGTGGTTTTTTGCTTAGGGGACATTACATGAACCTCTAAGGCTAACATTTTTAGGGAAGCCCCCTGTTAACATTTTGGCAGCACATCTCTAGTCAGGCGTACCTTTCGTCTAAAATGGGTTTTTGGAAAACAGTTTCCTGACAGTGAGGTGTGTTACACAAGCTTTATAAAGTAGTGGCGAAAACCCCCGTGAATGTCTGACTCAAAACTCGATTGGACAAAGCATTTAAGGTTATACGGCAGGGGATGGTCGTAGGCTGAGGAGTGAACTATGTTACCATATATGTTTCTTTCATTTTTAATTTCTCTTATTTTTATGAGACCCGCTCCTGGTGAAATGATGGTACTTTTAAAAAAATTTGCTCAGTATTTCAGCTGAAGAATCAGAACCGTGTGTACCTGAATCTATTGTCCAGGTTTGCATCTTGTTCTTTATTTCTTTTTGTGGCGTTTGATGACTTGCCAGCCTGCCATGCATTAGTTCAGCTGCACTGAAATGGCTAAATCCAGTGGCGGGTGCGTGAAGCAAAATTTAAAACAAAGAGGGAACTCCTTGATGGTAGAGCGTTTTGTAGCTGGTGCTGCAGTTGCCTGTACGCTGTTCCTGTTTGAGGAAGCCGACAGAGCCTGCTAAAGTGAGCCGCAGATTTCTCATAGCTTTGCACTGGAAGCTGACACTGAAGAGCTGAAAAATCCTTGGAGGCCTTAACATCACATATATCAAGAAAGATCTAAGAAAGTGAATAAAATGAATGACTGTACAATCTTGTGCAAAATTTCCTTTGAAGATACAAAGATACTTTCCAGTTCGGTTCAAGTTCCCAGGCGATCAACGGTTCTGCATTCACCAGGAAGAAATGTGACTTGGTTATTTTATCAAATGACATAAAACTGCTAAAAGCTGCTTCTGTTTTTCTTATCCTCTTGCTTTAAGGCACGCCAGCCAGAAGTCTTGCAGGGCTTTTCCATTAGCAGAGATAAGCATACCAGTTATACCCATAGCCCCGTTCCAGCTAGTGAAGAAGGGTTTGTAATGTGTCTCCTTTAAAAGATTCTGACACAGTCAAGCTCCATATTCTGACTCTTTAAGCAGAATAAGATACTTTTTTCAGCAGCTCTTGTCCTGATCTGACCTTGGTGTGACTCGAAAGAAATATCCTGCCCTGAGCAGATTAATCTTGCTCCCACCTTATCTTATTCTGTCACTGTGGATTCACAAATCAGCTGTTGGGTTGTCACACTCCAGGTTCCATCAATCAAGACCTACCAGACCAATAGTAATAATAATTTGTTTTCTCCCTCTCTCTCTCCCAGCTAAAGCCCTTTCTCATATTTATATCCATTGTGTACACTAACTGCATCATCAATTATACTTTTTCATCCTTCTTTTCCGGACACAACACCTCAGGCTTTCCTGGTATGTTGTTCGCTGCTTTATTCCTCAAAATCCCTTGTCTTTAAAAACGTCTGGGCTTGATTCTCATTTACACCCAAGCCGTTTTACACCACAATGGCAGCACAGAGGGGGCATTAAAGTGGGTACAAATGTAATTTCCTTCCATTTGAAGGCCCCTTTACTCTGCCAGAGAAGCATAAAATAGCCTTGGTGTAAATGAGAATCAAGCCCCGCTGGGTCTGTTGTTAGTTTGACCCAAGAGACCTGAACTTTGTCTTGGCCTATAATATACTTAAGTGAAAATAATGCACTCAGTGGTAACAGTCATAAAAATATTATTTGTAAAAACAAAATCAGCTGTGACTCTTTGGGGCTGAGAGAATACCCCACATCCTGACAGTTGATAGGATTATTAGAATCCATTCCCCACAGTTCTGAGCGTGGTAATAAATGCCTTTGGGAGAAACTTCTTAACTCCTGACAGCCACTCATGTCTGCCATAATCCAGATCTAGTGTATAGAGATTTAGCTGAATCTGGACCTGATTCTAGCTGGAGTCTAGTAAATTCTTATTCTCAAGCTCTCTGGTGGCCTGTCTGGAAATCCTATTCTTTGTCCTCTTCAGCGTTAAGAGGCACTGAGATATTTTACCCTCCTGGCTTTCCCTAATAGTGAGGCATCTCTGTGAAAGCAGTGGCCACCATAATTTATCTCCAGAAAACATTGTCTCCAAGAGTTGCTATGGAATCAATCTAAAAGTGGAAAAGAGACCAGAAATGAGTCATCCAGTTATGACTCCCTACCTTCCTAATATTTCTAAATATTTTTGAGGATGACTTGGACAAATGGCCCTTTTCGTTCATCCTGGCAGCTGCTATCGAGACGTTTTGGTCCGACATATAGTCCTCTTTAATTGCCACGTCCCTGAGTATCTTGTAATCTCGGACATGGTTGAGGGCTCTAAGACAGGGCTTCCCACCCTTTCCTTGAACACTTCTACTGATCTGGGTAGAATTTTCAAAGGTGCCCAAGAGATGGGCCTGCTTCCCACTGAAAATCAATAGGACATAATTGCTTAAATCACTTGGGCACCTTTGAAAATTTTCTCCTTTGCTAATAGGAAGGCAGTGCTTCCCTTGAATGGCTCTTTGAGATCTCAGTTTGTTAATCGTTTTCATTTATTACCACAGTGACTAAGTGAGACCTCGTCCCTCCTCTCAAATGCTGTAGCTATAGAGCTCAGGCTGGACTATGATTTATCAGGTGTTGGTTAGAAACTGCTTTGATCTGTGATGTCGCTTGGTGCATAGGGCTACAGGGATGAATTCCACATTATGGTAGGTCCCATACCTATTGGATCCAAGCGAATGAATGAATAAAGTTGCACGAGGAGGTTCTCTATAAGGGCTTTAGTCTGTTCAGGGAAGATCTTGAGAAACCTTTAAGTGGAAACATTTCTTTGTCTTGGAATCATAGAGTATGCAGTCCCATGCTCCAGTCCTCGGCTCTGTTAATGTTCTCTACCTGTTAACATCCTGCTGGCTTACTAACACCAGCTAGCCTACAGTTCACTCTTCAAAACGTCTCCTGATAAACTAGATGATCCCTTCATTTTTAGTACTGGAGTGGCATATTACACATTCAGTAAATCTAACATTTCCACTGGCCAGTTGCCATTACTGTATTTTTGCGGACACTATTTACGATGTACTTTAGTAAACAAAAGGAGCTCTGACCCATGGCGGTATGTATGCGGGGGTTTGCCAGCGGGTTTGACAGATGAGAATGCAGGATTTCTAATGAGATCTAATTAAGTGCTGTTTACCAAAGAAGTTTTGTTATGCATATGAGAATTATTTGTCTCTCTTCACTGCAATCAAAACAAATGAGGTTTCTGTGACATATAACTGCTGAAATCAAGCCAGAAGGTAGAGAGGGTTACTTTAAGAGCTTACTATTTATGGTCTATACTTCAGCGCAACAGAGGCTGGTCGTGTTTGCAACATCTTGTTTTAATATTGGGGGAAGGGGAAGCACTTAGTAAATTTTTGCTACATCTTGTTAATAGCCCAACAATTTTGGCCTCACCATTACACTGCATAGATACAAATCTGCATATCTTCCACTGGATGGGGGCTGTTCCTTTTTGTGGGGTGCCATTAGTTATTTATTTTAGCTACTCAGCCATGTATTTTTATCCTGGTTTTTAAATGGAGCTCTGATCTAGAGTGGTGTAGATAAGTGGGGTGTGCATAGCAAAGGGAAAAATGTTCATGGAGGAGACTTCACGTGACTGCAAGCAAAGGTATTTTTCTTCATGTGGTTTGAAAGAAGCCTGCAAGTTTCCTGGATGTCTCTAGTGATATTCGTATTTCTTTTTGCATTTAACAGTTTGTCATACAAAGGCTAGGTTGGATCCTTAAGAATTCACAGTTTACGTTATCCTCAGCGTCGATCTTAAAAGACTTTGGAAAAGAAAGAAAAGCAGGAAAGCAGAACTAAGAAATTGTGACTCTCCATCATTCTGTCCTAAAAACAGCCAAAGGAATGTTATCAGTTTCAGGTAAAATGTATTTGTAGTAATGAAAATGATTCACAGCTTTTTTCTGTGTATCTGCGTTCGTTTTCACCTGCTTAGTGAATGAAGGGTGACTGTTTTCATGCCGATGGTAACAGAACGTATGATAACAGAGCACATGATCAGTTTCCAAAAATAAATTCAATTTTCCTCAAATTCTGACTTTAATTCTGGAGATATCTCAAAGCAAGCTTGAATTTTCATTTTCATTGTGTGGTCTCATGTGCTGCCCGTTTCCATAGCAATGTGTATATCTGTGTACATTACCATATATTGTACAATCTCTGCCTAACACCAGGTTTGGGAGTGCAGTCTTTTTTCATGTATCATTGATCATTTATCGTGAAACACGTGTGTGTTATAAAACTTTTTTTTAAAAAAGAAAACACTTTATTAAACAAATTACGGTACCTTATCGCCTGCTGGTGTTTGATATGGATTGCTGTAGTCTTGGGGACGCAATGAACTGTAACAATACAACTAATGCAGAGCACAAGTATCTGTCCGAAAAGTTTGTAATTGAAGAGTATCGTATTCCTCTCGCCCTTAAAAAAATTTCTATTGACAAAAGTTTCTGCCTTGGTGCATTTAACTCTTTTAGGCATAGTCAATCTAGATCTTCTAGACACTTTCTGCTGGCCACCGAAATGTAGAGGCAGCCGCTCCATCTACAGTATCTTGCATTTGGTGACATTGCTGTCAGATGCACAGGCAGAATAGCCTTTGAAAACTGGCAGAGTGCAGTGAGAGCAGAGAAATAGCAGACTGCGGAAACTGCTGTTGTGTGAAAGCCCAGGAAATTTTAGTCCTGTCCCTTTAACTCCTCTGAGAGGGGAAATTAAAGGCTGTGATGTTTGCTTCTTTGTTAGATGTAGTAGTACATTTATAAAATGTATTTGTCAAGGAAGGAGTTATTGTTACCAGGTTTCAGAGTAGCAGCCGTGTTAGTCTGTATTAGCAAAAAGAAAAGGAGGACTTGCGGCACCTTAGAGACTAACCAATTTATTTGAGCATAAGCTTTCGTGAGCTACAGCATCCGATGAAGTACTCCTTTTCTTATTGTTACCAGGGTAACCCCAGGCAAGAACATAATTCCTGCTAAATAGCTGAATAGCAGTGATTCATTAACAACAACAACAAAAGTTTGTCGTACATTGGTTTCAGTGTTTCAGCATTTATTTTTAAAATTTACTTGTATGCCTGGATGGATTCTAAATTGCTTTTGTCACTAGATTATTCTTTTGGAAGATGAACCATTTACTTTCTGAAGCCTTAGATTTCCTCTGAACTCTGTCTCTGTACCTTATGATGTGAAAACTGTTATATCCCTTATTGTTGAGCTACCTCACTGATGACCTGTCATTCTGAATCCAATTGTTACTGTATTGCAGACTATAAAGCCATCCGTGGTCTTTTGCTCATGTAGCATTTCCAAATGCTGCTCTCTGCTTGTGTTTATAATTCACAGTTTATTATCTAATAAAACATTTGACAGAGGACAGGAAGAATTCAGAAACTCACCATGTATGGCTATTCTTACAAAGATTTGGCTGGCCACAACCCTGGCACTCTAAACAGAGCAATAAGTAGCTAACATTGGTTGAAAGGTTTCAATTAATCTTGCTTTTAATGGTTCACTTGATTGTAGACCCTAATCTTGCCACCACGCAGACCATAAACCATATCAAGTCATTTCCTGGTGCGAAAGGCATTTTGCGTCTCCGTGTATAAGTGGTTGTTTTTAATTTGGGTGGAAGGGGATCATTTCTCTCCTAATGTGTCTTGTCACTTTGGAGTCTTTTGGTATATAAACAGTGTCCTGACAATCTGGATCAGATCGGTGTTTAATCAGTTGTGAGGAATGAATCCGACCAGCTTCGTAGCAGAGTCCCAGACATCCGAAACACTGATGCTATATTTGAAGCAACAGCTCCACTTACTTTGGGATCCCTCTCTTGTACCTACCTAAGCCCTTCTGTCACACACTTGCCACAGCCCACTTCTGAATTCTTGCGTTCCGTCCTGTAGCTTGAAAGTATGGCATGGACAAAGTCACCCCTTTTGCATTCGGGAAGGTAAATTGGGAGACATTAAATCAAAGAACAGCTTTTAAAATCCAAAGAGAAAGCAAAGAGAAACTAAACAAACTTTGAGCGGAATTCTAGGGGGATGAGTGTGTTGTTTCTCTCCTGATCTGTCGTTAAAATGAGGGGAAGGAGGATCCGGTGGTATGGGGGCTAGCCTGCAGCTTAGGAGCCCCTCAGTCAATAACCTGCTTTGTCACAGACTTCCTGTGTGTCCTTGGGCATATCACTTAGCCTCTGTGTCTCAGTTCCCGTACAACACATTGGGGGACAGAGAGCTACGACAGGGAGTGAGGGGAGCTACTGAGACTGGGGGGACTGCCGGCTTCAGGCTGGGAAGGGGCATCCCGGCAGTTTCTACTGCCATTCCTGGGCAGCTGGTGCCCAGTGCTTTCCCCTCCCTCTCGGTGATGTCCCCTGTCACCCACCTAGGTGCTGGTACCCCAGCCTGGGGGCTGGTCCATGTGCTCTGGCCCCTCCCCCACGGTGGATGTCTCTGCTGGTAGTCCCTCCTGCTCCCTAGTGGCTGGCCCCATCTCCTGCATCATGGTGGCCATTCCAGCCCCTCCTGCCACTCTGCTCTTGTCTCTGCCCCCTCCCCGGGTGCGTGGGGGGAAACATAGCTGGTGCCTGCTCTCACCTCTGCAAGAGTCATGGGGATGGAAACCACCCGGAGGGCGGAAACCGAGATCCACTCCCCGGTATTTACATTGCGGGGGAGCTGGCCTCCACTGTGCCCCTGCACCACATCATGATTTCTGGAGTAGTCTGGCACCGATGCCACTGTGTATGTGACTATGTAGAAATGATTGATTTAGATCTTACACTGTGGATTCGCTGTCACAAGGGCATTATCAGGAGCCTGAGTCCTGATTCCACAGCAAATGCACATCCCACAGTCTTCACTTCACAGCTACTTGCTATCCATTTATACTGGATGGGTTTTCTTAGCTCCTTTCCATCCCAGTATAGAATCCTGTTGCATTTCTACACTAGAAATCGTATGGGTCTTACAACAGACTCAAAGTTTGGGGAGATGGGAGTGTTTCTAACCAAATAATCTGTTTTCATGTTGCAGCAATGCCTCAGGAATCTGAATGGAGCTTTAGAATGTCTCCTAGTTTTAATTATTATGGTCACGATGGCAAAACACAGTCTTGGGCTTTGAGGATATCGGCAACCTTGGCACCACCCTAACCGGGCAGAAGTTAGAAAACCTCACGATTAGAAGACTTACAGTGGGGCTTTCCTGCTATGCCAGGCCTATCAAAAGTAGGCTTTCAATGTTCAGCCCCCACATACAATATACAGTTGCTGTTTGAGTTAGGATTTTTTTTAAGTATGCACCCTCTTTTCAAGACAGCAATCCTGTTCAGGACAGCAGTGAATTATGCGCCGAGCGTTAAGCATGCACTTCTGCTCCTCAAGTGGGACCGTGGAGAATGGACCACGTACGGTGAAGTTAACAATGTTTGCATCCCCTAACACAGCTAAGACTGCTCTTGTGAGCTGTGAATATCTTAACTTTAATGTCCTACAAGCTTTCATTTACAAGAGCAACATCATGTTGACCCAAGGGTAGGTATAATTCCAAGTGCTAATGGATTTGAAACAACCCTCAGTTCTGAATGAAAGGCAAGACTGCTGTGTGATGTGTGATGCTGTCTGGATATGATGGACTGTGTCCATCAAGGCTAAAAAGTCTGATGGTTTCAAATACATCATCGATGTTAATCCCACCCAAGCCTTTTGTCCTTAACCCACTCCAATAAATATGATGCCACAGTCGGCCTACAGATGACTAATGCTGTCATGTTTGCAGCTGAGGTCAAGAGTTTTGTTTACTCAATTTTGATGAGGCCCAAGATCCTGGCAGTGTTACACCGAAACAAGTTTCCACATGACAGCCTTTTATGGCATTAAACTGTAACTGTTGTGCTTGATCCTTTGGCCCGTTTTTGTTGTGTAGCAACGATGACAACTTCTTGTTGAAATCTAGCTCTCATTAGCTACTAAATTGTTTTGTTCTCTGGATGGAGGTAGCATGCTACATAGTGGGAGGAAGAAAGGACTTACCGATCCAACGTTAGTGTGCAAGAACCAGCAGTCACTGCCTTTGATAGGGTACTTCCCGACACAATTGGAAAAGATAGAGTGACAGATGTCATTGAATATTTCAGAAATGCCAAGCTTGTACCTGTTTGTTGTGTGGTTGTTCTGGTACAAGGTACAAGCCTTCCAAAGGTTTTTTTGCCCTCACTGCTCCCTAACTTGTTTCAAGACTGAGCTTCATAAGTTTACGGAGGGGATAGTATGAGGAGATTGGCTACAGTGGCATCTAGCTGATCTGCTACTGCCATTAGCAAATATCTCCAATGGCCGGTGATAGGACACTAGATGGGGAGGGCTCTGAGTTACTAAAATGAATTCTTTCCCGGGGGTCTGGCTGCTGGGTCTTGCCCACATGCTCAGAATCCAACTGATCACCGTATTTAGGGTCAGGAAGAAATTTCCTCCCAAGTCAGATTGGCAGAGACCCTGGGGTTTTTTTTGCCTTCCTCTGCAACATGGGTCACGGGTCACTTGCATGTTTAAACTAGTGTAAATGGTGGATTCTCTGTCACTGGAAGTCTTTAAATCATGGTGTGAGACTTCATTAACTGAGCCTATTACAGGAGTGGGTGGGCAAGGTTCTGTGGTTTGCAATGTGCAGGAGGTCAGACTAGATGATCATGAATGGTCCCTTCTGGCCTTAAAGTCTGAGTCTATGTGCACAAAAGTTTAATACTTTCCTTCATCCAATGAATCTTGATCTGAGTCAACCCACCCAGTCAGCTTTTATCTCCTGTCTCTCCCTCTTTGGGGCATGTGTGACATTTTGACATGGAAGGACATGTACGTGTATGTATGAGTGTTCCGGGGAGGAGGGGTTTAACATTACTTTGTTTGGCTAAAAGGCAGTTTTCCCTTTTTAATCTGTTTACAAATATTCAGATTCACAAGTGATGAATAAGGTGGTGGTCATTTAGTTTCCTTTACGCAGATTTGGACTCCTGAACAATCTACTCCTGGACATCTACTTGTGCTCATTCATAGGAGAGGGGGAAGCTGTGCAAAGGAGTGAAAAGAAGATGTGTGTGAAAGGAGGGAGTGGCCAATTAACATCAGCTTGTATATGAAGCTGCTTCTTACTCAGAAAGCCTGGTGTCTGTAAGCTCCAGCCTGAGGTTGTCTACCTTCATGCTGGCATTTCTGGAGTCAGAATCGGAGGAGGATGTTTTTGGGACACTGGGACCTTCATTCCTCATGATGCTGAATTGCAGGAACATGGATTAAATAATCATTACATTTTAACAATGGAAATGGGACCTCAGTTGAGTAACCCTGTGTCCATTTCTCTGTAACCTTCTTCCTGCCTTGCTTCATTCCCTGCTCATTGAGTGATTGGTCCCCGCCCTCACATGGCTGCTGACGCTGAATTGTGGGCCATATGGGGCGAGGTTCGTGGTCTTGTTCAGTTAAGCACCTCATAAGCTTTTCACTGCTGTAAAACCACAAGCCCTATAAACACCGCTAAAAATGGGCTCATTGCAATGAAAAAGTGGCTGCTGTCTTGTAAAGTCCTAGGAAATGTTTCTTCTCAGGAGTCCCAAGAAAGTCCTGTGAAGTTTGTATGCAACAAATCGGACTGCAAGAAATTCTGCATTTTGTTCTTTTTGTTTTTCAGCTTGAAATGCCCATGAGGGGTGAACACAACTTCAAGCTGAATACAAATGTCCTTCATCTCTTTGTCTAAATAGAATATTTGCAAATCATCCTGTTGGGATTTACCCCACCACTTAGGCAATTTACCATGTGTTTTTATTGCCCCACCTTCCAATCCTACTCTTGGTTGCTCAACCAGGGGTGGGGGTGGGGAAGGATATCTTCTTGATAACTAGAAATTATGCTATGAGTCCTTTCAATTTACAGTAAATCTGTCACTGCGGATTATATTCAGGTAAGGCTGTAATTATAACAATAAAAAAGTTTATTGGGCATCATGCACGTGTTTGAGACAAATATTAAATCTATGATCTGGACAGGCAAAAAGAGTAGCCTAAGGCAGTATTATGTCATGTCGTGTTGTGGAATCTATACTACTGAAGTATGCTGGATAATACCGGTAACATTTGATCTTACTTTATTAAGTCAATGGCTGCTGAGCAAATTACTGGCTAGTTTAATTTGGCTTTGTATTTGATATATAGTATATTTAGAGAGAGACATGCACAAATTGAACACAGATAGAACTCTAGGGTTACAAATGTAAATAGTCCAAAAATCAGTAATGGCTGAAATTAAGGCTGAACACACAGAGCAAAAAATTTCAAATTTCAGTGCCTAAAGGCAGGCACCTAAATACAAGTGGTCTGATCTGCAGAGGGCCTGAGTGCACGCAACTTTCACTGAGCTCAAGTTTGAAAATCACAGAATCTAGAAATGTAGGGCTGGAAGGGACCGCGAGAGGTCATCTAGTCCAGTCCCCTGCTCTGAGGCACCAGCAAGTAAACCTAGACCTTCCTTGATAGGTGTTTGTCTAACCTGTTCTTAAAAATCTTCAGCCTACCCCAGATCTTAACTGTCCTTATGGCTAAGTTTTCCTAATATCTAACCTAAATCTCCCCTGCTGCAGATTAAGCTTGTTACTTCTTGTCCTGTCTTCAGTGGACATGGACAGTGTTGAATTTTCTCCATTTTCCAACAGCCCTTAATATATTTGAAGACTGTTATCAGGTTCCCCCTTCAGTCTTCTTTTCTCAAGGCTAAACATGCCCAGTTTTTTAACCTTTCCTCATAGGTCAGGTTTTCTAAACCTTTGATCATTTTTGTTGCTCTTCTCTGGGCTCTCTCCAGTTTGTCCACATCTTTCCTAAAGTGTGGTGCCCAGAGCTGGACCCAGTACTCCAGCTGTGGCCTCACCAGCGCTGAATAGAGCAGGACAGTTACCGCCTGAATCTTACGTATAACCCTGCTGTTAATACACCCGAGAACATTAGGCTTTTTCTCAATGGCATCACATTGTTGGCTCATACTCAGTTTGTGATCCACTCTAATCCCCAGACCATTTTTCAGCAGTACTACCACCTAGCCAGCTATTCGCCACTTTGTAGTGGTTCATTTGATTTTTCCTTCCTATGTGTAGTACTTTGCACTTGTCTTTATTGAATTTCATCTTGTTGACTTCTGACCAGTTCTCCAGTTTGTCAAGGTCATTTATTAGAATTCTAATCCTGTCCTCCAAAGTGCTTGCAACCCCTCCAAGTGCAGTGGTGTTCACCAATTTTGTAAGCATAATCTCCACGCCATTATCCAAGTCATTAATGAAAATATTGAGAGTACCTGACCCAGGACAGACCCCGGTGGAATTTCACGAAGTACGCCTTCCCAGTTTGACAGAGAACCATCAATAATGACTCTTTGAGTATGGTTTTTCAACCACTTGTGCCACCTGCCTTATACTAATTTCATCTGGATCATATTTCTCTAATGTGCTTATGAGAATGTCATGTGGGACTGTATCAAAAGCCTTACTGAAAACTACTGCTCCCCCAAAGCCAGCAACCCTGTCAAAGAAGGAAATTAGGTTGGTTTGGCATGATTTGTTTTTGACAAACCCATGTTGGCTGTTGTTTATAACCCTGTTATTCTCCAGGTACGGTACTTACAAATGGATTGTTTAATAATTTGTTCCAGTATCTTTCCTGGTATTGAAGTGAGGCTGACTGGTCGATATTTCCCTGGGCTCTCCTATGTTTGTCCTTCTCCATTCCTCTGGGACCTCACCTGTTTCTCCATTAGTTCTTGAAGAGAATTGCTCCAACAAGTACCTTAGGATGAATTTCATCAGGCCCTGCCATCTTCGGTAAATTAGATTTATTCTAGGGCTGTCGATCACAGTTAACTTGCACAATTAACTAAAAAATAATCGCCATTAAAACAATTAATTGCAGTGTTAATTGCACTGTTAAGCACTAGAATACCAATTGACATTTATGAAGTATTTTTGGATGTTCTGCATTTTCAAGCATATTGATTTCAGTTACAACACAGCATACAAAGTGCACAGTGCTCATTTATATTATTATTTTTGATGACAAATATTTGCACTGTAAAATCAAAAGAAAGGGTATTTTTCAATTCACCTAATACAAGTAACTGGAGTAGAATCTCTTATCGTGAAAGACGCCAATAAGTGTAAGGATCTATAGCCCTGTCTGACCAGAAGCGACTGGGGTTTTGAGGGAGGTTTCATTTCACAGTGCATTATGTGATAAATAGTAGGTGACCATGCATGGACACAGGGGCAAGCTCTTTGTGCTCTGCTTGTGGCTGCAGTGACATTTCTACCAACGAGGCCATGGACCGGCGGGACAGCGCTGCTTTAAGCTCTGCGTCCACTGGTCCCTTGCTAGCAGGGTCTGTATGCATGTGCTGGGGGTAGGGTGACCAGACAGGAAGTGTGAAAAGTCAGGACGGGGGTGGGGGGGTAATAGGTGCCTATATAAGAAAAAGCCCCCCAAATCAGGACTGTCCCTATAAATCAGGACATCTGGTCACTCTAGCTGGGGGAGAGGGAAGGCTAGCTTGACGTCGCATACTCTAATTTTAGATGATCAGAGCCCATGGGGTGCCTCCCAGTGTACACTGCCAGGTAGGTATTAGCGGGGCATGTGTACATCCCAGGAATCGGGAATGCACGGGAATGCCTGAGCAGTGGCTGCTTGTCTCTGATGCGGGCAGGTTGGCAAAGCACAGCACAGAGGGGCCAAGTTCTCCCTTCTAGGTTTTTAGTGGCCCACCGTGTCTCACAGTTTGCCCTGAGGAGGCTGACCTCCAGAATGGCAATGAGAGACACTGACAGCCGTGCACAAATATCAGCAACCAGCGTTTCCTCCTGCAAATGTCAGTTATGCTAAAAAAGGGAAGGGGAGCGAGGAGCGGCCTTCATGGGTTGGAGGGGGATTAAAGAGGGTACCAGAATGTGGTTTCTTGGCAGCAGAGAAAAGGAACTGTGTATTATTATGGAAATTCAGGCTCCAGTAGCTATTTGTCTGCGAGTACCTTGTGACAATCTCCTTAGAAGGCTTCCAAAGAAACATATTAAATATATATCACTGTTGAATCATTAGCCCAAGCCAGACACGCCGGGTCCTGGTTCGTGTCCTGGGGTTCGTAAGGCATTACAGATGCTTGACAACCTCAGAACTGTGACCGACTTAGTTGTTTTGACATAGCACCTAAGCACCCCAGTCATGGAGCAGGACCCCCATGCGCTAGGCCCTGTACAAACACAGAATGAAAAGACAGTCTCTGCCCCCAGGAGATGCCAATCTAAGTATAAAACAAGAGACAACAGGTGGATACAGACTGTCAGGGGAATACAAGGAAACGACGAGACAAGATTGGTCTCATTGCTAATCTGTGGTGAGGATGCTGAAAATTAGGACCAACAAGAACAAAAAGAAGTCATTAAAGATACAGAGCAAATTATTACTGATAATGCGGGGCACTTCTCTGTTGTCCTTTAACTGCCGATCTCGAAACTCTTTGAAAACACTGTCAAGGCTTGCACCATCCCTTATAATTCGGCTTGGCAGAATTTGATTTTGATTTTGTTATATTTTTGACAGAAAATATCGATGTTTAGCTTTAAGCATTCCACCCCCCCCACCCCCCCCACAATTTTTATCGATTTATATTTTCCCAGTTGTGGGAAAGTAGAGGGTGGCAATCAGACAACAGCGTGGGTAAGACGATTATTTCATGACAGCAGATGGAGAGATTCAAGAAGTTAAAGCCGTATAACCATTAAAACCGTTGTCAACGTCACATGCAAAACGTGCAAAGCGAATAGCCTTACATCAAACTCATGAGTTCTCTAACAGCATTTTTCTTACTGGGCTCACCTGTAAATTTTGATGGAAATATTTTTGCATCGGTTTGTGTGTACAGTGAGATTGACGTTTACCAATAAAAATCTAATCCTTCCATGCCTGTTTATGATGTATGTAGCTGGTGTTAGACACATTTTACAAACAGGTTAATTCAGAAACAGAGGTTGTCGCTATAGCTGGTTAAAAAGGGGGGAAAATTTGGCTTTTGTTAAACATCAAATTTCAAGACCAGCTGTGACCTCTGTTATCATGTAATCTGACCTCCTGGGTAATGCAAACCAGAGAAGCTCACTTTGATCCCTGCATCAAGCCCAGTGACTTGTGGTTGAGCTAGAGTGCGTCTTTTAGAAAGAGTTGATTTAAAGACTGCAAGTGATTGAGAATCTGCCATGTCCTATGGAAAGGCTGCTCCGATGGTTAACAGCCCTCTGTGTCTCTTATTTCCAGGTTGAATTTTTCTGGCTGCCAAGGTGTGGCATTGATGGGTTATTTTTAGGCTAGGATGGCGCTAGTAGATTTGAAGGGAGGAGTGGGAGGGTATGAAACACAGGGAATGTCACAGTATGGTGGAAAATGCCATGTTGGAGGAAGTTAAACCTCTGATCACTGGCTATATCTATGTGGATGAACAGAAGGCTTCATTCTGCAGGGCTGCTAATCTGTCCCCTCTCAGGAGAAATGCATTTTTTCCCCCACGTTGAATGTAACATTCACTTGTTAGCTGATTGTCCTGGCTGCTGTCACTCCCCAAGATACTGTTCAGGAGACAGAAATGTTGCAGATCAGCTATCACGTGCAAGTCTCTGTTCTTACGTGAAGCGATGCTCTTTGGAGAGGCACTGGGTGGAATTTTCAAAAGCACTCGAACCCAGATCCTCAAAAGGTATTTAGGCATCCAACTCCGGTTGATTTCAAGGGAAGTCAGGAACCTAAATGTCGTTGAAGATCTGGGCCTTAGTGCTGGTTCCATTCCAAGTTCATGATAACTTTGGTCCCATTCCAAGTTCATGATAAAATTCCCACTTGGGGTTAGGGCAATGCTGAGTGCTTTGAAAACCTGACTCATCCTGCACTGAGACATAGAACTGGCTGAAAACGTTGTCAACATGTTTTTTTTTTTTCCAGTGGAAAAGGGCTTTTTGTCAAAAATGGCAATTCCCATTGGAAGTGTCTGTTTTCAGTCTTTTCTGGAGGTTTCAGTAAAAAAACAAAAATACCCATTTTTGGTTAGTTTCTGGCAACCGAGAATGTGTCATCTGAAAAATGTTCAATTTTGGACAAAAACCACAAAAATGTTCAATGGAAAGTTTTCATTTTCTTCAAAAATGTTTTTTTGGAGGGGGAAGGGGAAGGGGATAATTCCCCACCAGCTCTACCAGAGCTAATATAATGGCTTATTTAAGATTCAGGATGACTGCAGTTTGGCTTCAAGAAAATGTGTGTCTGTAACGACCTCGGTCTTGTAACTGCACCTGAATGGCACTGCAGGGGGTGGTGTTCAGACCCCAGCTCTTCATTCAGCTGCGCATTAATTCAATTTGTTCCTCACAGTATTCTTACTGTACTGCCGAGCCTCTAAATGAACTGCTTTATATGCCTGGCACTGGTCTCCTGAGTCAGTTGCTTTCTCTCCATCTGCCTCATCAACTGTGTTTTGCATACAGTATTTGGCAAAGGATGGCAAAAAATAAGGCTCTTCCAGGCTTTAGAAGTCAACACTGTTTATTTTGTCTCAAGGGTTTGTGGTTAAGAACTGAAGGGAGCTCCCCTTTGCGTGATGTCCAGCTTGGATGGAACATGAACATACTCAGATCTTTTCTTGCTAAGCAAGACAACTTTATAGCATAAAGAAAGTGTGTTTCTCTAGTTGTTCCTATGCACTGAACAGCCGGCTCTCCTTGACTGCGGGGAGAATAGTTTCTTTTCAGCTGACGTTTAGACCCCTTTCCACCACTTCTTTAAAGAGGCCTTAAAGCGCAGGTCACATGTCCTTTTGCAGCTGCCCTGACTGCTTGCCCTCAATAGTTTTCCCTCCCCATTTCCCCTTTCTATAACTAACGCTGCCAGTGCTTCCCTGTTGGAACATTAACTGGGTCACCTAACCTGCTTCAAAATGCTTCAGAGTTAGGAGAAACCTGCTTGCTTTCTGCTCCTGGGGGTGAGCTTCAGACAGGGCGATTCCTAGAAACTTCTAGGTGCGGAATGCTAATTGTGCATCTGCACCAAGGTCCCAGACAAAACGAATTCCTCTCCCTGCTTCTCTTTAGACAGCTTAAAGAGATATTTCCCTATTAGGGGTGTGGGTTACACCAGTCAACCTTTTCCATACTTGGACTCTCCTCCCCCACAAATCTCCCTCCCACTTAGCAATGTGGGAACAGCAAGGGAGTCACAACTCCATGACCCCGTTCTCCAGTCCAATTTAACTACATGCCTTTCTTGTCTTCTAAATTAAGAGTTTTTTAAAGAAAAGATCTGACCTGTTGGGTGACAGATGGGATCCACTCCGATTTAGGTTTAAACAGTTTTTTGTAGCCTTTACTTTGTATGTTTTAAGACCATGCAATTATTACCTATGAATTACTTATACATTCCAAAAACAGATCAGGCAAGAAGAGTAATTGATCAAGTTACCTCTCCTGGGGACAGGGTGAGTTTTTTTTTTCAGATCTCTGGTCCTGCTATGTTCTGCCCTGTGTCTTCTCCACTCTCCTGTTGTCAATCATGATCTTTTATACCCTGTTCCATAACTTTATGCAGACTCTGTTACTCCGCTACCTCATCTATGAACCCACCCATTCTAAACCCCTTGACTAAAACTTGTTCGGCATAAATCGTAATAGCTAACACATTTTGGCTTACCCTGCTTAAACTTATATTTGTCTATTTCTACCACCTGTTCTCTGCTGTTAATCCCACGGGCTCCACCCAGTTGTTTTAGCTTGCTGGTCTGTTTTGGGGCCTTGGGTTTTTGCTTGTTAGCGCGGGAGGGAGGGACCTGAAATTAACAATTCGCTCACAACGATCTGTTTCACCTTACTATTTACACAGAGCAAGGTTTTACAAAGTAAGACAGACAAACCAGGTTTCACACCACCCTGATGCTGTTTCAACAGTGTTCTGAAATGCTGCATCAGCGGAGACAAAAGCAAAAATTCCTTTATCTTTTCTTTTTCCATATATATATATATATATATATATATATATATATATATAAAAGATTCATTTCTCTAACATTATTTAATATATAGTTCTGACTAACATTGTTTTCCAACAGACCCTGGAATGGCTGGAAGCAACTGATCCGAACATCATTGGTCCCAACCCTCAATCCTTCTTAACAGCCCTTTGAGCTGCTTTTTCACTACCAGAGGGGATTGTCAGCACTGTGGAGCTGACTAACGCATCTCATTTCTTTGGCTTGGGTACGCTCCCACCTAGAGAGGATTTGTGAGTTGGTCAGATATTTTTTCCCCCCTTCACCATTGGAGAGGTGAGTTTATGCAGAACCTGTTTGTGTGTTTGATTAGCTAGGACCTGTGGGGATGTTGTGGATACTAGTGCAAGTCTTTCCTTATGCTGTAGATATTTCTAGTAACTTCTCTTCTCCTTGTTCACAATATCACTAATATTTTCCATAGATTTGCCCCTCTGATTACAAAATAATTCCCCGGGCTAATACAAAAACTGAACGACATCTCGGTGAGACGAATTTCCAGGCACACTAAAAATGAGCAAAATCCCTTAGCATAGAAGCACGGGTGGGGAGAAGTGCAAAGTACAGGGACTGGGTTTTTCAAAAGCCATCAGCATTGGCCTTATTCGGCTCCTATTGAAGTCAACGGTAAAAGTCCCACTGACTCCAATGGGAGCAGAGTTAGGCCAAGGCTGAGAACCTTGTAATATCCTACCAGCATCGTCACACATAATGAATGCATTTTTAGAGAGAGAATTGCTGCGTGATCAGTTTGGCATAGGTCCAGTGTAACGGCACTTCTGACCTCTCCGTGACCTCCTGGAGAGCATCCCACTCGGACCTTCAGCCATTGGCCTTCTCAGGGCAGGACCCCACAATCTTCTTCCTCCAGAACAAGGGTTTGGAGGCAGTTCTGCCTGCCATTCACTGTGATCGCTCTAATGAGCCTGGCATAGTCCAGCAATTGCCATCCTGCTCTCTCCCAAACAAAATGGCAGGTTTACCAGCGACTAGTCAGCCTTCATGAAGCAAAGTAGAGGAAGAATATCCTAAAAACAACCAACAGCTTGGACACATGCATGTATGACCAAGCATCCTCTATCTTCTATCTCCTTCAGACCGTGGCTGCGGGGTCTGTCCCTCTGGGTCACAGTCTCATGTCAGTTCTTGGATCCAATGGGAGAGATACTTCCTGTGTATCAGGCTGCCCACTTGATAGCGTTCTGTTTGCTGGGCCTCTTGAACCCAGGTAAAGCCAGTCTATGTGTCTCCTCCCCGGGGGTTGTACTTCTGCAGACTTGTTTTCCTGCCTAGAGCTGGTATGAATTATCCCCTCCTGATGCTGTTAATTCCTGAGGGTTCATTTGTGCTTATTGACTTCCCCATAGTCACTGCATTGTTTGATTTGTTTCAAGAAAATAAATTAACCCTCTTTCTCCCCCCGGTAGATAACAATACACGGGAAGAGGGGAAACTTTTCCCCTCTCACATTTTTTTCCCCCCATAAAAATAGCAGAATCATCACAATAATCAAAGAATCTCACTGAAAACTAATTATAATCATCTGGGGCAATATGACATGTCTTATTAAGAAGTCACACACTGTCATCCATGCACCATCATATTCATAATCTGCTTGCTATCAAACTTTGACACTAAAGAAACTATAAAGGGTCTAATAAATTTAGACAGGGAAGAAGGAGATTTCAAATGAGTTGCCTTTAAAAAGGTTTTTTAAATACTATAAAAGGAGTGGATGGAAGATGAAATTCTGCCTCAGAATTAAAAAATAGTTAAAGAGTTCCTCACCTCTATCACCAAGCACACACAGTAATCTCACAGGATTTGCTTTAATGACATTTCCATTATCATTAGTTTCTGATATATGCCATTTACATTCACATTCCCCTTTTCAAGTAGCTCAGTCACAGAGTTTGGCGCCGTCATTTTGCACCTGACAGCCGCTCTCTCTTCTCCAGGAGCTTTCATTTTCGCCTCTCCCATTAGAATGCATGGCTCAGAATGACATTTTAAAAGCGAGCGGGTCTGATTTAGACTCCAAAGGATCAAATTTGGAATGTAAATTCCATATGGCAGCGAAGTTAGCATCAGTGAAATACTAGCAGGATTGAATGGTTTGAGAGAAGACGGTTGAGTCACAGATTTAACAGCTTTTGTTTCCCTGTGGCAGCATAAATGAACCCATAGGTAAACTCTGATTTATATCTCCACTCTTCTGTCTCTGTCTCTCATTTCTGAGGAGCGTAATCGGGACAAAGGAGGGGGAACAGCAGAAGAAATTAACTGATCATGGTAAATAGGCCCAATGGCCTGTGATGGGATGTTAGATAGGGTGGGATCTGAGTTACTACAGAGAATTCTTTCCTGGGTATCGGGCTGGTGAATCTTGCCCACATGCTCAAGGTTCAGCTGATTGCCATATTTGGGGTTGGGAAGGAATTTTCCTCCAGGGCAGATTGGAAGAGGCCCTGGGGGGGTTTTCGCCTTCCTCTGTAGCATGGGGCACGGGTCACTTGCTGGAGGATTCTCTGCACCTTGGTCTTTAAACCATGATTTGAGGATTTCAATAGCTCAGACATAGGTGAGAGGTTTATTGCAGGAGTGGGTGGGTGAGATTCTGTGGCCTGCGTTGTGCAGGAAATCAGACTAGATGATCATAATTGTCCCTTCTGACCTTAATATCTATGAGTCTATGAGAAAGGACATCCCTTCAAGCCCGATGCATGAATCAAAGCAACAACAAAGTGCATTAGGGAAAGACGCTGACCAGACTATTAACAACCCCAAATGAAGAATCTCCCCCAAGGGGAGACTGAACAACAGGGAACTACTCAGGACATCCAAACAAAAGAAAAGCAAGTGGTGTCAATTGGACAGGAGGCTTTAATCTTCCTCATGATGTCAGCGCTAGCTTCAGCGAAGATGGGGGTAGAGCCAGTGATGGGCTGATTCATTAAAGAACTGCTTGTTCATTTCCCAGCATCCCTTTGTGTACCTGACCCTGAACAGGAAATGCTCAGTTAGAGCGATTTCCCAAGGGTTGATCATAACGGGAGAGGAAGAGCAATTGATTGGAGTTTCCACTCTTTCCATAACATAAGCCTCTTCTAAGTACCAGTGGAAGGCCCTGATTCAGCAAAGCATTTAAGCCCATGCATAACTTTAAGCACAAGCTTACATCCTATCTTAAGCCTATGCCTGAAGTTAAGGACATGCTTAAGGGCTTTGCTCAGTAAGGATGAATTGCTGAATTGGGGGAGAAAGTGCCAGTTCAGAAGCCAAACTAAAGGAGGGTATGTGCGTCCGGGACCGACGGCTGTTTGGAGGGATGCAAATGCCAAGGAACGTTCCATGTGTTTATTCTCTAATTCCTGCAGCTCTTATTCCTTGACAGATTTTCCAAAGAGCTTTCATAGCTAATCCCTGTGTATTTGGTAGGCTGCTCACTGCCAGAACGCGGCTCCACCTGCTGGAATGGCGCTTTCTGAGCCCTGTTGCAAACCCATCCAACTGCTTCGCTAGTTTCCTAGCACGTGCCGAGCCTAGTCCTCACCTCTACATGCAACAGTTCTGCCCTGCCCCGGTAGGCCAGAACTTTAGGTTATATACCTGGCACGGCTCTCTGCACACCCAAGCAGCGCCTCCCACGTCTAGACGGCTGTTTTTAACAGTGTGGTGTCCCGCTCCCCTGCCAGAGCCTTTCACTCCCGCATGTAGCTACACACCGCAGTGTGGAGGCAGCCTGCTGTTCACAGTGGTGTGCAGCGCCACGTACCCGACGTGGCACCACAAGGGTAGACAAGGCCTTAGGCTATGTCTACACGGCAAGCATGAGGTGTGCTTGTGTAACCCCCACACCTCCTGGGTGTGGTGTTCTGTCCCCTCTAGTGGCATTGAGGCCACTGAGAGAGAGAGTGTGAGTGTGGGTTAAATGAGTCTGCTCTACAGCCTCGTGTGGCAGAGGCTCCTGCAGGAAGCTCCAGAGGTCCCAGGTTCGATCCTGCCCGCCGACGACTGGGGTCTGTCGGTGTTCCACTTGCAGCATGTGTAGCCGAACCAAAGTTAGCTTTAATCTAGCTAGCGTGGCTACCATAATGAAGCTGCGGCAGCACGGGCTACCCCGGGAGTAAGTCCACGGTTCCAGGTGGGTTTGTACAGCCCTTGCTGCTGCAGCTTCACTGCTCTGGTACCTGAATTATCTAGATCAAAGCTAGCTGCAAAGTCGCCATACCCCTAGACAGCCCTGGGGCCGTGTCTAAGCTCGTTGATTTGCCCTATGGGCTGCAGCACTGCCCAGAATCTCCACTGCGCTGCATGCTGCAGGCCTGACACCCTCCAACCCAGGGCTTATGAGAGGTCCTGAGAGGGTCGTCTTGTCCTGGGGAATCCTCTCCCACCCAGCCAGAACCAAGCCTTTTAGGGCCCCTTGACATCTCTCCTGCTCTTTAACCAGACAGAAAGGGACTGGCGCGTGGGTGCGGATCTCACTCCAGAATCTCAAACCCAACTAAAGGACCTTCGGAGTCATCTTAAATCAGAGGTTAATGCCTCTGTCCTTTCCTGATGGCGATCACACCAGAGGCACTGAAAAACCCCTTGAAATACACTTCTTCACTCTGAAGTTATTATAGGAATGAAACTATAAAGCAGGTAACTTCCAGCCCAGCAACTGTGGAAAGAAGAAATATACCTGTGATTAGAATAGCTTCGGTTTCCAGTAGTAGCTTGCCCTCTGCTAGACTCACAGTTTATATACGTCCGCAAAAAATTATGGTAGAGTTTCCCCCTAGGATTTTAAGAAAGGGGAATAAATGCTATTTGAATGCACAATGTAATAACTACAGAGAGTAGGAATTCCCCCTGGAAATTTGCTTCTGAACAGATCACCTTTTATAGCTCATGCTTACAAGAGAAATTCAAAAAGGCCAACCAGACATTGTTTTACTACATGGTAGTCTAGGCAGCTACGTACTGCCCTGTCTGACAGCTCATCACTAAGCTCTGGTGGCCCATAATTGCTGCAGAAATATTAGGTGGGACACCAGTGTTAGGACCAACAACGCTGCCCCCTTATTTGTCCATCTTTGATCTCATTTTTATATCTGTGGATTCTCCTTTTTTCTAATCATCCTTAGGCATTCCCAGTCCAGATCAGACTTGCGGTCAATCTAGCCAAGTATTCTGCCTCTGACAGTGGCCATCACCAGATGTTTCAGGGGAAGGTGTGAGAACTCCACGAAATGTGGCGATGAGATAACCTGCCCCCAGGGAAAGTTTTTTTCCAGCTTCCGCCAATGGGAGATTCCTTCTCTTGAGAGCAGCAGTGCTACCCTGAAGTGCTAGGCAGGTGCAAAATGGCTGCAGATTATAAACCTGCGGTGAGTTTCAGCCCTTCTCTAGTCCTGAAGAGGCACCCACGTCCATACAAAATACCTGTTGGTGTGGTGCAATGTAAAGGGTTATGTGCACCCATAGCTCAAGGCCTCATCAATAGCCAGCAATGTGGCCATCTCAAACACAGAGAAGAGGGACTCTGGCCACTGAAAGTCACAAGGCAGCTGAATGTCAGTGAGACTCAGGAGGCCGCGTAGAGCTGGTTGGGAAATAGGATACCCTCGCTGGCAACATTGGCAGAAGCCAGACAAATCTTGGTGCTGTTGAAAATCACAGGAGAACAGTTGGATTTTTTGTTGAAAACCCCAATGTTTCCCTGTTTTCCGCCCAAAACCAACATGTTTTTTCCTCCAATTTTCAACTGTTTTGTAACCAGACATTTCCTCCAAACATTTTTGTTTACTCAACCCCCTGAAGCCCAGATTAAAGAATATGGGGTCCTTGCACGCTACGGAAATTGGGGGACCCTGTGCATGATGGAACCTAGACAGTGCATGTGATATACAAAACAACCCCCACCCCGGGCAAGGCCTCAGTATGCCGCCCCATCCTACCCCTGAGAACAGAGGTGCTCACCAGGGTGGGAAGCAAGACTGCCAGGGGGACAGGAGGTAGAGTGAGCTTTCTCATGGTTCAATGGTTCTGGTAGAAGCTTGTGTGGGGGGTGTCCACCAAGTACCATGTTGAAATGCCACTCACTCAGGTTTGGCCCAGCTGCCCCTCCATCATGACAGAGCGGTGGGGAGAGGGGCTGGGTCAAATTTGAGTGAGTGGCCTTGTGACCTGGCACACTATATTTCAGAGCTACTCAGGTTTTGTTTTCTGGTGGTTGGGGTTCCCACAGAGATGGGGTCCCTGTGCGAGTCCATCTAGTGCACATTGGTTAATCCAGGCCTGAAAACCCCAATTTTCCATTAAAACAAGTTTTGATGGAACATTTTGACCAGCCGGTCTCCTAAGTCACTTAGGTGTTTTTGAAAATGTTACCACTGTCTCAGTTGCATTCCCAGCTAGACGCCACTTTGGAGGAAATACTTGGGTCAACTCCTCAGCTAGTATAATTCAGTCGACTTCACTGAGGCTCTGCCGATTCACCCCCACTGAGGATGTGACCTTCAGTATTTGATACAGTATTTCATACAGCTTAACACAGGCACTCTCTCACTGCGAGCCAGTTTCTCCACTGTCTGGCACCTTGCTCAATCAATTACATGTGTGTGTTGTGAGTACAAAGTGCTTCCAGATTAACAATGGCACAAGGGCAGTGGCTAATAAGTCTCTGTGTTTTTTACAGGGGCCTCATTTCAATTGTTCTTCTAAAAGACGATTAACCCCCTGCTAGGTTCCTCTACAGGGTTTATTAGATTATGAAGTATCACCTGACTATAGGATCATCCTGACCAGACAGACTTTGTCACAGGGCACTGACTGAGCACTGAGTGCTTTTATGAGATCTCTGACCGACTTTATCTCCAAGCTATTGCTCCAGGCCAAGAAGGTATAACAGTTTAAACTTGGAATAAAGATCCACCGTGTAAATTCCTACTGAAAGGAACTGTTACAGTGTGAGGTACTGGGGACTGCTTGGATCACAAACCTCTTCACGTAAGATAGCTGTAAGTAACACTTAAAGGGCCATACCTAAAACAAGGCGTAATAGAATCCGCTCAGAGACTAGCACCCTGTGGGCAGGGGGGTTCCGCTGGGTGTTGTGACCAGGTCTGTGTGTATGAGGGAACACAGAAACTGAGAGGAAAAGAAGAGAGACTCAAAGGAGGAAGAAAGCCAAGCAACAGCCTATACGCATGGTATACCCCTGGAAAAAGCTAGAGAGAGAGCTTTTGGGTCTGGTGTTGCGTAAAGAGGCCTGGGACTGTAAGCTAAGAAACTGCTCCCTTGGTTTTTGGCAGGACAGGCAAGTTGGGCAGTTGCCCTGGGTCCCAACTTCCAGGGGGTGCTGGACTGCTGTGCAGTGAGGCTGGAGAGGGGCACTGAAAATGGTTTCCCCTCCCTCCGCCATTAAAATGGCTAGGGCAGCTCCTGGTTCTTCGGTCCTCCCGCATTCAGAGAAGCAGGACTTTGTACGTTCCTTGTAAATCAGGGGTTCTCAAACTGGGGGTCGGGACCCCTCAGGGGATTGTGAGGTTATTAAATGGAGGGTTGTGAGCTGTCAATCTCCACCCCAAACCCTGCTATGCCTCCAGCATTTATAATGGTGTTAAATATATTAAAAAATGTTTATAATTTATAAGGGGGGGGTCACACTCAGAGGCTTGCTGTGTGAAAGGGGTCACCACTACACGAGTTTGAGAACCACTGTGTAAATAAACAAGATTGCATCTAAGAAAATACCAGACTCCATCCATTTCTACTTCCAGCTGGGCCCCAAAATTTGACTAGGCCACTCGGGTCAAAAAGCAGCAATCCTGGTGTTAGTGGAGGGACCTAGTTTCCAAGGAGAGAAATTGTGAGCTAGTATACCCGTCAAACCGAGACAGAGCAAATATTGGAGGTGCTTGCAGAAATCAAGACTGGCCAGCAGGATTTAAAACAAGATCTAAAATAGGAGCTGGAGGTTTTTCAGAACGGGCTTAGACAGGACTGCAGATTGAGATGAGATCCCTGTTAGAGCAGCAAGGACACAGTGACCGGACAGATTGAGAAACCCAGCTGCAACACACCCAGGCTGGAATGGTAAAATAGATTGATGACAGGACCAGCAATTTGACTGCCGCAGTGTGGAGATTTTCCATGAAACAGTGGAGACCAAACAGGCTTTGGCCAGTCTGGAACTTGCCGGAACTCATCTTGGTGAGCAAGGACTTAAGGAGCTGGAAACCCAGCTCCAGAAGGAAATGAAAGGGTCACAGAACACAGCTGAAGGCAGCCTCCTGGATGAGGAATTGAGCCAGCCAGAAGGCTTGGGTAAGACCGGGCATTGATGCCCGTTTTCTACCCTGCTTGTGACCCACAGAGGCCCAGAAGGGAGAGATCAGGCTGTCCCAGTCCAAATTATGCAAAACCTTTCAGGGTAAAACTCCCTGGGAGGCTTATTTGACTCAATTCAACATTATAGCTCAAATAAATGGCTGGGAAGATAGACAGAAAGGGGGTTACTAGTAGCCAGGTTGAGTGGCCCAGCTCTGATGGTGCTATAGACTTACCCCCCAAAAACAGACACAGTTATCTAGGCCTGGTGCAAGTCCCTGACGTGGTTTGGAGCTAGACCTCAATCTGAGTGGGCCAGGGCACAGCAAAGACCTAGAATAGAGGGGAAACGGAAACCCCAACTGAACTGGCAGAGGACCTCTGGGGGCTTGCATTCCTGGTGTACCCAGATACCAACGAGGCCTTCCAAGATAAACTGGTGATGGACCAGTTTATAGATGCTTACCTGGATGTGGACTTGCAGATCAAGATCAGAGAAAGAAGCCTAAAAACACTCTGAGAGGCTGGGGAAATAGCCAGGGAACTTGAATCTTTCCTTTCAGCAGTTCTCTGGAAGAGGCAACAACCACTAGTGAGGAAGACAGAAGTTGATTGCCATGAGCCCTGTAAGCCCAGCTCCATGTCGAATGTGTGTGAGGAGAGAGGAGATTCTAACCTGGTTGTTAAAAGAAGGGAAATTGGCAATAATGCAAAACTTAATGGAAAAAGTCCAGTTGAATGCTGAGCACCTGAGAGGAACAGAAGAGAGACCCCGAAGAGGAAGCAAGCCGAGTAGCAACCTGTGAGCACAGCCTGACCCTGGAAAAATCTGGAGCGAGCGTTAGGGTTGGCTAAAGAGGTTTGGGGCTGTGAGTTAAGAAACTGTTCCCTTTGGTTCTTGGTTCCGCCTGTGTTCGGAGAAGCAGGATTTCATACATTCCTTTTAAATAAACAAGACTGCATCAAAGAAAATACCAGACTCCCTCAATTTCTGTTTCAAGCTGGAACATCCCCACAGCCCTGAAATTTGACTGGCTGCTCAGGTCAAAAAGGGGCAACCATATTACCTGGGCTAGGTTGGCTTTATAAGGCACGACAGATCAGAGCTGTAGAATTAAAGGGCTGTTGCTAGAAATGGGAGGGCCTGACTACAGAGACATGGACCTCTAGGAGAGAAACATCTTCCTTCCTTCCAGTGCTGAATCCTCCAACGCAGTTTCAACTGTCTCCAATTCTTTTCACCTTGTCAGCCTCCTCAACAGAAGGGTCGGAAGTAATGGGATTAACTCTAGGGGATCATTACCACGCTCTCTCTTGTGCTGTCAGTGTCTGACAGCCAGATTTTACTTCCATGGGAGCTGGCTGCTCAGCACTTCTGAAAACTCCAGCGACTTATTCTGGCACCTAAATAAGGATTTGGGAGCCTAGCTTTACGTCGCTGTGTTTGAAAACTTTGGCTTTTGCATCACTCTGCAAGTCCAGGTCCCGTCCAGCACGGGCAGAGGTGTGTATTTCAACTGACTCACCGCTTAGAAAGGGAACCTTTTAGAGGATGCAAATGAAAGTTACCCTTTGAGAACAGAGGTTGTCATTTCCAGATTCACCCTCCAACTGTGATGGAGAGCAGTGAAATCTTTCCATGTCTGAACTATTGTAGGGTAGGATTGGTCTCACTCCACTCCCATTGAAGTCTAGGGGAGTTTCACCATTCACTGAGGGCAGAGTTAGGCCAGTGCTAAGCATCCGCAAACTTCCCACATGTGCTTTGGAAAGATGCAGCCCCCTGTTACTTGGAATACTGAACTAGGTCTCATGGAAACCTTTCAGGACATGGGTGAGTTCAAGCGATCAGAACTGAATATGCTGGCCAGACTTTTTTTATTTCACCCTCCCCTGACTGACCCCCTTCCCTTCCTTCTAGACTTTATAAATCCTTACAAAACTGATTGGAGGATTTATATGGACTTATGGGTACAGGACGCATGTCTGTGTTTTCCTAATTTAGTTTAGAGATTTATTTGGAATCACAAAGCTCCCGGGATTAATGATGTCAAACTTCTCCCTACAGCAGGGTGACTTATCTCTGGCAGATATGCCCCTATAACATCAGGCAGCCAAAGTCCAGTCAACGATTTCTCTGCAATCAGAGGATCCCTTGTCCTTCTGGACAATAACACTGTAATACTGTCTGTCCAGTGTTACTTCTCATACAGAGCTCATGGAGCACTTCTATAACCCACCTTGTGAATGCAGCCCCCTTAGAAGCTGTAGGAGCTATTATTAACCAAAGTGGAAAGTAACTTACACAGTGAAAGTGCATGGGGGAGTGGAATGTCATTATCCAGATTAGAATTTGTCCAAGACACTGGACCACAAAAAAGTGCTACAGCATCTTCAGTGTCACAAATGGTCAGGAGCTCCAATTTACATCTGATCTGTAAGACTGCAGCTCCAAGAGTACAGCAATGGTACCCTGCTGGGGTCAGGAGTCACAGGGAAGAATGCCTCCCATTGAGTCACTACCAACTACTTCCAGATCTCTTGGGTTTTCCTTGGCACTTCCCCATCCAAGTTCTGATAAGGCCCAGTTCTACGGAGTATATAACAAGAATTCAGCCCGGTATGGCCTGGCCACAGTTCTTCTCACTTCCCTAATAATTCATCTTGTGTTCTAGAGGAGACACCGTTAAAGGGAAGTGAAATAGCTTGGGGAACCCTGAAAAGGCAAATATGGACCGCATCACAGAACTGAGTTTGGGTGAACTTCCTGAATAGAGCCTACCCTTTTGGGGCGATGGTCTATTTGCATAAAGCTGCCACAGGGCCAGGTTATCAGATTTTCAAAGTACATTTAGATGCAGCAATTCCTCAGATGTCTTCAGGTAGGATTTGGGAAAGGGATAGGAGGTGGAACATCCTGTTTAACATGTTACTGTCTAAGTGGCACTTCTAATCCTGGCCTACTGGACTTCTGCATTTTAATCACTAGTTCTGATCTAGATTTTCCATTTTCCATAGGAAAATCAGTAGCAATATCCCAGTTCTGTAACAATGAGTCATCGAGCCTCAGTTACAGAATATAAAGACTGGTCACTATAGTTCCTGGTTAAAGTGCAAAAGGAGATCTGTGTATAGTGTCTATAAGGAGGATGCTTACATAGATAAAGGGATGGTTCCCCAATCTCAGATTTCTCATAGGGGAACAGCATTACCAACTTTGTATCTTGCCTTTGACCTTTTGCATCAGTGCTGCGTTGTTCTCACAAAATGTTTGCTGGTGGTCATGGCCTGGCTACACCATGTGGGGGTGCCCTGCAACATGGAAAATTGGGTGGCCAACGACAGCACTCTGGAAGGTCTGAAAAGAGCAATCTGTGCCACCACTGGGGTGGAGTCACTAGAGGTCAGGATATGGTATTCAGAGTCTCAACTTGTCCACCACAGACAAGTAGTACATAGGAGCCCAGCTAGACATGGCTCAGCACCAAGTCTCTTTGCCCCAGGGCAGGATCCAGGACATCAGGTCTGGCAGCAAGGATAAGTAAGAATCAGGAAGAGACAGTTCACACGATGTTCTGAAGATTAAGCCTCCTGGTTGCAAGGGTATTCACAGTACCAATGGCACTACCTGGGACAACCTCACCAGACCCTGAGATTCCAGTAGAAGGAAGCAACACAGGGACTGCAACATCACATCCAAGTAATAGACAAGCCCTGGGCTTTTCTGGCCTGGTGGTATTCCAGGGACAGTCTCTAATTAGGAATGGATCCCTAAACAGCTCCCATTCAAATGTCAGGTACCATTCTGGGACAAGGAGCCCACACAGAGGGACTCCACCCCTTGGGACCTGGGCCCAGATTCACAAAGGGACTGAGGTGATGCTGAGTGTTGTGGTGCCTAATTTTTAGGCACCTAGAAAATCACTGGAACCATACTGGGATCCACAAAGCCTGAGGTAGGCACTGTGACCCTAAGAGCACCTCAGTGCCAGCTGGTAAGGGACATAGCAGTGAGCTTGAGCTGGCCTGACCAGCCCAGGGTACCCCAAATCACTGTTGTCATACTCTGTATCTAAAATGGGTCCTGTGAGGTGTCATATGCGACCTGGGGATACATTGGTGATTAATGTCATTGTAACATGTATGTATGGCAGCTGGTTTCCAGTTTATGGCATGGCTTGATAACTCTATCGTCCTAATTTGCATCAGCAAACATAGTAGGCTCCACTTTTCCTCTAGGAAATAAAACTCACCAATAGCTTGTTTCAGGAGGAATTATGGGTGCTCACCAATATTATACTTTGAAGTCTGTGACCAAACAGAGGGAGAGAAACAGGTTTTCTCCCAGACAGGAGGGAAAGCAGCTATCCAGCTGTCTCCTATGTACATTAAGCATGGTGGAATCAAACCACAGGAAGCCCCATTTACAAATCAGCAGAGGAATGGGAAGGGAAGAATAGTACTGGGTCATTCTGCCTCTTGAAACAGAGTCCATGAACTCAGAGCTGGAAGGGGAAACAGAGCCACTTTGGCTTCTTTCCCCTAGAAAGACAAGGGAAGTCAGCACCTTGTACTTTTGTGGAAGGTCCTGACTGAGTAAAAATCCACCGTAGCTGAAAAGAAAAGGATTGGGAAGAAAACTAGCTTGAACCAAGGCTGTAGCTTGTTGAGTTAAGTCTTAGCCCCTTGAAAGCATATTTTACAGTTATTTGCTTGTAACCATTTTGTCCTTATTCCTTGTACTTGAATTCACTTTAAAACCTCTTTCTATTAATAAACTTGTTTTACTTTGAATCTAAACCAACCCAGTGCTGTGTTGGAATCGAAGTGATTGTTAACTCCAGTTAAAGTAGTCAGCTGAGCTCTTTGCCTCTTGAAAAGAGCAATGAATCTTATTAATTCTCTGAGTGCCCCAGGAGAGGGCTGGACACGTCAGGGCAGATGGTTTTGGGACAATTCAGGACTAGGGGTATGTTTGGGTTACCCTGAAAGTAGTAACCCAGGCTGGTGGAGACCAGGGTGGGGTGTTGTAGGCAGGCTGCTGGAGTCAGAGCACTGAACCAGGGCTGCACAGCACACAGCCACTCTGGGAGCTGCACGTTCATCTGCTAGCTGTTGGTCTCTGGGCTGTGAGCCACAGCAGCAGAGCACTGAAGGCACCCAGGGTCACAGGGCTAGAATTCTGCTTCTCTGAAGACATCATCTTGACAGATTCTCATCCACCTCCTCTCTGGGCTTGGAAACTACCTTTCTGCAGAAGTACCGGAACAATTTTTATAGTGGGGGTGGTGAGAGCCATTGAACCAAACTGTAAACCCCGGATATAATGAAGACCACTTCAAGCCAGGAGGTGGTGCAGCACCCCCCACACTCCTAGTTCCTGCAGCTATGACTCTCTGGACTGCTTGGAGCGCTAGGGGCTCTAACTCAGACCCTAGGTCTCCAGGGTTTAAACCTTTAAGAGTAAGCGGAGTTCTGTCTGCTTCACACCGTGGAGCTGAGTAACAGCAAGGCTGCTTTAAGATGTCATCTTCAGAAGAATTACAGGTCAGTAGTTTTCCCACCTTCTCCATCCAGAAATGCTGAAAAACCAGTCTCTTTCATGTCTGTCTGTTCCTGGTGTGAACCAAGAAGAGCAGAGCTGTATAAAAACAGACAGCATTTATATGTTCAGAACCTCAGCTAGTATTCTGTTAGGGTTCATTTTGATTTCTCATCATTCTTAATCCTAGCTGGTTAGCTGAACTCTAATTCTGGCCCAAAGAGTGACTCCATCAGGCCTGATTATCTTGTGGCTATGGAAGAGTACACGAGGTCATTCCTTAGCCAGACTAGAGTTAGCTGTATTGCCTGAGAGGTTCAGATGATGTACCTCCTTCCCGCTCCCTGGAATGTCACTCTCAGAGGCTGTGATGTTGCCAAGAGAAGAACGCACAACACAGCTCTATTCTAGTAGCAAAGCACTGGCTGATGAAAGCCAAGTGTTCTTCAGAAACCTGCTATTGAAGGACAAGTCTGCCAGACCCAGGGAAATACAGAGTAAGCACAGTCCCCGGTTAGTCCAGTGCAGCGTGCCAGGAATGTGAGTGTCATCCTGGGCCATCCTAGCCAGGAACACACCCCATCACTCAGTTTTCACAATTTTTTGTGGTGTCTGCTGCCGTGTCTCCAGGCACTGGGGATACCCCTAAAGTATCGCCCCATTACTAATTAAGTAAAGAATGGATGTGTCCCAGGGAAAATTCATCAGCATTTAGCTAAAGATCTTCTGCTAGAGAATAAAACATACAGCTGGGCCCTCTATCTGTCATGCCTGCTACCCAGAAGGGAGCTGTAGCTCCAACACCTCGCCATTCTAAAGCCTCTACAGCTAACCCCTCCGATAGCATTCCCACCCAGCAATTTTGTGCCAAGGAAACACTCCACACTGCTTCTTAGCTCAGCCTGCCAGGGAGTAGGTCTCATTTATGGCATGGGTTGATAACTCTATCAGCCTAATTGGCATCATCAGACACGCTCGATTCCAGGTGGCCTCTAGGAAATAGAACTTTCCCATAGCTTGTTTGAAGAGTCAGGCCCAGTGGTTTCCAGGTTTGGCAAATCCAGTTAAACTTCTTCCTGCATCTTGTTAGATGGGAGAAAAAAAATGATCTGTCAGGATGTTCTCTATTTCCCTTCTCATCCCTCTGTGCCTGGGAACTCTTACCCCCATGAAGCAGCCATTTAAGGACATTGATAGGCAGCAGAGCTGGTAGTTTGAATGTGTTTACTAATGTCCTCCTGATGGTTGTTCAGGTGCCATCTTATTCATGACCCCCCCCACTCCTTTTGGTGACAATACAAACATCTGAAAAAACAGAGGGTCCACGTCTAAAAAGTGTTAAGATGAGCAGCCCCTCCACCTCCTATCCAAAATGTACAGGAATGAGAAGAAGCATGCTGAGAATTTTAAGTGATCTATAACGGCACGGTCCAGGACCAGGAGGAAGGCGCACACACAGCTTATGTTCTGTGCACCATGTCCTCGATTTGACTGCATTAATCTTCTGGGGTCTGACTTGAGGAAAGAAAACAGGAGGAGGTAGGCAAGGACACCCCATTCTGTCATGAGCATATTTAAAAAAAAACCCCGTAAATCCCACTGCAACCCATTTTTAGTAACCGTGACCCCCATTAACCCAGCACGGGACTCTGTCTCTTAGCAGCTGGTCTGTATAAGAATCTGGTTCTACTTCCTGCTAACAGAGCAATCAACTCAAGCAGTAGCAGCTCATGCTCTTAGATCCAGCGGTCCCAAATTCAGTCCATACTTACCTTCCAGTAGCAGGGCAGACACCCCTCTCTGGCCCTGAAAGAGTTAAAAGCCAGCCCTTGGAGAGGGCTGGGGCTGAGAGCCAATAAGAAGAGGCTGGGAGGCAGCCAATCAGGGCCAGGCTAGGCCCTATAAAAGAGCTGCCAGGCCAGAAGGCAAACAGTCTCTCTCTAGCTTTGGAGAGAGATGGACCTAGCTGCCTGGGAGCACAAGGGTGAGCAGAGCAGAGCAGAGCAGAGCAGAGCAGAGCAGAGCAGAGCAGAGCAGAGCAGAGCAAAAGGAGCTGGGGAGCTCCTGCCTGGCAACTCCCCAGGCTGAGGCCTTGGGAAAGGCCTAAGGAGGTACTGGGGCTGTGGGGGTGCAGCCTGGTGATAGGCAGAGGCAGCTGGTCCAACCCTCTTGCCAATGATGAGTGGCCATTACAGACTGCAGTTTGCCCCAGGGAAAGGGAGCTAGATTGCGACTGGCAGTAGCCACTGAGGCAAGGTGGGCTTAGAGGGTTGGGGGTTCCCCTGGGAGGGGAGACCCAGAGTGTGGGGGCACTGCTGTGGGGCAGAACCCCAAGATAAAGGGCACTGGGGTCTGGGAGGGACATGGGGCCTGAGGCAGGAGAGACACCGGCCAACAGGAGGTGCTCTGAGGGCTGGAAAAGAGCTAATTCCTGGGATGACCAGCAGGAGGCGCTGCAGTAGCGAGTGCTCGATCTGCTACACTTCCCCACTTGTGTTACGCAACACAAGCTGAAGATTCACGAACACTGCTCACTATAAAGAACAACAGATCGAGGACCTTAATAAGAAAGGTTGCTTATCATTAATGTAGTTCAGTGGGGATGCCTGTAGATTCCCACCCTTGGCAGTGAGTATGTATGGAAGACCCCCAAAAAGAACTGCAGTATTCATGGACAAGCAATTTTACATAGTGTTTTTAACGCACAATTAGTACTTATTAGTACTATCCTTCTGAGGCAGTCAGATTTATGGTAATAAGTTGAGCACTGCTAGGACAGGATTGATTTAGTGTTCCAAGACACTCCAAAAATGTGTTAACTTTGCTGTCAGATATGTAGCGTAGCAAACCAGATGATTTTATGCAGTGGTAGAAAGGTTCCAACTGCAGTCATTTGAATGCCCTGCATAACTCATGGGGGTACTCATCCAAAGCCCACTGAAGCTAATGAAAATCTTCAGTGTAACTTGAAGGACAATACGGAGAGGTTAAAAATGTACAGAGAACACAAGAAGAGTTTGCACAGTACAAGGACTACCATAAACAAAAAGAAGGATGGGGGCGGGGGGGAAGGGAAGATGCTGAGAAATTCTGAGCAGAAGGAGACAATTTAAGAAGTTCAAAGCTAATAAACAAAACAAAATTCCAGAATTGGAGCTGATCAAGAACTGGAATTGCCAACATTTCGAAATCTGCCTTTGTTCCAAAATGGAACAGCAACAACAACAAAAAGTTTGGGGTCAATTGAAACATTTTGTTTTGGTACAATTGAAATGTTTTGACTTTTATATTAGACTATAACATTTCCAAACAATGTCAATTTGAAACGAAAATCAAAACGTCCCATTCCAGTATGGTCAAAGCGTTTCGACCTTAACACTTCATTCTAAGGTTTTCCAAACAAAATTTCATCAAAAGCAACGTGCTCCCGGGGGAACGGTTTGATTTTGACGAAATGGCATTTTCAGAGGGAAAATTGTTCTGTCAGAAAAGTTTTGACCAGCTCTGCCCCACCTAACATATCAGAGTAAAGCTTAAACAGGCTAGAACATTGTAAGCAAAGCATTACACAATAAGAAACCAGGCTCCCATGCATCTGTGATGAATCTGCTGAGCAATAAGAGTTGAGAAGAGAGCTGTGTAATATGTGGTGCTCTTCTCTTACTCCATAGGGCTCTAGTCAGCATCAAGGGAAGGTTCTCTGTCACTTGGAGCGTTGGTGATGGGTGATTCACAGAGGCAGGGTGTCTGGGTTGCCCAGGGAGGAGCATGCTGGTTGCCAGCTGTTGGAGTGTCTCAGAGGGTAGCTGGCTCTCAGAAGGGGTTACGGGCCCAGCTACCTCTGACAGGATCCACAAGGGGAATTGAGGCAGCTCAGGTTCACCTGGGAGTAGTTAACTCACTGAGACGGGGAGGCAGTTAGTTAGGCAAGGAAGCTGCCGGGCATGCCAAAGGTTAAGGACCTCAGGTAGAGGAAAACCTCCTGAGAGGAAAGGTGGCTACCAGAGAGCTCGCAGGGAGAGGATCCCTCCAGCAACCTGGTGAGAAGCTGCCAGACAAATGGACACCCTAAAGAGGCAGAAACAGGGCAGGAGGCTGGGGGAGGCTACAGAGCTAGGAAGTAGCCCAGGGAACAGCAAGGGATGGGAGAGACTGGTTCTGGCTGTTCCAAACAAGGGCCCCGAGCTGGAGCCCAGTGGAGCGGTGGGCCTGGGTTCCCCCTGCTAGGGACTTTTAGAGAAGAAACTCCTAAACCCAGGAGACCCAGGACTGATTAGCCACTATTAGAGCCACACTCAGCTGCAAGGGGGTGAGCAGGAGGCAACGGGGCCCCTTCCACAGACTGCCCCTTGGCACCCACCCTGTGTAGAGCCTGAGAAGCTGTGATCTTGATTTCCCGGGCCATTAGCTGCTTGGAACGGTACCAAAGGCTAGAGCTGGTTTAAATTTTTCCCATTTTGATTTTTCAATGCGATTTCTCAAAGATTCAGCTTTTGACCAAAAGTTTTTGTCAGGGTTTGGTCTGATCTTTAGCCAGCTCCAGAATGGGGCAATTTTACTTTTGTAAAATTTCAAAATGTAAAAAAAGACCATTTCTTCAAGAAGATTTTGTGTCTTTTTTTAAACTGGGTTTTCAACCGGGGACTGTTTCGAGTCAGCTGGGTGAGTGCAGTGCTCCAGAATCCCTATGATGAGGGAGTTTTACCACAACATCTTCTTCCTCACATGCTTCACTTCAAGCACTGTGCATGGTCCCATTGACGTCAGGAGGGTTACTCAGATACTTGATGTGAAGTACAGCTATAAGTGTTTGCAGAAATAGGGCCTACCTAATTGTCATCAATTGAACTGTTTAGCTCAACCCTGGCAGTAGATGTTCAAGAATGCCTTTTAAAAATTGCCAGATTGGATAAGGTCAAGGTACCAGCCCTTGTATCAAATAACACTGCCATCAGCACCAAGATTTTAGTTCCTTTGCTTCAGGATTGAATTTTATTTTCTCCAAGTGAAAACAGTTCCACATAAATCAAACAGATAAGCCAGCTCCTTTCCCCTGCTGCAGGGGCTCCTGCAGAGGCGTGTCTGTACAGCTGGTTAAAAACCAGAATTTGCACCCTGCAGGAAACTGAAATTTCAAAGTCTGATTTCATCCCAAGCCAGACGAGGACAAAAAGTCGAAGCCTCAGATTTTTTTGTGCGCAAACCAAAATAAGCCCCCAAATATTTCATTTCAACCTCAGCGAAACACTTCATGTCGACGGTTATATTCTGATTTGTGCACAGTATCACAAAAGTCAAAACACAACATTTCGATAATTTCCCCATCCAAAATTTCGATGGACTCAATGCACTCCTGCAAAACATTTCAGTTTAATCACATCAGCGGTTTCCAATAGTTCTTCAACTGTTCTAGTGGAAAATCTCCCAGTAGCTCTATTTCCTTATTCTCTACAGGTCTCTCTCTCTAGCTAGCCTCAGGCTGCCCGTTAGCTAGGCCTGCTGGGAGATATCTGACTCGCATGCTCTTATTACATGACCACTGGATGCGTTCCCTTTTCCTGGGAAGGCAATCTACCCTTGGTGTAGGCAAGGCTAAGTCCCCAACCCTCTTAAAGGGCCAGCTCACCCTGTAAAAGGTCTCATACAAGAGCTAAGGCCCCGATCCTCAAAGGTGCCTGGCTCCCATTGATATCAATGGGCATTAGGTGCTAAAAACCTTTGAGGATGTGGGCCTAAAAACGAAAGGCTTCAAAACCAGGTCATAATGAACTCCTTTTGCATTAGCAGTGGTTGCCACAGTGAAAAAGTGAGCTGCAAACCTTGCCGAAAGCAGCTGCAGGGGATTGGGCAGGCGTGTGGGAGGCGGTCATTAAGAAACACTGCAAATACAGCCAGGAAGCTGCAATTAGGGATGCTGTCACAGACAAAAAAAATGCCCCGAAGACCAAAATTCTAAAAGAGTCTGTGATCAAATCAAATTGCATATAGCAGTGAATCAAAGTGGCCCTAATTATCCGGCCACAGTTACAATCAGCACAGGTGTTCATTCATAAAGGGAGGAGGTTGCTAGGCTGCCATGGCCCCTTTTCCATGGCGATGCTCACCCCCACCGCAGCATGGTGTAACCTAATTTAGTTGGCCTTCTTTTATGAGGTCTGTGATTGTCTTTGGATCTAAGACAACCCTCCCCCCCACCATGGTAGCCATTACAGTCTCTCATCATAACAACAGCTACAATAGTCACGGCTTTCATCATCTGTTCACCACCCGAGGGGTATGAGAATGCTTCCCTGCAATAGACAGACGTTCTTAGGGGATGTCTACACTGCCAAGGAAGATGTACGGCAGTGAGTCTCACGCTGCAGGGCTCACAGCTCAGGGTCCAGCCTGGGCCCAGATGTCTGCACTGATATTTTTAGCCCCAGAGCACAAGTCCCGCGAGCCCAAGTCAGCTGACCAGGGCTCGGAGAGTCGCTGCTGTGGGGTTGATTATTTATTTATTGTTGCAGTGTAGATGTACCCGTAGGCAGTTCATGATCCTTTCTCTGTCCCTCTCCCTCCCAGCGTCATAAAGGCAGGAACAGTAGGGGACAGAGCATCGGATGCAGCCAGTGTTAAAGAGTCGGAAAGGTCATCTGTGTAAGGTCATCGTTGTCGCTGTGGTGACGAAAACCCTGGCCTGTGTGGAATGACTGTCACCCCCCTCTTTGTACACACAGGGCCAGAGTCTCAGCTACACTGAGGCCCCTTTTACAGGGCCCTGGCAGCTTAAAGAGGTTTGAAACCACACCTGGCAGGGGTAGAGATGGCATACGGGCTTGACACTGGCCCTGTTCCCCATCGCCAGAGTAGTGGATGGATTGGAGACATGTCAGGAGCACACTGCAACAGTATGTCTAGTCTCTGCTTCCCAAGTCCAGGGGAAGCACAGAGTAAGTTGGGTGAGCCCTGCGGCCAGCCCACGCGTGGTCTCAGAAAACAGGGAGCACAGAGGTGTGATGAGTGTTTAGTGCCTTGGATGTCATCTGAGTCATCTGCCTGTGAGTCCTAAGAGTCCAGCCAATCCACAAGCCAGCCTCTAACCAGGTAGCCCTCAGGTAGGTATATAGGTTCCTAATGAAAGCAGTGATTCCAGTCTGATCCATATCATTACCTTGCCAAAAAGAAAAGGAGTACTTGTGGCACGGCTGCTACTCTATTACCTTGCCAGGGATACTCCCAGCTGCCTGGTAGTTCTGGCAAACAGCTCCGGCACCATCCTGGGCCTGCTCCTGCTCCTGCTCCAGCTCCAGTCCTGGCCGTTGCCCGCCTGTTCTGACCAGAGGTGGCTTCTAACTACATTTGTGCCCCCCACCACCATGGAAATGAAGAATCAGAACCGGAGCCTAGAAACTCAGAACCACATGGTTCTCCTGCAGACACAGCCAGCTCCATACAGCATCCTGCCATTTGCCTGTGAAATGCTTGAGTATCACTTATTCGCAGAAAAGGTCTCAGCATAGATTGTGCTGCATCCTGCCATAACCAAGCACTAAGTCACATGCTGGTCCAAGCTGGGAGAAATGCAATGAGCTGTAGCTAGGTCATTGGTTATTTCAATAGAAAACATCAAAGGCCATTTCCTTTTCCTACTCATTCATTCAGTTAGTTTTCAGACGCATTGACAAAGATATTTCAGTAGAGCAAGCACCAGCAGTCCACTGGGCTGCCATTACAACCCGTGCTTTGGTCCCAGTTATTTCCACCCTCCTCCCCCTCTCCCCCCCCGTGTTATGTCATTTTACATTGTTTTGCAGGTTGAGATAATCTGGAGAGAAAATCTCTGTTATCAATCTCGAGCGCTTGTGTTTCTGAATGATGAAGGTCCAAGACATGAGGCTAAGTCCACGGGACTCGGCAACCATCTCACCGTGGCTCACGATAACAACAAGACTTGCGGCTTTCAATCGACAGGCATTTGGCATTGTCGTTGACGCTGTCAATACTATGCTGAGGGAGGGAAGTGGGAACCTCCCCATGGCACAGACTGGCAGATGGAAGCAGAGCTTAAAAGCCAGATTCTGCTACCCATACTCAGGTCAAGTAGTATCCTAGAGAAGATTAGATTTTTCCGTCTAAATGGGCTGGATCCTCGGGTCTGGCTGAGCTGTGCTTGGAGCAGTTCCCAAGCCGGCTGGGCAGGGCAAATGGCTGCCCAATGCCACCTTTGTTGTCTCAGAATCCTGGTAGAAGCTGAGGTTTGGCTGAGTCTGTTGTAACTAGTGCTGGCAGGAACAGCCTGATGGGGCCAGTCTGCTGGCCAAGGGTCGTGAGAGTACAAGGCGCTTCAGCCATGCTCTCCCAACACACCCATAGGCCATGCTCTCCCCTCATCCTCAACCCTTGTGCACCTCGGATCTTGCCCAGTCTATCTCGAGCTAAACTTCTCCTGTTTCCTCCCAGACCCTCTCCCCTCCCACTCTGCTTTTTCCATGGGCAGCTCCTCTGTCCTACCCGCATCTCCAATGCACTGGACGATGGGAGTTCTTTGCACCAGCCTGGGCTTGGTTCCCTTGTTTAGCTGATGGTTTCAGGCTGATTTGTTGGTTCGTGGCACAGAATAGCTCATGGCTTTGCAGCTGTGGTGGCAGTGGGTTTGCCTGGGTCTCTTGCTCTACTGGCATTGCCTAGGAGAGCGAGTCAAATGTGAGATGATATAGGGGAGGGAAGAGAAACTATAGGCCAAGAAACATCACCATTAGACAAAGAAGTTTGCATAACGTTTGGGTGTATGTGTAGGGTGAGGGTCTAGCCTGGAGAACAGAAAATGAAAGCCATAGGTAAAGAAGAGGACAGTCGTTTGGAATGTCACCTAGCCATACAATCCATTTGAGTCACCCCATGTAGCAGTGCGTTGCTGTCTAGCTGAAGCCAGCTTCTTCTTAGAATAATAATACCCAGGTTTTGTACAGTGCTGTTCATCAGTAGATCTCAAAGCATTTTACCAAGGAGGTTAGAACATCATTATCCCCATTTTACAGATGGTAAAACCAAGGCAAAGAGAGGGTAACTGACTTGCCCAAGATCATCTTGTAGGTAATTGGCTGAACCAGGAAGAGGAACCAGGTTTGAGTGTCAGGCCAATGCTGCCTCCAACAGGTGATTAAATTACACTGGAACACTTCCACATCAAAATCTGATGCCCTCAACACCTCTCCAAGTGAGGAACAAATCCCTACAAATGGGTAAATTTTGGGGAAAGATCATGGCTGTGATGGCAATTTCTAGCAGGCTTCCAAGTCAAATGAGCTACCCCATTCCATATGTTGGCCAATGGGCTGCTATGAAGCCTAGCTAAGCTACAGCAGTGTTCAAGTCTGTGCTAGGAAGAGAGACAAGTTTCCAGTGAGAAGACCCAGCTAGAGAACACGATGCTGGTGGAAGGAAATGTTCAAAGAAATAAAGTTTTGGTCTGTGAATGGAAAGTTACTGTGCTCCCTCAGTCAAAGCAGCATCCAAGTGAGATAGCAGCGTCAGCCACCCATTGCTTCACGTCAGGAGAATCCAGTGCAGTGTTAAAACTCAAAAGAGAAGAGGAAAAAAGCTGATTGGAGTGAAAGTTAAAATTCCCTCAAATCATTACAGCACAGTCAGGGAGCCACCTGCTAAAGAAACTCTCACAGTGTCTTCATTTTCATTTCCAGCTTCTCTAGATAGCTTCTCCAGAGAATGTAAGTAGAGGTGTAGCTAGGCACCAAAGCCCATGTATGGACTTACAGAATAGCACGTGCACGTGTGGATGGAGTTCTATGGCCTGTGTGATAGAGGAAGTCAGACTAGATGATCTAAGAGTCCCAGAAAATCTATAAAACTCTGACTCATTTGTGTCTATGAGAAAACATCTAATTTCAAAGCAGCCAGATCCATATACAACTAGAGATGGATGAAAATTTGTGGCTGGCCTAGCAGGATTGGTGAATTCTCAGTGAGGAAGGATGGCCTAGTAGTTAGGGTGCTGACCTGGGACTTAGGAGACTCTGTTTCAGTTCCCTGCTCCATCACAGACTTCCTGTGTGACTTTGGGCAAGTCATTTAGCCTCTCTGTGGCTCAGTTCCCATCTGAAGAAGAGTGAGGCGCCACTGGAACAAAAAAACTGCCCATTGAAACATCATGAAAATAATGTCCCTATGACGGAGTCGGTCATGGGATACATAGATATAGATGGCACAGAGGTTTGGTGAGGCTGAATCATTAAAGATTGCGAGGCACTCAGATACCTCAGATGGGTGCCATATTAATACCATGGACTTGGTCTACACCTAAAACCTAAGTCAGTCTAGTTATGTTACTCAGGGCTGTGAAAAATTTTGCGCCCTGTGTGATATAGTTAGGTCGACCTAGCCCCCATTATAGATGCAGCATGGTCGATGGAAAAATTCTTCTGTCAACCTAGCTCCTGCCTCTCGAGGGACTGGATTGACTACCACGATGGAAGAGCCCCGTGTCTACAGCATAGTGGTACAGCGGCGTAGCTGCACTGTGGCACTTGTAGGATAGACAGGATAATGATCCTGGGTAGCGTACAGAGTCATTTTGTGGGTTGTTGTTATTAATATTTTAAAAACTTCTTGTCTCTCGCAAATGTGTAAAATACAGAACAGGAAAACTGGGAGTAAGGCTGTGGCATATGGAGCTTTAAGACAGAGAGTTTGCATGGTTACTGCGCCTTTAAAATTTGGATCATTCTGGACTGGCAGGGCTCAAAAGACAAGTCAGAAGGCAACTGTTGCAGCTGGACTTGGTTGGAGGCTGGACTCAAGAATGACGTGACTGTGGCTATAGCTGGTAGGTAACGAACCCCCTCCACGCTGTGCTAACAGTTCACTTTTTGATACTGTATTATTTTCTTGCTGCTGTTGTTCTGATCCAGTTAAAGTTACTGTAGTTAGTGAAAAAATGTATAATTGTATTATTAGATGCTGGGACACGTAACAAAGGCTCCATATACACATCTCAAGGTGGCTACGCACACACATTTTGAAGAGTTAAAGACAGTCACAAATACTCAGACTTGGTGTCTGTGACTGCTACATTGTGTAACCCTGTGATATATACAGGTTGTGTATAGTCTACAGCCCACAGTTACAAATGCAGTATTCCTGTATTAAGCATATAACAAACATCCCATTGCTAGCCAACAACAACAAAACCCCCCAACTTATTTCACAACTATGATATAATCATGGCTGTTAAGTAAAAAGCATGAAATGTGACATTAAATGCAACCCTCCCCACATTTTAACACTGTAAAGTATTAACCAATAAAATTACAGTTTGCAAATGAACTAACACTTTAGGCTGATTGGCTGGGTTACCTCTGATGTCACAATGCCACCACCCAACAATGATTTCACGTTATTGAAAAAATTTAAATAATACCTTTAATACAAAAGCAGAAGGCAAGGTTTACGAAGGAAACACAAAAGTACTGTACAATAATCAGCAGACAGACAAATCAGACAACGGTTCATTGTTGGTATCTTGAGGTCAAATTGTAGTCTGCAGCAAATCTGCAAAGAGAGATGTGGAAGGAAAGAAAGAAAACGTACCTTCAGACTAAGATCAAAGAGACAGAAGAAGCCACTGGCTCAGGCTCCTACATGGCTCTGACCTCCACCTCTGCTAAATCTTCAGGGAAAGCCGCCGGCCTCCAGAGTGATCTTATATTTGAGGAAATTGGTCGCCGCATCAAGGAAATGGGAAGCCAGATGGTCAAGAAAGTGAATGCCGTATTTCAGTGGGACATCACTAGAGATGGAAAGATGGTGGTGCAGTGGACTCTTGACTTAAAGACTGGCTCTGGAGAGATCTACCAAGGAGCTTCACGTTGTCCTGCTGACACGGTCTTCACCCTTTCCGATCATGACTTCATGCAGTTGGTCCTGGGCAAGATTAAGCCCCATAGGGCACTCTTTGTTGGCAGGCTGAAGGTAAGAGGCAACATCATGTTGGGTCAGAAGCTGGAGATGATTCTTAAAAATCATGCTAAACTCTGAGCTACACAGTGCCTTACTGGTGGCAAGAACGGCCAAGACTGAATTCCTTTTGTCATACAGCAGAGTTGCTCACAATGGAGACTGAAAAAAGCACATCCTATTTTAATGCAAATTCTTACTATTCAAGTTTGGAGACACTCTACAGCTAATTTGATTGATCAATTATTATTGTTACAGTAAACTGGGAGTTAATAGCATAATGCACCATGTCTCTCACTGGTCCTCAATGGAAGCTTTCGTCATGCATTTGCTTAGTCGCAGCAAGCATATGGAATGCGTACAGTGCTTTACATTTCAGTCTCAGGAAAGTATGTGCCTGCCACTCTGAGGTTCAGGAGAGCAGGGTTCACACCCTGAGCTTCCAAAGATGACTGGGGCTGGGAACACTGCGGTCATCACCCGCCCAGAGAAGGTTTTGAACCACCAGTGTTCGTCCACAGCCAAATGGGAAAGTAGTGGTGAGACACTGTGCGAGATTCAGCCCTCGGGTAACTCCACTGAATGCTGGGGATGAATATGGCCCATTGAGACATGTTCAAGATGGAGTTATGGCCAGTACTTTTAACCAGAGGGAGGTCACTACAACATGGATTTGTGGAGGCAGGTGGGGGAGGCAGGTACCAGTAAATAGTAAAACTGGGGGGAAGACATAGCATGGGACAATCTCTAAACATAAGGAGATCACTCCTGGAGCATTTCATTAAGGCATGTTCAACATTAGTTGGAGAAGCCAATGGGTGCTGCGACTTCCCCAGAGTTCTGGAAGCCATGCAACACAGCACCTCAAAAGAAGGGTGTTCCATAAGGCTGAGGAGCTCAAAAGTCCAATTGGCTGCCTTGTATGATGTTTTTATGGAGGAATTGCCGTAGCTGAACGGGCCAGGGGCTCTTTTTCTGACACTGGCCAATTCCTGACCACTGACCAAGTCTGTGAATCCAGTCATATGTGAAGCATAAGGATTGATAGGCCATGTTGTTTTATCTTAACTTGTGCGAATGTAGATGCTATTCTTATCATAAGTCTAATCCTTTGTTGAAAATTACTAAACTACTTGCCTTAATATTTTCCTGCAGCAGTGGGTTCCACAGGTTAAGTGGGCCTTATATAAACATCCTTTTAATTTTTTCCCCCTTCATAGTATCACCTTGTTCTTGGAAAGGAGAACTATGAGCACCTGCCCAGGTTTATCTCTGCCAGTCATTAATTTATATATCTCTGTCATATCTCCTGTTACTTTTCCCTTGCCAAGTTAAATTGTGGAGTCCTCATAACGCTCCTATAGGATAGGTGTGCATTTTACACATGGCAGATTGAGGCATAGACAAGTATAGTGATTTACAAATCACTGGCAGAGATGAGATTAGAACTCAGACCTCCTGACTCCCAGCATTTTGCTTTCACCACTACACCTAACTGCCTTCAGTGCTATAACAGTCGTAGAGCTGGGCAGGAGCTGGACTTTTGGTTTTGTAGGAATTTCCATAATTTTGAAATGTTTTCCATTCTGAAAGGGAGCAAAAACAAATATATATTTTTAAAATTTCCTTTGAAATGAAATTCTGAAAAAAAATTGGGTTGATTGAAATGTTTGCTTTTGATAAAAAACAAACATTTCATTCTGATTTTGACCTTTTTAAACTTTTTTAAAAGCATAGAAACAATGATGAACTTTGTTTCAACAAGTCTTTTTGAAATGAGACATTGAAATGCTCCATCCTGAAAATGCTGAAGCGAGACGTTACATTCTCAAAACGCTTCATTTCTTTTTGTACAAAATTTTGTAAAAATTGACACTTTTAAAAAAACATTTTGATTTCAACAAAAATAATGTTTTTCACTGAACAAAGTATTTTGATGAAAAATTTCCACCCAGCTCTAGGTGACAGTTGCTATGTTATTCCACATCCCTTTCTCAATGCAACCTAACATCTTACTCACCACTAAGCAAACGTCTTTGCTCTGCTTTCCAATAGTGATGCTTTATCGAGATACTCAAAGGTATTTAGGCTCTCAACTTAGGACCTTAAGTATCTTTGAGGACCTGGGCCTTAGATCTTTATCCCGAGGGGATACAACCAGTTCAAAAATTGTCAGTGTGGCTGAGTAGTTTGACTTGTTTTTTCTACAGAGCATTACATTGCAAGTTGTTTGCGCTGAATTAGCAATGGGCCTGAGTCAAACCCTATGAGCCAGCTCTCCTGAACTTTGGGGAAACTTCAGATCCAGACTGGCCGGTGCCCTTGGTAGTCAGGGCTCTGCTGTAACTTTACAATCTGCATTGAATAAGGGGTGAGTAGCTGCCCCAGGGGAAGAGCAAGGAAAAATTGCCACTCCACGTCACCATTCCCCATCCGCACGGGGAGATGTAAGTCACATTGAAGAAGAGAAAGGGCTGTGACAATCTAATCCTTAATGAGCTTAACCTAAACTCCTGATCTTCTGAACCTCCAGGAGGCTGAGATGTAGCCTTTGCTACTCAGGTGTGTGTTACTGAATTCCACTTTTCAGGGAGTTGCCCTATTCTCTAAGGACCCTCTGGAGTTTCTGGTCACCCTCCCTAGTAGTCCTGACTAACCTAAATCAAAATGCACATTTGTCGTAAGAACTCCTTGTTCTTACATTTGTCCCAGTTTGGGGGATAGGTCTGCTTCTAGCTACGATACCCACTTCAGGCTCACGAAGCTCTTGGTGTCTGTATAGAGGTTAGAATCTGCCATTCCATGATACTCCTGTTGGAAACTTTGCCAGAGGATGACCCCTGCACAGGTTGGTGTGATGTTCACATCTTAACGCTGGCCTGAATGTCACTGATCTTTAGTTCACTGCAAGATATCAAGTCAGGAGGAGACCTGCCTGATTCTAAAAGAATGAACCGTTCACCCCAAACCTGAGCCAAACTGTATTTTTGAGGCTTGAAATAGTGCCTAAGGGCCAGATTTTCAAAGGTATTTAGGTGCTTAAAGATGCAGATAGGTGACCAATGGGATTTTTCAAAAAGATTTTCAATGGGAGTTAGGTGTTTAACCTGTTTGTGGGGTTTTGAAAATCCCACTAGATGCCTATCTGCAGCTTTAAGCAGCTAAATACCTTTGAAAATCTGGCCCAAAATGTTTAAATACTATTTGAAAATGGGACTTAGTTTCCTAAGTCACTTAGGCCCTTTTGAAAATTTTACCCAGTGACTTTTCAGTATTAAACTGAACCTAACCCACCCACCAAATATGTGTATCATGGGATGTTGTGAAGGCCAGAGGTATAACTGGGTTCAAAAGAGAATTAGATAAGTTCCTGGAGGATGGGTCCATTGATGGCTGTTAGTCAGGATGGTCAGGGATGTAACCCCATGCTCCCAGTGTCTCTAAACCTCTGACTGCCAGAAGCTGGGACTGGATGACAAGAGATGAATCACTTGTAACTGGCCTGTTCAGTTACTTCTCTCTGAAGCATCTGGCATTGGCCACTGTCAGAGACAGGATACTGGGCTGGATGGACCATAGGTGTGACCTGGTATGGCCATTCTTATAAGTTTAAGGCCTGAAGGGACCCCCAGATCATCTAGAGGCCCAGGGGCACCTAGCTATGATCTTCTTTTCACACGCCTTAGTTAATGGGAATGGGACTCAAGCTCTTAACCAGGAGGTGATATGGGCCAGTTTGCTAGCAATCTGGGTTGCACTGGTGCTTCGGATCACTGATGTTTTGGAAGAAGTAAGGATTTTTTAACATATAAGGAACATTGACCAGTGACCATTTCATTTCTGGGAAATCCCTTTGGAGTGTTTAAAACCCTGAATTCTCCTTCAGCCTCAAAGCTTTTCCAATAGAACAAGCCCTGTTGGGTGAATTGGAATCCAGATGGGAGTGTCCTGCCAGCAGTGACAGCATTAGTCCCTTTTCTCAAGGGACAGAACCCCTTTGTCCCAGGTGCAGCAAGGAGTCACCTCGAGTGAAGGCACCAGACATCACAAACAAGAACCCAAGACCCAACCTCTGTGAGGAGAGGGGAGAAACCATTACAAGCAGCAAGCAAGCAGGGAGGACACTTGAGCCACACCTCCTGGTTTGGCAGGACAACAAGAATAAAATCCGAGGGTCTGAGTCTTCCCTGCTGAAGTCAGTGACAAAATAGCTATTGAGTCTAATGCAAGGATCAGGCCTCAAGTGATCAGTCTAGCACCACTCTCCTTTTCCATCATGCAGATTACTCGCTCATTCTCTGAAGTCATCCCCTCCTGCATAATCGTGTGTAGAGGCCCCAGTTGAGATTAGGGCCCCATCATGGCAAGCACTGTACATCCACATAGAAAAAGACGGTCTCTGTACCAGAGCGCTTACAGTCTAAATAGACAAGATCAAGGAAGGATTAATATCCCCATTTATTGGGAAAATGAGGCACAGAGAGGTTAAATGACTTGCCGTAGGTCATACAGGGAGTGTGGCAGAGCCAGGAATTGAACCCAGAATTGAGTGCCAGTCCAGTGCCTTACAAGACTTTCCTTCCTCCTGCAAGAGTGGTAAGCGCCACAGAAGGGGAATGCTGATGCCCTGTGCTGTTCCTAAATGGAGCTCCCTTCTGTGCTTAGAAGCTTTAGAAAAGAAGGTGACTTTGCAGGATGATTTCTGATCTGTGTGCTGCACATGCATATCGCGGGGTTTGTTTGGATTGGGCAGGGAACACTCCCTCAGTACGGACACAGCAAGGATCTGATCATCTGTGCATCTCAATGGCAAAATCCAAATCATGCTTTGAGGAGAAGTGTCTGCACCGCTGAGACACGGTCGGCCAATGGATGTCTTTGATAAGGCACTAGTAGTGTCATTTGCAGTGATAAAAGTTTGCTATCTTAACTAGTCGCTTCTGTTGGTTTTTATTTACTCAGGCATTTGAGTGCAGTTTTGGGAAATTCACTGAGACAACCTCAGATGAAACCTTTAGCAAGAGGAATGATAAATATTCAAATGAGATCTCAATGAATTTCTAATATCCATGAATGCAGCCATATGGGATATTACAAGAAGCCAGCAGATAAGAATGCTTTTTGAATTCTTATGCTGGCATACAGCGGCGTTTGATGTTTGAGCAGATTTGGTTACATTTGTACCAATAAATACTAAACACAGGATGATATAATTTCATTTCCAGCCAGGGATACCCAGTACCAGAATATCTCACTCAAGCAAACCAAGTGTAATTTCAGAACTGTGAACTAAATGTAAAACAGGGACCGGGAATCTTTGTGGAGATGTAGACAACTTGTGTTGGTTGGGTTCAAAGTTGAAATATGTGCAAGAGCCGCTGTATATTTTTGACTTGTGAGACCCAGATGGTGGCTTTTTTAATAATTCAGAAGAAGTTATTAAATATATCAAGAAGAAGGTAGGAGAGCAACGCTGAAAGAGACCAGGACATGCATGAGGCTTGTTTTCTGGAGAGTTTAACTCAAGTCTGGGAGCTTATAGAGGGGGGATTTTCCAGACATTGCAAATACAAAGTGGATCGCTCATGCTCTGCTCTGAGTGTCCTGCAGACAAAGCTCCCAATCCTGCAAACTGCCCGGAGCTCCAGGCATTGAGGATAGCAAACAAACACACTATTGAGGGTTCTGCCCTCTTCTTAAAGGCACAGTTCCCATTTCTATTCAGGGCACATGGTTAACAATGCATCCACTAGCAAAATACAATGAGTACAAGTACCACAATAAAACAAATATTTAAAAAACATAAACATTCACTTCTGAATATTTTCAGATAGCAGTTATTCCAGGCTTGTCACATGTACAACGAGATGTTGGTCAGATGAATCTGTAACTTACAAATGTTTTACAGGTATCCTAGTAGAATATGCAATACTACTCCTAATTACTTATCAATGTGGAGGTAATCTAGGGACATTTTAAAGAAGTTAAGGGGCCCATATCTGAATTTAAATGTGCTATTGTTTCTATTGTAAATATGTTAGTCTATTTTAATGTTTCTGCTACAGCTCCTTGTAATGTTTTCATCTGAGTCCCCAGCATATATGGCTGTTGTGTTATATTTCAGTATAAGTAGGTTTTTATCTGATGCATTTTATGTATTGAGAAAATAAACATTTTAAACAAAGTACGTGTGTGTGTGTGTGTATTTGCGTTGGTTTTGATACATCTTGGTATTCTGGGGGCGATTCAAGCAGATTTGTTTCCTTTACAAATGGGTTCAACCTTTTCTGTGGTGCTGCCCTGAATTTAGTGGTCTCTTTTTGTTTGTTTGTTTAGATTAAAGAACAATACAAATGCCCATTGGATAAACTCCAGGCACTTTAACAATTAGTTAGATTAACGATGGTAAATAGTAACCATCTCACGGCAAAAAATAATTGTAGACAAATTGTACTGGGAGGGCTTGAGCTCTGTGTTGAGAGCCTGGGGCTAAGCCAGTCTCGATTGGAGGATGGGCCCCACCTGAGAGGAATCAGGTGATTTCTGTATAAAAGGAGCTGCAGCTCTCCTGTGTCTGTAAAAACTGCAGGAAGCAAGAAGATTCTCGCAGGGCCCTAAGTTAGCAGGGGAAAATTCAGTGCAGGCAAGGAAGCTTCAGGGAAGAGAAGGAGGAAGAAAAGCTCTCCTAACAGCGAGGGCTAGGAGAGACCCTGACTAACTGGGGAAAGACCTGGCAGACATTTGGGGGAACTTGAGAAGAGAGGCAGGAAGTAGCCCAAGGAAAACTGCAGCAAAGGTAAAGGAGCAAATCTAGCTGTTCAGTACAGGGGCCGGGGCCAGAACCCAGAGTTGAGGGTGGGACTTGGGTTCCCCTACTGGCCCCAAGAAAGGGGGTGTACAAGCCCATTGCAAGGGTTATTGAGCCCTGCACAGGTGCAGTAGGTTGAACTGAGGACTGGCTGAGGAAGAGTCCCAGAGAGGGCAGAAGGATTTTTGTTTCTGTTGAAGACATTTTTGGACTTTTAGTTTGGGACAGTTGGGACCCTGGAAGGGGTGGACTAAAGAAGGTGACCCAGCCAGAGAGCCAGGTTACCATCTAGGCTGACCAGATAGCAAGAGTGAAAAATCCGGACAGGGTGGGGGGTAATAGGCACCTATATAAGCAAAAGCCCCATATATCGGGACTATCCCTATAAAATCGGGACATCTGGTCACCCTATTACCATCTGGTCCCTCATGGTCTCTCCTCTTTGTGTGCTCCCACACAGTCCCTCCTCATTTTGCTCATTGTGTGCTCGCTTGTGATCCATCTTTCTCCTCCTCGCATCCTCCCTCATGGTTCCTCCTCATTCATTGCCTTGTGGTTCCTCCTCATTGTGCTCCCTCGTGGATTGTCATCCTCCTGCTCCTCACCTGCTCCCTGTAATTCATCCTTATCCTTTTCTCACACTTCCTTATGGTTCCTCCTCCTCTCATGCTCCCTTATGGTCATTTCTCCCACCCCACTTTTCTTGCCCTCTTCTCCCCCCCATCGCAGTCCCTGCAGACTCCAGTCCGGTTCTGACCCTGGCTTCCCCAGCCTGTCCTGGATCTGCTGCTCTCTGGAGCCTGAGTGTGGTGGGATTTCTAGGCAACCACTGGGCCTCAGCTGCTGGAATCACAGTATGGTTGTATTGTCTCCTGTGATGAGGTGCAAGGCCAAGGAGGATAACCAGAGAAGCAAAGAAATTATCAAGGGCAGGATCCAGTGGCCAGGCCCCTGCCCGCAGACCACTATACTCCAAACAAGAAACTGTAACCGCCAATGAGTCTGGGCCAAATACTACACCACGAGAGAGATCAATGGACCCCTGTCTGGTGCTGGTAGACTCTTGGGCACAGGTTTTCACTGCACGCTCAGTATTGTGGATAAGAGCCACCCAGGGAGCCTGAAGAACATTGAGACCTTTTGGTGGTGTAGTCCCAGGTTCCAGACCAAACCAAACTCATCTCAAGATCATGGGAATATGACAAACCACTATTGCTTGGGACACCCTCCATCTAGCCTGTGACTTCCTGTATCATCAAGGAGAGACAGTTTGCCATGACACCTGTGGGGGTGAAACGAAGGTATACAAGGTCGCCATGGAGACGAATGTGACTCTATCTCTGGGGAGTGAGATGGTTGTTCCTGGAGAGGTGAAAGGGAACCTGACAGAAGGGCTGAAAAGGCACGATGGAACCCCCACCATTAGGTCGACATGAATTCCTGGTGGCCTGGATCATAGGCAAAAATATGAGAGGCTGTGTTGCAATGAGAGGTGCCATTATGACCCCCAAGTCATGTACCAGGGAATGGGGTTTGGTACCTGGCACCTGAAGGTGATTGTGTATCCACAGGCAGTGTTCCAAGTACTGGCAGTTCAGCAAGGTGCTGGGAAAAGAGGGAGTCACTGAGACAGACTGAACCCGGGAGTGAAGCAAGTGCTGGAGAAACTAAGCCAAGCCAATTTAAAGGTGAAATCAGTAAAATGCATTTTTTTTCTGTAATCAAGTAAATGACCTGGGGCATGTCTGTGATCTCAGAAGATGTGTAGTGGGGAGGGGGCTGATGGGAGTTCTAGTGGCCTGCTTAGCAGATCCATCACACAAATGTGGGTTGAGAGGCATGGACCTTGAGAGAAACAACTTAAGATTCTTCCTTTTATGTTTCTACTTCTTTTCTGTGCTTGCAGAGAGAGAAAACCAGCCCAACCGAAGTCCCATTCTTGGGTTAATGCTCCTATCCCATTTATGAAGAGATTTCAGTTGCTGTTAACTTCTGAAAAGGAAAATTGGGGCTATGTTGGGTACAAGCAGCCACCCACAGCAGTGAGGCTCAGAGCCCAAGTCTACAGACTCGGACATGTGCTATGGTGCTAAAAAGCGCTGTGTAAACATTTGGGCTCAGATTGGAGGTCGGGCTCTATAGCCTAGGGAGGTGGGTAGCTGGAACCCATAGAATGAGCCCGAGTCTGTAGACCCGGGCTCTGAGACTCGCTGCTACTTTGCAGTGTAGACGCATCCGTTGTGGCTTGGAGTTGAAGTTAAAAAAGCGACTTGGGAGTCTTAATCCTATTTTAAAAAATGATCTAAACATGGAGGGCCAGATTTTCAAAGGGTTTTAGGTACCTGAAGCAGCAGATAGGCACCCAGTGACATTTTCAAATTGACTGCAATGGGAGTTAGCTGCCTAACCTGCTTAAGTGGAATCCCACTAGGCGCCTCACTGCATCTTAAGGAACTGAAGTACTTTGAAAATCTGGCCTTTCAGAGCCTATATCTCATTGAAAGTCAATGGGACTTTGTCTCAGGCAATTAGGAGCCTCTTTTGAAAATGGGACTTAGGCGCTTTGGAAAATGCCACCCTAGGACTACATGATTGCCCAAGGGAGTCAGAACTCAATTTACTCCATTGGCCTGTGTCTTTGATCCAGGCATGTGATGATGTTTTTATTATTTGCATTGCAGCAGCACCCAGAGTCCCCAGCCAGGAATGGGGCTCTGTTATGATGTGGCTCGGTGCATGCATCTGGTGAGATGCAGTCCCTGCCTTGGAGAGCGGGCAATCTATTTAGACAAGACAGGGTGGGATGGGAAACAGAGACATGAAGATGGGAAGGGACATGCCTAAGGTCACAGAACAGGTCTCCTGAGTCCCTGTCCTGTGCTCTACTCACTGGATCATACTGTGCTGCATCTTTTCACCCCACCTCCCATCCCCCATCTGGAGCAGGTAGCCAGGGACTGGGCAGAACCTTGGTTCCATCCCCATCACTGACCAGGGCAGCTGGGGTGGAATGGGGCATGTCATTATAGAATCATAGAAGATTAGGGTGGGAAGAGACCTCATGAGGTCATCTAGTCCAACCCCCTGCTCAAAGCAGGACCAACCCCAACTAAATCATCCCAGCCAGGGCTTTGTCAAGCCGGGCCTTAAAAACCTCTAAGGAAAGAGATTCCACCACCTCCCTAGGTAACCCATTCCAGTGCTTCACCACCCTCCTGGTGAAATACTTTTTCCTAATATCCAACCTAGACCTCCCTCACTGCAACTTGAAGCCAGTGCTCCTTGTTCTGTTATCTGCCACCACTGAGAACAGCCCAGCTCCATCCTCTTTGGAACCCTCCTTCAGGTAGTTGAAGGCTGCTATCAAATCCCCCCCTCACTCTTCTCTTCTGCAGACTTCTGCATTTACGGCTGGTGCAGGCCAACAATAAATGAGTCCCTCGTTGCTCATGGCCAGGATTAAAGACACTACCCAGCCCTTTGATAGCGGGAGTTCTGAGCCTAAGGGTTTCATTCTAGCCGTAGGAGCAATGCTTGGGTGATGCCAGAGCTGAGCCCCACTCATTCAACACTGCCTCCTTTGATGAGAGATCAGACTCAGTGCAAATGAGCTTTCCCACCCCACCCCCTCTCCATTTTCGCCAGTGAATTCCAACACTGGAAGAGAGAGGCAAATTTCTGATAAGGAAGATGTCATTTTTACACACACACACACACACACACACAAAACACACACACACACTCCAAGCATCTGACTTGGCTAATCATAACAAACATCTGTCAACTACTAAAAATAACCGCTTTGTACCATTTTGCAAAGCATAATATTTATATAGCTCAGCAGTATAATTAAAGTAATGTTTAGTTAACACTTGAAAACAGCTGGAAACTCACCAAAGCACATTGCAAGATTTATAGCCCATATTAATATCCTGCTTGTTAGGAAGCGTTGGGGAATTTTGCAGACTTTCAATAGACACTGAGATGTAGAGCCTGATCCTCAGTGGGTGTAAAGTCAATGGAGCTACACTGATTTACACCAGCTGAGGATCTGGTCTGTGGATTAGTATGTAACACTGGCTTCTCACCATGCTTAATAAAGATCCATTTCCTGCAAGTCTGCATGTTGCATTTCATATTGCTAACAAAACACAGAGGAGCTCATGTAAATTCAGGCCCCTGTACAACAGTGACTCTAGGACAGAAACTGCCCTGAAAATAGGGTTGCCAACTCTGACTGAAGCTATTCCGGGAGATCCCCCCCAACATGACATAATGTCATTTTCTTAAAATATCCTATTAAAATCTCCTGCATTGCTTTCAATAGTCACCGGGAGATTGATGCTGAATATTCTGGGAGACTCCAGGCCGAACCGGGAGGGTTGGCAAACCTGCCTGAAAGCCTTCTGTAGGATGGCCTTTATCTCTGGTGGATGCTTCAAGAAGTGTGGGTGGAGAGCTGGGTCCCCCCAACCTGTCACTGGAAGAAGGAGTAAACTGCAAGTGTAAACCCACAATGATTCCACTCCACTCTGTGGGAATGGCCCATGTAGGGGACTGTGGGTCTCTAAACGTTGATGAGATATTGGCAGGAGCCCATAAGCAAAAAGCTGTGTCCTCATTCCTGTATTGGTCTCTTCCACCGGTCCTAGCCTAGGAGTGAATAAAACTAATTGATTTCCATCTGAATGATCTCTCAATGTCTTTGAGCTTAAAATGCTCACAAGATGTGCCCTGCAAGAAGTGTTTGCACTGTGGCCAATTGATTTAGGGAGGATTATTTAATTAGTTTAATTCTGGATTAAAAATAATCAGATGGAAAGATGCAATAGCAATGTAATGGGTATATTGGCCCTTTTAGAGTAGAGGGCCCAGAAGACCCCATACTAGGGAGCCGCAATGAAAAAAGACCCAGGAAATAGCCTGGTAGAGGAAAAGAGGAAATAGTGCCAGGGAATTAGGAATTGGATGGGGAGGAGGAACCCCAGGACACTGTTCCTTTAAGGGCCTGGGATCAGGAGCCCTGTTGGTAGGGTGTGGCAGACACCCCTCTCTTCCAGCCAATCAGGAGGAGCTGTCTGGAGGAGGGCAGTATATAGACTGCCTTCTCCCTCAGGGAAGACGGTAACAAAAGAAGGAAGCTTGGGGCCAGAAGGCTAAACTCCAAAGAGAGAGCAACGAGAAGTAACACTGTGAAGATCTGGCTGTAGCAGGAGAAGTGCATGGTGTGGATGACTGAAGAACTAAAGATAAGTAGGAACCTTTGGCTGGCAGTGATGGACTTTATTGGTGGGACTGTTTGGGGTCATTAAACCAGCCCCAAGTGGAGGGTGGAAGGACTAATCAGAAAGGCTAGCGGGGGGGGGTGTCTACAAGGGGCCCCAAAAGGGGGGAATGGAGAGAGGCTGCTGCAAAGAGAATCCGGCCAGGAGGGGCTGCTCAGGAAGTGGCAGCCCTGTTACAAGCAGTTTTACTTCTTTGTCAGGTGAAATGGTTTTTAGTTGTGGAATTGAAAGGAGGAGGTATTTGAGACCTCTATCGTTTTGTGGTGGAAAGCGATCCTGGCAATATGGCAACGTGCTTCTCGCTCGAATGAGCTGGTACTCCTCATTCTCAACGGCACGTTTCTTCATGTTGTTCTGCTCTGGGTCTAGACACTTTTTTTTTTTAATGGTAATTACAGCAGTCGGAGCTCAAGTGCTGGTAGAAGCTCAGTGGGCAAAGGCTTTGACTTGCATGGGGCTGACAGTGTAGAGGGTCGGAGGCACTGGCCTTGTGATTGACCGGCGACACCAGCTCAGCAGCAAACCATCCAGGTGAGAGGATGACGGTTGGCCACCTGGGGACATTTTTAAACATACTTTTTTTTTTTAGGGTTGATGCTTTCAGTGTCCCACTCTTGCATGTGTACGCACACACATAAATTGTGTTCACTCTTTAATTGTCTATTTTTAACTGATTTGTTAAAAATCTCTTAACATCTCTTCTCCTTGCTGTCTCATTTCCAGTTCCTACTGGAGCGATGCTGCTCAAGGAACTGAAAGTGCAGTTTAGTTGGTTGTTTAATGTGGCTACGTTTCGACTTGGCTTCTCAGCAGCGGCCAGCCCAGTGGGTGACAGCAGGGGTCTCATGGCAACCTAGTGTTGTCATTAGTGGATCATCATGGTGTACAAACTACAACGGTGCTCCATGATCCACTAATGACAACGGGCTGACACTGGGCTGGCGGGTGTTAGGCTGTACTTGGGCACAGGCCTCCAGCAGATCCCTGGTATCCATGGCAACCATGTTCTGAGCCCTTGACCAGTTATGTGGGGATGCCAATCCCTGCCCCCAAAGGAAATTCTTGGAGAGCAAACTCATGAGGCCAGGTTCTGCACTGGGCTTCACACAAGCCTCAGTAAAGGTGGCACAGCCCAGACAGGGGGGATGGCAAAGGTGGCTTCATGCAATGTTTGTACCTCCCTGTCTCAGGGCTGCTCTGAGAGCCATGCTGCCTATCGGCTGGTCTGCAAAGTGCTCTAGCCACTCCCCTTTCTGCCTCCATCAGCCCCTCCTGCCCCTTGTATGCCTCTTCATTGCGGGCTACAAGGAGGGGCAGGACTCTGGTCACAGTACTTTAGCCTTACTCTACCCCCGTGGAAATTCCTCTGGGGCTGCCAGAGCAACGTATAGGGGCCGTCACGGGGATCAATATCTGGGCCATAGAATTTCCAGTCCCCCATGTGGAATTAACCTGCAGAGGCACCAATTTAGCCTTTCCTCTTTTGCATCCAGTTTAGCCTCTTGAACCAGGCAGAGCAACAGAGGGATTTGCTGTGACTCTTTGTCGGTATCACATTAACTGTGTACCGAAATGGCAATGCCTCTTGGCTTTCATCTGCTAGTTCAGACTCCATCACCATACACACCCATGCGTATACCTGTTTGTGGAAGGGTAAATAACCAGTTAGTGGAACAATGTAGCTGGAGATGTGGTGGAGAATCCACTACTCAAAATCTTTACTTGAGGACTGGATTTCTTTCTAAAAGGCTGGCTCTAATTCCCACACAAGCCATGGGCTTGATGCAGGAATCACTGCATGAAGTTCTCTAGCCTGTGGTCTACAGGAGGTCAGAAGAGACGGTGACAATGGCCCCTTCTGGCTTTGGAATCTATGAATCAATGTGCTTATAGAAAATAATTTTCTGCCTTGATAAGATGCTGTATTGACATCAATGGAGACCAAGGGTCAGATGCTCGGCTCTGCTAAATCAATGGAGCTGTATTGATTTATATGAGCTGAAGATCTGGCCCAATGTCTGCAATGGTATATTGCCCCTTCCTTCAGTAAAGCCACTGGAAGGGATTAAGGGCAAGGAAAGTTCCAAATTGTTCCATGGGATTTTGCCCTCTAGGGAAAGAGTAATAGGGGTCCATTTCCCAACCCCCATGGATCCTGGGGGATCTGCATGACATAGGAGCTTAGAGGCAGTCTGCCCACACCCACTTTGCTCTTGCCACACTCTCTTTTCCATTCCAAACTGGTAGCAATGAAGGCGTTTGGCTTTGCAGGCTCTAGGCCAGTGGAGGGCCATGGTTACAGTAAGATGATTCTCTTGGGGCTGGTTAGAGAGAATCTTTGGTCAGATATCACTAGCGGTGTGGTGCAAAGTGGCTGCAGGCCACCAAGGATCTGGCTCCATAGATCTACTATAGACCCCTGCTAAATGACTGAAATTCCAGGGGGCGGATTACTTGAGCAGACCCAAGGCATTGCCATAATATAATCCCAACCATCAGGAAATTGCAGTTCCTGGTTGATGAACACCCCAGACGCTGGGCCTGATAACTCTATTGCCTTGTACGTCATGTTATCATTCACACCTGCTCTGTGTGTGTGTGTGTGTGTATGCTTCTTCACACATTGCAAAGAAGTGTAAGCACTGGGGGTTGGTAATACTGCTCAAGTTAAGCACATGCTTAATAATAAGGTTCCAAAGCGCTTTACAAAGGAGGTCAGTATCATTATTACAGCAGGGCAAAAAACTGCAAAATGCAGATTTGGAAACATGAAAGCAACATCATTTGTGAAACATTTTGATGAATTGTTCATGGGGGAGGGATCCCATGATTCTGAAAGAGTCTAAATGACACTTTTGAAATGAGATTTTTTTTGTTTGTTTGAAATTTCCTTCATATTTAAATGTTATTTAAAATTAAAAACCTAAGAAAACCTCTCAATCTAACAAAAACATTTTGGTTTTCCAAAATGAAAAGCTTTTTTTTTTGTTTGACTCTAAACGAATTCCTCTCGCCTCTCAGAATTACCAGGGAACCAAAAAACCCCACTTGTTTCCCAGCTCCCATAAGAACAGCCATACTGCGTCAGACCAAAGGTCCACCTAGCCCAGTATCCTGTCTTCCGACAGTGGCCAATGCCAGGTGCCCCAGAGGGAATGAACAGAACAGATAATCATCAAGTGATCCATCCGCTGTCGCCCATTTTCAGCTTCTGGCAAACAGAGGCTAGGGACACCATCCCTGCCCATCTGGATAATAGCTATTGATGGACCTATCCTCCATGGATTTATCTAGTTCTTTTTTGAAACCCATTATAATCTTTGCCTTCACAACATCCTTTGGCAAGGAGTTCCACAGGTTGACTGTGCATTGTGTGAAAATATACTTCCTTTTGTTTGTTTTAAACCTGCTGCCTATTAATTTCATTTGCTGGCTCCTAGTTCTTGTGTTATGAGAAGGAGTAAATAACACTTCCTTATTTACTTTCTCCACAACAGTCATGATTTTATAGACCTCTATCATATCCCTCCTTAGTCATCTCTTTTCCAAGCTGAAAAGTCCCAGTCTTATTAATCTCTCCTCATATGGCAGCCATTCCATACCCCTAATCATTTTTGTTGTCCTTTTCTGAAACTTTTCCAAGTCCAATATACCTTTTTTGAGATGGGGTGACCGTATCTGCACACAGTATTCAAGATGTGGGCGTACCATGGATTTATATAGAGGAAATATGATATTTTCTGTCTTATTATCTATCCCTTTCATAGTGATTCCTAACATTCTGTTTGCTTTTTTGACTGCGGCTGCACATTGAGTGGATGTTTTCAGAGAACTATCCACAATGACTCCAAGATTTCTTTCTTGAGTGGTAACAGCTAATTTAGACCTCATCATTTTATATGTATAGTTGGGATTATGTTTTCCAATGTGCATTACTTTGCATTTATCAACACTGAATTTGATCTGCCATTTTGTTGCCCAGTTACTCAGTTTCGTGAGATCCTTTTGTAACTTTTCGCAGTCTGCCTGGGACTTAACTATCTTGAGTAGTTTTGTATCATCTGCAAATTTTGCCACCTCATTGTTTACCCCTTTTCCCAGATCATTTATGAATATGTTGAATAGGACTGGGCCCAGTACAGACCCCCGGGGGACTCCACTATTTACCTCTCTCCATTCTGAAAACTGACCATTTATTCCTACCCTTTGTTTCCTATCTTTTAACCAATTACCAATCCATGAAAGAACCTTCCCTTTTATCCTATGATTGCCTACTTTGCTAAAGAGGCTTTGGTGAGGGACCTTGTCAAAGGCTTTCTGAAAATCTAAATACACTATATCCACTGGATCCCCCTTGTCCACATGCTTCTTGACCCCCTCAAAGAATTCAAGTAGATTGGTGAGGCATGATTTCTCTTTACAAAAACCATGTTCACCATTCCCCAACAAATTATGTTCATCTATGCGTCTGACAATTTTGTTTTTTACTATAGTTTCAACCAGTTTGCCCGGCACTGAAGTCAGGCTTACCGGTCTGTAATTGCTGGGGTCACCTCTGGAGCCCTTTTTAAAAATTGGTGTCACATTAGCTATCCTCTGGTCATTTGGTACAGAAACTGATTTAAATGATAGGTTACAGACTACAGTTAGTACCCCTGCAATTCCATATTTGAGTTCCTTCAGAACTCTTGGGTGAATACCATCTGGTCCTGGTGACTTATTACTGTTTAGTTTATCAGTTTGTTCCCAAACCTCCTCTAATGACACCTCAATCATGGACAGTTCCTCAGATTTGTCACCTAAAAAGAATGGCTCAGGTTTGAGAAGGAGTACTAGTGGCACCTTAGAGACTAACCAATTTATCTGAGCATAAGCTTTCGTGAGCTACAGCTCACTTCATTGGAGAAGTGAGCTGTAGCTCACGAAAGCTTATGCTCAAATAAATTGGTTAGTCTCCAAGGTGCCACCAGTACTCCTTTTCTTTTTGAGAATACAGACTAACACTGCTGCTACTCTGAAACCTGTCAGGTTTGAGAATCTGCCTCACATCCTCAGCCATGAAAACCGATGCAAAGAATTCATTTAGTTTCTCCGCAATGGCCTTATCGTCCTTGAATGCTCCTTTAGCATCTGGATTGTCCAGTGGCCTCACTGGTTGTTTAGCAGGCTTCCTGCTTCTGATGTACTTAAAATTTTTTTTGCTATTACTTTTTGAGTCTTTGGCTAGCTGTTCTTCAAATTCTTTTTTGGCCTTCCTAATTATATTTTTACACTTCATTTGCCAGAGTTTATGCTCCTTTCTATTTTCCTCACTAGGATTTAACTTCTACTTTTTAAAGGATGCCTTTTTGCCTCTCACTGCTTCTTTTACTTTGTTGTTTAGTCACGGTGGCTCTTTTTTGGTTCTCTTACTATGTTTTTTAATTTGGGGTATACATTTAAGTTGAGCCTCTATTATGGTGTCTTTAAAAAGTTTCCATGCGGCTTGCAGGGATTTCACTTTTGGTGCTGAACCTTTTAATTTTTGTTTAACTAATCGCCTCATTTTTGTGTAGTTCTCCTTTCTGAAATTAAATGCTACAGTGCTGGGCTGCTGGGGTGTTTTCCCTGCCACAGGGATGTTAAATTTAATTATATTAGAGTCACTATTACCAAGCAGTCCAGCTATATTCACCTCTTGGACCTGATCTTGTGCTTCACTTAGGACTAAATCAAGAATTGCCTCTCCTCTTGTGGGTTCCAGGACTAGCTGCTCCAAGAAGCAGTCATTTAAGTTGTCAAGAAACTTTATCTCTGCATCCCTTCCTGAGGTGATATGTACCCAGTCAATATGGGATAGTTGAAATCCCCCATTATTAGTGAGTTTTTTATTTTAGTAGCCCCTCTAATCTCCCTGAGGATTTCACAGATAGGGAAATTTTATAAGGTTTGTCTTCAGCACATGCTTGAATACTTTGCTGAATTGGAACCTTAGAGAACAAACATTGCAGAGTAGCGTTCATTGAGAAGTTGTGTGTGCTGGGTAAATCATTTTTTGAAATGCACTTACTCTGAGGGGGGAGGGGAAAATATGTGGCTCTCAAACCAGTGGTATATTTCAGTCCTATTGATTAGCCATTTGTGTCAGCCAGTGGTATTGGTGTGTGTATAGATCTGTTTGCGTGGGAGGAATTGTAATTGGGACAGCTAGAGCCCTACCAAGAGCTGGGGATTTTGTTTTGATGGGAAGCAGGCCTTCCCCCAGTCCACACGTGTGTGATTAAACCAGTTATGCAGGGAACACAAGGGAGCCATTTACTCATTTACAAAGTTAAATATATTGTAGCTAAATATTGTAAATTGCCTGGCATGTTTGTATAAGAGAGGTAGGGGATGTCGGGTTCAGTAAATCAGTTCCATGGTAGATCTGGCGGGGCTGTGGGCCTCTTAATTCTATTTCTCACATTCTCCTTGGTTTCATATTGGATTTCTTGACCCGCTACAGCCACCTTTGTGCTTTCTCCCATGCTGCCCCCTGTGTGTGGGACAGCCTTCATGAATGGATTGACAGGGCCAACAGACTCTCCTCCATCAAATCCCTCCGCAGGACTCACTTCTACTATAATGCCTGCAAGAAATGAGCCACGTGAGTCTTTCTATTAATGAGCAGGTCCTATGGAGAGATTTGCTGTAGCAAGAATGGCGAGTGGTACAATGCAAAGCAGTGACCCCATGTGGTACTTTCATTCTGCTTCACTATAAAGCTGTTTTCTTGGAATCCCAGCTCACTATTATTAATTTGTATTATGGTATTATTTAGAGACCCCAACTGAGATCAGGTCCCCACTGCGCCAGGGGCTGTACAAACATGTAGCAGTACTGCCATCCCCAAGGATTCAGAAATAATGAGTTTGACTAAAAATAATTATGATTTAAAAAAAAAATCTGGGGTTTTTTATTTGCCTTTTGGTATTTGACCCTTGAGGTTACCCTTGCTTCTCGTTTTCCGTAGTTGCTATGTTGGGCATATTTTTAAAATGAAAGTTGAAATTCCCAAATCCTCTCTTGACTCCAGCAACTGTAATTTTTTAAAAAGAAAAACACGAAATATGGCCAGACTCACAACCGAATCACAAAGAGTTGGTGACACTGAGACAGCAAAAGACCTGCAGAGTTTGCCATCACCCTAGAGAAGTAATGGGAAGGGAAACCAAGGCAGAGAAAGGTGAAGTAAATTGTCCAGGGTTGGACAGAGACTGGAGGGGGAGCCAGGATTAGAATGCTTATCTCCTTACGTCTAGTACAGGGCTGGCTAACCTGAGCCTGAGAAGGAGCCAGAATTTACCAATGTGCATTGCCAAAGAGCCACAGTAATAGATCATCAGCTCCCCCATCCCGTTCCCCATCCCTCCCCACACCTCTGGATCAGCTGTTTCGTGGCGTGCAGGAGGCTCGGGGGGTAAAGGAGTGAGGGCACTGCAGGCTCAGGGAAGGGGGCGGGAAGGGGTGGAGTCGGGGAAGGACCTGTGGCAGAGCCAGGGGTTGAGCAATGAGCACTGCACCCCCCCCCCCCCCGGCACATTGGGAAGTTGGCGCCTGCAGCTCCAGCCCCGGAGTCGGTGCCTATCCAAGGAGCTGCATATTAACTTCTGAAGAGCCACATGGCCACCCCGGTCTAGTACAATGGCCTCCCTAGTGGGCCGCACTGTCTCCCACTAACAAGCTATTAATATGCCTTTACTTGATTCTCTGTCTCTCCCCTGCTGTCATTTTTTTTTTTAAATACAAAATATACTGCAGTAGCTGTTCTCAAGAAGTTGCTTTCTATCCAGCTAAAAAGAAGTCCCTCTAGTTCACCAACGCAAACCTATGGCAAATGCTGAAATAAACATTTAAAAACCCGGAGCAGTAAAATTGAATAACAATAGCACAGCTCAGCAGGCAACTGAATTACTATGTTAAAAACTCTCTCCAAACAAAGCAGTGAAAGCTACAGATGTGTTGTCACTTAATCATGAAATGATCATGTATAAAATTGGCTCTTAAGAAGGATAACTGAGCATATGCTACCTTCATTCTTCATTCCTTCAGTTGTTTTATACATGGCCTGTTGGTGTATACGCTTGCATGTGAATTTGGATTGAAGGGATGAATGTTGTCACTATGTGGGAACATGGCAGAGACATAATTATCTGCATCATTTCCCTTTGTCTGGGAAACAGCTTTTGGGGCAGGAAAGCAAGTCCCTTGTTCTCACCCTGCTTCATCAAAAAGGGATCTTAAGGCAGCAACCTTTGCAAACCTGGGGCCCTGAATCAGCACTGATTCTTTACTCTCTTTGGCAAAGCACTTAAGCACATGTGATGAGGCAGAAAGGCCCCACACCAGCAGAGAAGGGGTTAAGGAGAGCCTATGGGCCCAGCTGGACCCGCCCTGCTATACCAGCAGCCAATGACAAGCCTGGAGGGGGAATAAAAGGAGAGAGCCTGGCTCACTTTAGGGCTGACTGGCAAGAAAGGAGAATGGAGCTCAGCCTGAAGGAGGCTTTGCTTGCCTAGAGGTGGGCCTGCTAGCTACAGCAGCCAGTGGGGAGTAACAGTTAGACTCCCCAAGGAGCAAGTGCGACACAAATTGGAGACTGTTTGGGAATCAAGCCCAAAGGAAAGGGCATGAATATCCGCCACCTCCCCTCCGAAGACTGGGTGGATGGCTCAGTATTGAGCTAGGTTTCCTTTTTGTTAAATGTTTTGGGGCTGAGTCCATCAACTTCCCCCCAGAAGGAGATCAGACAATATGCTGGTGGACAAGAGCCTGCCTCAGTGGACTCCAGAGATAGAGACCCCCAACCAACCCTGAGGAGATGTATGACCACATCTGGGCACTCAGAAAATCCACAAGGGGGTGCTGCTCTAGCTGAACCTTCACAATGTGCTTAACTTCAATGAGGCTTAACTAAATACTTTCCTAAGAGGGTTGGTGCTGCAGAATCGGGGCCCCAGGCTTGAAAACGGATGTTGGGCCTAAAGATCACTTCTTGATGGAGTGGGGTGAGGACAAGGCATTTTGTTCTCCTATGCCAAAGCTGTTTCCCAGACAAAGGTAGAGATGCAGATAATTATGCCTCTTTGCTCAACTGGGTCCTGGGTGTTTAAAGTTAGACTCCCAAGTCAGCTGCAGTTAGCAGGGATCACCATCTTTGGAAACCAGACACTTGGGCCCAGAGTCACAAAGATATCTAGGCACCTAACTGCCTACTGAGGCGCTAGGCCTTAGGTGCCTAAATATGGACTTGGAATCTAAATTTAGGTACCCAGGTTTGAAAACTTTGGCTACAGTGATCATTGTGTTTTGAGAAGTTCCTTTGGGTAAATCATCGTTTTGATTGGTCGTGCAAATTGCATGTCAGAATTGCTGGCTCTTATTGGTAACTAAAAATCAGTTCTAGTTAGGTAACCATTCACCTGTCAGATGTTCTGGAGAAATTCATTGATTTTTTTTTTTTTGAGGCCAGAAGGGACCATTACGATTTTCTGTATAACACAGGCCAGAGAATCTCTCCCCATAATTCCTGCACCAAGCCAATAACTTGTGGTTGAGCTCAGTCAGATCTCTTAGAAAGACAGCCAGTCTTGATTTAAAGACTTCAAGTGAATCCACCATGTTCCTCGGTAAGTGGTTCCAGTTGTCAGTTAGCCTAATCTTTGGAAATGTGCAACTCATTTCTAGTCTGAATTGTCTAGCTTCAACTTGCAGCCATCAGATCTTGTTCTGCCTAAATCTGCTACATTAGAGCTCTTTCTCAGAAATCTTCTCCCCATGTATGATGTCTCCCCCCCCCCCCCCCCGCCTTTTCACTGTCTTATTCCAGGGAATCAAACACACACAAACAAAAAGCTCTTTGTGAGGGCTAGATTCATGTATTTACTTGCTTCCCCGCCTTCTCCTGACTTTTGCTTGATAGATGGCTGTTCGACTTTTTGGGTGCCACAAAGAAAAAGCAAGGGAATAAAACTGAAGGAGAAAAAATTAGGGGAAAGAAACCCTATCATTAGATTTCTTTCAAGGAAAAGTCTCCTATGCAACGCAGGCTTTTCTTTCTGTTAAAATCTAATAGATATGAGAAGTAAAATAGACATGCCTGGAGGTCAGTGGCAGATCAGCTCCTAACTCCCTTAGGTTCCTTTGGAAATTCCAGTCTAATTTAAACAAGTCACTTATCCGAGTAGATTGATGTATTGGAGGATGGCATGTTTGACATTATCACAGAAGGATGAACACAATTCAATACCTGACTAACCTGCAGAGCTGTACCTGGGGAAAGTCTGAATTACCTATGTTGCATGTGAAGATAGATCAGAAGTGTCCAGTGAACCAATGGATAGGGAAGCCCTGTGAGCCGCTAGGTTATCCAATCGGATACAGCATGCCCGCTGGATTTTTAAAAACAAATAAGTGGCTGGCTATATGCTTAGCAGATCTCTGTCTAAGCATCTTGGTTGCTCAGAGAGCATGAAGGTCCCTGGAGTGTGTAAATATGAGAAGTCCTTATGTAAGAACTGGAACTGATGTGCACAGTGACTCACTCGGCTTAGCATGGTAACATATTGGGTAGCGCATCCACCAAGGAGGTTCTCATTGTGAAGTTGCATAAGGGTATCCTTGACTGGCTCCGTGGTGCAGGTGAGCCCCCCAGTTGGTGTCAGCTGGCCCGGGGTGGAAAGGTGACAAAACAGTTCTTGGTACAGGACAAGCACTGGAGCACTCACATTCTGGTAGGCTGAAATTCCTTTCCGCTGAGGTCAGAACAGAAGGTATCATCAACTGGCCTGGTATTGTGTATGTTACCATGCCAGGGATACAGGCATGGGAAGGACCTGGGGATTACAGTGGACGAGAAGCTGGATGTGAGTCAGCAGTGTGCCCTTGTTGCCAAGAAGGCCAACGACATATTGGGATGTATAAGTAGGGGCATTGCCAGCAGATCAAGGGAAGTGATTATTCCCCTCTATTCGGCACTGGTGAGGCCACACCTGGAGTATTGTGTTCAGTTTTGGTCCCCCCACTACAGAAAGGATGTGGACAAATTGGAGAGAGTCCAGTGGAGGGCAACGAAAATGATTAGGGGGCTGGGGCACATGACTTATGAGGAGAGGCTGAGGGAAGTGGGGTTATTCAGTCTTCAGAAGAGAAGAGTGAGGGGGATTTGATAGCAGCCTTCAGCTACCTGAAGGGGGGTTCCAAAGAGGATGAATCTAGGCTGTTCTCAGTGGTGGCAGATGACAGAACAAGAAGCAATGGTCTCAAGTTGCAGTGGGGGAGGTCTAGGTTGGATATTAGGAAACACTATTTCACTAGCAGGGTGGTGAAGCACTGGAATGGGTTACCTAGGGAGGTGGTGGAATCTCCATCCTTAGAGGTTTTTAAGGCCCGGCTTGACAAAGCCCTGGCTGGGATGATTTAGTTGGGGTTGGTTCTGCTTTGAGCAGGGGGTTGGACTAGATGACCTCCTGAGGTCCCTTCCAACCCTGATATTCTATGACTCTAAGATTGGAGGCCAGACGCTCGGATGGTGTAATCAGTACTGCTCTACTGAAGCCAATGGAGCTACAGTGAGTGACACCAGCTCAGGATCTGGCCGTGGATTTTCCTCTGAATTACAACAGATGATATCAATGTTTCTTTCCACATATTTTTTTACTAACTTTTGATTTTTTTGCAAAGGTGACATATTTTAAAAAAAATCAAACTCAGAAGCGAATTTAAAATGGAATGAATGTAAAAATCAAAATTAAGAAAAGGAAGAACACTTTGTCTTGGTGCAGTAGCACCTAGGAGCTCTCGTCATTGACCAGGACCCTAGTGTGCTAGGCAAATAGACTCTCTCTGTTTAAGAGGGCTTAGAATCTGAATAAAAGACAAGAGACAACAAGTAGCTAGACAGTCAGATGGGGAGCACAAGGAGACAGCACTGGGAAAGGCAGTGGCCTCAGCGCAGCTGATGATCCATATTGACACAAATCACTGTTGCTGAAGGGGATTCTCCTTTAGCTCAAGTGGCCGGAGCCTATGGCTTGAGAGCAGGAAGGGTAAAGCTATTACCATGAAGTTCCGAGTGTTCCCCTGCCATGGTGCAGCATCGCTCCAACACTGGCATTCGAAGATGGCCCCAGATGTGTTACCATCCTATCCCAAACTTCTCTTTGTTATTAATTGACTGGTAGAACTGATGTCAAAACAGGGTCCCAGTTGTCAACAAGTGTATACGTTACCTTCCCCTTCTGTGTACAATGATTATCAACAGAGCTGGCTGAAAATTTGGGGCATTTCAAAATTTCAGTGCAACATTTTTTGGTGGAAAACATTCATCAACACTTGGAATTTTCAAACCCGTTCACGAAGAACTTTCAGCATTTTGAAGCCCTCTCTCATGATCAACAAGGGGCACTTTTCCCCCTGGTGTTTAAGGATGGCCAGTGAAATCAATGACATTGATTAAAATGGAATTTTCCCAAGTCCAGGCATGATCAGCGTGAAAACCTCTTAGCAGCGCCAAGAGACAGCTGTAATAGTGGCGTGACTGATTTGATCTCTGGGTGAGATTACCAAGCCTTCTGCACTGGCGGTCACCTCTGTCCCTTGTTGGCTGAAGCAGGATGATTGTAAACCCTGGGCTTGGGGATCACCAAGGGGAACAAACACCGCTCTGGGGAACGTAATGATGCTATTAATAGTTTGCACATCTCTCCACACAGGGGACAGCAGGAGCAGCTTGAAGGAGCCTTCACAGTCTCCTGACACTCACAAAGCACTGACATTTATACTCTACTCTGGATTCCCCCTCCCCTGTTTGCTTTATTGTCACTGATGATATGTTCCTTGTCCTACCCCTGCAGCCCCGCAGCTGCCCAGCCTCACACTCCCAACACGCTGTGCCCCACACTCTGCTTCTCTCTGATCTGCTTTCTGTCCTACTTCCTTTCCACCCCTCCCTTCACTCATTCTCCTTTCTTACTCCTGCAATCCCTTCTTGCCTCTGCTGTTAAAAGAGCTGCCACGTTTTACCCCTTAGGTATCTGCATTTGGGGGAAGGGCCAAGATATTCCTCTCTGGATCTGTCAGCTATCTGGGGAGCCTGCTGGATGTAAGGTGCTATGTGGACATAAGGGTAAAATCCTAGCTCCACTGAAGGCAGTAGGAGTTTTGCCACTGACTTCAGTGGAGCCAGGGATTCACCCAATTATCGTTTCCCCAACATGGTGTCACATTAATTTGGACCTTGCTTCAACTGTTGTTTATTATTCTGGTACCCCTAGCAGCCCCAATAGGGGTTAGGGCAGTGGTCCCCAAACTTTTAAGTGTTGCCCTGAGGCTGGGGCTGGGGCTGGGAGCAGAGCACTGGCCGGGGGCCAAGGTTGGAGACAGAGCCATGGCTGGGAGCGGGGCCAGGCGTGGGGCCGGGAGCTGGGGCCGTGGCAAGGGGGCAGAGCAGGGCTGCGTGGGGCTCCCTCCTTGCCCCCCATGGGGGCTGGCCTGGGCCCACAGCCCCCCCAAATGTTCCTCTGTGCCCCCTTGGGGGGAGCGCCCCACAGTTCGGGGACCACTGGGTTAGGGCCTCATTTTGTTCGATGAATGTACTGTTCTGGCAGGTGTCCAAGGGGAACAAACACCGTTCTGGGGAATGTGATGATGCCATTAATAGTTTGCACATCTCTCCACATAGGGGACTCCTGTTCTGTAGTGGGGGTGCTGAAGGCAGAAACCATATATTTGGTTGTTATTACTGCTTCATGCCCCGGGGTGCTGTGGCACCCCCAGCACCTCTAGTTCCAGCATACCTGGTCACCAGGTAGCTCTCTTACAGTCTTCCAAGTTCTTTTTCTTAGTGTGTGAACAAGTTTTGGCTCTTGGAAAGACATGCTGTGTTGTAGTTAGTTCTTGTTATGAAGCCTAATGTGTGGTGGCAGTGAGTGGCCCCTGGAGAGGGAGCTGTGTGAGCAGCAGAAGACTTTGCTCTCTGCCTTGGCCTCTGATTAAAGTCAGTTCTTGAGGCAGAGTTGCTCCCTGGGAACCAAGCACTTGAGCTGAGATTTCCTGAAAGACGAGATTGTGCTTCAAGCTGTTTGACCACCTCTGTTCCATGTATATGTATAACTAAAACAAGACAAGAGAAAACAGCTGGATGCAATGAACAGCTGGGGCAGCATAAGGTAACAGCAAGACAGTTAAGATCAGCATAATAAGAAGAGGCCAGAGCATACCAGCTGCTTTAATCATTAAACTCAAATAATTCTTTTCCAAATAGTCTTTCTGATGTCCAGCTGTCCACCTTAGCCATTGATGTTTTTTTTCACTCTACACCATTTTGTGAGTGAGATTTAGTGCCTGGCACTTGACTAGATATACATATTTTTAAAAGGCATATAAGAATTCAGTGGGGATTTGATAAACAAAATCAGTTTCTAAATACCATTCGAGGGAGGAAGTAGATGAAGAAACTGGGAAAAGATGAGTGTCAGCGCTGTCTAACGACTCCTCATTTGCTTTTATTCATCTCTTGCCATTGTTTGTGATTGCGGTATTTGCAAGCCGTTCATCTGACTTCCACGTATGAATATTCCTTGCAATTTTCTTATATTGTTTTCTAATTTCACATTTCGAGCAGCACACAACCGTGCTCTGGCTGCTGTCTCGAGGACGTGGAATCTGGCTGAATAATCCAGCCCTGGATTTCTCAATTTCTGGAGCTTGTGTGTTGCACAAAATGGCATTCAGTTTTGAAAGGCACAAGCCTTCAGAAGCTGAGGATGCCAGCTGGTGTCTTTGAACATGCAGCACAGAAGGGAAATCACAGTGGAATTATGCAAAGCAGTTGCTTTGCAGTTGTTGATCAGAACCAAATGCTCTCGGATTGTCACTGTAAGGATTCCACTGCTTAGTCTTAAAATACAGTGTTCACATCGAGATGCCATTTCTGTCGAAGAGGTCATTCCACCTGACAGCGCTCTGAGTTAGTTTCTCAGATCTGAAAAAGAGTCTGTGTAGCTCAAAGGCTTGTCTCTCTCACCAACAGGAGCTGGTCCAATAAGCTCACCCTTCTTTTCTCTCTAGTATCCAGGGACCAACACTGGACACAGCGAGATTCCTTGGCTGTTTGTTTTAGCAGGGGATGTTCTAGGACAAACAGTGGTCACCTTCAATGCCTTGTTGCAGTTCAGGTAGGAGGATAGAGAGCCACATGTGGTTACAACAGGGCTCCATGTTTATTAGCAATAACACAGAAGAGAGATTGTGGATTGTTCTGCTCCCTGTCCAGCTGGCTGACTGGGCTCTGACTCTGTTGTTAGCACTGCGTATCAATCACCTGCTTTCCAGACACGCAGAGAGGCAAAGGCAGTAACAGGAGAGCACTCAGAGGGAAGGACCTGGAGCTGCAATCTGCAGGACTGCTGCATGACGGGACCCAGCATAGGCTCTCACCAAGGGGCTGCTACCAGAGCGGGGTGCAGAGCAGATTTTCTGGATCTCTGGCGACTCTGAGCAAACAAAAACAAAAAACCCGGTTTTGGATAGAATCAAGAAAGAAATTTTCAAAACATTCCAGTGAATCAAAAAGTAGAGATAAAATAATAATTGAGGGTGAAGTGAAACACTTTGTGAAATTTTTCTGATTTTTGACCATTTTAAAGGTTTTATTTAATTTACTTTAAAAAAAAAAATGGAAAATTTGACATGAAAATTCCTTTCAAGCCCAAACCCCATAAAAGGTTTTGGGTTTTTTTTCTGGAATTTTCTAGGTTCTTTTGACATGAACAATTTGGTGAATTCAACAGGAAGTCTGGAAGCATTTTGCCAAATCTGCATTTTTTCCCCTGCTGCTCTCCAAAAAAGTTGTGTGTAAAAGCTCTGCCCAGCTCTCGGTGTGACCCCCTCAGGGGATCTGTTAGCAGGGCAGGGGGCTGCATTATGGCTTGATCAAAGAGGAGTCCTGAAACTTTATCCTACCATGTAGTCCTGGGCCTGAGAATCCCTGGTCTTTTGTGTTAGTTCCTGTCAGCACAACAAACCCCCCTTGCTTGCCTGAAGAAGAAATGGTGCCAGCATCTAGCTAAGTATCATGCTGGGAAGAACTGCAATGCTTCATGCAGGAAGAGATGCAATGGGAGGAATGAGTGATATTAAAACAATCCTATTACAGAACTCTTTCTGTCAGCTATTCAACTCACAGCCATTGGGCAGCCCGCTTCAACTTTGCCTGCTGGAGATCTCGGAAGCTGCCTGCTGTCTGCCTAATCCTGACATTGGGATGCTTTGCTGAGCCTGCTAACTGGTGAACGCTCATTACAAACAACACCCTAAATTGCACGTGCCAGGGTGAGATGGAGCAATTAAAGGCGACTTGCTGCTGCTTAGTTGCCAGACTCTGAGCAGAACTGAGTCAAGTCCCAAAAAGAATCGATGTGTCTGCCAGTTGGGAGGTTTTGTATCTTCTTGTACAATGCTAGGCATTTCTCACCAGAGGAAGAAATGCAAGAGCGTGTCAGTTATTCTCAGTACTACCTCTGGGTCCCAAATGAGATCAGGCCTCCCTGTGGTAGGCCTCCTACAAACTGATAGGAAGAGAAGTCACTGCCGCAGAGATCTTACAGGCTCCACAGACAAGACAGATAAGGTGTGGAAGGTGAAGTAACTCATCCAGCAGCTCAGTACCAGACGCAGGAACAGAAGAAACATATTGCACAAGCTTCATATCAGTTTTGTGTGTTGGTCTGTCACAGAATTCATTCTTACTGCATTACACTTTACAGTGACATTTGGGCCGGATTCTCACATACAACCTTAAAGTGGGTATAAATTACAGTGAAAGAGTCCTTAGTGTAAGGGCTTGTCTGTACTTGAAAGTTAATTTGGATGAATGTAGGGTGTACATTTAAAGCCCAATAGCTATTCCTGAATAGCCCCTTGTGTGGACACTTATTCCTGTTTAGCTTAATCCATGAAAGAACCTAGCACAGAAGTGGATCACGCTAAAGAGGAACAAGGCACTTCTATTCTGGACTAAGTGTGTCCGCACATGCATCTGACGAAGTGGGTATTCACCCACGAAAGCTTAGGTTCCATTAGGTCTGTTAGTCTATAAGGTGCCACAGGACTCTTTGCCGCTTTTACAGATCCAGACTAACACGGCTACCCCTCTGATACTCCATACATGGAGTTATTCTGAAATAGCTATTCCTAAATAACTCTGTGTGTAGACAATCTGAAACTGAGAATCAGGCCTATTTGGTTTTAAACAAACACGTAAAGAATCTTTGCTTTGAAAGTTGTGGAGTATGTAGGAATAAATAAATAAGAGTGGGCACAATGACATCAGTGATATATATATTGCACGGCCGGGAAAGACATTTATTTTTAAGGTAATAAGCAAGAGAGAAAAGAGCAGAAGAAATAAGTAGACCCCACTCTTCAAAAGCATGGGAACTTTTGTGCTCATGCATCCATATTTGCAAGCACAAGAGTTTGTGCACCTGCCACAAGTTGGCCATGTGCAATTTTGAAAGATCTGGACCACACTTGATTTGGACATTCTATAATATCTGGGCACACTGTTACATTCCAGTCTAATTCTAAGGCACATCAAAAACTTAAAATTACAAGATGACTTAAGCTTGTAATTTAAAATTTTTCCACCTACTATTGAATGGTCCACATGTTGGTGCAGTCTCCTCTTGCTGGCTCAAAGTTATGGGCTAAAAATTGACCCAGACCTTGGACATAATACAAAAGCGTAATGTCATAGGAGCAAAAGTTGCTGATATTCCTCAATATCCATATCTCAACCATCCAAACTGGATGAATAACTATCAAGAAACTCTCCTAAAGACACCGTCCCCGGGGTCAGTGCTGGATGCTAACTTGGGGAAATATGCTTTTGGTAAGCACAATAGTGGAAGAATAATTCATGTCTCTCTGAATCTTACATACATAACCTTACCATACATAAAATGCCATAGTCCATCTTTAATAATGATACATTTTAATTTAAAAACTCATATTAAGATATTCTAACTTATTACACTATAGCAGGTCACAATGGGAGAAGGTGGACACAGATGGCTGTAACAGGCGCACAAGTCTGTATGTATTTGCTAAGTGTACAGTTTGACAGTTTGGGTTTTTTAAAATAAGATGAGTGACTAGGAGAGGTTAATGAGTCACTAAGAGGCCAGTGGCCTAGTGTGTATCACGCGGCAATTTGCAAATGGATGGATGATTGTGGTTGAGCGGTGTCCATTCAAATTAATTTGGGGAAGATATTTCATGCAGAAGGGATGGAGGAGGAGACGGGCATTCATTAGTGTGATGTGGTTGACATGGGATAAGGGCCCAAGCTGTGCGAATTGGTCAGCTGACAGTCCTTTGTACCACAAACCTAGCCGCGTCGTTACGGCACTGCTGAGAGTCCCAGTGTGACCTATTGCTTTTTGTGGATGTTAAGAGTGTAAATAGCCTTGTGGCTCTTGTCTTTAGTCTCTCTGTGCCTTAATCCCCCATCTGCAGCCTTTATGTTGAATCCTTTTCTTCCTCACCTACTCTGTCTTGTCTATTTAGACTGCAGGTGCTTCTTGTCAGGGACTGTCTCATAATATATGTTTGTACAGCACCTAGCACAATGCAGGCTTTAGATAATACAGTGATGTTCCTTGGAAAGGGCCTCCTTGGAAGTGTAGCCAAGGAGCTTTTGCCGTCTCACCCCTTCCAAGCCCCTCAACAGGGAGGGGAATTCTCCACATGGAGGACGGGAGCACACCCTCAAAGACCATTTGTGTTCCAGACTGACTTGTTAATGTATACTCTTTAAAATGAACAACCTGGGTCTGAAATACCTTCTCCGCTGTGGACCTCTAAGACAACAGAGTTGGCTGGATTGCCCTTGCTGTCTGTCCTGTGGTTGCACCAGAACCAAGCGCCAGCAAGCTGGGCCTTCCCAGTTCAGGAGTCAGGTCTATGGGAATCCCCCTCTGAAAATGCCTGCTGCCAGTTTCCTGTGGCTGTCTGCTAATCTGGATACAAGGCCTAGGTATTCAGCTCCATCTTGATCTCACCAACGTTTCCTTTTAGGATCTGATTTTTTTAGGCCCATTTGTATCGAAAAGCCTGGTTCCCTGGGCACAGAGGTCAGTTCACTTTTGTTTCCTAGATACTATATTTGAGAAAAGAAAGAAATCTCTGGCATTAATAGCTCACTGGGGGAGGACATTTTCTCAGACCTCTGCTCCTGATCCATAAAAGGGTTTAGCTTGATGAAGCTATCCTTGAACTGTAAGCATCTAGCCTGGAGAGCTCCTTATTAAACCACAAATTCACTTAAACATTCATTGCCCTCAAGCCCTAACCTCCTTCTGTGAACTGGCTATGATGACTGGCAGCATAAAAGTCACTTCTGCCTGTTTGTGCCACTTCCTTTTGTGTGTGAGAGGAGAGAGAGAGCACTGGCTAGGGCGTCTGGGTTTGTTTCCCTACCCCATTTAACATCAGTGAAATGGTATCCAAATTTAGGCCATCATTGTGAGGCTTTCTGCTTTGTGCTAGCCTCAGTAATGTTCAGAAGTTGGAAAGGGCAGATAAACTGCAGGGAATCTCCCATCATTCACTTCATTTTTAGTGCCTCATTTTCCAAGTGACCTGTAATTCCACCTAGTCTACACGGAGGGCTCTGAAAAAGAGTTTCTCAACAGCTCTTGCCTTTCAAGTGAAGGGGAATATATTTATTCCTGCAGAACTTCTGCCCCCCAGAAATGGTAAAAGCAAAACTAAGCATGTAGGAAGTTTAATTTTTAAGGGCCAAATTCTCTCGGGAGACGTCTTCGCTGCCAAAAAAGGCACGTTCTTAACTCGGGTTAGCTAACTCACTTTAGCTAACTTGGCTTAAAATAACAATGAAGACTTTGCAATTTAGCTTTTAACTCGGGTCAGCAGCTCAAATTAAAATCCATAGGGGAGCTTGGGGTGGAACGCCAGCTGCTGACCCAAATTAAAAGCTGAGTTGTTGTGACTTCACTACTGTTTTAACCTCAGTTAGCTAACGTGGGTTAGTTAGCCTGAGTTAAGAACCCAGCTTTTTGCAGTAAACGTGTACCCTTGGGTCCATTCTTCTCCACAATGCAAATCTCTTCGGCATGTTTCATGCTCATGCCATGTGCGGCACTTCCCTTTGTGTCAATGGTAGATCTGTGAGGAGCAGGGCCTGTACTCCAGACAGCGATTCTGTAAACTCTGCATTGTGAAATCACATTTTTATTGCCTCGCTGGTTTCCAGCTCAAAATTCTAAATCATTTGGGTAAATCTCCACAACTACTGAAATCCAGGGATTTATACTAACTGAGGATCTATCCCCATTTGACTGTTTCTAACACTAGCCCTGCAAATTCCCCCGGGATCTGAAAAGCAGGCTGGATTCTTTCACTCTCTCGCATCATCACCAACAATAAAGATTCTATAGGCAAGATGAGAATGTCCCCAGTTACACCTGCATGGTCCATGGGACTGCATAGGTGTAACTGATTGTCTCCAGTGGAGTTGTACAAGTGAAACTGGGCCACTCTTTGCCCCAGGAGCAGGCATTTCTGCTGATGAATGAAAAGTAGTAGAATCCAGCTCACTCTCTCATAGCACTTTTGCTTCTTCAGGGCTCCTAGCAATCAAAAGCACTAAAAGTTTACCTTTCTCCTCACTTAATAGCTATGACTCTGAGCACAGGGAGAAAATGTATTGAGCAAGAAGGGGACATTTCACTTTACAAAGCAGAATTGTACTCAAATGTGAATATACTGGACCTGAATCTTCTCTCAAGGCCCTGGGCCAAAGCTCACTGAAGTTGACTTCAGTTGGCTTTGGATCAGGCCCATTTGCCAGACTAAATCAAGAGTAACCCCGATGAACTCAATGTCATTACACTATCATAAAACCAGGGCAAGGGAGAGGAGAATGAATGCTCATTTGGTTGTGATTCGAACAATGATTGCGATAAAGGTTTGCAGAAAGCAGCTATTTCAATTTTCAGGTACACTGCTCACATCTGAATGCATTGGTGCTGGCATTTCTCCTTCGGCTTCCGGGGCTGAACGAATCACTTTATGAACAAAATGAAAATCTCCAGTTCTGTTCTTTAATGTAGTAAATTATGTATTTATACTCTGTCTTGAGGGGGCAAGTTAATCTTTGCTTCTGCTTGTCCCCATCTCAGGTTGTCCCCAGACATTTGAAGTCAAAGTTCCTTAACCCAGTGAGAGATTCTCTTTATTCCAAATGGCTTTTGAAAGTGCACCCTGACAAAGCCATCATTTTTGAGGGATTTAGCCTTGCTAAAGCCAAGAGAAACCTTGTGCCTTCAGAAAACTCTAATCTCCAAGTTATCTGTCATCACTAACCGTTTTTGCCAGCAGATCAAACATAATTTAGATTTGTTCTGCACGATCCGCAGGGACATTACGGTACACTCTCTCGTAGCAACCCAGCAGCAGCAAAGGGAGAGAAGTGGGAGGGAGAGCCTTGTTTGCGCTTTAATCCTGCAGGCCAAAGGAGGAGTAGGGTATTGTTTGAGATTCCTAACAATTTCAACTGAGCCTGCACTTTTGCTGTGTTCTGACTGCATGCAGGGAAGAGGAGGCTGTCCGATAATACTTGGCTTTGCAAGCTGATTAGGTCACCCTTCAGCCTGTTAAATGCTTCAGAAAATTAAATCTTGTCCTCAGCTCTAGCTGGGAGCCACAGACTGTATAAATGAATCCATCAAAATGCCTTTCCCCGCCCCCTGTGATTACTGCTTTTCCTTTAACCTTCTGAAAGTGACACGGATGTGTTCTCAGTTCAAGTCTTAATTCAAGGCTATCAGGCTTTTAAGTCATGCCACAACCTAGTTCTACTGTAGCAACATCTAAATAGACAGTGTGCCTCCTTGTACCTGCTAAACACTTCATTGCTTTACCTCCCCAGAACTTAACTGCCGAGTCACAAGCAAGTGGTAAACGAGTGTATAAATCTTTAATTATAGGTTACTATACTCCATGTAGATTCCCATCAGCCCCCCCTTTAGACGAGTCTATGACGGAATGCACCCCTGTATTGTCACCCCACATACTATTGTTGTAATTTTTGTACAAAATATGCCTTGAGGTATCTTTTTTAAAATAAATGAATAATTCCTGTAACATCATGATGAGATGTGTGTAGTAACCTTACATGTAGAGTTATAAATGTAAGCTGAAATCATGACTGAATTGTGTTTATCAGACAAATCTGGGGACTGGGTAAACCTGTTTCTCAAAGATGAAGGACAAGCTGATGCCTCTAGCTAGGTGTCATCAAATCTGATGGGCCATCACGTATCAAGTGACCATTCTTGGGCAGGAACAAACAGATCTGCATCTTAGCAAACAACAGCATGGAACCTTGTTCACTGCAAGACTCCTTGACGCCAACCTCACAGTGGAAATGAACTTTATCTAGGGCTAACCCTCAAGAAAATGCATTTCAAAGGGTGACTGAACTACAAAAGGGAGGGGCAATCCCTGTTATCTCTCCCTATCCATCTCTCTCCTTTTTACTTAAGAAGACAAAAGACACAGCCACTGGACTTTGGCAACAGATCCTGGCTTGAAACTGGGTTGGCAATGCTGCCGGGAATCTGTGGTAAGAATTTCATCTTGAACCAAGTCCAGTTGAGTTTAGAAAGCATTTTATCTTTATTTCTCTTGCAACCATTTCTGACTTTAATGCCTTATACTTGTGCTCACTTAACATCTCTTTGTAGTTAAATACACTTGTTTTAGTCTTTAATTAAAACTAATCCAGTGTTGTCTTTAAACTGAGCTGTGTGGGTAACTCCATTTAGGGTAGGAAACTGTTGTATGCTGGTCCCCTTAGAGGGACAATGGACCTAATGTATCTGGACTGTCCAGAAGAAGGTTGAACAGTGCAGAACACATGTTTTTTGAGGGGAAATACAGGACTGGGAGTGGGTTGGGGTCACCCATGTGAGCAGTAACCAAGGCTGCTGGAAGCCAGACTGTGGCTGGTGTGTTGCTAGCAGGTCAGAGCTGCTGGACCAGGGCTGTGGCTACACACAGACGCTTAGCATACTGTTTGGCTGTTTGAGGAGTCCAGGTTGGGAGCTACAGCAGCAAAGCATTGTGAGGCACCCCAGCTTGCAGAGCAGGGGTGACACAGCCTCTCACTGGTCTGGATTGCACCTCAGAGTGTCATAGAGTCCACAGAGTGCCATAGAGTCCATTGACTGACACCATAGCAAGGGGGTTATTGGCTTGATAACTTTGCTCTGAGCACCTTGTCCTTGGTTGCATAATCCAGCTGCTTCTGTCCCAGCTGACACCAGCCCACCTTTGGGCCAATTGGTTTTAGATGGAGTTTGCTGCATGTGCATATTCTTGTCGTTTCCTGCCTCTTGTGATTTTTGTTTCCACCTGTGGAACAGTCAAAGCATCAAAAACCATTGCCAGAGCTTCTGGGGACTTTTGGCCAAATGCATCCTGGCTCTGAGACTGAGAGGCAGCAGCTTGCATCTCCTCTATTTGGGAGGACAGTCCTCCTTGTGCTCCCTGCAGCCACAGCCTGTCTGGGGCTTGCAGCAGCAGGGGACTGTCCAGGTGTAGGACTCCCCCAACCATGTCTCCTCCTGCTCCAGGGGACTCTGCAGGGCCAGCATAGTGCTTGTTCTGCTCCTCATGCAGAGACCTTTGTACTGGTCCTGTCTTCTGTGGCGGTAGGACTTTCACGGGTTCAAAGAGAAACACTGAATCTGCCCTGTAACACTAGGCTGGAAATTAAGGAGAGATTCCTGGTCCAATCCCTGTGGACTCCCAACACCTGCATTCTTCCGTTAATTATTTAGTACAAACTTGCTCCTTTCTGACCCTCCCTGCAATGCACAGAATGAGTCTCTCGGGGCTACAGCCTGCTGTATGGAGAATGGACTTGATGTTGCTGTCTCTTTTCCTTCTCTGAATACTACGATGCAGCAGTATCTGGAGATTTCACTCCCATGCTGTGTACTGACTGCGGTAGACCATTTATGACTGAGATGAGGAATCTTACCGGGGCCTTCTGCCCAAAAGGGCAGAACACCAGCAAACAGATCACCAGCTGAGCATCCACTGCTGAGTGCCTGCACGTTGGGAAAAAATTGACCACTAACCATCTCCTTCTTCCAACCCCCACCAAATAGAAATAGCTGCTGCTGTTAGAACCTATGCTACATCATCCTGAAAAAAACAATGGCGTATAAAACTCCTCAAAAAAGTCCCTTTAAAATGCTAACCACAATGGAGCTCCCTCCCATCTTTACAAAGAAGACTGAAAGGGAACATGTCAAGGGAAAGTGAGAATTCAGCAAACAATTAAAAATTAGCCTTCCAAATGTTTTTTCTGGGTGCCACACAATTCCCTGGCTGGTTGGTTGTTTGGTGCTGATGTCTCATATGTTGGAGACCCTAAAGGGTTTTCATCTTCCTCTGCAGCATGGGGCACAGGTCACTTGCTGGTTGGAACTAGAGCACCCGTTTATTCTCTGTAGCTTGAAATGTTGAAATCAAGATTTGAGGACTTCAGCAACTCAGCCAGAGGCTATGGGTCTATTGCCGGAGTGGGCGGGTGAGGTTCTGTGGCCTGCAGTGTGCAGGTCAGACTAGATGTTCAGATGGTCCCTTCTGGACTTAAAGTCTGAGAGTCAGAAAACGATTCTGGTGTTGAGTTGCCCTGTTACTTATGAAAGATTATTAAAATCAGCACCATTTTAGTTTTGTGGTTAAGCCGCTGGACTGGGACTCAGGGTTCAATCCCTGGCTCTGCCACAGATTTGTGTGTGAACTTGAAGTTGCTGAATCTTTCTGTGCCTCAGTTCCCCATCTGTAAAAGGAGGACAATGCCAGATTTGCAAAGATATTTAGATGTCGTGTGGGATTTCCAAAGGTGTTCAGGCATTGAACTTCCAATGGGAACATACCCAACGGGAGTTAGGCACCTAGGAGCTTTGAAAAATCTCGTGGGGCACTTACCTGCAGCTATAGACATCTAAATACCTTTGAAAATCTGGCCCTTTGCCTCCTAACTTGCAGGGCTGTTGTGAGGATATATTCTTTGATGATTGAGACGTTCAGATACTACAGTGGTGGCAGGCCATGAAAGAACCTAGATAGCTAAGATCTCACCCAAACCTATTTAGGGCAAATAAAAACTACAGCCGTTTTCTACCACCTATAACCTCCCAGTTTGTAGAACTTTGATCTGTCAGTAGTAGAGCTGGTAGGAAATTTTTTGACTAAATGTTTTTTAGTTGAAAAATTCAGATTTGTTGAAACTTTTCACGGGAAAAGGTTGGGTTCAACAAATGTATTTACTTGGGGGGAGGCGGGGAGAAGCGTAGAAATCATGAAAATGTTTTGACGTTTTCCAAATGAAAATTTTCAGTTTCCTGGTTTGAAATGTAAGCAAATTATAGTATGATTATTTTAAAAAATGGGTAGAAAACAACGCTTTGAAATGATCAGAATGAAACATTTCGATTGACTTGACCAAACTTTTCAGGGATTTTTGGTTGAGTAAAATGTTTTGAATTTTCAAATTTTAGTGTTGCTTTGGATTGGGAAAAAATTCCAAAATTTTTAATTTTCATGGGATGGGAAAAACATTTCCCACTCAGCTCCAGCCAGTGTTGAACTTGGACCTGGCCAGAAGACATAATGTGACTTATTTATACTTACATCCTGGACATCTCCCACTAAACAGGGGCTAGGGGGCACTCCTGTGGTTAGTTTAGTTCTTGTTTTGCTGGCTAGGGTAAAAATTGCTATGAACATACACTTCTGGATATGTCTCTTGATCACTGCATTAAATAACAGAACTAATAGTGTCTTTCAATGTAAAATGCAAAGACGCCAACATGGATATCCTATTATGTTCCCAACAAGCACAAATAGACTCCTTATTTCCACCCTGCTGGTTTAAAGGGAAAAGGTGACCAGTCACAGAATGGCTACTTGCAATGTCTTGATTTAAGAATTTATTCCCAGTGTAACTGAGCAATTTATGATGAGCAGCTCTTGATGCACTAAGAGAGATTGAAGCCAGAAGAGCAAACTCTGTGCATACTTAGGGTGACCAGACAGCAAGTGTGAAAAATTGGGTCAGCGTTTGGGAAGTAATAGGCACCTATAGAAGAAAAAGCCCTGAATATCTGGACTGTCCCTATAAAATGGAACATCTGGTCACCCGAGTGCATATTAGGTACTTCCATGGCTACTGTTGCTGTCATATCTGAGCATATCATAATCTTTTTCAATGCAGAACACCTTGGTGAAGTATTATGTCCATTTGCACAGAGATATTAAGTGACTTGCCTATGGTCACACAGAAAGCCTGTGGCAGAGCAGGGAATTGAATCTAAGTTAGTGCCATAACCACAGGACAGTCCTTTCTCTCATTCGTTACTGATGGAATTCCACTGAAGTAAATGGAGAATCCGGAATGGAATTTGGCCCAGTCTCTAACTCTTTTTTTAGCTACACCTGCAAGTACAATATACAAGCTGGTGCAGCCACATTAATATCCTGCACCTCTGAACTTTCCATCAAAGATGTCTGCCATAAGGCACCAATCAGTTTGCACTAACTGGCATGGGAGATGGAAATGTTCCTACAGAAGGTACTGCCAAAGGGTCCTTTGGGGGCATCCCATCTGTCCTGGGTAGAAAATGCAGTTGAGGCAGGGAGCATGCAAGAAAATTACCTTAAAATGGAAGAAAAAAATTGAAAACAAAGGAACATGAGGGAAAACAGAGGGAGAACACTACCATTCAGTGAGAAGGTTGGACATCTCTTCAGGAACTCGTGAAAGTGCCCTGTGGTAAATCTTGTTTCATGCATGTATTATAATCCCTAATAGCACATGGTGGGGGGAGGGGAGGAATAAACTCACCTCATTCTCTGGGCATTGGTCACAAAGACCAAAGATTCAGAAATAGGCCTAGAAGGCCTCACCGTCATCATCCTCAAACACGGATAATCTACCAAGGACCATTGAGCCAGCCAGAATGACCATCCCTGATGGCATCACACCAGGCATGTGCTGTGAAGTGCCCAGATCTGGTTCAATCCTGTGAATCCACTAATCGCTAGGGTGGTCCCCAGGCAGTGCCAGGTAGAGTCAGGACATGCACCTCTTTGCATGTCAATGGAGAGAGTGAGAGCACAGTGTGCAGGGGTGTGTTTGTCCATGCAGTTGACCTAGCCAAAAAGCACGCAGTGCCACTTTTTACTACAATGAGTGACTGAAGAAGGGCAAGATCTCTGAGATTATGACATTTTGCAGAAAGTCAAGACATTTTATGCTTAGGATGTGGTGCTGACAGCGCATATGGAATGCCTCGAGCTGCTCCAAGTCTCCCTGTAAGAGGGTCCAGGTTTCTGACTCGTAGAGCAATACAGGCAGTATGTAGGTCTGATAGATTCTGATAGATAGATTCTGAACTTTGTCAGATAGATTCTGAACTTTGTCTCAGTGCAAAGATGTTTTTGCATCCATAAGCATGGACTTCATGCAGGAAATGGCAAGACCTATTAGTTGAAGAGCATCTTGTTTGCTGTGACCAGTTGAACTTTGCTTGCAGCCTAGGTAGGTGAACTTGTCAATCCTCTCCATGACATTGGAGCCATTTGGCTTTCCAAAGGGGAAGACGGTCACCATTTTACCACCTGATTCTGCAGGTGGAGGGGCAAAGATAGATAGCACACAGTTCCCAACAGTTCAGCCCTGCATAGACAATTCAGATGAGCACAGAGTCAGCCACACCACGGTGAACTTATTATGAGTACACCATTAGCAATAGGTATCTCAGTCTCAGGGAATATGCGAGATTAATTAGGTTCTGATTATTAGTCTTTCTTTGCAGTTCCTAGATGTAGTCAGTTCCCACTTTTCTATACTATTTTAATTGCTGCTGTTAAGATATGTCCAGGAAAACATGTTGGATGAATGTTGTCTTTGTCAGGCCAGTTGACAGCTGTTTTCACAAGGGTGCATGTATTTCTGGGAGCTCTCCAGGTACAGTTGATTCTCAGTTGAACTTTCTTCATTAGAAAGAGTGAATGTGTAGACTGTTTTATAAGCAATCAAAGGCAGTGGGAGTTCTCCATTAGGGGGGCTTTGTTGAGGCTACTATCCCTTGTCCTGGGGTGGGTCAGCTAGTCCTAGATACCTCCATGTTCATTCTCAGCCCAAGTTCCTGTGCTGTCTTTTGACTAAGCTTTGGTCACTTTTTGTGAGCCCCCAGGCATTTGGGGATGATTGTTCAAACTGTAGTCAATACTGAGACCTTTCTTATCCAAATCTAGTTCATGGAATCCTCCCTCCCCAAAGAGGTCCTGGAAAGATTCTGATGATTTTGTAGTTACTAATGCATATTTTATACAGCCTAGGACAGAGACATGACTAAGGGGTTGGTGGAAACCAACCAGATAATAAATCTTTGTTGTCCCACATGGAGAAATCTTGGACTGTTTTTACTTTCTGTTTTATGAATCTGAGCTGTGATCTCCATTGATTTTTGCTACTTTTCTATTCCTGTTTGAGCTACTCTTTGGTGATTGTATAACTACAACAGCCTGAATTCTTGTTGAAAAGCGAAACTGTCATATGCAATTTCACCATGCTGTGGGTACCACCACATACCTGAGATAAAACTAGGCTAGCACATGCATGCTCAACACCTGAGGTTTTTCTCCATGAAGAGAGGCTGGGAAGAAAGAGTGATAAGAATCTCCTGGCTTAGCTTTTTTGGCCTTGATAGACCAAGTGCTACACACCACATCTCTTTGAAATATCCTAGGAGCTTAATATCTTCACATCCCTTAGCAAAAAATGAGGTGTCCTGCTCTTTGAGAAGACACACTTGTTGGTCTCGTGCCCTTTAACCAAACAGTTCCCAAGATTACGATCTGCAGCATCTTCAGCCACAATTCACAATTAAAGACGGCTAAGCCAGGCAAAAATAACAACCATTCAGATATCTTTCTACTGTAATATAAAATAAAACAATACAGAATATTAAAGCAAACGAGATATGATATAAAGCTCTACAGTCTGTACAATCAGATCTGGAGGTAATAAGCAAAGATTTATGGTCAAGAAGAGGGCATTCTCCTTGATGCTTTTTGTGCCTGTCACTTACCGAGAGAAAGTAGAGATTTCCTAAGAGTTTCTTTAATTAGACTGAACATTTCATTTAATAAAATAAGCAACCCAAACCATAAGATTGTGACTTATAATATTTTCCAAGTCTCATGTGGATGAGAATAATTATAAGTATCTCCTAAAATTCAGTAAAAGTAAAGACAGGTTTGTAATAACTGAAGTTGTAATAAATTATTATAATTTTATTAATAAGCCTCAGTATAGCTGCAAAAGTGGTTATCCTCAAATAGCAGACTGCTAGCTCTATGAGGCATGACCAGCAGAGGGTGACAAAGGGCCCAGCTTGTGTTTGTGTGGGTTATATACACATCAGTCAAATTAAAGTGATACTGCAATGTCTTTGGTGTGTGGAACAAATATTGAGAAAATGCAGTGTGGCCTAGTTGGTGGAGCCCTAACTGTGCCTCAGTAAAATAAGTATAAGGACATCTGCCTCTTTTGTAAAGCTCTTTGAGTGCTATTTTTAGAAAGTGCCATATAATAGCTAGGTATTATATCATATAAGGACATAATGAAGGTGGGAGATGTTGCCGCTTTTCTTTCTCAACTACTAGCATCTAGTTCCTCCAGTGACTAATTTAGCATCACTTTAATATCCCAGTGGAATTGGATATTTAGAGCCTGATCCTCTTCCATCTGAAGTCGAGGGGAAATCTTCCATGATGCAAGATCTGGTTCTGAGTCAGGCTGCCTTCTTTAGGGTGCCGATTCAGCAGTCCATCCCCATTCAGCAAAGCACATGCTTAAATCCCATTGATTTTCAATTAGATTTAAGCACATGCTTGAAGTTAAAGATGTTATGACCTTCCGGGGTGCAATACAGACCAGTGAGGGGCTGTGTCACCATTTGCCCTGCAACCTGGGGTGCCTCTCAATGCTTTGCTGCTGTAGCTTCTAACCTGGGCTCCTCACAAAGAGCCAAACAGCATGCAGGTCACCCCCTGAGTGTCTGTGTATAGCCACTGCCCTGGTCCAGCAGCTCTGACCGCAGCAGCTTGTTGGCAAACACCAGACACACTCTGGCTTCCACCAGCCTGGGTTACCACTTGCAGGGTGACCCCAACACACTCCCAGTCCTGAGTTTTCCCCCCAAAAGTGTATATTGCACTGTCCAGCCCTCTCCTGGACAGTCCAGATAGATTAGGCCTGTCACCCCTCTAAGGGGATCAACACCCTAGTTTGCCACCCTAAATGGAGTTACCCAAACAATTCACAACACAATTAATTTTAATTCAAAAATAAAACAAGCTTTTTTACTAAGAGAGATTTTTAAGTGAGTACAAGTAATGAGGCATTAATGCCAGAAATGGTTACAAGAGAAATAAAGATAAAATGCTTTCTAAACTCACCAAACTAGACTTGGTTCAAGATGAAGTCCCTTACCACATGTCTTCAGTACACTGCTGACCAAATTCTCAGGCCAGGATCTGCTCCCAAAGTCCATAGTCTATTTCTTTTGTCTTCTTAGATGGATAGGGAGAGAGAACTGGGGATGTTTTTTGCCCCTCCCTGTCATAGTTCAATCACCCTTTGAAATGTATTTTCCTGAGCGTGACCCCTAAATAAAGTTCTTTGTAGCTGAGACCAAGGAGACATGGAGTCTGGTGGAGAAAGGAAGCTTCATGCTGTTTCTTTTCACCTGTTTATGCTGAAATGCAGATTTTCTTTCTCTTTGTTCTTCTCCTCTTACTGTCTGAAGACTCTGTTTACATCTAATATGCAAATTGAGGTAAACACACAGCCCTTTGTTCAAGACAGGCCTGCTTGACCAGTTCTACCTAATCAGGGCTTTGTGAATTTGAACATGTGCTTTTAACATCATGCAGGGGAGAGATTTTATAACTTTACACATAATGTTGCCACACACACTTCACCATGATATTATTGACTAGTGAGTTGTTGTTTTTTTTTAGATTAGACATCACAAGTCAAATTTTGTACAAATATTATTACAGTAGTATGTATGGTGTGAATACAGTGGTGCATTTAGTCACAAATGTGCTTAAGTGACTTGCTTAATAAGGATGGATTTAATCACATGATTAAATGCTTTTTGAAATGGGCCCAGAGACAGCTCTCAAGGATGGAGAAAGGAGGGCTAGAGGGAAAATTTTCAAGATTATTTAGCAGTTTTAACACTCACAGACCCTCATTCATGGCTTCTGAGAAGAACAGGTAACACACCGGGTAGAAAAATAAATGTGAGTTTTGTGAAGTGATACTGTTAGCTTGTTATTAGCATTAAAACTCTGCATGGACATATGTTTAATCTGAATCATAATGCAAATGCTTCATTAGTCATCCAGTAAATTAGATTTGTTTCTTTAATCTTTCTTGTTCTATGAATAGCTGTAAATTTTCTTCCAAAGTCCTCTTAAAAAGTGGCTGTGATGCAGTTCAGCTTGTCTGTTCCCAAAAAACGATAGAGTATTCTTTAGAATTTAAATAGTTCTGACCAGATCTAGTTTCTGCCTTGGTCTGTATTTGAAGCTGAGGGTTCATACTGATTGCTGTCTCTTAGGTTCATGCCAGGCTGAGTGTCACTTGTCATAATAAGAGCTACGTGACAAAAGGAGTTGTTTGGCACTTAATGCTGAGAAAATATGTGACTTTTATCATTAATTGATTTAGGAGACATTGTCCACAGCACTGCATGTCCATAATAACCCAGCTGTGTATTCTCTCCATCCTGGCACTGAAGATGAGTTTAATTCTATAATTGTCATACTCCTTGCTGCATTATGCATTCAGCTTCACTCTTCAGAAAGCAACATCAAGGAAGATACTGACAATTAAAAATCTGCACAGTAAGCTTCGGTGCCACTTGAGTTTTCAGCTAGTAACATACAAAGGTATAACTGCCAACAGGAGCTCTCTTCATTAAAGGGACATTACCAAACAGAAGCTAGGAATGAACACTATGTACATAGGTAAGCTCATAAAATGTCATTTTCTGGGCATCTTGTCTCCTCTTGGCTGCTTGTTGGCATCTGACTTCCCATGTGACACCAGGCTGGAGAATTTCATCCTGTGATTCCTGTATCAAGCCCATATCCTATGGTTGGCTAGACAGAACATTAGAGAGACAAGGTAGGTGAGGTAATATCTGTTATTGGACCAACTTCTGTTGGTGAGAGAGTCCAGTACAAGGTATTAACTCACCCAGCTTGTCTCTCTAATAGCCTGGGTCCAACACAGCTACAGCTACACAACATAGATAGAGCATCTACTTTAGAAAGACACTTATCTTGATGTAAAGGTTTCACATGATGGAGAACCCAGCATGTCTCTAGGTAAGGTGTTCCAGTGGTTAATTGCCCTCACTTTGCTGCTGGCATATAAACAAATAGGTAAAAAAAAAACACAGACAGGGAAGGTGGGGAAGGGACATTAATGTTAATGTCCCTGTATAGGAGAAAGGACCAGATTATCCCTTGCACTGCAATGAGTGGAAGAGACTCCTATCTGGCACAGCTGAGGGGGTGGGTTAGAGGGGACATGCCACTTCAATTTCATCAGCCTCCCCCACCCCTTATCTTGACCCTGAGGAGGCTCCACCGTGGGTGCTGAGCAGGGGCAGGAGTGCGTAGATACTGCGGTGGTGAGTGCTGTGTATATGCACAGCTATGGTCGGGACTGGGCTGGAACAGCAGATGTTCGCTGCAGCATTGTCTTCCTGGAAAGCTGCTGGGATCGGCCCATCTGATCACACTGACCCAGTCTACACCATCTGACTCCCTTCCCCGCTTCGGGCATAGAAACAGCTCCCCATCCAGTAGCTTCTGTTGCCCTGGGGAGCTGGGGACCAAGACAGAGGTGCAGGGCAGCCAGCATTGCTCGTGAGACACACAGGACTTGCACTGGGGCAACATGGCCCCCAGGGAACAATCAGAGCAACTCTGTGAGTGCAGTACTGGTGTGTTCCCAGTTCCCTATCGGGGCAACCCCGGGAGGAGCCAATCTGGCCAAAAGTCATTGGGGCTGGACTGTGCCCTTTTTTTATTCAGCTGAGCAGGAAGTAAAGAGGGGGGAAAGGTGCTCTAGGCCTCCGCTTGGCCTCTGCAGCTGTTGGGTCTGATGAAGAGTGCAACCCCTACCTTCCAGTGCATCCCCTACCTTCCAGATTTCCCCAAACACACAGTGCAAAAAAATGTGTGGGGAGTGGGTGGAGCTTGGCTTTGCCTCACCCTGTCACTGGAGTGCACCATATCTGTGTATAGGTAAATAGTGAGTAGGTACAGTGCCAGTAGATGGCGCTCAAGAATTCATAGCATGGTTCCTGGTTTTGGAGGACCAACAAAGCTTGCCATGCTCTGCAAATAGCTTCTTATAGCAGCTCTTTATGCCAGATTTTAGCTCTCCCCAGCTGTCCAGATTAGCTGGCCAAGCACAAGGTAGGGAAATAAACTGCACCCTGCTAAGGGGCACAGTAAGAGGGGAGGAATTGTCACAACTGAGTCCCAATTCCTTCCCGAGGCTGCTCTGGGATGCAGCAATCACACACACTTCCCCTTGCTGAGGCTGGGCCTGAATGCTCAGTCTGGGTCTTAGAAAGGAAAGGCACTTTATTGTCCACAGCAGGCGATGGTAAGTAATGGAGAGTAAAAATTAAAAATACCGAACGACCCTCCTGATAAACAGTTTTCAAATGAGTGCAGTTCTTGGCAATGTCCCTTTCAGTCCAGTTCTAAGACTGTATCTCTTGCCCTTAGCACCGTCGATTCGAAGCACATTTCACTTTCAGAGGGCGGCTTGGATATTAGTAGCTTGTTTGTGTTCGCTAATTTTATTAGGTATGGATTGTTTATCATTAACTGAACAGACCTCTCGTCCTTTCCCCACAGGACAGCTTTGAATAATACATGCCGAGTCTCAGCAGACCCACTGCTGCCACAACATTTTAATAAATACACAACGCTGCATTTGTCTTTCCTGTGTGTGCCAGAAGAGGAATTATTTTGGATACTGATATCAACCCAAGCAATCAGCTGTTCAATTGACTATTTGCAACTGGATCCACATGGCTAACAAGAGCTAATAAATTCTTTCTCTGGCTCCTCTGCCAAGACTGAGAGATCATGGCAGTCACTGCCTAGACAAATGGATTTATTCTCACTGACGATTCACTCTCCTCTCTATCATCCACGCAAGGAGGTGGCTTGTCCCTCCCCAGCTGGAATACTGGTATCCCAAATACCCAGGCCATTTTCTCACACTTTTCTTCGTTGGTTTCTTCCATGAGAAATTATAAAGATCACTTGTCTGAGTACATGTAGTGTCAGCTTACACCAGAGCTGGCTGGAAGACAGCCCCCTTTTCCCCCCTGTAGAATATTCTGATTTTTTGATGTCATGGGAGATGTAGTCTGGCTGGGGAACCCAGCTTATAGAGGAAAATGGGGACATGAGAAACCCAAACTACAACTCCCGTGAGGCACTGTGGCAGCATTTCCAGGTTGAACTAGAACACTTTTTGGATTTTTTGTTTTTGCGTGTCTGTTTTTTTGATGAAAAACAAATTTTCAGGGGAAAGCAGACTTTTAACAAAAATCGTTCAATCAAATACTCAATTTCCCATCAAAAAGCCGTTTTCACGGAAAATTTTCAGCCCACCTTAATCCGCAACCTTCTGTACTATGGGCTTATTTTTGCTTTCATTGAAGTCAATGGCCAAACGCCCGTTGCCTTCAGTGCGGGACAGAGACGTACCAGTGATCATCATGTCTGAGGGCCAAGAAAATTATACAAGTATTGTTCGTATAACAATTGAGATTAGGGCCCCAATGTGTGAGACTCTGTGTATGCACATATTAACAGACAACACATGCGTAAAAGAGTTTACACTCACTCTGTATGTCTACCCTGCAACAACAACAACAAAAAGATGTTCTTTATTCAGATTAGTTTAATTTCAAGTTAAAATAGCAGGGAAGGCAAGGCAAGCTGGCTTTTAACTCAGGTTAACAGCTTGAGTTGAATCCATGTTTCCCCTATTCGGTTTAACTTGAGCTGCTAACCCACTTAAAAGCTGAGTTGTCATGTCGTCAGTGTTCTTTTAACCTGGGTTAGTTAGCCCAAGATAAAAACAGATGTTTTTTTTGCAGTGTAGACATGCCCTAAAAGGAGGAGGTAAACAAAAGCAGCACAATCATCCCCATTTTATAGACTGGGGATTAAGGCCAAGATCGATTCAGTGATGTGCCCAAGGAGTCTATTGGCAAAGCCAATACTTTGAACCTTGATCTCTTGACTCCTACTTGAGCATTTTATCCATTTGTCCATCTTACCTCAATCAGCAATCTGAAGCTGTAATGACTATCGCTTCTGCCCTTCCCTCGGATTATTCTTAAGGAGTGTGAGGAAGTTACTAATTGTAAGGTTATCTATGTAATTTTTTATTGTGTAGGGTATTTTCTTCTTCTCTTGAGGGAAGTGTGGCTGGGTTAGTTGATCAGTGTTGTGGCAAAGGTATATCAAAGAGATGTGCCTTACGTGTGCTAAGAGCGATAGAGAAAATGTGGTGATTGTTATTTTCACAACATACAAATAGAGAAGTTGGATAACAATGGCCACACTGGGTCAGACCAGTGGTCCATCTTGCCTGGTATCCTGTCTTCTGAGAGTGGCCGGTGCCAGATGCTTCAGAGTGAATGAACAGAACAGGGCAATTAGTAAGTGATCCATCCCCTGTTATCCAGTCCCAGCTTCTGGCAGTCAGAGGTTTCGGGACACAAAGACCATGGGGTTGTGTCCCTGATCATCTTGGCTAATAACCATTAATGGACCTATCTTCCATGAACTTATCTAATTCTTCTTTGAACCCAGTTATAGTTTTGGCCTTCACAACATGCTCTGGCAACGAGTTCCATAGGTTGACTGTGCGTTGTGTGAAGATGTACTTCCTTATGTTTGTTTTAAACCTGTTGCCTGTTAATTTTATTGAGTGAGCCTTGGTTCTTGTGTTATGTGAAGGAGTAAATAAAACTTCCCTATTCGCTTTCTCCACACCAGTCGTGATTTTATAGACCTCTATTTCCCCTTAGTCATCTCGTTTCTTATTGGAGGTGGCCAGCAAATGGTATCATGATTGGTCTCTGAAGGATTAGCTCTAAGGAAGGACTCTCTAAAAAAAGGGGAAAGAGAGCCTAAGAAGGAAAGTTGCCTCAAGTGGCTTTTTAGTTACATGCATACCTAGTACAGGTGCCTAAGAAGGCGTGGAACAGAAATTTCTATCTAAAACTTTTTCTGTTCTAATGACCCGGGGCTAATGATCCAGCTCCATTGAAGTGGGAAAGATTCCCCTTGATCTCAACGGGCTTCAGATCAATCCCTCAGCCTGCTCTGACTGAAGCTAGAAGGTGTTTCAAAGCCATGCCCCAGAGAGATGACTTGGTGCCTGTGACATGACTCCGCAGGGAAATGCTACTGAAGCAAAGACCCTAGCGTTCGGGGAACAGGTCATGGTTGTTCTGGAGGAAATTCTTAGTGAGACACAGTAGGAAAGGGATGTAAGTTACCCAGGCTACCACTAATGTCTTTGCACCGGAAGATGTAAATGGGTGTAACTTGAAGAGAGCTACGTACACCCGCCAGGATCTGGCCCCGTGAACAGTTCCATGTTTGCTCTTGCCCAGGAGTACCATCCCCATAAACATCTTGTTTGCTACTGCTGCAGCAGCAGCGGAAGAAGCTGTTTAGTTAGCACTATGCGGCAGATTATCTCTCCATAATACACATGTGATGTGGGACAGGGTGATGGGTGACCCCAAATCAGTCACCCGTATGTGTCATAGGCCTGGGCAGAGGGTGGGAGAATGGGTCCTTCCCCTGGGGCTGTGGGAAGCCGTGGGGGTTGAGGGGTTTGTAGAACCCGTCCCACACTCACCCAGCAGTAACAGCTCTTGTGGCACGAGGCTGGCTGGGCCCGGTTCCCTGCTCCAAGCATTATGACCTGGTACATGGAGTCGCAGTGCTGTTCAGGTCTGGCCCAGCCACCCCTCCACCATGATGATGGGCAGCCAGGAGGGCCAAATTTGATTGAGTGGCGCCGTGATGCCACGTGCCAGGTTGCATGCCATTCACACAAATTTGACCTGGACAGTTGCCATTAGGGGGCTGGTTGGGCCAAACCTAAACAGCGCTGCGCCCCGGAGGTTGCAATGCCAGGAGTGAGGTGCCACGCTCAGCCAGCCCCATGGGACAGGAGCTGCTGCTATGGTATGCATGATGTACTTATTTAGTACTTTAGTACAGTCATGTGTATATTATATATTGTGGGTAAGAAATATTGAGTAAGCCATATGGTTTTTGCACTGTTCCTGTTTACTGGGTCCTAACATGCCATCCATGTTTACAAATGGGTACTGAGCCAAAATAGTTGCGAACCACTAATCTAGGGCGCAACTTCTGCTAAGAATTGTACGAGTCCTGCCTCTTTAAAGGCTAAGATGTAGGTGCTAAGGTAAAGGCAAAAACGAGCTGTCTGCTCAGTTACCCATTCGGCTGAGGACAGTAAGCAATAGAAAGGGAATTAATTAGCATCCCGAAAGCATCTCCTCTGCCAACAGACAATCACTTGGTGTAAGATGGGGTTGAAAGTCCCCGGTGGTACAGATCAACCCTCGGAGCACTATGTGGGGGATAAGATGCAGAGGGGGAGTGGAAACTGTTTGAGCTGCAGCACTGAATATAATCCCGAATGAACTGGGAAATGGACCCCCTGGGAGAATCGCTTCAGAGGTGGGGTGTCTGGTATGGTAACGCATCAGGCACATCAAAGAAACCTGAGGTATAACAGGGCTGTGAAGGGAATTTGAGAGATCCGAAACCAAGAACTGACAGGCTGGGAGGCTGAACTGGTCACTGAGGGAAAAGGAGAAAGTGCTGCCTTAGAAATGTACGAGTTTATTTATTCCTTTTATTCGCTGTAACTCAACCTAAGGTGAACCCAGCTGGGTGAGCTTTTGCAGAGTTTCATTAGGCCAGCTTCTCGGCTGATGTAAACGAGAGCACTCCATTGATGTCAGCAGAGGCGTCCTGATTTGCGCCAGCTGAGGTTCTGGCCCTACATGTGGTGTTTATCCCCTTTCTTTGGCTTTGATCTGTTGTTCTCTCGCACATCTTAATCAATTTTGTTTCTAATTAGACCACTTGGGTCTGAGGCTGTTGCTGGGGAATTTCACGTAGACTGGGACAGAGAAGGGAGAAAAACAACCTGCGTCCTCTAAGAAGAGGCAGCGAAGGAAGGGTGCGTGCAACGTCTCTCTGCTCAGGATCCTCAGGCAAGAGGATGTGGGTTCTTTTTGCTCCAGGGGTGTTCTCCAGCAGGTGCACAGGAAGGCTTACTGGCCAGACGGGAACTGAGCTGAAGGTGGGAATGGGGACCCCTAAGATGACCTCTGTGGTACTACTGCAGTTGTCTGAAGCCACTTGCATTCACAGACTCTGTGCCTGTCCCCTGAAACAGACATATGTAGGTCGGTGTAATAGAGCTCAGGGTCTATTACTCCATAAACAACAACTTCTGCCATCTGAGCTGAAGGAGACTCCTGTATCTGAGGCCTGGGCATGCTCCAGTTAAGTCAACAGGGGCTCAGTGAGAGCAGGAGCATATACCATTAGTATTAGGGTGCTTATCCTATTTACAGGCTGGCCACTAGGTGCAGAGTGCTAGGGTTTATATCCTATCTATAGGACAACCAGTGGAAGGGGGTATAGTTGCATACACATGAGCAGGTCTGATGCTCAGCATTACAGAACACAATGGTATGCCACCAGCTAGTACATTACAGTTCCATCTCATAGCTTTGACATGGAAACATAGTTGTTTCCACCACCTGTAGGACATGTGCTTTGGGGCTAGACCCCTGTTGGGGGGTATTCTCACTCCATTTCCTGTGCTGGTCGCAGAATTTTCTGTTAAGTATGTTTAGTGCTGGCTGAGGGGCACGCCATCTGGTACATCCCATGTCCTCCGCTGGTGTAAATCAGCAGAACTCTGAAGTCACTGGAGGTATGCCAATTTACACCAGCTAGGGGGATGACCCAATTTTGTTAAAGTGGCCAAAATCCAAAGGACAACCCAGATTCCACCATGACTCAATGAGGTCAGTGTGGGCTGTAGAGGGTGTAAACAAGGACAGAACTTTCCTCTCTCGGTTTGCCTGAAGCCTGCACATTGCAGTGACTGCTATTAACATTTAAACTCCACAGGGACATAAACAATCTGGGCCAGAGAACAATGCATCTAGCCCCAAAGCATTGAAATGAGCGAGCCTTGAAACTTTTGGAGAATAACAGAAGTCAGAAAGGATATCTCGTTCCAACTGAGCAAATTAGAGATAACACAGGCTGCTTCTGGCATAGATGACCCACATTATACCCAAAGCAAACCTACTCTTGGGGTGTGCATTCATCTATAATCTACTGGTTGAATTTCAGCACCTCTTCTAGGTATTATGTACTGTCTGATTACTTTTATAGTACAGCGGCTTAAAATGTTAAACTATATGAAATTTGCAGGCCCTCTGTGTATGTGGGGGATCAGATGTACAAGTGGCTGCGTTATCCTCGGCATGGTGAGCTTGCAGCCAGCATGATCATTTTGAGCCGAAACCAGAAGTGTCATAAAAATGTGGCTCATTGCCATGTGCTCATGCGGGCATACAAGAGACTCTATCGAAATGGCCTCATGTGGAGTAAAATGAATTTCTGGACGGGGGAAAAATACAAAAAAATTCATCTAAGTCCCTTTAATTGTAACACTAGAGGTAAAGAAATGTTAAATTATATTTGGGCTACCAGAGGGTCTTCTTTAAATCAAGCCAGGAGGCTGTTTTTTTGCCTTGTGCTCAACGAACCTAGAGTAGTTTTGTCCTCTGTAGAGGACCAGTAAGGCTCTTTATACAGAATAGTAAAACAAATGGCCATGTTACTCTTTCCAAACAGCAGTCAGGCTATGAATCCACAGGGAAAACCTTGTGCTGTGGAAAATTAGAAACTGAGGACCAGATTCTCATTTACACTACGGAGCTGTTGTAAACATAGGTGCTGGACCTGGGGGTGCTGCTGCACCCCCAGCTTGAAGTGGTTTCCATCATATACAGGGTTTACAGTTTGATTCAATGGCTCTCAGCACCCCCACTATAAAAATTGTTCCAGCGCCCCTGATTGTAAATGCAGATTAAATTGTCGCCCACCTTGCAGCCCATTACACCGCCAGAATGGTGTAAAGAGGCCTGAGTGAAAAACAGAATCTGGCCCGACCTAAACAAGGATGGCCAGCTGAACTGGGGTCATGACACTGACATGCTATATCATGCTTTGGAGCCAGACCACATTGTGGTGGGTCTGTTTTAAACTCTCAGATTAGAGGTTTATTTCATGATGATAACTGTAGCACAGAAGTTGTGATTTATATAGACCTGTTCACGGGGAAGGGAGTGATATGCATTGACTGGAGATCACGCCCCTTTTCTTTATCTGAGTTTTCTCTTGTACTTAACCCCCAGCAATCAGAGATTTCTTTGCTGTGTAGGAAATCACACTGAAAATCAGAAAATTGATGTTGACTGTTTTTAATAGAGCTCTGTAAAATATTTCACCACAAGCTGTCCTGACTACCATCTTTTAACACAATCCTTTGTGTTATTGTTCTTTCAGCTACAATAACCTTTATATATAAACAGCGTGAGGCTAGATCTTCAGGTGGAGTAAATCTGCATGTCTCCATTGAAGTCAATTAACACCAGCAGAGGATCTGACTCATAATCTTCAAATCTAGCTCTACATGCCGGGGATTATGATTTTTATACTGCAGATCTTGCTTACTTCACCTGCTTTCCTGCAGTATGTCTAGTAGAACCTCAGAGTTACAAACACTTCAGGAATGGAAGTTGTTCATAACTCTGAAGTGTTCGTAACGCTGACAAAATGTGCTGGTTCTTTCAAAAGTTTACAACTGAATATTGATTTAATACAGCTTTGAAACTTCACTATGCAGAAGAAAAATGCTGCTTTTAACTATCGTAATTTAAATGAAACAAACAAGAAACAGTTTTCTTACCTTGTCAAATCTTTTTTTTTAAACGTTCCCTTTATATTTTTTAGTAGTTTACATTTAACACAGTACTGTACTGTACTTGCTGGTTTTTTTTTTTTGTCTCTGCTGCTGCCTGATTGTGTACTTCTGGTTCCAAATGAGGTGTGTGGTTGACTGGCCAGTTTGTAACTCTGGTGTTCGTAACTCTGAGTTTCTGCTGTAATGCAGTCGAGGAAAGTCACTCCTCGAAAGTCCCCAAATCATTGCTTGGCTTCTATATTTGGCCAGGAAGTGTGAAGAAGAATCTTTCCAAGGTGCCCTGCACATTTGCATTTTGTTTCTGTGGCGCCTTGTGCATTGTTAAGGAACACTGCCGGGCTTTTGTTTTTCATGTTTCCCAGAACTAGTTGTGCTCAAAGCACCAGTTGTATTGAGGAACTGATCAAAGACAGTCTTAGTGAAGGGAAGTATTGCAATAGGATGTAACAAGCGTGTAATGCTCATTCATGTTATAGATTACTGCAAGGGAAGCACCAGGCATTGGGGAAACTATAGGGCCGGTGTAAACCAGCATAGCCCCCTTCCACTTTAAGTGTAGCTCTACAGAGGGCTCTGTGTCTATCATACTCGTTAGCCCACCAATGAACATTGCATGATAACAAGCAGAAGGAGACTTTTAAAGAAAGGACAAAAGCCAAAGCAAGACAAATCAGTTGTTGGGACTGAACGCACACTGCAGCCCCAATGTTTACTAGTGACACCTTGCACTACTAGAGTGCCGGGCATCTGAAAGAGCTTTTAAAAAGGTGCCATTGCTCCCATTTTATAGACAGAGCTGCTGAAGCAGAAAGCGCTTACAGCTCATGTTCCCCTAAGCCTCAGCAGCATCCTGGGGCTAGTGTTGAAATGGTTTTGTCTTGGCCAGGCTGCCAGTTTTATCATTTTCATCAGCAGTTGAGAGAGGGGCAGGCAGATGATGAGCAAAGTTTCACTTTCCTGATGCCGACAGAACCTAAGGGACTTGCTCACCATGAGCCAGTGGCAGAACCAGGTGCAGAACCCTGGACCCTAACCAGTGCTATGGTGCTTTATTTTCAGGGGTCAGCAGTATGAGGGGACCTCCCTATCTCATTTGTTCCTCCGCAGTGCCCAGGCGTAATGCAGCCACCACAGATCATGGCAATAAGATTCCATCATATATTCCCTAGTTCTCTCCATCCGGCAAAGACCCACATCTGACAATGTATGCTGATGTTCTCTTTTTCTGCTGGCTGCACAGGTCTCCTAGAAAATAGGGCTAGCGATTTGGAGAGCCCTATGAGACTAATGACATTTACACTGCCGTGGAGTGCGGGAACAGTCTATAGCCCTTGGGGCAGGCAGGATACAGCAGGCTCTCAGGCTGAATTTGGAGAAAACATAAGTATTCAGGCCCAACAAAACTTCTGCGTACAGGAGCAAAGAGTGTTCGCAGGCAGCCCATCGTGTCTCCTACCTGCTCGCTCCTAGAATTTAAACAAGGACAACAGCTGTGCCATCCCAAAGCAGTGATTCGTCTCTGTCGTCCTTGTTGCATTGCAACTCTAGGTGACACAGACCGGATTTATTTTGGGCGAAGAACATGCTGCAGTTCCCTGTCCAGCCAGGTCATGCTGTTTCAAGAAGTAAACTTTTTAGGGTCTATTTCATTTGACAACACAGTCCTGTAATAGCACCGCAGGACGTAAAGGTGAAGGGAGAGCTTCCCACCTCACTGCCTTGGTTCATGGCCAAACGAGCTCCATTTTATGGTGATTAAAAATAAAGACAAGGATGTGAGAGACAGAGCATGGGTGGGATTCTTTACTGCAGCTCGCTCAATGTGCAGGCCAAAAGCAATGTGTTTCATTAGCAAACAATGATGTGTCAGGCAGATCTTATTAAGCATGGTGAGAGGTCAGCGTTGCATGCTCTTGGGTGTGTTTGGGAACAGCCAGGCTGTACCTTGCATTCCTGAGCCCCTGGTGTCACACCAAACTTGGTCCCTTATGGACCTGACCCGCCTTCCCTTGTTCCACTCATCGTACTACAGGAACAGGACAACAGTGGCTTTAATTCCCCCTCCCAATTCTGGGCTAGTGCAGGGGTCATGTGGCCCCTTGGTGTAAATTAATTAGTCTCCTAAAGGCCAGCAGTGTAGTGCTCTGCATTCTGGAGCACCCCAGGGTTCCCCAGTGTGTGCCACACTACAGCCCTGCCACTTCTGCTCCCTGTATCGGAGCTTGCATGGAGAGCCACTGTCTGGTATTTTACAGCAGCCCCACACAGCATCTGTGCCAGAATAATTCTGCCCCCCTGGCTGCCATCTGAGCAGTGTATCGGGGCTACAGCACAGTGGAGAATCTCTCCCCATATGTCTGGGGCTCGGAGGTGGGAAATAAAACCTGTTCTAGTAATAGCAAAGTGCAGGTGGAGAGTGGGTCTATTTGGATGAAGAGGAAAGAGGGCTTTTAAGGAAAAAAAATTTGCATCTTGAATATTTGATAATCTGCTGTTTGAGTGGGCTTTAAAATTCCATCTCCGTATACGAGAAGGGAACTGAAAATCGTATAGCCCCTATTATTGTGGGTGTCATAGAGCCCACAATATTTTGTGCTCCTGCCTGGTGGCTTTGTCAACAGCAGTTAAATAACAAGCCCAATTCCCAGGGCTGTGCTGACAGCCATGATTGATGCTGGCGAAGTGCAAAGCCAAAATAAAAGTTGAGTCAAACTCAAGCTTGTTCCAAATGTCCCTCATTCTAACCAGGCCACGGGGAGGGGTCATTCAGCCCTGAAATACGTTTGAAGTCATCTTTCAGATATTCTGTGGAAGCTGTGTGAAATCCAGTGGATTACTGGAGAAATCCCAGAATGCATCATTCTAGGACAACACAGAGCTCATAGGGCTTGTGTGCTGCTAAGTTCATGGTAGGTGTGATGTCTGTTCCAGTGGGGGGCAGGGTGAAGGTGCCTTTCACCTCCTACCCTGGGCTTTCCAGTCTGTCTCGCTCCTCCCCTCCTACTCCATGCACCCAGCCTGTCTGCCCCTTCTCCTGGAGCATGGGCGCTTCCCATGGGTGCCCCTTCTCCCAGAGCTCTGGGGCAGGTTCATCCACCCCCTGAGGCTGCACCACCCCTGACACAGGCCACTTTCCCTCTGGAATGATCCAGCCCATTGCTTCCATTTCATTTCTCTTCCTTTATCGGGGTGGACCCCAGTGCTCTCTAAAATGGAATATAGAAAATGGCCTGGGTACTTGGTGCATAAGCTGGATGTTCAAAAGCGCAGGGTAGCACATAGATCTCCTGCTAGCCAGCACGATCCAGGTTGGAAAGCAGACTGAATGTAACCAGGAGACAGAGTGCACCTTGTGAGAACACTGTGGAGCAGAGCCACATGCTTATTATGTAATTCAGTACTAGTGCTGGGACATAAGCCGTTTAATTCCCATGTGATGAGCTCCCCTGAGTCCTACAATAAGTGCCTAGGCCTGCCAACACTTTCAACACTGCTGCTGTATTGTGGGAGTGCCTGTCATCCCCCCCGCAAGATCCGAGCCCCATTGTGCTAGGGTGCTGCACAGACACACAGTGAGAGCCCATCCCTGCTCCAAAACTAACTGAAAATGACAAAAGGTGGGAGCAAGGAACATGGATGAGCCCTCTCATGGTACAAAGCATTACCCCTAGCATCAAGGGTCTGCACAGCTAACGCCTGTCTCCTGCACATTAAAGCCAAAAAGCCAGGCTCCCGTTGGCGTCATTGAGACTCCTGGTTTGGACTATTCTTTTCCAGCAGCATGTTTTCACCACTCAGGCCCCATGGCCATGTGACTTTTCATGCTGATTTGCAGGTCTCGTGAGCTTCAGAAAATACCTACAGTCCGGTGTTTAGACACCTAACTCCCATTGGTAGGCTCCTAAGTCCCTTTGCCCAGTAACTAACTCTCATGATGGCAACAGGGGATCTGGAGGCAATAATCTTGTTTCTGTCATTCATGGGTTAAACCTTTTCCTCTCCTTGTTGGTTCATTACTGCCTTTTCCCAAGCAGGCAGTTTGTAAAGTCCCTGCAAGAGGGAAGGAGCCTGGTTGGTAGTAGTAGTTAAGGATCAAACAGCGTGACAATGGAGAATACCTTGAATCGCTACTGCTGACGGGAACTGGGAGGTTCTCTGAAGAAAAGCCGTAGTGGCCAGCTCTGTAAAAGAGCAAAGTGGGGGCCAAGGAGTGAAGTGTTTGTGCTTTGAAACACTGGGTTTGTCAGTCAGTCAGTCCTGCTTCTTGGTTATGTAAAAAATGCAAGTTGGAGGCCTGATGGGGGACACGTCAATGTGGTTGTTCTGCTGCACTTGTACCAAGACACCAGCTGCTCCTAATTGCAGTGGCTTGGCGTGGCTGCATTCTCAGCACCGCACGCAGCCAGCAGGCATTGAACCTAAGAACGGCAGGATCTTAAAGGATGAGCAGGGACTGCCTGAGCTAAAAGACCCACCGCTGTTAGCTAAGGCTCATCAACCTCTATAGCCCAGCCATCAGCAGAGAGAAACAGAGCACCATACTGAGTGGAGGTGGGTCACAGGTGCAAAATGTCTCCTTCCCTACCACCTGCCTGTCCCCCCGAGCTGTCCCCTTTGTGCCATGGTGGCCCAAACCTCCCGGACACTGGCCCTGTCTCCCCACTGAGACATATTACCCAGCTCAGGGAGTGCTTTGTAAGTAGGGACTGGGCATGACAGCGGAGGGGTGTGGAGGAGGCATGGCCAGCACATGCTGCAGTCTGCCCATCCCCTGTTGACAGATGGGACCTTGGGGACAATTGGCAACTGCTGCAGGTTAGAGCAGATCCCAAACCTCCTGTTCCCCTCCATCCCCTCACACCTGCTGTGCTGAGTGAATTTCTGCTGCAGCCCAGAATCTGGGCTTAAGTGAGGTTGGATGGTTTGTTCTTGACACAACAAACAACATGAAGGAACCAGAGTCCTAACTATAGCTGCACACTGCTACTCTGGCTGCTTTCTAAAACATAAACCGGATGAGCGCCACTAGAGGGCCCACAAACTGATTAATGGGCTACTCTTGCTAGATTTAAACCATTAACATGGCTTATGGAATTGCCCCTCTGGCTTACAAGATTGTTGAAGGTAACAATTCTGTGCTGTGAGCGAGTGAACCTACACTGCGGACTCTTCTACTTCATCATTTGACTATTCGCAGAGAGAGTGTGTGTGTGGGGGCGGGTGACCTAAAACAATGCAGAGAAAACAAATCCATTCAGTCACTTTCTAGAATAGCACTTTCAATTGACTGTCGAATGCCCCAGTTCCTGTGAGTTTCCCATCTGTTTCACAGATTTCTTGCATGGGGCAATCAGAAATGCTTCCTTATGCATTAATGTGGCAAAGAGCATCTCGCTATCTTACTGACTCAGGAAGAAGCTGTCCGTATAACCGTAGGCGCCGACTCCGTGGGTGCTCTAGGGCTGGAGCGCCCACAAAAGATGTTTGCGGGTGCTTAGCACTCACTGGCAGCCAAGCTCCTCATCCCCCCGCAGCGCCTCCTGCCTGCCGGTGGCCCCACCACCGATCTACTCCTCCCCCTCCCTCCCAGTGCCACCCGCCCACCACGATTAGCTGTTCCACAGTGTGCAAGAGGCGCTGGGAGGGAGGGGGAAGAGTGGGGATGGGGTGTGTTTGCGGGAGGGGGCGGAGTGAGGTGGGTGGGGCCTTGGGAGAAGGGGTGGAGTGGGGGCTGGGGGGGCGGAGTGGGAGTGGGAAGAGGCGGGGACTTGGGGGAAGCGGTGGGGGTGGGGGCAGGGTCTGGGGCTGAGTGGGGGTTCAGCATCCCTGGGGAAAACTGGAAGCCGGCGCCTGTGCATATAACACAATTAGTGCAGCTGCATTGGAGAGGAAGGATGGCCTTGCAGTTGAGACACCGCACTGGAACTCAGGCTTGGCTACTGTTCCCAGCTCTACCCCCCCACCCCTGTGTGACCCTAAGCAGATCATTTAATCTCTCTGTGCCTCAGTTCCCCTTCTGTAACATGGGGACAATAATTCTGCCTCCTCTATTTGGACTGTGAGCTGTCTAGGGCAAGGTCTGTTGTCTCCTGTTATGTTTGTGTAACGGCAGCATAGCACAATGGCACTCGCATCTTGGAATCCGCAGAAAGAGATGCCATGGCTCAAGCAATTTTTTACTTTTATAACTGATGTGGCAAGCCCAGGGGTAGTGGGGCTATGAACTGCCAAGCCTAGAGGTGCCGGAGCTCAGTCCTAGCATACCCTGGCACAAATTAAACACTGCCTGTTCCTATAATACTCCCTGTAACAGGATGGGTTTGCCCTGTGGGCTGGACAGGCTGAGCTAAGACCGTCTGATTACAGAATGAGCCCCACCTGAGGGGAATGAGGCAATTCCCCATAAAGAGCCAGGATTCCTGGTGATAAAACCCCGCTGGGGAAAGAACTGGAGTGAGAGGTACATAGGAAACTCAGTGCAGGCAAGAAAAAGGCCTGGGGGAGACCCTTAGTAACAAGGGAAGTGACCGGGAGACCTGGTGGGATCTGAGAAGAGTGTTTGGAAGCAGCCCAGGGAAAACCGCAAGCCGAGATAAAGGAGCAGACCTAGCCCAGAACCAAGAGTCAGGAGTGGGGCTGGGTTCCCCTACTGGCCCAAAGGAAGAGGGGGAGCAAGCCCATAGAAAGGATTATTGAGCCCCCCCAAAGGGGCTGTAGGCTGAGCTGTGGAAGAGCCCCAGAGAAGGTGGAAGGACTTTCCTCTGGTAAAGACGCTTTGGGACTTCTAGTTTGGGACAACTGGGACCCTCAAGATGGCGGCCTAGATGGAGGGCTGGTTTGCCAGGCAGAGAAATCGCCATAGCAACCTTCAGCTCAGGGTGCTAGCCCAGCGAGAGAGCTGCAACGCCGTGCCGGCCACGAGGGGGCACCCTGTGGTGAGTGAACTGGGTTATTGTCCCTCAGAAATGGAAAGTAATAATGGCGTTTGTTCAGATTGCCCGTTCCCAAAGGACAGACATGAGGCAATTGACGGTCTTTATTAGAACCAAATGTAATTGTGCATAATAATGAAGCAGTGCACTGTTACCAGTCTGACTTATAAGTTATACAGTGCAGTAAGTGTGCACGGTACTTTGTCATGCACAAAGACGGAGTCCCTGCCCCAAAGAGCTTACCGTGTAAGTGAAGACAAACCGGAGATGACAAGTTATGGGCATGCGGGGCAGGAATAAGGAGGAGAGGCAGGACAACATGACTACATGATCCCACAGGAGCCTGGGGACTGTCTCAAAGGTAGCAAATCTGTGTCCTGTTTGTTTTCATTGAGTTTATTTCTAAGTGTAGAAAGCAGCTCTGGTTTAGAGCCATGCTTGAATGACCAGGGTCACAAGGGTTTCTTTCATCCAAGAGGCCCTTGTCTGTTCCCTAACGTGTGTGGCTGGCAGGTCCTGGGAAGGGGCAAATCAAGTCTCTGGTTAGAGGCAACGACAGCAGAAAAACAAGGCTCAGCTGTCACAAGGACCTGAACTAGTGGTTGAGGAGAAGGTGCCCCTCCAACTGGCCACGGGTGGGAATAGGAGGTGCTGACTCACGTCCTTTCAAGGAGTAGCACTGCCAGGGAGCTGCCTTCAGGCAACACCAACCAGGGGTGGGGAGGGGAAATCCGCACAGATGGGGCTGTCGAAGGGGCCAGCAGTAAAGCTGTGTCTCCTGCCATACGTAGTCCAGTGCTGGATGGCGCCACTTTGTCATCCATGAGCCGGGTTGGCAAACTGGACAAGAGGGGAAAAGTCATAGTGGGAGAGTAGAAATCATCAATTTTGTAACGTCAAACGGCAGCGTGGCATCAGCCCCTCCACATACACACTGTGAAGTATACTGTAACTTTAAAACACTGCTGAACAACTGCCATTGTCTCCACCGCCAGCCGCACCAGAGGCTGTTGTGTGCCGCCAAACTAGTTGCAGTGCTGTTAAAAGGAGAACGCGCCTGTTTGTTTAAACCAAGCGCCTGGCTGCGCCTCGCAAGATGTGCCTATCTGATAAACATGTCTGGGCTGGGGAAGCGGTAGATGAAAGCTGTTTTGTGCAACGAAGCCAGACAAGAAACAAAGCCTAGAGGAGACTGTGATTTCCAAACTGCCTATCCCTCTGAGTGAAAATCACGGAGTGAAGGATGGGTTTGGCAAGGACTTCTATAAATGGCATGTGTGTCTGGAATTCCTTCAGCAAACATTTCCTTATACTCCCTGCTTCATCTAGTCGATGAAAGGCTGAGGGGATTGGCAATGAATTCTCCTTTCCTTCTCACCACTAATTAAATTCCCTCTCCCTACCCCATCTGTACAGCACAGGTGAGGCTGGATATGTTGTAGATGTGTAATATTTAACATTATAGTTCAACCCATTGTATGTTAGGGGCCACATCCACTTCAATGGAGCGAATGCTGATTTACGTCAGCTAAAGAATTAGCCCTCAGTTCTTCGAACATATGCAATGGGTTCCACGGTTATTCCTCACAGCTCTGTACTTTGGCATCTTTTTAGTGCTAGAAGTTGTAAAGGATCAGCCTCACTTCAGGTTAGGCCCAACACTTGCTTTTGTTAAAGTGTTTTACAAACCCAAATATGAACCGACATGGTTTCATCACATTTTTAAAAAAAAAATTAGGGGAAACTTGTTTTTATATTTCAACATTCTCCATGTGATGATGCAAACCCAAACGCCAAACCAATGCCCGGTTGTGCTAGCAGTGAAGACCCAGAAAGCATCTAGAAACAAAAGTGAAACTGACCAAACTGAAATGAAATGTAAATGGGGAGGAGGGGGGAAGCAAACAGAGCATAAATGATGGCCAGCAAAAATAATTTGGGTTTTGAAAGTGGTTTTTTGGTCTAATAAACTAGGATTATTAACACAAGAAAGGATTCATTTTTAAAGATATAAATCTGAATTTGACAATCTCCCTTAAGACTTTTTGGGAAAAAGTTAAACATGCACAGTTTATAATTATAAAAATGGGGGTGTGACTGGGATGATTTAAAATCTTTGAAGGGCTCTGTGATGAACGGGTAATGTCTGTAGGATACTCCCTCAGGGTACCCAGGGTTAAGGTACCTCTCCACCCCCTGCCCTTGGTATGAAGCAGTCTTGTCTGTGCTTGCTGTGGATCAGCCCCTTGAATCTCCCAGCCTCTGCAGCACTAGCACTGCCCCACCAGGCCTCACTTTCTCTGTACATGTAGCAAGAAGCACACACCAAACCCCAAGTCCTGCCAGCATTTCCTTCAGCATCCAGCCCTGATCCACTGGCCACTCGCAGAATTACCAGGCTGCTGTCCCCAAGGGAACAGTACACACCAGCTTGCAAGCTCTGTCTTAGGACCATCACTTTGTTTAACACTGCGACCCTGGCATTTATCTATAGAGAAAACAGATTTTCAAGTGAGGGTGAGTAAGAATATTGGAAACAAATGGTTACATTTAAAACAGAATCATAACACGCTTTCTAGAGACTAAACTTAACTAACAGGCTAGCCTCCAGTCTAAGCTTGTCTCGACCAAAGTTCTCTCCAGTGTTTTCAGCCAGGCTTGGTGAAAACCCCTTTTTTCATGAAGCAAAACCACTGTTCTCTTACTTACTCAGTGAAGGGTGTTGTCTTTGCCCCCCAAATACAGTAGAGCAAGCCTTAGATGTGCATCTCAGATAGGGTTTGCCCTCCTGCCCTCCCCATACTCCTTCTGCTGTTTTTTCTCTTCCTGTTTAGTTCCTTTCTGCCGTCCCCACAACCCTTCATTAGCATTCATTTCAGATGGGTGAAAGGAGCCAGCTAAATCAACACTAACCTGACAGGAAAACGGTTTGTCACCTTTGCTGGTGACCAGTCCCTAGACATACACCTTATCATTTTCCGTGTCTGTATATAACTCCTTACAAACAGCTGTACATGCGTCTTGCAACAATATCAATGAGCAGGGTGACACTAGCTCTTATTTGAGATGTCACATTTACACTCTAGTTTGCCCAAGAAAGTCATACTAGACTCAGAAGATTCCTGTAGCCCCTTCCCAGTTGTCACTAAGTGGTGTCTGGGTCACTGTCTGTACAAATTATAAGTCCTATGTGTCTGTCAGGCCGCAAACTCCATTTTGCATATGCAACCTCCTGCCTTCTTAGGGCCTGTTTGCCTCCACCTTGGGTTGAAAATTTCAAAGTCTGGTGGCAAAAGAGGAATGGTAGAGGATAGTTGACTCTTCAATACCCAACCATCGGAAGTCTAGTCACTCTAGCCCAGTGGTACCCAAAATTTTTACCTCACACCCCGCTTTTACCCCTATCTGTGGCTCCGGAAGGTTGTGGCTCCAGAAGGGGGGGCACGGATAGGGTAAGGGGGCTGAGACTGGGGCCACAGCTGGGGGCAGGCATGGAGAACAGTGGCCCAGGGGCTGTGGGCAGAGGTGGGTGGCGCTCCCTCCCAACCCCCTGTGGGGGCTGGCCCAGGCCCTAGCTGTGCCCCCCTGAATGGTCCTCTGCACCCCCCTAGGGGGGCTCACTCCACAGATTGGGGACCTCTGCTCTAGCCCAAAGACTAGTCCCTGCCCAGAAGAACTGGTTTAGCCAGAGGGAAGTCACCTTGGCAATGAAGACCCCTGAAAAATTTATGCTCGTGGGAAGGCTGGCAAGGATAATGCCTGCCACGGGAATCTGAAGGCTTTAAAGGGGCAGAAGCTGGTCTGCATGGGAGGCCATTTTGTTTGGTCCATGAGGGGGAGACCACTTGTCATGTAACAGCCCGCTTGAAAGCTTGTCTTTCTCACCAACAGAAGTTGGTCCAATAAAAGAGATTACCTCACCCACCTTGTCTCAGTGTTAAGAGGCATTTGAACAAACTCCTCTAGCTAGGGACTAAATCTCTGTTTTTGTCCTGCCTCAGACTTGTACAGGGAAACAAATTAACTGTGAGAGCTCCATGGCTTTTTAGTGGCAGCTCTTAAGTAGCATTTTCCTCCCTAGGGCCTGCAGGGGCTGGAAAGATCCATGGGAAACCCAGCTTCAACCTCACAGATCCACAGCCACTTTGTCTATCAAGTGCCCTCAGAAGGGTATTCATCACTTTGCTCTTGCCTGCACAGGGCAGGGCCAGGGAGCATAAGTACCTAATTCTGCCACTGGCCAGGTGCATGGTGGGGTATTTTCACTCTCTCAGAAACCACTATGAAAAGACAGGTTACTTATTTAGACGGTAAATTCTTTGGGGGGAAGAGACTTTGTGTTCAGTTTGCACAGAGCCTAGCGCAATGTGGTCCTAGTTCATAACTGGGGCTAGTAGATGCTTTGGTAGTATCAATAATAAACCAGATGGTCTATCATTCATCCTACACCCCCTATATTTGCTTTACAAAAACCAAGGAAATTGGCCAAAGAATGAAAAGTATTATTTAAACTCAACTTGTATTTGAAGGTCTGCGCCTGCTGTCCATCTTTGCTTAGATCCAGCTGAGCTCCGCCTGTGGAAGGACTGCAGGATGGAGACTGAAGCCGTATGAAAACATGCTGTTCATGGATCTCTCAGAAAAGGAGATGCACATTTCTCAGACACTGCAGAATGAGATTTCCCTGTTTCTCTTTAAAAAGTGACACTCGGGGGTTGTCTTCAGTGCAAAATTAATTTGAGCTGAGTGTTGCCCTTAACTCAAGTCCCGTCCACACATGCAAACCCTTAACTTGAGTGCTGTGATGCTCTTAACTGGAGCTGGATGGCCAAAGAGGGAGTATAGGCTAATGCTGGAGTTAGTACAACTCATCAGCTGCTGACACAACCACTCGGTAGTATGGACGCACACGCGTGCCCTTTGAATGCCACTGGTCCTCCAGTGCTATCCCACAATTCCCCCTGTGTGCCCAGAAAGAACAGGCAACCTCTCCACATGTCACTGGGAAAGAATTCACAAGGCGGCTCAGCTTCCTGAGGTGCAAAGAACCATGGGATGTGCCCCGCCGTCTGTCTTAGCGGCTCACACAAGTGAGCGCAACACCATTGTGGATGCAGCCGTTTGTGTGTTCTATCATAGGGCGGGTCTACGCGACTGCTTACGTCACTGTAACTTGTGTCGCTTAGGAGTGTGAAAAAGACCCTTCCCACCTTGAGCAACGCAAGTTACGATGACCTAAGCGCTGTCCATACCGGCGCTGTGTTGGTGGGAGACACTCTCGGAGGTGGAATCATTATGCCAGCAGGAGAGAGCTCTCCCATTGGACGTGCTACAGTGACACAGCTGCATTGGGTGACCTGCACACATTGTGACTGTCCCCCCACCATGTTATGCTACTGTGAGAGGAGTGACTTGAGTGTAGATAACTCAGCAGTGAAGACATACCCTCTGAGATGTCTACAGCCCTGAAGGCACGAGCCAAGGTAGGCTGTTACAAATTCAATGTAACAAACTTCTACTGAAAAAGAAACTTGTGAGGCAGCCCTCCCCCCCTTTTCTGAGCAGATTTAACACACCAGTCTGGTAATGTATTTGGCCTGGCATTACATGCTCCTGAGTGTTAGGAATGTAGCAGGGTATAAACATTTATACTGTCCTTTCTAACCCTATCGCTTTGATCTCCTCCATATAGTTTTCCAGCAATGCCTACTGGCAATGGAAAAATGAATTAGCTTGAGCTAATTTGTTTTTCCTTCATATACAAGTGCATTAACTCTTGGGAAACGACATGCCAAAGCAGGGCTCCGAGGCTGCAGTGCAGATGTGTGCAGCTAAATCAAGCTTTAAAAAGACTTGGAGAGGTGGGGTGTGGGTGTGTGTATGTGGGGGGAGTGTTTAAAAATGTGTGTGTTCTTCAATGCTAAAATCTTAACTGCTTTGGGGAAAGAATGTGTCTAGCTACGTGGCCTTTTCTGCAGGCCTTTATATGGGAACAGAGAAGAATGTTAGAAGGATAAGACTTTTCTCTTGTACACACGCAGGAAATATAATTATCGGGCCACATCCTCAGCTGATGTAAACTGATGTAGTTTCATTGGATTAACTGGAGCTACCCTGATTTACAGCAAAGAATCTAGTCCAATGGCTTTCTATCTTGCTGGCTCTCTACTGCTGGAATATGCATGTTTGGCAAATGACTGTGGCTATTTAGATTTTGCTACTCTATAATATATGCTTATTGCTTATTTCTATGCACAGCCAAGACTTTCACAAGTGACTAGTGATTTTGGGTGCCTGGGAGAGATGCCATAAGATGGCCTGATCTTCAGAACGTGCTGAGCCCCCAGCTCCGAAAATTAGGCTTGTTTGCGGTGACTCAAATTGGGCACCTGAATTGTAAGGCCCCCAAACCCATGAGTCATACTTGAAAACCTTGGCCTGTGCCTTTCAAAGGCTTAATGCTTCCAGTCACCTCCACTGGGATGGTGTGTCAGCCCTCGTTCCCCAGAACGAGCTCAGTCTCACATGAGACACCACTGGACCTATTTAACCAGGAGATAATATGGTATTATCCTTGTATTCTAGCTTGGTCATATCTTGCACTGATGGGTGCAACCTTCGGGGTAGGTGGAGAGTAGATTGGCCAGAGCACTGACAATGTGTGAGCAGTCATGAGAAGATCCATTCAGAACCGTGGTCCTGGGCTGTGGAGGTCAGATCTGGACTTTCCCAAAACTGGGGAGTGGTTCACAGCCGGAGACTCTGCTCATGCCCATCTCTGCTGTATTTGTGGATGCCACAATCCTCCAACCATAGCATCATTGTTTCCTTAGTACCCAACGCACTTTGAATGACGACGCAAGACGACTTTTTTTTTTTTTTTTTTTTTTTTTTTAAAGGACAGAAGCCCCTGGCCTGTGCACATTGCCAAGATGTTTAATTGTGTGGTTAACTGGCTGCAGCGCACAGTACATTTACTTTAGCACAAAAAATGTGCTTTAAAAATGTGCTTAAATTCCTGAGAGTAGAACAGGAGTTAGCCCAATGACAAATGGTGTGAATACATTAGCAGGGCAGAGGAGATTCAATAGGCTATATGCTCGGCAGTGAGTGATCTCTGCAGTTCTTAAGTCATTCATTTCCCCCCCGCTAACTTCGGAGGTAATTAAAATACCCTTCTGTCTTCAGACTGTCTTGAAATCCACAGGAAAAAAGTAACACGCAGCATTTGGTGGCCAGACAACCTTCATGCTGTGTATCGATGAAGGAAACATGATGAGCATAAACCCTTCCTTCTTCTTCAGCTCATAGGTGGGTTGAATCTGGCTTACACTCTGTGTGTGTGTGTGTGTGTGTGTGTGTGTGTGTGTGTGTGTGTGTGCGCGCGCGTGTGCTGCTCCCTTTGAAATGCCCATGTACAATGGCAAAATAAAGCCCTACCCCTTTATCAATGTATTGCAAATCCTGGTGCTATGATATTCACTTCCTGTAACTATGGAAGAGGAATGCATTGCACTAATATTTCTTTGTTCTCCTCTGCCTGTCATGTACCTGCCTCTCCAATTGCTTACAGCTGTAGTGCAATATATGTGGTAGATGGTGTGTGTAGCTATGTAATGGGTTGGACGGATTGTCAAGAGCAGTTTTGCACCATGGTGGGGGTGGTGGGGAGTCAAGAAGGCAATGGGGCAGAGGGGGCGGGAGAGCATGAGGCATTGATAATGTTGTTGCAGTCTAAAGTAAATCAAGTCTTGCTCCCCCACTTCCTGAACACCTTTCCCTTCAAGGTCATGTGTTCTCTGTCAACCTCTCCATACACACACACACACATCAGTTATGTGGGCTTAGTATCGGTATTGAGACGTGTTTCACGCTGGCTTCTCGAATAAACGTAAGAGGATTGCTAAATGACTGACTTCAAATAAGGGATCACCGGCCTGAAGAGGTTGAGAAATACTGGTCTTATTGGTCGGCTACTGCATTGAACTTTAATTTTAGGGTAGTTAAAGAGACCCAACAATTCAAGAAATAAGGTATTCGGGCTGAAAGTATAGGGCTGTTCTTTATGTCTGGAGAAGCAGGATAGCTTTGTGGTTAAGGCACCGAAGAATCAGGTGATGTGGGTCCAGTTCCTGGCTTTGCCACAGACTTTTTATGTGACTTTGGGCAAGTCGCTTAATTGCTCTGTGCCTCAGTTTCCCATCTGTGTAAAGTGGATAACAATACTTCCTTTGTCTGTCTCGAGAGATTATAAGGGCTCTGGAACAGGGTTTGTATAGCACCTAACACAAAAGATTCCTGATTTCAATAAGGGCCTCTGGGCACTATTTAATACTAATAATCATTATTACAGGAATATACAAAATGGCGGAAATGGACTGATGTGGTCACAGCACAATCCTAAGAGCTATTTGCTGGCAGATTATGAATAAATGTGAGAATTACACAGTCCATTCCTGGACAATTTGTGATCAGGAGACAAAGGTAAAGTCTGTCCGGTTAACTAGTCCTTTTGGTCATAACCAACTTGCTCTACTGTAGTTGTCGTGCAGAGTCCAGGCTGTAACTTCACCCTTAACTAGTCATGTTGTGGTACCAAAAGCACCACACACAGCATTTAAAATCATCTGCTATTTTGAGTTCTGTACAAGGGATGGTGCTACAGGTGGAATTTCAGTATTAATTCTGTATGTTCTGGCTCATGTGGGTGTAAGCCAGTCTTTCATGGTTATTTGCATGCACTGTTTGAACACTAATTCCTTCTGTTATGGTCCTGTTTAAGAGAAGAGCTTAGCACCAACCAAAATACAAGCTTTGAAAAGTACCAATGATCCTGTGTAGATACAAGAGCTTAAATCTGTATTTTACCATAAAGATGATGATTGTTATTGAAGGTGATTGGTTTGGTAAGAGTTGAGAGCATTCTCCGTGCTGCACAAGGCACAAATGAAGACATGGCCTCTTCCTTTAAGGTATTATAAATCACAAAGGAGCTGACAATGTAAAAGCATTGTCAAGGCCATAAGGAACACAGTGTCAGTTAATATGCATTTTTCAAGCTTACATAACTAGCCCTTCCTCCTTCTGGTTTCCCTACTTCGTTTTGGTTGCACCCATGAATGCCAGAAAACAGCAGAAGGGGGCTCACTGAATCTACAGATGGGCAAATTGCTCTTTCGTGTTTGAAAGGCGAGGACACACTGTGCCTGCCAACCATTCTGCCACCTCCCAGAAACCTCCTAACTACCTTCACAAAAACCTCGTTGTTCATCTTGGGTGCAAGTGATGCTCTAGTCCATTCAGACTGGTGGGGTAATAGTGCTACTTTATTGTAATGTTGTTGGATTGGCAAAGCATCGGTAGCTCATCATGCACCTGGAAAGAAGCAGAAGCAAAGTGCTACTAATGTAGCGTGCCGGGCCTTTGAGCTTTCGAGAATCAGAGCTTTGGTTGTGATCCAGAGGTCTATTGTGTGGTTTTGATTTAAGATCTACTGCTTTCCCTGTGTGGTCGTCTGAGGCAGCTGCTATTGTGGTTTGCAAACTTTCTCACAACACTGGTAACCAGAAGCTCCTTGACTGCAGTATTTCAGCTGAGTGGCTAGAGGACCGTCTGCCAGCTTTTGGCCACACACTGGAGCAGACTTAACCCAATAATAGAGTCTCTAGTAGAGCCATTAGTAGTTGGAGTCATTGTGTGTTCATTCCAAAGGTTACCACAACTTAAACTCATGCTGGGCTGCTAATGTTCTCCAGGCAGCAGCACTGGGGATGGGAAACTGTCCCTGGCCAGGGCAGGGGAAGCTGTAATAAGCTTATCTCAGCAGGTAGGCTGCCTTGCTTATCTTACTGAGTATCTTCATGCTTCTGTCGATCCAACTTTCTTCATACTGAGTGTTAAAACAGACTATAGCTTCCATTATTCCTGGGAGGATGACTATAGATATGTAAACCTTAATTATTACATTTCTTATGTTCCATAGTTCCTGACACCAGCCATATTTTTAAAAATGAAACTCTGATCTTTATTGAAAAATGAAACCTCCCCAGCAGAAGTGTAAAAACACAAGGGGTGATTTGTCCTTCGTATAACTCCACAGAGCTCAATGGAGTTTAAGGGCCAAATTTATTCATAATGCCATGTGGAGTTTGTCAGGGATTAATTTGGCCTATTAAGAATGAGGAAAATATTGTGAGCCAACTGCCTGTACAAAAACAAGCCTATAAAGGATAAGTAATACTTGTGGTAGGCTATGGTACATTAATTATCTGAGTAAACCCACCACAGTAACACTTGGTTCTACTTTCCTTCTGCTAAGACCTGGCAGAACAATGCTTGGTCAGACTAAAGTAATCTTTTAGACCTGAGCCTCTGCTTTGAAGTGACACCCAGCCTGCATTTGTATTCTCAGGACCCCAAATGAAAGTGTGGCACTGAGATACTAGAAAAGGGGTGAGGGGGAACCATAGAGTCTGCAGATGGAAAAGACCCACTAGTGTTAGCCATCTAGACCAGTCGCTCTCAAACTTTCTAGACTACTGTACCCCTTTCAGGAGTCTGATTTCTTTTGAGTACCCCAAGTTTCACCTCGTTAAACCTCCACCATTGGACTTGAGTCCTCACCTATAACACCTAGGCCTGGGCCTCTTTCCCAATGGAACAATCATATCAACTGCTGTCGTAACCTACAGGCTAATCCTGCTATTGGTCTCAGAACAGCTGGTTATAAGCCACCAACTGTTCCTGTGTGGGGGACTCTCACTTCCTGAGGGGAAGGGTTAATGCTTGAAGGGCCAGCTTTTCAAGAGAGCTCAGGGCCCAATTTTCAGGAGCTCAGCACCCAAAACTGGGGCCGGCTTTTCCAAAGTGTTCAGCAGCCTGTGCTGGGTTCCTCCCGGGTTTCCCTGGGAACTGGGGTATCACTGAGCCTGCCTGACCCACCAGCCTGCGTTCCCTTTACACTGTACTGCTGAGGCCCTCCATCAGGCTTCAGACTGCACTTTTACCAGCACACTCACAGGTAGGGACACACCTGGCTGCAGAAACACACAGAACTTGAAATCAGCTCTGCATGGGAAGACCCTGAGTGATAAACAGGCTGGCAGATTCTTAAGGTACAAGCTGCCTTGGCTTTCCCAGGTTTTCATACACAGACTAAAAATCCCTCTAGCCTGGGACCATTACTTCCCACAGTTCAGTCCTTGCCCCTCGGGTGTTTCCAGGTGTGTTGTTGTAGGGAGAGTGAGGTACCATCACAATGTCACTGTCCCCCTTTTATATCCTCTTCCCACTTACTGGAAAGATCTACTGCAGTAACCTGGGTCAAACAGTTCCCATTGTATAATGCTACCTCTGAGAGGTTTCTATTGTACCCAGTTTATGGGGTAATTCTTGTGCTTGTGTGCATCTCCTCAATAAGCCATGAACATTGTTTGGCCTTTTTACTGTTGTACCTGAAAGGCTGCTTGTGGGTGTTTTCAATCTCACAACGTGTTTCAGTAACACATACACAGCCAAGCTTCATAACTTCACATATGATGGTAGCACATACAATCCAAGGAGATATTAATGTCTAGCAGATAAAGACTTTTACAGTGATACCTCACAAGACATACTTTGTGAAAAATACATCCTGATGACATGACAGTGGTGAATATTGGGGTGCCAGGGTGTCATACAGCCAATGTCCCAAACTCTTCTGAAAACATGGCACCCACTGTAAGTGCCTCTAGGCCACTGCACTGGCTTGGCCCCACACAAGTTTGCCTCAGGATTTCTAACAATGAGAGGAGCCTCCCCTGTTGTTCCCTTTATCCCTGCGAAAAGGCTGCTCTCAAACTAACTCATTGACAAAGTTAAAATAAAAGGCGAAGAAAAGCATTTGTGTTGGAAACTGCTCAGCAAGTGAGCCCATCTTGATTGCCTTTCTGTAGCACAGCCTGTGTGCTCTGAGGCGTGCTGATTTGCTGTCTGTGTTACACTTTCATGGCAGCCTTTCCAAAACAAGAAGCCTGAGGTGAAACAGAGGCAGTCCTTGACACATCACGTCTAAACAGTATTCTATACCTGCCTGGTTGCAAGATGAGCTTGTGGCTGTGACAGGCCACAGAAGACCGTGTGAAATATCCTAACCTCCAGCAACTCATGTAAATGACTGAATTCATCTCTCTCTGCAGCAGAATGACCTCTTTCCCTTGGTGTCAGAAGGAATCCAGTGGGCCATGCAGACAGGGTCTCTTACTGTCTCCCTGGAACCCACAAAGCAAACTTGTTTCCTACCTTTTCTTATTATTATGGTAGCGCTAGAAGCCCCAGTCATAGAGCAGGACCCCATCACGACAGCTGCTGTTCAAACACGGAACAAAGAGGGTTCCTGCCCCAAGAGACAAGACAAGAGACAACCACTGGATACAGACAGGAGTACAAGGCAGCAGTGGGTACGTCTACATTTGACCTGGGAGGTGTGATCACCAGCTCCCTTAAATGTACCTATTGGCCACCATGATGGGCAGTGATCTCAGAATGCCAGCTGCCTAACCATTATTAAACCCAAATCCTACCAAAGCAGGATACTCCACTGCACATGCTTCTGCCCCTGGGAAGAGAAGAGAACAAACTACTCATGGCCGATTGTATAGTAGTGGTGCTTAATGCACGTCTGGAAGGTGCTTGGCTACTACAGGGACGAGAGCAGTACAGGGATTTATGTGGAATAGAACAAGCCCTCTTCAGGGAATTAAGCGTAAAAGATTTTATTTGCTGCAGCTATTTTTCTTTCTTTCAACGAGGAAGAAAAATCGTTTGGACAGAGGAACAAGGGAGCACTGTGGGGACTAGCCAATATATCTGGGAAACCAGTTACATTGTTTGCCCCTGGGCGACAGACCGAGATTCCATACAATAGGGCACTTGGAATTGAAAATGGTCCTGCATTTGATTGTGAAATCAAGCCAGTCAAAAGCGGTGGTGAGGAGCAACTACAATGATTCAATGTAATGACCCTCTACCTGTAGCTGAAATAAATATACCAGCCCCGTGTTTGCTAAAATAGCAGCAGAACAGGGAAAGGAAAGAGCCGTTGAGGCACAGGTATTGAGGTTGGAGTCACAACAATTTTTGTTTTACTGTGTGAACCTGGAGAGTCAGCTGCTCAGCCGCTATAAGTCAACATATCTCCACTGACCTCAAGAGAATTGTGCCAGTTTACAGAAGCTCAGGATCTGGCCCCAAGTTGAATTTCTTCTTAAGCAGAATGCGCCTACCCCAGTTCTACTGTACTTGTATCATTACTATACTTGATTGTACTTTATCCCGACAACACCCGTGTGAGTCAGTGCAGGGCTAGTATCCTCATTTTACAGAGAGGAAATTGAGGCACAGAGAGACTGACTTGCTTGGGATCCCATACATAGTTTGTGACAGAGCACAGAACTGAATCCAGGCCTTCCAAGTCCTGATATCAGCGCCCACCACTCTGCTCTGCACATGAAGCAGGAGGCTCTCGGGAGCAGCTGGCCAGGGGCTCCAACGCAGAGGGCAGGAGCAGCGCGGCAGTGTGGGGAGGGGCATCTGAAGTGCATGTTACTTGATAGACGGCTGGGCAGCCACGCAGCTTAGAGGGAACTTAGCTCACCACTAGGCCATCCTTCTACTCTTCAGCAAAGTATTTACGTGTGCGCTTTAGTCCATCCCTGTTCAACAAACACTCCCACACAGGCTGAATTTTAAGCATTAAGAATGTTGTTCAAGGCCCACTGAAGTCAAATCAACACTGCAGTTGTCAGTAAACACAAGATTTCCATAGCCGTTTTGCTAACACTTGCAGTAAATATATTGGTGGGGGTGGAGAGGAGGCAGGCATACTTTTTTGCTAATGTCCGCAATTGGTTGTGAAAAGGTAGGCCACTTTTTTGGTTTTAAAACCTTTTTGTTTTTTTGAAACAAACCAACCCACTGTAAACAATAAAATAACAACACTTACTAACACCTGCTATGCAAGTTGCTTTGACTCTTTGGTTGTCTACTTCCTGATTTCTGGCCTTTTGGCAAGAAAGCCCATAGGGCCTACTCCTCCTCTCAGTTTCACTAGTGTAACTCAGGTGAGAACTGAATCCGGCTGTTACTGTCCCTGAATAGTCCAGCTGAAGCCAATGTAACTCCAACTGTAAAGGTTTGCGGGACTGGCCCCCAAGTTTGGGAGGCCATAGCTGTCTGCCCGTATCTGAGCCTGGGGTCTGTTCGTGCCAGTGATTGCTCTTGAAAAGTGATGGGATGTGGAGGGGTATAAATTAAATATCTATAGCTTATACAGCTGGTAAACAGGTTTGGTTTGTTGCATTGTACAAACAGAACTCAGCTCCTCAGAAGAGCATTTTGCCAGCTTGTTTTCATCTTACAATTGCCCAGCAAAGATCTGTAACTATTCAGGCCTTATTTCCCCCCCCTTTAGTTTGGAGGCAAATGCTGGGGATAACCTGCAGTCATGACAATTCTATGTCAACCCCCCCTACTCTCATATTTCCTCTCCCCTAAACATTTTCACCGGTATTGCTGCTATGAGGTCTGTTTGTGGCTTCAGCAGCTGCTGTTTCAGTTGCCAGGACGCTGCTGCACAGCTCCCAGACATTTCCCAGGCCCACATGTCTTAGCAAGTGCAGCTGGCGCTTTAGTAGTAACGAGCAAAGAAAGAGGGTCATCAAGTCTGAGTTCTTTGCTAACAGACAGCACAGGACATGCCTCCATTCAGGTAGCATTCCTGGTGATTTGCCTGCTTGTGGCAGTGAAAGCTGCCAGAGGAACTCACGACCTGGTTCTCTGCAGCCTGTGTCTTGAGCACCTGTGTAAAGTGCCACTGTTGTGATTTGCACAGGTCTAAATGATGGCACATGCTGCAGGGCAGGGGAGGATTGGGCCAAGAGTTTCTGCTGAAGGGGAGGAGGGGAGGTGGAGAATATTATCTTCAATTACTGCATTTAAGCCCTGTAACCTCCCTGCTCCCAGAAACACCTCAGCATCAGATCAGTGAGCCAGATTCACAGCTGCAACAAGCTGCTTGTCTGCTCCTCCTGATTGCAGGGGTGAACAGGTGATGCTGAGGGCCCCACAATGCAGAAGTGGAGAATAGGGAGGGAGGAGAGAGAGGATGTCTGCACTGGAGGGGGTACCCTTCCTATGAGGCAGCTTTAGAGCTGCTTTTGCGGCATCACAGAGCAGCCAGCTGCGGGGCCAGGAATCCAGCCCATGACGTGGTGTGGAATGTTTAAATACAATGTGGCAGGACAGGAGTGGATCAGCAGTGAACTATTTATATTACTATCAAGTAATTAATGTATCTGAATCCATTGGTGCTGTTCCTAAAGCCCCAGCTCTTGGAGTCAGGTGCTAAGTTTTTTTTAATGAAAGCTGAGATTCTCATGTTAGGTTTCTACCAGTCATCTTTCATAATAAGAGCTTGAAAATATGACTGCTAGATGCTACGATACCAGAAGTCTCTAAGGTGCCACAAGTACTCCTTTTCTTTTTGCGAATACAGACTAACACGGCTGCTACTCTGAAAGAAGAAAAATGGTTATCGCTGTACACAAATCTCATGGATTCTGAATGCTCGGGGTTGCCAATAATGGGTGCTACTGAACACGAGGGACAGAAGCACACCCAAAATGTGTAATCAGTAATTCCCTCCTAAAGGGCAACAGTTAATGAGGAGCATGCTCTGAATTCCCAGTGATTCTGCTATAAATGAGAGGTGCAATCATCCACCCTCAGCAGGTTAAATGAGCAAGTCACCTAGCTCTAGTGAGGTTGAACTGTGTGGGTTTCTGATGGGCTTGTCACAGAGCATTTTGTGCACAAGTTCATAATGTTACCATCTGAGACTATGGATGCAAAGAAATGTCAACTCCTTTCTGCTGGTCTCATGACCCACAGTTCTACGTTGTCTGACCTTCTTGTAATTGATGTTTTCCCCTTAAGAATTCCTCCTGAAAATACAAAACGCTTCACAGTAACTGCATGGGTGGGGATTTATTTACGTTCTGGTATTAAAATAACAGACCCCACTCAAATTTTCTATGCAGAGCCAGATCATCCATTCCTCTAATGCTGTGCTTAGTGCAGCATTGGTCAAAGATCCCTTTAAATCACCTTTATTCTGGGTTCAGCTCCCTGTGCTGTTTAAAACAGCAACAGACATCCTGTGCACTGAATGAGGCAGGGGGTCTTCTGTGTGTGGTGGGGAAGCAGTATGTGATCACATCATAAAAGACTGTGTCATAATGCATGTGCATGAGGGGGCTGAATTAAGGTGACACAGGCAACCTTAATTCTAGCATTTCTTAACTTTTAAGTGCTTGACTTTTCAACCTTAACTTTTTTTTTAACTGTAGGTGGAGAGTTTGTATTTAATTAGGAGCTTGTATTGTGGTGGCACTCAAATACCTCCATCAGGTTCAGGGCCCCTTTGTGCCCCTGTTTAAAATAAAGGATGCCTAATTAGGTCAGTAGATGGTATGTGACTACGTTGTAAAGGAAGTTTGGCTGGGAAAGCTCTAGTGAAAGCTGGGGAGAAATCTGCAAGTTCTGTTGTGTAACAATGAAGAACTGGAACTGAAAGCCACACTGGTGGATGTAAAATGACCCTGGCAATCTTAAGAAGCCAAGAAGGGTGATGTTGCCAAGGGAAACAGAGGAAGCAGTGGTAGTAAACCCAGAGATAGACCAGGAGATAGAGAGGTGGGGGAGGAAGCAGTCCAGGGAAGCAACTCCAGGGTCTGAAACTGAGCAGACCTGGATTGCTAGTCATAGAGTCTCTGGGCCAAACCCGGAGTTGCAGGCAGGCCTGGATTTCCCCTACCTGCCCCTGGCAAAGTGGCCCAGGACCTGAAATTGGAATAGAAGACTGTCTGAGATGTGCCACTCATAGGATTCGTTACCCCAGAAGTGTGTGTGTGTGTGAAATATGTAGTGACCTGGCTGGAGGGCTGAGTCCCAGAAGTAGAGGGACCAAAGCATGCGCAACTGATGACCCAGGGCAAAAGCCAGAAGGAGGCGAACCTGTGGGGCCCTTCACAAGCTGGAAAAGCTGTTTTCATTGCTGCCAGCCCCCAGGAGGGGAGGGACAACCCTGAAAACATCCGGGACTGATGACCCTTTCTCTCTCCCATCTCCTGCCAAAGGAAAGGCCAAGAGACTTTCCAATCTGTCCCTTTACTTCTGCCTGAGGGGCCTGATCCAAAGTGTCTTTGGTGGGCTTGGGATCCAGCTCCCACCCTGTATAGAAGAGCTTAAGGCCCAATCCTCTGTGGTGCAAATTGGTGCAGCTTCACAGAGTTCAATGGACTTTGCCAGTTTACTCCAGCTGAGAATCTGGCCCTTAGCCTCATTTGTCATCTTGGACCCCAGCCACCAGACCTCCTGAGCCTTTGCTATTTGTGATGAAGGCTTTTGTACCATGCTTCAATAAGACACTTAAACCCTCCTTCTTTTATTTTCTATTAAATGTCACTAATTTAAATTGTCACAGCTTGAGGGCCGCAAGCCAAAGCCTCTGTGGTCTCTTGTGTAATGGCAGCCTCTGTGCTGATCAACTGGGAGCAAAAGAGCATTTGTCCTGTGGGAGACAGAGGAGCAGCTGCCTGTGGATGCTTGAAAATAAACCAACGGGGGTGGGGGGCAGGGTTAGCACGAGTAGCGCTCCAGCTGGAGTGACGCTTTCTGGCGTTGTGCTCCTTGGCAGGAGCAGAAAGGGACATGCACATCTCTTGATTTTTCCTCCCCATTGCAGTGGTACTGGAGTGGGGGGGGGCAGGGTTACAGGCTGTAGGGGACGGGGACTTGGAGATTCTTGAGGGGACAGATTGTATTCAGCTTTACATTAGCAGTTTGAATCCAGTCCATGTTGGCAGAGGCTGATGCTTGGCTTTCAAAGGACTCGAGGGCACACACCCAAGTCCCATTGAAATTCAGTGGGAATTGGGTGCCTAACTCCATTTGACTTCTCTGAAAACGTCAGCCTGGAAGTGTCCCTCCCTGCCTGGCGTCCTGCATGAAGGGGGTTGCTGGTTTCCACCCAAATTCTAGAGGGCAGTTGTGCATGTCACATGACCCACCATCACCATTTGCAGGAGGCAACGTAGCACTCGTACGGGAATGCCAGGGTTAGATTTACCTGCACCCTGTCTCCTTAAGGATTGAAGGCCTACTGAGCTGGTCAAAAGGGAGGGGACTGTTACGGGGTGCAGATGTGGTTGCAGCTACCAATTTTGGAATGTTCCAAAAAGACTCTGCAACAATGGGGACGGTGCAAAGCGGGGATGGGGTGGTGATTTTTTTGTTTCTGGGATGCTACGCTTAATAAAACTCCAGCTTTAAGATTGTCCCTGGTCTGGTTGTATAACATGAGCACCCAGGTGGGTGATGGTAAGAGAAGCCAAGAGTTAAATGGGTCTGGAAACCGAATGCTCCTCGAGGTGGCTGAGGCATGCGCGGTGGCCAGCCCTTGCAGAGCATGGGCTCAAGCTGGACTGAGGAGAGAGAAGGGAATTCATGGCTAGGGCTGTCTCTTTCAGAAGCCCCAAACTGACTTGGAGAAGAGACACCAAGAGAAAGCAGAGCATGAATTTATCCCAAACTAATGGAGGAATTTCCCTCCAAGTCTGCACAATACAAAAGCACCCTTCCCCCGTTTCTCTATGGCTACTCTCTGGGTGGGATTTTCAACAGCACCTATGTGATTTGGGAGCACCAGGCTCAGGTGAAGTCAATGGGAGGCGAAGTGTAAATTTTCAAAAGTGACTGGTGATTTTTGGATTCCTTGATTCTTTTGGGTGCCAAACTAGAGATGCCTTCAAAGGGTCCTAATTTTTTTTTGAGGTCAGGGGCTCAGCATGCTCTGAAAATCAGGGGCCCCTTTCCCCTGCAAACCCTTTCCCCTGCAGGGAACTCAAAAATAGAGGCATCTAAAATTGCTAGTCACTCTCACCGGAAAACGTAGGCCTGTGCTCTGAAGTCACTTTAAGGTGTTCTTTGAAGCTCCACCTTCTGTCTGTAGCAAGGGTAGTCTCCTCAGACAGTATCTCAGTGAAACGTAGGTGTCCTGAAGAGCTGTTCTTGGTACAGGGCTTCAGAAACGCATTTAAACTGGCTGCCCTCATGGCAGGAGCAATTTGGTGCTGGCACAAAGACTAATATTTAGAGCTACTGAGCCTAAAGGAAGTGAGGCGCCCACAGCGTCTATGGAACTCACACCCTACATGGCCAAAAGCCTGTCTGAATCCAGAAAATTTAAAGCTCAGTTGAGGCCCTTTTAAAAAATTGACCCTTACAGTCTTACCTGGTGTATTGAAAGTATATACATTAGTGTATACTGGCCTGTGATATACCAGAGGTCAGAATAGATGACCTGATGGTCCCTTCTGGTCTATGACTCTGACTTTCAAAAGTGGCCACTGAAAATATTTCCAGTGTTGCCAGCTCTCATGACTTTAGCACAAGTCAGGGAATATTTGGTGCTTAGAAAAACACCCCACCTCCCGGAGTCACATGATGGCATGAGAATCTCCGCTTCTGTTTAAAAATAGTTTCTAATCCATGTGGCTGTGGAGAAAAGCCCTAAAGACTCATAAACCAGAAGGCAACAAATTATTATCTTTTCTTTTTCTTTTCTTTTTTTTAACCATCTCATGATTTTGAAGCCAAGCTCATTAATTTTTCTGGTGGTCTGATTCGTGATTTTTGAACACTTGGGGTTGGCGATGTGGTAGCTACTCCCCTGAGTCATCCAGTATTACAATAGTTTTCTTTATCACTTTGTTATTGCGTGAGTTGATTGCACAAGGAATCTGGGATACGTTCTCCTGCAGTCAGGTGGCTGGAGATACTCATACTGGGGATTATACCACTGGGGCTCCAAATGAAGTCAATGCGGTATGTGTAAAGCAAACACATAAATAGATAGAGAGCACAGCACAGCCAGAGCAGGGAGCAACAAGAATCTGCCCCACTGCATCAGCTCTGCAGAAAAGGCTCTCTATGAAATACAACTCCATGAAGAGTGGAGCTGAGAATATAGACCTAGCAGGGAAATGCTGAAGCTTGGCATTGGTGTGAGAATGATGCCTAGATTCCATAGTCAGTAAATCTATATAAATAATAGAATACCAGGGGCTGGGTGTAATAGTAGAAAATAAAGGCACTGAGGCAGGCCTTGTAATCCTAGCCCATCCTGACAGGAGTTTGTCCAATCTGTTCTTACAAACCTCCAATGATGGGGATTACACAGCCTCCCGTGGAAGTCTATTCCAGAGCTGAAGTACCCTTATAGTTAGAAAGCTTTTCTTGTTATCTAATCTAAATCCCCTTTGCTGTGGATTAAGCCCATTACTACTTGTCCTACTTCAAGTTAACATGGAGAACAATTGATCACCATCCTCTTAATAACATCCCTTAATTTATTTGAAGACTTATCTGCCTTCCCGCCCCCAGTCTCTTTTCTCAAGACTAAACATGACCAGATTTTTTAACCTTCTCTCATCTGTCAGGTTTTCTAAACCTTTTATCACTTTTGTTGCTCTCCTGTGGACTCTCTCCAGTTTGTCCACATCTTTCTTAGAAAGTGGTGCTCAAAACTGGACAAAATTATTTCAGCTGAGTCCTCATCAGCAGTGAGTAGAGTGGAACGAATACCTCCCCTGTCTTACGTACAACATTCCTGTTAATACACCCCAAAATATTTTCTTTTTCTCAACTGCATCACATTGTTAACTCATATTCAATTTGTGAACCCCTGTAGTCCCAGATACTTTTCAGCAATATTACTGCCCATCCAGTTATTCCCCGTTTTGAAGTTGTGCATTTCCCCCGCTTCCTAAGTGTGCGCTTGTCTTTATTGAATTTCATCTTGTTGACTTCAGACCAATTCTCCAATTTGTCAAGGCCATTTGGATTCTAATCCTGTCTCCAAAGTCCTTGCAACCCCTCCCCAGCTTGGTCTCACCTGCCAATTTTGTAAGCACACTCTCCACTCCATTATCCAACTCATTAATTAAAATAATGAACAGTAGTGGACCCAGGACTGATCCCTCTGGGGCCCCCATGAGATGCGTCCCCCCAGTTTGACAGCAAACCACTGATAACTACTCTTTGAGTATGGTCTTTCAACCAGTTTTGCATCCTCAGTTCCATGTTTTCACGTTTATTTGCTTGTAACCCTTTCTGACTTTATTCTTTTACTTGGCATCTGTTAACCATCTTCTTTTGTGTTGCACTGTTAATATAAACCAGCTCAGTGCTGTGTTGAAATGATAGGGGTATTTATCCCAGTTAATAAACTGTGGTGTGCTTTTTTGTCTTCAGAGGAACAAACAAACCTTATTATTTCTCTGAACTGTCCAGGGAGGGTGGAATATTAAATCACATGTTTTGGGGAAAATTCAGGTTTGGGAGTGTGTTGGGGTCACCCCACAGGCAGCAACCCAGGCTGGGGCTGTAGACCGACTGCTGGAGTTAGAGCTGCTGAACCAAGGCTGTCTAGTACACAGACACTCAGGGCATGATCTGCATACCTGTAGGCTGGTAGCAAGCATCTCAGGCTGGGAACTACAGCAGCAAAGCCTTGTAAGGCACCCAGGATTGCAGGACAAGTCATGACAGAACCTTCATTGGTTTGGATCTCACCCTGTCACACCCACTTTATAGTAATTTCATGTAGACCATATTTCCCTAACTTGTTTATGGGAATGTCATGTGGGACTGTGTCAAAAGCCATACGCAAATCAAGATATATCATGTCTACAGCTTCCCCTCCCTCAACTAGGCCGATAACCCTGATAATCATCACTCAGCGTGAAAGGTGTTCTGTAAATCTAAGCTACTGCTTTATTTTCCCCTAAGTTCTGGCCTGCTGAATTCACACTTCATATATTGTACAAATCCAGCCTAACGCCCTGTGCTGTGCGAATTGGTGTCGAGGCTCCGTTTTAGCAAAGGAATCCCAAATCCTCAATGTTCTGCAAACAGCATGGTGCTTTGGAAGGAATGTGTTTTGCCATGTGGAAGTGGGCATTTCGACAGATTATTATTTGGCTTTTAACTACCAAGGTCTTTGAATCCAGTATCCCATCGAAGTGATCAAAAACAATCTACTTTGGAACAGATGACTGTAAACAATGCCCAAGGAAACTCAGCGAGAAAGGAAAATGAAAGCTTTTTCAAAAGAGATGAAACAAACTCATTACACAGAACAACTTCAGCATCGTTGCCATTAATAAGCTCAACATATTGAGCCACTGCTTGTGGCGTTACAAACTGACCTCCAATTTTTGCCACTAATGGTAAATGTAAATAACGGGTACCACTTGTAGCAGTAGAGTCTACAATGAAGTGAGCTTAGTACAGACCACCAAAGCCTCTCAACAAAAGTATGTCGTACATTTAATAGCACCCATAGAATTCTTTTGGAAGCGATTGAGAAGTCAGAAACACTGATCTCTTCAAAATGTCCTAATTGCTGGACATCACAGCAATGTCTGGAAGCCCCAATTATTAATTATTTGTATGACCGTAGTTCTTGGAAGCTGCAGTCACAAACACTCAGTGTGCAAACACACACAGAAGGGCAGTCCCTGTCCTGAAATATAAAGAGAGGGTGGGAGGGAAAGTAGAAGGAAGTGACTTGCTCCAGGTCATGGCATAGCTGGGGCCAGAGCTCTGATCTCCTTGACTCATCATCCAGTGCTCTACCCACTAGATCACACTCCCTCTTCTCTTTTGAACAGCTGCCCTAACCAGTCTGTTGCAGCACCGACACCCCTGATGCACTGTTCTTCCACTCTGCTCACCTCACTACCTACATTCAGATTTGCTCTGTGGAGGTGGGGGTGCTAGGGTGACCAGATAGCAAGTGTGAAAAATTGGGACAGACGGTGGAGCGTAATAGGTGCCGATATAAGACAAAGCCCAGAATATCGGGACTGGCCCTATAAAATCAGGACATCTGGTCACCCTAGCCGGTGCTCATATTAATGACAGTTTTCTAAGGTTCCCTGAGGCCAGAGCCCTCCGCGTCTCACCTGCCACCTATAGTCACTGGCCAATTATCAAGAGGTAAGTAATATACATGATCATTGTATTACAGTAGCACCTAGCGGCCCCACAGTGCTAGGTAGCATACACTCATGTTGCGAAAGTCCGTCCCTACCCAAGGAGACTCCAACGTACATTGGCAAGGCAGACAACAGGGAAGAGGGGAGCTGAGGCCCAGAGAGATGAAGGAGCTTGCCCAGTGTTGCATAGGGAATCTGTTGCAGAGCTGAGAACTGAACCAAACCTTCTTGAATCCAACTAGCCCCTTAACCACAATCCCTTCCCACACAGCACTTTCACCCTGTTAGTTACATGCTGTGTCTAAGGCAGCTGCTACTGAGCCTCACAAAGTGTTTTCTTTCGAGTGGTTAAAAGCAGCCCCTTAGTTACTCATGCAGCCCCCATGATATCAGTAGGGTGACACAAGCGTAACCTAGGACCCTACTGTCTGAGAGAATTAAAATCATCCTAGTCCAGATTGTCTAGTGTAGGAGACAGCACCTTGCAATCACTCCTGAGCAGAGCTGGGCAGCTGTAGCCATTCATAGGGTGCTCTTGTGATGTTCCCCTTGGGAAGGAGTGGAAATGCTGGATATGTTGACTGGTGAAGACAATCATGGGACTGCCCATTGGCTGATGTCAATCAGCTTCAATGGAGCTGTGGCTGATTTGCACCAGCTGAGAATCAGGCCCACAGACTGTAGTGGAACTACACAGCCTGGGGATCTGGCCTGTTGGCTTCAGTGGAGCTATGGCTGACGTACATCATCTGGGGATCAGCCTCCATTTACTCTCCTGTTCTTTTATCTTCATTGCCCATGATCAGCATTCAGTGATGCAAGTGTTAAGGGTTGATTATTACCAAGTTTTATTAATATTTTCCATTCTTTCTGTTTCATAGCTGATAAAAAGAAACTCGACTAAAAGCAGATATCAGGCAATTTAATTAGCAGACATATATTGTGGGGGGGAAAATTGCACATAATTACCATGTGACATTCACTGGAAATGAGGAAATGTCTTCATCTCTTAATAATTACCAGTTGAGTCACTTACCCACACTATGTTAGATCAAAATCTCTACAACACAAGTCTTAGGTTTTTTTAACCTTGAGTTTCTAATAACACACACGCTGCCAAAAAAGAAATCCGCTTAATTAAGGGACAACAACCTGGTGAGATGTTTTACGTGTTAAGTTAATCTTTTCTATACCAACTTCACCATATACTGCAGATCAGACCCTCCTCGAATACACAATCACTTCAAACTTCAAAAAATCACTTCATGGCTATTGGCCATGAACAGTTTGCTCACTGAATTGAATCTTTTCTTTTACCTCTTTACAAATTTGTGCAAAAACAAGATCACACTTTCCACAAATTGGTTCATTGTCTGAAGTTCTCTGAGGTCAGTAGGAGCTGTTGGGTGCTCAGGACTCTTGAAATAGGAGACAGGTGTCTAAACATGAATTTAGGAGTTAATTATAATATCTTGCCCAAATTTCTCCATTGAAAATACATAATCAAACAGGATTAGAGTTTATACAATCACCACGTTCATGCAGCTTGCCTGCTGGTGCACTGATAGTGATGCCTGTTCAGTTTTGTCTCATTATGTTCTTGTGCTCCCCTGTCAGTCTGTATCCATCTGTTATCGCTTGTCTTTGCAAGCTCTTTCTGTTTATGCCTAGCACAATGGGGTCCTGATCCATGACTAGGGGTCCTGGAAGCTATGATCATACAAATAATTTAACAATAATAATTAATAATTCTCTATGGGTATTCTCCTATGAAACATTGAAAATATTACCATGAAAGATTACCATTCAGATGTGTGTCTATCTGCAAAGGGGGAAAGAATACATTGGGATATTTACTAAATATGTCATTATAAACTCACTTAAATCCAGCACATTATAGAAACTAATAAAAATACCTAGCTTTTATATAGCACTATTCATCAGTAGATCTCAAAGCACTTTCCAAAGGAGACAAGTGTAATTATCCCCATTTTACAGATGGGTAAACTGAGGCACAGAGCTGTGAAGGCCTAGATTCTCAAAGGTATTTAGGCACTTCACTCCCTTGAAATCAGTGGGGATTAGGCACCTAAATATCCTTTGAGGATCTGGACTGAAGTGACTTGACTAATATCACCCAGCAGGCCAGTGGTAGAGCGGGGAATAGAACCCAGGTCTCCTTAGCACTCAAGAATGTGCCTACTTTAAGCACAGGAACAGTTCAATGGGACTACATGCATGCTGAAAGTTAGGCACATGCTTAAGTATCTTGCTTCCATGAATCTGGATGAGCAATAATTCACTAATGATGCCCAAATAGCATTGCTGAGTGACTTCTGAGCAGTAGTTCAAAGTATATTATCAGACCCAAAACCGGTTTATTGATTATAAGGCCTTTATCCCATTCACAGGCCTGGAAATATCCACAGATCTGAATGCTGCACTTCAAATTTCACCCAAATGGCAGAGTGTCTGCAAAATCACTGAATGGGTGACAGGGGTGGATCACTTGACGATTACCTGTTCTGTTCATTCCCTCTGAAGCACCTGGCATTGGCCACTGTTGGAAGACAGGATACTGGGCTAGATGGACCATTAGTCTGACCCAGTATGGCCGTTCTTATGTTCTGAATACTCTTGCCTTCTACTTATGCAGACTAATAGTGACATCTTGTATTTTATGAAGGCAGATCTTCACTATAGTTCTCATATTGTTCAGCAAAAAACTGCAGCACATGCTTGAATTTAACTTAAAGTTGGGCCCAGGATAAGGATGGGATTCTCAAGAGTGCTCCCAGTTCCCATCTAGGGTCAATGGGCCATGGGTACCTCACTTCTTAAGGAGATTTTGACAATCCTACCCTGAGGGCTTTGCTCAGAAGGAAAGATTTAAGCATCTGCTTGAAGGCTCTGCTAAATTGTGGGCCCTGGTGATTTTACAGCAGCTGAGGATCCAGCCCTTTACTTTGAACGGGATCTTAAAGTGGAACTACAGACGGTGACAGAGTTTAGAGAGAGAAGACGGTTTTCTAGCATTCTGCTGTAACTCTCATTGAGACTTAGTTCTAGTGGAGATTCTTTGTGAGGCTGGGACCCTGCTGCAGGAGGGTCCCTCTGCCACACACCCCTCAAACTCCCCCTACTGCTACCCCCAGTTCCACCCCCCTGGTAGTAGCAACAATGGCAGTGCTAACGGAGACAAGACACCAGTGGCCACTGGTAGCAGTGATCACAGTCCCTAGAGCTGCTCTGAGCAGGTTAGGAGGCCTGGTGCTTAAAATGCTTGAGATCCTTGGAGCCCTGTATTCATTTTATCTCTGGCTGTGCCGACTGGTGAAACTGCACCCAAGGTAACAACAGCTGGCGATTTGTAGGAGGGGGAAAGCCAGTGTAGAGGCACAGCCTAAGAGAACAGATTGCAACGTTTTCTCTCCTTGCGAGGGCAGACTTCCCACTTCTCTTAAGTAAGCTGACGAGATCCATTTATTATTTAATGAATTGAATCGATTGGAAGTGTAATTAAATTTACTCTCCTCCAGCAAAAGGGTGTCACTGCAACCCCAAATAAGAATGGAAAGATCTTCAATCCAAATAATGGTCTGATCCTACTCCAACTCTTGTTGATCCAAAGACTTCAGTGGGACTTGGATTGGGCATAAGGTGACCATGGTGTCTTTGCACATGGCATTGAGAGGTGGAGCCTAAGGTTAAGGTAGTTTTTTAAAAACAGCCAATCAGGAGAGCCTGACAAAAGGTTACTTGACATATCTGGAGTCACCGAGAGAGAGGATTGTGGGTAACGGGTCTTGAGGTATAATGAATAAGAGAGACCATTTTTCTCCCCACCAACCGTCCAGTTGTCCTTAACTCCAGAGAGATGGACCTAGATGAGATTTGAAAGAGGCTGGATTGTGAGTGCTACCAGCTATCATGAACAGTCATGTCTTTGTTGTAACTCAGTGTTCTGCCAGTACTACCAAGACCTTATAGTCAGTTTTCACTAATAGATTTTCTGTATAAGCCAATTAATCTTCATGTTTCCTCTACAGCGCTTTGTGATTGTAGACAGGAAAAGTGAGATCCATAACTATAAACCAACATAAGAAACCACAGCATGGAATATCTTGAGTTTACAATACCCATTCAGCTCTTTGCTTCCATTCACACACAACAGCTATCACAGGAGTTTTACAAGCACTGCTTGTAATTGGAGCTGAGTGCATCATTTGCAACAAACGATGAAGCCAATGAACTATGCCTCTTTTCCTGTTCAAGAATTGCCCACGAACAGACTGAACAACAAACACATCTGGGAAAAATCAGTGTTATTCACTGAATAATTTCTGCAAAGAATTCTTGGTCTACAGCTTATTCCTGAGCAGTTTGTTCCCAATATACGCTACTTGAAATTCAGGCTGTCTTCATTGGACCATGTGGGTTACATGCTCCGCTTTCTCTTCTCTGATTGGCTAAGTGTAACTCTTAGAATTGAGTTTCCATTGTGAAGACTTCTGATTTATGAATGAAAAATTAGCTTTCTGCAAACCCTCCCTTTCCATAATTACTTTAAAATATGCTGTTTCTATGAAGATTCCTTCCAGCACACTTGTTTGCTGGACTATTCATAGGAAGCAAACACACAGTGGAATTAAATGTTTTAAAATTCAAATGGATACTCACATTAAAATTTTTCATAGTACTCGCCCAGTCCTAGTTGTAACAGTTGATTACAAGATCTGGGAGCAGAGCTTTCCCTAGGCCAGGTTGGATCAATGTAGTGAATCATGCTGTCCTTCCCATATAGACAAGATGTCACAAGCACTGCACCTGCATCCATGCAACCAGTCCTCCGAACTGTATCTCAGAGTGCAGGGCCTCTGGTTTGGAAATTAGCGTGGCAGTATTAGGTTGATGTTTCACAACTCCTCCAATTCACTGGCACAGCGACAGCTGCAAGGCTTTCTGATGGTGGATATTTCAAAGCAATTTTGTCAAAACCAGTGTCATTGTGTGGATATGACAAAGTAGGTTCTCAAAGGACCCTAATGATTTGGAAAACTCCAAGGCTTCAGCTCAAATGCTCAGTGATGGCCAAAAAACCCCAAACCAAATCAAAACAACATGATCATTCCCCTCTATTCGGCATTGGTGAGGCCTCATCTGGAGTACTGTGTCCAGTTTTGGGCTCCACACTACAAGAAGGATGTGGAAAAATTGGAAAGAATCCAGCGGAGGGCAACAAAAATGATTGGGGGGCTGGAGCACATGATTTATGAGGAGAGGCGGAGGGAACTGGGATTATTTAGTCTGCAGAAGAGAAGAATGAGGGGGGATTTGATAGCTGCTTTCAACTACCTGAAAGGGCGTTCCAAAGAGGATGGATCTAGACTGTTCTCAGTGGTACCAGATGACAGAACAAGGAGTAATGGTCTCAAGTTGCAGTGGGGGAGGTTTAGGTTGGTTATTAGGAAAAAAATTTTCACTGGGCGGGTGCTGAAGCACCGGTATGGGTTACCTAGGGAGGTGGTGGAATCTCCTTCCTTAGAGGTTTTTAAGGCCCGGCTTGACAAAGCCCTGGCTGGGATGATTTAGTTGTGGACTGGTCCTGCTTTGAGCAGGGGGTTGGACTAGATGACATCTGGAGGTCCCTTCCAACCCTGATATTCTATGATTCTATGAAAGTTAGGATGCATAAAGAATAGGATAGAGAATAGAGTTGATAGGAAAAATGTTATTTTTTCAGACATTTTCCGCAGAAAACTTCAAAAAACCAAAATTATCAGATTTTCAGCTAAAAATTGAAATTTGAAATGTTTCAGCCAAACCCTGAAATATTTTCATTCTGAAATGCAGCTATGGGAAGTCATAGTTCAGCTGCCGCATGCTCCTATTCTTTATAAGCCAACTCCCTGGTTGGACTACATCTCCCACGATGCACCATGGTCTCCCCTTTTGCTGGTGGGAGGGGGTGCATCGTGGTATTTGCATGGATACAGTGCATCATGGGAGATGAAGTCTGGCTTAGGAGCCTGGCCCAGAGAAGAAAAATGAGAGCATGAGGCCTCCAAACTACAACTCCCATGAGTGACCTCAGTGCCATTGCAGATGAGAAAAAAATCAAATCTTGAGTGTTCAGTTGATTGACTAAAAACTGAAATTTTCTATGGAAAGCAGATACTTGTGAAAATCTAGTTTATCTGGCAACCCTTTTTTCTATCAACAAACAATTTTGAGAGAAAACTTTAGACCAGCCCTAACAGAGAATAATACTGAAAATATTATTGCCAATTACAACTGATCAAAAGCCCTCATGTAGAATACTGTTTTCAGGTTTGGGCACCCTCTCTCTCTAAAAGGATACAGCAGGAATAAGGGTGTTCTGAGACGTGATTAGAAACATGGAAAGACTTCCATGTGAAGAGAGCGTGAAAAGACTGGGGACTGTTTCTCCTTAGAGAGGAGAGAAATAAGAGCCAAATAATGAATGGTCTGGGGATATTAGATGAGGCATTTCTATTCAACCTGTCTCTTAATACAGAAACAATAACTGCCAAAGGGAAACGCACAGATTTAAAATTTTATAAGAGTGTAAACTTTTTTTTACTGGTACATGCTGAGGCCAAGAGCTTAGCAGGATTCAAAAACAGGATTGAATTAGATGATAAGAATATCAAGAGTTACAATAGCAAGGAAAGGATTAAAAAAACCCAACAAACAAAATGAGGAGTTTGGAAAGGATACAAACTGCTTCAGGGCACAAACCAACCTATAAGCAGGGATGGGCAAACTTTTTGGCCTGAGGGCCACATTGGGGTTCCGAAACTGTATGGAGGGCTGGGTAGGGAAGGCTGTGCCTCCCCAGACAGCCTGAGCCCTGCACCCTATCCGCCCCCCCCACTTCCCGCCCCCGACTTCCCCCCTAAGAGCCACTGACCCATCCAACCCCCCCTGCTCCTTGTCCCCTGACTGCCCTCTCCCAGGACCCCCTGCCCCTAACTGCCCCCCCGGGACCCCACCCCCTATCCAACACCCCCGGCTCCCTGTTCCCTGACTGCCCCGACCCCTATCCACACTCCCACCCCCTCACAGCCTCCCCAGGACTCCTACGCCTATCCAACTCCCCCTGTCCCCTGACTGCCCCCTGGGACTCCCTACCCCTTATCCAACCACCCTTCTCTCTTAACCATGCTGCTCAGAGCAGTAGGACTAGCAGCCGTGCCGCCCGGCCGGAGCCAGCCATGCCACCACGCTGCCCGGCAGGAGCTCGCAGCTCTGCTGCCCAGAGTGCTGGTGGCACGGTGAACTGAGGCTGCAGGGGCCATAGTTTGTCCACTTCTCCTATAACTACTGGGGTTTTTCTTGGAGGCAGATTATCACATAGCTGCCTCTGCAGGATTTCTTACACCCTTTCTCTGAAGCATCTGGTATTGGTAACTATCAGAGACAGGATACTAGACTAGATGGACCCTGGATCTGATCCAGTCTGTCAATTCCTACATTCTTATTGCTTTTAAGCCATGTCTCTGAATAGCTGGCTATATTTGTCAAATAGGATTGAGACATTATGGGTCTCCCCATATGGAGTAGCAGTTTCTGGCCGAGCTGGGCTGTGGAGAGGGAGGGAGTGATACATGCTTTGGTTCCTGGCTGGATAGAATCTATTGCATTTAATAGAAACTGGCTGCTGCATCGCCCTTTGCTTCTTCTTGCGCAATTTGTGTAGTGTTGAGCACTGGCTCTCTGTAGTCTTCCTTTCCCGAGTACTGTTGTCATTGTGGTGCCCGCTCCCCACTGGCAGCGGCCTTGTGGTTTGGCTGGCGTGCCTTTGAGATAAGGGGCTGTTGAATTCTATCTGTTCCCTACATGTTTTGCGGTTGGTGTGTGTTTCAGCAGGAGAGTGCAGAGCTCAAGGAACACATTTTGGGGCCGCCCAACAACAACTGACAGTGGAAACATAAATAGTTCCTGCTAAGGGATGGTGTTTGCTTTGATCCATGTGCCAGCCTCAGAGTATCACAACAGTTTGTTCTTTTTCCTCCTGTCGACTTGCTTGTTTAAGCTGTTCTCCTTCCCAGTTCAGGGTGTGTCTTTGGCTCTGTACATTGTGCAGGGCCATCAGTCTGTGAGACTGGTAGGTGCATACATAGCTGGGAATGAGGGAGTGCACCTTGCAGAACCCAATAGGGGGTCTGTAGTGATCGTACTATGAATATCTGAGCTACAGCCAGTATCTGAAACATAGGCTTGTTTAAAGGAAGGACATCAGGGGAATGGTGTGACCTCCTGCACGAGCTGAGGGATATTTGTGTCTAGGCCCGTAGGTGGCTTTTGGATAAGGCAGACATATGCAGTTTGTCTGGGTGCCCCGTCTCCTTGCTGTCAGTGAGATGTACCTGCAGTGGGCATGTTGAGTGAGGGGGTGTGCATGAGCCATGGAGATGCCTGGTTAATTATTTAGGTCACTGGGGGTTAATTTGACTGTACATTCTGACATAAACAGCTCAGAGTGTTGTTATCCAGCATACTAAGGTCTCCATTTTGGTTGATTTGTCTGTAGCCAATGAGAGAGCCTCGTTTTCCCATCAGTCACTGCCCTTCCTTCACCCATTGGTCAGGTAGGCACACTGCTCCCATGAGCCATGTGCCTAGCCATTAATTCCCCTTCTGAGATATCTAAATTGACCCATTTTCCTTCTGATCTTAGCCCAGATCTTGCTGCTGAGAGAGACGCATTTCTGGTGCATCCGAGGAATCTTTTAGTACATCAGGTAGAACTAGGAAGAGAGAGTACTCTTCAGTTCTGGCCCCATCCTTTTAACTGACTGCAGGGCATGCGGGGCAGGTGATGCAGAGCACGCAATGTAGTGTTGATTTCTTGTAAATGGGGAAAGGTGGGTAGTGTTCAGTCAATGCCATCCCAGGTTATTGTTTGTGCATTTTCAACCACAGGAGCTAGTCCGTTTCATATAGAGCAACTCTGCCCCCTCCCCATCTTCACATAAAGATCAGAACTCACCATGGCACAGGGGACTGCCCCGGTTCAATATTCTGCTCACTGGTCCAAGATGCTGCCGTCAGTTGATATTTCCTGCTGTGGTCTAGGACTTCCTTTTCATGTAAGGATTTTGGGTTAAAGTCTGCTGCAACAGTCCCCTTTTCTGCATCACTTCTCTTCTGAGCAGGCATATAGCTGATGGGATGAGTTCTTGATACTGACCCAAGTGGCATTTGCATTTCTGATACTGTCTGTCTGTCTCCTGGGTCTACGTGTGCTTCTGCCATTACACAAAGGTTACCACATAGACTCTGCTCAGCCTCCTGCTGAATGCTAGTGCCCCAGAATAGTGCAAGTGTGCAATAGTGCCCCAGGGGAGCAAGTGCTATCTGGATGCTGAGTGTGTAGTTAGCTTCAGGCAACTCCGGCAGTCAGAGCATTAAGCAAACTTTCAGAAATCCTCTACAGCCTGCCCTTAGCTTTGAAAATTCCCCTGATTTTTAAGAACATCCCCCTCTGAGCTCCCCAGTTTTCTGATACAGGTGCACACCAGCCTGCATTGTGTCTGCAGATGGACACCCATGAAACAGAGGTATCTGAAAACAGTGAACACTGGGGGCATGGTGTGCCATTTCAGAACACTGGTGACAGCACAGGGTCCAGCCCAAGCAGCAGCAGCTTATAGATCTATCTTGGGTATTTCTTTGGCCCTGGTCACTGTAGTCTCTGAGCACCTCACAATCATGAATAGATTTATCTTCACACATCCCTGGGAGTGCTACTACTCCCATTTTACAGAGCGGGGACTGAGGCAAAAAGAGGCCAAGTGACTTATCCAAGGTCATGCACGAAATCTGTGGCAGAACAGGGATTTGAACCCTGCTCTGCTGAGTCCGAGGGCAGTGCTCTAACCACTAGCCCATCCTTCATTGCGTACATAAAATGTGTCATTTAAGTGCAAGAATATCCCAAGGAATTATCTCACTGCACCTCCCTCAACCCAGCCCTCAGCCCCATGTATTGTGGGGCGATTGCTCATGGCAGTGAGGAGGAGGCTATGTTTGTGGGGATGGGGTGGTGAAACTCTTTTGCAGGCTCACCCAAAATGGCTAAGTCCAGCAATGAGAAGGGCAGCTGCACCACTACAAACAAAGATGGCTGTGCCCGTGGCTGGTGCTAGGTTGTTGCTATTAATACAACTGCCCAGTCTGCTTGCCTTTGTTGTTCTGCGTGTCTCCTTGCCCGCGCCTGGCTCCTCGGCCCCTGTGTCATTAATGACTTTTGTGTAGCTGGAGCCCTGTGAATGCAAGCTGTTTCATCCTGCTGGGGTTGTTTGTATTAGCAAGTGTAAGGTCACGCTAATTGCTTTGCTGACCGGGATAGCTGCTTAAGCTGCAATCCTACGTGCTATAGCAAGATGGGGGTTTTCATAGCTGCCAGTCCTTGACTTGACCCACACCCTTCGATGGAGTAAACTGCCTACAGTAGGATCTGCCCACTGGGCATCAGTTTGCCTGGACATTGCGCCAGGTTCATCACAGGAACAAAGGGTAGGTTACTTCTTACTTTAGTCCAGGTTCAGTAAATAAATGGCAGTCTGAATGTAACCCTTTCCTTTCCCACTTTAATTAGTAGTTTTGTGGTGGTTACCAAATTCTGGGAGAGATTCTCTGCCCATCCCAGCCCTTATATGTCACGGTGGCAGTGTATGGGGCTAGAAAGATGCCTCAAGGGGGTGAGAAGAATTCCCCTATCCCAGAAACAGCATGGGATCAGCAGAATCAGCCCTGGACAGCTCCTTTTGCAAGCCCTGGTGTAGGGAGAATGCCATTGGGCCATCTCCATAATGGATGCCCCAGTAGTGATTCCACGCCACGAGTGACACAATCCAATAGGCACTGTAAATTAGAGCAGCCCCTCTGGCTCCCCTTATGTCTGTGGGGCTCAGCATTGGTTAGGGGGTTGGATGGTCTCTGTGCTGTTCATAAACCAGCTATGCTGTTGGCTAGCTCCTGAAAGTCCATATGGTGGTCTCCATGAATGATGCTCACCTTTAGCAGAACTGAGTAAGCAGAACTGATGTTAGGCGGTTGGCTGCTTGTGTTTAACTGCAATACACCGGCCCTGCACTTCCAGCACTCACTGTTACAATGAGCAGCCATTAAGCTTCCATCCTGCAGCCCCCAGTTCTGGCCGTGTGCTGCGTGAAGTCAGACCTCTCCAGACACAAGAGGTCAGTAAGATGATCAAGCGAGGCCTGCAGGAAAGGGGAAAGAGAAAAATATCTGAATTGGCCCTCCGCCCTGTGCAGTGGACATTATCTCACTGTACTTGCGATTACTTCTGCAGTTAGAAGTTGATGGAGAGGCCATGCTGGAAATCTCAAGCAGCAGCAAATATAAAATATGAAAACTCACCGACTGCTGACATGGGGCAAAACGGGATGCAGCATCAGCCAGTTTGCGTATTGCAAAGACGTGGGGATCATGTAAAGCTCACTACAGATCACCACTGATGACTGCACCAGCATCTATACACCTCTGTCTGTGCTAAAAGAACATGGTGCCAGCACTAGGTAAATATGTCAAGATTCAGCAGCAGCACCCAGCTTGCCAGGAGTTTGAAAATTCCCCATAGGCTTGGAGGAATGGACCGGACTGAAGTTGAAAGTTAGTGTTATAGGGTGGGTGGGGGGGAAGGATTTTTCTGTATGAGCTTCTTAAATTGTTCTAGTGCTCCCACCACTAATAAAGAACATGGCACTTGCTTGGCGGATTGACTCGCCCAAAATCAGAACTTCTGAGCCAGCTAAATGGAGCTGTGGTAACTTATGCCTGGTAAGGATTGGGCTCTCGAACTCTGCGGCGGTGTGGGGATAGAAAAATAGGTCCTGACAGAAGTTGAATTCGAACTGGTTAGGCCAACTGGCTGAAATCCATTTGTCTGTGCTGTTATGTTCCATGCAACAGCTGGGTACAGTGCATGACTTACTTGGACATTTAGGTCAAAGGTGTTCAGGAACCATAGCAGAGCTAGCTGGCAGAGACTAGAGACAAGCTTGGAGTGGTTTTTTCCAAACCTGGGTCAAGATCCTCTGCTGGTGAAACTGGCATTAACTTCCATGGAGATATGCCGATTTTCAGCCCCAGCTCTCTTGCTTGTTTCTTATCCTTCTTGTCACACAGTTTCCTTGAGGGACATTCACAAGGGAAAGGATGTGAAAACCATGGCCACTCCTCATCGACCAGACTCCTGGGATGCTGATCGTCCCATGTCGATAGAGAAGTGCTCTTTGACAGCCGCACGGCCAGGGTACTCATGGTATGGCCTACCAGCACACCTCTCTGGAAGTGAAGGACAGGCCCAAAGGGGCAAGGGAGCTGGCCTACCTACTTTCTGGAGAAATCAGCTGTCCAAAGAAGACTGTGGAATGATAAGCTGACAGCTCTGTGGAGAGAGGGGGCCAGAGGTGGAGACAGTCGAGTGAGAGGGGGTAGTGTGGTGGGGAGGCTAGGAAATGGTCTATCAGAAAGAGGCTTACCTTTTGGGGTTCTGGTGGTGAGGAATTTGACATCTCAACCTCTTCAGAACTTGTAGCTCAGCTTGGAACTCTATGTCAGCTGGAAACCCCTTGTAAGTTCTTTTGGATAAGATGTAAAACTGAGTGCTGCTGAGTGCCCCCCACGGGCATGACCTAGCACAGGGTGGTTTTGTTTGTTTTGCAAGAACAGGGCATGGTTAACCAAATTCTGGACCAGGTGCCAACTTGTGCCATCACAGTCTGCCTTCCGGAACTGCCCATCTCATCATTCCCCTCTGCAGTCTCAGTTGACTATGTTATTCTTCGCTGCCCCTCAGTAATGACATTGCTGGCATAGAATGGCTGCCATGTTCCACCCCCAGTGTGAGTGGGTGGGAGGTGCCTATGGGCGGAACACAGATCTCCTGCAGTGAAAGGTGTTCTATCAATCAAGGGTGCTAACAGTCCTATATAATTATGGGGGTATAATGCACTGAGTGAGTGAGGAACAAGACGTGCTTGGGCAAAGTACTACTACAGAGGAAACATACTGGAGACAATGGGTCAGATCCTCAGCTGGTGTAAACTGGTGTAGCTCCATTGTTGCCATGCCAATTAGCATCAGCTGTGGATCTGATCCTGTCTTTCCATGCAAAACACTAATTCAGGCCTAATTCTCCATTCCCATGCATTTTCTGGAGTCATTTACATCAGTAGCATTTTACTCTCACTTTGCACTGTTCTACATTGGCACCGTTCTACACCCTTCTCTGTATTCATTCACACTGGTGTAAATGACAACACAAGGTGTCGGGCAATTCATAGATTCATAGATATTTAGGTCAGAAGGGACCATTATGATCATCTAGTCTGACCTCCTGCACAACGCAGGCCACAGAATTTCACCCACCACTCCTGCAAAAAACCTCTCCCCTATGTCTGTGCTACCGAAGTCCTCAAATCGTGGTTTAAAGACTTCAAGGAGCAGAGAATCCTCCAGCAACTGACCCGTGCCCCATGCTACAGAGGAAGGCGAAAAACCTCCAGGGCCTCTTCCAATCTGCCCTGGAGGAAAATTCCTTCCCGACCCCAAATATGGCGATCAGCTAAATCCTGAGCATATGGGCAAGATTCATCAGCCAGATACTACAGAAAATTCTTTCCTGGGTAACTCAGATCCCACCCCATCTAATATCCCATCACAGGCCACTGGGCCTATTTACCATGAATATTTAACTACCAAAACCATGTTATCCCATCATACCATCTCCTCCATAAACTTATCGAGTTTAATCTTAAAGCCAGATAGATCTTTTGCCCCCACTGCTTCCCTGGGAAGGCTGTTCCAAAACTCCAAAAGCAATGGGAACACTGGCTCTACTTCTTACCTTCGTCATCACATTGCAAGTCCTTTGTTTCTTATTTAGAAGGACAACTTGCCCAAGGTCACCCTGCAGGCCAGTGGCACTGCCAGGAATAAAACCAAGGTCTCCTGACTCCCAGTCCAGGTACTCTGCTCATTAAACCATGCTGGTAACAGGCAGCAGCCATACAATTCTGAATCCTATTAACCTAAAATGAAGGAAAATCTTCTGATGAAGAAAAAGACTCGTTTGATCTTTTAATTAAAAAAAAATCTGGGGACCAAAAATTTGCAGTTCTCCTGGGTGGTTGCTTCAGATCCATTAACTGCAAAATGATTATTATTACTCACTAAATCTGGTCAAGGCAATCATACGATCTAGCTATAGGCACAAAGTTGCTAGGCTTAAAACATTAGGCTATCCAGGAACCAGCTGCTGTTGTGTATTTTCAGTCATGTTGGTGTTGATTTGCACGGACAATACAAAAATTGTTCAGAAGTAAATCCCTACCGGGCCAGCATGTGCCTACCTAGATGTCTGATATTCTGATGCCCAGCAATATCCAGAAGTGCTGTGCACTAAACAGCGTTGCTAGAGATTGTTTTAAGCTTGTAAACAGGAATCCTGAAGAGTTGCCCTGTTAATCCTCAGTGCCAAAGAACATGATGATTCACGCTCTCTCACCATCCAAGCATTCCAGGCAAATTGTTCCACTACACCTTTGCTGTTACCAGCAGAGAGGAAAAAAATATTTACCATTACTGACTGGTATCATAGGGGTAGCCATGTTAGTCTGTATCCACAAAAACAACAAGGACTCCGGTGGCACCTTAAAGACTAGCAGATTTATTTGGGCATAAGGTTTCGTGTGTAAAAAACCCCACTTCTTCAGATGCATGGAGTGAAAATTACAGATACAGGCATAAATATACTGGCACATGAAGAGAAGGGAGTTACTGTACAAGTGGAGAACCAGTGTTGACAAGGCCAAGTCAGGGTGGATGTAGTCCACTCCCAATAATTGATGAGGAGGTATCAATACCAAGAGAGGGAAAGTTGCTTTTGTAGTGAGCCAGCCACTCCCAGTCCCTATTCAAGCCCAAACTAATGGTGTTAAGTTGTGCATGGAATACAGGTCATTTGCAATGATACAGTTCTGCGGTGATCTGGAAGCCTACTTTTGCCATCTCCGACTCAAGGAATATTTTCCACACACCAATGAACAGTGCACTGACCCACAGGAACCCTCCTACCAACACTACAAGAAGAAGAATTCTGCATGGACTCCTCCTGACGGTCGAAATGACAGACTGGACTTCTACATAGAGTGCTTCCGCAGCGGTGCACAGGCTGAAATTGTGAACAAACAGCATCACTTGCCCCATAACTTCAGCTATACAGAACGCAATGCCATCCACAGCCTCAGAAATAACTCTGACATAACTCTGACTCTGAAAGGGGCTGACCAAGGAGGTGTGGTAGTCCTCATGAACAGGTCGGATTATGAACAGGAGGCTGCCAGGCAACTCTCCAACACCACATTCTACAGGCCACTATCCTCCAATCCCACTGAGCAATACCATCTGCTCAGGAAACTTCCTGCTATAGCACAGGAACAAATCTATACTGACACACCCCTAGAGCCCTGACCTGGGGTATTCTGTCTGCTACCCAAGATCCATAAACCTGGAAATCCTGCATGCCCCATCATCTCAGGCATTGGCACGCTTACAGCAGGGTTATCTGGCTATTTGGACTCTCTCCTCAGACCCTACGCTACCAGCATTCCTAGCTATCTTCGAGACACCACTGACTTCCTGAGGAAACTACAATGCATTAGTGATCTTCCTGAAAACACCATCCTGACCACCATGGATGTAGAACAGGGGTCTCAAACTCAATTTACCTGAGGGCCAGTGCCAGTCCTCAGATCCTCCCAGCGGGCCAATAACGTCACTGAAGATGGTGTTCAGAAAAGAAAACATTTATATTGTATTTTTTATTTCAAATTTCTTAGAAATAATAAAACTGTCATACAACTATATATGATTCTTCGCCTGCCAGAGAGTTTTTAGTGTTTGCCAGACACCTGGCAACGCTTCAGTTCTGTCAGTTTGTTGATGTTTGGCCTCAGTGACTGAGCCGTTGAAACCTTCAGGATTGCAGCAAGGTGGTCATCAGATAGTTGTGTTCGGTATTTTGACTTGTTTATATTCTTTGTGGAAAAAACTGACGCTGCCTCCATGGCTGACTCTGCCTGGCGACGAGTGATGGTATCTCTGTCCCTCTCCCCCAGCCAACGGGAGCTGCGGGGGGGGGGAAGGGAGGGAGTAGTGCCTGCAGCAGACATTGCTGGCAGCGTGTCTGCATGCGTCTCTCCTCCGCGGGCCGCAGTGGGGAGGTTCTTGGGCCGCAGATGGCCCACGGGCTGGGACTTTGAGACCCCTGATGTAGGAGCTCTTTACACCAATATTCCAAATGAGGATGGACTACAAGCTGTCAGGAACAGTTTCTCTGATGAGGTCATGGCACACCTGGTGGCTGAGCTTTGTGACTTTGTCCTCACCCACAACCATTTCAGATTTTGGGGACAACATGTACCTTCAAGTTAGCGGCACTGCGATGGGTACCCGCATGGTCCCACAGTATGCCAACATTTTTATGGCTGACTTAGAACAACGCTTCCTCAGCTCTCTTCCCCTAGCACCCCTCCTCCACTTGCGCTACATTGATGACATCTTCATAATATGGACCCACGGGAAGGAGGCATTTGAAGAATTCCACCTGGATTTCAACAATTTCCACCCCACCATCAACCTCAGCCTGGACCAGTCCACACAAGAGATCTACTTCCTGGACACCTCTGTGCTGGTGATGGTCACATAAACACCATCCTATACTGGAAACCTACTGACCCCTATACTTACCTACATGCCTCCAGCTTCCATCCAGGACACATCACATGATCCATTGTCTACAGCCAAGCTCTAAGATACAACCGCATTTGCTCCAATCCCTCAGACAGAGAGAGACAAACACCTACAAGATCTTTATCAAGCGTTCTTAAAACTACAATACCCACGTGGGGATGTGAGGAAACAGGTTGACAGAGCGAGACAGGTACCCAGAAGTCACCTACTACAGGACAGGCCCAACAAGGAAAATAACAGAACACCACTGGCCATCATGTAGAGCCCCCAGCTAAAACTTATCCAGCACATCATCAGCGATCTACAACCTATCCTGGAAAACGATCCTTCACTCTCACAGACTTTGGGAGGCAGGCCAGTCCTCACTTACAGACAGCCCCCCAACCTGAAGCAAATACTGACCAAGAACTACACACCACACCACAGAAACACTAACCCAGCATACACACAAAGAAGTTGATAAAAACCATAAAATACTCTTGCTGGAAGGTTGCAATGTAACATGACTGTATTTCTTAGAATCCAGAATAAAACACAAGAACCCAAAACCCGAGAAAAACAGGCTGCTCCCTTAAAAAAAAATAGAGAGGCACAACTCAACCAACCTTACTGTAGCTGTCTGTCTGCAAACTGACTGCTGCTATGCCCAGATCACATGGGTCTCTAGAAAGTTTATTCCATTCATGGAATTGGTATAACCCATACCAGCAAAATCACTCTCTTACTGGTATAAGCTCTATCTCCACTAGGAGGGTTTGCCAGTATAGCTTGACTGGTAGAGGTATAGCTCTACTGGCAAACCTGTTCTAGTGTAGACAAAGCCCTACTGTTTACAGCCGAGGGGAGCATATAACAGGAGCCAAACTGAATTGGACCTGCTGAGGAAACATGGTTGGTAAACAGGGCTTGGATAACCTGGGGACCTACGCTAAAGGTGGGATGAATCGTGGGATTCCACTCTGAGAGCAGTGCAGGTGATGGGCTTGTCACTTGAAAGGAGTGCCTGTGGAGGGATGGAGTGAGGGGACAAATGTACAGTTCACCCTGGAACGGTAACAGTTGTTCTCCCTGTCCCTCTTCATTGCTAGCTAATGGGGCAATGTCACAAAGAGCATACTAACCAATGTAACGTTGGTTCTCCAAATGTACCACCTCTGCAGAGCCAGCATGGCCCTTTCCCCTCCCCTCTACGGCAGAGATTTAAAGGATCTGTTGGGGGAAGCAGGGGCTTTTAGACCCTTGGCTCTAGAATTCTGGGACAGAACGGGATTGCAAACTCTCCCAAAAGCTGACTGCTTTGAGATGGCTTCCATGCATGTGGTCCTGCAAAGTCAATACACCCAGAGAACAAATTATACTTTGGTCAGTAACCCTTTATAATTTCCCCAATGCACTGCCTATACAGAAATCTTGCTACACATTGATTAACATAAGCGGAGAGGCAATATTACAGTGAATTGGGGGTGAAATATACACAAGAAATTCTGCACTGACTTGACTAGGGAAGGTGAGAGGGTGGGGAGAGCATTGAATGATCCCAGTGAGCCTGCCACAGAATTCCAGCATCCCTGCTGCATAATTTAGGTCTACAGGACACAGGGTCTAGAGAGAGAGAGGCCACAAGGGCATGTAGCATGTGAAGCAGAGGCAGTTAGCCTGCAGCTTCTGGAACAACAACTCTCAATCTATTGACATTACCTTTTATGAAGCCATTAGAGCTGAGAGGATGATCCAGGAAATGACAGCCAGCTTTGAACCAGAGTGGTGTCAGACCTATTAATGAAATGAGCCCCCCTTCCGCTCTGTGTACAGTGCAGTTCTAGGGACGGGAAGCGAAACTTGTAAGCAAAACCTGGTAGGAGTCCCTGAAAATTAATCACAGCTCACCTGCTTGTGTTAAACTAAAGCCTGTTCTCCTCCCCTAACCCCCACCCATTTTCAGACAAAGAGGGCAATGCCCCAAGTCACAGTCGTTGCCGGCATTATGGAGAAAGAGAGGAACAACCCAACGGCTACAAAAAGTATGGTGGCAGCAGCTAATGGAGAGCAAGGATGGTTCAGTGGTTAGGACACGAGGCTAGAACTTGGGAGCACTGGGTAGTCCGTGCTCTACCACTGATGCCCTGTGTGACCTTGGGCAAGTCAGTTACTCTCTGTGCCTCAGTTATTCATCTGTACAATGGGGATAATAGCATTGCCCTCCTTCCCAGGGGTGGTGGTAGGATAAATCCGTGAAAGATTGAATGTGCTCAGACACCAGGCGGATGGGGGCTGTATAAGTACCTAAAATATCTTTCTAGATAGGTGGTTGACAGATTATTCGTGGGTGTGTGGCCAGTAGTAAGGTTGATGCCCTGGTTCCATTAAAATCAATGAGCTTTTTGCCACTGGCTTCAGTGGAGCCAGGATTTCATCCTTTGTGTTTAGAAACTTTAAGTCCAATTCGTTTTATCTATTTGGCAAGCAATTATTTCCCCTGGTTTCTTACAATATGTGGCACAGAATCATAGGGTTAGAAGGGACTACAAGGGTCATGTAATCTAACCTCCTGCCAAGATGCAGGATTTATTTTGTCTAAACCATCCTAGACAGATGGCTATCCAACCTCCTTTTGAAAACTTCCAGTAAAGGAACTTCCACAACCTCCCAAGGCGTCTGTTCTGTTGTCCTAATGTTCTTACAGTTAGGAAGTTTTTCCTGAGATTTAATCTAAATCTGCTCTGCCGTAGTTTGAACCAATTGCCTCTTGTCCTGCCCTCCATGCCAAAGAGAACAACTTTTTCTCCATCTTTTCAATGGCAACCTTTCAAATATTTGAAGACCGCTATGATGTCCCCCCATAATCTCCTCTTTTCCAAACTAAGCATAACCAGGCCCTTCAGATTTTGCTCATACGGCTTGCCGTCCATCCGTTTGATCATCTTCGTCACTCGCCTCTGGATCCTTTTCAATTTCTGCACATCCTTTCTATACATTGGTGACCAAAACTGGACACAGTACTCCAGCTGAGGCCTAACCAGTGCCAAGTAGAGCGGTACTATCACCTCCCATAATTTGCATGCTATGCCTCTGTTAATGGAACCTAAAATTGCATTTGCTTTTTTTTTTTACAACAGCATCGCATTGCTGACTTATGTTGAGGTTGTGATCCACCACAACTCCCAGATCCTTCTCAGCAGTGCTGCTGCCAAGTCAGTTACCCCCCATTCTGTATTTGTGCATTTGGTTTCTCTTCTGTAAGTGTAGCACCTTACATTGGTCTTTGCAGAATTTCATTTTGTCTATAGCCCAGTTCTCCAGTTTATCAAGATTCCTCTGAATCTTAGCTCTATTCTCCAAAGTGTTGGCAAAGTGAGCTGTAGCTCACGAAAGCTTATGGTCAGATAAATTTGTTAGTCTCTAAGGTGCCACAAGTACTCCTTTTCTTTTTGCGAATACAGACTAACACAGCTGCTACTCTAAAACCTGTTATGAGTGGAATGATGTCAGATTGGAAGAAGGTCTCAAGTGGGGTTCCTCAGGGATCTGTTCTGGGTCTGGGGTTGTGTAACAGCTCTATTAATGACCTGTATATAGGAATAGAGAGATACTTTGCAGACGACACAAAGCTAGGGGGGTTGCCAACACTTTGGAGAATAGAGTTAAGATTCAGAGGACTCTTGATAAACTGGAGAACTGGGCTATAGGCAAAATGAAATTCTGCAAAGACCAATGTAAGGTGCTACACTTACAGAAGAAAAACCAAATGCACAAATACAGAATGGGGGGTAACTGACTTGGCAGCAGCACTGCTGAGAAGGATCTGGGAGTTGTGGTGGATCACAACCTCAACATAAGCTGTAGCTCACGAAAGCTTATGCTCAAATAAATTTGTTAGTCTCTAAGGTGCCACAAGTACTCCTTTTCTTATTCCACTAATAGTTACTCGTTGTTTGCAGTTGTTTAGCCAATTATGTATCCACTGAATGGTAGTCCCACCAAGCCCACATTTCTCCAGCTTACTTATCAGAATGTCATGTGGGAGTGTGTTAAAAGCCTTGCTGAAGTCCAGGTATATGATCTCCACCACGTTTCCCCCTATCCACCACTCGTTATTACACTCGTAGACAAATGTGCTTAGAAGTGTGTGTGAGAAGTTGATGTAATAGCAATGTGTAGAGAAATGTGAAAGGGTAGAGGATTCTGGTATGCATCACGTAGCTACAAGTGTTTATTCTACACTGTTTTCTGTCTCAGTTGATTCAACAATCAGCAACATAGCAAACAAAATACATTAAACTTATTTCAGAACTACTTTGGAAAAGGTCACATAAAGTTTACTCAACCAGTTAGTCATATATTAATACACTACCCTAGCGCACGTACAGGAAAATGAATCAACATGGTTTTATCTCATCCTGATGTCAGTCAGTATGGTTGTTTTGAGTGCAGTGCACAATTTCATGAGTACCTTCTCCTATTTCTACTATAAGGGAATGAACAAAAAAGAAATTAAAAAACGGGTGTATTATTAAGCTGACATGTATTGTGTGGCTTGTAAGCTTAAGAAATGTCAGATGTTTCCATTCCCAGTAGGTTGATTATGGGAATTTATTGAAATGATTCCTACCGAGTGCCGATATCAAAAGCCAGACACTGCTTAATGAAGGAAGGCAATAACACACATGTCAGGCTCTGCCTTGCACTGAATTTGCACCATTCATTAGCCAGGCAGAACTGAACAGCCAGCCACTAACAATAATGGGTCAGGAGAGCATTGAGAGCAGCATGGTGAAACAGAACCGAATGTAATTGCTGATTGATACAATCCAATGGAATGCTGAAACAGAAGGAAGGAAGTCGCCTGCCTCTTTGCTTCCTGCACCACAACCTCAAGAGCTGTGGCTGCTGCTGAAATGTACACAGTGCCTTGTTATAGTCCTAGGTGAATGTTTCTGAACTCAATGCTGTTTCATTTACTGTATTAATGTGTGATAGGATGTTATTGTTCCTTTCTATTCATCCAGATCGCCCCGTATCACTGACCTGTCCTCTTCATTATTTACCACTCTCCCAATTTTTGTGTCATCTGCAAACTTGATCAGTGGTGCTTTTATGTTTTCATCCAGGTCATTGATAAAGGTGTTAAATAGTATTAGGCCAATTCCTGCGGGACCCTAGTGGAAACAGACCCACTTGTTGACAGTTCCCCATATACAGTTATTTTGAGATCTATCAGTTAGCCAGTTTTTAGTTCATTTGATGTGTGCCATGTTAATTTTATATTTAGGTTTTTTTTTTACTCATGTGGCATTGAGTCAAATGCTTTACAGAAATCTAAGTATATTATGTCAACACTATTACCTTTATCAGCCAAACTTGTAATCATATCCAGTTAGGATCTATTTTCCATAAATCCATGTTACTTTGCATTAATTAAAGTCATTACCCTCCTTTAGTTCATTATTAATCAAGTCCCATGTCAGTTGCTTATCTTGCCCAGCATGTATGTCAGGCTGACCGGCCTATAATTAACCTGGTAATCTTGTTTGCCCTTTTCAAAGATTGGCACAACACTAACTTTCTTCCAGTCTTCTGGAACTTCCTTAGATCTCTGAACCTTATTGAAAATCAGCATTAATGGTCCAGTGATCTCCTCAGCCAGCTCTTTTAGAACTCTAGGGTGCAAGTTACCTGGACCTGCTGGACATTTAAAAATGTCTAACTTTAGTAGTTTCTGTTTAACATCCTCCAGAGATACTAATGGAATGGAAACTATCACCATATGATGAGATGGCATCATCTGTTTTATCTCCAAATACAGAACAGAAATATGCATCGTTGTTCTCATGTCAGTCTTTGCTATATATAGCATGCGTACCATCTACTTACCCAGCATGAAGCTGATGATGGCTGTTCTTCTCTCAAACAGTGCAGGCAGGGACAATGTGCTCACCACATGGGGACCTTAATATGATCCAGGACATGACCACCCTAAACAGCAATTGCAAATATGCCTTTCCCCTTCAGAGTCTCCTCCATCTCTGAGTCAGGGAAAGCCTTGCTTTCCTCAGATATAGCAGGGTCTGGTATTTTGTGTTGAGGCCAATGACTGGTGTTGCCAAATCCGAGACACCCAACCACAGCCGCTGCTTCACTCCCCTGCTGGTGTCCCATGGCCCTGCATTAGCCTCAAATTCCCTGATTAACTGCTTTCTCCTTAGGGACCACATTCCCATCTCTGAGCCAGTGACTTTGCAGGGCCTGAGTGGCACAGAGGAGCCAGAATTGGCAGTACCCGGCAGCAGAGAGTTCCCTGATGACTGGAGCTCCAAAGTGGCATAAAACCAGCAAAGTTGACTTCTGCACCAACTGACCCAGAAACCTCTTGGCACTGGAGGTGGGTCTGGGGCATGGCAGAGCTCCCCATCAGCTCTGCCAGTTCTCAGATGGAGTATGTTCCCTTATGCACAACTGGTCTAACTTAGAACAGCTCCTAGGCTGCTCTAACTCATGCCAGGGCTGGTGCAGACTAACCCAGAGAATCCGGGTATCATAACCAGCTCTGTGATTGGTCCCCCCCCAATACACACACATTCTTCTTCTCTGAGTGGCTCTCACCACAGCAGAGAATCAGTCCCTGAGCAGAACAGTTGTGCTCTGTTTTGCTCATGTACACATGTGCGCACACGCTCACAGAGCCATCTGTGATCTGTTGTGTGTTTGGAGTTTGTTAATATGTTTGGAGTGGGCTCTTGGGCAGCCAATAAGTGGCTGATGACTCAGGAGATTCACTTGCCCCTGCTGTTTTTTGGTGCCTCTGACACAGCTGAGCTCCTAGCACGTGGGGGAGTGCTATTGAAAATGCTGGCTAAGCAGCCTGCCCCTTACCCACAACCCAGCCCCATGTTCCCAAACTCAGGGACAAGGCCACCACTACCAACCTGATCTGAAAATCCCCTGTGCACCCAGCTGTATGCTGAGACCCATTTGCAGTGTGCACTGTTGTCTCCCTCTTCCCAGGGGCAGAGGCCTTCCCCGAGAGCTGGAGCAGCAGAGGTCAGTGGGGCCTCAAGCAGAGGAGCAGAGAAAGGCCTGGCCTAGAAGAGGCTGAGAGCAGGGGGCTGTCAGCGAGAGATCTAAGAGCATGTGGTACAGATGGATGGAAGAAACCACTTCTCTGGCGCTGTGGTTTGGCTGAACTGGAAGGAGACAGCCAATACACTTTCATTTTGCTTGGGCTTTTGAGCACCACTAGAGAAATGTGGTTTCTCCCAACCAGCTCCTCTGGGCCAATGAGAGAGCTGGTGTAAAAGTAAGTTACCGCAAACTGCTGGGTCAGACGATGCTGGGCTCTTAAAGAGGTGAGTGTATTCACAGCCACTGCCTCTTGGGGGCAATGTTCCTGTGACAGAATGGGGCACGCGTAGGATGCTAATGATGTAACTGTGCAAGATACACAACCAGGAATGTGACATGTTAGACATATGAACATCTTAAAAACTGCAGTGTTTTGATTCTTCTTAATGTTGGTTAAGAGCTGGGCCAGGAGCTCTGCTGGGGTCTCTGCTGAGCATGGACCTCTCCGACATTTTCAGGCCAGGATGTGCGGAGCTCCTCTGAGCTCTCCAAGTGAGGGACATGGAGCTCTCCTGGGTTCTACGGTGCTCTGCTGGGTTTCCTGTGTGTTGCTCATCCTGTCACATGCCAGGGAGCCTGGTATCTGAGATCCATCAGCTCAGGAAGAGACCTAGGGTCAATACAGAATAAAGGAGGAAGCTGGAGGCCACAAGCAACCAGAGGCATGAACAGGGCAGGCAGGTCTCAGGGAATCGCAGCAAAATCTTCTGCCCCATGGGGACATCATCAGGGAAGGTGACAGGGGCAGGCACTTCTCTGTGGTGTTGTCCAGAAAGGAGGAGCTGGCAAGCCTCCTTGTGCCTACCAGCTTGGAGAGGGACTTCCTTGACCCAGACCTGGCCTGTGAGTGGCTGAAGCCTGGTATGGTCCCCTCCTGCCATGGACTTACTCCCTTGTTCTTCCTCACCTACTGGTTCCGCTAGGGTCTCAGGGTGCCCCCCTTCCTGGGCCAAGTTCTCCTGTTCTCCACGGTTGACTGGTCTTTTCAGGATCCCAGGGTGCTCCTGTTCCCGGGCAATGCTGCCCCCATGTCCCTGGTCTACTGGGCCTCCCAGTGTCCCATGCTGCTTCTCTTCATTCCTGTGCATTGTGGTAGGGGCCTCTCCTCCCAGGTCGTCACCCTGGGGATCTCTATTATTGTCTCCCCCACCTTCACCCTCCTCTCCCCAAGACTGGTCCATCTCCTCCAGCAAGTCCCCTTCGTCCTCTGTCCTGTGAACCATGGCCACCACCTCAATGTCCCCACAGTCCCCTTCCATGCTGGTGTCATCTGAGAGGTGAGAGAAATCATCCACCATCACCCTCTCCAGCTCACAGGGGTCCCAGTCCCTGACGGAGAAGCTGAAGATCTCTGCAGAGCTGTGGAGAGACCTGAGAGTTAGGATCAGATGGAGCTGTGTATATAGGGAATAAGATGCCCTGCCTCCCTTCCAGTACACAGGACTCCTGGGTTCTGTATCTGGCTCTGGGAGGGGAATGAGAGGCAGTAGTTAGAGCTGAGGGTCTAGGAGTCAGAGTTTCTGGATTCTATCCCACGCTCTGGCTGGGAATATTAACTGGCAATATTACCTATTTAACAACAGCCTCTAAAAGGAGATATCGAGATCAAGAGAACAACAAAAAGATAGGAAGAAAACCCCCATAATGCCTTTGTGTTAAGGGTTTAACACCCAAGCCAATTCCCCTATTCTAACCTATATCTCAGACAGCAGGGCTGTAACCCTCTGTACCTGCCCCATAGCATTTATAATGGGGAGATCAAATTGGGCTTCCCTGTGACCATTAATACCCCCCAAAATAATGAAAACCACAGATTAGAACAGAGACTAGATGATAGAGCTACACGTTTGTGCTGGGATGAGAGGTGAGTTTAGAGATAAGATAGAAACAGAGAAACTAGAGGTTGCATTAGAGATGGAATTAGATAGATTAGGCTGATGATACGAGATGGATGGTAAAATAGAGAAATTGGGATGGACAGATGGATGGAACAGACCTAAAGATGACTCAGTAGGGAGGTTAGAGAGCGGGATGTATTAAAAATTGAGATGCTGACAGATAAATGATGGCTAGGTTAGAGATCGTGATGGATAGATGGGATCGAGATTGAGATATATTGATAGATAAGTGGATGGACTATGGATTGTGATAGATGGGTGGAGAGATGGATGGCATGTTAGCTTTCTCCCCTAATCAAGGCTGGGGAGAGAGACTCCCTATGTCCCCCCAACCCCGATCCTTTCCCATCCAGTCCCAGCCTAGCTTTGAATCTACCTCCTCCTCTTTCTCCCACAGCAGCAGATCAGGGGCCCCAAGAAGGAGCTCCAGCACTTGAGCTTCTGCATGCACTTTGACATCCTGGTATTGGCAAGAGCCTCTTGTGAATCAAGATTCAGCTGCAGCCTGAACCAGCTTGGGATCAAATTCTAGCAGGCAGGGGTGCCATGTAGCCTCTAGGTATCCTGTGCCAGGGCTCTATGACACTATGGCCAAAGGCCAGCTCATAGCTGAGTGATGTCACTACAACCTCTGAGCCCCCATTAGCCAATCCTCACCTTCCCCCTCCAGTTCATTTGCATATTGCCACCGTATTACCTGAGCTGCAGCAGCAGAAAAGGGGACAGGGAGGCAAAGGCAAACCCATGGCCTGACGGTCAGAGATGCTGAACACCTACATACCCCAGTGAACACAAAGGATGCTCAACCCATTTGAGAATAAGGCCAGGAAACTCTCCTGAGGAGTGAGGAAGCAAAGAAGTGGGGGGAGATGCAGAGGCCCCCTGCTAAGGGGAGCAAAACAAATGAGAGCAGATAGAGAGATGGCTAGATTACAGATTGAGCAAGATGAATGGATAGATTAGAGATTGGGATAGGTGGAGAGAGGAATGGTTGAATATTTTTAAGGCAGGCTGAGAGCCTCATATAATCACGGGACTCCAGGAGCAGGAACCTTCACAGGGAGAACACCAAATAGGGCAAGACCCGAGATGACATGCTAGCCCTGGGGATTCCCTATAGGCTGTGGGTTTCAGACACTTTTAAGGAACTGTGGAGAAACCTTGTCAGTCTATGGAGAAAGCCCTCTGATTGACTGTCCTTCCCCACTTCTTTGCCCCTTCTGGAAAGGCAACCAATCCGAGATGCTTCATGTGGTGAGGCGCTTCCTGTCTTGGCAAATGGAGCAGCCCCGCAGAGCTCTCCCACAGGGCTGGGGCCTACTGCTCAGTCTCCTGCTCCCCTGCTGGCTCCGCGACAACCTGGTCCAGCTCCAGTGCTGCCCCCTCCGAGGCTGGTATGCGGGGAACACACTCCTCCTCGCATAGGCACTGACTTCCTCTCTTCCCAGGGGGTGCTTGACACCGGTTACACCCCAGGACCTGCCCCCACTCCACCTCTTCCCCGAACCCCCCACCCACCACTTCCTGCCCCTCCCCCGCCTCTTCCTACCCCTGCTCCTCCCCCTCCCACCCAGCACCTCCTGCACGCTGCTGAACAGCTGATTGCGGCAGGCAGGAGGCGCTGGGAGGCAGGGGGAGGAGCTGATCGGCAGGGCCACTGGTGGGCGGGAGATGCTGGAGGGGACGGGGGGCGCTGATCCACTGGGCTGCTGGTGGCTGCTGAGCACCTTTTTTTTCTGTGGGTGCTCCAGCCCCAGAGCACCCATGGAGTTGGCACCTATGCTGGCTCATCCTAGCAGAGAAGGGTCCAATCCAGCACATCTGAACACTGGGGAACTTCCGATCCAGATGCAAACGTCACCACCAGCCTTTAGCACTGGAATGGGACATGCAATAACTGTGGATCCTAGAACTCTGGAACTTCGCTTCTCGTGACCTTCTCTTTTTCTTAGTGTCCTGGGAACAGGAAAAGTATCACTGTAAACTCTGGGGTGAGTAACAAACCTGGTCAACCATTGCTAGATGGATCCCTCCATTGCTCTTATGTGGCAATAGAAAGCATTTGTATTTGATTTATATTTGGACCTCAACATTCACTTGCTGATATTTTTTGGAGGTGGAAAAAAGGGAAACTTTAATTTCAATGTGCATACATAACATGGTACCACCACAGGGCAGTGGGTCCCGAGATTAGGCTACGAAACTGGCATTTGAGAGACCCACATTCAATTCCCTGCTATGCTCCAGAATTCCTGTGTGATCTTGGGTGTGGCTCAGTGCCCCATTCCTAAAATGGGAATGATAGCACTGCTCTGCCTCCCTGGAAAAATATACCACAATGTTCTGAGGTGATTGATGTTATGTGACAATGGGGCCTACACAGGGAGCTGTGATAGAATTTTGTATGGTACCATCTCCCCAGTGCGTCCCATTTACAGACAGTCTTTGGTGTTATGCTTACCTATGGTTGAACTTCTGACATAATCTCTTAACAACCAAATTCCCTTGCTGGAACTCCTTGAGCACTTCAGCAAGTAGTTGATGCATTTCTGCGAGGTAGATGGCACGCCACGTTGCACAGTTTGTGTGGTCATATCTCGTGAAGAATGGCAGCATACATTTGAAGGTGAAGAGATGTGGCTTCCAATTTCCTTCTGTCTAGGCACATTTGGACATGAGCAGTAGGGCCACCATTTCCATGTACTCCTACCAAAAACCTGAAGTTCACACTACCTTTGCCTTTGTTGGTCAGAGGTGAGATTTCAAAATCCTTGTGAAGTATGAACTGACATGAGCTAACCATAAGAGTGTGACTGATTAGCTTTCATACTGAGCTCTTGAGCACATGCTGCTATCAAGTCCAAGCATTGTGGAAGAAGCAGACACCACTGTGTTTGGAATGTCAGTTTGTGGGCCTCCATCACTCTGGCATGCGACATGCCATTCATAGCTTGTTCTGCTGAGTTTAGGCCAAGAACTCTACTTTCAATCCAGGCATCTGATGCTTGTGTCAGCTGGCCTATACGTTTTTGAAAGTTTATTGAGCTATGGGGGCTTCCTAATCATGGAGTAAGCAACTCTCTCTGTACTCTGGTGTGGCCCATTTTAGTTCCATCAGTTTACAGTACAGAGTTTCATCAACAGTTAGAACCCCATGCTGCTGCCCACGCACGGATGACACGCTTGAACCTTCCTACAACAGTATTGAGGGTGTCCAGCTCATGGACAGAGGCTTGAATGATTGGCAAGTATCCAATCACAGTTATTTCTGGTTCTTTTGTCATGTGCAATTGGCTGAAATGTGTCCATCCACATCTTGGGGTCTCATTTTGATGTTTATTATAAAGGCTGTCTCAGAAGCTTTTTGCCTGCACTGCAGCTTTGAAGTTTTCTTCAGCTTCAGAGTACCGCTCTTTGCAAACACGGCCCTTGAATACTGGTTTAGCGTTACCATTTCTCACCTCGGCTGATACGAGTGTGTAGATTGCATCGGGAACATTGAGTGTGCTTTTGTCTGAGGGCTTTAAACCACTCAACATCAGATCAAGGGCAAGCCCTGTTTGCCAGCAACCACTTGGGTTGCATGGAATGTGTTTTTCCCATCCAGAGAAGCATCGTTAATGTCAATATTGTTGGCTGTATAGTGAACAATCTTCCTGGGAATGGGGAGGAATAACAGCACTGTTCTCAGCATCCATAGCTTGTAGGATTTTCTCTGCTGGGGCTATGTCCAGCTTCAGGATTCCTTTGTAACTAATGCAGTGGCCAGCTTTACGGAAAAGCGGAACAAGTTGCCTTGACTTTGCCTGAGGGAGGGGGCAGCCAAAACCAATATGCTTTGGTGTCCATTTCATTCCATCACTCACATTATATACAATGTCTTGAGTTAAGCACCTTGAGTGTCACTGCTTCTTGTTTCTCAACGTTCTCCATCAATATCCCGCTCAGGAAGAGGTCAGCCTTCAAATAGCAGGTGGAGGAACGTGTACAGGCTGTGTGGAATACAAGCATCATCCTCACTGACACTCAAACCTCTTTGGCCAGGGCGTGACCAAGTATCTCACTGAATTTTCAATGCAACATGTACCAGTGACAGAAATATGTCTCTTGGGGATGGTAAATGGGGATGGCCATTTGCGAGATGGGTACATATTTATAGTTGTCTGGAACAAAGAGTGTTTGTCTCTCAGCAGGAGACAGATCAGGCAATGAGATGAAATAAATCCCACATCTGAGCTTGGCATTTTTCCTTCTATGATGATCCACAACTGATACAGGAGTGTGGAATTTCAATGCTGGTTTCCTTTGAAAGATTTCAGTAATGATGCCAAACCTCAGGATGCTCCAAAACCTGGCCTTGATTTCGCTGCATGCTGAAGCTCATTTTGAAGCCAAAGCGTTGCTGTGTCAGTAATTTTGGTGCCCTCACTCTTCTTCATCACAGACCTCATAAATGGGATGTAGCAAGTCAGGTGGTACTTGCCTTCAGCAGCTATGAGGTCATTTATTCCAGCGAAACGAACACTCATTTTGTGGTCAATTACAGCTGCCTTCATTAGCTGTGCTCTCATCTTCAATGTAGTTATAGAGATGAGTCTCTGTTTAAGGTGCACTTCTTGACAAAACATGCAGCATCTTCCGTCCATAGGTTTCACAGAACTGGACTCTCTTGTATTAAAGACACTGGTGTCTTTAGGGATTGCCACAACTCCCCACATGTGATGCATCAGTTGCAGATGCTCTTTCTTTCTGCAACCTCTGGATTTTGCCTTTGTCAGTGTATTGGGCATAGCAATTTCTAAGCCACATGACTGTCACTGTCTGTTCTGACTGAAAGATGAACTCAGTTCTGTCAATGGCTTCTCTTTATTTGCCATCTTGCAGTTTCATTTCAATGGCTGTTGCCTCCTTTATTCTATGCAATTCTTGTTCACCTGCTTGATGCAGCTCTTTACTTGGCTCTTGGCAAATAATGCAGAGACTGTGGGAAACTGGCATGGATCTCTTGAGACTTACTACCACTTGCATGGTTTACCTACAATTGTAACCAATATGAGTATCATAAATCAACATCTCATCTAACTACTGGTGCACTGTCTATTTGTAACAAACAAAAACCCATCACTTCTGTGTTAATTCTGTTCTAACTACAAAGTATTATGTACTATAAAAACAAATACTAAGCCTGCAAGAAAATGATTTCACATTACAGGAAAAATAACTTCTGTGTCTGATTAACTTATTTCTAATATTATGACCTATGGATAACTAAATGCTATAAAAAGTTCAGTGTAAAAAAAGTTCAGTATAATAGGTGTTAATACCATGACGTGTCTCTTCTCATTTCTGTTCTTAATAGGTGAAAAAGAATGATGTCAAACAGCTTGATTTTGCTGACCCGTTCATGCACAGGCTGTTGGTGTATCAAACATTTTCAGTGAATGTTGGTGGCCATATTTTTTGGCAAGTTTGAGAGTCTAAACATCAGAATTCACCTTGGTAACAGCCATTTTTGAAATCAGCAAGTTCAAATTATTTTAGAAAACGTTGTCACCATCTTTTAACAAAAACTGCCCCTGGACTCCTTATAGAGGATGGGTGTCTGAGGTGTCTATCTGGGCCAGTAGTGAAACTGACCTGACTCTTGTTGTCAAGTTAACAAGAGTCTGGCCAATATCACTGGCTCTATATCCGAATATCCTAATGGGCCGCTGTGGAAATGACAGGAATTATGTCAGATTCAGTCAGCAGCTGGGCTTTCAAGGCTCCCTGCTCCATGGCAGCCAGCCGGGTGGGCTGCCAGTGAGCCTGAGAGCCTGGGGAGCCCAGGGAGCTCAGTAGGCCACTGTCTGAGGTCTGTTGGAACTTTGTTGAAATTGAACAGTTCCCACCAAACAGCTCACTTTCAATGAATCTGAAAATTCCAATGAAAAGTTTTGTCAAACTTTTTTCTGACCAGTTCTAGTGAGCACATTATAGGAGATGGCTCATAACGTGAAATGCTTTGTACTGCTTTATCTTTATGAAAACATTTTAATTGTAGCTGAGGAGGGTAGAATGGGGATCAAATACAAGAGGCAGGAAGCACTGAAGAGCTGCAATCTCTTTCTTTCTCTCTTTGGTATTTATAGAGCACAAATCACCAGATTATCTAGGCTCTGAAATACAATAAAATAAGAAAGGCATAAGCCTAGAAGCCAAAGTGGGCTCAGCTTTTTGCTCTTGGTCCCTGGATTCTTTTTTCTTCTAAGTTTATTCTGTTATCAGTCAGTTTGGAACTAAGCTTAGGGTAACCAGATGTCCCGTTTTTTGGGCCTTTTTCTTATATAGGCGCCTATTACTCTCCACCCCCGTCCTGTTTTTTCACTGTTGCTATCTGGTCACCCTAACTATGCTGGTCATACCTACCAAGACTGATAGGACAGTCAATAGTCTCTTGTGGTTTACTGTGCTGAAGGCTGCAGATAGATCGAGTAGGTTAACCACAGAAGTTTGACCTTCATCTACAGAAATAAGACCACTGATGTGTGCTGAATAAGTCTTTCCTGTGGCACCACCCAGTCTGAGGCCATGGTTCAGCAAATCTCTTAAATATGTGCTTAACCTTAAGCGTGGGAGCAAATCTATCCCTATTCACCAAAGCTCTTAAATTCCTGTTTGAGTGCTTTGACGAGTAGGGGCTGGATTTAAACATGGGCTTAAAGTTAAGCATGTGCTGAAGTGCTTTGCTGAATCAGTTAATTCCTATAGAGATAGCTAATGTAGGGCTTTTTTCTAACTTGATTTCACAGGCGTAGTTTGGGGGGGGCATTGTCCCCTCCCCCAAACTGCAAGCCTCTGGCAGGTGTGGAATTTTCCCATCCACATGTGGCCCTGTTGGCCTGACTGGATCTGCCCCGCCCCCCACATATAGAAATCAAACTACACCTATGCTTGATTCTAATTATTACTGTGATTATCAGTATAAACTCTTTTCCCATCCACATCACTTGCAGGTTCCAAAATGATGGATGCATTGTCCTCCAAAATTATAAAGCCTAAACAGTCTGTGCTAAATCCCTGGAAATCTGCAGGGAAGCATACACAGAGGCCTCTGCACTGTTCTAAGCTGTGTACAGGTTCTCTCGTGTCAAAATAATAATACACATAAGTAATAAGGGCTTTGAGATCTCAAAAAAGGAGGTTTCGCTCTCTTTTTCTCTACACGGAAAACTCAACTGAAATCAGTGGAGTTAACGGGTGCAAGGGAGAGGAGAATCAGTCCATTGCCTAAGGATTTGATGAACCTGCTGAGTTGCCAGGTCATGAAAGGCTGGGAATGTGGATGATTAACTCACTGAACCAATACCGTGAACACCTGAGAGTCTTCTTTCAAAGCCTTAGCTATTTACTTCAAATATTGGTGTCTTTCTACCTATACAGCTTTGCTATGAGCAGAAAGGGAGCGCTCATTTACTGCCCTAATTAATGACATAACTTGTAATTATCCAGGATACTACAGGAGATCAGCACAAAATGCATTACAAGCAGAATGACTGAATACCTGCTTGGCTAATTGGAGAGATTTTAAAGGATAAAGTGGATTTGTTAGTTAATATTGGTTATGCTAAATCGGTCTTGGCTAGCACAGAGCATTTCATCATAGGGTGCTCCAGTTGTATAGCTCTGAGATCTGCAAATTAAAGGTGAAGTATTAGTGCAATCGGTATAATGCTATCAGCTAGACAGGTGATATTAGTTTGTGAACGGTAGGTAAAATGGTTTTGCTAAATCAGTGGTTCTCAACCTTTCCAAACTACTGTACCCCTTTCATGATCTGATTTGTCTTGCGTACCCCACGTTTCATCTAATTTAAAAACTACTTGCTTACAAAATCAGACATAAAAATACAGAAGTGTCACAGCATACTGTTACTGAAAAATTTCTGACTTTCTCATTTTTACCATATAATTATAAAAGAAATGGATTGGAATATAAATACTGTACTTACATTTCAGAGTATAGTATATAGAACAGTATATAGAACAGTATAAACAAGTCATTGTCTATATGAAAGTTCAGTTTGTACTGACTTTGCTGGTGCCTTTTCTGTAGCCTGTTGTAAAACTAGGCAAATATCGAGATGAGTTGAGGTACCCCCTGGAAGACCTCTGCATACCCCTAGGGTTACGCATAACCCTGGTTGAGAACCACTGTGCTAAATTATAGCAAATGCCCAGTGTAGCACTCCCCATCTGCTGTTCTCATAAGAGTCCTCCTTGCCTGCCATCTTTACTGTGCTTATCCTCACAACACCCCTGTGAGGCAACATCCCTGTTGTACAGATGGGGATCTGAGGCCCAAAAACACTGAATAACCAAGACGAAGTCACACGGGAGAGTCCAAGAAGAGCAGGGAATGAAACCCAAGGCTCCTGAGTCCCAGGGTGGCCCTAACCGCTGGGCCATCCTACCGTTCCTTAAGACCTCTCTTATAACAAGCCCCACCCCCCATTTCACATGCTCGTGTTTAGGTTATGAATTTAAATGCGCAAATGTCAGGAAATGCCATGGTGTCGAGTTTGGGAGAAAAGCTCCTTGTGGCACATGCGTTGTATTTTCTATTTTTGTCACGCTTTAGATCTATTGGGTTGAGAATTTCAAAGATGCCTAATGGGATTTGGATGTCCAATTCAAATAATGACAATGGAATGTCCAAATCCTCTAGACAGCTTTGATTGTCAGATCTTCTTCCCTTTTGTGTCGGACCACCACGAAGGATCAGCGCATATCTCCATATCCCTGTTGCTCCAGCCAGTCATGTCCATATGTAGCCTTTTGTGGCAACCTCTGGCAGAGTCTGCTCTGGATAGAAGATGCTACTGTGAGGTTGGAGGCCCACCAATGGGTTATCATGATGGGGTCAATGATGATCCCAACAGAATACCAGCCGGTTGGATCAGAGGACAATCACGAATGCTCTGAAGAGATTAGCTCAGTCCATCTGCTTGTATTCCATGAGGTCACAATGTGATAACTGGACTACCAGGTCTCTGTAAGAAGTCAGAGGGGATGGTTAACTAGCCACCAGAGTGGGTGATCTGCATCCTATTGTGGGAAGAGTAACAAAAGCTGGCTGAATCAGCCATCTGTATGGGAGGGAAACTTTGGGGCCAAGACTGTCTTTTTGTTCTGTGTTTGTATAATGCCTAGCACAGTGGGGTTCTGGCCCATGACTAAGGCTCTTAGGCGCTACAGTAATACAAATAATGAATAGTAATAATAATAAATACCTGATGGGTGGTGTTGTTCATCTCCCCTGGTAGGAGAATGGAAATCCTGCGAGGGCTTCCATTCAACTCAGGAGTTCTCATTCCAGCAGAAATCTGTCTCTCTTCTGCTCCAGGCACTGGGAAAGAGGTAAGTGGAAGATGAAGGCACTTGTGTCAAAATTTAAGAAAAGTCAGACTAGAGGATCTAATGGTCTCTTCTGGCCTTAAAATTTATTTCATTGTTTTTACAAAATTCCATTATACATTAACTAAAAGGCCATGACATTAACAGAGCATGCTATAAAATATTACCAGAATTAATGAAAGCTATATTACCATTGAAAATACGAATCAACAAAGTGCATTTTGTGATGTTTGCCTTGCGTTTTGTAACGCTACTTAGTTGTTTGTGAAAAAATTCTCATTTGCATAAAGACTTTCAGTCATTAATGCAAATGAGTGAGGTTCTGCTGCATTACAGTTGACTAATTACTGTATTTGGCTGGCTACAAATTACTGATGTGTCTCTTACAGAAGTGATAACTAATTTCAGAGCTTTTTAAAAGGCTGCTCCTTTGTGTACGCAGCATTGTGAGATGGATAGTGGGACTCTGACCATTGTTGTCCTTACAAGACCATTGTTCATGATCTGAATGGGAATGGTGGAATAGTTAGGGGAAGGTAACTGCCAATGATCTGCAATCCCTTTGGAGGTGAAAAGTGATCAGACTGATTCCCAGGGTAAATGGTAGGACTAGTTGAAAGAATGGGTTGGGGGAATCACAATTTAAAAAACTGATTTTTTTCTTGTTTTCCAAATTTTGAAAACATTCAAAATGTTGAAAAAGGTACACTCATTCCAAAGCTCATCAAAAAATGAGGGAGGGGGAGGGAAATTATTTTGACTTTATTTTTTTCTTTTTTAATTTGGAACCTTTCAATAATTTCTAAGAAGTGGCTGGTGTTTTAACAATCCAGGTGCTAACCAGTGGCCTGGCTTGTGTTCAAGAGAAAACTCAATTAGTTTTCAAAGGAAACAGCAGGAAGGTTTTATCCAGTTGATCCTAAAAGTGCATTCCCCCTTGCAGAATTAAGGGAGATTAATATAGGGTGTTATGCTGATGCATCTTGTCCTTCCCCTCCGCCCCTCCTGTCTTCATAATCCAGCTGCATAGCTCCCTCTAACCAACCCCTTCTTTCTTCTGCTCACCCACCTGTTTGGTCATCAGCCTGCTTCTCCAACGCTTGCTCAGCTCTCTGCTGGTCCCCACCCAGACATGGACTTCCAGCTGATGTGCCTCTCCCCAGTGTGGAGTCCAATGTCTAGCATCGTATAGAATCATAGAAATGGGGGGCTGGAAGGGACCTCGAGAAGCCATCAAGTCGAGCCCCCTGCACTACCCTAGGTATCAGCAGTGTTATCTGGTAATGGGAAGGGGTGAGCTGGTGGATCTAGATTCAGTCTATACAAAAGTCCCAACCCTCCCATGTATTGAGAAAATCTCACTGACCTCTTTCTAGCAAAGCCATAAACTCAAGCAAACTATATTCTCCCTGATCTTTCCTTCCGTTTCTGAGCTTAGCTCTATCGTGTCACAGACAGGATATGTCTACACTGCAATCATGGGGTCTAGCTGCAGCTCATGTAGATATACCTGAGCTAGCATTAGTCATGCTAGCTCAGGTCCTGGAGCAGTGAAACTACGCTGATGCGTGCCCTGTTGCAGCTTAGCTGTTGTGGTTAATGTTAGCCATGCTAGTGTTAAACTGCTGAGGACTGGTGATGCATTTGAAGAACGTGTTTACAGGCCGGAGAAGAGAGTGCTATATCTGTATAGCAGCCACATCACAACTCTTCGGGGCGCTGTCACTTTGACCTCTTTTTCACATTCAGTTAAGGCTCCTGAATTTTTCGCTGCTAATTGATGAAATGTTCTATGTAGCCTTCCCTGCCCCATGCTCACACTTTATCTGACAACATGTAAAAGATGGTGAGCAGCAGAGCATATAACTAGTAACAGGGAAGATCAGCACCACTCTGATCTTTGCATCTACTCTAATTAAATTACTGCAGTGGGTACAGTAAGTTTAGCTCACCCAGCCAGGCTGCAGAAAGACAGCCGAGTTTATTATAACTGGGGAAGCTGCGCTACCAAGAACTGCTTGTGTCAGCCAACATGTGATGGGCTGATTTGGGGCTAGAGTTTAACCCAGGGAACGCTACATAGCCCAGGTCCTTGCGGGGCACAGAGAACAAACAGCCCATTCCCAGCAGGTTAAGAACACGATCTCTGCTATCTGTGAGCCTTACAAAAACCGGAAAGAGTCCTGAGACGATGGCGTTGAAGGAGGAAAGAAATATTTATCTGCTGGCCAAAATAAAAAGACAAATAGGAAAATATGGGAAAGGCCTCAAAGAGCGATAACAAAGCAACTGATTTTACAAGGGCAAGGTAATAAGTGTCTGGGAAGTGGCCCTTTGTTGGAGATGCTTACTGGAGATGCTGAGCTAAGCAGCAAGCACTGCTGTGTCCCCAGTCCCTGAGTGAGGGTTGAATAGCCAAATCCTTGCACTTTCTTTTTCATTCAAAAAAAATATATATATACACATATATGCTGTAGCGAGTTGGAGTGGTCTCCCTCTGTAGCTGACATGGAGGAACCACTACCCTCTGGCTGTGCCTTGCAGCTGGCCTCCGCACCAGGGACCGAGTTGTACCAACTCCTGCCCCTGGAGGAGGACCCCGAGGGATGGGGACTGCTGGGGCTGCCAGCGGCCGAGTACCCTGAGCTCACCAAGGACCCAGGAGCAGTGGAGCAATATGGACAGGCAGGGGTAGGAAGGAGCCCAGGGAAACCCGATGTTAGTCCGGTTGTGTTGCTGTAACCACGGTCAGCATGTTTCGGCAGGATCCCCACTGACACAGGGTAGGATTCCCCCCACTGTTAGAGCCCTGGGCTGGGACCTGGTGGTGTAGGATGGGCCCAGGTTCCCCTACCCCCGACTGCCAGCCCCACCCCTGGGGTGGCAGCCTACCCACCTTAGGCCAGATGGCTTGCATTAGTTTGCTGTCTGCCCAGCCAAGGAACTGGACCATAGACTGCTGCTGCTCTGCCCCACCCAGTGGGCTTGAGCCTGACTCTCTGTCCCAGCCCAAGAGCTGGGCTGAAGACTGCTTATTGCCCTGCCCTGCTCCAAGGGCCAAACTCTTCAGACTCTTCATTGGCACATGCCGGGCTAATTCCCTGTCAAGTGGCTGTCAACCGCTAGGTGGAGTGGCCTCCCTCTGAGATGACAGGAACGAATCACTCCAAGCCACTACATACACATTCCTACCACAATAACTGGCCCCTTGTTCAAGGATCGAATGGACATGGAGTCATCTGCCTCCTTGTGCTCTACGCTGTCTGTTTGTTGCTCTATCCTGTCTGTTTGTTGTATCCACTCTCAGCCCAAGCCCCACGATGCCGAGCAAGAAAAAGAAATACAACACGTGCTTCCCACCGGTGAGTGCGGGCCCGATCCCCGCTGCCGGTGCCAGGCCCCCCAGGCACCCCAAACTCCACCCACCGGGCTGGCCTAGCACCCCTCGCATGATACATGCACACTGAACCGCATTCCCAGCCAATGAGAGCTGCGGAGCCGGCACTTGGGGTGGAGGCAGTGCGCGGAGCTAGGAGCTGAAGGAGGGACATGTCGCCGCATCCGGGGAGCTGCAAGGAGCTGGGTAGGGAGCCTGCCAGCCCCCCTCACAAGCACCCACTGCGCCCCCCCTGGGCCATCCCCCACCACAAGCACCTGCAACACCCCCCAGACATCCCCCCCTCCAAGAGTTAGTCAGGGATATATAGTACAAGTCATGGACAGGTCTCAGGCCGTGAATTTTTGTGTACTACCCGTGACCTGTCCGTGACTTTTACTAAAAATACCCATGTCAAGTCTAACATCTTAGTTATTTTCACTCTTGCATGATGGAGTCTTCTTTCATGTACTTTTATAACCCCTTATCAAATTACACTTTTATAAAGGTTTATTCCATAGATCTGCAGTCAGGTCCATCAAACACTTTTCCAGAATGCTGACAGGCTTTCTAGGGGCCACACTTTGGCTGGTTAACACTTTGTGACCAGCCCGAATGAGTCTCTGAACCCAGAGCTGAAGGGGATGCGAGCAGTGGCAGTCTCCAGAGCCACTGGAAAAATATCAATATTTGGGAGAGTGGGATCCAAACTGAGGCACACAGACAAAACATCTCTTCTGGGGGAAAAAAAGCTGTGGATCTCACTTTTATTCCAAACGGGTGAGATGCAGAGCTTGGACTGGTTATGCATCGGCGTGAGAGGCATGAATTAATCTCACACATCGTAGGCCTATTCTGCATGTGTGAGAATGTGGAGCAATGGAACAGAAGACAGGAGGACGCCCATTGAATAGGTTTGGTAGACACAGAACTGCTTTATTTGTAAACTCGATCACTTTAAAATTTCACACACTGGCTGCCGGAATTGAAAAAAATCCCCAAGCAGTAAGCTGCAAAATAGGTATGGCCCAGCCTCCCTTTCAAACCACAGGAAGCCCTGGTATCCAGTGCAGTAGCTAATATTTTTTTAATCATACCAGCACTTTTATAGCACCTTTCATCCTGAAGCAACCCTGTCAGGGTTCCTTCCCCACTCTGAACTCTAGGGTACAGATGTGGGGACCCGCATGAAAGACCCCCTAAGCTTATTCTTACCAGCTTAGGTTAAAAACTTCCCCGAGGTACAAGCTTTGCCTTGTCCTTGAACAGTATGCTGCCACCACCAAGCGTTTTAAAGAAAGTACAGGGAAAGAAACCACTTGGAGACGTCTTCCCCCAAAATATCCCCCCAAGCCCTACACCCCCTTTCCTGGGGAAGGCTTGATAATAATCCTCACCAATTTGTACAGGTGAACACAGACCCAAACCCTTGGATCTTAAGAACAATGAAAAATCAATCAGGGTCTTAAAAGAAGAATTTTAATTAAAGAAAAGGTAAAAGAATCACCTCTGTAAAATCAGGATGGAAAATACCTTACAGGGTATTCAGATTCAAAACACAGAGGATCTCCCTCTGGGCAAAACCTTAAAGTTACAGAAAACAGGAATAAACCTCCCTCTTAACACAGGGGAAATTCATATAGAACAAAAGATAAACTAATCCGCCACGCCTGGCTTACCTATACTGGTTGCAATATTGGAGACTTGGATTAGGATGGGTTGGAGAAGATGGATTTCTGTCTGGCCTCTCTCAGTCCCAAGAGAGAACAAACACGTAAACAAAGAGCACAAACAAAAGCCTTTTCCCCGCCCCAAGATTTGAAAGTATCTTGTTTCCTTATTGGTCCTTTGGGCCAGGTGCCAGCCAGGTTAGCTGAGCTTCTTAACCCTTTACAGGTAACAGGATGTTGCCTCTGGCCAGGAGGGATTTTATAGCACTGTATACAGAAAGGTGGTTACCCTTCCCTTTACATTTATGACAAACCAAAATTGTTTTATACATTCTGCAATCTCAGTGTAGTAATTGCTTCTCCTGCAACTGAAATAGACACCGCTGAGTATAGCAGCTATTTAACAACACACAAAAGACAACACAACAGTTTAGTCCGGGAACTGAAGAATATTGTTTCCATTTGAAAAGGCTGGGAGAATTTAGGTAGACAGCATGCTAATTACCCAGATTGGAGTTCGGCCAGGACACTACGGTTAATACAAGAAATCAAGAGTTCAGGCTCTCATCTGAACTCAATGCTGACACTGCAGCTGCAGCAGCATGCCCACTAATACAGTGCTAGGGCATTGGTTTAATGCTAACTGAGAAGGAGGAATGCTGTCTGCTGAATTACAGATACTTACATGTTCCTTGGAAGTTTCCCATCCCTACACTGACCTAGGCTAGCGCTGCTTTTCTTGTGAGATCTGACTGGATTTCACCACACTGTCGTCTTGACTCTAACACCCAACTGTACTCTGGCACCCAGCAAATGAAAGAAAATCGTTCTGTGGAACTGACTGTGTTGTAAATGAGCTCCAGTGTGTCCAGACAGTGATGCTTATGCCAGTGGAACTGAAGAAGACCCTAAACTACAGGTTGAATTACCCAGAATTCCCAAGAGCATCACACCCTAAAGATGTAGGCGGGCAGTACATACCACCGATTTGACTTAATGCATTCCCTCTACACACGCACACATCATATAACATTTGCAATCTTATTTTGTCTACTCTAAGTGAGGTGTGATGTGGAGCTGCCACGTGGTACCGTTACCATAGAAATGGGGGTAAACAATGACACCATTGACACGTTAAAATGACCATATTGAAATATTTGCATTCCTTTGTTTAATGACATAAAATTGGATTTCCTTAGGACCTCAAAGCATCCCAACAACAATTTAAAGGCTAAAACAAAAATCTAATAATAAATATGTACAAGGATCATTGGGGAAAAAACAGGATTTCCCCAGATTCAAAGGCACTGAGTACTACTTCTGGGAGATTTAATGTAGCAAGAATGCAGATTGGTATTCACCTGGCAGTTTGGCTCATTTGCTGTAAAGAAGAATGGAAATATATCATGCTGTATGTGTAGGTGAAGTTTATCTGCATAATCTGGAGAATATGATCCCAGAACTTGAATGTAGGAGACAGAGCATATTCCCATGTCTGAAATTAGCCCAAAGGCAGTAGCCTGTGCTGAGCTTCAGCATCATCAAGCTCTTTAATGACATGTTGTAAGCACCCAGTGTCTTCAGACTCAAACACCTTTTGAGTGTCAGCCAACCTTTGCCAGACAAATACTGGAACTCCATGAGTGCCTCCTCCCTTGTGATTGAAACCAGTCCAAAAGGGAATCCCCTGAATGTGAACACTATCAGTGTCATTTGGTATGGGCAGGACATCATGAGGTAGTAGTCTTAATACATCAAGAGAGACCCCGGAGAGCATTCACCTGCAGGTGACAAGAGTTTATTTTCTGAAGTACTTTTTCATGGCACGGTGGCTCTGGACGTGTTCTAGGTTTTTTAAATGCTGCACACTGCATAAGAGACTCTGACTGTCCAGCGAGAGTAACTTTTCTTTCACACACTTCAGTGATATTTCTTGTGATGCTGGACTATCTGAAGACTGTTCTTAAATATCCCTCCAGCCATTGAATGGCAAATTATTTAGTTGGTGTTGGTCCTGCTTTGAGCAGGGGGTTAGACTAGATGACCTCCTGAGGTCTCTTCCAACCCTAATCTTCTATGATTCTAAGTGTTCTTTCCATCAGACTGCCTTGATGTCTATAGTATCATCTCCTCCACCGATGAAATTTCCACCAGCAAGAAGTGGTACAATTCCATTTGGAATGAACATACCTCTCTGGAGTCTTTCCACTTTAGTTTTTGAAGCAGTGGTGAACCAACTCTGCTTATCATAACTAATACAAAATCCATGAAGGTGGTAGGATGACAGTTACATTGTGAGACCCGAAATCACAGTGTAGCTGTGCAGCAAAGCTTATATGCAGTGGTGTGATAATTTGGGAACTGTTAAATACCATGCACTGCACAGTGGAGAGGCACCTTTTTGAATGCCTTCTGAAGGATGGTACTCATTGCTAGCTGAATTACATGCCATTTTATGTATCAAACAAAGGACAAGTTCTTGCACTAACTGGGGCACAAAAGTAGCTGACCTCTGGAAACTTCAATCACCTGGCTTTGAATAATATTCTGAGGGTTTCATTTCAGCTATTTCAGACATAAGGATTGAAGCAACATTATACAAAACCACGTAAGAACACACGAACTGCAATAGTGGGTCAGAACAGTGGTTCATCTAACTCAGTATCCTGTCCCCGAGCGTGGCCATTACCAGAGGTTTGTGGAGAGTATATACAACAGGGCAATTTTAGAGAGATCCACCCCTGTTTTCCCCTCCTGGCTTCTGGCAGTCAAAGGTTTCGGGTCACCCCAAGCATTGATCCCTGACCATCTTGGCCAATAGCCAGTGATTGGACCTATCCTCCATGAACTTACTTAGTTCTTTTTTTAACCCAATTACAGTTTTGGCCTTCACAGCATCCCATGGCAATGAGTTCCACAGGTTAATTGTGCATTGTTTGAAAAAGTACTTCCTCCTGTTTGTATTGAACCAGCTGCCTATTAATTTCATTGGGTGACCCCTCTTTTTGTATTTTGTGAAGGGGTAAATAACACTTCTCTATTCACTTTTTCCACACCATTTATGATTTTATAGACCTCTATTAGAAGGTGAACACCCCTAATATTTTTAGTCTCTCCTTGTATGGAAACCGTTCCGTACCCCTGATCATCTTTGTTGCCCTTTTCTAAACCTTTTCAACTTGAACTATATCTTTTCTGAGATGGGATGACCAGATGTAGGTTCACCATGGATTTACATAGCAGCATTATGATATCTTCTGTCTTATTTTCTATCCCTTCCTAACAGTTCCTAACATCCAGTTGTGATAGGTGCCACTTGGAACTGGGGTACCACTGAGCCTGCCTGATCCACCAGCCTGGGCTCCCTTTCACACTGTACTGCTGTGACAGGCTCTGAAGCCCCCTCCAGCACACATACAGTTAGGGACACGCCCAGCTGCAGCTTCAAAGAGATACTGAGATCAGCTCTGCATGGGAAGGCTCAGCTAAAGCACCTCCCACTTCCTAAGGCATGCACCCCCCTTTGGAGTGTAAACCCAAAATTATACCATCTTTCGCTGCACAGGGAACTGTACAGCATAAGCTCATAAAATTGGCCCCCTCCCTCAATGTGGTGAGAGGTATGCAACAGCTTTCTGCCCCAAATTATAATTTCTACACATACTAGTTTTAAACAAAACAAGTTTATTAAATAGAAAAGATAGATTTTAAGTGATTCTAAGTGATAGCAAACAGATCAAAGCAGCTTACCTTAGTAAATAAACAAAACTGCAAACTGAGCTTAGCACACTAAATAGGTAGGATATGAATTAGCAAATTCTCACCCTGAGTGATAAACAGGCTGGCAGATTCTTAAGGCACAAGCTGCCTTGGCTTTCCCAGGTTTTCATACACAGGCTAAAAATCCCTCAAGCCTGGGATCATCACTTCCCACAGTTCAGTCCTTGCCCCTCAGGTGTTTCCAGGTGTGTTGTTGTAGGGAGAGTGAGGTACCATCATGATGTCATTGTCCCCCTTTTATATCTTCTTCCCACTTGCTGGGAAGCTCTTTGTTGTGAGCTGGGTCAAACAGTTCCCATTGTATAGTGCTATCTCTGAGAGGTTTCTGTTGTACCCAGTTCCTGGGGTAATCCTTGTGCTTGTGTGCATCTCCTCAATAAGCTATGAACATTGTTTGGCCTTTTTACTGTTGTACCTGAAAGGCTGCTTGTGAGTGTTTTCAACCTCACAACATGTTTCAGTGACACATACATAGACAAACTTCATAACTTCACATATGATGGTAGCACATACAATCCAGGGAGACATTAATGTCTAGCAGATTGAGACTTTTAGAAGGATACCTCACAAGGCATACTTCGTACAAAACACATCCTAGTGACATGACAGTGGTGAATATTGGGGGGCCAGAGTGTCACACCACTTAGCTCTTTTGACCATTGCAGTTTATTGTTCCTTGGATGACTCTATTCCTACGTCAGATTACTAGCAGCTTGGATAGCATCAACTAATGTTATTGTGCTGCATAGAACATGGTAGACTTGCCTTGTCCATGTTGTGCATGGAATGAAATTGAAGAACCATAGTGTTTTGCTAATCTTGTCAGTAATTTGCTCCTGGAATAGCTTGCCATTTGTACATCTGAGGGAAGTTGCTCTTTATATCTTTGTAGCAGCTTGGACAGGAGAAGAGCCTTCTTGTTGTATGTAAGAATCATTGTCTATTTCTTCAATCAGCTGGTAAAATGCAATGTCATAAGGTGACCTTATTGTTGCAGTGTAATTAGCTGGTTTTGCTTTCAGATTTGTTGGACTCAAGTAGGAAGAAAGGCATGTTGAGTGATCAACGGCATCCTTAGCAATCAAGTCTTCCACAGATATTCTGTGCAACGTGTCATCATCTCCTCTTGGACTTGCTGCCTCCCTTATTTGGGTTGCTTTCTCAGATGTCTCTGTTTTATGAAGTTTCTTGACTTCTTTGTGTGTGTTCTCAAGCAAACAATGCACCAAGACCAATCACTGGAGCACATGCTTGCTCTGGTGGCTATAGAAGCAGGTGAATCTCATGCTCTCTGATCAGATTCAGAGTCTGTTTTCTTTTCTGGGTGAATTCACTACCACTCTGACAGGTGCCAAACTCACCTAGCTTGTGTATTTCTGAAAGCAACCCCTGTGATGGAGTACTGGTGGCACATCATCTCTACTAGGAGATTAATCCAGTAGCCACCGATATAATCTCTCCTGGCTCCTGCTGCCAGCATCACAGAATCCTGCCCAGCACTGGTGGCTTTTGCCAGTTTTGCATCCTTTTGTTTTCCTTGACAAATAACCCATTTTTCAAAGTTTGTGGAAAGTTTTTTTCTCTTTGGTGGACGCTTTAAAAAGCTTGTATCCTCCACGTCTTCATATTCTGTAATTCCCTGTGGAGGTAAAATTTCCAGAGCTTAGCACTGCCCTCACCCCTACCACCGGTTTTCATTTTATACAAGGATACAGACTTGTGCGAATTAGATCTCTCTGTTAGTATCAAAATGGCCATTTTTGTTGAGTGAGCACTTTGACTGAAGCCCTGTAGGAAGCTGTGTGTTTTTAATCTCTAAAACTGTACATAAGTGATGCAGAATTAAAAAGCTCCTGTCTAGGATATTTCAAAGGCTAGTACTGCATGGATAGGCAATTACAAATTAAAACCGTCTACCAAGCAGACTAGATGCTACATTGAATGTACAAAATCTTACAAATGGAGAAGCATTACATTAGGAATTGACATACATTTATATCTCCCCACTATGCAATGCAAACTGTGGGCATGCAATCTACTACTGCTGCTTCACAACTTTTAGTGTGAGATTGGTCTGGTTAGCAAATTTCAATTGAAAATATAGAAAATTTATAATCGCTTGTGAGGTACTTTGACAATTAAGAATATGCCATGTGACAACATTTCATGTGAGTATATTGCAAAATGTTGATCTTTGCTATTTTTGCCACACGCTAAATAGTTTAATAATTTCTGGGGGGAAAAAATGTGCCCATGCAAAACCAGTAAAAATGGCTTAATACATTGCTTGGTAGCTTTGACCACCAAACACCACATTCAGCGGTTGAAATGAAGGAAAACCGGGAAAACTGTAGTTAGAGCCACTTGCGGTGTTTCTGGAGCTGTGCAAATAAAAAAAAGATATTTGCTCAGTTTGGGTGCCATCATTCCAGGTTTACAGCACCATCTAAACGTACTTAAAATGAGCTTTCAAATGCTGTATGCGGTGTGTGTGTAGGGTGGGTGCATCAAATGCCAAAAATGTGGTCCTTTTTGGAGAATTGCCACATACCTCATGGGTAGGGCCCTACCAAATTCAAAGTCCATTTTGGTCAATTTCATGGTCATAGGATTTTAAAAATCATAACATTCATGATTTCAGATATTTAAATCTGAAATTTCATGGCGTTGTAACTCTAGGGGTCCTGACCCAAAAAGGGGTAGTGGGGGCGTCGCAAGGTTATTGTTGGGGGGTCATGGTATTGCCACCCTTACTTCTGCGCGGCTGCTGCTGGCGGCGCTGCCTTCAGAGCTGGGCAGCTGGAGAGTGGCCCCTGCTGGCCAGGAGCCCAACTCTGAAGGCAGTGCCGCTGCCAGCAGCAATGCAGAAGGACGGATGGCATGGTATGGTACTGGCACCCTTACTTCTGTGCTGCTGCCTGCAGAGCTGGGCCCTTGGCCAGCAGCCACCACTCTCCAGCCGCCCATTGCCACCCTTACTTCTGCACTGCTGCAGGTGGTGCTGCCTTCAGAACTGGGTGCCTGGCCAGCAGCCGCTGCTTTCCAGCCATCCGGCTCCGAAGGCAGCTCAGAAGTAAGGGTGACAATACCACAACCCCCCTACAATAACCTTGCAAACCCCCCCTCCATGACCCCTTTTTTGGTTGGGACCCCCAGTTTGAGAAACCCTGATCTTCCCTGTGAAATCTGTATAGTATAGGGTAAAAGTACACAGAAGACCAGATTTCACGGTGGAGACCAGATTTCATGGTCTGTGATGTGTTTTTCACAGTGTGAATTTGGTAGGGCCTAGCTTCCTCAAGATCCTTTGGGGAAAAGGCCTCCATCCCTGTGGTCAGTAAACGGGGCTTTGTCACTAACGGGCACAGCCTAGCCCGAGGCCACTGTCTGTGACCCCCTCTATGGGCATAGAGTAGTTGGAGCACACTGAGCTCTGGTCTTGCCCTCTCTGCAGGAGAATGTGCGGGGGCTGGCCAGGAACCATTATGATAGCACTCTCTGCTGGAGAGGGAACCCCCTCTTACTGCAGGGAAATATTTTAGCTGTTGCTGCCTCCTTTGCAGTTGCATGTTACCCTCACAGCTGTCACTGGAGACTTCTGAAGTGGCTGGAACTGTGCGGGAAAGGACCCTTTCCCCCTGTCCCTGGAGGGGTTAGAGCAGCCTTGCAGCTGTTACTGAAGCCTAAGTGTTGCCCTAGCTGCCATTCTTGCTATGGAAAAGGCATGGCCAATGGATCTGGATAGTTACAGACTGACGGGCTCTGACGCCCAAGCACACCCGCTATGGGACACAGGAAACCCCTGTGGAGCTGTGCTGAGCCACAAATCAGCTATTTTGCAGGATTTTTATTTTCTTAAACAGCTGATAGACTGAGCATGATTCCCTCTGCCCCCTTTAAAGATCGGTTTTGTTATATATAGTTTGACAGACACCTGTTGCCCCTGCCAAGAAAGGGAAGAAAGAAAGCCAGAAAGATTTTGTTTGTGTGGTGTGTGTGTGTGTGTATTTAAACATCATGAGAACAGAGCCAACCAGCACTGCTTTTACCCTACACCTTGCACTTTGTTGTTTTTTCAGCTGAAATGTTTCTTTATTTTATGATCGATCTGAGCCCACCCAGGAAGAGAGCTGAACTGAACTGGCCAGATTCACTCTTCATTTGAGTGTAGCAAATGATGGGGGGATGGGGGGAGCAAAGATGGCTTTAAGCCACCTTTGTGACTCCATAATTCTGGCCTTCCCAGGTCCTGGCATAATTTAGAGTAGCTCTCGGGCTGCTCTAAGTTGTGCTGACCTCCTCAATGGGCATAGAGTAGCTGGAGCACACTGAGCTCTGGTCTTGCCCTCTCTGCAGGGGAATGTGCGGGGGCTGGCCAGGAGCCATTATGATAGCACTCTCTGCTGGAGAGGGAACCCCCTCTTACTGCAGGGAAATTTTATAGCTGTTGCAGCCCCCTTTGCAGTTGCATGTTACCCTCACAGCACATTGGGCAAACACTTGCCCAGATCCTTTTGAATCTGGGAAAATGATCAGTGATTGGCGACTCAGGGCTTTTTCTACGCAAGACGTTCACTTCAGGTGTGAATTTAAACTGGTGTAGTTAAACTGATGCAAACTTTGGTATAGACACTCCTATTTCTGTCAGAGTGGCTGATTTAGATTTAGTTTTAAGTTGATTAGAAACAGGTTTAAGCTAAATCAATATAAACTACTCCTAATCTGAAATCAGAATGTCCACACAGGCTTTTGAACCACTGTAACGAAACTAAATCAGTTTAAAAATGACAGGTTAAACTGATGCAATTTCCCCACGTAGGCAAGGCCTTAAAGGGCTGGGTATGGGGGAAAAAACAAGACATTGGAATAAAAGGCAGACCAAGAAAACAGCAGGTATTTGGGGATGACACCTTTTCCTGCCCTTAGGATAGCATATGTGCTGACGTACAATTTTGATTCCTAAAGCGAGAGGACATACAGCTGTGTTGTCTCATGGGTAGAGCACTGGATCAGGACGCAAGAGACCTGCTTTGTATCTTGGCTCTGCCTCTGGCCTGCTGGGTGCCCTGCCCTGTGGTGAGAGAGTCCCAGCATGGCACCCTGCTGCCATGGAAGGAGGAAGTGAAGTGCCAGGAACAGGTATGCATAAACCCTTTGTGCCTCTTCAGATAACAGCCTTTGTTTTCGATTTGTGGCCGAAGCTGACGATAGGAATCTGGGTCTCTGGGTCAAATGTTTATGCCTGGATCCACGTGCAGCACCTAGGCCCAGATCCTCAAAGGTGCATAACTTCCATTGCAATCAGAAGTCAGCGCAAGGGTCCTAACTGACTCAAAAGAGGCAAGACATGACGGGTTTCAATTGCAGCCCTGGTGTGGGTGCTGCTGACAGAAAAGTACATAAAAGGTTTCTACAAGGAGGAGGGAGAAAAATTGTTCTCCTCAACCTCTGAGGATGGGACAAGAAGCAATGAGCTTAAATTGCAGCACAGGCGGTTTAGGTTGGACATTAGGAAAAACTTTCTTTTGGGGTAGATAAGCACTGGAATAAATTGCCTTGGGAGGATGTGGAGTCTCCATCATTGGAGATTTTTAAGAGCAGGTTAGACAAACACCTCTCAGGATGGTCTAGATAATACTTAGCCCTGCCACGAGTGCAGGGGACTGGACTAGATGACCTCTCGAGGTCCTCTTGTGTCTCTTGTGCCCACGCCTTGCTGTTACAGATCTGTTCACCATTTCACCAGAGAGAGAAACACAGTGCTGCCCCCGGACGCCTGCTCGTTTGAGTATTCTTCTTCCTTGAAGGCCAGCGGGACCCTTGAGGAGTGTCAGCGCTGTGCTAAGGTCTGCCTCGTGACGGAACAATACGACAAACAGAACTTGAAGCGAAGCAGTCTCCTTCCCTGTGCAACGGCAGTGCACTCTACTCAGATTTGTTATAGGAAAATGGCTTGTGGTGAGTGAAAGGTTATTTTTCTCCCTTTCACAACGCTGGTAAGGAAGCAAACGTCCCTGGTTGTTGAGTTACACAAGCTGTGTGAGATTTCTCTGTTGTATATGTTTTATGGGAACGTTGTCAAGGCTGGTAGAACTCCGGGCCAGATTTTGCTTGGGCCCCAGCTTTAGGAGTCATGTGGTGACTTCAAAATCTCAGCTTTCATTTAGAAAATGAACTTTGAGCCCTCATGGTTGTGACAAGAACTCCCCCATCACTAGAGTACCTCTGAATTTTTAACATGTGTCTTTTTACCACAACTCTGTGAAGCAGGGCAGTGCTATTATCCCTATTGTACAGATGGGGAATGGAGATGCAAAGAGACCATATGATAAATCTTTGACAGCAAGGACTGGAACCAAGGTCACTGGTTTCCTAGGCTAGTGCCCTATCCACTGGACCACCCTTCCTCCTTGTTGGGTGTGATAAGTTGGTATTTAGGGACTGATCCAGCAGCGATTACGGTTGCCAGTTTTGGTTGATGTGTTCCTGGAAGTTTCTTCATGTGACAATCCTGGAGGGTTGGCAACCCTAGCAGCCATTGCTGTCAATAGGAGGCTTCCCATCATTACAGTGGGAGTTAGAACAAAACTGGGACCACTCGAGCTGTCTGACAGGCTGCCGATTGCTACAGTGTGCTCAGGGTGGAGCCGTCACGAACCCTGAATAGCTGAGATGATGCTGAATGCAACTTGTTTTGGCCCGTGCTGAGCACAGTGCCCGCCTGCCTGCTCACTGGGATGCTCCCAAGTGTGTTCCAACACGCCTTGCCATTTCATAACATAGACAATCCCTCAGGGAGGAGAAGAGCCCTCCACCTTTTCTTCTTCCTTCCCCTTTCCTGACAGGATTTGCTCTGCTGCCGCTGCTGCCCAGAGGCACTCGTCCTTACAGGAGTGACGTGGCTTGGTGTGGAGGTACATCAGCAGGTTCTTTCCCTGGGTGTCTAAAAGAGCGGTGGCATTTCCCATCTCCCTCTTTTGTCTTCCTTTTCTTAGGTCTTAGCTAAATGTGAGTTATCCCGGAATAGTCCGGAGCCCTGAGTTCTATTTCCAGCTCTGTTGCTGATCTGCTGCGTGACCTTGAGCAAGTTTCTTCCCCTTCATTTCCCCTCCCACCTTTTATCTGTCTTGTCCATTTCGATTGTAAGCTCTTTGGTACAGGGCTCACTATGTGGGGCCCTGATCTCAGCTGAGTCCTCCAGGCTTAATTTTAATACTAACAAGTTACAGCAAGGCTTAGACACAGGTAACTCCAAATATTACAAGGGGAGACAATGTTGATTTTCCTCTGTGTTATGAAAAGGAGGCGAAAAAAAGTTAAAAAAAAAAAAAGAAAAAAAAAGAAAGACGAGAAAGGAAGCACCAACAAATAATTAAAAAAGAACCTGTAATCTCCTTCTCTTGCTGGTCTTGATATGAATTTCAGCCCCACAGTGCATCCATCACGCTGCTTCCACGATCATCTTTGATGCTCGTTTTTAACCTTGTTATGTACACGCATGTGTTTGAGGGCCTGATTCCCTGCTGCCCTGCCCACTGTGTAGTCATCCACATTTCATAGACTCATAGACTCTAAGGCCAGAAGGGACCATCGTGATCATCTAGTCTGACCTCCTGCATATCACAAACCACAGAACCAGGGTGACCATATTTCTCAAAGGGAAAACAGGACACCGTGCAGGGCTGACGTGAACCCTCCCCACTACCTGGCCCCAGCTGCTGGCCTCAGGGGGAGGAAAGTAACATTAAGGGGAAAAAGTAACAGATCCATCAAGGTTTCCACTAGAATGGGTTGAAATTTGTCAAACATATTATTTTTAGGTTGAAGAGTGGCGGTTTTTTCCAAAATGAACTTTTTCACAAAAACTTGTTGACATTTTTTGTTTTTCATTTTTTTCTACTGAACATTTTGAGAGAAAACATTATTGACATGGTCATCACAATTTTGATAATGTTTTTAATTAAAAAAAATGGTGTAGGTAAAAATTCACAAAAAATTCCAAAATGATGAAAAATGGGTCCCTTTAGAAACGAAAACATTTTTTTTTTCAAAATTAGTTTTTCATTTTTCTACTATCTCTAATTTATGCATGTCTTAATGAGTAACTGGGTATATTATCATCAGTGTGCTCCCTTCCCCCTTCCTTGTCTGTTTATGGCCTTTGCTTGTTGTGTCTTCTTAAGTCTAGCTCATCTACTCTTGAAACCTGGCACTGTGACTTTGTTTGCTCTCTTTAGCCTCTTTAAAAAATGTATTTCGTTCAATACAGGCACTTATACTATGCTCATCTCTGTAGAATCTGAGCATCTTCCAGTCGTACGTGAAGCCACGTGACTAACCTCTGCCACATGTAGTTTGTTCTTTCTCTCAGCCTTTTTTCTGGAAGAGACTTGCATGTGCGGTGCAATGTTTTGTTTTGGTAGGGTTTTGTTTTTGTTTTAAATATCCACACTGCGCTGTGCTGATGTTGGAGAAGGCAGGTTGAAGGAATGCACCCGTCACTTGGAGTGGAAAATGGTGAGGTTTATGATAGTCCTTAGGTCCTGGGGGAGCTCATTTGACAGTCTTGGACCAGCGCCCAGGAAAGCTCTGTCTTCTACACAGATGAGCTTTACCTTTGTGGTAGAAGAATTTTGCCTGCTTATACATATAACGATTATAAGAAGAAGAAACTGAGCAAAAGAACAAGAAGAACATAACATTTTCCTCAGAGGCTGAAATCTGAGCTGCATTTTTCCAGACAGTAGTCCAGCACAAGCGGTAGCAGTACTAACTTCCCCATGTTTCCCGGCTAAAGTTCCTTAATGCTGACATGAAGGAGCACCCTTAAGGGGTGAGAAGATAGTTCAGTCTCCACAACCATTCACTCCTTGGCCTTTCTGCTGAGAATGCCAACAAAGCTGCCAGTTAGGCCAAATACCCTGGTTCGTTTTGGTGACACGGACCCACTGGGAACTGGACTGAGACCACTAAACTCATTTTACAGAAGCCGCTGAACGGCCCATCAGATGCATCAACAATTTTAGCTTGGATTTGACAGGTGACCTAGTGGTGAAAGTCTCTATAACTCCCTGAGCAGTGCAAATCTTGGATCACCAAGAGTACCTACTGCCCCCTAGAGGTTACTCCCTGGGAGTAACTATAATAAAAACTAAATGAGGAGCAGGTGTGAAAGGAAGAAAGGAGAAGAGGAGGTATACATCTAGGAATATATGAAGAATAGTGTTTGCCCCTACCCTGGCCTATGCCTTCTATGTTGTTTTTTCATGTGCTGTGCTCCAGAAGACAAAAATAGCAGCTTTTCTCTCAAAAGAGTAACCTCCACTGAGATTTCTCTCCCTTCTGCTTCATTCATGCTGACAGCTGAGTTCAAAGCCTGCTCCACCCACATACTCAATTATCAGTGGGAGAGAAGAGGGAATTCTCTTCTGTCTCTGATAAGGAAGTGCATCCGTCTATTTAATAGAAAATCAGGACTAATATGCTATTAAGCAACTGACTGGAAGGCCCCCTAGATATAGGTTAGTTACATGGAACTCTCTTTTTCATAAGCTCCCCTTCAAACCTGCTCTGCTGCTTCCCAGGAACCCTGCCAAAATTTCAGGTTGAATTGAATCTTTCTGTGAGCAGCAGAGTGGAGCAGGCCCAAGAGGGGTGACCTGAGATGAGCTTGATGTAAATGACACAACTTCTTTTTCCTCGTTTCATTATGTCCCTCCCTCCATCTGATCATTAGGCGGTTCCGATGTTTTGCAGAGTCTGTGTTTTTTCCTGCTCTGGTTCGTGCTGGCTGACCCTGTAGCTCCAGCTGAGGGGAAGATGTGTAGAAATACCAGGGTTGTGTGAATTAAAATAGCATTGAGAAGGGTTGGAGGCCAGTGCTTTGGTTCTGTCAGGAACACGAGTCCCATGTGAAAGTCAGTGGGACTCATGCTCCTAAATTACTTAGGCTATCTTGAAAACGCCAGCCTCTTTTCCTAATATAAAATACCTGCAGAGTAGTGCTCAAGAGCCACCCTACAATAATAAAATGGTGTGCATAAACAATGGAGGTGGGAAAATGATGTTTGTAAGGAAACTTATGGTAAAATGTTCACAGAGTTTCTAGACACTGAATAATTATGTTTAAACTTATGAAAAATATCTCAGTGCCACCCGCTTTAATGTTGTCTGTGTGACATATCTCAAAGCTGTGTGTGAGCCGGAAGCCAAAAGTTGCTTTCTGTGATCACGTGGGATTGTACCAGAGCATATTAGTCGGTTTCATGCTGGGACATGTGAAATAATTTGGAGATTTCTTTTCACCTACTCCACCAGTCTTTGGTGATTGCAGAGGACATGTTCATGCAGAAGAGAAAATTGCTTATGATCCTAAACCCTTTCCTTTTAGGTTTCAGAGTAGCAGCCATGTTAGTCTGTATCCGCAAGAAGAAAAGGAGTACTTGTGGCACCTTAGAGACTAACAAATTTATTTGAGCATAAGCTTTCATGAGCTACATCCGATGAAGTGAGCTGTAGCTCACGAAAACTTATGCTCAAATAAATTTGTTAGTCTCTAAGGTGCCACAAGTCCTCCTTTTGTCTTTTCCTTTTAATAACCACAACTAAGGTTTTCCCATGGGTACAGGTCACATAACTAGGCTATCACCAGACTGTCAGTGCTGTGGAAGTGGGAAAGAATGAGTGAATAAATTGTTTTCTGGGTCCATATGTGTGATTTGGGGATGTGTGCACTTCACTGTGCCTCAGTCCCCCGCATCTGTAACATGAGGATAATAATTCTCCCTTTGTCTAATTGGACTGTAAACTCTTTGAGACAGGAGCTCTTCTTACAGTAGATTGGTACAATGCCCGGATTTCAGTTGTAGCTTTTAGGTGCTGGGTATTAATAACAAAGAGAGAGGAGTGGAAAGATTCAGGCCACTTCAGCTCTTTGAGACCCTGATTCACAGCCCACTAAAGCCAATGGGAAACTGTAAAGCTTGTCTACGCTGGCATTTTTCTCAAAATCCTCCACCATTGCATTACCTGTGATGTAGCAACCCCCGGTGGTTGTATTGGCTTGAGTGGTAGTGGAGTCTGGCCGTCAGGTTTATCACCAGAGCGGAGAGGTTAAAATGCCAGCAGTTTACGCTAGTGCTCCTGCTCTTGTGACCGCTGGGGGAGCTGTGCTGGGGGAAGATTTGAAGCAAAATGCTCAAACAGACAAAGCCTGAGTGTTTGGAAATGGGAGTGTTTGGTTAGAGATCTCTGTACTGGCTGTTCAAATAGGGTATCAGGGGTCTAGGCTCAGTTTATTTGGCTGCAGAGTATAAACTTGTTAAAGCGCGATAACCTGTTCTAAGACTAAATACCGAATATTTGCATTTATTGGGCACCTCCCAAGTGCGAAGCTTAGCATGCTTTATACACACTGCTGAAGCTGAGCGACGATACCTTTACAAGGTAGGAAAGTCTTGGTATGCCCATTACAGAGATGGGCAGACTGCGGGACAGAGCAGGTAGGTGACACATGGCCAAGGCCCCATTGTGAATCACAAAAGTGGGTCCAGAACCAGCTCTCTGCTCACAGCCCAGGGATTTAGTTACAGGACCTGTTGGCGGCCTGTCTGTTAGGGTATGTCTACACTGCACCCTAAATCCGGCCAGGCTCCATCTCCGGTTTGAACCCAAGCCCCCTCTCTGTCCACACACAAATCAGTCTCACTCCGGTCAGCAAGCACAAAGGACCCAGCTCCTAGGACCTTGTGAGGGGGGGTTGGTCAGAGCCTGAGTTCAGCTGGGATGTGGGTCCAAGTCCTGTCATTTTGCAATGTGGACACAGTTCAGGCCAGGGACCTGAGTCTCAAGGTCAGTGTAGCATAGTATGGATGTATTAGCACCTGTGTGAGAGCCAGGTCCACCAATTATAAGCCCAGGTTTCCCATGCACTGTGGACGCTTAAGCATAGGCTTGGAAACGCAGCCCGGGGTCCTGGGACCTGGGTGGACAGGGGAGTGGAGACACTTAGAGGGGCCGAGTACCTGACTCCAGGACTGACTGCAGCTGGAGGGGGGGGGGGGTCTCATCGCTTCTGATTGGCTTGGACCAGCCCACCGGCCCCATTTCACCGGGTAGAGCTGGGCTTGCATGGGAACAGGCCGCCCTAGGTGACCAGCGAGCAAGTGTGAAAAATTGGGACCCTTTTTTTTCGGGGTGCGCGGAGCAGCCCACGCCTGGCTGTGCGGGGCGGGGGTGGTGTAGGGGGACCCCCCCCACTCCTCCACCCCAGTGGCCGGGGCCCAGCCAGGAGGGGCGCCCCCGGGGGCAGGGCCGGGCGGCCCGAGGCTGCTCCCCGCGGAGCCCCGCGCTGGGGCGGGGGGCGCGGCGAAGGCACTCGGGGCGGATCGGAAAGCGTCGGGTGGCTCCCGTCCGCCTCCCCCTCCCCTGCCCGCGCCGCGTGTGTCTCCCTCCTCCGCCCCTCGCCGGGGCTGGCTGAGCGGGCGGCTGCACACGGGCTGGGGGCTCGACTCCGGCTGCCGCTGCCATCGGCTCCCCATCCATGGCACAGCCCGCTGCCGCCGCCGCTCCCCGGGCCGCTGCCCCTCCAGCCCGGCGCGCCATGGAGTAGGGGCCAGGCAGCCCCCTGCGCTGCACGGACCGGGGTCCCCACCCCCCCGCCTCCTCCTTGGAGCTCCGCGCCCCCCAGCCCCAGCCCGCAGCCCCCCGTCCTCTCCTTGCGCCTGGGCCGCCTCGCCAGCCGCCGGGGGAGCCCATGGAGGCGGTGGCGGGGAAGGGGAAGCGGCGGCAGCCAGCCCCGGCGGCGGCGGCTCGGTTCTCCCGGCCGGAGATGCTGCCGCTGCCGCCCGGGAGCCGGCACCGGAGCCAGGCTCGCCGGAGACGAAGGGAGCTGCTGCTGGCTCAGCTCTGCCTCGTGGGCTCGCTCACGCTGCTCCTGGCTTCCCTCTCCAGCTGGGCTGGGCAATCCGGTGAGTCCCCAGCCCCTGGCACGGCCGTCGATCGTGTCTCGGGGGGGGGGGGGGTTACTGGGGCAGGGAATGGAGTTTATTCTAGGGTTTCTACTTCCCTGGGGGCGAGGGGGGGCTCTCCGGGTGTGTTATTTCAATGGCAGGTATCCCAAGAGAAGGTTCATAATCCGTGGCTGTTCAATTATTCAGTCCAACCCATTTTCGCTTGCTTTGGTGTGCCTGGATGTGTGTTAGATCTATAGCTGTGCAATCCGCACTGCTCGGGCTCTTGGTGATCTCCAAGAAGCCACTGTCACCTCCTGGAGTCCAAGAGATTAGAGACCAGCTCCTGCAGCTTGAGTTGTACCTAATATCGAAAGAGATTCACTAATCAAGGTCATTTACTGGCAGGTGTGCTGCTAAAGTGACCTCTATCACGAGACCTCTGAAAGAAAGTGAGGAAAAGTTGTAGTGGCTGGTCTCACTCCATAAATATGTTTATATGTAACAGTCTGTCTCCTGCACTTACCTCCACCTCTGTAGCTGTGCACGTAACCACCTGGGTTTCCTATAGCGTAGTGAAAAGATGGATAATATCCTTCACATTCCTCCACATAGACTATAACTTCACCTTGTGCTCTATGCATTAACACTCCTCACTTGCTGTGAATGTAACAATAGCTAATGTAAGGCGACTTTTTGGCATGGCTCCTTGGACATTGCTTTCAGTTCCTCCAGTTTTGATTAGTATTGGTGAGATCCCATCACTTGTGCTTATGGTGCTGTGGGAATCTTAACATTTTGCTTTGTATGTGCCTTTTTCAAACCTGTTTTTGAATTTCTCCAGTCCTCAGTGAGATTGACAGTCCACTTTAAGCTCAGTGCCTGTTCAATTTCCACAGCCTCAGATCTGAGCACCAACACAATCCCACTCCTCAGCTTCCCAGTCCTGGGCTTTTCCTGAGATGACATAACCAGTCATGGAAAAATGGGGTAGTCAAATGTGCAGAGGAAACTACCTGGACTGAGATCACTGTACTCATTTCGCTTGTGATCTAAGCAGGCTAAAACCCAGGTCTCCAGAAGAACTGTGCATTCAAGCACTCTACCACTTAGTCTTTTAAATTCCATAATTGGTGAATACATATTGACTACATTAAGAAGAAAATTAGTGCTCTTTAAAAATAACATCCTCTCTAGTACAACATAAGGTTAGAATTGCATACATCACGTTTAAGGTGCTTTAAAAATACCTATTAAGAGACAAATCTAAAATGTTGTTAGATTGTCATTTAAAATGAATGTTCATACTTTTTGCTTTTGGTGAGCTTCGTTTGATTTGAACAGTCTTTGCTTTAATGATAAGGTGACGGTGCAATGTAAAGTATTCAGTTGTCAAGCTGACTTCTCTATTAGTTTATTTTAAAATGTGATCTTCTCCATATGTTTTATTAGTTCCATGGGTTCATTTGTCAACATTGATTGCCACATGGGGACGTTGTGAATGTTACATGTTTGCACTGATGTGACAGGAGAGAAACTTTCTAAATGCATTTGCATGAGTTGCGGATATAATTGTGTTCAGTTGAGCTACAGCTGTATAATTCTAGCTGAAAAGGTATTCAGTTAGACTTATTTAATCCTCTCTGTGCAGTTGGTCTTAATGAGGTGAGAGTCTGTTTACTCACCTTTAGATAAAAGAAATTCCATGTCAATTCATATGTTGTCTATTACAATTGCAGTTCATGCAGTCATGTTCAGTGAGTTATAGAGTAACACTGTATACTTTTTTCAAGGGAGATAATGAAATGGGAGATAATGGATGGGATATAATGAAATATTTGGCTTTTGGAGAGTGAAATAGGTGACACTGCAGTGAGTGGCTTTTGAAGCCTTCGGGAAAGCTGGGGCAATTATGATCATATGCCAGAAGATTTGTTGGAAACTTGAAGCAGCTCAGTGTGCCATTTTGTATTGAAATGATTTCTGGAGGAGTGACGTTCGATTTCAGCTGTTCATTGACCATCTCCTGGTTCATTTTTTCAACAAGCTATAAAATGACTGAAGTGTGAAAATACCGCACAATATTTTTATCAAGCTATAACACGTGATTAATATTTACATTTAAAATATGTCTGTGTAAGCAAAAACTGTGCAAGGCTATTTTTCTTTAAGTGCAGTACAATGGCTTAAATTTAGTCCTATGGAAACATTAATGTTCCTAGTGTTTAACTGTATAAAGTAAAGAACTAGGTAGTTTGTGGTATTTAGGAAAGGTAGTAAACACCCTAAATAATGGTTGAATGCAGTACTTTATTTATTATGTGTACAGCCATGTTTTGAAGGATTGTTGTAATTTTAGACTTAATGCCCCTAAACTATTTAGATGTTTGTTTGCTCTTATCGTTTTTTAATTAGTGCTATTTCTTCTTAAACTTGTTGTTTGCTCTTTCTACCTTGAGAGCTCAATATAGGATCAGAAAAGACAGAAAACATCTTCAATGCAGATATCTTTCACTTTTATAAATGACTTTCTTACAGAAAAATCCCAGAGTTCTCCTTTGCTTTGAGAGCTTTGCCATTGACTTCAAAGTAACCAGGATTTCACGCTCTCTATATACCAACTGTATAACCTAACACCACTGAAATGCAGCCACCTCTGAGATGGAACAGAGCAGCTGCTTAATATTGCACAGCATTACTACACAGCAGTTATTAGATCATGTGGAAAAGGGGAATACCAAGTCCATTTTAAAGTGCAAATGTAGGGCAAAATTCTCTCTGATCTGTAGTGTGGATTTCTGTTGCATATTTTGCACTCGTTGAATGCACTGTTTTCCCACTGTTGTCAAAGGGAACTCCATATGTGGAACAAAGGCAGAACATGCCGTAGAGATCTGTACTGAGATAAGAGAGAAGTATGACCATATTTTGTTTAAATTGTTCAGAATGTTCTGCACCGGCTACTAATAAATGTTGTCACCGCTGACCCTGTTTTTGTCTTCATTCAGTTCTGGTGAGTGTCTAGCTGCATCTTTAGTCAGTGTTACTTGAAAACTGATCCGAGAGATGAGAAATATCACTGAATGTCACACATGTATCACCGTATATCCATCAGCAAGGTGGGAAGATGGAGCTGGGGGCAGGTACCTTGTGCATTCAGGTCACAATAGGTGGGATTTTCAAAAGCTCTCAGGTGACTGAGGAACACAAATCCCATTGACTTTCCAATGGGACTTATGCCCCAATTCACTTAGCTACTGTTGAAAATTCCACCGACTGATAATAGTCTGTATGTTTTAGCTTGGTTGTATGTGGTGGAATTTTTACATGTTATGTTTTAATGATTTTTTAATCTGTGCAAAAGTTGTTCAATTATTTGGAAAATGGGACCAGACACAAGCAATGGGCCTACTCAGTGTGAGTAAGATGATTTCAGCCTAGCTCTATGGTGTTTATAGTGTCTGTTTTAATATAAAGTTAATGTAAGATTTTAAAATAAGGACAGAGGCCCTAGCTCAGTGAAGTCTTTGAGCAGGTGTGTCTGATTTTAAACACATTAGTCTGAATGACTTCACTGGGATTATTCATGTGCTTAAAGTTACGCAACCGCTTAAGTACCCAGCTGACCTGGGGTTGAAATGGAAACGTGGAAGCAGTTTCAGTTCTCATAATGCCTTTTAGATCCAAGTATGACAATACTAAAATAACACAGTGTTTGAATCATCTAAGACCTATTTAATACATGTTCAGTTTTCCCCTTGCTTTACATTTTCTCCTTTGATCTCTTCCGCTTTTCTCAGTTTTCCTAGCTGTTCTTTTCACCCACCTTTCCCCCGAGACTTCAGCAGCCTGTAGCCTGAGACATCACTGTGGGACTCTTTGCCAGGGAGAGCTGGCAGAACTGACAGAAAGCTCACAGGGCTATGTAGATCAGCCTGACAGTACAAGATTTTTACAACATCCCCGAAGCCCAATAAAATGTGAAATGGGTCTATGTCCCTCACACTTCCCCACTACAAATGTAAATATTCACTGTTCGTTTCTAAGGTTTGGACTGAGTCTGGTTTCTCTCTGTGTGTTTGCATAGAAGTATTTCTGTCTACCTAGAAGAGTCTTAGGAAAATAGGCTAGTGAATAGCTGAGGATTGCAAGCTGTCCCTAGGAAAGGATTTGGGAAGACCGGTAACCAAGGGTAACTATCTTTACTGTGTGTGGCCTATTGGCTAGAGGACTGAACTGGGACTCAGGGGACCTGAATTCTATTCCTGGTGTTGCCACTCATCTGCAAGGTGACCTTGGGCATGTCACGTTCCCTCTCTGTGTCTCAGTTTCCCCATCTGTAAAATGGGGAAATGATACTGACCTCCTTTGTAAAGTACTTTGAGATCAACTGATGAAAAATATTATATAAAAGTTAGGTATTATTGATGTATGATGGCAAGACCCACAATGTATGAATTAAAAAAGGTGAACCCATCACTTGTGGCTTTATTTTCTTACTAGGGCTTACAAGTATTGTATAAAGTGTGTTCCCATGCATCATATTCTCCCCTAGGCAGTTGCGTGGAACTTCCAAAATGCATCCGTGCAAATGGATGGGAATCCAAAGTCGCAACATGCATTTTCTGTGCCCAGAAATAAATGTGTAGCTGGGGTGCCTGGCTCCCCACTCAGGCTCCCCACTCAGGCCGGTATTAAATCAGGAGTCAGTGGAGTCACACCGGTGTAATGGAGATCAGACCCACGTCTGTGGTGTTGGAGTGTAACTGAGTGCACCCAGGATCTGCTCTGCACTGTGCAGTGGAATGGAGGTTAGGGAGAATTTTAGAAGTGTCTCATTACCTGTAGCAATATTTATTGTTTCTAAGACTCCCCTGGAGAGGGAGGCAAATCACAGGTTCCAAAATCCTGCACTTGGGATTTTTTCCCCTTGCTCATCAGCCTGACTCTTAAGCATGTGTTACAGGAGAGGCGAGAAGTGTGACACCCTCTTTCCGATTGTGATGATGCCAGTGTTTTGGGGCAGGTTTCTGAGTCCTGACTGCTGGGTACTGGCCTCACGTACAGGAGAAAAGGGGGAAAACTCAACTCCCAGGATTGTTTTAATTGCCTGTGGTTTTAGAACAGTGGTGAGGAAATGCTGGGCCCAGTTCTGCAGCCCTTACTCATGTGAGCAGGCTCATTGAAGCAAACGGAGCCACTCACATGATTAAGGGCTGCAGGACAGGGCCTCTTGGGAGTTTTGCTCTAACTTGAGCCATGTTGAGAGTTCAAAACAAACTCTGAGTCAAGGCCAAGCTGGCAAGCTTTGTCAGGTTTCGTGCCTTGTTATGAATCCAAAATTCAGGCTACTTTTACAGAAAGGATAGTTGAGTTCCATTGCCTTTTTGACCATCGTGGGCCAGTGGAGGGCTCTGAGCCTGATTATTTATTATTAATTATGATTAATCATGTTTATTATGATTGTATATAAGAGCCAGCCAAGAGTGAGGCCCCATTGTACTGGGCAGTGTGCAAACACAAAGTCCCTGTCTCAGAGAGCTTACTGTGTACGTGACTTACAATCTGATGCTTGGTTACTCGGTTTCTGCACTTGGGTAGGGTTGGAGGAGAAAGGTGGCCAAATTACTGTATACCATTTGCAATCCCTTTATTCTGGGCCCATGCAAGGGTCTACCAGGCCCAGGGTGTAAGTTAGAACAACTTCAGGGCTGATCTAAATTACACTCTGTTTCCATGGCCAGAGACAACCCGTGCCTGCTGGTAGTGGTGGAGGTGGTGGTGGTGGTGGGGTGGGGGGGTCAGAGTGAGGGCAGCTGGCTTCAGCAGTGTTACTGAGCATGCTCAGTCTGTGTGAGCATGCTCAGTACAAGCCAAGCAGTAAATCTAGGGGGAGGCATGTGACCCCGCATGTCACCCACATTCATCACCTCTGTCCATGGCCCACTATGGGACATAGGAAGCAGAGAATAGCTGTAGCCAAGTGCACGTCCCTGACATGTCTCTGATCCCTCCCCCACAATTGGGTGGGCAGTAGGGAGCAAGGGCTGTGTCTTTCTTTATGTCAGCTCTCTGCTGGCTGGGGAGGCTCCAGTCTTCCTCTTCCTTTAAGGCCCCTTTATTGTTGCTGGAGTAGCATAAATGGGCCTTTACAATACTGGGAGTTAGGCCCTCATTTCTTAGCCTGAAATTAGGCAGAACTCTAACGTGTCAGCTGAACGTTTGGGTTAATTCAAACCGAGAAACTCAAAGCAAACTTAAAGGAACATACAATGAAACCAAACAGCATCTGTCCTCCACACCTCTGGAATGAAACTGCAGTTGCACATGACTCTGACCCTAACCCTGAAGTGTTACTGTAGTCAGTGGACTCCAGGGTATGGGAATATATTGTCAGAAACCAGGGCGGGCATCAGGTCAGAGCCTGATATGTGACCTTTTCTGCAGGGAGCTTGTTAAGCCTTGTGAGAAATTACTTGTTCGTTTATTTAGTGCTTGTGCAAGGTTCTGGGCTCACAGCCCTGGAGAACGAAGTCCTCTGGTTAGCCATAGGACAGCATAGGCAGAAGCAGTGCTCACCAACTGCTCTGCTTTGCCACCATGCCTTCACCATGACTTTAGGCCCCCTTTAGCAATGCACATAATTATGTGCTTAAGTTCCATTGACTTTGATGAATAACAACATATTGTTGTGTCCCTGTCTGTCCCAAGTCTCTCTAAGTGACTTTGATGGAATTGAAGCATGTCTTTAAAGTTAGGGATGTCCTTAAGTCCCGTCCTGAATAAGGGCCTTAAAGAGCGAGTGGCTGAATCTCCAGGCCTCTTTGCTCCCTGGTGCCTTTGCCAACAAACGTGCCAATTTGTCCCGCTTTTGAGGGTGGTTTTTGTGAAATGGATGTTTCCCCAGTAGGATCTGAACTGAGTCCCCCCAACAAATTTTGCATGACCCACAAACAGTCAGTTTGCAGTTGTTGTTGTTGTAGCCATGTTGGTCCCGGGATATTAGAGAGACAAGGTGGGTGAGGTGATATCTTTTGTGGGACCAAGTTCTGGACCTGGAGAAGAGCTCGGTGTAGCTTAAAGCTTGACTCTTTCACCACCACTAGTTGGTCCAATAAAAGGTATTACCTCACCCCCCGTGTCTCCCTGATATGATAGTAAGGATTTTCAGTCACTACTGTCCTTGCCTGGATTTGAAACACAGCTCTTGGGGTGATCTGTTTCCTTTACACTGCTCCTTTTGTCTTCTGAAAAACAGCTCATTGTAGAAGGGAGAAGTTTGAAAAATGACCGGCGATTTGGAGCACCCCCATTTTTGGGCACTGTAACAGGGTGGGTTTGCCTCGTGGACTGGAGAGCCTGGGGCTCAGCTTGCCTGATTACAAAAATGGCCCCTACCTGACAGCAATCGGATGATTCCTGTGTAGAAGGAGCCAGGCCTAAGTAGGAACCTCAGGAAGGAATTGTCAGTGAAAGGGGGAAAGCCCAGGAAACTGCTACTGTAGAAATAGAGTGTGTGGTGAGCAAGCAGGCTCCTGCAGAGCCCTGAGTCAGCAGGGGAAAAGTTCTCCAGGGAGGGAAGCCTGGGAGAGCCCCTGATCAAACAGGGAAGAGGCTGAAAAAGAGTCTGAGAGGGGAAGATGGTTCTGTTTTTGCGTAAGATATTTTTGGGGATTTCCAGTGTGGACTGCTGTGTTCCCTGTTGGAATGGACTAAAAATTGCCCTAGCTGAAGGGCTGAGTCACTGGACAAGTTACCAGGCAAAAAAACTGCTGGAGTGACCTTTGACAGGGGATGCTAATCCAGCAAGGAGCTGCTGTGCCATGCATGGCCCCGAGGGGGTGCATAGTGGTAAGTGTACCCAGTTACAAGCACTAATTAAAATAGTTTAAAGGGGTCTGATTTCCAAAAGGCAAGTGCTCAGCATTTCCTGAAGGTCAAGGCCTCCCTTTAAAAAACAGAACCACCAAAAGCATGAGTTTCTTTTGAGAATCCTGGTTATAAAGTCTCCTTATGTAGCAGTGGGATGGCTTCATGGGGAATGTGGGGGTGGGAAGAGATGGTACAGGTGAAAATTTCTCTTGTTCCATCATGGCTAAGTTGTCTCTGAATAGTGAAATATATCAGATTGTTCCAGAAATTCCTGCTAAGTGAAACTCAGCCACTTCTCACCATCTGAATTACTTTCTTTCTTTATGTGATGAACATGGAGTTGCGTTGTAGTACTGTATGGAGCCTGGAGGATGATCTGGTTATTGGGATGTTCATTGTCTAAATATATTAGGTTAGTTTAATAGTGGGCTGTAAGGAAAAGCAGGCCGGGAGGAAACAATGGCTCAAGATATGCCACTCCTCAGTAAACACTTACAGGTTGTTAAGAGACAACGATTAGCTGTGAAAACTACCTCCTGGGTGCAGTCGTCTTACTGGCCTGGTTTGGTCAAGAAGGGCAAAATCTCAGGAATTGAGAAGAAATGAGGGACTGTGGCTGGATTTTAAGGGACTCTTTGAAGATTGGAGAAGTTATCAGGGTGCTGATATCACAGAAACCAGCCTGACACTGGCACCTGCTGAGTTGTTTGAGGAAGCTCGGCCTGCCTAGGCCTCCATCACGGAGTGGTGGTACGGCTCTAGGTAAGATAGACCTGTGTAGAGTGTAGGTTTAAATACTTTGTTCCTATTGGTAAAATTAAACAGCACTTTGATGTTAAGAAGGCCACCTGGTCTCTCTGTTCACCACTTCTCACAGGCTCCTGAAGGGAAGAACTGCAGGTGCCACACCCAGTGGAATCTGCTGGGTAAACACAGTTGATACACAGGAAGCTGTAAGCCATGGTCTGACCTAAGAGTGAGAGAACCACAGAATGCCACTCCAGAAGAGGGTGAAGGTGAGGGGCCTGACACCTGAGGGTGTGCTCTCAGAGAGACCAGGATGGGGACAGGTAGTATAGCTGTGACACCTCCTTTCCACCATTATTGACTTCTTTTAGTGGTTTCATGTTTTTAAGGCAGTCATCTGCCCCAGACCACTTTGTTTGCTCTGTTTCATCTGTCTTCAGCTCTCTAAATTGGGAGCTGATACACGTTTTGTAGCAGGAAAAATTGTTTAAAGGAAAAATAAAATCTTTCAGTGAACTGTCACTTGAACTGGATTGTGTTGCGTAGATACCTGTCAAAAACCCTGAGCCATGTCCCCCAAAATCATGAGATTTTTAAGAAAACAATAAACTTGGAGTTCTTTATATTTGCCTTCTGGTTTCTGAGCTTTTTGGTTTCTCTTGAGGGATACTTTCAAGCTTCTCTGTGTACCTGTGAGGCTTTGAAATGTACTTTTTATTTTATGTGATAAGCAAGATTATAGAATCATAGAAAAGTTGGGCTGGGAGGGACCACGAGATATCAGCTAGTCTAGCCCCTTGTGTGGAGTCAGGCCAAATATAACTGGACCATCCCTGACAGGTGTTTGTCTAACCCAGTGTCTCTCAACCTTTCCAGACTACTGTACCCCTTTCAGGAATCTGATTTGTGTTGTGTTACCCCAAGTTTCACCTCACTTAAAAAATTACTTGCTTACAAAATCAGACATAAAAATACAGGAAGTGTCAGTGTTACTGAAAAATGGCTTCCTTTCTCATTTTTACTGTATAGTTATGAAGTAAATCTATTGGAATATAAATATTGTACTTACATTTCAGTGTACAGAATATAGAACGGTTTAAACAAGTCATTGTCTGTATGAAATTTTAGTTTGTACTGACTTTGCTAGTGCATTTTCTGTAGCCTGTTGTAAAACTAGGCAACTATCTAGATAAGGTGATGTACCTCCTGGAAGACCTCTGCATACCCCCAGGGGTACGTGTACCCCTGGTTGAAAACCACTGCCCTAACCTGTTATTAAAAACCTTCAATGATGGGGATTCCAGAACTACCCTTGGAAGCCTGTTCCAGTGCTGAACTGTCCTTATAGTTAGAAAGTTTTTCCAAATATCTAACCTAAATCTCCCTTGCTGTGGATTAATCCGATTACTTCTTGTCCTACTTTCAGTGGTCATGGAGAACAATTGATCACCATCCTCTTTATAGTAACCCTTACCGTATTTGGAGACTTATCAGGTCCCCGTCCCGCTGGTCTTCTTTTCTCAGGACTAAACATGCCCTTTTTTTTTAACTTGTCATCATAGGTCAGGTTTTCTAAACCTTTTGTCATTTTTGTTGCTCTCTTCTGGAATCTTTCTAATTTGTTAATAACTTTTCTAAAGAGGGGGGCCCAAAACTGGACACCGTACTCCTGCTGAGGCCTCACCAGTGCCGAGTAAAGTGGGACAATTACCTCCCTTGTCTTAAATACGACACTCTTATTAAAACATCCTAGAATATTCTGCAACTGCATCACATTGTTGACTGACATTCAGTTTGTGATCCACTATAACCTTCAATCCTTTTCTGCAGTACTAGCCACCTCGCCTGTTCATTTGAGGTTTTTCTTCTTAAGTGTAGTATTTCACACTTTTCATTACTGAATTTCATCTAGTTAATTTCAGAGCAATTCTACAATTTATCAAGGTTCTTTTGAATTCTAACCCTGCCCTCCAAAGTGTTTGCAACCCCGTCCAGCTTGATGTTACCTGCAAATTTTAGAAGCATATGCTCCACTCCATTATCCAAATCATTAATGAAAATGTTATAGTACTGGACCAGGATAGATCCCTGTGTGACCCCACCAGGTATGCCCTCTCAGTTTGACAGTTTGCTCTGTGAGTATGGTCTTTCAGCCAGTTATGCACCCACCTTACTGTAACTTGATCTAAACCAAATTTCCCTAGTTTTCTTATGAGACTGTCATGTGGGACTGTGTCAAAAGCCATGCTAAAATCAAGATATATCATGTCTGCAGCTTCAACCCCCCCCAGCCCTATTCCAGGAACTATTCCAGGAACCCTGTCAAAGAAGGCAATTAGGTTGGTTTGGCATAATTTGTTCTTGACAAATCCTTGTTGGCCATTCCTTATAACTGTACTATCCTTTACATGCTTACAAATTGATGGTTTAATAATTTCTTCCACTATCTTTCAAGGTATTGAGGGTAGGTTGACTGGTCTATATTTCCCTGGTTCTCTTTGCTTCCTTTTTTAAAGATTGTCCTCTAATTATATGCCTCCAGGAGCTGGGGCTTTAAGAAAAGCATTGCATAGAGTGAGACTCATGATAAAATCACAAGAGTTGGCAACACTGCTTTAGACTGATTCCTGATGAGCACAGTGTGAGCATTTTCCATCAGGACACATTTAGTTTGGATTGCCAACTGTTTTATTTTAATGATGGTTGCATCCATGCTTAGGTGTTTTTTTGTTTTTTTTAAATGTCCACAAATACAGAGCCTTATCATTTGGCCTGATCTTTTTGAGAGACTATTCCTGCTTTGTGTAGCTAGTTAATGCTGAGGGCTTTTTGTTGCCTTTTTCAAGTGAGAACATAATGAGTTCATGAATTAAAGTGTCTGATAGAGGCATCTGGTTGTTTCCACTCTGGTACGGCTTCATTGGGTAATTTTGCAAAGAGGTGGTTTTCTCACACAAATAGTAATAAGCTCTTGACCAGGCTGCTGCCTTACAACGATTCCCTTCCCTTCCAAGGCCTGTGAGAGAATTTGCAACTTGCTGGAGTAGAGCTGTGAATTACCAGACTTGAATTCATGTTATGTTAATGTGGGCAACCACTGTTCAGTTGTGCTTTGATTGTATATTTCTTCAGCGAGTGTTCGGTTTTTCATTGTTGACCTTGTCTATTGCCTTATCTAGAGGAGACTTTAAGCAGGGGATTTTCAAAAGCACTAAGCATTGGCCTGCTCTATAGGAAGTTTTAATTCTGTGGAAAAGAGGTAGGTGCTTTTGACAATTCTACCCTGAAATTTCCCACTGCTGGAGCTTCACCAATGCTAGCAGGAGTGGAGTACTAGTGTAGATAGAACCTTGATGGTGCTGGCATTTTAACCACCATTTCCTCTAGACATGCTCTGAGTAAGGTTAGATAACACAGTGGTTAAAATGTCAAGGCTGGTCTATGCTAGAGCTGAAGTGGTTATAGTACTGGTGGGGGGGAAAACTACTGAAAAGTTTTGACACAGTCTAAAGTTAGTGCACAGACTCCCTGCTGATATGAAAGGGGCTAAGGTTCCATCGCTGAGTATCATTGGTAGAATATTAGATCCTTTCCCGGCTTTAGAACAGCTTGTCCTTGCATTATTTAATGTCGAGGACAACTGGACTGGGGATTTTGCAGTTAGCTAGCTGAAACTACACACAAGGGCCAGTTTCATCTTTCTTTCTTTTGGCTTCCAGCAAAACGTACCCCAAACTGGCTTACATAACTGTGCCACAAAGAATACATCTGTGCCACTGCATAGTCAGATTTCAAATAAAAGCAAAGTACATGTAGGTGGTTTACTGGATAATTCACTAGCCTTTATCTGAAAGACCACACTTAACACCTAACCCTAACCAGACAGCAAATCCTGTTGGCCAGATAACCTCTACGTGAATTACTGCACTTTTGAATCCCATTAAGATGACATCTGGACTCAGAAAATCATCTGCCTTCTCATCAGGGATGTTTCAATTAACACCCCTTTGCTTCCCTTCTCTCGCCCCCCCCCGCCCCCTCCCCGGAACTCTTGCCTGAAATTTTAAACCAGAACCTTTTGGGTTAAAAGAAATTCTCATGTTTTGATTTATTTATATTACTTTTTGTTCTCCAACACCCCTGAACTTTGTCCTGGCCTGCAAGCAGAAAAGCAGAGGTTCTCGGAGGCGGTTTGTGTAGTCATTTACACCAGTGCAAAATTTGTGCACCAATCATCGGAGTGGCAGAGTCTAGTCCTTTTCTCACACTATAATGGACTTACACTGGTGTAAAATAATTATAAGTGAAAGGGGACTCTGGCCCAGAGTGAAAATACATCCACTTTATGCTGCTGTAAATGGCTACATAAGATGAAGGGCAAGAGAGAATCCAGCTCACTGGTCTCGTACTGCTTCCAGAAGCAGGAAGGACTGAAGACCAGAGATTGTTCCCCCAGCTGACTTTATAGATTTAAGAGGTTCAAAAACATCTGAAGTTTGTGGGTGCTTAATCGAGACCAAATCCCCAATCTGTTTGAGCCCTTCACTAATTTTCATGCATCTCCACACAAAAAAGCAATATAGCAAATAACAACGAATAACTTTTCACTAGAGTAAGATCAGCTTAAGTTAGGGCTGAAGACAACTGGGAATGTAGTTGGTGGAAGCTAATTATGTGTTTGTCTGCCATGCGCTGCCAGCTACTATTAGACCCCAAGCTAAGGACTGACATCTCCTGTCTGTGGGAATAACCTGTGCAGCTGAATAGCAACTCAGGGAGTTTTAAGTTGCCTGGTTCCCACTGAATTCTCCTGTCAGGAGGGTGTGGGTTTCTACCCAGAGATCTCCTGAGGTCCGTCTGGGGTCTACTAGAGGTACGACATCTACATAGATGCCCTTTGCTTCTTTATCAGGCATGCAAGTGCTCCCACGCCTATGGACAGCCCAGGGACCCTCCTTCAGGGGAGCAGTTCCGTACCATGGCCAGGTAGTTTGAGGGGGATCATAATGGTCCCCTCATGCTGTCCCCTGCATGGAACTGGGGATTCCTGGTGGACTGTGTCCATAAGCTTGGAGGTGAGGGGAAAGGAAAACATGCCACATAGGTAACACCCTTCCTCCCCACCTGGGTCTTTTGTGTGAGGAAGCAGAGAATTGTGGGAAATTCTGTGATATTAGTGGATGTGGTGGTGGGGTGTTACAATCCCCAGTTTAAATAAAACTGTCTTCACATGTGCACTGGTTATAAAAATAATTCAAAGAAATGGATTTAGTTGCCTTTAAATATTCCCTTGGTGGGCTGTAAACCCAGCTGCTGTGCCAAGTGGAGGAGAACCTGAAATTGAAGCTTCCCCATGTGTTGACCATTATTTACCTCCAAGAGCCATCATCTCTTGCATGTCTCAAGTATCCTGCATAATACTTGAGACATACAAGAGATGATGGCTCTTGCCCATAAGAACTTAGGCTCCAACTTGAGAAATCATGTGCTTCACTTGAAGCATGAGCGTAGTGCAGTTGATTCCTCCGTGCGTGAAGTTGTGCATAATAATACCTAGCTCTTTCAGCAGTAGATTTCAAAGTGCTTTACAAAGGAGGTCAGTATCATTCTTTCCATTTTACAGGCAGGAAATGACTTGCCCAAGGTCACTTAGCAGGTTGGTGGCACAGCTAGGACTAGATCCCAAATCTCCTACATCCTAGTCTACTGTGCTAACCATATGACCACACTGTTTCTCATAATTTCATTTGCAGGATCAGGCTGTATGTAAGTCTTTTTCAGTGTTGAAGGCGACCAAAAGGTAAACAGTAAGCGAGCGGTATTGATGGTGATATGTGTAAATGTTGCAGTGTTGGAAAGAGGAAAGAATTTTTGTTTCAAGAGAATTGTAGATTGAGAATCTCTCTTATGGTTTGTCTCTTTGACCGTCTATTTTTAACAGTCCCTTCACCTTTCATTTCTGCTCACGGCACCTATTTTTTAAATAAGAACTTCAAACAAATTTGAATAGTTCCCATTATGCAAGAGCACGTTAAAGGCCAGGAAAAGAATCCTTTCTGATAGGCAAGCCAAAAAAAGGTTAACAGAATTTGAAATAACTGAAAGGTCTGCTTTTTAAAATAATATTCATTCAGAGACAGACTCGTTTCTTTTCCTTAAGATGGCCCAGAACATCCTTCAATATTAAGGAGAGAGAGAGAGAAAACTAGCCTTACATGGGCATTTCTTTCTGTGTGGAGAAGATGCGCCTTTCAGTTCCTCTGAGTGCACCTTCCCTTCACCCCGGTTGTTTTGTTTGACCCCCCCACCCCAGTTCATAGGGAGCCTTTTCAGAAGAACATTGTGTGTGCATGTCAGGGCAGTGCATGGGGTTTATTTTAGGCAGTACATGGAAATGAGCCTTGACAGTTGCAGAACAAACTTGTGTTAAGGGATTCTCTCCTGTTTCTCATTTTTAGTGAAGTGCCACATATGCAACTGCAGGGGGTGGTGAGAACTTATTGCCATGCAAACTGTTAATTACCTTACAAGTCATGGGCTTTCAGCCATATCAATTCTGATAGTAAACTGTTTGAGTCACTCTCGTACAAACCATAATGCACTCCAGTCTCTCTGCTCCTTTCTGTATACAGTGTATTATGGTACAGCAGTATCAAATATATATAATACTCCTCCAATACAGATGATACCATAAAGAAATACATACGTCAGCTTCATCAAACTCTCACTCTAATGCAAAATTAACAGTGAGCTCAGACGTGTCAAGGCAGAATGGTTTCTCAAATGCATAGCAGGTGGGGCAGTCAGATATGCTGATCTGTTAATATAAAAGCATATGGGGTCATTTAATGTTTTACGCAGGTTTGCTGAAATTGCTTTTGAACATCTGCTGGAGATGGAAGTAAAAGCCTTACCATGAGTTGGAGTGAATTAGTGACAGTGCTGTTGGTCATATGAAGGTGGAAAGGTAGCACAGAATAATAAAACGATGGGCTGCAAGGGACTTTGAGAGGTCATCAAGTTTTGCCCCCTGCTCTAAGGCAGGACCAAGTAAACCTAGACCATCCTTGACAGGTGTATGTCCAACCTGTTCTTAAAAATGTCCAGTGATGGGGATTCCACAACCTCTCTAGGTAACCTGTCTCACTACTGACCTGTCTTTATAGTTAGGTTTTTCTAATATCTGACATAAATCCCCCTTGTTGCAGATTAAGCAAGTTATTTCATGTCCTGTCTTCAGTGGACATGGAGAACAGTTGATCACCTTTTTCTTTATAACAGCTGTTAACATATTCAAAAACCATTATCAGGTCCTTCCTCTGTCTTCTTTTCTCAAGACTAAATCATGCCCAATTTTTTTAACCTTTCCTCATAGGTCAAATTTTTTAAAAACTTTGATAAATTTTTTGCCTCTCCTCTGGACTCTTTCCAATTTGTCCACACCTTTCCTAAAGTGTGGCACCCAGAATTGGAAACAGTGCTCCAGCTGAGACCTCACCAGCGCTGAGTAGAGCAGGACAATTACCCCTTGCATCTGACACTTCTGTTAATACATCCCAAAATGATATTAACCTTGTTTGCAGCACATATTGACAGACAATCCATTATAACCCCCAGATGCTTTTCAGCAATATTACCACCTTCCCAGTTGTTCCCCATTTTGTAGTTGTTCATTTGAGTTTTCCTTCCTTCACATTTGTCTCTACTTTCATCTTGTTGACTTCAGATCAATTCTCTAATTTGTCTCGATCATTTTGAATTCTAATCCTGTCCTGCAAAGTACTTGCAACTCCTCTCATCTACATTCTACCTGCAAAGTTTGTAAGCGTACTCTCCACTCCAAGTCACTAATGAAAATATTGAATAGTCCTGGACCTGGGACAGACCCCTGCTGGACTTCACTGGATATGCCCTCCAAGTTTGACAGTGAACCATTGTTAACTACTCTGTGAGTATAGTCTTTCAACCAGTTATGCATCCACCTTTCAGTAATTCCATCTAGACCACAGTTCTGTAGTTTTCTTATGAGAATGTCATGTGGGACTGTGTCAGAAGCCTTACTAGAATCAAGATATCATGTCTACTGCTTCCCCACACATCCACTATTCCAGTAAGCCTGTCAAAGAAGGAAATTAGGTTGATTTGGTATTTGTTTTTGACAAATCCTCTTTGATTATTGCTTATTACTCTATTTTCCTCTAGGTGCTTATAAATTGATTGTTAATAATCTGGTCCAGTATCTCTCCAGATCTATGGCAGCTAGCCTAACTTCAGTAATTCCCCAGGTGGTCTTCGTTCCCCTTTTAAAACATAGGTATTATGTTTGCCTTTCTCCAGTCCTCTGGGACCTCACCCATCCTCTAAGTTCTTGAAAATAATTACTAACGGTTCTGAGATTGCTTCAGTTAGTTCCTTAAATATCTTACTATGAATTTTTTCAGACCTGCTGACTTGAATACATCTAACTTACCCACATATTCTTTAACCTGTTCTTTTCCTATTCTGGCTTGTGTTCCTCTTCCCCTTGTTAACATTAATTATGTTAAGCATCTGGTCACTATTAACCTTTTTAGTAAAGACTAAAGCAAAATAGGCATTAAACACCTTAGCCTGCTTGATGTCATCAGTTACTCATTTATCAGCTCTCCTTCCCCACTAAGTAGAGGACCTATGCTTTTCTTTGCCTTTCTTTTGCTCCTAATGTAATTAAAGAAACTCTTCTTATTGCCTTTTATGTCCTTTGCTAGGTGTACCTCATTTTGTGCCTTAGCCTTTCTGATTTTTGTCCCTACATGCTTGTGCAATTCTTTTGTAATTCTCCTTAGTAATTTTTCCATGTTTCCACCTTTTTTTTTTTTGTAGGATTCCTTTTTTGATTTTTTTCAGGTCATCAGGGATCCCCTAATGGACCCATATTGTCCCATTAATATTAAGAACAGAAGAATGGCCATACTCGATAAGACCAATGGTCCGTCTAGCCCAACAATGGCTAGTGCCAGATGCTCCAGTGGGCATGAAGAGAACAGGGCAATTATCACGTGATCCATCACCTGTCATCCAGCCAAGCTTCTGGCAGTCAGAGGCACAGGGACAGCCAGACCATGAAGTTGCACCCCTGACCATCCTGGCTAATAGCCATTGATGGACCTGTCCTCGAAGAACTTATCTAATTCTTTTTTAACCCAATTATATTTTTGGCCTTCCAAATATCTCCTGGCGATGAGGTCTACAGGTTGACTGTGCATTTTGTGAAGAAGTACTTTGTTATGTATGTTTTTAAACCTGTTGCCTATTAATTTCATTGGGTGACCCCTGGTTCCTGTGTTATATGAAAGGTAAATAACACCTCCTTATTCACTTTCTCCACACCAGGCATGGTTGTATAGACCTCTCTCATATTCCCCCTGAATCGTCTCTCTTCTAAGCTGAACAGTCCCAGTCTTTTTAATTTATTTCATATGGAAATTGTTCCATCTCCTGATCATATTCTTCCTGTCTTTCCTTTGCATCAGGATAGTTTGAAGTTGTGACTTTAATATGGTCTCCTTGAGAAACTAACAGCTGTCCTGAACTCCTTTATCCCTTAGGTTTTTCTTCCCATGGAACATTATCTACCAGTCCTCTGAATTTGCTAACGTCTGCTTTTTGAAGCCCATTTTCCTTATTCTGCTGCTCTCCTTCCTTTCCCTAGAATTGTGAAATCTATCATTTAATGTTCACTTTCACCTAAAGTGCCTTCCCTCTTCAGATTTGCAACAGTTCCTCCTTGTTGCTCAGAATCAATCTAAAATGGCTGCCCCCTGGTTTCTCTTCCACTTCAACAAAAGTTGTCCCCAAAACATTCCAGGAACTTATTAGACATTATGTGTTTTGCTGTATGACTTTTCCAACAGATGTCTGGGTAGTTAAAATCCCCCATTACTACCAGGTTCTGTCTTGGATATTTGTTTGTTGTAGAAATGCCTTATCCATCTCCTCTTCCCTATTTGCTGGTGTATAGTAGACTCCATGATGTTGCTCCTATTTTTTTTCCTGCTTTTAATCTTTACCCTGAGACTTTCAACTAGTCTGCCTTTCACCCACTTCTGGACCTCAGAACAAGTGTACAGGTTGTTAATGTATAATGCAACACCTCCCCTGTTTTTCCCCTGTCTGTTCTTCCTGAAAAAGCTATACCCTTCTGTACCAATATTCCAGCCAGGAGATGTATCCCACCAGGTCTTTGTGTTGCCAGTTAAGTCCTATTTTAACTTGTGTACTAATACTTCCAGTTCTTCCCATTTTCTCCCATGCTCCTTGCATTTGTGTATAGACAGCTAAGATATTGAGCAGATTCCCCCACTGGTTTTCCTCTTGTTGCTCCTAAGACCTTATTGTAATTTTCCATGTCCTCCCAACATCTTGCTGTATGTTAAGATCACACTGTTTTATGCTCACCCATGGGCTTTTGTGACATTCCCCCTTTTTGAACCTAGTTTTAAAGTGCTCCTCACTAGGTTAGTGAGTTGCTGATGCATGAAGATACTCTTCCCTTTCTTGGCCAGCTGGACCCTGTCTATTCCCATCAGTCCTTCCCAGTACAGCCTCCCATAGTCAAGAAGGCTGAAGCCCTCTCACAGACATCATCTGTGCAGCCTTGCATGCATCTCCAGGATGCACATGTCCCTGACTGAGCCCTTCCCCTCCATTGGGAGGATGGACGAGAATACAATCTGCAATTTGGAGAAGTTTGAAGAGGTATTTCAACAAGTTATGAGATTGACCAACTCCCCTGCAGCTAGGAGGAAGGCTGGCCACTAGAAACCTGCTGCTGACCACTTGACACCTCAGATTTTGGGTAACTATATCTGAGGTACTTTAGACTGTTGTTTTAGATGAGTGCTGTAGACTCAATAAAGACAAGCGTTTTTGAGTGAAAGCACTCTTGGGTGTACCAATCATTTATTAAACAGAGGAGGTGTGTCCCCACTGATTTATGTCCTGAAACCACCTGGAAAATAAAGACTAGTTACCATAGTTTCGGGTTCAAAAGAAAACCCCGGGTAACAACACTTCTGAGTTAGTTCTCATGGGTAGGGGAGTTTCACAGTAGAGTGTTAATTGTACAGGAGAAAGTGTGATTACAACACTGGAATTCTCCAGAGAAGAGCTCAAAAAAGTCTTTCCAAAATTACCAGCTCTGCTTCCATTTTTGTGACTACACAAGACTAATTGTGAGAGAATGATTGATTTATAAGTAGCTTCCTCATTTACTTTCTTCCACAGGTCCTGCCTAATGTTTTCAATATGCTGTACAGCTATTAAACTGGAAACAAAAGCCCTAGGTTAAAATAACATGCAGGTACATTTCAGAATGATGCACATTGCTGGGAATCCCACTGCTAATTTCCCCATATATGGCCCGTGAAGAACCGTAAGGGTTCAAAACAACCAAAGCAAGAGACTTTATCTCAGCCCTGTACTCATAGGTATAACAGAACACCTCCTCCACCCCCATGGCTAGCTCTGTTAGCTAGTACAGAAGGCTAAAGAACAGATTCTCATCTGGTAGAGATTGACTTTGACTTTGCTGGAGTGACACTGATTGACATCAGTCAAGAATCAGGCCAGAATAACTTGCCTAAGGTCACCTAGCAGGTTAGTAGCAGAGCAGTGAATAAAACCCAGGTCTGCCTAATCTCACTCCGAGATAACTAACGAATGAATACTACCTCCTGAAGAAGGAATAGTGTCAAATGTTTTGGGATGATATGGATACGGTTTTATTAAAGCCCGTGCTGAAAATTCTCTGATTAAATAGAAGGACTATTTTCTATAGTGTCTAGTCATTTGTTCTTCCCAAATATTTTAGGAGGACTTCAATTATTTTATTAAGAGGTACGCAGGAGCTGTATTTCTTAATAAAAGTAAGTGAATTCTGCTGGCTGTGGATCATTTCTTGGGGAGAGGAAAAAATGGGGTGGCTGATGTGCTACTAGCATTGATATCTGCTTCTGTTTTGTCTGAGCGTAATGCAGGAGGTAGAGCGCCATTCCCAAGGCCATGCTAAAAGTAGTGAATGATTAGGAAAGAGAGTGTGTTAATATCATGCACCTGTAAGGATATTCTGTAGACGTTTGGGCGCAGGCTCTAGGACTCTGCAAGGCGGGAGGGTGCCAAACCTCGGGCTGCAGCCCAAGCCAGAATGTCTACACCGCAATTATACAGCCACAAGCCCGAGTTGGCTGGCATGGGCCAACCGCGAGTGTCTCATTGCAGTGTAGACATACCCTTGAAGACTACAGCTTCATGATAAACACAAGAGTTAAATGTCTGCAGTACAGACATTCACATATGATAATCACAGTATTGATCTGAGAGGCAAGACAGAAGAGGCTGAAGACATCCATAACAAAGATCCTCTGCACCTTCCGCACAATCTTTAATGTACCTTGTAGGGAGGATGATCCTACACTGTGGGATACTCTACAAAGGCCAGATTTCACATGAGGACTTTCCATGTCTTTTTTTCTTTTCCCTCCCACAGCCCAGCAGCCAGAGGCAGAGTCCTCTCCAGGCTTGTTCTCTGGTGGATGGAAAAGAGCAAGTTTGAAAAGGGTACTGCTGGATCGCTGAACCAGACAGAACAATCCTAACAGATACCAGCCCAGGAGGCTGGGAAATGCATGACGGAAGGGGACAGTTCTAGGGAGTTTGATCACATGAAGACAGGAGGCTCAGTATCAACTGGCTGATAGAAAAGGAGTACTTGTGGCACCTTAGAGACTAACCAGTTTATTTGAGCATAAGCTTTCGTGAGCTACAGCTCACTTCATTGGATGCATTCAGTGGAAAATACAGTGAGGAGATTTATATACACACAGAACATGAAAAAATGGGTGTTATCATATACACTGTAAAGAGAGTGATCACTTAAGATGAGCTATTACCAGCAGGAGAGCGGGGGGTGAGGAAGAAAACCTTTTGTAGTGATAATCATAGAATATCAGGGTTGGAAGGGACCTCAGGAGGTCATCTAGTCCAACCCCCTGCTCAAAGCAGGACCAATCCCCCAGTTTTTGCCCCAGCTCCCTAAATGGCCCCCTCAAGGATTGAACTCACAACCCTGGGTTTAGCAGGCCAATGCTCAAAGCACTGAGCTATTCCTCCTCCACCAACTTAATGTGCTTAGTGTGGACATATGCAATCGACTGTATAAAATCAGTTTCTAAAAATTGACCTAATTTCATAGTGTAGACATACCCAGGAAAGCTACTGATGTCCCTTTGTGAGCAAAGACCATGCATATGCATCACCGGTTTCTAATTCTTGCCATCAATCATCTTCTCCACACTTGTTTTTCGCTATATATCTCCCACTCTTTATACGAACACTGGGGAAGTTCAACCTGTATCCGTATCACTAGGAGCACCCATGTAGACAAGGCCCATGAGAACGAAGCTTGAGTGGTTGTAATGGGGTCAGAATCCAAGGGAGGGTTGTAAGACACACAAATGCCCATATCTTCAGCTTTTCTGTTTTGTGTTTTATTCTTTGGCTATCACCAAGTTTTCTTAATTTTTGTTTCCCACAAATGCTTTCAGGGGACCAATCCAAGTACAGAATTCTCTGAAAGAGTTAAATACCAGAACTGATATATGCTCTGGGCAGAGCCCTTGTCCTCATATTTACCTGTAAAGCACCTAGCACGTTTTAGGCACTATACGAGCAGTTAATAACAACAGTTACATGCCACAGATTTATGTAGCACTATTCCAGAGAAGCGGGAGCAGGCAGGAGTGGGGAAGAAATGATGATGCAGAGGGAGGGGAGAAAATAGTATTTTTAACAAGAAAAACATGTTTTTATTGAAATCAGACACAACTCCCCTCCTTTCCTTCTGTGTGTTTATTTTTTGTAAGATTCTGTTTTTTAACGAAAATGAAGGAAAAATAGTTCTTTGGCTTCATTCGCATGGTTACCTTGTCAACAGAGCACCATGGTGTTTAGACAACCCTGACTCACAGTTACTTATGTTGTACTTCTTCTTTTTCGTGTATGTGTGTATGTGAGTTTTAGATCTGTAATACACTGGCCACTAGAGAGGTACATCACACACACAGCTGGCATATTACGTATCCATATAACAGTTGCGGTAGCTGAAAGAATCTGCTGGTTGTTCTTGGCAGGTGCCCATCTGCCACTATGGCTGCCTCTTGCAAGGTTCCACCCTGTTGGTTTGTAGAGGGGCACGGGAGACAATGCCTTCATCATGCTGATGACACGTGGCTTTGTTTCCTACTCAGCTGGCACTGCTGCTGAGATTCAGTAATCTACCCGGATCTAATTCAGTTGGATTGTAGCTTGGATGATGGGTACATCCTGGAGAAGACTTAACAGTAGAGAGAAACAGCAAGAACTGACTTGAATTATACCATACTCCTTGATCTGTGGGGGCGTGCCTGCTATTGATACTGGGGTCCGTAACCTAGGTCTTGGCAGATCCTTATCTGTTCCTATGTGTCTCTAAATGGAACATAGCCAACGCTGCATTTTATTGCCTATGCTTGGCATGGAAGTGCCTCCTTCTCTTTCAGCTGCAGGCTTTGCTACCATCACCCGTGCCCTTTTCACTTCCATCTTGGATTGTTGCAATGCCATCGACATGGGCTCAGATAGTCTGGGGACTAAGGTTGATGCGAAATGTGCCTGTTGTAGAAAGTGGTTGGGCTTGCTTCATGGCACTTCATGCAGAGAGCATGTCAGCTGTTCGGAGATCTGCTCTAGTTGCTGGTTAAGTGAACTTTAAGGTGTTGGTTTTGATGTGAATGATGCCGGTGAGCATCGATGACAGCTGAGCCAATATCTCCTATATTTAATAGAGATGGCACAGAGAGATCCTAATTTCTGGAATTCATTGCCCTTCTTTGTCAGACAGAACCTGGATTTGTTGACCTTCAGGATTCACGGCATGGCCCATTTTTCCTTGGTGGGAGCGGGGTGGGGAAGCCCTCAGTTTATTATCTAATTTGGAGGTCCTTCACTGTTATAAGGTAGATTGTATGTTGCCGTGGCTCTAGGTGGTAAAGGCAATTTGCTATGAAGGATATGTCTGTTGGATGTGAGTTAAAATTTTGTGCAAACACCTAGTATTTCAGGTGCTTTTTAAAAACCGAAATCAGTAAATGTTATATGCAAGCATAACAACATTGTGATAAATAGCACTTGCACAGTGTGTACTCATCCGTCTCAGCCAGTACCACCTTTTAATAGTCAAAATTTCAGACTAGTTTTTAGACAGCTGCTATTTTTGTAATGTCACTTTATTGGGGGCGGGGGTGTTTATATTGCAGTAACACCTTGGAGCCTCAGCCCTGAACCAGTTGTGCTAGGTGTTATACAGATACAGAGTAAAAAATCATTCTTTCCACATCACCAAGAACGTGTGCATGTTCCCTCCAGAAAATTACCCTGGTTTAGGCTCCAGGGCTTACGGCTTCTAGTGACAGTTTTCAGGTGTGATATCACTTAAACCATCCTGGTTAGAAACACTTGTCTTATGACATTGAAGGGTGGAAATTTCTTCCTTTCCAGCTACATGTGGCATTTTGTTTCCAGGTCTAAGTAGCCACAAGATCTCGGAGCTTAATAACATGCTGATGGATAGAAAATCAATTTTAGATTATTTTTAGAAGTGTTAATAATTTATTAGCACTAATTTTTCCTCTCTGCCTCTCATAAAAAAAGAAAACCACACCATGTGGTGATATCAAGGTTTCATTCACGTAATGATCTGGGATGACCTGCATGAGTTGTAATGCAGCCATTCCAAACACATGCCAATGAAACTTTATACCACTGTGCTCTCCAGCCTTCCTTTGCTTTCCTCCGCTGCCAGCCTGGGAAGGCAGGATTATGGCCTCGTGGCTAAATCAGTATTCCCCCAGGGAGTATAAAATGGGACTGTAATAGTGATAAATCACTCTGCCCCTACTTTTCCCTTCCTCCTCTCTCCTTTTACAAGCTGCTCAGTGAAGGAAGGAGTGGGCCTTGGGGCCTGAGTCGAAGCCTACTGAAGTCAAAGGGAGACTTTCCACTGACTCTGCTGGATTTTTGGATCTGGCCCATGCTTAGAGCAGTGGCAGAGGAAGAGTTTAGGAATGTTTTGGGCAGACTAGAGCGGGGAAAAGTGGCAAACAGAGAGGAGCAGGAGGATACAGTGTTGTAAGTGGAGATGTCGGAAGAGCAGACGGGTCTTTTAGAAAAGAGAAGAGGGAAAGAGGGGAATGTTAACATGGAGTCATAGAAAAAGAGATAAAAGGCCCCATAGCAACTCCACTGATGGGTCTGGTCCACAACCTGCAGCAGGCAATTTGGAAGAAACAGAGGAGAGAGGAGGATTCAAGGGAAATTAAATGCTTATTGGGAGAGTCAAGGGGAAGACCTCGGTGATGCTGTGGTACTTGTGCATGTTGGGGGAGATTTGCACAGTCACAGATGAGATTTAGGTGCCCAACTCTCTTTGTGCCTTTGGTGCCTCTTCATGAATCCTGAAGCTCATCCATGATTAGTAAGTCAAAGAAATTGCCAGTAACTCATGCGAAGAAAACCAGAGGGCATCACTCCACCTGCCCCCAGGATTAGGCTCTGCAGCAGACACAGAGCAAGCAGCTATGCTAAGCTTAATTGGTTGTATTATTTCTCCTGGGCAGGGTTGGGATATTACTGGTGTTTGTACCATTTTTGGGAGCAGCAGCACAGAGGAAAGAAATGGTCTATCGCTTTGTCAGGAGAGAGGTATTATACCAGGGACACAGACAAAATCAAGCCTGACAATCAGCAGATGCCAAGCATCTCAGATAACATCAACAGCTTTCAGATCATCTATGTGTAAAAGGCATCTTGCTAATGAAATAAATGTCCTGGTGGAGAATTTAAGATTCCCCTGGGTAACGAAGCACCAGAGAATAATGCTAAAAATACTAGAATGCCCTTGTATAAATGAGGGGAGCACTCACAACTTGAATGTTGCACGCGGTATAATTTCAAAAGGATATAGCAGAAAGGGAAAGGTCCAGCGATGCCCAGTGGAAATGATGAGGGGCATGAAAAGATGTTCATAGGAGGAGAGATTCAAAAATGTAGACTAGTTTAGAGAGGAGGAGAAGAAGAGGGCTCAGGGTAGAGGTATATAAAATAATGGTATAGAGGAGGTCATTTGGGCGCTTCTATCTAGCCTCTCTTATAAAACAAAAATAAAGGGATGCCCAGTTCAACTAATAAGCAATTCATTAATAACTAATAAAAAGAACGGTAATTTTTGAAACAGCATGTACTTAACCTGTGAAACTCTCTGCCGCAAGATAGTAAGCAACAAATGTAGGCTCCTGTTCAGTTAGTCTCTTAAGCGTGTGCTTGAAGTCGACCCCTACTCAGGATGGCATCTAAGCAAGTGCTTAATTTAAGCATGTGCTTAAGTCCCATTGATTTCAATTGAACTTATGCATCTGCTTAATATTCAGCACAGGCTAACTTGCTTTCCTGAACTCCGGGCAATTGTAGGGTTAAAAAAATCAACATTTTAATAGTTTGCCAAAAAACCCCATTGTTCAGTAAACAGAAATGTTTGTTAATGTTTTGATAATATTTTCTATCAAAATGATAAAAGTCACGATAAATTTAGAAAAAGCCAAGCTCCCCCCCCAACTTTTTGCTACTGAAAAAAAGGCCATTTTTCAACATGAAATATCTTTTATTTTGGAAAAAGTTCCATTGACTTTACCAGTAACTGTTACAGGGGATATTGGTGGAAAATGCAGAAGATGTCAAACAGTTGGACGCACTTACAGTACCTATAAATAGGTATTTAAAATGAATTTTGGAAAGACCTCTTGACTTTTAGGGAGCAGAAAAGGAAAACTGCACCTAAGGTGAAAACATCTTATTCTTCACTAGCTGAGCTGCTAATTTTCTAGTGCCAGTAGCACTCAGCGTGCATTATTACCCCAGCTGGGGGCCTCCATTTCTCACAGTAGAACGGCACTGAATTCAGGCACTGTAGAGTATGTCATTCCTCCAGAACTGATTCAGCTTCCTTGATGCTCCTTTTTCTTTAATGAATTCAGGCTCTTGTGACTCCTACAGCAGTGACAGGCAGTGCTAACACTCATATGTACAGGGAGGAGAATTGCTATTCCCAGGAAATAATGTGTGTGTGTGAGAGAGAGAGAGAAAGAAAGAGCATGTGTATGGGAATCCCAGAGTAAAAGTATTTGTTAAATGCAATGACTTTGTGCAATGTTATCTTTCATCTGCCCTCAGATAACGGATCTGACTTCCCCATTATTAATTATTATTGTTTATTTATATTATGGTAGCACCTAGCAGCCACAACTCAGATCACGGTCTCATCATGTTAGACACTATATGGACATGTAGTAGGATACAGTCTCTGCCCAGAGACAAGACAGATAGAAGGTGGGAACAGGCACAGAGACGTGAAGTGGCTTGCCTAAGGCCATACAATGGGTAAGAAGCAGAGACTGCTGACTCTCTGCTTAGTGCTCTATCCACAGGCCCACACTGGTCCAGTCTGACTTTGTTCTCTTTTAAGTTATTTATTTTTTAAAGTAGTGACGTGAGCAACAGAATGTTCTGCCTCCTGCAATGTCATTCTTCGATATATTGGACTTCATTATGTGGGCTATGTAAACATTTCAGTTAACTCAGCTCAGTATGATCATGCACTAACAACCATACACACACAATTAGATGTACACAACATTTTTGAACACCAGTGCAGACGCACAACTATGTCAAAACCACGCATAAGTGGGAGACACCCTGATCAGTGTAACATTTCATTCTGAAAGGAAAAGGTCTGTTTCAGGTGAACCACTTGGCAAGTTTTTCTGAACTAAAAAATGGATGAGTTAGCCATAGCATCTACATATCTGTGGTATGTCAGTATCTCCACTCATAAAGGTAAAACAGTGACCGAGAATTTGTGATTCCCAAACTTCTAACCAATGAAACGCTCTCCTGTAGGGCTCGTTAAAAGTCCTAGCAATACTCACTCATTGAGTGAGGAGCTCCAAGTCTTGAACCCAGAATTGGGGGTTACTAGGAAGCCTTTGCATCCTGGCTGCCATCCAGCCACTTGTTAGCAACTAGTGATTGGAGAGGTAAAAGGAACCTTAGCCCCACCAGAGTCACTGCCCACAGCAGTCCTAATTGGGGGAGTGCCTGCCCCACTGATTGGTCCAGCTGTGCTATTTAAGACAGAAGGAGATGCACAGATAGCTTCCTGTAACTGGAGGAATTCCTGGTTGGCTGTTACATTTGCCTTGCCTGACAGCTGAGCCGGGGTTCTAAATCTGAATGGGCCTGGGCAGAGAGATTTGGAAATCAATACCCAGTCAGGCAGTTCTTGTCCAGAAAAGATAATCACTCAGGGTGATAAACTATAACAGCCTGGAAGAATAAATTCCCAGAAAGGCCTGTGAGACAGAGGATGAATCCAGTTAAGGGCCTGTCAGGGTTCCTTCCCCACTCTGAACTCTAGGGTACAGATGTGGGGACCCGCACGAAAGACCCCCTAAGCTTATTCTTACCAGCTTAGGTTAAAAACTTCCCCGAGGTACAAACTTTGCCTTGTCCTTGAACAGTATGCTGCCACCACCAAGCGTTTTAAACAAAGAACAGGGAAAGAGACCACTTGGAGACATCTTTCCCCAAAATATCCCCCCAAGCTCTACACCCCTTTCCTGGGGAAGGCTTGATAATAATCCTCACCAATCTGTACAGGTGAACACAGACCCAAACCCTTGGATCTTAAGAACAATGAAAAATCAATCAGGTTCTTAAAAGAAGAATTTTAATTAAAGAAAAGGTAAAAGAATCACCTCTGTAAAATCAGGATGGAAAATACCTTACAGGGTATTCAGATTCAAAACACAGAGGATCCCCCTCTGGGCAAAACCTTAAAGTTACAGAAAACGGGAATAAACCTCCCTCTTAACACAGGAAAAATTCACATAAAACAAAAGATAAACTAATCTGCCTTGCCTGGCTTACCTATACTGGTTGCAATATTGGAGACTTGGATTAGGATGAGTTGGAGAAGATGGATTTCTGTCTGGCCTCTCTCAGTCCCAAGAGAGAACAAACACGTAAACAAAGAGCACAAACAAAAGCCTCCCTCCCCGCAAGATTTGAAAGTATCTTGTTCCCTTATTGGTCCTTTGGGTCAGGTGCCAGCCAGGTTAGCTGAGCTTCTTAACCCTTTACAGGTAACAGGATGTTGCCTCTGGCCAGGAGGGATTTTATAGCACTGTATACAGAAAGGTGGTTACCCTTCCCTTTATATTTATGACAGGGGCTCTCAGTACATTCAGTGTGTATGGGCCAAGGTATTCAGGCTGTAGACATGAATTATAAGGGCTGGGGCAGAAGAAATCCTACATCTCTTCAGATGCCAAGGTCATCAGCTTTTCCATAAGTCAGCGATGAGGATTAACGAGAACCATGATGAAAGGAACAGAGGTCCCCCAGCCCTGAGCCAAAAGCAGATCATCAGCATAGCGAACTATTTTGTGTTCCTTGTTACCCGACCACATCTGCCTTCACATCCTCTGCCTCTCCGTGAGCCAAACTCTGCCCCCCGGCACCGCCCTCCCTCCGCACAGTCAAATACTAGGGACACCCCTGCACCCTGTCATCTTCCACAAGCCAGGGAAAATGGATTAGGTTTCCTGTCATGGAGTAGGGCCACTTGATTTTAATAGCACTAGTTGTTGTGGGACTCTCAGCAAGCTGCATGATCCACCCTGTCAAAATGACAGCATGACTTAGTTCCTTTGGCTTCTCTGAGACAGCTGGTTTTTCCCAGAGCCTCTGTTTTCAAGGGTGTTTGTTAGGTTTGCAGTTCCTGCAGGGCCTCTCCGAGTGATCAGTGCTGCAGGAGCTCAGTGGATAATGCTCTTTGCATCTGCCATGTTGAAGCGCTGAGGGATGACTGATTCTGAGGTTAATATTAATTTCACAAAATTTCTTGTTAAAAGATTTGTCAAAAGTACGTAAGTCCCAAAGGGCCTTAGGCATTACAATGCTGATCATTGTAGTACCTATCTTATCGGGCCCTAGCCAGCCAGAGGAATCCACAAACCCTGGGTTAGCTGTCTACGCCACCTAATCAATGTGGAGTGGGGAGAGAGATTGGCTCCTAAATCACTTGGGTGCTTTTGAAAATCCCACCCACTGTTAGATAATTTTTAAATGCTTCTTAAGTGATCTGCTGCTTGTTCTCTAAACTCGGACCTCCTGATCATCCGTTTATACTGTCCACTGTGCTTCTGAAGCTACTTCTCCTTTACTTTAGCTTCTTGTCTTGTCTTAAAGGGGACAGTACTTTAGCAGGATTCCAGTTCACAGTGAACCAGTGATCAAAAGCAACATAATCTTCTCTAGGGCCCCAGAAGGGTGGGTTTGAAGAACTGTGGAAATTCAGAAACTCCTTGCAAACAGGAGCTTAGAGGCAGCGTCGTCCAGTGGGTAGGGCACTGGGCAGGGAGTCCGGAGAGCAGCGCTTTATACCTGGCTGTGCCCCTGACTGGCTCTGTGCCCTTGGACATGTCACTTCATCTCTCTGTGCATCTGTTCCCATCCCACCCTCTGGTACTCTTGTCTAAGGTTTTCAAGGCAGGCAATGGCTCTTGCTGTGTGTCTCTGTACAGCATGTAGCACAATGACCTCTATGTCCTACTCCAGGGGTTGGCAGCCTTTCCGAAGCGGTGTGCCAAGTCTTCATTTATTCACTGTAATTTAAGGTTTCGCATGCCAGTAATACATTTTAACGTTTTTAGAAGGTCTCTCTCTATAAGTTTATATTATATAACTAAACTATTGTTGTATGTAAAGTAAATAAGGTTTTAAAAATGTTTAAGAAGCTTCATTTAAAATTAAATTAAAATGCAGATCTTATCAGTTTAGTGTGATCCTTGCCCTTGCTTTTCCTTGCTGAGTTTTCCAATGTCTGTAAATAGATTATCTTCTTTGGGGAGAGAGAGGTTCCATTCATCCAGGCAGGCAGCGGGCTGAGCAGGGCCGGCGGCCGGGACCCCGGCTGGCAGGGGGCTGGCGGATGGAACCCCAGGCCGGCAGCAGAGTGCCACTGAAAATCAGCTCGCCATAGGTTGCCATAGGTTGCTGACCCCTGTCCTACTCTAATACTAATACAGATGACGGTGCCCTAAGGGACTCCTATTGCATACCCTCTTTCCCCTCCTACTGAAATTTGTACAAATAAAATTGGGTTTAAAGAACTGGCTGCTATTCAGAGCCAGGAATTTTGTTTTTCCATAGGCAGCCTGTTTTCCAGAGGCAGCCAGTTTTTCCATAAGCATATATGGTCTGTGTTGAAATATGCCCTGCCAAATCAGACTACAGTGAAATAATCAATGTATGAAATGATTATGCAACCCTGAGCTCAGATTATTCTGTGAAAAACTTGTGTCTGACCTGACCAGGCGGCTGCTGATTACTTACCACGTCCCACCTATACACGCTGGGGGGAGTGGACCGAAAGCAATACATTCAGAGGAGTGAAATGAAATTAACAAGGAATAAAAATGAAAGAATAACTTCATATGGTGTGGTGCTCCAATTAATGCAGCCAAAGCAATCCTATTAAGGAGAATCGCGGTGGGATAGCTTGCTGTGAACCCCCAGCAGCTTGCTGGCTGATGTCAGCATATGAGATTGTTCTTGGTTGCTTCGGTTTGGTTCTCCCCAGGAATACTGTGCAGTTGTAATTGCTGTAGTTATTAGAGACGTTTTAGGGGGGTGGAGATAATTTGTCCAGCCAAGCGGAAAAAATAGAGACAAAGAGGAGGAAAAAATACAGGAGAGAGAGAGAGGCAAAAGGTCTTTAAAAAGCTGTGTTGTTTTCGGCTCCTGCCAGCAGTATCTCAGTTTGCATAGAAAGTAGTTTATTGTAAGCGAGAGCCGAGGATACCTGCCAACATTGGAAAGTCCTTAGTGGTAATGCATTATGTTTTTGAAATGCCGCAATGACAAATCAGTCCCTTTTGTTTGTTCAGCTGGGCTAGTCTCTGGTCTGTAGGCTTCTCTCCGCTGTCTTCTTTTTTGTCAGCTGAAGTAAATCAGTGCAGCTCCATTGGAGTCCAGGGAGCTATCCTGATATATACCAGCTGAGGATCTGGCCCATTGTCTCTTCTTATGAATGTTGTTCCAGTTCAGAGTTCTTGTGTCCACAGCCCCGACTCCGTTAGGACAGCTATACAAAAATCAAGTTTGCTCTCTGGCTCTTGAGTACTCTTTCTATCCCCCGCATCCAACCCCTGAGCCACATGTGCACTCCCGCTAGAATCTGAGGGAAGAATATTCCCCTACATCCTGTGGCTCCTTTACTGTGTTGAGTTTCATGTTGGCAGCATATGACACCAGTGGGGCTTTCAACAGGCGATCGGGTGGAATCCAAAGCGTTGGTCTTAACCTAAAAGCCTGGAAATGGTTTGGGGCCTGGTTACCTAAGGGCCCTCCACTTCCTCTGTGCCGTGCTGCTACAGAGGCTCTCAGGGAGGGCTTTGGATGGAGCTGCCTCATTGCAAATGGGTGGGTGTGGTTGGCCGGGCATTCTCTTTGAGGCTCCCTTGAGTTCAGAGGTCACTCCCCTGCCCTGCCAGAGCCCAGGTGTGTTAAACTCTAGGCAAGCTGCAAATCCCAGGCTTTTGCGGAGGGGCTGGTCTGATAACTGAGATTGATCTAGCTGTCAGGGTGGGATGAGCAATTCTTCATACCATGTAGTACATTATCGTTAATATCTGGAATAAGAACCCAGACTGTGAATGTCTCCATTCTTCCCATTTATTACCTTGCACTCTCCCCCATTTATTTGTTTTATCCACTTGCTGTGCCTAGACCTATGTACAAATTGTGAGCTCTTAGGGGCAGGGACTGTACAGTGCCTAGCGCAGTGGGGCATGATCCCTGACTGTGACTCCCTGCCCCACAAGCATTACCATAATCCGAGTCCTTTCCAGCTGGTAAAACATTGCTTAGGGCACAAATAAGACTCCACCATCCCTGTCTATCCTGGGCCTCTCCAGCTTGGGTAGCCCTATCAGGAATTAAAACTCACCCTGGCATAACTCCCACAGGGTCACTGGAACATACAAGCCTTCCCAGCATGTCTAGGTGCAGTCCCCAGGGTTGGACTGCCATGGCAGAGGTAACTACTAATAAAAATCTTGGGGAAAGTGCAGGGTCTTCTATAAACCTAGAGAGATAAAGAAGTCAGGTTTTTCCTCTTCTCTGTAGGGATATTATAGTAGCCTACACATGTAGCTGACTGTTTTTTAGGGAATATTTGTGCATGGGTACTTAGTTGGCCATTGAAGTGATGGGTAGGGTTAATTTTTATCCCCAGGGAAAAATCACTAGAATCCCCTACAAATAAATCATCTACTTGCCTTCCCCTTGCCAGAGATTTTTTTTTTAAATGATAGTTACATTGACTGGCCTCATGAAATCACCCCTGCTCCCCAGCCACATACGTGTGTGTGTGTGTGTGTGTGTGAGAGAGAGAGAAACCCAAGGCCAATTTGGTTTGTACGTGACAGAACATAAGCAGGTATCATCTCTGAGACCCTACTAAGACTGTTATCAAGACTCTCTTTTAAGTCTGTGATCAGCTCTTAAGGTCTGATTTTGAAATTCAATAGACATGCTTGAGATCAGTTTGTAATTGAGGGACACAAGTATGTTGCACACTAATGTACTTGATCCATTAAGAGAGAGCCTGCAGGGTATTTTGATGTGTCTCTTTGGTACTTCAAGCAGTATACTATACATAGTCTGTTTGAATGAATAAATAAGAGAGACAAGGTGGATGAGGTAATATCTGTTCTTGGACCAACTTCTCCTTTTTCTTCATGTAGTGGAGTTTCATTTCAGATGGTAAAATTCAATATCTCCTATTTGTTTGCAGTGTTTTTGTAGCCATGTTGGTCCCTGGATATTAGAGAGACAAGATGAGGAAGCAAAAAGACATTCTAGTTATCATCACTATGGGGACATACGCTCAGAGGGTGCTGTTCACTTATTTCTTAAGGCCCTATGTCCCCTCAGTGCTGATAACTAGAATGTCTTTTTGCTTCCCCATCTTGTCTCTCTAATATCCAGGGACCAACATGGCTACACCAACACTGGATGAAATAAGACACCCTGTCCACAAAACCTTCACACAAAACTGAGACCTGATCAGCTGTTTCTTTCCCTGTATTTCACTTTTGTAACCATTAGGAGTATGCAGCAGCAATCTCGTAATAGAGCTTGTTCTCACAAGACTCCCACCCCAATTTGGCAGCTCCCAGAAGACTTTTGAATAAACACAGATCTGCTATTTGTATTATTTATTTATTATTTATGTCTACACAGGAATACTCAGGAAAATTAATCTGATTAACATAAGGCATGTATTTAAAGGGGATTAGTTAAGATACATTAAACCCCTGTGTGGATGCCCTTACTCAGAATTAAAGTGCCCTTAATTTGGTTTAGTTTAATTCACTTTCAAAGGGATGCCTGGGCAAACCCAGTCTTGACTCACTAGCGCTTCCTCTGATCGACCCTGCCCTTTCTTCCTTGCACAGATATTTCCCTCCTCCCTAGAACACGCCCTGCTGACCTCCCTAAACCTCAGAAGACTGACCATGTTTGATGAATCTCAAGGGTTAAACCAGAGTTGAGTCAGTTCCACTTTCACATAATCTACCAAGACACTGAGTCCAGGCTCCGGTGTTCTCGTCACTACAGCTGATGACATTGCAACCACCTCAGGCAGGGTTAGCTTCAAGCCGCTTCCTGTTCGATTTCAGGATGCACTGGGGAAATGAGAAACCCCAATTTTGGGCCTTAGCTGCAGTGGTGTTTTTTTTAAATTACATCATCAATGTATTTATCTGGAATTTTAAAATCTTGGCATGCATTCTGTTCATAGGCCAGGGTCTTCAAGGGCCAAAACTTTTAGTAAAGGATTTCATTTCACCTTTCCTTTTTATTTCTCCTTGATTTATAGAGACAAATTTACACCTGATTTCAGAGTAGCAGCCGTGTTAGTCTGTATTCGCAAAAAGAAAAGGAGTACAGTACAGCATCCGATGAAGTGAGCTGTAGCTCACAAAAGCTTATCCTCAAATAAATTGGTTAGTCTCTAAAGTGCCACAAGTACTCCTTTTCTATTTACACCTGAGTATCCAAAAGCGGAATTTGGCCTATAGGTTGCAAACTCAGCTCTGAGATGGTTTAACCTAATTAAAGCTGGAGACTGAGCCAGATCCTTCACTGCTGTACATCAACATAGCTGTATCCATTTCAGCTGGACCTAATTCTGCTCTTACGCACACCCATTTAAGTGAGTGCAGAATGGGATGCTTTTACTCACTGTGTGTCCTTGCCAAATGGAGCTTTTCCCAAGCTCATTCTGAATGACTTATGTTTAGTTTTCCTTTTGGATAGGTCCAAATTCTGAAACAAGAAAGCTGCTCTGTATTGTGAGGAGAATGAAGAGATCTGCCAGGAGTTTAGGGGAATAAAAATCCTAGAAAGAGGATGTTTTTTTTTCTCTTTCCCTTCACCGGAGAATGAAACGGTAACTGCTCAGAAAAAAGCCCTTTGCTCTGAAAACAAGTGCTGTGTGGATCTCTGACTGCTTAGCTCAGCTGATGAAAGTATGTTTATTATGACACATGAAGGCTGAAGCTGTGCTATTGTAAATGAAGTTACAAAATTAATCTGAATTAATGCTTTGGGATTAAAATCTGTCTCCATCCATGACATATTTATACAGTTAACTCATTGAAGGTCATTTAGAGACCAAGCAATTAGGAAACAGTGTATTTTGAAGTGCGTAAAGTGTGTTGAATTACTGTCGTTATTACACACACAAAAACTAAGTTAAAATATGGATGTTTAATTTACAAAGTCAAGGGCTTAAAAGTTACAAAATGGCAGATTTAACATTGCCTGTGAAATCTTAATTATGCCCCTTTGTGTGTATCCCCCCTGTGGACAGAATGAAGTGGGGTCCTGTGGAAAAAGCAGTATATCATCTTATAATTAAACGATGTCATAATACATACTCACACACAATGGAATTTCTTGGGACAAAGAAAAAGGCACTTTTCTGACCACAGTGATTTCTTCCTGCTGAATTTTAAAGGCGTGCTGCAAACAATGGAGATGTTAGAGTATTTCAAAAGTCACAAAATCTTTTATAGTGGAAAATATCAGGCAACCTAAATATAGGGGCTGTGACCACCTCCCCATATAAAAAAAAACCCTTTCTTTAATCCTCTGTGTCCTCTGAGTCCCTGCCAAAGATTTGATGGTCCCTCCTGCTGTATTTCCCCCACTCTCTATTGCTCTCTCTCTCCCTCTCATACTGTGATGGGCAGTTTGAACTCTGCACTGGTACTAAAAGGGTTAAAGGGACCTGGAGAGCACAATTAGTGCCCATGATGGCACCTGGAGGGTGTGTCAGGTTTAATTAAGACTGAGACTGAGCTTGAGAGGAGCTGCAGGAGGGAACTGGGATGGGCCATGAAGGAAGAAGGGAAGCGGGAGTGGAGGAAACTCTTGAAACAGGCCTGGGAGAAAACCCCGAGGGTCAGCAGCTTGGTTGGGAGGAGCTGGTGTCAAGGGAAGAAAGTCTTGTGAGGCAGCACGTTGTAGAAAAGCAGGAAAGGGCTTTGCAGAGCCTGGGAGGGCAGTGAAACCTTTGTTAAGGATTGGGCCTAGCAAGGCTGGAAGAGTGTACGTTCCTTTGCATTCAGTTTGGACTGTGGGTACGCAGCGGGTATGCAGTGGGAAGGAGTGAGAGGGAACAGGAGCTGGCTGGAGAGCCAAGTCATAAGAAGTGGACCACCAGCTGGCTTGAATGGCATTTGGTGAAGGCAACTGAGAAGGCTTTGCAGTGCCCAGCTATGAGGGGTCGTGCATGCCAGCCAGCCATTTGACAAATACCCTCCGTCCTTCTGTCTGAGACGGATGGGGTGGGGCTCCCTTTTGAAGCTAACATAGTGTAGCCCCCAGTCCTGCACAAGGATCCTGCCTCTGAGCTGACCCTTTCATGCTCTGACATGCTCTTGCAGATTCAAGGCCGTAGTTTCTTAGTTGTCTGGAAGAGCCTCAGTTGGTTGATACGAAACCTCACCTCCTCTCTAATGGGTAGAATGACATAGCTTTGTAGCAGTCTGAACAGCTGTCACAATGGGGGCAAGAGACCAACTGCAATTATATGCATCTTTAGGATAACATGTAAAATGCTGAACTGACAAAACCAGAGTTAAAGAGAGACTGGATTCTAATGAAAGAAAGATGTACAGATGTGATGGAAATCCAGCCTAAACTCCATTTGCTATTTATTACATTGGGCTCAAGGATTCAGTAGGAGATGTGCTTAATTTTTTTGTGTGTGTGTGTGTGTGCTTAAAATGCTCACAATGTCTCAAAACAGTGTTTTCCCTCAAAGTTTGAAGCTCTGTAGGATGCATGTAGCTAACATATGGGCATACATTCTCAGCTAATTAGACCAACATGAAATGTCCAGGCCTGAGCAGTGTCATGCCAAGAATGTTCTGGAAAATGGTCAAATGTTTTTGTTGACATTGTTAAAGTAGGGCTTTATTTAGCAGCACCAACTCTAAGTCAAAGCAGAGAGAGAGAAGATGGGAAAGAGTGGGGTGGAAATAGGAAACAAAAGTAATAACTGAATGTTACCTTTCACCAGGTTACTTACCATATTCATGAAAATGAAACCATCCTGTAATCTGCAAAGATGTGAATGACTGATGGACCAAAATATTTAATTGGAGATGATTGCTGGTTTTGGTACACAGGGTTGTTTTTGATCATTTCCAACAGCCGAATATGCTTTAAGCACTCATAGGAGTCTGGGTTCTGTTCTGGTGTGTTATATTTTCAAGTTTATTGTGCATAAATTACAATTCGTTTTGGTGGCCAATTTGTTGTCTTTTCCCTTCACACTTGTAAACCTCCCAATACATGCATGACAGTCTGTGGACTGTTCAAGTTCATCTGCAAGGAGGGCTGGTTTGGAGCAGTGGCATTTCCCCAGAAGGAGAACAAAGCAACCAGGTGGTGGTGGTAGGACTTATGAATTCAGAGGGACACAGAGGTGCAAAGGAAGCTTATGCAGGAGAGAGGAAGAGAACCGCATATTTTCATAGCAGAGGGGTCTTGTTTAATTGTGGGACCAGCCAAGGTCAAAGGCAGTTGAGCTGGAGCAGAGTGGGAGACTCCATTTGGAGGAAAAGTCATGAGCTGTAGGAGAAGGTTCTTGGCCACCCCAGAGAACTCCGCCCCTAAGCCCCAAAAATGCTCCAGAGTGGTGAGGAAACTGAGGCAGGGAAATGTGTAGAGGTCTTTTACTGTTTTATCTGGCTCTGTACGTCTTCTGTGCTATATAAAGAGTAATTGTGGTTAGAAACCTTTCCGAAGCCTGTGCATGAATCATCTGCAACACCTACTACTTGTCCCTGAAGATGTGAACTGTAACCCAGAGTAACGGCAAGGTGGAGCTCTGGAAAAGGGGTGCTTAAACTACTGGGAAATCTGAGAGACTGGTCCTGGGGAGTTAGGATCGCTGGACTGCAGGGCCTCGTTTCCAAGAAGGAATAGCTGATAGTGTCTGTACCAAGGAAGTGTGAAAAGTCCCTTGGGAGAATATAGGTGCTAGCCTTTTTATCATCCTCAGAGCAATAGCATTCATCTTGTGCCCTTTTCCTCTAGGTTATGATGTCCTGAGCTATCCTATGGAAACTTACGATAAGTGGAGTGGGAGGAGGCTGCTGCAGGCAACCGAGGACAATGCCACTGAGAACCCAGAGGAGACAGAAAATCGATATGTCAAGAACTGCACTGAACCAGGTAGGAATGAATAATTCCTCCTCCTCGACCTCCTCCTTTTGAGGTTGTAGCCAGCTGCCCTAGCTACTGAAATTCTGTATTGATACCACCAGGGTTGCACAAATGCTGTACCTGTTAGTTTTAGTGTCCTCAAACACTCTAATCATATACCCCCTGGATGTACGTGTAATATTAATGCTGCAAACTCCTGGGATGCAAACTATATGGGATGCGTTAGTAGCCGAATTTCCAGATTAAGCAAGGAGATGGGAGGGTTGAGATCGTAGGAGGAATGTTTTGCATATTTACTGCCTGGAAATGTAACTTGAACCTTGGCATAATGGTGAGGACTCAGGTAACCGAGACTCTCACCAATAGGATTACAGTCTGGAAATGTGGGATGTAGTCTTATAGTAACAAAAAAAAAAAATCAAAAATTGATTTTGGAGGAGGGATTAAGCGGAGCTGAAGCTCTGCTTTTTGAAGCTGCCTTTGCCAAGTTGTTTGTTTGCTTATTCTAAAAGCCTCCACATCTATCTTTACAGGGTTATATCCTTTCACTGTCATTAAAAAATGAACCACTCGCAACTCTGCACAGAACTATCACTGCTCTTCCTGAGCATAAAAAAAGAGTAGGGATTCTTTAATTTGCATTCACTTGATTACGTATTGCATTTATTTTACCTAACTGAAAACCCTGATAATAAATCACTAATGGTAGGGGAAGCTTTATAGGAAACCCAAGCCTGTGTTTATTTTTTTAATGGAAGAATTTTGATGTGGTTCAAAGTTATGGAAAGAACTTAAGGCAGTTCTGTATTCTTCAAAGGATAATATTGGTTAACCTCTCAAAGAAATTCTGTTAAATACAGTTTGTATTGTAACTCTGTGCATATATATTTCCCCCTTCGTAATCATTAATAACATTTCTGAGACAGTTGGATGATTGTTCCATTTTCAAAGACAAATATATTACAAAAATTATTATACTGCTCTTTCCTTGATTATGATCCTCCAATGCAAAGAAGATCGCTTCTTACACTTGCATACCAACATTTGTAATAATCCGTCTCCATCTCTTTCTGAGCATAACATCTGCTGTCTCATCCCCATAAGCCTTTTCCATTACCATCCCAAAATAAATTTGGTCTATTTGAAATGTGTTTTTTGCAGGCGTGTGAAGAACAATAATCACAGGAGTTAACTGTGTGGTTTCCATGAGATAAAGCAGAAATGGTAATGCAAATTACAATTGTTACCATGAATTGCCACGAGGTGATGATGGAATATGTTATTTTATGGTAATTATGAAGCTAATTAACACATCGCTGGCTATTGTAGACAAGTATGGTTCTAAAAATGATTTCTCTTTCATTGAAAGCTGATGCTGTTTTTGTAGTCAACACTTAGCCAGCGCTAAAGGAGAAAAACACGCTTTTTGTTTTTCTCCTAAACTGTTAGAGCTGGTAAAAAAATGTCTGATGGAACACTTTTCTGTTGGACAATTCTGATTCAATAGAATCTAGACGTTCCTCGGGAGCATATTGATTCCATCAAAATTTTTGATGAAACACCAGCCAGGCTTGTCGCCTGTCAGCCCAATTTCCTGCCAGCCAGACCAGGTAGCCCTGGCTTCCTGTCTGCCCCGCCCCCAACCTGGCAGCTGCCTTTTGGCACTGCCCAACCATCCAGACAGCTGCCTGCCTGTGGAATCAGGTAGCCGCAAGAGTCAGCTGCCCAGAGAGTTGAGCAACCTGGTGCAAGCCAGTTCTCGGGAAACAGAATTTTTCATTCTTTGAAAAACTTCAATTTATTTTACTTTTCATACTGATTCAGGGCAATTCACCTCTCATTTCCCCCCCAATGCCAAAACGAGAACTTTCTTTGGGAGGGAAATTCCATTTCCCAGCCAGCCTTTCTCTTTTTCTCTGTCCTAGAATGGAAAGAGCCTCCTTTTAGCAAAGCCCTAATAATAACTTTCACATTTACATACATGGACAGGGTGCGTTGTGATTTCATTCACTGCTAAGCTTCACTGATACTGATCATTCTGCCACTGCTAAACAAAGCTGACTTAGGGCCTGATCCAAAGTCTCTGAAGTCAAATCAAGTATTTCCACCTGCTCCAATTGATGCTGGATCTGGCCCTTACAGAGTAACCTTGTCTACTGTGAGATCTACTTCCAAACTGATGATAGAAAGTTGAATATAAGGGGTAGAAGATAGAATCTGACAGGCAAGAAGGCTGTAGTCACAGAATGTATCTCTTTGCCGTTGTACCCATAAAGGATAGTATAATTTTTTGTTTCTTGTTGAGTTACAAAACTGCATTTTCATTATGAAACCTGAAGGTTTCTAACAACAATGGGTTAGAATTTTCAGGAAAATTTCATCCCTTGTATGTTGAAATGTTAATGGAAAAGTTGAATCAAAATTTGTAATTTTGACTCTTTTTGCTGTATTTGGCTTTTATTTTTCTGTTAGCCTGCGGTGCAAATTGGAAACAAATTTTTGTGTAAAAATGTATACATCTTTTCTTTTAACAGAGTGTATTTTTTTCAGTTTCTCTTGAGAGCATACTCTTATATTTTGTACCTATCTTTTTTTCTTTCTCTTTTTTCGGTAGTTTTCAGAGTGTGCTCACTAAGTAAGCCAATTAAAAAAATTTATTAATTAAGATTCACATGAAATACTGTTTGCTTAATTTCCTTTGACATATATATCTAAATGCATTCTGGAAATGATTATTAATAATAATAATAAATACATAATACCTAGCTCGTATGTAGCATTTTTCATCAGTAGATCTTGAAGTTGAAATACAGGGCCACATTCTGAGCTTTGTAATACTGGTGTCAACACCCGCTCAAGTTAATGCAGTTACCCTGGTATAACAGCCAGAATCTGGCCCATGTATGTTATTCTGTAGTATTTGTATGCACACTTTGAAATACTTGTAACTTCTCACTCTGTGAAACCATCAGTAGTTACTCTGTTGGAAATATGAATGAATAGGATGAATTTCACCTATTATCTTTATAATTCACTGCTTATTTTGTGTTACACAATTCCCTCTGGTCCCATTCCACAGAGCATGTGAGTCTGTTGCAGCCCACAGATGCAGAGCCTGGCTCTTTAACTCAAGCTGTAGAAACTCCTGCTATTAGCTTTGGAAGATTCTTGGTTCAGTCTTAGGTTTTGGCCGAAATTGGAAACTGGCATGTCTTTATTTATAAAACCTGTCAAACATAAAATATGCAATGCTGATATAATATCCATCACTACCCATCTCTTTTGTATTTTAGCAGTATATGTAGAATTTGTTAGCTAATGTAAATATATTTGGATCACACACCGAGATCTTTTGTGAGCGACCTGTTCCAGAACCTATTGCAAGCTAGAATCAGTTATAAAAGCTACAAAAGGTGCACATTCAAACTAGAATACAGCTGTTTTTTGTTTTTTTTGTTTTTTTTCAAAAAGGTACATCGCAAACAAGATGAGATGTGCTTCTGGATTTATAATGGAAACCATATTTTTGCAAATATAGTCATTAATTTTAGCTACATATTCTTACTAGCTCCCAGCACCTGCAAGTACATTTGAAATTCATATTGCTTGCTATTGGGCCTGGTATACAAGAGACAGAATTTGGATGACAATGTTGTTGTTTATTATTTGTATTGTGGCAGCACCTAGAAGCCCTAATCATGGACCCCCATTGTCCTAGGCACTACATAAACCCAGAACAAAAAGATGGCCCTTGCCCCAGAGAGCTCACAGTGGTGGGCAACCTGCGGCCCATTAGGGTAATCCGCTGGTGCACCGTGAGAGAGTTTGTTTACATTGGCATGGACGCCTGCAGCTCGTACTGGCTGAGGTTCACCATTCCCAGCCAATGGAAGCGGCGGCCAGCACGTCCCTGCAGCCCGCGCTGCTTCCCACAGCTCCCATTGGCTAGAAATGATGGTGAGTAATCACTTTGAAGAAAGATTTTTATTAACCATACCATGCATTTCAGCTTTTAATACCATGTGCCACTTTAACAGTTGTGGATCTTAAATGAATTAGAGTGAATATTGACTATTAATTTAAGGAGCTCTCCTACTATTTATTTTTTTAAATCTCAAATGGACATGTGGAAGGATTTTGAGGAAACCGGCTTTTTCCCACTGTCTGTGCAAACTCGTCATACGCATAACCATAATGAACAAAAGTTAATCTTTCGACAGTTGGGCTCACAGCATAAACAATATAAATAAATAAAATCAAATGACTAACTGTAATAATTTCTCTAAGTAGGGAGTTTGGACAGAGGAGATAGCAGCTTCTTAATTAACAGTGGCCCACAAGAGGCCAGAGGACTAGGAGGCTAGAACTAGGCAGGGATTTTATACTCCAGAATAATGAATAGTTTTAAAGCATCTTCTCAAGCATGTAAGTAAAAGAGCCTGATAATGTGTACTTCAAACAATTCAGTGCCGCCTAAGATCTTCATTTTTCAGAAGGTCTTTAAAAATTACTGCTATCAAAGGATGCAGCTGGGCTGACTGCTAAATAGCACCGAGGCTCTGTCATGGGTGCCCTGGGTACACTGGGGAGAAATTTGCAAGGAAATAACCATGTAGCTGCCACTTGTGTTAAGGGGAATCATTATATTCTCCTGTATCCCACTGGAAATTTACTCTGAGTGCTGTAGAGAAATGGGCACCCTTTAAAAAGAAAAATGAGCATGACTGAAGTCCAGCTTGATGCATGGTCACCATATGCATTATGCCCCTCTGCAGTCCACACATGCTGTGACCCTTTTGCTGATTGCAGGATCCAGGGCCTTAGTCTAGGGGACAGAGGATTCAGTGTACAGAGTATATAATTAAGGGGACAGAATGAGCCACCTTCACATGTATACCAGTGTCACAGTTTGATTTTTAACTGTGGCCTGCTGTTACATCAGCCGATTGGACTTCTTTTGAAAGAGACTCCCTTCCAGTAGTTTCTGAGGAGAATGCTGGATGTGAATACCTCAGAAATTATTGAATCTATTCATTTTCTGAAATGAGCATCGCAAAATATTAAAGCCATAATATTAAATTCCAGATTAGCTTTTGTTTTAAACACCCTCTTCCTTATTTAGCAACACACTGCATTTGCTGCACATCCAAGTACCTATCAAACCCCAGCAATGATAATCCTGCCTGAGACCTAAACAGCTCAAAAGCCTTCAGCACAGCCTGGCTGAGCATCCAGGCTAGAAATATGGGATACTAAAGTGGAATGGGCTGTCAGGTACAAGTAGTGTTGTGGGTTCATTTTGCCAGCTGCGCGGAAGGTTATACTGTAGCTCCCCTTCATGCCTTCGAGCAAGCAAGAGTGCTATCAGTCGGCATTTCTAAGTGCTGAACCAAAGAGGCAAAAAGTGGCTACAGAAGGAAGCTGGGTGTCTGCATTTCTGCTGTGCTGTTGGTAGTGTAGAAGGGAGACAGAAGAATGGTTTTTCCATCCCGACTTCCTTTTCCAGGCTCTCCGGGCTGTTTGCAGAGATTCATGGTGGCCTCTGCTAATCTACTCCTCTCCCATTATCCTCTTTTGTTTTGTGTTCTTCTTCCCTGGACCAGTAGCACCAGCAACCTGGAGTTGACCAGGTTCTTGTCTCAAAGGGATCTGATCAACTTGGACTCTTAATCAGGGTGGAGGTCTTGGGCCTAGACGGTTAAGGAGATCCTGAATTCTTGGCACAACCTAGAACACTGAATTGTGGGATGGGGAATTACCTGCACAGAGAACAGAGTTTTGCTCAGTTACTGTGACAGCTGCCATGAAATACATTTTATCCTTTTTATTAAGCACACTTAAGACGAAGACAGAACCAATACAGAAGCTTAAAATGAAGAAAAACGTTCATGTTCTCAGTTTTCCCTATTCCCTTTCCCAGCCGTAAAAGGAAATCTCCTTTAATTTACTGTCATTTGTACCTGTCTTAAAGATGGTGACACATGAACATGATCGGGGGGGAAGAGAGAATCAATTTTAGGTGGTACCCTTTGGGTTGCTGTCATTGGAAGTCTGAGCCTGATTTGCCTTAAACGAATACACACTTGAAAAATCGCAGCCACTGCACATGGTCTCATAGACTTCAAGGTCGGAAGGGACCATCATGATCATCTAGATCATTGTCTCATTAGCCAAACTTTGAGCAGAGTCAGGCTCAAACATAGCTCATAACCTGTCTGGTCACAGCAGTGTTGCAAAAGCTGGATTTGTCCTGGCTGGGTAAGCAGTCTCTAATTAGACAGAAGGCATAATGAGAAAAGTAAGAAGGGAGGTAGAAATAAGAGGGAGGGATAGAACACTGACACAAATGAAGAGTTAATCGTAGGAACCTCAAGTTCTTTTTATTTGCCTTTCTTATTTTGAGCATTTAGGGTGCACCGGGGTCACATTTTGAAGCTTTCTATGCAGTCACGAGGGCTAGAAACTTACATTTTCCTTTAAGAATGAAGGCTGAAATCATCCCATATCCACTTGACTCCAGGAGGTGGGGCTTTAAGGAAAACAATAATTATCATGAGACTTATGACAAATTCATAGATTCATAGATATTTAGGTCAGAAGGGACCGTTATGATCATCTAGTCTGACCTCCTGCACAACGCAGGCCACAGAATTTCACCCACCACTCCTGCAAAAAACCTCTCACTAAATTCTTGAGAGTTGGCAACACTGGCTATGTATAATAGTCCCTCATGCTGAGTTTCAGACAGGACTGGCAATAGGATAGGAGATAGAGGAGGGTGTTTGGTTTTGATCACAAATGTTACTATTTACCAACTTCTGTTGGTGAGAGAGACAAGCTTTCAAGCTACACAGAGCTCTTCTTCAGGGCTGGGAAAGGAATGAGGAAGTTTCTGTGTTGCTCAAAAGCTGTTTTCTCTCACCAACAGAAGTTGGTCCAGTAAAAGATGTTACCTCACCCACCTTGTCTCTCTAATATCCTAGGACCAGCATGGCTACGACAACACTACATACTGTAATTTAGCAACCTCAGAGAAGTTGGCCTGTTAATGTAAAGGTATAAAAAGCTGTTGAGATACTTTAGAGATCATTTCCTCTTGATTAATTGTGTTTCACTTTTTTTTTTTTTTTTTTTTTTTTTTTTGGTTATTCATGCGGCTCTTGTTTTGGAAATCTGTTTTTGAAGGGTATTTTCCCTCCATCTGGTCCTTGGTATGGAAATACGGCTGCTTGGACTTCTGATATTGCAGCTTTCCTGCCTAAATTCTAGCTCTCTGCATTCAGTGCAATTGGATTGTTTTTCAGTGTGAACTGGAATTGGGATTATTTTTTCTTCTGCAGGGAAACATTTTTTCTGAGGGTAGTTCAAAAACAAACTCGTCAGCACGTTTGGGGGTGTGTGCTCAGCACAAGTTGGTGTGGGTCAAGGAAGGGGGACAGTCATCAATTATGCCCCCACATCCCTGCAGAAATGTGCTGTGAACAACACTCAGCAAATATAAAGTCTTGTTAGTGAGCTTTGCTGGTCTTGATTCATTTTGTTATCTGGAACTGACAAAAAATAAAGACCTGGAGAGATGAAAATGACAAGGCGTAGAGGAGCTTATTTAGAGGGGAAATAGTGCATTTTCCTTAAAGGTAAAGTAACTTCTGTTTACCATTTGGCTGGAAAAAAAATAGCAAAGATGGTCAGTGATATAGCTGTTGCCAGTGTATGTAAAACTGAGCGGCTAAGCATATATTTCACTGTCATGAGAGCACTTGTAAAAAGAACTAGGGGTCAGTTGTCAGTGGGAAAAGACTCCACGTCTGGCTTCACTTAATACTCCAAGTGGGGAAACAATGCTTTGCTCTTTCGGATAAGTGCTTGGAAAGGGGAGGGCTGGGGGGACGAAATTCTAGTGACACTCTTCATGGCACTGTAGCTGACAGTGTTGGGGTTTGCAGTGGGGTTTAGCTATGGAAATACTCAATGGGAATGACATGAATACTCTGACTGTCCTGTGACATGCATAGTCTGTGTGTGCCATCCATACGTGCATGTGGAGGAAGTGCTCTTTTAGTGCAATGTCATAAAAATGATCTTGCTGGAATTTGACCGTGTGCGAGTTTTAGCTCCAGAGTCGTGCTGTGACTTTATTTTGATTCCTTGCAAGTATGTTTAGCCGTTCTCAAATTAGAGCAGTGCAAGCAGCATATTTGACCTGACTTTAGATATTGCTGTGTATTGCACTTAGTAAATAGGTTTTGTTTTGTACACTGTATTTTGCTGGCCTTTTGTCTATAGGATCTGCTAGACCTATTTGGCTGGGTTTGGTTTTTTAATTGGAGATAGTCGGGTACTTATGCTGGGACTTACAAAGTAACCGAAAGGATGGCCAATTCACTTTGAATTTCAGTGGGATTTGTGTGTGTCATTTCTTCAGGGGACTTCGAAAATCTTAGCCCTGACTTGTAACGCAGCTGAAGTATAAAGTTCTGTGTAACAGCCATTTTCCTTAATTAATGTGCTAGTTGCTGCTTATAAAACATAATTTTAGGAACTAAAGGCTGAGCATTTTCACATTGTTAAAAAAATAGACTCTCCCAGCTAGAATAGTGCTAAAAGCGTTAAGGTCATGTGCCAAATTGCTCTATGGCATTGAGGCTAGAATTTGACCCCTGGTATTTAGAGAGACCACCTCTGCCTCCATGAGTCATGACGGAGGGAAATAATTTGCTTCTCTGCTATTTAGGAGAGCCTGCAGTTGGTTGCTCTTAAAGGGATCAATTTCAAAGGAACTGAAGCCGGACCTCCTGTGTGTAGGACCTATTTGTGCCCACATTTTTTGTGCCCACATTTTTGTGCCCCCCACTCTGGGAGTTTGAAACTCAAGTCCTCAGTTTTGCAGTTACAATTCCTTTGCAAATAGAAAAGGCAGGTGCAAGTTGCCCATAAACAGGGAGGCAGACAAAAACTGCGTAGGAATGCAGCGCAGTCAAGATGAGCAAGGTGCTTGAACTCTGCATGAAGAGTTAGTTCCAACCCAGATGCAAAAGAGATTCGAGTATCTTTCTGGACTAAAGGAGCTAGAGTCTGGGATAAAGAGGTTCTGCAAAAAAAACTCAAGGAGTAGCCACATTTAGGGAGAAATATTTAGGCTTCAGTTTCTCTTTGGTGGGGGTTGTCTGAATTATCAGCAAAGACCAGTTCCACCAAGGGAGTAAATTAGATTATATAGAGCGTGTATATTCTGTTCCAAGCAAGATGGGAACTGCTACATGGTTACACCACCCTTCTGATAACTGAGCACTTATATGTGCCATAGACGGCTGTTTTGGTTTTCTCAGTATTGCCAACTCCAAGCTTTCAAAAATCATCTGTTGCCCCCCCCCAATCATGTGATGGCTTGAAAATCATGAGATTTTACAAAATAATACATTTGGGGTTCTTTTTCTTTGCCTTTGGGTTTTTGAGTCTCGTGAGTCCCCTCTGCTTGTATGTCCTCTGCAACGAGGAGGGCAAGAAACTTTGAATTTGCTAGGAAAGCTGAGCTTCTTGCGTAATTACCTGACTCCAGGAGCTCGGGCTTTAGGGAAAACACAGATAACACAAGGTTTGTGATAGAATCACAAGTATTGGCAATCCTATATCCCCATTTGTCATTGATACACTGTCTTGCATTTGGTGACATTAAAGTAGATGTAACAAAATGTAAAAAAATGTCCCCACACAGTCCCTCTCCTTTTCTAACTATTTTTCTACATAAGGGGGAAGTTTCTTAATGCCTCATCCCCTGGGGACTAGAAAGGGCCACAATACTTTGTCACAAAGTTATTGGTTTGTAGAATAAGTTATTGTAAATGTCAATACATATTTTAAAATACTTATTGTGTTACACTATTGCTTATGAGCCACAGTGGTGGAGTAGGACCTCCTTGTGGTAGGTGCTATACAAACACAGCATAAAAAGTTGGTCCCAGCCCCAAAGGGTGTACAATCTCTAATATGAACAAACCCCATTAGACTACTTGGCTTTTGGCTCATCCATCATTCAGCCTCCAACTTTGTGCTTCTCAACACGCCCAAGGTTTGCTCCCGTAATCTACTAATGAAACCTTGTTGTGACTTGCTGCTTAATTGATGACACTAGTTATTAGCAAGTTTCCCCCACAGTAATTATTTTTAGTGGAAGTTACCACATTGTTACACCCTAGCTATGCAGTAAAAGACATATAGAGTATTTATGATTTTTTAGCATGCATTGGAGGCCAAAGAATGAATGACCTTAGCCAACCAAGAAATACAATAATTGTCCTGAGAAATAATGCCTACAAAAAAAAAAGGAACATACCTACATAAAATAAGGGAAAAGTCTTGTGCTCTTTGTGATAGACATTGGTAGGACATCACTGAGAACCAATTAGAAAGATCCATTGTCTTCCAAAATTGACTTGGTACCTCATACAGCCATAGAGTTTAAGGTCAGAAAGGACCAGCTGATCATCTAGGCTGACATCCTGTGGATCACAGCCCAGCAGAGAACTGGCGGGACCGAGGTGCACCAATGCTCAAGGCCCCCACCATGGTAGGGAACTGATTAGGTGAGACCTACCCAGATGATCCTGACAAACGACCCATGCTCCATGCTGTAGAGGAAAGTGAAAATCCCCCCAGGTCGCTGCCAGTCTGATCTGGGGGAAACTTCCTTCCCAACCCTGTATCTGGCGATCAGTTAGATTCTGAGCACATGAGCAAGACACGCAAGCCGGGCATCTGAGAGAGAGAATTCTCAGTACCACCTTAGAGCACCGACCTACCCTGTCCGATGTCCCATCTCCAGCAACTCTTAATACTCTGACATTGATACGAGTGCCTTTCAGCCTGAAGTGCCCAAAGAGTATTGCAAATATAATAGACTGAAACAGGACCTCCTGCGTACAGGGGCAGCTGCATCCACCACCAGCGTGTGGGGTGGATCACAGCAATAGCATGTACAGAGCAGCGAAGTTAGGGGGAATTTAGGGCCTGACTCACTGGTGCTGATGGGAGTTGTTGAATGGGCATTAGATTGGGCCCTTTTGTAGGTGATATATAATTACCTGATTTGGAATTTCACCACAGGATTATAACTTCTGCTTGTCTCAAAAAAATTGGTGACACTTGATCATGGTCACAGCGCTGTACTTCATCTGAAAGACAGCATCTCCAGCTCAACCTAGATAATCCTCCAAGGGCCTTACCTTACTTAGCTCTCCTGAGCTCAGCACCTGCAATTCTGAGCAGCCTTTACGCAATCCACGCAAGTGCCGGAGAGGGCTCAGGGAGTCCTTATTTCGAACATGCACACACACTCACTCTCTCTCTCTCAGTCTTTTGCATTTAATACTGCTGGGCTAGCAATAGGCTGCACGAATGAATCAGTCTTTGAAATAATAAGACGGGGACTTTGTGTATATTCAGCAGAAAGTCATGAACCCTTTAAATTAGGCGTAGGTTGGGCGTGACAACTTTTCCCTTTTGTCTTTTTCAGAACTATGCTAAATACAAAGCCCGCAGCCTCCTCCCACCCTCATTATTTAATAAACCCTGTTCTCTAGGGACTGTTAATCCAGCATCTTTTGCAGGCACTAAACATTCTCTGACTTTGACACCTGCCAATTATGGCGAGAAGGTTTCCTCTCACAGTGGCTTTTATTAGAACTCCTTTCAGTCAGGATGCTGGCAGCAACTGGAGGGTGGCTCGGTATGTGCTTGAAGATGTCCTATTTCCACTGAGAGGGAGGGATGTGCGGTCACAGAGAAAGGAATTGGGCCTTCAATACACCCACCAACACCGGGGGCAGCTGAGGGAGAGACCTTTTGGTTCACTGATGCTTTGCTGAGTGCATTTGGAGCCTGGTGTGTGGGAGGACAACTGTGTAAGGTGTCATGCTTGCAAATTGATTTCTCTATTAAACTGGGGCTCAGAAAGACATAGAGACTATATTGGTCTGAACCTAGGGGGATGAACTTCTTTAATTTCTTCCACTGACAGAGCGAGCCATTGCAAGCTTCCCTGGATGCAAGCCTCCAGCTCCTGAGAATGCACGGCCTGCCAAAACATGCGATGAAATACACTGTGTGTTTGTGTCTTGGTTGCTGTCAGCTCTGGAATGGGCTGAAAACCTGAAACTCATTTTGCTTTGGACCTCAGCTTGGCTGGCTGCCAAAAGATGAAAACCAAACATGACAGGGCTGCACTGTACATCTCAACCCAGCAGATCACTTATCCCATATCACGTGCACTGCTCGCTTCGGAGCCCACTGCTAGTTTTGTTCCTTTCTTCCCAGCGTAACCCTTTGTTTTCCCTTTTGAAGCCATGGCAAAATGCAGGCTTACAGAGAATGAGCGGTGGCCCACCAGGGATCAAAGAATCATAGAATATCAGGGTTGGAAGGGACCTTAGGAGGTCATCTAGTCCAACCCCCTGCTCAAAGCAGGACCAATCCCCAATTTTTGCCCAGGATCCCTGAATGGCCCCTTCAAGGATTGAACTCATAAGCCTGGATTTAGCAGGCCAATGCTCAAACCACTGAGCTGTCCCTCCCCTTGATCCAGAGGGATCTGGAGCCCTATATGTTGGATTGAGGAGGGAAGAGACTCTGTGAAAATGGTCCCCAGTTTAAAAAAAAAAATGGAGGCGCACAGGGTGCAGTATTAGAAATCAAACTTCCTAAGCAGAGTTGAATGATCACGTTTGCAAAGGTAACTGCAGTTGGATAAACAAATCTCTGTTACTTTTTGTCTAAATGCAGGAAGCAAATACCAGCATTCTTAAGTACAAAGAAGGGGGAAAATACTTTCCTAGGTACATCGCCTACAAATTCTGACAAACATGAATCAAGAACCCATACTGAAAGGAGATCAGCAATGGAGGAAAAACTGGGCTCCTATGTCACCCACAGAATCTTCCAGGGTAGCCAGCCCTGAATTGATAATGTTATAAAAACAATCAAAAATAAAAACCCCAATGCATTTTTCTTGGGGGGGGGGGAGGGGGAAACCATTTTTTTTTTGGTATACATTCTAGAGAAGCCTAACATGACTCCAAGCCAACTTGTATATAGTGGGTGTATGTATTACTCTGTAGATTGATAGATTACAAGGCCAGAAGGGACCATGATGGTCATTTAGCCTGATCTCCTGCAGAACACAGATCCTATAACCTTACCCAGTAATTTTGGCATCAAGTCCACAACTTCTGTTTGAACTAGGCTCCTTTTGAGACTTTTTCTTGTTAAATTCTAATACTTTGCATCACCAACATAGAGAGCCCAGTTCTGCCTTCTGATATATCCTGTCAACTCCTATTGAAAACAGTGGGAATTATGTATATCTGAGCAAAGGGGTGGGCCCATAGAAACCAGCCCACAGAGCGTATAACTGTCCGGGGGAATGCCCACAGCTACCTTTTATTCGAGATTGTGCCTTCTTATGGCTCTCCTTTGAAACCAGTGCAGTCAGCAAACTGCTGCCTGCCATGCTAGCCAAAGCTCTAGAGTGAGCCGCGTCTCTGAAATCGGACGCTTGATAGATGACCTTTGGTGAGTGGAGTCCTTTTGGAAGAGGGTTCTTCACTCCTCTCTTATGGACAGTCTGAAGTCAGCACTGGCATGTCCTGTCAGCATGGGTTAAAGCTCCACTTCAAGTTTTGCAAATACAATGGCAGCGCTTGATTAGATAAAGGAATAAGTGTTTTCGAGCTGCACCATTGTTGTTGTAAAGTGCTCCTCTGTGTGTTGGAATTGAGAGTCAGTTTTGCAACACACAATCACATTCCATGTGCAGGGGATAACTTCTGTACCTCTCCCTTTGAGTTTCTAGAGTGCCCATCACTGTAGTATCTGCGGCCCAGATTTTTAAAGGTATTTAGACATTGCTCCACTCAGCGATCCAAGGGCTAGGTGAGATGGCTAAGACCCATTTTCAGAAGTGTCTTAGGCACTTAGACTAGGTCCCATTGACTTTCATTGAGACTTAGGTTTCTAGGAGCCTGTCACTTCTGAAAATGGGACTTCGCTATCTCAGTTGCATAGGCCTTACAACACTGAGTGGAGCAACCCTAAATACCTTTAAAAATCTGAGCATCAGCACTTCTCAGGTACATTAGATCACTATGGTGAGTTCCTTAGGGATCTCCATGGGTCCCTTGTTCTTTTCCCTTCCCTGGTTAAGTGGGCTTTGTTTGAGTTATACATCTTCTGCATCTCTCCTGTCACTCTAATTTTGGTGTCGAAGCTTTCTCAAAGAGTAGGGACTGGCAGAGAATCCTGGAGTGTAGTCAGGCTCTGAATTAGCCTGATCCCCTCAACTAAGGATACTTTATCTCCAGTTCTCAAATGCTTTAATGGGCTTTATGAGGTGTGTTGCCCCAAGAGGACCCAACTATCTGGGTGGGTTGTGGATAGAATTGCTGATGTAGCTGGGTCCTAACACTTTGGAGTCTTTTAGGCTCAGGTTCAGTGCCTTAAACTGGCAGTGGAAGTGGACTGGGAGCCAGCAGATGGATCAGAACACAGGAAATGATGATTTCTCAGGGAGGAAGGCAGGTTTGCCTCTCTGGTGATTTCTGTTACCAGTGGCTGTAGTTGTTGTTTGTTGGCTGTAGCTAGCATGGTTATGTTTTGCCGGTGGTGTCTCGAATGTCGCTACAGAATTCTTGAGTTGTATTGTGTACGGTTGAGCCAAGCTCCGTCAGGGTGATGGGGTAGGTAATGCCATCTGGGCCAAAATCTACTTTTCTGCTCACTGGGTTCCTCTCACATTTGGTTGACCTTGTCCAAGAGGCAAGAGTAGAACTCTCTGCAGCTGTCAGTGCTTGGGTCTCATTAGAGGAAAGGCAGTTGCTGTGCTTAGGGTAAACTTGCTGAATAGTGGAACAGCATTCTTGGAAACTGAGCTCGTAACAAACTGGATTCTGTTTCCAATTAATTTGAATCTTTTCAGAGTCTGAGATTATGCCCTCCCTGCCGTGTCCTGTTGGGAGTTCATTGGGCAATAGTTAAAGTCCTGATAATCAGTTTATATTCCCTACTGTATGATTTTAGGATTTCATATTTTGATTTGTATGTTTTAGGTGTAGAAAAAATATTAACTTAATTTCTCTTGGGAATCTGCTTTCTTAGAGAGGGGGGTGTGTGTGTATTGTGTGGTAATCTGCTATAAATGAAGTGAATCTGTAACAAGCCAACTTTAACGCTAAGAAATCATTCTGAAGCCAGAAGATCTCAGAAGTTCAGCTTAATTTATCCATAACTTGTCCCCCTTTTGCAACTTTCTTAAAATATAGTCTGTGTTCATTTAAAGGTGACCTACAAAGGAAAAAAGGGAGGAGAAAGCCCACATTTCTCTACCCCACAAGAATTCCTGCAACAGAAACAGAGAAGAAAAGACCTGACGTTCCTGAGAATTCAAAGTGAAAAAAGAATGAACAAGCAAACCCCAAATCCTTCAGGCCTTTGTTAGGCACATCGTAATGAAGGCTGGGAAAGGGCACAAAGCTCCCCTCCCCTCCCCATTCCCCTTCTTTTCAAGCCATCTTTAACTAATACAAATGGAATATAAAAATGGAATTCCATGTGCCACTTTACATACCATCATCAGAATGTGCATTGCATGGTTGGTTACAAGGATGTTACATCTTAGTAAATGGTTTCTTAGCGGCAAGGACCTGATCCTGAAAAGTGCCAGGTGCCTATAACAGGGTTCAAAGAAAGAACTAGATAAATTCATGGAGGATAGATCCATCAATGGCTATTAGCCAGGATGGGCAGCGATGCTGTCCCTCGTCTCTGTTTGCCAGAAGCTGGGAATGGGCAACGGGATGGATCACTTGATGATTACCTGTTCTGTTCACTCCCTCTGAAGCATCTGGCACTGACCACTGTCAGAAGACAGGATACTGGGCTAGATGGACCTTTGGTCTGACCCAATATGGCCATTCTTATGTTCTTATGCCTCCTTTCAGATGCTAAGCACTGCCTTTTGGGAAGTTTTGGCCAAAATGAGTTGCTGAGGGGTGACTGGGACCATGGAGTCAGTTGCACACTGGAAGTTGACTGCATAATGGCAGTCGTATCCCATAATTTTTGCACCTTTTTCAAATCCCACAAACCTGCATGACCCTCCTCACTGTCCGTCTTCTCCGACAAGCACAGAGCCTGCACAGGTCTATATTCTTGTCACGAGCTTTGATCCTGCAGTATTTGCAGAGTGACAAGACATACCAAATCAGTGGGGATCATTATGATTCCTAGCGAGAACCAATTCAAATGGTTGGTGGTGTTCATGGAGCAGCTGCAGATGGCGAAGCACCTCTTCTGAGCCCGAGAAACAAGCACCGACTGGGGGGGATCGCATCGAAATGCAGGCGAATGACGAACAGTGGCTGCAGAACTTTCGGATGTGCTAGGCAACATTCCTGGATCTGTGGGCCGAGCTCGGCACAGTCCACCAGTGCAGTGACACCAAAACGAGTTGTACTGACCGTGGAGAAAGAAGTGGTGATCACACTATGGAAACTTGCAATGCCAGATTGCTTCCAGTCAGTCTGAAATCAATTTGGAGGCAGGAAATCCACCTCAGGGGCCGCTGTCATGCAAACGTGCAGGGCCATTAATCTCCTCCTGCTATGCAGGTCTGTGACTCTTGGCAATGTGCAGGACATAGTGGATGGATTTGCAGCAATGGGTTTCATGAACTGCGGTGGGGCTATAGGTGGCATGCATATCCCTATTTTGGCACCAGACCACCTTGCTACAGAGTACATTGAGAGAAAGGGCTACTTTTCTTTGGCAATGCAATCATTGGTGGATTGTCAGAGCTGCTTCACTGACATCAGTGCGGGCTGATCAGAGAAGGTTCATGACGCACACATTTTTAAGAACACAGGGCTATTCAGAAAGCTGTAAACAGGGACTTTCTTTCCTGACTGGCGGATTACCACTGGCAATGTTGAAATGCCAGTAGTGATCCTGGGCAACCCAGCCTACCTGTTGCTCCCTTGGCTTGCGAAGCCATATACAGCCATTTTGACAGCACCAAGGAACGATTCAAATAATTCAACTACTGGCTCAACAGGTGCAGAATGATAGTTGAATATGTTTTTGGTTAATTGAAGGAACACTGGTGATTTTTACTCTCAAGCTTAGACCTCGGTGAGAAAAATATCCCAATAGTTATAGCTGCCAGCTGCATCCTGCATAATATAAGTGAAGCAAAGGGGGAAACATTTTCGCCGAGGTGGAGGGTGCTGAGTTTGAACAGCCAGACGCAAGGGCTGTTAGAAGAGCTTAACGTGGAACTAAACAGCTCAGAGAGGCTTTGAAAGACCATTTTAACAGTGAGCCACAGTAATACTTTGTTGCACTGTGCACTACCTGGCCCTGCTCTTTTGTGGCCTGTTAGGAATTGTGTGGTGATTGCTGTACATGTAGGAATATAATATTGTCAGTACATCTATTAATTTTGTTTGTAGCTTATCCTAGGAGTTACGTCACACTGTCAGTAACCAGTAATTGGTTGCTTTCAGACCTGCTAAGCACTCAGTAGCAGATGTTTCAAACTAATAAAGATGAGTTATGTTTTAAATAATAGACATTTATTTTGTAACAGAGTTCAGTGCAAAAAAAAGTGAAAATTTAAAACAAGTATATTTAAAACTTACTAAAACGTAATACACTAAGAGAACAAACTTAAGAAGGGGAAAGAACACTCATGTCCGTTTCAGCTATACCGACACCAGCCATGGCTTTCACAGATCAGTGTGTGTGAACCTGTGATTGTCTTTTAATGTCCACCAGGGTGGAGTGGTAGGGGTAGTGCAGTGGCCCCTGATTCTACCTAGAATGTTGAGGAGGATCATAAGGAAGTCCTAATATTGAGTTCTCATTGGGCTGCAGAAGGAGGTGAGCCTGGGATTGTTGAACCTGCAGGTCCACCAGAGTCTGCAGCATCTGTGCAGGCTGCATGAGAAGCCCCATTATGTCTTGGTGTATCTCCGTCTCCTTTTCCTGTGCCATTTTGCTCTCCATTCTTTCCTTCTCCGGGCTGTCCTCAGTGTTCCTCCTCCCTGCCTGTGCTCATGGTCCAGTGCAGCACTGGCTTGTAGGATCTCACTGAACGTGTCATCCCGAGTCCTCTTCTTTCTCCTTATCTGAGTCAGGCGTTCTGCGGACGTGGAGTGGGAGACCCTCAAGGCTGCAATGGCAGCAGCTTCAGATAAAACACACAGAGGTACCATAGTCAGATCCACTCCGGAAAGTGAAATTTAAGATTCAGAACTCCCTCCCCTTGCCCCCCTAAAGTTTGGGCTTGCTTGTGCATGGTGCCAGTCACAGCAGCAGCCATGGTGAATATGGCCCACGGTGGGGTCAGGGAAATGAGGAGTGAATTGCTCGGTAGCATAGGGCCTTGGCACTGAATCCTGGCACCACTTTCCACAGGCAGTGGTGATTTCATCTGATCTCACTCCTGAGGGTAAAAAAGGCAGAGAGAGCACAGCTGCTGCTGGAGTCCCAAAGCCGCCCAGGCCCATATGCTGCTAGCCTGTGTACTGCAATGGGGCCTGCCAAAGTTATTGCTTACTGGTGTGGAAAAGGGTCTTAGCACTGAGGAAGAAATAAGGCAGCCCTCCCGGGAAGCCTTTGGCAGAGGATGCAGAGTACCTCCATGGAAACTCATCGAGATCTCTCAGGAGGATTCAAGGGACATCTCTGTGTATACAACCAAACTGCACCACATGCCTCCCCTGCCCCACATCTATCTCTAGAGGGGACTGAAAAGCACATAGCAACTCTACCACTCTTAATGGTTCCGCTGCCTCTTCTAGCACGAAGAAATTAATGAAAACGCGAAAGCTGTTACTTGCTATTGGGTGGCGGGGGGGGGGGACCCCTTAATGGAAAATGTATGTACACACTTGCCCAAGGTTCCTTCCCCTGCCTCGGGTTCGCCTGCGCTCAACTGGAGAGACTGGCTGGACTGCGGCAGAGTCAAAAACAGGCCCTGGCTCGCTGTGCAGCAGGAACCCCCGGTTGTCTGTTCCCGGTACTCCTCCTCTTCTTCCTGGTCCTCCACCTCCTCCTCGCTGTTCATGGCAGACGTCTATGACCCAGGATCCTCACAGGTTTCAACAGTGTTGTGCAGGGTGGGGTGGGCTCTCTGCCGAATATGGCCTGCAGCTTGTAAAAGTGGCAGCTCTGCGGCTCAGCACCGGATTGGGATTGAATCATAGAATCATAGAATATCAGGGTTGGAAGGGACCTCAGGAGGTCATCTAGTCCAACCCCCTGCTCAAAACAGGACCGATCCCCAATTAAATCATCCCAGCCAGGGCTTTGTCAAGCCTGACCTTAAAAATTCCTAAGGAAGGAGATTCCACCACTTCCCTAGGTAACGCATTCCAGTGTTTCACCACCATCCTAGTGAAAAAGTTTTTCCTAATATCCAACCTAAATCTCCCCCACTGCAACTTGAGACCATTACTCCTTGTCCTGTCATCTGCTACAACTGAGAATAGTCTAGATCCATCCTCTTTGGAACCACCTTTCAGGTAGTTAAAGCAGCTATCAAATCCCCCCTAATTCTTCTCTTCTGTAGACTAAACAATCCCAGTTCCCTCAGCCTCTCCTCATAAGTCATGTGTTCCAGTCCCCTAATCATTTTAGTTGCCCTCCGCTGGACTCTTTCCAATTTTTCCACGTCCTTCTTGTAGTGTGGGGCCCAAAACTGGACACAGTACTCCAGATGAGGCTTCACCAATGTCAAATAGAGGGGAACGATCACGTCCCTCGATCTGCTGGCAATGCCCCTACTTATACATCCCAAAATGCCATTGGCCTTCTTGGCAACGAGGGCACACTGTTGACTCATATCCAGCTTCTCGTCCACTGTAACCCCTAGGTCCTTTTCTGCAGAACTGCTGCCTCGCCATTCAGTCCCTAGTCTGTAGCGGTGCATTGGATTCTTCCGTCCTAAGTGCAGGACTCTGCACTTGTCCTTGTTGAACCTCATCAGATTTCTTTTGGCCCAATCCTCCAATTTGTCTAGGTCCCTCTGTATCCTATCCCTACCCTCCAGCGTATCTACCACTCCTCCCAGTTTAGTGTCGTCTGCAAACTTGCTGAGGGTGCAATCCACAGCATCCTCCAGATCATTTATGAAGATATTGAACAAAACCAGCCCCAGGACCAACCCTTGGGGCACTCCGCTTGATACCGGCTGCCAACTAGACATGGAGCCATTTATCACTACCCGTTGAGCCCGACAATCTAGCCAGCTTTCTACCCACCTTATAGTGCATTCATCTAGCCCATACTTCCTTAACTTGCTGACAAGAATACTGTGGGAGACCGTGTCAAAAGCTTTGCTAAAGTCAAGAAACAATACATCCACTGCTTTCCCTTCATCCACAGAACCAGTAATCTCATCATAAAAGGCGATTAGATTAGTCAGGCATGACCTTCCCTTGGTGAATCCATGCTGACTGTTCCTGATCACTTTCCTCTCCTCTAAGTGCTTCAGAATTGATTCCTTGAGAACTGGCTCCAGGATTTTTCCAGGGACTGAGGTGAGGCTGTCTGCCTTGTAGTTTCCCGGATCCTCCTCTTTCCCTTTTTTAAAGATGGGCTCTACATTAGCCTTTTTCCAGTCGTCCTTGACTTCCCCGGATCGCCATGAGTTTTCAAAGATAATGGACAATGGCTCCGCAATCACATCCACCAACTCTTTTAGCACTCTCGGATGCAATGCATCCGACCCCATGGACTTGTGCATGTCCAGCTTTTCTAAATAGTCCTGAACCACTTCTTTCTCCACAGAGGGCTGGTCACCTCCTCCCCGTGCTGTGCTGCCCAGTGCAGTAGTCTGGGAGCTGACCTTGTTCGTGAAGACAGAGGCAAAAAAAGTATTGCGTGCATTAGCTTTTTCCACATCCTCTGTCACTAGGTTGCCTCCCTCATTCAGTAAGGGGCCCACACTTTCCTTGACTTTCTTCTTGTTGCCAACATACCTGAAGAAACCCTTCTTGTTACTCTTAACATCTCTTTCTAGCTGCAACTCCAGATGTGATTTGGCCTTCCTGATTTCACTCCTGCATGCCCGAGCAATATTTTTATACTCATCCCTGGTCATTTGTCCAATCTTCCACTTCTTGTAAGCTTCTTTTTTGTGTTTAAGATCAGCAAAGATTTCACTGTTAAGCCAAGCTGGTCGCCTGCCATATTTACTATTCTTTCTACACATCGGGATGGTTTGTCCCTGTAATCTCAATAAGGATTCTTTAAAATAAAGCCAGCTCTCCTGGACTCCTTTCCCCTCATGTTATTCTCCCAGGGGATCTTGCCCATCCGTTCTCTGAGGGAGTCAAAGTCTGCTTTTCTGAAGTCCAGGGTCTGTATTCTGCTGCTTTCCTTTCCTCCTTGTGTCAGGATCCTGAACTTGACCATCTCATGGTCACTGCCTCCCAGGTTCCCATCCACTTTTGCTTCCCCTACTAATTCTTCCTGGTTTGTGAGCAGCAGGTCAAGAAGAGCTCTGCCCCTAGTTGGTTCCTCCAGCACTTGCACCAGGAAATTGTCCCCTACATTTTCCAAAAACTTCCTGGATTGTCTGTGCACTGCTGTATTGCTCTCCCAGCAGATATCAGGGTGATTGAAGTCTCCCATGAGAACCAGGGCGTGCGATCTAGTAGCTTCTGCGAGTTGCCGGAAGAAAGCCTCGTCCACCTCATCCCCCTGGTCCGGTGGTCTATAGCAGGCTCCCACCACGACATCACCCTTGCTTCCCTGGTCTCCTGGTATGCCTGCTGCAGCTCCTTGGCTTTCTTGTGGCACTGCTGCTGGTCCTCGCTGTACCCCTTTCTCTTGCGTCCCCCAAGCAATCGGCTTGTAGATGTTCATATTCCCATGGCTGGTTCAAAGCTGTGCCTGCACAGCCTCTTCTCCCCACAGGCCCAGGAGATCCAATACCGCCTGTCTACTCCAGGGCAAAGTGCGTGGCTGGCAGGATCAGCTGGGCAGCTGCACTCAACAAGGAGAGCTGCTAGGTATGCTCCGCAAGCCAGGCAATCAGGAGAAGGAATTTCAAAAATTCACAGCACTTTGAAGAGGAGCGGGGGCTTCTGGTCTACATGAATCCAGTCAGTGGAGTTCACAATGGTGGCCAGAGCGGTCATTGTTGGGCATTGTGGGACAGCTGCTGGAGGACTGCTAGGTTGGACATAGGTAATGCAGTGTGTACACACATGCTGCATCGACCTCCATTTGACCTTGGCTCAATGCTTCTTGTGGAGGTAGGGTTACTATGTCAGCGTAATGAGCCACGTACATAGGTGGCAGACAAATTTTAAATGTAGACACATATATAACTGGGTCGACACAAGGCCGCTTACATTGACACAACTTTGCAGTGTAGACCAGGCCTTCGTCATCTCTTTTTAGGGCACTCCTCTTCAGCAACGCAATCTTCACACCAGAGCAATGTGGGTACTTCCCATGACCAACAGGCAGCAGATAGCTGATTTTTTGTTGAGAGTGTTTATTCTTATACACTGCTAGTCTAAATGGGCTGATGAGGAAAGACAATGCGACTGGAAGCTAGGATAGCCACAAGAGAGATGTTGGCAGTCCTTACAACCCTTGCTTTCCTTATGCAAACGAAGACTCTCTGAAAGCATGCAGGTAGAACCAGGATTATCAGCTAGGCTACAAAAGAAAGAAGGACTCGTAGTTAAAGCACTTGATTGGCGTTCAAGAGATGTGGTTCAGTTTCCAGCACTTGTACAGACTCCTTGGGAGATGTTCACTTACTCTCTAGGTGCCTTAGTTCGAAGGCAATGTGGTTGAATGTATAGCACACTGGCTTGGGGCACTAGAAACCTAAGTTTTATTCCTGATTCTACCCCAGGCCTGCTGGGTAAATCACATCCCCGTTCATTGCCTCAGTTTCCCCAGCTGTAAAATAGGGGAAATAATACTGACTCCTTTATAAAGTGCTTCTGAGATCTACTGCTGATAAGAATTAGGTATTAATATTATTTGTTCCCTATCTGAAAAATGGGGATAATAATGTTAACCATACTTCCTTTGCCTGTCTTGTCTATAAAGATTTTAAGCTTTTGTGGGGCAGGGACTTTCTCTTATTATGTATATTTAAAATGTCCAGAATATTGCTCTCTGTAGGCCCTAATGAAATACAAAAAGCAAATCAAAGGAAATGTATACCAGATATAAATGTTCTAGCAAGGTAAATCTTGACATACCAAATTTAAGTGGGATTTATTTTCTACATCCAAATATTATTCTCAAGTTGCAATGGATGCAGACTACTGAGCTAAATATTTTTAAAATGTCCAGAAATATTGCTCAGTTTTCTAAAATGACATAATCCACAGCATCATCTTATTTCATACACCTGGTGTTTTGTAAACGTATTTCCTGTGGCATTGTATGACAGTGCTCGGAGAGGAGGACAGCTGGGGTTTTGAACTATTTTAGAGCTCTGAACAGATGTAAGTTCTCATAATGCTGCAAATGTCTGCAAGCCATCCCTGTTGTGAAGCACAAACATAGCGATTTGTGAGTGGGGGGGATTATGAATAATTGAAATTCTACATTTTCCATCTTCTAACTGACAATACAGTGATTATACTGACAACTTAGAAGCAGACTCTGCTGGCCAAATCCTCAGCTGGTGGAAATCAGAGGGGCTCTGTTGGACTCAGTGGAACTATTCTGATTTACACCAGGTGAGGATCTGGCCCTTGGTCACACAGTATTTAAAGCATAGTGTGACCAGTGGGACAAGTGCAGGTCCCTTGTGCAAAGCCTGGGAAAACAGGAGAATCTCTGTGGGTGTTCTGGGGTACATATCTTTTCCTCCATCTGTGTCTGCAGCCTCTGACACCAGATGATGCCTCTGTGTAGGGGGCTGGGGGGAGGAGTTTGAACAGTCGAAAAACAGTCAACTCTCTCTTGGACTGCCTCAGCCCGCATTCCACTCCAAAATGCTGAGCAGAGAGCCACTGCAGATCACTACTCTTTGGGTGTTAGAGAAGCTGGATCTTTGAGCAAGGTCTCTCCATGGCCTGCTTCCTTGTGTGCCATACAATATTTCAACCACTTTGCAATCCTTGTGAGCCCATTGATTAGGGAATGGGGAAGCATTTGCCCCAATATGTTTAGTGTTCAAGAATGCCACTCTGCATCATAATGTGTAGTCTATTGTTTGACAAGTAATATACAGTGATTTAAAGGAAGACCATATTTTATGCTCCAGGGGACAGAATTATGGTTGAGCTTTTCAGCCTTAGCCTTAGAAATTTCCTGAGTGCTGAATATATGATTTCAAAAACATAATATTTCATTAAGACCAGTGCTGGTGTTTTGCATTAAATTACATTTTCATAGTTTGCACAAAGGAGGTGGTGGGGGAAGAAACAAATCCAAGCTATTCAGCTTCTGGATCTTGTATGTTCTTTGTACCAGAGCTATTAGTCTTATACAATTTGAATGTGAAGCTGTTTGACTTGATGCATCCTGAACCCAGTCACCTTAGCTGAGGCCTTCCAAAACTACCTATCCTTAACAGACTTATATGTTTTTCTCTCTAAAAATATTACACTCAGGTAATTCAATTATCTTGAGTTATAGATGCCAAAATTAGCTTTTTTGTAGCTTATACTGAGCTAGAATAATTGTACTAGAAATTTCTAACTGAAAATGCTCATACATTTTCAAATTCTGGACCAATTAGCTTAAAATTTGGTTTGATAGTTAAATCTCAATGAGATCTACAAAAGAAGCTGAGTTTGAAGTTTCTAATTTTAGCTTTTTTTTTTTTTTTTAATCAGAGTAAAAGACTTCTGGTCAAAGCATATGGAAAAACAGTTTCTTTTCTAACTAAGCTAGTTTTGCTCAAACATTCAAAAGAAAAGAAGTCTCCTTCGAGTGGAGATTGAGACCAGTCATGGAAAATCTCAACCCCAAAGAATAGCTATAAGTAACTGAAAAGGGAGGTTAAGAACAGAAATTGGAATTCAGTCTTAACTATAGAAGACTCTACTAACTCCAGCCATTGGGGGGGGGGGTGCTTGTGTGTGCATGCATGAGTACTTTGCAGAAGATACTTGAATACTTAAAATTTAAAATGTAAAAAGACTTTCAATTATTATGCTCCAATAAATATCTGAGAGTTATGTTTTTTTATCAGAAGGGGCAATACATTTTCAGAAAACCAAATGCAAAGAAAGAAAGACAGTAGATACATAAGAATGGCCATATGGGGTCAGACCAGTGGTCCATCTAGCCCAGTATCTTGCCTTCCAGTGGGGATGCTTCAGAGAGAGTGAACAGAACAGGGCAATTGATCAAGTGATCCATCCCCTGTTGTCCAAGCCCAGCTTCTGGCAGTCAGAGGCTTAGGGATACCCAGAGCATGGGGTTGCATCCCTGACCATCTTGTCTAATGGCCATTGATGGACCTATTCTCCTTGAATATATGTGGCAGTGGGTCTCAAAGCCTGAATGAATAGGCTAGTATTCATTTTGTGCACAAAGGACCCAGAGCCTGATGGGCACTGAGGTAGAAATTGATGGGCATTCTTGGGTTTGATGGTACCATCTAAATGACATCCCTACACTACACGTTGGTCCCAGTTTGGTAAAGCATCATTATTCAGGAAAACACTCGGGCGTGTGCTTTACCTTAGGCTTCGTGTGCACATAGACGTGCACTGGTTTAACTAATTCAGTTTTTAAACCCATTGAGTTTAAACTGATATAATCCCCTGTGTGGATGCTCTTAAATCTCTTTTTAAATGGTTTAGCTTGATTTAGCTTAGCTGATTCTTCACCAATGTAATTTATAGCAACAGAAGACATTGTAAAACCGATGTGTCTGCACATGGGGGGATTTGCACAAGTTTAACTAAATCAGTTTAACAGCTAGGACAAGATTGTGTGGAGACAAGGCCTAAGCACCGTCCTGAATAAGGAAGAACTAAAGCTATGCTTAAACACTGGCCTGACTCAGAACCTTTCAGATGACCCATATAAACATTACAGAGACAAGACCGGAAGAAGAACTCCGTGTAATCTTGAAAGTTCATCTCTCTCACCAACAGAAGTTGGTGCAATAAAAGTTATTACCTCACCCACCTCGAATAGCCTGAGACCGGCAGGGCGACAACAACAATATGTGGAATCAATCGCATTAATGATTACAGGAAACGTGTGTCAGATGCATGCTGACCAATATCGTCTCATTGATTCCGTGTAATGGAGTCTCTCAAAGATACCAGCATAGGGGGATTCAGCAAGCACTGTAGATGAACATATCTGTGAGGTCAGACCGAAGCGAGAACAGTAAACGTGGTTACATATGGGACGGACAAGATTGTCCATATCCATTGCAGGCTATTGTATCCTTGCTTCGTGCTGTTCATGCTTTTCACATAAGGTGTTAATGCACCTTCCTTCCAAGTGATTAACGATGACGAGTCACATCTACTGTCACCTTTCTCTATCCCGGTATGTTACTTCCCAGGTGCTGGGGCCAATGTGACGTGCTTTCAAGTTTGACTTCGGTGTGTCTTTGGATCATTTGTACTGGCCACCATGAGACTGGGAGCCTTTCTTTAGCTGACTATAAGATATGGCCTTGGTATTCTTGAGTCGGCCAGATGAACGAGCTAGCCAGACCAACACAGCTGAGCTTTTAGGAGCATGCTTTGAATGCCAGACATCTGACATCCTTGTAGTCCCCCTGCTGGTCTGTCTGTAGCCATCTGTTCTCTCCTCTAAATGACATATATATTTACATTGTGAGCTCTTTGGGAAAGGAACTGTCTTTTTTTGTTCTGTGTTTGTACATCACCAAGCACAGTGGAGCCCTGGTGCATGACTAAGGCTTGTAGGTGCTATGGTAATACAAATAATAAAAAGAAGAAGAGGTAGCAAGAAGAAGATATACTTCAGCATTTGCATACTGGATACTTTTTGGAATGTCTTTCTAGTGCTGATACTAGGGTATTTCACCCCAGGGAATATGATCCAACATGTAAAATACCCTAGCATCTGTTTCCTAGGACCCAGTGCAGTTGATGTCATCTTAATTATTTTAAATAATTTCAGGAGATGCTTCAAAAAATATTCCCAGCATCAGATAAAGAACATGTCAGAGTTAAGTGATCTTTTGTTTAAAACATGACTGCTGTCAGAGTGTAGGAAGTCATGGCAGTTGGGGTACTAGTTTGCAAAGCGTCAACAGTAATTACAAAGCGGACAGTTTAAAAGCTAGACTTGAGTGGAAGAGTGGACTTCACACTGACTTTGGGGCTGTGCGTCACTAGAATGTCAGCACGCGGAGTACCTAACACAATTTCTGCCTTGCTGGAAGAGGAGATTATCACGACTAAACACAACATGAAACACTTCTTAGAGCTCAGAAAATAATTAGAAGGGAAAAAAAAATCCGACCAAAACATATTTCTCTTGTTTCCAGCAAGTCCATGAAGCAAGACATAATAGGCACTAGAAATACAGAGTCACTAACAGTAATGCGTTTTGGGCCCTTCCCAAAAATGCGTGCTATTTAATTGAATGGAACTACACCAATTTGCACCTGCTGAAAATCTGGCTCAGGGTCTGAATGACACATATATCTCTTTTTTTTTGTCCATAATGAAAGATCTCAGTGTAATTTAGATTTGCGTATCATCCCAAAGAGAATAACGCAAACTACACCTCGAAAGAAATCTAACTAATTCAAGCCCCAATCAGCAAAGCATTGAAGCATTTGCTTAAGTCAGTCTCTGTTCAGTAAAGTAATTAGGCATGTGCTTAACTCCAAGCACATGCTTAAGTCCCCTTGAAGTCAACAGCCTGATTCTCTTTTCCACTAAGGCCACTTTCTAGGACTTTTGCAATGTAAAGGGGCCTTAAAATGTAGGTGTAAATATAATTTCATCATACTTCTAAGGTTCCTTTATGCTGCCAGGACAGCATAAAGTGACCTTAGTGTAAATGAGAATCAGGCCCAATGGATTTAAGCACTTTGCTTAAGGTTAAGCATGTGTCGAATTGCTCTTCTGCAGGGGTGGCCAACCTGGGGCTCCGGAGTCACATGCGGCTCTTCAGAAGTTAATAGGCGGCTCCTTGTATAGGTGCTGACTCCGGGGCTGGAGCTACAGGCGCCAACTTTCCACTGCTCAACCCCAGGCTCTCCCCAACTCCACCCCTTACCCCAAGGCCCCCACCCCTTTCTGCCCCCTCCCCTGAGCCTGCTGCACCCTTGCTCCTCCCCCTTCCATCTCAGAGCCTCCTGTACACTGAGAAACAGCTGACCGTGGTGGGCAGGAGGCCCGGGGAGGGAGGGGGAGGTGCTGATCAGCAGGGCTGCCGGTGGGCAGGAGGCGCTGGGAGCGGTCGGGGAGCTGATGCGGGACTGCTGACGTATTACTTTGGCTCTTTGGCAATGAACATTGGTAAATTCTGGCTCTTTCTCAGGCTCAGGGGTTGGCCACCCTTGCTCTTCTGAATAGAGATGAATGGCTAATTCAGGGCCTTAACCCTAAATTAAAGTTTCATTGACTTCAATAGAGCTATGTTAGCTTACCCCAGCTGTGGATCTTGCCCCCTGTATTTAGGGTTGTATTATATTATAATTCTTGCCTTAACGGGTTTTGTAATTGGCGAAGTTGCTAAAGTTTGAAACTAAAATGGGTAAAAAGGAAGAATGTGGGTGACCCACCAGAAGCTGTTAAGTTTTTGGAACTTGGGAAGTTCATGCCAATATCGGGTATTTAAACAGCAAAGGTCCCAATCCTCAGCTAACGTAAATTGTTTTTACACACACACGCACACACAGAGTTATGGTTTGAATTGTCAGTGTTAAAGCAGCCTCGTTCAGTGCAGAGCAGTAGGTACAATAAAAACATTTAATTAAAATAGGATTTTTCAGTGATTGCATAAAGCATTGTCCAGATGAGCCCAGGGTCACTGATGTGTGTAAATTCTTTGTCGCTTTCCCCTCTTTTTCCATTCGGCAAGGGAGAGGCGAATCGTTCTGTCTGATAGCTCTGCAGGAAGAGGAGTGGTTTCGCTGTTGGTTGAGTGGGTTCAGTGGGAGCAGGTGGCCGTAGTCTCAGCTCACCGTAGTCAGAGATCCCATGGTGATCAGAGAAAATGCTACAAAGACACACTGAAAGCGTATCGCAAGAAAACTGATATGGACACCACAAGTTGGGAGGAGCAAGCCATCAGCCGACCTCAATGGCGTCACATCCTCCATCAGTCAGTGGCCCGCTTCGAGGAGAAGTGCCTTGTCCTCAAAGCTGAAAAGAGAGAGCAGGAAGGAAAAAGAAAGAACTTTCTCCCAGCAGGCAGCTGGCCTGCCAGGAAATGTCTGTACCTACTGTGGGCAGATCTGTGGTTCCAGCATCGGACTTCTGAGTCATCTCAGGACCCATATGTAAATCTGTGCTAGAGATCATCCTGCAATCAAGGGATCGCCAATGATGATTCCCAGGGAAGAGGATGTTTTTTCTGTTTGGGCTTCTCCTGACAGATTTCCATGAATGATCGCACTTGGCAGCCCCCTGTCTTGCTGGGCACATAGAAGACAGCCCGTACCCCAAGGTTCTTACAGTCTGAAGAGACAAGACAAAGGGTATGAGGAGACGAAACGGGTATGTCTGCAATGCATTGTGTCTGTTAGACCTGGGCTTGTGGCATAGGTGCTAGAACTAGCGGTACTGGGGGTGCTGCTGCACCCCCTGGCTTGAAGTGGTTTCCATTGTATACAGGGTTTACAGTTTGGTACAATGGCTCTCAGCATCCCCACTGTACGAATTGTTCCCGTGCCCCTGGCTTGTTGAGGGCACTTCAGCGTCCACACTACACTGTAAACCTGGATTCACCATTGCTGGACCTGCCTCTCACAGCTGTGCTAACACTTCCATACTGCACTTCTGACTCGGGTCTGCAGCTTGAGCTGCATCCACACTGCAAAATGACAGGGCTTGGATCCGCGTCACAGTGGGACTTGGGCTCTGACCTGCCCTACTGGGAGGGTCCAAGGACCTGGGTCCTGAGTGCTTTCTGACCTGAGTCAGACTGATTTGTGTGTGGACAGAAGGGGGACTTGGGCTCAAACCTGTGTCAGAGCCTGGGATTAGTGTGCAGTGTAGACATACCAAAGAGGTGAAGTGACTTCGACAATGTCACACAATAGATCAATGGCAAAGCCAGGGCTAGAACCTAAGGAAACACTACACTGCAAAAAAACCCCAAACAAACCCTGCAACAGCGAGTCTCAGAACCTGGATCAACTGACTTGGGCTTATGCTACTGGGCTAAAATAGTAATGTAGACATTCCTGCTCGGGCTGGAGCCTGAGCTCTGCAATCCTCCGGTTTTCAGAGCCTGAGCTCTAGCCTGAGTGGGAATGTCTATGCTGCTATTTTTAGACCCAAGCTCTGAGACTCTTAACCACAGTGGGGGGTTTTTGGTTTCTGTTTTTTGCTATGTAGACATACCCAAACTCTCCTGATTCGCAGGCCAGTGTTCTACCCACTAGACTACACTGTTTCTCAGTCAGGGAGCAGCATGACAATTTTCATCATTGCAAAACGTTTTTGGCGCAGGCGTATTCTGCCTTCCTCTCCTTTCGCCTCACCATGCACTTAGCCACAGAGAAGGCATCCTGTACATGCAAAGGGGTGACAGATGTACACGGTAAGGAAAGACGAGACAGTAGAAAAGAGTAGAGTGCTGAAATTTAATAACACAGCTTCTCTCTTACGCTTAAAAATTATACCTGCCAGAAACTGAGTGGGGCTATTTGACATTTGTAAAAGTCATCAACGCATCAGATGGAAATTTTAAAAATATACAACTCAGCTCAACATTAGTCAGTGGAAACTGCTCTGACCTTTAAAACTGGCTAAACATTTGTGCATCACATGCGTCACCCGCTTTGTTGTGACGTAGGCTGCAATTGCAACATTAAAGTCGCACTGCACATACCACCTGTTTGTCTCATGCTAATGTGTTATTTCCAGATTAGTTTCTTTACCTTTTTCATTGCAGGCTTTGCTTTCCCTTCCAGTACCAGCTAACAGAGAGGCAGGGTGGTCCAGAGGTTAGGGTACTTTCCTCCGACTCAGCAGATCTTGGTTCAACTCCTTGTTCTGCCACAGGTTTCCTCACTGACTTTGGATGGGTTGCTCTGTGCTTCATTTTCCCATCTGTACAATGGGGATAACACTGTTCTGTGGTGCTCAGGTACGGTGGTGATGGAGATTACATGAGACAGAATTTAGTGTATCCTTAATTCCATTGCTATTCAGCTGAGCAATTTGTTGGCTGTCATGGGACTTAATAATGTACTGAAGGGTTTTGCTGAATCTGATCAGATCCATCTTGGGAAGTCTCTGTACCCCAAGGAAGATCTTCTCCTTTGGAGTGCATAATCAACCATGCTCTTATCCAACCATGAGGCATCCAAGCCCCCTTCAGCTAATCCCTCTAGGCCAGATCCATAGAGTCACTAAGGCCGGTTGACCATGGAGGATGTGTACCTCTATAACCAAATGGAAATGTTCCTTCTTTGCCTGTACACAGTGCTGTAGATTTTCAGCGGTACTCAGGAAAGCAAGTGGCACCCACAGGGCCTGGCTTTTTAATCAATTAGCAAGGTGTGCATTATTCAACTCTAGCTGTATGTCTTGGATGTGTGGGGAGCTGCCAGGCTTAGGACAGCCACCAGTATTTATTTTTTCCCTGCTCCCTCCAGGATAAGGCCAGTATTCAAAATAATACATTTTTTTAAAAAAAGTCTGTCTCCAGTTCAACTCTGACCACTAACCACGCACAAAATGCTAGCTCTGTGTAAACACTTGCTTGAGAGTTGTTGTTAAGCATCTTCCCAAAGGGAATAGTTCTGGAAATATATCCGTGCCTTCTGGGATGAAACTGTGAAAGAAAGTGCAACTATACAGGAAAAAAAAAACCCCACCCTCTCCAATGCAGTATATTCGCAGCTAGTAATTATTTCCAATGAGAAGCATTTAAATATCCAAAAAGGCTGCTTTATGTGATGCGTCCCTTTTTTCCTCTTGTTTCTAGCTTTTCTTCTACCCTAGGCGTCCTCTTTCATCCCACTGAACTTGTCATCAGCACTGGTGGCCAATGATTAACCTTGCCAGCAGCTACTACAGCCTCCCATCCTTGCTATCAATAGCAGATATCAAACCAACCCATCCCTTCTAAACCAGACTAGACACAAGATCAGCCCCGAGCATTGGGGGTTAGTTAATCATAGTAACAGCTGGTGATAGGTTTATGTTTGAGAGGAAAAATCTTTAAAACAAATCCTTTTATTAAAAAAACATTGAAAAGGTACCAAGCATCATACCCACATCTACAGCCTAAATCAGTCCTGAGTCTCGGAGACCTGTCAGCCCAAGAAATGCAGAAGCAACATTAAATACGTCCCATGCACTTGATGATTGTCAGAGTGGGGATGATGGGGTAAATGACCGTTTCTGATTAGCATTTGTTAAGAGACTCACAGAAGAAATGCATGGCAGAGTTAGTTCTCCTGCTAATCGCTACATGACTTCCAAACGACCTGCCGAATTGTGACACTTCTGTCCTTCTGCAGTTCTCTGTGCCACCACTGATTTGACGTTACCTCCGTCAGCATCCTGATCACTTTCAGCTGCACTGGCAACAAGGAATGAGAGGTTATTATTAGCCATTCGTAAAAGATGCTGTCTTCTGATTCACTTAATTGAGGGGAGAAGAAGGAGAGAGAAAGAGGTGATAATTGTTTTGTGTTCAAACAGGAATAATTACTGCTGTAGAATTCCACTACAAATCAAAGCTGCAATTAATCATTAATTGCCAACTAAGAGGCAGATTAGCAGAATCCTGGGTCACAAATTTTCCTTTGGTCCCAGTTATGGCCAGGTGGATGAGAAGTGTGTCCCTCTAACTGTGGATGGGCTGGTGAGCGGGAGCATGCAGGTTCACAGTCAGAGTGTCTGACAAATTGTGAACCTCCGTCTCCAAGGAAATCGCTTTATGGTCTATGGAGTCTGGAAGCAAGGTTGTGTTGCTCTGTAAGAACAATGCTGGGAGCCCTGTGCATTGCAGTCTGACACTTCTAGTAGCATGTTGGGAACGAGGCTCAGTCTGGGTGTCAGGAATCCGGGCCTGCAGCTGAGCCTGTGACCAGGAAACTGCCCTGTAGCTGAACATCCTGATTGACCAAACCATGAAACTGGCTCAGAGGTGTCAGATCTGTTTTTATGCCCAGCAGCAGTAGGCCAGCAGCTGCTCAATGCTTACACCTGCAGCTGTGATCATTCCTGTGCCTGCCTTGTTCCCAGCCTTGCTCCAGCCCTGTTCAGTTCTTGACTCCTAGCTCTGACCCCTGGTCCCTAACTCTGACTCTGACCTTTGGCTCTGATTCATGCTCTCTGATTGTGGCTCTGACCCTTATCATTGTTCCAGGCCACTCTGCTCTGACTAATAGGCATGACCACCCATGCAACAGTCCATGAAACTGGAGACCAGTCATCCCTTTGGGACTATAAAAGCGTACAAGACAAGAGATGTTTCAGAATGTCTGACACAGGAAAGTGTAAAATGCATCTTATCCCAGCAAATCCATGCAAATTTACAATGTAAACATCAACTAATGCATATGGTTTCACCAGTCCAGCTTCCATGGAGATGAAAGGGAGTCTTTCCATTCACCTTAAAGGGAGTTAGATTGGACCCTCCATGTGAGGGGATATTCTGTATAAAGAAGAGCTGGAGACCCAGAATGCCGCAGTTTCCCTGCCACTGTAGGAGCTAGTTCCGAGGCCGCGACAGCTGACTGCATCAGCTGAGGCAAGTAGACGGACAATATAAGCGTGGAAGATGCCTGGTTAATGGGAATGCCGATGATGAAATAAACTATAACAATTCAGCTCAGTCAGAAGGATATGAGCAAAAACATGGTGCTGACCCTGGTGTGTGGGTGTAGGGAGACCACAACGTATGTGTGCATATGTACACCTCATAGTATTGCTTCCGCAGTAACATCTGTGCATGCCTGTCAGCTGCGCTGGAGATCATCTCACTACTGCCCAGGCCAAGGGAAATGCAGTGTGCAGTTACATTGGGTTAACAGCGTTACAATTCTGCAAGACGTTAATATAAACATCAGTTTCTCTTCTATTCTGGGGGAGAAATGGGGGGGAAGATAACTGACTTTCTTCTCACAGCCTGGCTCTGACTGACGGAGTGAAGATTGACAGGGCTGCCGTTCATACTACTGGGTACTGACTGGTGTTTCCCAACGTATGGAAATCAACAAGCTCAAACTCACACCAGTGACACACAGCCCACTGCTGCTGTTAGCAGTTTTAAAATGCACTGGCAGCTGATATGAAAGCCAAGGGAGAGGAATGAAAAAAAATCCCCCCAGAATCCCCAAAGAGCAGTAGCAGAAGCATCTAGGGAGTGGGAATAAATGTCAGTGAATTGAGACTTAAATTGAGACTTTTGAACACCCGCTGAGCATGAGACGTGGGTAACTAATGGCAAGTTTCTCCCCCTTTTTTTTCTGTCGGCAGTAACCACAATTGTAGATTTAATCAGGATGCATGAATAGGCAAATATTCAGGCTGGACTATGGAAAGTTCCACGGACTCACCACCAAATGGGGTGGGGGTGGGGGATGGGGAAATAAGGTGTTCATGCCGTGTACATGCTTGAATTATTTTTATGTTCCTCTTACACTTGCTCTTTTTACATTTTAAGTGAGACTGTCACAAACTGTTTCAGAGCTTTGCTACAAGCCAGCGTATCTCCTTCTTCACGCTAAACACATCTCCTTCTCCCTTCCCCCGCCGCATAATAAATGGGATGTCCTTGGATTGCATTGAGGTCTTGTGTACTCCTGGGAAAGACTCTTGCTTGGAGGGACACTTAACTTTTCCTTCAGTTTAGAATTAATATCTAGGTTAGCACACAGGAAGGGGAAAAACATGTTGAATTTGTGTATCTATTACTATGAATAATTAGGATTGCATTTATTGAAATAGCTCCTGAAAGGTGCCAAACCATTTACCGGGCATTAAAAAGTAAGCGCTCACCCGTGGTAGTGAAGGTGGCACAATCAAACCCCAGAAATAACGTTTAGCTCATAGATCATAATGAGTGAGTTGGAAGGGGGCCAGGAAGAGGAGGAGGAGGAAGGAGGTCAGGCCCCCAGAGAAGAGGACGTGAAGCATGGAGAGAGAGATGATAGGAAGAAGAGGAGTGGGCAGAGGTGAAGATCTGAACTACGGGCCTTCCTTCTAGTAAAATGTGCAGGTGGGAACTTCAAAAGCCCTCAGCTTTGGCCTAACTCCACTGCCATCAAAACAAACCACCAAGCTCCCATTGACTCCGTGGGAATGGAGTTAGGCCAAGGCTGAGTGCTTTGAGCAAGAATGAGAAGAATAAGGCCGGATGTCCTGGAGCTCAGTGCCTGCTGCTGGAGCCACATTTTCAAAAGTGCTTCACTCCCACTGACGCACCTCAATAAGGGGCAGGTTTTGACAAGCACACAGCACCCTCTTCGGAAGACACTATGCAGGCTTCCTCCCCGCCAGCTCTGCTGATGCCACTGTGGCCTGCAGCATCCCCACTCTTCTATTCGTGGTCCTCCTGAGAGCAGATCTGTTCCTGTGAGTTTTGTGACCCAGGCAAATATCTATTGATGAATTAATTGATTAAGACACATGAGGGTCTGAGTCTCATTTATACTGTGGGCTTTTTACACTCACTGGGAGTGTAAAGGCGCCTAAGAGTGTGTGTAAATGTAATTTATGCCCACTTTATTTTTGATATTTATTTATTGATATGATTTAATTTGTATTGTGGTAGTTCCTAGAAGCACTGACAATTCTGGACTGGGACCCCGTTGTCTTAGGCGCTATATAAACACAGAACAAAAAGACAGCCCCTGCCCCAAATTGCTGGCAGTCTAAGGCCTCTTTAGACCACCAGAGTGGTAGAAAAGGTCCTTCGTGTAAATGAGAATCTGATCCATACATATTTCCCTTATGACCTTAACTAGATTTCAGTCTAGGTCATCAGGATAAAGGCCAGTGATTTAACACTCATTTGCCATCTAGCTGGTTGACTTTGCTTGTCTTTTTGAAAGTTGTTTGCAAGGCTCTTGTATCCGTGTTGGTCCTAGGCTAGGAGAGGGACACGGTCTTTTACTGGTGGAAGAGACAAACTTTGGAGCTACACAGAGCTCAAAAACTTGTCTTTTCCACCAACAGAGATTGGTCCAATAAACGATATTACCTCACCCACCTTGTCTCTTTCTTCTTGAAAGCTGATTATTCCCCTGAGCAAGTGGCAATTAGATCCAGAAAACAGAACCTTTCCCCTTCTTGTGTGCTAACCTATATATTCTAAACAGAGCAATTTTGGCTTGTCGGCCCAGTTCAGAATTTTGTTGCATTTTTGAAATTCTGAATGAGACATGCTCCTACTTTTTACAGCCTTTTATCCCAGCCCAGAACAAGTACAGTATTGAAAGGCAAATGGCTCCTTACGTAGATCTTAAAGGGCATTTTCAGATTCTGAGCAAGATCTGTATTATGCATATGTGCAATGTCATGAATATTAGATACATTGTTTAAAAAGAGGTTGTGTCCATATTCATAAATGCCAAGTATTTGGGGGTGATTTTGAATGGCTCAGGTAATTAAGTAGTTGAACAGTGGCAGAGTCTGATGGCTGATTCACCTCTAACGTACACCTGTGAACACTTGGAGTAGCTCCACTGAAATCAGCGCAGGTACGGCCGTGCAGAAGTGGGGTAAGTGAAAGGAGAATCAGGCCCAAGCGAGACAGCTTAGAACATAGGAACATGTGATGGGGTTTATGTTCTGGACAACTGTACCACTAGGAACTGGATTGAGGCTACTTCCTCATTTCACAAAGGGCACTAAGCCACCATATAGTAAAGTATTTTAGTCACTACCATGCTGGATAATATGAAGCACTGGATTTCAATACCTTTGGCATACATAAGAATGACAGCACCTTTAGGGAATGTAGTAACTGTTAAACTGGCTTGTTGTTCCATGTGACAAATTCTCCATCCCTTGGACCTTTTAAACCAAGATGGGATGGCCTTGTAAAGGATATGCTCTAGTTCCACCACAAGTCATTGAAAAGGAGCTGCTAGGTGAAATCTAGGCCTATATTTTTGCAGGAGAGGATCAGAATTCTCCATTCTGGCCTTAGAATCTATGAATTCAATAGAAATATAGTGCTACAGTATAAAAAGACTACTCCTAATAATAATAAATTGAATAGAAGGGTGACAAAGTCTGTTTCCTAATTACAGAGATATCTGTAAATCAGACAAATCAGACTTAATTTTTTGCATAATACGCTGCTTCAATAAGATTTTGGGAAGAGACATTTTTCTCTATTTTAGCTGTAAATTTTTCAGAAATGGCTGAACTATTAAAATGACATTTGCATGTGTGATAGATTAGATGTATGCAAAACCACAACATAATTAATTATCCAGTAGTTGGCATTGTGAAAATAATTCCACATCAACCGTGTAACTCTGTGTTACATTATTATGTAAGTACTGTAAATTGCAGAAATAGAAGGCAATGCAATATAAAATCATGCGGCATACACTGTAAATTATTGACATTTCTAAAGTTTCTGTATAGAAGCCAAGGAGAAAAAGGTATAAAATTTAAGTGCCACTGGGAGGTTCAGAATCCTTTATAGCATATTTAAATAACCTTATATTCTGTGACAGTATATACCCTTTTGCTGGTCTTTCTCTTTAAAAGCAGAAATTGTCTGAGGCTCTGAAAGCATTAGGGTTTATATTGTATGTTATGACAAAGCTTTTCAGTGAAGTGGAGATGTATCAATGTATTCGGGCTCAGAAGAGAAGGTCATTTGAGATTCAGGGTGAAAAAGACTATTCTGAAAATAGAATTACCTCTTGAAAATTGATTTACTTACCCACATTGTAAGCTAAATCAGGTTTCCCGCTCATTTGACTACAGAAAACTCCATGATTAGTTCTGACATGAATATGTGTTAAAAGAATATTAAGGTTGCATGGCAAAGCAATCCAAATTCTGGACATGTCAAAGGTAAGGTTGCCTGTGCAAATTCATACCTTTGCCCTCCTGTGCATTAAGACATAGTCTCTTCACACAATCCCATTCTTTATTGTCTGCAGGATCCCTACTTCGAAAAGAAGACCTAGTCAAAACCAGATTGAAACTCAACAATGTTGTAGGTTTCCACAGGAATCCCAAAATAAGGTTTTGCTAATCCCAGGTTTGCTCGAAGGGTGCAGAGCGAGTTATGGCTTTATAATGAAACCGCAAATCAGTCTAGTTTTGCACAGCTCTGTTACATCATTTGGGCTTGTGCCCTGCACTGTGCCACTCACGACCCGATTCTGCGGCCTCTACTCACATGAGTAGAGCCATCAAAGCCAGTGTACTACTCAGGTGAGCAAAGGAATTTGGGGTGGGTTATTCAAAGTGGCCTGAAATGGTTAGGCACCGAACTCATTAAAAATCAGTGTGAATTAGTCTCCTAACTCTTTTCCTTTGATATAAAAATTTCCCTGGAAAGGATCTCAGGGACCGGTAATGTTAATAGCTGAGGTATCTTTGAAACACAGGACCCGTATTCCTAATTATCTCTGGATGAAGTGTTCTTGAGGTGCAGAGAGACTTTGGGAGAGGTTGCCTTGCGGAGCTGTCACAGGTGTGCAGTCGGTTGTTGAAAAGGGAGAGTAATTGCACTTGGTTTGCCAGGTGCAGTGCTGAAAAATAACCCTGGGTGATAATTATATCTTTGGGTGGCATGTTGCATGCTCAGAAGCTAATTGAAGTGCCGCCCAATTTATCGTGAAGTTATTTTAAGGGATTAAAAGGACCGCTTTAGTAATTTCCAAGGAATTTGCTACAATGCCATTATTGTGAGCCTCAGCATTTCATCTGGGCACTCAAATGCACATGACATCAACATCTAGCCCAGACAAGATCATTCTCACACTCCAGGCCCTCCCCATTAGCTGGTTGAATCCCTTAAGTGAAGACGATTAAAGGATTTGATACGTCCCATGATGGAAACCCCCCAACAACTGGCACCTGTTCATAGGCCTTCTCCAATGGACCTGTTCGCTCAAATAACTGAATCTCTGATTCTCCAAGGTATTTAGGCTCCTAAATTCTGCTGATTTCAATGCAAGTTAGGAGCCTAAATACCTTTGAGGATCTGGGCTTGAATTGCTTCTGTGGTTAAGTAGTTTGAAAATTCAGTGCATGAAAGAGAACCTCAAGAGGTGCTTTGGTAAGGTAGGTGCCCGTATTCTGCTGAATGGGGACATCTGTGCAGGTTGTGCTTCCTTAGGCCTTGTCTCTGGTTACTGGGGGATCAACACATGATGATTGATCCACCAGGGGTTGATTTGGCGGGTCTAGTGAAGACCCACTAAATTGACCATTGATTACTCTCCCATCGACTCTGGTACTCCACCGCAATGAGAAGCATAAGGTAAGTCGACAGGAGAGTTTCTCCCGTCGACCTAGTGTGGTTTAGGCACTGCAATAAGTCACCGTAAGGTACGTCGACTCCAGCTCCGTGACTAACGTAGCTGGAGTTGCGTAACTTAGGTTGACTTAACCCCATAGCGTAGACCTGCCCTAAATGTCCAGTCTTGAAATCTTCATTCAGGCAAAGCTCTCATGATTCTACTACCCATTCTTATGCAGAGTGGCGCTTTACTCCTTGACAATTCAATGGGATGTACTTCTGGAGTGAGGTATTGCTCAGTATGAGACAGGGTTGCAGAATCTAGTCCGGAGCAAGGACTCAGCCTATAAGCAGACTCTTTGGTAGAAATCCCTGCTTAAAAAAAATCCAAGTGCTCCCCTCTGTAACCGATGTGACCCATGGGAATTCATGTAAAGTGAGCTGTGCATATAGTTTATTGCCGGTTCACTGACGATCTCTCGACTTTTGCATTGCCTGACAAACGTTGCGACTTCATTGGATGATTTACAGGGAAGTAACTTTGAACATTGCCAAGTGCAGTTCTGCTCTGAAAAATGAGCCCATGAAATGGCTGTATGGGGCTTCACACAGCTGTTCAGTTGCACAGGCGTTCTGGAAGCAAATGTTTTAACGAAGTGCCTTCTTCAGTGTGACACTGAGCAGAGAGAGGCAAAGAAGGCGTTTCGCCAGAACCTTTGTCTGCAGAACATTATTTATTTAGCTTTGGATTTACACACGAGCATTTAGAAGCATTGCATCTTTTCTGTTCTTCATTTGAAGTGGAGCATATTAAGTATGGTCATGTCTACCACAGGTGCCAACCTGTGTTTCTGGGGCTGGAACTGTGAGGCCAAGATTTTCGAAAGCAGCTTACGGTTCTGAGTGCCACAGGGTTTGAGCGCTTGGAGCACCATAAAGGAGCCGATTTTCAGCATGTTCAGCTGTGTTCTCAGAATCCAATCCATTTAAGATGCCTCAAAGAGACCCCCAGAATCACTAGTCACTTCGCAAATCTTGACCTCTCTCCACTTCTATGGATTAGAATATATAGCTCTAACTCGATCTCCAAGTGTGTCGACTGCAGGCTGTCTAGGCAAGGCATGGAGCTATTTAAAAATAAATGTTATAGCACTCTTCAGTCTAAAAATGTGCAGCATGAAAATGGAATGTTTCCTTGTCTATGACTTCTTTGGGTTTTTTTTTCTTTACTTGTTATGGCTGGAAAATTACAATCTGGTCCATGTTATTTCAGAATCTCTGTAACTACCAGCCGTCTTCTGCCCTTCTGTATGTTTTTCGTACATGGTGAGAAAGTTCTGTATTGTTGGAGCTCTCAGCCAAGGACTCATGAATGTAGAAGGGTCAGTGTACAACAGATGGGTAAAGAGTGCCTTTGGAATCAGAAGTTGATTGCATTAAAATAGCTTTGAGCACTAACCTGGGGCTGAGACATGGTAGTTCAATTATTGGACAGCTAATGAGTTTCTCTAAAGCAAGAGCTGGATACAGCTCCTGTTCGGTTTTGCAGGCCTTAGGTGCTTTGTTTCCAGCACAGGCTGCACCTAGCCGCTGTGAAAAGAATTAAATCCTGGACCAATTAAATATATCAGCAAAGTGGGATTTTTTTCTTTGCATGACACTTGGTCAGCTCTTATTTACCAAAAACCAGAATCCTTTTATAAGAACTGTTTTAGGATTCTCTATGTTTAGGGCTGTGTCATGTGGTGTATGCACCCCATCCTGTCCCAGCTGCTAAAGACTTAACAGAGACACATGCTGCCTCCTCAGTTGGGGCTGATTGGTGGCCATGCAACAGCTGGTGAGATAAAAAGGCTGCGTTAGCAGGGAGGGGTAGCAGCTAGAGAGACTGAGCAACTAGCAACCTTCAGCAACAGGCTGGTGGGAAGCCCCCTTGGTAATTGCACCTCCAAGAGAAGAGGATCACCATGCATGAGTCTGGGAAACAGCCTACGGGAGAGATGTGGTAGGAAGCAGTGAGGGATTGAGAGAAACTGGTTCCAACTGCTTCATAGAATCCTAGAACTGGAAGGGACCTCGAGAGGTCATCTAGTCCAGTCCCCTGCACTCAAGGCAGGACTAAGTATTATAGGCAGGAGCTTCACGCAGACCCTCTGGATTGCAGCCCAGAGGGTGGGTAGGTCTGGGTTCCCCTACCAGCCCAAGCTGAGGGGTTAGTAAAGCCTGTGGAGCAAACGGGTCTGAACCCCAAGAGGCTCTTGTCTGTTGACCCTTTCCTAGAGTTATTGGCCTCCTGACCAGATTCTTTGCTGGTCTGAGAGGGGAGAGACTACTAATGACCCAGCTGGAGGGATAGTGAGGAACTTCCAGCCATAGGGCTAAATGGTGATTTAGCTAACAGAGGGGAAACTGAGAACATGCCGTAACAGCTGCTCAGGCATGGTGGAGAGCAGCAGCTGCTGAAAGCAACCCCATGCAGGCTGCCTTTTATGTTATGTATTAGCTAGTGAGGGCAAAATAGTCATTTGCTGGAATGAGTACACAGGCATGTACAAACCACAGCGAGGAATATCTCAGTGGGTTATCCTGAAATTCATAATGAAAGAAGCAGAATTTCCCAGTATCTGTTCTAGCAGATAATTGGTAGCAAAACTATAGTTCAATGTTGACTGCTAATATAGTAAAGTTTGCAGAACCACTTCCCCTGTTCTTACACAGCCATGATTCTATGCAACATTTCCCCGTTAAGCTGCAATGCTCTAATCTTGGTAGCGATCCAAAATGACCTATTTTGGGGAGGAGTGTTTGGGTTGTGGGGAGGGAATTGGAACAGAATCCAAGATTCAGAGTAGCAGCCATGTTAGTCTGGATTCTCAGAAAGAAAAGGAGTACTTGTGGCATCTTAGAGATTAACAAATTTTTCTTTCTGAGAATCCAGGGTGGCATTTTTAGTTAGCAATTACTGGAAAAAAGAATTTTTTTTTTCTCACAGGTAATTGTGTTTTCCCACATGGATAATTCAAAAATGGCAGATGGTTGGCTCTCTAAACTGAGCATCTAAGGAATGCTCGGAGTGAATGGTATGCTCCAATCTCACCCTCCCCCCCCCCACACGCACCCATCCATCAGAATAAAGTTTTAAAGAAATGAGAGCTCCCACCATTTAACTTCCACGGATGCAGATTGAAAGGCCCAGTCCTATGAGGTACTGAGTGTAACATTTTCAAATCCACCTTAGTGGCTTAGGATTCTAACTCCCATTTACAAAAATGTCTTTGCCCCAGATCCTCAAAGGTAGGTGTCCAAATATCTTTGAGGATCTGGCCTTTAGGCTCCTAAGTCTCATTGAAAGTCAGTGGGATGTAAGCTTGTAGGTTCCTAAATCCTATTTCCAAAGTGATTTAGTTGTATAGATGACCTGAGAGCCTTTGAACACTTTACAGAGTCCTTTAAACTGGAGTGGGGGCACTCAGCATAAATGAGAACAGGGGAACTGCTGGGTGCTGATTACTTCTGCAAATCTGGTGGTTTCAATTAGATCCCTTAATAGGAGACGACAGTCCAGCTATTAGTGGGCAAATGCTGTGCAGAATGGCTACGTCCCATCTGGTGGGCTGAAATGTGGCAATTTTGCAGTTACAGCAGACGAGGTATCCGACATGGGTAATGGAGTTGGGAAATGAGCCATGGCCTTCTGAATGCTTGCCAAACCTCCTAGAAAGGGCTTTCAGTAGTATTACTCCTGGGGTTATAGCTCCAAAGGTGTGTGAACAGTAATCACTAATGACTTTCCAGTTGGAAAGAGGCATAAGGGGCCAGAAACAAAGCCACCCCCTCGTGCAAATGGGAAGTTGTGTTATTTAAAGTATTTTGACCCTTGGAATATTAACACAAACAAATTGATTATGACAAACTAGAGGACAGAGGGACCAGTGTTACAAGCAGCCACTTGCTTATAGTCAGGTGCACTGTCTGCAATAGACAGCATAGAAGAAAAACAGATCAGCAGACCAATGAGACTTCTCAGTAAATACTTTGTCTCCTTTGCCAGGTGTGACCACTGTATATTTCAGAATTGTCTAAGGTACGCTTAGCAGGTTGAAATTCACCAGTGGATGTGGTGGATTGTCCATCCCTGGAAAGAGAGACTGGATAGCCTTCTAGAAAACACACTAATTCATTGTTTCTCAGCCTCTCCACTTTGGCTACCCTTCATTTGAACTCAAAACATTTCACAACTCCCCTGTTACATTTTTACTCTTACTTTTATAGTAAGTGTATACTGGCTGAGCATTGATAATTGATTTATGTGTGCCAGAGGTGTGCGCGGAGTGAGACTGCCTTTGTTTTAGATTGTAATAAAACTTCCAATGTCACGTGATGCATCCCCAGTTGTTTTTTATGCCCTCTCCTTGTGGGATGTGACAGACCAGTTGAGGAACACTACACCAGTTCAACTACAGGTTTGGGGGTTTGATGCAGCAGTGGCTGAGTGAAATTTTATGGACTGTGTTATGCAGGAGGTCAGAGGTTCATAATGGCTTTAAAATCTATGAATATGTGGGTTTTTTTTCTTCTCTGTGAGTCACTTTCTTCTTCTGGCAAAGGTGAAATAAAAACCCTCTAGTCTTTTAAATATTTTCCAAGTTGCCATTAATGATTGAATATCAGATTTCCCTAAAGTATCTTCTTTTTTATCGTATTTACTGCAGCTCCCACTGGTCTTCTCCATTTCCCTCTCTTCTCCCCCACACCTCGGGGCCAAATATTAAAATTTTAAATAAAGGACAAAGTAGTACAGGTTAGTCATTTCTGTGCAAAACATGCACACGCAGGGCCTAGACAAAGGGATGGATTGTATAAAAGGGCCACTGCCAGCTGATATTTGATTTCCCCCCCCCCCCAAAAAATGGAATAAAACAAACTTTTATAAAAGCTAAAACCCATAGAAATGCCCCCCACCCCCATTTTATTGTTTCACCTCCGAGGAAAACAGTTGTGTTTCAATCAAATAAACATTACTCGGCAATGTCTGAATACTGCGACCCTAAGGCCCCGATGCAGCACGGCACTTCAAAACGTACTTATTGGAAGCCCTACATCTGATGCATATGACTTCCCCATCTGTACCAGCACCACTGTGTTGGCTGGCAGATAGTGGGTGTGGCAGGGATGGGGGCTCCACCCACTCCTCACCCTTGCCTGCTCACATGCACAGGAGGGGCACTAGCTGTCCTGAAGAGGCTGCTATTTCCCTCCTATACCCCCTCCCCCTGGCATTGTGCTAGCCAGGTAGCCTGTACAGGGGACTCGGGGGGACTCTTCTTTTTCTTTCCCTGCATGGACTTATAGAGGGATCCACACCCTTAGCTCATGATATATTACTATGGGACTATGCTAAGGTCGCACCCTCTCAGTGAAAGCTTTTGCACCTGGAAGGGGAAATAAAGAGAACTGAAGAGCCGTGCCAACACAGAATTTGAGCTTGTAGCTTCTCAGTGCTGTTTGAGTCGTGGCTCTGTCTGGATGTGCTCACATTCCTTACTGTACTCAGCAAGTTGACACAGCAGTTCTGACATACATTCTACTCATGTGGATGTTCAAGATTAGAGGCTGTCCAGTGATTACACCATAGCTGCAAGGCCTTGTTTTATACAGTCCATAGAAATAAAGGACATGTTGGCAGGGGGGAAATGTCTCTGATGTGCAATGGAGCAGGATCAGCAATACCTCAAACTCTCACTAACCGTAGATGGATGATGTTGTCTAAAGTGTCCCCTTCTAAGTAACTATTCCTAATTCCTTGGAATTAATGTGTGGTTCCTTGTGCTAATGCTTATTGCTGGTGGGGAATGTGTCTCAGTTTGAGTTCTCAATAAACAACATGTCATTGATTTGTGCAATACAGGACAAGAATACTGTTGTGCAGACGACCAACATCAATACCCCCTGGGGCAGAGAAAGTTGGTCCTATTGCCCGCCAATTGCAAAAGATCACAGATGACTAATAATCTATGAGATTATGAACGTACTATAAATGAATGGGACACGTGGAATGGAATTCTGCAAAAATAAACAATACTAAATAGTAGTCAAGAGAGTTGGAAGGGATATAAATCCTCATGCTTCAGGGCTCAAGTGAGCCGCTAACTAACGGAGGTCCTGAGCGAACTTTCCCTGGGGCAGTTGCCTCCTGCTGGGTTTCTTGTATTTTCCTCTGAAGCAGTGGTATAGATCAGTGTCAGACAGGTATGGTGTTGGGGCTTGTGCCTTTAGGGGCTGAGCACAGTCAGTTGGAACCAGACATAGAATAAAGCAGATATCTTGCTAAACTGTAAGCACTGAGTGATCACTGAACTAGATGGACCCCTGGTCTGAGCCAATCTGGCAATTTGTATATTCCTGTGTAACATAGTGCATGGTTAATTCCATGAAACATACAGTACTCCAGTGGAAGGACGAAATCCTGGCTCCACTGAAATCAATGGGAGCTTTGCAGTTGTCTTCAGTGGAGTCAGATGTCATCTGAAGTGTCCGGTGACCATTGTTTCAAAGTTAACATGGCCAATTCTGGGGAACATGGGGGAGGGGCAAAAATGGAAAACCCTCTTCAGCGTTCAGCTAGGAAAAAGTACTCAGGGATAAATTTTGGGCCCAATTCAGGAAAGCATCCCTATTGAGGAAAGAAAAGGAGTACTTGTGGCACCTTAGAGACTAACCAATTTATTTGAGCATGAGCTTTCGTGAGCTACAGCTCACTTCATCGGATGCATAGCATATTGTGGAAACTGCAGAAGACATTATATACACACAGAGACCATGAAACAAAACTTCCTCCCACCCCACTGTCCTGCTCCTAACAGCTTATCTAAAGTGATCATCAAGGAGGGCCATTTCCAGCACAAATCCAGGTTTTCTCACCCTCCGCCCCCCCCCCCCCCACAAACTCACTCTCTTGCTGGTAATAGCCCATCCAAAGTGACCACTCTCTTCACAATGTGTATGATAATCAAGGTGGGCCATTTCCTGCACAAATCCAGGTTCTCTCACCCTCTCACCCCCCTCCAAAAACCACACACAAACTCACTCTCCTGCTGGTAATAGCTTATCCAAAGTGACCACTCTCCCTACAATGTGCATGATAATCAAGGTGGGCCATTTCCAGCACAAATCCAGGTTTTCTCACCCCCCGCCACACAAACTCACTCTCCTGCTGGCAATAGCTCATCCAAACTGACCACTCTCCCCACAATGTGCATAGAGTGGTCAGTTTGGATGAGCTATTGCCAGCAGGAGAGTGAGTTTGTGTGTGTGTGTGGGGGGGTGAGAAAACCTGGATTTGTGCTGGAAATGGCCCACCTTGATTTTCATGCACGTTGTAAGGAGAGTGGTCACTTTGGATAGGCTATTACCAGCAGGAGAGTGAGTTTGTGTGTGTGGTTTTTGGAGGGGGGTGAGGGGGTGAGAGAACCTGGATTTGTGCTGGAAATGGCCCACCTTGATTATCATACACATTGTGAAGAGAGTGGTCACTTTGGATGGGCTATTACCAGCAAGAGAGTGAGTTTGTGTGGGGGGGGCGGAGGGTGAGAAAACCTGGATTTGTGCTGGAAATGGCCCAACTTGATGATCACTTTAGATAAGCTATTACCAGCAGGAGAGTGGGGTGGGAGGAGGTATTGTTTCATGGTGTCTGTGTATATAATATCTTCTGCAATTTCCACAGTATGCATCCGATGAAGTGAGCTGTATCTCACGAAAGCTCATGCTCAAATACATTGGTTAGTCTCTAAGGTGCCACAAGTACTCCTTTTCTTTTTGCAAATACAGACTAACACGACTGTTACTCTGAAACCTATTGAGGAAAGGCACTTAAACGTCTGCTTAGCATTGAGTATGTGCTTACATGCTTTCCTGAGTTGGCGCCATTATGAACAAACATTAGCGCCACAGACTAAGGCTTGCAAAATTGCATTTGCTAAAAATCAGTTTTGCTGCACAGATGCCCCAGAGCCTCAGGACAAGGCAGAAAACGATAAAAAATGGATTCAAGTGAAACAAAATTGCAAGCAACCAAATAAAGTCTGCGTTGAGTCTGACAACCTGTGGGCCAGGATTAGCCTGAAGTGCATTAAATAGATGAGGTACCAACCCTTCAACAACATGATTGCAGGGGAAATAAGGACTGATCCTTAACAGGCTGAGTATTGCTACCGCACGTTCATAATATGTACATCCCCGTTAGCAAAAGCCTTTTGGGGAAGGCCGCAGGAACACGCGCATTAAGCATTGATGCACAATGGACTGTCAAAATGCACTTCATGGGGTCAGCACCTATTGATGTGAGAGTGGTGCCCTACAACTGAGTGGTGATCCCTGAGGATACCCACCTTTGAGTTGATGTTGCTCGGCCAATTCATTCCCTTTTTCATGCGATTTTTCACATTAGACACCTGCTATTGGGCATTTAGTTTTTGATCTTGGATTTCATAGAACTCAAGGCTTGAGTTAAACACACTGGCACTCAAGGAAAAGGAAAAAAAAACCCTTGGGCTTTTCACCATGGAAAATATAATTGCATTCTTTGAGCATGGACTAAGATCTGATTAACCTTGTGTCAGATGAATCAGGAAGTATATTGTCAAAAATCTAATGTCCAGAATTCCAAGGGGCTCATATTTTATCTCCTTGGAAGCAGGCTTTTGATCAAGCAACACAGTGCCCTGAAACATTTATGCTTGGTAGTCTCCCCGCCCCACCCCTCCCCTCCCTGTGATGGGGTATACAAACCCCACACAGGCTGGAAAGGGTTAATGAACTGCGGTGAGTACAATCAGCCCCATCTGCTACAGCTGTAGTGGGTCTCAGTCTGTAGGAAGGGGCTGAAGGGGAGAGTTCACCTACTGGCGACCAGCTGGCTGGGATGGAGAGCAGCCAAACTGCTGTCACTTGGGGAGAGGAGCCTGGCTGGGTCCAGGAGCCACATCGTATAGTGGCTGGTCAGAGCCTGCCTGGAGAAAAGGCAGGTCTGACACTGGACTCTTTGGGTTTATTAGGGACCTGGTGGTTAAGCCAGGAGACTGCAGGTGGTGCCCCATGTGAGGGGAAGGATCAGGTCTGGCAGCAAGATGGGGTCTGGCAGCAAGGGCAGGTAGAAAAATAACTTCAGAGTGGGGGCTGAGAATTAAGCACATCTGGGATAAAGTCTCCTTTATTTTGTGTAATTTTGGAACCTGCTGCCCTGGAAGGGGCAGGAATTTAAACTTTTGTAGTGACCTGGCCAGAGTGTTGAGCCATAAAACAAGAGATCAGGCTGGCAACCCTGTTGGGGAAACTGAGGCAGAGCAGATGCTACATCGTGCCAAGCCACGAAAAGGCACGTGGGGACAGTGACTTGACGAGACCCCCTGCTATCCGTACACTCGCTAACTTGAGGCCTGGGTAGAGCCATTGAAAGCTGACAACACGACTCCATCCTGAACTCGGAAAGCATTTACTTTGAATCTTTGTGGTCATTGTGACTTGTTCTTATTGCATGCGGTGGGCTGGAATTTCCAAAGGAGACTAAGGAAGTTCAGTGCCTATTTTGGTAGGATTTGAACTTCCCTTAGGCTCATTTGAAATTCCCAGTCTTAAACAACATCCTTCTCTTTGTTTTGTCTTTCAGGGCCTAAATCCATCTTAAAGTGCAAGTTTTTCTATCTGATTTACTCACTTCAGTTTCATAGTGCTCATCCTACTACATCGAGTGGGGGCTGCCCATCCCACTACAGAGGGGAGGGGAAGTGGTTGTGGAATGTAATTTATGTAATTATTGGTCAGCCAACACCTTGAACTTAACTGCAAAGCAGTTTTTTTAAATTCCGCAGGCTGTGGTTCCATAGCACTTCATCTGAGTCTTGCAAAGTTTCAGACACTGCTTAGGCTGACTTCTTTTTTTTTCAGTTTGAAACCTGATCTTTCAAGGGGGAGGAAAAATCTGAATCCAAAAGGGGAGATAAAGAACCAAGATCTGAGCGAAGAAGCTTAAATTATTGTCCGTGGATGCTTGTTGCGATGAATTAATTCTAAATTGTCGCTGGCTCTCCTCTGTATGGCAGAGTGAAGGGAATACAGATTAAGTTGATTAAGAAAGGATTTGCTTGGTCCAATAAGCTAGTCCCCGCAGCTTAGAACAAAAGGAAAGCTTCAGCTGTTTGAACTCAAAGTGAAAGAATAATTTTTATTACTAACAAGAAAGTCATAATTACAATAGATAGCCTTCTAAATGAGGGCCCCATTTTTTGATACATTTTTATACATGGAAACCAAAAGCTTAGCACGTTTTACGGACATGCAAATCGGTTTATATCCTTTACATAAGGGATAGCTCAGTGGTTTGAGCATTGGCCTGCTAAACCCAGGGTTGTGAGTTCAATCCTTGAGGGGGCCATTTAGGGAGCTGAGGCAAAAATTGGGGATTGGTCCTGCTTTGAGCAGGGGGTTGGACTAGATGACCTCCTGAGGTCCCTTCCAACCCTATGATTCTATGTGTCAGAATGTCATGAAAGGATAAAGGAGCAGATAGTTAAATATGCAGAACTCCTTAAACTGGGGATTGCTGAATGGGGAGGGTGTAAATCTACGAGGGCATTCCCTTTGCTTATACTTCTAGTTACCCAAAGATCCTGTGTTTTGATCTCTCATTTGGCTTATCCTTTAGCGGAGAATGAGCTGCATTGGGAGCACCTTTGGAGTAGAGTGCTAGCACTTTAAGAAAAAAAGGAAAACAAAAAACAACAACCCAGTATTGCCAGACCCAAGCGCTCAAAGCTCATGAGTTAGGTCCCTGAAAATTATGAGGTTGGCAAAAAATCATGACTTTTTGATTAAAGTAAAAAATGATGGGTTGTTCCTATTTGCATTCTGCTTCGGGAATCACATTTTCAAGCCTTTCTGTGGAACCAAGAGGGTGAGAAATTTACTAATTCAACAAAGCACATGTGTTGTCCCTTTGACAGCATGCGCTTAAGTGCTTTGCTGGCTTAGGGGCTCGCTTAGAAAAGGGAGACCTTATTTTCCAGAAATGTCAGTATTTTCACCCCTGTATAGACAAATATCTGCCTTTGAAGCTGAATGACCTTGCTAGACTATGGTACCTTCACTCTGCCAATTTTTAGTCACACGGTTAGGCTTGTTAAAGTTGCTGAAACTACCCGCGTGAGTAAGGATTAGTCAAGTAAGTGTGGGTTTGCTGGATCAAGCCCTTCACTGGCTTGGCTGGGGCCCTGTACTCCCCTTAGTTGCACAGAGAAGAGTAGAAGTTGCCCAAGAGTCAACGAAGAGCAGGAAGGGGGATAGAGATGAAATGCAGCTAGGTACCTGCCACTAGGCCCGCTGTACAGCTCACCCCACTTTGTGGTGAGAAGGAGTGCATGAGGTGGAGGAGCGGGGAGCGGTGACTTTGCATGGCATGTCTCCTGAAGAATCCCAGGGCAGTTGCACAGATCTTTACCTCTCAAGTTGTTTCTCCAGGCAGTGTTGACTCTCTGTGAGCACTGAAAACTCCTTTAGGTAGCCACAGGCAACAAGGCAACCGAGCGCCTGTCGGAGGCACAGTGGGGGCATGTGCGCAGGTTGCTGCTGCGGCTCTGATCTGCAAGCATGGCTGCGTGTGGAGATTACTCACGTAAGCAGAGTGAAGCGCATGCGTCCGTGTATGTGTCACCCAGTGGGGAGTGTGTGGCAGGTCCACAGTGGATATGAGGCTGTGGATATGAGGCTCAGTAGCTCAAGCTGTATCGTCACATGCCTTTAACTCGGGATGTCTCCAGTTCAGTCCCTAGTATGTACCACAATTAGTGTTTCTGAGCTGTCTGAAAAACACATCCAGTGTTTCGTTCTGGCCAGTGAGAATGTATCTATTCAGGTGCTTTCCTAGGGTCTCACAAGAAATAAAGGAATTTGTGTTTTATTTGACCAAAATAGGCATTGATGTCAACTGCTTTTCCGCCAGGGCTGTTGGTTAGTATTTCCGCTTGGTGTGGGAAGCTTGTTAGCTTCTGACGTAGAATACTGTGAGGAAGAAAAGGAACAGTTTTAGTAGCTCAGCTGTCTGGTTGATAAGAAAAGACTTAAGAACACGGAGTTGAAGGGCAGTCTTACATTTCCCCAGCTGTTCTATTAAAATTCTGCTGAATTTTGGTGATCACAGAGATTGTATGCTAATTCTGCCTCGTAGAGGTCTCGTGGTTTCTTGTATTGTCTGCCACGGGCATATGGCAGCAGTATGAACTGTTGCCATAGCAACCTTTCAGAAATATGACATCACCAGTGCTGTCAGATATAAGCCCTTCAAGGCTTTTGGATTTCAAGGATTACATAACTTTGGAAGGGTTAGGCTAGGGCATGGATCTAATCCGTTTTCAAGGTTTTAGTCAAATTAAAATGAAATGAAAGTTTCATGGCAGCATCAGCTGTTGATCTGGAGCATTTTACAACCTAGCTCTGCATGCACTGCACCATGCTGGATTATGGGGAGCCCAACAATAGAGACACTGGACTTTACCCTATTTAGTGATTGTCTCTGCCTTGAGTCCTGCTGCAGACACCGGTATGTTGTCCCTGTGAAGCCCAAGATGTGCTGTGTCCCCATGCTGGAGCTGTGGCTGAGAATCACCTGGCCCATGAAACCAGGATTGATTGTCTTCCCTCAGTTGTTTTAAAGCACAGAATATTTATTCTGTGGGTTGAGAAGAGTTTTAGGTATTTTAAAAGGCATAGCTCTGTGATTTCATAGTATGTACCCACCTCCATGTTTCCCAGCACAGCCATGCTTAAGACCTATGTAGTAGCACATGGTATGCCGCCAGTCATAATGTGACCCACATGACATCAGTGCATTGCTTGCCTCTACTGCTGATTTAACTTGCAGGTGGCAAGAAGGACCAGTAATGGGGGGAGATAATAGGATGCGTGCAATGTCCGTGGCTGGAGGGGGCAGGGGGCTGGCTAGGAAGCATGCTCACTGCAAGGAAGGTGAGAGCCAAAGAAAAGTGTAGTCCTGATGATTCCTGACAGGCTCCCTCTTGGATGGAGAAATCAATTGAGTGGAGTCACTTTGAGGTGGGGGCGAATAAATGTGGGCTGGCAAGCGTGCACATCTGTACATGCATACAGATGCCCTGCATTCCAGCGGGTCCAGATCTGCTGAAGGGCTGAACACACATCACTCCAAATGATCCCCCCAGGAGCTGCCACTGTTCCAGCCCCATGAAAGGCAGACCCCTGCTGCGCTGTGGGAAGGTGCATTGAGGCTGAGGGAATGTGGTGAAATTGTGGAGGTCTGGGTCTATGCTCTGAGTCTCAGATGAGCCAGTCATACAAATTATAGTAAGATAAGAGTTTTGAGCAGCCCTCCTGAAAACAAGTCTATGAATTCATCTTGCAGCCTTTAGGGGCATTGCTCCCTGCCTACTACTTTGATTTAAATGTTCTGACAGAAGGAAACATTTTAATAAGAAAAAAGAAGTTTGATGTGGTTTATTTTTCTTTAGTCAGCATCTGCACTGACATCCATAAATGGGTACCTAGGTAGCTGGAACTTAGCTGTGTTCTGTAATGATTTTATTACAGTGTTTGCATACAATCAAGTCTGATTTTGATCTTTATCCCACTAGAAAATGCTATGCAGAGTGGAATGGAGCATTCAAAATATCCCAGCCACCTGGTTACTCATAATGATGTTTTGAGAGTCAGTTTAAGTGAAAGATGGGCATTTATGATAAAACTACGAGTTGCTTTCTGTGATTGTTGTTCTTATCTAGTCTGAACTTCTGACTGAGTGAATCAAATGATGATTATACAGAAAATATTTGCCTTGATAAGTAACTATATAATAGAGAGAGAATGTATTTTTCGTGTTCTTTAGGGCAATAAGCAACTATATTTAGTGCTTACATGGTTTTATGGGTACTTTCCTTGGGTAGATTTCAGTGTTTTTCAAATGTCATGAAGTGCTTTCTGAGGGTAAGAAATTGCCGTTAATTGAGAGTAATGCTTTTTAGACACTCCCCCCACCACCACTACTAAGGATTATAAAGGGTTTATAAGACTGCAATTGTGGAGTTAAGTTGTAGGATTCAAGTGATGGATAGGACTAGAAGTGTCTAAAGCCCCAACTGCTGCAAACACTTAGAGACTTAACTCTAGCCTGCGAGTAGTCTCCTTGATTTAAAGAAGACTACTCATGTGAGTAAAGATAAGCACCTGCGTAAGTGTTTGCAGGATCAGGGCCTAGGCATCTTCCTTAGACAACTGAGCTGATGCTGTTTTTTAAAGACAGCACTATTGAATTACTATGGCATCATCTTAGCACAGATTTATTCCTGGGACAAACAAGTACTTACTTGTTTTATTTGTGTTACAGTAGATGTTGGGAATCTAGTTTCCCACACTTATTAACAGAACATTATCCAATATTCTTGTCATCTTAAAAGCTGAATTGTTTTGCTTATAAGCATTTTAAGGTCTTACAAAACGTATGAAACAGCCATTCGACATGGACTGTCTTGGTATCTCGCTAGAAGATATCATAACGCCTGATGGCTGAAGCAGGCGAAGGTCAATTCTGAGCAGTGGTCAAATGTGTGTGGGTGGTAGGGTTGCCAATTTTGGTTGGACGTATTCCTGGAGGTTTCATCACATGATATGAACTTTGATTCCTGGCGATTCCAGGACAGTCCTGGAGGGCTGGCAACCCTAGCACTGGTTGGGTAGCCAGGAGGTCGGTCAGTATCAGTGGCACTCTGGGGCAATGGCCGGAGTTCTGACAGCAGTCAGTAGCCGGGAGATCCAATTCAAGGCAGCGGATCAGTGGGTTAGGGAGGTGAGGGCAGCAAGGTAGGTCAGGTGAGGCAGCAGCCAGCAGGCAAGGGCCTGCTGCTCAAACAGCTTCCTCTTGCCGTTGGGGTCTTTCTATAGCCTTGGTATCCAGTGAGAATGCTGCCTGTCCAGCCAAATGGGAGCCTGGAGTGTGGCTGCTGTGGGGGCTGCAGGCCTTGCGCCCTAAGGTTGTTGACCAGGGGCGACGGTTCAACCTGCTGTTGTGACATGTAGGCTAGGGATGATGTCTAGGGACCCAGCTTAATCAGGGTTCAATAGCAGGGTCCTGAAAGATAGTGAGAAAATATGCTGAAAGGAGAGAGGTAGTGAAAGGAACTTAGAAAAGCGAGTCATATAGATTAAAAGGTAACTTATTAGAAAATGATTATTATTACTTATTAGAAAAGGAGGACTTGTGGCACCTTAGAGACTAACAAATTTATTTGAGCATAAGCTTTCGTGAGCTACAGCTCACTTCATCGGATTGAACTGTAGCTCACGAAAGCTTATGCTCAAATAAATGGGTTAGTCTCTAAGGTGCCACAAGTCCTCCTTTTCTTTTTGCGAATACAGACTAACACGGCTGCTACTCTGAAACCAATCAAGTTAATGTATGTGGTATTTTATGGGGGGCTAAAAATGGAGGCCGAGATTTACAAAGTTACTTTAAGGAAAATCTCACCCATAAATTTGAAATGTTACATTGATTTTTTTAAAGAAAAAAATTCTTAACTATTCATATAATTTCTGTGTCAGCCTGAGAACGACGTATCCTGAGGAGTCAAGTTTCACATACGGGTATTATGGCCTTCGTTTGTTTTTTAAGTGTGTGAGCCCACACAGTGGCCAAGAACGTGAGGAAGTGTTTAACTGGACTAGTAGGTGTCCTGCAACCCATCACACAGCTCTGCCACTGCACTTGAATCCTGATCAGCAGCAGTCCTGCTCTTGAAATGATTCTGTTCAGGCTGAAAGAATTACATTGCTCAAGTATGTGGTGATTTTGGATTGTGAACCAAGGAAGAGCAAAATAAAACCACCACATTCATTTTTACATCTAAGTAAGGGCCCAATTCAGGGGAGTACTTACAATTATATCTGGACTTAAGCACATGCTTAAGTAAGTTCCTGATTTAGGGATGCCTGGAAATGGGGCCTAAACCAGGGTTTGAATTTAATTTGAGGGGTAAAAACTGGTGTACTTACTCACTAGCTCCTGAACCGTTATACTGCCTTAAATTTAATCTCTGCATACTTTGAGACCCTTTTTTAGAGTGCAGTTCACAGTGGATAAGGATCTGTGCAACTTAATTAAAGGTTGTCCTTGCCTTTTCCTACTCTTCACTATGAAATACCTCACTGAAGTGTCTGTTTGCTCTTTACTGGCTTAGTTCCAGCTCCGTATACCCTCCATTTTAATTTTTCATAGTTCTTAGCTTTGGTATTTCTTCGTCCACCTTGTTTAGACTTCCCTGGCTCCATTATGTCTTTTCATTTCAAGCTCTTCTCCAGCACTGTCAAAGACTTGCAAAAGTGAGCGTCTAAAATGAGGCTCCCAAATCCATATTTAGCCACACAAATAAGTCACCTGATTTTCACAAGTGCTGAGTGCTCAGCAACTCCAGTTGAAGTCAAATGGAACTTCCAGGTGCTCAGCACTTGGGAAAACCAGGCTACTTCTTTAAGTAGCCATAGTCTTTAAACCATAGATTTAGGAACTTAATCAGAATCACCCACTTTTGATCATTCGTGCTAAGACAAGGGTAATCAAATCACATGTTCCAAGACATAAACTCATCACCACAAAGGGGAGGAAGGAATTTTTTCCAGTTATGTAGAGCATTGCACAGTTGGCCAGGTGTATTATGGGGTCATTATTATGTCATCGTTGCAAGTACCAGGTAGACACAAGCCATGGCACTTTATGTTCCAACGGTCTGATCCAACATGGGAAATCCTATGTTCCTTTTACATTAGGGATATTTGTCTTATACCAGATCTGTTCCTCCTATCATTCCTTTTTTCCCATCTATATCTGCTTCTTTCCCTCTCTCATAACTGTGAAGATGTAAGTTCATCTTGTTATGTAACTTTTAGATTGGGTTACAGCTGGCAATAGGATGAACCCAGATTTTTCTCTTGGAGAAAGAGATTCAACGCCTTCTTGCTGTAGTCTATAATGCTATCTTTGTCTCGTTTGTGTAAGAAAACCATTGACACTTAAAATGCAATTAGCATAATTCTCAACCCTCCAAGACCAAAATTGGTTGCACAAAGCTTTTAACATCTGTCTTAAAGATTCTAAGTCAAGTACACAACAAAGATAATGGTGGGGGAAGCTTGAAATGATGCCGGATTCGTTTTTAAACCATGTGTAAAATGTTCTGTACTCTGGATTCATGATTCAGCATTCTTGATGTTAATAATTTACAGTAATACCTGGTGAGTTAATACCAGGTTTGTCTGGGACAGAAAAATGTCTTGGTCTGAAATGAGTGACTTATCTTGGAATCAGGCTGAGTGGAGCGTTACTATATGGAAATCAAGGGAAAAATTGAAATCAAGAGTAAACCAGCATTTCCATTCCTAAACAGCAGCAGTAGGTTTTCAGGTGGACCTGTGCAGAGCTTTGTTCTCAGCACAGTGGTGCTAAATGTTTCTTAGAAGGTAATGCAGCAGAACACACATCTCTTGGAAACAGGTACATTGGAGAATTTTCTTTTTCTGCTTACCTGCAAAAGGTGTGTTTTATATCTCATGTCACTTGGGCCTGGGCTGTGCATTTGCAACCATGTGTAAGAGGTAGCACATAGCCATGCTATCCCAGGAACATCACGGGAAAGCAATCATGACTCCAAGATGATAATACCCCTTTGCTCCAAGGAGACAGTAATCTACTACTAGCCTGGACCAGGAGCAAATTACTACCATGCTTCCTAGTCCAGCTCATCTTTGCTGGTCTGTGCGTTGGGAGCAGAGACAAGGCTACATCTACTCTCCACTCACTTGCCTGGTAGAGAAGACTGGGTGCACAATACCAGCTTACCCTCCGCACCCAGATCCAAAGTCCGGGATGGCCATGTAGGGGAATGGCATAGAAATGTAGGGCTGAAAGGAACCTCTTTAAGTCATCAAGTCAGCCCCTATACTGAGGCGGAACTAAGTAAACACAGACCATCTCCGCCAGGTGTTTGTCCCACCTGTTCTTAAAAACCTCCAATGACAGGGATTCCACAACATCCCTTGGAAGCCTATTCCGGAGCTTAACTACCCTTAGGGTTAGAAAGTTCTTCCTAATATCTAACCTAAATCTACCTTGCTGCACATTAATCCAATTTCTTCTTGTCCTACCTTCAGTGGACATGGAAAACAAGAGATTACCATCCTCTTTATAACAGCTCTTAACATATCTGAAGACTGTTTTTCAGACACACACACACACCCCGCCCAGTCTTCTTTTCTAAAGACTAAACGCGCCTTGGTTTTTAACCTTTCCTCATAGGTCAGTTTCCTTATAGATCAAGCTAACCTTTTAACATTTTTGTTGCTCTCCTCTGGACTCTCGCTAATTTGTTCACATCTTTCCTGAAGTGTGGCGCCCAGAACCGGGCACAGTACTCCAGCTGAGGCCTCACCTGTGCTGAGTAGAGGGGGATAATTGTTAGCCTCTTTTGCAACTGCATCATTGTTGACTCCTATTCAATTTGTAATCCATTCTAACCCCCAGATTTTTGCCAGCAGTCCTACTACCTAGCCAGTTAGTCCCCAATTTGTAGTGGTGCATTTGATATTTCCTTCCTAAGGGCAGTACTTTTCACTTGGTTTTTATTGAATTTCATCATGTTGATTTCAGAACAGTTCTCCAATAACTCCCCATCGTGGCCCTGCACAGCCATCTAAGCCAAGCTACCACCTAGCCCTTTACCAATAGCCCAGGGTGGAGTTTAAGCCAGTGGGCAAACTCACTGACTGGAAAGGGAGGGGGAAAAACTCACAACAGTCTCCTAATGCAAAACTCTTTCGTCAGGGCTGGGTACTAACCAGCTAGAGCTTTTCCAGCTCCAACAACTGGGAGGGGAAAGGTCATCCTCTTCCTTGCTATTGTGGAGACACCCATTCTAGGACTTCCCTGACACTCATTCTCTCATCTGTTCACTTGCCTCAGAGTCAAGGAGCCTTCTATTTAGCTTCCTGGAGATCACATGCTTGCGCCAAAGTCATGTGACCAGCAACTACAGGCCTGAGTTATAACGGGCACTAACATGTGTATTGGACCATGTATATGGGCCCCAAGCCTTAGTACCGTCTTACAGAGAGGTTGGGCCCCCAACTCCCAATAACATTCCATGAGCGTTGGGCATTCAACTCCCCTTTGTGCCTTTGGAAATTTCTCCCTTATTCAAAGTGGCCACTGGACATGTTCTCCTCAGAAAAAGCAGGAGCCCTGATTGTGGCTATCAGATTCTGTGTGAAGCGGGTGGTTAGGCGTTATTTGTCAATTCATGCTGTGTTTGTGTTGGACCATCTTTTTCAAAGCACTATCGTTTTGAAAGAAGTTTGATCTGTGCTGCCTACGGAGGATTGAGCCAGTTTCTAACCATCTCTGTTGGCAGTTGACAGCTGTCCAAGGACAGGAGACAGTCACTGAGCAGGAAAAGACAAGGTGCATGTATTAATCTGTTTTACAGTGTTAATATATTTGTTTACTTGTCATCTCCTAGCACACGTGATGGACGAAAACAGTGATTTCCACTGGGCCGGGGATTCAGTTTCATCACCACTTTACCTTGCTTCACCTCAGTGGTAATTTTGAGCATTTCATGACTGTCACTTGAGCATAAGAGCCAATAATAGTAAGCATACATTTAACACTCACCTACTTCAGCAATCACTTATCAAACTCTGTGGCATTATTAAAGTGCACATATGTTGCAATATATACTCTATATAGGGAAACATAATTCCATATGGGACTACAGATTTATTTTTTTAAACTACACACAAATTGCACCATCATGGAAATCTGCCTCTATAAATAAGAGGCTCCACTGCAGTTGTTAATTGCTGTTAGTTCTTTTGCAACGGTGCATGACTGAACAGAGACATCTAGGGGTCTGGTTCTAGAGGACTATAGCCAAGCAACTTTTGCTGAGGTCGGTGGAACTCAGAGGGTAGCTCTGTGCACAAAGAAATGAAACTATACTCTCTCCCCTCCTCGCTGAGTGACTGGAGCTGACTGTTTAGCTCGTGTAGCTCTGCACGTCTTGTGCCTCTGAAATCCCAGCCTCATTCCTATTCCTCTTACTCCCTTTTCAGTGGAAAGTTTTTAGTAAGATCTTGGAAGTCTCAGCTTTTTCTTGAAAGGCCTCTGTGGCAGAGGTATGATGCCATTTGGCATCAGCGTGAACCTCTGAGATAATGAGGAATTGATTGGATGGAGAAGGATATGAAAGAGCTCTCCTGACTGAGTTGCTCCTAACTGGATGCATAAGCTCTTCCGGCCATAATCTGCCCTCTATTTGCATGGGAAGCTTCTGTTGCTCTTAAGGGAAGGTGTATGCATGTATCAAGGACAATATATGGCCCTTAGCTTGAGGAGCATGTTAACTATTTAGCCTTTCTGATAGCTGACATTTCTCTGTGCTGCAGTGGGTGTACAGGTTCTTTGGCATCAGGGAAGGGGGCTTGAAAGACATGATTCAGCCCCCTTCCAGTGGTGCCCATGTGGGGAGGTCCAATGAGCCAGAGAGTAGTGTGGCATTTGGGAGTCAAATAAGCCCAGAGTTGACTTCCAGAGTCTCATCTATGAGTGCCTGCCTGAGCCAAAAGTAACTGGGGACGTATCTAGCCTTCCAACCTGCACCTGAGTGAAGCAGGTGCAGCAAAGTGAGGCTCAAAGCCTTAGAGAAGGTGCTGAATAGGTCTGAGTGAGGGAGTTGAATAAGAGCTGGAATGAAGATCTCTGGAACATGAGTTGTTCTTTTTATATTATTTTGTGTTTACGGACCATTAAGCTACAGGGGAGATGTGGTTATGGACTCTGCTGGTTTGTGGCTCTGCACAAAACCTGTAAAATAAATCTGAAATCCTTGCGAGGGTTTTCTCTACCTAATGTGGGAGTCATGATGCATGGACAATGGGGCCCAATTCACCACTGCATCTTGTGGGGTCATTTATACCCGTGAAATGTGAAGTGCCACTGTTCTGATCTGGTAAACAATGTAAAGAAGCAGAAGAATACCCAAAGAGAAACGTGACATTAGATTGTATTGCAAGAGAACTGAGTGGGACATATGAATTGAAGATGTTGGCAGTGAAAGACAAGCACAGGCAAATAACTGAGGATGAACAAGCAGAGAATAAGCAATCAAAATATTCTTTCTAAGAATAATACAAGATGCAGAACACAGTAGATAAAACGGTCCTGGAGAAGCTTCCCAGTAGAGACGAGGGAGAGTAGATGCTGGAATTCTTAGAAGAAATAACCCTCTTGATAGAAAGTTTGAAAAAGGCACTGGGAAGTGACAACATAACAGCAGAGCTTCCACAGGAATGCGAGGAACGCACATGGGCCATGCCCAAGCTATTTAACAAGATTTACAAATGAGCAAGTGCCATGAGAATTGGGGAAAATGAAATCTCCTTTTTTAGAGATGGTACTGTGTGTGAGAGCTCCAGAACCACAGAGGAATGAGCTTAGAGAGTGTTCTGGGAAAAGCGTTCACCAAGATACTGTTGAGGGGAATTAGAGATACTTGGAAATAGCGCTTGCAGAGGAACAGGCCAGATTTAGACCAGGACAGAGTACAGCAGACACGCTATTTGTGATAAGAGATATCGGCGCAGTACACAGAACATAATCTCACCTGCTACAACAACTTTATAGACTTCAAACAGGCTTTTGATTGCATTTGGCAGAAAGGGCTCTGGCAAGTTTTGAGAACATATGGCATCCCCGAGAAATTGATCAAGCTGATAGAAAACATCTACAGCAAGTTGATGAGAGTGGACAAGAAGCTGACAGATGGTTCAGGGTGACCATAGGAGTGAGACAAGGATGCATGCTATCTCCAGATTTCTGGAAGCAGTAATGGTTGAAGCACTGAGAGATGAAAGGGGAGGAGTCATGTGGGAGGACAGCGAATAACCTTAAATTCACAGATGTTATTGACCTCATAGCATTGACCAGTGAGGATTTACAGAGAATAACTCACACGACTGACCAGGAAAGCAGAAAGTTTGGATTGAAGATCAGTACAGAGAAAACCAAAATTATGGCAATTGGAAGAAAAGAGGAAGCAGCAAAGATCAAAGCCTGAGAACTAGAACATGTGGAAAAACTTCTGTACAGTGGAGGACTAGGATTGAAGAATGGGAATTGTGAAGATGACATAAAAAGAATTGGACTAACCACTACTGCATTTGGAAAACTCTGAAGAGCTGAAAGGCTACAAACATTTCAATTTAAAAACAAAAATGGCGTATACTAGACAATTGTGCTGATGCTGCTCTACGGGTTGGAATGAGGGGGTGTGAGGAAGGCTGACAACTGAAAGAGATTGCCTGACTGCAGAAATGAACTGGCTGAGGGGAATACTGAGGTTGTCAAGGCTGCAGGAAATAGAGGTGATAAGAAAAGGGCAAGAAATTACACCGTTACAGAAGATTAAAGAAAGATGACTGCAATGGTTTGGGCATGTGTCAAGAATGGACCTGGAAAGGAAACCACACATGGTGATATATATATCAGAGCATAAGGAACTAGAAATAGAGGAAGCCTGAAGATGCACTGGGTAAACACGGTGAAGAATAACATACGACCAAAAGGTTCAGAGATGAACAAAGCTGTGAAGCTGGTACAAGACCAGCAAGTGGTGGGAAGACTTCATTTGGCCCCATCATGACTGTTGAGCTGGCGGATGGAAATCAGAGATGACGATTCTGGTCTGGCAGCATTTTACACCCAATTTACACTTGCTTTGTAAGTGACTGAACTGTGGGTAGGCAATAGTGAATTGGGCCCAAGAAGATTAGGAGGCTTATGGCGTCAGTGTACCTTCACTAGCAAAGAAGAGATGTTCTTACCTCATGTTACCTAACGCATGAGATAAAATCCTAGTGAAGGCAACACAAGGAAGTGTGGTATTTTCACATGAGTTAGCAGGTCAGGGTGAAGACTATGGTGGAACCTAGGGTTTACTCTGGTCTGGTAACTCATGAGAATAACTCACTTCCTTATATTGCTTTCACTAGGAATTTACCTTATGGGTTAGCTAACATGAGGTAAGAGCACCCCTTTTTCCTTGTGAAGACAAGATCTAAACAGGAATCAGGCCCTTAGTGTGTGGAGAAAATAAAATTGTGCAATTATTATTTTGTAAAATGTCCACTGCGAAAACTGAAATTATTGGAAAAGTACACTTATTTTTTGGCCATTGTAAGATTTTGGGTTAATTAACAGTAGATTTTTTTTAAAAAACTATTCTTATTTGTTTAATAAAACTTTAACTTTCACTGAACACTTATGCTTGTCAGAGCCATTTGTATCATTAGGCACTACGCCCAGTAGTGTTTATGGGACTGACCACTTACTGTTTAAACAGCTGGTCGCACTGGAAAAAATGGAAGTTGGTTTTCCTGCCTTTTGGCATAAAAGAAAATGTGAAATAAGTAGGTGGTTGTGGGTTTGGATTTTTAATTTTTTTTTTTACGCAAATCTGGCAAAATAGGAATTGAACAGTTTTGGAAACAGTGAAAAGTGTGTGAGGTGGTTTGGGTTTTTTTACACCTCTAATAGCAAGGAATAGTTTGGTTATCTTCGGTCTCTGAATACTGACTATTGAGTGGGATAGCTCAAACGCCTGTGTCTATCAATTAGAGAGGACATCTGAGAGTCCCTTGACGAGGTGGCTTGCACAATTACGTGCCATAATGCCCCAGATGAGAAATAACGTGTAACTGAATTGGATTACAAACAAGGGATCTGCTCTTCAGCAGGTATTAATCAGCGCAGGCCCTTTCAGTCAGTGGATCTGCACTGATTTACTCCAGTCGATGATGTGGCCAGATAACTTTGTGGTAATTCTGGTTTTGGTTTATATATTTTAAATTGCACTAAATTTCTGCTGTAGGATTAGCTATCAGCTCCAAACCCACAGCACAATGCAGCCTCTCTTTGGTTCCTGTGATGTCACTTATGTAGATAGTGGGGGAAACATATGTTCTTATGGAGGGGCATAAAATCCTGGATTCATTGAAGTCAGTGCAAAAACGCCCACTGAGTTCAGCGGGACCATGACTTGTCCCTCACGAAGAAAAAATCCTTTCCCATGTTTTAAATGACCCATATGTCTAAAGACTCTCTCGTGATTTTTTAGTAATTCTGAGTACACATAAATGAAATATTCGACACTCTCTCTAGTTTTGTGGCTCTGTAGCCCATCTTCCAATGTTACAATAGAAAAAGCCATTGCTGTCCTGAAGCAGTACCTGCTACCTGGTACGCAATGGCTGTCTTGAAATAATACTCCAAACTATCCCCCAAGCCTTAGTTCAATCTAGAGCTTAACCAAAAACATCAGCGCTAAATAACCTTAACTGATCATGTCTCATATTGCGTGCGCCAATCAAATGTGCTGGCACTCCACTGATTTGGTGGTGGTGTAATTTGAGGCAGATTTCAACGTTATGCTGTGTAAGATACCGCTAGCAAGGAACAAAGACAATCATAAAATTGAAGTTAGTAACTGAAAGTCAGGATTAGGGGTAGTGCATGTGCAGGCGAAGAACTGAAAGTATGTTTTTTATGTAGCATGAATTGTATAAGTGGAGTTGGATATACATTTGATTTTATATTGAGTATGTTTACCTGTGACATTTAAAGACAGCTGGGGAGAGGTTATGTAGGGACCATTGCATCAGTAGTCATAACAAATATCATCTCCATCAATAGAGTGCTTTGTTTTCCACAGAAAAATTTGACTGTTTGCAAAAGTGAAACCCAAAATATTTCTGCCAAAAACCAAAATATTTTGATTTGGAAATGGTGCCTCCTGGCTCCCTGGTCCGACTACATCTCCCATGATGCACCATAGTCTCCCATCATGGTGAGGGGAGGTGGCTGCATGACGGGAATCTCCGACAATAGTTCATCATGGAACATGTAGTCCGGCTGGGGAGCACTGCCCCAGAGTAGAACGGGCATATGAGGAAATTGAACTACAACTGCCACGAAGCACTGAAGTATGATATCTGAAACAAAATATTTCATGTTTTGGGCAATCAAATTTTCCATAGAAAAACCAATTTTTTTCCGAGGGAAGTAGGCACTTTTTGTGGAAAAGTTTCATTTTGTTTAAAAGCCAATTTTCCATCAGAAAAACAGTTTTGATGGAAAACTTGGCCCTAGTCATGTGACGACATGAGAAGCTCGGCTTTCATTTCTAGCCTTCCTAGTTATGGAGAAAAGCTGGAAAACAGGAACTGTAAAGCTCAGAACTAGAAGGCAATTAGAAAACACTCAACTCGATTGGTTTTAAAATCATGTGAGTTTTAAACCGATCACTTTTCAGAGGGTCAGACTCACGGTTATTGATTGCTTGGTGCTGTCAGTAGCACCCGTCATACTGAGCTTTTGGAAAAATGAGGCCACTTATTTGGGTGAACTAGGAGCGGGGCTCTATGGATAATCTGGCCCTAAATGTGGGTGCCAAGATTTTTTGGAAAACGTTGTCCTTGGTGCTTCCCCTTCAGTGGAACGTCTCACCGCTAACGTCACGCACATGCTTAAGAGCAGCTCTAAAGAGCAAGGAGCTTAACTATTGGAAGAAATAGCTCTTTGAATCTCTAGCAATCCCCAAACAAAACAAATTCCCACTGCTCAAATAGATCCAGGGTAATCAAATGGATCCGTATGAACTGCAGTTTATCCCCATTGGGCTGACTGAACTATCCCTTAATTGAATTCTTCATTTATATTTTAATGCCTAGCTGCCCCTGGGAAACAGTCCCCTGTCCTCACCCGAAGGTTTTTCATGAGGCTATTCTGTTTGTTCCCTAGATTTGTATATCTGAGACTTTAATTATTGTTTGTTGTAATGTTGGGCTTTTAAGGGAGTATCAGGAATGGCTTGGTGTCAAGGCAGTTGTTGTTAATGATAATTGTCAAGGCAGTTAAAATAAAAACCATTTGTTCTTAAAAAATAAAGTGCCAGAAAAACATTGCACCTGGTTAAGGATTATAGAGTGTTGTCAAACGCAAAGCAAATTTTAAGACCACTTTTTGCAAAGCACTTTTTATTTTTGTGTGGTTAAAAAGGCATATCAGCTGGAAGAAAAATGCTGAACCTTGGGTGATCCACAAACCAGATGGCAATTTACTGCCTAAATGAATAACATTTGCATACATTTTCTTGTCTGTGAAGAATACCCTTTTTTTTTCTGTCTACAGCGGAAAAGAAGAGTGTCTCCTCCTGTCAGATTTAGAATTAAGCACACTGATCCCCACACATCAAGGCTTTCATGCTTGATGACTGGAAGCCTCTGTGGGAGTGTCTACACAGCATTTTGGAGCAAGCCTAAGGGAGCCTGCCACCCCAACGCAACAGACTCAGATTAATGGGGCTTGTGCTAGCCCTTGGAAACCAGCTGTGTAGACAACACTTTGGAGTCACGGCTAGGGCTGGAGCTTGAGCTCTGAAGCCCGCCCCCTCCCTAGATTTCAGAGCTGGAGCTCCAGCCCAAGTCCCAACTTCAGAGCATGGTCTGTACAGCTAGTTTTAGAGTGCTAGCATGGTCTGTCAACCCGGGCTGAGGGGCTCCTTCCTGTGTGCGCTGACATGCTGTATAGGCATACCCTGTATCTAGTTATGGAACTGACTAGATTAAGCCTAGAGTTTGGTTCAGAATTAGAAGTGCTCAAAAATGAAAAAGAAAGTTGCAAAAATTTCAAATTTTTTTTCATTTCATAGGGTTCAAAACAGCCTCTCTTTTCTTGAAAATTTTATGTTAAGTTCTTTTGACTTTCCCCCCAATTTTTTATCAATACGTTATTGGTTATTTGTTCGCTAAACAAAAGATGTCCATTAATCCCATTGATAACATTTTCTATAATGTTCTGATAAAAATGGAAAAAGGCACTACAACTTCGAAAAAAGAAAAAGCAGATTTTTTTCACAACACACTCTTGATTTAACGAACGCAACTCCCCCCCCCCCCCGAAAACTGAGTAATTTCATCCAGCTCAATTCAAATACAGCAGCCTGTATGCTCATCAATGCAGGTTTCAGTCTTCATCTTCAAAATCCATTATTGGATTGGCCCAAAATGCCTGAGAGATTATGTCCCGTTATGGCATCCTGACCTTTTATGACAGTGATGTTCCACGCGAAGAGTAGAGCAGTAAACTTCAGCAGTGAAACTCAGGTGTGCTGGAGATTGTTTCTCCTCCGGATCTAGGCTGTGAGAGCAGCATGTTCAAAGAGAACATCATGACCAGAACAGAGAGATAAGCACTTGGAAACCCCCACTCTGCCAAACCAAATCCTTGTATTTCTGTATTTCAGAAATAAAATGTGTGAACATTCTGGGAGAGGAGAAATTACCAGGGGAAACAAAGGATCTGACCCCATTAACCATAGGCCCTACTAAATGCAAGTCATCCATTGCCAGTACTGCCAACGCAGTGTTCAAAAACTGTGAGTCGGGCCTCAAATAATGACATTGGCTGGAAAATCATGAGATATTTTTAAGTAATCAATTTGGGGTTCTTTTATATTCGCCTTCTGGTTTTTTGAGCCGGTAAAGGTTGCACTTTCCAGCTTTTCTTTGCAATCACAAGGGCTAGAAACTTTTGTTATGCAATGGAAGCTGAGATTTTCCGGTAATAATGTGACTCCAAGGGCTGGAACTTTAAGAAAAACACCAGTACTGAGAGACTCATGATAAAATCACCACAGTTGGAAGCCCTGCATGACTATGTCGGGGAGGGGGTGGTGTTTAAGGAGTTTTTTGACGATAGTAAACATTTTTTTGTCATCAGAAACTGCTGATTTGTTGAAACCAAAACTTCATGCAGAAACGTACCAGTTGTGGCTAAGCTTTTTCAGATCCAGATTGGAATGTTTGGTGAGAGAGACCCAGGTTCAAGTCCCTGATCTGCCTGATTGAGAGCAAGGACTGGACCTTTGGTCTCCCACATTCCGGTAAGTGCCCTAGGCTAGTTATTGGTTACAATGGGGTGGGTTTGGCTTTCTCTCTCTCTCTCTCTCTCTGTTTTTTTGTTAAAAAATCTTCAAATGAAACTAAATACCAAAACCTCCAAATCTTTCACAAAACAGAATGTTTGTTTTCAAGCCAGCTCTAAACCGGACCATATGAATCTATTCAATTTTGTTCCTTTCTGTCCCTTTCTCTTTTCCTGCTGGTTTGAAGCAAGTCACAGCAGTTTTCTGAAACAAAAGATTGTTGCTTTACTTGGGACGTTGCAGGGGTTTTGCTCTGTGGGCTTCACCTCCAAAAAGCAACCCCAAACCAACTATAATGGGATACATAATAGGTTGGCCATGAACTTAAACACCAACCCTTCTTGACTTTACATTGACCAGGAATACCCTCCCCAGCACCCAGAATATGGGACCTAATTCTTATATATGCTAGGTTTCCCCTTACACTGCTTTGCGCCCGCCCCCTCCTCCCCGCCCACCAGAGTGGGAGTAAATGAGAATCTGGTGCTTCCTTTTTAAACTCTTAGCTTTCAAGTGTGGTCACTGTCAAAAGTCACCTTTTGTAAAATATCACCTTGTTATAGCATTTGTCTGCCCCCCTGCATGTTTGATTCATACTGGTCCTAAAAGCTCATGCTTCTGGGTTTCAGACAGCCACCTTTGGGGTCAGGAAGGGATTTCCCCCCAGTGGGGAAGTTTTTTTTTTTTTAAGTCTCTTACCTCTGAAGCATTAGGGATGGACACAGCTGGAAATGGGACACTGGCCAAGGTGGGCCAGGGCTCTGAGTTGGCACTGAGCATTGAGCTCGTTGGTTGGCTCTTGTGAGTTTGGGGTTGGTTTTGAGCTAAAAATGGCAGTTGGGTGACGAGACTATTAGCATTTACTGCTGCTCCCCCAGACGAGCACACATCCATGGACATATGTTACTGTCACTTGCCCGGATTGGCAGCCTCTTGCAGCCCTGCCTAAAGAAGAGACAGTGTGTATTCCACTGCCCCAAGTGCAGGGCAGAGACTGAACGGTGCCTGAGAGTCACCATGTCAGCACTGCTTCCCCTTTGCTCTCACAGGACAAAGTAAGCAGTGACAGCCTTTATTCTGGCAGAAGTCACTTCCCACTCAGTGTTGGCTTAGGTATCCTGGCTGGCATAGGGGTGATGGGAGGTTCCAATTCCCGGTGGCCAAGGCAGGGTGGAGGGCAGTCTAGAGCAGTAGTCAAGTGTGTGCGTGTGATAGGGTAGCTGGCAGGTGAAGCTGTATCACAGGCAGTCCGGGGCAATGGTCGGCATCTTCGCCAGGGTCAGTAGCCAGAAGATCCAATCCAAGAGTCCGGGAAGGCGAGGTCAGATGAGGCATCAGGACGGGGTTGGACCAAGTATCAGGGTGAGATGGTCTGGGGTGCAACCAGCAGGCACTATTCTGCTCAGACAGCTTCCTCTTCCTGTTGGGGGCGTTTATATAGTCCAGGTACCCAGTGAGAGCACTGCCTGCACATCCAGTCAGGGGCCTGGCTGCTGTGGGCCTTAGTACTGAGGTCAGCGATGCCAGTTCAATACATCCCCGGGTGCAGCAGCCAAGGCTGCTGCCTGAGGACCTGGGTTCAGTACCAGGGTCCTGACAGAGACAGAATCAAGGCTCCCCATACTCCCTGCATGGGAGGGGGAGCTGTGGCCCTCCAGGCTGGGCTCTTCCCCTTGTGTTGTGACCTGTGATCTAGGTAGCAAGTGCAGGGGCTGCCGTTTATTTCCCTTGGCAGCACACTGCTGGGCTAATTCCCGATCCTATGGGGATTGGCTGGCAACTTCCTGCATCTTGCTACCAGCTCTTAATGCGGTTCTCCTATAGACTTCCTGCCGCTTCCTGTTGGGTTGGGTGGAGGGGCAAGGTTGCTAAATACAGCTGCGGTACTGAGGGTTAGTGCTGTGCTAATCAAATACAGATCCACTGCTGGTTGTAACCAGTTTTATGGGGTAATAACTTTTGGGGTGGCATGTGTCTTCAGGTTTAATTCTTAAAAGCAAAACAAAAGACAACACCTACTTAGGCCTTTAGACTGGGTTAATGGCTGGGGTAGCGAAAGTCAGCAACCCATTCAGCATGTCAGACTTGTCCACCTTTACCGTCCCACAAGCAGGGACTAGAGCCAAGACTTTCCCTTCTTCACTAGTGCTACATGAATGCCTGACCCAATGCAGTGTTTAGTAATGCCGCCCCTCTGCCAGACCTGGCTAAAACCGCTGTGATAACAGCACCAGCACTTGTAAAATGATGCCGACGATTTGTCTGTGTTACAAAAATTATCTGATTAACCCTTCCTGGTAGAAAAGTATTATCACCACAGTTTTACTGATGGGGAGGCTGAGGCAAAACAGCTAAGTGACTCACTCAAGACCACGGTGAAAAGTCAGTGTCAGAGCAGGGATTGGCACTCAGCAGTTTCTGGTTCCCAGTCCCGTATTCCGTCTGCTAGACCCCCATCTTTGTACTATGTGTCATATGTGAAGGGAGTACATCCGCCAAGCTTCAGGCTACTCCCACTCAGTACTATGGCCACAGCCATCTGTGGATGCAGGACCACTTCATTCCAACTCTTCACATTCATGTCACAAAAAATTCCTCTGGGCCAGATTTGTAAATCAGCATCACTCCATTGACCTCAATGGGACTATGTTGATTTACTTCATCAGTGGATATGGTCCTAAAGCTTTAGATTTTTTTATAAACCTGGTGAATTATACTATTATAAATATACTAGTATATTATTATAAATAACTATTGTATTATTATACTGTGCCTGTGTGCTTTACCATTGCCCACAATTATGCTTTAAATAAAACAGAGCTGGTCTGAAGCCAGAGGAAAGACTCCCAAGGACTGCAATGAGCTATGGAACGGGACCGTATACGCTTGCTGCAATGTTCATCCCATGCAGTCCTGGGCAGGCATTTCGCCAGCGTTGTCACAGGGGTGGGAAGGCATACAAACCATGTCAGGGATGGAGCAATGGCATTGGCAAGGGATGAGGTTCATAGTCACTGATTCTAAGGCCAGATGGGACCACTGTGATCATTAATCTGATCTCTTGCATAACACAGACCACAGGACCTACCTGAATTGATTCCTCTTTGAACTAGAGCATGTCTTTTAGAAAAGCATCCAGGCATCATTTAAAACTGCCAGGGATGACGACTCCACCGCAAACCTTGGTGGGTTGTTCTAATGGTTAATTACCCTCACTATTAAAAATGTCTTATTTCCAGTCTGAATGTGTCTCGTTTCAACTTCCAGCCATTGGATCTTGTTATACCTTTGTCTGGTGCTCAGTAGTCCCCTGTTTATACCTTCAAAGATGGTATTAGCTCTTTGGCCACAGCATCACACTGGGAGCTCATGTTCAACTTATTATCCACCATGACCCCCAAATCTTTTTCAGAGTCACAGCTTACCAGGATAGAGCCCCCCTGACGTATGGCCCGCATTCTTTGTTCCTAGAGGTATGATTTTACATGTGGCGGTATTGACACACATAATGTTTGCTTGCGCCCAGCTGCCTGGACTCATGTCGCTCCAGTTGTAGGGTTGGGACCACAATTCTCCTCCTTTTTTTGTGTTGTGGGAATCTAGACGCCACAGCCACAAGATAGTCCCTGCCCTGAAGAGCTTACAATTGGAGACAATAAGTCCATTCTCATGTATTTTATATCTAAACTACAATGGCATTTCTCAACTCAGAGGTCTCATGAATAATTCTTTGTTAGTTTAGAAACAAGGGAAGGGTTACATTGCTTTCTCTTAGTTCTATTTCATTCACTTACATAACATAGAAAACACAGCGGCAGGTATCATAAGGTAACCCCCAGCACAGTGTGGATCGATCATTTCATATGTTGCTTTTGCTTAATCTTCAGCGTATTAGAAGAAAGCAACTGTGCCTTTTGCTGGCAGCCCAGGGTCCCATGTGCTTACCCACGTGTGTAGCACCAGCTTGCAAATAATTATCTGATTGGCTTCTAGCCACTAAACTTCCAGTGACCCGCCTGCTGATGTTGTTTTGTGTTCTGCCTTCTCCTGACATATCTCTGCTGAGCACATGGCATTGTTTTCGGGGTAAACACAAAGACCAGCGAAGAGAATTGGAAACAGCAGCCTGGACTGGCGCTGAAGAATAAACTTTGTGATTGGTATCGGAAGTACAATCTCTGTTCTGGCTGCCCTCTGTAAAAAGGAGACCAGTTGTTTTTAAAGTGAACAATATCAAAATGAACTGTGCTCCACTTTTGTCACCTCTGCCCCAACACACAAAGGTAGCGTTGGCAGAATGCAAACAAGCAGCAGTTATTGAAGTATCATGCTGTCTTGCAGGTGAATAGCCCGGGGCTTGGTTTATAAATTCATAGGGATGCAATGGCCTTTCTAGCTGCATGGTCTAATGGACAGAGCGCTGTATTGGCACTCTGGAGGCCTTTGTTCTATTCCCAGCTCTGCCACTAGTCTGCTTGCTGAGCTTGGGTAAGTTACTTCCCCTCTCAGTGCCTCTTTCTCCTCCCTTGCTGTGCAAGGAACTGATTTCCTATGTGTTTGTATAGTGCCTAGTACAATATGCTCTGGAACTTGGGTGGGGCCTCTAGGTGCTACGGTAATATGACTGATATATTGACAGTGTAATTTTACTACTACTTCGAGTGATGGTCGCTATTGTATTCCACTGTGGGATACACATACGCACCAGAGAATTTGAAGGTAGTGTCCGTTGGTCCATGCATGCGCCCTGGCTGACCTCATGCCTCCGACCGATGCGATAAAGGGTGGGGTAGACCGACCACCTCTCCAGTTCCTTCTCATGCCGCGTACTCCAGGTCGGAACCTTTAGCGTCTGCAGCTTTGGCTTTGTTCTACAAAACAGAAACCTTCAAGTTTTGTAAATAGTGTTAGTTTTTAGTCTCCCGGGGGGACAACCGCCCCCCCATCCGTACCTTGTTTGGGTACTGGACTGTGCCCAGTACTCCAGGCTTCAAACTCTGGGCTTCCTGCCCACAGTCCTTCTTGGTCAGGGACGACCACAGGTGCTGCCTGAACTACCACGGGGAAGCTCACATCACTGCGAGGTGCAGTATCTGCCCATCGTTCCCCAGCTGTACCCGAGGAGGATGGGAACTTTGCCTCCGCAAATGCCTTCTGGAGAAGGCCATGATGCCCCAGTCAGATCCAGGCTGGGGACCTGCCCCCGTACATCAGCCTGATTCAGCAAGGAGTGTGCCTCCCGCTGCAAAGTCCAACTCCGGTCCAGGAGAATCTACCCCCACGGACCCCATGGCAGGGTCTTGTCGGGAAGCCGGGAAGCACTCTCATAAGCACAAGACGACATCTTCCTCAAAGTCCACTTCAGGGAAGTCTGACTCAGCTGTAAGCAAGCCTACCAACTTAGCCCTTGAGGATTTAGTACGTCCTAACTCTCAGAGGCATGACAAGAAAGCCCATAAGCATTGGGCTCCTTCAGTTTCAGACAGTGTTCCATCGGTACCATCATCCCCAGCTCCTCCCAAACCCTGGGATCCATCAGCACTGACGAAGTCCAATCACTGCCAACTTTGGAGACCACCGTCCTGGGAGTGCATGCTTAAAATCTAAGGGAAAAAACTATTGATGGTGCTAAGGAGTGGATGATTGGCAGTGAATAATTGTGTATTTATGTTCCCATGCTGAGTTTTGGGGTGAAAGGAAAGTTTATACTACCAATTACCTCTGTTCTGTAGTTGCAGGAGTGGGTAGAAACTATTGGACTGAAATGCTGATCCTTTTGCATTGCCTGTGTTTGCTCTGTATAACAAAACCTAAACAAAGAACCCAAAGACTCTACCCGTTGTGAAGTCATTAAGCATTTTGAATATGAATCTGTGCATTTCCTCAAGAGCGAGCCGGACAGCATCGAAATTCTGTTTTAAGATGCTTAGGTGAAAAGTCACCTTTTTAAAAAAGTTTTGCATGGGGAATTTTATCTAGGCAGCACCACGCAAGGCAATAGGATTTTGAGGGATAAAATCTCAGACACAGAACTCTTGAAAATTGACCCTCCAGCAATTTAATGATCTCATAATGTTCCAACTTGGCAACAAAGAGAATAATGTGTGTGTGTGGGTGGGGGGGGAATCTCTGCATTAAAAGAAATTTCAAGAACACCTTAGGAAACGTTCACAAGCAACCACGAACTCGCTCAAGGGTCCTGGCCACATATTATAGAGAGAGAGAACTGTATATCCCAAAGAGTTCAAGAGGAACAACTTGGTACTGTAGCTCTTGGGTGGAAGAGAGGCAGCGTTAAATGTACTGCCAGAGTGCTTGAGGAAAAGAAACGGCGGTGCTGAACTGACGTGGTCACCAGACAGGAAGCCTTTCAGGAAACTAATAAAAAATAATATTAGGGAAGAATTGTAATACTTTCCCCACGTGTCTTGTAGGAATATCCTGCCCATCAAGCAAGCATTGCTAGAGCAAAACCAACACTTTCATAGACTGTTGCAAGACTTGGTGATGGGTTTGAATGCCTGTTACATGCTGGCGCAGATTCCCTGCTGGTGCAAATTGGCATCGCTCCATCTCAGCCATTGGGAGGGAGAAGTCTGTAAAGGATTAAAGTTGTGTCCCAGCCTAGACAGACAGACTGACCGGGGGGGGGGGGGAAGAGGGGGAGAGACTTGTGCTAGCTTGCCAAAAATAGCACCGTGGACCTTGCAGCTTGGGCTCTCAAGCCTAGGGTCCGGGTCTGTCTGGGCGGGGAGGCTTACTCCCAGCTGCAGTGTGGGCATACTCTATGGGGCATCTGTCTGTAAGCAGGCTGTGAAGGGGCTGGATTCTGACAGATCCAGTCTGAAGCACAAGGATGTGACTCTAGAAAATACAAGGACTGAAGAAGACCTGTAGCAAAAATGTCCACCATGAGCGTGAGAGATCCCTCTCTACAGCAGGGGAAGGTGGAAGTTAGTTAGTGCACTTTTCTTTTTAAAATGCCTCTTGTTGGGATTGCCAAGAAGCCATATTTAAAGCCTTTTCTCAGAACTGTCTTTATTTGGTACCATGCTTGACCGTATTATTCTTTCTCCATTTAGGAGAAGCAGGTTAAGGTCACTCTAAGCCAGTATATAGTGGTGCAGAAGAAAATAGCAAAAATCCTTGACTGAGAGGTCTGAGTTAGAGATACTGTGAACTTAATTGTTTTAATAACATCTGCACCCATGTTATCAGGAACCTTATTTTTTTAAAACTGCTTTGCCTCTAATCACCTGGTTTCCTTTTCTCAGTCTGTGCTACTTGTTACATTTCGCATTTCACTCAGCGTCTACAATTAATATATGCCAGGGGGTTGGAATTTTTAAATCCAGCCAAGTGTTTGACTGGAAAAGATTACAATGATCATTAAAGGGCTGCTGTTCTTTTGCCCTCAGAGGGAACCCAAAATGTATATAATTGATACCAGTGGATTAACTCCAGATTTACACCAGGGTCACTGAAAGCAGAATCTGGCCCTGAAGTATTAATGAGCACTTTTAGATTCCCAATCCCATTACTTTTCGAAGGGAATTGGGTATCCATGTCTCTTAGGCAGCTTTGCCAGTCCCAGCCTAAAGGTTGATCCTATACTTTGTGGTGGGTATCCTGGAAGCTTTGTGGGGAAACCAACTAACCTTCATTCCTCCCCCTTCTGCTTCCCAGTGAGCTGTTTTTATAAAGCTCCCCTGTAGAAGCACTTAGCTCTTGATGGCTCTGAGTCCGCTGCCCTTCTTCTTTACCCTAGCCCTTCCACCGGCCTGAGATCTGAGCAGGAACCCCTGTCTGCTGGATCCAACATCAGGCCTCCCCCATGTTGCGGTGCAAAGTGGTTGGACTGGATTTCAGGGACACGCATCGTGGTGTTAATTACCTGGAAGCTTTACTACTCAGCCAGGACAAATCCGAGCAAACTCAGTTCATTCTCTGAGCCCAGTAGCAAGCAATGAGGAATGCAACAGAGAAAAAGCTGCAGCTTAAGCTCTCTAAGGGCCTGATCCAAAGCCCTTGGAAGTAAATGGAAAGACTTCCACTGGCTTGGATGAGCTTTGAATCGGGCTGAAGACTGTAACCTATCCAGAGATGCATAGGTTGAGGGGAAAGGATATTTTTAAACTTCCATAAAAGCAGCTTAGATGGAGTCGTGCTACATTTAATGTTTGAATTGATCCTTGGAAGGATAGGAGTGGATTGCTGGTATTATGCAGAGCCTTGTGGAAGCATTAGTAGGTATTGCAATCATCCTGTATGGAACTTAAACCTTTGCACGCTCCCTGCCTGCCTGCACCAAACTGCCAGCTGCCTCCTCCCCATGTGGCTGCTTGGAATCCATGCCACCAAATCCTGGTCCTTGCCCCCACGAGTTCCTGCTGCTCTGTGATAGCCACTTCCCACTGGTCCCTCAGTAAGGGAGGGATCACGACCTGCCAGTAGAACTTAGGTCACTGTGAGAAGACTGGTTCCTGGCAGAGATGAGGCGAGTTGGGACTTACTTTAGCTAACTGATACAGTTCTGCCTTCTAGCACCCACACATCTTTCCTACTTCTGGGCAAAGCAGGTAACGTGCTAAGGGCCCGATTCACAATTGCCCGGTATCTTGTGTTATCACCACTGCAAAGCAGGGCCGAATTCCTGCCATTCTGATGTGGTAGCGTTTTAGATTGGCTTCTTTGAAAATCCCAAGGGGAGTTAGATGCCTGATTTTCGTAAGTGCCTTTAAAACGCCCATCCTCCCACTTTGCACTGGTGTGAAAGGCTGCTCCGCGTACAGGGAAGTAATGAACAGAGCTGAGTGAATAATGGATTTTTCCGTTTGGGGGCTGATCTGGAAAAAAATGGTTTGATTTAAACCAAAACCAGTATTTAAAAAAAAATGTTTTTGTTGAATAAAAAAACCTCAAAATTCATTTTAATCGACTGAAACTTTGCGTCGACTCACAACAAATTTTTTTGAGTTCTTCATTTGGATAAGTCTGTTTCAGGGTTCCCCACCACCCTTTTTTTGTGTTTGGCCAAATTTGAATGGATTGTCCAAATTTGAAATTAAGATTCCTTTTCACATCAATCTTTTTCTAAACCAAATCTTTTGAAAAGGAAACAGCTGACACAAAATGTCTCAACTCTTTTTTGAAAATTTTTCCCAACCAAATCCATTCATTGAATTCAACCTAAATTTGGTAAATAGTTCCAGGCCCCCCAAAATACCTTGTTTTTTCTCGTGGAAAAAATAATTGGTCCAAAAAAATGTTGCCCAGCTCCAATAGTAAATCAGGCTGAAAAGAAGCCAGCCCCCAGGTGAGCACACGTGGGTACCGTGCAGTTTGCTCTGTGAAATAATGCAAAAATCATTTTTTGTGTGTGTGGGAGGGAACATTTGAAATCCACACACCCTTCGTAAGGAATGGGAAAAGATCATGGGAATGAATGCCACAAAGAATCTGAGAAAACACAGCTTGAAGGCAAAACATTGCACTCATGATGAACCAGTGAGAGATGTTATCGCCGGAAAAGCAAAGGAACGTGAATCTGCTGAGCCAGCTGCTCCTGCGTTCTGGTATGAGTCAGCAGTTGTAGGCTTTTTATTAGTTCAACAGTTTAAGAGGATGATATCTGTTTAGTCTTCTTCCAGATGACTAATAATTAGCAAATGTTAATTGGAAGTTGCAATCTAGGTTTCTTGTCTGGTGTTTAGAGCAGGGGGCTAGGAACCATAGCTCTTGGACTGTATTCCCAACTCTGCGAGTACGGTTCCCTGCTGTATGATTTTAGCCAAGTTACTTTCTCTCTCTCTCTTTCTTCCTTCTCCTCCCCCCACCCCTCACCCCCCACTTTACTTCTTGGTAAAATGAGAATAATAATAATACCTACTTCACAAGTGTAATACTCTTTGAGAGCATTAGATGAAAGATGGTCTAGAAGTGAAAAATGTTGTTTGCAATCAGAGTGCTCAAAACTACTCATCCATCTCTGAATTTATACCCATGTTATGTCTGCAAATGTCAAGTGCCTTACATGCAATACAGGAATTGCCTTCAAATTATCTTTGCAGAATTATTTTATGGAACACCAGTCTCACTTCTCTGTTAAAAACTGTAATTAAAATATCACACTCGGCTTGATTGTAAAGTGTGCTGTCATATTTTAAACAGTATTCCTTAGTCTGGACTGTACCTTTTCGTTATGAAAACGCCAATGGCTCCAGAGGCTTTCAGTCTAGATGCTACTACTAAGGGTTTGTGCTGGAATATTGGAGAGTTCATATACAGCGATTTTTATCCAGTGTATCCCAACTAGTTGATGTTTTCTTTCTACTTTTAATCTCAATTATTCCCCAATTAGTTGTGCTAAAGACTGAAGGTGCAATTCTGGCCCCCTTGAACTCAATCATAAAACTCCCATTGACTTCAACTGGATCAGAATTCCACCCCCGACATGGTTTTTAGGTCTAGCCACCCCTATGACAAGGCTGGCGAAATGCCTGCACAGGACTGCAAGCGAAGAACGTTGCAGGAAGCTCCGCCAACTGTAGTGAGCTTTGGAGAAGGGAGTCTTTCCATTGGCTTCAGTGGGCTTTGGATCAGGCCCTAAATATACTGGGACTTTATTGGAATTAGCAAATTGCCACCCCATCTACACAATCCTGAGAAATGGCTCAGTGGCAATGCCCATAGCTCCCAAAGTTTTCCTGACCCGACCCCATCTCTCTCCTCCCGTCTGTTGCCGTAGCTGCATCTTCCAAACTCTTACTTGATCAGACTTGAAAGTCTCTGAGTTTAGGGGGCTGGGATTTCAGCCCAAACAAAACAGAGTCTGACTCCTACACTCCTGAGAATGGAGCAGGTTGGCACAGCTTTCACCCCACCTGTACTTGTTCTGTAGCTAAACTGCAAAGTTCAGATGAACAAAGTACTTTGCATGGCTCCCCCTGCCTAGTCCAGCTGTGAGTCTCGCACTAAATTCTCTCGTTTAAAAACCAAACAGCAGACCCCTCAAATCTATTGGCTGAATTCTTGTCTGTTAATAGCCCAAAAGCCATTCTTTACCATTCTTCCTTGCCAATATAGTAGATCTCCTCCTTTTTGATTAATGTCAAGACTGTCAGTGGAGCGGCACTATTCTCTCTGTATTTGTCTATCATTGTCACTCTTTCTTTCCCATGCTTAGGACCCAGTCCAACTCCCATTAACTTCAGTGGGAGTTGGATCACACCTGTACATATCAGTTGCCCCTGCTAGTTACTGTGCAGATGATTGATGCAATGGTTTGTGTACTCTTCATATTATTAGATTTTTTTAGGTACGGTCTCAACCGGGGCATGTACCATTACAAGAGAGACGGAGACAACTTTTATTCTAAAATGAAAGAATAAGTATTCACATGCCTCTTCATGCTCCTGGCACAGGAAAGCACACTTCTGTGGGATCTTGCTTTGACCCCTGAAAATTCTGGAACAATATTTGCTTGTGGGTTCCTAGATGAAGCTCTTAAGTATGTTTTTATCCCCATCGGTAAGACATATTGAGAGAGTCACCAACATGATCTCAGTCAGTAATACGATGATTACTTAATTTTTTTTTATAGTGTGGTAGCGCTCAGTGGCCTCACTCAGGGTGTTGTGCTGTCCGAAGTGCCATATATATATGTGAAATTAAAAGACAAAGCCTGCCTTAAAGATCTTGTGACCTAAGCATATGGCAAAGAGCAACAGGTGGAGAAAACAAGCAAGAACAGCATGATCGAGTGTGGTATAATAAGTTGCAGTCACAGCATACTGATGGCAGGATCTTTATTGGAAGTTACTACGCTGTAACCTATGATCTGGTGCCCCCTGTACTGTACAGTTCTCCATTTCTGGTATTTCTGCCAGAACTACAGTAGAATGGTCACAGCCTGAATTTTATTTAGAGGTTTCTGTAGGCCAGGATTTTCAAAGGTGATTTTTGAGGGCCTCAGTTTTTGGGTGGTCAGCCCTTAAAAGGGTCTGATTTTTCACCGGGTGGGTGCTCAGCACTTTCTGCAAATCCGGCCCCTTTCAGGGGTCTCAAGCTAGGCACCACAGATTCAGACTGAGGCCCCCAAAATCAGGAGTAACTTTTTGAAAAACTTGGCCTTGCAGCTTTTCGTTTCTCAAAGCCCATGAGATGTTACTCACAGTGACCTAAAATGCTACATTATTCATAACTCTGGCCCATCAGAGAGCCTTTCTGTCTATACAATTATCATACAGGACTCATTGCACTAAGAGGAGGATACAGGTTATGGCAACTTTGATTTTTGTTCTTTGTTACGTCATTAAGGCTAACGAGGCGTTGCACAAATCATCCCCTGCATTGTCTGTTGTTTGTATTGATTGTCCGGCCATTAATTGTCTTGCACACAATTATGTCGTCATTCTTTTCTCTCTGTCTGAATCATTAAGAAGCTAAAATCATACATGCAATATGTAGCAAGGGAAAACCTTATGAAAACAACCCCCTGGATGTATCACTAACGTGGGTTTAATATTTCAAAGGTGTCCATAATTCCAACACAAGAAGACAGAATATAATATTTTCATCCAGTAGTTCCCCTGTAGCTAAGGGTTCATCAGCATTCTGCTTCATAGGCCAGATCCCCAACCTGGTTTCAGTGAAATCAGCAGAGCTACCCTGATTTACACCAGCTGTGGAACAAGCTCTACCATGTTTTTTTCTAAAGCACATAAGACTTCCCCATACAAATGGCTAGAAAAAGGAATATCTTCTATAGCAGAGACATGCTTCTCCAGCCACGTTCCCTGCTGTAAATCAGTCAATGCGTTGAGATTTAAAAGGATACTCATTTTAGAAAAGGTGGGAGGATACAGTGTGTACGGGACTGATCTGTAGCTCATAGGAACCAATGGGAATCTTTCTCTCCAGAGCCCAGGGGCTGCTCCCTCTAGGTGGTGATAACCCCTGTGTTGAGCACCAAAATAAGACAATTGAGTCCAGTGGGTGGGGCAGTGGCCAGGGAGTCAGGGCACCTGGGTTCTATTCCAATCTTTGCCACTGACCTGTGTGATTTGGGACAAGGCATTTTGCCTCCCACCCTTTGAGCAACCAAGCAGGATTTTCCTGAATAAAAGCCATATCTTTTAGTTTTATTAATAGTGCCGCTCATCAATGATATTTTGCTTCATTTCAAGCTCCTTTAGAAATAGTGCTTGATCCTCCTAAATACATACCACACCAACCTAGCAGGATCTAGATAAGGCATGTTGGAAAGACCTTTTAATCTACAATAATAGAAAAATGAGAGTGCACTTGCTACCTTTTTAATTTTACACAGGCCAGAAAAAGCATCTTCAGTTTGGTTGATTATTAGACAAATATCTGATATTATGTCGCACTGAAGCAGGGAGAGCTTGCCTGTAATAAATCTCTCATTTTTTAAAGCACCATCTTCGGCATTAAACGTGTTAACAAGGCTTAGAAAGGAGTTAAATTGCTGTGCAGAATATTATTTAAAATGGAGAAGAGAGAGAGGGGCAATACAGCACTGGTTGTTCTCAGCTGTTGACTGGGACCTACAGATCAAAGCAGATGTCAAGGGTGTTACACGGGGTTCTGTCGGTTTCATCCGATTTTTTGGTATGTTTGTATTAGCAATAGTCATGTTACTGAGGCAGTGTTGCCAGCTCTGGAAATATCTTATGATATCTGGGGGTTTTTTTGTAGCTCCAGTTGCTGGAATCCAGAGATGGCATGAGAACATCAGCTTTCGTTAGGGGGGAAAACAGTAAGTGTCTAGCCCTTGTGGTTGCAGAATAAAAGTTTAAAAACATGAAGCAAGTGTGATCTATAGGGTCAGGAACCAGAGGGCATATAAAAAGAACCTAAAATCTAAATCTCATGGTTTTCAAGCCAATCTTATCATTATGTGAGGCCTGGATCATGATTTTGAACACTGGAGGTTAGCAATACTGCAGTAGCACCTAGAGGCCTGAAGCAGATCACAAGATAAGAGTGTGTGTGTATACACTAGGTATGTCTACACTGTAATCAGGAGGTGTCTTTGCCACATGTGGAAACATAACCAAGCTAGCTTTGATTCAGCTGTAGCATGTACCCAGGGTCCTAGGCAGGCAGGCAGGCTTAGCCTGTGCAACCACCTGTGCTGCCGCAGCTTTGTTGCAGTTACTAGATCAGAGCTAGCTCAGATATGTCTACACACGCTGCAGTCACACCCTCTGCTCGCAGTGTAGACCGACAACTGGCAAGAGACAGGCCCTGTGCTGAAGATCTTACACTCTCTCGTCTGTAGGGCAGGAAGGAAAGTAAAGGTACAGAGAAGTGAAGTGACATGTCCAAGGTCACGTATCAGGGCAGTGGCAACTCCAAATCCATCCCCTCCTTCTACAACGCAGGAGGTATAGCATGGAGCAGGGGTCATTGCTATGGTGACCCCATCTGTCAAAACAACCCTGTAACAATCTTGGGGTTCATTAAACAACGATCTGGAGAATGAGAGAAATAAAACTTCTATTAAAAAGGAGAGAGCATCCGCAATGAACTGCTGTACAAAGCTACTCTGTTCTCCACCTCCTTGCTTCCAGAGCACATCTCAAAATTCCTATATTCATAAAACTGTCTCTTCTGGGGGAGTCTCTCTACCTGTATAATTTTTCACAAACAAACCCATTGGAACCATGGGCAGCCAGTTCCAACGGCAGATAGGGCCAAAGTTAGTATAAAGCCACCTTTGCACACAGCCCCATGCATGCAAGCTGCACTGGCCGCACAAAAGCGAGGACTCAGGAATGGCTCATTTTGTATAGCTTAATTTGCAGAAGACCAGGGTCTGAAAAGTCCACTTGCCCATTCATATTGCTGCAAGATACAGAACCAATCCTGCCAATAGATAGAATTAGTCATATGCATAAATGTTTTCAGGATCAGGCCCTAAATGATTAACCTTTGACATACAGGAGATAGTATAATTGAAGGACATACTTTTCATGAAAGTTTAAAATACATAAGGAAACCTTTGGCTTGACATGAAAATCACAACATTTTGAATATAATGCATTAGAAAGACACACAGCGCACAATGTGATTCTGAATGCCAGCCAAAGCCCTGAAATCAAGTAGATGAATAAATCAATTGAAAGGACATTACACTGGAAGGCTGTAATGAGACCCACTACACCGCAAGTGATATGGTATGGAGAAAATTTATGGTATGTGGTATATGTCCTGACTGGAGAAACATAGTGCAAATGTCTCTTCCGCATGCTGAATAGAGATCTCTAACAGTTTTGTAGCTTCTTAAATGGTGCTACTTAGTATGGCTTCAAAATGGTAAAGTATGCCCTAAACATATATTTTAGCTCCTGACAGGTGAAACTGCTGTCAGAATAGGTTTACAGAACTTTAGACAGACAGGAACATACTGCTTGCACTTCCTATGGCAGCATTTGGAAAAAAAGGCATTTGACGGCCTTGAATAACCAAATATTTCTGTAACGTGTATTCTTATTACAAGTAGGCCTGTTACTCAATGAGGGGGGAAAACAATAACCGAAAATGTGGAAATGGCAGAAGTGCTAAATTACTTTTTTTTTTTCCAATTTTCACCAAAAAGGTTAGTAGCGATTGGACATCTAACATAGTGAATGCTGGTGAAAATGAGGTAGGATCAGAGGTTAAAATAGGGAAAGAACAAGTTAAAAATTACTTAGACAAGACTTCAAGTCACCAGGGCCTGATGAAACGCATCTCAGAATACTGACTGAGGTGATATCTGAGCCATTAGCTATTATCTTTGAAAAGTCATGAAAGACAGGAGAGATGCCAGAGGACTGGAAAAGGGCTAATATAGTGCCCATCTATAAAAAGGGAAATAAGGACAACCCAGGGAATTACAGACCAGTCAGCTTAACTTCAGTGCCCGGAAAGATAATGGAGCAAATAAGCAATCAATCTGCAAACAACTAGAAGATAATAAGTAACAGCATGGACTTGTCAAGAACAAATCGTGTCACACCAGCCTGATAGCTTTCTTTGACAGGGTAACAAGCCTTGTGGATAGGGAAGAAGTGGTAGATGTGGTATATCTTGACTTTAATAAGGCTTTTGATACTGTCTCACATTACCTCATAAACAAACAAGGGAAATACAACCTAGATGGAGTGTTACTATAAGATGGGTTCATAACTAGTTGGAAAACTGTTCCCAGAGAGCAGCTATCAGTGGTTCACAGTCAAGCTGGAAGGGCATATCGAGTGTGGTCCTGCAGGTATCCATTCTGGGTCCAGTTCTGTTCAATATCTTCATCAGTGATTTAGATAATGGTCTAGAGAAAGTTTGTGGACGATACCAAGCTGGAGCAAGTACTTTGGAGGACAGGATTATAATTCAAAATGATCTGGACAAACTGGAGAAATGGTCTGAAGTAAATCGGATGAAATTCAATAAGGACAAATGTGAAGTACTCCACTTAGGAAGGAACAACCAGTGGCACACATACACAATAGGAAATGACAGTCTAGGAAGGAGTACTGCGGAAAGGGATCTTGGGGTCATAGCAGATCACAAGCTAAATATGAGTCAACAGTGCAACACTATTGCAAAAAAAAGCAAACATCATTCTGGGATGTATGAGCAGGAGGGTTGTAAGCAAGACACAAGAAGTAATTCTTCCACTCTACTCCGTGCTGATTAGGCCTCAACTGGAGTATTGTGTCCAGTTCTGGGCACCGCATTTCAGGAAAGATGTGGCTAAATTGGAGAAAGTCCAGAGAAGAGCAACAAAAATGATTAAAGGTCTAGAAAACATGACCTATGAGGGAAGATTGAAAAAATTGGGTTTGAATAGTTTTCCTGTGTGCAGAAATTTGACTTTCAGCCTGGAATTGATTTCTTGTATGATATTTAAAGCATGCTGTGAAACTGAAGGTGAAAACCTTATGTTTCTTCATCAGTTAAAGTTTTCAGGTGCTATTTTTTCCCCATCTCAAGAATGACTTCTTTATCATCATCAAACTTGTCTTGGACTTAGTCTGATGCAGAGACAAATGGTGTTGGCCAAACCTGAAGAAATTTTGTTTGAATCAACAAAGTTTTAGAGCATTAAAATAACTAGTAGAAAGTAGTGTGCTCCTTACAAAAGCCTGTGAAGTGAGATGCTTCAGACATACGTATCTTCTAGACTATCAGGCCGTTCTGTTCAGTGTCAAGCTCATTGGTCAGTCTTAACTGGACAAGATGTGACCCTAGTCTGAGGATTTAAGTGGTGCATAGGCTTGTCCTTCATGGAGGTGAATTTCACCCACTGCGACTGACTATGGGGCCAGACCCTCAGTGGCGTAAATCAGCCAGGTCGATTTACAGCAGCTGAGGATCTGGCTCATATGGTGTAAACAGGTGACTGCGTATTTAAATAAACAGAGTAGGGGTGTGAATGGTTGGGCAGAGAGCAAGAAAGACCAGCGCTGACATGGTAGATGGGCCAGTAATAAATTATCTTGAATTTCACGTGCTCTGTAGGCACAGTCCCAGAACATTGTGAGCAGAATGTGAGAACTGTGACCACTCATTAAGTTACACATTTTTGTCTTTTGGGGACATGCACTTTCTTTTCCTTTCTTTTTAATGAAATAAGAAATAAAAATCAAGCCCCCAGGGGAATCCTGTATATACAAACAAGCCATGCGGGTGAGACACTAACACTGAGATTTCACCCAGAGAATTCTGGAAAGTTTCCATAGCCACTGTCACAACTTGGCCACCTACTGAATGGAACACACCAGGAGAAGAAGTCGCTCTTCCTGGGAACCCAAGCTTTGGAATTCTTAACTCTAAAGCAAGCAAAATGTCAGCCATAAACTTTAAATGCATTGTATTAAGGACTCAACTGTTGCTTTGCCACAAGACCTGAGTACGTAGTTGTGCTGCCCCAGGAGCAGACCAGGAGCCAGACTGCAACCCAGAATCACAATTGAGTCCTAACTTCCTGCTTCACCCTTTACGCCGGGGGGAAGTAGACTGCTCCAATTCCTGTACCTCCCCCAAACTTCTCCCCAGGATGTGCCCATTCAGACAAGGTTGTGCCCATTTGCTGTCCCTGGCCACCCATGCCTTGCCCACCTTCATGGGAGAGGGAGTACCTGCCTCACCGTGGCTACTTCCCCCCCACCGCCCTGCTGTCCATAGTATGGCTATACCGGGCAATGGCGCTGGGGGTCATAAGGCACCATTTACTCTATGCATCCACTCACCAGAATAAGTGAGAATCTCACCCTAAATAGTTAATCTGACAATGGGCAAGGGTGAGCACAGGACTGATCTGTCTACCTACTGGACCTGAAACTGCTTGCTGAGGGAAGTAATATATGAAAAGGTTCTGATCATAGCTCACAATTTGAGCGGACAGGGAGCGCTGCAGAATTCCAGAGATGTAATTTCACAAGAGAAAAAATCCCTGAGCAGAGAGAATATTCAGAGTGACTTCTCTCCCACTTAAATGAACAAAGGATAGACATCTATAGCAAAGTCCCCCAACATAGAAGAGTGGAGAGAATTGTTTGAGGGAAGAATAGTGCCTGCAATCGGCTAGGATGACACCACCTTTCCTTGCATGGAATAGGGGCTAGGAAGTTTCAGGGAGAATTCACTCCAGCATACAGATCAGTGTCAAGGAGAAATTCCTGTTTGCTTATGTGACAAAATTTAGCATTTGAAAGTTAGGCTTTCTGTAAAGAAAGCTGCCCCAGTTTGCACAGGGCAGCGTTTGGAAAGCTCACATAGTGAGAAACTCCTCATACATATAAATTAAAAATTGCATTTGCAATGAAAGGTTAGATTCAAATTGGCATTTCGGAACCTTCTGCTGCCAGCAACCATATTACTGTAAAGGGATGTAATTTATATTTGCAGAGGTGTTGTAGCGATGTTAGTCCCAGGGTATTAGAAAAGGTGAGTGAAAGAGAAGCTTTCGAGCTCCAGAGTTCTTCAGGTCTGGGAAAGGTACTCAGTTTCACAGCTAAATGCAAGGTGGAAAAGATTGTTTAGCACAAGGAGTTCACATAGGGTAAGAGACCATTCAAGTGAAGTGGACAGTTAAGACCACTGCAGTTGTAGGACAAAGGAGAGTTAGTGGCTACAGACTGTTATAATGAGCCATAAATCCAGTGTCTTTATCAAGTCCGTGATTTTTAGTGTCTAGCAGAGTTATGAATTTAAGCTCCCAGGCTCATCTTTTGAAGCTATTGTGGACGTTTCTTTTGAGGACGAGGACTGAGAGGTCAGATGTGGAGTAATTATTTTGTGAAAAGTGTTTGCCCACGGGTGAGATGGCATTTTTGTCTTTTATCATTTTTCTGTATGAGCTCATTTGAGAGCGTAGTGGTTCTCTGGTTTCACCCATGTAGTTGTTGGAGCATTTAGTGCAATGGATGAGGTACACCACACATTGTGTTAGGCATGTGTAGGACCCATGGATCTTGAAAGGCGTGTCATTGGGGGTATTGATCATTGTAGCAGAGGAGATATGTCTGCAGGTTTTTGCAGCTGTTTTTCTGGCAGGATCTTGCTCCTTCGAGCTTGGCAAGGTTGGAGGGTTGTTTGAAGGCTAGAAGAGGGGGCTCAGGACAGATTTCTTTCAGGATATGGCACTAACTGTTTTTAAGTGAAATTGTGACCCAGTATTTCAGTCTCTTGGAAATTGCCTGATTTTTCTTATCTGGGGCCAGATTCTGCCACACTTACTCCAGTTAAGTAGCATCTTGCTCAGCAAGAAGTCTCACTGAAACCAGAACTAATCAACATGTTTTCTTCAAAACTTCTTTTCAGTGAATAATGACTTTTTTGACCACAGCAAATCTTTTTGCAGAAAATTTTTGATTTGGTCAGAATTCTGTTTTGTTGATGGAAAAAGCAGAACTTGAAAATTGAAACACTTCCTTTCAATTTAAGTTTGGTGGCTTTGTTAAAAAAAATTGAGTTTTCATTTGTCTGTAAAACTTTTGGAGTTTTTTATTTTTTGAAACCAAACTATTTAACTAAAATCTGACCTTTTTTAATCCAAAACTAGTTTTTCATAACCAACTGTTTGCTTTTTGTTTTCTGTCAAACTACTGAATGTCTTTCACCAGAAACGTAGAGGAAAAACAAGAGTTATTTTTATTTTCAAAAGTTCATGTGAAAAATGATTGCTATCTTTTGGTTAATTCCATCTCTGATTGAAACTAATGGGACTATTAGCTAAGTAAGGCAGTACTCAGCCTGAGGAATGCTAACAGCATCTGGCGACTTAGGATTTCTTGTTCTGGATAGATGCCCCTTTCTGGGATGCTCTCCATGATTAAATAGTGTGCCTGGACCAATCAGAGGTGGTGAGGATGCTGCCAATCTGGTGTTCTGCGGGCGGCACTTCCTGTGGTATTTGATCCCCTGGGATTCATAATGCCTGGATCATCCCTCTGCCATGGCTGCTGGCGGGCAGTGTGCAATCATTAGTCACCTGGAGCCCTGCGGATCCAGACCTCTGGATCTTTACAGTTTCCCGACCTTTGTTCATAGCCCAAAGAATCTCTGGTTGTGGCTTTGTGGTGCGTCTCCCCATCTCTGGGACTCCCTCAGTGTCAAAGGTACATGGTTGATTCTGTGGTTCTTTGATCCTAGTGAACCCAGGAGAGTGAGATTTTAATGAGGCCAGGAGAAAATGCTGCTTCTGCTGAGTGCCAACAGTGGGAAATAGTTGCAAAAAGAAGGGGAATTTCTTACCAAAATGGGGAGAGGGGGGACTGAGTGTGTGGGGAGAAGGAATAGGCATGGGGAGGAATCTAAGCATTGGAAGAGAAGGGTAGATAATGGAAAGAAGCCACCTTTTCAGGCTGTAAGAGGAGGGAAGTAATACAAAATTCACTACATGGGAGAATGGGGTCAAAATTAAGGAGCTGGATAGAAAGATAGATACTGTCAGGAAACAGAGATGGGTTTTCTGTTTGGGTTAGAGAGGGGAAAGGCTGAGATGCAGAGAAGGCCAGTGGATTGAGGAAGAAGCAGAAGTCCTCAGACGGTTAAATGGGCTTGGGTAGGCACAAAAGGTAATAGAATCTTCAAACCTTTAGAGGTTCGCCTTCTACTAATTAGTGGACTACACGGAGGAAGGTCCTGGATAATACAGTGCTCCCAATTTCTTCAAGCAAAACGAAGATTAGCATGCTAGATCTCGCCTCATCTTTTCATTGTTAAATCCTATTACCTTGTTTTTCAAAATTGTACGGAACAATAACCAGGGAAAGAAATGTCCCCTGCATCCACCTCTTGTGCATTCAACTGTAGAGAAAAAACGCCACCTACCTTTTAATGAAGGAGGGACCTGGCAGAATTAGAAATGAATCCGAGTGTGCCTGCAGAAGAGGAAATTGAAGATATTAGTGCATGCATTAATTTCATCCAGGCCTGACTTGTCTGATGCAACTTCAGTATATTCACCCAATAAAAAAGCTGACTTGAAGTTCACAGTTCACTGCCTTTTCCTAACTTTCACACTCATGCTTCTAGTTGGCTTGGCGGCTATTAGTTGAATGAGAGATTGAATATAAAGTTAATTCACTGCCTCTTTAACCCTTTAAAAATCAATTCTTTGCTACGTTTCTGATATGCAGCAGGGCCGCTTATCCAGTTAGCACAGCATTTTGTTCTCATTGCCTCTGAAATGCCTTTTGATCTTGTCTGTCTTCCCGCATGGTTTTTGTTTATGGAATGGTCTTCCTGTGAAAAATAGAGGGAAATCCTGGCCCCTGGGATGCCAGTGGGACCCATTATCTGTAATACAGTAGTTTACTTTTTCATTTATTCATCAACAAAGACCCCGCTCTTTCATTCAGGTTGTGCGTATATGTAATATGGCTCCTTTTTATTGTATGTGACAAATGGCAGACATAATGCTCCATGATGGGTCATTGTTTTCTTCTTTGCAACAAGAATACACAATGTATTAAGCCTCCCCTCCCACACCAACTGGGTGTGGCTTGAGAAATAGCAGGGGGAGTGAGAAATTGAAACAAGGCATCATTTAGATGGTGCCAGCTGTCTCCCGCTGTAGGAGACATAGACACTGATGGCTGAAGGCACCAATTCCACTGAAGTTTGTTGGATTTTTAGATAATGTGGTTTTGCCTCATTTCTTCAGCTACCCCTGATGTGTCACAGCGTGACAGGGTTTTGTTTAGTGAGGAAACTGTTTTTGCTTTAGAGTTGGGTTCTCTCCATGAATAGTTAGAGGAGCGTGTGCGTGTTTATACCCTGTGCCTCCGTAGGACTATAAAATCCAGAGTGGTCTCCCTAGACGCTTGTTTGCTGGATGTCACACAGCAAGTGCAGGCTACACGAGGAATTAGAATATTTGTTAAATACTCTCAGCCATTATGTTGTGGCAGGTAATGTCACTGTCTCTCCAGGCTGCACCAGGCCTCTTAGCTACCAGTCCAGATTCAGGGACCAAAACAAGCACTTTTCTCACATCTCGGGTCAGGGGAGGCACTCCAAAGCCCTGATTCATGGAAGCTTCTCTGTTCAAGATAGTACTTAACCATGTGCCTAATGGGATCCACAATGGAGTTTAAGTGCATGCCTAAAATTAAGCAAATGCTTAAGGATTGGCCTGAACAAGGAAGGGTAGATTTAAACACATGCTTTCCTGAGTGGAGGCCCAACATAATGCAGCCTCAGGCTGCGTTCACATGCATCAGCTTCCTCTTCAGGTTTGCCAGGGAAGCAACTGGAAGGTTCCATCTGGCCACACTCTGGCCTTCCTCCCACTTCTGGAACTGCACAAACCCTGCATAGAGGAGCTTCTGCACAAAGGCAAGTAGGCTGCGAAGGCTGCACTCCTCCTCCTGTCTTCAGGGGCAGACCTCCACCCGCTCCGTCACCACTGGGTTTCTGGTCCAGTCTTGGGAAGTGCATGTGCTCTCACACACACACACACACACACGAGCCACTTGTGATTTCTCTCCCCTGCCTCAAATGACTTCCTTTTCACTCCTTGTGGATCTCTTTCCTCCTTAGCCCTCTAACTTTACATGCTGTCTCATTGGGGGCTGTATGGACGCGTAAGGAAACTGCATTTTGCTCAGAGGACACGCCTGCTAATCCCATAGAAATATCATGGTGGACACCTCTGAGCAGGTGGGGTAAATGGGAGGCAGCAGGCTATTCATAGCTCAGTCCACTGGTAGACCCGCCTTCTAATTGCACTGAGTTACCCTGTATAGGATGAGCTTGGTATAAGCACAGCAGTGCGGCATGCCAAACCACTTAGAGCAGTAGAGCAGTTATCCCTGCGAGCTCAGGCTTTTTGTCACAAACGTTTACATTTTCTGCTTTGGCAAGAGCAGTGAAAGATTTGCAAACAGTTCCCTGAAACCTAGATATTTGCAACTAAAATATCCAAACTACCCTGGCTGGAAAATTCTCGAGGTCGGGTGGAAAGCTATGTTTTTCGACTGGTTCCTTATCTGTTTTATCACCCTGTGCAATATCTTCCTCCCCACACTTTTCAGGTACTATTGAATTGTAAAGTAATGGTAATTCAAATTCTAACTCAACATCTTTAGCTACGAGAGTCTCATTCTGCTTCTAGCCTGCTGAAACAGAGAAACGTTTACCAACCTCCTTTGCTTTGTGATGTAGATGTATTTTATCTCCTTATATCCATTAAGGCTAAAAGCCACATGTTATGCAAGTGGATTTTCTCTGTATTGGTGTTTCCAGGAGCCTAGTCCATTTCTTATTACAGCTCATGGGTATGTTAAAAAGAAATGGAGTCCCGCTCTTGGGAATCGATGAAATTGCAAAATAAAACTTCTGAGGCTTATAGTACAAATAGCTGCATCTTTGCAACCGACAATTAAGGTTCTCACAAATGTGCAGTCTGTCCATAGGTGTGGCAGAAGTTGATTTTAAAAATTTTATATAATTCTGACAGATACTGATTTATTTTAACAAATTTCCAATTACATTTTAACAGTGGCAGGAAATTATGGGGGTGGGGGAGGTAAGGCAATAATTACTTAATAACTATGGACATTGAGATTCAAAAAGTTAAAGCATTATAACTGTTAAAACACAAATGGTCAACATCACCTGTCAAAATATACAAAGTAAATATCCTTAAATCAAACTCTAAGTTCCCAAGCAGCGGTTTTCTTTCTTTGCCTGTCTGTAAATTTCAGTTATTGTCAATGGCCATGTTTGTTGTTGATTTGTGTGTGTGTGTACGGTGAAATTGACATTTACAGATAATACCCTTCCAAGCCTATCTATACTTTAGAAGGGGCAATGTTGTAATTTTTCAGAGTAGATGCTGCATGTTGGAGCTCTCCAACTAAGATGGCTGTACTCTACAGGCAGCCATGGAGCTTTCCTGCCCTTAATTAATCCATTTTCTTAATTGTGCCATTGCCTGGAATGGATTACATTGAAATGAATGGATTTCCTATAGAACAGAAGGTATATGACTAACTAATTAATTTTCTGCACAGGAACGGTTGGGCTAGGCAGCTGAGGGGCTAGGTGAATCCCCACACATAGCTCTCTCCTGAGCTCAACAGGAGCAGAAATAATTGGAATGGATGGATCTGTCATCTCAGGAGAATTTCTGCAGCCTCTAGATCCCCCCTTCAAATGCATGATGTCAGCAGTCGGCACTGGCTGCTGCTCTTAAGGCATACTTACGCGGATGCTAAGGAAAAGCAGTGCGTAACAGGGGATTCTTGCAGATTCATGCAGAAAAAGGCTCTCGTTGCTTCATCAGCCTCATCACTAGCACGTGGCACGCAGACTTCGTACAAAATGCACGTCATTTCTCGTTTCTTGAGGGAAGCTGCCCGTTCACACGAGGAAACTTTCTCAAGCTGACTTTATTCAGGATGGCAGAAGGGGGATAGGACAAGGCAGAGTGCATTGATAGACTAGAAATAGACAATTAAATAAGGACCATAATGTGAAAAGGTATATCCAATGCTGCATTTTTCTGTCTGCTGCTGCAGATGTAACCCGTAGGTGCACATGCCAACTCAAGAAATGGTGCCCGGGACCTGACAAAGAAGCCACTCAGTATTAATAGACTTTGCATTAGAAAATAATGTTGGTGCAAGAAAAGAAATAGGACTTGACGTATGGACCTTCTGTTCCAATGCAGTATGTGTTTGGATTGTGCACCCAGAACTTTGGCAACACAATCCACATGTGTTGCCCTCTGCTACTCTCCTAGACTGCTAAGTCTTGCAGGCTTGTCCAGTAATGCATTTGGATGATCCTTTCGTGCTTGGCTCTTTATAAACTACTTGCTCCTGGCCAACACTTTTGATTATATGACTCTTAACCAAAAGCTTAACTTTTCCCTCTGGAATTCATCTGGATTAATGCTAGGACCAGCAGCCGTTGAGATTGACCCCTTGTTCAAAAGGAAGAGCTTGACCACAGCAAGGAAATGAGAAGGACAGTAGTTTAACTTCTTGCTTGGCAAAAAATACTTTCAATCAAAACTTACCAACCACACAATTTGATTCTGTAAATCAGGTAAATACAGTTATGCTCTGCGCATTGAAACTGAGTTAAACTTTATGGGCCGAATTCTCTGCCCATGTAAACTGGTGCAGGGCTGCTGATGTCAGTGGAACCGCATAAATTTATGTTAGCAAAGAGTTTGTTCATAGGCATTCTGTATGGACAATTATTACTTGTTAACTGGGTTGTGTTAGGGCCTGGGAGGTGTTGGGTTCCCAATGTGCTAAACGCTGTACAATTAATACTTATTTGTATTACCCATAGCATCATGGGACCCTGTTTTCATAGAAACATAGAACTGGAAGGGATCTGAAGAGGTCATCTGGTCAAGTCCCCTGCACTCGTGGCAGGACTAATTATCTAGACCATTCCTGGCAGGTGTTTGTCTAACCTGCTCTTAAAAATCACAAATGATGGAGATTCCACAACCTCCCTAGGCAATTTATTCCAGTGCTTGAACACCCTGGCAGTTAGGAAGTTTTTCCTAATGTCCAACCTAAACCTCCCTTGCTGCAATTTAAGCCCATTGCTTCCTGTCCTATCCTCAGAGGTTAAGAAAAACAATTTTTCTTCCTCCTTGTAACAACCTTTTACATACTTGAAAACTGTTATAATAGAATCATAGAATATCAGGGTTGGAAGGGACCTCAGGAGGTCATCTAGTCCAACCCCCTGCTCAAAGCAGGACCAATCCCCAACTAAATCATCCCAGCCAGGGCTTTGTCAAGCCTGACCTTTAAAATATCTAAGGAAGGAGATTCCACCACCTCCCTAGGTAACACATTCCAGTGTTTCACCACCCTCCTAGTAAAAAAGTTTTTCCTAAGATCCAACCTAAACCTCCCCCACTGCAATTTATCATGTCCCCTCTCAGTCTTCTCTTTTCCAGACTAAACAAACCCAATTTTTTCAATCTTCCCTCATAGGTCATGTTTTCTAGACCTTTAATCATTTTTGCTGCTCTTCTCTGGACTCTCTCCAATTTGTCCACATCCTTCCTGAAATGTGGCGCCCAGAACTGGACACAATACTCCAGTTGAGGCCTAATCAGCACGGAGTAGAGTGGAAGAATTACTTCTTGTGTCTTGCTTACTACACTCCTGTTAATATATCCCAGAATGATGTTTACTTTTTTTGCAACAGCGCTACACTCTTGACTTAGACTTAGCTTGTGATCCACTATGACCTCCAGATCCCTTTCCGCAGTACTCCTTCCTAGGCAGTCGTTCCCCATTTTGTATGTATGCAACTGATTGTTCTTTCCTAAGTGGAGTACTTCACATTTGTCCTTATTGAATTTCATCCTATTTACTTCAGACCGTTTTTCCAGTTTTTTTAGATCATTTTGAATTTTAATCCTATCCTCCAAAGCACTTGCAACCCCTCCCAGCTTGGTATCATCCGCAAACTTTATAAGTGTACTCTCTATGCCATTATCTAAATCACTGATGAAGATATTGAACAGAACCAGACCCAGAACTGATCCCTGCGGGACCCCACTTGTTATGCCCTTCCAGCATGATTGTGAACCACTCATAACTACTCTCTGGGAATGGTTTTCCAACCAGTTTTGCACCCACCTTTTAGTAGCTATATCTAGGTTGTATTTCCCTAGTTTGTTTATGAGAAGGTTATGCGAGACAGTATGAAAAGCTTTACTAAAGTCAAGGTATACCACGTCTATCACTTCCCCCCTATCCAGAAGGTTTGTTACCCTGTCAAAGAAAGCTATCAGATTCATTAGACATGGATCCATGCTGACTGTTACTTATCACTTATTATCTTCTAGATGTTTGCAAATGGATTGCTTAATTATTTGCTCCATTATCTTTCCTGGTACAGAAGTTAAGCTGACTGGTCTGTAATTCACCAGGTTGTCCTTATTTTCCTTTTTATAGATGGGCACTATATTTGCCCTTTTCCAGTCTTCTGGAATCTCTCTCATCTTCTATGATTTCTCAAAGATAATCGCTAATGGCTCAGATATCTCCTCAGTCAGCTCCTTGAGTATTCTAGGATGCATTTCATCAGGCCCTGGTGACTTGAAGACATCTAATTTTTCCAAGTAATTTTAACTTGTTCTTTCCCTATTTTAGCCTCTTCTGATCCTACCTCATTTTCACTGGCATTCACTATGTTAGGCATCCAATCACCACCAACCTTCTTGGTGAAAACCGAAACAAAGAAGTCATTAAGCACCCTCTGCCATTTCCACATTTTCTGTTATTATTTTATTATTTTTCTGTTATTATTTTGCAAGGTGCTGAGCAAACACAGAACAATAAGACAGCCTGTCAAGGTTCCTTCCCCACTTTGAACTCTAGGGTACAGATGTGGGGACCTGCTTGAAAAACCCCCTAAGCTTATTTTTACCAGGTTAGGTTAAAACTTCTTTCCCCCCAAAATCCTCCCAAACCCTACACCCCCGTTCCTGGGGAAGGCTTGATAAAAATCCTCACCAATTTGCATAGGTGAACACAGACCCAAACCCTTGGATCTTAAGAACAATAAAAAAGCAATCAGGTTCTTAAAAGAATAATTTTAATTGAAGAAAAAGTAAAAGAATCACCTCTGTAAAATCAGGATGGTAAATACCTTACAGGGTTAACAGATTCAAAACATAGAGAATCCCTCTAGGCAAAACCTTAAGTTACAAAAAGACACAAAAACAGGAATATACATTCCATTCAGCATAACTTATTTTATCAGCCATTTAAACAAAACAGAATCTAACGCATATCTAGCTAGATTGCTTATTAACCCTTTACAGGAGTTCTGACCTGCATTCCTGCTCTGGTCCCAGCAAAAGCAACACACAGACGGAGAGAACCTTTGTTTCTCCCCCCTCCAGCTTTGAAAGTATCTTGTCTGCTCATTGGTTATTTTGGTCAGGTGCCAGCGAGGTTATCCTAGCTTCTTAACCCTTTACAGGTGCACGGGTTTTTCCTCTGGTCAGGAAGGATTTAAAGGTGTTTACCCTTCCCTTTATATTTATGACACAGCCCATCCCCAAAGCGCATACAATAACATACTTTGTGTGACAAGATAAATAAGAAGTGTGAAATCCAGGCCCCGCTGAAGTCAAGGCCAAAATTCCCATTGATGTCGGTGAGGCCAGGATTCCCCCCAAAAGGTGTATAGTTTACTGCCTGAAGAATATGGTGCAAAATATACTTGTTTACTATAACCCTTATAGGGATAGGCTAAGAGTGTTTGTTTTGTAGGGCTCACTGTTTCTTTTGGAGATTGCAGGGTTTGATCAGTTCGAAGAAATATCACTTAAAAACTCCTAACAGATTCAAATGCTGGCCTGAGTCATTCTCTTAGAGCCGATGAGCTTTTATTGTTTCAACTGCATTTTTAGATATTTGTACTAAATAGTAGCAATGGAACAAATGATCTCTTCCCTTTTCTGTTTGACGGGCTCACACAGAGGGGATTTGCTGAACTGTAGTTCAAAATGCTGTTCTGGAAATGGGCAATTGTTGACTACCTTCACACAGTCCATAGGTTTCAATATTAGGCTGTGTTTCCATGTTTCCTGCCCTGACACTGACTGATCTAGCTCATCTGAAAGCGGAATTGTTGTCTGGGCCAGGGCTGTATGGGTTTGATCCAACGCCCATTGAAGTAAATGGAAAGGCTCCTGTGGGATTTAGATAACGATTGGTATCACACCAGCACCCAAGGTCCTATCGTGCTAAGTACTGTACAGACACACAAGAGACAGTCCCTGCCCCGAAGCGCTTATAGTCTAGTCAAGACAGATATAAGGTGGGAGGATAGAGAATGAAGTGACTTGTCCAAGGTCACACAGAAGGTCAGGGGCAGAGCCAAGACTAGACTCCTACTCTGTGTCACCCCACGACAAACCAGCCAGGGGTTAAATGAAGGGACAGAGATGGAGGAGCACAACTCCTCATCCTCTGTTAAAAGCAGAGAGGAGGCCCCTCTCCTCCGCCTGATTTCCGGGAGCAGCTCCCTCTCTTCCTGGGCCAGTGGGAAGAGTGCTCCCTGTCCTGGTTTGAATTACTTTATCATCTGAGCCCAATTCATTGCATTAATTCAGGTGTGAACAAGGAAAGCTGCCGTTTCAAAAACCTGGCCCAGTGAGTGCAGCTGGGTTTTGCCTCAGTAAGGGGAGTAGAATCAGGGTCAGACAAAAAGAGTAATAAATAGAAAGACAGAGAAAAGAGACAGATTTCAGAGTGGTAGCCGATCTGTCGCTAAACAAAAACTCCAGGGCAAGTGGGTCACTTGAATCATTAAAAACTAGACTGGGCAAAACACTGGCGAAACTTCTTTGGGATTTGCAGAGTGCACAAGGTGACTTACAGAAAGAGGCTTTTTCTGTCTCTATTTTCTATTACTTCTCACTCATTTGCCACCACGTGAAGTTCTCAAATTTGTTGATCCGTAAATGTAGCTTCTTCCAGGGTAACCAAGTTGTGTGTCCTCCGACCTTGATTCTGAGCTTCGCCAGCAGTGGTAAGGTATTGTCCCATTTTAAGACTCTCATTATAAAATATGGTTTCAGAGTAGCAGCCGTGTTAGACTGTATTCGCAAAAAGAAAAGGAGTACTAGTGGCACCTTAGAGACTAACCAATTATTGAACTTAGGCTCAAATAAATTGGTTAGTCTCTAAGGTGCCACTAGTACTCCTTTTCTTATTATAAAATATGATAGTGCCAGAGCACTGGTTCCATTTAAAACAAAAAGAATATAATGGGGATAAAGAAGGAGTTTTGCTATCTTGATAAAACAGATGATCTTTTATCTTGCCATACACTAAATAAAGTCCTGCACATGTATGGATTTACATGAAATTATAGCCACCCTTGTAGTTTGCAGATTATTTTTCCATTTTTTTAAGTGGGAGGAGACAATCTACATGCACCTGTCACACTAGAGGTTTAAAAGTTCTTAGCTCACTTCTTGTAAGTCTGTACAAGTTCTTAGCTCACTTCTTTGTGGTCTGTGCAAATGGAACCTGATCACCGCCCAGTGTCCCCTTAAGTTCATTGGGACTCCCATGACTGGATCTCTCTATGGGCCTGGAGCCTGCAATTGGTGACATTTCTCAGAAATCTTGAGCAAAATTCTTTCCACCATTTTGATGTTAAATGGGAATGGGAATACATTTTCCCCAGTTTATCAAAATCGTACCTGCCTTTTTGGTTTTTTTTGTTTTGTTTTTCAGACAGGTTCTATTTAGAGCTTGTCAGAACAATTCAGATGAATCACTTTTTGTTGGAGTTTGCTGATTTGGTCAAAATGTTTTGCAGAGCCTGTTGTGTTTCGATAAAGTTCAGTTGGACACCTGTCTGGTTTCCTGCTATCTTACCCACCTGGCAGGTTGCTGGGGAGCCCTGCCTTCCAGGTTCCTGTCTCCTTGGTAGACAACCTGGTGGGTTTACAGGGAGCATGGAAGTCCAAGGAGTCCCAGCTCCCAAGCTCAGAGCTCCTCAGTAGCCCACCAGGCAGATTGCCCTGGAGCTGGGCTCCATTCCCATTTGCTGAGAATGTCATTTTTGGGTGAAGGGAGAGGGTTCATTCTGAGTTAGAACAAAACCAGACTTCAAAATAATACAATCTGACACCAGACGGAAATGTCTTCCTCTGCCCAGCACTTGTTCTGACAGAAATGGCTGAAAAGTCATGACCACAGCCCCCACTAAGGTCTAGTTATGTCTTCTGCGTGTTTTGAAAAATATTGGCTAAGGTTTGACATAGGAAGATGTAACTTAGAAATGAGTAATGAATTGCACAAATACAAAACGGGAAATGACTGCCTAAGAAGGAGTACTGCAGAAAAGGATATGGGTGCTATAGTGGATCACAAATGACATATGAGTCAGCAATGTAATACTGTTGCCAAAAAAGCAAACATCTTTCTGGGATATATTAACTAGAGTGTTGTAAGCAAGACACGAGAAGTAATTCTTCCGCTCTACTCAGCACTGATAAGGCTTCCACTGGAGTAATGTGTCCAGTTCTGGGCACCACACTTCAGGAAAGACATGGACAAATGGGAGAAAGTCCAGAGGAGAGCAACAAAAATAATTTAAGGCCTAGAAAATATGACCTATGAGGAAAGATTGAAAAAACTGGGTTTGTTTAGTCTGGAGAAGAGGCGGCTGAGGACGTAAAAGTCTTCAAGGACGTAAAAGATTGTTATAAAGAGGAGAGTGATGAATAGTTTTTGGTATCCAGTGAGGACAGTATAAGAAGTAATGGACTTAAATTGCAGCAAGGGCAGTTTAGGTTGGACTTTCAGAAAAACTTCCTAATTGTCAGGGTGGTTAAGCACTGGAATAAATTGCCTAGGGAGGTTGTGGAATCTCCATCATTGAATGTTTTTAAGGACAATTTAGACAAACACCTGTCAGGGATGGTCTAGATAATACTTAGTCCTGCCTCAGAGCAGCGGACTGGACTAGATGACCTATCAAGGTCTCTTCCAGACCTGCATTCCTATGATTCTGTGATAGACACTGGCATTTGAAAACTGCATGCTGAGCATGTACAGGAGAAAATGTCTTCTTTCCAATGTACATACTAAGGCCCTGATTCAGCAAAAGACTTAAGCACCCGCTTAACTTCAAGCATGGGAGTAGTCCCAGGGTGCTCATGCACTTAAAGTTAAGCATGTGCATAAGTGCTTTGTTGAATCAGTGTCTTAAACATAGGTGCATGCACAGCTGACTAAGTTTGCATTTGGATCAAAGAACTTTCACGCCCAAATGACAAAAATTAGTGGAGCTTGTAAAGAATGCAAGTTGATTGCATCTAGATTTTCTTTTTTCTTTAGTTTGTTTTGTTCCTCCGTCCCCCACCTCCAAACTTCTTAAGATTTTTAAAACAAACAAAGCTAGACTTCATGCAGCATTCATTATTTGAAGTCAACCTCTCACACTTAGAGAATTCCGAAGTTTGAGTTTGCTCCGGCACCCGTTAAGTTGGCTACATTGCATATGTGTAGTATCATCTTTTCCTCTTGTTGACTATAAATCATGTTGTATTATTGCTTTTTGTTCTTAAGGTATACAGAGCTTTGGCATGCACGGGATGTGCAGGTTGGCTGAGTTAATGGAGAATCAAACTTTTGAAATTTCCTAACTTGGAGTTCACAACTTTGCTCAGTCTTTTCCTTTAAGTTATAGCTTTAGTCAAGTACATCAGCCTAGCTCCCTTCAAATCTGTGGCGATTGATTTACACCAGTTGAGAATCTGGCCTACAGTTCTCATGTCCCTTATAAGGTTATAGGAGCACTATGGGATCAATACTAAAAATAAAATATTTACATGAGAAAGACCACAGTGTTGCTGTCACTAATCATGAAAACTTTCTCCTTGGAAACTTCAAAGACAAGCAGGGGGAGAGGGCAAGCTAGGAAGGGATAAAGCATTATGAATGTCTCTAAAATGAAAGCCACTGCTGCCAGAATTTTACAGCTTCTTGCTAACGTTGTCATGATGTTATTTTGGAAGAGTATTAAAGGTGACCTGTAAAGGGTTTTAAAAAACTTCGACTTTTGCCCTCTTTTGCCTTCTCTGTGATGAACAAAGAAGGCCTGGAAGGTTTTATTCTTTTTTAAAGAAAAAGGAGATTTTCTGCTGGGTGTGGGGTTTTTTTTTAAATTATTATTATTTTTGCTTTAACCTTAGCAGCATCGGGAATGTCATGTTTGGCTTTACCTGGCTTGTTGGAGCCCTTTTGGGAGGCCTAAGTCAGGTAGTTTTTCTAGTCTCCCACAATTGCAGCCCCCACTTTGGCAGAAGATGTTCCTTTGTCCTTCAGGAAGGTCACAGTCTAGGTTAGCAGCAAGGAATGGAGAATATACATTCTTTAGGGCAGGGATTGTTTTTCTTTTCTGTCATTGTACACTACCGAGGACGAGGGGTTCTTGGTCCATGCCTGGGGCTCCTAGGTGCTATTACAATACAAATAAATAATAACAATTGCAAGTGGTGTAGCCTTCTAGCCCTCCCCAAAGTCTAAATCCAGGTAATAATACCTCAGAGTGGTGGACCCAGGCTGGCACCTGGCAGATTAACATCATCTTCCCCTAGCAGCCTCTTTCATCCTTCTGGAATTTCACATAATTTCCTCGTCAGCGAAAGGATGGTCTTGTGGGAAAGGCACTGGACTAGCACTCAGGAGATCTAGGTCCATTTCCTAGCTGTGCCACAGACTTCCTGTAGGGTGTTGGGCAGGAGTATTATAACCTGAATGCACAAAGGGGCCAAATTAAAGTTGGGCAAGCATCCTTCCTTCTGGCATTGCTGAACTTTTGAGTGTACAGTGGCAACATTCTTCTAATGTAGTTTTTTTTTAAATGTAAGTTTACAATACTATTAAAAGCTTTTAAAAAGAAAAGGATGTTTTGAGTCATGGCCAGACCAGCTACAGGTGTTAATGTCCTGCATAATCTCAGCCAAAACGACCTTATCTTTGTCCAAAGCATGCCGCGTATCCGCACACACCTGTAGCATCTTCAGGGTGGGCTACGTTATTTGAAGACTCCTGGGGACGGGGGGAGTAGCTCTGAAGACTTCTTCCTAACTAAACAACCTGCTTTCTCAGTACAGCTTTCTCATGATAGATGAACACACTGATATCAAAAGTATCAAGAGGAGTGGTGGATTTTTCCTTTCTCCATCTGGTTTATATAATAAACAACTCTTCAGTTTTCAAGGCCACCCCCTGAATGTTAAACAACAGAATATTTCTTCATTGCATTCTGTCTATGAGGTATGTAGAAACTTTTACACGTCAAGGATGAAGCAATTCCAGAAGCAATGTATTGGTATGCCACTTCATTTGTCTGAAAGTAAAACTGCATTTTGATCAAGGAGAAGTCCTGGTCAATAATGTTTCTAGGATTCAGTATTTGCTTTTGAGAGTGAAGAACTGTCCCAATCAGTACCAACAACAGCCACAGGAATGTTTTGCAGTACATGAAATGCAATTTAGCGCCGTTTAGCTCTGCTCTTGTTACCTTCTGAATTGCCACCCTATATAAATAATCGTGTCTTTGCAACATGTTCTACTGCTGGAGATCAGTGACGCTCAGCGGGTGTACATCTAGGGTGGTTGAGCTCTTCTGTCTCCTCCCCCCACAGATCTTCACTCTGAGCAAATCACTAAGCAACTGTTTCAGACAGCATATCCTAAAAAATGTCCTGTGACACAGGGTACCAAAGAGAAACGAAACAGGAAGTGACCAACCCAGGCTCACACTCCAAAAAAGACCATACAGGTCCCCACAGTACATTTTCACAAATGTCCTCCATAGAGTTTTGATCACCCTCACCATTCCTACTCAAATATGCATGAGCTGTCCAGATGGCAGAAGTAATGTGTTTGTGTTGTCATGCTAATTCCTGGCAATAAAACATTTTATGTTCCTTGAATATCGGTAGCACTGTTCTCTTCAAAAATGGTAATAAAGTGCATATTTGCTTATTAGTAATGAATGTCAAACCATTCACCATGATGGAAATATCCTATTTCCATGGCTTTGATAAATAGCTGCTGGAAATCATGAATTTTTAATAGAAGTCCTATATTTAGGGGCTTTCAGTTTCTGAGGGAGATAAAAGACTCTTCAGAGACAGAGCTCCGCAACCGCCTAGTCTTTTGCAACTGCTGCTACCTATTTAAGGCCAGTGTTGTCTTTCTGATTTATGAATATTATGCAGACATTGATTGATATGGTTTTTATGCTGGAGATCAGGCTGTCCATCGGGATAAATCAAAATATGTTTCTGCAGAGGAAGCTGTATAGTATCTAGTTTCATGTGACTGTTTTTGTTTGTTTTTTTGTATGCTCTGACCACTCTGATTCTCATTTACACCAAGGCTCCTTTACACCTGGCGCAGTAAAAGTGGGCATAAATGTAGTATGTCAGGTCAATGTAAAGAGGCCTTAGTATAAATAAGAATCCAGCCCTAAGGTTTAGGTTTGTGCTTCATTACTTGCCATAGAAAGCACACAGTACATCCTGTATAAGTGAATATGCAAGAAATATCATCATGTTCCCTCTTCACAGCTGCAGCCACTGTGGGAATTTGGTGTATTATGATAATACACTCAGTACAACAAAGGGCATTCTGAATTATAAGCATTGAGTGCACTACGTCTTGTATTAATGAATAATTAGTTAACTGATGATCAATCCCAAAGGGGCCCCTGTGCATATTAACCCAACTAAAACAAACTTTGAAGAACAAGATGACCAAACTTATATAAACCCTAGAGTAAGAGTACACAGTGCCCATTGTGACCCAGCATTGACACTGGTGCAAACCAGTGTACAGTTCCTAAGCCCTGATCCTGCAAAGTCTCAGTGGAACTGTTTGTGAGTTTAAAGTTAGACACGTGTGTGTGACCGGTCCCCTGACCTCTGACAAGCTCTCTTGGCCTGCAGGGTGAATTCTGCTGAATAACACTGAGATCCTGTAACAAGGATATTGGCTTCCCTACAGAACACGAAGCATTTTGAAGAACCAGCTCTGTGCAGACAACTGAAAAGAGAACAAAGTCATCTGAGCTTTGCCCTTCAGAGTTTAAGTTTTGAATTTTGGGACAAGTGGAGCATGTGTCCTATCCAGTCTGTGAGTCAGGATAGCCAGCTGTTCCAGTTTCATGGTTTGAAGCCCTCAATTTTTTTTATTTATTTAGTGTGCTGGATTCTTAGCTTGTCTGTATCAGTGTAGATCCACTGAAGTCAGTGGGTGAGATTCCCCAAGTGGTGTCAATGTGACAGATTCTCTGAGGATGTCAATCAGTGTCGTTCCGCTGAAGTCAGTGAGACAGATTCACAGCTGGTGTCCATTGGCAATGTATCATTGAATTCCATGGGCAGCTCCTCAGCTGGCGTCACTCAGTGTCGCTCCATTGATTTAAATGGAGCTATGGAGCTGCACACAGCTGAGGATCTGCCCCGCTATGTCTGATACTCGCCGCAATATTTCTCTTCAGCTGCTTTAGAGCGTGGAGATTGTAATTGCTGGAGGCATAATGTGATCAGTGACAGTGAGTGAGCTGTGACCAGTGTTCATGTGGTCAGCCCGCATGTTTGATCTCCTGTCCTAGTCTCTCCTCCCTAGGACAGTAAGAGCTGGGGGTACTGGAAATGCTCCTTACACATAGCTTGCTAGAGAAGGAGGACTTCGTCCTGCACCCTTGGTGACCAGGAGAAGAAATGTCACTGACAGGGTTTGCTTCCAGCTTGTATTCCCAGAAGCACAAGGAAATGTGTGGCCTGAGTTATGAGACTCAGGGTATGTCTACACTACGAAATTAGGTCGAATTTATAGAAGTCGGTTTTTTAGAAATCGGTTTTATATATTCGAGTGTGTGTGTCCCCACAGAAAATGCTCTGAGTGCATTAAGTGCATTAACTCGGTGAGTGCTTCCACAGTACCGAGGCTAGAGTCGACTTCTGGAGTGTTGCACGGTGGGTAGCTATCCCACAGTTCCCGCAGTCTCTGCTGCCCATTGGAATTCTGGGTTGAGATCCCAATGCCTGATGGGGCTAAAACATTGTCGCGGGTGGTTCTGGGTACATATTGTCAGGCCCCCGTTCCCTCCCTCCCTCCGTGAAAGCAAGGGCAGACAATTGTTTCGTGCCTTTTTTCCTGAGTTACCTGTGCAGACGCCATACCACGGCAAGCATGGAGCCCGCTCAGCTCACTGTCACCGTATGTCTCCTGAGTGCTGGCAGACGCGGTACTGCATTGCTACACAGCAGCAGCAACCCATTGCCTTGTGGCAGCAGACAGTGCACTAGGACTGGTAGCCGTCATCGTCATGTCCGAGGTGCTCCTGGTCGCCTGTGTGAGGTCGATCAGGAGCGCCTGGGCAGACATGGGTGCAGGGACTAAATTTGGAGTGACTTGATCAGGTCATTCTCTTTAGTCCTGCAGTCAGTCCTATTGAACCATCTTATGGTGAGCAGGCAGGTGATATGGATTGCTAGCAGTCCTATTGCATCATCTTCTGCCGGGCAGGCAAGAGATGAGGATGGCTAGCAGTCCTATTGTACCATCTTCTGCCGAGCAGCCATGAGATGTGGATGGCATGCAGTCCTTCTGCACCGTCTGCAGCCAGCCAAAGATGTAAAAGATAGATATAGTGTATCAAAACAAGAAATAGACCAGATTTGTTTTGTACTGATTTGCACACACACACCCCCCCAGCCTCCCATCTAGGGGACTCATTCCTCTAGGTCACACTGCAGTCACTCACAGAGAAGGTGCAGTGAGGTAAATCTAGCCATGTATCAATCAGAGGCCAGACTAACCTCCTTGTTCCAATAAGAACAATAACTTAGGTGCACCATTTCTTATTGGAACCCTCCGTGAAGTCCTGCCTGAAATACTCCTTGATGTAAAGCCACCCCCTTTGTTGATTTTAGCTCCCTGTAAGCCAACCCTGTAAGCCGTGTCGTCAGTCGCCCCTCCCTGCGTCAGAGCAACGGCAAACAATCGTGCATCTGAGTTGAGAGTGCTGTCCAGAGCAGTCACAATGGAGCACTCTGGGATAGCTCCCGGAGGCCAATATCGTCGAATTGTGTCCACAGTACCCCAAATTCGACCCGGCAAGGCCGATTTAAGCGCTAATCCACTTGTCAGGGGTGGAGTAAGGAAATCGATTTTAAGAGCCCTTTAAGTCGAAATAAAGGGCTTCATCGTGTGGACAGGTGCAGGTTTACATCGATTTAACGCTGCTAAATTCAACCTAAAGTCCTAGTGTAGACCAGGGCTAAGAGATGTATTTAAACACTCTAAGGGCATGTTTACACTTACCTCCAGAGTGATCAATCCAGCGGGGGTCGATTTATCGCAACTAGTGAAGACGCGATAGATCTACCGCCGAGCGCTCTCCCGTCTACTCCGATACTCCACCGGAACGAGAAGCGTAGGCGGAATCGACGGGGGAGTGGCAGCAATCGACCTACCACAGTGAAGACACTGCGGTAAGTAGCTCTTAAGTATGTCGACTTCAGCTACGCTATTTTTGTAGCTGAAATTGCGTAACTTTAGACCGATTTAGCTCGCCCTCCCCTCCCCACAGTGTAGGCCAGGCCTAAGTAGGAGCCGCCTCACTGATTAGTAGAGCCCTGCACGGATACAAAATTTGTATCTGCATCCAATCTACAATCCATGATCCGCGGATATAAAGCAGATATCCGCAGATTTGCTGGGCTCTATTGATTAGCCAGTAAATTATTTGTAAAGGTTAGTTGCTTGGGGCAGGTACTGTATCTTAGTATGTTTTTGTACCGCACCTTGCAGTTCTGACTGGGCCTCCTTGGTTCAATCTCAATATAGGGGAAGACTTTCAAAAGCACCTGAGGATTTAGAGCACAAGTCCCAATGATTTTCAAAGGGACTTGTGCTCATTCCTTTAGGTGCATTAGATAATTTCCCCCTTACATTTAAATAATAATAATTTGGAGCGTTAACTACAGAAAAGTGTAATACCTGTGGGAAAAAAAAAGAGATATTTCAAAAGCATTTGCTCAAACTCTGTTCTGCTTATACAAACCCTTAATTTGCTCAGATGTAGATATGCATGCATGCACATTTGAGCTTTATGTGTAATTTGGATGTGCACTTTAGTGTATGCTGTTTTAGAAATCTGCCCCACTTTGTCTGAATAGGTTTTAGGTTGCTATTTTCAGTAGCAGTTTATTTCAACTAAATTATCCCTGTTTGGCATGGATTACAATACTGATCATGATGATTGCATTTGGTATTCCTATGAATACTGTAGGATTATTTCCACAAGAGTTTCCCGGTAAATCAGCATTCATTAATATACCATTAAAGTAAAGGATTACTCTTAATTTCTCTCATAAGGCTTCATTAGTTAGGCACATCTTCGTCACTTTGCAGCCTTGCGATGGACATTTAAAATCTTAGTTTTATATGAGAAAAGCAAAAATATGGATGCCTGCAGTACCTAACTCATTTCTACCTGCGTATTTTCTGTTCTTAAAATTGACCAAAGTAAGTATTGTGAGTGTCTTTCTTGGGACAGTTACTGTTGGGATGGGAGAAGGAAGTAACAGCAATGTTCCTCTGCTCGCTTGTGAGGCTGATTCATTGAGTGTCTGAAATTTGAAAGAAAAATCCCAATAACCCTTGAGGTGCAACATTTGGAAAATGAATTATAAATCACTGTGTGTGTGTGAAGTAGCTGAAGTAGCAATGGCCCTTTCAAAGGCTGCTGCAGGGGATGTCTTCATACACCAGCTTTGAAAACATTTGCTCATTGTGAAGTGACTGGTTCACACATTGGTAGAGTGGGCTCAGTCCTTCATCATTCAGGTGGATAAACTATTTTATGCAATTAACTGGTGATTTTTAAGACCAGACCATACAAACTGAAGCTGTTGTGGCGACGTATGAGCTCATTGTGCATCTTTTTTGTAAGATTAAGGGGTTTGTGCAGCTGTCGTTGTTCAAAATTTCCCATCACCGCACTGTTGTTCATCATCCTGTACGTCAGCTGGCTGCTGCCCTCTTAGTGGAGACCGTTTCAATTCCATGATACCCTGTGTGCATAACGTGTAAGATGCTTTGGGGTGGAAGGTGCTGTATAAACATAAAATAGTGCCATGTACTCTTGTTTAACTGAGACATGCAATATCTCAGGACAGTTCTCTTATTTATCGGTCTGCCAGGATACTGATTGAGCCTAGTGATCATGAATCACAGTGATCCCAGATTAACTGGGATAGAATTAGTGTCAATGGAGCAAATACCAGATTGCTTAGGCCCACATTTTCAAAGGTATTTAGGCAGCTAAATTCCATTGAAATCAATGGGAGTTAGGCACCTAAATACCTTTGAGGATCTGGGCCTTAATGGAAACAAAACCAAGTATTAAATAGCTTTGAAATTCTAGTTGGTATTTTTAATATATCAATTGCTAAATAAAGATTACAACTTAGATTTTCAAAGCTAAAATGCATGGGAATTGGGCATCCAAATCTGCTAGATGGCTTTGAAATTGCCCTCTAACGGTATGTTTTCCTAGGCACTCACAAGCCCTTACTGAGGGTTGCTGGGACCTAGTGACTTTGGTTGAGGGTAACTAGTTTGGGGAGTGTCTAGTCCACATCATGGCATTTGTGTGCTGTACTTGCTTTTAGATTTTGCAAGTCAGCAAAGCTTCATAGTCCTGAAGACCGATTCTCCTGATTTTGAGTTTTTCCTAAACAAAACCAACCAAATAAAAAAACTCAATTACCACAAAGGAAATGCATGTTCAAAATGACATTCATGGAAGTTTAAGAGTTAAGCGCTCCAAGTCAGGAAATACCAACGTTAAGGCTGAACATGCAACCTTGTCCCTTTCTGTGTGCCTTAAAGTGTTTTAATTACATGGTAAGATACTATTTGTTAAACAGTAGTATAATATACAAGTTGCATAGATGTGCTTGTACAGCATCTTGTAATAACTATCATAGAAACATAGGTCTGGAAGGGACATCAAGAGGTCATCTAGTCCATCCTCCTGGCTGAGGTAGGACCATCTCTGTCTAACCTGTTCTTTAAAATCTCCAGTGATAGGGATTCCACAACGTCACTTGGTAACCTGTTCCATGCTTAACTATCCTTATAGTGAGAAAGTTTTTCCTAATATCTAAGCTAAATCCCCTTTGCTGCAGATCAAGCCCATTACTAATTGTCCTACCTTCAGTGGACATAGAGAACAATTGATCACCCTCTTTGTTATAACACCCCTTGGACATTCTTGTGTATTTATGCTAATTGCATTGTCAGAATAGTCCAGTATATCTTTGTTGATAGCTCTGCTCAGCAAAGCACTTAAGCACATGTCTACCTTTTAAGGGCTTGAGTAGTCCCAATTAGATTTTAATATGGTAAGCTCTATTTTCTTCAAGGGGTGCATTTTAATAACTTTGTCAGCACCAATGTACTAGCTTTCAAAGCCTTTTTTGGGCCATGTTTTTGCAATGTTAAGCCTCAGTCCAGCTTAGTCATTTTGTTCCTGAGACAATATTTTACACATTGTGGAAGTCACAGCTGTATAGTGAAGATATCCAGCTGTTGTTGCTTAGCAGTTTTGAGCTCATTTAATGCAAACTTTTTCAGAGATAAGTTAGCGGTGACTCACTGATATTGCTGAGAATAGTCAGAAGCAGGGGTCAGAGTTGTTCTCCTTTCCCCCCATTGTTTCCAGGACTCCCAGCACTGCAGTATAGTTGGGGTGCTGGAACTAGGGGTGCTGGGAATATGGTAGCACCTCCTGGCTTGAAGTGCTTTCCATCATGTACAGCGTCTACAGTTTCATTCAATGACTTTTAGAACCCCCACTATAAAACTTGTTCCAGCACCCTGGGTATAGTACTGGTTCCACTTAACTTGGTTCAGCATTTCACAGCTACTTGGAGCATACAAATATTGGTACTTCAGGCTTCTGTGACGAGGAGGGAGGGAGGCCGCAAAAGTGCTTAGGCAGTTAAACCCCAGACTTGGGTGCCTAAGTCCCAGTTCCAGGACAACTGTGATCCACAAACCTCCCACTGAACCCTAAAAGCACCTTAGCTTACTCAGCACCTAAGTTTTTCATAGTTAAAGTTCCCTTGGTGCCTCAGTTTCTCCCTCTGGGCTTGTGCACTGCTGTGTCATTTAGGCATTCAGCTGCCTATCTCCTGCCTAAGCTGCAGAGCAATCCATGAACCAGGGGAAGGTCGCCATTCAACCACCTAAGCCACATTATCATTCTCTCTCTGTCTCTGACCCAATGACTGTTCACTGTGGATACATTCTTAGGGTCGTTGGGCTAGAGAGAGAGAATGAGGTGGGAGACCATGAGTTCAACCCCCTTCTCCAACCACTTTTTCATTATTTAATCCACAGTGGAACAACTTCAACAGGAGGGACTGAAGGAGCCCCCCACATCAGAATATCCCATAGCCCAGTGGTTCTCAACCAGGGATCTGGGGGCCTCTGGAGGGCCATGAACAGGTTTCAGTGGGTCTGCCAAGCAGGGCTGGCATTAGACTCGCTAGGGCCCGGGGCAGAAAGTCAAAGCCCTGCCACGTGGGACTGCAACATGGGGCCCAGAGCTCCACCACCCAGGGCTGAAGCCAAAGTCTGAGCAACTTAGCTTCATGGCGGTCCTGTGGTGAGGCCCCAGGCAGCTGTCCTTCTTGCTACTCACTAACTCCAGCCCTGGCTTTTATATGCAGAAAAACAGTTGTTTTGCCACAGGTGGGCCGTGGAGTTGTTATAGCATGTTGGGAGGGGCGGGGCTCAGAAAAGGTTAAGAACCCCTGCCGTAGCCTAGTGATTTAGAGTACTCACCTGGGAGGTGCAAGTTCAAGTCCCCTCTCAGGTATGGGGCAGAAGGGAGACCCCTGTTCAAATCCCTTTTCCCTCTCTGCTTGAGGTGGGAATTGAACCTGTGTCTTGCACATGCCATGAGAGTGCTCTAACCACAGGGATAAAAGTTATAAGGTGGGCAGTGGCACCGCCTCTTGTTGTTTTGTGTGGAGCAAAGTAGGCATCTAACTCATTCCCTGCAAGAAGTGCCTCAGGCTCTGACTACAAGTGGAGGGTGCCCGCTCATCGATTGCCAAGCACCTCCCTGGAGCCTGGAACTTGGTGTCTGCCTCTGAGAATGGTGGGGTTTAGCGCACACCCCTGTCATTAGCATCTCCCATGGGCTAGCTTGGGTGGCTCCCTGCCTAGCATGCTGGCTTTTGTGGATCTCATTCTTTGGTGCCTGTCTCCTGCCATTCATTGCATAGGGAGCCTAGGCACGCAACTCAGGCTTCCTGGGTCGCAGTGGAGTTCTTGGATTTTCTAGGCACCTGAAAGTTAGGCGCTGTGTCACTCAGCATTGCAACACCTAAGTCCGTTGGTGGATTCCAGCCCCTCCTACTCTTTAAGGATGACCTGTGGCCTCCATTCAGCTGTGCATACTCTAATTTGTAGTGCATCATGACAATAAAATTGGGCTAATTCACATCCCAATCTTCACTGTAGTGTAAAGTGCAAGCTGAACAGGCTGGGTGGCAATTAGCACTGGTTGGTAGAGGTGTGGTTGTCTTCTGGCAAAGTAGTACAATTGAGAGGCACTGTCTCAGTGTCATAAAGTCAAGATGGATGAAAGACTACTCAAGGGACATGAATGCATAACAGCATGTAAGCCTAGATCTTTGCTAGGTCATAAAGATGCTTTCCCTCACAAGTTCTTCACAGGGGCCATGGGTCCAAGTTTGTGATAAATCGTGTCCTTGTGCCTGTGCTGGCTAATTCTAACAGGCTCGCTGTGTTATCTTTTTCACAACCTCTTCTGTGTTAGTTGCAGTAAAGGGAACTGAAAGGGAATTGCAGCTAAGGGGACTTGCAACTCTGTCTGCCTGTATCTCTTTCTAACAACTAAATTGGATAAGTACCGTGTGGTTTGCCAGCCCAAGTCTCAGTTGCAGCTGGCTAGAACACAGAAGGAAAGTTCCATTAGAACCTGATTGAAAAATAGACACCTCAGGGGATATGATGGATTGCAATGGAGACTTTGCTCTCCTTGTCTTAGGATACGGAGCATATGGTCAGGGATGTGGATTTAAGTTGTCTTAATCTTTTATTTTTTTTTATTTTTTAAACACCTCTGAGTCATTGTGGTTCCTTTTCAGTCTGTTCTTGGCTGGATTTTACGTTTTCCAAGCATATATGTGGTTTTTTACAGTGCCGCATTAAAGAATTACTGATAAAACAACAAAACCTTAATAAAATCAGCTGTCTGTACCCCAAACAATTTTATAAGTCATGCTGACTACAAATTCAAATTCGAACATTTTAAAAATGACTGATTTTTGAAAGACTTTATTCATCTTTAATATTTATTTGTAATAAGATCAAATGGTCTTGGACAATGTGCCTTTTTCTTAGGAAGGTTTCAGGGATGCAGTTTTAAAATAAACCTTTTTAAAACTGAATTTTAATGATAAACCAGAGACTTAGAAGAAACCAACATGTTCTGTTGCATGTACACACAAAGTCTATACCAAGAATAGGCAGTTAACTTAAATAAATCAATAAAACAAAATCTCCTTGACAGTGGTCAGTCACTTGATGTGCTGTGACAAGTGCTTATGCTAACCAGTATCCTTCATAAGGAAGGATAAGAGAGAGGTCCTGGAGGCCAAATTTAGGCTACTAGGTAAGAGATTGAAGTCCAGGACCTCCATGGTAGCATTCTCTGAAATGCATCCAGTTCCATGCGCAGGGCCAGTTAGGCAGAACTGCAGGGTCTCAATGCGTGGATGAGACGATGGTGTAGGGAGGAGGGATTTAGATTTATAGGAACTCGGGAACCTTTTGGAAAAGGGGGAGCCTATACAGGAAGGATGGGCTCCACCTAAACCAAAATGGAACCAGATTGCTGCCACTTAAAATTAAAAAGGTTGTAGAGCAGTTTTTAAACTAAGGGCTGGGGGAAAGCCGACAGGTGCAGAGGAGGATGTGGTTTGGACAGAGACATCCCCTAGGGGAGGATCTATAAATGGAGATTCTCTATGTTCTAATAAGGAGAGGATGGAAGATGATAAAATACAGGTAGGATCTGATGAAAAACAGTCAAATGAAAAAAAGTCCCATTCAATTACATCATGTAATGGCAGACAGCTAAAAAGTGACAAGTTTTTAAAGTGCTTATATACCAATGCTAGAAGTCTAAATAATCAGATGGGTGAACTAGAGTGCTTCATATTAAATGAGGATATTGATATAATAGGCATCACAGAAACTTGGTGGAATGAGGATAATCAATGGGACACAGTAATACCACAATACAAAATATATCAGAAAGACAGAACAGTTCATGCTGGTGTGGGAGTGGCATTATATGTGAAAGAAAGTGTAGAATCAAATGAAGTAAAAATCTTAAATGAACCAAACTGTACCGTAGAATCTCTATGGATAGTAATTCCATGTTTGAATAATAAGAATATAGCAGCAGGGATATATTACAGACCACCTGACCAGGATGGTGATAGTGACTGTGAAATGCTCAAGAAGATTAGAGAGGCTGTTGAAATAAAAAACTCAATAATAATGGGGGATTTCAACTATCCCCATATTGACTGGGTACATATCACCTCAGGAAGGGATACAAAGAAAAAGTTTCTTGATACCTTAAATGACTGCTTCTTGGAGCAGTTAGTCCTGGAACCCACAAGAGGAGTGGCAATTCTTGATTTAGTCCTAAGTGGAGCACAGGATCACATCCAAGAGGTGAATATAGCTCGACCGCTTGCTAATAGTGACCACAAGGTTGGTCCTGGGGCCACTTTTGTTCAACATCTTTATTAATGATCTGGATGATGGGATTAATTGCACCCTCAGCAAGTTCAAAGATGACACTAAGCTGGGGGAAGAGGTAGATACAATGGAGGGTAGGGATAGGGTCCAGAGTGACCTAGACAAATTGGAGGATTGGGCCAAAAGAAATCTGATGAGGTTCAACAAGGACAACTGCAGAGTTCTGCATTTAGGAAGGAAGAATCCCATGCACTGCTATAGGCTGGGGACCACCTGGCTAAGCAGCAGTTCTGCAGAAAAGGACCTGGGGATTACAGTGGACAAGAAGCTGGATATGAGTCAGCAGTGTGCCCTTGTTGCCAAGAAGGCCAATGGCATATTGGGCTGCATTAGTAGGAGCACTGCCAGCAAATTGAGGGAAGTGATTATTCCCCTCTATTTGGCATTGGTGAGGCCACACCTGGAGTATTGCATCTGCTGACAAAAACTCTTCCAAATGGTGAGATCTGCACAAGAGACTGGTTATGCTGGAGTACAGAAAAACAATCTCTGTATTGTTTTCAGAGTAGCAGCCGTGTTAGTCTCTGTACTGTGCACCCTGCTTCATTTTGAACAAAAGTGCTGCAAATGCATCAGTTCTCTCTGATCAATCAGGATGGAGCATCCACTTAGGATGGAAGAATCCAATGCACCGCTACAGACTAGGGACCGAATGGCTAGGCAGCAGTTCTGCGGAAAAGGACCTAGGGGTGACAGTGGACGAGAAGCTGGATATGAGTCAACAGTGTGCCCTTGTTGCCAAGAAGGCCAATGGCATTTTGGGATGTATAAGTAGGGGCATAGCGAGCAGATCGAGGGACGTGATCGTTCCCCTCTATTCGACACTGGTGAGGCCTCATCTGGAGTACTGTGTCCAGTTTTGGGCCCCACACTACAAGAAGGATGTGGATAAATTGGAGAGAGTCCAGCGAAGGGCAACAAAAATGATTAGGGGTCTAGAGCACATGACTTATGAAGAGAGGCTGAGGGAGCTGGGATTGTTTAGTCTGCAGAAGAGAAGAATGAGGGGGGATTTGATAGCTGCTTTCAACTACCTGAAAGGGGGTTCCAAAGAGGATGGCTCTAGACTGTTCTCAATGGTAGCAGATGACAGAACGAGGAGTAATGGTCTCAAGTTGCAATGGGGGAGGTTTAGATTGGATATTAGGAAAAACTTTTTCACTAAGAGGGTGGTGAAACACTGGAATGCGTTACCTAGGGAGGTGGTAGAATCTCCTTCCTTAGAGGTTTTTAAGGTCAGGCTTGACAAAGCCCTGGCTGGGATGATTTAACTGGGAATTGGTCCTGCTTCAAGCAGGGGGTTGGACTAGATGACCTTCTGGGGTCCCTTCCAACCCTGATATTCTATGATTCTATGATTCTATGATCAGCAGAGGTTGGAGGAAGTTGAAAGACCAAATACCATTACATGAGAGTTCAATGTCACACAAAGAAAACTATGTTGCATGGAAATCAGCCAGTAGGGCAGCATCAGCTGAAAGTTCAGTTGAGAATTTACTCTTGACTGACCTCTCTACAGAAACTAATAACTGGAAAAAGCTTCTTGAGCGCATCCTGAATGTCATCCTTTTTCTTTCTGAGCGGGGGTTTGCTTTCTTTGGTTCCAGTCAACGTATTGGTGATCGTGCAAATGGAAACTTTCTAGGCATAGTTGAGCTCCTCAACAAATATGACCCACTTTCATCAGAGCATGTTAAACGTGTTCGAGAATCGCAAGAGAGTCAAAAGCACATGCAAGTCCATTATCTCTCCACATGAATACAAAACGAGTTTATTGAGCTATGTGGGTCATTCGTACAAACAACAATTCTTGATGAGATTCAAAATGCCAAGTATTTTCAATCATTGTTGATGCCATTCCAGATTGTTCTCATAAGGAACAGACTACTATGGCTATTCTATATGTTAAGATTGTAGACAGCTCAAAATTTTCAATTGAAGAAAGGTTTATTTTGTTTGACAATTTCACAAGAAAAACTGGAAAAGAAATTGCTGCTTGAGTACTTGCAATTCTAGAAGATTTTAAGTTAGATTTTCAAGTCTGCATTGGTCAAGCCTATGACAAAGGAGCTAATATGGCTGGGAAGTACAAAGGTGTACAAGCAGTTCTGCTTGAGCATAATTCAAACTGTATTTTCTCCAGCTGTGGAAACCACACACTAAACCTTGTAGGTGTTGACTGTGCTGAATCATGCAAGGAAGCAATTACTTACTTTGGAACTGTTCAGCAAATGTACAATCTCTTCAATAGCAGTCCACAAAGGTGGGAAATTCTGAAGCAATATCTTCCTGTTTCACTGCATGGGATGTCCAAAACTAGATGGTCTGAATGGATTGATGGTGTTCAGCCAGTTGCGCAGCATTTGAATTCAGTGAGAAAGTCTTTAAAAGAATCTCTCAATCTCACTGCACAGGCTCGAACTGGACTTCAGTCTACTCAGAAGCACATGTCCAAATTTGAATGCATTCTGGTGTCATCTTTGTGGATGAAGTTACTTACAATGATCCACCAAACTAATCTGGTAATTGAAGCATCCATGAAGTTCATGTCGGGCTTTAGATCAGGAACAATAACAAAGGCCCCGAGTCAGTTTAACCTCAGGCTGTTTATCCAAAAGTCCTTTCTTTGCCTGTTGGTTTCTGGAGAACCTGGTTGGAATCAGATGATGTGAGTGTCCCCAGGAGGTGGTACCTCTCGGGAGGTGTTATAACCTGAGTGATTTGCCTTGTTCATTCCCTACTATTTTCACTTTCTGGAGGAGCTGTGGAAACCCTTCCCTGTGGAGTGCACATGATCCCTGGCCCACAATGACATGCAAACCATTGATACCCTGCATATGATAGGGTCTCCCAAAGATATTGCCAGAAGGTGCCCTGTCTGTCACACCCTGCAGCCCTGCTGCATGCTGCAGGAATGTGTTTGTCATCCACAATGCCTGGTCTTTGGCAGCCTTGCCAACTAAAATGGACTCCCTTTTTGTTTTGGGGCTTACTGTAGCTAGAGGGTCAAAGCATATTGGGCATAGCCGTAAAGAGAGCACAGAGATAGTGGACACTGGGTTGGTATCATGATGACTGTTTGAAAAGAGAAACAATTATTGTAGCTCACTTGCCTTGTCTGAGCCAGTCTGGCTAGAGGAAGAACAGGCCATGGAGCTTAAATCCCCATACGCTGCTCCAAATTAATCTCTCAGTAATGCCAAATGCTGACTTTATCAGAGTTAAATAGTTAATGGGGATGCTTACTGTAAAATAGCCAAGAGATTGTAATCACTTAAAGCGTTTAGAATTTTGGGGGAGCTTAAAGAGTATTAGAGTTTGCTCTGCAGATGAGCTGGACAGTTTAAAAGTCAAATTTCATTTACAAGCTACAAATCCCTGCAACGATGACATGGGCACATGTATGTGAATGCCAGAATGTATGGGTCACATTGCTGCACCTTCAGTTCTCAAAGAGCAGAAATGCTGTTACATGTGGAGACCCGTCTTAATCAGGATTTGGGAATGCTGCTTTCAACTACCTGAAAGGGGGTTCCAAAAGAGGATGGATCTAGACTGTTCTCAGTGGTACCAGATGATAGAACAAGGAGTAATAGTCTCAAGTTGCAGTGGGGGAGGTTTAGGTTGGATATAAGGAAAAACTTTTTCACTAGGAGGGTGGTGAAGCATTGGAATGGGTTACCTAGGGAGGTGGTGGAATCTCCTTCCTTAGAGGGTTTTAAAGTCAGGCTTGACAAAGCCCTGGCTGGGATGATTTAGATGGGGATTTGTCCTGCTTTGAGCAGGGGGTTGGACTAGATGACCTCCTGAGGTCCCTTCCAACCCTATGATTCTATAAATGCTTGTTTTCCAGCTGTTTTATGGTAGGGGAATCAGATGTGCTTTGAAACTTACAGTGAGATCTCAATGGTAGCCACCCTTCCACTCCCAGGATCTAAACGTCTCCCTGCTGCATATTCAATTTGTCATGATCATTCACATTGCTAGTGTTACTGTTTCTTGCAATTTTATCATGAATCTTGATATTTGGTGTTTTCCTTTAGAGCCTCATTTCTTCCAAGTCACATTAATGTGTGAGAATCTCAGCTTTCATTTTAAAAAAACAAGTCGCTAGCCCTCATGTGAGGAAAAGCTTGAAAATGTGCACCTGAAATGGTCCGATGCCAAAGGCCAAGAAAAAGAACCACAAATGTATTATTTTTAAAATCTTGTGATTTTTTGGGGGCGGGTGGGGGCTGACACACAAATTTTAAACGGTTGGGATTGGTGACCCTTCCTGTTTAATTAGTGGGATTCTTCCTGTGCCATAATCCAATCCCCCCACAAAGGAAAAAAAGACATGAGCCAAGAGAGTTGGGGTGATGGGCTGGTATATGTCTGTACAAGTCAGTATCACATTGTGACCTTCACTTGACTTTGTAACCATCATTTTGAAGAACGTGGCTTGCATTTTGAGTGTGTAGCTGTGATTGCATAGAGATGTCAAGGACAGACCAAGGCAGTTTATTGTAATGCCGGACGCCTTCCGGATAGATTGACACAAGAGTCGTCAATGGTCATTGCCTTAACAATAGCTTTGATACAGGGAATGGCTTGGCTAAAGGAAACCGGTGTCCCAGTTGCACTCCATGGAGGCCAACCACCTGATAGGGCTCTGTAGCAGACCAGGTAGTTGTATGACAGAGCGGCCAGAAACCTCATATAAGTTTAGACTAATCCTGCTCCCAAACGTGTGTAGTTGGAGTTTATTGGGTAGCTGTCTGATTACCATCTGTGGTAGAGGGTTTAGTTACTCTCGCCAGCCTCTTCTAGTCAAGGTGCTCCTCTAATAAAAAAGGATCCTCTTCTCCCATCAGCCCAGCTCTCCAGGGCAGTGACTGGAAGTCGGTCACTTATTCATTCTGTCCCTTCACTCACCTGTCTCTAGCCTTCACCTAGCAGAGACAACTCAGCCGTCCCATCTCCTTGGGGTGCTTGTGGAGGAGAAGGTTAAATGACTCAGACTGTCAGGGAACCATTGTGAACTTCAAAGACCAAGTCCTGGACCCTCTGTAACTACGTCAGAGGACGCAACATCTGAAAAGCTCCAAGCATTGTGATGAGACTTGGGGCCAGAATATGATCCCAGGGCAACAGTAGGGCTGCAGTGGCCCCTACAAGGACAGGGGGGATTCCCCTGCTGCAGAAGCAGCATAGGGCTGATGTACGTGGCCTTAACGTTGCTCCCCTTTGCAGCCCACATGATGCGGGAAGAGAGAGAGAAGCCATAATGCTTTCACTATGCCTTTTCTTCCAATGGAAGCCGTAAGGGATGGCAGTGTCTCCAGCCAGATCCAGAATCCAGGTGACACAAAGGTGGGTTGAAAACTGGTTGCCCATTCGACCTTACATACTGTGCCTCACAGGAACCTTGAAGTATTCTTCCAGCAAGTCAGCACGGTATGAACCAGCCCAGACCCCTCCATTCTCTTAGAGATTGCACTGACTGGAATGACCCTCGAATTCCTGCTCCCACAGCCATCAGGCCTTGGTTTTGACATTGCCATCGCACATTTTGCTTTTAAAGTCTAGCTCAGGCTGCTACAGTCTGACCAGTCATTCCTGCTTTGTTATTTACTGTATCCTCTGAGTAATTTCAATCATTCTAGTTTAACAGCACATTATGCACCTGATGCCGGAGCAAGTCTATATAAGTGCCTATTGCATTGTTTCAGGAGAACGGCCCAATAATCTGACGCACTCATACTTTCTGTCTCTAAGTTCTGTTAGCACAGCAGAAGTTCTGGTCTTTTACATGTAACCTCCAGGGGCAGAAGACTCCAGCTTTCTGTGTTTATTCTCGAGTCTTTTGCCAGAAACCGACAATCTCCCACTTTAAAAAACCAAAAACTTATGCAACTGTTTCCTTGCTACTGGCTCAGCCTCCTTTTGTCTCCTTCTGAATGCTGAGGTTAAAGCCATGCCCTGCTTCATTTGCATCTGAGTGTGCGTGTGTTGGGGGGGGGGGGGTAGCTGTAGCTGTGGGCAAAAAATGTCTTTGGATGGTTTGAAAGATCTTTTGTTCCTCTTTTGTCCTCTGTCCTTCACTGCCCACCCTCCTCTACAGGTCAGCATCACCCAGGGCCAGTAACATTCAATGTTCTCATGTAAAAAGCCCTCTAGGAAACGACAAGCGTGGGTTTTTAGGAGAAATGGTTTTGGATTTGAAAGAGGAAAGCATACACTTGTGCTCGGACGGGAATGCTTAAGTAGTCTGGGGTGACCTGAAGCGGGCATATGCCAGATGAAGTCCATCAGAAATGCCATTTCAGGTCAGGAAGGGGGAAAGGTTTTATTTCGGTTGGAAACTTATATAAAAGGGTCATGCTAGCACTGCAGCCTGCAAGGCAAAGCGAGGGAGTGTATAGCTTTGTGTAGCTCTGTAATTGCATGACCTCCCCTTGACTGGGCAGCCTGAGTTCTGTACCATCAGCTGCTAGTCCACAAGTCCCATTCTCTAGCCCAGCCCCAAAAGATCCTTTCAAGTTGCAAGGGCTTCCTGACTACATTAGCACTTTGGTCCCAGTCATGGTGTGCCTGCTGTAGAGTCTTCTATATTCCCCTGCTTTAGACATAAAGAAACAGAAGCATCTATTGTGGCCACAGAGCCTGATCCAGGTTTGGCTGCTGGAAGGACCCATCACTGAAGGGATAACAGCTGGAAGCACCACGCCTGTTCGAGTACTGGAGGGACAGAGGGAATGGGCTAAGGAACAGCACTTGCACAGTTGTCTAAGGTGATGTAACATGCACCCTCTTTCCCCCCCATCAGAGTTCATTGGTAACTGTTCGTGCGCAGGAAGGAAGGGCAGGGCTTGGACAGCTCAGGGTTAGGCTGAAAACTGAGACTAGTTTCAAAGAAATTTTCTAAGTTGTTTCTGTTTAAAAGTTCCTGAAATTGACTCTCTTTACCACCATTACTCTGAAGTTGCTCTTCAGATCAGCATGAAATGTAGACTCAAGGTTTCTCAGTCGTCTTTAAAAAGTGTAAAGCAGAAGTGATGGGATTTCTGTTTCCTTGGATTTCACTTAACTGAGGAAGGGACAACGTTGGAGGGTGGACTGGTAGCTTGTTTAAACACAAGTGATTCATAACAGTGACCTACAAATAGTAGTCCCTCAACCATCCTCTTCTGACTGCAAATACCAGCTATTACGGACCTGGCTGATTGCCCCAGTGGACAGTCACCAATCTGTTGCAACTGGACCCAACCTTGGGATCCCAAATGCTTCTAAGCCAGCTGGGTCTGGGCAGCATCCATCCCAGCACTCATCCGCTGGACCTCTAAGGCACACACCTGGGTGCTGACCGACTGTTTGCCCCCCTTCCTTGGGAAGTGGGACTTCATAGTCCAAATGCTCCAGGCCCAGAAACTGGTGCTAAACCTCCCAAGCCTCCCCAGATGCTTATGCATGCTCACCCCAGAGGTCCACCTCACTGGGGGCGCTCTGGGTTATACTTTAACTCTTCAGGGACCACAAGGCAGGGAACGCAAGGAACACAGACTTTGCATGGGGATTTCTAAAACCGGTAACTTTTACTCTCAAAGCATACAAGAGTTACAGATCTTTTGGGCAAAAGAGCAAAACCCTACCTGCTCTCGCCTATGAATACGATCACCCCTTCATGTGAGTCCTTAGGTCCAGTGTGTGTGTCAAGCAAGTAGCTCGCTCCTTCCCTCAGCCTCCTGCAGTCCTTCTGTTGCCAGTTGATCTTTGGCTGGTCAGAGAGAGAGGGAGAGAAACTAGCTGGACTGATCCTGCCCTTAAATCCAGCCCTGGTCCTTCATCTGCAAAAGGCATGCTTCCACCACTTGAGCTACCAGAGAATTTCTTTAGCGGCTAGTAGCAGTACATCCCTTGTCCTCTCTGTAGGCCACCAGAAGACAGCACAAAAAATTCACTCAGGCCGTAATAATTTATTATTGATAGACAGTAGTGCCTGTGGGCCCCAGTTGGGATCGGGAGCCCATTGTGTTAGGTGCTACACAAACAGAGTAAAATGGTATGACAAGATATTTCAAATATATTGTTTAATGTCATTCTGTCAGAAGTTGTCCATCACGTTTTTTAGAGACTTAGAAATGGCTTGACTTGGAAACGCATTTCTGTGTAGCAGAGGAAGAAATAATACTGGGTCAACAAAATCTGCAAAAACAGGAAAGATCCCTGGAGCAGATAGCCCAACAGCCAAATGCTTTGGCACCATTTTTGGACCAACTAATTCCCAAGCTCAAACCACTATTTGGTTATACTGTCGCAAAAAAAGCCGTAGGATCCTTTTGAAATAAAGATAATGATGCAATAATCAATTGCATCTAAGCGCTTAGGTGCATACATCCTGTGGCCTAATGCAATGTAGTTGTAGCCACGTCAGTCCGAGGAAACCAGAGAGACAAGGTGGGTGAGGTAATATCTTTTTCTGGACAAACTTCTGTTGGTGAGAGAGGCAAGTTTTCAAGCCACACAGAGCTCTTCTTCAGGTCTGGGAAAGGTACTTGTGTGGGTCAAAAGCTTCTCTCTCTCACCAACAGAAGTTGGGTCAGTAAAAGGCATTACTTTGCCCACCTTGTCTCTCCTGTGACCAAAGCCTCAGACCTACATCATGGCCCACAGTCTGCCCTGAGCTATGTACACATGACCCGTTGACATCAGTGAGAGCTGCTTATGTATAGCTGTGGACAGAATCTAGCCTTCTGGTGCCAGAAACTGGAGACCAGTTACATTAACTTTGGCCAAGATGTTCCAAATTGACTAGCGGTATCGCCATGTCCAAATGTTCAAAAAGCATGAGTCTGGCCTCAAAAAATCATGAGATTAAAAACAGCCATACTGGGTCAGACCAAAGGTCCATCTAGCCCAGTATCCTGTCTGCTGACAGCAGCCAGTGCGAGGGGTCCCAGAGAGAATGTACAGAACAGGTCATCATCAAGTGATCCATCCCCTGTCACCTATTCCCAGCTTCTGGCAAAGAGAGGCTAGGGACACTATCCCTGCCCATCCTGGCTAATAGCCACTGTTGGACCTATCCTCCATGAACTCATCTGACGACCACTTCTTGGGAGCTGCGGTAAGCACTGCCAGGATCCTGCACCCCAACCTCCTGCCCCACCCTGGAACCCCCTTCTGCACCCCAGCCCCACCCCAGAGCCCACACCCCCAGCTGGAGCTCACTCCCCCACCCACGCTCCAAACCTTTTGCCCCGAGCCCGGAGCTCCTTCCTGTACCCCAAACCCCTCATTTCTAGCCCCACATGGAGCCTGCACCCCCAGCCCAGAGCCCATACCCTCCCACACACCCCAACCCCCTCCCGCAGCCTGGAGCCCTCTTCCACATCCCAAACCACTCATTCCCAGCCCCACCCCAGAGCCTGCACCCCCCTTCCACACCCTAACCCCCTGCTCCAGCTCGGTGAAAGTGAGTGGGGGTGGGGGAGAGCGAGTGATGGGGGGGGAACTGGAGTGAGGGGGGGGCCTCAGAGAAGGGGCAGGACAGAGGGTAGGGCAGGGTGTTCGGTTTTGTGCGATTAGAAAGTTGCCAACCCTAGTCTACGGGAGCAAAGAGAACATTGGAAAAACATAATAGAGCTTGCCTTCTAGGCAGACTTTTGTAGCTTTCACAGCTTTACCTTGTAGAGTTAATATAATAATCCATTCTCTTTGAGGGAAGACCATTATCTGATTGCTTTGAAGGGACATGCTGAGAACAGTTAGCTGGAAAATTTACAGCTCAGTGGACTGTGGTTTCTACATTTGCTCCCTAAAGATTGTGAAGTTGCTTACCTTTATAGTCTCAAAAAGAATTCCTTGAAATTTTTTAGAGATGACATGGTCGCTTTCTTAAAACTTTCAACTTCTCCCTGACATCCAGTCCTGGCGTCTTCAGCAAACGCTTTGTGTGAAAGGTATTGATCATTTTAGGCTACTTCTAATGAAATGTTATTTTTCTTGTGTCCTGGGACACATCAGAGCTGACGCTTTGGACTCTCAGTCTCCTCTCCATAAAGGGATTTAGAAGCATTTGTCTTTCTTAATGGTCATTGGTATGAGGCCAGATCTGTTCTCGTGTAATCACAGAATGCCACAAGTCGCTACCTCTGATGCATCCCCAGTTCACAGTGGCTCCTGCCACCTCAAGATAGAAGCTCGAATAAATATGGTTTAAGATTGAAAATCTGTTTTAATTCGGATAAGATGCTTTCTTTATTCAGATCATCCATTGTTTTGAGATCCAGGCAAAACATCAAAAGAGCTTTCTTAGACATGTTTATTCTTCAGATGCCCGCCTCTTTGGACTTTTAGCCCATATGTACATAATGTATTTAACTTAAAGGGGATTGTGAGTGATGAAACAGCAATATAATGAAAGACTTGTGCTCTGGTTTGTTTATATTCTGTAAAGCCTCTGCAATGGGTAGAACAGCTCTTCATTTCTTGGCAGTGCTTTTCTTTCAAACTGAGGGCTTACGCTTTGCATATGTCATTGGAGGGGCTGGTAGCACTGCCTACTTATTAAAGTTGCCTGGCACCATTATAAAATCTTGTACTCAGTTGCTTTCAGCTTTTCCAAACTTTAACTATTTGTCTGAAATCTTCCATACCGGGTGTCTGTCTGAGGCTGATTTTGAAATTTCTGCCATTTTTGAAAACGAGGCTGGGGAAAACTCATTTTTTCCCCCATGTTAAAAATTCTGGCAAATTCTTTGATAAGCTCTAGCACTCCCATGCTTTGCAGTAGACACTTGAAATTTGTCCGGGGGGTGGTCTTTGTGTTAAGGATGTGCCTTTTGCTGTCCCCATGAAAATCGGCCCAAATTTGGCCAAATTATTAGCCTTTGAAAAATTGCAGTTTGCACATGCCCAGTTGAGATGTCTTAGATTTTTAAGCAGCTAAATTCCCTGAAGATTCCATCAGTACTGGCGCCAGTCCTGGGCTGAGAGTACTCTCCACCCCAATCTCCCCTTCCCCCCGTGCTCCTTTGTGCATGAGCATTATGGTGCAGTCTTTAATTAGATGAGTACATAGTATTTTTTTCCACAGGACTCCTTCCTCATTCAGTGCACAAGATGGGCCTGCTCTAGGGATGAATCAGGGTAGTGAGTGCTGGTAGCTGTCCGTAGGACACTTGCTTCATTTGTTGCAGAAGCTGGAGGGTGTGTAGTGAATGGGGCAGGGGATTGCAGGATGAAAAAGGAGGGTCTCCTGATTAAGGCAATTGAATGTTGCCCTGGAGAATTGGATTCTATGCAGCATCTGCCACAGTGTTCTTGTGTGATGCTGGGCAAGTCACTTACACTAAACTTTTCACAAGTGGTCGCTGATTGTGTTCCATATTTACTGGGTGCGTGACTTGAGGCTCTGGGACCTGATTTGCAAAAGTGCTATCTAAATGCTAACTAGTCTGGAAAAATCAGGTCCTAGGCAGCTCAAATTGGGCACCCAAATATAGTGCATAATTTTGACCTTAATCTCTTTGTGCCTCAGTTTCCAATCTGTAAAACGGGGATCCACCCTCTCACCTCACAGGGCCATTGTGAAATTAATTCAGTAATGTATGTGAAGCGCTCAGATCCTGTTGTGGTGAGCACAATAGAAAAGCCCATGAGAAAATTAATTATTCTGTATTCCCAGCAGGGTTTGAATCGCGTGTGGTAAATAAGGCCTGGGTCACACATCAAACACCCAGGAGAAAAGAAAACATTGAGTAGCTGCTCGTTAAGTAAGCACCATCCGTTTGGTGCACGGAATGAGGCAGGGGTCCTGCAGAAAAAATACTACATGATCATGTAATTAAAGGTATAAATAAATAAAGCTTATGCACAAGGGGGCCAAATTGAAGATTGCACAGACAACCTGAACTCTGGCATTTCCTAACTCTTGAGTGCTTTACTTTGCAGTCTTAGTGGTGGTGTTTTTTTTAATGGAGTTGTTTTGTGTGTAACAAGTGTTAGCCAGACCTGCACTGCTCAGGGGACAATGTGATTTAATTTCTGTTTGATGATACAATAGAGTGTTCTGATTTCAAAAGCTGTGAGTCTGGCTCATTACTATCGTAGTAGAGTAGTTTTGCTTCTAAGCCCATCAGTTCAGCCCGTTCCAAGCACACAAATCACCTCTTCCAGTCTTAGGCAAAAATGAGATTTAGGGTGACATCTTGACCCTATAGAACTCAGTGATAGTTTTGCCATTGATTTCAATGGGTCTAGGTTTACACACACGCTTTCTCTCTCCTCCCAGGAAGGGCTATGCTGCCTGGCCTTCACTTGAACCAAAGAACCCCACACTAGAGAACCTATTCAAAATGCTACTCTGCTTCCACTTGCAGTTGTTCACAGAGATTGGGCATAGATTTGAGAGTGCTCAGAACCTGTCAGAGTGCACTTAGCAGAATCCAGCCCATCATGAATAAGAAAATAAGAAGTGGCTGTTCTATCTGCAACAACACTAGACTGCCTAAAAAATGTCTAAGACGTTGCAAGCCTATAATACCTCCTTTCTGAAAATGCAGCTCGCCCATTGCCTGCGATTTGCCAGTGGCTGTGTCTCTAGGTGAGAGTTTGCATGGAAGTTCAGATGGAACTTTCTCTTATGCAGCTGTGGAGCCGTTTCAATCCCTTGCTGTGCTCTTCTCCTTGGAGGAGAGGATGAAGTTTGTCTGAGCCTGTTCCAATTGGTGTAAAATATTGTTACCGTATCTGAAAAACTTAGGGCGAATGATGGTAGCTGTCCCCTCCAGCGGTCTCTATTCAATTCTCCACTTCTGCAGTGTTATCTTAATTTAGATGGAATATATGGGCCAAAGGTGTTAACATAATACAGTCACTGTCCAATATTAAACAGTGTTAAACAAGGTCTGGAGTTTGATATAAAGCAAACACACTGTTAAACACCCTTTTAACCTTTTATTAAAGATAAAAGAAGCAAAAACAATTAAAATATTTGAAAGGTAAAGTATTAAATGAGGCTTTTATCTTAACAGCTTCCCTTGTTCGCTCACCTTTAGCTGGAGGGAGTTTTTAGAAGAAAACCCCCTTGTCTGACTGTCTTAGATGGTATCCAAGATGGCAATAACTGTCCTTTTGGGGAAAAGAAAAGTTAGTTGAGATGAGCTGTTGCTATTATTGTTAAAGTCCTATCCCATTTCATTCCATGGAGTGGCTGGATTCGGCTGGAGCCACAGAGGTGGTGATGTCATCTGCATCCCTCTCTCTGGCCGGGTCTGAGCAGGGCATCCCTCAGGATCAGGGTGATGAATACATGCGGACCCTAGGAGACAGTGGGGGTCATAATCACTATGGGAAAGCTCACTGCAGAGCCTCCATCTGTTCTTTATTCCCCCCCCCCCCCAAAAGAAATCTTCTTTAAGGACCCAAAAAGGGAGTGATGGAGCCCATGCCCCTGGTTATATTGTCCACCAATTCAGCCTAGTTTCGTACACCCTAATTTTGGTTCTGTGAGTTCTGGTTCCACGCTTTTTTCTTTTTTATCAGGCATGATCTCAACACTGTCCTTGTGTCATATCTGTAGGCCTTTTTGTCCTGACTAATTCAATCTTTCTGTCTCCCTTGTGTACCTATTCCCATCAACTTTTTTTATTACAGGTTATTGTGACCTCTTATGAACTTTCCCATATTTTTTTTTATGGTTGAGCTCCCACTTAGGGTCAGTTTGTAGGCCCAGTTATCACAACAGCAGTGAAAACATTGTCTCGATTTCTGCAAGCCAAGATATATCACTGCTGCATTTCTCTCTGCTGAGAATATCTTTGGCATCCGTACCAAATAGCTAATATTCCTATGTCTCTGACCACACATTGACTTCAGTGAGGCTATGACAATTTACACCAGCTGTGCATTTGGCCCCAGGACATTTTATGGGCAACAGGGTGGAGCCCCACTGTAACCTCATACTCCCTGTGTTCCAAATCTGAAAACATGAGCACACTTTCCTCTCAGAATGCAAGTTGCTTCCCCCAAGATGTGACAATGATACTTTTTTACATTCCTGGTTTGATATCTTTTTTCAACAGTCACTTATAGCCAATTCACGTCACCTCCATCCCCACCCCTCAAGAAATTAAAAAAATAAATGAGGTTAATGGAAGAGGAAGCAGATTCTGCTCTTTGTTAAAGTGAGAGCACTGTGGAAACCTAAGAATGGCCACACTGTGTCAAACAAATGGTCCATCTGGCCCAATATCCTGCCTTTTGACAGTGACTGGTGCCAGATGCTTCGGGGGGAGTGCGGGGGGGTGAACAGAACAGGGTAATTACTGAGTGAGCCATCCCCTGTCATCCACTCCCAGCTTCTGGCAGTCAGAGGTTTAGGGACACCCAGAGCATGGGACCGTGTCCCTGACCATCTGCCTAATAGCCATTGATGGACCTATTCTCCACAAATGTATTTAATTCTTTTTTGAACTCAGTAATACTTTTGGCCTTCACAACATCCCCTGGCAATGAGTTCCACAGGTTCACTGTGTGTTATGTGAAGAAGTACTTCCTTCTGTTTGTTTTAAAGCTGCTGCCTATTAATTTCATTGGGTGATCCCTGGTTCTTGTGTTATGTGAAGGGCTAAATAACACTTCCTTATTCATTTTCTCCACATCATTCATGATTTTATAGACCTCTATCCTCCCTTGTTCATCTATTTTCTAAGATGAACTGTCCCAGTCTTTTTAATCTCACCTCAAATGGAAGTTGTTCCACCCCCCATTCATTTGTGTTGCCCTTCTCTGTACTTTTTCCAGTTCTAATATACCTCTTTTGAGATGGGGCATCCAGAACTACTGCAGTATTCAAGGTGTGAATGTACCATGGATTTACATAGTGGTGTTATGATATTTTCTGTCTTATTAGCTCTCCCTTTCCCAATGGTTCCTAACATTCTGGTACCTTTTGTAAAGCCAGAGTAGTTGTATGTAAGCCAATTAGGTTATTCCAGGTTTCCACCAGTGTATTGGAGGGCATGATCTGGCCAAGGATATTTCTTCTTTGTCAGGGATTTGTTGTGGTTATGGTGTTTGTAGTGATCTTTCTCAATGCCAGTTTTTACTGACCAGGGGGCCTGACTGATGACTGACAACCTTACATGAGCATTATGTTTGCTGAGGGAAGCTTTTGGCACTGGGTCTGCATGGACTACCTCCAACAGGCTACCAGCTACTGACAAGTTCATTTATGCCTCAACTTGTTTTTCTTTTGGAAGAGTAACAGTAAGGGTAGCAGTGAGAAAATCACAGCATGTTAAAAGTGAATCCCCAAAAAGCTGGGGTCCCTGAAAATCACTGCCCCAAATCTGACTTTTGACAGTAGAAACAAAACCCTTCCTCTTAAAAAATGGCATAAAACCATCTTTTCAAAAAGCACCTGTAGTCCTTAGCCAACCCCCCCTCTGAACTATCCAGCTGTGCCTAGTCACCCTAGTGCACTTCTCTAACTGCCTGCCCTCACTTGTATTACCCTTGTCCTCCCTTGCCCTCTCCCTCCTTTGTTTAGCAGACTCATTTGTTGCCTCATGTTTTAAATTAGACTGATCCTGGAAGCTGTTCCACAAGGATAGACATTTTGTGCAGAACCCCCTGGCCCTCACTGGGGCCCTAAGCAGGTACTGGGGTGCATCCTCAGGGAACTGCTCTCAGGTTTGGGTCCATACATGCTAGGGTGAGAACTGCCTCTCTTTATGGCTTTGTACAGCACCTAGCACACTTCTAGCCCTGATCAGTATTTGGACGTGAAGGTGCTACACATAGAATTCAGATTTTCAGAAGACTTTCTGGGTGCCTGGGAAGGAGTGTACTACCTCTCTGCAACCAAGACAGCCTGGATGCAATCAAAGAGGCACCCACTTTAAATGTGCTTGAGTTTTAAAAGATGGGTGCTGTGCACTTCATGAAAAATCAGTGTCTCAAACTCAGCACCCAAAAATGGAGGCGCTCAAAATCACAAGTCACTTCTGAAAATCCTTTGTTATAAATAATGACAACAGCACTGCTCCTTCTTTAGATGTCCTGTTAAATAGAGCTGAACTCCAACGTAAAATATCACGTAACCTGGTGTAACCTACACATGGCCAGACCTTCACTCCCTAAGGCCTAGAGCAGGAACAGCAAGAGTTGCTACTGAAGTCAGGAGTGGGGCTTATTGGTGGGGTTAATGGGGAGAACATGTACAGACAAGGGAGATTTGCTGATTGGCTTATTAGGGAAACCCTGAGCTCTGTTGGGCTATGCCTAGGGCTGTTGGTCTCTTGCTTCTCATGAGCACTTAATTCACCCAGAAATGAGAGACAAGCCATCACTTCCTATGAGAGCAGGCATGTAATTACAAGCAGTACAACTATGCATGTTAGATATTGTATATGTTCCGATCCTGTGGCCTCACACTCCTCCTGCTCCTCCTCCCCTGTACACATTTCTTTTCATTCTTTGAAAAATCCAAACAATTCGAATTATGTTTATCAAACGGTGGATTCAAATTGGCAGTTAGGAAAGGTGGGCGATTGGTAAGGGAAGCTAAAGGTATGAATGAAAAATATATGATCATTAGGGTTAAAGATGATAAGAAGCCTAAATTAATGTATACGACCAAAGCACACTGAATCCATGGGACTCCTTCTCCGTTGAGTTCACTGGGCTTTGGGTCAGGCCCCAGATCCTCTGTCCTTGTGTCTGGTCCTTTTTCTTCCGTTTGAGGGTGATACTGAATTATTGCTCCTATAGGAAATGTGAAATTTTATTAAAATATTATTCCAGGCTGCTGAAAAGGATATATAAGTAAATCCCTCAATGAACATCTAATTAGCTGGATTAAGAGAAGCAGTTTTGGACTAATTGGATTGTTTTTTATGTAGAGATGAGGGCTCATTCATGAAACAGCAGCATCATAGTGACTGAGGAAAAGATTGCCAGAGTTGGGGGGGCAGGAGGAGCATGTCTTTGATTACTGACTGCTAGTGATTTTTTTTCAGGGACAGATTGGCTGGGCAATTCTGATAATATTGCAAGATTTCTCCTTAGGGAATAGGCAAAAAAACCTAATGGTGTAGTTCCTAACCTGTGGTGCAAACTATCTTAGGGCCAGGTTCTAATTCCCATTATGAACTAACTCCTTTTAAGACAATGAAGTGACTGACTACAAATTTACACAGCTAGCACTAAGATCAGAACTTGAACCTAAAAGCTCTGTGGTTGTTAACATCCTGCCCTCTGTGAAAACGAGGAAGAACTGGGGAATGATACATTTTGGATGGTATTCCAGGCCAGTTAGGATGCAGGAGAGGCACTTTTAATGCATCCATTTCTGTTCAAGCATGCCTATTTAATGTCCTGTGCTCTGATTGGCTGGCAAGGAGCATGGAAACATTTGGTCATGTATAGTTGTTTCTGGGTTCCCTCCCTCGTCTCTCAGAGCAAGTACAGTCCAGCATTGTTGCATTGAAAGCATCTCGCCAGCCAATCTAAATGCAAGCAACTATAGGCATGTTGGAATCTAATGAGAAAAATGTTCATCTGCTTAGCAAAAAAATGAGCTAAAAACAGTTTGAAACTGACACTCTGCCCATTCTGTGTGTGGCGAATGTACTCACTTAAAGGGAAAGCACAGCACATTGGAATGAAATGCAACAGAGAACAAGTTGCTGCAAAAGATTTTGGATTTCTGGGTGTCTTGCAAGAGATGTTTGCATTTGCCTGCAGCTACCGTATTGCTATTCTTTGTTGGTTGAGCCCAATGCAGTTAAACCCCTCACAGTGCCCGTCTCTTCCAGTGGGATTGCCTGATCATTTCTCTATAATGGGTGCAATCAGTCCTGGGGCTGGAAATCCTTTAAAAAACACACAAACTCAGGGTCTGTGACCAGGTGACTCAGCACAGGGGTGGTCCTGGTAATGACCTTCCCGCCTGGATTCTGGACTCTTCCGGAGCCTGAAACATCCCCTTACCCTAAATTAAGAACAGCCATAGTGGGTCAGACAAACGGTCCATCTGGTCGAGTGTCCTGTCTCTGACAGTGGCCGGTGTCGGATGTTTCAAAGGGAATGAACAGAACAGAGCAATTATCGAGTGATCCATCCCCTGTTGTCCAGTCCCAGCTGCCTGTTACTTTCATGGGGTGACCCCTCGTTCGTGTGTAATGTGAAGGGGTATATATCAGCAGTCTGCCCAATGCTACCTATGGCTGGCACCACATGCCAGAATGGCATGTGCTACAGCCCTGCCCCTGGGTCCACCCTGATATGCCCCATGTGCTGGGGATTGTTGCAGGAGGGGAGAAAGTGTGGAGTTACAGGGTATAGGGGCCAGAGCAGGAAGCAAGGCACAATTCCTCCCAATGTCCGGGTGTATTTTCAGTTCTTTCCACCTCACCTTTAATTTTCAGTTGTAATTTTTCCGCTACACTGTCCACCGGAATAATTTGGTGATGAGAGCTGTGCACACACGGAGGGCTAATCGGCAATTCTTGGGACAACGGCTCTTTAAACAGTGTCTAATTAGAAGTCTGTTATAGTAAGAAACAAGCAGGGAAATTCATTGAGGATTTACACACCATGCAGGTCCCAGAGGGGCCAATGGGATTAGAGAGGGTGTGAATAGTCAATGAATTTGCCCCAGAACCTAAAATCTCAAAATATCACTTCACTAGATACCAGGAACATAGGAATTTTCAGACTGGATCAGACCTGAGGTCCGTCTGATCCAGTATCTTGCCTCTAACAGTGTCCAGCACCAGATGCTTCAGGTATATGACTCCCCACAGTAGGCAGATGAGGGGTAATCTGTTCCCCCATGAAGGTCTCATCCTAATCACTGATAGAGATTGTTTTAAACCTTAACATATGAGGCTTTCTCTCCCTTCCAAATACTGTTTTAGTCTTAACTTCACATTGTTCAAAGAAATGTTGTGTGTGTGTGTGTGTGTGTGTGTGTGTAGTTCCCTCCTCTTGGTTTTGAATTTGCTACCTTTACAGCAGGTTTCCTGTGTTGCAGACTCTGCTTTTATGTTAGGAAAGTGAATAGCACCTTCTGGAAGCTGCCAAGATCAAATAAGAGCAATGAAAATAACCTTAACTGTTCCTACGCATAAATCATGCTTGGAGTCAACTATATATCAGGACAGCCATTCCTAGCAAGTCATCTGGTGGTGGCTTGTCCTACCTCCTCACATCCTAGGGCTGGCGCAGGTGCATATACACAGTCAGGGGAGCCTCCGCCTCTGCAGCATAGCGCAGGTGCTCAGGAAGGAAGATCCCCTATGGGGACCTTCTGGCTGTCTGCCCTAACTACTTATCTATAGAGTCATTCTCACTCTCCTCCTGGCCCAATGTGTATTTATTTATCCACACTAGAACAGCTTCAAGAGGAGAGACTGAGGAAGCTCCCCATCAGCCTGTGCCATAGCCTAATGGTTAGGGCACGCAGCTGAGAGCTGGGAAAACTCTGTTCAAATAAATCCCTTCTCATTAGGCAAAGGGAAGAAATGAACTAGGGTCCCCCACATAAGGGTTATAAAGGAGGCTGCTGCCACTTTCTGTCTCCCACAGTTGTTTTGTGTGGAGTTAGGCAGGCCAAACAGATGGAGCCCCGCAGGTGAGATAGACGGGACAGTGCCTATCTTCACCTGGTTTGAGGATTGCGCTGGGTCTGAGGCATTAGACGGGTGTCTGGGTACCTGCCTGAGGCAGCAGCGTGCATACAGAGGCAGAAACATAGGCACTTAGGGAACTTTTACAGTGAAAGTGTAGATGCCTCCTGGGTTAGGTGGCAGCTAAGTGGGGCCTAAATCTGGTGTTAGGTGGCAAAGTCCCTTTGTTGGTCTGGGCCCAAGTGACTTGCCAAAGCTCACATACCCAATCAATGGTCTAGAACCCACTTCTCCCAAATCCCCATCCAGTGCCCTGTCTTCCTGCTCTGTCCAATTCATTTCAGTTTTTTATTAACAAAAACTGCATCCAATCGGACTCCACCTTTGATCTGTCTTAATTGGCACTCTGCCCTCAGTAACGCTGGATGTCTTCAGACAGCTAGGAATAGTTCAACCCAGCTGCATTCAGCCTGACTAACCAAAAAAAAACCCCCAAAACAAAATATACAGCCCTGTGTGATGAAGGAGTTGAAACTGCACTATGATTTATATTCAGGCAGTATGCCATAGCTCCTGTTCTCTTGCCATAGTTAATTAAAGGGCTGCTTTTCTAAAGTATGCACCTCAAGCAGCCAGCAAGGTGTGAGAACATGCACAAACAGAAACATTTTCAGAAGAGCAATATATGCGATGAGTGCAATTGGAGTTAGAGAGGTTTATGTGAGCAATAATAATATCAATCAGCTCTTCTGCAGCAATTTTTAGTAGGTCAGTTTCACTATCCCCATTTTACAGAGGGGAAAATTGAGGCACAAGGAAGTGAAGTGACTTGCCCAAGGTCACCAGATGCATTGGGAATAGAATCCAAGTCTCATGAATGCCAGTGCAGTGCTATATCCACTAGGCCACACTGCCTCCCAGTTGTTTGCATGAACACTCTAGATGAGATTCTGGGTCCCACTATGGCCCCAGGATGCTGCTGCAGCCATAAAAGCCCATTAGGGTAGGTCTTCACTGCAGGGTTAACCCAGGACCTTACTGGGGTGTAGCCTTAACCCTCCTCCCATCCATATACAAAACCTTCATACTCAAATGTGGTGTTGCTTTCCATGCAGGCTGGCTGGCCTGGGTGGGGACGTAGGTTACAGCCTGGGTGTTGCTTTCATTCTGGCTGGAATCCACCCACTTTGCAGTGAGGACACAGGCTAAACTAAGTGCTGATAACTCTCCAATACCTTCCCACAATTCCCTCCCTGTTCCGAGAAGAACAGGTTAGCTCTCCGACAACGCCTGGGGAAAGAGTGCTAAAGTGGTTTGGCTTACTGCAGCACAAAGAATCATGGGATGTGTTCCTAAAAGTGCCTCACTCACCCGGGTGTGTTGCTGGGACCAGTGAGGACACAGTAACTCGGGTAGGGCTTTGCAGTGTGGCCACTCACTCGAGACCCAGGCTAACCTGGGTTGCCAGGTGACAGTCACCTGAGTTCACTCTGCAGTGAAGACATACCCTTAGAGGGGCTAGGGTTGCCAACTTTCTAATTGCACAAAACCAACTACCCTACCCCCGCGCCTTCCCTGAGGCTCTGCCCCTGCTCACTATATTCCTCCTCCCTCGGTGGCTCACTCTCCCTCCCTCACTTTCACTGGGCTAGGGCAGGGGCTTGGGGGTACAGGCTCTGGGGTGGGGGTGCTGGCTCTGGGGTGGGGCCCAGGTTGAGGGGTTTGGCATGCAGCAGGGGGGCTCCAGGTTTGGGGGAAGCTGAGGGCTGGGGCGTGGGCTTACCTTGCACGGCTCCCGGTCAGTGGTGCAGCGGGGGCGGGGGGCTAAGGCAAGCTGCCTGCCCATCCTGACCCTGCATTGCGCACGTGCTGGAAGCGGCCAGCCGGTCTGGCTTTAGAAGGCGCCAGGGGGAGGAGCAGGAAGCTCTGTGCGCTCTGCTCTCGCCCGCAGACACCACCCCCTCCCCAGCTCCCATTCGCCGGTTCCCAGCCAATGGGAGTGTGGAGCCAGTGCTCAGGGCAAGGGCAGCGCACAGAGCGCGGTGCCCCAGGTCAGGTAGGGACTAGCCTGCCTTGGCTCCGTAGCGCCACCAACTGGACCTTTAATAGTCTGGTTGGTGGTGCTGACCGGAGCTGCCAGGGTCCCTTTTCAGTCGAAAACCAGACATCTGGTCACCCAAGAGGAGGTCAGGGGAGAATCCCCCCAAGCAAAGGTACTGCACGGGTCCCATGCAGGAAAACACTGGGGGCAGGGGCAGGATGAGACATTCCCATTGCACAGGTATTCTGTGCTGCAGCAAACTACAGGGCAGCGCGTATCCAAAGGGGAAGGAGAACCAAAAGGTAGAGTGGTTCCTGGCTGCCCCACTTCGTGGGAAGCTGGCGCTGCTCAGAATCAGCCAGGTGTCAAGCTATCCAGAGAGGCTCCTGGGTGTGAGTGCCAGCCTCAGGGCAGACTGTCCAGGAACAGGGCACACACCCCAAACTAGTTGTATGTTCTGTAATTCAATTTCACCAACCGAGGAACAAGTGTGAACTCCTAAAGCATTATAACAGCCTTACCATGGAGTCACAGACAGTTCCCATTGGGCACTCCAGTCTGTCTTGCCACCCAGGCAAGCTTGTCTCTGTGATAGATGGTCCCTTACATAAAAAAATCACAATAATATTCAGGTTACTTCCAGTCCCAAGGACCAGTCACTTACCCCAGGTCAGCTGTACCTCAGATCTCAAACCAAAGCAGCGCTCATAGCTAATCCTGTAATAACCATCTAAAGATTTATTGACTAGGAAAAAGAAATATGAGTGTTGTTTACAAAGTTAAAGCAGATAAACATACACACAAACGAGTTACAGTCTTAGGTTCAAAAGGTAATAGAAATTTCTACAATAACTAAAATCTGTATGTCTGTTAGGGCTAACCCAAGCTAAAAGCTGGGGACCCCTTGCTTATGCTTAGAAATCTTTGGCCCTCAGAGTTCAAGCCGCTTAGGGATCACAATTTCTCCTTAACAAGCATTTTTATTCCCTTCCCCCAGTGTTCAAGCTGTGATGGGACACGGTCTTGTGGATGTACCCACTTCAGGTGTGCGGGGGAAGCAATCTACAAAGAGTTTTGTCCCCAGTGGCCTGCCGCTTCCCGCAGCTCCCATTGGCCGGGAACGGTGAACCGCAGCCACTGGGAGCTGCGGGGGGCCGTGCCTGCAGATGGTCAACGTAAACAAAATGTCACGCGGCCCGCCCGGGGATTATCCTGATGGGCTGCGTGCCAAAGGTTGCCGACCCCTGATTTAAACTTTACCTTATCATATGGGACACAGATATTTTAAGTAGGATTGATACATGCAGCATTGTATAAACATTCCACAAAGGCTAAACACTAACACACAGGTGAGCCAGATTGGATTCTAGCTGTGCATTTATCAGTGTTCAGTGAGGCCTGGGGCCTTGGCATGGGCTGGCACTGGGTCTGCCAGCATCACTCTAGGCAGAAAGACAGATTTTTGCCCCCACTCCATTTGGGCTGTGTCTTTCAGTATTGTGCCACCTTGAGACACAGCACAGAATCTCAGCTTCAGTTGGATGTCCAAAAAACTAGATTGCCAGGAAATTAAGGGGGAAAACGTATCCGAAGTGTCCACAGATCAAAGTCTCCTTTGCTCATTAACTCATGTTCCCTCCTAATTCTGCTCTGGTTTATGCTATTACCTCTGCTTCTGACAGCTCTTCCCTTCCTTCAAGCAAATAGCCTCTCTGATAAATAGAAAGCCAGTGGCATGGCAAAGGTGGGTTTTTATTGATGCTGAATCATGTATTATGTTAATTACCTTAAACAATATTAAAAATGTTTCTTCCAATCTCCTTTCAGCTTCTCAGAGAGACTGAATTTGTACCTCTGGAGAAAAGTCTCCCTCTCAGAGAATTTTAAAAAAGAGTTTTGAGGAGAAAAACAGGGTTTCTCTTTCCTTCTACAACCACTTATAATAAAAGCCTTTTGTTCAGTGGGATTTGTATGGAAAGGTTTTTCAGCTGTTTCCTATTACTTGGGCTGTGCAATAGAAGATGAATTGGAGCCTCTCTCTAAGAAGGAGTTATTTGTTATTGGAATTTGTGGCTGTTCATAATGCATCAGACATGGATAAGCAGATAGAGCTTGCCTTACTCAGGGATGAGTAGGGGGTCTCTTTTGTATGCATATAAACATAATGAATGTTATCTATGGCCTTTGCTAGTGCGGTGCTGAGTAAAACTAGAAAGTTGGGAAATCTTGCCACTCCGGTGGTATAAAGTATAAGTTTCCCATTCAGGTAGGGCACACGTGTTACTCATATTGAAGCCAGTGAGAATGAAGTGAAGTGCTTTCCTGAATCCGGGCTCCCCTTTCTAGTGGTGTAGTGTCAAGAGAGAGCAGAGTTTATAGCTGTCACATTTTTGGGTATAGAAATGCTGCTATTGAACCAGGGCTGATTTCTGCCCATCTTGGGCACTGGGATTGGGGGAAGGGGAAGGAGGATGTTTTTTTTCAGGGTGTTTTTTGTTTTAAACTTTTTAGCAAGGCAAAATTACGTTCATGTACATCGTTCACTACTTGTTACTTATTCAGGATTGGGTTATGTGACGCATAGCCAGAACAGGTTAAACATCCTGCAAAATAAATAAACCTCAAAAGACATGTGGGAAGATAATGTTTGTGTTTTTGTGTATTTACATATGTATGAGTAGGGTCAACGATGGAATCAACAGTCCCTGTCTGTGCTGTATTCCGATGTCATTTAAATGAACTGTAAACACGGGATCTCGGTTTTCATCTCTGTTTGAAATGTACTGTGAATGATGGAGGAACAAGCAAATGGCCTTATGTCAATTTTATAGCTAAGTACCGGTGATGGACCTCCTTCAAAGTCACCCTAATTATCTTTATCAGAGTAGCAGCCGTGTTAGTCTGTATCCGCAAAAAGAACAGGAGTACTTGTGGCACCTTAGAGACTAACCAATTTATTAGAGCATAAGCTTTCATGAGCTACAGCCCACTTCATCGGATGCATAGAATGGAACATATAGTAAGAAGATATATATATATACACACACACACACACATACAGAGAAGGTGGAAGTTACCATACAAACTGTAAGAGGCTAATTAATTAAGATGAGCTATTGTCAGCAGGAGAAAAAAACTTTTGTAGTGATAATCAAAATGGCCCATTTAGACAGTTGACAAGAAGGTGTGAGGATACTTACGTAGGGAAATAGATTCAATATGTGTAATGACCCAGCCACTCCCAAAGTGGCTTTTTGTTACCTTTTGTTCCCAGAGAAACATTTTCTCTGCAGTCACAAAAGCTAGGAAGTTTCAGTTAAAAACAAAAAGCCCGCTGAGATTCTCACGTAATCACTTGATTCCAGGAGCTGGGACTTTAAGAACAACTCTAAATATGGAGAGACTCACTATGCAATCACAAGACTGGGCATAACTGTGTTTTACATACTTAGATACATACACTTAGATTGTAAGTTTTTTGGGGCAGGGGCTAATCCTTTGGTTCTTTGTTTATACAGTGCCAAGCACAATGAGGGCTTTGGTCCATGACTGGGGCGTCTAGGTGTTACTGCAATTCAAATAAGTAATAATAATTATTAATAATAAAACGTATTGGGTCTGATTCTGATACGCCTCTGTGCATCATTTTTGGTAGTATAAAGGGGCTGTAACGTGGGTGCAAATTACATGTATAATTATTTTATGGCCATGTCACATTGCTAGGCGTGCAAAGGGTCCAAGTGTAATTGAGAATTAGGCCAAGATGATGGATCGGTAAAAGCCTCCATAGCTATGTTATGTGGTTGGGCTCATTGGAAGTGCGCATCAGACGTGCATGCTAAAAAAGCCACAGGTGCAAACTTTCCAACAGCTGTGGCAGTGCAGTGCATTGGGACATGCTGGCTTCAGATATGTCAACCAGCAAGAATCACAAGGGCGTGTTCCATTCTCAAATATGATATTTCTGCTAAACATTCAAAACTGCAAGCATGAACTCTGAGCTGGCTGGTGATAGGACTAACCTTATTTTATAGCCCATAATACACGAAACTGATTTTGCACACGTGTTTAACCATTGTGTAACAAAATGGAGAAAATGGAAGCAGCTATAAAGGAAGCCTAAGAACAAAAGAAACCCTTTTGTTCACTCTCCAGGTACCCATGACCGTATGTATTGTGTGTATCGCCAGTATTTCCCTGAGCAAGCGGAGCAGTGAGCAATAAACCGTAGAAGTGAATGCTTGAATAAATTCACTGCAGTCTGAACATCTACAATAAATATTTCATTTTTAGTCATTAGAATTCATTACTGCAAAGGTACAGAGAATCCCATCTGCTCAAGCATTGTTAGGCAAGAGTCAGGCCTTGTACCATTGTTACAGTGTATGGGACAGTGCCAACCATGACTCTTGGAGGGCGGGGGTGCTGCATGATTTAAAAACATACTCAACAGCACGTTGCTATTTCAGTTGTTTGTTTTCAGTAGTTAAAAGTGGAGATGCCTGTAAAACATTAGCCAAATGATTTATGATTGATATGGAAACATAGCTTGGTTTCTTCACATTGCAACTCATGTCACCTTAAGGTAAACGCCACCTTTCTGTCTTCCATGTAGGAACATTTTCCCCCAGAATGCAAGAATTTAACATTTTAAAATATATTGGGGGCACTGACAGACTCTGGGGACTGGTGATGGACTCTCCAAGGACAACAGTTCTAACGTAAGCTGGGTTGGTTGTAGTGGCCGTAGCAAATTGCCAGCCAGTGACTGATGTCTTACAGCATGGGAGTTAAGTTGGGGGTCTCAACCCAATTCCTAATGGTCAGATGTCACAAGCACAGAGCCCATCACCTTGATGGTCGGCCCCAGCAGAGAAGTCAAAGATTGAATGAGCACAGGGACTATTCTGTCCCTTCACTCTGCGAGGTGATCCCTACAGGTCCAAGTTGTAGCACACTAGTGGGACAGCATGAGGAGGTTGTGTTGCTGCTGTCCATGCTTTGCCTGCCTGCCCATAAGCTGAGAACTCTCATCAATCAGCCTTTGGGGATAGCGTCACTGTCTTTATTCAAATATTGCAAATGACCGTCCTGTTAGCCTCTTGTTTGCTAACCCTGAAGGAAGCAGTTCTAGCTGAAAACTATGGGTCAGGTGTTCATTTGCTCTGAGGCCCCTTGTGACAGAGTGTGAGTAGCCTTGGGCTGACTTACCACTCTGGGCACTTGGTAAGCATCCCCCCATGGGGCAAATTAGAGAGATAATTGGTTAGGGATGGAATGATTAATCAGTTAACATGGTGGCTCAGCTCATTAAGTGAGGACAGCTAAGAGAGAGATAGGAAGGAGAAGAGGGGAGAGATGTAGGCTGGAGGGAAAGGCTAGAGAAACCCAGGATTGCGGAGAGGTGAGATCTCTTTTCCCCTCTCACCTTGTGCTTGGGAAGAATGTAAGAACCATGAGGTGTGGGGAACGTCTTCTGTTATATTTACAGTGTAAATAAGGCACTTGGTTTTGCATTTGCCATCAGTTCTGTGTGAGGACTGTTTGCAGTGCAGAATCCAGGGTGAGGGAGTCTGGCCCAGTGATACCCCTTGGTGCCAGTCTGGCCATGTAAATAAAGGGGCATATGTGTAAATGGGAATCTGGCTGTGTATATTGTTGTAATTGCACTGGCACTCATTTCTATTTTGAATCAGAATTAGCCACCAGTGCTATGAAAGACAATCAAGGGTTTCCATGGGCACTTGCTTGTTTTAAACCACTAGATTCAAACAATTCACTCACGTGGTCCGGCAAGGCACTGAGCGCACCAGAAAGGGACTGAGTGTGGGGCAGTCTCCACCTTGTATGATTGAGTCCTTATGCCAAAGTATGAAGTTGCAGTTCAGTTCAGAACCAGTCCTTCTAATGTATTAATAGAGCATCTGGAAGCTGCTGTACCACTTCTTTGCTCGCTTCACACAGCGCTAAGCTCTAGCTCAAACAGATGTTATGGGCTTGCCGCAGGAATGACAGGCTGGGTTAAGTTCTCTGGCCTGTGTTACGCAGGACGTCAGACTAGATGATTGTAATAGTCCCTTCTGGACTTTAATTCTAGGGGTCAAATGTAACCTCAGCATATGGCTGGGTATTCCACATCTTGTTCTAACCATTATTAGCTTTTAGGGGTTGGAGCTTTTAGTAAATTGATGCGCTTTCAAGAGCATTTATTCTGCACATCCAGAGTTTCCCCTTGAACATGATCCGTACTGAGCCCACATCCTTCTGTACCCTCACCATGCTGGGGAGCAATCAGAGCAACTGAGGTCTGAGAGCAGCTGGTACGACTGAAAGCATGTGTCTGAGCCCTGCCTGGGGCAGCTCCATTCTGTGACCTCCCACTGCTGAGTGGCTATTTGGAGAACTGAGTTCTGCGAGCAGCTGGTGCTATGCAGTCCCTGTGAGTTTGAACTGTATCAGCCTCTTCCCTTCTGTGACCTCACCCTGAGGATTGTGATCTGGGAAATGGAATTCCAAGAGCTAGCTCTTTTTGCTTTGATTTTTGGTAGGGCCTATAGCAATGTCAAGTTGATAAACCTGAGGTGCTATTAATTATTACTGTTACTGAAGAGACCTCGACCAGGTTCGGGCCCGTTTTGGAAGGTGCTGTATAAACAAATAGTAAATTTAATCACAGTATTTCCAGCCCCAAGTGAGTCAGGCTCCAAAAACCACAAGATTGGCTTAAAAATCATTAGATTTTTTGTAAAAAGCATACATTTGGGGTGCTTTTTATTTGCCTTTATGGTTCACCAGGGTGACATTTTCAATCTCTTCTCCACATCTGCCTCTTTAGGCACCTAAATACATTGACTTCAGCAGGAGATGAGTTAGCCAAATGCTGAGTGCTTTTGAACCCTTCCCCCCCCCGAATTTCCTGGCTCTGTGTGGTCTGGTTCTCATTTACACAAAGGGTTTGTCTACACTGCCCCGCAGTGTACTGCAGGGTGTGAATAGTATCATGCACCAAAGTGCTGTGCTGAAACTCTCTCATGTGGAACCACGTTCATGTGAACTAGGAACCTTTTGGTTTGCACCTGCAGCGGCCACACAGGGGAGTTACACTGCAGCACTTTGGTGCATGCTGCTATTTGGACCCCGTTGTCCGAACTGCTGGCCAGTGTAGACATAGCCTTAAACACCTTTTCCAGCTGTCTAGCAACGTAAAGTGTCCTTTTAACGAACGTAAGTGCAATTCACCTTAGCCCTGAAAATGCTGATAAAAAAATTCATCAACATTTTTTTGGAGTCTAGGTAATTGAAAATTGTATTTTTAATGAACAGTTTGGTAAAAATGTAGAATTCAGAATTTTTCAACCCTAATTCGTACCCATTTTAAGGGCCATCTGCTCTGCCATAATGGCTTGGAGGAGCCTTAGTGTAAATGACCATCAGGTCCTCATGTGTTTTAACTCAAAGCCCTAACAGGGTTTCCATCAGATTAAAATTCACGTCTGAACATTTTTTACCTATTATTGTAACATGAATCACATAAAGTGACACTAGAATCAGGATTGGAAGGGATCTTGAGAGGTCTTCTAGTCCATTCCCCTGCACTCATGGCAGGACTAAGTATTATCTAGACCATCCCTGACAGGTGTTTGCCTAACCTGCTCTTAAAAATCTCCAATGATGGAGATTCCACAACGTCCCTAGGCAAACCTCCCTATGGCTGAATGAGATTAGAGGGGAGAAATTCTTTGTTTATTTTTTAATTTGACAAGAACTTGGTGCATATTCAGCTTCCAAGTTCCCCCCGTCAGTTAAATGTCCCCAGTTTTTTTTCCCCATGGGTCCTTCTCCAGCAACAGGAGAGAGGGAAAAAAACCTTTGTATTGATAAAAGTAAAAGGTGGTTGAGAAACCACAAATATAAGTATGTGTAGTACCTGAAATTATTCATTTGTTCTAAGCTTTTTGGGGCAGGGACTGCCTTTTCATCATATGCAAGGTACAGCGCCTAGCCCATTGCGGTCCCAATCCCTGACTTGGGCCTTTAAGCACTACTGCAATACGGATAATAGACTTTTTGCTCCCTGATGGATTTAAAATTACACAAGCAAAGAGGTTAGTTTAGAAATACACTGAAGTCACTTTCTGGTTCCTGAGTCTTCCATCTTATCTGACTGCAGAGTTTTGTGTATAAAACATAGACTGGTGGGTCATCAACCCTAGTGTTTTATTCTCCCACCACTGGAGTCAATGTCAAAACTCCCATTGACTTAATCTGGGACAAGAGCAGGTCCCAGAGTAGTTAGCCTGCTGAGCAATGCAGTGAATTTTGTTTAAAACGCTATTGATCTAGTAGAGAATGTTATTCAAATCTTTGCAGTGACCTAATTTTTCATTTAGACAGAGATAGTGAAGGGAGGGTTGACCTGAGTTCATGTGTTTCTCAGATCTCAAGTGCATCTTTTTATATACTTCTCACACAGTCCCTAGAGCTGGTGGATTCCATTGTTTGTAATTAGACTTGACAGCTCTAAAAGTAACACTGCTAAGATCTTTTTATTTTTTTTAAGGCAGAAGTACCCTCTCAGTTACATGAAATCCTAATGTCATTCATCCCAGGATAACAAAGAGCCCTCTATAGTACAAATGTAGGAATAGGTACTAATTCCCTTCAGTAATGCAACTTCCTTATTCTGAATCCAAGGTTTCTATGGAAACCTCTACAGCTCACTTTGTCTTGGGAGCTGCACTTAAAAAAAAAAAAAAGTTTGGAGGGGAACCATCAAATAAATGGGGGGAAGGGTGGAGGGAGAAGAGAGGTTTCCAGGTTGGTGAGAGCGAATATTTTTGGTAACGTTCAAGTGACTGATGAAGTGTCATGTTCTTTGTGCATCTGTTCTCCATAGCAGTGTGCTAACCGCTATGAGGTAGCGCTCTCTGCTACTCTGAACAAAGAGGAGATTCTGTAATACTTTTCCGTTCAAAGGATTTTCACTTGTAATGCAGATGATTTTGTAAGGCAGTTAAAGCTTAGGAGAAGATAAGGAGGATTCTGATTTAATAAACGACATGCTGATTTTAAAAATGGCAAAAATTCATTCCAGCTACCCATTTTATTTTGACTGAAATATAACAGCTCCTTATCAAGCAAGGATAAAAATCTGCTCCTACGTGTCCTTTTGAACATTCTGATTAAAATTAACAGCTGCAGAATTAGTCCTGATCTCTTATGTTAGTGGATATCAATGTGCGTCTTATAAAATCAATAGCTGATGTTATAACGTGATAACCACCATGTTTGAGATCAAAATGATACCCATTGTCTCTACTGCTGCTCTGTAGCAGCTACTAATTAAATAGCGAATGTAAAACAACATCATTCCAATTTCATTTAGACCAGCTGAGGATCTGGCCCTTGATTATTTGTCCTTAACAAGTTAGTCCATAAAATGTCATCTGGCTAATTCAGATTCTACCACTTCTACTATCTAATAGCTCCTATGTTTACTTTTTTTTAATTGCTAATAAAATGTTGCTTACAACAGAGTGCACTTTAAAATTTGAACCGTTCAAGCAGCCAGTCCTCTCTGAGGACATCACCCTTTCATTATTCGCACCTTCAAAACAAAAGTGAATTGTAAACGTTTCAAAGCTGAAATTCATACATGCGCAGTAGTAACTTTTCAAACATAGGAACAATAGTAGTAATACTGCTAATACTGTACCTAATATCTACATAGAAAATCTTCATGGGAAAACTGATCCTGTATGGAAATCTTATTCTCCTGCAGAGTTTGTAAGCCAAGCGTCCTGCAGACACTGAAGGCCAGAATCTGTACAACTGGACAGAAACTCAGCAGGAATCATTTATTCTGTGGTTTCAGATTTATTTACAGGTTTTTCTGGTACAGTCAAAATAAAAGACTGGCAAAGTCTCTGACCACCTTCTCTCCATGAAGCTGCACAATCTGAAGATACTATAATAAACAAACTAAACGCCCATGCAGTTCAAACATGGCAGCTGTTGTCCGAGTAGCTTCCAGGTAGCTTCCTCCATTTCTTCAGGGAAAAGAGCTCCTTTTTTTGTAAGGCACTGCTCGTATCTGTGTTCCTCTGCACCTGATTCATCCCCACCAACATCCTCTAACAAAAAATGCAGTAGATAGCTTATAAAAATTTGAAATCTTTTGTAACTCCATGAATTCAGGTACAAACCGTTCAAAGCGCTTGCCTTCGGATTATGTCTTGAGAACCTAGTGAGAGACATCTTAGAAAAACCTTCGGTAGAGAGACATTGTACTAGAGAGGTGGGAGGTCTGAATTTGGATAGGATTAAATGTTTCTGTTATGCACAGAAGGAGTGAGGGCTGGGATTCTCCATCCCTTTCCAGTTGCTTGCAGCTTGCTCTATTTTTATGCTGTATTTTTTTTCTACCTGCCTTTACCTTAGTCAGTCTCCTTGAATGAGTACAGACGCTGGATAGGAGACTGAAGTTTTATCATCTCCATGTGTCAAAAACTGTCATGCTAAATTCTTTTATGCCTCTGTGTGCGTGCAAGTGGAGTGAGTAGATACTTGTGTGTTAGTGAATCATTATGTACATTCATAAAACCATACCTGTCATGTTTCCTTTGCAGTCCCTAGTAGTTGTGATTGATCGTGAAAATCTCTTGGAAGGAAGATGTGATGTGAACGTTTGCCTTTCACATAACAGCGCCGTAGCTGAGAAAAATTGAATCGTATAAGATAGTTTTCACTTCATTGCCCTTTATCTTTGCCTTCCGTGGTGTTTTTTTTTTTAAACTCTAGTATTAGTGCTGGAATCTGTTTAAATAGATTCTTAGACAGTAAATTCTTTGAGGCAGGCAGTGTGTCTTAGTATGTATTTGTACAGTGCTGAGCACAATGGGGGAGGGAGGGGAGATCTTGATTGGGGCATCTGGGTGCTACTGCAAAATAAAATAATAATAATAAAATACCCATTGCGTCATATACCTAAGGGTCACAGACATCAGTCCACATAAAAGGCCAAATTCTGCCATTTGAGGCATTCACATGGCTTCATTTGTGGCCCACAGAGTGGATGTAGACGAAGTGTACAACCAAGTGCTCTTTGTCCTCTGATTGCTGGAGACAGTGGGTGATAACTGGCATGATGTTTGCCTTTGCCGCAGATTGCTTTTAGTAAGGTCCTGTTGAATAACTATGTAATTGCACCAGATCTAGGTTACCCTTCAGACTGTGTGCGCTCATGGGCCTATCTTTGGCAATTATGGGTATATTGTAGCATGAGGCAACGAACAGTCCATGTTTGCTAGCTACTTCCCTGCTTTCATTCACCTGGTGTCTGGTGTGACAGAAAGACTCTCCTGTTTCACAGGGTTGGACTACCTGTACGATTTATTTGTCTTAGAATCTCTTTTCCTACACTATGGGCTTGTCTTCATTGCAACAGTCAGTACACACGAGGTATTCCACTCCAGCTAGCCTAGCTCCAGTGAGAGCAGAGCGATCACACTGCAAAACATCACCATAGGCTCGTCTTATTTGCAGGGTAGCTTATGCTATAACTTGAGTTTTGCCACAGCCCAACTCACAGCCACACACACAAATCTTTAGCTCCAGGTAAGTGGTGCTTTAAACTCCAGCAGTGAAGACAAGCCCATAGAGGACTCGGGGCAGGGCAGCATGGTCCTGGGGTGTATAATATACCTGAGCAGCCAACCTGTACTGCCACCTCTGCAGCTGTGGTGTCACGGCTATTGTTATGCAAGCTAGCTCGATCAAAACTAGGGGATGTCTATGCATGCTGCAGTCACACCTCTGATTGCAGTGAAGACGTACCCTCTCTGCTACTGCTGGCACTACCTCTTTCATGGAAAGACTAATATTAAGATCTCCTCTGTACTTTTTTACTGGCTCACACCTAGTTTGATGATAACTTTGGCAGGACTTATAAGAATGGCCATAGTGGGTCAGACCAATGGTTCATCTAGCCCAGTATCCTGTCTTCCGACAGTGGCCAGTGCCAGGTGCTTCAGAGGGAATGAACAGAAGAGGTTGTCAAACGATCCATCCCCTTTCGCCCATTCCCAGCTTCTGGCTTATGACACATTATAACATTTCATTTTTACACTCTCTGAAATGTGTTCTTAGCAATGCTAACCTGCTGTTTGGTCAGAAAAGTGACTATGTGAAAATGGCAGTTTTTCACCTGACAGCTCTGCTCCCTGTGTGTATTTAGTCCTCGTTGCTTACATTAATCACATTAAGATGTAGCTTTTTACTCCTCTTACACGGCAGAGGTAATCCAGCTATGGGAGAGTGAGCTGGATTTTTTTTTATGTAATCATCTACATAATTGTTAATTAAATTCCAGCTGTAGAACTTTATTAAGGATAAAGATGTAAAAGCCAAGAAGAACATGCTTGATTTTTGGGCTCCTGGTTGAATGTGTAGGGCTGCTGGTTAGCAAAAATGACAGCTTTTTATTTGTTAGCTGAGCAAACTCAATCGGGAGTTATTGAGCAATACGACACTGTAGCAAAGCGATGACTCACCGGTGCGGCACCTCCTGCTGGTCATCCAGGGAATTAGCTCTCCAGCACATGGAGCGCCTTCTGCAGGCCAGTGTCTTACCTGTCACTGGTCCCGTGTCCCTCCTGGACCCCGGTGCCCTTTACCTTGGGATTCTGCCCCAGCAGTACCCCTTCGCTCTGGGTCTCCCCTCCCAGGGGAACCCCCAACCCTCTAAACCCACCTTGCCTCAGTGGCTACTGCTGGTCATCATCTAACCCCTGCTCACTGGGGCAGACTGCAGTGTAATGGCCATTCATCATTGGCAAGGAGGTTGGACCAGCTGCCTCTGCCTAACCCCGAGCTGCACCTCTGCAACCCCATTACCTGTTCTGGCTTTTCGCAAGGCCTGCAGGCTGGGGGTTTTCCAGGCTGGAGCTCCCCAGCTCCTCTGGCCTTCCCCCAGCCCTACTCCACTCTAGGTACCCTGCTCAGCTCCCAGGCAGCCAGGTCCTTCTCTCTCAGAAGCTAGAGAGAGACTCTGCCTGAGCACCTGGCTCACAGTGCTTATATAGGGCCAGCTGTGGCCTGATTGGGGCGTGGCCCCAGCTCTGGCTGTTTCCCCACTCAGCCTATGCCTTTCTCTCAGCTCCGGCCCTCTCCACGGGCTGGCTTTTAACCCCTTCTGAGCCGGAGCGGGGTGACTGCCCTGCTACAGACACATTTGGAAGGCCATTTCTACAATTGCTTTTCAGCGTATAACTCAAAGCTATTCCGGCAACCTAACTGGCTGACAATCTTTAAATGCTTTTTAATCCAATTAACACATGTAGCGTTAACACAGCATTTCATTAAATGAAAGTAATTTGCCTTTATTTGACTAACAAAACCACATTTGCAATACTAATCATCACATTATCCATCTCTAGATGGTGGTAGTAATTGTCTGCTCACCTTGGAAATACATTGGCTAATCTTGCAAAATACCTTATTTGCCAACAGCAAATCGAATGATCAAAGCAAGTGAGAGGTGTGGGTTTGGTTTTGTCTTGTTTGCACTCTACTTTGTCGATAGTTTTCCATGACACTTGTTATGTTATTGGAGAGAATCAGTAAGTCTGTATTATACTGTAATAAAGTCTGGACTTGCATCCGGGGATGGTAGAGGTGAACTGCAAACCACTGATATATGTACATTCAGTACGCTGGGCCTGATCCTCCCCTCCTGCTGTAAAGAAGGAGAGAAGCGAAAGCAGGTGCAACATGGATGTAGGTGAGGAAGCAGTGGCTCCACTCCATTGGCTGCATGCTTGTGACCGAGGTAGCTACAAGACAATCTAACCCTCTTTCAATTGTGTTCCAATTGGTGTTGTTAGTGCCCGCAACACAAGCATCTGATTGGCCAAAACGCATTAATATTGAACAGATTTTAATCTATTTATTTTCAGTTTCAATATTAAGGATACAGATTCCTAAAGAATCCACAACCCAAAGCAGTCTGACAGAGCAAAGAGATGAGGGGCCAAATTCTCATCTCAGTTACGTTGCTGTAAACCCTCTGTTTTCAATGAAGTTACTCTAGGTTTACATCAACAGTAACTGAAATCAGAAACTGGACCTGTGTTTTCTCGTGATGGACTGTTGCCCTGAGTTAAAATGCATCTGATTTGGTTTTTCTTTCCGTCATACTATTTGAAATAATTATGTCTCTGTATGAAGTTTCTTCATGGTTCACTACTACCGACAGATGCTCTCTTCTAAGCTAATTAGGCCATGGAGTTTGCCTGAGTCCTACAGCATTACTGCAGAGTAAACATTTATATTCTTCATTCAGAGCAATAATAACTTAGCTTTTCCCTGGCAGCAGACTCAAAGGCAATTATTTGAAATGAATACAGAACTTCCAGTGGAATCTTCTCTCATACAGGCAAATACATCTAAATATAGAGCAGCTGTTATCTCTGCAGAGTGTGTTTAAGGGACTCTGCAAATGGGGCTTGGTTTTGAAAGACACACCAACCCCACACAAACTAGTATGCAAGCTTTGATTAGGAACAGTAAGAACAGGAGCTGGAACTCTTACCAGTAATATTGGCCCTGGATGTAGCAACCTGAAACAGGACTTATTTCCAGCAATTTATTTATGCACTGGAATGCTACTGAAGTGAAGATATGAGCAGCTGGTGGCGTCTTAGCCATTAAAAAGAGGGCACACATGTTCAAATGTGATTTGCTTTCAATGGTTAGCTCTTTAGGAAGTGTGTCCAAGTGAACAGAGCACTGGACTGGGGCTCGGAAGACCTGGGTTCTATTCACAGCTCTGCCACTGGCCTGCTGGTTGACCTTGGTCAAGGCATTTACCTCTTTGTGCCTCAGTTTCCCCATCTGTAAAATGGGGATAATGATACTGCTCTCCTTTGTAAAGCACTTTGAGCTCTATGGATAAAAAGTGCCGTATAAGAGCTAGGTATTACTTGTGATTACAAAAATGAAAGAAATAATAATATTTACTCCTCATAATACTTCCAAGTGTCAGTTAGTGTTAAGTGCATTTGCCCTTTTCCTGAGGAGTAGCATAGCAGTCACCAGCACATGTGACATACTTACTTGATGAATAATGTAGTGTTGGCACCATGCAACCTCCAGGCTGCTATTCTCCAGCTCTGTGTTTCATATTATGGCCATGGGGGGTGAGGTTGTAGTGACAATAAGTGTGTGTGTGTGTTACAGGCCTCCCTCTGTGCCTGATTGACAGAGGGTATGAGTCTGTTACTGCCCTCCAGCTAGAGAGCCTCTGCTCTTTACCTCAAGTTCTAAAGCAGTGGTTCCCAAACTGGGGTTTGTGAACCCCCGCGGGTTTGTGAAATGCTACAGGGGGTTCTCGGGGAAAAATTCCCTAATGGCGGACGGAGCTGTCCCTAGGGACCCCGGGCAGCACGGGGCCAGCAGCCCGGAGCCCTGGACTTCCAAGAGCTAAGCAGATCAAACAAGCATATCTATCACACTGAGGAGATTTAAACTTCAAGACTCCTTTTACGAAATGGAAAGGGAGGTGGAAATTTTTTGCTGTTTTTAAAATTAAATAGGCAGCTAGTATTGTTTTTAAAATTATTATGAAGAATAAGTTTAAGCTTTGTTGTAACGTGGATTGTTTGCCTGGACTGCTCAAGACTTGAATGCTTGGTTAGGAGGAACTCTTTGAGCTGGCTTCTTAAATACCTTCATGCTGTCTCACATCTGATGCTCCTTGATGAAACATAGGAGCCTTGTCTTATAACAGGCTTATTCAAAGTGATACAAGCTACGAAAGTGAGATCTTGGAAGAGTGTTGCCGTTTTCATAATGTAATAAAAACACTGTAATGATAAATAATAATTAATAATAAATAGTGTGTAATAAGCATGTCATAAAAACAAATTTTATATTTCCAAGATCATTGTTTTTATAATTTATACTCAGGTAAAGGAGAAAATCCCTGGAAATATTCATTTTTAGGACGGGGTTCACGAGACTTGACATTTTAGTGAAAGAGGTTCACAGGTTGTTAAAGTTTGGGAACCACTGCTCTAGAGGGATCCTCGTGCGTTGTGATCCTTCATTCAGCGTTCTTTGCTATTTTTCAGCATAGTTTGCTCTGAGAACTAACAAAGTTCCTTGTAGAGCTAGTGTCATACAGAAAGAGTCTTGCTCACCCTGGGGACATGGAGAAATGTTTTAGGTAAAAAGGAATTTGGTTCTGATCCACAAATAATAAATTCAGGGCAAAGTTCAGAGGTGAGATGAAGGGTGTCTGCAGTGACATAATTGACACCTTTTTCGTGCCTTCTCAACATGTAAATTACACCATCCGACACATTTTAGATCATCCTCCATTTATCTAGAGCTAGTCAAAAATCAGAATTTTTCTCCCATGGAAAAGGTCAATATTTTGACATTTATTTTCACTCTGAATCAGGATGAAAAGTCAAAATTTTTCATGGAACAGAAACTTCTGAAAAATGTTGGCCTGGAAATGTTGAAGCATTTTGTTTCAACTTGGTTCCACAATAATCTTTATCCCCCAGAGCTGCCATGGTGTCTCATGGTGGAGTTGAAAGGATCTGATTTTTATTGGTAAATGTTGGCAAATGTCAATTTCATCATATATACACAATCCCACAAAATATTTCCATCAATGATGACTGAAATTTAACGATAGACAAAGTAAGAAAAGTTCTGCTTGAGAACTTACTAGAGTCAAAATCCAGTGATTTAGGCTTATTACAAATGGACTAGTGAATGAATAGTGAAAACAGGTATGATTTGTTGATTTAAAGGTACTTACTTTTATTATTGTGACATGATGTTGACAATTTGTGTTTTAATGGTTTATAAAGCTTTAACTTTTTGAATCTCAACGTCAACTGTCATTAAATAATTCTGACCCACTGTCCCCAATTTCGCACAACTATGAAAATTCAAATCACTATAATTCTAAAAAAACGCTTAAAACCTATAATTTTGCTCAACTGTGAACATTTACATTGATAAAAAAATAAAAAAATCCTTAAAATAAACATCAGTATTATCCATTGAAATTATTAGTAAAAAAAACAACCAAATTCTGCCAAGTCTATTAATGGGAATTGTAGTTCAAGTACCTCATGCCACATTCTTCTCACTGGGCCATACCGCTTTTCCCATGATACATCATGGTTATGTGAGTCCCATCATGCATCACTTTGGTTCAACCAGAGGAGAGACCTATGCGAGCTTGGGCGAGGCACTTTGGCCCAGATCCACAAAGGTATTTAGGCCTCCAGCTCCAAGGGGCTAAGTACACTAAGTGAACTAAGTACAATTGCTAGATATGAAAAACAAACATGACCTCAGGAAAATGTCCTTTCTGCCAGAAGAACTAGTTCGAAAGTATATAGGCAGGTACATGTGCAGATCTTTTATTGCTCCAGAGGAAGATGGGGCCAAGCAGCCTTCTGTTCATCAGGACGCCCCATGGGATGATGCTATAGTTTATAGTGCTGTAAGTGCTCTCCTACCATTGGAGCTGTGACATCTCCCCCACCCAGCAGAATGCACAGGTGACGGTTTCTGTCACTCATGGAGTGGAAACTGCCTCTATGATAGCTGTGAGTGTCCACTTTGAAAATGATTGCTTCATGCTTGGTTTGAATTGTTGTCGCCGATCCTGTGTTCAGATCGGATGGATGGTGTTTTCTGAGGGTGCAGATTACCATCTACATTTATTTCACTGGGGATCAAGTATCCACACCCCAATCACATCGTTAATGCCTTGTCTGCATACAGCTTTGTATTCTGTTTATTCCCCTATCCAGACCAAAATGGTGGCAGGAGAGGTCTGACTCTGAGACAAGACCCAGCTATTCCTAATCATGATGCGTTTATTCCAGGAGTGTATTATGCTGAGAAGCTCATGGCAATAAATCATTTTGACTTTAAACATTTCTAGCACCTGCCATTCTTCTCCTCCTCCCATTCTGAGGGTTTTCCCTTTTCAAATACAAAATGTTGTGTAAAAAATGCTTTGTGATCGGTATTACTGCACATCTGCTTAATCCAGAATAGAACATTTTCCTCTTTAACATTTTATGGAATATGATGCTGTGCTTAGAATTTGTTCAGTATCTCTGAGGCATCTTCGTGAGATATAATGTTATGGTTGCTATGGCTCTGAATTACACAGTAAATATACCCATTTCTATAAATGGCCAGAGGACAGATTAAGCAAACACACATATCATAAAGCAGTAGCAAAAACCCATGGCATGGGATCCCATATTCATGTCTGTTGCAAGATTATCAACCTACAGAAGGACTCAGCTGTTTTTATTACCTTACTTTACCATATATTGCATCTTTCCAATACCTTAAGTGTTTCTTTTTTCTCCTTTCCCAGCTCTCCATGAATTCCCCAGCGACATTTTTACTAATGAGGATAGAAAACATGGAGCTGTAGTCCTGCATGTCCTCTGTGTAAGTGTTTTGACTTCATTTGCACTTTTTTTTTAAACTGGAAGTAAAATATTATCAGACAAGCTGATGTAATTTCTTATTCATCTGGTTTTCTGTTGTTGCGGTTTCTTCCCGTGGATACATGCATATGCATAGAATTCCCAAGAGCCATTCACAACCTCGTTTGAGAATGGCGAGTTACAAATAATTTTGATTCTTTAATATTGCATCTTTTCCTTTATATATGTTATTATGCTTTTAAAGGCCCCGATCCAGCATGAAAGCACATGCTTAAATTTGCACAAGAATAATCTCATTTAAAATCAATGGGACTATTCACGTGCTTAAAGTTAAACATTTTATGTGGAAATCCTTGGGAGACAAGAACTATACAGCTTCAGGATCCCACTTTTACAGGCTGCTTTTTGGCTTGGATCTGCCTTTAATGTTCTCTGCCCACTTGCCATCTTTTTGACTTTTTTAAAATGAAAAATCAGTTAACGGGTTACAGTCTTCCATGAGAAACAAACAAGTAGAAGTGGTTTCAAGAGAAGGTACAATTGTAAGGCTGAAATGCCAGGCAAGCTGGAGGAAATCTGATCACACAATGTTAAATCTCTTAGCTTTTCATGGCAGGGACCATGCCTGTGCAGCAGATAGCACAATATGCCGCCGAATCTCGGCCTGTGTGTGGTACATCATGTGAGCAGGGCCTGGCCCAGAATTCAAACTGCTGTGGGCCTGAGGTGCTCAGAATGAGCATCCTTTGAGCAGAGGAAGTCTGTAAGCAACTGTTAAGTGTGTGGTACAGGTCCCCCTCGGTGCCAGATCCCCAGAGGATATAAATCTGTTACCGGCCCACCTGGAAAGCCTGCACTTAAGCAATAGTAGCAGCTTATGCTTTCAGCTCTGAAGTTCCCTGGTTCAATCCAGGGTGTATCACCCAAGATGGTGGTGGCCATTACATCAGGTGATGCCTCACTAATTGCAATGTCACTGCCAGGCCTCTATAACTTTATCTTTTAGAAGGAATTTGATGTATTTTTTGTAGTATTTTGAGGGACTCGGGTACTTCAGAGATGAGCACCATAGAAGTATCTATAAATAACAACAAATAAATGTAGTGCCCCACATTCTGAGGCATCATAAATACAATATTTTCTCTCCAGTACTGCTGAAAGCATTGCAAAGTCAGAGTCAAGCCTGAAAAAGCATGAGATGCTTAAAATGCTTAAAATAAACATAGATATTATCCATCGAAATTATTATTAAAAAAAACAACCAAATTCTGCCATGTCTATTGGGATGGGATGTCTACCCCACACAGGCCCTGAAAGGGAAATGAGGGCCTCAGGGGCCAATTATGTTATCTTGTTGCACCCAGAGAATGGACCAGGCTTAATCAGAGCTGAAGCCCAGCTCAGGAGGAGCTGGGGAGTGATTATAGAGGCAGGAAGTTTAGCGCGGAAGAGGGCTTCAGGGAGAGAGTCTGGAGTCACTCTGGGATTAGAGAGGAGGAAGTCCAGAGGGAGAGCGACCTCTGGATCCTCCCGTGAGTAGATGAGGCTGGCAGGTAGCCAGGAGTTACATAGAACAGCGTCTTCAGTGGGGAGCTCTGGCAAAAGGGCAGGAACTGGAGTCCCAGGGAAGGAGCCCTGAGAGGCATTTAATTGAGAGGGATGTAAGATCAGGCTGGGTGTTTGCTAGGGGAATCCAGGAGAAGGGCCTGAGAGAAGGGAGGACTCAGAGTGGTTGTGGGGAGTAGGCCTCAGAAAGGCTGCACAGGAAGAGCCCCAAGGAAGCAGCCACAAGGGCTTGGACTAAGCAGATCTTAGCTGCTGGGTTTAGGGTCCCTAGGCTGGAACACAGTGTAGCAGGAGGGCCCGACTTCCCCAACCAGCCACTGGTATGGTGACATGAGGCTGCGGAAGGGACAGGGACAACAAAGAGCCCTGAGAAAAAGGAGTGAGGCCCACGGTGTCCAGAGTCAAGGCCAAAGGTGTGATACAGGATCTTGGGCTAAAAGAGTGGACTAAATCTCCTGGCCGGAGGGCTGAGTCACAGGAAGAGACAGCCACTGGAGGACCAGCGTGGCTGTCAGCAGGAGGCACTAGATGGAGCGAAAGCTACTGTGCCACACCTGGCCACAAGAAGGTGCTCCCCAGAAGTGAGTCCATTCCTTACCAACACATTTTGGATTTTTTTTTATTTGCCTTCTGGTTTTGGAGCCTTTGGGTTCTAGTTTTCAAGCTCTTGCCCACAACCATGAGGGCTAGAAATTGTTTTTAAATGAAAGCTGAGTGTCTTGTATAATCACATGACTCCAAGAGCTGGGGCTTTAAGAAAAATGCCTAATATTATCAGACTCAGGATACAATCTTGAAAGTTGGCAACACTGTCTCTCAAATACTTTTAGTAAGAAAGAGCATGTGCCATAATTTGCAAGACTGGGATATCTGAAAATTGTCACAGAAGCACAGCTATCATGGGAGATCCCCTGTAATCACAATTGAAAGCCCAGATTTCACAAAGTACTTAAGCACGTGCCTAGTTTTAACAAGTGAATAGTCCCATTGTAGTCAGTGGAATTGCTCATGTACTTAAAATTAGACGTGCTTAAATGCCTTTTTTTATTGGTGCTTTGAAATACTAAAGTAGTAATTATTGTACTCCAGGAACTGGGTAAAAATAATGAGTGTTTTGAAACTGGAATTGTGTGACGTAAATTCTGGTCTGCCAATCCATTATTCTATGCTTACAGGACCTTATGCTCAACAGCTTCTGTAATCTCAAAGAAATGGAAGTGCACTTCTCCCTCCAGAGCCTCTTATTAACTTCTGTACTGTAGATGAAAGACAATTCTTTTCCTTTTAATGTCTTTATAATTGATATAGAAGTGCCAAATCGTCTCTACTTCTCATGGGTGAGAGGCATTTTCAAACAGCCAAGAAAATACCTGCTTCTGATGAATATTTAAAAACATTTTATATCTTTAGTCGGCTTAAATGAACAGTCACTCTTAGAAATGTGTGATTCATGATTTCCTTTCCCTTTCAAATTACAATGTATCACATCCTATCACAAACACTGCGTTATGATTTTTTTAGGAGCTAAGTGACTCCAATTATAAATTTGTTATATAGCGTCAGTGTTGGAAAGCTGAATATTTCCAAGGATCGGTGGCAAAATATTTGATTATAGGATGTTCTGGAGTGTGTATCCTAAACCAGGGTTAGAGAAAGAGCTCATTTAGTGGCTTAGATCACAATTTTTACACCTGGGTGCCCAAAGAAAGGTGCTTAAATAAGTGATCAGATTTTCAAAGGTGCTGAGTACCCAGTTGTTCCCATTGATTCCATAATGATTTTTGAGTGCTAAGTCCTTCTGATCATCAAGCCATTTATTTTAATGCGCCTACATGTGGATTTAGGAGTCTAATTTGAGGCATTCGGTTTGAATGTATCTACTCTTTGAGAAGCCTGGGTTTTTTTTAGAGTATTTTGGTCATGTGCAAATATTCTAGGAAAAGAAATAGATGATCAAAAAAATCCCACTTCTCGGGAAGTTTTGCATGTGCCAGAGCAGGAAACAAAATCGTGATGTCTGAGGAGGCCTACATCTTAACTCTCACGCAACAATAGCTCTCCAACAGATGGCACCAACTCTTTGTACTAGGGACAAATGTAAAATCAGGCTGATCCTGCTTGCTTTTGTAACATGCTTTGAGATCTGCCAACACCTCTGTAAGCAGGTGTAACCGAGGGCTAGACCGGTGCAATGTCTTTGCTGGGAGTCAGTGCGGCCTTGCATGGTAGGGATTGGCTGTGGAACCCAAACTCTGGGTTTGAATCTTAGGCCTGACTCTTAACTCGCAGTGATGTTTTTAATTCTGCTTACCATTATTTGGTGGCACAGTGGACTGTGCTATGCATGCTGGTGCCCTAGCTATGTAGGATGGGCTTTCCAAACTCCCCCAGTCCTAATTCTTCTCCATTGAAGTCCATTGTGGTTTTATCACTGACTTCAATGGGATCATACTTGGCTGAAACTGAGCACTTCGGGAACTTTCACCCATAGTGAGTGTGCACATCTTGTGAGGTGGAATGAGGTGAGGCTGTCGAGTATCCCTGTACTCTGTCACTGTGCGCAGTACACGATCTACTAAGAATTGAGGGAAATGGGTCATCTAGGGCCAGTCCCCTGCGCTGAGGCAGGGCTAAATATGATCTAGACCATCCCTGACAGGTGTTTGTCTAACTTGCTCTTAAAGACCTCCAGTGACTGAGATTCCACAACCTCCCTAGGTAATTTGTTCCAGTGCTAAAACACCCTGACAGTTAGAAAGCTTTTCCTAGTATCTAACCTAAATCTCTCTTGCTGCAATACCATACCGTGCCACCCTTACTTCTGTACTGCTGCTGGCAGCGGTGCTGGCTTCAGAACTGGGCGACCGGAGAGCAGCAGCTGCTGGCCAGGAGCCCAGAGGTGCTAGGGCTGTGAACTGCCAACTGGAGGTGCCAGGTTTCACCCCAGCAAGCCCCGGCACAAATTAAGCACTGTAGGCACCTAGTGGGATTTTCATAAGCACCCAGGCACCTTTAGGTGCTTAAATACCTTTGTAAAACTGGCCCTTAGTTACTGTGTCTTGAGTGATATGCAACTTTGCTTTGTCTGAGTATTTTGTCAACCCTTCTTTTTTTATTACCTTCTTTAATCGCTGACTGTAAATTAACCCCTGAACTGTAGAAATGACTTTAGTGGAAGCCATTCACTTCGCCCTAGGACAAAATATGAACCTGTGTATGTGTGATGTTCCACAATAAATTCCTATACTGTTCACATTTCTAAGGTCTTAATCAAAGAAAAAAGATATTTTAAAAAGCGAGCTAGCCCCAGAAATTGCTTCATACTGAATCCATTGTAACAGTGAGATAGTAAAATCATTATTTTCCATCTCTGTGCAACAGAACACATTTGCTCAGGCTGCTTAAAGAAAAGAAGAGAGAACTATATTTTTGATTTATTAATTACATTGAACTCACATAAAGTGTTCTGGATACAAGGCACTGGATAAATCATGAGACAGGTTCTTTTCCAATCTACCCATGATTTGGGCTTCATATTTTCTGCTCCTAGGACAGCTTCATATTTTATAACCTTCTATATTATTTTTGAATAAATAAAATGCAACTGAACATAAATCAAAACAAATTATGTTCATTGTTTCTTGCAGGCCTAAAATTCAAGGTATAGCAACTATATCAGATTCAACTATAGCAAATATTCAAAACAGGTATACTTGACTCTGATATAACAATATTTAAGAATCTGCTATCCCAATAAGGGATTATTTGGTTTTTTCTCTATAGTGACACATGCAAAGTGGTGAAGCAGATGTCTTACTCTACTGGGGTACTGTCATTCCATGTAATAGTTTTATTTATTTTAAAAAATTAGTATTTTGTGGAGGGGAATGATATTGTTAAATTATGGAAGAAATTAACCCCCAGAAAGAATGCACGTCACACCATGTCGAAACAGCACTCTTTTCATCAGCGAGGCATGGTTTTAACAGTTTAATATTTTAACATTTTTAATAATATGTTGATTAATACTTAGTTGCCAATACGTGCAGGCCTTAGGTCATATTTTGCTTTTATTCTGCATAATGAATGTGTTTATACATAACAAGGAACATATAATAAACAGTCAAAACAGAGTATTCTGTTTTGTCTTTTAGTGTAAATGTTCAGCCCAGACCACAAGATTTTAACATTCGAGACTTGTAGTCATCCTTCCACAGTACTATCTCTAAAGGCAGTGACTAGAAGGTGGTCAGTGGCAGTTAACTTTTGCCCCGCATCAGTGTGCTGACTGGTGTTTGGCAACTCTGCTAAGAAGTGTTAACTGACAGTGGATTTCTTGTGCGCTGCTAGATACAAAGAGGAGACTGTGTTTACTTTCAGCTTATGATGGCAAAGGAAGAGTTTAATATTAGCCATTATTGTCCGGGGCTGCAATATAGCTCCCTTTCCAATGTCCTTGAAAACATCTTTAAGAAGTTGTGTTCCACTCTCAGCAACCAGCTCCCTTGTCACTTTCTGTACTTCATGCATGTCGACATCCCGACCTGTCACGTGTAGACTCCAAACCCATGCAAGCCTGCAAGCAGGATTGTTGAAATCTGGAGGAAACCAGGGAACTCCCTGTGTAGAACTTCTTCATTTGCTACCCCAATAGCAGACCTTGGACAAGAATTTGGGACGGGCTCTCCTCTTCCTTGTGTTATGAGCTGAAAACCCATTTCCATGCGGTTTTCCCAGCTGTCTTTACTCATTTAAGGATTCGTAATCCTTGCACAACTGACATTTACCCAAACAAGATTCTGAGCAACATTAAAGTTGTGCATCTGAACTGACTGTATCACTGAAACTTCTGCAGCTCTGTCTAGTTAGGAACATAGGAACTGCCAGAGTGCATCAGAACCATGCTCCAACTCATCAAATGTCCTGTCTCTGTCAGTGGCCACCCCCACATGCCTCCAAAGAAGGTGTAAGAACCCCTCAGCAGGCAGATGTGGGCTAATCTACCCCCCACCCCAGCCTCATCCTGATCTCCAATAGTTAGAGATTGGCTTAAGCTCTGAAGTTTAGTTATCACTTAAAGTGGCAGTGGCAGGTTGCATGATACTGACCACAGTGTACATCTGAGTTGGTGGTCTGTGCTGTGGATCTGAATTGTATAAGTGAAGGGACCAGGTTGGCTCATGAGGGGTGTGTGCTTACTTCCTACACAGGGCTTGCTGTGAAACCAGACTTACTTACAGAATTCCTAAAGACAGCATTTTTACACATGAGGGCAGATCCTTCGCTGGTGTAAACTGTCATAGCACCATTTGGAGATATGGCAGTTTATATCACCTAAGGATCTGATCTCATCTTTTAGTGGGCCAGAGCTGAAGCCCACTGAAATCAGTGGAAAGATTCCTATCAGCACTGGTAAATATATCACCTGTTCTTCAAATGGGTGTAACTGTTATTTTAACCTATTGTCATGGTGAAAGCTGATCTTAAGACAGTAATGGGCTTTTATAAGGATGCCTCTTTTGTCTCAGTCGAAAGAAGTTGTCATCTGGCTAGGATGCTAAATCGGTAATTCTGTTTTGTTTTCTTTTTTTCCCCTCCAGCAAAGCAATACACTTACCAAATGTCTGATCAAATCAGAGAGTGTGCACAACAATGCACTTTTTAAAGAAGGTTGTAACCATAGAATCAAATTTTTATTAAGGTTCTCTAAACCTGTGGAGAAATTTGAACTTTACAAAGTGGAGTTTTATAAGGGGAGGAAAGAGCCTTTTCCTCATGTTTGTTGATTTACTGTCAAACTCTTTTGTTAATAATTTTAATCAAAATGTGTTTCCCTCCTCCTCTCTCTTTATCCTTATTGGTGACTGTGTGTCAGTAAATTATGCTTCAGCTGGACTTTTTTTAGGGCTTGGCTGAAAATTGCAAAGCAGCCCAGGGTAAATACTACAAATTACTGAGTATTTTAGAAGGAGCAATATACAGCCTTTCTAGGGGAATCCAGAGGCATTTTCCCCTTGGCATTACAAAACTAACAATCAATAACACAAAGAAATAATAATATAAAATAAGTTGTTGTAATTTGATTCATTCCAAGGGCAAGAATTAAATTACTCTTCACAAATACCTTTAAAAATCCAGGAATCCTGCCTGGATGGTTTTGCTATGCCCAGAGAAGGGGTGTCACATACATACACACTTCTTTCTACTGTGGCAAACTGCAGATGTGTGCAGTTGTGATTAGCAGAGATGTCTGAGCTGGAGACACCACAGTTTAAACGATAAGAGGCTGCTGGCAAAATGTTCTTCATTGTGAAGTGAAGAGGTAAACTCACATGGTTAAAAAGGTTTGGCAAAGCTATAAGCAACTTAAAATAGGCTCTTATAAGGGGAAGTATCAGGCAACCTTAATAATAGATGGTACAATCAGCCACTCCTATAATTTGGCCACATCCTCAGTTGGTGTAAATAATTCATTTGCAGTCAATAGAGCTACACTGATTTACACCATCTATGGATCTGGCCCCCAATATGTATAGTGTGGATACGTGTATACAAAGATGCTAGCGTTCAGTAGTCAATAATGCTTTCCTTCAGAGTTCAAATACTGTAAAAAGGAGGACTGTATAGGCACAGATTTTCATAATTGTGCCCACATATAATGTGCGCGTGTACTTACAGTGATTTGAGCACAAGTAAGCAGTTGTATGTGCATTTACAGGGCAGTTACATGTCTAATTTGTCAGTTTTGACTATAGTCATGGTAAGCGTGGGCACAAATTACGCATCTGCTTTAGTGTGAGCAGTTCCAAAAATCTAGGCCATTATTTATAGAGATTGTCTTCTTTTTTTCTTCTGTATGAAACAAGAGACCGTCCACACCTCATCTGTATGACCTGTAATTGTCTCAGCTTGTTGGGTTTTTTTTTATGTATATATATATATACTTCCTGAACATTTTTATTTAGTTGATTGGAGACCATTATGACTAGTTGTTGGTTCATGAATTGCTATTTATCATGCACTGATACAGCAAGGTCACTGCTACATCAAGTTGACTTATTTTTTATTCGCTCCATTATGTGGACTTCAAATGGCTATGTAAGTATTTGGAATGAAACAAAGGAAGGTCCTATCTTCAATTACTGTAACCTCAGTGTTTCATTATAGAACGTTTCCAATGCCTGCATTATTTAAACTGTATAAGTTTGCAAATATTTTTCTGTGGAGGTCATGTGGTTAGGAATGGGCAAACGGGTTTAGAGAAAATATAAATTCAGATCAGCCTTTGTCCTTTGTTCAGGGCTCAAAACAAATGAGTTCTAAGAAACTTGTTTCCTTTTTATTCCCCCCACATGTTTTTACACGTCCGGGTTTATTTTGGCACCAGAAGTGGAAATATTGAGAGAGGCCATTCTCCTGGAATCCCTGACCCAGTTGGAACCAGAAAGCACCAGAAACTAAAAATAGTCTTCCAAGACTCAGCTTTGTTTCTAAAACAAAGAAGTTTGGTTACGCAACAGTTGAGTTTTCTGAGGTTGGTGCATCAATAACGGCTAGGAAGCAAATAACCAAATACCTCTAAGCTACCTTGAATTATTCCCTTCTCTTTCTCTTCCCTCTCTCCTCCCCAACTATATTTTTGGCTGTGTTTACTTTTAGATCTTTCCCTGGACGTGACAGAATTTTAACATCAAACCTTGCAGGCACGAAGAGGGACTGAAAATTATCGTGCATAACAAATACTCTGCGTAGTGGGGTATAGCCTGTGAAAACAGATATGGTTCCTCCAAATTTGGTTCTGAGACACTCTGTTATTATCGCAGTGCCTTCCCGCCATAGGGGAGGGGCGGGAGAAGACCACTGGAGGCAATGCTGGGTAGAGATATATTTGTGGCCAGTCTGACTAAAATCCAAGGAAACTTTGGTTGTCTAGAACTAGATGATGAAAGCAATCCAGTGAGACACCAAGTGGCTAAACTACTGCAGTGATCTGGGGGGCAGATCTAATGATAATTTGATAGTAGACTTCCTGAGAGAACCATGGACAGCACCCTTTTGAGTTCTTTTCCTTTGGAATTAAGGATTTTTGGTAATGTAGATCCAGAACATTTGGACAATGTTCAACTCGCCCAAAAGAGAGTGTGCACTTCTCTACAGAGCCCCCCACACTGCAAGCAGGACCAGGAAAACCCTTAGGATTTAAAATGACAGTTAACAATTTTAATACAGTTTTCAGTATGCCACAGGCAGCCTGTATGCAGCGGCATACCAAGTGAGACAAAAAGGAGTCTTACCCTGGCAGAGCCAGAAGGAGCTGTTGTTCTAAACTTGCCATAGCTGGAAGTTGCTCTTACATCAGCCATAACAAGATTTCTGTTAGTAGTTGTAAAGAGGACAGGATGGCCTCTTGATGATATTGTGATGGAACATATCAGCCCGTATATTATAACTTGGAAAACAGTGAAAATCAACCAAGTCTTCCAGTTATGTGTGCATAGTACCCAGTGCGTAGTACCCAGCCAGAAACTTCTCCCAACTCTCTTTATGAGGGGTGTTTTTAACAGAAAATAGAACAGTCTTACTCAAGACAAAAGATATGACCGTACTGTGCCATGCCACTCCCTTCATTCCTAATACTACAAAAGCTTTTTCCTGTAACTGTTAAGATATTTTGCCAGATGCAAACCTTCTGCTTTTTACATTGGTAAAACTTCCACTTTGGTAAATATCCTATAAGAAAGGTTTCAGAGTAGCAGCCATGTTAGTCTGTATTTGCAGAAAGAAAAGGAGGACTTGTGGCACCTTAGAGACTAACAAATTTATTTGAGCATAAGCTTTCGTGAGCTACAGCTCACGTCATCAGATGCATTCAGTGGAAAATACAGTGGGGAGATTTATATACATAGAGAACATGAAACAATGGGTGTTACCATACACACTGTAACCAGAGTGATCATTTAAGGTGAGCTATTACCAGCAGGAGTGTGGCGGGGGGGGGGGACCTTTTGTAGTGATAATCAAGGTGGGCCATTTCCAGCAGTTGACAAGAAGGTCTGAGGAACAGTGTGTGTGGGGGGGGGGGATAAACTTGGGGAAATAGTTTTACTTTGTGTAATGACCCATCCACTCCCAGTCTCTATTCAAGCCTAAGTTAATTGTATCCAGTTGGCAAATTAATTCCAATTCAGCAGTCTCTCGTTGCAGTCTGTTTTCGAAGTTTTTTTGTTGAAGAATTGCCACTTTTAGGTCTGTAATCGAGTGACCAGAGAGATTGAAGTGTTCTCCAACTGGTTTTTGAATGTTATAATTTTTGACGTCTGATTTGTGTCCATTTATTCTTTTACGTAGAGACTGTCCAGTTTGACCAATGTACGTGGCAGAGGGGCATTGCTGGCACATGATGGCATGTATCACATTGGTAGATGTGCAGGTGAACGAGCCTCTGATAGTGTGGCTGATGTGATTCGGCCCTATGATGGTGTCCCCTGAATAGATATGTGGACACAGTTGGCAACGGGCTTTGTTGCAGGGGTAGGTTCCTGGGAGATAGGCCAGTCCTCGCTTACTGACAGCCCCCCAACCTGAAGCAAATACTCACCAGCAACCACACAACAGAACCACTAACCCAAGCACCGTACACTTTGTAGTCTGTTGTAATTGAAATAAATATATTTGAAAATGTAGAAAACATCCAAAAATATTTAAATAAATGGTATTCTATTATTATTTAACAGTGCGATTAATCGCGATTTTTTAAAAAAAGGGCTCCAGAGGAGACCCCGGCAATTACAGGCCGGTAAGCCTGAATTCAGTACCGGGCAAACTGGTTGACAATTTTGTTCTTTGCTATAGTTTCAGACACATAGATTAACATAATTTGTTGGGGAACAGTCAACATTGTTTTTGTAAAGGGAAATCATGCCTCACCAATCTACTAGAATCATAGAATATTAGGGTTGGAAGAGACCTCAGGAGGTCATCTAGTCCAATCCCCTCCTCAAAGCAGGACCAACACCAACTAAATCATCCCAGCCAGGACTTTGTCAAGCCGGGCCTTAAAGACCTCTCAGGATGGAGATTCAACCACCTCCCTAGATAACCCATTCCAATGCTTCACCACCCTCCTAGTGAAACAGTGTTTCCTAATATCCAACCTAGACCTCCCCCACTGCAACTTGAGAACATTGCTTCTTGTTCTGTGATCTGCTACCACTTTGACCAGCTTACTCCATCCTCTTTGGAACCCCCCTTCAGGTAGTTGAATGCTGCTATCAAATCCCCCCTCGCTCTTCCCTCACTCAGAATTCTTTGAGGGGAGTCAACAAGCATGTGGACAAGGGGGATCCAGTGGATATAGTATATTTAGATTTTAAGAAAGCCTTTGACAAGGTCCCTCACCAGAGGCCAACAGAACTAGGTAGATATCACCTTAAGGTCGTAATCCTACAAAAATTTATGCACATTCTTAACTTTACACACATAGTAATTCTAACGAAGTCAGTGGAAATATTTATGTGCATACATCTTTGCAGGATTGGGGCGTAAGTCTGTAGCTGGTAATCCAGCTATTAGCTTTAAAAAGGAAATTCCATAATAATATGGAAAGTGAATAAGCCTGAAATCTGTACATTTTATTAAATAAACACTCTCAAACATCCTCTCAAAGTATTTTATATCTTGCTCCAAATACATACATTCTTAATAGGAGATCTGCAGTTTTGCTGTATACAAAAGTGTTTATTATTTGGTGACAGTCATAAAAGGGTTCAGGCTTTGAAAGTGGTGTGCACAAGGTAAATGGTGAATAATACACATTTCCCTTTCAAGGGACAATTTTATTTTACTTTGCTGGGTTCAAGCAAGAGTCCCAGGAGATTCCGTAAGGGGATTATAGTGGATGAATAAAAGTGCATCTAGATAAGTAATGCCATATCTATGAAAATTCTCTGCAAAGAAAAATGAGGATCTAGAGTTTTAAAAGGAGCTAATATGTATTCAGTGTGTTTTATTTTTAAGGTGAATGCTACTATTTCTATTTGTGTCTCATACAGTAGAAAAAAATTGTGGTCAGCATAGTATTATAGCGGCCACAGGTAGCATAGTAATGACCTCATTCTGATTTCAAACACCGGTATAAATCAGGAGTAATTTCTTAGAAGTCAATGGGTTTACACTGGTATAAAATTTAGGGTAAGTGGATATAAGGTCCAATATAAGTCAGCTTCAATTTCAGTTTTCATTCCAGATTTCACTTTCTAAATTTCTTATAAGAAGGGATGCCCTTTTGTTATTTTTCATAAAGCCAAATAAGTCGTTTAAAAAAAATATTCCTTTTGGGGATGAAAATTTCCTTTCTTGGTCCCAGCCAAAAAGGTATCTGTTTAAAAAAAAAAAATTGCCACAATGAGCTCAGTGAATTATTTCATCATGAATGAAGATGCGTGTTCCAATTAGGAGTGTTGACCTAAAATAGAGTCTGAGTCACCTCCACATTATGCCAGATTTACACAAGAGAGCGACTATTGATTTCCAGAGTGAATCAGGCCCAGAAATTCTAGTCTTGGTTTGGTTTGTAGACCTCATTCAGATGAGAGATACAAGCATTGTTTGAAACCAATCTTTTCAATTATCTTCAAGCTATGAATGCTTTAAAGTAATCAGCTTCACTCATGTGCATTGGAAGTTCTACTAAGAAGCAAGAACAAGGGACATTTGCCAAATTACTTACTTTATTGCAAACGAACCCATGATCAGACTATTGGTTATTGATCTCCATCTCTTCCAGAATGTGCAGTTATTGTGGGTTTGGGTGGTGCTAAATAGTAAATAATCTAATGCAGGAAAGAAAGCAACTTGATTAACCAACAAGTAAAATAAGTATGCTATTATGGCAATAAAGCCACTTGCCAGTCTGGATTAGTAGGCTATTGGTGTATGGTTTGGGCATATTGTTAAGAGACACAACGTAGTATGTTTGACCACCTAGTCCCAGATCCTCCAAGATATCCAACTCCCATTGAAATGGGAGGTGCTCTGCGCTTTCTGAAAATCAGGCCTCTTTTAAGGTGTCTCAGGTTAGGCACCCAAGTATTAAGGCACCTAAAATCACCAGTCACTTTTGAAAATTTAGGCACAGAACTGTAGTTCATGTTAGAGGCACCTAGATACCCAGGGGTGGGTGCCTTATTATATGCATAAGACAACTGATCTAAACAGTAGAATCTCTCTCTTTTGAGATTTAGTCATATTTTGTCCAGCAGCATTCGGCAATTTAGTTTATTGACCATGCCCAGATTTTGTAGCTTTGACTTTGAGTAGAAGAGGTGAGATTCTCATTGGAATCATAGAATATCAGGGTTGGAAGGGACCTCAGGAGGTCATCTAGTCCAACCCCCTGCTCAAAGCAGGATGAATCCCCAATTTTTGCCCCAGATTTCTAAATGGCCCCCTCAAGGATTGGAACTCACAACCCTGGGTTTAGCAGGCCAATGCTCAAAACCACTGAGCTAGTCCTTCCCCTCATTGATGGACTCAACATATCAGCTTCAAGAGCAGATGGTTGATGGCTTTGCCATGAGTGCCAATTTCCACCTTAAGCCAGAGCTAGCATTCTCCAGCCTTTAGTTAAGGTCTAGATCTGTGGCCAGATGCATCCCAAATTCAATCTGGCCCTTAGACTATAGAAAATGGGCTTTAACTGAGACAGAGAATTACACACAGACTTTAGTTCCTTATAGAAAAGCTGGGTGGAAGAAAATGTGCCAGAGATAAAATAACCTACCTACCGATCCAGACTGGTTAGTGAGAGCTGAGTGGTTCTGGTGATTTGATGGAGCATTACATTGTATAAAGCAGCTAACATACTACTAAGAGGTAAAAGCTAATATTTTGGAATGGCAGAGTTTTAACTGATGGGGTGGGAAGTTAGAAGGGAAGAGAGGGACTTAAATCTGATATTTGAAATCAGGGTCAGCTCTAGGTTTTTTGCTGCCCCAAGCAAAAAAATTTTTGGCTGCCCCCCACCCCAGCCCTGGGCTCCCCCCCTTCTCCCCTGTTTCCCCAGCCGTGGGCTCCCCCTGCCACCCGCACCCCCTGCTGCCCCAGCTCTGGGTTCCCCCCTTTCCCCCCCACCGCCAGTGCCCTCCCTCCACCCACACCTCCCTGCCGCCCCAGCCCTGGGCTCTCAACCCCCCTACCCGCACCCCCTGCCACCCAGCCCCGAGTCATTGGTAACTCACTCCCAGGGCAGGTTATCAGCATCCCGCTCATGACACTAGCAGGGGCGGAGGCTGCATCCACCTGACTCCTTCCCAGTGCCCAGGGGGCCCCTGACTCCTCCCGCTCCCCCCTCGCCTCCAGCTGGTCCAGCTCTGGAAGGGTCGGGGTAAGCAGCGGGGCTCCAGGGCCGTGCTTCAGCCCAGGGTCCCTCCAGCTGGGGCTCCCATCTCCAGGACCGGCTGGGAATTGTGAAGGCAGCGCCAGGGGGACTGCCCTAGCAGGGGGCTGAGGAGCCGGGGCAGGGCAGCCCCAAAGGGAGCAGCCGGCGGGGAGCAGAGCCCCGGAGAGCAGCAGTGCCCCAGGCACCGGTCCCCTCTATGGCCCCGCTGGTGCTGCTGCTCCTGGCTGCCCTGCCGCAGCCCCTGGGTGGCTTGGGCCGCTTTGCCCAGCCCCGGCTGCGGCGCTTGGGGGCAGCCACCCTGCGGCAGTTGCAGGCGGCTCCTTGTGCCCCATGGGGTGGCCCCCAGGCCGAGTGTCCCACAGTCTATGTGTCGGAGCCCACCAGATGGCTTGGCTGCTGCCGGCGGCGCAAACCACAGTGGCCCCAGGGCGCCCCCCACACTGCTGCTGCTGGACCCCAGACCGAGGGCCAGCTTTGGCCATCCATTGCGGCTCTTCCACCTGGACTTCAGCATCAGCTTGGGGGCCGGGACAGCATCTACCTGGGTGAGCACCTGCAGGGCTGTCCCTCAAGCAAAAAAAAAAAAAAAAAAAAGGGATGGGCCCAGTGCCACCCCACGCACCTGCTTGCTTTGCTGCTGTCTAGAGCCGGCCCTGTTTGAAATAGACATTGCGGTAAAGGGAAAGGCAATGGGAGCTGTAACTGATGCTACAAAATGCGCCAATGTAAGGAAAACATATTGAGTTCTTGTGTTGATTACTACAACCCCTAATTGGAAGACTACTCTTAATGCACACAACTAACAAATTGTACATGAAACCTCCCTATTTTCGGCAATGGAACCTAGTGCTGATGGTAGGATCCTGCTCGTGATGTGAACATTGACACCCAGCTTGGCATGGTTGGATAAATGGGCTTTCATTGTTATTAGGTGGGCGCACCTAAAATAGGCTCTGCCCATTTCAAACAAACAGATGACTTGGTCCATTCCTCAAGGAACTTGTGATCTACTGTAGTTCAGCCCCAAACAAGGTAGATCAGACAGAGGTGGGAGGCTACTCCGGGGTTGTTCTTTTGAGTCCCGCTGCTAGGGAGTAGGAACGTATCTAACAGCTTAGCTCTATAAATGGAGTACATTGCCCTTGGATCACCTAAACCTTTGTCACGTCTGTTTCTCCCATGCCCTCTGACAGTTTCACGTTGCCACATGCCAGCCCAGACAGGGTTCCCTTGCAGTGGGAGCTGCTACTGGGTGACATGACTCAATAACTCTAGAGATTCTGGGTGAAATCATTTCCCCATTTAAGTCAATGGCAGTTTTTTCATGGACTTCGATGGGTCTGGTTTTCACCTTCCTTCTTTTCCTTTTAGTGTCATTTGATGTCTTTTCTACTTCTCCATTGTACCTGCAGTGTGTCCAGATGCAGAGCCTTTCTATAGTGCGAGCCGCTTCTAACCTGAATAGAGGAGGGACAGGAGATTAACTTCTCAAAGTCGAGCAGGATCAACACATAATAGCTCACTGTCAGACAGTGAGCCATTACGCCACACCTTTTCTATCTCACTCCTGCCATACGAAAGCTGGTCCTGAAAAGGAAAAGGAAAAGATGAGGAAAGACATTAATTACTTGTTGACAGATTATCCCCAATGGCGAAAGAGTCAGCACTGCTGGGAGTCTGAGGTTCGAAGCACAAACAATGAGTTTGGAAAAACTGTACAAAGATCTGCATATTCAGCTGCAGCTAGTGGGGAGGCGTAGCCAAAAGCAGTCTCCCCCACCTCCCCTAACCTAAGCAGAGCTCCTCTGCAGTCAAAGAAGGGGGATTTCCTCTGGCAGCTGCCCTGAGGAAGAAGATTCATGAGTTCCAATCATGCTCTTCTTGGCTAGGCTGGCTGTGACTCTACTAATTACAGCGCTTTCGGTGACAGCAATATGGCCTCCTTAAAAAATGTAGAGCCTAGATCCTCGTTTGTGCCAGAGCTGTGTTTGGTGCAGATAAGAGAAGAGGAAAAGGAGGCTTTAAGCTGCCTTTGCATGCCCCCCATTCTTTGGAGCAAGAGTGGGCTGGTTCAGCCTTTGTGGTAAATTAGAGCAACCTTATGGCTGCTCTAAACTGTGCTAACCTTGTAACAGCCCCCGAAGGGCTGATATTCTGGACTGGTATCACCAGCACCATTTTAGATGTGGCACACGCCCCAGGAGGAGTGGTGCAGAGCTGTAGGAATCCCATCATGCCCATTTAATAGGGCCTTGTGGCCTTTCCGAAGCACTGGAGCCATGCAAGGAGGTCTTAGCCTGAGCCAGGATCTGGCCCTATGAGTTTTAGGTTGCATGCAACTAAATACAGGAAACGTCAAGGTAATTTGAGTGTATCTTTAGAGTTGCTTTCCAAGTTGTGCTGTGCTCTGATATATCAGTTTTCTACATTTGTATAGTATTGTAGCCTTTGATGCTCTATGTACAGCCTTTTAGTCACTGGCGTTTTGTTCTGCTGGCTGGTCATCGACAGGCCCTTTGGCAGAATGGCACTCAGGGCTACATTGTGACACACACACCTGGCTCTTCCCGTGGGCCTTTTAAATCTTCCCATCTGAGGCTAGTTCCTTCCTTTCCCCACATAGCTGTCAATGTAGGCGATTAAGAAGTCCTTTGTTGGCTAGGAGGCAGCTGTAGGTTGTAGGAAGTGAAAGTGAATTAAGGGGACAGAATGGAGTTAATGAGTTCTTAGTCCTGACTGACTTTGGCAAGCAGAAAAGGGGTGTGTGTCTAAGTAAAAAACTGATACGTCCCTCAGGGACACAGAGTATTTCTTCTCTTCCCATATCCTCTTGGAAAAATATCACTAAACACTAGCACATTTTAATACTACTTTGATGGTTTGTTCCTTGTGCTAGGTCTATAAAGCAAGAGTTAATAACTAGAAGATATATTGAACAAATATGGTAAATTATAATTCGTAATCAGCGTGCCCAAGAAAACACATTTCAAATAAGATATGTCATCTGCTCCAATGTAGAGCGCCATGATTACTTTTCCTGTCCTTGTGTGTTAGAAGCATGGTTTAGAAAATAATTACTTTACTTAATCTGGTATTTGTAATCCTTTTATGCAAAGCATTGAATCTTCATTTTTTAAAATGCCCTTTTAGGGAGGAAAAATGCCAGATAAATAGGATGCCTATTTAAAGGCTTTAAGACGTGCTGAGCTAAACGTTGCTAAATGAAGATTGACCTGAACCTAATTTTTTTGGACGTCCTCTGCTATTGTTGCCTCCCCCTGTGCGCCTTCTTCTCCAACACCAACCTTGACACTTAATTTCCTTCTTTTCTCCCATTCCCACCCCAGTCCTTGTTTTCATGCCCTTTCCTATCTGTGGTAGGGCCTCCGAGTCCCAGTTCACCAAGCTATCACGATCTCCTTGTTCAAATACCACGTCAAAACCCACTTCTTTGTGATGCCCACAAGGACTGAACTTACCATAAATGTTAGGGAAGAAGCGAAGAGATGAAAATCCCTCTTGATTGTCTCCACCTCTGGATTCACTAGTGTCTTGGCTTCTGTGTGTCAAGCTTTCATATGATATCTGGATCAGTTATTAGCCAGCTAGCTCTCATGCAAGCTTCAGTTTTGTGTAGGCACTAGGAAAGCTGGGAAGACTGCATTGTCCAGTAAGGAGAGTGGATGCTGCCTTTGATCAATACATTGATGACACTGCAGCCCAAATCATCCCACTATCTGCCTTTACACATTAACCAGGAGGGACCTTGTGTTACCCCACGCAAGAGAGTTCTCAGGGCACAGAAACAATTGCCCAGTACCGCCCTATGTTCTCTTCCAACTGCAACTATCTATCCTTGTCTGGTTCTGTCTCTGGGAAAGTCCACACCATGGGGCAAAGCTGGTCAACTACCAGAGAGAGCGGTAGGCGTGCTGATGCAGCAGCAAGCCAAGTTTGGGTTGAATGCAAAACCTGAGACCCTCCAGGTCTGCTGTCAGATTTCAAAGCCATGGTGTTTGAGTTGCCCATATGACCGTGTTTCAGTTTGGGAACCAAATTGTTTTCTGTTCAGCCACTCTGTGCTTTATTACACCACAACCGCTGCTTTGCTGCTGCCCACTAATTTTAAAAAAGGGACCAAATCCCAGCCCAGAACAGCATTTCAGCAACACTGAGCTGGTTGTAAGAGAATAATCAAAGTGATGGGTCAAATCTGTTGTGCTGTGCGGGCCCGATCCAATGCCGGTTGAAGTCAGTGAACAGACTCCCATTGTCTTCAGTGCCCTTCAGGTCAGGTCCTGTGTCCCACCACACCTTGCATTGCCGGTAGGCACAACAGCCTGATGTACAAAAAAGGTTAGAGGACACATGGCACTCCATGCTAATTTCCCCACTTTTATAGTTTTATGTCACTGCTTTTAATGTTCTTCTAGGCCCTGATCAGGCAAACACTGAAGCACATGTGTAAGTTTACTCATGTGAGTAATGCCATTGAAATCTCAGTGCTGTTTTTGGCTGCAATTCTACTCCTTTAAAAAAAAGTCAGTGGGCTGCAGGGATCTATGGTTTATGTTCTAAATACACTGCTGCTACTCGCATGAGTAAAGTTATGAGTGTAACCCTTCTGCCCATCAGAGTTGGCAGCAACAAGGGCCGGGTTCAATATCTAGGGGATCCATTCCAATAACACAATGCAAACCGGCTCGAGCCCCCACCCAGTGACCTGGGACAAATATATACCACCCCCGCTGGGCGCCTCCAAGAGGCAATACTTCCCCTCTCGCAAGCACATAGGCTGAGTGTAGCAAAAAGCCTTTTAATAACAGAGAGAAACAATGTGGCATTATGTTGGGGAACCACCACCAACAGGCTTCATAACACAACCCATGAGCAAAAAAAACCACCCCAAGCAAATTGGGGCATGCCCCTTTCCCTCAGGTTCTTGAGTCCCAGCACCCAAACGTCTCTTGAGTCCAGCAATCCACAAATCACCCAAAGTCCAAAAAGTCCAGCCCCAGAGTTCAAAAGTTCATCTGCATAGTGTTACTCCCCAGTCTGGCTAAAATGTGCCTGTGTGTGGGGAAAAGGGGCAAGGGGCACCTTACGTGTCCTGAAGCTGACTGCCCCACAGGGCTCTGCTCCACCACGACCGGCTCCGCTCTGCACCGCTCGCCATCTCACGAACAGCTCTGCTCAGCTCGCCGTCTCACGAACGGCTCCACTCCACCACGACCGGCTCTGCTCTGCACCGCTCGCTGTCTCAAGAACAGCTCTGCTCAGCTCGCTGTCTCATGAATGGCTCCGCTCTGCACAGCTCGCCGTCTCACGAACGGCTCTGCTCAGCTCACCGTCTCACCCACACCCCGCTGTCTCACAGACGGCTCCACTCCGCACAGCTCGCCGTCTCACGAACACACCGCTGCACTCTAGATCTTCCGGCTCCCCACTACTTGACACAGTGCTTAGTGATTTCAGCTCATAGTAGTGGGGGCCTTAGTGCTGGTGCACCTTAAGGCCAAAGTGAATGCAGCACAGTACCTGTAGCAAGACTCTTAATAGACCCAAAATTAGCTCTGACATTCCACAGTGGAGAGAGAGACAGAGGTGCAATTGGTGCTTCAGGCCCTCACAAAGGGGCCCACACCACCAGGTACTAATACCTGTCTCAAGTCTCTCTCAATTCACACAGTTTTGGAACCCATGACCCTTGCCTAGCGAGTGCTACTTAGTTGATAGTGAGTCCCTCCATCATAGCAAAAGGCCAAGTTCAGTTCCAAGCACAGTTCCCATAATCAGGGTAATAACAATTTATTCTTCCTGCCCCAATAACAGAGACACTGGGGATCCCACAGCAGCCGAAGTGACCATTTGGGCAGCTATGGCCTCAGTCTAGGCGGGGTGGGTGTGCCTATGCAAATGAGATCAGCCCCTGAAGTTTTTTTTCCACAACTTGCCACACCTCACCACCAGATGTCAGGGTGGAGCTCATCCTGACACTGCTTACATGAGCATGCTTCAGAATTTGCCGGATCAGGCCCTTACTGGTTTTGAGGGTTGCTTTTCTGTACTGAAGGCTGGATGCACTTTCATTCGAAAAGGACATTGACTTTCAACTGCTTCAGTTCAGGATGGAGGGGTGAAACCTATTTTTTGACAGGCATTGCATGGATTCCCCTTGCTGCTACTCATGGTCCTGTCTGCATTTGCAAATGATGTAAGTAGAGTTCTCACTTCATTTGGTTTTCATGTAAAGACTCCCACAAGGATTTTCATGCACTTCATCAGACAGTCAGTTATAAGTATGGTATCTGTCCAGGCTAATTGCCGACAGTATCTACGGCATGTAGCACAGAGTATAATAACCTTGTGTGACCTGGAAAAAATAAAAAAAGCAAAAGCATACAGTAAGTGGAAATTCTGTGCCTCATGTTGAGACAGATGCTGAAATGGACAATTTGCAGAGCTTGAAATGACCTGATTTGCCTTTTAAGTCTTTGCTTTTTCTCAGGATGAGAACCATGCTACCAAACAATAGCAGACTGTAGGAATCCCAGGCAAGCAAATGGTATCCTGTGCTCTGTGATGAACATACATTATATCAAATATAGACAGCACACTCAATTAAGAGTGATGATGTGTGGATTAGTGCTTCTGGAAGGCATTAAAATGCATTTTAAAAAGGGAAGATGCCTAGCATGATGGGAGGACCCACTGCAGACTGACTATATGCTGCAAAATGGATAGTAGCAAGACAAATAACAGGCCATCTTTTTAGAAAATAAAGTTTCCACGAAGGAGTTATATTTCAATGGAATGTAGGCACTTTCACTCTTAGGCTCCTTTGGAAAGCCCACTTCTTGTTTCTCAACATCCTTTCTATAAAGCATAATGTTTGTGCTTCCCTGTTATTATGATTTATTTGTATTGCAGTAGCAGCACGAGACCCCAGTTAAGGATCATGCCAGGTATATTTGTAAGACCAGATTCTCATTTTTGCACAGGCCCCTTTGCACCCTACTGGCAGTGTAAAGCATTCTTAAAATGGGCATAAATTAAATTTATACCTATTTCATAGGCCCAGTATAAAGGGCCCTTAGAGAAAATGATAATCTGGCCCATAGTCTTCAAAATGGCCATTTATTATTTTGATACCAAACTCCAGTCTGCCCTTGTAGAAATTCTGTCTCAACTGTTTTTTTGATGGAAAACTGGGTTTTTGACAAAATGAAAATTTTCATGGAAAGTATGTTTTTCACAGTAAATGTTGACATTTCCTTGGAAAGCTGAAAACCCAAAACCTTTTCTGCCAGGTTTTTGATGAAAATTCAAAATGTCTCATGGAAAATGTCAACCATTTTTTCCAAAAATTTCTACCAAAAAAAAAATCCATTTGCCGACCAGCCCTACTTAGAGTATCAAAGCCTCAAAGGTGAACAAAGCCGAGTTACCCATTAACTCAGCACTCAGTTTACACTTCATAAGTACAGTAGTTATGACTTGAGGGCAAGAGACAAATTCAGCAATGTGAGCGTGCCATCTCAACTCCATTGGGTAGATAGAACCACACCACAGAGACCTGGGTAATAAGGGCACAAACACACAAAGTTAATGGTGAAAAATGCCCTCCTTCTGCTGACCTAAGAAACCTACCTACCTTTGCTTCCTTACCCATCCCAGGAGAATATGGGAATGAAGAGCAAACATCTTTGTAGGCTGGGAACTATGGTGAGATGAAGACTACTGGAAAGAAAATACCATTTCCTCCCTCCTTTCCTGACCATGTGAAGCAAGGGAAGAGACAGTAGGATTAAAAGTATGTTTTAAGATAAGACATAAAATTTGAGGCCTGTAGGAAATTCACTCCAAAGATTATACAAGCCCAGGCTGGGAATTCCCCTTGAAGGTGCCATTCAGCGGCAGCATGTGCCAAAGTTTAACTGATTGAGTTCAGTGGGGCTTCTTGTGTGCTTACAGCTAGGTCTGGGCTTGAGTACCTTGCTGAATCAGTCCAAGCAGGGCTCAGAGGTAGCTGCCAGTTCCAGAGACAGTGACAGCTCATTAGCAGGCAATCCAGCAGAGAGAGACAAGGCCTAGCTCAGGTGGTTCTGGCCTACTGCAGTTCCCACCAAATCAATGGTATTTGGAGGCTGAATCCCCCTTACCATTCTAGGGAGAACAAGGGCAACCTCCACCACAGAGAGCTCCTAGGAAACTCCCCTGAGGGGTTTCTCTTGGAAGTTTCCTCTCCTCCAAAGTTCCAGTCCATGCTGTAACAGTATGTAGCGAAGTCCATGGATTCTGACCCATGCCACGTGACAAAGGCATGGTGACAAGGGAACTGTTTTGGTCTTACACACACCACAGGTGTGGATTCTACTGCCCTGACCCTGTTTACAACAGTCTTGGTTTGGATTTAAAACTCAACAGATGTGCAGCAGTTTCCTTGTAAGTGCAGTCACTACGCAGATGGATGGATATCTGTGCTGCTCCTGATTGGCTAAGGACTGCCCACATCCTATTAATGTTTGCTACCAGTAACAAAATTTACTACTTAAGTAGTAGTTTACACACAGCCCTGCTGTGAGGGAAGTAGAGCCGTATTATCCTTATTTCCCTGATGTGGAAACTGAGATACACTTGACTATATTTGAACCCTGTGTCTAATGGCTCCTCCCCTTAAGCTGTGGGAGGGGCCTTCCAATGCTTGCACCCACCCACTCTCAGAATTCAATGGGTACACTTTACTTCTCTGTGTCTGTTTCCCATCCCATCTTTTGACTGTTTAGACTGAATCCAGTTTATAAGCCTACTTATTTGCTTTGTTATAACTTTCTTATCCTCAAATTGACATGACACAATATCAAAAAGGATGGAAGGATGAGAATGCTGCTATTTAGTATCAAGGTTCACAATTCAGATAAATAACTAGAGCTGAGGAGAACAGCCAAGGTTTGTGGAAACCAACAGTTTTATAGTCTTCCAGGCAAGATTTACATTGGCTTTATTTTCATCTAAATTAAAATAACTTTTAAAATGTAGGAGAAAATAATGATCTTTCTGCTATTTGTCTTTCCTTTTTACCAGTGTGCCTACAAAGGAAATTGTATTACATTTTTATTGGGTGAGTTATCAGAGTCATTAAATTGCTTCCTGAGCCCACGACATTTTATAATTGAAAATATGTGGATTCTCACATAACAAATAGGCAATTCATTTCTTGCTTATCTCTAGCATTTCTCTTGGTTTTTTGCTGGAGTAAAGGTCATGTTTCAGAGGTATTCCCACTTGCCATTTTCCTGCTTGAGTGCCTGCATTAGCATTTCTGCGGTAATGTAGATCAGACAAGGAATTATCATGAAAACATAATAAAATATTTAAAGATATAAAAAGCTACACTGAAAGTTCTTCAGAAAACCTTTGTGCCTTGGTGTGTCACATTCTGCATCAAATACTTGAATACTGATCCAAATGTTGGCCTGGATGCCACAAAGACTTATGCATGGTTTTCACCTTATGCACCATGAACAGACCCAGTGCATAAAGTTAAGTACATGCGTAAATCTTTGCCTTAGGGCTTTCTTCAGGATTCCTTACTCAGCAAAACTCCCATTACTGTCTAAGGCCCATGAAGGAACTAGCCCTACTGTGATATACTGTTAATGTCAAGAAATTCAGGCATCCTTGTCCTACAAACAGACACTGACATGTCTGGATGCTTGCCCCATGGTACCTAGTGTACTGCTGATAATCAAAAGACTTTCATTATTCCTGGTGAATGTCAGTGGGTGCTTTGCCTGAGTAAGATGGGCTGAACAGTGCCTTTGGGGATTTGTCAGTCCAGATTAAAGACGGCTTTTGCAGTCCTGCAAAGCCTATGGCTGTGGGCTTCCCCTAATTTGTGGGACCCAGAAATGTAAATAGGAATCTCAGCTTTCATTAAGAATAAATAATGTTTTTAGCCATTTTCCCACACTAGTGGCTAGGGTTGAAATCTTGTCTGATTGTTTCCTGAAGTTCACAAGTTATGATTGTTGTTGTTCACAATCCCAGCACAGCTACCTAGGGCTGAGCTTTGGGTTCTAGAACAACCATAGCCAGACGTCCCTGGATTTTTGGGAAGACCGCAGATGTACAGTAGTAGGTGACAAGTGCCACCCAAGATATCACTGAGGGCACTTGGGCCACTGCAAGTTGCCTGCCAGCCATCTGCCTATAGCTGAGCCAGCTTCTCTTCTGAGCATCCAGCAGGAGCTCAGGCCAGAAGGAGGGGCCGCTCAGTAGCATGCGAGTAGTATGATTTGCTAGACTGATCCCCAGGGCCAGATTTACACCTTACACGCCCCTAGGCACAGCGCAGGGTTGTATGTAAACTACTATTTAAGTAGTTAATGTTTGTAAAGTCGATATCAATCCTGAACCTCACCAAAATGCATGCTAAGCCCTCCAGTGTCTGAGCCTCCGTTGACTTAGACAATAGACCCATGCAAAACTTTTCTACATATTGGCACAACCCAACACAAGCAACTGGGCTTTACTTCAGCAGTTGTAGCCCACTGAGGATGGGGCCAAAAGATCCACCTTGCATAAATAAGAACTGACATATCGGGTCAGACCAATGGACAATCTAGCCCAGTGTCTTGTCTTCGGCGGTGGCCAGTACCACAGCTTCAGGAGGAGTATACAGAACAGGGGAGTTGGAGTGATCCACCCCGACTTCTCCTCCCAGCTTCTGGCAGTCAGAGATTTAGTGTCGTCCCAAGCATGTGGTTGCATCACGGATCATCTTGGCCAATAGCCATTGATAGACCTATTCTCCATGAACTTATCCGGTTCTGTTTTGAACCCAGTAATACTCTTAGCAATCACAACTTCCCATGGCAATGAGTTCCACAGGTTAGTTGGGTGAAAAAGTACTTACTCTTGTTTGTATTAAACCTGCTGCCTATTTCACCATGTGAACTCTTTTTTGTATTATGGGGAAAGGGTAAATGACACTTTTTTGACATCATTCATGATATTATAGACTTCTAAAATATCCACCCTTAGTCACATCTTTTTTAAAAGAACAGTCCTAATCCTTCTAGTCTATTCTCATGTTGAAACCATACTTTTGATCATATTTGCTGCCCTTCTCTGAACATTTTCCAGGTCTACTATAACCTTCTTGAGATGGGATCACCAGAACTGCACACAGTATTCATGGTGTGGGCAAAAGATGGATTTATATAGTGGCATTAGGATATTTTCGGTCTTATTTTCTATTCCTTTCCTAATAGTTCCTAAGATTCTGTTAGCCTTTTTGACCACTGCTGCATATTGTGCTGAAGTTTTCAGAGAGCTATCCATGGTGACTCCAAGATCTCTTTCTTGAGTGTAACAGCTCATTTAGAACTGATTATTAAGGCTAAGATTTTGTCATGGTTCTTTTTAGTAAAAGTCACAGACATGTCACGGGTAATAAACAAATTTACAGAAGCCGTGACCTATCTGTGACTTTTGCTGCTGCGGTTCCATGGTTTCCCCCACCACCACGGTGGCTGGGAGCTGTAGGGTTCCCCCTCTTCCCACGGCAGTTGGAAGCTGCAGGGGGCCCCCCCCTCCACCCACAGTGGCAGGGAGCTGCAGGCTGACCATTTTTTCCCAAAGAGAAGACAGGACACCCCAGCCACTTGCCCAAGGCATCCGTGCGAGGCTGTTGCCCATCGCTGGGCCCCCTCAGGAGTCTGTCACCCGAACCTTGCAAGGGGCCCCCTGTCTCCAGTCGCTGGAACCCATGGCTGCCAGCTCCAGAGTCCTGCAGCCCCTGGGGCTGAAGCAGAGAATGTCATGGAGGTCTCTGGAGGTTACAGATTCCATGTCTTCCATGACCTCCGTGACATAAACATAGCCTTAATCATTATATACTGTAGTTGGGATTATTTTTTCCAACTACATGTTCCATACAGGATGCTTGTTATTATTTAACATTGCTTGTATTAAGGTAGCGCCCACAGTGGACTAGGTCCAGGCATACTGTAATTTTGGCACTGCTATAAAGAGCTCACAAGCTAAGGCGGCTGGAGGAAGAAGGATAAAACATACATATTTTTTCTAGGTGGGCCTTGACCTAGCTGGTGAATTTTACAGCAGAAGTGGGCCTTGTGAGAGGACTTAAAAGAAGAGTAGTTGCCCTGTAGATCAGTTCAGAGAGGGCATCCAAGGCATATGGGGTAATGTGGAAGTGTCACGGAGCGCAGACTCACCTGGCAGCGCCTCCTGCTGGTTGTCTCAGGGAATTAGCATCCAGCCTCCAGAGCACCTCCTTCAAGCTGGTGTCTCACCCCCTCCTGGACCCCAGTGCCTTTGTCTTGGGTACTGCCCCCTGGCGGTACCCCCACAGTTCTGAGTCTCCCCCTCCCAGGGGAACCCCCACCCACTATCCCCACCTCACTTCAGTCTTAGTCTACTGCCAGTCACCAACTAGCCCCTGCTCCCTGGGGCAGACTGCAGTATAAGCCCCTCATCACAGGCAAGGGGGTTTGGACCTGCTGCCCATGCAACCCCCCATACCTAATAGGCCTTGCCAGGCCTGCAGCTTTCCTAGACCAGAGCTGCCCGGCTCCCTTGGCCTTCCCCAGCCCTACTCCCAAGCTGGGTACTTTCTCAGCCCTTGCAGCCAGGTCCCCTCTCTCCAAGCTAGAGAGAGTCTCTCCTGGAACTTCCGGCTCAAAGCCTTTATAGAGCCAGCTGGGCCCTGATTGGGGCATGGCTGCCACTACTTCCCCCAATCAGCCGGGGTTTTGCTCCCTTCCCCAGCCCCAGCCCTCTGCAGGGCTTTTCCAACCCCTTCAGGGCTGGAGCGGGTGCTCACCCCGCTACAGGAAGAAAGCATAAAGATGGTTGCGGAAGAGTCAGACAAATAGAATCTTGAGACCAGGCTCATTGGCAGGGTCAGAGAGAAGCAACACAGTGAGAGGTGAATAGGCAAACAAGGAGGGGCAGAGTTCTGAAGGGACAGTTAAGTGGGATTTTTATTGGCAGCTGGGGGCGGTCAAAGAATCATCTCGCTCACTCTGTCCCAAATCCTCAGTCCGGCCCTGTGCATGTTGCTGTGATCAAAGAGAGCAGGTAGACTTTACATTTGTGGGGGTGGCAAAAAATTGTTTTGCAACCTCCCCCCCAAAAAACACTAAGCCGGATTCTGCTCTGTAGTGCTCAGAGAAACGGTCATGCACAAAACCAACAGCCATCCTGACTTGGATGAGGAACAGCCAGAGAAGTTGTGCTGAAATGATACCGATGATACCTCCCTCCCCACTGAAGTCTTCACTCTAATGTTAAAAGTAGACCAGTCACAGATTTATTGTCACCCAGAGGTGTGTATCATTCTCTCCACTGTTCCTATGTGTGTGGCTTCTGCAGAACCAAGCTTTTACGGAGCTCATCAAGAACTTCTTGAGATCTTCAGTAAGTCAAGAGAGATTCAGGGTTTGCAAGCCAGAGTGCGACTGTCTGACAGATGAATGAATACGCAGAATGTAAGAAGGTCCCTAATAAATGTTAGGCTGCTTGAGTTTGAGTTGCTGCAAATGTTTACAGTAGATAAATAGTGTGAGACAGTGTTTACATTTAAAAATAGTTTTATAAAGGGACCAGATTTTCAGTATTTACAGCAAATTAAAACAGCCTCGTATGCTGTAATTCCTAATGGAGATTTATGTAACTTCATTTGCATCTCTTTAGTAAGATACAGTAAAGGCTCCTAAAAAATATCTTTCTCTGTGACCAGTAATTCTCGTTTTGATATGTTTATCTTGAAGAAATACATGATTTTAATATAGATTTTTATTTTATATATATTTTATATATCAGAGGCTCTACCAACAATCCATGTCTAGGTGTAAAATGTTGTCTCATTAAAATTACCCAGAAAACTATAGACAGAGTGAGAGAAGACTTCTAGGATGTGAATTGCACCTACAGAATCAACCAGCCACAGGTTGGAAGGAATTGCTGTTGAATTCCCTGAGAGAACACAAAGCAATCGGTAACGTGCACGTTATGGAACAAGACCTCTTCTAAATTAGAATCATGAGTAAGGTATTGGGTATCCTAGAAGCAAATAAAGACACCATCGGAATAGTGGCAGCGACCACAGAGGCAACATGTTTTACCAGCTACTGTGGAACGTTGCGTAGGGCCCCCAGTGGCAGGAAGTCCACTGGGGGATTGTTGTGGTGGTTGAAAGCAGATGAAACCTCCTTTTGTGGGAGGTCTGTGGCGCCTAATGGTGGGCAGGGTTTACCCAGGGACAAAGCATGGGTGCCAGAGTGGCCTGGTTCCCTTGAACCATCTCTGGCGGCAGAGCTCCCCGTCCTGAGCACAGCTGGTGCAGTTGGCGGCCAGGGGGCCAACGCAGTGTGTTCTCTGCTGAGTCCTTATTCCTCCACTGTGCTTGTGTTAAATCCCTTGAAAAATAAAACACCTGTCCGTAGTAGCTAATTGCTTACCGTGGAGGGGCGGTACACTGGTGCCGTGAGAACAATGGCATCTCCCATTCCCAGGGGAGCAGTGCCACAGGTGTGCTAAAGGCCCAGTGCATGGCACATGGTATTACACACTCTTAAATGGCAACCTCTCATCCCTTCAGTAGCAGCCAGTGTAAAGCAAGCATTCTGGGAACATTCACAGGGCTGGGAGCCCACATGTGCAACCCCTGGGAGCAGAAGCCCAAAGGCATCACTACTGTCTTCTTCAGGATGGGAAAGGGAAGCTGAGGAGCACAGCGGTACCGAGGCCTGCCCCCTGGCTCACGAGGGGAGGGACAGCTGAGCATTCCAAGTGCCCCTACTGATTTTGCTGTAGGGAAGGGGAAGAGGCCCACTCCACTTTATTTGGGAGCAGGGGGAGGCGGGAGTGAGCAAGTGAGCAGATGGCTGCATACAGTTGTGTGTGTGTGCGTGTGTGTGAGTGAGGGGTGGGTGCAGGTGTGATGGATGTGAGGGGGTAGGTATGTGGGAGTGGCTGGCTGGGAGTGGCTGCACAGACTTGATGAACACAATAGATTAAATTTGAACTTTCCTATGCAGCAGGTCAGGAACCCTTCAGTCAAAACAGCTTCAAAGCAGATATAAAAATCCTGCCTTGACCCTGGAACTAACCTATCAGCTTTGAGGCCCATATTCTTATGTCTGTGAATTTTAGACAGGGGGCTACAGTAGGACTTCTAAAGAAAACGTACCTGCAACCTTAATCATGGAGCAGAGTAACGTGCACATTTACCTGTGGGAGCATCCTAGCTTCTGTCTCCCAATTCACTTTCAAAGCAGGACGTCAACCATATTGTATTTACTTTGTGTGGGGCAGGGCGAATGAAGAGGCTGGGTGCCGGGGAGAAAGGAGGGGAACCATGGCAGAAGATGAACAGGGAGAGAAGCTGTCAAAAGGATGTTTTCTTTTGATCTAAATCATTCCCAGTCAGCCGATTTACCATCTGATTTTGGCTCCTCTTGGTTTTTAGGGGTCTTTCATTCCAGTTTGAATATTCAGTTTCAAATGTGCATATTTCATCTTGAGGGCTCCTTCTGTTAACTTGGCAATAGCCAATCCTGGGCTATAAATTCCTCGGCCTTCCTCTCAGTACTTCAGCCCCTGGCTTTAGAGCGTATGCAGCCCAGGATACAGTTATTTCATATACAGGCAGTAAGCCCAAGTTACGTTTAAATATGGTCTCTAGAGTTCTTTGGACATCTCCAAAGTGGATTTCTTTTTCAGTTGAGCATCAACCTAAAATTCTCACTGTCAACAACATAAATATATTAAAATGTTGTGGGTTTTATTCTATATTTCATTCATTTTGTTTCTGTTGCTTTCTCCTTGTCATTAAAGATTTCCATTTGCCCAAATCTCTCCTCTTCTCATTTTAAACCGGGCCCTTTTTTCCAGTTAAATATGGGGATTCTTTCCTGACTTCATTTTATTTTATGATCAGCATTTCCTCTTTATAGAAAAGTCTGCTGGCTGAAAAAAGCCAGGGAGAGAACAGGGAGATGGGAAAAGGGGTTAGATCATGTCAGCAGGGTGAGGGAATTGGGAAGGCCTAGTTTAGCCCCCAAACAATTATCAAGCTGTGTGGTTACTGGGTCGTAGGTTTTGTAATGGAAAAGATGACCAGAAAATAAATATGACTGTGTGTGATCATTTAACTTGCAACAAAGAGTGAAGCCAAATGAGGACAAATAATTGACTTTATTCAAACATAATTCCATCAGAATTCCAGACTGATTCCCACAGGTCTCTATTCCACTTCTCTAAAACCACCTTATAAACAACCATCAAAAACCCACAAAGAAACCCTGGGAGGTATAAATTCAGTAAAGAGGCATTTGGGAAATTAATCTATTGTGGCTAATGCTGAATAAAAATGCCACAAACAGCTGTGGTGCTGAAGTTGCACAATTCAGATAAATTAAGTAACGCAATTAACAATCCCTCATATACAGTAGAACCTCAGAGTTACAAACACCTCAGGAATGGAGGTTGTTCATAACTCTGAACAAAACATCATGGTGGTTTGTTCAAAAGTGTACAACTGAACATTGACTTCATACATCTTTGAAACTTTACTCTGCAGAAGAAAAATGCTGCTTTACCTTTATTTTTTTTAGTAGTTTACGTTTAACCCAGTACTGTACTGTATTTGCTTTCTTTTGTCTCTGCTGCTGCCTGATTCCGGTTCCAAATGGGGTGTGTGGTTGACTGGTCAGTTCATAACTCTGGTGTTCATAGTTCTGAGGTTCTCCTGTATATAGATATGTGCATCTGAATCCAGTTAACATTAATGACAACACTGTCCACGCTCATTTCCTGCCGCTTTGGACTGACATGCTGTGTGATGGCACATCTGCGCTTTGTGGCTTGGGGTACATCTACACAGCAAAGAAAAACCCGCGGCTGGCCTATGCCAGCTGTCTCAGGGTCACCGGGCTCAGGCTATGGGGCTGTTTCATTTCTGTGTAGACTTCCAGGCTCAGGCTGGGGTCCCACAGCCCGAGCACCAGCCCGAATACAAAGTCTACACAGCAATGAAACAGCCTTGCACAAGCCAGCTGCGGGTTTGTCTTTGCTGTGTAGACGTGCTCTGTGTGTGATGGTGGTGGTTTTTTAAAATACTCTTCTTTCCTTGATACCAGTGGAGAACTATGATCATGACAGCCTGTTCTTAGGTGCTCAGGCTGGTAGAAAAGCTGCACTGAGAACAGTTTGTTGTACCATTGCACATTCCCTACCCCTGCTGTGGCGCCTACGGCCCTGATCTTGCAAACATGTGTGTGCTTAATTTTAAGTGCATGCGTAATCCCACTGGGACAGAATTCTGCACCACTGAAGTCAATGGGAATTTTGCCAGTAATGGCCATGGTGCAGGATCAGGCCCTTGATACATAAGTGTTTGTACGATTGGGGCCTATGCTTCTTTACCTCTGCACCATGCCTAGTCATCACTGGCTCTCTGCAAGCCAGCATCGGCAGTCCTGTCCAGAAATCAGTCTGCAACACAATGTGCCACCCCAGGGCCCAGAGCTGGCTAGAGCTTTTTTTTATGAGTTCAAACCAGTCTTGTCTTTTTTTTTTCCTGTGTAGCATTATTTTTACAAGCTATCAAGGGATATGACAGGCAGCGCAAAACTTGTAGACTGCTTTGAACTTTGAAATAGCTCAGTCTCACTCCGAGGCTGGAAAGGCAACTGAGGTTGTAATGCCCTCAGCAGAAATGTGAAAAGAAGGGAATCTGGGATACAGTGGTGTGCTCTATGGACCCACCTGTAAAAAGCACTTATTTCTGGGGATCTGTACTGTTCACTTTCAGACATACCCAGTCAATTCTACTCCATCTGACAGACTATGCATTTAAAAAAAAAAAAAGTAAAATTGCAGCGAGAGAGAGTTTCTAAGGTTAGGGTGATTTGCTTAATCAAAAAGAAAAGCAGTACTTGTGGCACCTTAGAGACTAACAAATCTATTTGAGCATAAGCTTTCGTGAGCTACAGCTCACTTCATTGGATGCATTCAGTGGTATTTTCCACTGAATGCATCTGATGAAGTGAGCTGTAGCTCACGAAAGCTTATGCTCAAATACATTTGTTAGTCTCTCAGGTGCTACAAGTACTCCTTTTCTTTTTACAGATACTGTAGTCTGCCAGGAATGAGATCCAGGAAAGAAATGTAGCATCCCAATATGCCCTGGGGCTGTTCCGTGGCAGCTGATTGAGACAGACCGTTTCCTAATCTCTGTTGGGGATGCCAGGCTTATAAATACAGCATATACCTCATTTTCCACAAAACCGGTAGAGCCAAATTATGACGGACCCTGCATGAGTGCACTAGATGGGGAGAGCAGCCATAATTCGGCTGCAGGCACCCAGAGGAGCACACTAGCCAGATTTGGGGAGAGGACTCTGCCTTCCCTCTTGTGTCTCCCTCCCCATTCCACACTGGGAGAAGCCCTGGCTAACCCGTCACCAAGGGAGTCTTGCATCTCACTGCTCTGACCTCAGCCCCACTGGGTGCATAAGGCTTTGCAAAAGCATAATAAGCCAGATCCTTAACTGATGCAGCTTGGAGTAGCTCCACTGAATGATTTAAACCAGCTGGGGATCTGTTCCTGTGCTGCATGGCCCTGCGTCTCCCCAACTCAGTTCAGATCCCGAGGAGCCATAGTGGGCCCTATGATTTTAGTTAACATTAAAATGATGAATTTACATCTTTTCCAGCCACTCATTTCTGGGGGCGGGGAGGGGAGTTCTTTCTAAGACTAGCATTACTTTGGATTAAATAAAGTCCTAGGATTAGAATTCTAGGTATCATTCCAGGGAGTCTAAGCACAAACACACTTCTTTGCTCTGCACTGAAGCATTAGCAATTGAAAACCCCTTCTGGAGAGTTCAGTTTTTCATGGAACACACTCATACTTTAAAAAAAAACCTCGAATTTATGGAAAAGGAGGATAAAGGAGATATTGAACGTGTTTAAGCAACATCTAGAGAACTTAAAAGAATCATTTGTCACTGTCTGATGCTAAGTGACGGTGGCACTTGATAACTTGTAAGAGTTTTGGATAAATACTTCATGATCCTTCCATAAACTACTAGATGTCCCATAAATTGCTGTAGCAATAGAATTTAAAAACCCAAGTTCAAGTGGGACATTACAATTTGTGTCTTTCCCTGGCACCTTCTAAACTCAATGTTATGTTTTCTCTTTCAGGCCATGTATATGTTCTACGCTTTGGCAATTGTCTGTGATGATTTCTTTGTCCCTTCATTGGAAAAGATTAGTGAAGTAAGTATTTGTAGATGTTTCTTGCATGTCACTTTAGTAGCAATTTCCCTTGAAAACCTCAAGATGTGTCCATAGTAGATAGCATTATATTACAGTTTCTCATTTGGGTTTTTTTTTAAAAAAATTTAATGGGTAAGAAAACAGATGTTGTGTTTACATTGAATTATAATATCGCGTAAATGATTGGTTCCGCTTTGTGCATTTCTGTTACGGGCGCCTGCATGTGCATTTCTTAGTGGACAAATAATATTTGTAGGGTACCCTTATAAAGCTTGTGATTGCCACTTCAATAACAATAAGAACAGTTATATCTGCATAGCACCCCTCTCTTTAGCAAACAAAGCATAAATACTATGTAGTTAAAAACATACCTTAAGAAGTACCCAGGAAAAACGGTCTTGTGGTTAAGTTGCTCAATTGGGACTCAGAAGTTCAGTTCCTGGCTCTGTAACAAACTTCTTGTGAGAGATCTTGGGCAAGTCACTGTTTCTGTGCCCCACAGGTTATTGACGTTTATTCTCTCCCAACATTTGGTTGTCTTATCTATTTAATTTACAAGCTCTTCAAGGCAGGGACTGTCCCTTAGTACATGTTTGTTCAGCATCTTGCAAAATGCATTCCCAGTTTTGGCTGTGACCTCTAAGTGCTACTGAAATAAAAATTATAGTAATACATTTCTAAAAATACAATATAGCATACTATAATTCTGACAAAGATGGCCAACAATTGCATATTTTTAACCTTCTGATGAAAAATATCTGTTTGTGCCTGAATTACATTAAAATAGAAATTTTTCCAGTAAAAGCTAAATTTTAAAATTTGCAAAATTACAGTTCTTCCAGCTTCTCAAACTTCTGCACTCTAAATTCTGAGAAACTTCCTGTAAATCATTCCATCAGCTGCACTGGCCAATTCTTGGGCGGGAAATGAGAGAAATTAAGATGTACCTTGACTTTGACATGAAAATGTTGATCCACTGGATACTTCCAAGTTTCAAATGATGTTTTAAACCCTCTCTACATCACATTGGATCAAACAGGTCACCCAAAGGGGCAGAGTTTGGCGAAAAGAGGACTATTTTGGTCCTACACACACCACAAATATGGATTCTACTGCCCTGACATTGATTTCAACAAAGTCTTGGTTTGGATTTAAAATTCAACAGACATGCAGCAGTCTCCTTATCTGTGTAGTCACTGGGCAGATGGAGGGATATCTGTGCTCCTCCTGCTTGGCTAAGAATTGCACACATCCTGTTACTTTTGCTACCTTGGTCCCCACCCCAATCAGCTTCTCTTCTCCACCCACCTGCTGTCTTGTCTTTTAAACTGTGAGATCTTTGGGGCAGGGCCTTTCATTTTCCATGTTTTACAGCACCTAGCATTGGGAGCCCTGAGCTCGCCGGCCTGTACACGCTACTGCAATATGAATGTATAATAACCATAATGATTAATGGTAAAAATTCTGCTGAGTGCATGTCACAATGCAGACTTCAGTTTAAAACACTGGGCCAGATCCTCAGCTGATATAAATTAGGAGCTATGGTTGATTTACATTAGCTGAGGCTCTGATCCCGTATTTGGATTTCAGACCTCCCTGCAAGATTCTAATTCCATTATAAATTGTTCAGCAGCAAGGAAAGCTGCTCTCACACATTTCAAGCAATTGCAAAGAAAACTGTCCCCATTTGGCTCAGGCCAGCGGGATGAAATTTTAGAAGATAAGGAGTTCTTCCCAGCCTGAATAAACACAGAAAGATAATTATTTGTTGAGCGTGGGCAGTATATTTGAAGTGTCTTCAAGTCTTTCCCAAAGCCAATTCCATGCTACGAAATCTGTGCAGCAGGTAGAAAATACAGATTGGTTTTGCCCCTTAGAGATCTTTGTCAATTGGGAAAGACACCTGCAGATCTCCCCTGATGGCAGAACCACAATTATCCATCTTCCTGAAAACAGAGCTGCTCCTGAGCTGGGGAAGGAGGTGTGGGAGGTTAGTTGCAAAATCATTTCTATCTGACAGCTCTGATGGAAGCTGACTCATAAACTGTACTGGTGTTTCTGGTTCATCGGAATACAGCACAGCCTTGTCTCAGCGAAAAACATGTGGATGATCAAAGGGGTGACTGGGCAACTGATCCATGCCAGAGATACAGTTGTGGTGCAGAGAAGAGGGAGTGTGGTTAAACAAGTATTAGATAAATGTGATCATACTGCAGACCATAGCAATGTGACATAGGTTAACAACACATGTTAACCATGATTATCCAAAGATGCATCAACTTTCTCAAAAACATGAGGGGGTTTTTTTCAATATATTTGTTCTCAGCCCAAAGGTGACCTTTTTGGGACACAAAGTCCTTTCTTTCCGACGACCTCAAGCTGTTCTCGAGTTCTGTGACAGTGAAAGAAATACATGATCCTCTTTTCAGAGTTGCTCCAACTTATTTTTTTTGTCTTAATCTGAAATGACTTGTCTTTAAAACTTCCAACTTGCATGGACATAGCCTTCAGTGTTAGCATTCAGATGTTCATGGGAAAGCGACCCAGCTAACTTGGGAAGGGTCTCTACTGCCTTTTCTCCTGGCCCACTTGTCTGCCTTTTTCAGACTAAAGGGGAAATAGTTTGATCACACTTTCGGATAACATCTGGTGCTGGATTCTGCTGCCCTTCCCCACACAAAGTAACTGTCTACTCCACAAGAAGTCCCGTTGAAATCAAAAGGGAGGCTTTGAGAGCCAGGGATTATTCAATGTCACTAAAGGTGACAGATGTGCAACCCTACTGGGTGACGTGGTATGCTTGGTATATTTTTAGTAGGTTCTCTCACTTGTTAACTTGCAAAACTCTGTCATTGGAAAGAGGTCTCGCTGTCATTCGGTCACATTAGGGAAGTTCTATTGCCTAGGAGCTTGTAAGCACTTGGAAATTGACAGTCCACAATAGCACCTCACGTGGACATGCTTATTCCAGAATAAGAATGGCTTTTTCCGGTTTAGTTTAATCAGAATTGGAAGTGTATTAATATTAGGGTTATAATAGCATATACAGGCCCCAACTGATATTACTGTGGAATAGATTTTTACCTCCTTTTCCATATCTTTGGACTACCCAGCTTGTCATGACCATTTGAATACATTGCCTCAGATTTCTCTCCCAGGGAAGCCCCTGTTATAATAATCTGTCTTTAGGAAGTACGAACTCAAGCATAACCCTTGACTGATTATCCCTCCTCCGCAGGTATCAGCAGGGTACAGGCTGTATGTGATACAATGCGTGCATCTGTGTTTCCACTGAGCCTGGTGCAGCAGAAACTAGCCCTTTGGGAGATCTGCCTTTGTTCCTAGATATGTCTTTCACAATATTTTTAGTCCGGGTTAGATCACTTTCAGAAAAGCTTTTTGTTCAATCAATTTGTCACGTTATTATGACAATATAACACTTTTAAGTTTCCTGCCTCCCATGGAGGCCAGACTCTGCCCACCCACCTCCTCTTCCGTTGCCCCCCCGTATTATATATGAAAGACTGTATGATTAGCATGTGAGGGGGGCAGAGTTAAGGGTATCTGGCACCCTTGTGAGAAAATGAAGCTGTGATTGGACTGTTAACTGAGGATTCGATTGCTTCTTCTGCATTTTTTTTGCAGAGTAAATTAACTCTCTACCTTATCTTTGCATATACACAGTTTGCTGAGGTTGATATTTATGAAGAACCGTCAGAGATTCTTGTGGTAAAAATACAATGCACCATGGGATTCTTTTCAGGTTTCAGTGGGAATTAATGGAAGATAGAGGAAAAGTGTTTAGCGCGCCTGTCAGCTGGCTTGCTCTTTGTTGTTTTAAACAACCAATGCTGTCTGAAAAGCGTTTCCTTCACATCCCACTGCCCCTCATTCCACTGCTGACCCATAGGCAGGCACGGCAGCTTACGTGTTTGGGTCTGTTTTGTGTAGAAACAAGGTAGCGGTTTACAGCCATATTGGAGGGGGGTCGCTTTCTAGCTTCTTCGCATAAACCAATGGGAGGTGTCAGATGGTCCCGTTGGTTTCAGTAGCTTGGTCCCATTTACTGAGCTGTCACTCGCACCGATGGAATGGTGGGACTGCAGAAAGCATATAGGAAATAGTTAACTAAGCAGATATTTGAAAAAGATTCATACCAATGAAATATGTACACAGTCGTGAGTGCTTTTCCTCTCAGGAAATAATGTTTCACATAAGAACAACCTCCATCTGTCTATAGCTATGAAGGCTAGAAGTGGGCTTTGGGGTTTCTTACAGCTAAAAGAAATTTGGTAAGTATGGGTATTTTAAGAGAATGCCAGTCCCTGATTATCAGTGGAGATTTTTAGCTGCTGCTGGGTAAATCCCATACAGGGAAGTTAGCACCTTGGGTCTGGGGTAATCACACCCTTACGTACTCCACAGAGCACATGGGCAAGAACTTGTCTCCATCCCCCAACCCCCACCACATACTGGCCAGAGTAGGTGAGACAACATATGTATGGGGAGGAATTGTGACTCAGAGGGGCGTCATCATGCCTCCTGGGGTGTTGCAGCTAATATGCCTTGCCCTGCACAGGGCAGTGCCCAAAGGAACAATCTAGCCCTCTGTAAATTGAGATCAGAAGGCACAACCATCTTGCTTTATTAGGTTGAGAATGCAATATTTCCCCATGATAACTAATGCCTCTCTGTCCTGTTGGTTCGTCCCTTCTTTCCATTTAAGCATATCAGCAATGTCCTGCTCAGACAGACATTAACTTTTTCAGTTGAATTCCTTCTCACGTGCCAGTGTTATAATCATGGATTTCATTTGTTTCTCTGCAGCGCTTGCATCTTAGTGAAGACGTGGCTGGGGCAACTTTCATGGCAGCTGGAAGCTCCGCTCCTGAGTTGTTTACATCTGTTATAGGTAACTAACTAACCAGCCATTTCTTCCTTAAACAGTTTTTAAAGGCATTAAGTACAGCTGGAGTTGCCAAATGACTCTAAGAGTTGTAATAACTCTTAACCTGTTCTCTCATGGACGCATGGAAGATTAATTGTGGTAAATCCTTATTAAGTCTAGGAGCTATATGTATAATCTCCCGGTGTGGATGAAAGAACAAACTCCTGAATTTCTGTTTTTATGTACAGTGTGCGTCACCAAGCATAATCCAGGCTCTGTGCACTGTGAATAGATTAACACGCTGCTAAATTGTACCAACACACACACAATGGCCATGTTTGTGTCCATTACAGATGACGAAGCACAGTTCGAGAATGGGCCAGTCCCATCTACACTGCAAGAAAGAACGATGTTTTTAACTGTGTCAAGGGGCTATGTAGCTTGATTACAGTGTAGATAGAAATTTGAGTGCAGATCGGCGGGGGGATTATGGTTGGTCTTGTTTCGGATGAGGGGCTGGAGCACAGGGGTGTAGCTGTGTGCACTGGAGATCTATGCAAACAGCTCTCCCTCATGTCCAACCAGCCCCTCCTTCTCTTCCAAGAAAGTGGTGAGAAATTCCCGACCCTCTCTGTGACACGTACAAGGGCATGCTGTTAGGGCTGGTGGAGGCTGCTGGCTTGTGAAGCTGTGGATTCAAAACCTTCATAGGGAGAGATTAGTTGAGAGCTTTAAAAAATTGTCCTTCATCCCACCAGAAGACTCCGTTTAGGAGAGAAGGATGCGTAGCCATATTGCTTAAGGCACTGCTGGAAGGTGCCCAGATACTACCTTGATGAGCACAGTGTAGAACAGAGGATCTGAGGGCTCCCTCACAGCAGCACTCTGCTTATGGGGGGGCAGAATAGAGGGCTATCCTATTGCAGCAATGCTCAAGAGTGAGGGGCTTCTTTCTTCTACACAATTGGTTCAGAATCGGCAGAACCTGCTCATTTCAACCAAGTTTCACCACTGCTGTTGTTAGCACGGTCCTAGCAGTGGTTCCTTTGACCGCTGGGGACAGGGATTTTGGTCTGAGAATCATGCTGGACTGAGGGAAGTGTGTAGCCCTCTTTATACCCATCTGTGCAGCAAGAGAGTAATTAACCACTGGCGCAACTTACCAAAGGTTGTGGCAGAGTCTCCATCACTGGAAATATTTTAATCAAGATTGGATGTTTCTCTAAAAGATCTGCTCTCATTCAACCACAGCTGTTGGACTTGAAACTGGAATTCATTCAGGGAAGTCCTATGGCCTGCATTATACAGGAGGTCAGACTACATGATCCCTTCTGGAATTAAAATCTGTTCACCTAAAATTGACCAAAATGGGGACCGTGCTATCGTAAAAGGGTAAGATGGTTTCAGCATGATTTGGCTGTGCAGGTGGGACCATGTTCCAACATGGTCAGGTCACTACTTTGTTATAACACCGTCCCCGGCTTGGTAGAATGAGCCCCTTGTGTAGCATGGTTCTGAGGGGAAAAAATCACAGGCCACAATGGTCAGGGAAACTCTTCCAGACCCCTGCTAGCAACAGCTGAATTTCAACAGACTTGTAGCTAGCAGGTGACGTTAGCGGGTTATTTTTTATTCGCTGACATTTATTTCTATGGTACCCATTACTGTAGCACTTTTGATAACACATTCTTACTAATCCTATCAAAGAGCCAGATTGTGCCTCCTTATTCACCCTTTAACTTTCCTCCACAAGTTGTCCTATTCAATTTGAGTCAAAGTGGGAGAATCAGGCAAATGACTACAGTAGAACCTCAGAGATATGAACACCAGTTACATACTTACCGATCAACCGCACACCTCATTTGGAACTGGAAGTATGCAATCAGGCAGCAGCAGAGACCAAAAAAAAAAAAAATGCAAAGACAGTACAGAACTAAACTAAACTAAATTACTAAAAAAATAAAGGGAAAGTTTAAAAAAAGATTGGACAAGGTAAGGAAACTGTGTCTGTGCTTGTTTCTTTTAAATTAAGATGGTTAAAAGCAGCATTTTTCTTCTGCATAGTAAAGTTTCAAAGCTGTATTAAGTCATTATTCAGTTGTCGTAAACTTTTGAAAGAACAACCATAATGTTTGTTCAGAGTTATGCACATTTCAGGGTTACGAACAACCTCCATTCCTGAGGTGTTTGTAACTCTGAAGTTCTACTGTATACAGCAGCGGGGTGCAGTTTTTTGGAGTAGGATCCCTGTTCTTTCCGACTTACATGGTTTGCCTTGAACTTGTGTTTCAGGTGTTTTTATCACAAAAGGAGACGTAGGAGTCGGAACCATTGTTGGCTCTGCCGTATTCAACATTCTCTGTATAATCGGTGTGTGTGGCCTTTTCGCAGGACAGGTAAGAGCAATTAACGAGTTCCACAAGGTTCTTAGTTCCATTGGTTCTCCGTATAGCCCAGCAAAATACCAGTGCAAGTCAGCAGTTCATGCAGACTGAGGTTTCCATTCATGGCGGGGGGGAAGATATGGGTGTGCAAAATACAGGGGAGCTTTATTTAATTGGGGGTCTGAAGACAGCTTTGGGGACAACAGCAACAGCGTGGAAGGGAACTGCGAGTAAGCAATACTGCTGCCGAAGTAGTTGGTTCAGAAATAAATGAGGGAGAAGGGAGGAAAAGCTACATTTCTTGGAAGTTTTGAGTCTCGACTTTAGTGGAAGGAACAGCAGGTCTGAAGACCATTCTCCAGCATCATGTGAAAAGAAAAAAAGAAATAGGGTGCAAGTAAGACATATTTTAGGGCTTGAGCTTGCACTCGTTGAACTCAGTGACCCACAGAAATATGACATCCTTCCCTTCTTCCCTGTTTTCACTCTTATTTACATTTTTCCCCCACTTTCCCTTCATTTAGTGCAGGCTAATTGAGGCTTCTCTGTCACCAGCTGTGACATGACTGAATTAGTAGCCAGTAAGGTCTTTGAGGTTTGGTTGCAGATAACTTTTGTGTTTCTCACCATTTCATACAAAGATATTGATAACCCCATCCTGTGTGTCAGATCGTAGTCGCTAAAACAAATCTGAAGTTATAGAAGGAATGCAGCAAATGCGATGAAAATATCTTACAAACAACATCTTATAAGCAGCTGCATGTCAGCTGTATTGGCATCTTAGATGACAGCTGCAAACACTGGGAATATTTATGGCAGAGAGGACAGGGCTTTATCAGCAGTAAGACCTTGCCTATGGAATGCAATCCCACCAGAAATAAATGAGCCCAGATCTCACCTCTTTCAGATCAGAGGGGAAGAAACATCTCTTCCCACAGCAACAAGAGCACAATGGCCTTGCAGCACCTCACTCCAGTTAAATTAATAATAATTTAAAAGAATGTCTTGTTCTTTTCATACAATCAGACCTTGTACTCAAAGGGTGGAAAGGAAAACACCATTGGGCCAGATCCTCAAGTGGTGTAAATCGCCATATCTCTGTAGAAGTCCATGGAGCTAGGCTGTTTTATGCCAACTAAGGACCTGGCCATATGATCTTGACAGAGTTTTCTTCTGTTTTGTCCCACGAAGGATGGTGGTGGCTGCACTATAAAAACCTAGACAGATTCAATTCAGACTTTATGAAACAGGTTTCAGATCATTAAGGGGGTTGGAAATATTATACGTAGGCAACCCTATGGTTTCATTTTAAAAATGCTTCTTAAATCTGACATTCTTCCCTGGCTCAAGACAAGAGTAATTTCCTACCTGCTCCTCTGTCATTCTGGCAGGTGCAGGTGGCAATGCCCGTTGTTAAGTTGCCTGACATTTTCCATTACAAGTCCCTGTTTTCAGTTGCTTATAACATTTCCAAACATTAACCATTTGGGTTGAAAATTTCCATGTTGGGTATCTGCTTCAGGTTAATTTTTTACTTATTTTACTTATGTTTTTAATTTAAACAAAAACAGTTTAGCCATTTTTGAGATAGGGGCACAATAGATTGTGCCCACATTAAAAAAAATGTACAGCCTTTTCACTGAGAAGTGCTAGTGCCCCCATGTTTTAAATGCTTTGTGCATGTCAGACTACCTACAATTTCCTGAATTATCCATCCGAACTTAAAGTAATTATGTTGTGAGATTTGAGTTCCTGTCTGAATTAGACAGGTGATTGACTCTGTGTAATTAAATATCTGAGTATTGCAGTTTGCAGAAATGCCAAATATTTTCATATTCTTTAAGGTGGTCTTTGAAATGTCACTGTATGATCCAGTATATAAATGGGAAGTGAAGAACAATAGTGCAGGCAATACAAGGCAATGGGTCAATTAACTCTGAAAGACCAGACAGGGAGAAGGGGATTGGATACCTGGATCAGTACGAGAAAGTGAGCAGGGAGTTTGAGTTTTCACCAGAAAGTTTGGAATCCAGCTTTTATCATTTTTTTCAAGATGAAACTGGATATTTTCACTATTAGAAAGATTTTGTGGATAAGCTGTGCAGCTGGCATGTTCTGTAGATGGATTCCCTGAAGGAACATGCAGTTTAAAGCTCGCTACGTGTGCTCAGTGTTTAAGTGGCACCATTGTGACTTGTACTGTGAAAGCCCATATGATTCAGGCCAATTATTAATTACCAAAGCTTTCCCAGGGCATTGAGCAATGTTCCCTGGAGGTGTTCTCTTTTAATCAGGAGGAATTTTTCTCAGTCAGGTTGCCATGAACAACATTCAAACGGATGGAGATTAACTGTGCAACACGATGACCTAGGAACAACCAAATATTTCTTCTCACTGTATTTCCCGGCATTGTTGTCCAGCAGTCTGAAACCTATTCCGAAAATGCAACCACAAACCAGAATTCTAGATGGAAAGAAGTTTGAAAGTCCAGAAAAAATTGCACTATTTTGGGAGCCCCCTGGATTCTTTTTTAAAAAGTCCTAACTTAGAACCAAAATGTTCTTATAACTGTCTCAACTCTCCTCCACCCTCCCACACTGGACACATTTCAGAAGTTCAGGAGGGACTTGGCTGCACTAAATTATTCGGTGTGTGGTCTAGTGACTACAGAATTAGGAGTGTGGATCTCTACTTGTTCTTTAAAGGTGTTTAGGAGCCTAACTCCCATTGATTTCAATGGAAGTTAAGTGTAACACCGACAGACCCCAGTCATTGGTGGGCAGGATTGAACCTGGGATCTCTGGAGGTAAATGCATGAGCTAAAAGCCACAGGGCCTTAGCGAAGGCTGTAGCAGACTCATTAATCTCTCTAAGTGGTCTCAGTGCCACTAGATAGGACAGAACACCACACCAAAGCCATGTGTGGGTTACATACTTCCCCTAGCTGAGGAAGCACGTCCCGAACTTCAGAGACTTTCCAGCTGAAATCCTGGATGAGCCCCCACTTGTAACAGCACTAGACCCCTGTCATCGGCAGGCAGGATCGAACCTGGGATCTCTGAAGCTTAGTGCATGAGCCTTTACCGCATGAGCTAAAAGCCACATGGCCCTTAGCTAAGCCTGTAGCAGACTCATTAATCTCTCTCTAAGTGGTCTCGGTGCCACTAGATGGGACAGAGCACCACACCCAAGCGGTGTGTGGGTTACATAAGCACCTTAAACATCCCTAAAAATTAGACCTTTAACCTTTGTTTGCTTAAGTTTTTTCATCTGTAAGAGAGCAGGTACAACCGTACTTACTGTAACAGGGTAGCTGGCCCCTTAAATGAAATTGGGCTCAGTTCCCCTTTTCCTGTCCAGGTGCTGAGCCAATTAAGAGGGTGAGGCCTGGGGTGGTGCTACATGAGGCCTGGTGAGAAAGAGTGTTAGAGCAGATTGAGTCAGTCAGGAAATGTCAGCTCCTAGAGAGAAAAGGGGTTCCTGGGAGAGGTCTGAAAGCGGGAGAGAAGTAAGAGGGATTTGCTGGCTGGCATCCCTGCGCCAGGACCAGAGGGCGGAAGACAGGAGGAGCAGCAGCAGCAGCTGAGGGAGATGCCTGCTGGCTCTAAGCCGGAGAGTCAGAGCAGAGGGCTGAAGGAAAGAGGAGTAGCAGAGGGGGTTCCCTGCTGACTTCCCTTTGCCAGAGAGCTGGACTCCAGAGGAACCATGACAGGCTTCCAGCAGAGTGGCTGTGCGAGCTCCTGCTGGTAAGAGCGGGGTTGTGCCCCAGAAGGAAGGGGCGGCAATCCTAGCAGAAGGACAGAAGAGGACGGTTGAAGAGTCCAGTGGTGGTGAAAGATGCCGGGATGGTGAGATTGAAGCTGGGTTCTAAAGAATACAAGTGCTGGGGGATATAGACTATGTTTGGGGACATTTGCTTATGGACTGTTTGCGCTAAGTGTTAGTTAATAAACTCGGTTGATGGATTGAAAGATAAGTTCGTATGGAGGTAGTGGGGACCTAAAAAGGAAACTGAAGTGAGGTGCCACTTGCAGGACGGCCCTGAGGCTACTTGTATACACTTAGTTCATGAAGCAGTTCTGGCCATTACCTTCCAAAGCGCTTTGAAATCCTCAGATGAAAGGGAGTGTAGCAAAGCGAACTATTATTTCCAGATCGTGAGAATTTGGGGGTAGAACGTCAATGGATGGGTTTTCGAAAAGTGCTCAGCTTTGGCCTAACGCTGCTTCCATTGAAGTTAGGGAGAGTGTGACCATCCGCTAAATGGGAGCAGAGTTAATCCAACACTGAATGCTTTTGAAAATCCTCCGCTAGCTTTTTGCAAGGCTTTGTAAATTTGACCAAGGATACGGATTCAGTTTCTGCTGAAGAACACAGTATTTTGTGGTAAACATGGCCAAAATTAAGTGTTTCCCCAGATTTGTCCAATAATGAAATGCTGTATATTCTCAAAGATCTTCCAGAACTGACGATATGTATCGGAAGAAAAGGAGAGTAGACTTTTGGTTTTGGTGTTGTAGCACACACATCTCAGATGCCTCTTCACATGGCTTATGTTAAGTGAGGGAAATGAAACTTTACAAGGCAGCTTTTTCTATGCCAATTTCAGTCCCACAATGTTCATGTGAGCTTCAAATTCAGGAATTAACCAACTAACCCATCCCTACTCAACATTCCTTTCCAACTGTGGCAGTTAATAGCCAGTATGGACATAGGGTTTAACCATCCTCTCTGATCATGCTGTTTACCTCAAATTATACAATTGCATCAGTGGGATAATAGACCCTGTGGGGCTGCAAATTAGGAAAAGCTGCTTTAGTTTCAGAATTTTGGTTTATTGCACTATTCCCGGTTTCTAGCACCTTTTCCTCTTTACTGTTTTTCTTAGTGAGACTGGGTGCATTTAGAAACAACCATTATTCCAGCTTGTTATTGTAACCACTTGAGTGCTACCTCAGTGCCAGGCACATCACTTTGAAGAGCCAGCTTTCCATTAGGAATATGTTGTTGTGTGTCAACCTCCCTCTCCCTTGCCTGATAACTTTTCCTTACATCATCCCATGTAGCATCTAATTTACACTGTACAATCCTTGGGCCAGAGAAGCATGGCCCAGATCCTCAGATGCAGCCGAGGAGCAGTCAGCACGTGTGTGTGTGTGTGTGGGGGGGAATATGCTGATCTTCAGTCAATAAAATGCTTTACATACCTAGCTGCAGTTTGTCTGTGCTGTGCACTATATAACAAGCTAATAATTCTTGATGAAGTTGAATTCAGGAAGCAAAGTGGTTAATCGTTTCCTTCTTTGGGGACTTGGTCAGCTTCATCTTCGAGGGAGTGATATGGGGGCCTTGAAGGAACTTAGAGGACAGTGGAGTAATTGAAGCAACCAAAAACTAATGACCAATATGAATAGATCAAATCTTTGGCTAGCGTAAATTGGCATTGTGCCATTGATGTCATAATGTTACTGTGTATTGGAACCCCTTCTGAATCATTATACAGTAGCACATGGCAAATCCATGAGACCCAGCCGCTTCAGTGCCCTAGATGAAATCAGAACTGTTTTTTAACTATGCAGCAGTCCTTCGGGGAGCAATTTGTAACGTTGCTAAATGGAAAGAAACTGGAGAGACATTTCCAAGCATAACTCTTTGACTAAGGGATTCTCTGATATTTTTTATTTGTTGTGTGGGATGGGGGACATAATTTAGGACCCACATAAGCAATTCAACAAGCAGCCGTGTTGTAAATTGAATGAGAATCCTTACATAAAATGTACAGGGCTGCTAATCCAGCCACAGAGCAAGAGGCTTTCCGCACATCTCAGGGAAGATGGTTCTTCAGCTAATGGCCCATCTGGGCTCTGGGTTGCTATGACCTAACCTACATAATTATAGCACTGATGCGGCAACAGCTTTGAAATGATCACATAGCTGTTCCCTGTAAGGGTGGTTCCTAGGTCATCATGTTGCACAGTGGGCATGGAAGTGCTCTGTGAGTTATTTTTCTGCACTGTTTTCCAGCAATGGGTGTGTTGTTTTATCTTCACAAAAACATAGGTAGGAACCTATGTATTATTATTATGTGTTATTTCTATTGCAATAGCACCGAGGAGCCAAAGTCATAGGCCAGGACCCGTCTTGTGCTGGGTGCTGTACGAACCCCGAACTGAATCACAATCCCCACCTCAAGCAGGATACACTCTAAGTAAGCTTGCAGTCTAGGTTTACCAATGAACAGAATATGCTTAGAGAGTGAGGTATACCATACTATGGGCCAGATTTGGGCTGGCTCTTTGAGATGGACAAGTTGGGGAAGGATTCAAGGAGCGCTCTTCTCTATACAGGTCAGGCACAAATGCAGCCCCTGATGTCTTCTGAGTTCAGGGACTGTTCTGTCGTATCGTCTCTGGGTCTAGCCCTTTTAAATCGCCTGGGTCCCTGGGCAATTGCCCCCTGCTCCTCCCCTCTCCCCCCCACAACCTGTCGGCAGTCATGGTCAGGGACCATCACTTAGTTACATGGTTGTGCAATGCCACTGCAAAACAAATAATGGACAATATGCACCAAACTTCTGCCTTGGCTCCATGAATGCAGCTCGCGCTGCTGGGGAGTGCACTTCTGAGGACAGAGTCTGGCCACACAGCATGAGGTCTTATTTTGATTTCACCCAAGAGAAATGAGTTTATTTTCAGAGGACTATTTTTATAACTATGACACTAAGTACATTCCCAGCCCTGAAGAAGAGCTCTGTGTAAGCTCAAAAGCTTGTCTCTCTCATCAACAGACGCTGGTCCAATAAAAGATCACCTCACTCACCTTGTCTCTCTATTTTTATAAGTGAAATAAATTTGGAAAAGGAGTCCAGAATTAGCAAGTCATCAAGTATCATATTTGTCTGTCTTTTCAGAGCTGGAATGAAAGACATCTAGAAAGAGTTTGTCCAGATGTGTTTATAGGATCTTGTGATTAAAGCTGCTCAAAAAAATGGTAAAAACATTTAGAAATTTGTTAGTTTTCTTGGGGATTTTTTTATTTTATTTTAATGTCAACAAAATATTTTGAAAATGAAAAAAATGCAACCGGCTTTTTATCCTTGGGGAAAGTGGATCATTGCTAGCCTATTAGCTGAGCACCTTACCTATTACAATAGAAGACCTAGGAATGATTATTATTTCATTAGTAGATCTCAGAGCACTTTATAAAGGAGATTAGTATCATTACCCCTATTTTACTGATAGGGAAACTGAGGCACAGAGCCATGAAATGACTTACTCAGGGTTACCCAGCAGGCCGGTAGCAGAAATGGGACTAGAACCCAGGTCTCCGGAGTCTCAGGCTGTGGTCTAGGCAACACTGCCTTTTATATTCTTTATTATGAAGTAGCTTAGTCATGGTCCCTCTTCTGCCCGGAGGCTGCACTTTACTGTAGGGGAAAGAGGCTGGCTGTGTTCTCCCCACAGCACCCTCCAAAAGCCAGGCCTGACGTCCCATAATGGGAGAAGGCTGGGGTAGGGTTTCATGGTACAAAGGCAACAAGAAGATAGTAGGAAGAAATGCTTCACCTAGGAGGGAGCTTTTGGAATTTGAATAGGCTAGTAGAATATTCAAATATAATTATTAGTGTAAAATAGCATTTGGGAGTGAACAACTGACATCCTAAGCCAGTGCAATAATTCAACAGACTTCCTTTTGCTTTCTTTATTTACGTATTGAATGTGGATTTTCTAAGGTAGCTAAGGCCCCAATCCCGCAAGTGACTCCATCAAGACGCAATGTGGCACTCTCCCATTGGTTTCCATTGCTTACAGAATTAGGGCTTAACAGATAAGGATAGAATCTCTAGCCTACCCAATTCTTCCTTGTTTTATTATGTCATCATGGCCCTACCAGATAACTAAGTGTTAATGTCACGGGCCCTTTTAAAAAACAATTCTTACACTAAAACTCAGTCACCACTGTAGATGAAAACCATGTTCAATATTGCTTGTGCTGTTTGTTCATTTCTGGCCCACCAGAAAGGACTGGGTGGACTAGAAATCAGAGCACCTTGAACAATGTCAGCGACTAAGAAGATTCACTTTGTGGCTCTCATTTTCCAGCACAGAGCTGCAATTTTTGAGTTGCAAACCCTGAAAGGAGGAGATATAAATATGAACAAAACTGCTTTCGCTGAACACTTTAAAAACAATAAAGACATTTCTATTAATATTAGGCTTTATAAGGCCCCTGCCTCCTCCCCTTGCCCCTTTTTAAAACAAAACCTAAAATTTGAAAATGCAGCCTGTGTACTGATATTTATAGGTGTACAAAAGAAGCGTCATCTCTCCCCGTCTGTCCCTAAAATTGGCTGGTTTCTTTTAGACTTCGGGGCAGAAGTGGATCTAGAGTACATCAGAGATAGTCAAGCCGGGGTGTGTTCTAGAAAAACAGAAATGTAAGATATGGTTGCCTCAAAGTGAGTCAGTTTTCTCTTCCAGTGAGTGATCTGACCCATTATAATTTAAGAACAGTGAGAATATTGTACGTAGGGGCAGTGATGAAATGAAGGGAGAGGCCCAGGGAGTTTCTGTGGGATGTAATAATACAAGAACGGGAGCCAGGCTTCCTGCTCCCCAAGACCGAACTGACCCCTGGGGGATCACAGGGCTCAGTGCCCATTGCTGGGGGCAGAGGAGGGGAGGGAAGTCTGCCCTACAACACAAGTAGGGTTCAGGGCAGAGGCTGGAACAGGTCTGCATAGCTCTGTCTCGGGCTTGAACCCCCCGCTCCAGAGCTTCACCCCACCGGGTTCCCCCACACACTCCCCCCAGCAGCTCCTGGTCCCTCCGCAGTCTGGGTGGTTCCATGGCACAGGGACTGTCTGTAGGATCATGTGCTCTGGGCCCCGCCCGTGGCTGACCCAGCCTAGCATGGAGCTGCTGAGTGAGGCCAGGCTGCTGAGCTTCCTCCATGGCTGCAAGGGCAGCCACATCTGCAACACGGAGCTGCTTGAGCCCTGCAGGCTGCTGATCCAGCAGGGGAGTTTGGGGGCAATGGGGGGTTTGAGGAGATGATGGTCCCTAGAAGAGGAAGCCCCCCGGACTCCTATTCAGTGGTGGGAGTGTCTATCTGTGCGCTGGAGGTGGGGTGCCCCCGTGCATCACTGAGCCTCTCATGCCCGCAGCACAGAGGGGGCCTGGCCACTGCCTCAGAGACACTGGGCACAAAATCAGTTGCTAAACGAGAATTTCAGGTGGATCTGACAACCCAGGGAGTCTCAAACATATCTCCCCCACCCCATCACATGCTCAGCCCCAAGGCGGAACCCCCCAATCAGCCCTTCCCCCATGCCCGTTCCTTAAGAAAATTCTGATTGCCCCCCCTTGCTTGGGGGTGGTTTGGGTATATATTGTTCTCACTTTGATGAGCAGTGACATTTTCCAAGGCCTGTTACCCAAGGGCCAAGTTTTGCACAAGTGACTAGTTTCTGAGCACCCAACCTGACACACCCGAAAGCAGGGCCTGAATTTCAGAAAGTGCTGAGTGCCCCGCACTGAAGATGAGGCCTCTTTGGGTAGTGAAAAACAGAGACATCCAAAATCACTATGTATTTTGGAAATGTATTTTGAGGCAAGAGAGAAACTCACACCCTTGAGTTACCAGACACAATCCCATTGACTGAAAGAGGATTATGCACCCAGAAAACTTTGCGTTACTTCTTCCCTAGAACCTCTACAATATCACTGAAGTAGTTTGTCACTAACACAGAGGGAGACTGAGTTTGCCTGGACAGCGCTATGTCACTCTGGGTTCTAGATATATTTTCCAAGGTGCCTCCACGGGTTCAATTCACGGCACGGTGGCATGGCTCCACAAATGTGCTAGCTACGCTGCAGGATGGGTATCGGAGAAGCTGTTTCCCTCGTCGTCTCTGTAGCTCAAGGAGCTTGTGTCTATTCCGCTTCAGCTGTAGAGATCTCAAAGTCATGTATCATTAACACTATTTATTTAGCCGCTGCCTGATTTATTTGTACACTTGGGAACGAGGGAAAATGAGGAGGAGTGGGAGAAATCTGAGAACATTGTGTGTGGTGAAAGCAGGATATCAATTCCACCCTTAAGACACAAATCAGGCAACCTTTCGTGATGATGCTTGTTATACAGCAGGACAGAGATGTGAGACTGGGAGGCTTCCCTTTGAGCTGGTGGTGGATTTAATTAGGATCATTCCTTGATTGTCAGTCACATCTGTAGAGATGTGAAGATGATGCCCCACACCATAATTCCACCCACACCTTATTTTCAGTCCCACTGTCCTCCACTGTACGCTCGTCTGTGGACCTGTGCCTCCTTCTTACCTCCTTCCTCCAACCCTCTCCTCATCCTTGGCTAGAATGGTGTAGAATTTTTGCAAGCACACAGCATTGGTCTAACTCTGCTGGCATTAACGCCAGTAGGAGTTATACCCATTCGCTTCAATGGGAGCGTCTCAACGGGATTCCCCACCCTGACCTGCAACTTTGCTGTGGTCTTCATTGCCTGTCTACTGATGTTCCTCAATATTCACCCAAAATAGAGAAAGCAGCTGTAATAGCATGAGCTATAGACAGCTCATGGTGTTGTCATATGTAGAAGAATTCTTACATATATCATGCAACTTGCATTTGTTAACTAGGCACCTAGCAGCTGGGTTCTTGTTACACCACTGAACCGTTCTCCGCGATGAGACAGGAGAGTGTTCTGAATGGCATTAGAGGCTTGCAGTTGCAGTCATGTGCCGGAGATTCTACAGTTGTTATCCGGTTATTCAGCGGTGACATTGTTTTTCTAATTGTGGGTATTTCATAGATTCATAGACTCTCAGGCCAGAAGGGACCATTGTGATCATCTAGTCTGACCTCCTATATAACACAGGCTATAGGAATTGAATTAATTCCTGTTTTAACTAGAGTGTATCTCCTAGAAAAGCATCCAGTTTTGATTTTAACATTCCATCCGATTGAGAATCCACCACATCCTTCGGTAAGTTTTTCCAATGTTTAATTAACCTCACTGTTAAAAATTTGAATCGTATTTCTAGTCTAAATTTGTCTAGCTTCAGCTTCCAGCCATTGGATGTCATACCTGTTCCTTCAGGGCTCTCAGATAACTGTTTTGAACTACCTAATTTGTTAGGGTGGATAAGCAGTGCCTACTTACCCAGAATCTTTCAACTGCCCCATTCAGAGGTAGCCCAGTTCATTGCATTAATCTTATTAGTCTGTCTCTCACTGAAACTCCTCAGAACCTAATGGTAAATTTTCATTATTGTGTCTAAGAGACAGAGGCTGTCAAGTACCAAAATCAAGTGCCTTGGGTCGGCCACATTTCCGCCTCAGTGGCAATCTTTTGTCTGAATAAATAAAATGAATGCTGAGGGTTTTCCATTGTCTGAACTATCATTAACATGTGTAACTGAGGAATGCTTCTGAAAGGTTGTAAGCTAGATTGTGCTTTGATATATCTGGAAATGTGAAAACTTTCCCCATGAAATAGGGGAAATGTTATAAATAAAGAAGAGTAAGAAAAGGAACCTCTGAACAGGAATTTAATAACCAGGGAGAATACTGCTTATTGAAGAGATTGGGATTTTGCAATCTAATTTTGTATATTTTGTTCTTCCATACAGTTAGTCTGCATGCATCTTAATCTTTTAAGCTTTAATTTCACTGTCTTTATGCAGTTCAGACTGGCCTAGCTATTGACCTCTGTTTTTGTGATTGCATTTATGAGATACTTTCCCTCTGACTTTTTTATTTTAATTTTTTTTGTATTGGAAAAGGGTTTATAGACATGGAGCAGTAGTTTAAGGATACTTAATGTACCAACTGTGTGCTGTTCTGGTAATATAGGGCAAAGTTTTGTTTTGTGTCAGATCTGTGGGCCTGATCCTCAGCTGGTATCAGTCGATGTAACTCTGGTAAAGTTAGCACAACTACACCACTTAACAGCAGCTGAGGATCTGGCCCTGAGGATTTTAGTTAAATGCAAAATTTTAGTTAAATGCAAAACATAAGACTAGGGAGAAACCAATATTGTTCATTATATACTGTAGCACAGGGGAAAAAATCAAAAGGGGGCCACTGCAGAACATATAGAGAGGAAAGGAGGTATCACTAGGGTTTCGGAACTATGCGTCATCATCTAATATAAATACATTGAACCAGGAGCCTGAAAAACAAAGCATCACAGTGTGAAAGCACCCAAGCAGTGAGCCCGCTAGCTATCCACCCTCCAATAGTGTCACTGGGTACCCAACAATCCAAACCACAGAGCAGGTTGAGCTAAAAGTTGAATTGGCATTGCATACTGCAGGGTGAAAGGAGGAGATGCTGCGGCTGCAACTTCCTTTACATGTTGCCCCTTAAAGGGTATTGCTGAGTGCTGTGGTACTTTCCATCTCTTACCCACACTGACCTCTTGAAATAGTTGAGCTGGATTTTTCCTCTTTCTTTGCTTTTCTAGAATTGCATTTTCTCAATATTTCTCCCTTGAGCAGCCGCTCCAAAAGGACATTCACCGACTGCAAATGCAACAGAATCTTTCTGGTGCTGTATTTTCACAAGAATGCTCCTTTTTCTCAAGATTTTCCCCCCATGAGGTTTGGCACTGGTGACTTCACAAAGAACAGTCAGACCAAAGCCGAATGATCCGGCAGGTTAGATTTCTCTTCAGCTTCCACTCCCTGTGCAACAAGCATTGCAGTCATGGGAATCGAATAATTATTGATTTCTGCCGAAATTGTGCCAGGCAAAAAAATGTCTTTATTGGTACCAAAAACTAGTGGAGAAGACTGTTTTCCCAGTTCTATAGGTGCAACACTACGCCCTGCTGCTTTTGTCCCATCCACTCGAGCACATTGAGAAAGCTGTGTCAAAGGTGTCCCTGAAATCTGTTCCTTTTAACAGGTAATATCAAGCTTGTTCCTTAAAAAGGAGAATCTCTAAAGGGTTAGATGTGGAGTTTGGATAAGCACTAAAAGAATTTTTATGCTTATCTGACTCTTCTTGAATTAGAGAGATGAGATGGGTGAGGTAATATGTCTTATAAAACCAACTTCAGCTGCTGAAAGAGACACGTTTTCGAGCTCCACAGAGTTGTTCTTCAGGTCTGTCGAGCTCAAAAGTTTGTCTCTCTCACCAACAAAAGTTGGTCCAATAAAAGGTATTACCTCACCCACTTTGTCTCTCTCTCATCCTGGGACCAACATGGCTACAAGAACACTGCAAACATCTTCTCAAATTACCCACACTGCTTGAGAACAGCCCCCCTCATGGTACTTCTGCATGGGCTTACGTGCTTTGCTGTGTCAGAGGCTTTGCTAAACTAGAAGCACAATATGAAGGTATGTTCATTCACTTTAAAGGATGAGGCCCTTCATCCTCTTCTCTTGAGGGTCAAGTCTATTATTTTTGCAATCACACCTAGGAACCCTAGTCATGGACAAGGCCCCATTGTGCTAGGCACTGTACAAACACAGAACAAAAAATACAGGCCCTGCCCTGAAGAGCTTACAATGGAAGTATAAGACAAGAGACAGCAGGTGATTATAACAAACAGGGAGCACAAGGTCATAATGAGACAATACTGGTCAACATGATAGGCAGTGGTCTCAGCAAACCAGCAGCCTGGCCAGTAGTTGTCAAGTGTTTTGCAGGCTCATGGGAGAAGAAGGATTTGAAGGAGGACAGTGAGGTGGCCTTGCAGATGTTCACAGGGAGCTCCTCTCATGCATAGCAGCTGGCCTCAGAGAAAGTGCGTAGGTACTTATTGAAAAAGTTAACCCATGGACCATGAAGGCTGGCACCACTGGCAGAGTGGAGGCGGGAGTCAACGTCTCAATAGCAGATTACAGATGATTTTGGATAGGGACAGTCCGTGAAGGTTCTGTCAACTTCTCAACCGTAAGCCCCGGTATTCAGTTCATCATTTGTTGCCCTAGAACAGTGTTATCAGCCAGGGAGGTCATGAAAGACAATGGAGGGTGGGTGGAGTGGCGAGATGTTGAAAATTTTATTATGGTCTGAAGCAAAGAAAATGTCACTCCCCACACACCCAGACCCTCCAAGGTCAAGTACTCTCTGTCAACATCTCGAAACACACACACAAATCAATTCTATAGGTTTATCATTGTTAGCATCAAGGCACTTTACTCTTACAGTAACTGTAAAGGGATCACAAACATTATTGCTTCAAATAAGGGGTCAGCTGCCTGAAAAGATTAGGAAACACTGCCCTTTGCCAACTCTTCTCCCAAATATCGACATCTCTCTGAACTTGTCTGTGAATCCTTCAGAGAATGCATCTTTGGTTCAGGAGGCCTCCCTGATACACAGCACAGGGACCTATGAACTCCAGGAATTTTAGTTGAACAGTTACATTAAGCTGAGCAGTTCGCTGGAGATTATAACTGTCAGTCGAAGAGGAAAGTATTTTGTTTACTGAGTGATGTTGGAATTAGCATCCTCCCTGTTTCCATTCTGAGCATGTCACAGAGACAGATTGCTGCCACCCTAGCAGAATACCAAGTGCTGCTTAAAAGAACCGAACATACACAGAAAAATAATCAACATCAAGGTGGCAGTCTGTGCTGATCATCACGATGCAACCCAGGGAGCAGGAATTCCCAGTGGATTCTGCAAAGAATAAAAGACCAGCAGCAGGCTGAGTGCCTGATCCAAAGCCCATCGAATTGAAAGGAGGACTTTCCATTGACTGAGTAGGCTTTGGATCAAGGCAGACGGGCCCAGTCCCGCAGATACTTGCTACCGAGTGAAGGCCCATTGACTTAAAGGGCTTGACCCTGCCAGGTGCCTAACCCCTCAGCTCCCATTGAAGTCAGTGGATGTTATGGACACACAGCTCAATGGAGGAGTCGCATAATCAAGTCCTAAGTGGAATGATAGAAGGTCAAGCCCTGAGGGCACAATCCTTGAAACACAGACCCACCTCCAATGAGACTACTCACAGAGCTAAGTTACTCACATGCATAAGTATCTGCAGTATTTGTTTGGTCTTTGCCTACGTTTATATTGATCACCTAGTTTCCACTTTATTTTTTATTTTTTTGTATTTTTATGTATCGGTTTGTTTCAGTCATACCGGTTTTTTGCAGAACCCCGTTCCCATGTCCACCCCCGGTCTTGCCCATCCTATGCTCACCTGTTGATGCTTTAGCACATTTGCTAGTTAAATATTTTTCTCCCCACTTTTGTTCTTCTTTGTGTGCCTTTTCCATGGCTCCCTCCGTATTGCTCGCCCACCAGGGTCACCTCGTATCCCTCCCTAATCCAGCCCCCATTACCCAGCCTCTGGCAAAGTCCAAAGGCGTGGGCTTTGACAACATCACAGGGCTGTGATGGTATTGGCTGGCTTGGGGCTGGGCGGGCATGGACAGGAAAACTCCCTTACCCATGCGGCTCTCTCTGCCGCTGTAACCATCCAAGTCCTGTTGCAGCCTTCCAAGGCTATGGCCCCATCCTCATGAGGAGGTTGGCAGGGCTCCCAGCCCAGATAGGCTGGTGGGGGGCGGGGGGAGTCAGCTGGGATCATAGTATCTCAGAACAACTCCCCCTGGCATCTGGATCCAAGGTGGCTGGGGGGGGCAATTCCCCCACTCATGCTGTCCCCGCTAATGGTGCATCTCCTGAGCTTCTCAAATTCAATGCACTTGGGAACCGAGGCTCAGCACAGGGATATTCTATTGATATGGAAGAAGCAAATATATCTGTATACCATGGACAGGTAGTCTGAGAGAAGGAGAGTGAACTAAAGTGACTGAAACAGGGGTGGGCCAACTTTTTGGTCCGAGGGCCACATCGGCGTTGCAAAACCGTATGGAGGGCCGGGTAGGGAAGGCTGTGCCTCTCCAAACAGCCTGGCCCACGGCCCCTATCTGCCCCCTCCCACTTCCCGCTCCCAACTGCCCCCCTCAGAACTTCCGACCCATCCAACCCCGCCCCGCTCCTTGTCCCCTGACCGCCCCCTCCCAGGACCGCCGCCCCTAACCACCCCGTGGGACCCCACCCCCTATCCAACCCCCCCTGCTCCCTGTCCCCTGACTGCCCCGACCCCTATTCACACCCCCACCCCCTTGACAGGCCCCCCGGGACTCCCAAACCTATCCACCCCCATGCTTCCTGTCCCCTGGCCGCCCCCCTCCCCAGAACCTCCGCCCCATCCAACCACTCCCTGCTCCCTGTCCCCTGACTTCCCCCCGGGATCCCCTGCCCCTTATCCAACCCTGCACCCTGCCCCCTTACCATGCGGCTCAGAGCAGCAGGAGCTCGCAGCCCCACTGCCCGGCAGGAGCCAGCCACGCCGCCACACTGCCCGGCAGGAGCAGCAGGCCAGAGCGCTGGCAGGACAGTGAGCTGAGACCGGGGGACTGGGGACAGTGGCGGGGGGGGGGGGGACAGGGGCTAGTCTCCCCGGCCGGGAGCTCAAGGGCCAGGCAGGATGGTCCCGCGAGCCGGATGTGGCCTGCGGGCCGTAGTTTGCCCACCTCTGGACTAAAAGATGCTGATGTCAAATACCTCCTGGTGTACCATGAAAACCATGCAGTTAGGGCAGTGGTCTCCAACCTTTTTACACATAAGATCACTTTTTGAAATTAAGTGTAACCCAGGATCTACCCCCGACCCTTCCCCGAGGCCCTGCCCCTTCCCCAAAGCCCCGCCCTGCTCACTCCATCCCCCTCTCCATCACTCGCTCTCCCCCACCCTCACTCACTTTCACTGGTCTGGGGTAGGGGATTGGGGTTCAGGATGGGGTGCGGGCTCTGGGCTGGAGCCAAGGGGTTCAGAGTGGGGGGGGGACTCCAGGCTGAGCCTGGGGCAGGGGGTTGGGGTACAGGAGGGGGTGAGTGCTGCAAGCTCTGGGAAGGAGATTGGGTGCAGGAGGGAGCTCCGAGCTGGGGTAGAGTGTTGGGGTGACAGGGTGCTGGCTCTGGGAGGGGGTTCAAGGATGGGGCAGGGGTTTGGGGTGCAGATGGAGGTATGGTGTGCTGGCTCCAGGAGGGGCTCAGGGCTGGGGGTTGGGGTGCAGGCTCCTGCTGGGCAGCACTTACCTCGGGTGGCTCCTGGGTGGCGGCGCAGTGGGGCTAAGGCAGGCTCCCTACGTTTTAGGTGTAGACCAGACCCCATTAATTCTAGGGGGCTTTGAGTCAGTTCTCTGAGAACAGAGGGAGCTGAGCACCAAGCAGGAGGGCAGAATTGAGCTCCTAAGCATCAGGCTCTGGGAAGTGTTGGTGAACTTGGTTCACACAGTGCAGTTAGTGTAAGTGGGTGCCCTAGTACCATAGAGATGTCTAAAGGATGGCTTGAACAGCTAGATCCCAGGCATACAGCCCACAGGCCTGATTCTCCTCTCATTTACCTCAGTGTAGATCAGGAGGAACACTGTTGAAACTAGTGGAGTTATGCCAGTACAAAACTGGTGTGAGAACAGAATCTGGGCCCCCCAGTTCTATAACCGTATCTCTCTAAGGTCCTTATGGCTGGCAGCACCGTAGTATCTGAGCATCTCAGAATCTTTAATGTATTTATCCTCACAGCACCCCAAGAGATAAGGCAGTGCTATTATCCCCATTGCACAGGTGGGGAACTGAGGCACAGAGATGTTTGGTGCAGTGCTGCTGCTGCGGGTGACCTACGATACACAGGAGGTCAGACTAGATGATCTGGTGGTCCCTTCTGGCCTTAAGCTCCATGCCTCTACGACAGTGGTCCCCAACTGTGGGGTGCACCCTCCTAGGGGGCGCGGAGGACTGTTGGGGGGTGCACGCAGCAGGGCCCGGGCCAGCCCCCACAGAGGGTTGGGAAGGGAGCACCACCCAGCTGCAGCTCTGCTCCACCCCACCCCCTGCTCTTCCCACAACCCGGCCCCAGCCACAGCACCAATCCTCCCCCTGCTCCAGCCCAGCTCTGCCCTCATTCCCTCTCCGCCCCCAGGCCAGCTCTGCCTCTAGCCCCAGCTCCTCCCCATCCCCAGCTCCACCTTCACCCAAGCTCCTCTGCTGAGCCAGCTGTGCAGTGATGGAGCGGGGGCATGGACAGATTCCATCACTGGTAACGGGGGGCGTGACAGGAAAAGTTTGGGCACCACTGCTCTACGACTTGCCCAAAGTCACGCGGGACGTCCATGGTAGAGCAGGAACATGAACCTCGGTCTCTTGTGCCCCGGACTAACACGCTAACTACGGGCATGTCTTTCCTGCCCTGTATATTGTATATTGACTGTATATTGACTTGCGCCTAAAAGCACTGCTAACCCCCCCCCCAAAGTAATTGATACACTGGCTTTCTGCAGTCATTTCTTGCTGTGAGTTGTAGGCAGATTTGCGGAAAATTTAATACTAATAACAAGATGTCACTACCTTAAATTAAGATATAGTCGTTCATAAAATAACAACACGTGATTAAGAGACAGGTAGTGGAATCTCTTTAATTATCTGAATGTCACGAGGAATTCTTAGAATAATAAATGTCAAGCACAGAACTGTAGGTAATGCCCTTTGGAAGCTAATTGAGAATGCCTGAAAAATACCTTTGTGGCTTTCTTGGGTCTGAAGCCCTCCACATAATCACAGAAGAGAGGGAGTGGGTGAAACCCTGCCCCATTGAAGTCAATGGCAAGACTCCCAGGTTTCACTCAATGCCAGCTTCCCTTCATTGCCCCATTAGTGTGCCTCTGCCCTGATAGGGAGAGTAATTTTTATTTCTGTGTCTGTTCCATCTTTTGTCTCTGTCTAACGAGACTGCCAATAAGGTTGTTCCTAGTGACATGTATAGTGTGGACCACTGAGAACTGTACAGTATCAAACAGCCAGCAGATGATAATCTTCAGCGACTAAACATCTCGGCTTCATTCAACCTGGTGATCCAGCGCTGAGAGTATCTGTAAACTCAGTTGATAGCACATCAGACCTTTAATCTGAGGGTCCAAGGGAAAAGTCCCTGTTGAGGCAGAAGTGGAAGAGTGAACGAGTAGCTAAGGCACCATACTGGGGATTGGGAAATCGAGGTTTGATTCTCTGCTCTTTCATAGACTTCCTGTGTGACTTTGGGTAAGTCACTTAACCTGCACCTCAGTTCCCCATCTGCAAAATGGGGTTAATAGAATTGCCCTACTTTACAGGGTGGTATTAAGGATAAATACATTAAAGATTGTGAGGTGCAGTATCTGAACACTACTCTGGTAATGGGGTCACCTTATAAGTAGATAAGACAGATGAATAAACCATAACCAACCCCTCGTGCCACTCACCTTCCCATTTTTACACACTTGCCAGCATGACTAATACTTTCCAGTTCTACGTCCAGAAGCTTCATAATATAATTTAATTGGTTTAAAATAGCACCCAAGCATTAGAATGTCTCTGCAACAAGTAGCTGCCCTTCCATTTCACTGAGCTAAACCCTGGGGTTAGAGGGCCAAACAGAACAATGTGATAGTGCACTAACTGTTCAACTCTAGGGGCTCCAACTCTTCCTAAATACCAAGCGAAAGCATGTAATTAACGGATGGATCCCAGTATGCTATGAATCCAGGGGGGTGGTTTGGGCTTCTCTCTATTTTCATTTGTCATGGGGTATAACATGCTGCATATACATAGGAAAATGTACGAGCCCTGGCATGAGACAATTCTGTACGTCTGTGTGTATTCGGGGGGTTCCATCTCTTTTCTGGACAACAGTGTTGTTTCCTTGGTGCCTTTCTTCGTGTGTAAAGAGAGATGAGCAAAGGGCCCTGAGATATTGAACTTGGCTTTGCTTCACCTTGCAAGTAAAGCTCTGTGACATTTGTTGTGGTTTGAAGGATCCATAAGAAATTTTTTAATTCTGTTCCCCTTCATGTATTGGTTTTAATCCCCAAGTTACAACTGGAGTGCCAGATTAGAACAAGCTGAATAAAATTCAGCAGAAACAACATCCTTTGGCCTGGTTTTGCATGGAATGCCTGCAAAATGGCGTTTCATGTGATTTCCACCCAAAACAATGCTTTCAAACCTGCTGCAAATTTGAGCTTTGCAGCAAAAGTTTGGGCACAGGTCAGATTGCAGTCTACCGTATCACGTTTGTTAACATTACAGTCTAGTTTACAGTGACCTGGCCTTCTTGCAGATATTGTATCACTGTGTCAAATCAAGTCGTTACCTCTTTCACAAATAGCTGTTTGGAAAAGCACCGATCATTTCATGTAGATATTTTAATTTGCTGCTTGGATTCACTGAGCAGCTGTGATTTCTCATCTTTGGACTCTTGGTTGGATTTGCGTAAGGCCATTAAGGACTGTTAATAATGTTTATCACCAATACAGCTGCCATTTATATTAGTGTGGCGTAAGTAGAATTAAACATCACTAATATTAGTAATTATTATTGCCAGTGCAATTAACGATCCTGAAACCTATCAGCAAGATGATGCTTTCTCAATGTACTGTCTATTATCTCTGCAGAAACAAAACTAGAACCAACACAAAGTTATCGCAGCTTTGCTCTCTCTCAGTGTCAGAACTGCTGCGATACAATTGCAGCTGAATCGTTATCAAACTGAACAGCTCTTGTATCAGTTACTGACCTGCCTGAAAGTGATTTGAAAAGTCTTGTGTCTAACATTTTATTCCACGCTCCCTAGAAAAAGGGAGGATTTCAGGACAGGATTTAAGGCTTTTTGCGTAATGAAATGATGCAGCTTTTTAACAGCATTTGCTTCTTCATGGGGGATTTAGCTCTATCCCATTTTAATATGGAGTTTGACATGCTGCAGTGTCTATATGAAGGATTCTTTAGGGCCATACAGAGGGACACGTCCCCTGTGGGGTTCAGAATTCAGCTCTTCCTGAGCACGGCAGGCAGGCAAGGGCAAATCTAGATTCGCTGCCACGTAGATTGTAAGCCCTTTGGGGTGTGGGACCGCCATTTTGTTCTGTGTTTGTACACCCCCCAGCTCAGTGCGGTCTTGGGGTAGGACTGGAGGTACTAGGCATTATGGTAACACAAATAATAATGAGGATGGGAAAATCCATTTATTTATTCCATTTTTTTTCTCCAAGGAGGCATGCAATTGTCACAGTTCCTTTCTCCCTCTCCATGGAGCTGCCCAGAGCCCAGCTCTGGTATTCAAGTTGTACTCTACCTCTCTGAATCTGGCCCTGGGACAGATTAGTTTTGGTCTACCAGTAATTCAGATTTGGGACCTCATCCAATGCCCACTGAAATTAATGGGAGTGTGTCCACTGGACTTTGGCTTGAGACTTTAATGCAAAGTGGGGCCTTCTCTATCCTCAGAAATTGCACCAGTTTAACGCAATCAGTGTCTAAATCGATTTGGGTAACTCTGTGCAGCCCCCCAGCACAGACACTCTTAAATGGGTTGAGGAGCGACTAATGTTAGTGTATCTTAATTCAATTTGTTAGGGCTTTAGGTGCTGGTTGGTTGATACCACTTTCCACAGGACCCTAGGCTTCTTAGAGGTCTGTCAGTCAAGCCCAACCCTGCCAGTCTGAGGAAGTAAGAGTATAGTCAGCTGTTTAAGTAAAAACTTAAATACTGCTGCAATTCAAGGGGATTAGCAGATATCCACAGTAAATGCTGAGCAATAATACTACAGTATTCCCTTCCTAAAGGACGTATGGACACACACTGAGGTTAATTTAACTATGCACTAAATGCAACTGCATGGGCAAACAGTTAAGCAGGTGCATTTTTGCATGCCGTTACTCAGTTTGCATACACGGTTGTGGTGTTGGGATGTGCAGTCCTTTTTCCTCGTGCCACAGGACCACAATTGTGATCAGCTGGTTCCCCCTCTGTTCAAAGAGCATGCAGGTGGCTGGTTCTCAGTGAGATGCCCTCAGCTCTCAAACAAGTTTTCCTGACCCCCATCTCTGCGTTTCCTCCACCCCAGCTCCGGGATAGCTCTGGTCTGTTGACCTTCAGGGCATGTTGCAATGTCTGTCTGTTTACGTGGGCTGCTGCAGAGGCTGGGGTTTGGCTCTGCATGGAGAGAGGAATTCTGGGTCTTGTTGGATTCTGCCAGCTGTTAGGAGGTACAAATGCTATTTAATTGAATTCTTGTCATTTGCACCGGGGGTGCCAATACCTTGGATAGAGGCCCCTTCTTATTTAAATCAGACACACATTTTAAATGGACAACTGTGAGCCTGAGTTGCCTTAAAATCTGGCCCAGAACCTCCATCTCAGTTCATTCCTCACGGTAACACTGGCCAGCAATTAATCTTTTGACTTCCAACACTATGAAATCCTATTACAATATCCGAGGACTGATTAGCAGTTTCCATCAAGGATTTGATGAAACATGATGGTCAGACATGCCACTGACGTGCCACCGTCTTCCACAGGGAGCTCCCTCCAGCTTTAAAGGGACATCCCTGGCTTCTAGAATAGCTCACACAAATCAGAAGTAGCATGCAAGGAGATTCCCAATTTATATCTTGCCACAGCTAATTAAAGAGACTGATACTGTGTGTGCTCCCTGCAAATTGCAGGGCTTCGGGATGCTTGTAAATTACCATGGATAGCAAGCAATATGTCAGGCAGCACAGAAAGCATTTAGAAACCTGATCTCAGCCTCCAGCTGTGTGGCAGAAACGCAGCTTCACTGACTGCTCCCATGCAATTCAGATCGGAAAGGGAAAAGTGCAAAGAATGATCCAAACCTCTATGCTTCTGAGGTTCCTTTAGACCATTGTAATGCTTATTACGGGCTTATTGAGAGTACTGAACAGCTGAGGTAGCAGTATGTGACACAGCAGTGCCCTCTTTCCTGCTGTGTGCCGTTCTAACTTGCCCCCTCGCCTTTCCTGTGTCCACTGCAGCGTGGATGTGTGGCACAATGGAGATACAGCAGCAGCAAACCTTTCAGTATATCTCTTTCTGCATGTCTCTGGTACACTTTCCTTCATCTTCTCTTAAGAACCTGTTTGTTGATACAATTGCCTTTATATTTTTGCCTGCTATTAGCAGCATGGAAGTGGCTTGAATCTGGAATTTGTGTAAAAGAGCTATGCCATCATGGACAGTGGAAAAATATTATTATTTATTAAACATGTATAGTGCAGCAGTGCCTAGAGGACAACCAGATTGCAGCCCCTTTATGTTAGACACTGTACAAATGTATAGTAAATGATAAGACACGCAAGTGGGCTGAGATGGGGATTGTGGGAGGTGGGATAATGTTCTTACCCAGAATCAGCACCACCTCCTATCCAATGGCATCTACTGGAACCAACTTCTGTTCATTTCACCAAATGGCAAGCTTTCTCTCGGTCATTTCCCTTTTATGTTTACAGCTGCTTCTGCGTGCATCATACTGGCAATCAGCGTAAAGAATGAGTGAAAGGTGACTTTATAAATTAATTGTATTTAGAAAGTAACTTCACCTACGCTGAGGGCTTGATTATGCAGTTGCTCAAAGCCCCGGGCTGGGGGCAGTGTGGAGTTGCACTGCCCAGTGAGGAGCAGCATGGGAGGCTATGCATGGGACAGTTTGGTGGCACATGGGGACATGCAGACAGCGAACAGTCTGGCCCTACATGTCCAGAGCACACATGCCATTGTTCCGTCTTATTGCAGGTCAAGCCTGAGATTTTCAAAACCACCAAGTGCCGGCCTAACTCTGCTCCCACTGAAATCAAGTCCAGTGCAAGCAAAGTTAGGTGGTCCCACCCCAAACGATTAGCTGTCTGTGAGGATACCACAGCAGTGATCTAGCCACTAAAGTTAAGTCACCTCCAGGGAGAGCCTAGCGTTGTCTTTTATCCATAGCATCAGGTAAGGAAACATTTTGCTGACTGCGCCTCAGTTTTACAATTTTCAGAGGGATAGCCGTGTGTCGGTCTGTATCAGCAAAAAGAACGAGGAGTCCTTGTGGCACCTGAGAGATCGTGGAGTTTAAAAGTTTCCTTTAAATGAAAAGTGCCCTGCTAGTCACTCTAAGTGCAAAGCAGATTAAAACTGTCACTCTAGTCACCTTAAAAAATGGACAGTGCAAAGGAAGCCACCATATTGTTTGTGACAAAGGCTGCTCAGCAGATGAATACTAAGAAAATGGTTCAGAGAACTATCATATTATGCCTAGCACCTACTGTCCAAGGATCCCCAGGCACTTTCCACGCATTAATGACTTAACCTAACAGCATCCCTATGTGAGTTGGGAATAGTTACCCCTGGTTTACAGATAGGGATTCTGTGGACCAGGCACTTTCCCAGGATCACTTAGCTGGTCAGTAGAAGAGTCAGGAATAGAACTCAGAGCATATGGATTCCAGTCTTATTGCTTATGTGACGGCTCATGGCTGCCATCGCGGCCAGCACGCTGGGGACTGAACCGGGGACTTCCAGAGCTAAAAGCATGAGCTACTGCAGCTTGAGCTAGAAAGGGCACAGCACCAGCTGAGGCAGTAACAGATTCACAGCCTCTGTGGGTGAGGCACAAACCAATCAATGGGTTACATTGAACCACTAGATCAAACTCTCTCCTGAGAGCAGAGTTTGGGCTGCCAGCGTGGCTTCTTATGTAATCTTGGGGTGAAATTCTGGCCCCACTGAAGTCAGTGAAAAACACCAATTGACTTCAGTGGGCCAGGATATCACCCTTGGAGCGCAACACGGTAGGAAATCCATGAGGATTGCTTATATTAAAGCTAATTTAAATTACATAAAATCTAGAATGTTCTAGAACAGCCCTTGAAACAGCTCTCAAAGTCTCCATCTTTTCTCCAAACTCCATCCTGCTGAGCAGTGGTTTCAATATCGTAGAGTGCCAGCAAGGTAAACTTCTTCCGGAGAAGCAGCAACATTCACTGAGAGTCACCAGGGAAAGACACAGTCACAGCTATGGAGACTCTGAAACGGAGACGAACAATGTTCTGAAAATCCAGTGTCCGTGTTGGTGATTTATCTGTGTAAGCTATTGCAGTTAATCACTGTAAGGTTTTGCCTTTAATTTCTGAGCCCCTTTGGCCAAGAATTCCTGCCCCTCAGCATTAAGAAATTAAGTCATAGGTTTTGGTACCTAGAAAATCTAAGCTCTTTGTGTCAAGGCATTAATAGAGAAATCAGATTAGAAGGCTAGCTTTCAAAGCTCAGGATTTCAAGTCAGTATTTACCACCAATCGTACTGCATAAGAAAGGCAATGCAAGAAAAGGAGATGAACAACTGGAACATTTCTGAATGAAAAATGTGTGTGGTACATTCATACAAAGATCTTGGATAAGCTTGTAATATTTGATACAGTGTGAACCAACACCTGTTTCGTCTAGCAAATTAAACAGCAAAAATACTCTTATTTACCAAAGAGCGTGCACTTGTCGGTACAGCTTTATAGACTTTTGGTAGCAGAAGCGGCATGCACAAATATCCCTTATATGAATGCTAGCTTTAGATAAAATATTACAGCTTGCATCAGAGATTCTGTAGTGATTTGCCCCATTTTCTGGAGTTGGCTATGCTACTGGCCCAGATTCTCTGGGTGCAGCAGAGGAGGGGACTGTCAGAGTCTCTGCCCAGCAACAGGTGTAAGTTAGAGCAGCCTGTGGGCTGCTCTAAACTGCACCCACTGACTATGGTCCATAAAGGACTGTGCTCCATTTAGGGATTGCCAGTTCACCTGCCCACCCTTCTGATCCTTTCTTCACCCTGATACATCTTTTATGCCTAGAGATTTGGGGAGGGTGCTAATTATGTGAGCGCTACCCACTAGTAATTCCCCTATGCCAGGGTAATCCCAGCATGGAAATTAGGCACAGTCTCCATTCTTACTACCTCCTAAGCCAGCAGAGGAACAGAGCGGAGCAAATCTGGCCTATTATTTGTATAAGGAATCCAGAGTGAACAATCTCTTGCTTTTCCTTTTGTGCACCCTTGTAGTTTTTGTATGGTCATCCGAAGTTCTTGCTAGTAGCAAAGCTGTCAGTAACTGGTTATCATTTTCATCCTCCTAGACTCTCTCTAGTTACGATGTGTGTGCCTTTCATTTAGAGCCAGTCGGGAATTTTTCAACAAAAATTTTTCGTCAAAAAACACCAAGTCGCAAAGTTTGTTATAGCAAAACAGGATTGGTTTCAGTTAATCTCCCAAATTGAAAAATTGCCTTTTTTTGAGGTTTTGGAAATGTTTTGTTTTGACATTTTAAAAACAAAATATTCTGGTTTTCCTCTTCAAAACAACTTTGGGTTTTGAAGTTTAAGCTGATTGGAGTGAAAAAAAAAGGGTTTTATTAAAAGGGATAAAATAGTCCCGATCAAAACAACAGTTAGGAAATTATCTTATAAAATGTTTCAATTGACCCAAACTGATTTTTTTTTCCCCATTTGTGGAAATAGATTTTACCTTTCTCCCGATTCAGGGAGGGAACCTCTTTTTTTTTTTTGAACTCCCCAAAATACTGGTCGGATTGGAAGACAGTTTCCTCCCAGCTCTACTTGCATTACTTACATTTTCTGCATGTCACTTTGAAATGCTTATTACTAGACATGCCTGGGCTGAGCTGTTCCAACACAGAGCTGCTGCTTGTCACTTTCAAAGTCTACCAGATATTTTGTTGTTTCCCCGCTTGCCTTACCATTCCTTCTAACAGCTGAAATTCAGTGTCATCTCATTCATGAGCCAGCTCTGACAGGTGTGAGGCTCTAGTGGTTACTAACCTAAGGGCTAACTACCAGCCACTGCATTCTGCACCACAAACACCTCACTGCCATGTAAGCTTTCGGTGGCACACACAGGGCTGACAGGTCCAGTGGAAACCAAAATATGTTTCAGACACGGAGCTAGCTGCAAATCGGACAACAAGTCTGGCCAGCTTTCTTCGTGAGAATGCTGGGGTCTGGCAAGAGGGTTTTCTGCCCCAGCTGGGAGGAAAGGAGTAGTCAGGAAGAGTGATGGAGGGGTGTGTCTAAATAGAGGAGACAGAGGGCCATGTGGATAAGACACTGGAATGAGACTCAGAAGCCTTGGAGTAAGGTGCTGACTCACCACAGACTGTGTAATCTTGGGCAAGTAATTTACTCTCTCTGCCTCAGTTCCCCATCTATAAAATGGGGATAATAACGCTTCCTTGGGCTGTTCATATTGCATGCTCTTTGGGCCAGGGACTGTCCTACTGTGGGTGTGGGTACAGCACCTAGCATACTAGGGGATGATCTCAGCTAGGCCTCTTAGGGTACATCTCTAGTGCAATTAAACAACCGCAGCTGGCCCGGATCAGCTGACTCAGGCTTACTGGGCCTGATCTACAGGGCTAAAAATTGCGGTGTAGGCATTTGGGCTTGGGCTGGATCCCAGGCTCTCGGACCATGGGCCTGGGCCTTAGCCCAAGCTCAAACGTCTACAGAGCAATGTTTAGCCCCTCAGCCCTGCGAGCCTGAGTCACCTGACCCGGGCCAGCTGTGGCTATGTGCGCGGGTCTTTTTTTCCAGTGTAGACATGCCCTTAGTGTTACTGTAATATATACAATGATAGTACTTGCAGGTAAGGATTGGTGGGAGAGTTTTCTGCAATCCAGAGATCTTGAGCACTCTACAGCTAACAGCATGATAGCAGCAACAGCTGAGTTTACAGAATCATCAGCACAAGGTGAACCAGAGGAGGGGGGATTTTTGTAGCCCTTTCAAGTGCAGCTCTGCTCTGGGGAGTGGCTTTGCAAAAACAGCACTGGTGGGTTCGACATCTCTTCTGTTTCAGTGATTTCCATATCTGATTGCTCGGTGTAGGAATAAAAGAGCAGCTTGCCCACCGGCCCTCCAGTCTGAGCCTGGGCTCTGAGAGATGTTTGCTCTTTCTAGCTCATGCATCTACATTAGTATAATAAAGACATTGCCCTCAGTTACACCTGTGTCCCTCTGTTGTCCCCGTTCCTCTCTCAATGGGGATGCACGGGTGTAACTGGCAGAATTTGAAGAAAATGAGGCTTCACAGATGGCCTCACAACTGAAATTTAGTTAAATACCGTAGGCAAACAGGCTCCCCATTCTCCGATGAGTTAACAGGTGCTTGTCAGATTTACCAGCCTGGCTACCAAGCATACTGTGGTTCTTGGGGATTTGGGGTAGTCCCTGATGACCTTCCTAAAGCTCGTGGGTTGGAAAAGCCCACAATGAGCCTAAGGCATGGAAGAGTCCTAAGGATCATTTGGGATTCCTCCTTCCAATAAGCCTTTAGCAGTGTCTAGGGAGCAGGCTGGGGACATTTCCCTCTGTTCTGTGGACCTACCAAGGTCTGCAGGATGAGAGAACCTTCAGCCGTTGGAAGGAGATGGTCAGAGCCCCTTGTGAGCCTTTCGGTGGGAAAGATCACTTTTTTTCCTTCACCTGGTCGGCGAGCCTCCCTAGTGATTGGTTTACAGGTTGAAATCTATGTCCATGAGAATTCATTTTGAATTTTAGGTGTCGTCTCCAGTACTCATGTGCTTTGCTTTACTAGTATCAGCAATGCTTGTGACCCCTAGTGACGCCCCCGGTTCAGGAGTTAATAACTTGTGCAATTAAAGTAAAATTAACTAAACATTAGTGCTGTGCATTAGATCTCAGCTAGGGGAGCCCAGTAAACTAAGTGTTTTCTCTCTCTCTCTCTCTGTCTTTCAACTTGCTTTCATTCTTTCTCCTCCGACAAAGGAGAAAATGTTCGCAGACTTCTTCGAGACATTGTCCCTATGGGATGTGCGTGTGCCCGTGCACTCTTGATCAGAGATTTTGTCAGCAGTGTCCAATGCATTTGAGGACTTGACAGTAATAATTAAGACTTGGAGAGTCTTGACACTGGCTGGATGTAGGGTCTTCCTTTCTTGCTAAATACACCCTTTCTCCCCTCCCCTGCAAGTGCCTCCTCAATGTGTCTCCCGCGATTCTTGGCAGCACATGATATTAAAACACCATGTGATTTAATTATTAACCCATCTAAGTTATTGACCAATCAGGAGGCTTTTACTGTGTTATTAACCAATTGTAGTTGATAACATAATAATACTTGGTCAGTCATTTTGCTGTGAGAATTTTATGTATACAATTTTATATAATTTCCCCTGCCATACTGTTTAAATGTGAATACGTAGTACTATCGTAAATGAAACAATGAATTCACACTACCGTGGATCTTTGGGGTAATGTTGATCACTAATTTTGCTTCTGAACCACTGAGGTCTGCATATCACTGGTCTAAAGGTTCAAGATAAATAACTATGTTTTAGATAAAAGAAAAGAAAAAAAATGGCATTTCCTGTTTTCCTTTTTCTAGAGTGTTTTCCTCTCCACGTCATTTCTGTCCCTACTCTCACTGTTGCTCGCCAAAGATTTCTTCACCGTGGGATGCTTGGTCTTGCTGAGCCAGATATGGGTTTCAGGAGCATTTGTAATCAGTCCCCATAGGGCAACTTTTCCATGCTGGGTGGACTGACAATTTGATGCTTATATTGGTTTGGTTACTATGGTTGCAGTGCATAACCTAAATGGCAACACCAGGAATTAAGTTGTCTCTTGGATACATTAAGATGTATGTGTCAGCCTGTGAAATGTTTAAAAATGTAACTAACAGCCCTTTACATTTTCCACAGTAACTCTTTAGGGATTGACTGTAAAGAGACAAGGAGAGGGATATATTTTTAACTGAGCAATCTGTAATGTCATAGTTACAGTTCGACCGAACCCTATAATAAATTCTTCATCTCACAGAGAAATGTAGGGCCAGATTCTCTCCCCCATCCCAATCCCATTGCACTGCTCCAGCAGCACAAAGGAGACTGAATTTGGCCATATATGGCCTGCTGAGAATTTGCCTGGGGTCGAGGGGTTCTCATCAGGCATAAATCTGCTGTAACCTATGCCATCCCCACCCCCAGCCCAGATGGAGGGGAATCTTGGCTTTACTTTGCAATAGCAGCATAGATGTGCCATGACCTATGTGAAATATGAACTCCTCGTACAAGCCCAATTCCTTATATAGGTCTCACTCAACTTGGCATCAGAAGCTAGGTTCTTTCCAGCTCTTAAAGCATCTCCAGTCTGCCATCGGGTACATGTTTGTAATCCCATTTGAGATAATGGGGTTGTTCAGGTGTGATGCAGGGCAGAATCTGACCATCTGTGGGATAGCACAGCTGTATATGAAGGTCGATTTTGACCTTCAGGATTGTTATTACATATGATGATGCATGATTCAGTTCATGATCTTTCAGATCCCAGGCTGAATTGGACCCATGAAGCTTACATAAGGAGTTCACAGAAAAACCTATGTGAATCAGCTGATACAGGGTATTATCCCTGTATAGTGATCATTCATTAAATGGAGGTTCCATGGCAAACAACAAACTTCTTTATTTGGAAAATGATAGAAATGTTACAACATCTCTAAGTAACGCAAATGATTATAGGATAAAATGCCCAGCCCTGATTCTGCCCATCACAGCACACAAGATGATATACAGCATCATAAGAACAAAGTTAAATAGAATGAATGTAATTTTATAAAATGCTTGTAAAAATGAAAACACAAAATCAAAAACCAACAAAAAAGACTATCTAGGATCCTAAATATGGATTTAGGAACATACGTCTAGGTACCTAAATTTGAGTATTTCAATCATAACCTACAGACATGCTGAGACAGACCTTCAACTGGTGTAAATCGAATCTGGCCCACCGACCACATGGGCCTGAATCTCATTTCAAATAAACGTTCTTTACACGGCTCTGGCAGTATAAAGCGACGTGAACGTGAGCATGAATTACACTTACACCTACTTAAAAAGTCACAATTTAAAGAGGCCTTAGCGTATGACATTTCAAACAATTTGTTTTGCTAGCAGTCTGGAAAATGCCAGTAATGTACGGGTTAATACCAGAGAACTCCGGGGACCTGTTTTATTTCAGCTTTCTGAAACGGGACCCTTTATATAGATAACGTGGAATGAAAATGAAGCTACTGTTGATTTGATTGAATTCTTGCACAAGCATGAGGATGTGGCTGGAAAACATATTTATAAAGATAAAGCTGGTGTAAATTGGCCCAGCTCCATTGACTTCACCAGAGCAGTGCTGATGTACACCAGTGGAGGATCTAGCCCAGAAAGTTTGAAGTGCACTCGAGAAATGGAAAATAAAGATTTGAGGATACAGTTCAACTGTGGGGACGTCCTAGGGCTGTGGAAAAAATAGAGCAGAGTTTAGCAGATTGTAGATGTTACAGCCCCGTGACAGCTTTTAATCTGCCCTTTTGAGACTATTAGCTAATGAAGTCAAGGACTGAATTACTCAGTGGCCTTTCTCTTCTACAGTCCTAGTTCCTGTCTAAATTGGCCCACAGTGACCCGAATTCCTTCCAATTTCTGTGGCTCTGAAAGGTACTGAGTGAAAGGAACTATGCAGCAATCCTGTTTTATCGTCAATTGAACGTGTATTACATGTCCTTTTATTCTTAAGGCTTGTCTTCATGGCCTCTGCTAGCTTGAGGTATAACTTGAGTGCAGCCCTTAATGCAACTCCTGTCCACACAGCAAAATCTCTAGCTTAAGGGAGATGGTGTCTTAGACTTAAGTAGCTGGCCCGTGGGGGATAAGGGGCGGGTTTGAAGCTCAAATGCTGCTGATGCTGGAATTAATAATACAGAGGGGACAGTGGGCTGCTAATAATGAAGGCTGAAAATCACAGGCCATGAGTCCGGTGCAGAAACAGCAAATTTTAACACTCACCGCAACTGTCAAATCACGCTGCAACTCTTTCGAAATGCCACTTGCAAATTTGCCCCAGCCACCGCTCCATCCTTGCCCATTAGGGGCAGGGATGGCGGAGAGTGGGGCCAGGGACCCATGTGGGTCAGGGTCAGGCTCTCCAGGGGTTCACCCCACTCAGTACTCCAGCTCCGTGGGCTTCGCACTTCACTCAGGAGCAATTCTGCCTCTGTCACGTGGCATGGGCCAGGCCTGCTGAACAGCAGTGGTTCCTGCACAACCTTGAGGACTTCGCCTTCCATAGCTGCCTGGCCACATTGCGGGATGGGCTCAGGGAGGGCCAGGTGGGGGTTGGGGCGTGTACCTCCAACTGAGCACAGGGCTATGCCAGCCCCACACAGGGCCTCCAGCCGTCTGAGCTGGGGCCAGCTCTAGGATGTGGGGGCTCAGCCCCACCCTCACCCCACCCTAGCGACTGGAGAAATGGAAGGATAGCCAGCCCCTGTTGGAAGGTAAAGGACCCAACCTCTCGTCAATTACAAAACAAGTGTTTAGGTCCTGCACCCTCACACACACACACACCAGCACCCCAAACCGCAACTTTAATAAACAGTGGCAGCAACTTTTGAACCAAAATATCACAACTTTCTGACAGCCATACGAATAACACAAACACTGTGGGGGTATATCTACATCACAGTGTAAGGTGTGATTGTAGCACAGGCCTGCCCATGCTAGCTTTAATCTAGCCAGCACCGGTAACCATAGCAGTGAAGATGTGATAGCGTGGACTTCAGCGCAGGCTAGCAATCTGTGAATACTCAGAGCCTGATTCTCATTTTCACTGTGTCTCTTTACATGGCTGTGGTGGGCGAAAGGGCATAGACTGGGTGTAGATTGCAGTTACAAGGCCCCTTTATACTGCCTGAATGGTGCAAAGAGGCCTTTGTGTAAATTAGAATCATGCCCTACATCTTCTGGAACATTCCTTGGGCCAGCAGGCTGCAAAATGCCCAGTGTTCTAAGGGGTAATCTTTGGCAATCTGGGCAAACAGTTACACTTCAATCTTCTGTGAAAAGAAGGGTTTTTACAGATAATGAAAAGTGAAAATGAAATTTCTTTTGGTTTGATTGAATTCATGAAGAAACATGACTCGGGGATGTGGATGGAAACCATATTTTATTAAGGGAATGTCTGACGTACCGTCTAGAAATGGAAAATAAGGATTTAAGGAGACAGATTAGTTATGGGGCTGTGGAAAAAATAATCATAGTTAAACTTTAGCTGATTGAAGAAGTTAACAGCTGTATGAGCATTTGTCATTCACCCCATCAGTGCTCTTAGTTAAGAAAGTCAAGAACTAAATTAGCCTTCTGTCTTTTAGGATCATGGTCGTCTCTGACATATATATTTTAATACTGTGGGTGCATTGTGTACTGTACACAGAATGGCCACCTCTCCCAATTTTATTCATAGATTTTAAGGCCAGAAGAGAGCATTAGAAAGGTGCTAGCTCCCCCCAAAGTGGGCAGGCAGAAAGCAGGACCATGTCTGTGGAGTAAAGGCTTCCTCTAACAATGTCTATCAGAATTACCCCTGCACTTGTACAGCGATGCCCCGCTTCTGTCACAGGCCTGTGTCTCGTGGCCTTCGGAAGTTCAAAGAATCCCTTCTCGCGGTTCTAAAATTGAATGCAGCCACTTCAGTGCAGTGGTCCCCATTTAAAGTCAACGTTTGCCAGCAGTGACAACAGCGCGAGAGAGGGAAATACTGCAGTGTGAGATAACTGTTGACAAATGTTGCCTTTTGCATGACAGCCACTGTGCATGCGTATTGCAGAGTTTTCCTAAGGAGAACTCAAAATAGAGCAATTGCAATTGCTAGTCTTTATCTTGTGTTAGAAGTTTAAAAAACCATCCAGTAAATGCCCAAGGTTCAGGAGAATGGATGGACTATGAAAGCTAAAATACCAATAGCGTAGTCAAAAAAGTGAGGGCCTTGTGTTAGAGGGATAATTCCACTGATTTTTGCCCTTGGACTGTAATTCTGATTGTGACCGAATTCTGCTGCTTTAAATATAAGCCTTCCAAAAAGGAGATTCTGAATATAAGACTCAGCAGTATATCTGATCCTTTCCCAAGTGTGTTGTCCGGTGCGACCTAGCTAAAGAAAGCCTTTTCTCCTTCTGAGAACTATTATAAATATATTCTCAATGATCTTTCACACAGTTTGAAAATGTGTGTGTTCCTCGAGAACTGAATCTTAAATTCAACCACTTTCTAAGATAAGTAATCCCTACTCTAAGGACTCGAGCTAGATATTTCCAGATTAACTCATCCAGTTGTTCTTGCATTGATATCATCTCATAACTTCTGCGTTGTTATGCTTGATTAGATCACCAAGTCTGGACTCCTGTATAACACAGGCCGGAGAATTTCACCCGGTTACCCCTTCACTGAGCTCAGTGATTTGTCTGACTGTTAAAAATGTGTGCCTTATTTCTAATTGGAATTTGTCTAGCTTTAATGTTTTAGGTGTCTTCTAATTTAACTCTGTAGCCAGGCACTTTGCAGACTTAATTAGGATTAATTCAGAGACCAACACCGTTAACTACAAGCTAATATCCCTGCAAACTTAGCTTCCAATTCTGCAATCTGCTCTCTGATGGAAAACAAACCGCTGCATCTCATGGTGCTCCATTGAAATCAATAAGATGCCACGTAGTCTGTATCTGTAGCAAATTTTCACTGTCACTCTATCCTATATACTAATATGGAGCACCTATTGATATGGTATACAGTATTCATTTCATATACATGACCTTGTCATCAGCAAATCATTGGCGGATGATACAAAGTTGGGAAGCATTGTCAATACAGAGGAGGATCAGAATATTACACAGGAATAACTGGATGACCTTGAAGACCAGAGTCACAGAAATGAGATGAAATTCAATAGTAAGGTCATGCACTTAGGATCTAATAATAAAAATGTCTCCCACAAGCTGGGGCAAGAGAGGACAAGAAAGACCTGGGTGTGTTGGTCGAACAGAGGATCACCATGAGCCACCAACATGATGCAATGGTGGAAAAGGCAAATATGATCCTAGGATGTATCAGGCGAGGCATTTCCAGTACAGACAGAGAAGGAGTAATGCCATTGTACGTGGCACTGGTAAGATCTCAACTGGAATGCTGTGTACAGCTCTGGTCACCCATGTTCAGGAGAAATGAATTCAAGCAAACAGGTGCAGAAGAGCTACTAGGATGACCAGGGGAATGGAGAGTTGATCTTATGAGACTGGAAAAACATGGGTTGTTTAACCTAGCAAAAAGAAGGCTGATAGGGGAATAGGATTGCTCACCGTAAACACTAGGGAAGATGAAGAGCTATTTAAGCTAAAAAAAAATATTTTTGGCACAAGAACAAATGGGCCAGGGACAAATTGAGGCTGGAAATTAGAAGAAGGTTTCTACCCATCAGAGGCATGAGGTTCTAGAACAGCCTCCCAATAGGAGTTGTGGGGACAAACAACTTAATTAGTTTTAAGAGCAAGCTAGACAAATTTATGAGTGTGCTTGTATGTCCTGATTGCTTGTGATAGTAGGTGGCAGGGCTCAACAGCCCTCGGGCTCACTTCCAGTTTATGCCTTCTGTTCCTAAAAGCTCATGTTTCAGCCAGACATCTGGAGGGGTCAAGATGAGATCCCACCCCCCCACAGAAATACAGTATACTCTGGGTTGGGTCTCCGTCCTCTGAATCATTAGAGATGGCCATGTTGGAGATGGGACACTGGACGGGGCCAGTGCTGTGAGGTGGCACCAAGCATCCTGTCCCTAGGGTGCTTGGCTGGCTGGTTCTCGCGCACATGCTCAGGGTCTAAGTGGTCACCATGTGTGGGGTCAGGAAGGAATTTTCCCCCATGTTAGGTTGGCAGTGACCTTGGGGGTGGGGGAGAGGTTTTACCTTCCTTTGCAGCATGGGGTGTAAATCACTTGTCAGGATTATCTGGATATATCTCATTCAGTCAGCTCCCTGCCACTGGGGGGAACTCGGGCATTGGTGCAACATAGTCCCTCTTATTCTCTGCCTGTGGCACATGATAGTGTAGTCTCCTGTGGGCTGTAACAGTTTGGTCTAATTTTGGTTGTTGGGTGGTGGTGGCCTGTGATATACAGGATGTCAGACTAAATCATCTGGTGTTCCATTTGGCCTTAAACTCTGACTTTCATGACTTCTGTTTTCCTGCCCTACTGAAAGTAATAATACACAGCCTTACAAGAGTCTACTTAAGTATCTAAGTGTTTAGGAAAAGTCATCTTTATGTTATATTGTACTAGTTATGCACTAAGAGGCAGAGTTAAGGTTATGTTACTTAGTGCTTTCCTGATTTTTCAGTGCTTTAAGTGTTTTGCAACCTTAACACAGTATTTTGTATGAAATTTCCTTTTTTTTTTTTTTTTTTTTTTTTTTGAGAGAGAGAGAGAGAGAGATATTTAAAAAGTTGGGGGAAAAAACATGAAAAGAGAGTTGCACTGTCCAGGACTTCAAACTCTGTTGGTTTGCAAACATTTGTGAAGAATGGTTGTGGTTTTCAAAGTGTCTAAATGACTTTTAGAAGTACAAATCAGATTGACTGTCACTGATCGTTGTGCTCCTGAATCCCATTGACTTTCACTGTGCCTTGTGTGCCTAAATTACTTGCACTCTTTTGAAAATCCCATCTAGAGTGTGTAACTAGTTGACTGTTGTGCACCAATCGTGTGGTCTGAAGGTGTTTGGCAACACACCACCAACATGCCCAGCATGGTGCACTTTCAGAGGTCTACAGAAGGCAGCCCCTCTCCACACTGTGCTGCATCTCAGATGCATTGGAGCAGAACTACTTTTGTGGGCTCTTCACAAAATGACAAGTACTTAGTAAGTCCTCTGTGCTTCAGCTCATCCCTCTGCCAGAGGGATATAGTAATGCTTGCCTTCCTCACAGCTCTCTTCTGAAGTTAAATTAATGAATGTTGGTGAATGCTTGGAGAGCCTAGGGTGGGAGGTGCTTTCTGTACAGTGTTAGTCTGTGTTTCTCAATCCGGGGATCACATCCCAAAACTGGGTGTGGGGGGAAGCAGAACATTTCAAAAGGTTCACGTGACGGCTCCGGTCCATCAGGATTGGCTGGACTGAGCTCCCTATTCTGGGCGTTGCAATCTGCAGGGTTACAACACCACTCAGATTTGGCCCAGCCATCCCTCAGTCAGGAAGATGCGGGGGGGGCTGGGTCCAACTTGAATGAGTAGCACTGTGAGTCCATGCACCAGGTCACAACTGTGCTCTCACAGATTTGGCCCAGCTGCCCTCCGACACAAGGTAGTTCAAGGCCACATCTAAGCAGCACTGCAGCCACAAAGGTTGCAACACCCAGAGTGAGCAGCCAAGCCTGGCCAGCCCTACAGGACCAGGAACTGCAGGAGCCGCTGCTGCGGGGTGACTGCAGGGTGGGATCTGCAACAAAGACCCCCAGGCCTCCCGCCCCGCCCGCTAGGGCCAGGACTCAACACCTCACCTCCAGCCTATTTACTGGGTTGCGACAGGCCCTCAACTTTAACAAATGGGTCCTGAGCCCGAAAAGTTTGAGACGCTCTCATGTAAATGGCTCTGCAAGGTGGAAGGCAGCAGAGAACCAGGGCTCCCTGCATCCTCCCAGTTTTCTATCTGTATGCCTTTCCATTTTAAAATATAAACATTCCCCGCGTTTCGCCTTTAAAATCGGATCTTGTGTGGTGCTGAGCCCGTCACACAAGGTGCCGAAAGCTCTCTCTGGGGGCTTGCAGGGTTTTTAACAGAAGATCAGTACCTCAAAGGATTGGGCCCTCAATCCCTCCACCACCCACATGTCTTACAGGACTCTAGAACTGTGACTTTCTCCTAACCAAACAATTTGGGCCCAAGTTCTGCCTTCAGTTACAGCTATTAAAAAGCCTTCTGATACATAGGGATGATTAGACCTGCCTAGAAGTAACTGAGGGCAGAATGTGACCGTGGATAAGCAATGCAAGTGCTGTCCATTACCATGACTTTGCCACCTTTAGGTGCCAGAGATTCAGTCTCACCTCTGGCCTTTTTGTGCCTCTGGACAGCGGTCTCAGAAATGCAGTGGATTCCTAAACTTGGATTTCTCATATCACATACTAATGTATGGGGCCAGCTTGCACTGTGAAATGACAGTCCATCCTTTGACACAGAGAACTTGTGACGACGAGAGCCTGGCTCACTCCTCCTTTTTGCGTATTTTCTCAGGTGGTTGCACTGTCATCATGGAGTCTGCTGCGAGATTCAACCTACTACATACTGTCTGTTGTTGCACTCATTGTGGTAAGTTTTTGAAGGCTATTATAACGGTGCTTCTGCTCAGGAAAGCTAAGTGTGTCCTATGGTCCGCATCAGGATTGTCACTGGGGGCAGATTAAGACGTAGGCACTATAATTTTGTGCCCTGGCTCCAGGAGTCATGTCACGGCCAAACCTCAATTACAAAAAAAAAAAAAAAAAGCTGCTTCTAGCCTTCCTGGTTGTGGAGGAAAGCTTAAAAACACAACACAGGTGTAATCGATACAGCAGTGCTCGCTTGAGTCTGCAGAGAGCATGAAACAATAGCTCTGAGAGGAGTGAACAGCACCATTCATCTCAATGGGGTGGTAACTCTGAAACCCAGAGTACATCTGTACTGCGGCTGGGAGAGAGCCTCCCAGCCGGGTAGACAGACTTGTGTTAGTGGGGCTCACATTAGCCCACTGAAAATAGCTGTGTGGATGTTGGGGCACCAGTGGAGGCTTGGGCTTGCCACTCAATCTCGGACCCCCCATACGCTCAGAAATTCATGAGCACAAGTCCTGCTAGCTCAAGTCTGTCTACCCAGGCTGGGAGGCTTGCTCCCCGCTGTAGTGTAGATGTACTCCCAGAGGTCTGGCCTCCAGTCAGGCCATGGAGTGGATGCTTAGTCCTATTTCGTTCCTTATGTGAGGAGAGGATGGAAGGATCTGTGCATTTCCTACCTCAAATTTGAGTCATGCCCCCCACCCCGCCCGCCCCACATCCCCTTGGTCCTCTGGCTCTGCTACCAAGAAGCCCTCCATACTCAAGAAGGGACATGCTTTGCCCCAGTGGTTAGGAAATCAATTCATGAATACAAAATGTTACAATAAGTCATATACATGTACACAGATGCATGGGGTTTAGTGGGTATTGGTGGTAAACCCTACCAGTGAGGTTGCAAGATGGTTTCATTGATAACACCTTGTGACTAGTTGTTATAATTCTCCAAAATATTTAGCAGTTGTGACAATCAGGCCACTTATATAGCACCCTAAACGTGAATTTAGAAGCCAATGGCCTGATTATCAACAGTGCTCGCTGTTCAGCTCCTATCCCATACGGTGGGAAGTGTAAGTGCTCAGAGCTGCTGAAAATCAGGCCACAAAGGGAAACGATGCTCGCATAAGAATTGAAATGTGAAAATGACAGCAGTTAAATGGCACAGTTTCATCCAAACTCGCACAAAGTCAGGAAATTCAAAAGTTACGATTCCCAGAGCAAAGCTGCATTTTGCATAAATGTTGTTTTCATCTATACATTACTGTCATCTTGGACATGTAGCCTAAAATAAACTATTCCCTACTAAAGAGGGGAAGGGGAGAGTGAGATCTTCTTGTGTTCACTTTAATACGTTTGTAAGGTCAAGTCAGCATTGTGGTGAGAAGATGAACATTTGCAATTCCAGAATTCGTGTGACTGTAATTCGGCAACATTAAAGTTTCCTGGCTGTATTTTCTTTTGCCGTTGCATGCATGTGCCTGCATACTAGGTACATATTTCATGTGCATAGCTAGCCCCTCCCCCTGAGACTTCCAGCAAAGAGTTTGCCTCAACTTGTTTGTGCTTTGTAATTTCAACACTGCAAGGTCAGCCTTCTGCAATGTATGAAAAATAGCTTGTCTTCAATCTAATGCATACCTCAACACCCAGGCAAGAATAAAAGCAATGTAATTGACAGTAATGATGTGTGAAACCAACAAAGGCTGCTTTGTAACTTCCATGGCTTGAGAATAATAAAGCACAAGAAAGTGGCTTTTGAACAATAAACCAGCAACCCCATATATTGTAAAAAATTACCTCCTAAGGGCAGAAAGGCACGCATGAAACATCCCAGCTATTTGATTTATTTATTTGTTTATTTTTAATCCAAAGGAAGAGTGGCTATGGAAAGCCACTTTGCTTCCAACCTGATAGTGTTTGGATTGTGTATTTCATTTGCAGAACAGTTGCAAATCAGTCAGGGGAGCGGGGCTGGGGTTGTTTTTTTTAAAAAAAACCTTCCAGTGGTCTTTCTGCTCACAGGGCATGACAGCTTTATTTTTGGATGCTTCTCGGCATCCTAACAGTGGCCTGATACAGTCATACCTTTTGTGTCATATCTAGAATATTCCTTAAACTAGGTATATAGCAAGAAACTCAGACAGATCATTAATCAAAACTCTCTGGTACCTGTAAACAAGGTATATATTACTATTTCATTCTGGTTCCTTCTCTCTTCCATCACAAATGTCTTCCATGGAGGGCTATTCTTCATGGCTACAGAACTACAAAAGTTCTGTTCCTTGGGATCTTCACTCCAAAGTACTAGGATATTATCATTCCTTCCTGGGCCTCAGGTTAGATTCTGTACCCCACTTGCCCAGAGTCAAGCCCAATCCTCGGCAGCTCCTTGCTATCAACAGGGCTATGTCAATTACCATTTGTTAAATGCACATAAAGGGAAATGGGGGTACGGGGAGAAAGGAAAAACAATTAAAATATTTAACCCCTCTGCTTGACATTTTCTCCTGTGGTATTAAAAGATCTTGTTAGGTCAAACAGAGTCAGATTTCAGTGGTAGCACTTGTTTGGTTCTTAAAATAGGTAGGCTGCCTTCCTCCCCTCTAAGACCCCACCTCCACCTAGAGACAACCACCTGATAAACAATGCACTGTCACCTTAACTCTGCCCCACAAGGGATGCTGGCCTTCCAGACCCCCCCTACCCCAGAAGCAAGTGGATGCTGCCTCAGAACTATACCAAAGGGACGCCCACTCTGATTACTTTGGTGGTAGATAGTTCGGGGAAGGAAATGGGGGGAAGTCTAGGCTCACACTGAAGCAGAGTGAGGGCTGTGTGCAGTCTACAGTGTAGGGGTGTGGTTGTGTGCCGATGGGTGAAGGAATAAAGGATGTCCTGCTAGGTGGCTTTGCTTTTGAGGTTTTGCATCAGGTTGGTTACACATGCAGCACCCTTAAGCGCTCCATCCTGTAGTGTTTAATGCCTGAATTTTAAATAGTATCACTCAGTCGCGGAGGAACATAGAAGCCTCCTTATCATAAGCTCCCAGGGTGAAATCATGGCCCACGGAAGTAAAAGGCAAAACTCCCATTTACTCCAGCAAGATGAGGATTTCACACACACACACACACACACACACACACACACACACACACACACACACACACACACACACACACACACGTCTTTAGATGCTGTTCCAGTTCCGTGCTGTGCTCCCTGCTTGAAATCGTACTGATCATAAATGGTACCTGTGTCGCACCTTCCTTTTGCGAGGCACGTACCCGCTGTAATGAGTCAGCCTCCTCACGCTCCTGTGAGATGAGTGAAGACAATGCATTGTCTTCAGGCCCATGCCCATGCAAGGTGAGTTAAGGACAGACATTAATCATGACATGGTCCCTTTTAATGGCTGCTCTGTGATTTGAAGTGAACCAGTTTCTCTCTTGCCTTCGAAAGACACTGTTATGCTGAAATGAACATTTATTTTACATTAACCATGAAAATAACTAGATGAATGGCATAGAGAAGAAAAGAGAAAAGTGGTCAATTTCACAAAATGCAGGTGCAGGCTAGTTACACTTATAACTGATCATTCTTGCTCTACCATAGGATGACCAGATGTCCCGTTTTAAAAGGGACAGTCCCATTTTTTAGGACTATTTCTTATATAGGTGCCTATTACCCCCCCTCCCCACATCCTGTTTTTTCACAGTTGCTATCTGGTCACCTTACTCTACCAGTCATATGAATGTTCCCTTAGCCACTTTTTCTATGAGATAAAATGGGCTTCTTGATCATTGAAAGAAGGAAGTAAATTTTCTTGGGTTAGAATAAATAAATCCCATATGATTATTGTTAATTTTGAGACATGAATGTGTAAAAACAAGAAATGTCCAAACACATGTAGGTCCCAGTTCAACAAAGGACTTAAGAACACAAGTCCATCCATGCTCAGCAAAACACATAAGTATGTGCTTTATAAGAAATCCCTTTGACTTAAATGGGACTTAAGCACATGCTTAACTTCTAGCACAATATGGGATCTTCTATAATGGATGATGTTGTGTGTGGAAGGTATCCCATGTTTGTTCTTTTAACAAATAGACTGTGATGCTCTCATGGATGTGTATGCTCCACCATTGTTTTGCCTAACCATATATGTGTCTGTTGGCAAATAAATATGTTCCCATTGATATTGAGTATTTTTAAGTTACGGGTTTAACATTAAATCACTTAAAAATCCAGGGGTTAGATGTAAACTGGGTTGGCTTCATTTACACCAATGTTGGCTCTATAACTCTTTTCCAAATAAAAAATCCACCAAGACCTTCTTTTAATTAGAGCTTGGCAAAACAACATCTAATTTCTCAAACTGTTCCAAAGTTATTCTTTGTCATGCATTAGAATGAAAAAATTCAACAATTCCAAATTTTAAAGGGACACTAGCCCAAATCCTCAAAGGTATTTAGGTTCCTAACTTCCACTGATACCCATGGGAGTTAGGCACCTAAATATCTTTGAGGATCTGGGCAACTGTCAAAGTTGTTAGGCGAAAACACATGTCCTATGGCTTATTTTCATTTTTATTTGCAAAGATGAGTGTGCGTGCTTGCGTGTCCTGTCACACCAAAACATCGTAGCCTGAAACTATTGTTGGCACATAAAACTCTGGTGAGTATGAGCAATAACCTGTGGTGTGCATGATATATCACAGCCACATTATCTTCTGATAACCAGTATTACTGATGTACATTACAAACAAAGAGAGGTTTGCTCTTTACAGAGTGTACAGGCTACAGGCGGTGTTTCACTGGGGTTTCCCCTTCCTTTGGTTGTTCTCTGGTACCATCACAGTGCTTTTTCATGATGGTGTTTTCCTAATGAAACTATATCTCTTCATGTAGTGTAGAGAGGAGGGCAAACAAAGAGCCATGAAGCTTTAGAACGGCTGAGCTAAAGTTTTCCCCCGTCTAATAAAAGTTGAAACCAAGTACAACACACGGTCATTTCCTGGGATGTCAAATTATAGGGTGGCTATGGACTGAGGCTGCAGGCCCCATGGCCCAGGGAAGTACAGCTTTGGCACTGATGTGGTGGCGTGTTGTCACTCAGCTATTCTGGGAGGATGCCCTGGTCCCAGGTTACTGTAAGCATGTCACCTACGCAGCTCTGGACTTGACAGGGTCACACTCTAACAAGAGCCGTGGTCTGACACTGAGCCAAAGGGAAAAAACCATGGGGCCTCTTTGCTAGCTGTCAGGTAGCATAAAATATGTTACACAATGTGAATGTTCAGCAGAACAGGAAGGCTGGATGGCGCCAAGGGATGGAGAAAGCAGGCACTTTGGCAGAAGACTTCAGGATAAGCAACCCAAGGAAGCCCAACTATCTTCTTGACATTGTGTTGCCACAACATCTTGTCATGGCGCATTACAACGTGCTACCGTTCCACAGGCTGAAAACGATTTTGAAATGAGGCCTGTGGTTGGGGGTGACAGTGAGGAACCAGCAGGGAAGCCAGTAAATTGCAGATGTCCATTTAAAGTAAGAGTGCAGGGAAAGACTGGCACCTCTGACTGTGACCAGCCCGATATCCGCTGGCACTCTTTCATTCTCATCTCCCATCTCCGAGAGGCCCTGTTGGAAATAAGCTATGAAACATGAGGGCCATCTAGTGGTGACTAGGAAAAGCTAACCTTGAAGTTTCTCCTTTTAAAAAGTGACGCCAAGGATAAATTGACAAAAGTCAGATGTAACAACTTTTGTGACATGCTGTTATTGTTACTCAGAAAGATACAACACTTGGAGAAAGACATATTCCCTTCCCCGGAAGGTTTTGTGTGACATGATTGTGAGGCTGGGTTTTCACCGGTGTTTTGAGTTCAGTTGGAATAGTAGGTGCTCAGCACGTATGAAAATCAGGCCCTGGGCCAGATTCTTAGCTGGTGTAAAACGCATGTAGCTTCATTAACTTCATTGGCGCGATGCTGATTTACACCGGGATCTGCCCCTCCCCCCCCCCAAGGTACATGTTTATCACATGATTTCCATGGGACACCCTGTTTCCCACATAACTTCATGTGTTTTACCTCCATTAAATCACTCACATCCTTTGGACACTTGCTCTGACTGCACCTTTTATACAAAAATCTAAGAGCACTTGGGTAAGACTGTCATCCCCATGCCATTGATGGGACAGACTGGGGGACGGAGAAGTTAAATGAGCCCAAGAAAACAGCACCCTCGTGGTACTTAGGCCTTGTGCCTCTGTCTCTCGCTCTGATCATTAGATTATTCTGCCTCTCCTTGCCACATGTTCACGTAATGGGGTATTTTCAGCACGAATGTACGCTGTCGCATTTCATGGATAACGTGCCTTTTTTTAATTTCCTCCACAGTTTATTTATGATGAAATCGTTTCTTGGTAAGTGTATCCAGCTGTCACTTTCTGATTATATTGCAGGAGCTGAAAAATCAGGGTTAATGAGAGCAGGGAAAGCTAAAGTTCTGCAGAGCAATTCAGGCACCAATTTCCTGCTCAGCAGGAAACCCAGTTAGCAGGTGGACCGGCATAACTCATTTTCTAAGCTAGGGAGGAATGCCCAGGACAGGTTCATTCAGAGCATCCCCTGATGCAAGGAGGCAGCGGTGTCAGTCTGAACCCTCTGTCCACCCGCATACACTCCCCCAGAGGGCTGTGGTGTCTACGTGGGCAGACTGGCAATACAGCATGGCCCTTAGTCAGAGATCTGCTGCCAGGGTGAGGTCAGAGCGACTGGGAGGGGGCAGTGAAAGCCAGAGGGGAGATGCTATGAAACATGAGCATTAGAAATGTCTTCCAGCATGTCTTCCCTGACTTTGTCCAAACGTTTGAACTTTTAAAAAGAAATTGAATGGGGTGTATCGTTGTAATGGTGATGTTAAAAATAAAATGACCTAAGATAGCATTAAAGGGGTACTGTCCAGTTATAAATCGTATATTTAAATGAATGCATTTACATGTGTTATTAATAACACCGCAGCTTAGTAAAGCTGAAAATAGAAAAATCTAATTTACTTTCAGCTGTTTACTGTGTTTGCTTGCTGTCTATCTCTCAGATCGGACAATGACATTAGTCAGTTATACTTCATTTTCAGGTTTTCTATAATGTTTGGGTTAAAAATGTTGCAGGGAGTTGCGGGGGGCGTAATTTGTTCCCCCTGGGATGTTTACTTTTACAATTTTGCAGAGGTTTTTGTTTTTCTTTTTAAACGACAATTACATTTGAGGGCAAAGTAGACTTAACAGCTTCCTTTTAATGAAATACGTCAACGGGGAAGCAGAGCGCTGGACTGTCAGAAACAAGGAAAGTGAATTAATATGGTCAGTGCTAAATCTAAGAGATCAAAAAGCCAGAGCTCGACTTAAAAGAAAATGAACAATGAGTCTTATTGTGTAGAACTGTGGTGATGCTTATTGCTGGGGCTAGTGGTTTGTCAGAGTAAACGCTACAAAATGTAAGGTCTGGTTGGTGGGGGGACTCTATAGTGAGAAGTACCAAAAGCCATGGGCTGGCTAATTTTAATACAAATGTCCTTTATTTTGTAGTAGAAACTGCTAAAAAAAAAATCTTTTCATAACATTTAACTAGCAGTTTAAACCATGCAAAGCTGCTTGTCCAGTGCCTGCTGGCTCAGCTATGTCGCCGCAGCAGCAGCATGGAGAGAGAGCTGGAAAGAGCTCCTGCTACCGCTTGTTCAGTCTCTTTTCTCAGCAGCAGTAGCGCTCTCAAACCAGCTCTGGAAGCTGGATGGGCCTGATTCTCCGTTGCTTTGCACCATGTGTCAACATTCACACTGTGCAAAGCGGGCATAAAATATCTCCACCCGCTCCACTGCACCCATGCCCCAGGCTGCCCTTCCCGAAGTGTCCAAGTTGCTTAGTGGTTGCACAGCTAGACGTTATTTTTGTAGTTGATTTTGATTTTTTGGCCAAGGAGGATCAGAGTAGGAGTTAGAATCCCCATGCTTTGTGCGCAGCCTACTTCTTAACCCCCTTTCTGGATATGCACTACAATGTCCAGTGGATTGAACATTTCCATGTGGGTTTACTGAATGACTAAAGCAGGGAGTGCGTCAGGCACAGGTGACCTCTCTCTGCTCTCCTGTGATTTGTCCCTCATCTGCCTTTGTTTGCAGGTGGGAGTCCCTCGTCCTAGTGCTGATGTACTTCATTTACATCCTGATCATGAAGTAAGTCAAATATGCCCTTGGCCTATTTAAAATGCAGGGCTCTGCTTTGTGATGTGCTTTCAGAGTCTGCAAAGTAATTCAAGAGCAGTAAGAGGCGGAGAAGGGTTTCTATAATGCCATCTAGCCCAGGTACTTCTCTAGCTCCCATTACATAGTGTCTGAGCACCTGGCAATCTTTGATGTATTTATCCTCACAACACCTCTGTGAAGTAGGCCGGTGCTATTATCTTTAGGGTATTGGTCGGGAAACCAAGGCACAGAAAGACCAAGTGACTTGCTCATGGTCACACAGAAAATATGGGGAGGATCAGAGAATTAAACCCAAGTCTGGTGAGTGTCAGGCTTGCACCCTGACCCCTGAACCATCCATCTTTTGACCAAGAGGCTGATTCCACTGACATGGCTGGATGGTGTAACAGAATTACAATCTGTATTTGTTTTAGCATCCAGGATACTTTTTACACATGATGTTTTATGGACTTTCATGTTTGAGGACACAGAGATTGTTTTGCAAGTAACTAAGCTAGAGCTGTCCTATTCTAAGGCTAGATTTCTTTAAAACCACAGGGTCTTCCTTGCCCCCTAGTATGCTATAGTTTGGTCATACGTGGTCTGGCTCAAGAAAAGACGGGCTGTTGGGAAAGCTGCATATAGGGAACAGAGATACAGCAGGTGTTTGTTTTCTTTGCATAGGTTTAATTCCTCCTTACATCACTGCTTTGAAAGGAAGACAAAAAATGCTGCAAATATGGTGAATGGATTATCAAATAACACAGAAATGGATGATAACAGCAATTGTGATGCCACAGTGGTATTACTAAAGAAAGGTAACTGTTCCAGTAAGTCATGCTGCTTGTTTGTATCATTCTGAATAATCCTCACTCACGTTTGCTAGTAATTAAACTACAAGGGATGGTTCTGTATTGTCAGGGATTGAGATGAAGGGGAATATAGAAGAGCTGGCCTGTTTGTAATCCACACCACCAGATGGCAGTGTAGTTACAGTGGACGCAGGTCCATTTCCAGTTGTGTGCATCCCATCCTTGGAGAACACCTTCCCTGAAACTTCTTAGTCTAGGCTTCCCTTCACTGGGGCAGTGCACACAGAGACATGCTCCCAGCAGAGAGTGAGAGCAGTTCTACAAATGATGCAGTTCAGAATTCCATACAGAGCGCTAATTACAGTCGTCATCCAGTGAGCACCACAGAAACGCAGCAGCAGGAAAACAGCTCGAGTTTTTCTGCTACCCCCAGTTGAGGTAAGGGAGTGGTCACTCATGCACTTCCTTTCCTGAGCCCTAAAATTGATTTGCAGTTAGGGAGCTATGCGTGTGCTCTTGCCACTTCTGCAAACTGGGGTTTTCCTTGTATTAGACAGCTGTTTCTGCCAGCTAAAATTACTGCTCTGGATCAAGATTGAACTGCTGCTGCTCTTCTTAGTCAGCTCCTGAGCTTGTGTAAACTGGTATTAATTTCAATGGAGCTACACCAATTTACAGCAGCTGAGGGTCTGGCCCATTATGTTTACAAACCTCTGTGTAGACCCTCTCATTTCAGATCAGGGTTTGTCTATATGGGAGATATTTCCAGTTATACCACTATAATTATACTGCTATAGTTATACCAGAATGACTCCTTCTGTGGACATTCTTATGCCCAGCGTCAGCTCTGCCTGAGAGCCAGAGGCTGGAGCACAGAGGAGGGAGAAGGCAAGACAGGCCTTGTGTCTTCTCCAGCTGCTCAGGGAGCAGGATCTTAGCGTATGCACAAGGTGCGTCAGGCGGACTCATCGCTGAGTTTGGTCAGCTGGTTGGACCATTAGCTTTCCTGGCTCAGGCTGGGTACTGAGCAGGATGAGACAGTCCCTCAGGGAGCAGGGGCAGGGCCCAGCTGAGGTCTGGATGGAAGAGACTTTATTTCTCAGTTTATTTGGACTCAAGGTAGAACCCCAGGAAGGGACTTCTTCCATCTTTGGACTGTGTGGCATTCCTAAGGGACCCTAAACCAAAGGGGAAATTGTGGTATGGTATTGCAGAGCCGGTCCCCTCTGGCCCAGCGTGCATGCATACAGGTCATGAGGGGGCGCAAAGGAGAGAGCTGATCCTGTTACATGCTGGTATAAAAGTGCTTATGCCAATATATTTTATTCTGGTTTGAGGAAGTGAAATAAGCAATACAAGCATATAATTGTGTCTACTCTGTGGCCTTAACCATCATAGCTACGTCTGCAGAAAATCACACCCCTTACTGACATAGTCCAGAAAAAAATTAAGCGTAGACCAGGCCTTAGTCATTCAGGTAACCAGCTGACATCAGGATTAGAAACACAAATAAGAGAGTTTCAGTTATGGATTTGTTTACGCACACTTCTCTACAAATAATTCCTTTCTGCGTGACATTTCTCATGTCTGGGTGGCTTTTTTATTTTGAAACTTTGTGGTTACTCAGACAAGTCGTTTGAGAGAAGAGATGTTTCTTCACTTTTTGAAAATTGTTTCAATGTTTATCTGGCAACTGGCCACTAGTAGCCAAGAAATGACTGACTGAAAATCTCCAGTGTTGTTTCACACGCTAATCTGCAGTACTAGCTCACACACCGCATTGTTTTTACCAGCGTAGACAGTAAACTCTTTGGGGGCAAGGACTGTGGTTTTTGTTCTGTGTTTGTAAAGTGCCTAGCACTAGGGGGTGCTGTTTCATGACAAGAGCTCCTAGGTGCGACAATAATACAAATAATACATATGAAGTTGGAGTAAAACTCTATTGCAAGGAGAAAAGGAGGACTTGTGGCATCTTAGAGACTAACAAATTTATTGGAGCATAAGCTCACGAAAGCTTATGCTCCAATAAATTTGTTAGTCTCTAAGGTGCCACAAGTCCTCCTTTTCTTTTTGTGGATACAGACTAACATGGCTGCTACTCTGAAATCTACTGCAAGGGTCTCAGGTTTCTCATCACTTTCTGAGCTTCTGCCTTTCTGGACCCACTGAAATAAGAGAGTCAGAAAAGGGTTTCTGTATTTGAACTGTGAAATATTTTTGGATCATTTTTATTAATTCCTGAGTTCTGCCTGAAAATTGAAAGCCCCGTGGGCCTGCTGCATTTCTCACGAGCAGTCTTGAACTATAGATTTGACAAAAGTTTCAACAAACAACAGTTCTGCCATTTTGGTTTATACTAGCATAAAAATAATACCTTTTCCCACTTCAGTAAAAACAAAGAAAATACCCAGGCAAAATGTTTCCTTAATGAGTTAAGGCTGAGAACATATTGTACTTTGTGGCAATATCTATAAAATAACAATAATAATAGTTATTAATTGTGGTAGCATGTTAGAGCCCCAGTCATGGACCAGAACCCCATTGTGCTAGGATCTGTGCAAACACAGAACAAAAAGATGTTCCCTCCCCCAGATTGCTTATGGGATGTTGTTGTTTGAGTTCAGAGGGATCAGGATTTGACCTCAACCATGTGGTACAACTAGAGTGAGCTGAAATGCCTTCCGTTCGTGTCCTTTTTCTCTGGCCACTTAGGATAGGTTCTGCACATTGGGTCAGCAGCAGGCGAGTTGCCATCAGAGAACAGCTGTGCCTCACTTGCTCTCAGATTTGGTGCCCCTTTCCAGCACTGAGCGCACTGCCCAAGGATACAAGAACCTGCATTTAGTTTGCCCTATTGTGCCGCAGATACACAGCAAAAGCTACCTGCCCCAACACATGATGAAATGGTGGGTGAGGATTATATCCTCATGCAAGTAAAGATTATGCTTTTGGAATCAATGCAGCCAGTACCACAGGCCTAAGCACCAGATGGCATCTACTGCAGTGGTACATCTGCTCTTTGGAGTGTAATCATTGTGTGTAGTATGTGTGTGATAAATTCTTGAGAGCAGGTTAGATTTTGCAATGAACAGCCTTAATGGTGGGCCAAGTGAGAGATTTATTTCAAATCCGGTTGCTCAAGGACAGAAGTGACTGAGAGAAGAGGCACTTTAGATGCCAGTGTCTGAAGTTGAGTGACTCATCCTGGGCCCACGAATCTTTATGGTTCACTGAATTCAACCTTTTGAGAACCATGTACTATGGTGTGGGAGCGAGCGGTCATCTCTCCTGGACCACTCTTGCCAGATAGTTCCTAAGCTCCTGGGGGTTAGGGTGCTGAGAGGAAAGGGTCACTCTCTTATGGGGTGGTTTGCAGTGTGAAAAAAAGATGGAAAACCTGTTGATCTAATGCAAAGTTGACTGTTCGGGCTGCTACTTTTGAAAAGAGGGAGAATTGTAGAAATCTTTCACTCTGAGAGGGGCCACTGGATCAGCAAGCAAGGTACCTCACTCCTTTCTCTGTGAATTCTCTGCAGGGAATTTCCATCGTAAAGCCTCGGTGATCATGGTGGACGAGCTGCTGTCTGCCTACCCACACCAGCTTTCCTTCTCTGAGGCTGGGCTCCGGATAATGATAACCAGCCACTTTCCTCCCAAAACCCGTCTCTCCATGGCCAGTCGCATGTTGATCAACGAGGTACGTGTTACTCCTTGCTCCTCAGCCTGAGTCTGTGTCCATCCTGAACTCATCTACTCCCACAGCAGTCTTCAGACTGAAGGGAGACTGACCGGCATTTCTGTGCTCTGATGGAGTTTCTCATCTCCCTCACCCCTGTCCAAGAATGCTACTAAGCCATCCCTTGACACTGATGAGATACCTGAAGAGAATGCTTTTTCTACACAATGTACCAGATCGCACTAAATGGCAGAAGGGTTCCATTCCCACCCCCCACCCCAAGAGAAGATGCTCCTAGACATTGGTCTCATTCTCATCTCACTGACAGTGGTTCTACAAACACTGTAATTCCATTGACTTCAGTAGACTTCAAATTGACACCAATGTAATTTGGATTAGTATCTGACCTGTGCTTTCGGTGTTTTAGATTCCGTTATACTCAGTCCTTCCTTTACCGAAAAGATAGTATTTGTGTCAGATCCTCAGTAGATGTAGATGTCACATTTACACCAGTTGAGGATCTGGCTCTATATTTTTTTACAAAGTTCTTTGTTATATGCTTTTACAAAGTTCTTCGGATCTCTCCCTATTTTTGTTATAATCTCTTTTTCACCAAGACTTTGTAACTGTGTTTCCAGAGGCAAAGGCTGATAAACAGCAGAGCCTACACCAATGGGGAATCGGAAGTGGCTATCAAAATTCCTATCAAGCATGCCCTGGAGAACGGGACAGGCCCCAGCAACTCCACTGAAAGGGGCGTGAATGGGACCCGAAGAGACGAGGACATGGCTGAGGCTGGAAATGAGACCGAGAACGAGGACAATGAGAACAACGAGAATGACGAGGAAGAGGAGGAAGAGGAGGATGATAATGACGGACCTTACACTCCTTTTGACCTACCCTGTAAGAAGCTCTTGGGCTTTCCTTGTTTCAGTATAACTTTGAAAACACCAAACAGCATGACAGTTACATTTGAAATTCTAGGTGCTTCTCTGATAACCCCATCGTTCTGACCATAAGAGTTTAATTCCTCGTCATTGATGAAATGGGATTGTGTCCATCTGGTTTAACTAGATAAGGCCTCCTCCCCTCTGATGGAAGTAACAATAGAGTGGAATGTGACAGAACCCAACCAGGCTGCTGTAACTGCTACAGACACCTAAGACTTGTCTGAACGAGGGAAAAAGGTGTGGTTTTATCTGTGTTATCTAAAACCTGGTGGTAACAACACATGGTGAAAGCCTACTGAAGACAAGGCAGTGGTATTATTAACAGGTGTTAACAGGTCAAAGTAAACACCTTTAAAAACCACACACTGGGATTTTTCCTCATGTTAGGTTAAATCCTAGTGAAGGCAAGGCAGTCGGTAGTTTTAACAGGTGATAGCAGGTTAAAAGTGTAGAGGAGCCTATGGTCTACCTTGACCTGTTAACACCTGTTTATACTAGTTCACTAACATGAGGGAAGAACAAACCTTTATTCCTAAAAAGAACAGGAGTACCTGTGGCACCTTAGAGACTAACAAATTTATTAGAGCATAAGCTTTCATGGGCTATAGCCCACTTCATCGGATGCATAGAATGGAACATATAGTAAGATATACATACAGATAAGTTGGAAGTTACCAAACAAACTGTGAGAGGCTAATTAGTTAAGATGAGCTATTATCAGCAGGAGAAAAAAACTTTTGTAGTGATTCCTTTATTTCTAGTGTAGATTCACCCATGATGAGCTGCGTAGTCTTGCAGGACTGCACAAACAGTCAGAACTGTGGCCTTTTATCATCACTTTGCACTGGTCTAAACAACTATGAAGATGCAGGACAATGGTGAACGTGACATCAGGACCTAGTTCTCAACTGCACCAAGCCCCCTATACTGGCTGTACAAAGGGGCATTCAAGTGTGTGTGAATATAGTTTACTCCTATTTTATGTCCCCATTTATACTTCCAGAGAGGTGTAAGGGGGCCTTAGGGCCAATGAGCTTTTTGCCCATTATGTTCAACATCCTTAAGTCCTGAGTGTCATTTACACCACTCCAGCAGTGTAGATGGGCCTTAAGTGGCCACATTTGGGGTTTATTTTCCAGTCTTGGTCTCTTGGTCCCCACTTTGACATCTTCCCAGGGCTGGCAACATCCTAGTGTCACCTCATGATGCAGTGCTGCCCTGTTACTGTACCTTTCCTAGCATGCAGTAACACTGTGCGGGTGCAGAAGTTACATCAGTTCCACCCTTTACCCCCCTAGTACTAGGCGTGCCAGCTCGGGATTGGCCCTTTGAAAACTGGGATGAGTTCCATGAATCTGTGATGAGTGACAACCCTAGGCACACACAGACCTGGGCTGCAAATTAGCCAGCATACTCAGCCCCTACAAGGGACTGCTCCTGCCAGATACAGCGTGGTTTCACAGCAAGTCCTTTTCCAGGGCTACTCACCCAAAAAGCTGAACTGCAGTAAGAGGGTGGTGCTCAAGCAGGGGAAAATGAAGGCTCTAAGAATGCTATCAGGAGGCTCTGTGAGCCAGGGCACTAGATCAGATCCCTCCTTAAAACTCTCTTCTTCTATGATACCTACAAAATACCTGACAGCAGCTAGGCAGCTGATGTGCTATGACCATGGCTTATCACAGTAATTGGGATCATCTCAGTCCCCTTGTGCTCCCCTTGCATCTCCCTGCCCCTTGTCTTATCCTCAGCTTGTATGTTCTTGGGCAAGGACTGCCTCTTTGTTATGTGTTTGTAGGGGGTTCAGCAGCTCTTGCTGTGAGCACAATACACATAATAAATCCTGCTCAGGGTTAAAGCAGAGAGGATGGGGCAGAGATGTATGGTTGTCCCCTTTTGTTTTTGGCAGCTGGCAAAATGGAAATCCTGAAGTGGCTGTTCACCTGGCCACTGAGCTTCCTCCTGCACTTCACGGTGCCCAACTGCAACAAGCCCTACTGGGAAAAATGGTTCATGGTCACCTTTGCTTCCTCTACCCTCTGGATTGCAGCCTTATCCTACGTGATGGTGTGGATGGTACGTATCGAGCGGGGCGGGGGGAGCTGACTTGGGGCTGCGTCCAGAGCCTGTTGAGGTCAATGGATGTCTCTTTCCATCAGCATCAGTTCCCATGTATGCTAAAGCCCCTTTACACGGCAGGGTCCAATGCTGTCCCCATTGAAGTCGGGGCAAAACTCCCATTGATGTCACTGGGGCCAGAATTTCGCCCCAGATTTTTAATTTGGGAGTAAATTCCACTAACGCACAATTTAAGGCCACGTTACCACCAGAATAGTGTAGACAGGCTTTAGTGTAAATGAGAATTTAATTTAGACTCTTTAATTGCTTTCTCTCTTTTTCTCAGTGGAGTAAGCAAGTTTGAAAGGCAGGGCTGACAAATGCTACACCCCAGCCCCTGCGCATGCTAAGCCATGAAACTCAGCCTTTCGGCTGGCCCATTTTGCTGCATTACTACTCTACTCAATAGGGACTACTTAATCTATTTCTAGCTTGTTATTTAAAAGGTGGTTGGGGATCAATAAAATGAACAGAAGCCATCCAAATGTAATTGGCTTATTCTCTGCAATTACAGTCCTGCGTGCTTGTTAGTTCATTAAGCTGCTGCAGGCCTCATTAGCCAATTGGATAGGTGATAACATCTCTGTAACCCCCGTTATAATAATGCCAGCAATGCAGCATGGATCATGCTTCCTTTCCAATCCCAGCTGTCTTGAGGAAAAAACAGTCAGTTATGGGGTGCAGAGAAGGGTTTGGGGGAACTTGGCGTTTGACCACTTATTCTGATTTTAGAACTACAGAAATACATCTAATCTATTTCTAAAGAACTGAACATGCCTTCTTCACTGGAAATCAGAAATTAGAGAAATCTTCCAGTCCATGCACAGTTAACTCCTATACTGAATGCAAAATTAAGGTCAGGTTTTTCCTCTCAGAGCCAAGCCAAAATCTTGCAAAATAATTTTTTAAGAAAGCCTTAATTCCCTAAACAGAAAATGGAGAGTGACTAGTCTCCCCTGCCTCCCTAAATGTTCATTTGAGAGGATGAACTGTTTTTAAGAACGAGTACCTGCCCAACCTTTCCAAAGCTGGAATACCAGAAGCCACAGGATCACTGTGTTGCTTATAACATATGGTTCAAATTTGTTAGACTACATTTTAGAGAGTATGAAAATCAAGTATTATCCTGAACTGAACCTTTTTATGTCACTCCTTGCAAGTAGATATGACCACTAGTGTAACTTGCACTGATGATAAGTTCTGTGTTAAGCAAGAGCTTCCAACGTTCCAAAATGCATAATGATTCAAAGAACACTAATAGATTGCAACATGCATACCAAAAGACATGAAGATGGTTAGCAGTATCTCCTGTGTGTTAAGTTGCCTGCACTGACTTGAGGCTGTACCCCTGACTACAATATGCTTATGGTATAATTATCTTTGGTTTTCATGATTATTTAACTATTATTTGTATTATAGTAATGCCTAATGGCTCTAATTCATAGACTTTAAGGCCAGAAGGGGCCATTATGATCATCTAATCTGACCTGCAAATTGCAGGCCACAGAACCTCACCTACTTGGTCCTGTAGGAGCCCCCTAACCTCTGGCTGAGTTACTGAAGTCCTCAAATCATGGTTTAAAGACTTCAAGTGACAGGAGAATCCACCATTTACACTAGTTTAAACCTGCAAGTGACCCATGCCCCATGCTTCAGAGGAAGGCAAAACACCTCATGAAGATCAGGCTCCTATTGTGCTAGGCACCATTCAGACAGTCCGTGCCCCAAGTAGTTTACAGTTCAAATAGACACAGCAGATAAAGGGTGTAGAGAAAAGAGAGGCCTCATGAGGTGAAGTGGCTTGTCAACGGTCCATGGCAGAGTGGGGAATAGAACTCAGGTTTCCTGACCCTATGCCAGTTGCCCTGCCCATTAAACCCCTCCCTCTCTTAATTTTCCCTTTTTAAGAAGTTCTTTTGCATCACCATCAAACTTAGTTATAGAAACTGACTCAGATCATATTGCAATGTAGGGACAAGTTTGACTAGGTTTTAAATAAATTTAAGCCTCTTGACAGTTCCACTTATTTCCCTAGGTTACGATCATTGGCTACACATTGGGTATTCCAGACGTGATCATGGGTATCACATTCCTGGCAGCTGGAACCAGCGTGCCGGACTGCATGGCTAGCCTTATAGTAGCAAGACAAGGTAGGTTTGCCTCCTATATTAGCAAATGTGGATGTGAAAGCATCTGCTACATGTCCACTTCCTGTTAAGGAGGTACAGAGGAAGTATGGCTTGCTAGCCTCCAGATAAGCTTTCCCGATAAAGGGGATGATATGAAAGTGCATCTTCCCTGAGGTGTCCAGATGCTATTCTCAGGGGGTCCAAGCTTTGAAAAAACAAGCTGGGGCTGAAGGGCAAGACATGAGCATTCCCCAGCTCTCCTTTACTAGCTCAACTGGAAAAATGGGTATGTTTGCTACTCAGGTTCTGTAATATATGGTTTCCAAGATGTGGCAAAGATGCAAAGGTTTGAAATAAGACTCCAACTGATCTGTAATAGACATAATTACTTGAAACCATTGCAGCCTTTGGACATCCACTCTGTATTATTCAGAACCATAGGTTTCCAGAGCTATACTCTGGGCAGGGCAGTATGGGAAGAGGGGTATGACACAGATGAGGTAGAACAGCCTCCGTCCTTCTGTTCTTTTCAGGTTCTTATGCCTCTAGAGGCAGATCATCAGCTCGTGGAAATTCTCATAGCTCCATTAGAGCAGAGGAACTGGCCCTTGGAGTCTTGTGTTGGTTCCACTTAACATTTGGGAAGGGCCGCTTATATCAATCAGTCAGATTTGTGGGGGTGGGGCTGGACTACTTTAGTGGCATACTAATATGTCCAAAGGAGCAGCAGGGAGAGGTTCTGATGGGTGAAATCAACGCTGATTTGAAATTTAATATTTGCAGAGAGAACAGGAGATTGGCCTAGAACTAACTTGCCATCACAGAGAAGGTAAAAGGCCACTACTGAGTCTGGACCATACTTTAGCAGCATAGCCAATGCCAAGCATTCAAAAAAACATGTTCAACTTGAAAATTAAGGATTAAGTTTATTTGTCTTCTGGTTTCTGAGACTTTGGGAACACTTGAGTCATTTTCTCCAGCTTTTCTCCACAACCAGGAGGGCTGGAAAATTATTTTTAATGAAAACAGATTTCCATTACTCCAGAAGCTGGAGCTTTAAGAAAAATTGAGTTGGCAATACTGCTTTGGGAGGCCAAGAGGATGTTTTCTGGTGAAACACACGCTTCCCCAGTATGCCCATATTTTTTTTTTTTTAAAGAAATGAGCATCAGTTATAAAGAAAGGCCAAATCTAGCCAGTGTTAATCTATGCAGCGTCAGGAGTAGTTCAGATGCAGATATTCTTGTTGAAGAGCAAGAAGCCTTTACTGAAATGACTGATTGTACCCCATTTCCTGTTTCTGCAGGCATGGGGGATATGGCTGTGTCGAATTCCATTGGAAGTAATGTTTTTGACATTTTAATTGGCCTGGGTCTCCCATGGGCTCTGCAGACTCTAGCAGTGGATTATGGTTCATATGTAAGTCTTATATTTGATTGATTTTTTTTTAATTAAATACAAATATTTCTTTTAGACTTCTGTCATGTTTTCTGTCACGTAAAAGTTCTTTCAGTTGAAATTTGAGTGAGCAAATAGCAATACCTATGTATGATTTAGGGAAATTGTAGTTAATTCTGTCTAAGATTTGTGGCATGAGTACTTTTATTTCCTGTTGAATGCAATAGCCCAAACTGCAATAAGATACCATATTATACTGTATTTTGAATAGATACATGAGCGAGATAGAGGTAAATTGCTTAATAATAGACTGAGATCTCTACTCTGAAGGGATAAAAATGGAATGATAAAACACATAGATGAGAAGGTTTGGATAGGAACAAACCAGCATAGCTTCCTGGAAAGGAAAATCATGCCTCACTAAGCCATTTGAATTCTTGGAGCATGTCAATAAACTAGTAAATGAAGGAGGCTGTTAAGAAAATTAAATATCACAGGATGATGGGTAAAACAATACCATGGATCAGAATATCACTAAAGAGGCAGAAAACAGAGTGTAGAAATAAATGATCAGTTTTCAACATAGGAGAAGTTGAACAGAGGGGGTGCCCTAAGGAACTATATTAAGATCATTGTTGTTTAATCGATCAATTAATAATCTGGAAAGGGGAGGGAATATTGAGATGGTTGTATTTGCAAGTGACAAAAAATTATTTAGGTGAGTTAAGACTAGAGAAGACTGTGAGTATCGAGAGTAGTCTAACAAAGTTAGGTGACTAGGGAACATGATAACAGATTAAATTTTTTGTTGGCAAGTGCAAGGTGATGCACATAGGAAAGAATCATTTGAACTGCTTCTTAATATTGCAAGATACTAAGATAACTAACTACTCAGGGAAACGACCTGGACATTGTTGTGGGTAGTTCCATGAAAATATTTACTAAATGTGTAATGGTGGTCAAAAACCAGAGTGTTAGGGTGCCCATAAAGGGAGAAGTATCAGAGACTCCCTCAAGTCCACTAGAGACTTTGTATTGCTATTAATTCTAAATGGAAGACACTAAGATTTTACGGTGATCATGTAGATATAGACTGTATCATAACATATACACACAAGATGGGCGAATTAACGTTGCACAGGCAACCTTAATTCTGGCATTTCCTAACATTTGAGTGCTTGATTTTGCAACCTTAACATTCTTTTAATACAGATTTTTGTATATAACATTTGTACAGCTTTACCTGTGGAACAATCTTTTTATACTTAAGTGCAGATCCTCATTGTGTGTAAATTGTCATAGCTTCATGGAAGTCATTGGAGCTATAACAATACACCCGCTGAGTATTTGTCCCTTATTGTATCATGCTCACCTTCACTTTATATCTTCCTGTATAGTTGAATGGTGAGGAAAAATTTGATAACAGGTTTTTTAGTGCCTGGTTACTCTATCTCCTAGATTACATTCGGGATTTCTTTGTGAAGCTGCAGTAATCATTTACGTTTGCGATTATGTTCTGTTTCCTGTGAGGGGGAAGAACATGACTGATGGAGGGGGGAACAACAGAGGAATCACTTTTTTTCTGTAATTTGGGAAGTGTTAGAAAAAGTCATTGGCTAATTTTTGAGACATTGATGCCAAACCTGATCAATGAACGGTGCATTTTTCATATGTGTCATACACTGTTGTAATTATAGAAAATTTAGGGAGAAAGCCTGTTGTGTCTAGCCCCAAAGTCACCCCAACAGCAATTGTGCTGATATACTTTAAAATAGCTTTTTAAATTATTCCGAGGAAACAATTTTTCATTATGCTTCATTCCTTTGGGGAAGTTGGTAACATAATTTAAATTAGTTTAGAGACAGACACTAGACCTTGTAGTTCTGTTGCAAACCCCCATATCTTGTACTTCAGATATTCAGACTAAAGATTTTTGAAAAAGGAAAATGCAGTTTTGAAATCTGACTTTTCCTTTTTCTCCAACGTTAGTCACTGAATGACACAATTACACTATCTCCTTTTAATTATCATCATCATTATTTATGTTACCATACCACCTACGAGCTCTAGTCATGGACCAGAACCCCACCATGCTGGGCACCATAGAAACACGGAACAAAAAAGACAGTCCCTGCCCCAAAGACCTTACAATCTAAGTAAGATTTCAAGGCAGTTGCTAAGGGTGCACTTCAGTGGAACCAGCAGCAGTGTCTATGCTTCAGGCTGTGTAACATTTTTCAGTCTAATCCTTTGTTTTCAAGCACATGTACCTTTCTTAAAATTTCGCCTTGTGGGCCGAAATGTTCCTGACCCCTTGTCTGCCTGAAGGTGACTCGTTTGCAAAGTGGGAACAAAAAGAGTTCTGACATTTTCCCTATTTGAAAATACTTCTCGCACCATTTTTTTGAACATCTCTGCAGCTGAAATGGCTGGGGGTTGAAATGTGAAATCAGACATGGAAATAGTCCTCACTGAGCAGACGTGCCTTTGGATGTTCTGAAGATAGCTGTGTTTGATTTGAGTGTGTACTGAGCCTTGGACAGTTATTTACTGAGAAAGTACAGTCCTTTTTATACTCCCACTAACTACTCATGGTCATGTGCTTAAAGTTAAGCATGTGCTTAAGTGCTTTGCAGGATCAAGGTTGCGTTGCTCCAACATCTGTCAGGAAGGAGCCCTTTACACACTTAGTGGTAAAATTCAGACAAAATACACTGTGCCTGCTCCGTGAAGGATTGTTAGAGGCACAAATCCAGACATGTTTTCTTTAGAACAGCCAAGATGTCTTGGCCTGCCTGGCTCATAAAGTGGGACTGCTCCTGTGCTTAATTTAAGCACGTGCTGAAGTGTTTCACCAGGTCAGGCCCAGAGCGTTCAGCACATTGTAGGATCGAGTCCAACGTGCCTGGCTAAGGAGGGCTGTACTGTGCTTCCCTCTTGTTCCTGAGCCTATACCAGCAGCAAAGGATTGCACCCCTGTGCCACCTCAACTGGCCAAAGTTTTGTGGGGCCAGAGTCAAGGCTGTAACCACACACCCCCTCTCCTTGCCCAACTGCTGCAAGCATGGGCTGTCATGGGCCCATGGCATCCACTACCTCCTGCACCCACAGATCTAGGGACAATCAAGACCATAGTGAAAAGCCCATGGATCTTGTAAAGTGCAAAGGGATTAGGGAGTGCTAGCGAGCAGGGCTCAGGAAAGGGTATCCCTCCTCAGGTGCACAGGAAAGTGCTTTCTGACGGCGTTGAGCCAAACAGTTCCTGATTATGGAATTGACCCGTGCCATTGCCAATTCCTGCCAGCCAGGTGAGCTTTCAAGTCCTGCAGAGTGAAGCTGCTGCTTCTTCATTTCATGGGTTTATCTCTCCGCCCCGTACCCTAATCTACCCAAAAAAACCCACCAACAGCCTGGGAAATTCCTTATCAATGTGATAAGGGAACATTAAAGGCACACGGTCAGGCACTCAAGGGTCAGGAATTGCTAAGAAGGTTTTCCCACCCCCACAAATGCATCCAGGATTAATTCACAAGAGGAATAAAGACACCTTTGCACGTGGATTAAATTTTGGCACCCTATTGAACAAATCCAGTAGGTGTTATTTATTGCTTTAAGTGAATGCAGTGCATATTACCTGGCAACCCTGAAGACTGCAGTCCACTGTCTATCTTCAGGGCATGTTCGTTATTTAGATGCAGTGTGGTTCAGTGGATAGAGTATTGAGGCTCAGGAGACCTGGCTTCTATTCCCAGCTGTGCCAGTGACCTGCTCCGTGTGTAACCTGGGGCAAGTGACTGCCCCTTTCTGTGCCTGTATTTCACCTCCCACCCTTTATCAGCCTTGTTTATTTACATAGGAAGCTCTGTGGGGCAGGAACTTGCTCTTACTATGTGTCCGTACAGCACCTAGCCTGATGGAGCCCCAATCTGAGTAGGGGTCTCAAGGAGCTGCAGTAATACAGAATCCTAGAAATGTAAGGCTGGAAAAGACATTGAGAAGTCATCAAGTCCGGCCCCCTGCACTGAGGTCTGGTATACCTAGACCATCCCTGACAGCTGTCCGTCCAGCCAGTTCTTAAACACCTCCAGTGACGGCACTACATTCACTTACAGCAGTAAACCACACTTAGTGGCTTTCTAATATGATTCTGTATTACAATAGCACCCCGAGACCCCCGCTCAGCTCAGGGCCCCCTCCTCCTCTCCTGGAAGCCTATTCCAGAGTTTAACTACCCTTATCTGCAGAAAGTTTTTCCTACTAAAAATAGCAGCAGTGCAAGCTCTCCTGCCCCACCGCACCCACATGGCTCCAAGAGAGAGCAAAGGACCAATATAAACTCAGTACATATCAAAAAGATCTATGCATATATTTCACCTTTTCATTGTTTTAAGCATCAACCTATTAAACGTCTTCCATGAATAATGATATTTTCAATCTTGACTAAAGATCCAAAGCTGAAGTCTCCGTGTGGAGGAGTAGTGACCTTTTGACAGAACTCTGACATTTCACTTGGACTGGGAAAAGAGGCTGGGGTTAAAAACAAAACTAAATTAAATGTGGTAGGAATCAAATTCATTTTTCTAGGTCGGAGCTCATCCCTATATTTGTTGTGTTTTTCCTCTAAAAAGGACATAAACAAGAGGCTGAACATGAGTAGCCCATTTCATGTATGTGTAACAATGTCCTCACTGTTTAATTTATCCAGATTATGTGTTGTGCAACGTGGTCACATGTTTAAAGAGTAGTCTTACAAACAAACCCATAACCACAATGAGCGTTTCCTCACTATTTACTTCAAGTTCATGGATTTAGCCCAGAATCCACAGCCAGCTAAACTAAAAACTGTATCTGGCGTGTAAGGACTAGATTCCACTTGGCTCAGATATAGTCTGCTGACAATGACAACATTTGTGAACTATGATTGTTCATTATTTATTCCATCCCGTCGGTGTGCCTGGTACTGGATTCAACATAGAGAAGACAACCACACGAAGCTTACGCTGAGGGATTTGTGAGAATAAGTGTTAGGACTCCTCACACAAACAAGGCTTACTCACATCATTAAGGCCCTGCACAACTGGGCCCATGTTTTTAACAGACAAATATGACTTTGCTTACATGTTAAACACTGGAAGATTTCAAAGCTAATAATTACCATTTCTTTAAATGTTTGGCAGGTTCCCAACTTCCCATTTGGATTGCCTCGTCCAAAAGAGGAAGTCCCCAAAGCTATTTCTGAAGCTTTGAAGCATTCCCCCACCCACCCACACACACAAGAAAAGATTAAAAAAAGAAAAGCCGGTTTGAGCATACTTACTTTTAAGTTACCATCCAAAACTGCAAATTACGCCACCAGAGTGAGCAAGATAACTGAATCATGCCATGGTCGGATGAGGGGATTTGAAATTAAATTTGAGAGGGTAAAAATGCATTTTAATAAACAACCGGTTAAGGCACTTGTAGCTTTAAGACCAATGGAGCGAAGACACTGGTGGAAAGAGAAAGTGAGCTGAAAGTCAAGCCTCCAGACCAGAAATGCGCTTAAGCGCATGAGTAACTTTAAGCATGTGAATAGGTTCGTTTGCTTCAGTGCCATAGGGAAATGAAGTTTAATATTGAACAAGACATTTCAGGTCATTTTAACAAATCAAAACCTTTCAATTCAGGACAGCCTGACCCAAAACAAAATAATGTTTCTGTTTTCCTGACAGAAATTCTTCTAAAAAATGTTGGCAGAATTGAAGTTTTCCCATGGAAAAATTCTGATTTTGTGAAACCACATCTTCCACAGAAAAACCCTTTTGATGGAAAATTCCCAACCATCTCTTCACTTGAGTACATGTTTAAGTCACATTAAGTCAATGGGATTTAGGTCCATGCTTAAAGTTAGGCACATGCTTCCATGCTTTGCTGAATCGGGTCCAGGATGACTATCTTAAAACACACAGGGTGAAATCCTGATTTTGGGGTGAGGGGGCAGGATTTTCACCCATATCATATGCTCCTTGGGCCAGAGTTAGCTCGGACTCATGCCGTCATCCATCAGAGGAAACCCATCCACATGGTTCATGAACTGGTTAGCCTGCTTGTCGGGAAGGTAATGGTGACAGAAAGCAGCGAAAGGGTCTGTGATGACCAGTGCAGCCCAAAAAGTGGAAGGATCTGCTGGTTGGGACAAGGTCCTGGGCAGAGCAGCCAGTGAAACATTGATTCAGTACATCTCTTCATCAGTCTCTGCCAGGGGGGCTTTAAAACCATGGCAGCAAGTCTGAGCCTGGGTCTACAGACTCAGGTGCTCAGGGCTTGTGCTGTGGTGCTAAAATCAATATGTAGATGTTGCTGTTCGGGCTGGAGCTTAGGCTCCGACCCACCCCCCCGACCCTGGGCTTCAGACCCTGTGCTCCAGCTGGTTTTAGTGCCAAAGCACAAGCCTCATCAGTAGACCCTGAGACTCGCTGCGGCGGGTTTTAAAACACAGTGCAGACACAACCCTAGTCACATACTAATGCTGCCCCACCCCCTTCCTGAGGCTAGGTCAGTGAGGCTGCCTGTGGGGAACCCTAAAGGGATCCTTCTGTTGGAGGAGAATGGCCAGGGCAAGAATCCACAAACAAAGAGGTGTGAAGCCGAAGTTGTTCTTATTTAAATAAAGTGTGGGGGTACAGAAAGGAAAAAGGGAAGGGATTCAGCGCAGCTCCTAAGCAAGCTTGGCCCAACTTGAATAAACCTCAAGGCCTTTGCCATTTTCCCTCTCCTTGATCCAAACATTCAACTCAAAAGGAGTTGAGTGTGGAGAAGGGGTATCAGACATCTCACTCCACTTGTCCCTCCTACTACAGAGGAAGAATCTTCTCCTGCTCATGAAAAATCTCTTGATCTGTTCTATTCTTTTCTAACCTATTTAGGTTCTTGTACTTCATCCATCACCCTGTTATCTGAGCATGGTAATGGCCATCCTGACTACCTAGCACAGTTTCTCGATTAGGAGAGGAAGCTTGCACACTTTAAGACACCAGGCAATAACTGTGGATCACTGGAAACTAGCCATAGGCAGGGTCTGTTTTATAGCATTTCAGCAGATGCTTCCCAGTGTCAGTTCATTCAGTGTCCAGCTTCTTTTTATGCAAACAGATGCAGAGTATCTCATTATCCACTGGAGCACTATGTCCAATTCCAGTACAGGAACGGAATGTGACAGCATTTTCTCTGGCCTTCTATATCAGACATGGTTAAAACAGTTTGTCCCCGAGAAAAAATTCTCTGTAGAACTGACAAAACAGTGGTCTTAACAGACATTCTACAGGTTCCTTAGCATCTCAGGACCTGCAGTATGCTTGTTTTAACAATCCAAAATATCCTTGTCACCAAGAATATCTGAAGTTCACCTTCAGAGAACTTCACTATCAGTTGTGTGCTCTGATATTCAGATTGACATCTGCTCCTAGACTGTTCTCCTATGTAATGTCTGGTGAAATCCCTCTACATCTGCTGTTTTGTCCCAACTGATTCATAATCACCAGTGGCCAAATTCTGCTTTCATTTACACTGTTGTAAATCCAGGTGAAATCAGTGGCATACGCTGTTTTTACACTGGTGTAATGCAGAGCAGAATCTGATTCCTTTTTCTTCATCTGTGTGACAAGCTTGGGTATCACAATGTGTACACACAACTGGCAGTGAGCTGTGCTATGATTTTATAGATGCTGACATTTTTTTAACCTTATGTGGTAATGTGGTTTCACCCACGAACCAGCCGATCAAGTGCTCATAGCAGGAAATAGGTTTAAGTGGTAAAGTTCTGAATGTGAGGCCCCATTGTATTGTTAACAGTGTGTTGTGCTTCATCCAAGGATCTCCAAGTGTCTTACAAACATTAAGCCTCACAAACCCCCTGTAAAACAGGATTCCCATGCCCATTTATTTGTGTATTTATTATGTGTATTACTGTGGTATACATATTTATTATGTGTATTACAGCCGCACCTAATGGCCCCAACTGAAATCAAGGCCCATCATCCTAGTCACTGGAGGCATCTAACCTCCAATTGAAATCATTGGCACCTAAATATCCTTAAAAATCTTGCTCAGTACAAACACATAATATAAATAGAGTCCCTGAAAAAAAGCTTACTGGTAAAGACTGGGCAGGGAACCAGTCAGAGAGAGATGAATTGATTTCCCTAAACTCACACCAGAGCTGGGAATAGAACTCAGGTCTCCCAAGTCCCAGTTCAGTGCCCAAGCCGTCCTATTGTAAGTGACATTCCTGGTTCTGTTGGCTTGTTTCCCATGCTCTTTGCTTTGGTGAAAATACATTTTAGTGCCTGGATTATTTTATTCCTCAGCTTTTATTTCGGAAAAAATCTCCATCTCTTGTTATGTGTTTGGAAGCCCGCGCCATATTGTTTGACTTCATGGAAGTTCCCCTCTTCCCACTTTCCGAAGTAGGGTAAAACCTGTTTTTGAATGCAGGCTGTTGAATGCAGGCTGTTGGTGAATGCAGGCTGTTGGTACCCATCAGCATAAATGGAGACCTAATCCAAAACATCATTCATCAGAGAAGGCATTATTCCAATGCCATGAGAATCTACAAAACGGGTGCATCATTCATCAAAATCAAAAAGGAATCCTTCAAGAAATGGAAACACGGACAAATTGCTAAGGAATACAAAAGCATAGCACAAACATGTAGGGACAAAATCAGAAAGGCTAAGGCACAAAATGAGTTAGCAAGGGACATAAAAGGCAATAAGAAGAGATTCTTTAAATACATTAGGGTGTAAAAGAAAGATAAAGGAAAGAGTGGGTCTTCTACTTAGGGCTTGTCTACAGTGGCAATTAACAGCGCTGCAACGTTCTCACTCAGGAGGGTGAAAAAACACCCCCCCGAGCGCAGCTATTTGCAGCTCTGTAAAGCGCCAGTGTAAACAGTGCCCAGCGCTGGGAGCTACGCCCCTTGTTGAGGTGGGTTTTTTAGAGCACTGGGAGAGCTCTCTCCCAGCACTGCACTGCGACCACGCAAGGCATGTTAAAGCACTGCCACGGCTGCGCTTTAGCGTTGCCCCTGTAGACTAGACCCAAGTGAGGAAGGAGAGCTAATAACTGATGACATTAGGAAAGCTGAGGTGTTTTATGCTTATTTTGCTTCAGTCTTCACTAAAAAGATTAATGGTGACCAGATACTCAACACAGTTAATATTAACAACAAGGGGAAGGAATGCAAGCCAAAATAGATAAAGAACAGGTTAAAAAATATTTAGTTAGATGTATTCAAGTTGGCAGGACCTGACGAAATTCATCCTAGGGTACTTAAGGAACTAGCTGAAGCTATCTCAGAACCACTAGCAATTACCTTCGACATCTCACGAAAGACAGGTGAGGTCCCAGAAGACTAGAGAAGGACAAACATATAACCTATCTCTAAAAAGGAGAACAAACAGGAATGAGAATTATAGACCAGTCAGCCAAACTTTGATACCTGGAAAGATACTGGATCAAATTATTAAACAATCAGTTTGTAAGCACCTGGAGGATAATAGGATCACAAGGAATAGCCAGCATGGATTTGTCAAGAACAGACAAACAATAGCAGGGCTATTGACAGGGCTTTGACAGGGCTAATGGCCTACTGGATGGAGGAGTAGAAATAGATGTGATATATCTTGATTTTAGTAAGGCTTTTGAAACATTCCCACATGACAGTCTCAAAAGCAAGCTTAGGAAATGTGGTCTGCTAGGATATAGATATTCAGGCCTGTCGGTAAAGGCCTGTACTCGAAGAATTTAGGTGTATTCTTATCACTTGGCTAGTTAGAGGTATAAAAGAAAGAATCAAAATCACTGTCTGCCAGTGTAAGGTCCTTCTCTTACTGTGACAGTCTGAGGCCCTGTTCTTAGATTAAGGCCTTTGGCTAAGCAACAGAGGCAGCCATAAGCTGGGAAGTGAACGGTCACATCCTCACATTCCAAACTAGTCACATTGAAATAAGGTGCTTTTGGGCTGTTAGGAATACAATCCTGTCCTGATGGTGCCTGTCACCTCCAGAGAAAGGGAAGTGCCTAGAAAATGTAAAAGGAAACTTAGTTTGATAGCATCCTGTCTGGCAAGAACTCATTTATCAATAGCTGGGATGTGAAATCCTCACTTCTGTATTGTTTTATCATTATAGTTCCCACTTTGCTATTGTTTGTCTGTATAATCTCTGTCTGGTTCTGTGATTGTTTCTGTCTGCTGTATAATTAATTTTGCTGGGTGTAAACTAATTAAGGTGGTGGGATATAATTGGTTACATAATCATGTTACAATATGTTAGGATTGATTAGTTAAATTTCAGGAAAATGATTGGTTAAGGTATAGCTAAGCAGAACTCAAGTTTTACTATATAGTCTGCAGTCAATCAGGAAGTGAGTGAGTGGGTGGGTGGGTGGGTGTGGGGAAAATTGGAACAGGGAATGGGGGTGGGGAAATTGGAATCATGTTTTGCTAAAGGGGGAAATGGGAACGGGGAATGGGGATAAGGAAATTGGAATCATGTTTGGCTAAGGGCAGGAATGGGAACAGAAACACAGGTGTAAGGCTCTGTGGTGTTAGAGCTGGGAAGGGGGACACTAAGGAAGGAAACTGGAATCATGCTTGCTGGAAGTTCACCCCAATAAACATCGAATTGTTTGCACCTTTGGACTTCGGGTATTGTTGCTCTCTGTTCATGCGAGAAGGACCAGGGAAGTAAGTGCGTGAAGAAATAAGCCCCCTAACATGGTCTAAATGAAATCACTCTAAGGTGGGTGCATAACTAGTTGACAGACCATTCTTAGGGAGTAGTTATCAATGGTTTGCTACCAAACTGGGAGGGTGTGTCTAGTTGGGTCCCCCCGGGGTCAATCCTGGGTCTGGTACTGTTCAATATTTTAATTAATGACTTGGATAATGGAGTGGAGAGTATGCTTCTAAAGTTTGCAGATGACACCAAGCTGGGAGGGATGGTAAGCATTTTGGAGGACAGGATTAGAGTTCAAAACAACCTGGACAAATTGGAGAAGTGAGCTGAAACCAACAAGATGAAATTCAGTAAAGACAAGTGCAAAGTACTATACGTAGGAAGGAAAACTCAAATGCACAACTACAAAATGGGGAATAACTGGCTAGGTGGTAATACTGTAGATCACAAATTGAATATGAGTCAGCAGTGTGATGCAGCTGTGAAAAAGGCTAATATTCTGGGGTGTATTAACAGGATGTTAATATGTGAGGTAATTCTCCTGCTTTCCTCAGCATTGGTGAGGTCTCAGCTGGAGCACTGTGTCCAATTCTTGGTGCCACACTTTAGGAAAGATGTGGACAAACTGGAGAGAGTCCGGAGGAGAGCAACAAAAATGTTCAAAGGTTTAGAAAACCTGACCTATGAGGAAAAGTTGAAAAAACTGGTCATGTTTCGTCTTGAGAAAAGAAGGCTCAGGGGAGAGCTAATAACAGTATTCAGTTATGTTAGGGACTGCTATAAAGAGGACAGTGATCAATTGTTCTCCATGTCCACTGAAGGTAGGACAAGAATTAATGGGTTTAATCTGCAGAAAAGGAGGTTTAGGTTAGATATTAGGGAAAACTTTCTAACTCCAAAGGCAGTTACGCTCTGGAATAGGCTTCCAAGAGAGGTTGTGGAATCCCCGTCATTCAAGGTTTATAAGAACAGGCTGGACAAACACCTGCAAGGGATGGTCTAGGTTTATTTGGTCCTGCCTCAATGCGGGGGGCTCAGCTTGATGACTGCGAGATCCTTTCCAGCCCTCCATTTCTCCATTTCTATCATTTGGTCTCTGGTATCCTTCTCCCTTTCACACTCGGCACTGGGAAGATCTTGGAAAAGATGGGCTCAACTGAGGTGATCTTTAGTTCTTTCCAGGGGCGTGGAGTGAATCTTGGCTATAGTGAATCTCTCTTCTTGGAATCATTTGTTCCCACATGGACTACAATGTGGGCTGCTCCTTTACAATGTCAGACAATCTCATTGTGATCATTTCTTCTGGCACCCAGGAGGCAAAAAGCCACCCTGTTTTTTTTTTCCTCTGGACACAGATGCCTGGAGCCAAATCTCTCCCTGTGCAGTCACCAATCTAGGTTACTGGATCTTTCTTTCTTTCTTTTCTTTCTGTCCCTGGCTTACTTCTTGATCACAGATTGACAGGAGTGTGGTTAAAGCCTACAGCTTGTTCTCAATCTAGTTTTCCTCTGGGCAGAACAGCTGCTGTTGGTGACCAGATGGAAAGGTTCCATAGTTGTTCACTGTCTCCTCCTTCAGGAGGATTATCCACGATCTCAACTCTGGTGGTTCCTTTTTTTGCCTATCCATCTTGTCATCTTAGGTTTCTCCCAATGCCTTCAGCTGTTGCTCAAACCATCACCTCCATCCTTTCTCCACCAGAAAGTAAAGCAGCTTGCAAATCAGATGCAAATGAAACCCTCCTGGCCTTTGTCTAAGAAAATAAATATCAAGAAGCTTCCTCACCAGATTACCATGGTTCCTTCTGTATCTTGTCTATATCCCAGTTATATTAATTCAAGGTAGCCTCTTTACTTGTTAAGACCTGTCAGTATGAAAGACCTGTCAGTCTTACTCCTTCAGAACTCACCTCATCATTGCTCACAAGAGTTTGCTTGGTCACACACCCTTCTACCTGCCTCTGTACTGGCCCTGTCGCTCATCCAGCCTTCCTGCAGAGCTTTCCAGCAAAGACCCACACCATCCTGGTCCCCTGCAGCCCTCACATTTTCAGTTATTCAACACTTGGAGTCCTGAACTGGTTGTTGCTTCTGAAATGCCATTGGACTCAATCCTTGGGAGCCAAGTAATGCAGGCCTAACAAATCCAGAACAGAAACAAAAACCGTCCATGGAAAAGGTTTCCTATCTTTCTTCCAGGTGCTTCCCAGGGTCTCCATCTGGCAGCCTTAGTGAACCTACAGCACCTTCAGCACTCAGAACAGGTTTGGGCCAGGATTTTTTTTTAACTTCCTTAGGGGAGCAGGGTCAGATCCACCTTGAACTGGAGCTGTCACTCATCTCACCCTACTTTCCCCTCCTGTATCTATTTTCAACCTATGTCTCTGTATAGCGAGTGTACTAGCTGCACTATGGAGTGTTGATCAATCTACCCATCAGCCACTGGGACAGGCTTTAACTGTGAAGGCTGTTGAAAGCTGATGTCTGGCTCCTGTTTTGGGCATCCCCCTGGTGCAGTCAGAGAGAACTGCCTGTGAGATGAGAGGTGAGGCTGGCACCAGCTCCCCCACAGAAGAATGTTCTTGCCTCCAGCCACGGGACTTGTGTAGTTTCTTTGGCCAGGGGCTCTCAAACAAAACCTAGTCCTTAGGCCTATTCAAATTCAGATGTATAGTACTAATATTCACCTGCTAATGTCCTGCATACACATTCCTAATGAGCGTGCTTTGCAAAAGTGCCGCCGATGACCACACGTTGGCATCATTTCCTATCACTGTATAACAATGATTGACTGGGCATGTAACCGTTTTGTGTAACTAGTTCCTGCCTGACAAAGTATTGTTCAACCAGTGGAGTGTGCCCTCCAACTCAGCCTCCATGGTGTGAAGTCTTGAATTCTTCTGAAGCACTAGCAACCATAGGGCCAATTTTGCAGCCCTCATTCATGTAAAGTCGCATCTGTTCACATGGGGCAGGATTGCCCCTTGCAGTCCAATCTGAGCTTCAACATTGCCTCAGACTTTGCGGTGGGACAACTTCATTCCCCCTCCACCCCAGCTCAACTGTGTTGGACTGGGGGAGTGAAGTCAATTTCCCACCCACTCTCCACCCGTCTGCACAGGCAGGGGAATAGCAGCCAGGTGGCAGCTGCTCTCCCCCTCACCCAGAGCCTGATGATATCCATAGCCTGTGACTGGGAGTAACAGAGCTCATGACTCTCCTTGGCAGGGGCATAGCTGGCCTTGAATTGAGCCCTGAAGCTTCCTTTACCTAGTTTGCATTGATTGATTGATTCTCTTCATCACAGACTTTTATGACTGGGTGCTGGAATGATGTACAGGGATAAAAGCTTCCAATTAGTGTTGCCGAGCATCTGGTTTTCGACGGCGCAGCAGGGCCAGGCCAGTCAATGGCACAGTGGGGCTCAGGCAGGCTTCCAACGTGCCGTGGCTCCGCAAAGCTCCCGGAAGTGGCCACCAGGTCCCTGCGGCCCCTTGGCACAGGGAGGCTCCATGCGCTGCCCCCGCCCCAAGTGACGGCTCCACAGCTCCCATTGGCCAGGAACCGCGACCAATGGGAGCTGTGAGGGTGGCGCCTGTGGGCGCGAAGGCAGCGCGCGGAGCCTCCCTGGCCGCCTGTGCACCCAGGGGCCATAGGGACCTGGCAGCTGCTTCCTGGGAGCCATGGTAAGTGCCACCGGGACCCCGTGCTCCAACCCCTGCCCCTGCCCCAGCCCTGAGCCACTTCCTGCACCCCAAACCCCTCATCCCTGGCCCCACCCTAGAGCCCACACCCCCAGCCGGAGCCCTCACCCCCCTCCCACACCCCAACCCCTGCCCCAGCCCAGTGAAAGTGAGTGAGGGTTGGGGAGAGCGAGTAACAGGGGGATGGAGCGAGTGGGGGGTAGGGCCTTGGAGAAGGGGCGGGGCAGGGGGTGGGAACGGGGGTTCAGTTTTGTGCAATTAGAAAGTTGGCAACCCTACTTCCAATCCCAAAGGGAGCTCTCAACACAGGATCAGGTCCTCCTGTACTCCCTGCATTCATCCCTTGTTACCTTGAGTTTGTACGTGCCTGCGTTGTTCAAAACCAAGCCCTCGCTGATGCGAATTGTGTTGGATTGTGCAAAGGAAATTCACACAGCAGCCCTACTCAAAACTATCCAGTCGGGAAATGCACACAGACAGGCAGGAAAGTAACACATGTCCTAAATTACAGCTGGGTTTGTTGCACTCAGGGGACCCCGTCATATTGCAGGGAATGCGGAGGTCACTGACTTGTGATGCCAACCCCGACACTGCAGGAGAAGCTATACTAAAATTAGGTTTGGGAGCAGGCTCAGAACCCTCAGCTTTTGCCAGCAGAGAGGGCTGGAAATATACCAGAGCCCTTGCGATCAAATGATATAATTTCTTACATATATGGATCCTGGAGCAAAATCAGTTTTGGCTTTGGCAACAGCAAGTCCTTTTCCTCTCAGCAGTTTCCAAAACAGAACTGGAGATTGGAATTACATTATTTCCCTTTTATCCCCAGTGTTCAACTTCAGATGCTGCTAGGCAGGTTGCCCTTCAGTGCTCATTACTGCAAGAGCTATCTGGAATTCATGGTAGCATCCTTGCATGGCCCTGGGCAGTGCACAAAAAGGAAGAGGGGAAGCGCCCCATTTAAATTCAAGCTGTATATGTTTTGAATTTGCAAACCTGTCAGCTATAATCCGTCAACTCAGGGTCGTCTCCTGTTCTGCTTAGCTGTGTGATTACAAGCCAAACCTCTAAGGAGAGTTTAGTTCTCCTGATTTCAATACCAGACAGTGCTTTTGCCTAAGCATTTGAACCACTTTTCAGAGCCATTGAGGCTTCCCCTGTGGCTAGTGGGAAGTTGAATGGGGAATAGGTCAGGCTGCAGCATTATAGTGATTGGCGAAAGGAGCCAGTGGGAAGGCTACAATAGCAGAACTATGTGCAGGTAAAGTCAGGGAGACACTGAGCCATATTGTGGGCTGAGGAGAACGGCAGTGTATGTTACATGTCGGAAGTAAGTTGGCTGGAAGACAATAAAGCAGTGAGACCTGCATCACTCTGGCCATGCGTGTGTATGTAAAGTGAGCGTAATTTACACCCCACGTGACAGAAGTGGGTGTGGCAGGGAAAACATCTAGCTGGTTAAGCAGGTAAAATAAAGCAGTAGGAGCCCATTTATGCCTGCTTTGCTTTCCTGCCCTATTGTCACATGCCCTGTGACACCACTGTTTACATCACCAAATAATTTGGCCCAGGCAGGCACTTGCAAGGGAGGTGCAACCTGCTTACACCAGGTCTGAATCTGGCCCCCTGAGCACTCATCTCTTCTTTCTTTCAGGGATAGGAGAATCACAACGGTGTCTTTTGGAACAAAAGCTACTGTGATTTCATTGATATTAGGTGTGTGCGTTTAGGTGCCTTCACGAGAAGTGCTGCTAGGGCTAGGAATGGGCTAGCTAAGTGTGCAGCTGCAATCTCTTTGCCCCCTGCTGCTCAGGCAATGAGCTCAGCCCTGCTGGGAAGAGACCTTTCTCTCCTAGAGGGAGAACACCGTGCAACAGCCCCTCAAAGACTGGAACAGCATCGCACTCCAGATCCAAATGTCCTTAATCTCAAACAGGCCTGGTCTGTTTTCTGACTGCCCCGTCGCATCCTAGTGTTCAGTGACTCTTACACACTCCGCAGCAGCAGGAGGGAGGCAAAAACAGGAACTGAAGCTGGAACAAAAAATGGATTATAGCCATGCAGCAGGCCAACTCCTCAGCTGGTGCAAATCAATGCCGCTCCTAGTCAGAGGGAACCACAGGAGCTATGCCTATTTACATCAGGTAAAAATCTGACACGTGGGCAGTTTTGTATCGGTGGCTTTCTTTACTGTTTTCCCTTCTGTTGTTGTCAATTCACCTACGAGCAGATTCTTTCCAGTTTTCCCCCTTCCAGTCTGAGTCCTTCCACTTTGCTGGGCCCGCTCTCACTGCCATGTGTCATGCCAAAGACACATTTCTGACTCCTGAACCACCATGGAAACCTCTTCTCAGTAGCTTGTATAACGCTTTGCGTTTCCCAACAAGGGTTTTGCCCAGTGAATTGTAATTTTTGTTCCAGAAAATACAGCTGCAATATCTATTCCAGGCAGCTGAGCTTCCTGACAAAGTGAATTCCATGGCAAGCCTTGTTTTCCCCAAGGAAACCATCCCTCTCTGTTTACATGGAAGGGGTTTAATCCTACCATCAGAAAAAAGGCTTGTGTAATGATTTTCATTTCAGTGAGGCCGTAACGCTCAGCAGCACATCTTTGAGCCTCATCTGGAGAAATATTCGCCCCTGTCCGCACCCTGCCCGGGAGTCACTTAGCCCTTTGTTCCAGTCAGTCGCTCTGCAACTGCTGTCCTGCTAGTCCAGAACTGCAGTGCCTCTCCTTTGTGGCTTAGCCCTCCATCCAAGGCACCACCATCCTCTGCTTCTGGGATATTATCAGAGTCTCCTTCCTCAAAGTCTCAGGCAGTCTGCACTATGCTGACTGTGCCACTCTTGCAGTGGTGGGTAGGGGAATCTGGGCCCACCCTCTACCCCCGGTTCCAATCCAGGGACCCTCAAACCAGCAGTTCAGACCTATCCCTCTCAGGCCTGATTGTTTCCTATCCTGCCTTTCTCAGGTTCCTGCTCTCCCCCTTGTCTCAGGGAGTGTGACTGCAGACTCACCTGACTGCTGCCCCCTATCTCCTGTTAACTTCCTCTCTTCATAGACCCTGCCCAGCTCCTCCCCTAGCCGGACTGCATCAGCAATTAGGCCCTAGCATGCCCTGTCTTTCCTCCAGGTGCAGCCAAGAAGTTAATTGGCCTCGTGTGGGGGTGGACACCCCATCACAGGGGCACAGAGTGCTCAGACATGAAAATTAAAGATCAATTAGACAGATATTCTCCCATCACTTCCAAGAAATCATCGCTTTCTAGGAGGATCCTACACCTCACAAAAGAAAAGCTGGTGCAAGGTTACCTGTCTACAATGGGTCATTTTATTTGATTCAAGGATAGAAGCATATCTAATTAACTAAAGGTGAAAACGAGAACTGTCAAGCTGTAGTGAGAGTTCATCTCTGCTAATGCAACTCCATTACATGAAAACTGATGCTCAAGTCTCCAGCTTGAGGTGTTGCGATGGGTGGAAGTTGATTGGATTATTTGATTTGCTGTTGTGAGGTGAGACACACTTTATACTAAGTTTCTGTTTATAAATAATTAATAGACATTGTAAACATGTTACAGTCTTGATTCATGTGTGTTGTAGGGGGTTGTTTCCACATCAGTAGAAGGTGTTATGGTGGTCATAAACAATCCATTGCCCTGTAACAGCTGAGTAATCATTTATTAAAACATCTGTTAATTCTTTATTAACCCTTCATAAACTCAACCTTCTTGTAAGGCCTGCTGGGTTTTAAGACCAGCAGACCTTATGGTCATGCCTTCTATTAAGGCTCCATTTATAAATAGTGTATAAAAGATTAATAAATGATTAACAGATGTTTAGTACATTTTAATAATTCTTAATTAAGAAAAGGATTTTTTTTTTTTGCAGATGGGCTGAAACACAAATCCCTGTAACAATTGTCGTTTTGTGTGTCAACATTTGGCCCATTTTAGATGTAGGTTTAAGAACTTTTCTGCTTTCAAAGGTACATTTCCTGTTTTCATACGAGTCCAGTCATGTCACTGAGAAGCACCATCTGTCCTTCATGTTGAATGCAGGTATTTTCCATGCTAAAAACATCCAGCTGCTTCAGTTTATTTCTTTTTCCGCTAGATTCCACTTTGGTTGGCATATTTAATACCACCAGTTATTAAATATATTGGAGTCTGTAAGAAACAGCTTCTAATCAAAATCCAAACAAGAATTATTGTACAAAAAAACCATTGATTCTTGGTCAGCCACTGGCAGCTCTGCAGGAGCCTAGGGGCTGGATTTTGATCTCAGTTACATCAGTGTAAATTCATACTACCATCATTAATTGAGCCAGTAAGACTACTTGCTGTTCTAGCTTAGGGTCAGGAATAGATGGGAGTGGTCCAAAGGCAAAAAGCCTAGCCTCAGCAAAGAGTGTGTGTCAGTGTGGTCAACAGGCCCAGAAGGGAATCTTATCCAGACCTCCTTCCCCGTAATTACACCATGCACAATGTGAGGATCTCAGAGGAGAGCAGAAACGTTTAGAGAGCAGTAACAGAGAAGGTCCTCAGAACTCAGACAAGGACAAGACAAGAACTCCTTCCAACCCTAGGAGAAAATGTTGTTTCAGAAAAACTCCGAGGGCTTTTAAGAAGTGGTAATTGATGCTGTGAGCAGAAATGGCTCAGGAGCCTTCTTCCATTCTCCATCCACAGCTACAGAAGCACACGGCTCCCTGGGTGGCACTTGCAGCCTGCATTTTACATTAAAAGCAAGATCAGTACTTTCCCCTCCTTCAGTTACATGGGCGATGCCAGTTTTGGCCTTACTGTTTTGAAGCAATCCATGTTCTAGTTTCCTAGGGCAGTCAGACTACTGAGAATAACACATGATCGGGGGCAGCAGCAGAATTCCAGAATTTGATTGGTCTACGGGTCATATATAAGAACTGTAACATCTCCAGTTTATAGCAGCAATACGAATGTAATGACCAGTTCTCATTATTATAATTTAGTTTCATTCCAGTGGTTTCCAGAGGTCCCATTGTGCTGGGCTCTGAACAAGCACGGAATAGGAGCCAATCCCCGCTTCAAGCCAGTGTAAGGCTCTGATCTTGCCATGTAGGTGCACCCTGCCTGCAGTACAGACGCCCACTTCATAACTGCTGGTATTAAATATGCCAGTCGAAGTGGAATCTATCAGAAAAAGAAATAGTGCATGCATGGAGGGATCTGCCTTCATGGAGTTTATTGCAGGATTGTGACTCAAAATGCCAGAATCGAGCTCCCCTTTCCAGACTCAGACAGTCAAATTCTACTCTCAGTTGCAATGGGGGATTGAAATCGATGGAGTTGTTCTGGATACACACCTGTGTCACGAGCGCAGAGTTTGGCCCAGCGGGTGGCCAATTTGTTTTTCCTGCGTGTATACCTAGAACTCCGTGAGTGCCTTAGGAGTCCTGTGCCATGTAGTTCTTGATCTTGTAGCCGTCCCTGGCATTTGCAATTCCTAAATCTCTTACAAATGTGCCACTTTATAATCCAGCTGAGAGGATGTGAGTGCTGAAAGATGGCTGGTGATACACTGTGTACCATTATTTCCCCTGTTGGCACTTGAGTAAATTATATTGTCACAGAAAATTCTCATTTGAATTGCTCTTTGGATTAAGGACAGTTTTACAAACCAGAAAGAAATCCAGCTGTTAAAACACAAGGCCCACATTGTTAGAGGTGTATGAACTTTTATCCTCAGAATTATTTTCTGCTTTGCAAATCATTTGCAGTAATGGACTAATGCTTTTGCTTTGCTCTGTATACATCTGTAGACCCAGCTGAGTAATTAAGAGCTGGAAATTGGCCCACTTAAGGAAGAACACTGCGCTTTCAGCTGTCCCCTTGGATCCCAGTAACAAGTAGAGTTATGCTATTGGAAATATTCCCGCACTAAATGAAAATAAACACACCCAGACAAACATTAGAAATGTCCTCATTCAAAGTATCTTTTAAGGATACTTGTAGTGTGTAAAGTGACTTCCTGCTAGAAAGAATCTTAAACTGAGTGAAATGATTTGCCTTTTGAAGGCCTGCTGATTCTAACTGAACTTTGCTAATGATTTCTTTGCACAGAATGAGCCAAATTCTTCCCTTCTGTAACTCCATTGATTTGAGTGGAGGACTGAATTTGGCCCAGTTACTTTATAATGCTCTAAGAAAAGGAGTACTTGTGGCACCTTAGAGACTAACCAATTTATTTGAGCATAAGCTTTCGTGAGCTACAGCTCACTTCATCGGATGCATACTGTGGAAACTGCAGAAGACGCAGTATGCATCCGATGAAGTGAGCTGTAGCTCACGAAAGCTTATGCTCAAATAAATTGGTTAGTCTCTAAGGTGCCACAAGTCCTCCTTTTCTTTTTGCGAATACAGATTAACACGGCTGTTACTCTGAAACCTTTATAATGCTCTGTTGCTAATAGTGCACTGCAGGAAATACTGCTTTAATAGACTGCAGCATCTATCCAGCAAAAATTCTCTACATTAATTTGCTTGTATGTGATAATATACAATAATTTTTGTAATGAAACTTATTCCGTGAGGTGTACCCAGGAAAGCATAAGCAGAATTTGAGACAGTCTTAGATTATTTAGGCTTTAAGGTTTTAACTGTATGGAGGAAATAAAAAATCCAGTAGCCTGTGGGGTTAAATGTCATAGCTTATGCTACCCACTGCACAATGGCCAGCTGCTTTGCTTCCCATTGGGAAGGTATTAACCTTACAGTGAAGGAAAAGGCTCTTGTACATTTCTCTCTCATTGAAATCCTAGTGCAAACACCTGGCCTTCCATGCAGTGGGCCAGCTGAAGCAGAGCTTGAGTCGACCAGCTTGAGTCGGGAACTGTATTCTCTGATATGCCAGTCGTTAGTGCTTTAGAAAAAAACCATTAAAGTACATAAAGGAACAAACAATAACAGCTCTGACAGACTCATATGAGCATAAAGGGAGGAAGGATGGTCCAGTGGTTAGGGGTTTATCTCGGGAGAGGTGAGTTCAATTCCCTGCTCCTGTGTGACTTTGAGTAACTTGCTTAATCTCTGCACATCGGTTCTCCAGCTGCCCAATGGGGATAATAGCACTTCCCTACCTCACAGGGATGTTGTGAGAATAAATACATTAACAACTGTGAGATGCTTGCATACGCGGCGTGATTGGAGCCTTAGTTAGATAAACAGAACGAAGAGCCTTTTCACTTAGCACTAAATAGTTGAGATCCCCTCTAACGATATAAACTGACCATGCCAATTTGCACTGTTGGATTCCATCTTTGTTCCCTTTATGCAGCCTAATAACAGTAGGGGGGAAAGGACATACTTATCCCGGAATTTCTTCCACGATAGTTGGAAAATCAAATTATGGGTCAGGATAAAAAGGCCTTTCCCTATATTATTCATGCAGGAATCACACAGGAGTCAATTAAAAGGAAGGTACAGTCTCATGGTTGGGGTGGGAGTGGCAGGCTTTATAATGCTCTCAGTCTCTGAGTATGTCACCCTTTGATCGAACACCTTCTTCTGGAAAGGGGAGTGGGCTAAAAACAGTGATGTAGTGGTCTTACTTGGCTTTTACATTGCTGGAGGTGTTGTTTAGAGACTGCGGTTTATGGCTACAGAATAATTAGCAGAGATGAAATCTATTGTTCAAACTTCTCACATAGTTTTAATAAAATTCCTTCTTTTCAGATCCAGTTAAACAGCAGAGGACTTATCTATTCCGTTGGCTTGCTGCTGGCATCAGTTTTTGTCACAGTATGTATATAATCTCTTCATGTTCTTTATTTCCAAGATAGTAATTTTACAGAAGTTTGCTTTTTGTCCACATGTTCCTTTTCTCTTAGAGCAGCAGCAATTGCTGTGAGTCCCATTGAGAGGTACTGTCAATTCCTACTGTAAAATTTCCAGGGGCCTAATCTGGTATTTTGCAAGCTATTATCTGACCTGACATGAGATGGCTCATACATTGTGTATTTTTTCCTTGAAGGAGCCCCAGGAAATTCACTAGTAATCCTTAGTCACTTTCCGTGGGAGAAATGAAGCCAGACGTACTCTTGTGTACAATCCACTCTCCTGCTGGGCAGATATGAGTTTGCTGTAAAACACAGCAAAGTGGACATGTTCATATTCAAGCATCAGACTGTTTAAAGCATACAGAGGTGTTTACACATGCAAATTGCAGGCCCAGGTGTACACACAGCTGAGAGCCGTTTTAGACACACAGAAGGGAGCTGGCCATTGAAAAGTTTAAGGGGTATGTATCTCATAGAATTAAATGGAATTGTTCTTACCAGAATGAACTGACTATTAAAATATTGAGCCAGATCATTACCTGGTATTAATCAGTGCAGCTGATGGTGCTATGCCAATTTACTCCAGCAGTACATCTGGCCCACTGTATAGTAATATCCTAAAATGATAAGTTGTAATTGAGAACAGAATATTCTTCAAGCAAGTCAATGGCACTCAGCAGTGGAAAAGTAAATGCATGGTCACACTATTGAGAAAGGTGCTTGCCACTGATTGTAAATGTTTTTGATGTTGCTGTTTACTCTGAGCAAATGACTGTGTGTATTGTAGGTATTTGGTGTCCACATGAACAAATGGAAGCTGGATAAGAAGCTGGGAATTGTGTGCCTTTTCCTGTACGGCATCTTCTTATGTTTCTCCATCATGACAGAATTCAATGTTTTCACTTTCGTGAACTTGCCAATGTGCAGAGATCACTGATCCAGGTGGCAGACTGTCGAGAGGTACTTCCTTCTTACCTGTGCAATACAAAACACCGCTGGCGTCTCCAGAACACGGTGTACCCAACGGTCGTGAAATATATCCTGCTCACTGTTCATAGGATTCTCCTCCCATCTCGGTTTACCCTCTTCCGACCCCGAAACCTGGAAAAATCCTGCATCGATGTGAAGATATTTTTTTTTCAACATTAATGTGATTTCCAAGTTCAGTTTTTGAACAGTGACTGGGATTCTAAATGAACTGGCTGCTATCTGGCGTTGAGCCAGGCAAAACTGATCTGCTACAATTCCTTCCTTTTTAAGTTATTTGGTGGAAGACTAATCTAATTTATGATTTAAGACTATTGCTAGAATGCAGAAGAAGAGGGTACATTGTATATGGGGTGTTTTTCAAGCAGAACTGTGGGAATCTTTTATTTTTATTTTTTTCAGAGATCAACAGCCTCTCTTTGCAACTTCTCCTTCTGAGCGCTGGATTTCGTGTAATGATCCAAAGGTCACAAGTGCAGTGTATTATGGGAACTCAATTTGAAATACTCAGCATATGAGTGGATTGACTGTTAAAAAAAATGACTGGCAAGGCAGTGGATAACAACTTTATACTATGATTAATGCTTCTCCTAAAGGTGTTGTAAGGACTGCAAGGTGAACATGGATTCAAAGGGTAAACACTGCTACCATTTTCATTATTAATGTCAGAGCTTTATTGCTAGGTCATTTATATGACTTCCAAGCAATGGTTTAGGACTGCCAGCCCACAAGGGCTAAGGAGGAGAGGTCCTGGTTTTTAATGATCCACACATTGCAATGCAAGGTCAGAAGCTTCAGAGGATCGTCCAACTTCTTGTAGTTTTTGGGGGGAGTGTGTAGTTTTATGTCTTATTCGTTGTGAGAAGGACATAAGCACAGTCACACATTCTCTAAATGAGTTGTAGACACTGGTTTCTTTAAAAGGAAAGAGGCATATTTTGCACCGACATTGTTACTGAAGTCATAATTTGCCACTCTTTAAAGAATACACTGGACCTGGCCAAAAAATTTTACAGATGAACTTATCTGATATCAGATTGTTGTGGATTTATTCCGCCTCCTTCTGGAGGAAGAAAGAAAGAGCGAGAGAGAGAAATGGCACTTTTAAAATGCAGAATATCTTTAATGCAGATTCGCTCACAGATCTAAGTTATGATGAAAGTTTTGCCATTCTCTGTTCTAACAGACCTGCAAGGTTTTGTATAATACTGTATTAATATGGAGTCAAATTCCCCTACATGAGGAACACCTATGATTGCCACACTTGTATGTACTGAAATTGTGGATTCTTTCCAGTGCTGGCTGTTGTATTTACTTTAAGCACTGATCACTTCTGATTCATTTGGTATGGTTTTTTCCTCTTCCTTGTATATGTTCTTCTATGAAGCGTAGTAAGATACTACCAACAAGGTGAATGTTTTTGTCTATGGTACAGACAGTGGCCAATACTGGTAGACAGGACACAACAAAAACAGGGCCCTAAGAGAAAAAAAAAAAATCTGAACTAGCGGAAGAAAAACAGTTCAGAGTGAAGACCCATTTATCAACTCATTTGCACTTTTGCACTTGATTATTTAAGATTAATTCTCTTCGGACAAATAGTGTAAAATAAATGTTTCCAATCTGATCTCCATTCGACACAGCACGTTACTTTCTGTCCTTTTCACACGGAACAAGCGAAAATACACATTTATTGAGCAACTTCCGTGGACAGTTGATGCATGGCCACCTTGGGTAAAAGCAGTCTGATGGGTCTCTGGAGGAAAGCAGGTGTGAAGACAGTGCAGATGTGAATAAAGGGGAGAGAAAAGAGGGGCTCCATTTTATATACGTGTTGCTATTTTTTCTTCAGGAACATACTGTGATCCCACTTGTTTCGCTAAGCAGCATTCTAAGACCAGCATGCTAAGAACTACACCATATGGAAATCCCATTGCATTAGAAATCCCCATTGTACCTTCTTAGTGTGTTTTTAATTAATAATAACCACTAAAATGTCTAAAAAGACTTCCTTAAATTAAAAAATAGTAGCATGATGTGATACATTTCAATAAATTCCAACCTTGAGGACAGTTATAAGCTCGCAACAAGATATAGTAGCTCCTAAGCTGAATCTTTCCTTACTTGCAGAAGAGACAATATTTGGGAAAAAAAGTTTCACATCAGGGCCTATTATTATTTCTATTTTGAATATTTATACTGCTGCTCCAATGGAGCCAGTTGGATCTATTTCTACGAAATAGCCATTATCTATCCCATGGCACAAAAATTGCATGACTGGTTTTTTAGGAACTTTTCCTGTTGACGTACATCAAATACTGTAGTATCGTAGCTTTGCATTGTATGTGTATCCTGAAATACGTTGTTCTGAACTTTGTGCATTTTGCAAGAATATTGTGAAAGTTGCTCATTCCAAGTGTAAGCAAAGAGGTATCTTAGATACACTGAACTGCTCTTACCTGTGCCATATTCTTATGAGATGTGATAGACCGTTTGCTATGATGACAGTTTGAGTTAGATGTACTTGTGATCTGAAACCAAAGCAGATGATTCAAGCTTGATTTGAAATAGAGGGCCGGTTGACTGTGTGAGTTCTCATTTGTTTTTAAAAGACAGAGCCTTTCAAACTGATAGCTTGATTAAAGTCGATGGAAAAATCTCCAAGACAAAGATGTAAGCACTTTTCTGTGCAAAGTTTATTCTGCGATCACTGTTCATGAAAGTTCTCCCTAAGACATACAATAATAAGATCGCTGCATACGCTGACTGATACTTCGAGGATTCACAGCTTTCATTTTGTTTTCCTTCCAAGCTTTCACTTTAGTTTTCCTTTCTAGCAATCGTAGACAATTTTTAACAAGCATTTCAAAGAGAGCTTAAAGAGCCTTCTCCCCAGTAGTGAACACCTCACTGCAGCTCTACCTTTTGACCTGATTTTGTCTAGGCTGACGCCAAATATCTGATCCCATAGTTTCAACTCCGTTTGACACTTCCTTGACCGTGATTAAATGCCAAAATCTTGTGATGTGGGTGGTTTTAAGAGACACAGGAAAGATTGCTTTTGCCCTACCAAAGTAGAATTCTCTACCTGCATTTTATTTGTATTTTTTTTTTAAGAAATAGTGCATTTTTTTGTAGCTATAGGTACCTACAACAGAAAATATCTTGCATGGAGGGCATTTACACTAGTGTGGTTTGGGAGGTTTCTGTGTTGTTCTGTTCCTTTGTGTTTGACTTTGTATCCTGAGCTGTGTCATTGAAGTTAGTGAATTTGCGTGCTTTGGATTTGTGGCTTTTGCGCCTGTGAAACAGGAATTTATGCTAATTTTAAGCATTCAAATGCCTAACAAAAATTTCTTTAAAAAACAAAGAAAAGAAAGAAAGTGGGAAAAACACCCACAAGTGCTGAGGACACAACATTTAATGTCAGTGTAAGAACCGGAGGTTAACATCTAAAGAGCAATGACAGTAGCCCAGATTTTCAATGACTTTTCCTAATAATCTGTAAAATAAAATGTAGGTAGCAAATACCGTTGGATAATTTTTTTTAAAACTACAACTTTCTGACTACTGCCAGATTCTTCTGTTACCAAATTTATCTGTTCAAATTAAGTATGAGGACATGTCAGATCATGCTGTAATGTCAAGCTCTGTCTATATTCAGAGATATGCCATTCATTTCATTCATTAATTCTCCTGCTGAGAGTAGAGAGTAGAATACACACTTTGGATCAGCCATTTCTAGAGAGCTCAGTCTCCTGCCAAGGTTGTGGCCTGCTCCGTATTAAGGCTGTGGTAGGCGAAGTCGGAAGCCATAATATCCTTCCAGCCTGTGTGAGGCCATCCACAAAGTCTTCTCCGTCCAGCTTTTGTTGGATCAAATGCATAAAGCTGGTGGACTAGTATGGACTCCAGCATAAGAAGCAGATGGCCGAGCTAGCTGAGATGGTGTTGAGTCACTTGAGAAGACACTAGAGACTGATTGGTCTGACAGCTGACATCCTCATTCAGAACATGATGAAGCTACCATATACCTTCAATACGACGTTACTGTTTCATGTCGAAAGTATCCAGTTGGCGCATTTGCGTCTCTGTTATGGCTCAGGTTTCAGAGCCATACAAAAGGATGGAAGCCACTTCTGCTTGATAGATACTCCTCTTAGAGTTGATATGTGGCGTTGATGCCACAAAGGCTTCCGAAGAGCATGCATAACAATCTTGACCTTGCTGAGTTGATGTTTCATGTCAGCAAGGCAACCTCCCTCCCTAATGACGATGGAACCAAGACACTCAAATGCGCTGACAAATTCAATCTCTTGTCCATTGATTATGATGGATCGGGGTAAAGGTCCATCAGCCACTTTCATCAGTTTGGTCTTCTTCCAATTGACTTGAAGACCAGTCTTACTTCTTACTTGCTTCTTCTGTAAATATATTCAGGGTATTAATGAGATTAGCATTTGAAGATGAGAATCTAGCTGTGGTATCTGCATATTCCAGCTCTGCTATGCAGGAGTCATGCGGTACCACCCCTGGAATGTGACTAGTGACAGCTTCCATCATTCAGTCAATAACAGTATTGCGCATATCAGGGCAGCCAAGCATCCTTGATGAACACTGCTATTGTACTCAAACCAGCTGGACATCCTGGTACCTAAGTGGACACAGCTCTCACTTCGGTAGTGTATTTCTATGAGAAGGTGGAAGAGCTTACCAGGCACACCAGCAGCTTGTAGACAGGGCCACAGGGAGCAATGATCAACAAAGTTGGAGGCAGCGTTTAGATCAGTAAAAGCTGTATACACCTCTTATTGTCTGTGCCAAAACTCTTGACCTTTTCCAATAATTTGTCTAATGGTAAAAATCTGCTCTGTGATTGATCGGCTTGCTGTAGACAGCATAGATTCTTTATCGGGGGGTTAGCATGCTCAAGAAGAACCAGCATGAACAAGCATGAACTTGCAGTGGAAAGCAAAGTCATGTTGCAGTGATTGGAACACACCAGACTATCGCCTTTCCCTTTCTAAAATGGGAGAATAATCCCATGGCTCCAGTCATCAGGTAGTTTCTCATGAATCCATACTTAGTTGATAATTTGGGTAAGCTGTCCCAAGACAGAATCCTGGCCATTTTTGATCAGCTCAGCAGCTATACCACAAATATCGGCAGCATGGCCATTCTTGAGCTTACAGACTGCTTCAAACCTCCTTGAGAGTGACATCCTCTGCATTACATGGAGGGGCTCTCATTGGGCTCTTCACATCCTCCCAGAGTTGTGGAGCTGCAGCTCTGATAGGGTGGTTAAGAAGCACCGGAAAATGTTCTTTTCCATCTACTCAGACATTCTGCCAGTACACACAACACATTACTCAAACCGGAACCCCTCTCCCCCACTGGCTGATGGAACCAAAATTTTTAGACCTTTGCACGCAATGTAGATTTGCTGTTTGGAGCATACCCTGAAAACCATTGATGCTCCTACCCTCCCATCACTGAATTCCACATTTCTGTTGCAGGACTCGCTGAGACCGGTTGGAGCAGCACCAGCAAGACAATTATTAACAGCAGTCATTACGTATGGTCAGGCCCCAGTGGTGAACTTGTCAGCCACGTCAGCCTCAGCAGTGTCGCCTTGGCCTTGTCAAGGAATGCTTGTAAAGCCCTCATAAGCTGATCGCCCATCTCTAAATGTATCCTGTGGCAAGGACTTTCTTATAGACATGGCAACATCACTGTCATTGGTGCTTATGCACCCCCTTACCTTGCCAGTCAGGAGGACAAGGAACAATACTCATGAGCCCTGCGTTATGTCATCAGAAGACATTATCCTGACATTATCATTGCGCTATGCGATGCCAGCACTACACTGGGGGCCAATACTAGGAAAGCTTGGCCAGAAAGCATTGGGTGTTTTGTTGTGGATGCAGTTGTGAACGGCATTGGTGAGCGACTGCTTGAACTTTGTGCTGCAACTGGACTCCATGTTTCTGATACCAACTTCCAGTGGAAGAACATACACGCATGGACTTGGTATTCCAGTGGGGGACAAACCCACAAAGCACTAGATCACATTCTCACATTTAATTGGTGGAGAAGTTGTGTGCACCACTATTGGGTGTTCGGGTGTGCTGAAGTGGTCAATATCGATCACAGGTTGCTTGTGGCCATGGTGGAACTGAGGCTGAAGGCAACTCAAACCAAGCCTTCCATTAGTCATTTAGACTTACTGAAATTGATTGCCTGCTGCTGTCAAAATGGAATGCCAGCTGAAATCTGCAACTGATTTGATGCGCTAGCCCTTGCAGATGAAAGCCTTGAACAGGAGCAAATCAACAATTTGTGAGACTCTTTCCAGTCTTCTGTTATGGATGCCATCAACAAAGTGCTGGGGAAAAGGCACCCCAGGCCTAAACATAAATGGATCAGTGAACAGACCAATGTTCCCTCTAATTTTTGACAGGCCATGTGCACAACAAATTTCTTCTGTGCAAATTTTTGACAGGCCGTGTGCACAAAAAATTTCTTCTGTGCAAATTGTTGTGCTTCTGTGCAAATTTTTGTGTGTGCGGTGTTTCGCTGTGTGCGCACGGTTTAGGATCTGTATGCGCGCGCACACGCGCACAGCTTTGAGAGAACAGTGGAACAGACCCTGGACAGCAAAGAAAATTGCCATGTGGCTTGCTAAAATGGGAACAACCAAGAATACCAATGCCTCAATGCCTTGCATAACACAGCTTTAAAGCAGGACATTTGGGGCAAATAAGGCTCAGTTGATAAAAGCTGCATCAGCCAGAAATGAGTATGGGACTGTCTATAAAGAATTGTGCCCCTTAAAAGCTGGTCCAGGGAACAACTCCTCACTTGTCAAAGATGGACACTATAACACACCAGTTTAACTTTAAAATGATCTAGTTAAATCAGTGCAAACTCAATGTGGACAGACATTCTTAATTGGATTTAAACCTGCCTTATAGCAATGAAACTTCATCTGGTAAAGCATTGGCTTAAGCTAAATCAATATAAGGTAACTTTAAATCCAATTAAGAGCATCCACACAGGGATTTGCACAAATTTAACTGAATCAGTTTAAAATCACACATTTAGGTTGAAGGGATGCGAGTTTGAATACAGACATGGCCTTGGCAGCTTTGCTCCAAACATAAGGAATCATGCCTGGTAATGCGTGTAGTTTGAACAAGCTATACAAATGCATTGGGTATATTGTGAAGCACTACGCTGAAAGAAAGGTAAGTGTTTCCAGTGCCCTAAGACTATGCATGAAACCTTGGCACTGTTGAAATCAATGGCAAAAATCTCATTGCTTCAGTAGGGCCAAGATTTCTTCCTATATGTCTTTACAACAGCACATCCTGTTGGTCTTAAAAACAGTTATTTAAAGATATGAATAAGTGAATCAGACACAGAACTCTTTTTTTAAGCCAAATCAACAAGCTAGTTCTTACTAATACAGCTTGGCACAAGTAAGGAGATTGCACATGAAAGTGCTATAGGGGTTAGGAACTGTAGGAGCCTGGAACTTGGAGCGTATTTCTCTTGGAGAAAATTCATTTACTTTATCCCCAGCTCTGCTGACTCATTGGACAGACAATGAAAAGTTTTTAAGTTTCCAAAAGTGGAGTTGTAGCCAAATTTATGCCATGTGGGGAAAAGCAAGGTATGCCCAACGAGGCAAGCATGGGAGAAAAACACTTTTTTGTTTTGTTTCTTTGATCACACTTCCAGTGGTATAATTTGTAACATATGGCTGTGAATCTAACTCTATCCACTTCTAACAGCCCACTAACTACGCCAAGTCTTTGAAGCATGGGTGGAGCCAGCTAATTTCATGAAAGCTTTTAGTAAAAGAATCACAGGTCTTATAAGGTTCCAAATATTTTAATAGTTTTTAATTGTAATTTTCAAATTATCAGTAAAACAAGTTTTAAAACTTCCATACAAAAAATCTCGACCCCCTATCTATTTTGTTCTTTTCAATTGAGTAGTACTTGAATGTGCTAAAATTTACATGGATGTTTTTAATAATAAATGTGACTTTTTGTAGCAAGTTGGAGAAATGAGGTTCAGTGTTAAGTACCTGAACCTATATGGACAATCATGATAGGCACAGAAGTTTGCCCAAATGCTGAATATTTTCCCGTTAGCCTTGTGGTTTCAGGTCAGCATATCTGTGACAGGTAAAGCAGGTAATTTTCATCTGTAATTTAGGAGGTTTCTGTTATTGGATCCTGTAGAACAGTGTACAGATTTCATAAATAGAACCAGCTGTAAGGTTGTTACAAATTGTATCTGTTTCTTTCTTACCTCTTCTTGCAAAGAAAAAATGCCAGTCAACATAAACGGGCTTCATCAGCGATAAGAAAGCTAACCTTAGTTACGATGTTACAAGAAGTGTCCAGATAAAATTCTACATACAGATAGATTTATATTTGAACATAAGTAACTGATACTGGATGGTTTTGGTAAAAGAATTCTTTGGACAGATGATCTGTTTACAAACCATTGTATAGCTGGTTGTCTCTACGTACAGCATGGCAAGATTATAAGGATTCATGCCAAATTTTTGAGCCGTTACACTAGGTGAGAGCCTTAGGAAAGAACACTCCTTTATCTTCACTATTAACAGAAGAGGCAATAAAAGAATGCAACTGCCAATGACATTAAGTTAATAATATCAGGAGTATTTTGAACAGAGTAGCTGTTCTGAAGTTTTAGTACTTCCATAGTTTTAGATTTCATCCTTCACATTTAATATACATTACCTGAATTTTAACACCATCTTTGAGAATGAACCAAATGTTTTGATTCCTATAAAGAGTTGCAGTTAAACTCAGGCAGATGTGTACAATACAGTTTCATTTTGACGGGGGTCAGGCTGCAGTTACTTTGCTGTTCAGCAGAGTGTTAGCAGGGAGATAACTACAATCAGAATAGAGTTTCTGAGACTATATTTCCTTTCAGTTAGCCATGACATTATGGAAAAGAAAAATGTGCTTAATGTTCCATTGTTGTTGGTTTCTGAAATTAGATAGGCTTAAAGTATTGCAGGAGAGGGGTTGTGCAGTGGACAAGATGCAGCCCAGTGTCATGATGGTACTTATGGTCTTAACACCACACACAGGGCTTCTGAGGCAGACAGCGCATCAGGAAAGCGTGTTTAGGAACCTGCAAAGACACAGTGAAACCCAAAAAATGTGTAGCATTGAACAGGGATGGGCATGACCAGTATAGCTAGGAATATGCTGATTTTGTATAGCACACATACCCTGCCCCTCCCCCAGCAACCTCTATCAGCAGCACTCCTGTGAAGGTCCAACCATAACTTAAAAGTTCTCTCTCTGCCCAAGACCCTGAGGGAGGCCATGGTGGTACCACCATATGCACTTCACTGGGGTAAATGCCCACAAAGATATAGGGGGCCAGGCTGACGCAATGTGGTGCCATTTACACCTCCCTATGGGCTTGATCCAACTCCCATTACAGACCATGACAGGAGTCCCAGGTGCTATAATGAGAATTGCATCAGGCCTTAAAACCCCGATTCAGCAAAGCATTTAAGCATGTGCTTAAGTCTCAAATAAGTCAATGGAGCTTAAGCATGCACTGAAAGCTAAGCATATGCTTATGTGCGTTGCTGAATTGGGGTCTAAAGGTCAGGTTCAGTGAATCTAACCCATTGGTATCAGTGATTTTTTTAAAGCGTTTCAACGAATACAGTGTCTGCACCATAGTCGTGTGGATTTTATAAACAGCGGATGCAGTAAAATATACCCACTCCAAGAAGTGCTATAGAAAAAAGTCCTTCAATGATGAATGACCAGAATACAAGACTCCAGCAAGGAGAGACTTTACTGAATGTGCCTTTGACTGAAAAGAAAGAAGTGACTTTGAAAGGCTTTATAGATTTTAACTACGAGTGAACTACTGAGCAAGCTTTTTACTCTTTATAGTATTCTTTAGGAAAGTAGATTTTCCCCGTTAAGTTTTGCCATGAGTTGGCATATCACATTCCTGGATTTTGCTACACAAATGAGGCAGCATGTCAGAATGTTTTTAGCAAACATGGCCTGATCTTAAGCCCACTGAAGTCAATTGAATTCGATGAACTTTCGGTCAGGCCCACAGTCAGGAAAATCAAGAATGTGTATTACTGTTTTCTCCTACAGATAGATCACAGTTCAGCTGGTCTGATTAGCAAAGTGTGTGTGTCACTGTTCATTTGATTCTGAGTGATTCATAAACACATGAAAGGGTGTGAGATACCACATACTGTACATTGAGTAAGCTTGGCAGTTTCTGTGTATTCCAAATGTTCGTTGACTGACTTGAAGCTCTTTGTTGCATTTCTCGAGAACAAATGCTTTTTTTTTTTTTAGTGTTTACAGCCTAGTTTGAAGGAGAAAATAGACTTCTGGTATGGCTGACAAATTTTGGGCTCAGGTACTGCAGCAATAGTTACCCCTTTTCTCCTTCTGTGTACATGGCTGCATCTGTAGGTGTGGAGGCTAAGATATGACATAAGCGCAGAATCCTGGCCCCACTGAAGTCAATGGGAATTTTGCCATTGATTTCAAAGGAGCCAGGATTTAACACCAAATGTTGAAAGCACTCTTACAGTAACATTCTGTTATAAGGTGAGAGTTCACCCAAATTCTGAGTCCAGTCATTACTTACACATACAGACCCATTTGAATCCATAGGATTACTGTAGGAAGGACTACTCTTGTGGTTGAGGGTTTGCAGAATGAGTCCTTTGTCAGTACAAGTCTCATTGTCCCCGATGTTGTTCAGGACAGTCTTTGTCAACTGAGGTTAGTTTCCTTTAGTCGGATGGGGAAGGCATCTTGCAATTTATTTATGAAGGTCCTTATGGGATGGGTGGTACAGAATCCATCCACCAGTCTCAAAGCTATAAAATGAGGTCTATAGCACATGCCAATTTCATCCCTGTTGTAAGAATAATACACCCAGGATGACTGTAACTCCGTGTCATAATATTTGTAGAAAATGATCATAATAACGGAACCATGTGTGTGGGGGGGGTGGATGGGGAGAAATACATTTCATAGCAGGGATGCTCTTGAAGATTTGAAAGGTGAAGGATCAAATTTCCCTACAAATATATGACTGTCTGCATGTCTCACCACATTTTTAGGACACAACAACATGAGTGATGGGTGGTGGGTCCATAGGCCTTTATATAGGAAGACTTCTGACATAGTTTGAGAGGTGAAGAATTTGAAAAATTAGCAGATGTAAAATAATGTTGGCCCAATGCTGTGGATTCTGTTTGAAAAGCAGCTTCCCTTCTGAATTTGGTTGGTTGCTTGTAGATGGGTATATTATTGGTTTCCTTGTATCATAAGGATGTGAGATTGTGCTACCATAATCCCTTTATTAAGTATAGAGTCAGCCTGTGGATTTAAATGTTTACAAGTTCACTACCTAAGACAGAATTCATGTATTGGACTAACAGAAATAGGAGGCAGTTTTGGGCGCAAGAATAGGTGGGAGAAAATGCAGAGTGGACCTATTGGTTCAAGTACCTGTCTTGATACCTCGCGGGTGTAACTCACGGTGTACTCTTACACTGCACATGTTCATTGAAACATCAGCTCATTACACAGGCCATTGGAATCCTCTCCCAAAATCTTTTCCCAAAGAGAAATCAGTGTCTCTTCAAAGTGAAATTTGCACAATACGCAGGTATTTTATATCTGATCCTCTTCCTGGGCATCCCTGTTTTGTTCATTTATAAACAGACAACACGTTCTGTCCACTGTAAGCAAGTGAAGTAGACAGGATCCTGGCTTTTTTATAGACAAAAGACAATGATTTCACTATGAGCGTTACTGATCCAACTGAATGATTATAGTTTTGACGTGGGTATTTTAAGCTTCCTGAAGCCAGGCCATCCCATATTTAACTATATTCATTAAAGGATTTGATAGTGAATATGACAGATTTTGGGCCTTATTTTTTTAAAATTTTAAACGAAGATTTATATTCAAGTGTGTACATTATGTACTTTAACCCTGTATGTTCGCTGTTATTAAAACAAAGCCCTGTGGTAGCTGGCTGCCATATGAATAGGAAAAGAAATCAATTATGGCTGTTGAGAAGACAGAAACTGATGTCAGTATTTAAGATACTGACACACACACACACACCTTTTTTGTAAGTGCAAAAGATGGTTACTTGTTTTTAACTTGTTTCCATGTTTGTATCAGCAAGTAAATATTAGTTTTGCATGCCAATCATATATGTATATAAGAAATATAACGGGACAAGTCGAAACAGCATATCTTTGTAAATTCAATAGTATTTCCAATTATTGTTACTACCACTATGCTAAATTCCAGTTCCCTTTCCTGAATGTAAGAAAGTTTTTAAAAAATGATCAAAGAGGTCAGGAAATTGTGCACTGAAATATTTATACACTTATTTATTTATTTCTCTTACATGAAGAATTACGCCCCTGAATCAGGAAAGCATTACCTTGTTCAGGAAGAGCAGTTAAAACCCAGGGCAGTCGATGGAATTTAAGCCCACGCTTAAATTTAAGTGCAGGCATAGGTGCTTTCCTGAATCAGGACCTAAAGTTGAAGCTGTTTAAACACACTAGTACCATCTTTTTGAACTTCCGTGAAAAGTGGTGAGACATTTAATTTACTGTGATTTTTTATCAGCTTGCTAGTCCCCTTCCTGCAACCTATATGGCGAGGGTAGTTATCGAACATTGAGAGAACCTGAAAAATGTCTCTGTGCTGGTCACTAGTACTGATTGCTGGAGTAGAAATGCGTAAATATCAAACCTTCTCCTCTGTCTGTCAATCTATCGTATTTTGAGGGCAACCATCCCTGTTTTTTCTGAGCACCATTTACAGTCATTAAAATTTACATTTCGTGAGGTGCCAACAGGTATTTCATAAGAGATCATCCTTTCCCAAGTTTGAATCAATTTCTTCCGAAAACTGATTTTAAAAAAAGTCTAGGTTACATGTGATGACCTGCATTTTTGAAAACAGGTGTAACATGGAAGTAAATGTTTGGGTGCAGATCCTCAAGCCGGTGTAAATTGTCATGGCAACATTGACAGAGCAGTGGATCAGCCCCTTGAACTCTTGCAATAAAATGCTCTCACTACTTGCAAACAGGCGAGTGGGTACCCCCATTTCAATAAATATAGGTCAGTGCATCTCCATTCTCGGAGGATGTATCACTTGGCATTGCTGTCAAGGTGAATTATGGTAGAGCTCAATATGGAGGAGGCAAGAAGCAGTGCAGGCGTCTTCGTAAGAATGGGACAGTGGAGAGGAAAGGTCAGAATTTTATGCTTGAGCAAGCTCTTAGACACTTAGGTATTTTTCATTTTAGAAAAAAAAAGCTGGCAAATCAAAAGGATAAAAGCTGATTATGAAGCAAGTGTTGCATAAAATTGAACCTCCGTTTATTGTAGAGTTCGTGACTCAACTGAATTCTTCTTCTTAAGTTCTCACAGAAAACATCTTTTCCTGGTAGCTCTCTACAGTGAGTCTAAATCTTCACGTACAACATACATTTCTTTGTATCTAAATTGGGATATGAAATCAGAACATTCATTCCTAGATAAACTAAAACTCCAGCTAAAATATTGAATTTGTTGAGATCTTGAAAAAAGACAAAAATAAATTCTTGATATCTTGGTCATTAAAGCTTTCTAATTTTAAAAATGAATGGCATATCAAAAGGGCACAGCAGATAAATACATGTTTTATACAGCACAAGCGGAGAGCAAATGCAAATGAAAGTAAAACTGCATTATGAAACACAGATTCTTGTGTAATGAGAATGTTGGCAAGTTTTTCAAGGATTGCATTTATGTTGTGCAAATAATATTTGATCTTTACAGTTCACTTACTGGTTCTGAAAAGGGGTTTTGTTTTGTTTTTTCCAGTAACAAGTACTGTATTTCCTTATCAGGGAAAATGGGGAAGATGAGTCCAAAGTATTGCATGAGTCAGACTTGATTCTTACTTTAGGTAAATAAGTGTGTATCACTGATCATGAAAATCTCCTGTGCACATGTGTCAGTGTAGACCTATATACCTTAGAGACTAATTGCACCCTTGTAATTACTGAATTCTCAGGGGCAAATTGTGACCAACTTCCTCATAAGAGTAGCCTCACTGAGTTCAACATCTACTCTCATGAACAAGGAAGTCACAATTAGGCTCTTAGGCTTAGATCCTCAGTGATATTAGGTATCTAATATCATGAAGGAATTTTCCTCCAGGGCAGATTGGAAGAGGCCCTGGGGGGTTTTCGTCTTCCTCTGTAGCATGGGACATGGGTCACTTGCTGGAGGATTCTCTGCACCTTGAAGTCTTTAAACCATGATTTGAGGACTTCAATAGGTCAGACATAGGTGAGAGGTTTATCGCAGCAGTGGGTGGGTGAGATTCTGTGGCCTGCGTTGTGCAGGAGGTCAGACTAGATGATCATAATGGTCCCTTCTGACCTTAATATCTATGAATCTATGAAACCTAACTCCGTAGTTAGCTGGTTAAATAAATGTTAAGAGCTACTTTAATCCCCACACTGAATATACAAGAGGGAGAATAAGCTCGAAGAGACATATTCCCCTCTCTGACAATGTCCTGTGCAGTGTCAAATTCCCCAGTAAAATGGTGAAACCACGGAAGTGTTCTCATGATTAGAAAGCACGAGCAAAAATTCAAAAGGGGGCGTGCACACAGGAAAACAGGACTGGTGCTTTTTTTAGTGCATTGTTATGTATCCAGAAATAGGCACAGGATAAACAGTCCTATGGGGTGAACTTCACCCCTGTGCAGAAAGGCAGTACAAGGCTGACGAGACATTTAAACCCATAAGTAGGATTTAAGTCAGACTTACGTGCCACAGAAGCCTAGTGCTAACCCTCTGCAGAGAGGTGAATTTCAGCCATTGTAAGGAGCAGGGCTTTTGGGGCCGGATGTTTCTTAGAGCTCAGCATCCCAACAGCTCCCATTTAGGCACTAAATAAATTGATGGATTTTAAAAAAAAAATTAAAAATGCTGAGCACCCAGTGGCTCTCAGTCAAAGAAACGGGTGCTGCTGAGTGTGAGCCCTTTGATTTTTGATTATTTTTTTTTTATTGGCACTGGCTTGACAGCACATGCTATGGCTAGAATGAGTTTACAATTACACTGTTGTAAGAGAGAAAGACGAATGTGGTGTATTCCCTGGAACCCTTACGGAAAACGTTTTTGTTTTGCGGACCTTGCTAAAGTCTCCAGACCACTAAACGCAGTCTCTGGTGGGGTTTGTTCTAAGCTAAGCTAAACAGTGATCAAACTGTATAGCTCTCCTTAAACTACTGTGGGCATGCTTAGTTTTCTACTTAATGGTGCATCAGAAGCACAGCAATAAAAGTGACTGATCTGAACATCTTTTATTCAAATAACGTTATCTGGGTTCTTTCCCATTGAGTTTGAAGACTCCATGATGCTTCTAACTATAATGAAGAGAATGTAGGTGCAACTGAGTGTAAATCTGAAATGCACACAACGTATAGTTCACTTTTAGCAGCCGGGGCTCACCAGCAAGGAGAAAATTCAACTGTTTATAGTAATAAAGTTCTATTCCAAATAGCTTCTTATTAACGTGCTTTTGAAATGTCAAAATGGCGGCGCCACAGACAAAACATTTGTTACCTTTTCAGATAAGTTACAATAATTTTGTCATACTTGTACAAGTGTTATTGTCTGTCTTTCTGTACGTTTGTTTTGCAATTTGTTATAGAGTACTACTTGTATGCCTCGTTGTTCCACTTACCTGTGTCAGTTAGAAATTCAACAGAAATGAGAGCATGCATTTCTCTATTTGCTGGTAACCTATGAATTAAAAACTTGTATTTTCTGTGTTTTTCAAGTGTTATAGCTATAAACAAAAATTCACATCACTGTTGTCTAAGGAATATCAGAACGTTTTAATAGATTGAATTACTTTAAATGTTTTGTCATTTGATTTGATACTGTGTCAGATATCTACACTAAAACAATACGTTTTATCAATAAAAAAAATCTTCTCTTGGTACTAACTTAACGCTTTAGGGCACATTGTGACAAACAAGTAGAAAATCAACTGTGGGTCAATATCCTACTTTTTAATTTTCTGACTTATTCTTCTAAGGACATCCAGTACCATTGTTTTGAACTGAACATTTGAATAAAAAAAAACAGGGAAAAGAAATCCATTTAGTAGTGTTTATACTTTACATGCCCTTCACTATTAAATTTTCACCCTCTGGGACTTCAGAAGCTCTCTTGGACATAGTGCAGAAGGAGATTGCTAGATTGTATGTATCTGACTGCCATACAGAAAAGAGACATTGAGGAATTTTATTTGCCTAATAGATAGATGGCCAGATTCTGCTTTTTTACATCCATCTAAATCTGCAGTCACTCCACCGAAGTTAATAGAGTTGCTCCAGATTTACGCTGGTTTAACTTGGAACTGAATCTAGTCCAATATCTTTGTTTTGGGACCAGCCTTGCACCATTGAAGTTGATGGCAAAGCTTTCATTGACTTCACTGGTGCAGATTCAGGCCCCATGGAGCCAGCCTTAGAAGACAAAACTTAGGAGGTGCTATTAGTACAGCAAGACTTGTTGTAATCAACTTTTGTTGGGAGCCAAGCTTCAGGTACCCTGTGAAAAGGAATATTATAGATAGGAAGGGTTATACATGCTTCTGGAATAGTGAAGTACCTGGAAGTAACTTGAAGAGGAGCAATTTTTGTCTTCAGTGAATGAGTCAGACAGTAATTTCTTCAGGTATAAAAAAAATATGGTGATGACAATGTTATTATGTAGGATAGCCCTTTGATCAGATGGGATTTATTCAGTGTACATTCTGCCCTGCACCAAAAAGAACTTGGATAAAGGTTAGATTTCTCCTTGTCCCTATTCAAAATGTTGCTTGGATCACACAAAACATTGGCATCTACATTTGCCACACCTGAACTGTCCCATCCATACAAGGACCACAAAACTGCTCATCTTTCACATGACCTCTGCATCTCCCAACTTGTGGAATTTGTCTCTCTGGTGATGCTGATCTCTGTGGACCTTCTTGGAAAGCATTGGTCATTGGGAATGCACAAGCTCTCCCTTTGCAGCACCAGGGATTCAGAGCCATAGTTATAAGCACACACTTCTCAGTGCCAAGATCTCCTTGGATATGAGATCTGACTCTCCTCTGCCCTCAAGCACCAGGATAAGAATAAGCAGAGCTCAGGGATGGTCTCCACAGCATGGGACTGGGTGTTATCACAAAGGAGGAACAGCACCTGCAGCCAGGGAGCTCAAGAATAGATCAAAAGTTTCTGTTCCAAAGGCACCTCCAGCCCTTACAGTAATAACAATACCTAGGGCTCTGTCAGCTCTCCCTGCTTGGGTGACAGGTTCTTTGTGGCTTCTACTCAATATCATTCCTTATTCATGGGCAGCAGTGTGGCCTACTGGATCGTGCAGTGGCCAGGGGTTCAGGACAGTTGGGTTCTATGCCCAGCTCTTCTACTGACCTGCTGGGTGACTTTGGACAAGTCACCTCCCCTGCCTGTGCCTCAGTTTCCCCATATGTAAAATGAGGATAATGTTACTGACCCCCTTTGTAAAGTGCTTTGAGGGCTACAGATGAAAAGCACTGTATCAGAGCTAGGTAGTAGTATTCCAGTGAGCTGAATGGTCTCATCAGAAATGTCAGGCTCCACATGCTGACTTTGGCTTCTCTTATCATGTATCCTTTTCCTAAGAGGTCGGTTTAGGGCTCTTCACCAATTGGGCTAGCTCGTCTCAGATACTTTTGTGTGTGTTGGTGACAGCCACTACCACAACAAAGTCTTTCCTTTGGCCATTCTGAAGCACCACAGCTGTTCCCACCGGTAGTGGCTGTATATCTCTTGCATCAGGAAGGACCCGTATACCCATACATGGACAGCTTGCTGGCTGATTCAAGCTTACACAAGCCCACCCTTTGAGAAGTCCCTGGCAAGGACAAACTATCTGTTTCTGTCATTATGTCCATGAATAAATGGAGAATAATCTGCCTTGATGTTCTTCATCAATTCAAGACAGGCACAGACTGGGAAAAGAACTGATGTATGCATTTCCAGTCGGTCTGTTGGTATTTCAGAAGGTGGTTGGCAGAGGGCCCAGGCCAGTCTGATGGCTCTGTCTTAGGCCAGACTATATTGGTACACAGATCTGTTGGGACACCCCATGTCGTTTTTCACTATCACTAGACCTTTTGACTCAGGAAAATCTAGGTTCACATCCTCATTTGGAGCCACTCCTTTTGGCTGCTTAGCTCATGGGACATTAACGGACTCTATCTTAAAGGTGCTCTGCAAAGGACTTTAAACCTGGGATTGGGCTGTTATTTTATTCTGTATGATGTATAAAAGCCTGGACGTTTGGGGACACGGTATTTATTGCTGCTGCTTTTTTAACCTTAGAAATATCAGGAACATCCAGACTGGTCTTTCCTGGTTTTGCTGGAGAACCTTTGGGAGGTGTCTCTCTCAGGGATGTTTATTGTATGTTCTAAAACTTTAACTGAAGGAGTGTTGAATCTGTAACAGAACTTTCTTCAGCCAAAATATGAATCAGTCGCTGAAGTTTCATAGGTGTAAATAAAACACAAACTACAAACAAAGTTTTAAGCATTCTCACTCAAAAATACCTTCCTCACCCAGCCGCTTAACTTTTGTCATGTTACCATTGCACTTATTCTCCAGTCAAAGTCTTTCAGCCTTGACAGGACCTGAATTTCTAGTGTTACACACTCACATGCAGGAAGGAAAAACTAGGGCACAAACCCATTTTATTTGTCTCTTTGAAGGTCACCTTTAGCCTACTCTGTGGAGGTTACCCCTGCATTTTTGCCATCTGCTTTGAAATGTTACTCCCAGAAAATAAAAGGCTTGTCTCTAGGGGTAGCAGACAACATCCTCTCTCCATGCTCTGCCACATTCATTTGGAGCTATTTATTACACCTGAAGTATCTCTGCCTCTGCTTGTCATGGATCAAATTTCACCTGTCTGCAGCCTCATCATACAGCTCTCCAGCTGATAAGGTCTTCAGCCATCTCAACATCCTGGAGCACCTCAAAGGGCTAGTTAATTATTTCCTCTGTTGCCTTTTTTTTCGCTGAAAAAAAATCTGCAAAAAGTGTTAGATGCAGGTTTTGATGGTTGGTCCTCCAATCTCTTTATTCTACAGGGACAAAGTTGCCCTATATTCACATCCAAAATTTAGTGTCTGGATGCACCCGGACCAGAATGTCAATCTGGTTTTCCTTCCAAACGCTCATTCTCACCCAGAGGAAACTAGGCTCTGAACCCTCACCAGAAAGAAGAATCATAGAATATCAGGGTTGGAAGGGACCTCAGGAGGTCATCTAGTCCAACCCCTGCTCAAGCAGGACCAATCCCCAACAAGACTTACATGTTTGTTTATTTGGGTAGGACTAAGGCCTTTAGGCAATCACCTAAACTTTCCACCCACTGCCTATCAAAGTGGAGTAGGCTTGGCACTGATCCTTGTTCTCCCCTGGCAAGAGCATCGGTATCTGCAGGTTTTAGGAGTCATTTGACCAGGACTAAAGCAGCATTGACGGCCTGTCACTAGTGTTCCAATTCCAGATACATGAAGGGCTACTACCTGGTGTTCTGCACACAGCTCTGCTCTCTCAGCTTGGCAGCCAGAGCTGGTGCTTGTTTTGGGAGGGGAAATCTACAATACTGGTTTAGTTAGAACACCTCAGCCCACCTTCCTGGGGGTTGTACTGGCAGCTAGACTCCCACAAGTGGGAACAGACAAAGGCCACCTTGCAGAAGAAAGAATTATTACATACCAATAACGGTGCCTCTTGGAGAGTGTTGAACTTGTATATTCACACGCCCTGCCCACTTCCTCAGGTTTCTGCTCTCTGGGACTATGTGATTTTTAGCCGAAGAAACTGAGGCAGTTGGAGACCTCTCAGCCCTTTGTAACCGCAGCTCCTACCATTTGGTGCTGTGAGGTAGGGGCTTTCATGCAGTCCCAACAGGCAGTCTAGAAAGTTCCAGAAGTTCATTAGCAAATGAGTGGCCACATCTCCCAAGTGGGATTATGCAGAAGCAAGACTCAGGGGAAACCACGAGTACTGTTTTTTGTGGCTGTCGCTTCAGTAATCATCCCTCCTTAGACCAGCTCAACATCTGCCCCATTTCCCTTACATCTGCTCTAGTTGCAATGGAGTTAGCGTTCAGTGAGAAGTGCATCTTAAACCGCCTGTCCGTCATGGCCAAGCAGTGCCCTGAAATTGGTGTGACCCTCTCTATAGAGCCAACCAAATCACTAGAGATGAGCAGCATTGAATATTTAAAACAAGCAAATAGCACAGCGTTGAGAGCAGGTGCAGAGAAACCACTTCAGAACTAAGCAGTCACTCTATGCCTCTCACACAAGAAGATTTTACAAGAGATCCTTTTTAGAGAATGCATGAAAATAATGCAGCATAATTAAAGTATCAGCTGTGGTGCAAATGTGTCAAGCAAATAACATTGAAAAGAAACTCAGTTATATTTCTTAAATCAAAGCTTTGTCTGCTCATAGAATCATTTGCTTTAGTTGCAGAGAAAGCTGTATTCAGCATTATATTTCCTAACGTTGCAGAGCAATGCCATCTGGTGCATACACACATACTGGTGAGTATTTTCACCCTTAAATTGGATAATAATATGTATTAGATCTGGGTGGGAAACAGTTTTTCTGTACTGGAAAAATTTGAGATTTCAACCCTTTTCCAATCCCAAATCGGGACAAAAAGATGAAATCTCAAAAAAATTTGCATCCCAATAATCTGAGGAAAAAATTAGTTCAGGTCGATTTAAATGTTTAATTTCAGTAATTTCAAAATTGTTTTGATTTGCTTTCAACTTTTTATTTTTGTTACCATTTTTTCTATAAATTAACTTAAAATTTCAAAACTAAAAGTCCTTTCAAACCAAAATATGGTACTTTATTTAGAAAATGTCAAAACAGGACACTTTGACAATTGAACAACTTTTTTCTAATTTTTTTTTGAAAGGGCAAATTCACTGAAATGGTCTCTTTCCCAGAAAATTTTTGACAAATGGACGTTTTTTTTTTGACAGCAAAACATTTTGTCAAACATTCCTGAGCATCTATAATACTTCTTTTAATGCAATTAGAATTTGCTCATGTCATACTTATTGTTGGTAGCTGCTTTTCATTTTCCAGGATATGTTCTTTGTCAGATAGTAAATGACAGCTTTTTCTTGGTGAAAAAGAGTTGGAAACGAACTGAGCTTATGTGTGTGTGTATATATACACACACACACCACCTCTGGTCCACTTAATAATGTAATCTGTGTGGTATAGCCACTTTATTGATATTCTTACTAATCATCAATCATTGGAAACTGCTACTGCTGGCAATGATTAGTGCAGTGTGGAGGTAGAAAAGCTCTATGTGGTAATTACCATCTTGTATCCTTGGATGACAACTGAAACATGTATGTATTATGGGCCACATTTTGGCACCCGTACTCATGGTGAGTAGCACTACTTGAATAATCCCATTGAAATCAACATGGCTACATGTAGAGTAAGGTGCTGTTTAGTGTGAATAAGTGTGAACACGGCCTACTTTTCACTGCGGTATGTAGCTACATGTACCCTGCATGCCGCTGCCAGTGTAGACAAGGCTTAGGTGTACAGTCCTATACTTTCACTCCAGTTGCATCCTCTCATTTGTCATAATTAAATTCAGCTGGGTCTTCTTTGTAAGGGGAGGAGCTCAGCGCACTGATGAGGAGCTGAGAGGCCTGGGGGAGAGTGTGTCTTGGAATCCTCTTCTGTGGTGGGAGCTGTGGCCAAAGGCCAGGAGGGTCATGGAGAAGACGCTGGTAGAGAGAGCCCTGTGGTGAGCCTTGATAAAAGGGCAGGAACTGGGTATCTTTTGGCTCAGCCTTGCTGATGAATGACACCAACATTCGGCTAGGTTTTAGGAGGACATCACCTTCATAAGGGATTTCCTACACAGGTTTATACCAGGGACCTGGGTTTGCCCCCACCAAGTCAGCAGATCACCTGAGATCCATTGAGGCTCATTGTTTTCACAAGCTGAGGTTAGGTGTGGTCTCTGTGCCACCTCCCCCTGGGCAGATCCCAAACCCCAAGCGCCCTCCCCAGCAGGGCACTGATACCTTTGAAGGGAAGGTGAAGCAAAGCTGTGGAGGAGCCCCTCTCACAGCAACAGGCACAGCCCTTTGTTGTTATAACGCAAAAGCACCTGGGGAAATGTCCGCAGTTCAGTTGCTAATAAAAAAAGCACAAGAGTGCTTAACACAGCTGCTCTCATTTCTTTCCTGGCTACTGAAACACTAGGCACATCACTGTACCAGCAAGGTTAGGACCCGATCTTGCACCTGGTTTGTGTGTGGCATGCCTATCTGCTTCTCTAGGAGTTCAGTGCATGGCGTGGCTGGGAGGTTACACCAATATAGAGCATCGTGCAAGGGAACGACTCTGGAGACCCCTGTCTGATGGATCACCCCACACTGGCAGCAAAAGGCTTAACAAGAGCCTGAGGCCTCAGCTAGCCCACATGGTGTCACCTGGAGGGTGTGGCAAATCAATGTGTTATCAGACCCTGCTGTGTCTTCTTCATAAAGGGAGGAGAACAGAACCTCAGGGGTCCTTTCCTGAGATGGGAACTCTGGCCAAAGGCCAAGAGGGACACTGAGAAGCCATAGGGTGGCGTGAGCAAGTCCCTGTGGTAAGTCCTGATAAAAAAGCAGGAAGTGGACCTCCAGGGAGAAAGCTCTAGGACAGTGTTTCTCAAACTGGGGTCTGCGGACCCCAGACACTCCAGGCCCCACTGATCAACTCCTCTTCCTCCCTCCCAGTGCCTTCTGCATGCTGGGGAACAGCTGTCGGCGGGGGGAGGGGGTCCCTGAAAATTTTAAAATCAAAATGGGGTCCTCCGGTTGCTAAAGTTTGAGAGCCGCTGCTCTAGGAGACATACCTGGGTCCAAGAAGCCACAAAGATCTCTGCAGATCCCAGAAAAGGGCCTAGAGGCAGGCCAAGGTAGGAAGATATCCCCAGAGACCAAAAGGAGTCTGGGACTCAGAAAAGAAGGTGGGCCTGGACACCTCAACTGGCCCCCAAGGAAGGTGATGTGAAACTCCTCCTGACAGCTGACTCACAAGAAGTGGGAGACCACTGGTGTGGCTGTCAGCAGAGGGTACCAGAGGAGAGCCCATTGCACCACGCCTGGCCATGAGGAGGCACATTGGCCAGTGAGTCACACTCTGTTAAAGCCTTTTTTTTTCAGTGCTCTCTTACCATGTTACAGCTTGCATTATATGCACACAACCTGGTGGTTGGGTATCATGGCTACAGGATTTTTGACGCATGTTGTTTGTATGTATGTTTGACTCATCCTGAGTCTCTCTGAGGTTTCTCTGTTTAGGCCTCCAGCCTTTCCTTCTCGGGGGTGTAATCCCATGATTCTTCCACTCGCAGACCGGCCCCTAGGGTACAGCCCCCTGTGTACCAACAGTGATTTGGTTTGACTGGGTTCAGAGCCTGCAAGTTTTCCCTTCAGGAGCTATGAGTAATGGTTAATACAGGGAGTAGAGAGCTTTCTTTTAGCAAAGCACTGTTTAATCTTAACAGCAGGAGCGCCACAAAACATAAAATAGGACTTTAGAACAATAAAAGAGTCTACACTCATGTCTATCTTACCTAAAGGTTACCATTCCCCTGGAAGTTTAGGAAGGTCCAATGACTTCAGGAAACCAAGCCGGTGTGTGTGTTCCTCATGAACAGTCCCTGACAACTGCCACCACCTCTGGACACAGAGAGAGTTTGTGAACTGTTTATGGTCCTTTTTGATCTGTTTGTTCCCAGGCTTGGCAAAACAGCTGTATAGCTTTGACTGGAGCCTGCAAGTAGCATCTTCACAGCTAATAGCTTAGGTATCATTGCTTAACCTCCTGACAAGTTTACCCGGAGGTGCTTTATCTGGATCCATAGTGTTGCCTGCCTGCTTGTTTCCTAACAATTCTGTTATTAAACTAAAACATTACAATGGCCATACTGGGTCAGACTAATGGTCCACCTAGCCCAGTATCCTGTCTGTGACAGTGGCCAATGCCAAATGCTTCAGAGGGCATGAATAGAACAGGGCAATTTTAAGTGATCCATCCCCTGTTGTCCAGTCCCAGATTCTGGCAGTCAGAGGTTTAGGGACATCTACAGCATGGGGTTGCATCCCTAGCCACCTTGGCTAGTAGTCATTGATGGACCTATTCTCCATTAATGTGTCAAATTCTCTGTTGAACCCAGTTATACTTTTGGCCTTCACAACATCCCCTGGCAATGAGTTACACAGGCTGACTGTGCATTGTGCGAAGAAGTACTTCCTTATATTTGTTTTAAATCTGCTGTCTATTAACTTCATTGAGTTATGCCAAGTTGTTGTGTTATGTGATGGGGTAAATAACACTTTCCTGTTCACTTCCTCCGCACCATTCATGATTTTATGGACGTCTATCATAGCCATGCCTTAGCTGTCTCTTTTCTAAACTGAACAGTTCCAGTCTTTTTAATCTCCTTGTATGGAAGCTAATTTTTGTTCCCCTTCTCTGCACCTTTTCCGATTCTAATATATCTTTTTTGAGATGGGGAGACAGACCTGCATGCAATATTAAAGGTGTGAACATACCATGGATTTATATAGTGGTATTATATTTTCTGTCTTGTCTTTCCCTTTCCTCATGGTTCCTAACATTGTTAGCTTTCTTTGACCGCTGCTGCACATTGAGCAGATATTTTCAGGGAACTATCTTGATGACTCCAAGATCTTTCTTGAATGGTAATAGCTAATTCAGACCCCAGCATTTTGTATGTACAGTTGGGATTATTTTTTCCAATGTGCGTTACTTTGCACTTATCACCATTGAATTTCATCTGCCATTTTGTTGCCCAGTAACACAGTTTTGTGAGAGCTCTTTGTAACTCTTCATGGTCAGCTTTGGACTTCACTATCTTATGTAGTTTTGTATCAACTTCAGATTTTGCCACCTCACTGTTTACCCCTTTTTTTCCAATTCATTTATGAATATGTTGCACAGCACAGGTCCCAATATGGATCGGGTGGGGGGGCACTGCTATTTACCCCCTCTCTGTTTTGAAAACTGACCATTTATTTCTACCCTTTGTTTCCTGTCTTTTAACTAGTTGCTGATCCATAGCAGAATCTTCCCTCCTATTCCATGACTACTTACTTTGCATAAGAGTCTTTGGTGCGGGACCTGCTCAAAGGCTTTCTGAAGCTACCATATGCATACAGTGAACTAACCCAGTGTAACCATACAGTAAAAATTCCAATGACCCAGTCCTGGAAGTGCCAGTCCACTCCCTGCTTGACAGAGCTATGCTGGTTGTACACCAACACACAGTTCTCTTCCTATTTCTTTCACTCCAGCCACAAGAAATTACTTTTGTATTTAAAAGGGTTGATCTGGTCTCCAGAGACTAGATCCCCAGCTGCACACAAGACAAGCCCATATTTAAGAAAGCACCAACAGAATAATTTAAACGCTTTTGTCGCCTTGAAAATAGCACATTTAGCATCACACCACAATACCAGAAGAGCATAGTAATGGAAGTCCTGGAGAGCAATGAGCAAATGTTAGCTGCACTAATTAAATGTGAATCTGATTAACACATCTTTGTTAGGTTCAGTTAAAAAGCAATTTGTGTTAAGAGGTATATGTCAAGGTGACAGATAATTAGTTAAATGTTGTTCTCTCTAGTGATTTGTTTTCCTTTAAATTAACAGACCGTGTATTGTTTTCCCCTTTTAACTGGAGGTTTTAAATCACTCTCATTTGCCTTTAATGGAATAGTTTTACAGCCCGATCTCACAACCTGAAACATGGCCATTTTCTTGTGTTTTGTTTCTTAAAGTTTTAAAGATGAAAGCAAGACTCATATTCGTTAGTGTTCTGCAAGTTAAGACTGTCCTGACTTCTGATGCCTGGAAAGGCCAGCATCTGGTTTGGGGATGGAGGCAATGAGGCTGAATGAGATCCCTGGTGTGAAGATGTATGATAATATAATGGTGCTACTCCATCATGATAATTAAGGTTGAGACTAAGACTTGGGAGTCAGGTGCCTAAATACCACTGAGAATCTGGGACTAGCTTTCTGTTTAACTCTTTTCTAAGCACTCTAAATCCTGGCATACTCTGTCTTGAAAATTATTGTGCTTTGTGAGGGTCTGAGATGGGGTCAGTGGTCCAAGTTTGAAATTGTTTAATCAAGGGTTTCTGAGATACATACAGCCCCCCTGTAACAGGGCAACCTGCATTCAGGGCCAGGAGGCCTGGGGCCAGTGATCCTACTCTGCTACACCTGTCCTGGCATACTGGACTTCAGAGGAAAGTCTAGCAGCTGTGGGGTGACTAGGGAGGAGAGTTGACAGGCTGATCTTACCTCAAGGTAAGAAGCCTGGTTTGAGGGCCAGGAGGACTGTGGAAGGCCAGGGTCCTTTTGTAGGAGGTGTGATGTTTCCCTCTGGTGTGATCTGCTAGGTCACTCCAGTCCTTGACTCTGGGAGCCAGCCTTACCTTGCTTTGCTGTGAGAACCCACGCTCCTGGACTGTTCACACACGGCCTCTGGCACGTAAGCTGCAACTTGGATTGTGCAACCGAATGACACTAGCCAATATCTCTGGTCCCAGATGCAACCCTAGGAACCTCTGTCTTGCAGTGTCCAGTTATGTCCGCTGGACGCTGCAAGGTTATATGAGTTCGTCAATTTAACAAAGACATTGATATGTACCAGGCTTGTTCTCCCAAGGGGAGTCTCTGACATGCTTCAAACCAAACGCACTGCTCCAAGTAGAATAAATAAACAGATTTTTTAATTATAAAGGTAGATTTTAAGTGATTATAAGTCAAAACATAACAACTCAGATTTGGTCAAATGAAATAAAAGCAAAACGCATTCTAAGCTGACTGTAACACTTTCAATACCCTTACAAATGTAGATGCTTCTCACCACAGGCTGGCTGGTTGCTCTTCAGCCAGGCTCTCCCCTTTGATCAGCACTTCAGTTGCTTGGTGTGGTGTCTGTAGATGTGGGTGGAAGAGAGAGAGAGAGCATGGCAAACATCTCTCCCTTTTATCATGTTCTTTCTTCCCTCTTGGCTTTAGCCCCCCCCTTTCAGAGTCAGGTGAGCATTACCTTACCACAGTTCCATACTGACCAAAGGACCGGGGGTGACTCATTCAAACAGGTCCTTTTGTTGCTGCCTAGGCCAGCGTCCTTTGTTCCTGTGAGGCTGGGCTGGGTTTGTCTCATACCTGCCCTGATGAGGTGTGCTATGAGTAGGACTGCTGTGAGGGGAACCCATGCCTCTGCTGCTCTGGGTCCCCTGGTGGGGGGTGGGGGTGAAGTTTCTGCGGCCTCAGCAGGTTGCAGCACTTGTTCCTCCCTTGGCATCTCTGATGCATTTCTTGGGTGCTGATTTTTGTCTGCTACCCCTTGATGGAACTGGGGCTTCTCAGGCCACCTGACCTAAGCCTCCAGGTCCAGTGCTGAGCCCTGAGATACCTCCATTACTTAAACACACCCGTCTCCCAGAACTCCACCCCAAAGATGTGGAGCTTCTGGTTACAGTTTAACTCTCTTAGGGGCACGCAGTCACTGTGAACCAGTCAACACACACCTTATGCCCTGTTATACTTAATCATGTCTAGCATAGGAGATTACAGATCATACTAAATGCATGTCCCTGCCTCACTACTCCAAGGCATTCCTTGGACTGGTGTCTGAGTCCCTTATGTTGTCCAATGTCCTTGGGATCATCTGGGCTCAGGAAAGACCCCCCACCCTCCACTCCATCAGGGTGCTACATGCCATGTGACCTCTCCCTCCTGGAATCCCTTACTCAGCTTCTGTGACCTTGCTCTCTCTTGCCTCTTCCTGCCTTACTCCTCTGTTCATGTGTGTTTCTTTATTTAAATCACTCCTGGTCTCTTGTTCTACTCCTAGTAAGTTTCTACTGCTCTTACATTCTCCCCTCCTTTCAGAGGAATCTGATAAACAGCTTTTCTAAGGCAGCAGTTTACCCACTAACCCAGGTGTTTGCACCCAAATAGGGCGGTTATGTCCGGAACACCTTCTGTTGTATCTGTCTGGTGTAGCCTGCTCCAAGGCTTGTCAGCAACAGTGGAGTCACATACATACAGGCACTCATAGTACAGCAGTTCTTCATAATACAACTTCACAATATCAATCAGAATTCATAAACTGTACAGCCATAACCCCAGTTCACCTCAGGGTGGGCCTGGAATGGATTGTTGAATGAACTCAGAGCCCAGGTATCTGTTGGTGGGTGTTGGGATAGACTGTTGCAGCTGTTGGCTTCAAGGGGGCTGGGCTGAACATTCCTTTATTTTTTGCTTTTGTTGTCCTTTAGCTAAAGCACTCTGTAACACAGAGAAAGTCACTTGGACACGTGCAGCAGGATTGGGTTCCACTGTATGCCAGAGTGTTTCCATGTAGCCCCCCTCACAGAATAACTGGATGGCTCAGGGTGACATGCTGTGGCCACTGAATTAGAGTGCCCTGTTGAAATGTAAGTTCAAATTGGGCCCTTGGCAGCTTTCTAAAAGCATGTGTTGTGCATATTAGTGTCCTTTCGCAAGGGGTCCTCTGGAAGTCTTGCCCTGACAGTAAAGCTTCTGGTTTTAAAAGCTGATATTTCAAGCTACTCTAAGATTCACACTCTGAATTTTACTTCAGAAGTATTGTATGGGAAAATAGAATTAATTAAATATAAGGAAGATGAAAGACTTTAGTAAGCTTTAGGGTAATGCAATCATACTGTATGCGCCTCACCCATTTCCTGAACAATGGAACTGAGTGTGATCAAAGAAAAGCAAGAAACTGCAACTTTCATCAGTAGCAGCATTTCATAGTGACTGCTGAGCATCAGAAATGCACTCTCAATAGAGAACCCTATTCTAAAGACTGGCATGTGGTTGACATTGACTAAGGCAGCACCAGGATATATTGTCAGAAAAACCAGTAACTTATGTTTTAGAATGAAAAACAAACATAAAACAAATTTGAGCTGTCTACAATAATTCATCCAATCTGTGCAAACTAAGGGATCACATCTATCATAGAATCATAGAAGATTAGTGTTGGAAGAGACCTCAGGAGCTCATCTAGTCCAACCCCCTGCTCAAAGCAAGACCAACACCAACCAAATCATTCCAGCCAGAGCTTTGTCAAGCCAGGCCTTAAAAACCTCTAAGAATGGAGATTCCACCACCTCCCTAGGTAACCCATTCCAGTGCTTCACCACCCTCCTAGTGAAATAGTGTTTCCTAATATCCAACCTAGATCTCCCCCAATGCAACTTGAGACCATTGCTGCTTGTTCTGTCATCTGCCACCACTGAGAACAGCCTAGCTCCATCTTCTTTGGAACCCCCCTTCAGGTAGTTGAAGGCTGCTATCAAATCCGCCCTCACTCTTCTCTTCTGAAAACTAAATAACCCACTTCACTGCCTCGCGGAGAGCAGGGTTTGCTTTTAACGACATAACATGGCCTCCCTGTCTCTCCCTGCTCCCTTGCCCGAGTGGGGAATAAGCAGGCATTTCTCATCCTGACTCAACATCTTCCTGTTGGGGCATGTAGTCCAAGCCACAGTCCAGTCCAACTTAGGCAGTAATTCTCAAGCTTTTGTACTGATGACCCCTTTCACATAGGAAGCCTCTGAGTGCGACCCCTGCTCCATAAATTAAAAACACTTTTTTATACATTTAACACCATTATAAATGCTGGAGACAAAGCGGGGTTTGGGATGGAGGCTGACAGCTCGTGACCCCCCCCCCCAAGTAATACCCTCGCAACCCCCTGAGGGTCCTGACCCTCAGTTTGAGAACCCCTGAACTAAGGCACCTGACTTCAGAGATGAGGAATAGAAAAGTAAGTCATATTAATATTTCTGTTTATAAACTCCCTAAAACATTTCTGAAATAAAGTAACGGGTAGCATGCACAGAATAGACTCATAGATTCCAAGTCCAGAAGGGACCACTGTGATCATCTAGTCTGACCTCCTGTATAGCACAGGCCAGAGAACTTCCCCAAAATAGTTCCTAGAGCAGCTCTTCAAGGAAAGCATCCAATCTTGATTTAAAAATTGTCAGTGATGGAGAGTTCATCACTGTCCTTGGTAAATTGTCCCAATAGGTACTTACACTCACCATTTAAAAATGATGCCTTATTTCCAGTCTGACGCGGGTTTAGTGAAATATAAAGGCTTTATTGACACTTATTGAAGATGGCCTACAGAACCCACTTTGCTGTACCACATGTGAATAATGCAGACATACCAATAAAACCTTTACATCATATCATCAGGAGGTAGCTGTAATTTACAGCTGGGGCTACACTGGAGCCCAGCCCCATTAGCAGAAGCTGCTCAGTTGTACTTGATGGTGACCTGTTCTGTTCATCCCCTCTGAAGCACTTGATACTGGCCACTGTCGGAAGACAGGATACTGAGCTATATGGACCTTTAGTCTGACCCAGTATGGTTGTTCTTGTGCCAACTGCAGACTATTCTGGCCACATCTGCCCCCCCTGGGTATCAATGCCCTTTTGACAGGTTTCAGAGTAACAGCCGTGTTAGTCTGTATTCACAAAAAGAAAAGGAGTACTTGTGGCACCTTAGAGACTAACCAATTTATTTGAGCATGAGCTCTCGTGAGCTACAGCTCACTTCATCAGATGCATACTGTGGAAACTGCAGAAGACATTATATACACAGAGACCATGAAACAATACCTCCTCCCACCCCACTCTCCTGCTGGTAATAGCTTATCTAAAGTGATCATCAAGTTGGGCCATTTCCAGCACAAATCCAGGTTTTCTCACCCTCCGCGCCCCCCTACACAAATTCACTCTCCTGCTGGTAATAGCCCATCCAAAGTGACCACTCTCTTCACAATGTGTATGATAAGCAAGGTGGGCCATTTCCAGCACAAATCCAGGTTCTCTCACCCCCTCACCCCCCTCCAAAAACCACACACACAAACTCACTCTCCTGCTGGTAATAGCCCATCCAAAGTGACCACTCTCCTTACAACGTGCATGAAAATCAAGGTGGGCCATTTCCAGCACAAATACAAGTTTTCTCACCCCTGCCCCTTCCCAAAAAACACACACACACAAACTCACTCTCCTGCTGGTAATAGCTTATCCAAAGTGACCATTCTCCCTCCAATGTGCATGATAATCAAGGTGGGCCATTTCCAGCACAAATCCAGGTTCTCTCACCCCCCCACCCCCATACACACACAAACTCACTCTCCTGCTGGCAATAGCTCATCCAAACTGACCACTCTCCCCACAATGTGCATGACATTCAAGGTGGGCCATTTCCAGCATAAATCCAAGTTTAACCAGAACGTCGGGGGGGGGGGTAGGAAAAAACAAGGGGAAATAGGCTACCTTGCATAATGACTTAGCCACTCCCAGTCTCTGTTTAAGCCTAAATTAATAGTATCCAATTTGCAAATGAATTCCAATTCAGCAGTTTCTCGCTGGAGTCTGGATTTGAAGTTTTTTTGTTGTAAGATAGCGACCTTCATGTCTGTGATTGCGTGACCAGAGAGATTGAAGTGTTCTCCAACTGGTTTATGAATGTTATAATTCTTGACATCTGATTTGTGTCCATTTATTCTTTTACGTAGAGACTGTCCAGTTTGACCAATGTGTAGTCCTTGCCTACAGACAGCCCCCCAACCTGAAGCAAATACTCACCAACAACCACATACCACACAACAGAACCACTAACGCAGGAACCTATCCTTGCAACAAAGCCCGTTGCCAACTGGGCCCACATATCTATTCAGGGGACACCATCACAGGGCCTAATCACATCAGCCACATTATCAGAGGCTCGTTCACCTGCACATCCACCAATGTGATATATGCCATTATGTGCCAGCAATGCCCCTCTGCCATGTACATTGGTCAAACTGGACAGTCTCTACGTAAAAGAATAAATGGACACAAATCAGATGTCAAGAATTATAACATTCATAAACCAGTCGGAGAACACTTCAATCTCTCTGGTCACACAATCACAGACATGAAGGTCGCTATCTTACAACAAAAAAACTTCAAATCCAGACTCCAGCGAGAAACTGCTGAATTGGAATTCATTTGCAAATTGGATACTATTAATTTAGGCTTAAATAGAGACTGGGAGTGGCTAAGTCATTATGCAAGGTAGCCTATTTCCCCTTGTTTTTTCCTACTCCTCCCCCCCAGACGTTCTGGTTAAACTTGGATTTATGCTGGAAATGGCCCACCTTGATTATCATGCACATTGTAGGGAGAGTGGTCACTTTGGATGAGCTATTACCAGCAGGAGAGTGAGTTTGTGTGTGTGTGTTTTTTGGGAAGGGGCGGGGGTGAGAAAACTTGTATTTGTGCTGGAAATGGCCCACCTTGATTTTCATGCACGTTGTAAGGAGAGTGGTCACTTTGGATGGGCTATTACCAGCAGGAGAGTGAGTTTGTGTGTGTGGTTTTTGGAGGGGGGTGAGGGGGTGAGAGAACCTGGATTTGTGCTGGAAATGGCCCACCTTGCTTATCATACGCATTGTGAAGAGAGTGGTCACTTTGGATGGGCTATTACCAGCAGGAGAGTGAGTTTGTGTAGGGGGGGGGCGGAGGGTGAGAAAACCTGGATTTGTGCTGGAAATGGCCCAACTTGATGATCACTTTAGATAAGCTATTACCAGCAGGAGAGTGGGGTGGGAGGAGGTATTGTTTCATGGTCTCTGTGTATATAATGTCTTCTGCAGTTTCCACAGTATGCATCCGATGAAGTGAGCTGTAGCTCACGAAAGCTCATGCTCAAATAAATTGGTTAGTTTCTAAGGTGCCACAAGTACTCCTTTTCTTAATGCCCTTTTGGAGCATCCCTGGATTCTTGTGACCCTTTGCACCCAGTATATGTGAGGGAACTGAAGGTACTTTGTGCCACCACAACCTCCCTCTGTGTATTTTCCAATGCCCGGGGCTTTTGCTTGAATCAAGCCCTACCAGTGTTTGAAGCGTAAACAACAACATGGTATTTGGTTGCATTAATACCCCAACATGGCTCTGTTAAGAGTGCCCTATTTATGGAGAAAGCCAAAGCCAAACTGTGTGGAAAGGCTTGTTCTTAAAGTTTTGCTAATGAAGCAAAATGCAATAAAATAAGTTGGATATATTTGTGAAATATTGCATGTGTGGATCTTAGAATGAACTAAGAAACACACTTTGTCTGAACTACGCAATCCTTATATTCAAATTGCATTGGGTGCTGTAGGTCATTTTCAATGTCTCCATTGCATTAGTTGAAGTCAATGAGACTGGGTGTGGAAAAATCTGGCAGACAAAAATGTGCAGGAAGGAACATGGTAACTGCCATACAGTCTCAGACGACAGGTTTCAGATGAGTAATCAGTCCAGTATCCTGTCTCCCCTTGAAGCCAGAGGTATCTGTTTTGGATGAAGGTCCAAAAAACCCTGCAGCAGGCAGTTACGGAATAATTTGCCCCAGGGAAAGTTTGTTCCTAACCCCCATCAGTGAAAGAAGTGTGTTAAGACACCCAACCACAGACATTGTCTTGGAGTTACACACAATCTTCAGCAAGTCTGGGCTTATGGGGTTTTATTGCACTTATTCCATTAACCCTCTCCTGCCTCTGAGACATAGGAGGTTTAGTTAGTTACTGTGTGAAAGCCACTTGGAGACCTTGGATGCAAAGTGCTTATAGCACTAAGCACTATGATGTGTGTCCCTCTGCCCACACAAAGCTGGGGTTTCAAGCGCACAAACAGCTAACCAGGCAAGTATTCGGAGCAAAGGGATTCAACAGATGCCTTTGGAATGTAGCCCTTTAAGTATGCAGCTCTCTAGCTTCCTATGTTAGTGTTTAGCAGGCTTCACATCCTCTTCCTCCTCCTGCCGTTCTGTTGTCCAGCTCCAGCTCCATTCTCTGCCCACTCCCTTCCAGGCCTCAGGTGAGACTCTCACATTTCCCTTTGTCCCATTTTCCTCCATAGCTGTGATCTCCCCTACTGCTCAGGGGAGAGCCAGGTGCTGAAGGGAAATGGGGCTGGCCCTTTAAGGACACAGAGGGGTCCCTACCATTCCTGCTCCCCCCCACTACCCCAGCCCCCCTCCTACTTCCAGCCCCCCAACTTCCTCATGGCTCCAGCCCCCGTCACCCCTTCCAACCCAGCTACTCCTGCCCCTCAACTTTCCTGCTGCTGCAGAGCCCTGATTGCCTCTGTTCCTCCAACACCCTCCAGTCCCTCCCTGCCCCCCTGTGCTGCTCCCTGCCCAACCCCTACCCCCAACTCCCCCCAGTCCCTCCCCGCCCTCAATCTCTGCCCTCCTGTGCTGCTCCCCGCCCCCCAACTTCCCCCAGTCCCTCCCCGCCTGCAATCTCTGCCCACCTGCGCTGCTCCCCTCCCCATCCCTCCCTGGCCTTGCCCCCACCCCTGCCCCCCGCCTGCAATCTCTGCCCACCTGCGATGCTCCCCGCCCCATCCCTACCCCCCAAATCCCCCCAATCCCTCCCTGGCCTCACCCCCACCCCTGCCCCCCTGCGCTGTTCCCCGCCCCCCAACTTCCCCCAGTCCCTCCCCGCCTGCAATCTCTGCCCACCTGCGCTGCTCCCCTCCCCATACCTACCCACCAATCCCTCCCTGGCCTTGCCCCAACCCCTGCCCCCCTGCACTGCTCCACGCCTGCAATCTCTGCCCACCTGCGATGCTCCCCGCCCCATCCCTACCCCCCAAATCCCCCCAATCCCTCCCTGGCCTCGCCCCCACCCCTGCGCTGCTCCCCGCCCCCTAACTTCCCCAGTCCCTCCCCGCCTGCAATCTCTGCCCCCCAGCGCTGCTCCCCGCCCCCTTCCCTACCCCCCCAAATTCCCCCAATCCCTCCCTGGCCTCGCCCCCACCCCTGTGCAGCTCCCCGCCCCATCCCTACCCCCCAACCTCCCTCCCCGCCCCCAATCTCTGCCCACCTGCGCTGCTCCCCGCCCCCCAACTCTACCCCGGTCCCCTTGCGGTCAGGACTGTCCCTCCCCCAGCTCCCCCCAGCAGGCGGGACGGCAAATGGCCGCAGCGCAGCCCAGCCCCTGCCCCCCGCCGGACCTTTCCGCCCCGCCCTCCCCACGGGGGGCAGTTGAGGGGGCTCGGCGCAGGCGCCCTGCCCCAGGGGGTTCGCCGGCCAGCCGGCCGGCCCTCGGGAGTGGGGAGGGGGTGAGGCGAGGGAGCCTGGCCGGCGGCGGCCACACAAAGCCCCGGCTCCTCCCTCCCCGCCCGGCCGCTCGGCGAGGCGGGCAGCGCCGGGCCGCTCCCGCCGCGGTGGGCAGGAGGCCGAGCAAGGTAAGGCCTCGCGCGGCGCCGCCCCGCGGGCTGTGCGGACGCGCGTGAGGGGAGGGGGCCCGGGCCGAGCCGAGCCGAGCCGAGCCGAGCGACGGTCCCCAGCGCTCCCCCTTGCCCTCAGGGGACTCCCCCGCCTCGCTCCCGGGGCACGTCGCCGCGCTGGGCTGGGGCCCCCTGGCGCTGGGGCCGGCTCCTCTCGGTGGCTTGGGGGGGAGGATCCGGGCCTGTGTTGGGGGGTGGGATGTTCACACCCCTCTCCGTGAGTGAGGAGCCGCTCTGGAGCGCTTACGTGGCTCCGCTGCGTTTGAAATTCCCACCCTTTGGCCCAGGGAGCCACCAGCTCATCTGAGCCCCTGCGTGTCGCAGGTAACCTCAGCCACCGACGTGAGACCAAAGGCTTGCAGCCTGCCCGAGACTAGGCTGTCCTGTGCCGCAGGCAGGCAACAGGGCCGACCCCGATGCTTGTATTCAAGGCCCCCCCCCAAATGGCAAGGGCATGACTGAGCTACACCTCGCTGGTCCTGGCAAGTGGCCCACACCCATACGCTGCTGAGGAAGGGCACTGCTGTGGGGGCACTGACCTGGGGGGGGGATTCTTTCCTGACCCCAATATATGGTGATCAGTAAGACTCCTAACCTATAGGTAGCTCGAAAAACTGAATAGGAAGTTGTTCTTATGAGCAATGCCAAGCAAAAATATGTTTCAGAGTGGTAGCTGTGTTAGTCTGTATCAGCAAAATCAACGAGGAGTCCTTGTGGCACCGTAGAGACTTAACGCATTTATTTGGGCACAAGCTTTCGTGGGCTAAAACCCACTTTAAGGTGCCACAAGTACTCCTCCTTGTTTTAACAAAAATATTAGAATTCTTATGAAGTCCTATTTTTAACCACTCTTTAAATTATCTTATCACTCTCCTTTATTGGCTGGTTTCAGTGGTAGCCATGTTAGTCTGTATCAGCATGAGGAAAACTTCTTGGTTGATTTTCTCTTTAGTAGTTTTAAGAGGTAGATCCTCCCCCTATTCAAAAAACACACAACTTTAAAATGATTCACAATGACCAGGTTGCACATGTAACTGACCTTGATTATCACATGATCTCACCTTAGTTTGCCTTCTGTTGTTGGTCATGCATACTTGTCACTTTGTCTTAACTTAAATCATAAACTCTTTGGGGCAGGGCCTGTGTCTTACTATGTGTTTGTACAGTGCCTAGCACAATGGAGTCCTGATCCTAACTGGGTCTTTTGAAGCTGCAGCAATACACATGATAAGCAGATTGACCAAAGGTAGTGTAAGATTACTTGGTCCAGTAGTCTGTTACAGTGACTGTTAGTCTCTTTCAAAATGGAATGGGTGTTCCCATCTTCAAAAGGAAGTGACACACACACACACGATATCACCAATTTACCATCTTTTAAATCTTTCCTTAAAACCTACCTATACTATGATATTTACAGATTGCTCCCATCTGGGATTGGCAAGCAGGTGGAGAACTTTGACTTCTGATTTTCTGCAAAATTTTGTTTTTTATTGTTACCTCATCGTCCCAACACAGCCAGCCTCCACTTATCTGTTTTGCCCACCTGTTGCATCCTGTCTGAGGTGTAGATTGTGAGCTCCTTGGGCAGGGACCATCTTCTAGTATATGGCGTGTAGCACAATGGGGCTCTGATCATTGAGTGGGGAATTCCAGGCCTACAGTACAAACTTTTGCCAGCATAGCTATGTTAGTAAGGATGATCCCTGGCCAATGTAGCTGTGCAGGCAAAAGCCCCTGGTGTAGAGTTATACTGGTATAATTTATTTCACTTGGTAATTAGGGGTAGGGCACTGGAATAAGCTATGCCAGCAAAAACACATTTTGCTAGTATAAGCTTCATCCATGCTAGGGGCACTTTGCCAGTACTATTCAAGTCTGTTCTAGGTTTTGTATACTGCACGCATCACTGTACTGTCTGAGTGCCTAAAAAACAATTGCTCCTTAACAGGGGACAAATATATACTGGCATTGCTATACCACGAAAGTGCTCCTAGTGTAAACCTGGACTGAGAAAAGGCAACCACTTCTTTAATATGTAAGATCTGTTATCTTGGAGATAATTTAATTATTTCCTAAATAGTAGACTCTATTTGGGACAGATTTTTTTGACTGCTACTTGATTATATGGGCAGGTAGGACTGTACTAGCTAGAAATGTCTATTAATAACATGTTGTTTGTAGTGTTGTCATTATAGCAGCCCTGTTGGTCCCAGCATACAAGAGAGACAAGGCAGGTGAGGTAACCATTTGTTGGTCCAGTAAAAATATATCATCTCTCTACTGTGTCTCTCTCTCAATCACATAACTAAGCAAGAAAAATGGGTCATGTTTCTTTCTGAATTGAATTTCTGATTTGGAGTAGTCCTCTTTAGCTGTACAATATTAAATACAGAATGCATTTGATATCACTAACAAAAGGTGTTGCTAAATGCATTGATTTATCTTTTATATTACTTAAAAATAAAACCAAATGCTTACCAATGTTAGCATGGAGGGAGGGGGGGAGAGAAATGAATCTTGACTTTCCTCAAAATATGGAGGAACAGTTATGTAGATCAAAATCCTTAATCTTGCAACTTTCCCTGAATCCACTCATTGAAGATTCTGTTTATAGCATTCAATGCTCTCATCATTTTGTTGGGAATCTATCTGGCAACTTGTTCACATTTAATAAACTAATAAGAGATTATTTATGAGGTTGTGAGGAGAGCTGGTCAAAAATGTCAATTAGTTTTTTCCCCCCAAATTTCCCAAGGAAGTTTTCTGGTTTTATCAAAAACTGAAATAAAAACTCAAAATTGTTCAATTTAAAGCAACCCAACTCTTTTGAGAACTGAACACCACACATTGTTACCAAAAGAAAATCAATTTCTGGCTTTTCATTGGAAAACTTCAAGAAAAAACAAAATTTTTTTGTGAAAAGTTTTGCTTTGGTGATACAGCCATTTTTCATCTAAAAATGTTTAGATGGAAAAGATTGCAACCAGCTTTTGATATGATCATTGTGAAATGAACTGGTGGATTTGTACAGCTAAATACCCACCTCCTTTTCCCCAAGGACCTTCCATGTCCCATGGTGGTGGGGTTCTGAGGATTCCCCACACACATACTATTATTTTTAACATCCCTTCAGGCCCTGGGTTGCTGCTGTAGTCGTTCAGGATGAGGAGAATTGGACTGGTATTGGTATTCTACAGAATGTATTGTTCTGAGGATCATAGTTGAGTGAGAGAAGGTAGTTCCTTCTCTAGGGCCTAACTGTGATCTTTCTGCAGCATTTTTTGTGCCTCCTGACCCAGATGATAAGGATGGAAATGGGAACCCAGCTAGTATGTCTTGCCTGGAAATGGCAAGTATCCCTGATAGGTCAGTGAGTCAGTAACCCACATATGTTGTGGAGCAAAGTAATCTAGCCTTTAAAATTAGCCTCTAAAAGTGCTTGTATAAAACAAACCAAAGTTACTGATTGATCAAGAGTTTGGAATGGCAGAGTAAATATTCAAGTCCAAGCAAAAAACATTGAAAATTTCATATTGGTCATATCTTTGAACATGAGAAATTAGTGGACTGACTTGACTATGTGAAATGAGTTTGGTGGTCTCAGTCCAACTCTTAGGGCACATCACAAAACCAGTGCCATAATTACCACTAATTGGTACCTTTATTGGCAGTCTCTGCAGAGGGATAAGGCCCTATCTAAAGCCTATTAAAGTCATGGGAGACTTTCCATTGATTTTTTTTTTTCCAGTGGGCTTTGTATCAGGACCCGACTGGCATGGAAACTGAACTATTGCCTCACCTCCTAGAGGTGGTAAGATTAGGTAATTTGCTAAGGAAACAAATTGATATAAAATAACTTAATATCACATAGTAGCAGTGTGATGGATATGTGGTTTGTTCGTTTTGTTTTTGTTTTGAGGAGGGGAGTATCTATCCAATATTTATCTGAGTTTAGTTCACTGAAAACAAATGCCTCTGTGCTCACAGATGGTAGATAATAAGGTAAATGCTTTAAGCAATACAGTTGCTATTTTGACAGGTTTCAGAGTAACAGCCGTGTTAGTCTGTATTCACAAAAAGAAAAGGAGTACTTGTGGCACCTTAGAGACTAACCAAATTATTTGAGCATGAGCTTTCGTGAGCTACAGCTCACTTCATCGGATGCATACTGTGGAAACTGCAGAAGACATTATATACACAGAGACCATGAAACAATACCTCCTCCCACCCCACTCTCCTGCTGGTAATAGCTTATCTAAAGTGATCATCAAGTTGGGCCATTTCCAGCACAAATCCAGGTTTTCTCACCCTTCGCCCCCCCCACACAAACTCACTCTCCTGCTGGTAATAGCCCATCCAAAGTGACCACTCTCCTTACAACGTGCATGAAAATCAAGGTGGGCCATTTCCAGCACAAATACAAGTTTTCTCACCCCCGCCCCTTCCCAAAAAACACACACACACAAACTCACTCTCCTGCTGGTAATAGCTCATCCAAAGTGACCACTCTCCCTACAATGTGCATGATAATCAAGGTGGGCCATTTCCAGCACAAATCCAGGTTTTCTTAACCCCCCCCCCCCCCCCCCCACACACACACAAACTTACTCTCCTGCTGGTAATAGCTCATCCAAACTGATCACTCTCCTTACAATGTGCATGATAATCAAGGTGGGCCATTTCCAGCATAAATCCAAGTTTAACCAGAACGTCTGGGGGGGGGGTAGGAAAAAACAAGGGGAAATAGGCTACCTTGCATAATGACTTAGCCACTCCCAGTCTCTATTTAAACCTAAATTAATAGTATCCAATTTGCAAATGAATTCCAATTCAGCAGTTTCTCGCTGGAGTCTGGATTTGAAGTTTTTTTGTTGTAAGATAACGACCTTCATGTCTGTGATTGCGTGACCAGAGAGATTGAAGTGTTCCCCGACCGGTTTATGAATGTTATAATTCTTGACATCTGATTTGTGTCCATTTATTCTTTTACGTAGAGACTGTCCAGTTTGACCAATGTACATGGCAGAGGGGCATTGCTGGCACATGATGGCATATATCACATTGGTGGATGTGCAGGTGAACGAGCCTCTGATAGTGTGGCTGATGTGATTAGGCCCTGTGATGGTGTCCCCTGAATAGATATGTGGGCCCAGTTGGCAACGGGCTTTGTTGCAAGGATAGGTTCCTGGGTTAGTGGTTCTGTTGTGTGGTATGTGGTTGTTGGTGAGTATTTGCTTCAGGTTGGGGGGCTGTCTGTAGGCAAGGACTGGGCTGTCTCCCAAGATTTGTGAGAGTGTTGGGTCATTCTTCAGGATAGGTTGTAGATCCTTAATAATGCGTTGGAGGGGTTTTAGTTGGGGGCTGAAGGTGACGGCTAGTGGCGTTCTGTTATTTTCTTTGTTAGGCCTGTCCTGTAGTAGGTGACTTCTGGGAACTCTTCTGGCTCTATCAATCTGTTTCTTCACTTCCGCAGGTGGGTATTGTAGTTGTAAGAATGCTTGATAGAGATCTTGTAGGTGTTTGTCTCTGTCTGAGGGGTTGTAGCAAATGCGGTTGTATCGCAGAGCTTGGCTGTAGACGATGGATCTTGTGGTGTGGTCAGGGTGAAAGCTGGAGGCATGTAGGTAGGAATAGCGGTCAGTAGGTTTCCGGTATCGGGTGGTGTTTATGTGACCATTGTTTATTAGCACTGTAGTGTCCAGGAATTGGATCTCTTGTGTGGACTGGACCAGGCTGAGGTTGATGGTGGGATGGAAATTGTTGAAATCATGGTGAAATTCCTCAAGGGCTTCTTTTCCATGGGTCCAGATGATGAAGATGTCATCAATATAGCGCAAGTAGAGTAGGGGCGTTAGGGGACGAGAGCTGAGGAAGCGTTGTTCTAAATCAGCCATAAAAATGTTGGCATACTGTGGGGCCATGCGGGTACCCATAGCAGTGCCGCTGATTTGAAGGTATACATTGTCCCCAAATGTGAAATAGTTATGGGTGAGGACAAAGTCACAAAGTTCAGCCACCAGGTTAGCCGTGACATTATTGGGGATAGTGTTCTTGACGGCTTGTAGTCCATCTTTGTGTGGAATGTTGGTGTAGAGGGCTTCTACATCCATAGTGGCCAGGATGGTGGTATCAGGAAGATCACCGATGGATTGTAGTTTCCTCAGGAAGTCAGTGGTGTCTCGAAGGTAGCTGGGAGTGCTGGTAGCGTAGGGCCTGAGGAGGGAGTCTACATAGCCAGACAATCCTGCTGTCAGGGTGCCAATGCCTGAGATGATGGGGCGCCCAGGATTTCCAGGTTTATGCTATTGAAACTGTGCTTTTGTATGCAACAGAATATCAGTGCTGAAAGAGACTGTTTATACATCCAGTTCTTACCCTGCTGTAATTACACAGTCCTATCTAAAGAGCTGACTTTCAGTGTGAATGAATTCTGCCCCTGCTGCATAGAGTCTGAATGAGGGTTGAGGGGGGAATGGAAATCTCTCCTTCAGTGTATAAGCAGGCTGTGAGGCTGCAGCGCAGTTCATCTATGAGTACTAGTCTAGCCTTTATGCTGGAATGGCTGCTGCTTCATATCTCTGTTACTGGAGTGAAGTGTCTCCGATGCTGTGACCCTTCTTTCAGCCTGGACCTGAAACTTCTCTTGTACTGCAGCCTGTTATGGGCTGGCACAGAAGGATCTCGCCAAGATGCATAGCCTCTTCCCCTTCTGCGCCCCCACGCCCTTTGTAGCCTGACCACAGAGCTGAAATGGGTTGAAGGGTCCTAGTTTGCATCAAAAGTGAATCTCACTCTAAGGTTGTGTCTACCCTAGACCTCTTATTCTTAAAAGTTCCTATTCTTTCTACCACTGAGTCAACTCTATCAGTGGTAGCAATGGTGGGGAGCACTAATGCAGCCACTAGTGCCTTGTGTTACAACTACAGTGTAATCTAATCCCCCACACAGCAGTTCTAGACAAAACAGTGGTTAAAATACAAGTTGTCTACCTATGCTGATTCTCCCACTCTTCGATCCATCCATGGACCCGAACCAGTTAGTGCAAAAATGAGAAGGCCATATGAAAAGAAGGCTAGTATAGACAGGGTGCTGGTAGGTAGCCTTTCAACTATTAAATGTTGTTGTTTCTTAAAGACAGGGTGGATTTGATTTAAATCACAAGTCAGGAAGACTAGATTTAATCATGGATTTCTACATAAAAGTGCATTCTGGAATATGCTGCTCAAACAGTTTCACTTTTGTTTCTACTGCCTGTCCCTCCCTTCTCACATTTATCTCCAGACATCTTCTCCTTGTCCAGATCTATTCCGCTCCCATCAATCTTCTATTCATTGAATTTTTTGAAACTTTGCACTTTCAGAGAGAGGTAAGGGATTGACTGTGTACACAAATTTGCAGAGGGACAATCGAGTGAGGTCTGTTGTTTCTCACCTCTATTTATTAATTTAAAAACACTTTTGCTGTTAACAAGCATTTTATCTCTGGGGACACAAATCCATAGTTTGAGAACTGCAAAACTAAGCATCTCTGATGGTATCTTCTAGACTGAGCACTGAGTCCCATTGGGTAGATAGAAAGATTAAACTACGTAATTTATACAGAAGCCCCTGGAACCCCATAAAATTGGGTCCCTAATCCATGAACTATTGGAACTTATTTACAAAACTTTTCTTAAACATTACATGAATATATTGTCTCATACTGTAGAATTAGAATTTATAATCCCTATTCCATGATGAGACATCTTGGAGCCTTAATGTATCTTAATTAAAACTATCTTTAGATAGGTTTTTTTCCTCAAAAAGCATTTTTATAAAAAAATATGATTTTTTGATTAAAAAAAATCATTGATTTTTATCCACCCTGCTTAAAGACATTAATCAGGATAAAAGCAAAAGTAGGGAACAGTGTGAACTTTGCAAGGTTTCACAGCTTATTACAGTATTTGCACAATAACAGCAGTAGAAAAGAGCCTCTATTAGATCCAGGTTAGGGGTTGGATTCTCCTTTTACACTTATTTACACTTCAAAGGGAGTTACTTCTGATTTACACCATTGTCAATGAGAGCTGAATCAGGTCCAAGTAGTTGATCTTCTCAACTTGCTGTTGCCTCATTGTACTTGCATGTAAGCGCATATATTATTCGGTGCTCTTACATTGAGCACATGCTGTACTTTTAAGTACAATTGAACATTCATTTTGCAAAGAGAGTCCCTGAAACTATACCCTCATTTAATCTAACCAATAGTATGGGGAAAAGATATTTAAATCTTATTTCAAAAATGGGTTGCTTTAAGTAAAGTGACAAACAATTGTGATATCCTCTTAATGCATTTTCATGAATGGATTTTTGTGATGTAGCCCTTTCTAAAGCCATTAAGGAGCAGGTCAGGAATATTTTGCATTCTGTGTGTAGTCATTTAAACAATAGCATAATCAAAATTCACTTCAGCATTTATTGTTGACATATGGAACATATTCCTCCATTTTTGACTACATGCTGTTTATATGGACTTTACTGTTGCTTTGATCTTCATGCGGAGAGTGCAGTTTGGAAACATGGTCCAGGTGTCAACATGCTGTTTGAAACTGAGGGCTTGTCTACACTGGCAGTTTACAGTGCTGCAACTTCTTGCTCAAGCGTGTAAAAAAACACCCCCCTGGGCGCAGCAGGTTCTAGTGCTGTAAAGCGCCAGTGTAGACAGTGCACCAGTGTTGGGAGCCACGCTATTTCCCTCGTGGAGATGGGGTTTTTTTTAGAGCGCTGGGAGAGCTCTATACTGGCAACGTTAAAGCGCGCGCGCTTTAACGTTGCAGTATAGTCTAGCCCTGAGTCCTTCTAATCTTGCAGCTTTCTAAGAAGAATGTTATATCAAGACCTGTGGGCCTGGATTTTATCAACTAGAGAAACTTGTCCAGTGAAAACAAGCAGGTTTGATAGAGGAGAGACATTCCTTTTCCCCCTTCCTTTTTAAGACTAAAATTTACATGTATCAAATTTTGAGGAAAAGAACTTTTGGAGTACCAAGCCTATTTTCCCCCTGGTAGGTGATCTCTATTCTCTGTGGGTATCCTTGGAAATAGCAATCTCCTATCCTAAAACAGATATATGGATGGGATTTTCCAGAATATTCAGCATAGGTCTAATTCTGCTCCCCTTGGAGTCGATGGGAGTTTTACTATTAAATAGGAGCAGAGGTTTTGAAAATCCCACAGTAATTTATATGCTTTTGCAACTTTTTTCCACAGATTGTACCAGAGTTCAAATAACCCTTTAACTGAGCCTTTCCTGATATGTATTATTTATTTATACATACTGTGGTGGCACCAAAGAGCCTCAACCAGGTTGAGGCCCCATTGTGCTGGGTGCTGTACAAACATATAATAAATGACAATTCCTGCCCCAAGGTACTTACAGTCTAAAACACAAGACATAACAGGTGGGTGAGACAAAAATGTGGGTGGGATGGGAAGGAGGACAAGGTAGCAGTAATGAAAGGGAACTTAATCCTCTCCTTCCTTAAACCTCAGAACACAGGTGAGTGCAAAATTCCCTGCAACAATAGATTCTTTTCAGAGTAGCAGCCGTGTTAGTCTGTATTCGCAAAAAGAAAAGGAGTACTAGTGGCACCTTAGAGACTAACCAATTTATTTGAGCATAAGCTTTCGTGAGCTACAGCTCACTTCATCGGATGCACTTCATCCGATGAAGTGAGCTGTAGCTCACGAAAGCTTATGCTCAAATAAATTGGTTAGTCTCTAAGGTGCCACTAGTACTCCTTTTCTTTTTACGAATAGATTCTTTGGAGAACATGTGTTTAAATACCCAGTTCAGGTTTAATATCCAATTTTGCCCTTGGGCGATGATTATCTCCCTGAATTCAGAAAAGGTCTGCCCTGTGTAATTTTGTAAGCTATTTAAATACTGAGAGCCAGATCCTCAGATGCAAATCAGTCCAGTTTCATTGACATTAATGAAGCTATGCCAGTTGACACCAGCTGTGGACTTGGCCTGCATTGCACACACTAATTTGAGGCCTGTTCAATTTTCAAAGCCTTTTCTCAAAAGAACCTCTTTTTGCTCCCCTTCGCGCCATCTCCAGAATGTGTATATCTCTCTTTTGGCTCAACGCCTGGGACTAAGCACAACGCTAAATGTGACCTCACAAGTGCTTCGCAGAGAAGAATTGTCTTTCCTTACTTGTAAAATGGTTCCCCTGCTTCTGCATTCTAAATTATTCTTTTTCCTTTTACTTTGTTTTTGGTCAACACAGAGTCCCTATGTTCAAATAATTAACTCTGGGGTTCTTTTCATTCTGTATTAGAGCCAAAATACATTTCAACACGAAAATAACCTATAGTCTCATTGGCTTTCCCTACCTGCATGACATTACATTTGCTGACATTCCCCATCCAATGAAGTGAGCTATAGCTCACGAAAGCTTATGCTCAAATAAATTGGTTAGTCTCTAAGGTGCCACAAGTACTCCTTTTCTTTTTACCTGAACCTAACATCCTCTTTCAGTTAAACTCTTGCTTCCTTTGTTCTGTTAATGATTGACTCTGGGCATATGCCATATAAGATATTTAAATACCCAGGTAGAGAAAAGTTCCAAAGTACCCAAGCTGCATCTTGGCCAGACTTAAAATAGCAGATTCAACTGTATGCTTAGGAGGGCGAATATATGGAGAGACTTGGAAATCCCAGCTTGGCCAACCTGAGACTGCTTTATGTTCCTCTAGGAGCTGAAGGGTAGGGCAGATTGGGTAATGAGTGGATGGAGCCTGGACTCATCCAGCTAACATAGCGGAGCCAGTGCATAGGGGGAAGTAATTCGTGTCATGTAATGGACTGGCATGGATTAAATTCCCCCATGGAGTAAAGAACAAAATTGTGCCTCTCTGAGTCCCAGTTCAGCCTCATATCTGCTCCTGGGCAAACGTAACTATGCTATGTCCTGCCTTTACTGAGGATTCACAGGCACTCCATAATTGAGTCATGTATTAGGTTTGACCTGGTAATGATCGAGGGCCAGATTGCGATAGGAATATTTCCACTGGCATTAATTAGACTGTCTGTATGGAACAGCTCATCAGTTTGAGCAAATGAATTCAGTTTGGGATAAACATATTATTATAAAGAAGAACATCAAGTTCACAAGAATAAACACCCACTGCTTTTGGTGATTGGGCCCTTGCTGCATTCCCGACCCTGAGTTTATTTGGCCAATAATTTCTTGGGAAAAAGTTTAGATGTTGGCAACTGTGGGACATAGACAAGGAGTAAAATTTTTATAATCTGTTCTAGCAATGGTTGGGGATTTAAAAAATATCTGTTTTGCACTGTTCAGAGCAGTTAATGCAAGATGGAAAAAACACTATGATTTAGACAGTTTAAATAGCTGTCAAAAAGGAAGCCAAAATTCTTAGTGTGTTCATAAGGCCCACTCCTGCTTGGCTGCTTGGGGAACGCCACAGTACCATATATCATTTAAAATTTCTCTGTCCAAGTGCCAAGTCATGAGCACTGCTGTTGTACATGGCTGTTGTTAGGGTCCAGAGAAAACCTTATAAGTTGTGATTACTTTGGAATTGGAATTTGATCAAAAACTCAATATTTGACGTGAGTTTCAGTTTTGGAAAGTGTAACTTGGTGATGTAATATTTTTGGTCCTGTAATTTTTATAAAATGAGCCGTTCAATCTTGATTTTTGTACATATGAAGCAGTTTACTGTAGCTAAGATCAAGTATCTTTCATTACGTACATTAGGAACTGGGACCTGAATGCTTTGTAACTTGGCTATAAAAACTGAAACTTGGAAAATGTCTTAGCAATGAGCAAACTTTTCCTCTTTTAGTTAGATTTGTTGAACTATAAATATCAATGTGGGAGTTTGTAAGTCAAATGCCAAAAATACAAACACAGGCCCAGGACCTGCAAAAGGAGCACAGGCACCAATCCTGAAAAGACTCCTGTTGACTTTGATGGGCTTTGCATTAAATCAAATGTAGGCAGAACCCATTGGGACTTGTAGGAGGGATCTGTCTGCATGGATACAGTTGCAGGATCAGGGTCCTTACTTGCACAGAAATCTGCCAGAGAAGGCTTTGGTTTTATTGCCTTTCATAATTTCAAGAAATCCCAGAGAGTTCTCTGTTTTAATATCAGGGAATGGAGTGATGGAAATTGTTCCTTGGTGACACTTGACTTTTTCCAAGTGTCAGCACAGCAAAAGAATAGAAAACTCATTTACAAATTTCTGAGAAACAAACCCTGAGCTCAGAATGGAAGAGCTACAAGAAAATCACCTACAGTCGCAGTGACAAGTGCACAGGTTTCGTGAAAATCACATGGCACAGAGCAAATTCAGGCTGTAGAAGATATGTCCCATTGCCACATTACCCCATCCTGTGTTAAGAGCCATAGGAGGGGGCTCTGCGGGAGGAAATATCTGAGGAGACTCACAGCATCCTGTGATGCCCCTCCCTCCCAGTGTAAAAAGTGTGTGATGCCCATGCCTGAACTTGGAGTGCTACCAGGCATGAAACCAAAATATGCTAATTCTGTGATGGTATCAGGGTTATCGGGAGTTATATCTAATAGTGGCAGTTCTATTTTTCCTTGAAGCAAATATAAAAATATAAGGAAACTCCCTATAAAAGTTATCGTTAATAAACCACAAAGGTTGTAGATACCTATGTATTACATAAAGAAACACCATCCATTGAAACCTGGTCGGTTTTAAATTTGTGATAAAAATAGCTTCAGGTACTTCATGTATTCTTTAGTCCTTTTGCCAAGTTTTGTGATTTTACAGCCTCTCCTTTTACCATGTGTTTAAAATATTTTTCTCTCCCCACACGACCCGCATAGCCAAAGAAAACAAGATTTTATTGGTTATGCAGAGTAAATAGTGGAATTGACTACGTACAAAACAGAGTCAGATGCACAAAATTAATTTTCCTAGATCTTTCAATTATAGTAATGTTAGGTTGTGGTCCTGCAAACATGAACCCAGTCCCGGAAAGACTTAAGCACATTGACGTCAGTGGGATTACTCGTGTACTTAAAGTTAAACACGTGTACGTGCTCAAGTGTTTGCTGGATTGGGGCCGTGACTATTTCCACTGAGTTTCCTGGGACTATGTGTGTGTGTAAGTGCTTTTAGGAATAGGCTCTTGACTCTTGCCTGCCATTGGTAAGTATGACATTTTCAGACAGTTTTTTTTTTAAAGTTGACAGAATCCCTTTAAAAAAGTAAAGTTGTGATTATAAAAAACAAAACAAACCCCCAAATGTTTGAAAGCCAGGAACTAAAATGAAGTAAAAGTTTTGAAAAAATATAACAGAAATGTTTCAAAACCTGGCAAATTATAAATAATGATAACTAAAGGTTTCACAGTCTTAAGTCTGAGGGCTGGTCTACACATACAGTGCTACATTGGCGCTGGTGCAGCGATGCTGCTGTAGTGCTTAGTGAAGATGCTCCCTATGCTGTTGGAAGAGCTTCTCTCATTGGTAACCCACCTCCATGAGAGTCAGTAGCTATGTTGATGGGAGAAGCTGTCTCAACAGGAGTTTGGGTGATATAACTGCGTCATACAGAGGTGTGAATTTTCCACACCACTGAGCGATGTAGTTATACTGAAATAAGTATATAATATAGACTAAGCCTGACCATGTCTCAGTTCCCATTTACTTATCCACTATGCTTTTTGCTAATTACTGTGCTTGGAATTATTGGCATAGCTGGTAGTATTAGAAATGAAGCTGCAGTATCTGGAGAGTAATAAGCCTTACTCAGGTTAATTCAAGTTTTCACATAATTTTTTCATCAAATTTTGCAATTATAATCAAATTTCTGTCTCGCTCAGGCAAGCGGATAACATATCAAATTGAGTAGGAATTATTATTAAACATATACTTACCATTTTTTATGTGTGTCTTTGAAAATATACGTGTTTGGTGTGGCTTTTTCCAAGACATGCAAACTTCCAAGATAAATATTTGATTTACTAGATTTCAGATTCACTTTTTTTATGTTCAGAAGAAAAGGATTATTTAATCCCTTATTATTTCAGCAACTGTTGCACACATGTAAACTATCATTTATAATATATGTTTCCCATATGGTTAACAGTGGTTCTAGAAACCAAAGAAGTGACTTGGCTCTACTTCACATCTCTTGTTCCTTGCTAAACATAGCTTAATGATATGTATACACCTTTCTTCTAGACTAGGCATTTCCCGTTTACTGCCTTCCTTTTATTGGTAATTTTATAGTTGCCATGTGTTGTGCTGACTGAAAATCCCTACAGTTTCTGTGATGTGGCATATAGTGGAGATTAAATAGCCCCCAAACACCCCACCTTGACAGTTCTGTCAAACTAAAGCCTTATTCTGCTTCAGCTTTCTTTTGAGGCCAACCAATCCACAAAAATATTCTGATTAAATTTATCAGAGAATCATAGAATATCAGGGTTGGAAGGGACCTCAGGAGGTCATCTAGTCCAACCCCCTGCTCAAAGCAGGACCAATCCCCAATTTTTGCCCCAGATCCCAAATGGCCCCCTCAAGGATTGAACTCACAACCCTGGGTTTAGCAGGCGAATGCTATTCTGCCAAGTTACTTGATTTTGTGTGACTTAATTTTCATAATATATTGTATTTTGCCAATCACTGAAAGTTATGTTACAGGTTATGTAAGAACCAGTAATAACACAGTAGCAGTTACCTTCTTTAACAGTTACAGCTACTAAAACCACAGCTTTATTATAGCTACTCATGTATTTTGCAGAGCTGTCTGTCATAAGGTGGGAGTACAGAGGTTTACTCTGTAGAATTGTGGAAAAGTTTGGAGCCTTTGAATATGCCATTAATATGTTTAATAGAAGACAGAAAGCAGAAAGTGCTATTCTAAGTGCTCATAAAACACATTTATTTTCTGCTAGTGACTAGAGAGGGCTGCTCTCATAGGACCAATTAATATACTTTGTCATACAGCCACCTCTTCCTTCCAAATAAACAACCTTATTGACATCATTATAACTCCACCTACCAGGAAACTGTGTGTCAGTTGTGACTGGCAGACTTCTATTTTATTTTTTTGCCTCCTTGCTTCCTGGTATAGGTCGAGCTATAATACTGTCTGCTGGGATGTTTCCTTTCCGGGATGGGAGAAGAGGCAGACCGACAAAATACATTACAAGTAAGTAATTATTTTCTTCTCTGTGTGTAACCAAGCCTGGTGTACTCCTTTGAATTCTGTCAAATTGTACGGAAGGAAGAAAACTTTACTTCATTAGCAGAGCTTGATTTGGAGTAGCTTCCTGACACAAATCTGGATTTCATAGGACAAGTGTGATGAATTTAAGAAAGGCAGCTGAAAGGAACTCAGCCCTGCTCAGTAGTGCCCTGATGCAGTGAGGTACCTGACCTTGGTGGGACTATGCACATGTTTAAAGTTAGGCACATTCTTAAGTAAGCATTATCACGGCATAGGCCAAGAAGAGATTTTGCTTAAGTGTAACTATTAGAGTACCTATAATGGTCCTAGTACGGTATTGGCCTTAGTGGTGTAGAGGTTGTTACCCAGTCCCCGTTGTTTTTAAAACCTATACAATATTCAAAATGTGGTTGCTCATTTAAATGTATGATTGCAAAGGTCTCATTATGGTTGGTACCTTTGACAGCTATACGTTAATGAATTTTATAAAGGCATTTATTCCCTATGAATTGAGAAACTCGGGGCCAGATAATCACAGGTTTAAGGTTAGTACTTTAATTTTACTTTTGGGAGCACCAGACCTGATTACTCAGCAGATGTTCTTTTAAAATTATACAAGATATTGTTACTTGATAACTAAATAGCACAAGTACATGTAGAATATTGAACTTTGCTAAATGCAATACAATGAATGTTGTTTGGGGGTTAATTCATGATGATGGATTTAAATGTCTAATACTGTGAAACTCTGTGCCAGTGAGAAATCACTCCTTTCAACCGTATTAAATGTTTCCACTATCTTGCACTCTAAACTTTCCTCTGTATTGTAGTAACCCTGACAGTGAACAAACTCAGACTTTTTTGGTTCCAGGTAGCTACTACACAGTCTATTAATCAAATCCAAATAGCAGGTTTACTGACTTTATCTCCTCTGGAAGATTTTGGTCCAAATTTTCAGAAATAGGTACCTAAAGTTTGGCTTCCAAATCCATGTTCGCAAGAGTGTTTGATTGCTCAATAGCTCCCATTGACATCAATAGAACCTTCTGGGTGAGCAACGCTTTTGAAAGTCAGGTCACTTATTTAGCAGCCTAAATAAAGACATAGGAGCCTAACTTTATGCACCCTTCTTTATGGAGGCAGAGATTTTTTCAAAGGCATACAGGGCAGCTAAGCATCCAACTCCTTTTAACTGTGGATAAAAGTTGGGTGCCCAACTGCCCTTTGTGCCTTTTGAATATCTGCCTCTTTAACTATGGCTCCTAAATCCCTCCGTAGGTACCTATATAAAGTGTCCTGATTACCAAAGGTGCTGATCAGTGAAGCTCTCATAGATTTCAGTGGAAGTTGAGAGTAGTCAGCACCTCAGAAAATCAGGCCACTTTTATTTAGGTACCTAAATACCTATTTGGGCACCTAATTTTGGGCACTCAAATTTGCAAAACGTCCCCTTTATCCCTGTCACTGCATCCGTTAACTAGGATCTCACTCTGGACTTCAGAATAGAAAATATATTTGGAAGGTCACTTACTCAAGAACAACCTGACTCTCACATTTGGTTGTATGAGAAGAAAATATAATTATTCCAAATGTCTGGTTTTCCTAAAATTAATAGTTTTGGTTTTTAAAATGTTCCTTCTTCAAGAGCAAGATGCTGAGTGCATCTAGAGGAATGATGGCCCAGAGATCAGAATGCTAGTCTGAGACTTAGGAGACCTGGGTTCCATTCTCAGCTCCTCCACAGAGTTCCTTTGTGTAAAGGAGGGTAATATAATTAATGTCAGTCAACATGGGTTTACGGGAAATAGATAATATCAAACTAACTTGATATCATTTTTTTTATGAGATTGCAAGTTTGGTTGATAAAGTTAATAGTACTGATGTAGTATACTTAGACTTCTGTAAGGTGTTTGACTTGGTGCCACATGACATTTTGATTAAAAAACTAGAACAATATACAATTAACATAGAATCACAGAAATGCAAGGCTATAAGGGACCTTGAGAAGTCATCAAATTCAGCCCCGTGCTCTGTGGCAGGACCAAATAAACCTAGACCATCCCTGACAGGTGTTTGTCCAACCTGTTTTTAAAAACCTCCAATGATAGGCATTTCTCCCTTGGAAGCCTATTCCAGAGCTCATAATTAGAAAGATTTTTCTAATATCTAACCTAAATCTCCCTTGCTGCAGATTAAGCCCACTGTTTCTTGTCCTACCTGTAGTGGACATGGAGAACAATTAATCACTATCCTCTTTGTAGCAGCTTTTAACATATTTGAAGACTATTACTGGGTCCCCATCTCAGCCGTCTTTTCTCAAAACTAAACATGCCCAATTTTTTTAACCTTTCCTTTTGTAGACCTTTTATAATTTTTGTTGCTCTCCATTGAACACTCTGAGATTTGTCCACATCTTTCCTAAAGTGTGCTGTCCAGAATTGGACACAGTGCTCCATCGGAGGCCTCACTAGTTGCAATGCACACGTTAAATGGATTAAAATGGGGAATCATCACCAAGTTGGTGCATTTGTGGTGGGATCCCGCACGGATTGATTATTTGCCTTATACTGTTTAACATTTTTATCAATATTTTGGAAGAAAACATAAAATCATCACTGATAAAGTTTACTGATGACACAAATTGGTAAGTAATGAAGAGGAAATGTCATTGATACAGAGTGATCTGGATCTCTTGGTAAACTGGGCACAAGTAAGCAATAAGCACTTTAATATGGCTAAATATAAATATGTACATCTAGAAATAAAAAATGCAGGCCATACTTACAGGATGGAGGACTCTATCCTGGGAAGCAGTGACTCTGAAAAAGGTTTGGGAGTTGTGGTGGATAATCAGCAGAACATGAGCTCCCAGTGTGACACTGTGGCCAAAAGGGCTAATGCGATCCTTGAATGCGTAAACGGGGGATACAAGTAGGAGTAGAGGGATTATTTTACCTCTGTTTGGCAGGGTTGCGACTGGTACTGGACTTCTGTGTCCAGTTCTGGTGCCCACAATTCAAGAATGATGGTGATAAATTGGAGAGGGTTCAGAGAAGAGCCATGAGAATGATTGAAGAGTTAGAAAACAGGCCTTACAGCGATAGACTCAAGGATCTCAATCTATTTAGCTTAACAAAGAGAAGGTTAAGGGGTGGTTATACTCTGTAAGTACCTTTGTGGTGAACAAATATTTGATAATGGACTCTTTCTTTCGTCTTCTTTTTGATCCCACCTCTAAATAGCAGTTACTCCCAAGACTGTAGTTTGGGAACGTGCACATACTGTATAGTTAGTCATTTTGTCTTCTCAAAGTGCAGGATGGGGTCTGACTGAGCTGTCACAGAGGAGTTTAGGAAAAGTAGGGAGCCAAATGAGCAAATCAGCTTTCTTTTTGCATCCAGAGGCGTTTAAATTACCCTAAGGTAAGGGTGAGCTTTCATTTCCAGCCTTGAAATGGACTGCACCCATCAGTCCATGCTCTCAGTATTGCTAAGTGCAGAGGAGCAGCTTGTCTGGGAGGCAGCAGTTAATTGTCACTTTTCTGGAACTAGTTTTGGGTTGCCCTGACCTGATGGACAATAGAATTTTTTTTGGCTTGTTGTTTTTCAACAGTTGAATGCTTGGCATCCAAAACACGTGCACAAAGCTTCAGAGGCTCGGTGAAAAATCAGGTCAATGTAACACCCATGACAATGAAGTAAATATCGGATATGTTCCAGCAGCTGCTGGGCTCTATTGGCAAGCATGCAGTTCTGGAATAGATCTGACTTGTATGGTGGAGATGTTTAATTTACATGTATGCTGACAAATGTTATTAGCTGGCATTACAGATATCTCTCTTAAAATGTTATTTCAAAAACCTACCTTTTATGTTGGAATCCCAACCTCTCCCTCATGTAGTTTTGGGACTGGCAAGGCTGCTTGAATGAATCACAAGGGTTATAAGAAATGTTAATTTTATAACATTGTTAATCTACAAGGTATACTGCACGATACTTCTTTTGCCTAATATGAACAAATTAACAAATTTGTAATTTATCCAATTATATGTACTTTATTTTGTTTTGCATCACCCTGCCTGCTGTTTTGTGGGATCATTTCTTTATTTTGTTTTGATTTTTGGCATTGGATTAAGGTTATGTTTTAGGCCCTGATTCTGCAAATACATAAGCACGTGCTTAACTTTACACACAGGCAATAGTTCCATTGACTATAATGAAACTATTCCCAGTGTGTAAAGTTAGGCACGTACTTAAGTCTTGACAGGAGTGGGGACTTAGACTGTATGGTTTTCAGGACAGAGTCTGTATCTTTCTCTGTGAAATTACAGTTGCACTTGAACAAGAGAAATATCAATTCAGATCTTCCTTCAACATCTCAAACATTGAAGATGAACCTGCTGCTTCAGGATTCCTCAAGATAGAAAGTAAACATGTTTTCTTCTTCTGAACTACTCCCTCTTCTGACAGATGTTTTCTCAGTGACCCAGCACAAGGAGGCACACTTGTTATGGCAGGTGTCACCAGGTGTTTCTTTTAAATGTAGGGTATGTGTACACAGCTGCTGGGAATGAGTCTCACAGCCCAGGTCAACAACCTCATGCTAGAGCACCAAAAATAGCCATGTAGACATTGCTTTGATATTTGGGCTCAGCTGGAGCTTTCCTTAGAGGTGGGTGAGTAAGTTTCAGAGCCTGAGCTGAAATGTCCATATTGCTTTTTTAGTTGACCTGGGCTGCAAGACTTGCTCCTAGCAACTGTGTAGACAGATCCACCATGTGAGCAAATGTTTAGTTTTGGGAAATCGTGCTTTGTTGTAGTCAGTTTTTGTTGTGTCAGGTTCTGTGTTGAAGCAGTGAGTGGCCCTTAGAGCATGAGCTCTGTGAGCAACAGGGGAGTTTGCTCTCTGGTTAGAGCCAGTTCATGAGACAGAGATGTTTCCTGAGAACTGGGCACTGGAGTTAGGCTGAGATTCCTGAAAGGATGGATTGCCTTGCATGCTGTTTGACACCTCTGTTCCAGGACTGGTGCATATGTATAAATAAAAGAAGTTACACATCAAATACACTCATCCTGGGTGTCGGTGATTTTTTTCCCGTGACTGAGGCTGATTTGCTACCTCTTAACAGAAGGGCAGTGTTTGTATCGGAATGTAACACTGGTGTCAGAAGAAGTAAACAGTGTAAAGCAACAGTGTAAATGAGAATCAGACCTCTTGTCTGCTTTTCCAACTCATTTAGTATATTAGGCCTCTGTCACACTATACACAGTAATTCCTTTTTGAACATACTTATCTTATTTTGAAACTTTAATAAAATGCAGATGGAAATACTAAGCAAGACAGACAACATCTGTTATGTACAAGATAGCTTTATAGAGCTATTTATAACCTTCACAAGACAGACAGGCTGCTAGGGGTTTACCTTTCATAGATAGTTTACCTCCCTGAATGCTTTCAAACCTCCACTTTTCTGCATTAAAATTGATGCAGATAATCTATACCCATCATATTTTGCACCGCAAAGCAGAGTCCAAGATTCAAATTCTAAGCATAGTCTGCAGAACCATTCTTTGTCACGTGGGATAGTGAAACACAGCTGCTTTCCAGCTGAGGCTGTTGTGAAGTTGTTAGTTTAACTGTATCTATCTTGTCATTTCTAATTCCCTTTTTGCTGGCAGACTGAGTTTAGTGCTGAGCATGTTTTTGTAGTATCATTGTATTAAAGCACCGCTTCTCAAACTGCAGTGCACGGACCCCTGCGGATCCTCGGAGGGTACTCCAGGGGGTCCGCAGGCCCGCCCCCTCCCTCCCCTCAACTCCTCTCCCTCCCTCCCAACATGCCGGGGAACAGGCTTCCTACCTGCCCTGGCTCTGCGTTGCTCCTGGAAGTGGCCAGCACATCCCTGCAGCCCCTAGGGCAGGGCAAGGGGTCTCCGTGTGCTGCCTCTGCCCCGAGTGCCAACTCCACAGCTCCCATTGGCCAGGAACTGTGGCGAATGGGAGCTGTGGGGGCAGTGCGCAGAGATCTCTGGGCCCCTCCCACCTAGGAGATGCTGCCAGAGGATGTGCTAGTCCCTGGTTAGAGGGATGTGGGAGTGGCCCAAGGTAAGCGCCGTCCGGTCAGAGCCCCTCACCTTCTCCTGCACCCCAGCTCAGAGCCCGCATGCAAACTCTGCGCCACTCCTGGAAGTGGCCTGCATGTCCCTGCAGCCCTGGGACGGGGGGGAGAAGGGAGAGAGGGGAGAGGGAGGGGTCTCTGTTCACTGCCTCAGCCCCGAACGCTAACTCTGCAGCTCCTATTGGTCGGGAACTGTAATTCTGAAATTGTGTTTGTTGTTAGAAGATTGGAGTGAATATTGTGCATCACAGCAAGACTTCCCATTCTTTGATGCAAGTACTGAGGGTGGCAATCTAATTGAACGTCAACGTGTTGGAGAAGGTGTTTAGTGTGCTGAGCTGGATGTCATGATGGTAGCAGGCTGATGCTTGGAGGTTGTTGTATTGGGTGAGAATGTTGTCTTGACTTGTTACTTCCTTATTTTTTAGTGTCTGTGTTTTGTGAGCAGCCTAACTTTTAAATTAATGAATTTCTGAAGCGCGGGATTATATAGCGAGAATCTGTGGGTGGCATTGTACAATTTTGTTTGGCATGAGTTTGTTATGGCTGTATTACCCATGATTGCTAGTGAAACCACAAGTTTTGGGATGAACTGAGTAACTTGCAAGTTCCCCTGAAAACTTCATCTCTTATTATATGAACATGTATTCTGTAAATAAAACCAACAGGACAGGAGAAATATGATCTTCCACATGATCGCTCTGACCACTTTGCTTGTACCTTGTATCTCTTTCCCTCACCTTTTTATTGTTTTACTTTGTAAGCTCTTTGGGGCAGGGACAGAGTCATCTTGCATGTCTGTACATTACCTAGTATCCACATTTGGAATGTCACTGTTATAAAAATAAAGTCTAAAATAAGCTACATATAACAGGAAGCCACTTAAAGGTATTTGAGTACTTAAAATTTTTTAAATTATTTTTTGTGTACTTCTGTCTAAAGCCAGGTGCCTTATGTATTGTGTCCAACTGTGCTTAGAAGCAGAGGGAGAGAAAGAAATATAACTAATATATTTTGTAGAACTTCTGCAAATAACCTAAAGTAGCTTTTCTGGACATAAAAGGATCATCTTTAAATATTTAATATCTCTAGACAGCCTGGGACTAGATGCATGTGCTTTGTCTTAATGGAAAGCAGCAATGTTCCAGGGGTAAATTCCCCAAGATCTAGCCTTGGTAGTCATGAGATCACAGATCTTAAACTCACAGTTCTAGGAGTGACTATGAAAAGGTGCCACCTGTGTAACTTGTATGTGGGTGTGGGATGGGTATGTTCATGTGAAATTCCACATTGGGGGGGAGAAAGAAAGGAAGCATGCTTGTGGTAGGCTGCTTAAAGAAATGGCAGCTGTTTGAAGCTGCTCACAGGATTGGAATGTTAGTAATCCTGGCAAAGAGAGATTAATGGGCCAAGGCAGTCAAAGGTCTGCAGTAAATTCATTTTATCAGACGGATGTTGCCACTAGATGTATGCTTATTATCATATTTTATACTATGGCAGCACGTAGAATGCTGCTTCTTGCACTAGGCACTCCACAAATGCATAGTAGGAGCCATTCCCTGGCCCAAAGAACTTAGTCTCAATCAACAAGGTGGACAGTGGATGGGAGGGGAAACAGAGGCACAGAGAAGGGAAAGTGACTTGTCCAAGGACACGGCAAATGTGGTAAAGCTGGGATTAGAATGCAGGTCGTCTCTTCTGAGTCCCGGTCCGCTAGGACACACTGCCTCTGATTTGTAATAATATCTTTGGGCAAGGGAGACTGATGTGGTCAGGTTCTGCAGAAACTGAATTTATTTAAAATACATTTTAAAAAAGGTTCTCTCCCTTAAGGCTGTGAACAAAACCTTAAAAACATGAGCTGAGTGTAACCAGCTGCCAGGCAGTAGGAGAGGAGCTGGCACTGCTGTTACACTTTTAAGCCTGTCCCTTGCTCTGCCTTCAGCAGCAGAACATGTGGAGGGTCAGTTGTGTAACAGCTGAATCCTCTGGTCTCAAGAGGAAGGGGAGGGATTATCAGCAGCCCTTCCGGGCTCTACCTCTCCTGGGCCAGGATGGTTCCCTCCTCTCCAGATGCCATACCAGTGGCGCGCCTACTTAACCACTCTGAGGCTTTCTCCCATGGCTGGTCCTAGCTGGCTCCTCCTCTTGCCCAGTTCCAGCGATTGCTTCCCCAGGCTTAGTGAGAGGAACAGATAATACCCAGCTCCTTACCCACCTCTAGGGAGAGGCCAAAATATTCTAACAGCCCTGGTGGCAACTCCTTAAGTGGAAGAAGGGACAGAGCAGGACCTCCAGCCTTTTTTGTGGGGGACTGGGGAAGGGGGCAGCCAGCAGGAGAGGTGAGAGGGCTTCCATTAGGGGAAGACTCAAGGCTCAACTGAGGGAAAGATGCTGCAATCATGAGGAAGCCAGGGTAGGGCTTATATGGCTGGTGCAACTGTGGATAGATGGTACTGAAAGGTGGGTCGGGGAAGAGAACTGGTGAATTTGGGGTATGGGTAGAGACTTGATAGGCTGAGGGTAAATGGAGAGGTGAATGGCAGGCATGTGCCCGAATGAGGTAGCCTTCAGAACTGAGTGAATGATGGGGTGTGTGGTTGTGTAGTTTGAGACACAAAGAGGATGTGTGTGTGTGGGTGAGAGATTGGTATGAAGTTTGCATGTATCAGTGTCCATGAGTGTGTGCATGTATGTTACATAGTGCAGGGAGACGTGCACGTATTGGTGTTTAAGGATACGTGAACAGATTTCTATCAGGGATGGTGAGATATATTTTTGGACCATTTTGCCAGGGTTGTTATCTATCGAGAGAAATAATATTGGCTGGCACTAATGGCAGCAGCAACAAAACATTGTCTAAATATTGCCCTATTAAAAACAGGTCTTGAAATTATGGCATACAACCGAAAGAACAATTTTTACTCACAGGCAGTTTTCTTTTTTATGGTCTCTGGAAAGAGAAGGGATTTAATCACTTCCCCCAGATGTTAGTTGCATTACTCAAACAAGCTAACTTATTCTTTTCCAGAAGAGCAGTAAAACCTATTTCCCAGCACCCTTAGCGATTCTAACAACTCCACTGTTATGGCACTTCTCTAGTGAGTGCTTGGGAAGAGCCCACTGTGGTTCTTCATATTGGTACTACTAATAAAGAGAGGCCTAGGAGAGAGGACCTGGATGCTACATTTCCCTGGTACTAAACTAAGAAAATGACTCACATCCAGAGCCCCTATGCTAGATTTTTTCCAGTTCTGTGGATAAGGATAGCAAGACAGTAGGGACTGCAGCATGTCTGTGTGTGGAGATATCAAGTGGAATAAGTTACATTTATGAGGCACTGAAGAACTGTTTAGAAAAGGGAAAGATCTCCCTTAACCAAAGTGGAACCAGATTGCTGGCACAGATGGTTGGCTGACTAGGTTTTGCAGGGTTGATTATTAAAACTAGGAGCTGGAGGAAAGCTGGCAGGTGCCAAGGGACACTGGTGTTTGCCAAAGACATCTGGTAGGGATCTCAAGAATACAAATGTATCGGTCTCCAGCACAGGCTAGGAGAGAAATTAAACTGCAGGAGGGACAGGTGTTGGGTACAGGGAATAGAGCCTTGACAGAATAGGCATCTCTGAAACATGAAGGGATGGCAGAACTCAAGGGGATGCTGTAATACTCGCTATGAACTATTCAAGAAGGGTAGCTGAGGTCCTAACAGTGTGAGAATAACACTCTATCAAAAAGATTCCACAAGGTACCATTACTAAAAAGATTCCACAGGGTACAATTGTTTCTGTTTTCCTATGATATATAAACTGCTGTAACCTCAATAACATGGAGCAGTGCCTCGCTGTGTCATCGTCCAGGTTGCAGTTATGTTTCTGTTTAAAGCCAAATTTTGCATTAATCTTGGGTACCTGTAAAGTTTGCTTTAACGTAGCAGAACAGTGGTATGTTTAGTGCATTCTGGAGAACTTCAGAATCTTAGAGCACCAAACATATTAGACGAGAAGTAAGGGCCACTAAAACGTTTTTTTTCCAGAGGTTTCATCCACTGTGATATGTAGCTAGCCTCACTAAAAAGACAAGAAAATGGTTGTGCTTTGAGGATTATCCTGCTTGGTATGTTGGCACACTTGTCTGTGAATCAGTGCAATGCTGTACATGGCTTAGTCCCTGTTTATTTCCATAGCTTAGCTGAGAGAGTATGATTCAAGAACAAATTACACATTCTGAGCAAGACAGTAATTTTCCCTAAAGGGATCTTAATACCCTATTGCCACCGGTACACTTTAAGGGGAGGGGCAGTGGGGTATTATGATCATTTTATTCATCTGTGTGGCTTACTCACATCACCAATCTGGTCCTGTTCCAAAGTGAAGCTAAATAATAGTAGTTATCTGATACAGAATGTTTCATACCAGCATATCACCAATGCATCCTAACTGAATATAGGACAATCAGAGCTGTGTGTGTTTAGAGCTCTGTTTTAGGCCTGCTCTCATTAATGTCTATTAAATTTACTTGGAGGGTTTTTTGTTATTCTGTGGGATAATAAAAGTCTGTTTTCGTTAGATAAAGTATTTGTCTGCAGCAGTCTGTGTGTGATAAGGCAGAAAATGAATAAATTGAGACATTTACCCACCATCGTTTCATGTCTGTGGTTTTTTTCCAATGAAAACCTTTTCTTTCAATGAGTGAGTCATAAATGAGCTTTTCCCTGGTACTAAACTTAATGACTCACTGTATTTATACAGTGTATCTTCAAGAGGAATTGACAGCAGCTTAGAAGAGTGTGCTGCAGAAGAGAGGACTAAAAGGAGCTGATGGTATTTTTGCAAAATATCTTACAGGTGAATGTTCAGTGAGAAAATAAGTGAAAACTGGCTGTAAATCCTGTCTCATGTGGGTGGTGGGGATGAATAATAGACGGCCTTATTTATGGTTCATATAATGTGGGATATCCATGCATTAACTTTCTCGGCAGGAGGTGAAGGTTCTGATATCATAAAAACAACTGGTCTCTTTGTTAGAAGTATTTCATGCACAATTGTTCACGAACAAAAAAACCCCCTGAGACTGGAGGCTCTGTGTGTGTGTGTGTGTGTGTGTGTGTGTGTGTGTGTGGAAGGGGGGGGTGTCGTGTGGGGTCACATGCCCTCCCCAGTTTGCTGCTTCGCTTGTACTGAACATGCTCACACGACTGAACATGCTCAGGAACATCTGCTGAAGCCACTGCCCTCCCACTATCGTCAGGCCAGAGTCGTCTCTGCCGGAGACTATGTAAATTGTATGTACAATTTACTAACAGTAAAGTTAGTAAACTGTAACTGAGCCAATAAAAAGCAACTGCTTGTGAGAATTCAAAGTCAATAATGTTTCCCAACAGACATGATGAAAAATCAACCATGATATTTCTGAAGTCAAAGAATTTCAAAAGATTTACACCAGCTGGTCCAAAATGTTCACTCTGTTCTCATTCTTGGTTGGGGGGGAAGGTACCTTTCCATTTTTAAGTTATTATTATGCAGTCACAGACTTTTAGTGTTGTATGGTGGTCACGTGTTGTCTCCTTATCCTCATCTCCAGTGTTCCTACTGGAACAGTGTTCCCTGTTATGCACAACCATCTTTTCTCCTTTCTTCCTTGTGGCCTCTCCTGATTTTGCTCTCTGCCCTCACCCCACTGTTCTTGTTTTCCCTCCTGCTTATTGCCTTCCTGTATTTTGCCTATCTACTGCTGGTACTTACAGGGCCCCCAGAACACCATAGTATCTGAGCGCCTTATGTTCTTTGATGCATTTATTTTCACAACACCCCTATGAGATAGGGCAGTGCTGTTATCCCTGTTTTTACAGATAGGGAACTAACACAGAGGGACTGGGGACTTGCCCAAGTTCACAAAGGAAATCTGTGGCAGACCACTCAAATCCAGGTCTCCCAAGTCTTGGTTACTGCCCTACCCACTGGATCTTCTTTCCCCTCTTCCACCATATGGTTCCCTATCCTCTGACAAAGATAACTAATATTAAACTTTAACCAATATGAGAGTTAAAACAAGAACATTAACTTGTGTTCCTAGGACATGCAGCATGCCAGCTGTAAAGGGGCAACCAGCTCTATACTGGGAGTTCTTCAAAAAATAAAAATTCTGAAAGCACAAGAATTCTGAAATTCTGGGTTTTTTAGGACAAGCAGGTGATACCCCAGTTCATAAGTAAAATGTTAGAGTAATGGGAGCCAAATTATTTGAAATTCTAAAAGATAGGCTCTTAGAATGTCTTACATAAGACAAGGAGTACTTGTTGCACCTTAGAGACTAACAAATTTATTTGAGCATAAGCTTTCGTGAGCTACAGCTCGCTTCATCGGATGCATGCTGTAGCTCATGAAAGCTTATGCTCAAATAAATTTGTTAGTCTCTAAGGTGCCACAAGTACTCCTTTTCTTTTTGCGGATACAGACTAACATGGCTGCTACTCTGAAACCTTACATAAGACAGTTCAAGGTTAGTAACACAATTAGAATTTACTTCTAGTAAATCATTACCTCAACTTCTAATGCTGTGCTGAAGTCCAGATGCACAATTAATTGTAGCAAATACACTGAGAAATTGCATGCAATAAAAACAGTACTATAAATTACTTCTATTTTAAAATATAATTTGGAGTGACAGGTTTACTGTCTTAAATACTTCATTGGCTTTTTGTGCAAGCTGTTTCATGCACTGTAATTTGGGTCCCAATCCAGTGCCCGTGGAAATCGATACGAATCTTTCTGTTGACCTTAAAGGCATTGGATTTGGCCTCTAATGCATTAGCTACTTCAAATGGAAAAATCTTTCACTTTCTTAATCTCCAGAATTTAGTGAAAAGTAATCACTAAAAATATCCTCCAGGATGTTTTCATTATAATAAATTTGCAGAACGGAAAAAAATTAAACACTAATTATTTTGCATTTACATAACAGATACTATAATTTTAAAATAAAATGATCTATTAAATAAAACTGATATATCTAGAATAGCAGACTAGTAAAAACTATAAACTGCTCCAGTATTATAATTTGACAAATAACATTTGATAATTATGAACTTGAATGCAATTATATTTAATCGTCTTAAAAATACTGAAATGGCAAAAAGATGCATGTTTTCTTTTCACTGAAATACTACAGAGCATCTAAGCAGCTTTTTCAAATTACCTTGGTATCTTGTGTGTGTGTGTGTGTGTGTGTGTGTGTGTGTGTGTGTTGAAAATATCAAGGTGGCATTTCTGAGCACTCAAAAGTCAGGAGATAAAGTTAGGGTTGCTTATCTAACTCTGTCCTGCATAAGAGTAGTATCTTTTACTGCACTCTACTTAATGTAAACAAACAGAATCCTGAAAGTCAATCATATACAGAATTTGGAATTTTCAAAACCATTTGCTATTGGCCTAACACTGGGATCGGAATTGTCTTAATTGAGAACCAGCCAAAAGCCATTACCGAGGACCTCTGAAAATTCCTAAGTGCGGCGTGAATGAGGCAAGAGCTCCATTTCAGCAAAAACCCTACAAGTCTGTAGAAAACACTATAAAATAGGAATACCTGCTTCACAGGGGAGCTGGAGGACTATTTCATTTGTATTTGTAAAACTGTTTGGAGGCTGGATGGAAGGTGCTCTAGAAATGCAAATTATTATTGTTTGGGCTAACCAGATTGGTGGGAACCATGACAGGTCTTCTGCTTATGAATAAGGCTAAGATTTAGTCATCGGTATTTTTAGTAAACGTCATGGACAGGTCATGGGAAATAAATAAAAATTAACGGTCCGTGAACGGTCCATGACTTTTACTACATAAATACCCCTGATGACTAAAACTTAGCAGCTCCTGGGGCCCCGGGTGCTGCTGCTCTGGGGGGCCCCAGGACACTACTGCTGTGGGAGTCCGGGGGCTGACTGTTATCCCCTGCACTGACCGCAGGGGCTGACTGCCCCCAGCCACCCCTTCTCTGAGGCCCTGGGACCACTGCTCAGGTGCTCCTTAGGGCTGCCCCTGGGACTGCTGCTACGGTGCTCCCCAGGGGCCAGCTGCTTGGGCAGCCCTGGGATCAGCCGCATCAGCCATTGCAGCTGTGAAAGTCATGGAGGTCGCAGAAAGTCATGGAATCCATGACTTCCGTGACCGAATTGCTGGCTTATTTATGACCTAAGACCTGGCTTGCTGCACTCAGCTCCTCTCAGTGAGGTCTGTGTATCACAGATACAGTGTAGCAGGATGGATTTAAGATGAGAGCAGTATCCAAATATAAGGAGTGCTTTTAGTCATCTCTTCGATTGAGTTGAACCACTGGGTTCCTGACATGAGGTCAAGAAAAGACATGAATATAAGAAAATAGTTAAGTTGTTTTCAGGCTAATTAGACAGTGCATGGCAATTTTAGGTCAAGATTTTCAAAAGAAAGTAGCCATTTGCAAGGGCTTAAATTTTTGAAGGTTCAACCTCAGTCAGACATCTTAAAATGGCCTTATTTTTTCATGTGGTGGGTGCCCTGGACTTTCTGAAAATCAGGCCACGTTTTGAGATGTCTCAGGTTGGGCACCTAGAAACTGAGGCACCAAAAATCACTAGCTATTTCTTAGAATCTTGACCTTAAAGCTTGAGTAACATACTGGCCATTCCTGCTCTCAAAATTAATAGAATGGATTACTTACAGAGCATGCCTTCAGCACAGTATTGAATCTCCCCTTTCTTCAGACAAATATGCCGTGGCCATTGGATGGCAAACACTTGTGTAAGGACACTGCTGCTGCTCTGTGGACATATGCTTCATTTCACCTCTATTCTCTGGTCCCTGATTTTACTAGGTTGCAGTTGTTGCCATATTGTGGTCAGTCTAGGGACAACAGGAAACTGACTCTTTGGAGGCTTAGACAAAAAATGCCACTTCGTTGTAATCTGAGGACGTCTGTGTCAGTTCTGGCAAGTTACTTAAAAACTTGGTTTAAAGATGGTTTAAAAATATAATCATCCATAGGTTTTATACTTTATAGGTTACTTACTATATTGAGTAGATTTTATTTATGTTCTCTATTTTCAGTCCCTTGGAGTTCATGTGTGTATATGTGTAAAATATAGGATATAGGAAATTACTGTTGAGTGTGTGTGTGTGTGTGTATTGCTGAATTTAATGTTGGGTAAGCAATTATATACAGGTGCATAGAGAGAGTATAGGAACTGTTAAACTGTTGGTATTAGGATAGTATTATATGGTATAAGTATATGTAATCCCTTAAAGCTAGATTGTGGAATTACCATGAGACCAAAGTAAGCAGTGGGTTGTAATTGCACTGCTCTAGGAACAGCTCTGGTCCCTGCTTCCTCCATGGTTTGGGAGGAGGTGGAAGAGAAGTTATCTGTGACATCACTATAGTCAATGCCCAATGCCTGCCCCACCTGCCCAAGGAGAGTAGTTGTCCCATGGGAGCTGCTCTTCCCCCTTCTCCCCATAGTCCGATCTGTGATGCAGGTACCCCATGCAGGGGAGTAAAGGGGCACCTTACATAGGGGCATAAGACAGTTGCATAATTTGAAAGAATGAATATAATCTCTTTCTGCAGTCAGAAAACTGACGGAAGTTGGAATCCTTTTTAATATAATTCTCTTACTTTTGCTTGTGGATACAGCTGTACTAACACAATGCAACGTTTGAGTTAAGAGGTCTGTTAAAATCCTGGCACCAAAGATAGTTTTCATACTGAGGCCCTTAATTGATAGATATTCAAAGTGATACTGTGTTTGGTTGCATCAATGTGGTGCTTGAACTAGGCCTTCAGCTGACCTCCAAAAGGAAATAATTTCAAAGGGAAGAATTTAAGTTTGCCAACATCCAGATAAGGACATCGGAATTAGACAACCTAGGGCTTTGTGGATTAGAAATAAAATACAATTCGTTTGATGGGGCAATGCAGTTGCACCAAGAAAATGGGAAATAAAAGGTGTGAGGCTCATATGATGTGATTATAATCTGAAGTTTTGAGTCTGTCTTTTAATTTACCCCGAAGAGCAAATCTGATTTTTAGAAATGTTCCTTCTCATTAAAAAGAGTTTGAAAAATATATCTAGCCTACATTTTCTTAAAGCTAGGGAGCTTTTAATTTAACCCTCAGAAAAAAGATTCACTGAAAAATTGAGTGCAGCTTTGTTGCTGGGGTTGTTGTTAGCATTTTGTTAATTTAAGTTAAAAAACCCTATATTTCCTCTTTATTGCTGTAACATTCTTGCTGTGATGTGATATGTGGTGGTGATTCACAATGGCCTACTAGGTACATAAATAATACTTCCAGACAACCAGCATATCTTTCTGTACTGAGGTGGTGAAGAGTATATTCCAGCTACTATATCATAATCAGACACTGGATAAATGAAAGGCAAGGGGCCAGATTTTAAGATGTGTAAATGATTATAACTCCAGCAACCGCAATGGAGCTATGCCAGTTTGCATGTGCTGAGGATTGGCCCTTATAGTTGGTACTAGGGTGACCAGACGTCCCGTTTTTATAGGGACAGTCCCATTTTTGGGGATTTTTTCTTTATAGGAGCCTATTACCGCCTCTCCCCCCGACCCATTTTTTTACAGTTGCTATCTGGTCACCCTAGTTGGTACTATTCTTCCATGGCAGGGAGTAACAATAATTATCTATTAATCGCAGTGCAGCAGCTCCTAGTAGCCCCAGTCATGCATCAGAGGCTCCATTATGCTAGGCACTATGCAAACATAACAACAAAAAAGACAGTCTCTATCCTGACAACTTTAAGTAACAAAAATGGGATCTAGAGTGGGATTTTCAAAAGCACTCAGTGTTGTCTTCAGTGGTAGAAGAGTTAGGTCAGTGCTGAGCACTGCCGAAGATCCCACCCCTGATCTTTGTGAGCCAGTTGGGGTGGTAGTTGAGTTTGACAGTAAAATTGTTACTTTGTAACCGAAAAAGCAATTGCAGCATCAAATGCTGCATTGCACTGAATTTTTCTCCATTGCTTCAGTTCAGAGCGTTCAGATACCTAGCTTATGGGCGGGATCTGGGCTGCTTGATATATTTATGCATTCCCTGTAGCATATTCGATTCTGTGGAATCTGCTTATTTTTTTTAAAAGTTTCTAGCACTCATAGTGTCAAAGGAAAGCTTGCAAATGTGAAGTGAATGTATCTAATTCAGTTCTGTCTTCCTGAGTCTGCAGACAGCCTGAAACAAGGGCACTGCGAGGGTGTGAACTCATCAGCTTCTCCATTAATCTGATTGGGGTCTTAACTCCAAATCCAGTGCATGCACTGTACTTGCTATTGTTAACTGTTCCATCACTGGTTATTGTATCAGGTGGGATTGGGAACTGGGTTGCAATAAACCCACAGGCTCCGGGAATTGGTAGCTCCTGCAGGGAAGGGAGAAGAAAGGAGGAGAGTTGCAAAACAGAAAAGGGGAGAGAAACAGGAAGGAGGATGTGGAGGGAGAGAAACACAGGGCAAAAATGAAAATGGTCCTAAAGACGAGTTTATTTTCCCCATGAGGGATGCTAAATGAGACCTAATAAATAACAGTGATAACTAAAAGTACAGGACCTACTCTTCCCTGATATGTGCTTTGGGATTACTCTGACTTTGGTTATTGTTCGATTAGGTTGTGTAGCTTTCCAGGCTGGTCTGTCTAGACTCAGAAAACTAGGTAGGGCTCCTTTATGCTCTATTCTTGTGTGCAGCTTCCAGTGATGTCAGTGGGAGTTGGATGCACTGATTGAGGCATGATATGGCCCCATAAGTATGTGAATACTAGAAAAAAAGTACTCAGTAGACTGCTCAGAGTTAATGGATTCTACAAATGTTGGAGCTTTCCTCACTGGGATTATCTACACGACCCTAACCACAGTACAATGTTCTAGTGATTTTTAAATGGGCTTTGGATCAGGAGCTGTGTGGCGTTAGCAAGCTAACATTTTTCACCGGTGGGTCTCCTACTCAGGAGAATACACATTTTCTAACTAGCCAGGGTTAGGTAGGTTGACACAGGTAATATAAACTACATGTTCAGTATAATTAGATAATACTGCTCATGTGTATGTAATTTAACTGAAATTATTAGAGCTTTATGCAATACTGTTGTTCTGGTGTGTCTCTGTCCCACAAAATGGGCCAAAACCTCAGCTGGTATAAAATGGCATAGCTCCATGAAGTCAGAAGCATCATTTTTCTTTCTTTGCCTATCTGTAAATTTCAAGTATTATTGATGGAAATATTTTTTGTTGGTTTGTGTATGTACAATGAAGTGGATATTTACTGACCTTTATCAATAAAGATCTAATCGTTCCAAGCCTATTGATAGGCATTGTTTCCATGGCACCAAGGGAGCTTCCACTGGTCTTCATTAACACTCTTCATTGAAAAGATTATTAAATTGAACACCATTTCACAACTGCAGTGTGACAACTGCTTCATTGTTGATTGTTGTTGGAAAAGAGAACCAAAGGATTTGACTGGTTTTTGGAAGCATTTGAAATTAAAAAAAAAATCTCTGAACTTAGTGGACTTTGCCTTTTATTAATATTACATTTTTAATTAAAAAACCTCTTAACAGCCAGTTTTAGTATTTGTAGCTTTCAAAAGATATGCAGATATGTTCAGATTAAGACTAAATTTGTATTTCTTAAACAACACATTTACACGGTTAAATAGATTAGTTTTTTTTAACAAACTAACTCACCACCTTTTTGTTGCATTCCTTATTAATATATTTTATATAATTAATGTGTTGCATGAATTCCTGGAACAAGACTTAAAGCAGATCATTCTAATCTGCTATTCCTCCTCCTCCAACATTCCTGCATAACTAAGGGCTCCTATACACTTAAAGTGCTACAGCAGCACAGCTGAGCCCCTGTAGTGCTTCAGTGTAGACCCAACCTATGCTGATGGCAGGGATTCTCCAGTCAACATATCCATCTCCCCAAGAGTCGGTAGCTAGGTCGACAGAAGAATTCTTCCATTGGCCTAGCACTGACTACATGGGGCTGTAGATTGGCTTAACTATGCTGATCAGGGGTGTGGATTTTTCAGACCCCTGACCACCATAGTTAAAACAACCACATTTTCTGGTGTAGATAAGGCCTAGATAGCACTTTGAGATTGTAGTCAGCATGGATGGTAGGGGCACCAGTCCTCTCACTTGAGGTAGAAAAATTCAGGTGAGCTGTAGCTCACGAAAGCTTATGCTCAAATAAATTGGTTAGTCTCTAAGGTGCCACAAGTACTCCTTTTCTTTTCACTCTGCACTGAAATTAGAAATATCTGGTTTTAGGCACTGATTCAGCAAAACATTCAAGCGTGTGCTTAACTTTTATTTGCATGCCTTGGCTTTTAAACTTCTGCTTTGCAATCATTCCATAATATGAGCAAAAATATTTTTTGGCCTGAATTCTCATTTACACTAAGAATCTCTTGACATTGCTTAGCCATGTACAAGGGCCAGAAAGGTGGAGTGAATTATAGTTGCACCTAGTTTCAGGCTTCTTTACTCTCAGGCTGCCTTTACACCTGATCTGAATGTGTAAAGTGCCTGTTTGAGTGAGGAAAAGGAGGAATTGTAGACATCCTGGGCCTGATTCTCTGCTGCGTTCCACCAATTTTATATGGCGGTAACTTCACTGAAATCAGTGGAGTTGCCCTGGGCAAAAACTGGTATGACAGCAGAATCATATTTAACTGACAATCAATTTTAAAAATATAATAAATATGCATTCATTACATATAATGTAATAAATGCTTAATTGTATATAGCATACCAACACCCAGAACAAATCAGATCATTATAACCACTCTCTTTAAAAGGCCTGACCTTTTCTTTTGGCTACTTACTACCCAACACAAAAGTAAGCCTGCAGAGATGATACTCAAATATGTGAGTAAATTGTGTTTTACCCTTTCATGAGGTTTTTTCAGACTCTCTTTTTTTTAAAAAAAGATGAATGTCCATATAAATGCCTTTTAAAAAAATAAATATAAACCCTTATCTCTGTTTACTGTATAGCTTCAATATGATTTTATGGCTCTTTTCGTGACCTAAACATAAGTTTCCACACTTAATGTTTTTCTCAGTAACTTCCTGATCCAATCAACTTACTTAGCAAAGTTTGTTTTGTTTTTAACTGTTAGTCCTGTAATCTCACCCCAGGATCTGAGAGCCAAACTGTTTTCTTTCCTTCTCATGGATTTTCACAAGGAATCCGGGTTCTGTAAGCCAAATTATGCCCCCTGTTACATAGAATCATAGAATATCAGGGTTGGAAGGGACCTCAGGAGGTCATCTAGTCCAACCCCCTGCTCAAAGCAGGACCAATCCCCAATCAAATCATCCCAGCCAAGGCTTTGTCAAGCCTGACCTTAAAAACTTCCAAGGAAGGAGATTCTACCACCTCCCTAGGTTACGCATTCCAGTGTTTCACCACCCTTCTAGTGAAAAAGTTTTTCCTAATATCCAACCTAAACCTCCCCCACTGCAACTTGAGACCATTACTCCTTGTCCTATCCTCTTCTACCACTGAGAATAGTCTAGAACCATCCTCTCTGGAGCCACCTCTCAGGTAGTTGAAAGCAGCTATCAAATCCCCCCTCATTCTTCTCTTCCGCAGACTAAACAATCCCAGTTCCCTCAGCCTCTCCTCATAAGTCATGTGTTCCAGACCCCTAATCATTTTTGTTGCCCTTCGCTGGACTCTCTCCAATTTATCCACATCCTTCTTGTAGTGTGGGGCCCAAAACTGGACACAGTACTCCAGATGAGGCCTCACCAATGTCGAATAGAGGGGAACGATCACGTCCCTCGATCTGCTCCCTATGCCCCTACTTATACATCCCCAAATGCCATTGGCCTTCTTGGCAACAAGGGCACACTGCTGACTCATATCCAGCTTCTCGTCCACTGTAACCCCTAGGTCCTTTTCCGCAGAACTGCTGCCTAGCCATTCGGTCCCTAGTCTGTAGCTGTGCATTGGGTTCTTCCGTCCTAAGTGCAGGACCCTGCACTTATCCTTATTGAACCTCATCAGGTTTCTTTTGGCCCAGTCCTCCAATTTGTCTAGGTCCCTCTGTATCCTATCTCTGCCCTCCAGCGTATCTACCACTCCTCCCAGTTTAGTATCATCCGCAAATTTGCTGAGAGTGCAATCCACACCATCCTCCAGATCATTTATGAAGATATTGAACAAAACTGGCCCCAGGACCGACCCCTGGGGCACGCCACTTGACACCGGCTGCCAACTAGACATGGAGCCATTGATCACTACCCGTTGAGCCCGACAATCTAGCCAACTTTCTACCCACCTTATAGTACATTCATCCAGCCCATACTTCTTTAACTTGCTGACAAGAATACTGTGGGAGACCGTGTCAAAAGCTTTGCTAAAGTCAAAGAAACAATACATCCACTGCTTTCCCTTCATCCACAGAATCAGTAATCTCATCATAGAAGGCGATTAGATTAGTCAGGCATGACCTTCCCTTGGTGAATCCATGCTGACTGTTCCTGATCACTTTCCTCTCGTGTAAGTGCTTCAGGATTGATTCCTTGAGGACCTGCTCCATGATTTTTCCGGGGACTGAGGTGAGGCTGACTGGCCTGTAGTTCCCAGGATCCTCCTCCTTCCCTTTTTTAAAGATTGGCACTACATTAGCCTTTTTCCAGTCATCCGGGACTTCCCCCGTTCGCCACGAGTTTTCAAAGATAATGGCCAATGGCTCTGCAATCACATCCGCCAATTCCTTTAGCACTCTCGGATGCAACTCGTCCGGCCCCATGGACTTGTGCACGTCCAGCTTTTCTAAATAGTCCCTAACCACCTCTTTCTCCACAGAGGGCTGGCCATCTACTCCCCATGTTGCGATGCCCAGCGCAGCAGTCTGGGAGCTGTCCTTGTTAGTGAAGACAGAGGCAAAAAAAGCATTGAGCACATTAGCTTTTTCCACATCCTCTGTCACTAGGTTGCCTCCCTCATTCAGTAAGGGGCCCACACTTTCCTTGGCTTTCTTCTTGTTGCCAACATACCTGAAGAAACCCTTCTTGTTACTCTTGACATCTCTTGCTAGCTGCAGCTCCAGGTGCGATTTGGCCCTCCTGATTTCATTCCTACATGCCCTACATTCATACATCTGTGTCATATTCAGCTGAACCATGACTGGGTCTGCACATATGTTCCTCAGGGTATGTTTGAAGACAAGGGAATTGCACAGGTATAACTGAGGAGATGGTTTGACCAGCAGAATCTCTATTACTGAGGATGATGCTCACACAGGGAAAATCCCAGTTTGACTTTCAGATCTCAGAGTGAGTTTATGAGGTTGGCAATTAAGAGAAGAAAACTGAGTGTTTCAAACAGAGTACATTTAATCTGGAAAGTAGAGAGATACAATAAACAGAATTGCACAATGGCGTTTTTCACAGCAGAACAGCATTTTGTGTGTAACTGTAAGTAATGGGAACTATCTGTGTCCGTACCTTTTGTCTACCCAGCTGGAAGGTAGCATCGGTAACTTTGCTGGTTTCGTGTTTGTGAAAGTATGCAGTGCATTAGCTGCATTGTAACTCATAGAGCTGTTGGTTCCTGAAAAACAGAGGCAGACGTTATCACTGACATCTTACCTGATTCCTGGGTGGAGATGCAAGTCCTCTAATTCCTGGATGAAATTATTGTTGTAGAATTGTGGTAGCAGTGCTATCACTCAGCCCCCAAAGCAGCAAAATGTGTAAGCGTAGGTTTAAGTCCCATTAAAGTGAATGGGACTTAAGCACGTGATTAAAGTTAAGCTGTTAGTGGTTAGCTGAATTGGGGCCTTAGGTCACCATAGCACTTCTGTTCTTACAACTCTCTCTGTACATCAGCATTTTAGCCAAAATTTCTCTTGCTTCATTTTAGCACTACGTTTTTTTTTTTTAAAGTTTCATTAAAATCCATTGAGCCATTTTTTAGGATATGGGTGTGAATGTTTTTCACTAGTTAAGAAACTTTCCAAATCTTTTTTTGCACTCTGTCTCTAAGGCTATGTCTACACTGCAAATCGGTGGTGGGATTGCAGCTTGCATAGGCTCAACAGTCTAGCTAGTGTGGCTAAAAATAGCACTGAAGAGGTAGTGGTGGGCTTCAGGGTCTGGTGAAAAAGCCCACCTGGAACCATGGGTACATACTTGCATTTCAAGCCAGGGCTGAAGACTGCACCTTCACTGCTATTTTTAGCCACGCTAGCTAGACTAAAGCTAGTGAGGGTATGCCTACACGAGCTGCAGAATCATACCTTTGATTGCAGTGTGGACATACCGTAAAATAAGAGGCTAAGATTTAATGAGGGAACCTTTTTCTCTTGTTACATTTACCTGTTGATAAGAAAAGCCAGAGGGCTGTTACCTTTCTTGTGGGTTTTCAGAGTGTGGCACTAAAATATTGATTCATAGATTCCAAGGCCAGAAGGGATCACTGTGATCATGTAGTTTGACCTCCTGTATAACACAGGCCATGGAACTTCCCAAAAAATAAGTCCTAGAGCAGATCTTTTAGAAAATCATCTAATTTTGATTTTAAAATTGTTATGCAGTTGTTCCAATGATTAATTACTGTCTGTTGAAAACTTATGCTTTATTTCCAGAATTCGTGAGACTTCTTTCCTAATCTCCTGGTTATATGGTTCCATATGTGCTGTCCTTTTAGGAGAAAGGCAGTTGCCACTGCTAAACTGAAGGCTTTTGTTCTTTACCTACTTCAGCCTGTTTTACACCTTTATTTGAGTAAATGAGTGTGTGATCAAGTGTGGCTCAGTTCATTGTGAAATGCTAGAGTATGCATGGAGCTTACTCTGGACAGATGAAGCTGTTTCTTTCTCTGGCAACTGGGGAGATGAAACAGGATATTTTAGAGGAGGAAAGGATGTAATTTAAGTAGTCTGTGTTTTTCACAGAAACTAGGGTTTGGCTGATGTATAAAGCTGCACTTCGTGCTGGATCTTGAATAGAGAGGCATATTTGGAGCTGAAAAGTTCTGTTTTAATGTGAAGCACAAAAGGAAATATACATTATTATTTATTATTTAGAAAGATCTTCTAAAGAGGTTAAGGGACTGTTGTGGAAGAGGAATTAAGAGTACTGTAATTGGTTTAGCAGAAGGTTTTTGAGTCAGTTTTTTGGGGGAAATGTTGAAGAATCAACTGAGTTTGATCTTGGGTTTTCCTGTACACTTTAAGATATCAGCTACCTTGCTGGGAATTTGTTTATTATAAAGTCTCTGAAAGCAGAGGTGATCAATTTCTTTGATATTGGTTTACCGCAGTGAGGCTCTCTCTGTAGCAATTCAGTAGTTGAATCCTGAAATACATATAATAAAGTAAATCAACAAAATTTGGATATTATAGGGATGCAGTAACAGCCTAATAGATAGCACACTAGACTGGGAGTTGGGAGAGCTGGGTTCTGTTCTCAGTGCTGTCATTTACTTGCTGTGTGACCCTGGGTAAGGTAAGTCATTTCCTGCCTCTGTTTCCTCCCTCCCTTTGTCTTGTCTGTTTAGACTGTAAGATCTCTGGAGTACTGTTTGTACAGTGCTGAGCACAATGGGACCGTGATCCCAGTTGAGGCCTCTGTGTTACTTTAATACAAATAATAGTAACAATAGCAGCCATGCAAACGTATACAGCCTTGAAATACCCAACAAGAAAAGGATGCGGTTTTCCAGATGCTATTTATTATTGATGCTGAATCTAACACCTGCGCTGCTAGACTTAATAGTTTATAGATCTTCACACTGTAAATGTTGCTCTTTTTCTTAGTATTTGTAACATAATGTATTTGTTTTGTGTGTGATTGAAATTTTATAACATACTTTTCATTTCTACAAGTGGCAATAGTAAAATTAATTTAAAAATAAAAATCTTGGCTTCGTCTTATTTGGTAATACCACTGCTGTATGCAGATATACATCATGTACAGTAAAACTGAAGATTAGATTTCCTGTGAAAGGGCTGTTTCTTACAAATGAAGTTATTAATGACACGGTTTTATGTGAATGTGTGGAGAGGGATGTGTAATTAAATTACATAGCTCATAAATCCCCAGTGTACGGCTCTTGAAGTTTGTGGTGTTGCATGGGGGATGAATTTGATGCTGTCTTTTAAAGGGACATCATCAACTTGGAAATTGCATTTCTGTCTTAATTTCTTTTTACCTATGATTGTTACAGAGAACTGCCTAAGATGCCTGTAACTGAAGGAAGATAGTGAGGAAATAAATATTTGCTTGATTTCAGTTTATGTACTTTGGGCCAAATCCTCAGCTGCTGTAAATGGGTGTAGCTCCATTGCAGTCAGTGCCAGCAGAGGATCTGATGCTTAGTCAGTTTTGCAGTTAGTTGGTCCTCATTTGCACTTCCTGTCTAATGCACTGCTGTGGGGATGACTGAGGTGGAACTTGCAAACATGCCCCAGATCATGCTCTTCCGCTTGATCCACCTTTCTGACAGAAGCCCTAAAACCCTTTGGAGTGAAATTGGGGTCTGTACTTGGGGCACTGGTAATGGCGCAGTTCACCTCATAATATGAGCACATCAGCAGGGAATTACCAGCCTGGGATATGATCTGTGGCCTTTTCGTAGAGCATCTAAACCCCTTTGGTATTCTTCCTGTGCTGTGGTCCCATATGTTAGATTCTCAGCTCAGTGAGCTTCTTAGAAATCTCATTGTAGAGCTTGCCACTTCTGTTCTTCCTCCCAAATTTATAGTCCCTGGTAGCCTTGGTGTCTGCCTCTAGCGAGCGGGCTGCAAGTTGTGGTGCTGTCGTCTTTGGGGATGTTGTCAGAAAACCAGAAAAGAGGTAGATTGCAAGAAAAGGACAGAGGGAAGGGATCCTAGTGGTTGTGGGAAGGTATTGGAGGATGAACAGCTCTTGATTGTTGTGTAGTGGTGCTAGCCTGCATCCACACTACATACAGATCAAGTTAGCAGCTCTCACGAGAAGCTGACTCAAGGTCTGCCCTGCACACATGGTCGTGCCAACCAACTAGTCTTACTACAGCCAGTACACACAAGTGATGAGTCTGCATGCGTACATAGGGGCCAAGTTAGAGAGAACACTTGAACTATATCTTGTGTTAACTCACTAGTGAAGGCAAGCCCCTGAATTGGAGGTTGGAAGAATCTCTCTCTTTACTGGGATCCCTACGCAGAGCTTGAGAGCAAGAGGAGTCCTGGGGCATTGAAGGGTGGATGGGAGAGTTGAGAACTCCCTTCTGTGCTTCATGGAGCTCCCAGACTCCTGCTTGGAGACAAAGCATGACCAAAACCTTGGGGGCTGATCTTTCCTCCAAAGCTTCTAAACACTTTTGGGATGTGTATGTGTGTGGGGTGGTGGTGGTGTTAGCATTACAGTAGCACCTAGCAGCCCCAGCTGCGACCAGAACCCTCCTGTGTTAATGATGAAGTGGGTTTTAGCCACAAAAGCTTATGCCCAAATAAATTTGTTAGTCTATAAGGTGCCACAAGTACTCCTCGTTGTTTTTGCTGATACAGACTAACACGGCTAACACTCTGAAACCTGTACATGAACATAGTAAACTCTTTGGGGGCAGTCTCTTACTATCTAAATGGAGAAGAGGGTGGGAGAAGGGAAGAGGTTTTATTCCCATTTTACAGATAGGGAACTGAGGCACAGAGAGATTAAGTGATTAGTCCAAGTATCACTCTTTCGTTCCTTACTGAAAAAGACCCTTATTAGCATCAGCCAGGAAATATAAATAAATTGAAACAAATCAGGCCCTACTATTTAAAGAGAGCTCTTGTCAGAAACTTAAATCTCTTAAAATTAGAAAAGCTGACCACGTCTCTTAAAGAGAGTACCTGCTTCTAACTACTCCTGGGGGTATGTCTAAGTGCAAGCTGGACGTGTAAATTCCAGCTCAAGGAGATGTGCCCATGCCAGCTCTGATTGAGCTAGCATGCTAAAAACAGAAGTGTAGCCATGGTGGCACAAGTGGTGGGAGGGGACAACCTTCCCAAGTACCGCCCCATCCAAGACACTAGGCGCATAGTAGGGCAGCTAGCCCCTCCCGGTATTCATGCTGCTGTGGCTATACTTCAAGCTACCGTGCTAAAAATAGATCAGAGCTAACATGGGTATGTCTCCTTCCGCTGGAATTTACACCTCCACTTCGAAGTGTAAAGGTACTCTGGTAAACCAGTGGAGTTTGTGTTCAGTTTGGTTAAGCGTACAGAATTCCAGATTCTTATCTGAACCTCTGCAGTCTGCAAAATCAGATTGAAAGTCTCTTGAAAACAGGTTTGTTCATGAGTTTCCCAGCTCTTCTACTTTTCTTTCTGGCCACACCTTGTAAGTGAAAAATGGTCACCTTTTCTAATGTTCTGCACTTTCAGATTAGCTCTAGTAATGGGCACAGGTTCAGAGTAGGGCGAATGGTAAGCTTCCTGCTACATGCTAAAATGAAAGAAAATCTTCTGTTTTATCCCTCTCTCCTCTTCTAGCTCATAGTTTTACCTCTCATTCTTTTGTAGGTCTTTTCTTTTGCTTCTCCACTGTTTTCCGTCACCCATTTATTATTTTTTTTAACTCCTCCTTCGTCCTTGACCTTGGTCTTTGCCCTTTTTGGGTCCTTCTAATAATGCCAATAAAGGAAAGCAAGAGTGTCTGTTTTGGTTTTTTTCAAGCAGACATTTTTGGCTCAGCTGCTACTTTCACTCAGACTTAAACTGCAGCTATTCGATGCACTCAGTTTTTCACTGAGTGCATCGAAACAATCCAAACAAGCTTCACATTTTCTGTGGTACATTTTGCACATCCAAGATTTGGTGCAATAATTAGGTGAAAACTCCAACATAATAAACTAATGTAATTTAATGAAGGGATGGGCCGGGGGAGGAGAATGAGTTTTTAACTTACAGTGAAAAATGATGACTCACGACTGCAGATTTTGGCCTTTGTTTAATTCAGGACTATGTTTGCAGGAAATACAAACCTGAGTCAATTGAGATGTTTTTTAAACATTGCTAATCAGCTAAATATATTTGTGGATACATGCATATAGTATAGATATGTTTGTGCAATCATTATATTCTTCTGGATAGTGAATCACATTTTATTTAGCTATGGAAAAAGGTGATATCTTTGTAATTGCTATGGAAAAAGGCGATATCTTTGTAATTGCACCCCCCATATACATTTCGCTGATGCAAGGGTCAGAAAGGTTAATGATTACTTCACCGTGTTACAGTAGGATTTTTCCCCCCTCTTACATTTACAGTAACTTGTTCTCTGTCCCTTGCTGGTGATATTTTTTTCTCTGATCAGCTACATTAAAGCTGTAATCTTTGGGAGCAGATTGTGGTGACATCTAACATTTGTTCTATTTGTACTTCAGACTGAGGTCAAGCAAACAAACAAAGCAATCATTATGTTTTAGCATTCTTTTTTAATGAGTGCATTAAAATCCTCTCAGAGAGCATTACAGGATCAGTTGTGAAGGGGAAGGGGGGGAAAACGGAACTCCTAGTAGCTGTCTTTTGAAGCAGTGCAATTTATAGGAAATAATAGACAAAAAGGATATGTAAGGGCTTTGGTGGGAAATCAATGGCACTATGTTGTTGACGGAAAAAGATCTTGGCAGCACTGTTGTTGTGACTGTTCCTGTGGCTTAGAAAGGAATTTCCTACAGACTGGACTAACCATTAAAAATGTCTCTACTTTTAGGAGTTCAAGACGTTCAGTGGAGTCTTCCCAGGGTAGATGTCGTCTGTGACAATGGAAGCCCGTTGTCTGGAAAAGAGAGGAAGTTTCTTTAAGGTAAAAGGAAGATCTGATTTACTTCAATAATTAGGAGGACACATTTACTTTGAAAAGTATGGCTGTTTATAATCTCACTACCAGCTGCAGAGAACCTTGGTGCTTTTACAAAGCTATGCTGCGAGAACTTGCCTTTGCACAGTTGGAAGTTTATCCTGTCTTCCAGCAGTTGAGGATTTTGTAATTGAACAGACAAATACAAACACAAAGCACATGGCTTTATGTGAAACTGATACTGCAGAATATGCCAAACAGCCATTGATATGTAGAGAGCTTTATTTGTAAATTGGTAAGCATCTTACTGTGTGTCTCATTTTACAAGTTTTGAGGTCTGATTTAAAGTCCAGTCCTTTCATTTGTATGTTTTTGCTATATACTGTATATAATGATACATTCTGTGTAAAGGTGTCTCGTGGCTTTCCCGGCAGCTGCTACTGACAATATACATCACACACACACACACACATATCACATGTTCTTATAGTTAGTTCGTACAGCAGGTATTGCTGTCGTTAAAGTTGCAAGACAACCTTGACTTTTTTCATTCTAACTCCTGATTTTGCTTTGTTCATAATTTTTCTGAAAAAATTCTCCCTTTGGTTGAATCTTTCTGTGCTTAGTTTCAGTCCATAGATTATTTTATGAAAACTCGTAGAAAAACTCTTTAATGGTTTTTGAGTTACCTGAGCATGAAAAAATGTATTATTTTTCTAATTTAAGCAGATATTTAAGACTTTTTTTAATGTACTGATAAACTCAAATGACTGGACTTTTAAAATTCTGGATTTCATACATGGCTAGTCCTCAGTGAGGGATAGCTGTGTTAATTCTGAGACCATATTTTAAAACACCCAGTTAAAAGCGACCTGAAAAAGTGGGGTTCATGCATTTACTGTTAAATAATGTACTAAGTTTAAACTACATGCTCACCTGCAACACTATGGAATAATTGTATAACACCACAGTCCTACAATCAGGATTTTTCTTTCTTCCACTCCCCTGAGTTATATATTTGTAAATAAAAACAAGGGAATTAAATGCAACAGCCATTTTTCATGTGACATTAAGACAGCAAATTTCAACACAACAGTCACAAAATTGGAACAGTTAAAATTCTCACAGCAACATTAATTTACCCCCATGATGCACAAATATATAACAAGATCTAGTGGCTGGAAGTTGAACTTAGACAAACTCAGACTAGAAATAAGGAGGAAATTTTTAACAGTGAGAATAATTAATCGTTGGAACAATTTGCCAAGGGTTGTGGTGGATTCTCCGTCACTGGCGATTTTAAAATCAGTACTGGATTATTACTAAAATAGATGCTGTAGTCCAAACGGAAACTATTTCAGGGAATTATGGCCTCTGTATTATACACAAGGTCAGACTAAATTATCACAATTGTTCCTTCTGGCCGTGGAATCTATGAATATGTTTTTATTACTACTGTAGTTGGTATGGTAAAAGTATATTTAATGTGCAGAGAATGCCCCAAGTTAGTTAACTCACTGTTGCACCAGCAGTGTATTGCTGGAGTGCATTTCATTTTATATGAATATTTTCATTTTATTTAAGAAATCCTTTTTCCCCCCTGAAGATAAGGATATGATGAAAGCTTTTACACAGAAGGTGGTTGCATGCTGACATAAAAATCATTAGTTTGTGATGTGGAAAATGTATTTGACTCCTGGGGGTGTGTGTGTGTGTGTGTGTATGTCTGAGGTTTTGATGATACTTGCTCTTTTGCATATTATCCTCCTGTACATTACAGTGAAAACAGTGTTACAATATACAGTGACACTCTGATTCTTAGGATACTGTTTTTAGCTGTCATGGTGGCATACAGGTCCTGATATCCTGTGTTTCAATAAAAAGGGCCAATGAACCCCTCCATTCTACACTGCAGAATAGAGCTAAAGTGTAAGAATTGCATGAAATGGGCCAGGAGGACATTTATAGAAGGATGGAAAAGAACCAACAGCCTGGCACACTGTCTAAAGCACTGACACCTGTTGGGGTTCTGTGGATTTGGAGGGGAGATCTAACCGCTCAGAGCTGGGTGACGGTGTGCAGCCCCGGCTGTATACATCATGGTCTCCTCAGAATCCCACCGAATACACCTTGGAAGTGCCTGAATTCCTCAACAGCATTAACTTCAGATCCAGTGTTTTTTACCCCCACTAAGCTGATCATGAGCATCGGCTTGGGGAAGGCACACCCTGTGGATTCCCCAAACCAATGCGCCAGAGCTTTCCACAGATCCTTAGGCTCCCCATGAACGTAAAGTCTACTGCGCCCACTCTCCCTCCGCCGCCAATCCCACCCTTTGTGCACAGCTACAAATTCTTACCTCCCCAGGGAGCATGTGTCAGGAACTATCCTGCTGAGTTTTTGACCTAGCTGAGTTTTTGATCTTTTCTGTTCTCCCTTTTCATTGCCAAGTCAACCCAAGTGATTAGAACCTGGGTAGCTCAGCCTGGGTGTGAGCAGCCATGCTGCAAAGCTATACCCTATTTACTGCATCCACACTGGCGCTATGCTTCCCCATGCGTGTCGCTAGGATGCTGTGCACACCAACTGCTCAGATTCTTTCCCAGTGATTTGTGGGAGAACTTGTTTGTCATTTTGGGCACATGGTAGGGAATTGTGGGAAGGAACTGGAGGACACTGAGTGGTTTAGCCTGCATTCTTAGTGTGAAGTAGGTGGATTACCCACCCAAATGAAAGCAACACTTGGGTTTTGGCCAGTGGCTCAGATGAGCCAGCTGGCTTGGATTGAAAGTCCCACTAAACTTGGGAGAGAGGATTTTGTGTGGATGGGAGAGGAATTGCAGCAACACCTGCTTAGATGCCTGAGTTAACTCTGCAGTGAAGAAGTATGCACAGAGTGACTCTCCACTAGGACAATCTGTAATTCTGCCCCAGCTCTACCGACAGCGTAAACAGTAGTTCAGACCAGACACAGGCATTTCTGTTTCATTCTGCTCCCAGACCAGTCTGCGCTACACCTTACACTGTTGGTAACACCACTGCTGAAAAAAGGACAGTTTTCCCTAATGTAGACAGGGCCTGTAAGTAGTGACTGAAATGCTAGGAGGGCTGGTTGGTGCTGAATTAATAGGTTTGGATTGTTTTTGTCTCAGAATATTGGCATACTACTGCAAACTTAGCTACTTGACACTGAAGAGCTGGATCTTTCAGAAATAATGGTATTGACTCTCTTCTCCTGGCATTGCTGCTAACATACATAAAAAGCTAAAACATAACGGATGCCTGGCAGCTGCCATCCTGCTGAGTCTTAGTTGCCCAGCCTTCCCCATCTGTTCTAGTCACACCCTAATCTTCCCCGCAGCAGGTTACATTCCAGACATTTCACAGCTGTGACCCTTCCCACACCAAGGCTGAAAACATCTCTTGCTGTCTGAATCTGAATCCCTCCCAGGAAACTACCATAATGCCTTGTCTACAGAAGAGACATTTGGTATGCCTAGCATGCCAGCAACACTGCACGTGCCCATGAACCTCCGTGCTCCCAATGGTGCAGAGACAAACACAGCAGTTTGGATTAGACTTGCTTCCAGCAAAGCTAACCATGGTGTGCCTCTCACCAGTGTCCGTATGAATGGGGATAGCTGATATAATAGCTCCACTGTAAACAGTCTTCCCAGAAGGCGTTCTGAAATTTCCCAAAAGCCACTGTTTCAGGGAACTGTGCGCTATATGTATGCTGGAAAGTGGAGGTTGTCCAGAATAGTGCAGTGGGACATATCGGTATGGCAGGTCAGACACAACCTACTCACTGTCTGTCCTGCAAGATGGCATAGGATCAGAACTACTACAGCCGTGGAGAAGTTAAAACTTCTATAGTCATTTCTTAGCTAGTATGTCGGGTTTGAATTGTAATGCTATAGCCTGGGGTTTAAAAAGAAAAAAACCTAAAGGAGTTAAGTGCCCATCTTCCTCTGAATTTCAAAGGGATTTGGACACCTTAAGTTCCTTGTAAAATCCCAGCCATATTCATTTTAAAATATATATTTATCTATCCAACTGTTTTAAAACCAAAGTGTAATTCTTCCTTTTAAGTCCTTAGCTGGCAGTGGATGTGCCTAGACTCCCCAGAACATAGGGGCTAATAATGTTAGTTGACAAAGCATCGTGTCATTAATTTTCACTTTGACAGCCTCATAGTACGATTACAATGACATACTTACACACTGAAATGCTCAGTTGATGCATCACAGATTTTGTTTGTCTATTATTTTAACACAGTCTTATTAGGCAAGTCATTGGAAAACAAATGAGGCATGAGTTATATTGGAATGATAGAGCTTTTTCCCCTGTGGTAGCTTATGCAAAGCCTCATGCAATCAAAAATAACCAGGTTCATCTGGGGACAGAATTAGCTTCTCAGTTTTTGGAACACATTCTGGTTATGTCCTGCTTTGTATAGACCCAACCATTGTCTTTATTTGGTGGCAATCAACAGTCTTTTTCATTTCGAGTGAATGGCCAGGCAATTCATTAATATGATCAAACTATCTCAATTTCTCAGGAGTATGCAGAGATTATCTTCAGATATGGTGGAGGCCGGGAGTTTAGGAGGTTGGAGAGGGGAGTCCTATTCTGTGTATTGTCTACATTGACTTCAGTGGGACTTAAGCACAAGCATTGTGCTTTGCTGAATCGGGTCTTGATGAAGGGTTTGGTTTTTTTTGGTAAGGGAGATGCTCTCCTTAGTTTATGTATAATTATTGAAAACTATTGCTGTTTTCAACTAAGAAACAAACAAAGCAAGACCTCATGGTAACTAAAACAAACAAACGCAAACGGACCATTTTATCTCCTTTATTTCAAGCCTCCTTATTGTCAGACAATTATATTAGGAGACCAAATTCTCCAGCTTACTAAGGCTTCTTTTTGACACTATAGCAACATAAACAGCTGTAACATAAATTTAACTGGTCACTGAAGATTTCCACCCTCCTTTCCTCTCCCTCCCCATGTAAGGGAATTTTTGGGTGATACAGGCATCTCGCACCAGCCTTGCCCACTAGTATGTGGGTAACTAGACAAAAAAGGGTATGATTAGGGCATGTGTGCGCCCTAGTAATCTCTAGCTACCAGAATGTCCCCTTATGGCATTAGCAGCCAATGTAAAAAACAGCCCCAAGGCTGCTCTAATTTTTGCCAGGGACCAGTAGGTGGCTGGCCCTTGGATTGGACGGAGGGAAATGTGGCCCCAAACTACCTTTTCATTCCCACTGGAGAATTATGCTGAGTAGAGTTTGGCTGTAGCTCAGGATCTAGGCTAGAACATCTTGGTAGTTTCAAACAATTTGTGTATTCAGGCTGACTGCATTCCTTTTGTATTGTACAGTTGGAGAGCAGATGTATTGGTGACTTCTTTCACTCTACAGGGGTGTTTCCTTTGCTTTCTCCATATGTGAGGTCATTAGAGCACAGCTAAGTAACTTAGCTGCATCTGGATGGGTTAGACAAGAAAACACTTCCAAGTTCAGATTTAAAAAAGAACGCTATATTATTTTATCTTTTTTAATTTGTATTACTTCACCCAAATATTTTACTTACTCTTTCATTGCTTTGTGTTTGGAGAGCATATCAGAGACATTTCCATATCCATTATGACTCCGAAGATATATTTCTCAGAACGTCCTTCCAAATTCACAGCCTGTCGTCAAAGGAGAATTTAGGGACGTTTTGCTAATATATTTTATTTTACATTTATTCAGGTTTCATTTAATCTGCTGCTTAGTTTCTGAATGTACTTAAATCTATCTGGACTGTCTTGCCATTTTCAGTACCTTTTACTATAAAAAAACTAACCAACAAACCAACACAAAAAAAACCCCTAGCAGGTGTTGATGGCAAACTTCATGAACTTGTTGTCCTTTCTCAAGAATATTGAAATGGTCCCCATTGTAATAGCTTCTGAGCCCCTTGCAATTTTTAGTGTTCATTCTCACAACGGAGGAAGGTAGGGAAATATTACTGTTCCCATTTTACAAAAAGACTAAGAGCATGTCTGCACTTACTGGGGATCAGTGCTGTGGTGATCGATCCGCTGGGGGTTGATTTAACAGGTCTAGTGAAGACCCGCTAAATTGACTGCAGATAGCTCTCCCGTTGACTCCTGTACTCCACTGGAACGAGAAGCAGACTGGGGATCAGCACTGGTACTCCACCAGAACAATAAGCGTAAGGTAAGTCAATGGGAGAGTTTCTCCCGGTGACCCAGTGCGGTGTAGACACCGCAAAAGGTCGACCTAAGCTACATCCAGGCCTGCCGAGAACAATTCTGGGCCCTAGGGCCAGGGTTGTCCCTGGTGAGGGCGGGGCATGGGGCAGAAGTGATGTTTCGTCACTTCTGGGACCGACCGCGCCGGCCTGTGGGGACCCCCAAAGTGCAGGGCCCGGAGAGCTCGTTCACGCCCATAGGAGCCCTGCAAGCCGCCTGGGTGATTTAAAAGGGCCCGGGGCTCCGGGCTGCCACCGCTCCTACTGTAGCAGTGGTGGTGGCCAGGGGCCTCCAGGTTCTTTTAAATCTCACGGGTCCCTGGGCAATTGCCCCTTCGCACCCCCTCCTCCCTACCCCCTGTGTAGACCTGCCCTAAGTGACTCACCTGAAGGTCACACAAGATTTTTTTTTTTTTTTTTTTTTTTGGCAGAGCAGAGAATTGAATCTTCATCTCCCTAGTCCCAGGTTAGTACCTAACCAGCAGGTCATCCTTCCTCTCTGTTGGCTCTCCCAACCGTTAAAACATTTTAGAGGGACCCATCTATTGTCTGTCTACCCTGAAATAAACAGTTTCTGAGACTTGCCTATTACTTAACCAGATTTTAATCCATAACAGAATTAAATGTTACCAGCCCAAGGGGGGGATATTAGAAATTCCTGGCTCACAGCACAAATTGCAAGTTGCTGAAGTATATAAATACTTCAGTTCTATACAGACATTGGGAAAAGTCCACAAATAGGAACTCTCAAGCATTCGGCCATCATTGGCTTTTGGCCAGGCTCTTATACAGAACGCCCTTTGAGAATTGCTGCACTCTACTTATCAAAACAGGAAGGAAAAAGCTTAGATGCCAAAGAGGATGCAAGGCTCCAGAAAGAATGAAAAATGGAAAAGCTGGGGGGAAAGGGCACAAGAGCAGGGAGTTGCTTCCTGATTAAGTACAGCATTGGTCCTTGTTTTTAGGCCGTGCTCCCTTTCCAGGTTAGAAATGTTTAAAATAGCTAAGATGGAAAAAGGAGGATAAAGGTCTGAATGTGATCCCTTGGAAACATTCAGCGGTGGCCACTACAGTTGGTCCTTGAAGTGCATTATGAGCAACTTGGAGGTTTCATAAATTCACAGTGAACTTTTAGTTACATTGCAGTACAGAAGCAGGTACTGTAATGCATCTGCCATGCAAAGATAGGAATAGTTTTTCTTTCTAACAATTGTCCTGCAACAACCGTCTAGACAAAAGGCAGCTATTCTGCAACACTGGGACTTTTTGCTCCAGTCTAACGGATAGAAAGATCCACCTGTAAAAATCAATGGTATGGATATCTTTCCGAGGGCTATGTGAGACAGTGGATTAGATTATCCATTGTGGCTGCACTCCTCTAGACACAGGGCAGTAGTGTATGGTGGTGGGAGCGGGACTTCTGGGAGATGGTTATAGGTCCCTGATTCTGTGCTGCTTGCCCCTGAATTCTGTTAGAATAGCTTAGAGCAGCAGTTCTCAAACTATGGGTTGGGACCCCAAAGTGGGTCGCAACCCCATTTTAATGGGGTCACCAGGGCTGGCTTATGTGCTGGGGCCCGAGGCAGAAGCCTGAGCCGCACCTCCTAGGGCCGAAGCCAAAGCGTGGGGACTTCAGCCCTGGGCAACACTGCTCAGGTTATAGGACCCCTGCCTGAGGCTGAAGCCCTTGGGTTTCGGCTTTGGTCCCCCCACCTGGGGCAGTGGGGTTCAGGCTTTGGCTTTGGCTTTCCCCCACTCAAGGCGGCAGGGCTCAGGCAGGCTTAGGCTTCGTTCCCCCTTCCCTTGGTCATGTAGTAATTTCATTGCACCGCGACCCCCTTCTGACAGCAAAAGTTTGAGAACCCCTGGCTTAGAGGCTGCTCTGACTTATACTACTGATATAAGGTCCTGAAGATGTAAAGCAGAGTGGAAGAGCAATTTCATCAGCTCAGTAGCAGAGGAAACTGATGTGCATGAATAGCCGTGGTCTACTCCATTTGTGGACAATGTATACTAATCAGTATACCATCTGCACAAGCCTTCAAAGGCCAGGTCTATGGGATGAATATTGTTGGCTGACATCAAGCATAATGGGTTGCAGTACAAAAGAAAATATTGTGTGTGTGTGATTTTGAGATGTTTGTATTTTGTAATTTCATTCCTGGATTTTGAGAGTGTAAACAATTAGTACTTGGGTATTTCAGGTAATGTTTGGGTTCGGTTTTGTTGGGCAATATCATGCCAGAGAAGAGTTCTTTGGTTGCTGATGTATACTATGATGTTATTCAAGTATGTGACATCATGTACTCTGTGTCGTGGTAATTACCATTTGGGTTTATAATGGCTATGTATTTCTTCAAATGAAGATGAATGGCAAAATGATGGTATTACAGAATTTGACCTTGAAAAGGGTTTTCCTTTTTTGGATTATTTCTGAGGAAACATTGTGGACGTGAAACTGGTTGTTATATATGTAGAAATTACTGACTTAATTTAAACTTTGGATTCCAGATGATGACTTTCTATTTTCACCTAGGAGTTTGCTCTGTGTTGTTTGTTTTTTAATGTTTTTATTCTTTGTATATGTGCATCAATGGTCCCAGTTTCAGTAATTCCTGTATTATTGGCTTTGGTATCAGTATCTCATTGCCATGAATAATCCCTACAAGATCTCTGCAGATCACTTCCATGGTCTTAAAGCTTATGATTGCTATGAGCTTGGTACAGAGCCTGCAGACAGAAATGTATTTCCATCTGATCTTTTAAGAAAATGTCCTCAAAATATTAGTCTTTTGGGGCCTGATTCAAAACTCCTTGAAAGTCAGTGGTCTTTTTCCATTGAGTTCAATGAGATTTCAAACAGGCCCTTTGTGAAGGCAGAACTGAATTTCAAGAATTCAAATATATAGGGCCTTATGAGGTAACAAGCAACTGCATTGACCTCTCACCATCACAACTGTTGTCATCATATGTTCAGCGTTCTAGCTGGTACTTTTGGGTAGAAGTGTGTTTTTTAAGAGGTCCATGTAAAGATCTGCACACAAGCTGCCCTTTGTGGTGTACAACTGTGAGGGACTGGGGAATCTGTCTGTACAGCCATGGTCACCAACTGGTAGATCGCGATCGACTAGTCGATCCTGGAGCCTCTGACTGTCGATCATGATCTCCGGCTGCTAACCAGGAGCCGCCAGAGGTAAGTGCGGCCCGGCGGGAGCCTGTACCCCTCCCACACCCCAACCCCCTTCCCCAGCCCTGAGCCCCCTCCTGGAGCCTGTAACCCATACCCTCTCCTGTACCCCAACATTCTGCCTCAGCCCAGAGCCCCCTCCTGCACCCAAACTCCCTCCCAGAGCTTGCATCCCTTACCCTCCCCTGCACCCCAACACCCTGCCCCAGGCTCAGCCCAGAGCCCCCTCCCACACTCCGAACCCCTCGGCCCCAGCCCAGAGACCGCACTCCCTTCCTGCACCCCAACCTCCTGCCTCAACCCCATGAAAGTGAGTGAGGGTGGGGGAGATTGAATGACGGAGGGATGGGGGAATGGAGCGAGCAGGGCAGGGCCTCAGAGTAGATCCTGGGTGGCACTTAAATTCAAAAAGTGATCTTGTGCGTAAAAAGGTAGAAGACCACTGCTGTACAGTCTCTGCATTCTGTGTGAGATTATGAACTCTGTATATACCAAAATACAAACTCCATTTTGAATGTGCAGCCTTTTGCCTTGTCTCTTGTCTGTTTCAGATATCCATTCATATGGGTAGGTTCTATTCAGTTCACGTTAATGATTCTGGTCTCGAACCAGAATGTTAAGTGATTCAAATATCTCATCCCTTCCCTTTTACAATCAGTGTGCAAAGTGGAAGTTCAGGCACGCATACTAATCATTAACATATTATCAACATTTCCGCATCTATCCCATCAACAAATACGTTTATTGATCCTAGAAAACCCAGGAACCATGCTACACATTCTTGAGCTCCATCTGCTGGTACATTAGCTGTTAGCACCTCTTGTAACAATATCTGCCTGTAAACAGCAAAAATGTAAACATTCTTATAACAATTTCCAGTTGGAATTCTTTCAAGACTAGGACAATTATTTTTGCTTTGACTTTTTTGTTTGTTTGTGCTTTCTGTGAAAAATTCATTTTTCTTTTGTCAAAACAAAAAACAAACAAACCTGAAAACAAAAAAATTTTGGCCAAAACCAGATATTTTTATTTGGATATGTTGCCACAATGCCTTCTGGGAATTGCAATTCAGTTGATTTATGTCCCCATTCTCTTCTGTGGTTTGTACATCTCAGCTGGGCTTCAACTCCCATGATGCATTGTGGTCAAAGGACTCCCATGATGCACAGCCTCCCCTTAACAAATCATTGCATCCTGGGCTTGCGCCAGCTCCCTGCCACCGTGACAGGGAGCGACGTTGCTCCCCACCTCCAGTGAGTACCTCAGCTGCAGGTACCCCCTCGGCTGCCCCTCTGGCAATGTCCTCTTTTTGGGAACCTGAAATATAGTAACCCTAGCATGGGGTCGCAATGCCACTCATTTTTAGCCTGCCCACCCCTCCATTGTGGACCTTGGGTGGATTGCCAAAAAAGAGAAAATGCAGTTTATGGGCCACCTTCATAAAAAGTTTGGGAACCGCTCCCTGAATAAACTCCACACAGACTCTCTCATGGCTAACACCAGTCTTGTCTGGAGCAGATTTAATAACAAACCGTTCAAAACAGTCCTCAAAGTCATAAAACAAAGTCCATCACCACAACAACATAAACATTCATACTCCGCTCTGGAACATTCAGCCAGTCCTGAGGTTCTTTTGTTCCAGTCGGCTCTTCACCAAGCAACCACTCCCAGACCTTCCTAGCTGGAGCCGAGCCTTTTTTGTCTCTTGGTCTCTGGATAGCCCCTTCTGCTGCTCTCCTGGCCTTCTCCTGGTTACTCAGGGTCTCCTGCAGGAACTTTTTGCTCTCTATAGCCTCTGCCACAACTTCCTTTAGCAACATCCTCACCTCCCTGCATTGAGAGAAGTCAGCAGGTAGCCAGCCTTCCCCTTTTGCTGTCTTCCCCTTTATGATGCCCAGGTGCTTCTCCTTAAGCCCAGTTGGGTAGGAGGTAATCCGTCACAGGAGCACTGGCCCCTGCTCCCTCTTAAAGTGGTCAGTCATCCAGTGACAAAAAATTGCTTTCAATAGAAAAATAACACAGGGCTACTATATCAATTGGTTGCTTTATTCCAATATTTAATTAATTAAAAACCTTACATTTTCAAAAATAGGTGAAGCTGCTGCAACAGGGACAGTTTGATGCACCATGGATTCCAGGGATTTTGCTAAAGAATTTAGGGCCAGCTTTCTGTGGGCTAGCTAGGGCCTATTCTCAGATGGACAAATGGTTCTCTAGCTAGATGAGATTTTGTGTGGGTCACACTTAAGAGGCCGTGAGCAAACAATTGAATAGCAGAACTTTGGAGAGGCAACCCAGGTTGTCTTTAGATCCCTGTTGCTTCCTTGGAGTGAAGAATGCCGTGATTTTAATGTTCTCCCCTGCTTTTCAGACGTTTCCTTTTGGCTAGTTTTTTCCCCCCTCTTTGGTTTAGTTAGGCATGGCTAAGAGGAAAGCAACTAAGTGCTCCTATTATGATGAGAGTGCACAGTCAGGTCTGACCAGCTTCTCTGCGTTTTATATGGCAAGCTTCTCAACTGTAATGCATGATCATGGCTAAGATATCTAAAACACCCAGTTTTGCCTCCGCTGTAGCTACTGAGGAGAGCAGAGCAGACCTCTACAATTGAAGAGTGGGCAAGGTTGGTAGACCTCTGGGATGCCAAAGTCATACAGGCAATTAGAGAAATGACTTTTTTACTTCCCCCACTCCTGATAGACTTCTCTGTACCAATTGCCTTTGTGGCAGCCAGAGGGCAGCTGGAGAATCCTTCCTTTGTTCCTGCTAAGTCCTAAGAAAGCACCTGAAATTAAAACGGAGACCTATCATGGAAGTCACTTGGGTTGCTAGTCAGTGCTCAAGTAATCTCTGTTCCCTTTGCCTCATTTGATAATGTCGTCTTAAAAACTGTGGCTCCCTCTTTTGATGAGCCAATTAAGAGTAGTCCACACAGTTATTCTGAATCTTTGCATTATGTAAGATGCTTGCAGGGCAGACCTTAGGGCTTATGAGACCTTGTGCAAAGAAGCGTGAGGTACTATTGTAGTTCCTCCCTCCTTGCGATCAGGCCCTCCATTCTCTGTGGTGTTGTTGGAGGCACTCTGACAGGAGGATTGAGTAGGAGGAGAGGGGGCTCTGTGTCACCACGTACATAGCATAGGTCTAAGGATGCTCCTAAAGATCCAAAATGTCACACTCTTGATTTCAGAGATGTCCCTGTCATCTTAATACTTCATATTGCAAAGGTCAATTTTAGAGTTGGTATACTGAATTAACCAAATAATCCTTTAATAATAATAAATTAATAATATATTTTAAAAATCTGCTTCTGTGTAGTGATTTTCATTGGAGGATCTCATACTTTATAAAGGTAAATAGAATTACAGGTCACACAGTGCATCATTGGCAATCAAGAGTTTGAACCCAGGTTTTCTAACTCATAATCTTCTATTTTAATAATTAGCTGATGATGTCTCTTTCTTAAATTACTTGGATTGAAGAAATAAGGAAGCAGCAAATGTCCTGGAAGTAAGTGGTTACTCATCCCTTTCAGCATTTCAGCCACTTAGCATGCTCCGGGTTTGAAAACTCTATTTTCCCACAGTGAATAGGAAACTTCTGAGGGCAAGTGCCATCGCTTTCTGCAGAACCGAAGCTTTCTTCTTTTTTCCAAAACAAACACAAACAAACCCCCCAAAAAACCCCAACAAAACCCCCCAAATAACCGTTTCAAGCCCTTATTGTGCAAAAAACCTGCCAATCCAAGGTTAATCCATTGCACTGCTGCCTTTCTGAATGTGCAGACAGATTGTTCCAGTGCCTCTGCTGCTGCTCATTGCTGTTTTGAACAGTAGGAAAATGGAAACAAGCCACAATCTTTCAGGTTTTCAGTTCTCTGCAATGATAGTGAAACTGACTAAAATAGTTCAGTTGCATTCTGCTGCCTCTTTGGAAAGCTCTTAGCAACAGGAGAGATGGACAGTTGAGGTATTTGCTGTGAGGAGAGACTCAAAAAATGAAGGCTGTAGGAAGGGTAGAGTAGTGGAAACACCCATATTTCAGCCAGAAAGCTGAGGGAAGAGGTAGAGGAGTAGACTCACACTTCTCTGTTGCAGCAGTCAGGAGACAGAACTGAGGTATAAAGTACTGGCACCTTGAGAGAGAGAGAGAATTCTCCTTCATTCTTCCAGAAGTCAGGCAGGTTGGAGAGGGAGAGAGAAGGTGCATGAGTTTTCCAATTTATCAGACACCTACTAGCTGGAAGCTGATATGAAAAATGGAGAGTCCTGGAACATTACCCTTTCCCTATATCTTGATGGGGTGGGGAAGGATGGTACAGTAGAACTTCGAAGTTACGAACACCTGGGGAATGGAGTTTGTTCTTAACTCAGAAACGTTTGTAACTCTGAACAAACGTTATGGTTGTTCTTTCAAAAATTTACAACTGAACACTGACTTAATACAGCTCTGAAACTTTACTATGCAGAAGGAAAAATGCTGCTTTTAACCATCTTAATTTAAATGAAACAAGCATATAAGCAGTTTCCTTACCATGTCAAATCTTATTTTTTAAACGTTCCCTTTATTTTTTTTAGTAGTTCGTTTAACACAGTACTGTACTGTATTTGCTTTTCCTTTCCTTTCCTCTCTGCTGCTGCCTGATTGCATAATTCCAATTCTAAATGAGGGGTGGTGTTGACTGGTCAGTTTGTAACTCTGGTGTTCATAGCTCTGAGGTTCTACTGTAACTCATTTGCTGAACAGTGAGATTCTGAATCTCTTGTCTCTGTCTGCAGCCAGAATAGTTAGTTCTCTGGAAAAATTTCCCAGCATTGTGTTTGAGTGCACAGATGATGGGATAAGTTTGGGTGAGGGGAGAGGGAAGCACTCTGTGTGTATTTTGTGCATATCTGTATAAATATGTGTGAGATTTTTATTGTGGGAGAGAGAAGTGACAGAAAGAGAGACAGAATATACAATGGAGGAGGTAGCATGCACAATTTAGGAAAAAGGAGAAAAGAGAGAGAAAAGTGGAAGCAGACCCTGAAGACAATTCATAAAAAAGATACACTATGATTTATTACAGGAAAGAGAGAGGAAAAACTGGAGTGGAGTCAGGAACAGCAAGAAGGTTATAAAAGCCAGAAAAGTGCAATAAGTCGTACTGGTTATGTAGGACTTGGCATATATATTTCTTGACTAGTTTAGCTTATGAATAAATCTAGCCTGGTGATCTGGGTTCAGTTCCCTGTTATGTCACAGACTTGTGTGTGACCTTGGCCAAGTCACTTAATCTCTTTGTGGCTCAGTTCCCCACCTGTAAAATGGGGGATAATAGCACTTCCCTGCTTTGTAGGGATGCTGTGAAGATAAATGCATTAAAGATTATAATGTGCTCAGATACTGTGATAATGGGAGGCACATAAAATAGATAATACCTCAAAGGGATCATTCATCCTCGTGGCCTAGGTCTATCAAGGACTAGCCTGCTTTTTTCCCACCAACAGGGTTGCCAATTATTTCTAGGAAGCGTCTCCTATCTAGCACTTCACAGTAACTGGTTGGTTGATTGGCTTGTTGTTCACGGTTTCTAACCTCAGAAATACATGACCATGTGCTAGAATTGGATTAGGTTTGGCCAGCGACGTCTTTTAGTTCAGATTTTCAAGTATGGGAACAAGGGCTCTTTATTTTAATCATATAAAGCAGGACTGCCTGGGCTGGATTCATCCCTACTGTAAAACAAGGAATGAATTTGGCCCCATGTAGTAAAAGCCAACTGAATACACGGCTCGGTTCTTGGCAGTGAAGATGCCATTTCCATTGGTGTGTAGTGCACAAGAGGTGGGTTGCCTTCTAGTGTAGGGTGAGAAAACGACTTCAGTACAATTTCACTGTCGATGTGGCTACGTCTGATGCTTTGAGACTGACCGTGCTTTTTCCCAGTTCGCTGTAGTGGTTCAAAGGATGCACTATGCACATTTTCCCTACTCAATACAAGGAAGTCTTTTGTAAATTGTCAAAACAGTGGTACATTGGTACTTCAGATTACTTACTGGGATTCTGATCCTGAAAGGGAAAAAAGCCTATGAAAAGATAGAAGGATGTACTGTATTTCCTGTAGTTTTATTATACAAACCCTGGGGCCTATAACAGGACTGGAGAGCTCTAATCTAAATGGAGACTGAAACCTTTCCTTTGGATTGATCAAAATAATAATGTGCAATAAAAGAAGGCATGCCTGTCTGAGGTCGGAGGAAAGTATCCGTGTGATTATGACATAATGGGGAAAAATATTGTTTGGTAATAGTACAGGACTTTGAAAACACTGCTCTTGTAAGGCTACCGATATTACTGAGATCTTGTTATTGCCTCTTATGTAATGAAGAAGATAGCTTTGAGTTGGGTTGGAAAGGGTTTGGTTTTTATTATTTATTTATTTATTTATTTATTTATTTATTTTTAAAGCTTTGCTTACTTTTGGCGATTTTATTTTTAAAAATCTGACTACTCCTGTATTTATTCCATCTCACTTGCATCATGTACCAAGCACACTTCGATGCTATCCCTATGGAAAGTATAGGAGGCTGAATGATTATGACTTGTAAACTTGATGGGAGAATCAATTTCTGCTATTTCCTATCAAAATATTTGCAAACATTTGATTCATATATGCCATAATTCCCATAGCTGCTCAGTCACTGAGAATTCCCAAAAAGAAAAGGAGTACTTGTGGCACCTTAGAGACTAACCAATTTATTTGAACATAAGCTTTCGTGAGCTACAGCTCATTTCATCGGGTGCATACTGTGGAAACTGCAGAAGACATTATATACACAGAGACCATGAAACAATACCTCCTCCCACCCCACTCTCCTGCTGGTAATAGCTTATCCAAAGTGACCACTCTCCTTACAATGTGTATGAAAATCAAGGTGGGCCATTTCCAGCACAAATCCAGGTTTTCTCACCCCCCCACCCCCATACACACACAAACTCACTCTCCTGCTGGTAATAGCTCATCCAAAGTGACCACTCTCCCTACAATGTGCATGATAATCAAGGTGGGCCATTTCCAGCACAAATCCCCCAGACAGAGACAAACACCTACAAGATCTCTATCAAGCATTCTTACAACTACAATACCCACCTGCGGAAGTGAAGAAACAGATTGATAGAGCCAGAAGTCACCTACTACAGGACAGGCCTAACAAAGAAAATAACAGAACGCCACTAGCCCGTCACCTTCAGCCCCCAACTAAAACCCCTCCAACGCATTATTAAGGATCTACAACCTATCCTGAAGGATGACCCAACACTCTCACAAATCTTGGGAGACAGCCCAGTCCTTGCCTACAGATAGCCCCCCAACCTGAAGCAAATACTCACCAACAACCACATACCACACAACAGAACCACTAACCCAGGAACCTATCCTTGCAACAAAGCCCGTTGCCAACTGTGCCCACATCTATTCAGGGGACACCATCACAGGGCCTAATAACATCAGCCACACTATCAGAGGCTCGTTCACCTGCACATCCACCAATGTGATATATGCCATCATGTGCCAGCAATGCCCCTCTGCCATGTACATTGGTCAAACTGGACAGTCTCTACGTAAAAGAATAAATGGACACTAATCAGATGTCAAGAATTATAACGTTCATAAACCAGTCGGAGAACACTTCAATCTCTTTGGTCACGCAATTACAGACATGAAGGTCGCTATCTTACAACAAAAAAACTTCAAATCCAGACTCCAGCGAGAAACTGCTGAATTGGAATTCATTTGCAAATTGGATACTATTAATTTAGGTTTAAATAGAGACTGGGAGTGGCTAAGTCATTATGAAAGGTAGCCTATTTCCCCTTGTTTTTTCCTACCACCACCCCCCCCCCCCAGACGTTCTGGTTAAACTTGGATTTGTGCTGGAAATGGCCCACCTTGATTATCATACACATTGTAAGGAGAGTGGTCACTTTGGATGAGCTATTACCAGCAGGAGAATGAGTTTGTGTGTGTGGGGGGGGGGGGGGTGAGAAAACCTGGATTTGTGCTGGAAATGGCCCAACTTGATTATCATGCACATTGTAGGGAGAATGGTCGCTTTGGATGGGCTATTACCAGCAGGAGAGTGGGGTGGGAGGAGGTATTGTTTCATGGTCTCTGTGTATATAATGTCTTCTGCAGTTTCCACAGTATGCACCCGATGAAGTGAGCTGTAGCTCACGAAAGCTTATGCTCAAATAAATTGGTTAGTCTCTAAGGTGCCACAAGTACTCCTTTTCTTTTTGTGAATACAGACTAACACGGCTGTTACTCTGAAACCTGAGAATTCCCAGTAACCCTAAACTGAAGCCTCGTTCTGATCCCTCAGTTAAAATACGGGAACACGACATCATTTAACTAAGAACCAGTCTGTTCAGCTGCAGTCCAAGAGTTAGTGCAAAAAGTAATTACTCTTTTATTTGTGCAAATATATTTATTTTTGTACCAAAGAAGGTTGAAAATATGGTTTTGTGTACCTGTGAAAGAACTTTTGAAGTTTGTGGTTTTTTTAAAAATGTTTTTATGGAACTTTTTTTTAATTGCAGAATTGAATGTTACAGTAGTCAAAGCAGGTGGTTTTTTTAAAATTAATATCTTACTATGTTTGTGCCTATTGAAACTACGGTATTATTATATCTAATTAAAATAATAATCTGATCTAATTTCCTGGGATGTTATATACTGTAGTTAAACTTCAATTGTCCTGCCTCCAAGAACAAGTACAGTCTGTCCCTCACCCTTATTTTTTCTATTGTAAGGGAAGTCCAAATAGAATGGGATAAAAGGTTTGTAATGTCTAGTGACTAACCTTGTCCATTTGGTTTCCACGCCTCTTCCGCTTGCTTGACGTCATACTATTTTTGTCCCTCTCTAGCTCATTGACACAATTGCCTCAGAAATTGGAGAACTGAAACAGGAGATGGTACAGACAGATCTCATGCTGGAAGATGGATCCACTGATTTGCAAAGGTGATTAAAAATATAATATAATAGTTGCTGCCTATTTTCACTGTGCCACTTTATTCGGGAAGCTGACATTTCTGTCACATTCTTTAGCTTTCCTCCTGCGAACACAAAACGTTGTAGGTGCTGTGTAGATCAGTAATGAAGGTGTTTGCCTCTGAGCAGTGGGAGTGTCTGCTGATTATGTTGTATGTGTATTTGTTTTAATTTCTTTTAGAAGCAGTTGAACTTTGTGCACTCCCAGTTCCTCATAACAAACAACAGAAACCTAGGAAGGAGATACACTTTTAAACACAGAAACTGCTAACATTATTACTGCTGGTTGTGGAAATGAATCTTAACTTTTACATTGTAAAGTGTTTTAGAAATATTCATTGCTCCAGTGAACTTCGTGAAGATTCAATGGAACTTTCATACAGTAACACCTAGTGAAATGGTTAGTATAGTAAAGTATCGACTGCTATAAAGTGACCCTCAGTAAAGTATTTGTGAGCTATGTGTGAAGTTAGTTTAATTAAGACCATCTTTAAATGTAAGAACAGTAGACTGATGAATTTTGGGAAGGCTAAGAAAGATGTTACAGTACAAATAAAGTTCTGACTCTTTTTTTAAAATGAAACACCGAGTGCAGGTTTGGGTTATTATAACTGTTAATCTAAATCTATTGCTTTCTGTTGTCAAGCTAGGGAAATAGATAGTGTACGGTAAATATTAGGGCCATACCTCTTTGGTTTTATCTTCTTTAATGTCTTTTTTAGCAGTACTGATATGGAGAAATGTTTGACAATTCATTATGTTGAATTTTAGGGGATTTTTATTCCTCCTAAAAGTTGAAATATTAGTTGTGAAAGGAAAGTAACAGATTCAGACCTTTGAGTGTATTGAGTAAATACGCATGTTTCTAAGTAACTGATCTTTTATCATATGCGGCCTATGTGGGCCCCAGGCTATTAGAGAGACAAGGTGGGTGAGGCAGTTTCTTTTATTGGACCAATAAAAGATATAACCTTACTCACCTGATCTTTTATAAGGCAGTGAAATGACTTCTTGTTGCAGTACCTATTCATATCTCCGTAGCTAGGGCTTAGTTGCTATTTTCATTGCAGATGCTCATTCAGGCATCTATAACTTGATACTTGAATTTGAATCCAGAGAAAATTTAATATACAAATTGTGAGCCAGTAGAGGTCTGTGTGTGTGGTTTCCTTTTAAAAATGGTTTAAATCATCTTAACCGCTTTTCAAATCTCCAGTATTTTAGAATTGTAGCAGCTGCAAGTACCTGTAGTTGTGTTCTAAAACCTGCTCCAAGGAAATGTTCAGATTGTGAAGTTTCAGCTTCCATTCATTTCAGTAGTTGTGTGGCACAAAGAAATCTTAGAGAGATGTAATCAGCATCTTGGGGAGTGTAGCTAGTGTTGCCCCACCTTCTGTGAGTTGACTCCCTTCATCAGCTGGCGTGAGGGGGAAGGGCATACTTTTTGGGGTAGCAGTAAGGAGCGCCACAAAGCCCATTTGCTCTCCATGCTTTCTGAGCCATCCTGCTTTGTGCCTACAGGACAGCTCAGGGGGCTTCTGTTTGACTGCTGCTATTCTGTCTGTCCGTGTCCTCCCCCACCCCCCGGCTATTTTCCTGATAAGGCCAGAATTTGGCCCTGCCTCTTTCAAATGGAGTCTCATGTAGTTGTATTGTTTGTTTTTTAACTGATTAAGTGAGACTTGCAGCCTTATGTCCCTTATGTCTGTGTTTTACATTTCTCCCAGCCAATTAATAACGTATTTCAATAGTTTTCATGGTGTGGTATTCTAAGGTATATTGTTCATATTAATGTCATCTGGCAGAGATGGCTTTTTTTTTTTTAAATCAGTGACCCATTCATTTCCTTCCAATCATAGCAGCATGGAGAAGATTCATCAGAGCTACCCCTTCCTGAGTGGAGGAGAGGAAACAACCATGTCTGCAGCTCCGTTCCCTCTCCCCTCCTTCCTCCCCCAACCTTGCCCTGACCCCTGTGGGTGGGAGAGAAACAGGCTGGGAGAATGCACATCACCGCTGTTGTATGAGGAACTTACTGTCATACACTACACTGGAAAGTTATGCAGCTAGTTGCTGCCTTGACTGCTGTGCAGCCCTTCCGCTCTAGTGAAGTTCCCTTGAGGAGCTGGGACTCAGAGGTTCTGATGACTAAAGGAAGAGCTGGCAGCAAGTCTTCATTAAGCTGCGCTGTCAGGGAGGTGTGAGGGCCCCAGAGTCAGATTCGAGACACAGGGCCTCTGTCTGTCTGTCTAGAGACCATGATACCCATCATCCTAGTATCTGAGGAGTGGAGACAAAGTAAAAGTGGCCTGGAAACCAGTTGAAGAATGGGACCAAGAAAAAAAGAACAAATGCATCAGCAAGCACGAAATAGAGGATATGTCTTCGGTACAGAGTTAACTCAGGCTCTTATTAAAGTGTTGCCCCAACCATCCTTCTGTCCATACACACAGTTCTCTCATCCAAATGAGGTGGTGTCTTGAACCTGGGCTAGCTGGCCTGTCTGGAGCTGTAGGCTACAGCACTACCCTGGGGCTGGTAACTTAGCTACATTGCTGAGGACACAAGCTAAACCACTCAGGTTGCTAGTCTTCCAGTGCCTTCCCAGAGTTCCCCCTTGTGCCCAGAAGGACAGACAGGTTCTCCCCCAGTTTACTGAAAAAATGATTGAGTGGATCAGCTTATTGCAGCATGGAGAGCCATGGGATATGCCCACAGACGTTCCAGTAACACACTGGTGAGAACAGCACCTGTGAGAACACAGTAACTTGGGTAGGAATTTGCAGTGTGCTTGCTCGCACCTGGGCTAGGCTAACCTGCTGCTCAGACCCAGGTGCTGATCACTGAGTTCGCTCTGCAGTGAAGACATACCTGAAGTTACAGAGCAGGGAAAAGACTCGATGTGTTTTGTGTGCATGAAGAGGGAAAGCTCCACCATCCTCTTAGGGCTTGTCTTGGCTGCGGCTTTGCTATATTGACAGTCATCCGAGCTGCACCAGCACAGTCCCTAGTATAGTCAGACAGTGTGCAAACAATTACTCTGTCTGTTTACACTCCAGGCTGGACCAGTGTAGCTACACTGGTAGCTGTCATTGGAGCAAATCCTTAGACAAGGCCTTAGACTTAGGACACATCTAAACTGCCTAATAGTTTGGACGACAGGGGTGTGAACAGCAGTGAGCACCAAAGTGCTTTGCTAGAACTCCCCCATGTGGACGATGCAGGCATGAACTGAAAGGTTCCTAGTTCTCCTTCACAGTCCTCTTCAAACAGAACTACATTAATGCAAAGTAGGAACCTTTTAGTTCACACCTGCAAGGTCCACACAGGGGAGTTACAGCGCAGCCCTTTAGTGCACACTGCTGTTCACACCCCCAAAGTCTGAATTACAGAGCGGTGTAGATATGCCTTTACACAAGACCTTAGACTCCAGGAAGGGACAGCAGCTCAGTTATTGCTAGTACAACTACAGCAGCATAATTCATGTCTCTGAAATATGTGCAATCAGTAACGGCCCTTTAAAATTCCTGCAGTGCAATCTGTTAATCATAAGTGTTGAACTTACAAATGTAGAATTATGCACAAAAAAAACTGCATTCAAAAATAAAACAATGTAAAACTTTAGTGCCTACAAGTCCACTCAGTCCCTCTTCTTGGTCAGCCAATCAGTCAAACAAACAAGGTTGGTTACAATTTGCAGGAGATAATGCTGCCTGCTTCTTGTTTACAATGTCACCTGAAAGGGAGAACAGGCATTCGCATGACACTGTTGTTGCCAGCGTTGCAAGATATTTACGTGCCAGATGCGCTAAAGTTTCATATGTCCCTTCCTGCTTCAACCACCATTCCAGAGGACATGCTTCCATGCTGATGATGGGTTCTGCTTGATAATGATCCAAAGCAATGTGGGCTGACACATGTTCGTTTTCATCATCTGAGTCAGATGCAACCAGCAGAAGGTTGATTTTCTTTTTTGGTGGTTTGGGTTCTGTAGTTTTCACATCAGTGTTGCTCTTTTAAGTATCGGGGGTAGCCGTGTTAGTCTGTATCCACAAAAACAACAAGAAGTCCGGTGGCACCTTAAAGTTTAACAGATTTATTTGAGCATAAGCTTTCGTGGGTAAAAACCCCACTTCTTCAGATGCAACATGAAGAAGTGGGGTTTTTACCCACGAAAGCTTATGATTAAGTAAATCTTAGTCTTTAAGGTGCCACTGGACTCCTTGTTGTTTTTGCTCTTTTAAGACTTCTAAAAGCATGCTCCACACCTCGTCTCTCTGATTTTGGATGGCACTTTAGATTCTTAAACCTTGGGTCGAGTGCTGTAGCTATTTTTAGAAATCTCACATAGGTACCTTCTTTGCATTTTGTCAAATCTGCTGTGAAAGTGTTCTTAAAACGAACATGTGCTGGGTCATCATCTAAGACTGCTATAACATGAAATATATGCAGAACGCGGGTAAAACGGAGCAGGAGACATACAATTCTCCCCCCAAGGAGTACAGTCACAAATTTAATGGACGCATTTTTTTAACGAGCATCATCAGCATGGAAGCATGTCCTCTGGAATGGTGGCCGAAGCATGAAGGGGCATATGAATATTTAGCATATCTGGCATAAGCAATTAATCGCGATTAATTTTTTTGAGTTAATCGCGTGAGTTAACTGCGATTAATTGACAGCCCTACTTTTTACAGTTGAGCTCACAATTAAGGTAAATTTGTAGGCCCAGTTATTACAACAGACTTTACAGTGAGCATGGATTAAATTTAGAGATCACTTTAAGGTTCTTTTCTGCTTCCTGGGTGGTATATAGGGGCCTTCGTGTAAATGGGAATCAGACCCACCATCCTGTTTGCAACAGTCCTGGGAAACAATAAGGACTCAGCTTTGAATTTCCTGACCTTTGTGGGTTATACTCATTGTTATATGAACAGCAGACTAGCCAGATCTCCTGTGTTTTGGGGTGTGTCTGTCCTGCCCTTTTGCTCTGAGAAGATCATTTTTCTCTCGGGAAGGGATAAACTATCACAGTAAAGCTTGCAGGAATTAAGAAGAGACTTGGCCTAGGAATGGGCAAAAACCTTTAAAGATTCTATAATCCCCCATTTGTATAAGAGAACAGCTATTCTTTTGTGCCCTCTCCTGAAAAGGTATCTTTTTCTTAGATATCACTGATTTCATATTAGATTTCTAACTACAGGTGTTTTAAAATCAACACTGGTTGATTTCAGTTTCTGCAGTTTTGGTGAGGGCTTCAGTGGGGCTTTCTTGGCTTTACTGCCGAAGAACTGTAATTTTGATTCCAAAGCCCAGAATGGACATGGCTGTTAAGCACAACAAAATCCTGTTATATCGGTTTGGGTTTTTTTGTATCACTTCCTGGACTAACAAAGAGAAATACTGTATATGGAGGTGGTCTATATTGATAATGCCTGAGCAAGTCATCTGAACTTAAGCAATGATGGGTAGAGATCGCAAAAGCAACTAAAGGCCTGCTCCTTCAGGTAAAGAAGGGCCTGCTGAGGCCCGAAATGAACTGATTATAGGGGACTAAGAATGAAAAAAAACAGAGTCAGGAGTGCAGGTTACAGGGTCAAAGCAAGAGATCAAGAGGGGATTGAGAAACTGATGAAAAAGCCACTATAGCTGACAATCTGAGGAGAAACAGACGTGTTAGGTGGCAGAAGTGTGTGCATGGATGTGGACACGCATTCCAGCCCTCCGTTTACAGGCAGTAGATCATACTGATTACAAGTTTCAACCTGCGCTGTGGACTTATTACCTTGAGTTAATTGTAGTTAGGATACAGCTAATTATTCATTTCAGCTCTTACCTTCCAAGTATTTCCCACATAATTGTGGGGTTTCATGAACATAAACAAACTAGGCAAAATGTCTGGTTTTCTTTAGTCCCCATGTGAGTTACGCTGAAACCTAGGGAGAATATAACTCTTTCTCGGGGGATTTGAACATAATCAGTGCAAAACATACCAGAATCTATAATAGTTTTATCTCAAACCTACAGAACTTCCATGCAGATATGTTTGCTTTGGTTTTCTGGTTTACTTGCCACTCGTCTTGAATATCAACAGAAGATATCCTGATAAAACACCGGGAGAGTCATTAAATAGTAAAATGTAATGCATTTTAAACTTCTTCTGCTATTGCACAATGTATGTTGTAGCAACTTTTTAGTATCTACTATCTCAATCAAATACCCTTCTAACTTTCTATTGTTCAGTGTTAAGGTACTGTTGTTTTCAAAGAAACAATACATAACAAGATCCCAAGGAGTTTTTCAGCACTACTCCAGTTTCGATTGTATATCTGTAACCCCCTTCTCGCTGGAATAGTCCTTATTCCTTTGGTTTGTGGACCATTTCTTAAAGAAAATGCAAAGACTAAGGGCTTGATTCTCATTTACACTATGGTGGTGTAAAAGTGCCCTTCTAGTGGTGTAAATGGCTGGCTGGATTTGTCCCCTGGCGTCTATTAAATTAGCTGTGCATAAATGACTTGCAGGTTGTATAATCATTTGCCAACTGGTCTTCCTGGAATTTTAGTTCATGCATGACTGGTTCACGCAAGACTGGTGTCTCTTCCTTCCATCTACTATGAAGAAAACCTGTAGGGAATGGGAATATTATATATTTTAAAAGGGCAATTTGTTCCCAGTTAACTTGTGTGGGGTTGCTAAGATGAGCCATTAGTGCATTAGCTCATGTGAATCAGAGAGAGCATTTGGTAGGGGTGGAAAGACACTTTACACTGATGTGTCCATAATCCTTTGTCTCTATGTGAGAGGCCAACACACACAGCTGCAAGGAGCTTCTGCAATTTAATTTTGTGTATCTAGGTTACGGAGGTGTGAACACCTGTACTGTGTTTCTTCCTGTACCTGGCATGTGGAATGGTTTGTGTGGATAGACCTTCTGATAAACACTCTCTGGCTTAAATAAGTAGGTGTCAAGGTTAATCTTCTTACATATAGCATAAAGGGCGTGTATGACTGTGTGTTTGGAAGCATTAAGATCTGAGTTGCTTTTAATCCACTGGTAAATAGTGGGGAGCTAGGACACACGTACACGTACGTTCTCCCTTGGCATTCTTTAAATATCGTTATTTAAGCAAGCAGTGCATTGCTGATGCCAGTAATGCTGCTTCTCTTACAGTTAACACTGATGTTCTTACAAGAGTAAAACTTACTCCCTCTGTCTCCATCGCCTGAGTAGGCAAAAGGCAATAGTCTTGACATGGTTAAGTTTGCAGCCGATTCTATTAAAAAGATCTTCTTCTTTAGGCCCCCCCCATATAACTCTCTGGCTTGGAAAATTCATTTGGCTTGAGTACTGCTAACTTGCTCTGAAGGCAAAAGTAGAAAGTTTCTGCAGAAAATGTGTTAGACTGTTTGAGCTACAGCTTCAGAAAACATGACGGTGATTGCAGAAGTAAAAAATCTCTGTAACTTGTTATAACTTATCATTTGTTTCTGGCAGCACCAACAGCAGCGTAGGTGTTTTGCAAATATAAAAGGTACTGTCTCTTCTTATAGCTTGTATTCTAATGTAACAAGCAGAGATGGAGGGTAGGGGAATGGGGAAATGCAAGCCAGGCAGGTGGTGTTTGGACACATCGTGGTAATATAACATTTTAATGACTGTTGTAGCTCTTACTTAGCCATGGAATAAGAGTGAGTAAGGCGTGCCCCCCTTCCCCCAATTTTCCTTCTGAGACTTTGACCATAGTGGGGAGAACTGGGACTGTTTGTCCAGATGTCCTGGCTGTGAGCAAGTAGTCAGGGAGTGGGGGAGCAATGGGGTGTGGGGCATGGCTCTGCCCCTCCTATTCTGACTAGAATAGCTGGCTGGGTGCATAGTGGAGAATGAGCTGATCCATGAAAAGGGGTGAAGCAACTTACTCCCCCTTCAGAACAAGCAGGGAGCATGGAAGAAATGTGACCTACAATTTGGTCCCTGGTCTGCTCCTGGGGTGGCGCAGCTACATGCCAGCCCTTCTTACTCAGGGCAGATCGTAAAGTCACAACGTAGTCTGGTGTGACTGGTAGGACAGAGAGCCACGTTCTTTCATTAGGAGGGAGAACATCTCTGCTCTTGATCTTTAGGGCATACAGCACTTGTGCTCAGAGTTTTCCTGTGCCTGCTCTAGTTTTTGCATCAGGAGATCAGTTGCCAAAGTAACAGTTCTGTAATTGTTTCGAACAACACAGGATGTTCTTTAGCTGGGAAATAAGGAAGGACTGCAGACATTCATGCGCAAGCCATACTGCGTGTTCAAAAGTTTGGAATTGAAGAAGAAAATTTGAATAAAACAACCATACAGTGCTGAGTTCATTTAGTTTCTTTGCAAGCGCATGTTTTTAGTATGTAGTATCAGCAGCCCCAGCGCGTGTTGTTGTTATTCAGTTAAACAAGTATTTTAATAACTTGCTACCCCGCCACAAAATAAATTTAACTCAGATTAGCTTGCCAAGTTCCCCTTTTAGGGACAGCTTCTGCCTTCTTTCCCTACTTGGGAAGAATTAAGTGTCAAAACCAAAGCACTTTAAACTTTATACGTCTGTTTATCTGTTTATTTTCAATTGCGAGGCAAGGACATTTTAAAAAAGGTAGTGATGAAAGGCCTCACTTTGACACACAGTAAAATGTCTGACAGAGAAGCTGGAAGAAAGTGGGTTTAAAATGCAGGCCATGTTTGTTTGCATTACTTTAGTACCTACAGGCCCTGGTCAGGATCAGAGTCCCATTGTGCTTGGTGCTGGAAGGACAAAAGTAGTCTCTGCCCCAAAGAGTGTACAGTCTTTGATTATGATAGAACACAACAGATGAGTAAATGGGAGGATGAGGGATTGGTGAAACAAGCCAGTTTTGCACTGTAGGTGATAGTCACAGCTCATTGTGGTCAGCTGGCAACATATGGTAGGCATCATAGTCAAGGTGAGTCTTAATTTGAGTTTGAATTTTTTTGGAGGGGTTTCTCCCATGCGTAAGGGTCATCAAGGGAGAAGGCATAGAGGTGTTTGAAGGAGAAGCTGAGTGACCGGCGCACTGGTGGAGCAAAAGTGGCAGTCAGTGTTGTGATAGCTTAGTAGAGTGGCTAGTTAGGGGGAGCCTAAGCCATGAAGAGCCTTAACAGCAAAGAGAAGAAGCAGGTGTATCGTGTGGAGGAAAAGGGAGTGCCAATTGAGTGGTGCAAAGAGGGGAGTGCCATGGTAAGAGCACTGAGCAGCATTTTGAATGAACTTGAGTGAGGCAAGGTTTCTGTAGGTTCTGACTTTTGGGATCCAGATGGGAATAAAAATATCTGAATAATAATAAAAAAAAAACTCTCTTAACATGAACATAAGAGAGGAATGGATATTAAAATTGATACCCTACTTAATTAATATAGACAGGCATGCATATAGGTGTGTATAGAATCTCCTTGTAGTTAATTGCTGGACTTCAAAAGGCTATTGTCCACCTCACAGTAATGTACTCTAACTTGCTCTTGAAGAGAATTTGTGATATGATACTAGTGATATGAAATCTCAACAGAAGAAATACCTAGTAAGGGGGATACCCACAGTGTTGTCATTTAAGAGAATTCCCTATTTGTAGAATTGTTTGTTCTTTGAGTAATGTACCTGCCTACATTTTAATTGTTGTTTAATTCTCTTCCTCATAGCCCAGTAAAGGACATGGATAATGTCTGTTCTGAGAAAAAGGACTTAAAAGGCTGTCCCCGGGACTCTGGCTATGACAGTCTTTCCAATAAACTCAGCATACTGGATAAACTTCTCCACACCCATCCTGTGTGGCTACAGCTTGGCCTGAATGATGCTGAAGCAGTGGAAATTCTGCAGTCCCAGCCTCCTGGAGTAAGAGACAAATCTTCAAAATGTTTTAATTTATTTAAAGGTTTCAGAGTAGCAGCCGTGTTAGTCTGTATTCGCAAAAAAGAAAAGGAGTACTTGTGGCACCTTAGAGACTAACCAATTTATTTGAGCATAAGCTTTCGTGAGCTACAGCTCACTTCATCGGATGCATAAAGTGGAAAATGCAGTGAGGATGTTTTATACACACAGACCATGAAAAAATGGGTGTGTATCACTTCAAAAGGTTTTCTCTCCCCCCACCCCACTCTCCTGCTGGTAATAGCTTATCTAAAGTGATCACTCTCCTTACAATGTGTATGATAATGAAGGAAACCTTTTGAAGTGATACACACCCATTTTTTCATGGTCTGTGTGTATAAAACATCCTCACTGCATTTTCCACTTTATGCATCCGATGAAGTGAGCTGTAGCTCACGAAAGCTTATGCTCAAATAAATTGGTTAGTCTCTAAGGTGCCACAAGTACTCCTTTTCAATTTATTTAAGTATCTCTTCCTAATGTAGCGCACACTCACCAGTGGGTTACGTGCATAAAAGGAAGCTCATCCCTTAAAGCCACAGCAGTTCAAGTCTGGGATGAGTCATCCCCCTTGTGTGATAGCCACCATCTTGGCTGACGCTTTGTGGATTGAACTAGGGCCAAAACAATGAGCTGATATAGCTACAGAGCCTTGCCTCTCTAGCTGGGGCTGTAGATGATTCATGTTCTCTATGGATCACGCACAGAGGAGGGACCTGTAAAGCACACTGACCAATGGGTCACACTATTAGATTTGCTGGGCTGGACCCTGGGCCCAGCTAAAAATTCTCCCAAGGTGAGGGAGCTCTGGGCTAGTGTAAAGTTGAAGTAGCCAGTTTCTTCTCTAGGTGCACCCCACGTCCTGGCACAGGGGACTTGTCAGAGGTGGGAGTGGGCAGCATGAGGTGCAACTGCACTCCATTAGTTCTTGGCTGGTGTATGAGCCTTGGGGACTTTGAGACTCCAGATCTCTCTAGCCTGTGCCGGAGCTGGATTAGATGCAGCATGTTAATTCGGGGAGCCTTATCTGGCTCTCTTATAGTACCCCTCTTTCTCGTACCCTCAGCAGATCTCTGTGTAGGAAAGAATCTGACCTGCTAGGCTTACAAGTGCAAACAAAAATCTGTTTCTGTCAGCACATCACACTTGGCTTCGGGCCTAAAAGGGCCATCATCAATTTAAATAGCTCATTTCTGTCTGAAAATGTTGATCTTCCATTATTATGAGTAATAGTGTGCATAAGCTGAAAGCAATTAGTAGAAAACCATTTTTTCCTCCTTTTGTTTACTTTGTGCCAGTAACAGCATTTGTATACAGTCACTGTCATTGTTTCCCCTCTGCAGTTAGGCTCCAGTCCTTCAATGAGCTCCATATGGGTGGACTTCAATGTCCATGTGGAGCCCTGTTGACTTATATGGATTATTCCTCAAATATGTGAAAAGCAGCCTGCAAGACTGGGACCAAAGTTAGTTTCTTTCTTGATGAAAAGCCCCTTATAAACATTGGGAGGGGACCAGAAAAGTGCTTATAAAGCCATTTAAAAAAGCAAACCTTCAACTGAAGTGAATTTCAGTGGGAATTGGGCACCTTAACTCACTTAAATTCCTTTGAATATCCCAGATTTACTTTTTCAGCTCTATTATCCCTGTAATCAAATCAAAATTTACATTTTATTAAACATATTTTGGGGGATTGAAATTTGCATTCTTGATTATAGCGGTTTACATCCTCAGATATTTGTGTTGTGTTTCAAAATGTATAACCCTGGAAGTTGAAGCTAGAGAAATTCAAACTAGAAATAAAGCTCACCTTTTTTTTAATAGTGAGGGTAATTTAACCATTGAAGCAGCATACAGATGGATATAGTGGAGACTCTGTCATTTTGTCTTTTAAAATGAAAATGGGATCTTTCTAAAAGATGTAGTTTAATTCCACCATAAATTATTGGATTTAAGAAGACAGGTTAGTAATAGAGAGCAAGCTAGATCACTTAATAAACTGGATATAAGCAAACAATATGCATTTTAATACAGCTGAATGTAAATGTAGACCACTGGGAACAAAGATGTAGGCCACACTTATAGGATGGGGGACTGTGTCCTGGGAAGCAGTGACTCTGAAAGATGTGGTGTGTGGATAATCAGATGAACATGAGCTCTTAGTGTGACTCTGTGGCCAGAAAGAACTAATGCAATCCTGGGGAGCATAAATGGGGGAGTCTCAAGTAGGAGTAAACAAGTTATTTTACCTCTGGTTTTGTCACTGGTGTGACCACTTATGGAATACTGTATCCAGATACCCACAATTCAAGAAGGATGTTGATAAATGGGAGAGGGTTCAGAGAAGAGCCACAAGAATCATTAAAGGATTAGAAAACATGCCTGTAGTGATGAGCTAAATAGACGGAGCTCCTTGTATCTACATGGGGAACAAATATTTAATAATGGGCTCTTCAATCTAGTAGAGAAAGATATAACATGATCACATGGCTGGAAGTTGAAGCTAGATAAATGTAGACTGGAACTGAGGTATAAATTTTTAATGGTGAGAGTAATTAACCATGGAACAATTTACTAAAGGTCATGGTGGATGCTCCATCACTGACAATTTTTACATCAAGATTGGATGTTTTTGTAAAAGATCTGCTCTAGGAATTTTGGGAAAGTTCTCTGGCCTGTGTTATGGAGGAGGTCAGATTAGATTATTTTAATGGTCCCTTCTGGCCTTAAAATCTATGAAAAGCATCTATAACAAAGATTTCTAAAATCTTATTTTTTTTCCCCCCCTCTCGATAGATCTTTCTGGTTAGGAAGTCCACAAGAATGCAGAAGAAAGTCCTATCGCTCCGTCTACCCAATGAGTTTGGATCTCGCCTCAAGGAATTTGCAATAAAAGAAAGCACGTATAGTAAGTCATGTATTATGGGAGTCATTTACTATACTATATGGGCCAGATTCACTTTGCATCGATGAAACCCGGCTCTAGACTGTAAGCAGCAAAAAAAAAAAAAAAAAAAAAAAAAAAAGTCAACCAGGGTCAAAGGAATAACAGTGCAAGCTGCCTACAACCCCCACTCTGCTGGGGGTTCCTAAGCCATCTGGGCAGACCTTCAGGTGAGTGAGGCTGGCCCTGGAGGGGTTGGGCAATGTGCAGAGTAAGGCTTTGATTAAATAAGGTACTTAAAAATATATGCCTAACTTGCCATAAGCAAGTGAGTAGTCCCACTGAAGTCAATTAGAATACTCATATGCTTAAAGTTAAGGCATGCACATAAGTACCATGCTGAATGGGGGCCTCAGTGCTTGTTATAGGCAGTCTCCACTTGTGAGGCTTCCATAGAACCCTACCAGAATTTAAAACTGACCTTCCATGATGATGCCACCATCACCTTCCACCAGGTGACTTCTCTTCTGGCACATCTTTGCCCTGGGCACAAAGGAGAATCTGGGTTTATGTATTATTTTTAGTCATTTACTTGTTTCTCAGACTTAAGAACAATTTTCACCAATCATGGGGTCAGAAATTTAACCCCATTGAGAAACATTTCTAATAATCCTTGGTTTTCATGATGATGCAAGTATTATTTGTTCCATGTCTCAGGCCTTGTCTACACTGCCACTTTACAGCGCTGAAACTTTCTCACTCGGGGTGTGAAAAAACACCCCCCTGAGCAATGCAAGTTTCAGCACTGTAAAGTGGCAGTGTAGACAGTGAGCGGCTCCTAGCGCTGTTAGCTGCTCCCCTCATGGGGGTGCGTATTTTACAGCACGGGGAGAGCTCTCTCCCAGTGCTGGTGCCGCGACTACATAGCCAGGTTAAAGCGCTGCCGTGGCAGCGCTTTGGCATCAGTAGTGAAGACATACCGTTAGTTACTAGAAATAAAACATAGGCAGGGTTCCAGTAAGTTTCAAAACAAAGCTGTAGTGATCTCTCTGAAAAGAGGGAGTGAAAAACAGTTCTAGGTAAAACTGAAAATAAAAAGAAGAAGCTGTATCTTCCTCAGATTGGAGCACAGTTTGGAAACTGCAAATAGAACAAAGGGGGGGTTATTTTAACAATGTGCTGGAAACTGCGATTGAAATTTAGCAACAGTTTCAGCTAAGCAGCCTTCTTCAGGAATGATCTATGAAGGAAAAGCTATCAAGACCTTTATCTTTTTATAGTGTCCTTATGTGATTGAGCTTTTTTTCTTTCATATGTTTATCCATTACTATTCCCCTGAGTCTTTACTTGCATGGCTTCTTTACTCAGAGTGACATTTACTACTGACAGGAATGGGTAGCTCTGTGTTTGAAGTTAATGGATTTGTACCAGCTTGTATTAGTATTTATCCATGATCTGTAAACATGTATTGATATCAATACAAAACCATGGTGGAAATTACATGGTAAAGATCTTTATTATTTCTGTGTATTTAAAATAACAATGTTTGAATTTTTAGAAAAGTTCTAGTGCAACTTTATTAGAAAAAAATATTTAGCTAAACAATTTGTAATAGCCATCACAAAGCATTAGTATGAATGAGACTTGATGGAAGAGTTTTGTTAAAAGGGGAATGATTCATTGATTTGCCACAGATCCTTACCAGTGGTTACTGTATTGCTGCTAATGTAATTGAGGCAAAAAATGGAAAGGATGGGTGCCAAGAGAAGGAAAGAGGTTTTTAATTAACTTGTCTATATTAGTACTATGAATAACACAAGGTCTCAGTTGTTGACTGGCTGTTCTGTAAGAAGTTGTGCAATTTTAATCTCTTTGATTCATTTCCCAAGGATTAGAACACGTTTGGAATGAAAAAAACAAACCCACCGCCCAGACTATCAGTATGTTTACTAGAATGTTTTTGACTGAGACACGTACTCCTCCACACAATTGTTTTTGATTAACAAAACAGTAGTCAGTTTGATGCTGCAAACTACTTACGCTGTGCAAAAGCCAGGAGTGTTTATATTAAGCCTGGTTTCTTGGAATGTGCATTGAAAGACTGATCTGTTTTTTTCATAATCTTTCTTTGCAGCCTTTTCTTTGGAGGGCTCTGGAATAAGTTTTGCTGATTTATTCAGGCTCATCGCTTTCTACTGTATTAGCAGGTAAGATTGTATTATGTTATGTTTTGAGTAGCATTTCCTAGACATCCTTAAAAATGAGTAACCGTCCGTAAGGATTTTCTTGATTTAAATATGGTATAGATATTCATCATCATCATCATCTCCTTTTGCCAAGGTTGGGTAGGGTTGACTTCATTTGTTTCTTGGCTTAGATAAGTACCTAGACTGCTAGCCACCTTAAGTCTAGTATAAATATTACTAATCTATAAATATTAGTAGACTGTTTTAGAGGATAACTGGCTAAATAACAAGAGAGTATGAACTGAAGCTAAGAAAACATAAAAGGAAGTCCTTGTAACCCACTGTCTTATGTGGCACTGACTAACAGGATAGTCACCATTATTGGAGAAAGTAGTATAGAACACTTCATTGACTAGACTGTGTAGATGTCTGTGTGTTATGCAGCAGTACAGCCAAAAGATTTGTAAACTGAAGAAAAAATGTGAAAGTTTTGACAGATTTCAGTGTTATGATGGTCTTGTTAAACAGTTGCCTCACTGGTTCTCCCTGTTGCGTGTGTGTTGAAGTGCCTGATATGTGCCCCTTAAATTCATTTTACTGTGAATTCAGTACTTGTCACAAGTCCCGGATTGATAGCTCCGGGGACTCAAGTCCTATGTTTAGCCATAGAACAGGTAGAGCAAGGCCAAACTTCATATCTTGGGGAATCTGTTCTAAAGGCGGAGTTCGATCTCCTTGGCTCAGAGTGCCAACAAGGTTGCCAATTATTGTTGGTTATGGTGGTGATTTATGGCAGTGTGAATATTTACCCACTGGAGACTGAGAGCACCAACCTTCTTGTTGTTGTTTACGTTATGGAGCACACAGAACCCCCAAGATCAGGACCCCATTGTGCTAGATGCTAGAGACCAGGGGTCGGCAAACTTTTTGTGCAGAGGGCCACATCTGGGTGGAGAAATCATATGCAGGGCCGGGGCAGTGGGTTGGGGTGCGGGAGGGAGTGCGGGGTGTGGGAGGGAGCTCAGGGCAGGGGGTTGGGGTGCGGGAGGGAGTGCGGGGTGTGGGAGGGAGCTCAGGGCAGGGGGTTGGGGTGCAGGAGGAGTATGAGGTGAAGGCAGGGAGTTGCGGGGCAGGGTGCAGGAGGGGTTCGGGCTCCAGCCCGGTGCCGCTTACCTAAAGTGGCTTCGATGTGGCAGCAGCACGCACCGGGGCCAGGGCAGGCTCCCAGCCTGCCTGCCCTGGCCTCGCACCGCTCCAGGAAGCAGCCGGAACCATATCCCTGTGCAGCCCCTGCGGGAGGGGGAGCGCAGAGCTCCGCACACTGCCCTTGCCGTGCCTCCAGATACCTCCCCCGAAGCTCCCATTGACCGTGGTTCCCTGTTGCCAGCGAATGGGAGCTGCGGGGGGTGGTGCCTGGAGGCAAGGGCAATGTACAGAGCCCTCTACCTCCCCTTCCCCAGGGGCTGCAGGGACTTGGTGCTGGCTGCTTCTGAGAGCGGCGCGGGGCCTGCGGCACCACGGAGGGGGGCGATCCCGCGGGCCGGATCCAAAGCCCTGACGGGCCGGATCCAGCCCGCAGGCTGCAGTTTGCCCACTCCTGCTATAGATGCACATGGTAGAAGACAAGCTCATTCATATAAATAACTTAACAGCACTCAGAGAGTGACTGAGCCAGACTGGATTGAAACTGGTAACCTAGCAGTGAAAGGTCCCCTATCTCATCCCCATTCACACTCTGTTTAAAATTCCATTTAGTCAAAATAGCTTTTAATTTTCCATATGGGGCTTTACATTCATTTTTGTTCAGGGCAAGGTTGATCCTGAATCTCCAGTTAAGGCCCAGCAGTTGCATGGAATCATCCTGCCTGGGGAAATCAGGAATTGCAAGGGTGGATGCAAGACTGCACCGTCCCTGCAGCTGTGTACCAATTTGCAGCCCTGCTTCCTTTCTTGCTGCAAGCTCATACAGTGAAAGACAAAGAAAAGTGAGGAGAAAACAGAAGGGTGATGCAAATCCACACATAGCTGTAACTATTCCAAAATGCTACACATGGATATTCATAGAGACACCCGCACCTGAAGTCATATCCAGGGGTTTTAATAGATTGATTCTTTTTTTTTTTTTTTACCCTCCGTCATTAGCAAGATGCTCCTAGAAGCTTGCGGTTTATTTCCCTGCCAATGTCTTTCTTTGATGAATATCTTATTTTGCTCTTTCTCAAGCAGCAGAAAACATTCCAGTTCCTATCCTTTTCAGACTGTGTCTTGGCATCATGTGGGATATAAGTGGGAATATGCAAAGTACTGGGGGAAGCTGTAGTCAGTGACTGTGACAGAGCAGCAGAGGGAGTACATGACATCTCTTAGTATACCTAAGGCCTTGTCACACTACCGGGGTAAGTAGACCTAAGTTATGCTACTCCAGGTACGTGAATAACAGAGCTGGAGTTGACGTAGCTTAGATTGATTTACTGCGGTGTCTACACCACACTGGCGTCAACGGGAGACGCTCTCCCATCAACTTACCTTACTCCTCTTGTTCCAGTGGAGTACCGGAGTCGACCAGAGAGTGATCTGCGGTCGATTTAGCGAGTCTTCAGTAGACCCGCTAAATCGACCCCCGCTGCATCAGTCGCAGCAGTGTCGATCCCCGATAAGTGTAGACATGGCCAAAGAAAACACAGGATAGATTCTTGACAAGAATGGAGAATTTAAAAAAATACAGCTGGGGTTTGCAAAGGAGCCTGTGAGAGCTGGGTACCAAAGTCACAGTGAAATTCAGTAAGATTTGGGTGCCTGATTTCTTTAGGCTCTTTTGAAAATCCCAGCTGATGGGTGAAATCTGTGCCCCGGTGAGATCAATGGGAATTTTGCCATAGCCTTAAGGAGGATCAGAATTTTACTCTGTATATTTAGCATTTGGAGACATTCCTCCCTAGATTAAAATGGAGTTCAGATTTTGGCCCATGGAGATGTTGACAGTGTCCTTTCAATTACTTGTTAGTAAGTGTATCAACTCACTGCATACGTTTGTGGTTTTCATCGGTTTGGAGTTTGCTGTTGCTGATTTTTGAGGGTGTAAACATCAAATATGGCAATTCATTGATCAAAGAGCTGTTGTCTGTATTACACCAGATGCTCAATGTGCTTACAGTTTTGAAAATAAATCACCTGTATTGATACCAGTTGTATCTGAATGTACATAAAAGTGTGTAGGACATTTTTGCTACATGACCAGTTCTTATTTCCTTACTCTCAGTACACAGGTACTTCTAATACAGATTTTGCAGTTTTTCAGACTCTGTTGTTTAAAAATGCACTGGTACCAAGTATAAACAAGTGGGTAGAGAAGAGATTTAATATACAATGTAGTAAATGCTTACACAAAGTACTTAGAGAAAGTAATTCTTAAGTTCTTGTTTCAAAGGATTTATATAGTCGATGTGGTTTGTAGTTAAGTACCATTTGTGGAGTCCCATGTGTAAACATCCATTTATTATTTTAATACGTATTGAGTAGAAAACAGATATGGTGACAGTAGTATGAATGTAGTTGTATTTATTGGAATAAATATTTTCAAACTAAAGGTATGTTCAGACTGACAGAGTTTACAAGCACTTCTGTATTCTCTGTCTTAAATCTTCATTCAGGTTCTTTTTGAAAACTGGAGGTTAAATTTGAACAAAACTCAAGTTTTATGCACAAATAGGAATTTGGGTAAAGTGCTGATTTTGGCAGATGAATGGTTCAATAATCAGACTGACATACTCTAAAAGAGCAGTGGAAAAGCTACTGCTGTAATAAGAGGAAAAGTGGGTGGGACAGGGAGAGTCAGTCCAGAAGAAAGGAACATTGGGGGACTGATTCTCATTTACACTAAAGTTTCTTTACACCAGTGGGGCTTAAAAGATTGTTAATTACATCATACTCACTTTATGGCCCCTTTAAACTGGCAGAGCAGTTCAAAGTAGCTTTGCTGTAAATGAGAATCTGACCTGTAGTCATTGCATATGCTGGAAATAATGAAAAATTTAAAATATGGAAATAACTGCAAAAATTACCAATACTGTTCTTCCTTTTAAAACAAGGGATGTCCTGCCATTCACCTTGAAATTGCCTCATGCTATTGCGGCAGCAAAGACAGAAGCTGAACTTGAAGACATTGCTCAGCTGGGACTGAGTAAGTGTGACTATTTACATAGGTTTATTGCCCTGTGTCATTGTAAACGTATCAGTCAAATAGTCCTTTCACAAAAAATTGGTAAACAATGGCCCAGTTAGTTTTTTTTAAAGATGATTTTGTTGTTGCAAGTAGCGTAATTCTCCCACTTAGTGGCACTCTATTGCCTTCCTAGCCTGCTGATAAGCTTCTGTGATTTTGTTTGCTATACTGCTGCCCCCTACTTTCTGTCTAGCTGTATGCACTCTGTCCAACAGAACACCTCATACTGATCCAAATACAGTCCCATAGTGCTGAGAGCAAGGGTTTGGTGCAGTCCCACCATGCATTGTAGGTTAGAGCACATGCAGCTGAAAGTGGAATGGCAGTTATTGGCTTGTACAGCATAGCTCTTAGTTTGGTAATTGCTGGAAGGTTTTGAATGGAATTCATCATGAGCAGCATTCTGTACACCGATTGGCACATGCTTACATTTGCAAAGCGATTTAGGACTGACTGTTCAGAGGTGTGCTGATCTGAACGCAAGTAGAAACACATGTCAAATATATGTATTCACAATGGTATGATGAGTATTTTCAAGTGGGAGGGAAAATGCAGGGGAGTGTCCCTAGGAAATGCTTAGTTCTACTGCTAAAACAAATATGGGCACATCCCAAAATGTGCCTTGAGCCTAAAGCAGAAGTGAAACCTGGCAGAATTTGAACGTGGGCCTGAAACAGATATGGTTGAGCACCTCGGGGCCATGGTGAAAGTCAGTGGGAGTTGCGGGCACTCAGCACCTTTCAGGATCTGGCCCTCTTACTCATTTAACTGAGAGCAGAATTTGGCCCAATAAACTTTTGTGTGCACTTCCCCAGCACAGTGATTTGCACTGTAATAGGACTTGAGCACAGGGAACTTCACAAGATTTTATACAGCAGTGAGCCCCTGAGGTGGCTCTGGATTTTGTTTTGCAGCAGTAACCGTGGTGATCATTTTATAAGACTCTGGTCACTGAAGTCAGTTTAAAGTGTACTGAAGAGTGTTGTCTTTTGCATTGATAATCTGCAACTTTAGGTAACTAACGAAAGTTTAGACTTACACTGGCTGCAGCCAGGCTATGGGGCAAACGCTCTCTTGGGGGAGTTTGTTTGGTCAGTGTATCCAGAGAAGGGAATGATGAGCTGGGTTGGAGTGTCATTGGCATCTCAGACCCTTGTATAGATGGCAACACCTGCTAGAGGAATCTGTCCAAAGGAGGTGCATATGCCACTGTTCAGAAGCTCTCCTCTACATCCATACCTAGAGTTATTCTGCTTGTGTTTGTCCTGTGCAGACAGAATACCTGAGAGCACCACTGCTTGGGTGCTGCAGGTCTGCAACCCCTATCCCTAGACTTCCTCTGGCTGAATTTGTGCCCTTGGTTTTGAAAACTAATAATATGTTTGAAAGCTCAGAGAGTAATGGTCTAGTGATTAGGTGTAAGCATGGGAGTCAGGAGACCCAATTTCAATTTCCTGTTCCACCACAGACTTCCGATGTAACCTTGGATGAGTCACTTAGGCCTGGTCTACACTGGGCAGGGGGATTGATCTAAGTTACGCAACTTCAGCTACGTGAATAATGTAGCTGAAGTCGACGTACTTAGATCTACTCATCGCAGTGTCTTCACTGCAGTGAGTCGACAGCTGATGCTCCCCCATCGACTCCGCCTGCACCTCTTTCTCCGGTGGAGTACCGGAGTCGATGGGAGAGCACTTAGCGGAATTGACCTCTGCTGGATTGATCGCTGCCTGTCAATCCTGTGGGTAATGTAGACAAGCCCTTAGTGTCTCTGTGCCTCAGTTTCTCATATGTAAAATGGGGTTAATAGCATTTCTCTGCCTCATGGGGTATTGTGAAGACCAATTGGAAGGAAGTGTTGTTTACTTCTCTTAACACAAGAACTAGGGGTCACCAAATGAAATTAATAGGCAGCAGGTTTAAAACAAGCAAAAGGAAGTATTTCTTCACACAACACCCAGTCAACCTATGGAACTCCTTGCCAGAGGATGTTATGAAGGCCAAGACTATAACAGGGTTCAAAAAAGAACTAGATAAATTCATGGATGATAGATCCATCAATGACTATTAGCCAGGATGGGCAAGGATGGTGTGCCTAGCCTGTGTTTGCCAGAAGCTGGGAATGGGCAACGGGATGGATCATTTGATGATTATCTATTCTGTCATTCCTTCTGAAGCACCTGGCATTGGCCACTGTCAGAAGATAGGATACTGGGCTAGATGGACCTTTGGTCTGACCCTGTATGGCTGTTCTTATGTTAAATTTGTTTGTGTGACACACTCAGTTGCTGTGATAATAGGGGCCATATAAGCATCTAGATAGTTTTTGAACATAGCTGTCAGTTAATGCCCGAATTTATTTCTGTCTGATTACTTCATTTTTGAGTCAAGCTGAAGCATGTTGAACACCTGTAGTATAGTTCACAGGAGTCTGTGGGGTTGCTGAAGGAACTGTTGTCTGATTTCCATAGACTCTCACAGATGTTTTACTGAGGGCTATGAGGAGACTGCAGTTACAATTTGTCAAGCTAGTACAGATTTTAGTGTTAGTACAGTTTTTGCTGATGGCCCTGCATATTCAATCTATTTATATGCTGCTGAGTATCTTAAAAAACTCAAACAAATTGTGTAATTATTACAAATGCACAGCTGCAGGTTGAAACACTTAGAGACATGAACGCCTGATCAGCATGGCTAAAGATAGTATCTGCCAAGGGGAGAAAAACTGATTCCAATCTTGTCATGCTTAACTTGTTTTATTTTTTACTCCAAAGAAAAAATATAGTTTTTTTGCAAATTCCCAGGGCTTAATCTTCAGGTTGTGTAAATCAGCATAGTCCTGCTGATGATGGTGGAGCTACGCTGATTAACACAAGCTGAAAATCTGGCTCTTATTTTCTAATCAAGGCCGGGGGTATTAGCTCAGGGTCTATTTGAGTCTCAAAACAGGAATAAAGGATACTTTATAGCAATCATTCTTTTCTGTATATCCCAATTTACTTGCTATGAAGATTTACATTGGCCAAGATATTTATAAACTCTGTAGACAAATAGCTGCAGCCTGAAGGTTTAGCATTCAGTTGTGTCTGGCAGTTTTTTATGAGGCTTATTAAGAAAAAATTTAAAAAAGAAAAGTTTGCCTAAAGTTTTCCATGCTTCAGCATTGTTATATTGAGTTTAATGTTCTGAAAGCCAACTGCATAATATCTAAATTCTTATGTTAACACAATAATGATTTTCAGATTTTTGGAGCTCTCCGGCTAACAACAACCCCCCAAATCCTTCACCTCCCCGTAGGCCTCTGCCCTCAGACAATGCTTGCAAAGACTCACGTCAGCTCTGCCTTATAAATGGAGTGCATTCTATAAGAACCAGAACGCCTTCGGAGCTGGAGTGTAGCCAGACCAACGGAGCCTTGTGTTTTATTAATCCTCTCTTCTTAAAAGTGCACAGCCAGGATGTTAGTGGAAGTTTGAAAAGACAGAGCCCAAGAACTCAAGATGTGAATGGGACTGAGAAGCCTCGCTCCCCCCCACCCAGACCTCCACCACCTTCTATTAATAGCCTTCTCACAAGTCCACAGCTCTCCAGGACTATAAAGCAGGCGAGCATGCCAGGAACAGTCAACCATAACAAACATAGGAACTTGGATTTGCTGCAGAAGAAACCAACCCCTGTTCCGCCTCCTCGTCTAAAGAAGCAGGCTGTTAGCTTAGAAGGGGAAGGTAATGCAAAGACCGTGGCAGTAATTCGATCTAGTCGTAACTCAGTGCGAGGGTCAGAAACTGCTTGCGATCCAGGTGAAGCCCTGTGCGAGCAAAATTTAGCAGCTTGCAGAAAGACCTTGGCTACAAACTCTGAGTCACAAGTACAGTGGAATGGAGGCAGGCAGAGACTGAGCGACATGAGCATTTCCACCTCCTCATCTGACTCGCTGGATTTTGATCGTAGTATGCCGTTGTTTGGCTACGAAGGGGACACTAACAGCAGCCTGGAGGACTTTGAAGGGGAAAGTGACCAGGAAAGCATGGCACCCCCTTTGAAGCCCAAAAAGAAACGGAATAGTTCATTTGTTCTTCCCAAGATTGTGAAATCCCAGCTGAGGAAAGTAAGTGGGGTGTTCAGTTCTTTCATGACCCCCGAAAAGAGGATGATCAAGAAAATTGCAGAGCTGTCCCAGGACAAGCGCACGTATTTTGGGTGCCTGGTGCAGGACTATGTCAGCTTTCTCCAGGAAAACAAGGAATGCCACGTTTCGAGTACTGACATGTTACAGACAATTCGGCAGTTCATGACACAAGTTAAGAACTATTTGTCACAGAGCTCTGAACTGGACCCCCCCATTGAGTCACTGATTCCAGAAGACCAAATAGGTAAGAACCATTGTCCCTCTATTTTCAGGGCACGTAAAAAAAAAAAAAAAAAAAAAATTCTGAATCCATGGTCTCTTTGAACCAGATTTGGGGATATAGATTTTTCTAGCAAAATTCAGAACCACTGATTTTTTTTGTTTCATTTTTGTGTTTTTTAAAGCGCAAATGCAAAAGTTCCATACAACTATGTTAGAATAAAAAGAGTTTTTGAGAAGTTGCCTTAAAACTGTAATGGTGAATGTTGGACTTAATTTACAAGTGACTAATTTTTTTAAAAAATTTCAGTGCTGAAATGTTACATTGACGGATTCTACACTGTGGTTTTTCTCTGAAGTATGTGGAAATATTTTTAGTATTTATTTAAAACAGTGTACATACACACACACGTGCACCCCCCATATGTTAATCATATATGGCAACCATAAAATTAAAATACATTGGAAATGAACAACAGATGGTGACATGGAGAGATTTCATAACTTACTATCCAAATACTCTCTCATTCACTATTGGCAACTTGCACTGTCTCCACAAGAGATTTTTATAAAAAGGAGAGGGAGATGCTGATCTCTGGATTTCTATGCCTCTCTGTCTGTAAGTGTTTTATAAGTGTCTGAAAATGAACTGATGATTGGGTTCACATTTTACTAACAGAGAAGGATTTATGTATGAACAAAAGTGAAATAGTTGGATATACATGTTTATAACAGTCAGGGATTTGTGTATGCACAAAAGTGAAATAGTTGGATGGATACACATATTCCACTAACAGACAATGACTTGTGTATGTACAAAGTGAACTGGTTGTACAAAAACTCTGACTGTCCCTTAGTCTTGATGTTTCTCAGCGGTGTTAGTAAAAGAGTTTGTAAGCCACATAGACGAGGTAAACATCCTTGAAGGAGAAATACTTTCCTTGTGAGCTCATTTCAGTCATAATTTGCTTGTTTTCCCCCCTCACTTCAGTGTCCTAACAGTTTGGCCAGTGAATAATTTAGTGACTTTTAAAATTGGCAGATATTTCTTTCACTGGCAGTGGGTAGTGTTTTTGTTTTGAAATTTTGGAACGTATTGAGTAAGAGGTGCTTTTGTCACATTGCTATTCAACAATGAGGGAGTGAGGTTAACAAGTACTGCCATGCAAATAATACACTCTGAAAAGTGTCCTGTAAATCAAGAGTATTTAAAAGATTCTGATTGCTTTAGTTAGAAAAGTAAAAGTATTGTGTGGACGTTGTGTGTTGGGCTTTTGCTCTATACAAGTATCGGTTCTATTGTGTTTCTGCATAATCTTAGATATTTGACAAAGAAATAGAGCTTCTTTTTTGTGATTTGGTCAAGGTTTGATTTTAACTTTCACTGTTCTTTGCAAGGGTGTGGTTTAATCCAGCCGGTGCGTCTCATAATAGCTTGCTAAAATGATGCTTGCTTTTGAATGTCTCGGTAAATTAGAGTGACTGAAGTTATTGAGCACTGTAACCAAACTGCCTTAGTTTTCTTCAGCGATTGAGCATCTGACTTTCTTTGTGCAGCTTCTTCTAAATAATTTATACAGTGAGGAAGTTTAAGCAAACATGGAACTTGCATTTGAACAATCTGTTGCTTTCACCACTCCTGGAGCCCGCAAAACACCACAGCAGAGCAGGAACATCAAATGTTGCTGACCTAAACAGATAGCTATGTGGCAGACAGACTTAGTCATCCTACATAGCAGAACCTTTTACAACAGAACAAAGACCAGTCTAATCTCCCATCTAGTGTTTTATTTCACGGTTTCAGTACTGAATTGCAACCAGACTTGTGACTACAGCTAAATAGTTCGTTAATTTATAATTCCTATTAAAGTTACATTATGAGACAAAGGGCTGGTTTACTCTACACAGTTAGGTTGACATAAGGCCCCTTATGTTGGCCTAATTATGTCAGTGTCTACACTACAGCCTTCCTCCCACTGATCTAAGTGCCTTACTACACCGACATCATAACTCCACCTCCACGAGAGGCATTAGGTTTATGTCAGTGTAGTTAGGGCAACACTACGTCTGTGTAGACACCACATCCCTTACATCACCTGTCTTGTCAATTTCATGGCAGGAGCCCTCAAATTGACAAAAAAAGCGCCCCTGCTCCCCTAGAGAGCTGAGTGGCTGGACCCTGCTCCTAACTGGGAGCTAGGGTGAGAAACCCAGGGGGCTTTCTCCCACTCCTCGTTGGGAGCCAAAACCGGGGCGGCTTCAGACCCCTACTCCCAGCTGGGAGCCGGGGTGGCTTTGGATCCCGCCCAACCCTCAGAAGCTGGGGCAGTGGAACTCCACTCCCAGACGGCAAGAATCCCCGGGCGGCTTCCCCCTGCTCCCGGCAGGGAATGGGGTGGGGGTGAGGAGCCCCAGGCAGCTTCCCCCCATTCCCAGCGGGGAACAGGCATGGGGCAGCCCGCAGGGACCTGCCCCTCATAGGTTGGTGGAAGTGCTCCTGGTGAGGACATGCACCACTGACCCAAGGGAAGGCAGTGTGGACATGCACCACAACAGTAATTACTGCAGTGGCTGTAAGTTGAACTAATATAGGTCGACTTATATTTGTAGTGTAGACATACCCAAAGGCTCTTACTGTAGGTACATCTGACTTGCTTATAGATATGCCGCACCTTCTGGCATGTTTGGAAGATGTTTCCTTTTAATATCCTTCATAGAGTATGCCGTGGTGTTGGTGGTGGTTATTAATAAATGTTTATTTTATGATTATATACACTTGCTCTGATCCCATTGTGCTAGGCCATTTACAGACATAAGCCTGGTCTACACTACAGCTGCCGGTCAATATAAGCGACCCAGTTTGAGTTACGTTAGTAGCCTAACTCAAGTCGACGTAGCTTAGATCTAGTTACTGTGGGGTCCACACTATGTTATGTTGACAGAAGATGCTCTCCTGCCGACATTGCTTCTGCCTCTCGTTGAGGTGGAGTACAGAAATTGATGGGAGAGCGCTCTCCATCAATTGAGCGTGTCCTCACTACACCCGCTAAATCGATGCCGCTGCATCGATTGCAGCAGCGCCGATTTAGCTCCATAGTGAAGACAAGCCCATAGAGGCAGTCATGGTGCATGCCACAAAGAGTGGATAGATTTAGAGCCAGTAGGCGCAGCTGCACCCCATTGAGAATGCTCAGGAGGAGGAGAGGTGACTGCCCTCCTGTGGGGAAGGGCAGCTTTATGTTGCCACTAGGCCTGGTGGAGGCTGGATACAGGACGCTTTGGGCATCTTGACTGTTTCCCCTTCCCTGGCCTGTTCTGCACACTTTGAGAGCTGCACTAGCCAGTTCCTGCCTCATTTCCCCGCCCAACAAACAAAGTGTTTTGGCCAGCTTGTTCCACTGCAGCCGGTCAGACTTTCTTCAAGAGGCTCCCCCATATCCTAGGTTATGCTTCAGGAAGCTGGTATAACCCTGGGCTTAGTCAAGCCCAGAGTATTTAGGCATCAGAGCTCCAGTTTCTGAGTGTTCTATTTAATTATCTGTGTGACCATGTGTAGTTTTTCTCAGACTTCTGAAAACAAAAAATATTGCAGGAAATCTTCCAGGTTTTCCAGAGAGAGGCAGATGAAATAGTTTAACTTCTGCCAAACCGTCAAAAGAACATGCACCAGCCTTTCTAATTATTCCTGACAGATGTAACCTAATGTTAATGCTGTAGACTGCTATCCCTTTATGAAATAACAACCTTCCCCTGGTAAGAACAAAGAGTAGGCTCCTGTGCATTAGGACTCGGCAGAGAATGCCTGTATTCCTCTTTTGCACCAATTTGGAAATGATGGGGGAGATTTGTGAAGGCATAAAGGGGAGTTAGGTGCTTCAATTGCATAGGAGTTGGGTGCCTATCTGCCCTTTATGCCTTTGAAAATCTCACTTCTAAATCTGGGAACTTGTTCTTTTTATTCTGTATTGCTAGGATAGTAAAAGTGTGGGTATGTTTTTACATTGATGGACAGTAAATTAAAGCTGATCAATAAAATAAACTTAAAATAAAGCTCTAAGGTGGGATTTCAAAGAGCTTAAGGGATTTGGTTACTTAAATCCCATGGATTTTGAGCACCTAATATTTTAGGATGCTTTGGAAGTCCAGTCCTAACCCATTTTATTATTTAAGTCAATAGAAACTAAACTGCGTGTAAAGAGTTGAATCCATGTCTAGCTGTATAAGCACAAAATAGAGATTGAGACTGGTTTTGGAAAACCCAGGTTGAATTCAGAGTTCACTGATGTTTGAATAGCAGACATTGGATGCTTTATTTATGTTTGATCTCTGTGGCACCTGACAAAACAGTAACAACAACCCTGATTCTTCTTCTGTCTCTGGCCAGAAAAAGATTAATGTGAATGCTTATTGAAGGCAGTTGTGGCTAGAAAAGATCTAAACAACTCAACATCTCCAGCCTGACCCCCAAAATCTAGGTCTATCCCAAGAAAGTCCTGGTTTAAATATAAACAGGTAACAAAACATTGAGTGGTGGAAAAAAGCACATACATATAAACTAGATTGTTTGTTTGTTCTGGCACTCTTAGCTGTTCACAGCATGCTTTTTAAGGTTTGTATTTTAATGCAGGACCTATTAGTATCAGTGTGGAATTGGCCAGTCCCTTCATTCAGGACATCCTTTGTCACAGGCAGTTCCACAGTTGAGAAATGGAGTCAATGTTATCCTGTGGCGAGAAATCAGAACTGAGAGATGTGACTTTTAGTTTCTTTTCCTGACTACCTCTGACTTGCTATGGGACTTTGAGCAATCATTTAATTCCCTGTCCTTCAGTTTCTTCTTTCTGTAAGAAGAGTGTAATGAGATGTACCTATCTCACAGGCAAACTGTGCAATTTAGTTTAATGTCTGCAGAAGCTTTAACATACTCTGATGAAAGGCACTGTAGAAATGCCAGGAAGTCTACCAAGCATAGGAGGCATAGCCTTTCCGAACTAAACTGTATCTCTCTCGTAGCTCCAGGTGGTGTAATACCAACCTGCTGATGTATGCGGGGTGTTGAGAAAAACCCAAATTAGGCTAACAGAGTATATAGTGTGTAGCAATCAGGTCCCCCACATTTCCATCTCCACTGTACCTAGGTGATCTTTTTGTTTTCAACCTTCCAAGAAATTCTGTTCCTACAGGCTGCATCTTGCTGTGACATTGCCCAGACTGGGCGCATCTCCCCTCAACACTGTCAGTCTTAAATTACCAAAGTGCTGAATAGAACAGTGCATGCAGTCGTCATAGAGGGAAATAAGGCGTGTGTGTGAGCCTGGAGGCTGAAGGGGGGAAGATAATCTCAGTGGAGGAGCAGTAGTTGGAAACTGAGTGCAGAGAAGTTTTAAAATTGGGACCTTGGAGAAAGGCAGGGGAAGGTGGAAGACCGTGGTATTCTCAGTGCAGGGAGGACTGCAAAGACACTTGCTATGACCAGTGTATCAAACATCCCAGATTTAAACTTGTCCTTTGTTGCTCCTTTGCAGAGTTACACAACAGCAGGTCAGCACAGGATACAGATGTATTTCTACAAGCCACAGCGAAACTCGCTAGCCTTTCATTTCATTTATCAAAGCACTTCCAGTTCCCAATTTGTGGTTAGTGACTAATAGTAAATATCGAGTAAAGAAGGCTTAACAAGACTTAATTTAAAATTATGTACGTGCAACCCCTCAGTGAGTGTGTGTTATAGGTCCCCCTTTGTGCTGATCCACTGAGGAGATGAGTTGTTACAGCCCCCGGCTAGGGGGGCTTGGGACTTAAGCTCAAGCTGTAGCAGCTCATGCTTTTAGCTCTGGAGGTTCCTGGTTTGATCTCCAGTGCATTGGCCAAGATGGTGGCCCTCACATAAGCACTTAAAAATGTGAAGTATATGTATTTTTTATGACATCCACTGAACGCTCTCGCTATAATTTTCAAGAATGCTGAGCACTGACCAAACTCTGCTCTTGTTTAAATCATTCGGAGCTATATCACTGATTCCAGTGGCAGCTGGGTCAGGCCAATGCTGAGTGCTTTAAAAAATCCACCCTCAGTACCTTAGAAAAACACAGGCAACTAAGGCTGTCTGTGCAATATATCCTACAAAATATTCATGAAATGCCATGTTTTCAGTTCCCAGATTTCCACTGGTCACCAACGCAGCCCATTAGGAAGATAGTAATTGCCAGGCTGAGGGCTATCTAACACAGTATCCTGTCTCTGACACTGGCCGGCACCAGGTGTTTCAGAGAAAGTTGTAAGAACCCTACAGTAGGCACACCCACATTAGATCTCAACCTGATCTCTAATAGCTGGAAATTGCCTTATGATATGAAGCATGAGGTTTAATAGCTTTCCCAAGTTTTTGTAATTCATTGTGATCACTCTGGATATTCTTGTTTATCCATATAGAGGTCCAATCCCTTTTTGAATCTAGCTAAATTCTTGGCCTCAACAACTTCCTGTGGCAATGAGTTCCACAGTCTAACTTCACGTGGTGTGAAAAAATATTTCCTTTTATCAGTTTTGAATTTGCCACCTATTAATTTAATTGAATGTTCTTTTGTTCTTGAGTTTATTCTGATAGTTTGGGAGGGAGGAAGAAGGATTTTTGCAATAGAGACTGAGATTAAAAGAAAAGCAGCTGTTTACAATAATTAACCAATGGGAAATAAAGCAAATGCCAGTGCAGTCAAGTTGTCAGTTATATTCTCTTTGGCAGTGAAAAAGTAAATGACTTCCTTGGTCATTGATTATCTCTGTGCAAAACCACTATATTAAAAAAGGGCCATTAGCCTCAATTTGTCTAGTCAAGTCTAGGCGTGATCAGTGTCTCTTGAATAGTGTATACATTTTTTCTCTCAAAATGTGGTTTTCCTTTATTTAATTTTCATCTTTCTTATTATGTGTCATGAAGTAATTGAGCCATATGGAAGGATTCCCACCCTCACCCTACTCCTTTCCACACACACACTTACGAATATCCCCCAGATACTCTGATTTGTAATGTAATAGAAGACATTAGGAACAGACTTGTATTAAACTTTTCACTCTGTGCAGAAAGGATGAGAACAAATACTGTCAACATTCATGAATCACCAGCAATTATTCTGTGAATCCCAGTTAGGAGATTTCTGCACTAGACCATGCTGCTGCTCATGCTGCTATGCTGCCTTCCTTATGGCAAGATTGTCTTGACTGCTTAGCAGAGGAGCTGTCTCATCTACAGGCAGCTGGCTAGTGGTTGTGTGGGAGCTTGCGATGCATAGCACTGTCAGCAGTTGCACTGGGCAGTTCAGCCTCTCTCTATGTACAGTTCAAGATAGGCTAAGTTCCCTGAAAAATTGGGAAACCTGATTCATTGGGTATCGCTGGCTCCAAAGGCCATGCCTGCGGATAACACATGATTGTTAGGAATCACTATGACAAATTGCAGATGTGATGGCAGAGGCAAAGACGTTTGCCTCTTTGCCTTCCTGCACAGCCGCAGTATGAGAATTAAAAAAAAATCTCAGTTGCGCATTAAGGATACGATTCTAACACGGTGATCACAGAGGTCACAGATTCTGTGACTTTCCAGGACCTCCACGACTTCTTCTGGGGCTGGAGCAGCAGCCCCTGGAACAGCTGGCCAAGGGCCAGCCTCGGAGCTGCTGGAGCAGCAGCCAGGGAATGGGGGTGGGCGCCTGAACAACTTGACCAGTGGTCAGCCCTGGGGCTGCCAAGCAGCTAACTGGCAGCCAGCCCCGGGCCCGCCAGAGCAGTGGCCCCCGGAACAGCTAGCCACTGGCCAGCCCCAGGGCCCCCGAACAGCTGACGGCTGGGTGCTGGAGTAGCGGCTGGGATATGTGTGTGTGTGTGTGTGTTACTAGAACAGCTGACAGGTGGTCAGTCTCAGGGCCCCCATACAGCTGATGGGTGGCCAGCCCTGGGCTCGCCAGAGCAGCAGCTGGGGTTGGGACAGCTGCAAGCCCAGGCAGTGCTCTGTTTGTCGTCCCTCCCCGCAGTTATTTTTAGTAATAGTCAGGGACAGGGTACGGGCTTCCATTAATTTTTGTTTATTGCCCACGACCTGTCCCTGACTTTGACTAAAAATACCCGTGACAGAATCTTAACCTTACATGTTTTTTATCCATAAAGCAGGGTGACCCGTGAGACTGAAGTCAGGGAAGAGAGTACCACCCATACAAAGGTTAGAGCTTCTTCATAATCTTTTGTCCTCACTAACTTATTGGTAGAGTGAGTCTGCTGGCAGTATTCTCCCTCTCAGCCCTTTGAGATTGCTCAGGATCTGTTAGCCTCTGAAGACTGGCCAACATAACAGGTCCCTTGCCCCAATAGGAAACAAGTGCACCAGCTTCAAACTACAGGAGGTAGTGATTAATCCAAGATGTGGGCAAGTGTTCTATACTCAGATCCTAGCCCAGGTGCTCCCTTATATGCGTGCTTCAGATAAAGACAGTTATCACAGACATCCCACTGCCATTAGAACCAGGAGATGTAGGGAATCTAAACTGTACCTGTTACATTTCAGTGGCCTTGGTATCACCAAACATGATTTTAACACAATTTGTTTAGATCATGGTCTCTGTTAAGGGTCAGATCTTACTAGCTCTCTATGTAAGGAACTCCAGTTGAAGTCAGTCAATGGGAGTTTTGATTCACAGGAAATGGAAAGTTCAGGCCCTAAATGTAATGTTTGGCAGCACTTAAAAAATAGCCTTTGATTTTGACTTCAACAAATTCCAGCAGATGAAATGCTGGCTACAGAAGTGTCTCACTTAAAAGCACACAAATTACACAGAGCTTTTGATATTTAAAGAGTCAGTTGGTAAAGTTTTTTTTTTAAAGGTAAACTGCCAATAAATACATAAATAAATAAAAAATCGGGCATTAATGATGTTAGCAAGGAATAGTATGTGGCATATTGAAATAGGGTTATCCCAGTTCATTTACATTGAGGATGAGGGTGTATATTTCCTGGATGGGAAAAAATTTCTCTTCCACCAAGTATGAATGTAAGTACTTTCTTATCAAACCTGATCTTGAGTGAATGCCTGCAGCCCTCACCCGTGGAGAGGTGAGGGCTGCAGGCTCCGGGGGCTGAGGGTGGGGCTGGTGGTGGGAAGGGAGATATGGGGGGGTGTTCTCTGGAGGTGGGGGGTTGGGGAGCCCGGGGGGCGATGGGGGAGGTCTGGGGAAGGGTCCGGGGGGGAGAGGGATGTAGGGGAGGGTTCTGGGGGGGGATGGTGGAGGTCGGGCGGGGGTTCTGGGGATCTGGGGCAGGCTGGGGAGGGAACCATGGTCTCTGGAGGTAGGGGTTTGGGGAGCAGGGGTTGGGAGGGGGGGATGAGAGGCTCTGAGGAGCCAGGGGTTGATGGGGGAGGCTGGAACCAGGGAGTGGGACGGGGGGGGGGCGCTGGAATGGGGGACATATGGGTGGAGCTGGTTGAGTGGTAGAAGCATAAGAAGTGGCTCTGGGAGGCTACAAGATGGGAGATGGCTTAAGGGAGTCAGTGGAAAGAGGGCTGGGAGCCAGGAGATGATGGGGGTGGAGCCAGGAGCCCTGGAGAGGAGATGACATTGGGGAGCCAAGGGGGCTGGAGGTAGGGGTTGAGGTGAGAGATGGGGAGCCAGAAGATGATTGCAGGGGGGAGGCCGGAGCCATGGGACCAGGGGGTAAGCAGGAGAGTCAGGGAAGTAATGAGAAGGTGGCTGGAGCCAGGAAGTGGCAAAGGAAATGGGATGGCATAGGGGAAAGACAGGAGCTGTGGGATGGAGGGATGGCTGTGTGGCTGGAGGAGCTGCATCCAGCGGGTGTTGGGTGGGAGAACTGGGGGCAGGTCTCTAGATGCTGTTGTGATCCATGTTCTCTACATGGATGGATGTGTGGGGAGCAGTCTTGGGTTATTTTCATGTACGTAGGCCGGGGTTACTGGATGCCAACAGAGGGATTATGTTAATCTTTTTCTCTCTGGTTAGGCAAGTAGAACTTGTGTTAGCATGGGCGTGAGCCCAGCAGTGTCTCAGATGGCTACGAGGAGGATTAGTGGGGGTTGTTAGGGGAAGGATGGTGAGGTGTAAACTTTGAAAATTCAGAAGGCTTGGAGAATTTATCCAAACTGAAATTCTAGCTGTTTTAGGGCCCCTCAGCCCCCTAATTCATTTACAACCACTTCCTGCAACCCAAACTGTAGACACTTTGGTTTAAAGGTTCTGTATAAACAAAACAAAATTACCTGGAAAAACTAGCTTTGTGTTCCTGCTTTCCACTCTGTTGCTGGTGTATTGAAAGCAGCATTCTGAATAGTCATATTCAGTGTAGCTACTTGTTTCGAGAAGAAAGCATGATATTTGAAATTATGTTGAACATTTTATTGATTCCATCTCTACATTCAGTCAACTCAAGTTAAACACCAGTTCGTGTGCACCTGTTGGGACAGATCACTTGATGATTACCTGCTCTGTTCATTCCCTCTGGGGCACCTGGCATTGGCCACTGTCGGAAGACAGGATACCTGGCTAGATGGACCTTTGGTTTGACCCAGTATGGCCGTTCTTATGTTAGTCCAAATGGGGTCTAAAGATTCTCACTCTATTCTGGAATCCACCATTTACACCTCTGTTCCTTCCTGGTATTCCTTTATGCTCTTCTTCTGGCTGGGTGGGCAGTTGATCTCAATGGATGGGTCAGGAGGGGATTGGCTGGGTCACTCTCTAATGCTGTAGATAAGATACAACTCATTTGAAACGTCACATCTTGTCACAATTGGCAGCTATGGCATAATGGAGACTTATAGGTAAGTTAGCTGAATCCACCCTTCATGTTGTATCTTGTATACTTTGACCTGGACAGACCATCAGTGTGCCTGGTCTGTGGACAGCTGACAGGTCACATGGTAGTTGCTTCTACAGGCTCCGTTGCCAAGCGCCTGGATGCCTATAAAAGCAGATGGAAATGAGGCAGAACCAGCTTCCTACCTCCATGAGGGGTTGCTACCTAAGAGGAGGAGTGGAAACAGGAGATTGGAGCCACCAGCAGGACTGGAGCATGCTAGAGGAGGCAGGAGCTGCCTATAGGACTGGAGCTGCCTGTGGGGGGAATAGGAGTTGGTATTTTGGAAAGTATGTGCAGGGAAAGAGGAGATAGGGTCATGTGGTGGAGAAATCGGTAAGCATTACTGACCCCAGCTTCAGCTCCACCCGTGCTGGCCGAAGCGGCCCCAGTGGTTAACCGATTAAATGATATAATTTTAATCGTTTAAATGGTTAACTTTTTTACATCCCTAATTGTTACCCTCATCCTCCCTCCCTCCCTCCCTTCCTATTGGTTTTTGCCCTCACTTGTTAGATCTCCTAATTTAGGCTCCATTCCTGCAATGCAGTTGGTGGGACTTGGCAGGGGTCTGGCTCTGATGGATTATATTGCAGGATTGAGGTCTGAGATTGAAAGCTCTGCAGGGTATAGATTCTTTCTATGTGTTGGTACAGTGCCCAGCATAATAGGGCCTTAGTCCTGATTGAAGCCTTTGGGAGCTACTGCAGTATAATTAATCATGTAGTGACCATATACTTTCCTAAAGTTGTTTTTCCATATGATCCACTGTTGTCATTGCCATAAGGATGCTAGATGATTGTGAATGAGAGGTGATGTGATCTGTGTGACTGCGAAGGATAGAAGAGGAGACCTGTGCACCCATGGTTTGGAAAGGAGGTGATGCACAGAGATGGGGTCCACACTGAAAAAATCAGAGAATCTGTTGTTAAACCTAGGTGGAGTAGGAATAAAAGCCAAGTGGTTGCTATACCATGTGCACCCAATAGCTAAACAAAGACCATTAGGATTGATGACAGAGTTGTACATAACTTCCATAATGAAATCTGAACTGGACAAAAACAGTTTGATTTTCATTTCGGTTGAAAAACCTATAAACAGGCCAAAGTTCACAAACCTTTTGGCAAAGCTGGGCTAAGTTTTAGCAAATCTGGATTGATTTATGGCTTCTGGTGGAAACTATGCAAAACTGGATGGTTTCAACCCCAAACCAGAGAAAAGTTATGGGTTTTGACTGAACTGTATGGAGTTGGGATTTGTTTGAAACTGAAACTCAAAGCAAAACTCAGAGTCCCTAAATCCTTGTCCATCAAATCCAAGAGGATAGGTTTGCCTGAACTCCTGTGAACTCAAGCCACTATGTTCCATACAGCTGAATAGTCTGTTTTTATTTTGTTTTCCATATTTGCCAGACTACTGTGAATTCAAATGGAATACAGATTCTGTTTTGCCTTTTGATTCCTTCTTAGCAAATGTCTGGAAACTCAACTGCATTCATACATAGACTTGGGTGAATAGCGTCTACTCTAATTTCTCCTTTGGGAGTGGATATGTTAATATTAATTCTACTCCAGACAATGAAATCAAATGAACTTGTGTTTCCCTTTGCAGATGTTGTGCTGGAGAAGGCCATGCACAAGTGTATCCTGAAGCCCTTGAAAGGCCACATTGAAGCAATGCTGAAAGAGTTCCATACTGTGGATGGCTCTTGGAAACAGTTAAAAGAAAACCTGCAGCTGGTGCGGCAGAGGAATCCTCAGGAACTGGGTGTATATGTCCCAACACCAGACTTTGTAGACGTTGAAAAGATTAAAGTCAAGTTCATGACCATGCAGAAAATGTATTCACCTGAAAAGAAAGTCATGCTGCTGCTGAGAGTGTGCAAACTGATTTACACTGTCATGGAGAATAACTCAGGTAATGCTCTCTTCAGGTTAGAGCTCCCTGCTTTGAAACAGTTAGGAGGGGGGAGTAAATCCTTTTTCTCCCTGCTGATTGGAGTTCCCCTTTCTTCACTTAGATCTGATCTCTTGTCATCTGCCTCTCTGTTCCCCGGAGTCTCTGGTAGACTCTGCTACTCAGTTTCTTTCTAGAGTGCTGCGCCGCTCCTGGCAGCGGATCAATTAAGATACGCAGATCTATGAACTGCAGGAACAGCCCTTGGAAGAACAGCTCTGGTTAACTACTGGCGTTTGAAGTAGACATTGAAGCTATGAGCAAGGCTTTCCATAGCTGTTCTTTGGAGCCTGAATTTGAAATTCTTAGGCTGTATCTATACTACAGCTTATATCGGCAAAACTTATGTTACTCATGGGTGTGAATAAACCACGCCTCTGAGCAACATAAGTTACGCTGACATAAGCGCCCGTGTGCACAGCGGTCTGCCGGAAGAACAACTTCTCCTGCCGACATAGCTTCTGCCCCTCAGTGAGGTGGGGTTTTTTTATGCCGACGGGAAAGCTCCCTCCCATCGGCATAGAGCATCTTCACCAGACGCGCTGCAGTGGCGCAGCTGCATGGGTACAGCTGCAGTGCTGTACGTGTAGACATGGCCTAAGTCTGAATGCTTTCTGGAAACCATAGTAGATTCAGTTAAACACATTCTGTGTATTTCAGTAGTGGAGTCTAATAAGGTAGAAACAGTACTACAGCGTGACAAATACTTTGTAACTGGAAGGTGGCAAACAAAGCCTATACTTCTGGCTAGCAGTGCCTGTGGATGTTCTACTCGGAGCACTATCTTTTATGTTTTAGATCAAAAATAACATTACCACTTCTACACTGCAACAAGTATCTAAAATACAACCCCAGACCTTGAAAGCTAGATAATGAAATGGAGTTACATACCGATAAGAGGCATTTTTAAAATACTTGTGCAGAGTCAACAGGAGGCATGCAGCTAAAATATGCTGCTAGATGGTGAGAATGCAGGGGTGTCACCCTGTTCCCAGGCTGTGGCCTTATGGGGTGTCACGAGCTAAGCTGGGTGAAGCTTGTGTTGGGAGAGTTCCCAAGGCAAATACAAGATGTTGCAGGAAGTGATGTTGGTAGGTGCATTTTCCCCCTCTAAGGACGCACTGAATCTGGACCCCAGGATAGGGTGACCAGACAGCAAGTGTGAAAAATCGGGACAGTGGACGGGGGGGTAATAGGAGCCTGTATAAGAAAAAGACCAAAAAATCGGGACTGTCCCTATAAAATTGGGACATCTGGTCACCCTACTCCAGGATGGTGCTAAGGGCCCAGTGCTCTTGGAGGTGCCATCTTTCCATCCTATGGATGGCACTTCTGCACGAGTCAGGTCCGGTATTCTGCCCAGCTTATATTCTGCCTGTCTGAATTCCTCTTGCAGTTTTAGTCTGATTTAGTAGTGTTTACTTCCTGGCCCTAAACTGCTGCAGGTTGTTACTTCATGGTATTTAAATGGCTGTTACGTTACAGTGTTGGGTGAAGTGTTTCTTGCATGGATAATAAAAATATTGACTGTCTAAGAAGGCAGTATCAGTAAGTTACTGCACTGTGTGATGGGGCTGGGAGCGGGTGAATGTTCCTGAGTTGTGCTCTGTTGCCAGCAAGCACATTGGTGCTCCTAAGTGTTACGGTAATATAAATCATGAGGGGTGGGGTGGGAGGGCTGGTTCAGGGGTTAGGAGTGGCTTAAGAATCTCTGCTATATATCCAGCCAGCAGAGGGCTCTCTAGGGGGCCATTTAGCTGGTGTAATGTACGGTCTGTCTACTCAGCAGCTGGGAATGTGTTTCACAGCGTGGATAGTCAGACATGTACTAGCTCTGCTTCAGCGAGTGTGCTAAAAATAGCCGTGTAGCCACGGCTGCACAGGTGGCGTTGCTGCTATACAAGTGCAAAGTACCATTATTTTTATTATTCTTAATAATAGCAACAATGGAGCTCAGGAGTCTAATGCTCCTGTAAATTCAGTCTTCTGTGCTGGGCTGTCTGGTTCAAATGCAGGCCCTAGGATTTCCAGTAAGGTCTTCCTAGAAATAGAATTTTATTCTTAAATATAAGACAGAGAAAATTGTTGTTTTCTGTTAATCTGCTCGTGGAAATCTATGCGGAAAACATCGGAATTGTATGGCAAGCTTAGCCTCAGTGAGTCAGTTAGCTGCGTGCCATCAGCAATGGATACCAACATAGGCCTTGCTCCTAAATTCCTTGTGCAGCCCAAACTCAAGTTTTGGGCATGTCAGCAATACAAGATCAAACTCCGAGTTGGTATATTGCAATAGCCGATTTCCAGAGACTCCCACCTTGCCACACACCAACAAACACCATTCTGTAAAACAGTGTAATTGTGCAGTATCGTGAAAACAGCAACAGAACGTAAGCTTTGACCAGCTGAAAACAGCAAAAGGGTTTGGCCATTGTATCAGTGTCTGTGTTCCTTTTGCTCCAGGGAGGATGTATGGGGCGGATGACTTCTTGCCAGTGCTGACCTATGTAGTGGCCCAGTGTGACATGCTGGAGCTTGATACTGAAATTGAATACATGATGGAACTGTTGGATCCGTCTTTACTACATGGAGAAGGTAAATGTTTGTTTTTGTTTTTATTAAAACCAGGTAGAAGTGTGCGTGGCGGGAAGCGGAGGGGAGTTCCCTCATAACATAATTTTAACCAAAAGTATTTAAAGGAGCTCCAAAGCTAATGGTGTGCTGCCAGTACGTTAACAAGAGACTTCCAAAACTGTCCTTGTTTGGTTGTGATATAACCTGAGTCCCAAGGGTGCATGTGGTTGCAGCGTGTAGAGGTGATGGACTGGAGAATCTGTTTGTGTTGGTTCCCATTTCCGTGACTAGGATTTCAATAACCTGGGAGGGACGTGGCATGACTTGGCAAACAAGCTTATATTACGTGCACATGCTGGATGTGTTTATACTTCAAGTCCTGAAAAATATTCTGAGTCTATTTATAGTGCAGCAGCTTTCAATTCACATATAATTTGGAATGGGGGCTGGGGTGAATGCCTGGGGGATTCTCTCCTGGGAAATACTTTGAGAATACCTCCCACATGATACACTCTGGCCCATTCCAAAGGCAAAATATTTGCTTCTTGGGAAGTATTTTTTTGAGTCCCTGAAACAAGTCATCTGTGGCTGGGATGACAGAGAGGGCTAAATGCCATCAGAGGCAGGAAAATCACCCCAGCCCTCTCCTGTTTCATAGCGATATTTAACAAGGTGCTCCTGAGAACTGCCCCTCGCTATCTGTAGTTAGGAAGATGGTTTTTAACTCCTGTGGTCAAGGTCACTTTTGAGTCTAAATTTATGTATTTTTGCCATCAAGAAAATTCAACTTCCTACTCTCATTAGACTGAACAAAACTGCTGTATCCCGTTGGATGTTGGCATGTTTGAGAGGATTATGTCAGGCCTCCTCCGATCCTACAGTTGTCTGTTCCCTGCGTTGGAGTATAGAGCTCCTCCAGCACATTGTTTAGAAATCTGATCATGGAAAACATTTGATGTATGAAGCTGGAGAACATTAACATGCTTGAAACGCAGAAACATCTGCTGAACTAACAGGAAGTTTTGTTTTTAGTTCAATAAAAGGAGAAGTCCACAGTTGATTGGCTCTTGTCTTTAGCACCAGATGCTCTGATAATTTGTAGGAAGAACTGTCTAGTGATTTGGGACTATGCGGTTCAAAAGGAATGTACTGTCCACTTTGGTGGGGTTAGTGGTTTTGTCACATTTTATGTATGAAACTTGTTTGGAGACTAAAAGCCAAGAGGACACTAACTATAATCCTGAAACTACTGCCGCCGGCAGTAGTTTAAATGGCAGTGAATGGCTAGAGCTTCAGCTCAGTGGAAATCTCCTATTTGACTGCCTTGTTTGAAAAAAAACAAAACAGGGCGTGCCTGTGTCCCCCACTTGCAGAGAGCGCAGTCCCATCAACTTCACTCTGGGACTTTTACTACTTCGGGCTTGCATTTTCTGCTGTAATTCTGTCTTGGCTTCATTTAAATCCCTAATAAAGATGAAGTAAATAGCAAGAGAGGAGTCCAGAGACCACCTTCTGAGCTAGACAGAAACAAGAGGATGTGGAGGAGATAAAGAGGCCATGGGAGATTCCTTTTAAAAAAACACAAACTAGGGCCAGCCTTCTGGCCAACAGAATGGATTGTGTCTCAGCCTCCAAATTGTAGCAGACTCTCTGGAATATTTCCTGGGTGTAACAAATTAAATTCTCAGCTGTTGCTTGAGGGCAATTACAATAATTTGACATAAGATCTGTGTACTGTAAACTGCAGATTTTTGTTTTAAAAACCAGCCTGTTAATTTTACCTCTACCCAAAACTCAGGAGGGGAAAAAAAACACTATTTGAAAATGGGGTGTTCAGATTAAGGGAAAATAATATCCAACTTCAAAGAGCATAGTGCAAATGCTCAGAAAAAAAGGAGCATTGCTTGTGTCGGGTTTTTTTTTAAAAAGTAACTATGCACAGTACTGCTGCGCCTAGTGATATAAATGTCCCATCACTTCATAACATGCAGTGTCTATAAAACTGAGAAACACGGGTAAAGAGCAGGGGTGGCCAAACTTACTGACACCCCCCCCGAGCCACATATGACAATCTTCAGAAGTTTGAGAACCGGGGCACGCCTGCCGGGGCTTGGGGCTTCAGCCCCACTCCTGCTGAAGCCCCGAGCCCTGGAAGGTGTGCCCCATGGGGCTGAAGCCCCGAAACCCCCCCTCCCTGCTTGGCAGAACCCCCTACCCCACCACTGTGCTACAAGGCAGAGGTCCCAACCTCCCCCCGCCCAGTCTGGTAGGTGGAGAATGTGTGTGTGTGGCAGGGGGGTGTAGGGAGCTCCGCGAGCTGGACTTTAACTGTAAAAGAGGGGCATGTAGCTCACAAGCCATGGTTTGGCCACCCTTGGTACAGAGCAATTCTAATCAGCCAACACATTAACGAAATCCATTACTGCAGACTACATGGATGGATGGATGGATGGATAGACTAATTTCAACAGATGAATGTGTTTTCCACTAGTGTTAATAAAAGTGGTGTCTGGTTACATTGTTAAGAATGTTCATATAGGATATCAGGCCCACTGCGGTTTGTTTTTTTTTTCTTTAACCAGAATATGACAACTTTGGAAATAGTATAAAGAATTTTATGGTATTCTGATTATAGTTTTTCCCCTGCTATATCAGCAGGGCTGACTAATTTCATATTCCTGAATATTCTGAAAATCTCTTCTCTTGCACTACTTCACAGGAGGCTATTACTTGACAAGCGCATATGGAGCACTTTCTTTGATCAAGAATTTCCAGGAAGAACAAGCAGCCCGATTGCTGAGTTCAGAAGCCAGAGATACTCTTCGGCAGTGGCATAAGAGGAGGACAACTAACCGAACAATTCCTTCAGTTGATGATTTTCAGGTACTGCATATGGCTTGTGAGAGAAATAAAGGGCCAGATTCTCTGTTGCGGCTATGATCTCTTCGGTGCAACAGTTAATTTGGCCATGAGGAAAATGGTTATGGCTCCCTGATTTTTGTCCAGCTCTGCCTTGGCTGTGGCACAGCTTAGAGCAGCCTAGAGGTTGCTCTAACCTACAGCAGCGGGCAGTAGCCCTTCAGGCCACCTCCTCTGTCATTCCCCACCATATTCCCCAGTATAAAGGAGTAGTACGGGAGCCTGTTACACAAGCTGTATGCCTACTGGAGACAACCCCATGCTGGGAGAATCCCCAGCTAGAGAGGAGATGTTAGTTTTCACTCCAGAACCTGACCCAAAATGTCTCACTTAGTTTCTTTGAGAGTCCTTGGATCATATTGTAAAGTTGAATTACTGGATGGCCTGGAGAAAACATATTAAGTGAAGGAACTTAATTTTTCCCTCCCCTTTGTACAATATAAAGGCTCACAAGTGTGCTAACCTGCATCATCTTCATTTGGTTTCACTTCTCTGTTTGCTTCACTGTAAGATAATGGAGCCAATCCAATTTATGCCAGCTGGGGATCTGGCGCACTGTATTTCTGAGAAGCCTATAACAGTGAGCTGAATTGCAGACATTTAGTAGTCTTTCTGCCTTTCCTTGCTACCCTTTAAGTGTAGGGCAATAGTTCCTCTAAAAATAACTGATATTAGCATTAGGATTGTGTCACCCCTTTAGAGCAGAGCTGAGAGTCGTTCACAGAAATCGTGGTATACCCAAATACTGTCTAGACAGACTATTCTTGCAAGTTACTTCAGAATAGTTGGCTAGATTAAGTAAAAATCTAATTTCTCTCTGTCACAAAGTGACTTTTAAAATCATTTGTTTCGTTGCTTAGACACACTTACTGCCTGAGACGGACGCATCCTGCAACTTTTTGTGAATGTTTTACAGTAACAACTTGTCCTTTCAGATCAGCTTTAATAAGAAAAGCTGTTTCTTTCTCAGTTCCATCCCCTCTCTTCACTAGGTATTTCCTGCCTAAAATTGTGTTTTATGGAAATTTTATTATATTATAATTTGTGAGCCACTTATTCAAATTCCTATAAACTCAGAAACTACACTGGTATTTCTTTCTACCTTCCTCTCCAGGCTGAGTCTGTCCATCCCTTTAAAACTAACACACAATCATTATTTTGCTTTTCTCCTTATATATAAAAGCCCAACTTCAATAATTTTGCTCAAAGTCTGAAAGTTCCATCTCTCTCTGAATGTTTCTTGCATTTGAAAATAAAGGCCAAGAATTAAAAAATGAGTGCCTAAAGTTAGTCTGTTAAATAAATTTGACTCAAAAGTACTGCACACCCTTCGCTCCTGCTGAGTACAGTGGTTTTGAAAATATTAATAAAAATTGTAATTACAGTTGGAATTTCTAGGCTATCTTGCTAACAGACTGACTGCAGTAATGACATTGGCAGTATTGAGAACCTACTATAAGAGGCTATAAACACACCATAATCCTTGTGCAAAGTTTAAACATTATAAAAGACCTTAGTGTGGTTCTGCTCTGAAAAGTGTCTGTACAGACCTGTGTTCTGGGTGTATTCAGAATCCTATCAGCTGTCAGTGACAAGGAAGTGTTTTACTTCCTTCGAACACAGCTAAGAAAGGGTGAGCTGGGGACAACATCTGTATTAAGGGAGGATTGTTTTTCAAGTCCAGAGTTAAATAACTCAGGTCAACTGCTGGACTAAAATATGTGGGTGGAGGGTGGATCCATAGAAAACTCTTTGGTTTCAGTTATTTACAATTCACATCATAGTCTCCAAAGCTTCCATACTAGTTCATGATGACTCTCTAGTGGGAATTGCACAATCAAGGTCTGAGGAGGTCATCAGTCGATAGTGAAAACTTATTTCATTCAAGGCAACTATGATGTTCTCTCTGCCTGCCTGGTGGTTTTCTTGCAAAGAATTAACGATTGAGGTTGAACATGAGGGAGTTGGGGAAAAGAGCAGTCTTGCATGATGTCTCTTTTTAGGAGGAGGATTAATTAACTTAGGCAGTTAACCATGACCACTGCACGGAGCTAGTCGCGTCTCGCTGAGAACCATTTTATAAATACATCTCAATTTTCCTGTACTTATATGACATCTCAATCTACCTGAGTCTACCCTCCCCATCTACCAGAGTATTGCAAACTTTTTGTAGCAGCTTTGCTAAAGAAATGTCCTAATCTTAATACATCTTCCATGGAGGACTTCATCTCAGAATGCTTCTGCTGTGGGCTAAATTCTATACTCTGTGCCACCCCTTCTTCCTGTGCACCCAGATTTCAGAGTCAAGGTGTGTCACATGACTGGGAATCGTGCTGAGTGAGGATGCCTGGAGAACAGATTTGGCACTGTGTAAGAGAGACCACAGCTTCCCTTTCTGGGTGCTTCTTCCAAAACAGAATCTTGAATCATCAAGATTATACCCCAGACAGACTATGCTTGGCAAAATTCATGCACTCAGCTAGCTGCTAGAGATGCCAGAATTCTTCAGATCCTTTCTCACACATCCTGTGTTGCTGAAATAAAACATCCCCATATGGACAGATGTGCAAAGCCAGACCCAGATGATTTGAATTGCTCGATACTTTCTTGGTCCAGCTATTTCTGGAGGAAGACATGCCAGTTTCATCACCATCATTTTTACATTGCACAGCAACAGCCTTGACGCTAATCAAAAAGTTCCTCTTTGGACACTGGAAAGATTCTGTTACCCAGGGTTTTCAGAACCCCCAACAGTGGTAACTTAACTATTTCGCTCTAGGTTGTGTCAGGAATAAATCGATAGGAACACAGCAATTCTGTCTGATCAAGAATTAAATGCAAGCAAGTGTGCTCTTGTCTAACATTGCAGTTTATTAGATTTAAGCACACACAGACATAAGCAATAGGTTTAGAACATCCCAAATATTTACCTAACATCTGGAATGGTATTGAGTAATTAACAGCAGGATCACAGTGATCAGTTGCTCACCCGCCAGGGAGAAAAGTTGTCAGGAAAAACATCTTTCAAGATGGCTTCAGAGGACTGCTCCAGAGTACTTTATTAGCTAATTTTTTACAACTAACTTCTACAAAACACACAGGTCATAGTGACACCTACTAAATCATCACTTTTCCTAACTCTCAATAAACTTCTAATATCAGAGTAGCCCAGACTCAAGGTCTTCTTCAAATCACCAAGGTTTTCAGTCTCAGCTGTTGACTTGTCTGTCCCCTCCTCCCATTCTGATTAGCAGAAACTGCCAGCTAGTTTTTGACCTTGTATCTAAAAGCCTTCTTCAAATTAACCTTTAACTATGTGGTCTATTTTATTAATTCATGGTGGCTGATTGCACATAATATGGTTCCAGTTAGCTTGATCACATTCTGGGGTATACACACCCCTCATCTGAGTTGAAAAGCAAACTAGACCTTAAGTTGATGTTGGATAAATAATCACCCTCCTCATATATGTGATCTTGATAGTTGTGAGTTATGGGGGAACTTTTCCAAGTTTTAGCTTCTCCTTAAAGCAACCCTGTCAGGGTTCAAATCGTGCATGTTTAAAACTTCTCTGTACTCACGTTAGTAACACATTAAATCATTAAAAAACTGGAGGAGAAATTAAAGCTAATTTACTTTTCCCTATTTATGCTATTTACTTTTTGCATTCACTCAGATAGGATAATGAAAATAGAGTAGTTTTGCTTTTACTTACAGTCATGTTCACTCTAGTCATCTCATTCACTGTCACTAGCCTGAAAGGTTTGGGCTACAAACCCCACAGGGGAATATTTAATTATTAAGAAAAAGTATTTCCATTGGAATTTTTAAAAATTATACAGGTGTTATTGTTGTCTTAGCTTTCAGCAGCTCGCATGTGAGTTGGCCCCTTTAATGACTCATTCCGTTTAGTCGCACACAAACACAGGCCCCACCTGCAGTTCTCACTCAATGCTGACCTCTTCTTCCTCGATACTGCCCCCTCCTTTCTGACTTTTTCCTTTCCTCCAATTCCCCTCCCAGATACATTTTTTCCTGTAGAAACTCTCTGCAGCAGACTTATTTTTTCTTGCGTTAAAAATTTGGATGTTATTTCTCAGTTTTCATATTTTACTTTTCTAATGCTTATTGGAAAGCAGAAAGGTAATATTATTTCTTCTTATGTTGTAGTATTTAGCATTTATATGTAGTGCCTGGGGGAGAGGGTGTCGCTTTGCAAAGAGAAAAAAGATCTAATTCCTGCCTTAAAATTATATCGATGCATTCAAATATTGCACAGTGGATTGTCTTCATGTACAGTCTTTCTGTGCCTCTTAAAGAAAAGTAAAAATGTTCCTTCTTTTAAAATAGGCAGAGAGTTCAGTTTTCATCTGATTTGTTAAGCCAGTTCTGGTGCTTTCCGAAAGTCTCTATCCTGCAATCTAGCACAGCGGAAGCATTTTTTGGACATACTGCCCCGGGTGTGTGTGTTGCTTCCCAACATTACAGATCACATTGTTCATCACCAGGGATACCAGTTTTGTAGCAAGATGGTCCCCACTTACAGGGAAGCTTGGAAATGTAGTGTGATATTTCTCACAATTAATGTGTGGTGAGGCTTGCTGCTTGCTTGTTGACCTTTCAGTCTGCTGCTGGGCTGAGCAGAACAGTTTCGCATTTCTTTTTAGGTGTTTAATTTGACACTTTGTTTCTATCTGTTTTCTCACTTTACAGAACTACCTTCGAGTTGCATTTCAGGAGGTTAACAGTGGCTGTACAGGAAAGACCTTATTAGTAAGACCTTATATCACCACAGAAGATGTGTGTCAGCTCTGTGCTGAAAAATTTAAAGTGGACAACCCAGAAGATTATAGCCTGTTTCTTTTTATCGATGATACCTGGCAGCAGCTAACAGAAGATACTTACCCTCAGAAGATTAAGGCAGAGCTGCACAGCCGTCCCCAACCCCAGGTTTTTCACTTTGTCTACAAGCGCATTAACAGTGATCCTTATGGTGCCATTTTCCAGAACAATGATGACAACTCCACTTTATAGAACAGATGCTTGTTATTTGGGTTCCTTGTTACGTTGTTGAAAACATCTCTTGCGTGGCTGCCTTCTTCTTTAGGAGGCAAAAGTCTATAGATTAAATGCCTAGTAAGAACACAAGCAGCAGCTTTTAGCACTGCCTATAGAAAGTATATGTACAGTACTTATGGCCAATTGTGCAGTGTGTGCTACCACTGTGTCTGAGTGAACAACCCATGCAGCTGAGTTTCTTGGTACACAGAATATGTTACACTGTGGCCCTCTGCAGGTCTATCCATGTAAGCATGTTGAGATTAAGTTTCTCATACTTATCCTTCAGCCAAATGTTGTTTTGATTAAACATGTATTCTAGACAAACTTTTGGGTGCACTGGCTGGTACACTCTCAATTTCACCAGCATAAGTGTGACAAGACTGTCCGATGCAGGGCATCAATTAATTCCCAATTATGTGGATGGTTGCATCCTTTTCTATCTAAAACTAATTGTTTTTTGTTTTTTTGTTTTTTACAGAAAGACTCCATGTTTTTATGTATTTCATAGAAATTTTATAGCAGTTGCAGGTAAACTGTAAGGGTGGGTTTTTAAAATATTTTTTTAACTATAAAGTATTCTATAATTATGCATGTGACTTTAACATTTAATATACAAAAATAAATCTCTTGCTGGTTTTAGAGTATCGCATTAAATGTCTGTGGTTTTTCTCTTCCTCGTTACTGGAGGGTTTTATGCAACTTTTGTTTTGAGATTGTTGTGTTTCTGTAAGCCATTTGTATTGTTGACACTGGCCACATAGATGCCTTTATATGAACCTGATGTACTGTTATCCAGACTATTGTTTATATACAGCAGTTTTAGAAAAGCAGATACAAGAGTGTGGAATGGGGATATGAAATAAATGGATGTAGAGAAGAGGTAGAGAATGTAGAGTAACTAATTTAGGAATCAAATGTGTTTAGTCTGCTGGTTCAGGCTCCTTGCAAAAAATGGGTGAAGGAGATTGATAAGGAACAACTGTATGTTTAAAGTACTGTAGATATGCTGATGGGTAACTCTCCCACATATTAGTTGTGTTAGCAAAGGATTAAAAGCACCAATAAAATGGATGAGAACACTAACCATTTTATATAGATTGATACTAGCAACCTCAAACATGTTTTTGACTGAAACAAAGATTGTTGTAGCTTTTGATGAATCTGAGATTGTCTTTAGACAAGAGAGAAACTGTAAAGACATCTGAAAGTCAAAGCCTTAAACATAGAAAGGTACAATGAAATGAATGTGTATGTTCTATAAAACCTGTTCAAAATACTGAATATTGTGGTTGAAATTCTGGCCCCCATTGATGTCAATAACAGTTTTACCATTGACTTTAACAGAGCCAGGATTTCTCCCTAAATTCTTGTAGTAGTGTAATTGAAGACAGGTGGTCACAAGAACATAGACCTTGGACTTGTACGGATGTGTATATATAAGATCTGTACCTTTTTTCATGTTGGTTTGCCACATATCTGAAATCATTGGCACATGTTTGTGTTTTTATTTCATTTTGTAAATGATAAATGAGTTTTGCACATAATACATTGTAATACTATATTATAACCACAGGTGTTGTGTGATTATTTTGAAGACCGTCCACGTGTTGAACTTTTGTTCATCAATAGAATTTTATGATACAGATCTCAGTGTTTATCCGTGTGTAGCCCAGCTGTAAGAGAAGGCTCAGGAAGTATTTGCTCGTCTGTATAAAATATAGTTGTGAGGAGAAGCTGAATGATTTCATTAAAGGAAAGCAGCTTTTCATTTTTATTGAAATTAGGAATAATTAATACAAAGAAAATGATTGAGTTGGATGGTACAGGAAGGCAGCAGCAATATGAAGGAGCCTAAAGTTAGATTCCCCCATCCAGTGTCTTCCTCCATAAACTGGAAGCAGTGCTTATTTATAAAATGTCAGTGCACATTTTGTTAGGCCTTAGCCCTACACTGACTTTTGAGGACCATGCACATTGAAGGTAACACCTGAAGTTCTTGGTTCCATGGACTAGAACCAGTCAGTCGTTCTCCATGATAAAATCGTAGAAATGCAGGGCTGGAAGGGACCTCGAGCGGTCATCTAGTCCAGTGGTCTCCAAAGTGGGGTGCACGAGACGAACAATTGGGGGGCGCAGCAGGAGGAGCACCACTGGAGGGGGAAAAAAAAGGGGGGGGGGCTGCCCTGAGTCCTCCAGCCTGTGGAGGAGCAGGGGCAGCTGCGCAGCCAGCGGCCGGAAAGAAGTGGCACTTTCCCCTTCAAAGCTGGCCGGAGAGAAGCGGCACTTTGAAGGGGAAAGCGCTGCTTCTCTCCAGCCGCTGGCTGCGTGGCTGCCCCTGCTCCTCCTGAGTCCTCCAGCCCGTGCTCTCAGGGCCACATTTCGAAAGGGGCTTTACAGCTGCAGGCCAGGGCCCCGGGGCCCCCTTAGCCCAGGGCCCTGAAGCCCTAAAGCCCCTGCGTTCTGGGTGGCCCTGCCTGCCATGCGGGGGGAGGGGGGGAGCTCCCAGAATTGCGGCTCCCAGAATCGTGGCCATGGGGGTGGGGCTGCACTGTGTAGAGCCACCTGCACACCCCCTGCACCAAACAGGAGCTGCCCCAGGTAAGTGCTCTGCACCTCCTGCCTGCCCCAGCCCTGAGCCTCCTCCCGCACCCCCACCATGAGTGCCCTCCCACACCCTAACTCCCTCCCAGACACCGCACCCCACCCTGAGCGCCCGCTGTATCACAAAGTGTTAAACCAAGATTTTCAAAAATAATAAAGCATGTTCAATCACATTGCTCTCACTAAAAATATTAATAATAATTTTTTGTAGCGAGAGCAAAAAGGTTTTTTGTACTGTTAATAAATAAAATAAAATAAAAATTTTAATATTGTTTTTCATCTTTATCTCATCGTTTAATTTTTTTGTGTATGTTTTATAATTTACATAATACATTAGTACAGTAGTACATGTATATAATTTATACATATATTGGGGGTGCGTGCTCAAAAATTTTTTACTTATAGGGGTGCGTGATCAAAAAAGTTTGGAGACCACTGATCTAGTCCATTGGTTCTCAACCAGTGGTCCGGGGCCCTTTGGGGGGCTATGAGCAGGTTTCAGGGGGTCCTCCAAGCAGGGCCAGTGTTAGACTTGCTGTGGCCCAGGGCAGAAAGCTAAAGCCCCACCGCATAGGGCTGAAGCCAAGGGCTCTGAGCTCTGCCACATGGGGCTGAAGCCAAAGCCTGAGCAACTTAGCTTTGCGGGGAGTCCTGTGGCATGGGGCCCCAGACAATTTCCCTGTTTGCTGCCCCCTAATGCTGGCTCTGGCTTTTACATGCAGAAAAGCAGTTGTTGTGGCACAGGTGGGCCATGGAGTTTTTATATCGGGGGGGGGGGGGGCTCTGAAAGAAAAAGGTTAAGAACCCCTGATCTAGTCCATCCTCCTGTCTGAGGCTGTGACTTATTTTTAAAAAAAAGTCCAGTGAAACGGGCTGCTAACTTCATTGCTCAACCATTTCTTGCTAAGTCAGGAGTGACGCTGGCTCCACGGCTACGATATGGGAGGGAGGAAAAGAGAAAAATTGTTGAATAACTTCAGAACTTCAAATGTGAAATGCAGGAAGGCAAAAAAGGAGCATGGGTGGGAGGGGGGAGACACGTGCATAAACCACCTCAAGATGACTCTTCTGTACACTTACGCAATTAGAACACAATGTTTTTTAACTAATTTTCTTCACTGGGCAAACATTTCTCACTTCTCATAATGCCAGGAAACAGATGCCAGTAAAGGTTTGGAAAGGGTACATTACAGAAAAAATAAATTGCTCACGTCTTGTGGGAGGAACAAAAGAGCATGCCATGAAATATTACGAAACCAGGGAAAGGTTTTAAACTACGTATTATTTGGAAGTTATATAACTTATTTTTTGAAAGCGCAGTCCCTATCAATTTTCCTTTCTGAGTTGGAGAAGTGACCAGGGCCTAGGTGTGAATAAAGCTAAACACCTTAGAAGACCGCTTCAAATTGAATATGAGTCAACAATGTGATGCAGTTGCAGAAAAGGCTAATATTCTGGGGTGTATTAACGGGTCTGTTGTATGTGAGATAACTGTCCTGCTCTACTCGGCACAGGTGAGGCCTCAGCTGGAGTACGGTGCGCAGTTCTGGGCACCACACTTCAGGAAGGATGCGGACAAATTGGAGAGTGTCCAGAGGAGAACAACAAAAGTGATAGGTCAGGTTTTCTAAACCTTTTCTCAGGAAAGGTTTTTTAAAAATAGCTACTGGGCATGTTTAGTCCAGAAGAAAAGACAGAGGGAGCAGGGGGACCTAATACCAGTCTTCAAATACCTTGATGGCCGTGATCCATTGTTCTCTAACTCCACTGGAAGTAGGACAAAAAGTAACGGGCTTAATCTGCAGCAAGGGAATGGAAATTTAGATATTCGGAAACCCTTTTTACCTATAAGGGTCGTTAAGCTTTGGAATAGGCTTCCAACAGCGTTTATGGAATTGCTGTCTTGGGGGGAAGAGTTAAGAGGAGGTGGGACAAACGCCTGCCAGGGACGGTCTCGGTTTACTTGGTCCTGCCTCGGTGCAGGAGGGTGAGAGACCGCTCCCTTCCCAAGGTCCCTTCCAGCCCGATCGGGTCTATAATTCCTTGGTGGAGCCTCGTGCTACAAAAAAAACGCTCAGCCCCCCAACTGGCAAACGTTCAGGAGCTCACTCCTCTGCCCACCACCTCTGAATTCAGACAACACAAGGGCTTGACGCTAGCACCACACGGCGAGGTGGTTTCACTTAATGTTTTATCTGTGCCCTGAGGATCATAGACTATGGGGCTTGGAAGGGACCTCAGGAGGTCACCTAGTCCAAGCCCCTGCTCAAAGCAGGACCAATCCCCAATTTTTGCCCCAGATCCCAAATGGCCCCCTCAAGGATTGAACTCACAACCCTGGGTTTAGCAGGCCCATGCTCAAACCACTGAGCTATCCCTCCCTTGTCTCTGGTCTCAGCGTGACCGTTTTAACCTTCCTCGAGCTCCCGGGGTTCGCAGCCCGCCCCCGCCCCCAGGCGCCGGGCTGCCCGCGCGAGGTCCAGCTGCCGGGCCGGCGCGGGGGGCTGTGACCCCGCCCTATCCAGGGCGCTGGCCGGCGCCTCGAGGGCGGGGGCGCGGCTCGGTCTGTGGAGAGCCGGGAGCGCTCCCTTACCCGGCGCGCGCGCGGCACCAGGCGCAGAAATTTCAGAGGGGGGCGGGGTCTCCTTCGGCCAATGGGGTGCCGGCTCGTCAGCGGCTCGCCTGCGCTGGGTGTTGCTAAGCAACCCCAGGAGGACGGAAGTGAGCCCTCCCGGGCGGGGTCAGAGGCAGCAGTTCCGGGTCCGCGCCTGGCCGGGCGGGGCGGCACCATGACCTCGCTCCGGGCCTTCACCTGCGACGACCTCTTCCGTTTCAACAACATGTGAGCGGCTCCCACCCCAGCCGCGCGCTCGGGGGGGCGGGGCTTGGTCCGGCGCGGGAGCGGGTTCGGTGTTAGTAGAGGGGGGGATGGGAGCTGCCCCTGCCCGGTGGGACCCCCCCGGCCCCGGCCCCGGCCCCGCCCCCGCCCCCGCCTCACCCGCGGCAGCGCCCTCGCGGTTCTGAGCCTGTCGCCTCCCCCGGCTCCGTGCCGCCCGGGGCTGTTCGGCGGCCGCCCGAGGTGGGTTTCCCGGCCGCCGTGGGAAATCTCTCTGCAGGACAGAGAGTGAGCCGCTGACATATCCCTTTCTGAGCTGGCTCCCGGAGTAAGGCTGGTGGACACTGGCCTGTACGAGAAGGGGCAGTCCACAGAAGAAAAAAGAGCAGGAGGACTTGGGGCACCTTAGAGACGAACACATTTATTTGAGCATCAGCTTTCCTGAGCTACAGCTCACTGCATCGGATGAAGTGGACTGTAGCTCATGAAAAGTTAATGCTCAAATAAATGTGTTCGTCTCTAAGGTGCCACAAGTCCTCCTGCTCTTTTTGCGGATACAGACTAACACGGCTGCTACTCTGAAACCTGTCCACAGAAGAAGGCAATCACATGCCCAGATTTAGTTTCAAAACTGGCACTGTAGCTGTCCCCTAACTAGCTACTAAGGGCTGTGGGGAAAATAACAATGAGAAGCAAAGAGAAAATAATACAGTAAGAAAACTATTAATAAGGTGGAAATTAATAAGTCCCCATCCCTTTCACCAACAGTCCTTTTTAGTTCAGATAACAAAAATAAAGATTAAGGCCAGTATCCTGATATCGGATCCATGAGAGTACAATGGTCCCATTGAACTGAAGGCAACTCTGTACAGGTAGAAGAGTCTGCCATTTGGATCAGGATCAAGGCCCCAAGACACCATGGTACCATCCGATGGTGAATTTTGAATATTTTATGTTAGAATTGGATGTTCCCTCTACAGCTATGTCTACACTGTAGTTGGAGGTGTGATTACAACTTGTGGGCATACCAGTGCTAACGTTAATCTAGCTAGCATGGCTAAAAATAGCAGGGAAGGCATGGCAATTAGGACTCTGGTGTGGGCTAGGAACACCAATACATAGCCCATGCTGCCAGATTAAAGCTAGTGTGGCTATGCTTACGTGAGCCTGAAATCACACGTCTGACAGCAGCATAAACAGCCTAAAGTTGTTGCTTTCATACTTACATGAACTCATTCAATATTGCACCCCGTCACCAGCGATAGATTGTCTTTTTTACGGGGGGGCGGCGGAGGAGGATTGCGTTGTCTCTTGGAAGTGTGTTGTTTGGAAGTAAAACCTAACCAGATTAATATTCCACGAGAAATATACTTTGTAAACCTTTTTAAAGTTTAATCTGTTTTTATTTTTTTTACAGTAATTTGGATCCACTTACAGAGACTGTATCCTTATTAAGGTTTTCATTTTACTGTACATACAATGTTGGTATCAGCAGCTTTGTTTCTTCCCATTATTGTAGTTCTTATTACTACACACGTCTAATGTACCCAGAACTGTAATATGGTCTTTACTAAATTTATCCAAATTGGGTAAATTAATTTACAATAATATGTAGGGGTTCCTCAGAGCCTTACATTTCCCTCCTGCAAGCCAGCCTAACCTTTAACTTCTCCTAACATATTTAAAACCATTTTGTTTTATGTTGCTCTCACGTAGACTATTTGCTGGCTTATCCCTACTCTTCTCTTAAAATCCTGGGGGGGAGACCCAGACATAGGAATCTACTTTATCTGAGTAGAAAGCTGGCCATCGAATATACTGATAAAAGGAAGGCATAAATGCAACCGGTGGAGCTAAGACTCTCAACAGACAGCACATGCTGTTCAGTGCATGTCGTTTCAGTGCTGCTCTGTGGGAAGCCATATTCCGTCCAGCATTGTGTACTGAAGAAAGTAGTATTGTCAATTAGCTGTATACTTCTTAACAAGAACTCTGTAGTATGGGATACCTTTTTACCTACAGTATCTGGCTCACTGGCCAGAGTATTTTATTGTTGCAGAAGCACCAGGTGGAGAGCTAATGGGTTACAGTAAGTGGAGTATTGTACACGTAGTGTGACAGCTTATAATTTTTAACCATTTAAGATTCTATTGCATTTTAATACTTAGGGGCTATAAATCAGATTTCAGTTCACTTCCTGTTTTTTAATATTCACACCAAACTGGAGCATTTACTGCTAACACCACCTCAGAGATGTTGAAGGGCATTTCATAAATTATGCAGTCATGTTTTGTGGTGGTGGTCCTTGTGTGGCAGTGACGCAGGACTAATGCTGAGCTCTAGCAAGACACATGTTTAATGTTTCATTTGTGTAAGTCTTTGCAATATCAGGGCCTTTGTCATTGCACTGGACCTTGGCCTACCATCCTTCTGCTTGCATGTGAGGGGAAATGTTATCCTGTTGTTCACACTCTTGCCTTTAACAGGACACAGTCAACTGGATTTATTTTTTTAAATTAACTAATTTCAGCACATTCAGATTTCTCAGAGCGCCCTCCTAATAGAAAGGGTTGGGGTTTTTTTGGTTAGTTCCTTAAAACTGTTTTTCTGCTCCCCTACTGCATTTATAAGAGGCTTGTCGGAGGGTCTGAGAGCAACACTACCTAACATGCTCAGGCCTGCCTCTTCCGCCCCTCCCTTTTCCTGTATACATGCCCACCTGCTTCTGCTTCACTTTATTCAGTTCCTCACATAGCAGTGAGAGTGAGTGATGTCATTATGGTAGTGCATGAGACAGGAAGCAGAAATGACCCTTCGTAAAGCAAAGCTGGTCAGGCACAAAGTGCTGTCAGTCACATTAAGTAAAGACATTGAAAAAACCAGAGACACATATTTTTCTCTAATGACCCCATCTGTGCAGAATTCACTGTCCTGGGGTCTTGGCTTTCTGGTGTCAGACTGGCAAAATTCCCCATGCTCTAAAGGTTTTTGGCCCCTAACAGCAGCAATATTGGCCAGGGACATGACTGGCTAGTCCCCTCTTCAGGGGGTCTTTGGGCTTCCAATTACTGTCCCTTGACTATAACAGTCCAGAGGACTGATTGAACACTTATCAGAGTCTCACCCTAAAATGTATCGCTTGAAATTTATGCTTCAAAGACAGAAGCAATAAGCTTAGCTGAAAGTCAAGCATGAGAGTCTTGCAGGATGGTATCTGGAGAGGAGCAGAATTACAGGAAAGCAGTTTTCCCAATTTCTGTAATCTCTTTCAGTTCTAGTGTTCTAACGACCTGATCTTGCGAGGAGCTCTACCCACAGACAATGTGCAGGACCAGAGCCTCGGTGATTAGGGTTACTAGTAACAGTCAGAAGTACACAATTTTCCAATGGAAATGTGATTGTTTTTTGTTTTTTTTTACATTGCCTGTCCCCTGTACCTTCCAAATAAGGCTTGTGCAGTTAACTATAGTAAAACTGTTTCATTCCATCATTGTGAAACACCACTACTGCAGTCTTCACAGGATCACTAAAACATTTTGGCTTAGAAAGCAGTTTGAAATAAATCTGAGGCTTTCCTTTGCGGGGATGTCCCTGTGGGGATGGGGTACGTTAATTCCAGCGTGCTAGTTAAGTGCTCCTTCCGTTTGCAGTAATGGGTAAAGCTGAAGGCTCCGTGGCCAGGGAGGAGTGGCATGGGCATGTCACTGCTCTCTCTGTTGCGCCCGAGTTCCGCCGGCTGGGTTTGGCCGCTAAGTTGATGGAGTTACTGGAGGAAATTTCAGAAAGGTGAGCACTATGTACAAATTCTAAGTAACTTTTTCTTGTGTCCCAGAAAACTGACCTTGCTTGCCCACTGAACATGTGATGTTCTGATTATAATTCCCAGTGGATACAGAGCGCGAGGTTTAAATGATAGCTGGCAAATTTTAAGACGTTTCTTAGCTGTTGTTTCCGAGTGGCAGCCGTGTTAGTCTGTATTCGCAAAAAGAAAAGGAGTACTTGTGGCACCTGAGAGACTAACCAATTTATGTGAGCATAAGCTTTCGTGAGCTACAGCTCACTTCATCGGATGCATAATGCATTATGCATCCGATGAAGTGAGCTGTAGCTCACGAAAGCTTATGCTCACATAAATTGGTTAGTCTCTCAGGTGCCACAAGTACTCCTTTTCTCTTAGCTGTTGTGAAAGCCTATTTGTGGGGATGAGAGGGAAGAAACTCCAGGTCCCTGTAAAAATTTCTTGTCTGGGGCAGAGAGAAGATTCCCTTCACAAAGAGTCAACTCTTTTTCCTGTGGTGCCCACAACACTGTGTGCAGTGTGCAGACAGGGTGGGAACTGTCCCTGCTTCAAAGAGCTGACTGTATGAGAGAAGTAGAGAAACAGATGAAATCTGTGAGGCTGCTGAGTTTACTGCTCACAGTTTTGTTTTTTGTGTGTATTGGGAATGAGATTGTTTCCCGCTGATGTGATCTGAAAACACTGGAGTCTTTTTTTAAGAGCAGATAGTGTGATTTTTCGCTTAGAATCTCTACAAAATGATCACGACACAGCTTAGCGATAGATCAGATAAGCACTGTCTAGGATAAATATACATAATGCAAGGGGAAAGGTAAAACTATATTTTTTTGCAGAGCTGCAGTCGGCAATAGAAATACAGAAAATAATTACATGGATGACTAAGGCTCATTTCTAGTGTACAGGACTCTCCCCTTTCTTGTTTGAGAGATGAGGCTAGCGGGGAAAGTTATTTATGTAGGTCTTTAAATGAATGGATAAAAAAATCTGCTCCCTCTCTCCTTCTGGAGTGCAAAATATATCAAATAACTCACCCAGTGTTTCTTTGGTCACTTGTACACAACTCAACTTTGCAGAGTTGTGCATTGTGTGAAAGCCTGAGATTGTTCGTGTGGCTAGACTCCTCAGTTGTACCTCAGAAAAATACATCTGCCTGTAATATAAATAAAAAACACACCTTTTATCATCACTGAATAGGATGTATTCTGTGAAAGAATTTGTTCCTCTTCTCTGATTATTGGCAGTAGATTCATCATATTATGAAATGTATTCTTTTGCTTTTCCTCATTGTTTTTTTTTTTTTTTTCCCTTCACAAAGAAAGGGTGGTTTTTTTGTGGATCTCTTTGTAAGAGTGTCGAATCAGGTTGCAGTAAATATGTACAAGCAACTGGGCTACAGTGTCTACAGGACAGTACTAGAGTACTACTCAGCTAGCAATGGGGAGCCTGACGAAGATGCCTATGGTAAGTACTTGGTTCCGTAAGAGCAAATCACCACATATGTGGAAAGCTCCAGGGTTGTTAGCTTTATTTTCAAAAAAGTAAAGAAAACTCAGACAGTTGCTTATCAAGTACAAACATATATACCTTTGGATAGCTCTTTAAAGAACAAATCGGACTTGAAATTACACTTCAATTACAGAATTTGTTTTTCAGCAAGTTATACTTTGTGGTATTTATTGTATCAACAATACTTCTGTTTTGAATGTCCTCGTTATTAATTGATACTTACTCCTTTATTCCAATAGATAACTTGTTTAAACTACCAAAACGATTTTGCCGTTATAACAAGTACAAGCAATGCCTTCTATAACGATGGTTAAAATGCAGTTCCTGTTCTAATCTCTCTTTTCATATGCACAGAACTTTATCTAGCAAATACATCTTGGGCTGAAATTATTGACGCTTTGCCTCACCCCAAAAGTGAATTTATTTTATAAACAGCAGCAAAATTGGTTGAGTATTTCTGCGGGGATTGAAAAATCCATTCACTTAATCATCAATGACAAGCAGAACGCTTTCCCTGGTTCGGGATGAGTCCTTAGTCTTCAGTTTCTGCAGAACGTGAACTTGTTGTGTCAAGTGGTTGTGAAGATAACCTTCCAAATGTAAATGAATGCGGTGCTGTCTTCCTGAGACTACAGATACATGCTGCCTGAGCACTGCTGATGCCACTTACAGCTTTGCCAAGCAGCTGAAGCGTGATATTGACATGATCCCTGTCCTTTTTAGGGTTACTATTCAGAAACATGTGGACAGCTGCTGAAGCTGACCAGAACTTGTGTTAATTTCACTCTGCTGCTGCTTGGGAAAGCTGTAATGAGCAACAGATGTAAGGAATTGCGATTCACAGGGGAAGAGGACCCAAAAGAAGTTGGGACAGGAGAGCACCTGACACTCCCAACTCTCAAACACCCAGTAGCCAGGGGCTGATATGAAAGCCCTGAACCTGGGAACCAGCTCCTTTCCAGCTGGGAATGGAGAGGGCTGGGCTTTTTACTAGTTCTATTCGGGGGGCGGGGGCTAAGCCAGCTATTCATATTTTGTTTGGCCTCTCAATAGCAGATGCTGGTAACCCTTTGAAGCCTTGCTTTTCGCAGACACCCTGATCTTAAAATTGTGAATGTTTAAAGTCAGGCAAGGATAAATGCGTGCCTTGGAACGGTTCTGTGAATGCACCTGTTAATGACGTATTCTGCTGCTGATGCTTGTCGGTTCCTCAGGCAGTGGAGCCCTGGATATTTTTCTATTAAAAAACAAAAACCCACATTGATGCATCACTATACCTGAGATATCAAGCACTCAGTTTGAATATTATTATCTTTGTTTCCTCCCAGAAGTTTTACTTGGCTGCTTTGCACATGTTGTTTTTGTTCCTGCTTTGTTACATGTAAATATAGGTAATGATTTTATTAAAGTATACCGTAAAATACAAAGGAGGTGGCGGCTCACATTCTTGGAGCAACCTTACATCCAGTGTTTGCTATTTTGACTTTAATATTGCATTAAAGCTAATATTTTTGCATCTAATTGTATTTTATTTGTAGCAGTCTTATAGTATTGGAATTTCTCATAAAAGATGAGCTTTTTTATTCTAATCTAGAAGAACATTCACTTAACATGGGCTTGTTTAATGTTGTCTGTCTTGTAGTAGTAACATTTGTGTTTGTCAACAGATATGAGGAAAGCGCTTTCCAGAGATTCAGAGAAGAAATCAATTATACCATTACCTCATCCTGTGAGACCTGAAGACATTGAATAACTCTAAGCTGTGGTTCTCAGGCAATTTACCAAAAATAATGTTTATGGACAATTTAAAATTTAGAGCGCAAAGAGCATCAAATGTGTTTTTTTTTTTTTAAGGTAACAGAAAAGATCTTGGATAGATGAGGAGGAAGAAGGCACAGTCTTAAAAAAAGGAGTTTAGGCTCAGTGTTTTACTTTTCATAAAGCCCCAAAAGCAACAGTAGGAAGTGTACAGTTAATTGTTTATATTTTGATTTCCTGTTGTTGTTTATAAAAAAGCAGACAAGTTTAAACATTCCACTGTCATGTTTTATACCACATATTAAAACTCAGTGATGGAAAATATTACTACTTCCTCCTACTGGGCCTGAGAATCACAGCTGCAAATGTTCTTTTTTGTTCTAACAGTTGAAGCTCTAAGGGTAGATATGAAAAAGATGAAGTGCATAATAAAATACAAATTCAGTGCGATACTGGTTTGTGTAAACTTGATCCATGGCTTTCTCTCTCACTATTTTATGTCATGTTCACATGTTTTGTTGTAGCCTTCCTTAATTAGTTTTCTCATTTAAAAATCAGCTTTGGCAGAAAGTGGGATATTGTGTATCAGTTATTGATTAGGCCAATTCAGTTCTGTGTGTGTACTGTACAGTATTATTGGAGGTAAGTCAGCAATGTATTCGCTCTTTACAGAAAACAGATTCTCTTGGCCTGTGGAAGTCCTGAGCTCAGAAAAGGTGGCGCCGTTTGTTACCAAGCTAGAGTAGCAAGTCCTTTACTCAAAAACGAAAACTTCAGGCTACAGTCTGGCTATTATTTTAATACTGTGCTCAGCGGCGGAGCAGTACTTTTAACAGTCCCTTCTCGCAGATTTGTAATTGATGGAAAGTTAAACAACTGACAGAAGCTTTGTGTGGGTGCTCTAATGTTTTCAGGGACTGAGTTTCAGTTGAAAGCTCTAGAACATCTCCCTCATGTGGTTAACAGGTCTGTGGTTCCATCAGAACACAGCTTGCTGTGGATAGTCATGATCAGATGGGATTCCTCAGGTAATTTTAGCTAGGTCCAAAGGCTTGCATGCCATAGGAAGCTAGTGGAAAGCAGAGCAGTAGGGCAATATGTGTTTGGCAGTTTCTGTTGCTGAAGCGGGAGGCAGATGCAGGCCTAGGCTAAAATCTTAATCATATGAACCTCACAAAGTGTTTTTGGCTGGTGTGCTGCAGGAGTGATTTGTTCTAAGATGAGGATTCCAATACTGTGTAGCTGTGCTTTGCTCTGTTTAGTGAGAGGCGGGAATAAGAAGTGAGCAGGAGCAGTTAAGTCGTGTTCCCAGACTTTTTCCAGAGAAAGATTTGAGTAATACATGGAATTTAGTCTGATCATTGAAATAAGCCTCTTTCCTCAGAAGTAGGGAACAAATGGGAGATTGGCTTCTTGAGGCACAGAAGGGTCAGTAACTCCTCAACTCCCCTCCAAGTTGCCCCTACAAAAGTTACAAAACATATTGGTCACTTTGGGCGTTACATTGTATGTAACAGTTCAAAAGAAGTGACATTCATTCAAGCACTGCAGGTGTTAACTGTAGAGAAGATCAAACTGTTGGAAGAGAACAGAATCAGCTGTGTGTTAACATGCGGAGCTCCAATCGTCCTGCAGCCTACTGTTGCATATTAAAGTCTTACATTAGAAGATAATGTAGTATATAGTTAAAATCTACAAAGATGTCCAAGAGCTTTGTCTTTGTTAAGGGAAAGGGTGAAGCAGAGAAGTTTTAAAAAGCCAATTTTTAGAATATAATGTGATGCATTTGACATAAGCTAGCTTAACAGCTTCCATCTGAAGGTATCACCCCTGTTTTACAGAGAGGTGAAATGACTTTCCCACAGGGCTACAAAGCAACAGTTGGGACTAGAATCCAGCTTTTGAGTCCCAGGGCATGTCTGTGGCGATCAATGCACTGGGGGTCAATTTAGCAGGTCCAGTAAAGACCCTCTAAATCGACTACAGATTGCTCTCTGGTACTCCACTGGAACGAGAAGCATAATGTAAGTCGACGGGAGAATGTCTCCCATCCACCTAGCGTGGCGCAGACACTGCAGTAAGTCAACCTAAGCTACGTCAACTCCAGCTAAGTTATTCATGAGTTGCGTAAATTAGGTTGACTTACCCCCATGGTGTAGACATGGCCCCAGTCCAATACCTCCCTGGGAACTTCTAGCTGAATGGAATATTAAACTCAAATTGACCTTTAGCTTTAGAGAGAGGGTGGGCAAATGTTAATTTTTTTCAGTGAGTTAAATATCTGCACACTGGCATATAATGAAAGGGTTTTAAGCCCCCTTTCAGAAGGCTTAGAAAACAACTGGACTGTATGTGTTCCATTTCCAGCTACTGGGATTAGCGAATGTGAAAAGGAATTTAGGGAGAATTTAGAAAGTGTTAAACGAGGTTCATCCTCAGTCTCCTAGGAAAGAGGTCACCTGCTTGGAGCTTTTCTAACAACTTAGCAGTATTAAAAAGTTACTCAAATACATTTATTCAGTCAATCACAGATGAAATATTGTACAAAAATCAAATGCACAGAGGGGAGGCGGTGGCAGAGAAATGCAGTGTTAGGGTTCACTCTCATCAATGTCATTGTCTGGAGCCATCTCTTCAGCCTCATTTTCTTGTTGCTGTTTCTTCCAAAGTTTAGCCATAGCAAGCAGTTTGAGGTTGGGCTGGTTGGCAGCATCTTCTGGAAAGATATAATCATAGTATTCCTCCCAGCCAGCGTCGGACTAGAAAAGAAAAGTACAAGCCCCAGGTTAGTTTATTTAGTCTGAACGTATGCTTTCACAGTAAGTTGCTGGAATACTCTGAATACTCCTCTCTAACAAGCATGGCAATAAGGACTAAATCAGAACTGAGGTTTTCATTCTTCATTCATTAAATGACTGCTAAAACTAAAGAATCAGTGGGGCATGGAGTCCACTGCCCATTAATGTTACTGCTTCTCTTACATGTAACTAAAAGGGAGAATGCATACAGAACAGAGATTTGAATATACTTCCTTAGCTTTAGTCTCAGAAATAACACCATGCATATAGTTCAACTACATTAAGTTTAGTCTCATAGATACATTATAATAATGTATTGTACACAAACAACTTTCTGTGATTGTAGGTGGCATTTTATTTTCCCACCCTTTACTCTTACCCCATCTTCAGCCTTTAATTTTCTTCTCTTCTTGACTTTGTCTGGCATAAGTTTATCTACTCTCTCTCTATTACAGTCTGTTCCAAACTCCTCTTCAAAGTTTCTCCAGGATTCCAGAAGCATGAGTCGCTCCTCCTTCTCTTCGCAGTTTCGCATTGTTTTATTAGCCTCTTCATATACCTGTCTGCATCTTATCAAGCTCTCCTCTTTTCCTGCAGAAAGTTCAAACTGAGCAAAACTGATCCATACCTAGGGGAAAAGCAGAGCAAAATCTAATGGAAATTTCACTGTGAAAACGTCATTAAAATAAAAACCAGGAGGATGTGGCCAAGCTGGAAACCATTTGTTAGTTTCAGCACTTTTTCAAGCTTTGTAAACAACCAGCTAGACAAAACTCATGTCAGAGTAAGATTTGGTTAAGGCCCCATTTTAGTACTGAAGAATATTCTGATTTTACAGCAGAGTACCATTGTCAATGTTTCTTTTTTTTAAAGAGGGAAGTGATTTCAACAAGGCTAAAGGTCATCTTTGCAGAAATCTTGTATCAAATCCTATCTTAGAGACTCCACATAATTATGAGGGGTAAGACTAGTGTTTTGGTTCACTCCATCTTTGGGCTTTCTACTCAATTTTCTGCAGCCTGACGATAAGAAACTGGATTAACACTCCCAATTTATTTTCTGTAAGCCACTTAGTTAGTTGGTGGCAATTATTTTTGGTCATAATAAACCTGGCTGAATTTAGTCAAATTATAAATCTAAATCACATTGCTAAGGCTGGTCGTTTGTCACAGCGTCTGCAATTTTTTGAGCAGTTAAAAAAGAGGCCGTGGCTGCTCAGAAGAACAGATGAGCTTCTGCAGAACTGATTTAGTTTTTTCTCTTTTTTAAAATTAATTATATAGCCATTGTGGGGTTGTCAAGATAATCGTTCAAATGTGGGAAGCCTAGGAAACCTGGCAAAAGAAGCAGTGCTACCTCTAAGTCCTAGTAACCCAGGGCTTCTGCAGAGTGATCCTTTTTTTAAATAGAAAGCTATAAAGACATCTCTTATCTCTAAACGAGTCATTTCACAATACTAACCTTTTCCCTTACTTATTCCCAATGCCCTGAGTCACGAAAGTCCCCACAGAATAATGTTGATAGCTACTTCAGTGGTATGGCATTTTAAAATTAACTGAGATTCCTTCCCCAATGTAGGATTCTGACTCTGGCACATAAAATGTTGGGAATCATTAAGAAAGGGATAAATAATAAGACAAAATATATTGCCTCTGTATAAATCCATGGTACGCCCGCATCCTGTGTGCAGAGGTGGTTGCCACATCTCAAAAAAGATATATTGGACTTGGAAAAGGTTCAGAAAAGGGCAACAAAAATGATTAGGGGTATGGAACGGCTGCCGTATGAGGAGAGATTAATAAGACTGGGACTTTTCATCTTGGAAAAGAGATGACTAAGGGGGGATATGGTAGAGGTCTATAAAATCATGACTGGTGTGGAGAAAGTAAATAGGGAAGTGTTATTTACTCCTCCTCATAACACAAGAACTGGGGCCACCAAATGAAAATAATACACAGCAGGTTTAAAACAAACAAAAGGAAATATTTTTTCACACAACACACAGTCAATCTGGAATTCCTTGCCAGAGGATGTTGTGAAGGCCAAGACTGTAACAGGGTTCAAAAAAAAAAAAACCTAGATAAATTCATGGAGGATAGGTCTATCAATGGCTATTACCCAGGATGGACAGGGACTGTGTCTCTAGCCTCTGTTTGCCAGAAGCTGGGAATGGGCGACAGGGGATGGATCACTTGATGATTACCTGTTCTGTTCATTCCCTCTGGGGCACCTGGCATTGGCCACTGCTGGAAGACAGGATACTGGGCTAGATGGACCTTTGGTCTGACCCAGTATGGCCGTTCTTATGTATGATCAGTTGTGAGTACACAAACGTTACCTTGACATGCTGTGTCCGCTGAAGCAATCTGCGGTAAAGGTTTCTTGTTTTCTCATACTCTTCTTGCTCAATTTCAAAGTCAATGTAGGATTTCCAAAGAACCTGAGAGAGAATGGGTCAGTCTTAGATCAAAACTCTTGAAGTTATGATTGTTCAATGCATTTCATAATACAAGCCTTAAGAAGTTATAGAGGTTACCAAACAGAAAGGTAGCCAAATAATTTTCAACGTTAAGGCAGTACTAGGTATTACTGTCACACATAATATCACCTCTAATCTATAACTCTAGAGGTAAGGGTAACAGGACAAAGGCCAAAAACCACTATCACAAACAAGGGAATCAATAACTGGTTCTGGGCTGAATGAAACATTGGGGTTCCAAGAGAAAGTGACGACATCAAATCATTAGAATTTAGAGGGAGGAAAGAGGCTGAAAAGAGATTTAAGAGGCAAAGAGTCGGAAAAACAATGCAAAGACGTGAACAATGAGGCAAAGTAAACCATTATGTGCTTTTGGACTGATTGAAGAGAGGATGCTGGAAGACCACCCTTGATATTTCAGACACAGAAGCACAAGATCACAAATGTGGGGGGTCGGGATTTTTGCTCTAAGGCAAAACTTGAGCTGCTTACACTTATATGGAGCATTTAATATAATGAGAAATGTGGTGGATTATAAATTGCTCAACAGACACTCTCAATAATGGGAGCATTGTCCAAATTGAAAGGTGAGCAGTAGAAATAAGTGGGGGAGACATTAATTTGCCATTGCGGTACTTAACTTGAGGCAACAGGAACTGGAGAGCGACAACATTCCAGGTATGAAAAGAAGGAGGGATGTAGTTGTATATAATTAGCTTATAAATGACGGCTTAGGCCCATGAGGAGAGAATATGGAGAACTTGAACAGACATCCTATAAGTAACAAATTATTTGAAGATACCCTAGAAGACTGACCAGCTATATAAGGATGAAACTACAAAACGCTGGAGTGCAGCCTTTGAAAAGCCATTATGTGCTAAGCAACAGAAACAGACAGGTAAGCTGTAGTGTCCAAAGCATCTAAACTGGTAAGAACAGAAGTGTGAGCTATTTTATTTTACAAATATATGTGCTGCACCGTGTGTGTGTGTGTGTGTGTGTGTGTGTATATATATAAAGCAAACTTGATATTATGCAATCCTGACTCTAGCATCCTCATATCAAATACTACGGCAATAATTTAAAAAATAAATAAATGAATAGTTAATCTTTGGAACTCATGGCCACAAGATATTGAGGCAAAGAATTAGACACATATAGAATACCAAGTTATACTAGCTAGGATGAGATATAAGTAGTGTCAACTCTCATGCTACAGACACAAGCCGATCACAAACTGCTTACATTAGAAAATTATTCCCTTAGGCATGTTACACCACACTCGTTTATTGTGGACTTATATACCACCTGCTGAAAATGTAGCTGAGCACTGTCAGAAACTGGATGCTGGATTAGATGGACCACTGGTCTGATACACCAGGACAAGTCCTATGTTCCAATTAGCACAGGGGTGGGCAAAGTATGGCCCGTGGGTCCCAGCCCTCGAGCTCCCACTGGGGAGCAAGGTCTGGGGCTGCTCTGTGCATCTCCTGGAAGCAGAGGCATGTCCCGCCTCCGGCTCCTATGTGTAGGGGCAGCCAGGGGGCTCTGCTCTGCGCGCCGCCCCAAGCACCGCCCATGCGGCTCCCATTGGTCGGGAACTGCAGACAATGGGAGCTGCAGGGGTGGTGCCTGCGGATGGGGCAACATGCAACAGAGCCTGGCCACGCCTCTGCGGAGGAGCTGGAGCAGGAACATGCCGCTGCTTCTGGAAACCGCTTGAGGTAAGTGTCACCCGGAGCCTGCACCCCTGAGCCACCCCCTGTGCCCCAACCCCCGCCCTGATCCTCCTCCCACCCTCCAAACCCCTCAGTCCCAGCCCAGAGCACCCTCCTACACCTCAAACCCCCCAGAGCCTGCAGTTGGAGCCCTGACCCACCCCCGCACCCCAACCTCCCTGCCCCAGCCCGGAGCCCTCTCCCACACCTTGAACTGATTTCTGGCCCCACCCCGGAGCCTGCACCCCCAGCCAGAGCCCTCACCTCGTCCTGCACCCCAACCCCAATTTTGTGAGCATTCATGGTCTGCCATACAATTTCTATACCGAGATGTAGGCCTCAGGCCAAAATGTTTGCCCACCCCTGTATTAACAGGTTAGTTGATTTTTTTTCCCCCCCTAACCATCCAGTGTGTTGAGGAATAGGTTACTTCAGAGTTCTTCATATACCCCCTTACCTCTGGCATGTCTAACCGAGGTTGACCAATAGCCAATTCGTATATTGCCCGGGCTCTGTCAGTATCACCAAGAATGGTTTCTAACTCAGCAAATTTAATCCATGATGTGCAGTTTTCAGGTGTGAACTCTAGGAATTTTTCATACAGTTTCCGGCAGCGATCGAACTCCCGTAGTTGCAGCTCCAGTTCAATGTAGCCTTTAAATAGTTTGTTCTTTGGGCATTTACCTATGGACGTTCCCTGTAAAATGAAAAAAACAATAACTGCTTATGCCATCTCTCTGAAGAAATGCTTTTTTCAATGTCCATTTACTGTTCAGTACTAGCGTTTAAATTAATCTTTGTTTAACTACAATTTCTGTTGACTACTCCAATCAGGACTAGTGTGAAATCTAACTAGTAATGATTCAGCCAGATCATTACAAAACTAACATGCGCATATAGTATCTAAGTGCTCTGAAGACAGAAAAAGTATAACTTGTTGCAGACAGTGTTCACGTGTATAATGTTTCTTCATGAGACGACATCACTCAAAACTGAGCCCCTTACGCAAATGAGTACTTCATCTTCTGAGTCTTGAGACTGTCACCATACAGACAAAGGATGGCTCCAGCCTCTAATCCTCCAGGTAAGGGGTCCATAAATATATTCAGAGTGTGAACCACATCTTAATAAATATGGTCTCAGGGACCACGTCCCCTCCTACTCGCACTTGCACAACCGCCGTTGGGTGCCTACAGTAATAACTACCAGGACAGGTAAGCTTAGAAAAGTACTGAATGTATTTTAGCTCCTTTTAATTCACTTTAGGAGCTGAAAACAAGCAGAACCACCACCACCAAGTGCCCAGCCATGATGGCAAACCAACAGGTAGCATTCTGTGATTCATAGTTTGAGAACCTCTCAGATTAAACAGGTTCAGATAGGAGTGCTTGAGGACAGGGAAGAAAGGGCAAGCCACGTGCCTCCTGCATTATTGGACTGTTATATTGGAAGAACAAAACTCACGCCCCTCCCCAATCACTTTTGAGGGAGGCAATGAAGGCAAGAATATTCAAATATTTATAAAATGCACCCAGTAGCTTAATCTCTGCCCATGAGCTAACGTAACTGACTTTTTACACCAAAGTCCACACACTCCCTCAATATATAGTTCCCCACAAAACCTTCCTTACACTTGGGGTTTTTCTACTGGGGTGTGACTCTTGTGCATTTTCTATCAACATACTCACTACAAATCAAGGAAGCCATAAGTCAAGCTAACATTAGCATTCAAGTCACATGTATTAGTCATCAATTCCAACAAATGACTACCCATGCTGCACCCACCCAGTTCTTTCCTCCATTTCTCCTACCATTACTTTTGTTTTATCCACATTAAGCTCCAATTTGCTGTCATCCAAGTCCTAATTTCACACAAATACTGGAAAAGCAAAGACCCCACACCATATGGGTCCAATGAAAATGAGGCAGAACAGTGTGTTATCTGCATACTGATGAGAACTCAAAAGCCTATCTCTCCACATGGGGGGTGGGTGGGTGGGTGTGTGTGTGTGTGTGTGTAAAAAATCTTCAATCGAAAACAGGCAGTTTCCCTAACATACCCAAATCAAAAACAGGTCTTTGAAAGGATCAAGGAAATCTAAGATTTCTAAATGGGATCACTACCACCTCTTTAGAACCTACTAAATCATCTACCCCCAAATGGGAAGGTTAGAGACAGTGATAATTGGTGAGACTCCCAATGTGAAGAGATGGCACCTTGAGCAAAGCCCTAACAGCAGCACAGGACAGATGGCAGACTGTCCTCCTGCAGGGACACATTAACAACTTCACAATGGACTTAACCCTCTACTTCATTTTACCAGCCAAGGGCAAGAGTCCAGCTCAGCAGGCAAAGCTCCCCCAGCATTTCAGTGATCAAGCTAGCACACTCTCAGCCAAAGAAGACATTCATATTTACTCCAAGCCTGCTCTGCCACTGTAAAACACAACAAACCTGATCTGTTTTATCTGCAAAGAAACAGATGTCTCTTCACACCAAGAAGAGTGACTCAGTCATTACCAGACTAGTTTTCCCTCAGTCACAAGTAAAATGACTCAGTTTTTAACCAAGACTACTGGAAAACTAAGAGTGGAGGGAAAGGGAGAGATTTTCATTTAAAAGGGTCTTTTGTCAAAGCCAACTCCATCTTTGGAGAGGCACTAGTGTGTTACTATATTTGGCAAAAGTGCCTGATGCAGTTTCTTAAGAGACTGTCCAAAGTCCCTAGTATCGCTTTAGCTAATATTCTGGATGTTGCACTCAAAACTCCCAGGAAACAAGGCCTGTTACATGGATGCTCAGAGTTCTCACAGATCAATGGTGGTTTTTAAATGTTTTCAATTTCTATACCAATTAATACTCTTTAAGCACAGAAAGCTGATTCTCTGGCTTCTCAGCCGAATGCTTTCCAGCTGAAACAAGTGGAGCTCCATTACTTCCAGCTATTATCCAAACCTCTAAACAAGGCCATGCCTGCCTTTACAATACGCACAACAGCATATATGGGATACATGCAGGTCTCCAATAGGCGTAGGCATTTTGATTTGCTTAGATGAGTTGTAAAGAAGAGACTTTTTCAAAATTCTTTCAACTCTTGTTACCCCCAAAATTCTTAATTTCCTAAAACACAATTCAGTAATTACCCTCTTGTCTTCCTTTACTTACCAAAGCTCTTCTGGCAAATGGAAGATTTTTCTGTCTTATTTCAAACTGTGCATACAACAGCCACATTTTGGCAAATGTAAACTGGAAGAAAAAAAAATCAAGACACATTTGGCTTAGATAAATTCTTAGCAAATAATGCTACTTATGTAGTTTCAGAAATTATTTCAGTTTTTTACTCATTGTGTAGAGTCAAGTAATATTACTGTAACTGCATGGATAGTCTTATTTGAATTAACATTATTATTCTGATGAACAGGTGAATGTTACACAATCCAAAACAATTTATCATGATAAAAACAATTTATTCATGACTCTGATAAGGTGTTCACCCCACACTGGCAGAGAAGAGGTTAATAGAGTCCTAGGGAGGGTGTGTGGGAAGCAGCCAATTAGAGGGAAGCTATATGGGTCAGCCTATCAGGGCCCAGTGGGCTCACATAAAAGGGAGATGCAGGGCAGCAGAGCAGATTCAATTGGTGTTGGAAGTGCAAGGAGTGAATACTGCATCTTTAGCAGGCTGAGACCTTGGACAGAGCAACTGCTGGCAGAGACCATGGAGCAAGAGGAGCTCCTTGTTAGCTTCCAGGACTGAGCAGCTGAGTGTCCTGAGGAAGGCTGAAGAAGGTGCTGGGGCCAGGGAGACACAGCAGCAGTGAGAGGAATAAGAGGGCTGGGACCCAGAGTAGTGGGTGGGCCTGGGTCCAGCCCCTGTTGCCACTGGGGAAGTGGCTAGACTATAGAACTGAGATACCACCCCCAGAAGGGGGGGAAATGAGGATAGTGACATGGCCAGAGGGCCGAGTCATGAAGCGGACGCTGTAGTAGTTGGACTGAAGCCAGTTAGCAGGTGGTGATGACAATGGGCAGGGCACCACCAGGAGAGGGTACACTGGGTAGCAGAGCTAATCCCTGTGATGGCCAGCAGGAGGTGCTGTGCTGGTGAGTGAATCCATGACAGTGACTGGCAGAAATTGTTCTCCCATAGGAAGAAAAAAAAGCTATAGTTTGCAAATTAAGGCTTTTGAGATATATCTTTAAGAACTAATAGAATGCATAGATTAGGACAATGCCACAAGGGAAGAGGAACTGACACACAACTGTTTCCAACAGCCATATACATACAAACTAAAATTAATTTCTTCTTACAAAACAAATCAAGTTCATACTATCTATACTAGGAAAAAAGAAAATCAAAAATGTAAAGTTTTGAGTCCAAATAGACCAGGCTAATATATGGAAGGTTCTTCTTTAACTGTAACGTTAAACTTTTTTAATTTAAAAGCAAAACAAAATGTACATCCACATTTTCACTAAGTCACAAGTTCCATTTTGTGAAGCAGAATAGCATCTTCTCTCTATTTCACTAGTAGCGGCTTTAAAAATTTTTTTCCCATTAAACGAGGAAACAGGGCTTGTATGGGGACAATATTAAGCAAGTCATTAATATGCTAGACTGTACTTTGATTGCTGTAACAAGGTGAAATAATCTGTAAACTTAATGTTCTGAGAAAAGAAGTGAAAAATACCCCAAAGACTACAATTCCTATATTAGGAAATACAAGTAACACATTTGGCCTGCTGTTACTCATACACCATAAACGCCTACCAGATTTCTATTAGGCCCACGTAGGCAGCATTTACTGATTAAAATATCTCCTTTTTTAAATAAGGGACTAGAATCCATTTCATAAGAGGCAGAAACAAAATGCAGAGAAGGAAAAAGTAGTGTTTTTATATCTAACACGATGCTGGAAAGGAACCTAATCCAAATCCAGAGTAACCCTCTCACTCATATTCCAGAACAAAGATTACATGACCTGTGCACAGAATCACCAACATAAACACTTCTGTGGGTCTGAGTCCTGCATCCCCTGCTGACTGACAAGGGAACAGTTCAATTGATCTCTTGTTACCAGGGAGGAGCATGTAGACCTGCGCAGTATAGGGGTAGGTAATCTCCAGGATTTTGAATAGTGTGTTTTGAACCATTCTGGGTTTTGCACTGGACCCATTAGAAAAGTCATACCTTTTTGTGGGGAATGAGTTCCACACATGCTTGATATACTTGTCTGGTTCGTTCTGGATCCTGAAAGGACAAGCAAGCTGGGTTAAATATTCTATTCAACACAAACGTTACCGTAACTAAGGAATTTGTGGAGGAGTAGGTTGAAGGCTAAATGTTTAGAACTGTGCAAACTAAATTTTTTTTTTATACACACAACTTGCCCACCCATTTGTGTGCACAAATCTAAAAAGCTGGCCCTTCCAGATTTAATATTAGATTCAAGAGTACAGACCACTTTTTAGACCAAAGTATTATGGTAAGGGTTACAGACCTTTTACCCTCATAGTGGGAATATTTTTGTAGAAGAACAGCTAAGATGCTATGTAATCATATTAAACAAAACTTTAAAGCAACTACAAAATGATTGATTATAAACATGGAAAAGGAGGTTCTATTTCCAATAGTAATTTATATCATTTACTCAATGTCTGAGGCCAGAGTAAGAAGGATTTCAGATATTCCCTGCAAGAGAGTCATTTTTAAAGAGTACTTTTACTGAATTTGAAAATGCTACCACAAAACGTGAATTCAGACAACAGCCTGCCATGGGTAATTTAGCTAAGCCTGAGGTGGTTTGGTTCTACTTTTCTATACCAATAGGTTATCAGTATGGATTGGGGAAAATGTTGAAGGATGTACCATTAACAACTTCACAGCGTACTTCTGCAAAATGACTGTTCAATTCATGGCAGATTACCAGAGATAGGCATATAATTTTAAATGTCTATTCTAAGTAGAAAGGTTAATTTTTCAGAGAAAAAACAAACAACAACTCTACCTAGAAAGTCAAACCCCTTTTCAGTTTTGAAATCAAATGAGCCAGTATATTTTGCTTATTTAATAAGAAAAACTCAGAACCAGACAGCAACTTAGTAGGTCACAGACAGATGTGGAAAAAGAGGAGACTCATGTTTTTACCTTTGCCTCCAGTTCTTCATACAATGCATAGTTGATCCAGAGATATATGTATCTCTTCCAATGTCTCTTCTCTTGAATTGGTGGAACATTGGCAATGGCTCTTTCATAAACTTCACGTACGGTATCGGGATCTGCATCACTTTCAACCAACCGCAAGTAATCAAACCATGCATCGTAATTGTGGGGATTAGCCTTCCGGAAAGGGATAGGAGACCATTTCATTAATGCAATTATAACACAGGTAACTCTCCCTAAAGTTTAAAGCAGAATTGTGTAAATCTGTAAACTTGTACATCTAGGTTTTTTAAATCACTGAAATATTAATGAAAGGTAAAAATGTGTGTGTTTAAGTCATGTAGGCATTTTTGCAGATTTTACTCAGATTCATGAGGGTTAAATGAACAAACTAGAGTGGGAGAAGAATTGTCACCATTGTATAGCTTCAGCAATTCAACACTTACATTTAATAGAAAGTGGGCATGCCAGATTTTCCCCCACCACCCAAACATATTTAGACAGAACTAAGATGTTTTGTAAATGTCTGTGGACAAGTATACGAACCAAACTTAAATCTAATAACTGACTATCAGCAATAGTGCTATTTGAAAATATAGTAACTATGTTCCAAAGGAACAAAATCCTGGTTTTGATTTATATTTGACTAATTGGGTTGTCAGGCAGGCGTCAGTCTATGTGATATTACAAGTATTAAGGGAAGTGAGGAAGACAATCAAAAACTAATTTCATTCCTTCCCTCAATCTTTCCACTTAAAAATTTGAAAATATAAAACTCCTCCATTGCATCAGTTTCTTGGCAACACCATGGTGGATAAAGAAATTTAATTCATATCCTAGCAGGTAATTTTGGAATATGTCAAGTTAAGGGCCAAAACACTGATCATGAAGCGTAGACCCCAAAGCTGATAAATACCCAGAATGTTTAAGTTTCTAGATGAGAGGGAAAGTTGTCAGATTTAACTATCAGTGAGACACATTAAATATTTAAAGCCAGTATGCAGTTCTAACCATTTAATAAAAACCCAAAACCAAACAAACCCAAGATTAGTTAGTTTGTTACACTTTCTATAGTTAATGTAGTGGAACTGAATCTATCCCACTCAACTGACATGTATCCCCTGTAGCCCAATTCCCACTAAATCCAACAGCTAGACGTTTTAAATGCGGTATGAGGAGCTCCAGATAAACTGCTGTATCACTTGCAGATAAGGTACGATTAAATTAAAAATTCAATGGTTTCATATGACCAACACATGTCCTTTAAAAGCAGTGCCTCAATACCATGAGACACACGAGAACCTCGTTCAGCATTGGAGATTGGAAAGTGTACCTAAGCATGTTTACACATCTGTAAGCCTCTAGATTAACACTTACCTTCACTTCCTCTTCGTACTGGAATCTCCTTTTGCTGACAATAATGTCTTCAATGCCTCTTCTGTCTCCAAACTTCTTTTCAAAGACTGTGTAATTTTTGAAGAGTTCTTGGGCCTCCTGTTTCGGAATTCTATCCAGGGCATATTTGTAGATCACTCTCACCCTCTCAAACTGAAAACATGAATACATGACAAATCAAAGTGATTTGTACTACATTTTATAAAACATCTCCTTTCTTCCGGTCCCCGTAATCCATAGCTAGTGGTAGATTAGTTAGGTAAAGGCTATTTCAATCACTCACTGAGTACACAGCAACTTTCAAATATAAATGTGTTGCCTTTTTTATCACAGGGCTAACATGCATTCTTTCATGAGCTCCGTGAGGAGTAAAACTTGGAATAATTGTATTACTACCATCAATTAAGCTGATATATTACTTACTTTCAACACTGCAAAGCATGGCATTGCTATCAAAGAAAGGAGCAAAATCAAAAGCCACTAGCATATTGAAAAATAGGCACCAAAGATCTGATCCTGCACCACAGAAGTAACTGGGAGTTTTGCCACTAATTTAAATGGGAGCAGGAGCAGGCCCAAGGAGAGGGAGAGAAAAAAGCCTTTTACCTAATATACAGGAAAACCAGAGATGCAGATGCCTCAGTGGGTTACTACAGAGAGAAAATGAAATGGGGAATACAGCAGAAACACACTCTGGACTACTTTGTTGCACAGTAAGTGTATAAGCTTTAAAAACATATCAAGATGCTCTCTAGGGCAGGGACTTTGTTTGTAGAGCATCTAGCACCATGAGGTCATAACCTGATTGGCCTCTAGATGCTACCACAATTTTAATTAATAGTAACATGCAAAACTTGTTTTTCATATTGCTGTTAAGTCAACAATCATGATATGACAATGTTAAAAAAACATAACGATAAGCCACAATCCCTGCCTTGCGCCACAAATAAAAACCTACAACAAGCACCTATATGGTAACATCTAAGGGGCTGCAAATCTGACAAAGCAAGGGTCATTGGTAGGAGAGAAAAGGATGCTTTGAGGCAAGCAGGGCTTACACAGAAGGAATCTAAAACATATCAAATCAACAAGAGAAAATTGTACACTAAGACGTAATGTAATATACCATTGGCTCTAAGTACCGTTTTTCCTAATGAAACTTCTCTCCAGTTTATACTTTTAGACTGAATCCACGCTTTATAAAAATCTGACATTTAAACCAAGAGCAATGAGACACAGCGTATCTTTACAGGGTTCTTTAGGCTCCCTAGCCTCCTAGCTTATCACAAAAGTTCTACAAGGGGGCAGTGTTTGGTGTATACCAGAATTAGAAAACATTAAGAGTTAGCATGAGGAACATGGTATGAGGTACTGTACGCAAATCTGTGCAGAAAAGTAGGTACTGAGCCAGACTCTCAGCTGGAGTCAGTGAGTGTAGAACCATGCTGATACACCAGTTGAAGATCCAGCTCATACCAGCTATAAAATGTTGTTAATTTGGGGTGCTATTTTTTCCCTGTGTGGGATCCCACACTCTCTCTCTTCTCTCGTTTAAAGTTTCACACTAATTCTTTAGTGGGTGGAATTTTTAATTTTTTTTTTTAAACTTTTAGGATGTTTTTAGCGTATTGTTACTAACGCTCCAGGTGGGACACATTTTTATCCCTGTAAGTTTCTCATATATTGGGTAAAAAGACAAATTTAGGCCATGATTAGAGCCCTGTGCAGATACAAAATTTGTATCCACATCCAATCCACAAACATGGTCTGCGGATATCCACAAATTTGCAGGGTTCCTGCCATGATCCTGCAGAAACTTACCCATGTGAGCGTTCCCATTGAGTTAATCCTATTAGTTCATGTGCATAAGTGTTTGCTGGATCAGGGCCCGAGTGTCTTGATGGCAAGCAATAGTATCTTGCAGAGAATAAGTTTTCCCTTGATATCAACAAAAAGCAAATATAAAAAACCAGCCTCCTTGTTACTACATTCTGAACACGAGTACGAAGAACTCAGTTAAGACACCGAGAAACTACAGCCAAAGAGAATTCTAAATGGCGCAGAGGACAACATTCAACAAGAAATCTGCATTTTTATATTCGTTCAACACACTTCAGCAAGTCCTTACTTCTTTCTGGTTCTCCTCAAATTTTGCAAAGGCCACAAACAAATGCTCATTCATATGTTCTTCTCCAAAGAACTCCACTGCTCTCTCATACACTTTTCTTGCATGGGCAAAGTAACTGTGTTTCTCTTCAAAGCGGGCGTACTTGATCCAATTCTTAACATCAGGGTGCACAATGACAAGTATAGAAATGTTAAGAAAATGGCAACAGTTCTCCATTTCAAATTCCATTCTTCCCAGGGATCACATGACCATGGATCATGTGAGAACAATAGTTAAAGATGAACCATGCAAAGAACATGGCCAAGAGGTAGAAGAGGAGGGTCAAGGGGTGATCCACACACAGGGGGTTTTAGACTCAGGCCCTTTAGTTTTTAGGAAGGAAAAACAGTGAATAAAAAAGGAGGAAAATACAAGATGAGAAGAGGAGGAAAAACTTTTAGTAGCTCTGACAGTAAGGAGGGGCAATCATCTAAGAAGAGATAAGTGACCCTCTACCTCATAGCAATTTTTAAATGCAAACTTCCAAAGCGCTCTCATATGTGACCCACCAAATCTTATTGCAGTGCTTTGTAACATTTACTGTTTTTGTCTGTGTTGTGTTGCTGTTGTTGGTTACAGTGCTTAAACTGTCAGCATCTTTCAAGCCAAAAATACACACCTGTTGTGGCACAGTTAAATTACAAGCTCTTCCAGGACACTTATGCTCATTTAACTGAATTTCACTGTGGTAAATAAAAATTGCCATCCATGTGTACTCCTAGGTATCAGCAGTGTGTGTTGCCCACAATACAACTAAAGTGGAGAAAAATCACATACAAATTCATGGGCATTTAAGATGGATAACAATGAAGTGTAAGATGTGGATCTAAGTGCAAGTCTCACTGTTATAAAAAGGATATATCTCTCATAAATGGTGCGTGCCCTCTCCACCTCCTTGTATCTCAGTTCAAAGTTAATATAGGAATGCCAAGCTTGTTCCTCCGGTTGCCACTCCATCCAGCGTTCAAACACCTGACGTGCTCCAGCAACATTCCCCAACATCTCTTCCATATAAGTATACTTATACCTTTAAAAAAAGGCAAACAAGAGTTATCATTGACAAACTGTTTAGAAATGTACTTAACAAAATTATTATTTATAGGTAACTCTCTTTTGGCAGTATTCATTATTTGCATCACAGAATTGTCCAGAAGCCCCGTTGTGCCAAACCCCTACCCTGGTGAGATTACAATCAAGGGGGTGGGGGGAAAAGAGGAGGGTAACTTTCCAATAATGTGAGTCTTCTTTTTAATATTAGCTTGCAGAATCTCAGAAAAAGAAAACTGCAACACTAGAGATGTTGAAGACTTTATTTGCACACGCAGACATTTTTCTTTTTCACTAAGTGAAAGATCAATTGTTTTTATTATTAGAGGTGAAATAGTGAGTTTTACTATCTGAAAACTCACCAGAACTGGTTGACCCTGGGGAGGGTAGTGATGGCTCGATCCCAGATATTGCGGGCATGGTTAACCTGGCGGTTCTTCATTTCCATTTCTGCATACTTCAGCCAGAGAGTGACATTTCTGTAGTCCACGTCTAAAGCACGCTCGTAGATGGAACGAGCTCTGGAAAGCAAACAACGTTGTTGAAGTAAATGCATGTATGATGCAGTTCAAGGATTCTGACAGTATTAGTTGCACATATTCTTGAAGTGCAAAATGCCCATCTTCATAATTACCTCTGTATTTCTTTTAGGCTTTCCTCCCATTGTGCGTACTTTATCCAGTTACTGATAACAGTCCTGTTTTTTCTTATATTATCTTCAAAGGTCTGAGAAGAAAGTTATAATTTATTTTTAAAAGTAAAATGTTTCTCTGTGCAAAAAGATCCCATTATAAACCAAGAGTGACATACTGATAACTCAAAAACAAGATATCAATAGATTGGACTAAAAATCCCAAACATATTACAACTAGTTTAAACAGAAGTTACAATAGCTTAACTCTGAGATCAAAATGAATAAGAGGTTTCCTAAGTCACGTACTCTAGCAGTTAAAAATATAGCTAGAGTTGTGATAAGTGTAGATCATAGGAGAGCTGTAAGCCTGTAAGAGCCTGTGTCCATCTGTAACACCGATGGACTAACAATTATAACAGCATTCAAAATTCTTTTTAAAAAACCCTATGTTGAGATATTTTAATAGTAACATTAATTGAAGTTATGGGGCTCACTTTTTGCACACGACACTGAAAATATATTAATTTGGACATGCCATATTCATTCTTTTGTGGCTATAAACTGATCACTTGGTGCAAGTATCATATATCAGACATGCCATCACTTAGTACTTCCCAATGGTCCAAACGTCTATAACATGTACATACTTTACTAGAGTTTATAGGCCATAAGAGACGCCTAGGAACTCTACCTCTTCTTGACTAAATATGTTATGACTCATGTTTATGTGACCAAATGTCAGGAGGCAAGTTTTCAGTTCCATAACAAAGCATTTCCACAACTTGATGCACCAGAGATGGCACATTCAGTGTTATAGGTTGCCCCCAACCTATGTCCAACTAACATCACAGTATCATTCTTATCTAACAGATGGGTATGAATGGAGAGAACCCTTTGTATAGCCCTCAGCACAGCAGGGCCCTAATCCTCATTTAGGGGCTCTACACACTAATCTAAATTCAGATCCCTTTGGAGACTAGCTTCAATAAGCGTTCAGACACTATGCACCAGGGGTCAACAACCTTCGGCACGCGACCCATCAGGGTAATCCAGTGGCAGCCCACAAGACATTTTGTTTACGTTGACCGTCCACAGGCATGGCCCCCTGCAGCTCTCAGTGGCTGCGGTTTGCTGTTCCCGGCCAATGGGAGCTGCGGGAAGCGGCGGCCAGCACATCCCTATTCCCTCCCTCTGGCTGATTTTTACTCTTCTTCCCTTTTTCTATAGCCTACCTCTCAAGATTCTAGCACATATGAATAGACTCATTAATAGTATAAATACAGTTTCCAATACAAAATCATAAGTTGTACTGTTAATTTGCTACTAAATCCAAATTCTAAAAAATTATGCATTTAATTGTTTAAAGGGAACAGGTTAAGTACCCTTAAACAGCCACTTGTGGTTTTAAGGTAAAAAAATCACAGAATATCTGTTTTCTCTCTTTGAAGTTCATGAAGAATGAATGAAAACGTTCAGCAAAGTTTAAAAATATGCTAGCTTCTTAGTACTGTACAGGAGCATCAAGTCACTTGTGCACTTACCTTCCTTTTTCGAAGCTTGTAGTCATTTAGTTCTTCTTCATCTGTGATCTTTTGTTGCGGAGGTGGTGGAAGAAGTTCAAGTTCTCTCTCCTTTGCTTCTCTTAACAGCTGTTCTGCTGTGATCTGTACTTCTGCTGGCGCTTTGTTTTTCACCTTTGGAAGAAGAAAAAATTTCTTTTTTTGTGGTCATCTTATATTTTTTTACAGCCATAAAATACCAAAAAAACCCAAAAAGTGAGTTGACCCAATGATTTAATATGTGAAATATACAAAGTAGGATTTGGTGACTGGCTGAGAAATAAACAGAACTGAGTTTACAAACAGACAGGAAATAGCAACGCCAAATATAATATACTTGTTACTGTGTCCATTTCACCCCATAAAAATGTCAAACTCAGAAGCTATAACCCTACCTGGAGTGCAAAAGGATGGAAAATGTTGGAACAAATCCTAGGCGTGTATTCATGCAAGTATATCTGGGACAGAGGAAACCACCTACCTTGGGAAAAAATTTAAATATGAAAATAGATTTGGAAACCTTAGTTTGTTTATCAGATGACATGTAAAGTTGGGAATATGATATCCTCATTTTTTTTAAAAATACTGTAAAGTAAAAAAATCATATCACAGACAATTTTACTTTTTACCTATGTTACCGATAACTCCTTGATATTAAGCATAAAAGAATTTTTAAAATCCAACTTGACTATTTATGTTCTTTCTTTACTTTTAGCATTCCTCTCAGCTTGGACAATGAAAACCAATGTTGGTTGTTTAACTTTGGTTTCACATTTTCAGTACTGTACTGTGTTTTAAAACTGAAGAGCAATAATCATTTGTTTTAAAAACTGTTTGCTTTTCAAAAAAAGGTGTAAACATTCTAAACCCAAGCGTTTATAAAACCTGTAATAGCAGTAGAAAGTTTAAACTGGGGACAAATTCAGGCTGATCTCGTACCTCTGAAAAAATGTCATAAAAGCTATTGATTGGATTAGAGATACCACAACTACAAAAAGCATAAATATCCTCTGAGAGAAAAAGTAAAGTATAAAGCCAGGCGTTTCTATATTTTTTGGAATATAGAGTAAGGCTCCAATCCTGAAAACACGCATATACTTAATTTTATGCATGTGAGTAGTTTCACTGAATAACAGGATTATTCACACCCATAAAGCTAAGGACATACATGTCAGAACGATGTGGGAATTTTGTTAGGATACATTTTTGCTGGAAAATGCTGATTTGTCAAAACCAAAATGTTTCACGGAAAAATATACTTTCACTGAAGTTTTTTTCAGGTCCCGGATGGAATTTCTGGTCAAAATCAGAAAAAACTCAACCAGAATAGCGAATAGCCAATAGCCCAATGATCAGAGCACTCACTTGGAATGTAAAACACCCAAATTCCCGATCTGCCTGATTCAGAGCAGGAACCTAAACCTGGGTTGCCCACATCCCAGCTGATTGCCCAAACCACCGGAGTATTGTCTATTCTTAGATGGGTCTTTCTCAATATCTCCTGTTGGAGCTGATCCACTTTATATAAATTAAATATCCATTGAGCCAGAGTGAGAATGATTCTATGGCACTGGTCTTCAATTGGCAGCCCGCAGGCTAGATCCTGCCACCAGGGATTTCTGATTGGCCCACTGCTGGGCATTAGCTGTTCCTTCATACCCTCAGAAGCAGCCAATTAGAGCTCCTCGGGAAACAGTGGCACTCACTCCCCCGCCCCTCAGGAGCCCAGCCTATCCCCACAGGAAGGGGTGGGGGGAATTACCCCTGCTCACAGGAAGGGTAGAGAAGAAGGGTGCAGAAAGAGCCCTGAAGCTCAAGGTAGTTCCACTCCTTTCTACCCTCCTCCCTCCCTATAACACCCAGCCGGAGGAGCAGGGCAGGAGGGGGAAGAAGCCCTGGAGTTGCGGGGAAGGAGGAGGCAGAGGGATAGCACTGCAGCCACCCTCCCCTTGGCCTGGAATGGGGGGGTGAAGAACCCAGTAGGAGCAGAAGTGAGGCTGAAAGCAGGATGGGCTGGGCCAGTGGTTCTCAAGCGTGGCCCAATCAGCGCACAACTGTGGCCTATGTGACATCCTTAGGGCCATACAGGTTTGTGTGTGTGTGTGTGTACGGGACCCACAATGGTAAATAGGTTGAGAACCACTGGGCAGATGGCGGAAGGCAACAGGGCAGAACTGATAGGAACTGGGCAGATGCACTTCTGTTTATTTTCCCTATGTTTACCATCATGTCATGTATTTAATTTAGAAATTTTTCATTTACATTTAAACAAGTGGAACTAGACTGTGTTGATACATTTCAACTTATGGTGATACGCTTTTAATCAGGCACTTAATCAAATGCTTATGCAACATAAAGTGATCAGCAATTGACGTACTTTCATAAGTTAAACTGACTGTGCAGTACTTTTTTGGGAAGGTGTGCACGGGGAAGGAGGAAACACTGCTTGAAATGTTGACACTCTTGCACTAAAAGGGAAATTAGATGTCCATTAATTTCCTGTGAGGTTTAACTTCTAATTTTAATGTCATAGTTGTAATAGAATTAACATTAATAGCATGACGTTTTAATAGCATTAGTGTATTTGTATAATAATTTGTTTGCAAGATTTTATTGTACTACTGTCCACTGGCATGCTTAACCTTTTACTTTGAGATTAATAAATAATATCCGACACACCACTCTTTAAAGGTGCGACCCCCTGGCCAGTGGCAGGTTTACTACAGAGCAAACACCAGAAGAGCCCTTTGACCTGGCAAGATTTAGACATTGCCTTATTCAGCACACCAGAAAATGTAATTGAATACCACTGCTCTACAGTGTGGTAGACAAAGCACTAAATCAGGCAAGCAGGGACCTGGACCTGGACCTGGACCTGAACCTGGCTCGTCCCACATCCCAGGTGAGTGCCCTACCCACTGGGCAACTGGCTACTCAAAGAGGGGTGCTGGCTCTTGCTCACACTCACTCACTTTTGAATGGTCAGGGTTTTTTCCAAATATTGAAACGAATTTTTTTTCATGAAATGGAATTCTTGCTTTCTGGTCTGCCCTAAAGCACACGTGTTTGCAGGACCAGAGTTTTAGACATTCACAATTCTCGTCAGCCAGCTGAAAGTCAGATTAGCTTGCAAAGAATGGTCTGTTTGGGTCAATGGGGCTCCGTGTGGGTGTAGAAGGCACCCATGTGGGGACCGAGTCCAGGATCATGGCCTAATAAATAACTGTTATGGTAGCAATGCTACACCTAGCAATAATTATTGGAGGATTTCATTTTTGTTACTTTTGAATTACAAGTATTTTTTAGAGTAGCAGCTGTATTAGTCTGTATCCGCAAAAGAAAAGGACTTGTGGCACCTTAGAGACTAACAAATTTATTTGAGCATAAGCTTTCCGATGAAGTGAGCTGTAGCTCACGAAAGCTTATGCTCAAATAAATTTGTTAGTCTCTAAGGTGCCACAAGTCCTTCTTTTCTTTTGAAGTATTTTTAAAAAATTAACGTGGATGAGTTTGCACTAGCAGGAAATTAAAAATCTAGTAAGGCCCTTAACTGGCCCAGAGCTTCATGGCGGTAGCCCCTGTGCGTACAAAGTTCTACTGCAGTGAGTGGGGAACTATGCAGGCCTTGGAGCGCCAGCAATGTCAATGGGGCACCAAGGAGGTGAAGTGTCTGCCATGGTTTAACTCGGTGTATGGTCATTGCCTATATCTGTGTTTAGTCAAAATAACGACCACAGAAGCAGCGATTCAGAATCTTATCAGTCAGTACTCCAGGATTACGTTTGTCACGGTGAGGGGGGAAAAAGTCACAGATAGCATGATTTTGCCCTTTGCCTGTGACTTCCTTCCATATCCATGACTCACCCTGCAGCAGCAGCTCCTGTGGCTGAGCCTGGCTCCCTGCCCTGGCACACTGGGACACAGCCCTATTCAGGTTTGACCACCCTGGTCATGATGGGGGGGAGGGGGGGGGGACAAACTTCAGTGAGTGGCATTGTGATCTGGTGCACAGGGCTGCAGTGCTGCTCAGGTTTGGCCCACCTGACCAAAGGGGGGCTGGGGGTGGCGGAAAGAAGAATCCTGAACAGCTTTGCCAACCGCACATGCCAAGTTTCAATGCCTGGAGCAGGATCATGGGCCCAGCCTGGCGTGACCAGGGGCCGCAACAGAGAGGTGAGCTTGCTCCCCAGCCTCCCCTCCACACCAGACTGGGATTAGGGTTGCGGTGCTGGAAGCAGAGGGTGCTGCTGCAGGGTGAGGAGAGGGGCATTATTTTGTTAATCAAATTTAGGGAGCAGTCACAGTAAATTTAGTGATCTGTGATTTTTACTACATTTACCATGAGTACTCTGACTTGATTTTTAAAAATGCCATGGTAAATCTGCATCTCTGTTCATGAATTATTACCCGATTGAGAGCAAAAGATTGCAACATGTTTAACCTTCCTTCTCTATAACTTTCTTAATGTTGGGAACTGCTTGTTACTTGTCAGGAAAACTGATTGCTAACATTATTAAAATCTAATCCTTCCAAGACTATTTATTTTGATACATTAATTCAAATGACCTTTCTGAACCATAAAGACTGAAAATCACCATAACTTGACTACATTTAAAGACACACAATTCTCCACCAGTGGTAGCAACATTGGCAGCTGCAGCATAGACACAGCTCAGGTATTTTTAACATGGTGTCATACAACCCATCAAACTTAGAGGGTTGGCTGATCATACAGTGCTCTTCATTGCCAGCTACTAAGTATGATTAAAATATAGCTTAAAAAAATATATTTGATACTTTTGTAATTTTATAGGGAGGTGATGGGATAGGAAAGGGGAGTGGAAATGATCCACAAAACAATCTCCCCATTAAAACATGGGGATTATGATGGCAGTTAAAATACCCTCCCTCTGTACACTGCAGTCTCCCCCATTGCTACTCGTGCTGTAGCCACATCAGTGGTTCCCAGGTGCCATTTTTCGAAGAGTAAACAGCTGGGATAACTTATCTGTAACCTTGAGTTCAGCTTTGTTCTCCCCCCGGGTTGGGTTATTTTCACATTCTTTAAACTAAAAATGGCTTTGAAATTGTGAGTACATTGAATCTGGACTTGACTTTTTAAAAGAAACATAAATTGGTTGAACGGAAATAGTGCTTTGTGTTAACTCCATACCACGACTTTTCTGGTGGTCTCATCTGTTTCCTTAAAATTTAAGATTTTATTTGAAAAAAGTGTTTTTGGCTTTTTTAATTGTTGAGAGAACTTTCCCTGGGGGCCATGCACAACAATGGGCCACATTCAGATCCTGATGTAAGTCAGTGCAGCAGGGCTGAATTTTGCCCCGTAGGTCAGAGATGGACAAACTGACCTTTTGTATCTTCGATACCTACAACTGTTAATCATTTAAGTGCTGGTCATTTTAGCAGAAGTTTCCAACTTCTTTGGTACCATGGGATGAGGAAAAGGGGCAGCATAACAAACGTTTTTTTCTCCATGAAACAAGGATATGCCACCATTCTAAGAAACGTCCCATCCCATTGTGGTCCACCGGTATGTGTTTGATCAGATAAAAGTTAGTTTTTAAGCACCAATCATGAGAACCATTACGGAGTGGGGGAAAACATATCACTGTGTTGTACCAAAAAAACCAAAAGCGAGCGAGTGAGGCTGTTTCTAAAACAGAGCCCCCCCGCCGATAGCTGGGCTCATGCTCCATGTTACAGACAACTCGCAGCAGAATACTATGTAAAAGCTACTGTATTTCCAGCAGGGCTCGCACCAGCGACTCCCCTCCCCCTCTCCCCACTGCCCTTTCTCCCGCTTCCCCCACTCTGGTCCAACTGGGCACCCCCCAGTCCCAGGTTCCCCTGAGCTCCCCAATTCCCTGGCACCTGAGCCCCCCACCCCCTGACCCCCAATTCCTCAGCACCTCTGAGCTTCCCCGTCACGGGTCCCCCCCAATTCCCCGGCACCCCCAAGCTCCCCCACGCCGTGGTCACAGGTTCCCCCAATTCCCTCCGTCCCCCGCTCTGCCCCTTCTTCCTAATTCCCCTCCCACAGACACCCCCCCCCCATTCCCTCCACTCTGCCTCCCCCTCCAGGCACCCCCGCCTCCTTCGCCTGGGCACCCCCCCATCCCACTCCCCCCTCACCGCCGGGTCGCCCCGCGGGGCTCGGTGACACCCATGCCCGGGCCCCTGGGGGCAGGGTAATTCCCCCACCCGCCCAGCACGGACCACCACCCCCCACACCTTCGCCACTTTGGGGATTCGCTGCTTCCCGGCCGCCGTAGACGCCATGTTGCCGCCGCTGTGAGCCCGAGCTCCGTCGACCCCGCCCTGATCTTTCACCTCTCACCCCGCGCAGCGTCGCCCGGGTCGTTGCCACAGTAACGGCGGCCGCGCGTCTCTCGGCGGTTGTCGCGGAACCGCTGCGTCCCAGGTGAGTCGTCGCCGGTTCCTCTGAGCCCTGACCCGGTGGGGACCGCGGGACGCGCCGCGCCCGACGGAACAGCGGCGACGCTCTGGGAGTGCTGGGAGGAGGCGCTCCCGGGACTGGGACGCCCCAAACAGATGTCCCATATCGCATAACTCCCCTCAGCTTGGGACTACACCGCCCAGCATGCAATGCACGTTCCCCCCCCCACGAAGACTACAACTCCCAGCACGCAGCGCGTCCCATTCCCCTCCTCTCCCCCGGGAACTCCTAGCGCCTGCTCTGCGCTGCCCCCTAACCGCCCGCCCGAGAACTGCAGCTGCCCGAGCTCGCCCAGTGGGGTCATGGGCACCCAGGTGTTGGGGATTGCGGCCATCCTGCTCTTCCCTATATTGCTAGGTGGAAAGGGGCGGGGAAAGGGGTTGCAATGGAGAAAACAGGCTGGGTAGCTGCCACCTGGCTTGTCCCTTGTCCTTGCAGCCCCATGTCCTCCTGCTGTTGGCACCTGCAGACCCACGTACCAGCGGCAAGCTGGCCCGTCAAAGGACAGTTGTTCCCTGTAGTCGAAGGGCCAGATTCCCATAGCAGTGTAGCATTTACAGTAAGTGCAACAGGGTTACCACCACAGAGTTGTCTCCAGGCAGCAGATCTCTGCTAGCGAGCCAAAGGGAAGACTTCCTGTGAGCTAATGAATTTCCCACTTGCTCTAAAATGCAGCCCAGACTGACAGCAGAGGGCCAAAGCTCACCCCCGTCCAGTCCAAACCTCAGCCCACCCCTAGAGTCCTCTCTCCCTCAAACCCAATGGCCCACTGTCAGAATAGCCCAGCGGTTTTCAAACTTTTTGAGCTAGCCCCCCCTTGAGTTACAATTCTTGGTTGCACCTCCCCAGCCTAAACAAAAATAGAGACAATAGCCCTCAGGTTTTCAGGATTGGCGAAGGTGTTTGCGACCAGAGCCAGTGCTGGGTGTGGAGGCTGCTGGGAGCAGAAATCGGTGCGGCCACAGTGGATGTTGACACTGACCCACAGGCTGGGTGGCCCACTATGGTGAGTTAGGGAGTGGAAGTGATACTCCCTCCCCGAGCCCTGCCTGGCGTGGCTGTTCACCCTCCCCCTGAACATTGCACTGTGCCCCTATAGGGGAGTGTTCCCCACAGTTTGAAAACCTCAGGGGTAGCCCTATTCTGAAGCTTGATGTGTCCAATTTTATTCCTTCCAGTCTTGATGGTGGTGGTGTGGGAGGAGCCGCCCATAGTCCTTGTCTCCAGGACAGTTAATTAACCCCTTCTTGACCTGATCCAGTGTCGAGTTTGTGCATCCCATCACTCTTCCACAGTCAGAAAGCTGGGGCTGTACTAACCTTTTCCTACATAGTCTTACCACAAGTACATATATGACATGTTTGATCTGACTTGGATGTAAGCATCAGCTCACTTAAAAAGAAAAAATGGTTAGGATGGGAAATTTCTGTTGTGTTTAAAAAGAGTGTTTTTTTAATGTTGATAAACCAGTGAGGCAATTACTGGAAGAATTGGAGCAGGCAGGGAGCAGAGTCCTCTATTTATCTCCAATGTTCTCCAGGTTCTCTGCTCCTAAACAGTGCTCCCTGTCTCAGCTCTTCTCCACTCCCCAACTTCCTTCTTTGCCCTTAATCTTCCCTGTGTTAGTTCTACTCTAATGTATGTGTAGCATGGAATGCGTAATGGTGGATGCGAAGTCTGTATCTGGAAAGTGAGGTCTCTGACTCATCAGGATGGTGGATGTGGAGGGTAAAGTGAGATTCCCAGTTCCTGTAGGGACAATGGATGGGGTCTTTTGCCCAATACTGGACTGGCGGATGGGAAGATGTTGGTTCTGGAATGTATACAGGCAGTAAGGCTCAATTCTGCTCAGAGAACCATATCAATATAATTCCATTCAAACAAACTGGTCTCAGTGCGAGCACAGAGATCCGCAAATATAAACTTGCAGGCCTGGAACCTATGATACTATACGGTGTGGTCTCTTGACCATAATGGGAAGTTGGGGTGGGCTCACATCTCTATTCTATAAAGGGAAGATATGAGATGTTGGTGTCTCTGGCACACATTACACAGGTGTGCTGGTAGACTTTCTGAGATGATGTAGGCCATACTTGGGATGGTGGTGGTTTGCAACCCTGGTGGTGGTTTGCCTGGGGTTGCAGCTGATTTTGGAAACATATATGATGTAGGGTGGATGAGTATAAAAGTTTTTCTAGTCCAGTGGTTTTCAAACTGTGGGTCATGACCCACTACTGGGCCATGGAATGTAAGGCACTGGGTCGCGGCGGCTCTGGTCAGCACCACCAGCCAGGCTTGCGCGCCTCTGCCTAGGAGCCGGACCTGCTGCTGGCTGCTTTTGGGGCACAGCGTGGTCCGCGGTGCCAGGACAGGCAAGAAGCCTGCCTTAGCACCCCCATTGCACTGCTGACTGGAAGCTGCCCGAGGTAACCCCGTGCCCTAACCCCGTGTCCCAATCCCCTGCGCCAGCCCTGATCCCCCCAAACCTGGAGCCCCTTCCTGCAGCCAAATGCCTCATCCCTGGCCTCACCCCAGAGCCTGCTCCCCCAGCCCAGAGCCCTGACCCCCTCCCACACTCGAACCCCCTGCCCCAGCTCTGAGCCCACCCCAAACTCAGAGCTCCGTCCTGCACCCCAAATCCCTCATCCCCTGATCAACCCCAGAGCCTGCACTCCACTGTGCAACCCTCACCCCTGCACCCCAACCTTCTGCCCCACTGCTGAGCCCCTCCCACACCCCAAACCCCTTATCCCCAGCTCTGTTGGGTCGCGGGCATCAACAGTTTTCTTCAACTGGGTCACTAGAAAAAAAGTTTGAAAACCACTGTTCTAGTTTATAGCTAGAGTCTGGGTGGGGATTGGGAGCATAGTGAAGTTTTGTTTTGTTTTTTTTGAATGGGCAGTGTTATATTTTACATATAAGCTTGTATGTGAGTTATTGTATAAACTGTGATGGTATTTGAACTGTTCATTTTCATACTTTAATGCTTAGGCTTTTTATTTTAAATTGTGACATTATTTGGTATATATACATTTAAACTTTAATGTTAGGTGGCAACAGAATTGAAAGATAACTAAGTTTTTGTTGGTTAATCACAGTTGGACTGAATTCATATCACATTATCTATTATGAAACTGTTAAGTATACAAAGGACAAAATGGGTTATGAGGACACTACAAACACACTGCACATGGAACTGCAAAATAGATTTTTATTTGCATCCAGGGTTAGGGCTATTCAGAAAAGCCTTCCACTCCTCCTGAAGTATAAATAATCTTATTGATTTAAAAACTTGGCTTTTGGACAAATAGTTTGAAACCATCAGATACTATGATGATGAGCATTATAGAAATGTCTACAACTAAATGTCAAACCATTTCATGCAGTTGTAGGCCATTAAAAACATTCCCTCACTGTTCAGTAATATTTTAGGTGGTAACCATTATACTCCATCCAATTTGAGACTGTGGTTTTCAGAGGAGCCTGGGGGAGTTAGGCACTCAGATCCCATTGATTTTCATTAGGATTTAACTGCCTAACTCCCTTCCTTCCTTTGAAAATCTCATCTAGAATTACTAACTTCAAGGCTGAAATCACTGCAGAAGCCATTCACATTAGATAACATTAGTGTTTTCTTTGTTTTTGCTACAGTGTATAAAATGACTGCAATAACTTCTGCAAGAGGACGTACAGAAGTGGTCAATGCCAGAAGAACGGAATCACATGATGTTTCTGGTATTATCAGTCTCATCAGATATTTTACTGAAAAAACTTTTGGAAGGATTAATGTCGTCTATCTTTTGTAAGTAGCAACATTTTAAGAACATACATGACATTCTCTTCAAGGTACCCAGAATCATAAGCCACTGTGTTACCTCTCTGTCTCTGCAAGAGAGAGCTTTGCTGAAACTTAGATTGTGTATCAGCTCCCTGCCACACCTGTCTGTCCTTCTCATCAGCAAATGCCTTGCGACTCTGCCAGTCTTAACCTTGTCTTGCAGGTAACAATCAGTGAACCCCAGTTCTCAAGTTCCCCAGGAGATCTCTCTCAGTATCCTCAAAAAGAAAAGGAGTACTTGTGGCACCTTAGAGACTAACAAAATGTATTTGAGCATAAGCTTTCGTGAGCTACAGCTCACTTCGTCGGATGCATTCTGTATCCGGTGAAGTGAGCTGTAGCTCACGAAAGCTTATGCTCAAATAAATTTGTTAGTCTCTAAGGTGCTACAAGTCCTCCTTTTCTTTTTGCGAATACAGACTAATACAGCTGCTACTCTGAAACCTCTCAATATCCTGTTCTTCTCACTTTATTTCAGTATAACAGCACTGAGATCATTCATAGTGAAACTAAGAATATGTTTCTTAATAAAGAATATAGATTTAAGTGATACCAATGGTAGCAGAGCCTACCCAAAAGTTGGGGGGCCAGGGGCCAGGGCCCCATACCTCTACTCTTCTGCCCAAGGCCCTGTCCCAAGCCGGAGCCGGCTGGGAGCCACAGATTCTCCAGCTGCCTGGGGTGGGGTCGGGGTCGAGAGCAGCCCCCGGCCTGTGTTCCTGCTTCGCTGGCCCCCGCCCAGGGCAGGTGGAGGGTCCACAGCGTGGCTCCCCACAGTTGCCCTCGCGGCTCTTACCATGGCTGGGCTGTGGCCCCCCAGCCGGAGCCAGGTCCTGGTAAGAGCCACATGGGGACAGCTGTGGGGAGTCACGGACCCTTCTGCCCTGGGTGCGGGGCCCGTGAGGCAGGGACATGGGTTGGGGGCTGCTCTTGGGCCCCCCTAACCCGGGCAGGTAGAAGGTCCATGGCATGACTCCCCACAGCTGCCTAGGACCCGGCTGGGCTCCAGCTGCCGTGCCAGCCTGGTTGGGGGTACAGGGCCTCAGGGAGAAGAAGAGGAGTGGGGGTTGGGCCCCTGCCAAAAAGTGGGAGGGCCCTGGCCCTCCCCCCCCATTCCGGTGCCACTGTGTGATACTAAGCAAGAGTAAACGAGGTACAGTAGTTGTGGTTACAAACAAAACAAAATAAAACACACTTTCTAGTGTCCAATTCTTAACTTTAAAAAGCTACAATCTTTGTCTAAACAGCTTTCTCACTTACATCAAGTTACCAGCACCACCAGCCTTACAGCAAGAGGATCCAAGGTTCACAGAATCAGAAGGTGCTGTCCCCTTTGTTCCCTGAGTGATGGGTAACATACTAGTTGTGTCATGTGTAGGCTAACAGAGTAGTCAGTAAATACCCAGTAATAAATCAGAGACAGCTTTATGGTCCATATTTTCAAAAGTGGCCACTGATTTTGGGTGACTCGGTTTCTGTGCCCAGCTTAAGATCTCTTGGGCTTGATTTTCAGAAGTGGCGAGTACCCACAGCTCCAGCTGAAGTCAGTGGGAGTTGCAGTTGTACCTCTGGAAAACTGGGTCCAATATGTCTCAAATGTATGCTCTAGGTATACTTAATCCTGCCTCAGCCTGGGCGGATGGACTACATGACCTCTTCAGGTCACTTCCAGCCTTACATTTCTGTGATGCTGTGAAGTTGGGCATCTAAAATCAGAGGACCCCAGATCAGTGGCCAATTTTGAAAATGTGATTGTTAAACTCTGTTGGTCCCACAGAGAAGATGGATTTACTGGCAGGAAGTGTTTGTATAGTGCGTATCGGCAACGCTATCCTCTGGTTCCCTTATGATGCTGTTGAACAGTTGTTAACTTGAAGACTAAGAAATCTAAAATCACTTTCTGAATCTTCTTTTTGTCATTTCTTTAACCTTTGCAACTCAAAATTGTTTCCACAGAGAAAAAGCTAACCTTGCCGTGACACTCAGCAATAAGAAGAATGAGGTTATTGCCCATGCTGCATTTCTGGACTATCCAAATTGGAATATTGTTGATCAAGCTGATTGGGAATCATTCTTACATGAAAACTACAGTGACAAAAAGTGCACAGTAAGTAATTATTTTTTCAGATGTGTTTTCACTTGAGGGACATCAACTTGGTTTTCATTTTGTTCCCTTTGAATACTGTATGTGTTCAATTTTTGGTATAATATAGGGGGAAAAACAATTAAATTGCAACAGATGTTAAGAGATGCATTGCCCTTGTTACATGTATTGCTATTCCCTGGGATTTGGGAAGATCAGTGTAGAAAATGGTATTCCTTTTACTGGAGATTTTTGTTTTGTTTTCCATTCCAAGTGATTTCTTTGTTGTTTGACTAAGTTGGCTAATGCGTTTTTCTACACAAATGTTCTCACTCACTGAAGGCACATCACTTGGGGTCCAAAACAGTCTCAACACTAGAAAATTATAACGTATTAGATTTTATAACATTACCTCTCATTCTAGAGCACTGTACGTTTTTACGGTATTGCCAGCTCTTAGAATTTTATTGAGAGTCTCACTATGTTTGGCATTTTTCTGAAAGCCCTAGTTCCTGGAGTCAAATCATTATGCGAGAATCTCTACTTTCCTTTTTTCAGAAAAGGAAATTTCTAGTCCTTTTTGGTTGTTGAGAAAAGCTGAAAAATTTGAATTCTAAAGGCTCAAACCCCAGAAGGCAAATAGAGAAACCAAAATTTATTATTGTTAAGCCAATCTCATGATTTTTGAACATCTGGGATTGGCAACACTGAAATTATCCAACTGATAGGCAAACTGCCTCGCAATAATGTTATCCACTAGGGATGTTAGGCAACTGTTTTAAAGAAACTATCAACTCCAGTATTGCCATCTGCAATTGTTGTTTATACTGTTATTAAAAGAAACTCTTAATGTTATTATAACTGAAGACGCTAAAGGGAAAAATACTATATTTTTTCAGTTTGTTTTCTTTGTACTCTTGACAGTATTTTGAATATAATTGATCCCACTGTATTGTTGATGGTGCATGCTTTTCCCCAGGCTGTGCATGGGGTGCTTACCAATATTATCATCAACAAAGCTGTAATTGAACCTGAAGAGACAGCTGGCAGAAGTGTGTCCAGAGAAAAGGTGGAAAAGAGAAAGCTTGAGCATGTGTGATGTTATTGCTCCCATGCCTGCCCTGAAGTCCTTTCTGAACATGGGCAAAAAACAGAAGAACCCGTATATTTTTAAAAAGAGGATTTTTTGAAATTGAGGATATGTCATTTAAAAAGTGCTTTATGGTCCTGATCCAGAAATAAGGATGAAAGGACAACACTCCTGAGCGAATTGTAGTTTTCCTCTCCGCTTCAGGAGTACTCCTCTGGTTCACATTTGTGAGGTTAGCTCTGCAGAGCTCTATATGCCAAATATGAATCTTTAGGCTGACCCTACTTTAGATGGAGAGGTAAACATGCGTGTAGATAATATATGTTGATATAGTGTAAAGGTTTGATTGGCATGAATTTGGGATGGCTGCATTACGTAAAGAATAGCCAAGCAACATGTGAATTATTCAGGCAATTTGTACATCTTCATATGGTAGCCTTGTTTTTGGTACTCATTTTACAGAATAACTGTTTTAGAAATGTTTCAGAGTAGCAGCCGTGTTAGTCTGTATTCGCAAAAAGAAAAGGAGTATTTGTGGCACCTTAGAGACTAACAAATTTATTTGAGCATAAGCTTTCATGAGCTACAGCTCACTTCATCGGATGCATTCAGTGGAAAATACAGTGAGGAGATTTATATACACACAGAACATGAAAAAAATGGGTGTTTATCATGCACACTGTAAGGAGAGTGATCACTTAAGATGAGCTATTATTAGCAGGAGAGTGGGTGGGGGGAGAAAACCCTTTGTAGTGATAATCAAGGTGGGCCATTTCCAGCAGTTAACAAGAACGTCTGACGAACAGTGGGGGGGAATAAACTTGGGGAAATAGTTTTACTTTGTGTAATGACTCAACCACTCCCAGTCTCTATTCAAGCCTAAGTTAATTGTATCCAATTTGCAAATTAATTCCAATTCAGCAGTCTCTCGTTGGAGTCTGTTTCTGAAGTCTTTTTGTTGAAGAATAGCCACTTTTAGGTCAGAAATCGAGTGACCAGAGAGATTGAAGTGTTCTCCGACTGGTTTATAAATGTTATAATTCTTGACGTCTGATTTGTGTCCATTTATTCTTTTACGTAGAGACTGTCCAGTTTGACCAATGTACATGGCAGAGGGGCATTGCTGGCACATGATGGCATATATCACATTGGTAGATGTGCAGATGAATGAGCCTCTGATAGTGTGGCTGATGTGATTAGGCCCTATGATGGTGTCCCCTGAATAAATATGTGGACACAGTTGGCAATGGGCTTTGTTGCAAGGATAGGTTCCTGGGTTAGTGGTTCTGTTGTGTGGTGTGTGGTTGCTGGTGAGTATTTGCTTCAGGTTGCGGGGCTGTCTGTAGGCAAGGACTGGCCTGTCTCTCAAGATTTGTGAGAGCGATGGGTCGTCCTTCAGGATAGGTTGTAGATCCTTGATGATGCGTTGGAGAGGTTTTAGTTGGGGGCTGAAGGTGACGGCTAGTGGCGTTCTGTTATTTTCTTTGTTGGGCCTGTCCTGTAGTAGGTGACTTCTGGGTACTCTTCTGGCTCTGTCAATTTGTTTCTTCACTTCAGCAGGTGGGTATTGTAGTTGTAAGAATGCTTGATAGAAATCTTGTAGGCGTTTGTCTCTGTCTGAGGGGTTGGAGCAAATGCGGTTGTATCGTAGAGCTTGGCTGTAGACAATGGATCGTGTGGTGTGGTCTGGGTGAAAGCTGGAGGCATGTAGATAGGAATAGTGGTCAGTAGGTTTCCGGTATAGGGTGGTGTTTATGTGACCATCGCTTATTAGCACCGTAGTGTCCAGGAAGTGGATCTCTTGTGTGGACTGGTCCAGGCTGAGGTTGATGGTGGGATGGAAATTGTTGAAATCATGGTGGAATTCCTCAAGGGCTTCTTTTCCATGGATCCAGATGATGATGAAGATGTCATCAATGTAGCGCAAGTAGAGTAGGGGCATTAGGGGACAAGAGCTGAGGAAGCGTTGTTCTAAGTCAGCCATAAAAATGTTGGCATACTGTGGGGCCATGCGGGTACCCATAGCAGTGCCGCTGATTTGAAGGTATACATTGTCCCCAAATGTGAAATAGTTATGGGTGAGGACAAAGTCACAAAGTTCAGCCACCAGGTTTGCCGTGACATTATCGGGGATAGTGTTCCTGACGGCTTGTAGTCCATCTTTGTGTGGAATGTTGGTGTAGAGGGCTTCTACATCCATAGGGGCCAGGATGGTGTTTTCAGGAAGATAACCGATGGATTGTAGTTTCCTCAGGAAGTCAGTGGTGTCTCGAAGATAGCTGGTAGTGCTAGTAGTGTAGGGCCTGAGGAGGGAGTCTACATAGCCAGACAATCCTGCTGTCAGGGTGCCAATGCCTGAGATGATGGGGCGCCCAGGATTTCCAGGTTTATGGATCTTGGGTAGCAGATAGAATATCCCAGTTCGGGGTTCCAGGGGTGTGTCTGTGCGGATTTGTTCTTGTGCTTTTTCAGGGAGTTTCTTGAGCAAATGGTGTAGTTTCTTTTGGCAACCCTCAGTGGGATCAGAAGGTAATGGCTTGTAGAAAGTGGTGTTGGAGAGCTGCCGAGCAGCCTCTTGTTCATGTTCCGACCTATTCATGATGACAGCGGCACCTCCTTTGTCAGCCTTTTTGATTATGATGTCAGAGTTGTTTCTGAGGCTGTGGATGGCATTTGCTCTCAGTATAAAGAAATTACAAACTTTTTTCAATCAAGTTTTGTTAGATTAAAAATGTAGCTCTGGTGCTTAAAATTTATAACTGTAATATTAAACTTGAGTGTAAGTCAAGTTTTCTCAGTTTTTTTGGTTAATTTACTGCACAGAGAGAGACACAAATCCAATCATTAAGACCCCGCTCCTGCAAACACTTATACTCATGAGTAAATTTACCCATGCAGTTAGTCCCATTTAGTCAATGAAGCTACTTATGTGTGTCGAGTTACTCACATAAGTATGTACTGACAGGATCGGCAATTAAATTTGTAAATTAATATTTTAATTAATTAAAAAACACTACATGCATTATCTTATTTTATTTAATTCATTCGTTTCTTTTTACTATAGCCTCTGAATACACTGTTTATGCATCTTTTTGTGGCAAATGATGAATATGCGGTTGGATGTGCCCAAGAAATCATTAGGTGAGTTGATGTGTAAATTGATGCATAGGGAAGCATGTACAGTTTCCTACTAACTCTCATCTGTAGAGACTGTGGAATTAAAAGATGGTCATGTAACAAAAATAGCTTAGAGGTAAATATTAAAAAAATTAACTGAATTTCTTAATTTCAGTATGTGACACGACATGACACAACTGTGTGTAGCCTGATATACATTCTAGATTTCAAAGCTAGACTCTTACAGTTCTGAACATATTTTCCTAACAGTGTAATCTCTTGCTATATCTTTTGCTATTATTCTTGATATAAATATCATGCAGTGATTGGGACAAATTGATTTTTTTGATTGGAGGGAGAAGGTTCATGGTGCACAGTTGTGCAGGAAGCCTAAAAGCTGTGGCTGTTTCTGAAAAATCATTGTCTGCAGGTTATTCTTTGAAATGTTTGTTAGGTACAGACTATGCAGCACAAATAATACAATATAGCAGAGTGCTAGCTCAAATCACAAACAAGAAAGTGCTGCTTAAATTAGTGTGGTTCAGCGCACAGCATCCCTACATAAACAGAGTAAATTGCATTTGGTGCTGTTGCTGTCAGTTTTACAGTTACAGGGTAACTATAAAAGCCAGCTCATCCAGATGCCAGGTCAAATATCTGCCAGCAGAGATCTGCCATCTTTAATTTTTCACCACTGGGGAACTGATATAAAAAGAAAGCTATATGAAATCAAAGGATTAGGAGATTAAAGAGAGAAATGGGATTGAAAAAACAGTGAAAAGGCCTTAATAATTTTCATATAATCTTTTTTGAGAAATCACATTTTAATTTTTTAGCCATGTGCATTTATGAGGGAAGATATAGGCACTGGAGAGCAAAGTTTCTTTCATTAAGAGATTTGCTGCTAAATTTGATGTGTAGTTACCGAGACTAAATAAAGTTATATTGTTTGTCCAGGACAGTTTTTAATGCAGTACCAGAAGTGCACTTTATTCTTCTTTTTGTACCAAGTCATGTGGATTTAGGTAAGAGTTTCTTTAATATTATTTTAATCTTAAAACAACCACTGTAGTCTTAAGTATCATTATGATTAATACAATTGTGTGGTTTTCAGCATATTAACGGAAGTCACTGTCCTATAGACTTGTGGAAGAACCAATCCTAACATACCATTTTATACTTCAAATAGCATAATCTCAGCTATATTGCTTAACATTACATAAAAAGGCTAACAGTGTATGGTCCTGATCTGCCATGGCAGTAGATCATAGTGCAGTATCATGGCCTAAATTTGAAACCATATTTTGCTCCAACAGTTCTTCTAATGGGTTAAAAAATTTCTTGGTGAAATTCCTTGATAGTTTTTAACTTGTTTTTGTCATTCTTAGGCCCAGGCTTAGGAACTTTTTTTGAGCGGATGATGAGTGTTCCAGGTTCGATAGTTGATGTGGACTTTACTTTGTTTGTGTGCCACAGGCACCAACATTGTCCCCAGCTGTACATTCGCAAAGCAAGGTAATATGCCTTCGTCTGCTTTGTCTGTATGAGTTTGTCTGGATCAATTGAAGGAATCCTATGACTACGAATCGAGAAAGTGTAGTTTTCATTAAATCACCTAAATGTCTCCTCCTCTCATTTTCCAATTTTCTTGATGACCCAATGTTGACTCATGACAGCTACTTTTATTAAAGAGACAAGATGGGTGAGGTAATACTTTTACTGCACCAGGATACTACTCACCCCATCTTGTCTCTCTAATATCTTAGGACCGACACATATACGACAAAACTGCATAATTACTTTTATTCTAATTTGTCACAAGACTAGTTGTATTTTTTGTAAGATAGGTGGCCTTATTTCCATATGATTAAACTGAGTGTTTTATAGCAGTAATACAGTTTCCAGATTTTGATGTTTCTTCTATGCATTTGTTTATTTCCCCATGTCATGTTGCTACATATTTTACTGGGTACAGAACTTTTGTAACTTCCACATTGCCTCTTGGAGTATCTTGCTGTGTAGTTCCTGTTTTCTCTTATTAGGCCAAATTCTGACTACCTGGGCAAAGTCTGGCTAAATAGATTTTGCTGTAAAGGAATTGCATTTGCATAATAAAACTGAGTAAGGAGGCCTTAGGCCAAACAATCCTTCAAACATGCTAATACCTGCCTTCCTAAACATTGTTTGGCACTTGTGAATTTACTCTGTGTACAAACCCACTGGGGAACCCCTTAGCAATATCTACTCACTGTCTGCCTGGGCAGGCCTCCTCCATGCTGCTGAGGGGGTGCAAGAAGAAAACAGGGATAATACTCCTACTTTTCTCCCACCCTTTGTCTGTCTTATTTATTTAGATTGTAATCAGTTTGGGGCAGGAACTGTATCTTACTATGTGTTTGTACAGTGCCTTCCACAGTGGAGCCCAGAACTTGGTTTGGGCTTTGAGGCACTAGTATAATAATAATAATTAATAACAACAAATAGTTAAATAATTAAATAGCCCAGAATCCAGCTGTGTGGCTGTCTGCTTCTCAGTCCTCCAGCTCATTGGAAGTGTAGAGTTTCTGTCACACTGAAGCCTTAGGTGGTCAAGGATATCCCTACAAAATTCATCCCTAGTTCTTTGCTCTCCGTTTTATTATTCTCTATAACATTTTCAGTACGGTTGTTCTGTAGTCTAGGTCCTTATAACCAAGAGGTGTTATTCACAAAATACCTGCACGTGTTTTCTCCTCTCAGAAAAGGTATTCCATTGCAATTCCTTTTTTAAAGAAAAAAATAAGTTTATTTTAACTAGCAAGTTGGAGGAATATGTTTCTTAAATCATTCTGTGTGTTTACGTACTGTGAAATGCTGCTCTAGGGTGTTCTTTACAGGTCTGAAACCTACACTTTTCTCCAAAGAGCATCCACCACAGCAGAGCCCCAAATGCAAAACCATTTAACACATATTTCAACATGCCAGCATTGGTGTGCAGACTGTTTCGAGTTTCTCTGAGTCCACATTCTGTCTTTTTTTATATTTTGTACTCCACACTACTAATCAATAGTGTGTGAAGGGATCTTAGTGTTGAAGTAATAGTGCAAGGTAAACTCACTCCTAGGCCTTGAAAGGTATCCATGCCCCTTGATTCTGTCCATTATGTTTGTCTTTTATTAATCTGAAGTACATTTTTACCTTTGGGGCTGTCAAACAATGCAGTTTGGGAAATAACATTTTTGACATGATTGAAAATGTTAAGAAAGCCATTCCAGTATTATACTGAGGGGTATATCTTGCCTGAGTTTTTGTAATACATATAGGGTAATAATGGAATGGTTCACTTTAATGAAAAGCAGGGTAGAAAACTAACCAACAAATGGTTTACTCCTTTTAAATAATGTAACTACTTGTCCTGTAAAATTCATAGTTTAGTATAGTTTGTCATAGATTCTTCAAGTAAGCTAAATTATGTTTACTACTGATGCTTTTCCTTCCCTTTTCCTCTGTATTTGCCTTTATACATCACCAGCATCCTTAGTGACATTCAGTGGAAACTCTTTAGAGACTTATCCATGAAAGGGTTTTGACGCAGTCCCCAGCCACCTGCCTAGCAACACGTTCTGGGTCAATGATATGAGATTAGAGTAATCTCTGTTCCCTCTCCCCCTTACCCACAGGAAAAAATATGCTGTAAATTGATCCTTTGCTTAACCCCTGTATATTGAAGTTATTCTTTATCTGACCTTTAAAATGGGAAATAAAGCTGTAGCATCCTAGAACACAAACCAATGAGCTTTCATATTGAAGTCCCTTGCCTATACTTTGCCATTTGATCTAATTATCGTTGTTTGTACTTCTCTGTACTTTACAGCTGTGTACAATAGATCACAAATCTGCCTTTACAGTGGTGTTTGTTTGTTTCAATCTGGGAAGACAGTAGAATAGTATCCGTATGAGTGAAAAGCCATTGCCTCCTATAAAATAAAGAAGGAAGGGGGTGGTTTGTAGAGGTAAACATTGTAGTTCCCATCCTGCAACACAGAGCATGTGGGGAGGCTGTTGCACTCGCAGGGAGCCCCACTGACTTCAGTGGAAATTTGCATGCATGCCAAAATGATCTCATCATGCTACAGGCTTGCAGGATCAGGGCCCAAATCCTGACATGTGATCTCAGGCAAACTCACGTTTTAGGAGGAAGAGTGTAATTTCAGTATTGCACTGCTTTAAAAGGGCCAGTGGCAGCAGTATAATGAAATGTCATAATGGTAAATATATAGGTTTAACTCTTGAGTTTAACTGAAAAAAATTGTGGTTCTTATCACTTTCTACCTTTCACTGGTTGGCACAATAAAACAGCAAGTTTAAATTACAGTACAATCTGATTGATTTGAACAGAAAGTCTAGTTTTGATTATTTGAAATTTCATAGTAAACACACTATATAAAATTTAGTTAAAGTAATGAAGACATGGTAATAGACCCCACTAGAGGTTTCCAGCCATGAAATCTTCCCTGAGAAGAACGGAGAGACCACCATTTCTGAGTGTGAATTATGAAGTGTGTAGATTATTAGTTTTAGCCAGGGTCTGCTGTACTAATGGAGTCATTTTAGGTAGAGGTTTAATCAGGTGAATAACTAGAGTCACAATTTATAGTGTGTTATGTTTACCCATAGTTCCTTCTTGCTTATATAAGCCCATTCAAATTAGGATTCCACCTATCCAAAAACTGCAGTAAGGGATGGAGGTGGAATGTTGGGTGGGAAATTTTTGTCACTGATGGCAGTTTGTGCTCCCAGTTTGGAGTGGGCAGCTGCAGAATCCACCTGTATAGGGTCCCCAAGATTGTCGTCCAAACTTAAAAGTCATGTGAAAGAATCCAGTCACTACTAGCAGAAAAGGAACGAAATCTCTAAAACTATTATGCAGGATGAAACAATAGTCTGACTGCTTCGGTGTATTTGTCTTGACACACTGATGGAGACAAGATGGCACGCAGGCACCCACCCTTCCTGCTACAAAAATGGATACGAATGAGTTACTAAGAGAGATCAAGGCAGGCATTGCTGATATTCACTCCAAACTACTAGATATTAACAAAACAACCCCGCCTCCCCCAAAAAAACCCCACTTGGCAGACCTGGATGAGAAGATCAGCACTACTGAATTTAGTGTAGTAGAGACTGCAGAGGAGACACTGAATATGCCCACCAGAATCAAGCAAATAGAGAGAGAGAGAGAGGGACAAGGTGGGATCTTTAAAACTAATGGTACAGAGAATTATAAAAGAAGGAACAATGTAAGAATAAAAGGAATCATTGATGATGGGGAGAAGGGTAGTCTTCTCTAAGGGTCAAATTCAGTCCTGTGCATGAGGTCAGCACATATCATCTATGCACCACTTAGGCCACACTTAAACCCTATGTTCAGTTATACCATTCTACCAATATTTACAAATTCAGACACAGTATTTGTCATAAAAATTAATAAACAGAACTTTTGAAACATTTACATCCACTTTAAGGCCTGTTTAAACTGCCAGAGTGGTCTAAATGGGAATCAGGGCCTATATTCATTTGTTTTTTAATCACTGGCTGCAGTAAAACTTGGTACTAAGGGTTTCATTTTACATACTTGATCAATAGGAACATAAAGGATGTTATGTTATGTTAGTTTCCTGAAAAGTTGGAGAAAGGAGTTAACAGAAAAATAGCCATTGAAGAATGGTTATCAGTATGATCTTCAGAAAAAAGCTTATCAAGTATGTACTGTTCTAAAGGAAAATTATTTTTAGATATTGTTTCAATGGCACCTTATTCCAGAAAAGCTTAACAAAAATTATAAAGCAACTGGCGACTAATGGTGATGAGGTTGTGGAAATATTGGAAGCTTTACTCATATTTAGTGGGATTGCTCACAGGTAGAATATTATTGGGGTGGGATTACTAGTCAGATTGGGTCAACAACTGTATGTGGTCTGTTTTAAGGGACCACTAATAATCCTTTTAGGTCTCACAATTAATATCATGGCCTTCAGTGAGCATAATTCTTCAAGATTTTTTAGTAGTACTATGGCTCTTATTAGCCAGGGATTGGAAAAAGAATATTCTCGCTTTTGTTAATATTTTGATTCATTAGAGTTTTAGGACATAGTGGAAATGGAGAAATGGATGCGTCAAATTAAAACACAATAAAGGAGACAAAAAACTAACAAATACCTAGCTTCCCACCTTTCTTCTATTGGATTTTCATACCAGAAACAGCCACTCGCTGTAAAACTGACCCAGTTAAACACTCTGCGTTTTAAATGAGCGGTTGATTGTGAAAATCGCCAGTGTAGAGGGCTCTCAACAATTGCAAGAAATACACATGTGCAACTGCCCTTCCTGGGGAAAAGAAGAAAATAGACTTAAGACTGGTTTTATTATACAACACTTAGCAAATTAGGGCCCTGACCCAGCTGACTTCTGGGAGCTACCACAATATAAATGTTATGTAATAATTAATGGACTAAAAACAAAACAATACGTAATAAATAAGAAAGAAGTGTAAATTAACTAAGGCTTAACTTTACAACCTTTTATAATGGAAAATATTGCATTGATTCATGTATTGATATTTTTATTTTTGTTTTGTAAATCATTTTGAAAAAAATAAGTTATTTTTTTAATTGCAGGATGGTGCCAATTTTGAGCACTGATCCTGTTTTGTGACCTCTGTTTATAAAAGAAACAAAAACTTGAGGAAAAGGGAAGCTACTATAGTATATCAGGCAATCCTTGTAATCTCTGACCTTTCAATTGCTAGGAGTACAGCATGTAATGATATTTTCTGGTGGTTTTCAAAGGCTGTTTAATAAAAGGATTGGCCCCAAGTAATGAAGGAAGTTGCTGAACTAACAACTAAGAGATTTAAGACCATTAATCTTCTGAGGGATTTGGAAGTTACATGGCCCTAGCCTTATAAAAAGTTTTCTGAGTAATTAATTTACTAAGTTACAGAACATTTTCAAATGTGTTGTAGCACTGTGTGAGTGCTTCGATGAATAATTTATAAGAAATGTGTTAAGATAGTTGACCACTAGAGGTCACTAGAGACCTTGCAACGAAATAATCACTTACATTGCTTCCAGATGGCAATACATGTCCTAGTTTTGTTTTTATTATCCGAATTGAACCAACAGACAGGCCTAATTGTATCCGCCCCAGCCCTTTATTACTTCATATCTGTATAATACTTGACAGGTTGACATGATGACAGTGTGATAAAGATTATGACTGCACCACCTGTGGGTGTAGTGTGACCACTCTTTGCCAAAAATGTTAACAGTCTTGGGGTTCTTTTGGATCTCCAGCTCCTTTTAGATTTCAAGGTAGCAATAGTGGTTCATTCTACTTTTTAAAATCTGTGGTTAGCTAAGAGGTTGTTAGATATTGCTAGTCATCATGCTCTAGTTATCTGCCGTGCACTATACTTGCAAGGTACCTTTAAAGATGGCCTATAAGTTTTAACAAGTGAAGAATGTGCTGGCCCACTTGTTTTAGCGCAGGGGGTTGGTGGGAACATATCACCCACATGCTCAGTGAACTTCACTGGATGCCCATCTTCTCTCGGGGCAATTCATCACGTTGGCTCAAATGTCTAAAGCTTGCCTGAGTTTGCTTCTTGGCCCTTTAGGGACCATCTCTCTCCCTGTGCATTCTGTGACAGCTGAGATTAGCAAATGCACATTTTATAGAAGTTCAGTCATGGAGACTTGGAGGTGTTTTCAATGGGGAGTCCCTAGCTGTAGAACTTATTCCTCCTTGTGGTCCATCACAGCCTGAGTTTCCTGACTCTTAGGGGATAGTGCAAGATGCATCATTTTAGTAAAGCATGTATTTGTTGGACCATTGATGAACTGAATGGTTTGGGTAGTACAGGATTGGGACAGTTTATCGTGTTTATTATGGATAGTTTAACGTTAGATATATTTATTTTTGTGACAGGCCCATGGTGATAGGCACATTAAAAAACCAGCAAATAAATCAATCAATAGGTACTGCGTTCCCTGACTGTACTTTTTATCTACATTATTCAACATGCATTAAAATTCTCTTTTAGTCTTGTGCTTCTGATTAAGAACTAGGATTTCAAAAGCTTAATATTGGATTTTAAATGAGAAAACATTAAGTATCAGTAAGTGTGTTAATCTCTTCAGGTATTTCAATGAGAATCTATCTATACCCTTTGAGTACTGTAAGACTTTTACTGCCAACAGTGTATGTCAGGCCAAGTGGAGACAGGTTGAGGTAGCTTTCACACTGACAGCAAGTTGAATGTAGAAGGAACAGTAGAAGTAGATAAGACCTGGATCCTGCAAACTGCAACATTACACCTGTGCTGGAGCCTCATTTTGACTTCAGTGGGAATCCATTTGGACTCAGGGGTCTGTCTTTGCAGTAAGTTGCAGGATTGGAGCCTAAGTCTTTACTGCCCCTCTTCAGTTGTCCGTGATTTATGTTGAAAAGTTGATTGGCAGGAGTCAGTTAGGCAGAGAAGGGAGAGGAGATTTTGACCACCTTTTCAGGCTATGCCTCCAGGCTCCCCAGCCTTCATGAAGAAGGCAGCAAGTGCCTCACACTGTGGTGCCATCTTCAGACATCTACCACAGAGCCATGGAAGACAGCACGGGCTCTCCACACAGAAGGAGCTCCACCGACGAGCTCCTTCCAGTTCTTTGCTGCAGGGCTGACATGCTGAAACATCCAGCCATGAAGTGGTTCCCTGCCCAGATGGCTGCCAGTGGGTGCAGATCTAACAAAGTGACCTCATTTCAGAGCTCCCCTACCAGAGCACAGAGAAAAAGGAGGAAGGGAGTGTAGCATAAGCTAACCTTCAGAAGTAACTTACTGGGCGTTTTAGAGGCAATTTCTGGAATGGGAATAGTTTGATGCTAAATCTCCCTTTTGATTGGTCATTTGCTGACTGACACCAGAGGTGAGGAAATGCCCCCATTGCTCACGCTAGCTCACCAAGTCACAGAACACCAACTAGCGAGTAAGCACATTTTAATTCTTTTGAGTGAAATTATATAATTTAATGGTCTCTTTCACACAAAAGCACACAGTTACGGCAGATTCTGCACAGGTGTGCTGGGGGGATAGTAAAGGCACAGGGAGCTCCTCCCTGCCCATGTTTGCACCATCTTTGGTATGGCTCCTTTAAGAGATTTCCACTGGCTGAGGATCTGGCCAATTGAATGTAGATTTTTGAAAGCCCTGTGTTGTTGTTTTTTTGCACCTGGGGATTTTAGATGAACTGTTTGAGTGTGCTTTGTAAATTAGCAATCACTGCCAGCAATACAGCAGAATATTAAAAGGACAAGTTTTTATTTCTTATCTTCAGGTAAGTAAGCATCCTCCTACCTCAATCATTCTCCCATTTTTTGTTTATATTTTGTCATGGTAGTAGTTATAGACCACTGACAAGTACATGATGATGAACCTGACAAGGCTACTGGTTTGTGAACAGTATTTGTTTAATTCCTATGTTACTGTCATGGGTCAGTATACTCCCCTCTGTTGCATAGCAAAATCACAGAGAGTTTGTGGTAAATGCCATTGGATGCACTGCAGCGAAGAGGGTTATTCAATATGTTCATTCCCCATCTCAGAGTCAATGGCAGCCCCTTTTTAACAGCAGTGTGGAATTTGTGTAGTATACATTATTTTTGGCCTGAGCAGCAATAACTTATCCTGTTATCAGAGGCGTAATTTGCATCTGCCAATGGAAACATCACAGCAAGGAGTCCGCTATATTGCCAATACTGGAATAGTGGGTCTGGGAAGTTCACAGTGGTGTATAACTAGGCCTGGCTGTTTGAAGATGCCTGGGGTTAGGTTTCCTTATGGATCCTTGGTTTCTGCTTCAGCAGGGGCCACACCTCCAGTAAGGAAAGAGGTGGTCGATGTTTACAGTCACAGCTTCAGCTACATTCATAAGATCTCTTGTTTAAAGTGTTGTAAAGAGTGTCTGTGCTGTAAGAAATAACTGCTATCCAAATTTCCCTTTTCAGTTACCTCTGGTATGCCCAGGAAGACATTTGTTCTTTCATTCTCTGTAGTGCATCAGAGTAAATTCATAAAGAGTTTTAAAAAATATTTAACAATATACACTGAAACGATCAGTCATGTTTGTTTTACAACATTCTAAAAATGACAGTGTAATTGAAATAAAATAAATAGTTGACTTTGTATAGAAGTTATCATTTGCCTACACTCTGAAAAACAAATTAGGGAGTGAAGGATCAGTATTCTAGTATTAGAAAGTTTTAAGACATCATTGATTCTGTTTTACAGGGTGGAAGACCATGATGATCTCATGCCTATCTTCATGCATCAGAATGAAATTCTGAGAGAAACCTATGGAGAATACTTCCTTGCAGAGCTGATAGAAGCTCAGGATGAAAAAAACCATGCTGTTGTTTGTGAGGTAGATCCTTGACATGCAGTAGGCTTGGGTATCCTTAACATTCATTATGCTGTATTTGGTAACAGCTGGTGCACTGGCTTCTTGAATAAAAATGAATTAAGTAGGACTAACTATGCCTTAGAAAGCAAAAATCATAATTTTGATGGCCATTTGACACTTGAGAAATTCAGCCCTTTTCTTAGTAAGCTTTCAGTTCTTTCAGGAAAATGATTGCCCCTTTGCAGTGGGTATCTCCTTTAAGGATGGAACATGACAAGTGAATCAGTCATAAATAGTAACAATACTTGGCATTTCTAAAATGCCTTTCCATCAGAAGATCCCCAGTTACTTTACAAATCTCATTTGTACCTCACAATATTCTTAAGAGGATGACAGGGTCACCCATTCTACAGATGAGGAAACTGAGAACAAGCAAATTAAGGGCCCATTTCTGTGGGATTCTGATTGTCTGTGAGGATCCATATGACTTTAACTCATGGTGACCTCATTACGCTTTGAGGCTGCTCACAGCAAGTGCTCACCCCTTTGCAGACTTCGGCCTTAACTGACAACAAAATCATAATTGTATGTCACCTGAGAACTTTTTTCAGAAAAGAATGGAAATGTATTAATTTACTCTTGACTGAGATCTCAACCTTGGGCAGCTCTTCTGTGGGAGGCAGTCAGGAGCATCCCTGTCCCTGCCCTTGTGTAGCTAGTAAAAGAGCTAACCAGAATAGCAGACCCTCTGGTCAAGGAAGCGTAGAGATTACTGCTGCGATGTTTCCACCAGGAACAACTCATTGAAAAGGGACAGGGAGTCACGATTCTGCCCCTCCCATGCAGAGGCCAGCAGAGTTGGCTGGACATACCATGATCGGTGATGCATACAGTGATGCATCCAATGAAGTGGGTTTTAGCCCACGAAAGCTTATGGTCAGATAAATTTGTTAGTCTCTAAGGTGCCACAAGTACTCCTCATTCTTTTTGCTGATACAGACTAACACGGCTACCGCTCTGAAACGTGAGCAATATGTTACACCCTTTAAAGGGCTGTAGCAGTTTGTATTCACCCTAGCACAACTGGAATGCACAGGCAGGCACTGCCTTTCGATGCTCCCCCTGGGGCAGCCTGTACGCTCCTGAAGCTATGCCTCCAATGGAGGACTGTGGCTAAATGCCACCGTCTAACCCAGTGTGATTAGTTTGTATATTTTGTTTCTTATCGTGATATAAATGAGGCTACAATTTGGTAGATTTTTCTGAGATAATTGAAAGAGGTGATCTTAAATCAGTTATTGTTATTTTAGACACTTTGCATTATAAATAACCAAATTACATCCACTAGCAACATTAATACTGCATGTGATGACTGGTAACCAAGGATACATAGTCAAAAATATCTCCAAAAGGTAGAATTAGAGATGCTAGAGATGGACAAGATGAGTGAATATTGTAGTTTGTTTCCATCTCCTGATCAATGCAGAAAAATGTATGCTATCTCCAAAAATCAGGAATTAGTTTCTTAATTAAAAGAGAAATGAGAGTGGCCAGCATGAAAGAGATTTTAAAAACATTGGTATTTTACATTGTCTCAGAGGCATGCATTTCTAAAAGAACATTCTATTTTACAATATGTAATTGCCATACTTTGTAATTCTATGAAGTATTGTAGGCAGATAGGAGCTATAACCTACTTTAACTCCAGAAATCTGCTTCCTTGAGCAAAACAGTTAAAAAAAAAAAATCCTTAAAATGTAATCACTGCAGTTTGAAACCAAGCGGTAAACAATAAGCCATTAGTGTAATAACACATTACAAACAGCTATTTTATAATCTTATAAATAATATATTTCTATCATACATTTATGGCTCAATATGAAACCTGCAAAACGTGCTTCAGGTCTTCATAGTATAGACTCACCAATGCTGCTGCAGATTGGAAAGATACCTCCATATGAACCAAGATAGATGCCAATTTTCCCTGCAGAGAATGAAGCTGGCAACCTCTTTTTGCACATATGGTAGATGGATTGGTTAATCAGCCTCTGCTGAGCCTTGGGCCTAAAATTACACAGCAGCCAGACAACTGCAGAGACCCATCTTTTGTTCAGTTACGCAAACAAGACAAGCAAACAATCACTTGTTGTTTGGGGAAAAAAATAAACTTTTTTTTTATTTTTATTGAAATGTTGATGGCTTGATAAGACAGCTGGACAAATTCAGCCTTTTATCACAAGATTTTATTAAGTATAGGAGGAAAAAATACATATAGTGGTTATATGTTTTATCAGTAGGTTGCATATAATACTAAAAATTAAGTTATCTTCTACCTGCCTTATTTTAGTGAAAAATCAGTGATGATTCTTATTGTCAGTATCTGTTTCTTGTTTACTATTGTAACTTCCAGGAAAGCTCCAATTCCGTGCATTAAACCAATGTCACCTGCTATTTCATCAATGCAAGGTCCTTATCGTTGTCATATCTGCCTGTGCAGTTATTAAGGCATTTGTTGCTTGATATGTCTTGAACTTGAAATTATCTAGTGCTTATAATTACTGTGCTTTCTGTCCCAGAATTAAACCATGTCACAGGGAAATAAAGTATTTTCTTCCATTTAAGAGCACAAAGAAATTTTTACACTAGTGTTTAGTAAGTAGGCAACCATTGTGTTTAGCTAGATCCAGATTTTACTTAACGGTTTTAGATTAAGCAAGAATCTGTTCTGAAATAGCTAAAGATGGCGCTTTGTAATTATATATGTTTTGTGTTTTTGTATACATTTATAAATAATTATTGAGATACAAAACACCTTACAGACCATAGCTAACAATATTTTTTTTATTCTTCCCCTGTGCATATTTAAATCAAGATTATTACATTTTGTTTTACCCTCCTCTGAAGTATCTGGTATTAGCCACTGTTAGAGACTGGATACTGAGCTAGTTGGACCTTCGGGCTGATCCAGTCTGGCTATTCCTATTTAAATCTTTCAAACCCTGGAACAAAGTAGCTTTGTTAGGTAGGATTTAAGATAAAGTATGAAGTATATTGGACTGTGTGGCCTTTTCTTGTGCCCCAAATTCATGTCTTTATATAGACTTGCAGCTTTTAAGAGTGTGATAATGTTATTTGGATATTTCAGGATGATGGCACTGCAGTAGGTTTCATGAGTGTGTGCTCGGAAGTGAATATACAACTGCTTCATGACTGTTTTGACCTGGGGCCTTTCCATGGTCTCTGCAAACCACATCCTGATGATATTCTCAAACTACCTCAGGAGCCAAGTATTGAAACAGGTAAAAACAGAGTAAAATATATAGATTCAAAATAAGCTAGGCTACATTTATTTTTAACTTCCAAATATATAATTATTTCATGGGGTTGGAAGGGAACCTTTTGGAATGGTCTAGCTCAACACTAGGCGGGGAGGTCTGAGAAGGTTTGACAGCTGTTGTCTCTGGTTATTAAATGCTTGTCACTGTTGAGGAGATTGGAGGATCTTTCAGGATCAGTAGCATTATATAAACAAAGTTCAAATCTTGGAAAGTTAAAGCATTAGACATGTCCCCCAGATGTCATCTGCAACTGGTCTGTTAAGTTAAGGTCTCATTTTGAAGCTGATTCTAATGTCTGAGAATAGTTAGGCAGCTGACCAGTATCATCTCATTGTTTCCTTGTGCTCCCTCTGTCTGTCTGTTCTGCTTATAGTCTTGTACCTAGTCCCTGACTTGAAGAGTTTATAATAAATCTCTTTGTTATGTGTTTGTACAGTGTCTAGCACAATGGGGCCCTGCCCTTTAAGGGCTACCATAATACAAATAAATGATAATGATAATAATAAAGTTGGTGTATGAATTGCTTGAAGAGTAGAAAAGTTCTCTAAATGATGCACTGTCATCCTCTGGCCTCTCTTTCTTAAGAAGCACTGAAGAGTTTTTTTGCTTGTGTTTGTTTTTTTGCATAGACAACTACATTTTGCTATTTGTTAATAATCAATAATAGAATAAGAATGAGCACTAATAAGTTACCACAATTATCTGTTTCATTGAATGTTTCTAATGCCTTGTCTCAGACGGAAAAGAGGGCCACTGAGCAGCCTAAAACCAGTCACCCACAGATATCCTAGAACTGTCAGCCTCAGGGAAGAAGATGGAGGAAAGAACACACTCCTAGCTATCCTATCAACTTACCTTTCCCTCCCCTGCAAAGAACCACCATGTTAATAAAGGAACTCCACCATTTTATTCTATCTCACCTCCTTGCCCCTGGAGCTGCTGGAGTGTTACTGCAGACCTAGGTGAAGGACAGTGTTGGGAATACAAATAGGGCTGTGGGAGGAGGAAAAATCATTAGTACAAGTCCACTGTTTGTTGAGAAGCTCCAACCTCTTGACTGTGGTGTGTGTGTGGGTCCTCTCTTTCCTAACCTTGCATGCTGGGTCAGCCTTCTTCAGGATCAGTTGGCCAGGTACACAGTCAGCTGAATGGATCTTATAAAGCCATGTAAATTAGGGTCAGGATTGGGTCTTTAAAAGGCCAAATGAATATTTACCAAAAGACACTAAATAACTTAATCTTCATAACTTTAAGAAATACCTTTAAAACAATAAGCTGCACCAGTAAATTCTTAGTAGGTATTGCATGTACGCTTTAAAGAGTTAGTCTATTGTATCTGGCCAAAACGGGCAAGAGGAAAATGGTTCTTGTTGTTTTTAAAATCAAAGTAAAAAAATTAAGCTAGCTTACATTTATTAATACAGTATAACATCTATTACCAAATTAGTTGATATACTAGCTGCTTGGAGGTTACAAAAATTTGTATGCCCTTTATTTGTTGTCATTTTGCATGGTTTCTTTATTGAAAATTTGCTCTTTATTTGGTAAATTTTCCAAAATCTGCACCTCAGTTGATTATCTTAATAAGAGCATTTCTTCCTATTGTTTGTTAGGTATTAGAGTTTACTGTCTGTTAACAGAAAGCTGGTGTTTTAAACAGTCTGTATAAAACCCACTTCTGCTCTCAGTTAATCAAGTTTCACTTATGTGGCATATGTGATGTTATAAATCTTGTCAATCTCCACTCATTCATAAAGAATGTCAGGAAAAACAGCGGTGACCCAAAAATTTTAATGTAAAAAACAGCATATTTAAAACCAACCAACCAAACAAAAACTTTCAAGCTTTTTTTTTTTAATGAAGTATTCAGGAAAAAAAGGCATAAATCTAACCCCCCCCCTTTCTGTCATCTTTAAAAGTATATTTTTTAAAAAGTAATGTTATATGTTATAGCTTGATTATGGTAGAAATAGAGTCCATTTATAGCAATTGCATTTTGCTATTCCATGGATGAGTCTTTGCAGAATCAGGGTTTACGTACATGCTTGAAATCAACAGAATTATTCATGTGGCTAAAGTTAAGTGCATAGATATATCTTGCAGGATCAGTATCTTTTTTTTTGGTGTGTATGGGTACACCATTTGCACTGCTTTGAAAATATGGAACCAAATTGTCTGCTGGTGTAAAGAGAATGAAGCTGTGTTAATTTACACTACCAGAAAATATGGGCCATTATATCTTTAATGAATTCAAAGTCTGAATATTTAAAATGTGAGCTGTACAAGAAAAGCTTTGTTCAGATATAAATAGCTGTAATAAAGAATTTCCAAGCTGTTTAACTTGCTTTGGCCCTTGTACATGGAGACTGCAGGTGGTTGTTGTTTTTCCTTTCAAAATCTAATACTGGGCAATAAAAATGAAAGAGTATACAACATCTATGTTTAACGTAATGTTGATATGCCACTTGCATTTCATTATAATTATAGTAATTTGGCTGTTACTCTATATGGAGTCAGGAATTGGTAGCTAGAAAACACTATGATACTGTGGGAATGATTCAAGAGGTTTTCATCAGGCTTCTTATTGAACTGGCTTTTTGATCCTGCTGACTTTTACATCTACCATCAACCCAGCAAACAGAATCTTTTAATTTTCTTTTGGTTGAAGTCTTTCTTACTTCAGTTACAGTAGATAATGTTCTTCCAGATCACACGTTTATGGTACATATACAAATAACAGTGATGCAACTATATTTGACTGTGTTGGATAGAGGAGCCATTAAGGGTTTCATTTTAGTATAAAATCAGAAACAACATATCAATATTTATATGTAAAGTAGAGGCATGTATTAGTTAACTTCTGACACCTGCAAGCCTGTTTATAATGAGAAATACTGTTGGATTAATCAGGATGACATTCGATCATTTCTATAAAGGTGCCCATCGGTGATAGCCCTAGAGAAACCACATATTATATATAGTATATGCACTTTTGTTTGCCTGCACATTGCATCAACGTTTATTTCTTCTGACAGTGATTATAGCTTTTTAAAAAAATATCATGCTGAATTATTTTAGGCCTTTAAACTCATTATTTAAAAAAGTAAATTGCCTGAGATTGTCCCAAAAACTACTTACCGAAGGGAATTGAACTGTAAGTTAGTTAGGTTTCTCAACACAAAGCATGCATAGAGTTTTTTGAAGCCCCCTCCCAGGGCTCAGAAGTCTTCAGATTCATAGGTTACTGTTTTGGCATACTTTATCTTAAAATCTCAAAGAGTTTTTGTTAATTAAAGATTCTCTTCAGAGACTTCATTTTAAGTATATGAAAAAATGAACTAGGAATATGTCTTTAGGATTTGGAAAGTGACTTTTAAGGAATTTTGATAGCTAATTAACATATATGAAATGGCTTACATATAGGGATCCCAGATTTTATTGTTGTGGGGTTTTCATGGTTATTTGCTTTAATTTATTGACTCCATCAGTGTTTTTAACTGTTTCTCACTTTAATGAACTATAATCAGTTAATATTTGGTTCCACATATTGAATATAAATTTGGCAATTGCAGCAGGATTTCAAATTATTTAAAGTAACTCACCTTGATATTCTACTGTAAACTAAGGGACCGTTCCTGCAAGATGTTGAGTAATCTCACCTCTCATTGACTTCAAAGGGAATATAGTGTTCATTACCTGGCAGGGCTGGGTTAGAGACTGTTTTTTCCCAAAATTGTGTAATTGCTGTCAAGCAGCTACCCAAAGGCTGCCAGGCACATGGATGGAATGAAAGTAACACAGCAGTCAACTTCTGCTGCATTGATGTCAGATTTCAGTCATGTCCTATTGCACAAATTGTACATGAGTGTAAAATAGGTAAGTCATATGTACATAGTAGTTAAGCCATTACAAATCAAATGCAATAATGCATCATAAACATTCTGAAATTGATTTTGGACATTTTTATCTGGATTTTACTGCCATTTAGCATTTTAAATGTCAGGAAACAATCTTGGGCCAGATCATCATCTGATGTAAATTGGCGTAGCATTGATTTCAGTGAAGCTATGCCAGTTTACACCAGCTGTGGATTTGGTCCATGTGAATAAAATGTTGGACATGGTGAAAATTATGAAATCTGGTGTTTATCAGTATTAACAAAATTAACTCTATTGTTCAAATGTTTGCTTTAATTGGATTTTACTCGTTTAAACTGTAATCCAGAAACTCTATTTACACAATATTCTCTCTCTCTCTGTATAAATAATATAAATATCATGTCTTTCAATGGCTAAGTATAAGTGGATAGGCAAGTGACTAAAATTAATTGAATCCTATTGCTTTAGTCAGCGCTTTTGACACCAAAAATACTATTAACCTGTTAGCAATTGACTAAAACAGAATCCCATCATCATTGCTTTTATTATTAGGAATTGAGCTCAGTCAGTGTGCTCAGTGCTGTGTAGACTTTAAAATCTGGTCTCAATAAATTTAAATGTGTGTTGTCCTTTCCTTTCTTGTTTATAGAGCCCTTTCATCCCTGTTTCACTTACCATAGTTTAAAAACTGGTTTCTTTGTATTTATCTGCCGCCTCTGCTAAAATGGGTGTTCATTAAGGAGATTAGCCAGTGTCTGCCTTTTGGGACTGAAAAATACAACAAAGATCCTTTCTAACTAGTTGTCACAGTGCTTTAAGGTAATCATAATCATAGGTAACCAAAACCCTGGTTCATATGAAGAAGGTGAAACCCATTGCCCACCCAGCAGCTCCTCTAGGGCTCAGATGTGCTCCCAGATCCATATGCAGATGCTGCAGTGCTTCAAAGGAGCTGCAGCAGTTGTGTAAAAGGATCCTGGAATATGTCTGATCTGAGCCCCAAAGGCAAGCACTAGCTGCAATGGAGGAGACAGGGAAGTAACAAGATAGGAGAGGCACCATTAACCCTTTTAGACTGCCAGCCAAACTATTGCCTAGGGCCAGAGTTTAAAAATTGCTCAGCATCACTCCCATAAAATATGGCCTTTAGTTTCCAAAAGGTTAAGAATCCGTTTAAAAAAACCAACTGGAATAAAAGTAGTAGTGGGAGAGGAGAGAAGGGAAATTTTCTTATTTCACCAGGGTTTTTTTTAGTAAGGGGTGTATATAGCAGTTGGAGTAACTAGTTTATAGTGAAAACTAGTGACCCTTGGATTTAAAAAAAGAATGAGACTATTAGTAGACTAGTATCTTCATTTTTGCCTTTTGAGATGTCAAATTTGTCCGACGATTTTTCAAGCACTGTGTGATAATTTCCCATTAAAATACACATTGTACTTATATAGCACCTATAATCACAGGCTCTCAAAGGGCAAACTTCTATAAAATGTAACTATAGTCCCTTTGAGGTAGGGAATTAACTATTTTAATTTTATAGATGATAATCATAATGCTTCAGATTGCTCTGGCACCTACCATCTGAGGATGTCACACTTCTTCACAAACATTAATGAATTAAGCCTCACAGCATCTCTGTGAAATATTATCTCCATTTTACAGATGGAGAGGCTGATGGGAGACAGGTTAAGTGATTTGCCAAAGGTCATATAACAAGTTAGCAGCAGAGATGGGTACTGAATGGTAGGAGACAGACTATCCAATCGGTAGTTCAACCATTGACCACATTGTCCCCCTTCAGTTAGAGTCCAAATATAATTTTACATCTAAACACAGTATTAGTCAGGAATGTTTCCAGGTTATCTTTTGTTCAAATCCTCTGTTTTAAAATGACCTCTACAGTTTTGTCTTCAGAGTAAATATTCAGATATGCTGAAGTCTTAGTAAAGTGAATGTAATGGCTCAATCTTACCCATGATCATAAGAAACATCTTAATGGTGATGTGCTGCTGAGAGTTATACTTCATGTACTGCTGTGATGCTGATGTTTATGGATCCATTTTGTAAGCTGCTTTGATGCATTTATTCCTTTTCATTATTCAGATGAAGAAAAAAGCAGCCAAACAAGTCAAGAAGCAGAATCTGTTTTATCTCAAAACTCTGAGTGTATTAGTGCCCATGACATGGATATTCAGGTAATATTACTAAACATAATTCACTGGACATTTAAATAAATGCCATAACTATCGAATGCAGGATGCCTTTTAAATAAAACACTAGAAACATAGTCATAAATTCAGAAGGATAAAAATTGAGATTTGTTGTTGGTTGTTTAAAAACTACATGCAAAAGAGGAGTCCAGACTACATTTAGTCTCACTATATGTCTCTTTACTCACCCAAGTCATGCCTCCCTGTTTACGCTGCTCTTTTTAGCAGTGTAGTGTCCCATTGCCTCCCTGCAGGAAAAGACTGGCAGTGGGGAAGGGGTCTGGCAACTGGGAGGTAGCGGGGAAAGGCTCTGCCAGCTCTCTGCTGCTTGGATCCCTTCCCTGCAGCAGGGAAAGATTCCAGGAATGGGGAAAGGCTCTGGTGGAGGGAACGCTTCCCCACTGCCATAGTCTTTCCTCGCTGCAGTGAAAGGCTCCAGCAGTGGGGAGCTGTTTAAACCTTTTCCCACTGCCTCCCCTCTGCCAGAGCCTTTCACTGACACATATAGCTACACACTGCAGGGTGGACACAGCCTGCTTTTCACTGTGGCATGTTAGCCATATGTACACTATACGCTGCCTCCAATGGTGTGTAGTATAGATATAGCCAAAGTAGCCTAAGTATCTAGCAACATCCACTGGAGCTGGGTAAGTACTTAACTATAAACCTGCTTGTCAAAACTGTTCTAATTTCCAGGGTCTCCTGTAATTTTGAAGAGGTCAGACTATTAGGGTCCCTCTATTTCCAATTCTTTTGCAGTACTTTACGAGAATTCATACTCACCTGTGCAGTAAGGCTCGGGGAAGTTATGAAGTAGTCATTAGGATTATTTGGAAACCATTGGCATCTGAATTGTCTTGAAGCATCTGGAAAACAGAGGAGGAAATAGCTAGAATGAAGTTGGCCCTGGTGCCGCTTTGGGGAAGGCACTGCCCATCGACTGGCTGACTAAGTATGAGTATGCTTGCATTCTGTAGCACTATGGGAGCTGGGCACTTTGGCCTTGTCTACATTAATAAACACCATAGCTGTAACTGAACTCCAGAGAAGCTCCGCTGTGGGAGAAGCACTAGTGTAGACCAAGCTTTGGAATTTTTGCCACTATGCTGTAGAATTAAGTGAAGTGGTAAAAATCCCACGTCCTGTCTATGCTATAGCCTCCATTGTCGCTATCACTGGTGAAGCTCCAGGGATGGTGAATCATAACTATGACATTTACTAGTTCAGATGCAGCCTTTACAAGCCAACGTAAATCTGGTAAGGCAGATGGCAAGGAAGGTGGAGTTAGGATTGCCAGATTCCAGTTTAGTTGCAGTAACAGCCTGACTAAATGAATCCCTATCTTCCAAAGGAATCTGGGATGAAGAAACCAGATGGAATACTCTGGAATGTTTTTGTATGTGTTTTTATTGTCCTTGGTGTTGCAATAAGCTGCCTTTGTCTGCAGACATATTTGGTTTTAAAAGGACTAAACGGCAAGAGTTATGAGCCAGTTATACTATGTAGTGCTTCATAGAGGGGACTTTCAAAAGCGCTGCGAGTTTTTACATTGATTTAAAAGGGATCAGAGTTATCAATGAGAGCTTAATATGTCCAGAATTAGTGATCCATAGGAAAACAAATGATTCATGAATGTTAATTTGTATGTGTTACTGATTGTTTTCTCTTCAGATGGACACTAAAACTGAAGATGTCCTTCTCCAAGCCTTGGATATTGTCACCTCACATTCTAGTCTGAACACTTTCGGTTGTAATGTTTCAGAGGTGAGGGCCGGGTACAATCGAGAGTTTATCAAAATACTCATCCTCAGTGCATTTTTGAATGAAATCCATTTTTTGGCACGTGGGCACCCAAGGCTTTCCCATTGTTGCCAACTTTTGCAATACTTGGTATTTTTTTTAAAGCTTCAGTTCCTGGAGCCATGTTTTTACAACAGAATCTCAGCTTACCTTTTTTTGTTTTTGTTTTAAGTGAAAGATTCTAGCCCTTGTGGTTCCAGAGAAAAGTTTGAAAATGTGTTACCTAAATGCTGAATAACCAGAGGACAAAGAAAAAGAATGCAGTTGTTACTTTTTCAAATCATTCATTTTTGTGGCCTGGCTCAAGACTTCTGAACACTTGGAGCTGGCAAAACTGTTTTCCATGCATGTCTACCTGTGCATATAGAAGGGTAGGCTCTCTAGCTCATAACAGGACAGCACTAGGAGACCGCATGGGGCCCAGCTGGGGTCAGGTAATCCATAGTTATGTGACTCCAGTAACCAAGAATCCTCGCAGAAGGGCCACATTGCATTGTACCCCCTGACTAGGGAAAGGCAGATTCTAAATTTCCTCCTCTGGCAAAAACCTGGTAGATTTCCCACCCAAATCCTATTTATTTGGGGCTTTTTTGGGGACATGTTAAATTCACTTGGAATGAACAGTGAATTTGAAAGTAAATGTCAATAATTGGCTGTTTCTCAACTGTATTGACACTGTGATTTGCTTCCACTCTTTAAAGTGAAATAATTTTTTTAATAAAATCTTTATTCAATATTAGCATTTAGGTGATATAGCAGGTTATAATAAATCAACTGACACGATGCACATTGAGTGGATTGATTATTTTAAATACATATAAGGTACGGATATTTTGTGCAAAGTTCTGCTTTGAGACCTATACAATAGTAATCAATGTTAGTATATTGTTAGATTTGGTATTGGATCTCAGGGAGACCAATATACCAAATCTGAATTCTTCCATGCAGATCTAAAAGGAAATTTTTTTTAAGCAACAAAGAATAATATTTATGAAGTGCAACTACTCATACATAGGAAATCAGCATTTCTTTAAGTGAGATGACTCAGGTTCCCTTACTATGCCAAACTATATCATGATTTATACCCCATGCTACCCCACTGAAGTAATTTGATTTTGTATGGGGTCAAAGTTAGCAGAGAATTTGGCCCATGGAATTTTAAACAATTGTATCTGTCTTCTATTCTTCCTTTCAGTATATTTTCAAAACTAATCTCTTGTTCTTCAAATATCGCAGTTGTTAATCTCCAAGATGACATTTTCTGAATTGCTCTCATTTTTGTTCTTTCAAATTTTTTTAAACTTTGGATGGAATCCAAATTTTTACATTCGAAAATATTTCCTGAGATTAAATTTCTGTTACTGTTCCACATAGGGACAGTAATGAGAAATATCTGTTCCCAAACATATTGTTGTCTTTATTTCAAACCTCTTACTGCAGGCATTAATCAATTTATAGCCATGCAGAAATTTCATTAAAAATGCCCCCCTAAACTTCTAGATGGGGCAGAATATATTGTGCTGGGTGAAGTACAACCCTGTATTTCAGCTGGGAATGCTGTAAAATAAGAATGATGCAACAAAAGACGCATTAAACAAACACACAAAAAAGGAAATGTGGTTTCAGTTTGGTCCCTTGTCTCTTCTTGCTGCAGAAGGAGAGTGTAAACACTGCTTCCAGTGCTGAATTGCCAATAGATGATGTCATAGACACCGATTTGAAAGCCGCTGGGACACCTACCTTAGAGACTGATGAGAGAGATTCCTTTCATCCTGTGTACAGAGGAGCTGTAACTGCTTTCTGTATTCAGCTATTCTGTATTGATGAGAAACATGAAACAAGGCAAGTATAGACATATAGGTATTCGGTTTCTAATAACTTAACAGAAACCTGATTTATTAAGGCAGTTGGGGGAGTGACACCATCTGCTGCAGTTAAGGTTGAATTAATTTCCATCTAACTCCTTGCGTGCATTCACTCGTAACTTTATGAAGCATTCACCTTCCACTTAAAATTTTTCACACATCTCCTCTGATGGGGTGTCCTATGACAGAAAAGTTACCAGGTTGCAATACAAGCAGCCATCCTTTTGGGGCAAATACTAATTGCAGTGGTGGCACAAGGCTCACATATCCTGTAATGGGGTATACCTGCATTTTTAGAGTGGAAGGGGCCAGAAGATCCCATGCTAGGGAGCTGGAATGAACAAAGACCCAGGAAATGGCCTGGTAGAAGACAAGAGAAAGCAGTGCCAGGGAATAAGGAATTGGATGGCGGGAGGTGGGGGGAGGGACTCCAGGATTCTATTCCTTTAAGGGCCTGGGATCAGGAGCCCTGTGGGTAGGGTGTGCCAGGCTCTCCTCTCTTCCAGTCAATCAGGAGGAGCTCTCTGGAGGAGGACAGTATATAGACTGCCCTCTCCTTCAGAACAGGGGAGACAGTGGCAAAAGAAGGAAGCCAGAGTCAGAATGCTAAACTCCAGGGAGAGAAAGGTCACTATGTTGCCTCCCTCATTCAGTAAGGGGCCCACACTTTCCTTGGCTTTCTTCTTGTTGCCAACATACCTGAAGAAACCCTTCTTGTTACTCTTAACATCTCTTGCTAGCTGCAGCTCCAGGTGCGATTTGGCCCTCCTGATTTCATTCCTACATGCCCGAGCAACATTTTTATACTCTTCCCTGGTCATTTGTCCAATCTTCCACTTCTTGTAAGCTTCTTTTTTATGTTTAAGATCTGCAAGGATTTCACTGTTAAGCCAAGCTGGTCGCCTGCCATATTTACTATCCTCATCTGGAGTACTGTGTCCAGTTTTGGGCCCCACACTACAAGAAGGATGTGGAAAAATTGGAAAGAGTCCAGCGGAGGGCAACAAAAATGATTAGGGGACTGGAACATATGACTTATGAGGAGAGGCTGAGGGAATTGGGATAGTTTAGTCTGCGGAAGAGAAGAATGAGGGGGGATTTGATAGCTGCTTTTAACTACCTGAAAGGGGGTTCCAAAGAGGATGGATCTAGACTGTTCTCAGTGGTAACTGATGACAGAACAAGGAGTAATGGTCTCAAGTTGCAGTGGGGGAGGTTTAGGTTGGATATTAGGAAAAAATTTTTCACTAGGAGGGTGGTGAAACACTGGAATGCGTTACCTAGGGAGGTGGTGGAATCTCCTTCCTTAGAAGTTTTTAAGGTCAGGCTTGACAAAGCCCTGGCTGGGATGATTTAGTTGGTGATTGGTCCTGCTTTGAGCAGGGGGTTGGACTAGATGACCTCCTGAGGTCCCTTCCAACCCTGATATTCTGTGATTCTATGAAAGCTGTGAGAAGCTCTACACCTTAATACAAATAATAAATAACAATAATATGTGTTTGCTCTGGATCATGTTGATATTTCCATAAGGATACATCTGAAGCACGGAATGTATTTCAGATTTCATATGGAAACAGCAACAATACTGTACATTGCCTGTTGGATTGGTATCAGTGTTGCATGTTTCCATCGAATGCTTGGTGATCGTGACCATGAGCCTTAATAGATGAGTGAATGTCCTTCCTTATCTAGATGAAAGATGTCAGATATACAACCTGCAGGCCAGATCCAGCCTTCATAAGATATTTATGTAGCCCACATGACCTATTTGGATGCTCCAGAATCTAATATTTTTAAAGTAAATTTGTAGCCCGGGCGACTGCAGAGTGTAGTCTTCTAAATATGAACTGTGTGCACACAGTATTTGCCTGCTAGTGATGTATGCCTGAGTCTGCAGATGTCTTGGAACAATGACCCAGAGGAGACAACTCCTCTGTTAGTCTGATTGGAATGTCAGTTTTACGGTCCCATGATGACACTTGGGTGTCAACCGTAACTATTCAGTCACTGATCACTCAGCAATAAATATGGGTAAGAGGATGGTAGTGAAACACACTGAATTGGAAGTAGGGGATTGAAACTGAGAGTTGCTGCAGGGAAGGAAGTGTAGGGGAAAGAATGGAGGAGACTCACAAAGGCAGAGAAAGTGGTGGGAGAGAGGAGGCTGTTGAAAGAGAAACAAAGAGCAGAAATAGCAGTGGTCCTAATGGGAACAGATTTTCTCACTGATTGATGAATGCAACAATAAGCACCAAAATAACAAAATGTTTCATTATTATTTATAGGTCTTATTGTCCCTTTGATCTCTGTGCATATCTCTCACTGACACTGTGCACTATGTGAAGCATATAGTCCTGAATTTATACCCCAGGCCACAGACCATAAACATAGAATTTGACCCTCTCCTTCAAATGAGTGATGCCCTTGCTCTAGATGATTGGTTTATCAGAAAACACTCTAAAAAGTCTCCAAGGATGAGGTAGTTTACTCACTAGGAACTTGTCTATTTGGGGAAATGAACAGGCACAGTTATGCTGCTGTAGTTATATCAGCGTAATTTCTGCATCTACACTCATTATTTGGAAATAAGAGAGTGCACACAATGAGTTTACACCAGTTTAACTACAGTGGTATAATTATATATTGTAAGTATGTTGGTAAATTTCCCCATGTAGACATACTCAGGAAGTCCACGTTTGTTCCTCAGAAAGAATTATAGTATGTAGCAGCTCTGCTAGATTCTACTTCTCCAGGACGAGATCTGTATCACTGTGGATCTGACAGATGATTTACCAGAGCCAACAGGTGTTTCCTAGAGATGAAGTCATGAATTTTGAGTCTGATGATTGTAACATTATTTGAAATACCTGTGGCACATTTCCACATGAGACAGCCTCAGGAGACCCTCGGTGACTGACAAAATCTAAGCTTCACTTAGTGGTAGTCCAGAAACAAAGTACAATTAGCAGTGGACTTCAAAATTCCTTCCGTACCAACTGGATTCACCAAAGATGCATCCTGCTTGGAATGGGCAGCCCCCCCCTGAGGTGTTATGCACCCCATTGAGTATCCGCAACTGTATGTCTATTTTCTGGATATGATGGCAGTCCTAATTGTTCTAAGAACCTTGCGATATTTTAGAATCCCAACAGGTGGCTATGTTTCAAAAAGACAATCAGGTTTTTATAAACAAGCAAGGAGAGCCAGGATCATGCCTCTTAGGTCAGGAAACCCTGTTAAGTGTAAGACTGGGCAGTGTCCCACAAGACATTCCCTTGTTGCGTACCTGGAAGAAAAAGGAAAGGTTGTATCGAGACGTATGTGTGCTACATGTGCAAGTATCCATTATGTTCACATTCAGGAGAGATGCAAAGCAGCCACATAATCTTCTGTATGTTTTTTACCAAGCAATCTTGCCTAGATTCAGCATTGAGAGAGAAATCCCACTTTGAGCTATCAGTTTTACAAATCTATGGGTTTGTATACCAAGGGAAATTGATGGCACAGCTACCACTGAATTCCACGATACCTATTCTGGAATAATTTCCCCATGTGGACACTCTAATCTAAAATAAGAGAAGTGGAATGATTATTCCATAATAAGATCACTTTTATTTTGTGACAGTGTGTCCATATGGGACAGTTATTCCGGAATAGCTCCCAATGTAATGGAATAGCTATAGTGGAATCGTTATTCTGCTATAACTGTGCTGGGAAATTTCCACCATGTATACAAGACCTATTTGTGGGTTAAGAACATCCAGCTCTCCTGCCCTCTAGCAGTTTTGTTTTGCTGGGGGATGTATCTTTAATTTATTTGTCCACCTTTATATTTTTCTCTTGACATTTCCCGCTTCTCACACACCATTGTTAATAATGCTCAAGGTATGCTCACCTTGCTTATCATTATACACTACAGATTGCAGTCTCCTTTAATTTTTTTCTTAGAGACATCTTTGGAATTGTTCAGACTCCAAGATGGATATCTTTAGGAAAGAGATCATTACTTACCTGTAACTATTTTTCTCTTAAGTTTAACACTCAAACAGCCTCCTCTCCATGGAGTTGAGTTGTCTGTAAATCTTGTGACTTAAATATATATAATAATAATAATATAAAATATATATCCTTCTCTCTTTAATTCACTTTACTTGAGTGTATGTTTACCTTTTTCTGGGAAAGAAACAGACCATTAGAGCACTGGGGGTAGCATAGGTATCTGAGTGGATGGCATGAGATAACCTAGACTGGGAGTGGTATCTTAGAATTTGTACTGAAGAAGTTCCTGCTGAACTTGCATGCAGAAGCACAGATCCAAGAGTAGTAATTTGCAGAAATGTAACAGTTACTGAGAAGTAACTATCTTTTACCCCTCAAGGGGAATTCAGTAGTGAAGAATTTGTACTATCCATTAGGTTATCAAATGTTTTCATCTCTTTAAATCTAGAGCCAGAATGTGGACTGGAAGTGATATATGAATGAACTAAACTTCCAGTTGATCTGCAATGAGATTCTTTGATCCTTTGCTAGTGACAGAAAAAAGTTTGATTCCTCTGGTGCTTCCCCCCATTCTTGAGCCCATTTCTGTCGAGAAGATACTGAGTGTTGGAGAAAGGGAAATTGCATTGTCATGGATTTACTATATGTGGGGGGGGGAAAAGACTCATCTCAATTAAGCATAGCTTTACATTTATATTATACAGGATAGGCGAATGTTTTACTGCATTATTTTGATTCTACAATCCCAGTCCCAACATGTGGAGTCATTGTATTTTAGCATGACCAGACAGCAAATGTGAAAAATTGGATCGGGGGTGGAGGGTAATAGGCGCCTACATAAAACAAAGCCCCAAATATCAGGACTGTCCCTATAAAATCGGGACATCTGGTCACCCTATTGTATTTTCATAAAGTTTCATTTTTATCCACTCAATTATAAACACCTGAGTTAAAAATGATTACTCTTTCCATTCTTATTGGGACTGAAACCACAGGAAGGTTATTTACGTTAATTGTTTACTGCCATCATGGTTAGTCTTTTGAAATAACTCTGTGTGTGTTGGATGCATATAAAATACATACTTTTTTCTATTTTGAGAGCGTAGAAATAAAACTTCCACATAACTCTTGCTGGGTTTAGAACAGTTTCATATTCTTTTATGTAGCAGAAACCGGATAAAATAATTAAGTTTCTATTGTCTTACTCAACTTGAACATTACATTTCACTTTCACCAGGGAAAAGAAAGGGGATTTATTCCAAAACTATAGGTGAAAAGTGAAAAGAAGGGAAATGTACAGGAACAATTTTCAAAGTATAGCTATCAGAGGGGTAGGCCTGTTAGTCTGTATCCACAAAAACAATGAGGAGTCCGGTGGCACCTTAAAGATGAACAGATTTATTTGGGCATAAGCTTTCATGGGTAAAAAACCCACTTCTTCAGATGCATGCACTGAAAGCTTTTACCCACGAAAGCTTATGCCCAAATAAATGTTAGACTTTAAAGTATAGATGTTCCTTTTAGTTTTATAAGTATTGGATAGGTCTACTAAATGGGTATTAGTGGAACAGTAAGTCTTTTGGTGCATGATGGAAATACCTTAGTCCTTAGCTACAACTGTTTGTACCCCCTGGTGATCAGACTTACTGGGCACTAATGCTACTCTGGCAAAATTTCTAAAAGTCTCCTGCAGGATTATTCTGAGTAAACATCATCTTACTTTTATTTCTTTCTCGCACAGAGGAGACTTCTTTTGAGTTAACAAGCTCAAATCTCTAGGCTTACTGTTGCTTCCATTGCTGCTTTAGGTCCTAGAAAATGACAACTGACATACAGCATACAACTTCTGCAATTGATTAGTGCTGAACTAAATTTCCGATTAGAAAGTATGAATAAGTGCTGCCTGGATGGATGGGGGAGAGAAATCTTTTGAAATATACAGTACATATTGAATATGCTTTTGTTTATTCACATAAAAGTGTTTGCTCTTGGTTGCAGGTCACTGGATTTCTTGCAATATGTTTTCAACCTCTTTCCAGTACGTATAAATGAAATCTTAAGGTGAAACAAGTCTTTTCTTTGAAAGTGAATGAAAATGGTATGATAAGAAATAAAATCACTTGTAACTTGTACATTGCTAGATTCCCCCCTCTTTTTGGGGGGACCCCCCCACACCAGCGTTAGGGGCCTGTGGGAAGGAAATCTCTGTGAGGAGTCACTTGTTATTGTGGGGTGGTAGCACCGCAATGGATAAAGTTGAGATTAGTTTACAGTTTAACAGCTGTTTTTTTTTTTTTCAAAGTGCTCTGAAATTCACATGCTTACTCTGATTGTCTTGAAAATTGCTGTACTTCATGGGGATCTGGGATAGGGTTAATTATCCAAATTTGATGCTCTTTGGTCAAGGAGTTGTCAAGATACAGCCCCTCCCCCCCCCCAAAAAATCACGTAACATCAACGTTGTAGAATTCCTATACTTCGTTGTGTACCCCAAGGATTCAAACTTTGGCTCAGATCCACCACAAACTGATTTCACCCTCTTGGGATTGATCTCAGCTAGACGTCAGCACCCACTACCCCTATAAGAAGCAATATTTTAAAAGTTATTCAAGCTCAAAGTTGGATCTACAAGGTGGGTTGAGCTAGGTTGATGAGTCAGAGAAAGTAATTTGTGTACGTGCAGCAGAACTGGGGCTCTGTTGCAAGTCAAAGTATTTGCAGCCAGCCTGATGTCAGAGTAGGGGGCTAACTCAAGGTTACAGCCTGTGGCTATTTAACCCGGGAAGCGCACACGTACTCTGAGTTTGAGTCCTGGCACTGAGGCCATTTCTGAGAATGTGTGTTGTACATATTAGTTGCTCTCTGCCTACATTCTGCCGTGGATCCTCAGGAAGTTTTGCACTAACAAGTAAATTTCTGGTTTAAAAGCTGATATTTCAAACTGCTCTAAAATCTACAGAGACAATCCTCCATCCCACAACCTTAACTCTGCCCTCTGAATGATGCCTCAACGTGGTCCTGACAGACCTCATAGCACTCTATCCTTCCAGATGGTATGGAGCACTGTGGGGAAGTAGCATATGGGTACAGTAAGAGAAACTGTCAGATTGGGTCCCCTCTAAGATAAAAGTTGTATTTAGGGGACCTCGGATCTTAAAGCATGAGGTTCAGTTAAAAAGTCTGGTTGGACTTGTAGCCAAAATTCATCAACATCTGTATGTGGTCCAATCACCACTAGAGGGGGACAGAGTGCCACAGAGTGTAGGTGTGAATTATACTTGCAGCACTGTGTCCATTTTAAATGTTGATCTACATTTGTGTGTCAGTTTTTTAAGTCTCAGTGGGAACCTTTTTAAAATTTTGTTTTTAAAATCACTAATAACCTGTTTGTTGTTTATTGACCGATATAGAGTATTCTTTGTAAATCTTTTCAGGACAAAGACTTTTGCATCATCACAGTGCCACATCTTGTGCCAGAATTCCTTCTGATCCAGAATTTTGTTCGAGTTAATCCTTCCAGCAACTCCACTCTTGATCATGAGCTCTATGTGTTTCACCGTGCAGGACTGCTCAAGTAAACGCTTTGCTATAACAAATTATATTAACATAAAGGGACTGTATAGACAGTGGCTAAAGTACATTATATTTTTATTTAAAATTAATTAATTAATTACTTTCCTTCAGTGACATTATAAATAGGGAGATGGCTACAAATACAAAAGCAAACAAGCTTCACTGGCTTGCAAAAATTCATATTAAATGTCTTATAAAGTAATAAGCACAGTAAAATGCTTCATTGAAATGTTACATTAACAGATTCAGATTAGTTACAGATGCAAAGTGGTATAAAGGAATTAAATTCTCTGAATTATGTAACTGTAGACTAAGAGCATGTAATAAACATTTGTTTGTTCTTTATGTGTCCCATCTAATATCTTTCTTTGACAGATAACTGGCCTAGTGGATAATGGGGAAGCAATAGACATGATATAGCTGGACATTAGTAAGGCTTTAGACATAGGTTCACATGACATTCTCACAATCAAACTAGGGAAATCGGGTCTAGATGAAATTTCTATATGATGGGTGTACAGCTATTTGAAAGACCATACTTAAAGTAGTTATCTGTGTTTGCTGTCAAGCTGGGAGGGGAAGGACATATCAAGTCGAGGCTTGCAGTGGTCTGCCCTGGGTCCAATTCTACTCAAGATTTTAATTAATGACTTAAATGATGGAGTAGAGAGTGCGCTTATAAAATTTGTGGCTAACACCAAGCTGGGAGAGGTTGCAAGCCCTTTGGAGGACAGGATTAAGTTCAAAATGACATTTATAAATTGGAGAATTGGTCTGAAATCAATCCGATGAAATTCAATAAAGTGCAAAGTTTCAGAGTAACAGCCGTGTTAGTCTGTATTCGCAAAAAGAAAAGGAGTACTTGTGGCACTTCTTGCGTACTTTCCACAGTATGCATCCGATGAAGTGAGCTGTAGCTCACGAAAGCTTATGCTTAAATAAATTGGTTAGTCTCTAAGGTGCCAGAAGTACTCCTTTTCTTTTTGCGAATAAAGTGCAAAGTACTGCACTTAAGAAAGAAAACTCAAATGCATAAATACAAAATAGGGAACAACTGTCTAGGTGGTAGTACTGAAGAAAAGGATCTGGGGGTTACAGTAAATCACAAATTGAAAATGAGTCAGTGGTGTGATGCTGTTGCACTAAGGGCAGACACCATTCTAGGGTGTATTAACAGGAGTGTTGTATGTAAGACACGGGAGGTAATTGTTCCGCTCAGCTCTGGTGAGACCTCAGCTGGAGTACTGTGTCTGGTTTTGGGCACCACACTTTAAGAAAGACATGCTGCAGATTGCCTGAACTGTAAGGTCCTTATTGCACCTTCCTGTTCACTGTTTTCTGCCTACTGGATCATTACCATTTTAATCAAAGTCTGCCTTACCTTTGAAGCAATGCATTTCTGAAACACACAGAACACAATGATAATTTCATTGGGAAAGTCATTTCATCACTTTATTTACCTCTTAGTTTTCTCTTGTAGTGCATGTAGGCTTGACAAAGCCCTGGCTGGGATGATTTAACTGGGAATTGGTCCTGCTTCGAGCAGGGGGTTGGACTAGATGACCTTCTGGGGTCCCTTCCAACCCTGATATTCTATGATTCTATGATTCTATGTACTTTGTATCTTTTGAGTTTTGAAATACTCTGAACATTGCTGTTTGCTGGGATATTGGCCATGGTCTTATGTCATGAAATTAACAGTTTATTATAACTCTTATGCTGTTTAGCATGATAAAGTTTCTTGCTATGAGATTCATGTCTTCCACCTCTTTCGTAGTGTAGTAGCTGTGCTGGGCCTGTAGCCTGCCTTAAAGGGCCTAGTGCACCCTGTTACAATTATATAGCGTCCATCCCATGGTCTTGTAAATTCAGTTGTTTATTGAATAATTGCTCAGCAACACTTCCATTTTGAACTTGTAATTAGTCACCTCATGAATTATACCAATAATTCATGCAGTAGCGACAGTTACTCATGGGCCTAAGCAAAGCTTATTTCCAGACAAGGAAACTGGGCTTCTGTGTATTATGTAAAGAACCTATTTCATCTTCCACTTGGCCACATAGGAAGTCATTGAAGTAATTACTGGTAATCTCAGGCACAGCTGTTGAGTAATTCATCAGTGAGAATGGTAGCCATGTGTCCTTTTGATATTTGTGATCAAAATTTAAACTGGTCTTCAAGGTTTTGTAAAAGTCTCTATAATTCCGCATAAATCACGTGCGTTCCAAGTGGTATGCATATTTCCATGAAAGCACAAGGGTTAGGGCATCAGTGACCTTTCCTCCGACTGCCTGCTGTTCTGGAGGACTTTCCTTCTGAAGAGTCTCTGAAGTCAGACTTCAAAATTAGCTTGTGAGTGAAGTTCCATGATCAAAAAATCTAAAGGGGAAAATGGTTCAGGGTAGTGGGAAGTTTCTGAAGAATAAACTCAATGTGCAGCAGCAAACTCGCTGTCACTTAAAGCAAAATATGTAAAGTAAAAGATCAATATATTCTAGAGGTACCATGAGCTTTAAAAATACTGGTGACTAGAAAGGGAGTTGCATAAAATGGATTAAAAGAGAAATCACAGGGTTGAGTTAAGGGGCAAAGTATAGACATGAAAGGGCAAAATCAGAAAAAGAATGGCACAGGCACAAAATGAGGTACTGATTAGAAAAGACAGTAAAAAGAATAAGAAAACATATCAAGTACACAAAAAGAAAGAGGATGGCAAATGGAAGTGTAGCTCTGCTACTTAACAGAGAAGGAGAAAAAATAATAGATGACAAAGCAAAGGCTGAAATGCTTAATGGATAATTTCCTTCAATTTTCACTAAAAAGCATAATAGTAATAATAGTTTCCTGCCTTTTTGAGCAGTCAGAGGAACTGGACCTCTAGAATGGGTTTATTCCATACTGGGAGAGAGATGAGAATACACAGACCCAGGACAGTGTTTCCTAATCTATCGTAATGACAATGGACCCGACTTTCTTGTTGAATGCAGCCTCCTTTTTTTGCAGGTGCTATTTTATTCATGCTAAAAAATTGCTTCCTCCAGTTAACTGTGGGTACAAACATGACCTCTTGGACATCTAATTATTTAATTTGCTTAAACAAATATGCTAGTGGAAATCGGGTATCTAGAGGTAAAAGAAGCCAAGAAGCAAGATTCAACAGAGGAGCTAGGGAGCCAGGAAGTTCTGGTACAGAGAATAGAATTCATTGGAGTGGTGCTTGACTCAACCTCTGCCAAAGCGTTCCTGCTGCTGGAGAGGTTCAGGGCATTAGCGGACCTCATCGCAGAAGTCTATGCATTTCCCCTGACCACAGCCAGGGTTTGCCTGCGCTTCCTAGATCATGTGGCAGCATGCATGTATGTTGTGTGCCATGCCAGGCCAGGTACAGTATTTAAATTGTTATTTTTCTCTCTTTTAAATTTTTTTTTTAATTTTTGCAGACTGCGCAAAGCTGAATTTGCGCACGTTAAATGCTTGTAAGATGAGACTCGTCTGTATCAACAGCGGGGGAGCTCGATCCTCTGCCCTATGCTAAGAGGCACTCCATTTTTGGGACTTCTGCATCGACCACGGAATCCATCTAGAAGGGTGTCACCTCCCAGTGGTCAAGAACACATTAGCAGATCACCTAAGCAGGGACTTCTCTCATCACAAGTGGGCACTCCAACCAGAGGTAGCCTGTGCGATATTCCAGAGGTGGGGATCTCCCCAAGTGGATCTGTTGGCCACCAGGCACAACAGGAAGTGCCATTGCTTCTGCTCCAGACGGGGTCTGGGCAAGGGCTCCCTCTCCGATGCCTTCCTCCTGTCCTGGGCAGGAAGCCTGATGTACATGTTCCCCCCGATTCCGCTCGTCAGCAGGGTCCTGTCGAAAGTCAAGAGAGACAGGGCCCAAGTTATCATGATCACACCAGCATGGCTGCGCCAACATTGGTTCAGCATGCTGTTGAGCTTGGCGGCTGTCCTCCCCGTGGCCTCTGCCGAATCGACCAGACCTGCTGTCACAGGACCACAGTCGACGCTTGCACCCCAACCTCACGTCTCTCCACCTCATGGTGTGGATGTTGTGGCTGAACCCTGAAGAACGGACTTGTTTGGAGGGGGTCCAGCAGGTCCTCCTAGGAACCCTCAACTAGACAGACCTACCTGGCAAAATGGACAAGGTTTTCCCACTGGGTGGCTGAGTGGGGCATCTCCCCTTCGCATTCTTTGGTGCAGTTGATCTTAGACTACCTGCTTCATTTGAGGAATCAGGGCCTGGCACACTCCTCTACCAAGGTGCATCTGGCAGCCATCTCCACCTTTCATCCGCCCGTCCAGGGGCAGATGGTGTTCTCCCATGACTTTGATGGTCAGGTTCCTCAGAGGTCTTGAAAGACTTTTTCCTCAAGTTCGGTCCCCGGTCCCTCAGTGGGATCTCAGTTTGGTTCTGTCCAGGCTCACGGGCCCGCCCTTTGAGCCTTTGGCCTCATGCTCCCTGTCTCACCTATCATGGAAGGTAGCTTTCCTGGTGGCGGTGACGTCGGCGAGGCGAGTCTCCGAGCTGCATACCCTGACCTTGGAACTGCCATACGCAGTCTTCTATAAGGATATGGTCCAGCTCCGGCCCCACCCGGCCTTCCTTCCCAAGGTGGTGTCCGCTTTTCACGTGTGCCAGGACATCTTTCTTCTGGTCTTCTGCCCTAAGCCTCGTGAGACTAGTGAAGAGAGGCACCTCCATGCTTTGGACATAAGAAGGGCCCTGGCTTTCTACCTAGATCGGACAAAGCCTTTCTGTAGTTCGACTCATTTTTTCATCTCTACAGCTGAAAGGATGCAGGACCTCCCGGTGTCCATGCAGAGGATTTCTAACGGGATTACCTCTTGCATAAGGGCTTGTTACGAGCTGGCAGGGGTCCCACCGCCAATTGTCAGAGCCCACTCGACTAGAGTGCAGGCATCCTCAGCGACCTTCCTGGCACGCTTCCTGATCCAAGACATCTCTAAAGCTTTGACGTGGTCCTCGGTGCACATGTTCATGGCCCACTATGCCATACTCAGCAGGCCAGGGACAACGCTGGGTTCGGCAGAGCTGTGTTGCAATGTATGTGTCCGTGAACTCCTTACCCACCTCCATGGGTACTGCTTGAAGTCACCTAAGTTGAATGAACATGAGCAATCACTCAAAGAAGAAAAGACAGTTACCGTTTTCCGTAACTGATGTTCTTCGAGATGTGTTGCTCATGTCCATTCCACATCCCGCCCTCCTTTCCCACTGTCGGAGTTTCTGGCAGGAAGGAACTGAGGGTGGAGGGGGCCAGTGGCATCCTATATGCTGCAGCACACGCGCGCCACTCCAGGGGGTGCCAGACCTGGTCCCCTACAGATCCTGCTCAGAGAAAAACTTCCGGCACAAGTGCATGTGGCAAGCAAACACACCTAAGTTGAATGGACATGAGCAACATATCTCGAAGAACACCAGATACGGAAAAAGGTAACTGTCTTTTCCTGGTTTTATAGCAATTGTTAAATTTTATATTTTTGAACCCTGCTTAATGGAAATATTTGGTTTTGTGAAGGTCAGGTCTGACATCCTCCCGTTGATGTCTGCAGAAGCTCATGTAATGTGCAACAGGAGGCAGATCCTTAGCTGGTGTAAATTTTGATAGCTCTATATTCACTTTATGTGAGCTATGACAAATTACACAAGCTGAAGATCTGCCCCCGGGTCTTTGACTGGAGTTGGAGAGGATGTCAATTCTGGCATGTTCACTGTAGCCTTTGTGCAAGCTGAACAGCTCTGGACTATAGACAAGCTTTCCACTGAACATCTAACACCTCTCGCTGGGCTTGTGGGGTTGCACACATAGCAACCTGTCATCTTCTCCGGTGGGCCCTGTCAGTTCCTTCATCTGGAGCTAGTCCGCTCCAAAATGGAGAGCTACTGAGCTTCCAACATACCAAGCTGTTAAGCCTCTTGAGTCTTCAGTCCCCTCTGCTTCATCAGCAAATTCCCCTAACCAAATCGCTGCACATTTAGTTAACTCTCTGTGCACACATGTATGCCATACCTATCCCTTCTTCTCACTGATTATTAAAATAGTAAAAGGCTTCAGAAAATTACTCACACTTGTCCCAAGTTCCTTGAGAACATGGTAACAATAGCAGCCAAGAATACTTTTTTCCACCTTCAGATAAGTCTTCATGTCTTCCTCTTCTTCCTCAAGGGCATGGCAACCATGATGCATGCATTCAGCATGTCAAGAATGGGTTACTGTCATTCCCTTTACCCAGAGCTATCAGTCAAAGCCAGTCAAACTCCACCTTTCCAACACACAACAGCCTGTGTGGGACTAAACTGCAGTGAACACATAATAATAGATCTCCAACCCCCCGTCTCCCTTTTCATTTTAGGGTTCATTTCATAGTCTCCATCTTTAAACATCTTCTTGGGCTGGGACAAGGCTTCTGTAGCACCTGCCTCTTCATCCCTAGCTCTCCAAGACTGCTGTGCTTATCAGGAACACAGTAGTGGAAGGGTCCAAAGGGAAGCTGTCAGGAGTTGGAGGTGTTTTCAGTGCTGGGCGGCTGTGGAACATGCTAGCAAAGAAGATCAGAATGTGATTTTTTTCTGGCCATATTCTGGCCTGTGTTGTAAAACTCACCTCTGCACCAAAGCCTACTCACAATAACAGATGCCATGACAGTGATTAAACAAAATAATAATTTTGAGTACAAGTGATGACACCCTAGGAAGGCAAGAGTGGAACTCACCATTGCTTTTCTTTTTATGCCCCTGTAATTTTACTGTATTTCACCACTACTCTTTAAGAGAGAGTAGCATATGAAAACAGAAGGATGGAATGGAAAACATTCTGAACCCTTAGTCATAGTGGTTGCTATCAGCAAGACTACAGCATTACTTTCTGGTTTAATTTAAAGCCCAATTCAAAACCTATTTTCTGCTCGCTTTTAGTTTATTATACCCCACAAGTGACTCTCCTTGCTTCCCATCTGCTAGGCCTTCATCTCTTTTGCACATTAAGTGTTTGATTTAATGTTCCAGCTGAATCTATTTTAACTCTAAATTCAGTTTTACAAATTTAGATTTAAGGCCTGCTATTTTAACATTTAGTGAAAGGAAAACTAACCCTGCAACAGTTTTTTTTTTTCCCTCCTTGGACTGCAGTAAACTTTTTTCCTTTTTTTGGGGCCATGTAATTTCATTTAGTCTGTGCCATTTTTGCTGACAGTCTAAGGTCCCAGCCCAGCAAACACGTGTGCTTAACTTTAAACATACAGGTAGACCTTTTGACTTCAGGTTTCAGAGTAGCAGCCGTGTTAGTCTGTATTCGGAAAAAGAAAAGGAGTACTTGTGGCACCTTAGAGACTAACAAATATATTTGAGCATAAGCTTTTGTGAGCTACAGCTTACTTCATCGGATGTACTCCTTTTCTTTTGACTTCAGTAAGCCTACCCACATGCTTAAAGTGAAGCAAGTGAGAAGGTGTTTTGCAGGATCAGGGCCTAACACAATGGTTCCTAGCCTTTATTTGTTGGAAACTTTTTGGTGTGTCCTTGATGTCCCCAATGTCCTCTTGCTCAGTGTTCCAGCATGGCTTCTTTAGTCTGTTTTCTCTCTCATTATTCTTTTCTGTCTCTGTCCTTTTTTCCTAGTTTGGTCTGATCGTTTCTCTCTGTGTATTTTTCTTTTTTGGTTGATTTCTATTTTACAATTTCTATTTTTTGTCTATTTCTATTTTTTGGGTTCCTTCCTATGATGGCTCCATCCTCATACACTAGATGGCTACATGCTGCTTGGGAGTGGTGATGATGGGGTGGGCCGTATGTACTTTAACATTGGCCAAGTATTGTGCAGATCCATGTGGGACATTTTATGTAAATTATGTAATGAGATAATTTACAGGTTTGAAAATAATTTGCATGGAACAGTACATTTCATGTTTAAATAATTGTGTGGAGGTAGTGCTAGTGAAAGGCATTGACTTGATTGAACTGGTGAATGAAGTCTTCTGTTGATCAGCAGGGCAAACTTGTCATTTTTATCTCCTTTAATAGGTCATTTAAGGTCAGAGCAGCAACAACCAGTGATACACCTGCTGTTGAAATGCTCATCAAAACTCTTGACTTGAATGAAAGTATACTGGATGACTTAAAGGTCTTCACTCAAGCTCGCAGAGATCCAGTGAGTACTTGTTGCAGACATACCAGTTGTTGTCCATTGCATTGTCCAAAGTTAAACCTACCATATACTAAAGAATCTTTCTTAGGGTCCAAACCTATTCCATTGAAGTCAATGGGAAGGTGGCCATTAGCTTCCAGAGGAGCAAGATTAGGACAATATACCTTACATCAATGGGACTCTGTTTCGGCACAGGGGTGCATCCATCTGGAGCTTATTGCAGGATTGGTCCCTATGTTAGGGAAAGATGACTGTAATAGAACAGTGCACAGAATGTACAGAGGGCAAAGTATTTTAAATTTAGTATGTTATTGGAATTTATAGTTAAGATCAAATAGCAAACTTAGAATTCTAATATTGTGTGTAAATCAGGGATCATATTATCATTTGTCTTTCAGGATGGGACACCAGTCCAGGCATTTGTAGCAGAAGTTTTGGATCAGATAGTTGGCATTTCTGTTATTAAAAATGAAATGGTAAATCTCGTTGTATTTTTTTTCCTTTTCCCATTTAAGATGTGTGCCCTGAGTTTGCACAGTGTAATGCTGACTTCATTATTATTTGTGTTACATTGTCCCAGCCAAGATCTTGGCCTTGTGCTAAGCACTGTACACACACACCGTAGAAGTCCCTTCTCCAAAGAGTTTGCAGTCTACACAAAGATAGACAAAGGCTAGGGGAAAGGAAGGATTATTATCCCTTTTTACAGATGGGGACCTGAGGCACAGAGAGAGATTGTGACTTGTCCAAAGTCATACAGGGAGTCTGAGGTGAAGCAGAAAATGGAACCCAAATCTCCTGCATTCCAATCTGAAGCCCTAACCACAAAACCATTCTTTCTTTCTCTCTGTGACTTGATACTCCTTTAAATCTGTTACTGCAAACCTGTATTTTGGCCCATATTTTCCAAAACAGAAAATCAGCAGTTTGTCCCAGCATATTGAAAATGGCACTTCCACTCTTCTCAAATTGCCTTTTTTTACAATAGCTTCTGAGTAAAGTGCGTCATACACATTTAACTTCAAAGAAATTAATATTGTTTTAAAAATAGATGATGGAGTGGGAGGGCTGGAGGGTAGAAGCAGACAGAAAAGCTGTTAACTGTAATTGGGAGGTGAAGAGAATGAATATTTCCAGTTCTGTTTTACGTTAGTTGCTGCAAATTTAAAACTTTCCTGGCATTTTGTTGGCACTAAAAAGGCAAAATCTTTCTTGAAAGATTTGTAGTATTCAGTTTTAAAACCATATCAAGCAAGGTAAGGAACAACCATCTCTGTTTTCAGAGATGGTTTTTAATTTTTCCAAATGCATTGAAATCAGGGGTTACTGTCTGTAAGGTGGCTAAACTAGCGCAAACACCAACTCTCCTAACAGGATGATGAAGGAATCCATGCATGGGGCTCCTCACAGAGATTTTCTTTCCAAAAGTCCCCTGCTCAGCTTTTACTGTGAGAGAGACAATCTGGCCTCTGTCTGATACCTTGCAAAATTTCTTTGTAAATATCTGTCAGAAAATGTCAGGCACTCATATGCTTTACTGCTGGGGTCAGATATACATTTCTTATAGTAAATAAAGCATGATGAGTTATACAAATTGATTTTGATACAAAGGAAAGATTATGAAGAAACCATTTGTTTAGCTAATGTGCTTTGCTAGTGAATAGCTCTCAAGGTAGTCTTGTTTCAATGTTCAAATTTCATCATTAATAAATATAAAGGCAGTTTGCTGTCACATCTTTATCACAAAAACACAACTCTTTCATCATCACTGATTTAAAATGTCTTATTTCCTAGGATATTGAATATATCCGTTCACATTACAACATTGAAGATTTTATTTACTTCAGTCACCATCAGCAGGAGGAACATGGCCATCTGTACCACTTTGCTCTAAATCCCATATTCCATCACTATACCAAATATTTTCTGAAAGAGATCCTTCGCTTAGCCTACAAGTCTTGTCTCTACTACTCTATTTATCCACAGTCTGTGGACAGCGAGGTAAAAGAAAAAATTGGCAGTGATTTTATTAAATATCATACGTCCTGACCTTTATTTTCCTTAGGTTTTTTGTTTTGTTTTGTTTGTTTTTTCTATGACTGCCTATATGGCAGGTGATTGGTATAGAGAAATTTCTTCAGAAATGTTGCAAACAACACTTTGTTCTCCTCTCAGATCACAAAATCTCCATTTGTGTTGATGGGTGACACATGGTAGGGCTAGACTGTGGGTTTGCTACAAGCTCTGTGTTTGGGGCAACACATTTAGTGTCTTCCCTCAGTGTGGGAATCATGCCTCAGAGAGGAATGATTTGCTCTCTACTTCCCCGCTTGCTTCAGTGGTGGCAGTAGTTTGGTTTTTGTCCATACCATTACTTTCCCCTCTGCTGACCAGTGCATTGTGGGAACTGTAGCCAAAATATTCCCTGCCCACTCCCAATGTATCTGCTCTAGGACAGATTAGTAATACCCCGTACCACTGGCACATCTGGACACAATGTTCAAATAGCCAAATGGGAGCAGTTTTTCCTCTACCTTTTGCCCCTCTATGGATGCATAGTTGAAGGAACAGTCCTGCTCATACTGTGTATTAACTGGGGAATACTCCATGATATTTTCATTGAATTGTTTAAGATGCTGATGCAGCTTGTGTACCCTTATGACTTGCAGATCAGTTACATGACATATTTTAAAATGTCAAGATATAAAGCATTCATAGCTTCTTTGTCTTCACCTTGTAGTTATATTTTCTGTTACTTTTTAACCAAACTTTTCTGATCAGTCATGTTCTCCCACCACATGTTTCTCAGACATTGCAACTCAGTTGCATAGTGGGTTTTGAGATGTACAGATGCTCACTTTTTATTTAGAGATTCAGGGTGGGATAGTGGGAAGAGGAGAAGGGGGAGGAAGGAGGTCACTGACTACAACATGATGAGAATAGATTAAGGATAAAAATTTTAAAAGTGCCTAAGTGTCTTAGGAGCCCTATTTTCAGAAGTGACTTATACACTTATAGAACATAAGAACGGCCATACTGGGTCAGACCAAAGGTCTATCTAGCCCAGGATCCTGTCTTCCAACAGTGGCCAATGCCAGGTGCCCCAGAGGGAATGAACAGAACAGGTAATCACCAAGTGATCCATCCCCTGTTACCCATTCCCAGCTTCTGGCAAACAGAGGCTGGGGACACCATCCCTGCCCATCCTGGCTAATAGCCATTGATAAACCTATCCTCCATGAACCTATCTAGTTCTTTTTTGAGCCCTGTTATAGTCTTGCCCTTCACAACATCCTCCGGCAAGGAGTTCCACAGACTGACTGACTGCATTGTGTGAAAAAATACTTCTTTTTGTTTGTTTTAAACCTGTTGCCTATTAATTTCATTTGGTGGCCCCTAGTTCTTGTGTTATGAGAAGGAGAAAATAACACTTCATTATTTACTTTCTCCACACCAGTCATGATTTTATAGATCTCTATCATATCCGGCCCTTATTCATCTCTTTTCCAAACTGAAAAGTCCCAGTCTTATTAATCTCTCCTCATACGGAAGCAATTCCATACCCCTAATCATTTTTGTTGCCCTTTTCTGAACCTTTTCCAATTCCAATATATCTTTTTTGAGATGGGGCAACCACATCTGCACACAGCATTTAAGATGTGGGTATACCATGGATTTATATAGAGGCAATATGATATTTTCTGTTTTATTATCTATCCCTTTCTTAATGATTCCCAACATCCTGTCTGCTTTTTTGACTGCCGCTGCACATTGAGTGGATGTTTTCAGAGAACTATCCACACTGACTCCAAGATCTCTTTCTTGAGTGGTAACAGCAAATTTAGACCCGATCATTTACGTATAGTTGGGATTATGTTTTCCAATGTGCATTACTTTGCATTTATGAACCTTGAATTTCATCTGCCATTTTGTTGACCAGTCACCCAATTTTGAGAGATCCTTTTGTAGCTCTTTGCAATCTGCCTGGGACTTAACTATCTCGAGTAGTTTTGTATCATCTGCAAATTTTGCCACCTCACTGTTTACCCCTTTTCCCAGATCATTTATGAATATGTTGAATAGGACTGGGCCCAGTACAGATCCTTGGGGGACACCAGTATTCGTGTTTCTCCATACCTCTCTCCACTTAGGAATCTAAGGGCTTGTCTACACTGCCCTGCAGTTTGGACAACAAACAAGACTACACTAATGTGAACTAGGAACTTTTTAGTTCACACCTGCAACATCCACACAGGGGAGTTACAGCGCAGCACTTTGATGCATACTGCTATTCACATCTCAGTAGTCACAACTGGAGGGCAGTGTAGATATAGCCTCCGTGTCACTAAAAGTCAGTGGGGCCTTTGGCATCTCAGTCACTTTTGAAAATGGGACTTAGGCTCCTAAGTCACTTAGACACATTTGAAAATTTTACCTTAAATCTCCTTTTCTTTTCTAACACAGGGCCTGTCTAGATAGAAAGCTAGTCCATAGCAAACTAGGGTGTAAATCTGTAGCACACTAGCATGCTGTTCATGGCCATGTAGACCCTTCTAGTATGCACTCAAAGTTCCCTAGTTCACATTGACCTATTCCCATTTCAAAGCAGGGTAAATCAAAGCACACTAGGACACTCTTAGTGCGCTGGAGCAAGTTCCACACTGCCAGTTAGTGCACAGCATGCTAGTGCACTGTCAACATACATCCCAGCTTGCCACACACTAATTCTCTGTCTAGACAAGCCCATATACGAATCTTGATAAGATAAATACACAAATTTTCAGAAGAATCTTTTTGCTTCTCCAGCGTGTGTTCTTCTATACAGATTACCGCTCTGTGGAGGTTTAGTAATTGCCTCCTTGAGGAACTAATCTCACTGAGTAACATTTGGCTAATTGTCATTCACAGAAATGAAGGTAAGCAGGAATGGGTGGAGAAGATGAGTTAAATCTTGGTAGTATTTTCTCCTTGTTCTATTTACAGGTTAAAACAATTTAGCTTTAACTCAGCAATGCAATTCTAATAAGTGGTAAAATATTATTTTGTTCAGCTTACATTGTAGTAACATTAATCATGATTTATTTTTTTGGTGTTGTGGCTATGTTATAGACTTCAAAGGCACTTCAGTGTAATTTGCTTTCCGTTAATGTCTACTCTGTTTTTCATAATTCTCCTATTTTGTCTTTTCATGTGATGTATAATTGGGCCAGTCATGCTGGAATAAAGCTGCTTCTAATGACCTGCCCTATACAAGTTAACATTTGGAGGTTTTGTTCAGTTCAAATTTTTTCCAGTTTATTAACATTTATCACTAGGGTGAAATTGACATTTCAGTCAGTATAGATTTACTATATAAATTCTTATACCATCGTTTGCCAAACAAGCAAAGGTTAACAGTAAGCAGATAATACAGCTTAATGAGGTCAAATCAAGCTGATTCATGATCACTGTGGAGAAAAATATCCTCCTGGGGAAAATACTTGTGCTGAAAAATCCCATAAACCAAACCACTTGTTTATCTGTCATTCCCACAGAGATAGTAACGTAATTACTCTCATAATTATCTTCATTAGTGTCAGGAATTATCTGCAATTCATTCCTCTGCTCTGAGTATGTTTGTTTGTTTACTGATTTTTGTCTCAGATTTAGCCAACAGAATTAAGAATTTTGTATTTGCAAAGCCATACAACAGACATCTGTGATGCACTGTTCTGACATTCTCTGTGCTAAAATATAGATTGCTCTCTTTCAGTTTCAGAATCCCTATGCCCATTCCCTGACATCTGCCCTTCATTACATGGTTCCCGTGCGACCAAGACGACAGATTGTCTATCCTCTGGAAAAGCTTGGCATAAACGCTCCATCAAAGCAGGTCTCCAAGGATCAGGTGGGTAACAGAAGCAGCAGCAGGCAGGAGGCATAGTGCCAGCTAATGCAGGGTTTGGCAGATGGGATGACATTACTGTCTTAGTGTTGATAGGCTGCTTCTTAATTACATTGAATGTGGTGTTCATACCCTTACAGTCTAAGCTTTGCTTATGCCATACTGTATCTTTCTAAGCATATATTTCAAACTGACGATTATAAAGCACAGCCACTGAACTCTACAGTGTTTCCCTATTAGTAAATATTTTCAGGTTTGCTGTATTTCCTATTAAATTACTTTGAAACTCATAGATTTTAAATTATTTTAATTAAAACACAGATAGCTCTTTGTACTGATGATTTTATCCTTTATGTTGGTGGTCTGCTTTCAAGACAAAAAGTACAATGATACTCTTCAGACAACTCGTGTAGAAATACTGTTTGATGTATTTTAAATCAATTTATTCTTCAGACCCACAGCCAGGCTTCTTTAATGCTCCAGAACCCCTTCAAAAAGCACTGCAAAGTGTCAGGAATGATTTAACAGCAAAGTAGATCCCCTTAGTCAAAAGTATATATTTATAGAACTCTTCATACAGCTTGAAGATGCTAAACTGGAAGCTTGTTAAAGTTAAATTTGTTACACTTTTGTGCATTAAAATATCCTGATTTTTTTAAATTACTAAAATCTACAAAGATGTTTTTTCTGAAGTAACCAATGCAGTTAAAATGTCAGGGGAAAAAACACATCAGTGATGGATATTTTCTGTAAGTGGATGTAATTTACTTGGGGAAACATAATTAGAGAATTTTACATCTATTTAATGCTGATTCCAGTTCACTGAGACAGGATAACGTATAATATCCTTTAGCACTGTCCCCTCCGTAGTTGGTAGATAGATTATGGCATTGGAAACTCTTAATTAGGTAACAGTTGACAAAGCAGAATCCCAGAACCTGTCTCAGCCAATTGGATTGTGTGTTGCTCTTTGGAGCAACACACAATCCATAAAAGTCTTTAATTAATCTTCCCCTTCATATGCAAAACATTTCTCCTGCTTGCCTATCCTCTGCTTCATTGGCTGCTTATCCTTTTCCTTTAAACTGCTTCCTATGTGTCTTCAAATTACACTGAAGTTGCCTTAATGGCAGAACCCATTACCATTTTTGCTGGAGCCACAAAACATGACCCTCACCTGTCATTTTTGAGAGTTTTGTGTTTATGGGGTCCGTAAAACACTATGCAAAGGTCCTTCCTGAGGATTTTGGGTAGGACTAGTGAGAATTGCTTGAAGCCTCCCAAACTTAACTGATTCCTTTTATATGAAAAGGTGTGGACTTTTCAGGTCACCACTAGCCTTTTGCTGAAAGAGAAATGGAGCCCAGCTGCTTCGCTAGGGTCTTCACATATGCACTAACATTCATAAATGATTTTCAAAGGGCTATTTTCTATCTAAACTGGAGGTCTTGGTCTGCTGAGTCCCCAGCAACTTGAGGGTTACTCTAGTCCACTACCACTGCTCATAACTTTTTGAAGTAGTAGCAGCATGAAACTAACAAGACTGAATTGGCTCTTCTGCTAAGCAACCACCGTGGCCTTTGACTACAAAGAATTGTGTCATTTTAATAACTTAGTGAGGTAGGCTGATTGCAGTACTGAAAATAGGAGGCAGGCTCTGCTTTCTGATCCTGTCTCTTTCACCGATTCCCTCTGTGGCCTTGGTCAAGTCACTTGCCCTCCTTGCACTCAGTTCTCTCAGGAAGGAAGAACTGTACCCATGAATAATCCTGTTCACCCCACAGAATCCCACAACCAAGTCAACATTGTATTGTGATGAAGGGAACTGGAGGCTACAGCTAGAACTAATACAATCAACTGACATGGATGTGATTATTAAATTTTTATAATATGGTAGAACTCAAAGGTCCCAATCAGGCGCAGTACAAACAGAAAGACGGTCTCTGCCCTGAAGAGCTTAAAATCTAGACCAGACAAAAGTGCAGAGAAGGAGGTGGTCAGGTTGAAAAATGTCATTTTGTTTCCACATTTTAAAAAGTCTGCAATGTGGGGGCTAGGTTAAGGTAAGTAGGGTTAGTGAAAGAAATGAGCTAATAGGAGCCCAGAGTAAGAAAAAGGGAAAGAGTATATTGATGAGGGAAAAGAGAGGAAGCAAGCAACTGATCAGCAAAGAAATAAAAATGTCCAGTGTTCAAGCTTAAAGCAGAGTCTGATGATTATATCCCTTGCATCCAGGGGTTCTGAAGCAGGATATCCTCCTAGCCACACGGATGGGAAAAGGGGTTGCAGTGGGTCGTGGTGTCCCGGAGGGGTGGGGTCACACTTCTAGATCCGAACTAGCTGGAGGGTCCCAGTTTCGCTTCACCCACACATCTGTGTTCTCGTGTTCCCAGCATCTGTTCAGTGGGGGAGCCTTTCTCGTGATTGTGAGAAGTATTTCTTCTTGACCAGTGCTGGTGATCACTTTGTGCCTTGGTGCATAAGGACTGAGATTCCTTGTAATTTTCATCTTAACTTGTGTAACTGCAAATCTTTTCCCTATTAAACACAGCACAAAAGCTGTAGTGTCAAACAATCATAATTCGGGAAATGTGACATTTTTCATTTGAATGTCCATTATGACCCACTACTGAGTTTCTCTGTACATTTTTGCTATGGAAACAGTTTTACTAACATTCTTGTTTTGGTGCCCATACCCTGCTCCTTAATGCCCATCTGCCTCCAGTCTGCTGCCTCTGCAGCTTCAGACCTGCTTTCTGCCTCCCTGTTGCCTGCCCTCCTCTCACTCCAGCTGCTGGGACTTGCCCATGTCTGTCTCCTGGAGTAACAGCTTCAGGCTGAGCAGCTCAGAAGTTCCCTCGCTAAGGACAACCTTTGATTTGCATGCACTTGCATGCGCACACACACGCCCCATGGACCGTTAATAGCTTAGTATCTTAGGGAACTTCGCACATTGGAAGCCCTGGGGCACTAGCGACTTGTGCAGCCACTTTAACATGTTCCAGCCACCTTGTGAGCATGAAGAGATTCACTCCTAACTATTGTTCCACTTGGGATACTTCTGATAGGGTCTATAAGGATCCACTTCACCCCTTTCATTCCTCCAAAGATCAGATCAGAGATGTAAACCAGAAGACCTTTGCCTCACTTAATTCGCAGTGCATGAGATTGCCAGTCCAGACTGAACTCGGTCTTGTTGGGAGGAGGCAGTTTCCCTGCGAGCCTGGACTGGTTCTGTCACATGCAAATGAGCGCTAGTTGTTATCTGTTCTCGTTATGTGCTAATTTTTCTATCTGCCCCCTCCATCAGCTTTTTCTGCTCTCCTTCCATGGCTTGAAAAGAAACCTATCCTCCTGCAGAAGATTCACAACCTGCTGAGCATTAGGGCAGTTCACTCTGTGCCACACTCGGAGAGAAAGAGCTCTGTTTTATGGTGTCCAAGACACCATGGATCTGTCTCCCCTCAATCCCTTTATATGGAGAGCTATACTCAGGGTTGAGACAGTGACTCTTCAGATCCAGGAGATCTGTAATATGATTGCCTGTCTTTGGTGGACCATTTCCCCTGTTTGTCCATACACCCTGTTCTCCACAGGATCTTTCATATCTGCCTAGGTTAGTATCACTTCTAGTATGGCCCTGGCCTCTGGATTCTCAGTATCCCTTTGCTTATGGTCATAATGATTATGGCTCTGAGGAAAGACTGAATCCACGGTCTCAGTTCTTTGTTGCTTTGAGCTCTGATGCCTGGCCCCTGTATCAGAGCAACCAAGGGGCTGTTTTAACTGACACCGCTGCCTCTGAATTGCCCCAACCCCTATGCTGTGTCCATCTCATGATAACCCATCTCATGAGGGCCAGAGCCATGTGTTTTATACCCCAAGAGACCTATGAATCTCCACTTTCTTATGGTGTAAATAATTTGCTTCCAGATCCAATAAATCATATTATATTGAACCTTAAAAGCGTGACAGCACTGTGTGTGTAAAAATTGTTTTTCGTCAAGAGCTGCTGTTTGTGATCTCACTTGGGGGATTGCACTTCCTGGTCGCCAGCACGTGGAACCATCTTTTGAAGCCAGGTCCATTGTGGAGCACGTGAGCACCCTCGCATGGCAACTTATGTCAGATGCCCTAGTCTATATAAGGGTGATCCCCTCTGAAACTCAGGGGATCACAGAAGTTCCTTTTGAAAGGCATACCCTCTTTAGTGATGAGACTGACATGATGCTGGAAAAAATGAAGTCTTCTAGAACCACAGCTAGATCTCTTGGCCTTTCCCAGACTTCCACTTCTTCTCAGATGATCCTCCTCCTGTCCAGCCTCCAAATTCCCGAGGCAAGAGACAGCATCTTCTCAAAGCTGCTCTTCTCAAAGGATGTTCCATTTTCCCCCAGAGCCAAATTATGGAAGGAGGCCTCAGCAACAATATAAGACTAAGAACGCTGGTGTTCACATACTAGTCCACCGACTCTGCTTCTAAGTAGCAGACTGATAGGCCACCTGAGAATCAAGTTATTGTCTCCAGTACCATTTTCCCTCACCTTTCTCCATTCCCTCCCTTCAGTCCTTGTCTGTCCTTATTTTACACCAGCTGGTGCATAATCACTTCTGATCCCTGGGTCTTAGAGACCATCCTCAGCAGATATTCCATCCAGTTCTGCACTAGGCTTCCCTCATCCTCCCTCCCTCCCTAGGGACAGTTCCCATGAGAACATACTCCTATAGAAGGTGGACTCTGCTATCAGAAAGGGTAATGGAAGGAATTCCTGCCCCTCTTCCCCCGCCCTCATAATCTATCAAGGGAAGAGCTTTTATTCCTGGTATTTCCTCATCCCCAAGAAGGTGGATGGTGTAAGAACTATTTTGAGCTTCAAGAACCTGAACAGGTATGTCCAGACATCAAAATTCAGGATGCTCGCCTTGGAGGAGATTATTCCTTTGCTTATCAAGGAAAGTGGTACAGCTCTCTCTTTGAAGGATGGGTACTTCCACGTGGCTATTAGGAAGAACCATTACAGTTGCCCTAGTTTCTAGGAAACAGACTCCCAATTAAGATTTTTCCTTTTGGCCTGTCAGCAACCTCATGGATTTTTACTGAATGCCTAGATGGAAGTTTATCTCCTCACCCAGGAGTACATGTATCCCCATATTTGGATGACTGACTGATAAAAGCCAAATCAAAACAGGACTTGAGAAGAGTCATTGCCACTACTTCCACCCTGTGCCACTACCCAGGGCTTCAAATAAACAAGAGAGTCATTGATGACTTCTCCTAGCAAAGGATTTTTTGAGTGATGCAGTACTGGGCTTGGTACCAGTCAGTGCATTCCTTGTGGAGGAAAGATTCACTGCCATTCAGCAAGCCCAAGTCACATTAAGGGCTCAGAGAGAGCTGTCTGCTCATCTCTTTCTGAGGCTCATGGTCTTCATGGAATTGTCAACCTACATGACTGCTCACACTAGACTACTCATGAGACCTCTTCAATGGGTAGTGCAGCATTAGACCCCAAATGTAGACAACCTGCACAGAAGGCTGTCAATCCTGCCCCAGTGTCCACCCAGGGATGCCTTCAGATCTCCTGTTCCCACAGCCATGATAACCGTGATGCCTCTACTTTGGGTTGTGAGGAATGCATTACCAAGCTCTGGAGGTGCATGGACTGTGGAACTTGTGGGATTCGAGGCTCCATATCAATGTCCCAAAGCTCAGAGTGGTATGCTGACCTTCAAAGTATTCCTACCCTCATTTCATCATCATGTAATACAGGCGTGACAGACAACAGCATGGACATATATTACAGCAACAGGCAAGAAGGAGCATAGTCTCTACTCTTTTGCATAGAAATAAAAAAAATTAAATGTCCAGTCCATGTATTCTGAATCAGTAACCTGAGTTGAACAGTCAACTTTCATAAGAGGAAAAGACTCAAAATTTTAACTTCCACATTATTGAAACAGGTTTGATAATATTGTACAGGAGTCCTGCCCACCTGTCAGTCATTTTTAGTCTTGTTATGTGAAAAAAATTAAAATAATGGGAATAAAAAATCTATTGTCATAAAGTGCTACTTGTTTGTAAAGTGCTTATAATTAACTGGAGAGTAGAAAACTATAGATAATTAAATAATTTTATAATGATATCTTCATAAATAAACAATTTATACATTTTTGTTTACTTTCTCACCATCTGCCCCATGGAATTACCAATATAAGAAAAGAATAGTTTGATATAATTTATGAGAATAACTGACCCCAAATGAAAATATCACGTCTGTTGAATTCTTTTTTGTTTCTGTCCCTTCATTATTGTTCTGTTGGATTTTTATTGCATGGTTGCATTCAAGCTGTTAGGTTTTATTGCACACTTCAGGATTGTTGTTTCTGCAACAGCTCACAAAAAGAAGGCAGAGCAATTATTAAAGTATTAAGGAATCCCACACAGCTGTGTGTGGATTAATAAAGGGCATCTTTGTATTACTCAGATAATTCTGTACTGCTCTAAATACACTACAGGTAAAGCTACAGAAAACCTTAAAATCAAATGGGATATGATGGAGTGAAGCCATTAAAACATAGGGGTCCATATCCTCGCTTGATGTAAATCAGCATAGTTCCATTGACTTCATTGGAACTATGCCATTTTACACCAGCTGAATATCTGGCTTTGGACTGAATTGCTTAATTTGGATACAGGAATTCCTCTACAATACTGGTGGTTCTTTGAGTAGTGTTCCTATTGGTGCTCCACTTAAAGTACGCATGTGCCTCTAGAGTCCTTGATCAGAGAGTTTCCGTTAGCAGTGTCCATTCAGCCTGCGCATGCACTCTGTACAACCTTGTGCCATACATTGAGGGTATGCAGGGCTGCACGGGTGAACCTCACTCAGTTCCTTGTCTAATGCCTCGACCTGAGAGGGAGTTCTAGCTTGTCCACCTTGTGTATACCTCAGCATTTTCTACAGTTGTTCTTTTAGTTTAGTTAGTTTAGTGTTTATTTAAGTAAGTTTTTAGTGTTTCTAGTTAGTGTTAGTTGTTATTTAGTTTAGAATGAATTAGATAGTAATGTGGGAATTGGCTTTTTCCCTCTCCTTCCCACCCCCCTCTTTTTTTCTAGGGAGACCTATCAGCCTGGCTGGGCATGCCTGGCTTCAAATGCTGCCTCTGTTGGGAGGGTATCCCGGTCAGCTACGGCCACTGTGTGTGTGTCCATTGCTTGGGAGAGTCCTATATCTCCCAAAAGTGTAACTTCTGCCTAGCTCTCAAATCTAGAGCACAGAAGAATTGGGAGAATAAATTGAGGTTTCTGATGATAGAGCGCTCCCTTCAACCTGCTTTTGAGTCAAGTCAGGAGACCCACCCCAGTACATCTGTCTTTGAACTGATCCAGTGCCCCATGGCCTCGGCCCAGATCTCTCCTAAGAACGGGAGGACTTCGGAGGAGTCAGGGAAAGCTCAGAAAAAGAGGAGCTCAGTCTCCTATCACAAGGATCTGGCTCCCAAAAGGCTCCGGTTTCCCACTACATCTACAGTGTCAGAGGCCTCGATCTCTCAGCTTGGTACCACAGAGGCAAAAGACTCTTCTTCCAGTACCAATGGCATGGGAGATCTCAGAGCACTTCATAGAAGCACAGTCCCAGCAGGTCCCAAGTACCATCTGTGAAGGATCAGGAGGCCCAGGACATACACTCCTCTACAGCGGCACTATTTATATCAGGCTTACTATCGGTGACTTCTCACTCGGCACCTTTGGTACTGGGCAAATCAAAGTGACAGACAATTTTGGCCCATTTGTCAACACGCTGCAGACTGATGGTACCATTCACCTCAGCTGCTGCATTGGTACTGACCCACTTGGTACTGCAGGAATTCCGGTACTCCAGAGACTTCTCAGTCTTAGATGAGCTGGAGTCCCCAGTACTTATGGGTACCGACCGATTCTTGTTACTGACACCCTGGTCTCTGGATTACCATTGCTTCTTGGTACCATAAGATTCTCTGCTGTGTTTGTTTGTTTGTTTGTTTGTTTTTTTACTGGGGCCTCTCCACTGGAGGATGTTGAGGAGGATGAAGCAACATTCAGTCAGTCTCCTGTACTAGTCCAGTATTTCCCTCCATGTCCATACAGGAATCCATAGTTCAACAAAGATCCTCCTCTATGACAGATGGTGTGAATCAGCCCTTATGGGCCTGCAAAAGGCGATACTGGGATTCTTGGGCTGCCTGTCAGCAGCAGTTTGCCAGACCTCAGCTCCATTGCACTGAGAATTTAGCATTACACAGCCCCCTTCTTCCAAACCCGCAACACGAGGAGACCTTCAAATAACAGTAGACTTGGGCGGATAAGGAGGCCACCCCAATAGCTTCTATTACATATTCGTCTCCGGACAAGGCAGTCGTGCCTCCACCACCATCGATAGCCAACGATTTTTGCCAGTTCCAGGACCTTGAGAAAAGGGTGGCCGACACCCTTCAGATACCTCTTGAGGAGTTCAAAGACTTGGAACACGAGCTCCTGGACATTCTGCAGTCAGCAATGCCCAGCTGCATTGCACTATCCATCAGACCTGCACTATATTACACTATATTACAGAGGTTGTGAGTTTGATTCCCAATTGAGACAAACTATTCCCTTTATAAGTTTAGGGGAGGTTTACTTTTTCTGTCAGTTATTCTTTTAATTCAATACGTTACCAAAGTGAAGCGTACTACCCTCTCCTCCAAGAAAGGATTCTTTGAGCCCACTTTGGGCAAATTTTTTAAACTTCCCATCTTTCTACAAACTCTTCTTGTACCATCCTCTGGAACTGCAGCGCTGTTAGTACTCCTGTCCCTCTAGAGAATGAAATCAGGAAAAACAGGAAGCTTGTTCATGATGCTAGAGGTGGTAAACACTAGCACAAGCACTGGTACTACTTGATGGGAGGGGAAATAAGCTGTGTACACTGCATTACCACCATGGTGTTTAGTGCTATATCACAGCATGTGTGTGCATTTAATTGATTCCAGACTGGTGCTCATGGCAATTACTGGGGCAGGGGGAAATCTCCCCCATAAAAGAAAATTCAGAGACATCATCAGAATAGTGTGAAATGAGAAATACTGGTTTGAGATCTATAAAATAGTTTTTGTTGAACAGGAAAAATTATTAATAACGGAATCTTATTCCTTATCCTTTTTCTTTCTAATTCCTTTCATTCAGAAAGATCCTTAAGTGTTTTACAAACACACACAAACTGTGTGGGAGTCAATTTATCCTCCACTAAAATGTAGACATTTCTGGATTTGAAGTTGGCAGCTGTTGTATAGCACTGCTTTGTGCTATACAAGTTTAGTACGGAAAGAGAAGGCAAATCTGCCTAGAGTATTTGGCGTGTTATCTAAACACCATATATCATATTCAACTGCAAAAAATCTTAAACTTTTTCAAACTGATGACTGAAACATTTATATGCCACTTCTATCTCAGGAAGCATGTGCAGAAGTTGATTCCCCCCACCAGTATTTGAACTAGAAAGCTGTGGCTGCAAGTTAATTATTAAATGACTCTTGCAAAGCAAACCATTAACCTTATGTATTGCTCCAGTGCTCTTATTGTTAAACTGGCTAATTGAAATACGCCAGAAGTACCTTATTAATATCCCAGTCGACTTGGGACACACTATTCCTGACCACAGGTCCCCCAACCACCACTTTTTACCTGTGGAAAAAATCAGGTGAGGATCTTTAATGTACTGAATAATGGCTGGACAAGGCCAGCATAGACATGACCCCTCATCCCAGCGATGTTGCACTGGCAGGGCTCTTTGTTGGTGTAATCAAGCGGGAATGTTCACTCCTTGCAGCTGACATCTTGTATCCCCCTCAGTAATAAAGATTGTCCAGGGACCTAAATTAGTAACATCAGTTAGAAAAAAGGGGTGGTCTATAACCTGTGGTCTGCCGGGACACTTCCCACTCTCCAGTGCACTTTCCCTTAGGTCAAAGGATATTTTGATTTTCAGGAATCAGCAGTGGAAAGAAGATCCAATTTGCCTGCATTTCATCAGAGATTTAATTCTGTGTGGCATGCTGAAGTGACAAACTGTGGAGCACATTATGACAGGTTGGATCACAGAAACCCCCTTGGGGCTGCCAACTGATGTGCCAAGACTACTTCTGCCCCTGCTTTCCCTGCCAGCTTTGGACTCCAGCACCCTGTCTTGCTGAGCCAGACGCTCCAGTCTGCTCCAACACAGACACAGGGTCTGAACCACGTGCCCCAAAGCTGCAGACTTAACTGAAAGCAATTTAAGAAGTGTTCCTGTCTTTAACACTCAGCTGCCCAACTCCCAATGGGGTCCAAACCCCAAATAAATCCGTTTTACCCTGTATAAAGCTTATACAGGGTAAACTCATAAATTGTTCACCCCTTATAACACTGATAGAGAGATATGCACAGCTGTTTGTCTCCCCCCCCACCCCCCAGTATTAAGACATACTCTGGGTTAATTAATAAGTAAAAAGTGATTTTATTAAATACAGAAAGTAGGATTTAAGTGTTTCTAAGTAGTGACAGACAGAACAAAGTGAATTACCAAGCAAAATAAAATAGAACATACAAGTCTATGTCTAAGAAAACTGAATACAGATAAAACCTCACCCAGTAAGCTTCCTTTTACAGACTAGTCTCCTTCTATTCTGGGTCCAGCAGTCACTCACACCCCATGTAGTTACTGTCCTTTTTTCCAGTTTCTTTCAGGTATCCTTGGGGGTGGAGAGGCTATCTCCTTAGCCAGCTGAAGACAAAATGGAGGGGTATACCAGGGGTTTAAATAGACTTCATTCTTGTGCGTGGAGACCCCCTCCTCTCTCCTATGCAAAGTCCAGCTCCAAGATGGAGTTTTGGAGTCACATGGGCAAGTCACACGTCCACACATGCCTCAGAACTTACAGGTGGCAGCCATGGTTCACATGCTTCCTTGAACATCCTCAGGTAGACTTCTTATGTGGATTGGAGCATTCCAAGATTCATTGTCCTTTAAGTGTTTCTTGACTGGGTACCTAATTTGCACATTCCTTTCTCAAGGAACTGACCAAATGCTTTACAAAGGTTACTTAAAAATCAAGCCAGTACACAGCCAATATTCATAACTTGAAATACAAAATTGATACATGCATACAAATAGGATTAATAGATTCAGTAGATCATAACCTTTACATAGATATGTTATATGGCATATGTAGCATAAAACATATTCCAGTTATGTTTTTTTATATATATATAAAAGCATATTTCTCTAAAGCCTTATGGGGGGCACCATTGCACACATTCCATGTGGCAACAAGTCTCTAACAATCTCTACTAAGCCTAACACAGGCTGCAGATGGTAAATTTTGATAGCATGTGACTGAGTCAAGTCTGAACAGATTTTCATAGGTACAGAAAAAGGCACCTTCCTGGCCCCAGGACTAGCTCCCTGCCATACTTCAAGAACTGCTGTAAACAATGTAAGTATTAGAGGTCTTAAAAAAGTTGGACAATGTTTTTAATAGAAAGAGTTTGGCAACCTTTATATAGTCGCTGCCCTCTGTCATAAGGAAGATATAGATTTTCAGTGTTATGATTTTGTGTTGTGGCTTTTCACTTAAATATCTTGCAATTTGGAGCTATTCCTTTGTTATAGTACTGTAGTGTATTGTTTTTAACATTGAAAAATACTTGTGGCCCAAGACATGGTAAAGAGCTGATTCCCTGATCTAAACATAAAGGTTAATATATAGTTATATTAAAGTTAAAATTAAATTAAAACAATTCTGTATCTTATAGTGTATGTTTGGGATCATGTTGAAATTGCAAACAAAGGCGTATGGTTTTCATTTACCAAAAGAGAGGTATTAATTTTTAAGAGGTAACTTGCTTAAGATGCTGTTGTGCATGAGTAATAAATTTTTAATGATTTTCTTGTTCATGCATGGATTAAAATCCATTATTTATTGTACCTTCACTTGTCTAGTAAAGGTGCTGCTTTTATAGCACCAGCAGTCATGCAAACACATTTATTTTGAACTGGTGGCTGATAATAAATTTCCTTACTGTAAATGTCAGTGGGTTTTGTGTGTTGCTGCCATTACATCTTGTTTGGAAGGCTGAATATTACACAATTATGGGAGGCACCAGATGGCATCATTAACAGGAATGCTCTGAATGTTTACCACTTATGTGCATGTGTGTAATTAAAAGTAAGATGACCTATCCTTACTTTGAAAACATGATGTCAGTAGTATACAGGTGTTAATGACATTTGCAGTGAGCTAGAATATTCATTCCTGCCTACAAAATAGGATGGTTTTTTTTAGCTTTTTGAAAACAGCTTGTAGATTGGACCCATGCTAAGTGTAAGAGCAGTTTGCAAAGAGGGAATAGATGTTTTTCCCAAAGAAACTTGCTGTTCAATATTACAAAATGAAAAGCCACAGCTGCTGTCACTAAAATGTAACTCTGTTCCAGTAAGCAACAAATAAATCTCCCCTTTTATCACATTATTTCTATTTAGCCTTGCTGTGCTAATTATTGTCAGTGTAAAATTTGATGTTGCTTGTTTTATTTTTATTGCGGTTTATTTTTAAAGGTTACAGGTTTAGGCCTGTTCTGAGTTTGTCAATGTATTTTGTTCTCAGGCAAGATGCCATTTTGATAACTTTGGAACATGTTGTTATGTGTTTATCTACAGAATAGGTACAATAGGTAGGGTGCTGAAGTCTTTCATTCTGCCCTGCTAACGTGCAGCAACCCTGTTCTGAAAGGGGTGAGAAGGTAGTTGTGACATGGTAGGTATCTCTAGGTGCCTCCTGGAGGCAGTAATGCCCAGCAACCATGATGTATCCCTCTCCAAAGCAGCCCCTACGGGGAGACCTTGCTGAGCCAGACAGCACTGTGGAATTTTCTGAATTAAAGCCCAGCAGGTATTTTTACAGTCCCATCAGAGAGTGCCTCTCTGAGCTGAGGCAGTAAGGTGCAGCTGAGCCAGGTTAGTCTCAGAACCTTAAAGAGTCTGGGTTTCTTTCAGGGGTTTCTTTCTAGTTTGCTCTCTAGAAGCCAGGATACAGAGCTCTAGAGAGAGAATCTGCTCTGTTTATATTATTTTGTATTTATAGCTGATCCTTATTTAGTTTTATTTAAAGGTTTTAAGCTGCATGAAGGGAATGTGGCCAAAGACTGATTCCCTGTGTGTGCTGTTTTGGTTGCACAATAACAATGTGAAATACACATGAAACACTAGAGATATTTTTTGTAGCCCAGTCTAGGTCATCCATGACATTTCTCTCCAGCTGCATAGACTCTGGCTCTGCCATGGAATGTTATTCTCCATGCTCATGTAAGGCCTGATCCAAAGCCCACTGAAGTCAGTGGGAGTCTTTCCATTTCACTGAGTTTTGGATCAGGCTTTTAGACTTGGGAGGCTGCCAGTAAAGGAAAGCTTTGGTTTAAAAAATGCATTTTCAGCTCAGCTACTTAACTAGTGGCTGTATAAATTAATACTAAGAACAGGGCTTCAACAGTACAGAGAGCTTATCTCTTCCTACTTTCACTGTGCTTTCTGACATCTTGGTAACAGTCATAGCCTCATGCAGGCCTTGATTCTGTGAGCTTTTCCTTGCAGGCAGAATCCTGTGCCCATCTAGAGTACTGTTGACCTCACTGAGGCTCTCCATGGGCATAGGGGTCAACCTGCAGGTCGCAGCCTGCAGGATCAGGGCCCATATCTTTTCCTCTGCAGATACTGCCACCTTTCTGTCTCAATTAACATTCTACCTTTGTCTCAATTAATGTTCCTCACCTGTTGACTTCAAGTGGAGCTACAGGTCCTCAGTGCACCTTAGAACAATAAGAAAGAATTTTTAACATAGATTAGGAACCAAAAGAATCCTGACAGAGCTATTGGTCCACTGCTAGGTGGAAATGGTAGATTTATCAATAATACAGAAGAGGCAGAAGTGTTTGATAAGTGCTCCTGTTCTGTTTTTGGGATATAAACAGATGATATGGTCTCATCTTATGGTGGTGATAGCACTTTCCATTCCTCCATTCTGGAGGATGTGAAACAGAAGCTACTAAAGTTAAACATTTTAAAATCAGCAGGTCCAGATAACTTGAATCCAAGAATTTTAAAAGAGCTGGCTGAGGAGCTCACTGGACTGTTAATGTTGATTTTCAAAAAGTCGTGAAGCACTGGGGATGTTCCAGAAAACAGGAAGAAAGCTAATGTTGTGGCAATTTTTTAAAAGGGTAAATGGGATGACCCGGGTAATTATTGGCCTGTCAGGCCGACATAGATCCTAGGCAAGATTATGGAGTGGCTAACATGGGACTTGATTAAAGGAGGGTAATGTAATTAATGCAAATCAGTGTGGGTTTATGGAAAATAAATCCTGTCAAACTAATTTGATATCTTTTTTGATGAGATTGCTTAGAGGGGCACCAGATTAATTCTGTGAGGTCCGTCTCATTGGAGGTGGACATGGAATTTATTATAGTTGCCCAGGTGAATGGCAAAGATTTCCTAGGGTGGAGAGACCAGATTTCTCTGGTCATTGAAAGTATCGTCAGGGAGTCTGACTTGCTTCAGGAATGAAGTGTGGAACTCCTGGCATTGGGAAAATACAGTATAAAACTCTTGCGTCTTTAGCTAAAGTGCATTTGGAGTGTGGAGGATTGGTTGTTGGATTGTAGTCTGGTGGGAAATGATGTATTAACTATGACTAAAGCTGTTAAAATTGTAACCCTTAGTAAAAAGGAATATTGTTCTGTAATTCCAAAAGGGAATGGTACAGACAAAGAAACCAACTCTTGCGTAGTAGAGGAAAGTAGAATGCCCTCAGGGCTGATGTGGAGGAGTTAAACCCCATCTTGCCAGCATTTTGCAGATGAGCAGAGGGCAGACCCTACTCTAGAAAGTGCAAGGGGAAGGGAAATGGGGCAAGGTTTTTTGAAGAGGAAGCAAATTTTACAGGAAAGCTCCCATGGGGAAAGATAAAAGCCCTGGGAAATCTTACAAGCAATTAGTTGTGCGTGCCTAGCACCATGGGGAGTTAATATTCCTGGACCATGATTGCCTTTTTCCTGGTCACTTAAGAACACAGAGGACCTATGATAGGTTAAAAAGGAATTTTTACTGGCCAGGGATACAGAATAATGCGAGAGACTATTGCAGAACTTGTGACTTATGTCAGAAGAGAGAGCGAGACCGGCATGACCCTAAAAAGTTACCCTACACCCCTGTCCCTGGGATACATGAGGCATTTTTCTGGGTAGCAGTGGACAGTGTGGGCCCTGTGCCTCGTCCTACCCAAAGGAGGAAGAAATATGGTTTTAATGGATTTTGCCACGAGATACCAGAAGCAGTGGCTCTGTCTAACATAGAGGCTGACGCTGTGTCAAAAGCCCTTTTCATTATTTTGAGCAGAGTGGGTTTCCCTAAAGAGATTTTATCAGATCATAGGTCAAATTTCATATCCCAGCTATATTGAGAATTATGGAAATTGTGTGGCGTGAAACAGCAGAAGGATGCCCCATATCATCCAGAGACAATTGGTTTGGTTGAGTCATTCAATGCAACACTGAAATCTATGCTGGGGATGTATGCAAACAGGAGGGCCCAGGACTAGGATGAAATTTTACCCTATCTATTTTATGCTTATAGGGAGGTCCCCCAAGAGTCCCCAGGGTTCTCCCTGTTTGACCTATCCATAGTAGAGCTTCACTCTTGGATCCGTGTTCCAGGAGTGTGACTAGTCAGGAAATGCCTGCACACCTGCAGACAATGCATTCTGCTCCAGCTAAAGAGATACAGCTGCTATTGTCTCTATGACTTGGATGCAGCTCTGCCTTGAGGAGCTGATCCAGCAAATGATGGAAGTACAGAGGCACTGTGGTTGCTCTTCTTTGAATATACGACAAGTCAGGAAAACTAATACCAATGGTGAACTAGATTCACTTGGTGAAAGGGTCAGGAGAGCTGGTCTTATTTGAACTGCTGGCACATGGAGGGCCAGCACTGATGAGTAAATGGAGCACAGTGTAGCTGACATTGAGAGGATGATGGGTGGTTACCACCCCCACCAAGCACTTAGGAGCCATGGAGAAGCAGCAGATGAAGGGTTGCTATAGTAAACATCCACTGTGTGGAGGAAAGTTACTTATGGGGCTGTCATTAAGGCCACCACCTGAAGCACAGAGATGTATGTCTGTCCAGTGCTGGTCACCACTACACTGCCCAAAGCAGAGAGGAGCACCGAAGAGTGCCCCAGTTTAATGGTGTCCATGGCAACATATCTGAAGCATGCTTTCTCTGTACAGCAGACCAACCTCCTGCTGCCATCTCCAAGTGGGCTGGCATGAAGCAACACAACTCTGAAAGGCTCAATGCCATACTTTGCCTACTCAGATAGGCCACATCTCTAGCTGTCCTCTTGGAACAATCTAGCATCATGTGCTCACTGTCTGAGAGAAACCACGCACCATGCAGCACTCCCCCCAGAGCAGCTTGGTGCATAATAGCGTGCCATCTGAGCAGCCTACCACTCTGCGGGGCTACCTCTGAGTGGCCTGCAGCCAAGCAATGACAGCAGCAATGACACTGCCAGAGCACAGTGTCTCTGATACATGCCTCTACTAGAGGAATGTGATAGCGATGCTCTCTGGATGTTATGGACAATTACACACGCCTAAGGATACAGTTTAGCCTCTGCATGTGTAACACAATTTGCATTTCTGCTAGGAGAAAAGCCCTGACAATTAGAAATAACTGCCCTTTGGACTACAGTCAGCATTGTGTGTGTTTATAAATGCTTAGCAGCCTTACCTGCATTTCTACACAAGATGGAAGATGTTTCTCTCCTCCTCAGATGACTGATTAATCAAAGGCAACATCTTGGATTGGATCCCAGGATCAGTCAGTGCCACCAGTAAGCAGTATCAGCACTGGCTTATTTGTCCCTGCAAGGAAATGGGATGTTCGTGCCAACTGTTATTTTTTTAGGGAGTAACTGAAATTAGTCTCTTTTTGGTCCAAGCTGTGCAGAACTCAGAGTGTTCTTATAGGAGTCCATGCTGTACAGAAGGGCAGTGCATGTTTCTCCCCCACTGTGTACGCTTTCAGCATATTAAAGTCAGCTCCTTGAAAAGGATTGTGGAGGGGAGAGTTAGGAAGCCGTTCAGCAGTGCTGCAGAGATGCTACAAACAGTACAGCCCATAGTAATTACCTGCAAGACCCAGCTTTACTGTTGCATATTTGGGACCAGATCCTCAACTGGAGTAAATCACTATAATTCTACCGGTTTCAGAGTAACAGCCGTGTTAGTCTGTATTCGCAAAAAGAAAAGGAGTACTTGTGGCACCTTAGAGACTAACCAGTTTATTTGAGCATGAGCTTTCGTGAGCTACAGCTCACTTCACTACAGCTCATGCTCAAATAAACTGGTTAGTCTCTAAGGTGCCACAAGTACTCCTTTTCTTTTTATAATTCTACCGAAGTCAGGTTATAAGAGAGCTGTGTTAATTTATACAAGCTAAGGATCTGGCCCTTGTAATACAAAAAAGCACAACCAGGCATGGCTATTCTTTGAGCCTTCCTTTCAGTTCATGATTCACATAACTTTTTGGGTTTCAAAACCTGGATTCACCAAACCCAGCATCCCAGATTTTTCCCCACCTACACTTGGACTCTGAAAGAGCCCTGCTAAACAAGACCCCTCCACCAATCCCATCTTTGAAGGTATCTCATACAAGTTAAAATTCTTCATTGTTACCATTTTTAGAAGGTCCTTGAATCTTAGCAGAAAAAAATCTTTTAAAAATACTTGTAGTATGGTGTAAATTGGGGTAGCAATAAACAATGGATAAAGATGGAGCAGAAAGAGTTCACTATCTCTGTATGGTCAATGGCTTTCTTACAAAAACAGATGAGACCTGCTGAAAAAAGGGCTCCCATTCAGAAGTTTCCCTTACCTTAAAATCTGGGGGCAACCCAGAGCAAAAGCCAGCCTTGCCGTGCTGCTCTAATATGATTAGCTCAAACCCAAGTTTCCTTTCAGGAGACACTAGAAACCATTTTTTAAAAGTGGGCCTGCGAAGAGTAGGACCATTAATTTATGTGGGGAGAGGGGGAAATGTTGGGCCCAGCCACATTATAAAAAACTTTTAATTTAGAGAAGATAGCAATATTTAATTTGTACAGTGGGCACACTGTATTTGAAACTCCCAAGAAAGGCCAGTCTTCAAGACACCACACATAGAAAAGGTGATAATCAACTGTAGAGTCTCAAAAGGCATCATTTAAAAGCAACATAGTGACTTTATCAAACTAGATATGGAAGGCAAATTTGTAATTTCATGAATATTTGGGAAAAGATAAGGAAATTCCCCTTCAGCACTGGGCCCTTATTTGGCATAAGGCTGCTTTGTCTTCCATATGTGTGAGGGAAAAAGAAAATCATAAGTTACATCTGCAGATTTTCTTTAAATGGGGGTACTGCTAATAGAGTATCAGCTGGCTGTTGGAGAGTGTGGAATGAAAGGTACCTTTTTCATATTTGGTGGGAATGTCTCCAAAGCACAGAGATTTTAAATCTTGTAACAAAAATGAAATTACCAGTGGATCCATTGGCCAGGCTTTTGGGACTCCTAGATTAAAAGACCTACCCACTGCAAAATAGTAAATGGCTGTTTCTCCTTCGGATTGGATCAAGGTGTGCTCTGTCAGAATTTGGAAGCTGCGGGAGCCCTTTATTAGTGGATCAGACCCACAGCTAGTGTAAATCAGTTTTAAAACTCTAAGATTTTGTTTCAGACTGGTAGGCCTTTTGTATGTCTGTCCAGCTGAGACCATTGCATTGCTAGTGGAGAATGTTTCATTGCCTTCACCTAGGTGGTGACCAACTCATCGCTGTTCGCGCTGCGTTTGTGTTCTCCCTTTTGTGATGGTCGAAACCAGGACCTTTTTACAGAGGCGACCCTTCATTCTGACTCCCACTGGCAATTGTGCTGATGACAGATGCTTCAAGACTAGGCTGGGAAACTTACCTGCATCAGCTCACAATCTGTGGCCTCTGGACACAGACTAAGCTTCACATAAATGTCTTGGAATTGAGAGTACTCAGCCTGGCCTGCCAGGAATTCCTTCCTTGACTGAAAGGCACGTTTAGATTTGAATGGACAGTATCACCACCATTTATTATATCTGCTGATAGGGTGGGGGCATATCAGAGACCTCTGTCTTGGGAGGCAGTGAAACTTTGGAAATCGGGGGTCCATCATAGGCTTTCACCTACAGCAATATTCTAGGAAAAGAAAATCTTAGCAGATGACCTCAGCAAGAAGTAAAGTGCCTGGCACTTGTGGTCTGTCAAAGAGGCAATAGCCAGCAACTTGTTCTTGAGGTGGGGATCTCCTCAGCTTACCCTTTTTGCTGCAGAACATGGTACCAACTGCAACCAGTTCTGCCCCAGAAGTGGGAAGAGCTCAGGGTCTCAGTCAGACACATTTCTCTTGGACTGGAAACATATCTGCCTATTCAAGTTCCCTCTGATTCTTCTCATCCTTAGGGTCCTGTGGGAGATCAGACAAGACAAAGACAAGATGGTCCTCATAGCATCAAGTTGGGCCCATCACTTTTGCTACCCAACATACTGGAATTGGCAGTGCATCCTCCGGTCCCTCTGCCTGATCTAGTGAACTTCTGTCTCAGTAGTACAGCCAGATTCTGAGGTATTTGAATTGGGCATTCTGGATACTTCTGGCTGAACAACTTGGACTGTGATTGCTCTATAGGGGGGTTCAGAAAATTCTGCTGGGAAATAGGAAACTTTCCACCAGAAATCTGTATGAATGGAAGTGGTTTTTCTATCTGGGCAAGGCAAAAAGGACCTGCTCTTCATCAGTCTTTCATTACACTCCTTCTGAACTACTTGCTTCACCTCAGATGATCTGGTCTCTCCCTCAGACCAGTGAGAATTCCCCTGGCTTACAAGTTTGGTCTTTCATCCTCTGTTACAGGACTATACTGTATTCTTTGATCCCACAGCCCTATTCATTTCCAGGAGAGGCGAAGTGACACCCTCTAGGTATTAAGAAAGCTCTGAACTACGATCTGAACAGGACTACACCATTCCATAGCTAACAGCTAGATAGCTTGAAGCGAATGGGGCACTGGGGGCCAATCAATCCCAATCCAGAAGACTGTCCAAAAGAATCAGACTGTGGATAAAGCACTAGACTGGGACTCAGGAGACCTGAGTGCTATTCCATGGCCTATCACTGGCCTGCTGGGTGTCCCTGGGCAAGTTACTTAACTTCCCTGTGCCTCAGTTTCCCCATATATAAAATGGGGATAATGATACTGACCCCTTTGTAAAGTGCTTTGAGATCTACTGCTGAAAAGCACTATAGAAGAGCTAGTTGTTATTTTAGAATACTCTTTTGCTATGGATTAGTAGTTATTCTGATACCAGCAGGCATCAGAGCCCATCCACCGGAGCTAAGGCAGCCTCAACTGCCTGTCAAATAGATTTTGATATATGCAAGCTGTATCCTAGTGTTCCATCCATACCTTCACTCCGCATTACTAATAGGGTCTAGCCTCGTCTTCAGATGTGCTGTCTGGGAGAACAGTCTTGCCATCTTTATTCAAAGACTCATCAGACCCTCCTCCTTTGGGCTTGGGGACTGTTTGTTCATGCTCTAAGAAGGCAGAACAGTTAATTGCCCTAGTAACTGTGGTTCTTTAGGATGATCCACACCTGCCCTCCTTCCCTACTCTGTTGGACTCTCCCAACAAATCCATAGTGAATAGCAATTGAGGGCAAATGGGGCATGAAGACATAAGCAGGGTGTGTATGTGGTCCCAGTGGACAATGTTTGTCAGTAAATTCTGAGGACCCAGGCTTCACTTAAAGTGGGGCTCTACTTTTCTCATCTGTAAAATGGGGATAATACTTACATCATTTGAAAGTACGTTGAGGTTTGTGGTTGAAAAGATCTTGTAGAAGGTCCACAAATGCAAACAGTGCTGGCTAGTGGTCAGGTAGGGGTTGGCAGGTTGGTTCCCATTGAAGCACAGTCCTGTCCTTCACTGCCTTCACCCTCAGGGTTTCCAGTCCTCCTCTTTAGCAGAGGGGATTTTGGGGCTGGGTCCCTGAATAAACAGTCTTTTCCAACTGGCCCCTCACCCTAAGTGATGGGGGGAGGGATAGCTCAGTGGTTTAAGCATTGCCCTGCTAAACCCAGGGTTGTGAATTCAATCCTTGAGGGGGCCATTTAGGGATCTGGGGCAAAAATTGGGGATTGGTCCTGCTTTGAGCAGGGGATTGGACTAGATGACCTCCTGAGGTCCCTTCCAACCCTGCTATTCTATGATTCTATTCTATGATTCTTGGTGTTGTATTGTTCTCTCGGAGTGGACAGGGGAGCCCGGGCCTTCCCTCTACACTGGGCTCCTGTCGAGGGCCCAGTGGTGGGCAGCCGTACCCAACACCTTCAGGTTCTAAGCCACTGTCCCCCTGGACCACTTCCTTCTCCAGTCTCCTTCAGCTTCCCAGAGTAGATTACTCCAATCAAGTCTCTGACCTGCACACTCTGTCACCTGCCTCTCCTTTGTGGGTTTTCACAGGTCTGTATTGTTAGGATCTACGCAGTGAGCTCCTGGGCAGTACTTCCCACTCAGGGCAGCCATCTGCTCCCTTTCACTGCCTGCCTCTGAACTGCCCTGCTCCCTTTTTTTAAAGCTTCCAGCTTGTGCAGGCTTTACAGGTGTTATTATCCACACAGGAAATTGTCTCAAAGAACCCAATTACTATGGTAAATAACTGTTCTTTTATAAAGAATAAAACAATTGTTTGTGCTATTTTCTCCATCTCCAAATGGCTTTATTTTCAGCTTCATGTTTTAAAGGTACATATAGAACTATGTTTGCTTGGACACAGCTTTGAAAGGAACACTTGCATATACTTTCTAATGTTACTTTTAATAATGTGATTTTTTTTAAAAAATCTCCATTGATATGTTTTCTTAAAAACTTGCCTCTCACAGTAGTGTTTGTGCATAGCTCCTTGGCAAACATTAATTTTTGTTTTCCATTTCTTGTGTTTCAAATGGAGCTTGAAATTAAAATAGCTCTGTTTGTTCATTTCCTTGTTCATGCACCACCATTGTTGACCTCAGCACAATTCTAGGAATAGATTTGTTCATCACTTTGTACTCCCATTTTCGTTTTACAATAGCAGAGTCCATATAGCAGAGTTGAGAGTTTTAAATTCTGTATAATCAGTGGATTTCCCCCCCAGATTTCTCAGTAATAAATGGCAAATTAAAAGAAAAAGCATGTAGAGTCTAATGGACATGCGTAGAGCCATAGATCATTGGGCTGGGGAAATCCTCATAGGCCATCTACTACAGCCTCTTTTAATAATGCAGATTTTTACTTCACACTTAGGACTCAATCCAGCAAGATACTGAGCCCTTTAGCCCTAATCCAAGAAAGCATTCAAACAAGTTAACTGTAAGTACCCGAGCAATATCACTGGATTCAATGGAGCTACTCACATGCTGAAAATTAAGCAAATGCTAAAATGCTTTTTGCTGGATCAGGCCAGAGTGCTTAGCACCTTACGGATCAAACCTTAAATGCTTAAGTTTTGTTGTATCTAGTCTGCTCTTGGACAAGTCTAGTGACTGTGCCATAACAGCATCCCTTGATACGATATTTCAGTGTTTATTAGGATATGTTTCTTAGTATCTGGTTCAAAAAGCCCCACAATTTCCTTTTACAACAAAGCAACAAAATCATCTATCCCAATGTTTACTCCTCACCTTTTCATTTTTGTGCCGGTTCATATGCTTTGTCTAAATTTTAACATGTTTTTCATTGTTTATCTGTTTAAGATGTAATGTGGTCCCAAATAAATGTTCTTTCAGGAAAAATGTTTTTAGGCATATTCTAAATAAACCGTGGGTCAAATTTTAAAAGCTGGGCCAATAGACGGTGCACCTGTTAAAACACTTCCCCCAGAGTCTGCTTCCAAAGCCCGTCATGATCACAAGCATACCTATCTACTCTATTTGCACAAGCATTGGATTTGGCACACACAAAATGGGGTGATGTTTGCTGGTGCACTTATCACACCCTGCTTTGAAAATATGGCCCCAAAAGTATATCAGGTTATGTCAGAAAAGCAGAAGGCAAACCATTTCTTTATTTTTATTGATGGTGTCTACGTGAGAGGGGGAAAAGGGTTAATACTGTAGAAGTTGCCTGCTCAGGCATATGTTGTGCTGTGAGACCATGAGCCTGAGACATGATTTACAGACAGGATTTGCATTTTCACTCAAGTACAGTGCAAATTGAGCAAGCATTTTTAATGGCGGTGAGGTATGCAGTCTTCTAAGTGGATGGAATTGGCTGTCCACATGCAAAAACAACCCCCACAGTTCAATCAAGAAAAGTCACCTTTGTCAGCAGTTGCAACTGAAGCAGCAGATAAGCACTCTGCCCTCCCAGGTGGAAGCAACGTGACAGATGGTACAGTAGTAGATGCTTTCAAGGACAAGAGTAGGAGAAAAAATATAAAAACCCATCCTAATAAAAGAAAGTGTTACTTCTGAGCTGCATATTCCTTTTCTAATAGTAGTAATAATTGTTCTGTGCCTTAATGTAGTTAATGGTTGCTGTTTTATTTAACAAATGGATACAAAAATAAATAAGTTGGAGCTCACTATTGACCTATCTAAGGTGATGTCTGGTTGCTCCTCTGGGGAACTGTCACCGTCTCATGGTATAATCTTTCCAGGGGTCTCTGCTTCTTCTGACTGATCCTCCTTAGTTTGCTCTTGGTTATAGCAGTTCCTGGAACCTCACCTCCAATTACATCTAGCAGCCCTTCAATTTTAGGGCTGGCAGTCTGCTTCGGGCTCCTGTCTGTTTTCTTGGAAGCAGCCTGATGAAGGGCTGTCACCCCTTTCTGTCCTAGGCCTTTCTGCCTCCTCCTCCTCTCTACTCTCCCCTTTATAGCAGGCCTTCTTTTCTCTGTTGGTTGCAGCTGTGGGTGCCTGCCTCCATGATTGGCAGCTATGGCAGCTGCGTGGGGGTGTGATCAAGCTGTTTGCTTGTAAACAGGAGAGGCTCTCCTCCCCCATCTATCTATGCTCAGTATGGGGTTTGTGGACCCCATTACATATCCGCCCCTGCAAGGCCAAGGCCTGGCCTTGGCTGATGTAGGCTACTTCCCTGGACAGAGAATTGGCATTACGATACAAACTTCCTGCCCGGTGCTGTACCTCAAAGGAGTATAGTTGTAGTGACAGGTACCATCTCATGATCCTCAGCTTTGTCTCTTTCATCATAGTTAGCCAGCATAAGGGAGCATGATCAGTAATTAGTGCCAACTCGTTTCCTAGAATGTAGTACCACAAGTTCTCTATTGCCCAGCTGGCAGCCAAACACTCTTTTTCTATCACAGAGTATAATTTTTCACAGTGGAAGAGTTTCCAGCTGATGTAAACTATTGGGTGGTGGTCTCCATTTTCATCTTGAGAAAAGACCGCCCCAGTCCTACCTCCAATGGACCTGTTTGTAGTACAAGTTCTTTTTCGAAGTTCAGGCTATAAGGCACTGGGTGTCTGCAGAGCATGGTCTTGAGTTTTTGAAAGGCACTTTTGCAAGTTGGTGTCCATAGCATCTGTCTTGGGGCAGCACTGTCAATTAGCAGGACTGCTGTGGTGGTGGAATGGGGTATGAACTGGCGGCGGTAGTAGCCAGATGAGCCTAGGAAGGCAAGCATTTGCCTTTTGGTCCTGGAGGTCTTATATGCCTGTAAGGCATGATCTTTAGCCATCAAGGGGCGGACTTGTCCTCCGCTGACTCGGTGTTCCAGGTAACAGGCTTCTTCCTTTCCTATTGTATATTTAGCAGGATTTGCCGCTAACCCAGCTTCTCTGTGGTCGGAGAATGGTGGCTACTTTGTCCAGATGAGAGTCCCACTCCTTTCTATAGATAACTAAGTCGTCCAAGTATGCCACCACATATTGACTCTGCAGTTGGAGTAATTGGTCCATCAAATGTTAAAAAGTGGTCACCACCCCAAGTAACCCAAAGGGTGTGGCCTTAAAATGAAATAGGTTAAGCAGCACAGAAAAAGCCACCTTCTCCTGGGAATCTGGCGTTAAGGGGATCTACCAATAGCTCTGTCAAATCCAAAGCGGGCTTCTCCCGGTTGGTAGAAGAGTTCATCCACTCATGGCATGGGGTAGGCATCAAATTTAGAAACTGTGTTCATTTTTCTGAAAGTTATACAAAAACGTAATGAGCCATCTGCCTCTGGGACCAGCAAAAATCGGTCTCTTCTAGTCATTCTGGGATTCTTCTATCACCCCAAGTTCAAACATGATTCTGATCTCTTTCTCATTGGCCCCCCTTAATTTGTTGGGAATTGGTCAGAGCCCTTCCTGTGTTACTGTACTGGATTTTGTATTAATGCAGTGTTGTGCCGGGAACATCTCCTTGGGGAGAGCTGAGACTACCTGTGGGAAAGTAGTCACCGTTGGAGCACCTGTTCCTTTTGCTTATGGTTTAGGTTCTTTGGGAGGGGTACTGAGCTTTCTTTAGGTAGTCATTAACTTAGTCTAGTTCTTCAGGATATGGTATGAAGAAAAGATTTTCCCTAGCTTTCTAGGGCCCTGCATTCTTTATTACCTCACAAGGGCCTTGGCACTCGGCCATTAACTTCTGAGCTTGGAAGAAGCAACAAGATTCTGTCGCCAATTTTCTCTAGCGTATGTTCCCATAGCAGCCAACCTGTCACTTAACTTTACAATTCAGCTCTCAGTGTTGAGGCTTGGGGCATTTTTCTAATGTTGAAGAGGAAGGCTGGGAATTGTTAGTCCCATGTTGAGGATCCTGGGAAATGAATTTGTTGAGCATCTTCTTGTATGTGTATGATTGAATCTACAAGGCTGTCTGTCTGCGGTTGGTACACAGATGTGTGTAATGCTTTAATAATTCCCAAAGTTCTTTCATCAGTCAGGATGTGAAATTTGTCTTTGGGAACTCCTACCCCCACGAAGACCTTCAGCAGCTCATTAGCAATAGTCTTGGCATTTGTAGAGCAGAGTGGCATGGTTTGCAGCTATCTGGTGGCATGATCTACAGTGACAAGTATATGATGATGTCCAGAGACTCTCTTCTCTAGGGGGCCTATCAAGTCAATTCCTTTTCTTTCAAAGGGAGTCCCCACCAAGGGGAGGAGTACTAGTGGCGCCTGTAGGATTTCCTTAGGGGCTGTTAATTGGCATTCAGGACATGATGCACAGAAATTTTTGACTTCCTTAAAGACCCCTGGCCAAAAGTCCCAGGCCAGGATCCTAGACTGTGTCTTGTCCTTCCCAAGATGTCCCGCACATTGGGTTGCATATGCCAGATGCAGCAATTCTCAGTGATATACCCAACGTAGTAGCAGTTGTTCTGATCTCCTGTGTCTGCTTGTCTTGGTCTATGAGATATAGCAAGAAGTCTGCCTTAAGGGCAAAATGGAGGGCATCCACCTCTTCATCAGCTATCATGACTACTTGTTCAAAGGCTTGGCTCAAAGTCTTGTCATTCCTTTGCTCCACACAGAAATCCATGAGTCTGGTTAGCTTCTCCAGGTTTGGTTGTGGAGGGGGTGTTGTGTTTGGGCCCATGGCTGGCCCTTGTCCCACGGGCATCAGCTCCAGTGTCTGTGTTCTCTGATGCTATGGAAGGGATTGTTTCTCTTACCTCTCTCCACTCTTTCCTTGCTATCCATTACTCTTTCCAGGATTTTTTTTCCTTCGGCCAGGAGGTAAGAAGGTCAGTGCCCTTAAAAGGGAACAAGACCCCTAACATCTCTTCTGGGGTATCTTTCTCAGGCTCCTGTGTTAAGGGAAGCCTCTGCAAGAGCTCTGGGAAATACAACCAGTCTTGACCTAATATCACAGGGTTGAGAGGTCTGGAGCCATGCATAGTCTCGTCAAAAGTCAGTCTTACTGTCATGCTGGGATACCGTAAAATATCTCCATGGATACATTTAATGGGGATTTCCCATTTCTCAAGTCTCCCTACCGCTTCAGCTATCCATTCCTGGATAAATGTGTGATCACAGCCCGAGTCCACAAGGGCCAGTGTCTTTTGACTCTCCACTTTCACTGGGATTGTGAGTTTCTCTGGGCTTTTTTTCCAGGCCCTATTCTCTCCAGTCAAGACCTGTCCAAAGTTACACTCCATGTGTGGACAGTCATGAAATCTGTGTTCTGATGTTTACAGGAGTAACAGGTTATTGTGTCTTCCTTATTTTCTAGTGGCTGGGTTACCCCCTTTCTGAGTTTCACTGGGCCCTCATTTCTATAAAGGCATGGGGCAAGGCGCTGGTGGAACACTTAAAGGTGTGGGCCTACTCTTGCAGGGAAGTCTTACCTACGGACCTTGAGGTGTTTGCCTGCCCCCATCCTGTCCATCAACTAGTCAGCTATCTGTGTTTTCTTGGTTTTTACACAAGAGGAGCCACCACTCTTGGATTCTCAGCCCATTTCCTTCTCCACTTTGTCTGGAGCAGTTATTTCCTCCGATGAGGGTCCCCAAATGGCTTGAGCAGCCATATAGTCCTCCATGAATTAGATTGCCTCCACTAGGGTTACCCGTAGGGATCTACAAACCCAGTCTCGGCCAGCAGATGGAAGAATCTGTATGAACTGTTCCATAACTACAAGTTCCCCTATCTGGGGTTGGGTCCAAGACTTTGGCTTTAGCAAGCACCAGCAGAAGTCCTCAAGTCTTTGGGTGATCGTCCATAGTCATGCCTTGGAGGTGAGGGTAGCGCTTGTGGCAAAAACATTGGCACTAGGTCTCTTCATCTATGTCTAACCTGTCCAATATGGCTGCCTTGACTTGCTTGTAGTCCTGGGCCACCATGTCATCAAGCCCCCAGAATGCTGCCTGGGCTTTCCTGATGAGGAGTGGGATGAGCTGGATTTCTGGCTGCGATGGAGGCCAGTGGGAAGCCATGGCTACCTTCTCAAAGGTTACCAGGAATGATTCTGGTCATCGTGTGTCATCATCTTGGGGAGCAGCAGGGTCGGAGTGGTTACCTGAGTTGTGGGGGATGCAGTCCCTGTAGGATAGGAACTCTGAGGGGTAGCAACCAGCACTAGATCTACCACCCTTTGCAACAGCTGTTACTGATGAGCTTCCATTTGTTCAAACAGCTGTTGTTGTCTCGCTTGTTGTTGTGTTTGTGAGTCAGTGAGCCATTGCAGTCGCTGATTCACCTCCATAGTTCTCTTGTGTGTGTATATATAGGCGGGGGGGAAAGGAGGGAAGTTTTGTTCTGTTCAGTTTTGGTTTTTTTGGTTTCCCATTTCTGCATGAATGGTTAACTGCAACCAAGGGGAGAGGGTCTGACTGGTGTGTGCTGCACTCCAGTAATCCCTGCCTCCCAGAGGGGCATAGGCAATCACTGTAGATCTTTCAAGGGGTCTCTGCTTCTCCTGACTGAGTTTGTTCTGTCAGGGCAGTTCGTGGACCCTGACCTCCAAATACATCTAGCAGCACTTCCATTTTAGGGCTGGCAGTCTGCTTTGGGCTCCTGTCTGTTTTCTTGGAAGCAGCCTCATACAGGGCTGTCACCCCTTTGCTGTCCCATGTCTTTCTGTCTCCTCCTGCACTGGACTCTCCCCTTTATAGCAGGCCTTGTTTTCTCTATTGGCTCCAGCTGTGGGTGCCTGCCTCCATGATTGGCAGCTCTGACAGCTGCACGGGGGTGTGATCAAGCTGTTTGCTTGTAAAGAGGAGAAGCTCTCCTTCCCCCTCTATCTATGCTCAGTATGGGATTTCTAGACCCTAGTACAGGAACATATGTAGCCATTTGTCCTGACATTTTGTTAAAACAGGGTGGTATTCTGGGACCAATTCACCTAATTCCTAACTCCCTGGGGCCATTAGCTTAGCGTTAGAAAGGCGTTTCTGAAGCACAACAGATGCTGGTGTTCGGTCTATTGTGTGGTGAACAAAAACCATAATATTGTGCTCATATGTTGCCTTTGTATCATTGATACAGGAGCCATTTCACAAATTAGGTAGCAGCAAATTGCATTACTGCTTTATATTTCATTGTTGGGCTACATTTTTTGAAAATAACAGCACTGTAGTGGAAGAAAACAGTTGAATTTAGGCCTTGCTGTAAGGCATGTTGGGTTTTGATCTCATTAGTTGCTGGCATTCCTATCTAGTTTTGTTGGTTGATTGGCTACATTTGCAGAAGTTTCTCATGTCCTCATATGCTTTTTACTACCTTAATAGTTTTGTTTAAAAGCCACATTTCAGTAAATACATTTCTAATAATTTCCCCCCAGAAGGCACTGCTTTTTAGAAAACTGCTGCTCAATCAACGATCAGTGACTCACATTGGAGAAAGCCTTCCACAGTCCATGCTTGCAAAGCACAGATAACTCACTGCACACACAAGCATGCCTAGCTTATTCCCAAAGTTCTGCGGACGATGGAATTATTCAAAAATAGTACAGTACTGCATAGACCATTCTTAGGCCTGACATTTTTAATTTCATAGAATCATAGACTTTAAGGTCAGAAGGGACCATTATGATTGTCTACTCTGACCTCCTGCACAATGCAGGCCATGGAATCTCACCCATCCACTCCTGTAACAAACCCCTAATTTATGTCTGAGCTACTGAAGTCCTCAAATCGTGGTTTAAAGTCTTCAAGGTGCAGAGAATCCTCCAGCAAGTGATCCATTCCCACGCTGCAGAGGAAGGCGAAAACCCCCCAGGGCCTCTGCCAATCTGCCCTGGGGGGAAATTCCTTCCCGACCCCAAATATGGCGATCAGCTAATCCTTGAGCATGTGGACAAGACTCACCAGCCAGACACCCAGGAAAGAATTCTCTGTAGTAACTCAGATCCCACCCCATCAAACATACCATCACAGGCCATTGGGCATATCTACCACTAACAGTTGAAGATCAATTAATTACCAAAATTAGGCTATCCCATCATATCATCTCCTCCATAAACTTATCAAGCTTAGTCTTGAAGCCAGATATGTCTTTTGCCCCCACTGCTTCCCTTGGAAGGCTGTTCCAGAACTTCACTCCTCTGATGGTTAGAAATCTTTGTCTAATTTCAAATCTAAACTTCCTGATGGCCAGTTTATATCCATTTCTTCTTGTGTCCACACTGGTACTGAGCTTAAATAATTCTTCTCCCTCCGTAGTATTTATCCCTCTGATATATTTATAGAGAGCAAACCTATCTCCCCTCAGCCTTCTTTTGGTTAGGCTAAACAAGCCAAGCTCTTTGAGTCTCCTTTCATAAGACAGGTTTTCCGTTCCTCGGATCATCCTGGTAGCCCTTCTCTGTACCTGTTCCAGTTTGAATTCATCCTTCTTAAACATGGGAGACCAGAACTGCACACAATATTCCAGATGAGGTCTCACCAGTGCCTTGTATAACGGTACTAACATCTCCTTATCTCTACCGGAAATACCTCGCCTGATGCATCCCAAGACCGCATTAGCTTTTTTCATGGCCATATCACATTGGCGGCTCATAGTCATCCTGTGATCAACCAATACTCCAAGGTCCTTCTCCTCCTCTGTTACTTCCAAGTGATGCGTCCCCAGTTTATAACTAAACTTCTTGTTATTAATCCCTAAATGTATGACGTTGCACTTTTCACTATTAAATTTCATCCTATTACTATTACTCCAGTTTACAAGGTCATCCAGATCTTCCTGTATGATATCCCGGTCCTTCTCTGTATTGGCAATACCTCCCAGCTTTGTGTCATCCGCAAACTTGATTAGCATATTCCTGCTTTTTGTGCCAAGGTCAGTAATAAAAAGATGAAATAAGATTGGTCCCAAAACCGATCCCTGAGGAACTCCACTAGTAACCTCCTTCCAGCCTGACAGTTCACCTTTCAGTGTGTCCTGTTGTAGTCTCCCCTTTAACCAGTTCCTTATCCACCTTTCAATTTTCATATTGATCCCCATCTTTTCCAATTTAGCTAATAATTCCCCATGTGGAACCGTATCAAATGCCTACTGAAATTGAGGTAAATTAGATCCACTGCATTTCCTTTGTCTAAAAAAACTGTTACCTTCTCAAAGAAGGAGATGAGGTTGGTTTGACACAATCTACCTTTTGTAGAGCCATGTTGTATTTTGTCCCAATTACCATTGACCTCAATGTCCTTAACTATTTTCTCCTTCAAAATTTTTCCAAGACCTTGCTTTCTATAGATGTGAAACTAACAGGCCTGTAGTTACCCGGATCACTTTTTTTTCCTTTCTTAAAAATAGGAACTATGTTTGCAATTCTCCAGTCATACGGTACAACCCCTGAGTTTACAAATTCATTAAAAATTCTTGCTAATGGGCTTGCAATTTCATGTGCCAGTTCCTTTAATATTCTTGGATGAAGATTATCCAGTCCCCCCGATTTAGTCCCATTAAGCTGTTGGAGTTTGGCTTCTACCTTGGATGTGGTAATATCTACTTCCATATCCTCATTCCCATTTGTCATCCTACCATTAGCCGTAAGCTCCTCATTAAAGACTGAGGCAAAGGATTTGTTTCGATATTGGGCCATGCCTAGATTATCCTTAACCTCCACTCCATCCTCAATGTTTAGCAGTCCCACTTCTTCTTTCTTTGTTTTCTTCTTATTTATATGGCTATAGAACCTTTTACTATTGATTTTAATTCCCTTTGCAAGGTCCAACTCTACATGGCTTTTGGCCTTTCTCACTTTATCCCTACGTGTTTTGACCTCAGTAAGGTAGCTTTCCTTGCTAATTCCTCCCATCTTCCACTCCTTGTAGGCTTTCTGCTTTTTCTTAATCACCTCTTTGAGATGCTTGCTTGTCCATTTTGGTCTACAACTCCTGCCTATGAATTTTTTCCCCTTTCTTGGGATGCAGGCTTCTGATTGTTTCTGTAACTTTGACTTGAAGTAATTCCAGGCCTCCTCTGCCTTTAGATCCACAAGTTCTTCAGTCCAATCCACTTCCATAACTAATTTCCTTAATTTTTTTAAGTTAGCTCTTTTGAAATCAAAAACCCTAGTCACAAATCTATTTTTGTTTATCCTTCCATTCAATTTGAACTGAATTAGCTCATGATCGCTCGAACCAAGGTTGTTGTTCTTCTATGAGGTCCTCACTGCTCACCAAAACCAAATCTAAAATGGCATCCCCTCTTATCGGTTCAGCAACTACTTGGTGAAGGAATCCATCAGCTGTCGTATCCAGGAAAATCTGAGCACTTCTCCTCCAGTCTATATCTGGGAAGTTAAAGTCTCCCATGATCACACAATTCCCATTAGTATTTACTTCATTAAAAACATTAAAGAGGTCTCTATCCATATCCAGATTGGATCCCGGCTGTCTATAGCACTCCCCAAGCATTATCCCAGGGGAGGCTCTAGTAGCTTTCTTCCCCAATGTGATTTTTGCCCAGACAGACTCTGTCTTATCCATTCCATCATTTCTTATTTCTTTACAGTCTACGTCATCATTGATATACAATGCTACTCCACCACCTTTGCCTTTATTTCTGTCTTTCCTAAACAGCACATACCCTTCAATACCCATACTCCAATCATGATTACTATTCCACCATGTTTCTGTTATCCCTATAATATCTGGTTTCACTTCCTGCACCAGTAGCTCTAGTTCCTCCATTTTGTTACCTAGGCTCCTCGCATTACTATACAAACATCTTAATTTTTGCTGTTTGGCTTCGCTCACATTCTTTACCCAATTGGGCACAGACATTCTACCGCTAATATTACCTATTAGATTGGTATGTACGCTGCCTTTCCGCCTTATGTCCATTCTCCTACCCACAGCTGTATCCTTTCTTACTTTGTTTTCTTCCCTCTGACAGAGAAAATCTGGCGTGGAGATTACCTGGACATCTCCCAACCATCTCCCCCGAATTCCTAGTTTAAAGCTCTCTTGATCTGTTGTGGCATCCTCTATCCTAGAAGTTTATTTCCCTCCTTACTCAGGTGAAGGCCATCCCGAGAGAAGAGTCCTCTGTCCATGAATGCTTCCCAGTGACCATACATCCCAAAGCCCTCCTTATAGCACCACTGCCTGAGCCATCTGTTGAGCATCATAATCTTGTCACACCTTTGTTGCCCTTCTCTAGGAACAGGCAGAATCCCACGGAAGATCACCTGAGCCCAGATTTCCTTAAGCGACTTCCCCAGTCTGGCATAGTCTCGGTTGATACGTTCCAGCGAGAATCTAGCCATATCATTTGTTCCCACATGAAGAAAAATCAGTGGATTCTTTCCCGCTCCCGTTAGGATCCCCTTCAGCCTCAGGTCCACATTCTGTATCTTAGTACCCGGCAGGCAGCACACCCTTCTGTTCTCTGGATCAGCTCTTGTTACAGTCCTGTCTATTCTTCTCAGTAATGAGTCCCCAATCACGTAGACCTGCCTTTTCCTGGCGATGGTGCGATTCTCCAGTCTATACCCTGTTCCATCTGGTTGCAAGTCCTCTCGATTCCTATTGTCCCTTACAATCCTCTGCAGCCCATCCCGTATCCTCCTGGGGCTCATATTTCGTGTTATCTCCTTTGACTCTTGCCCTCTTCCTATAGGACTATCTGCTCTTCTCTTCTTCCTTGCCCTCTCACCTTCAGTGACCACCTGCTGTGCCCCTTCTTCATTTTCCAACTCCGGAAACCTGTTCCTGAGCACTATTTTTCCTTCACTGCCCCATCTTTTCCTCTGGCTGGTTCTCTTAGTCACATGCTTCCACTGTCCACTTTCCTCACCCAGCAGTATCCCCTCAGAGTTCTTTCGTCCTGCTTCCATCCTCAAGTCTGAGCTTTTCCCTTCAGCCGCCTCATGTCTTTGCTCCATCATCTGCTCGAGCCCCCTTCTAAACTCAACCAGAGTCTCCACCTGCATCTCTTATCCTCAGATCTTCTCTTCCATCAGCTCTATCAGGCAGCACTTCATGCAGACAAAACTCTTTTCAGGTCCCCCCTCCACGATCATGTACATGCCGCAGCTTCTATATCCAGTCATCTTCATTGTGTCTTCCACTGCTTGGGTCACTACCACTGCTGCCTCTGGTCTGTCATAGCCTTCCCACCTAAGTCCTGTTAGTCTGGGAAACACAAACCAAACCAAAACACCACCACCCACAGCAACACAAAGCCCCAGGGAGCACCAAAACACTGCCAGACCACCACACACTCCGTTCACTAGCCTGTCTGTTCCTCTGCCTGGCTCTTAGTCTTCCCCCCCAAACTCCCCTTACAAACTCCCCCTCAAACTCCCCTGTTTACAGCTGTGTTTGCTGGCTCCTGTGCCGCTGCAGCTGTGTGCAGTATAACAGGAAGTACAAGGGTGTGTAACATCCAAGCCCTCCCAAACTGGGGTGAAATATTGGCCACGTTGAAGTAAATGACAAAACTACTGATTTCATTGGAGCCAGGATTTCACCCCTGCTCTCTAACATGGTCTGCCAGTCAGAAAGATCTAGATCATCGAACCTATTTAGGTGCCTAACTCCCATGGGAGTAGGTGCCTAAATGCCTTTGAAGATATGGGACAAAATGCTTTAAATGTGAGAATAGAAGCAAGTGTATTAGAACATCCAAACAGTATTTTGGGTGAAAAATGTAGATGATGAACATTGAAAAGCAGTTTTAATCGTGATTTGTATGTTTGTTCTTTAAACTTTTTGTTGTGATAATACCTAGCTCTCAAATAATGCTTTTCATCAGTAGCTCTCAAGCACATTACAAAGGGGTTCAGAATCATTATCCCCATCTTACAGAAAGGGAAACTGAGGCACAGAGTGGCGCTGTGGCCTGCCCAAGGTCACCCAGCAGGCCAGTTGTAGAGCTGGAAATAGAACCCAGGTCTCTTGAATCCCAGTCCAGTGCTCTATTCACTAGGCCACACTGCTATATAGCGCAGCTGTTGGTTCAAATAACTAAAGGAACACCACCAACTTAAAATTCATAGTTCTGCCTGAAACTCCCCCCGCCCCCATTAGTAAAAATAACACCTAAAATAACATCTGAATGAAATTAGAAGAATGTTTTTCTCTGTTTTTTCAATTTGTTTACTTTGTGCATCTGACAGCATGTTCTGAATAGGTAGTTCAGCTGATTCCTGCCTCTGTTATTAATTAGGCCTCAATCCCTACAAATACCTTAATATGCACTTAACTTTAAATATGTGAGCATTCCCATCAAAATAAAAGGGGCTACTTACCATGGGGCAGATCATCAGATTGTCATAGCTCATAATTGTCATAGCTCCATTGACTTCAGTGGAGCTCTGACAGTTACAGCTGCTGAGGATCTGCCCCTATCTGGTAGTAGGACCCTTAGTGACTTTCCGTTGTTTGTCTGGGTCTTTCACAGAGCAAAAGGTGAGAGGAAACCGTTATCAGAAATGTGATTGTACAACCACAAAAATTGTCAGAGTGACTCATGGATAGATTTACAAATTTATTTGAGCATAAGCTTTTGTGAGCTACAGCTGATGCATTCAGTGGCTTATGCTCAAATAAATTTGTTAGTCTCTAAGGTGCCACAAGTATTCCTTTTCTTTTTGCGAATACAGACTAACACGGCTGCTACTCTGAAACCTGTCATGGATAGATGTAATACCTGAAGCTACCTTTAATTTGTTTTTTTTTTAAACTGACCAGATTTCAAGTTCATAGTGTTGCTTAAAGTATATTTAAAGAGTCAAGGGGTTCCTGATCAGGAATCCTAGCAGTTGAAATTTAAAGTTCAAGGCCCTGACTGCAGTCGCCCATGTGTAGAACAACGGAAGTCCAGTGGGATTTCCATGTAGAGCACTTGCAGGGTTGGCCCCCAAAATATAACATTTATCATATTGCATAAAGGTATAAATATGCACGTTTTATTTTTTAAACAAAACTCTGCTGTAAAGACATTCCATTAATAATTTGAACTTTGTTTCCTGATTTCTCGAATTTTGTTTCAAAAGATTTTCACTTTTTGTTACATTATAAATGCATTCAAACTTCTGAAATGTTGAAACATTTTATATTTTCATTTTCATAAAATCATTTTCCTTAAACATGGAGTTTATTATAACAAATCTTGCTAAAACAAATGTGTAAGTAGGTGAAATACTACTGTTTTTGAGTTAAATTGTTTAAAATGGTTAGCAGAAATTTGTGAAATACTCAGTAAAGCAAAAGTTCTGACAGTGTTGCAGTCTTCTTCATGATCAAACCATTTCTCTAAACATGGGTAGCAGCTGAACAGTTTGGAATCATATGAAGATGTGCTAGATTTGATACGTTTGACATCTGTGGTGATTGCTTGAATCCTAATCAGAATGGTAAACTTCCTAGAATATCTTCTGGAATATTCTTAGGGAAATCCCATAACTGAGATTAAACTAACTGGCCACTGGATGTCATCATTGTACCATACAAAAATACAGTTGGAGGAACATTTATCTGGCAGTAAAAAAAAAAAAAAAAGTGGAAGGGCAAAAACATGCATTTAACATACATTTATCTCTGGATTTCAAAGATTATAAAATACCTTGTCTGGTACAAAAAGACTTCTCCAAACCTTTCACATGTTTGTAGTTCCTGGCATGGCCAGCCTTTTTAAAGTCACCTTGTTTGTTGACGCTTGATTTTTAACACATCAAGCAATTGTGTCAACTAATTTATATGAAGAGAAATATTCTCTAATCTAAATACATAGAAATCTTTGTAAGAATAATTTATTTGGAAGAATAAATGTTGTTTTCCCCCTCTTGTCTCCTAAAGGTAATAGAGGAAAACCTGTTAGAAGTTTTAGATTGTATCCTGAATAAGTGTGTCTGCAGAAATGTAGAGCAAGAGAAGAGTGTCTCATGAATAATAAAAGTAGTTCTGTTTCCTATTTCTCCCTTCAACGCACATGTGAATTTACAATTATGCATTCTATGGCATGTGAAGTTTGTGCAACCCAAAGCAATAACTAAAATGCAAAGTGTGTAATGCTTCAAAATGGAAAAAGCCTCTCTGCTTTCCATGAGAAAACTGAAAACTATATATAGCACACTGCAGAGATTTTCTGTCAAATGCATTATTATCTCTTGACCCCTCTCTCACATATTTTCTGGCACCCTCTGTTGGTTAGCGAAACCAAAGGACACCAGTAAAGATGACTATACCAAGTTTTACTGTTTCAACCAGGGTATACTTTAGGAAGAAGTGAACATGAGAAACTATGAATTAATTATTTAAAGTCTGCTGACCAGATCTTCAGTTGGTGTAAATTGGCATAGCTCCATTGAAATCAATGAAGATGAGCTGATTTATAGCAGCTGAGGATCTGGCCCTCAGTCTAACTTTTCTTTATTTGGAAAAATGATTTTAGAAGCCATTTCTCAGTGTGCTGCTTGAACACAGAAAAATCCAAAATATTAAAACTATGTTAAATTTATGCTTCAGGTAAAGATATTCCCATTAATTAAAAAAAGGTAAAATCTAAAACAATTGCTCCAGAAAGCATAAAAATAATCAAAAGATTATATGAACATGTGCTCCTAGGTGCCAGGTGAATGTTAATAAATCATAGAAAACTCTCCAAGTTCAGTCTCTAGCCACCAACAAATACTTCATAACCTCTTCTCCAAGAGAAGTTGGAACATTAAGTTCTAGTACTTTTCTGTAGCATGTTAAACGTGCATACTTACTCAGAAATGTTTAGCCACTAGGTTGATTTGTGGTATGCCTGGGGCAATTCATAATGTTGGTCATGTTGATAAGCCATAACAATAGTTTTAGAAAAATGGAAGATAATGCATTACTAACATTCTAATGATTCTTAGCTGGTTTCTCCTGGGTTTGTACACATGTCTATACAGTATGTCTTGTTTTTGGTTTCTTTTACAGTTAAGCTATGCTTTGAACCACATAAATCGAAAGCTGATGCTAGAGCCTAAAGTGTCTGTCAATGCTAGAATTGTGGTGGTTGGTGCATCAAATGTTGGAATCTCCTTTCTAGAAACACTGATTTTTTGGTAAGTTTTTTAACTTTGCTGGCTTTCCTACAGTGAGGGGACTAAGCTACTTTTTTAATTTTAGAGGTCTTGATTCGGCAATGAAGCTTCAACTCAGCTTCTATTTCTTTTGGTGCAGTTCTGCACCCACAAATAATTGCACCTGCATTTTTATGTTTGCATTTGAATTATGGATGCAAAATTAGTAGTCAGATCTATGACTGTCTGATATGTGGAGGTAAAGAAGTAAATTTCTCCCTATTAATTGATTCAGCAGTTCAAAAGTACTAATGTAATTGTTTGCAAGTGCAAAACTGCCCACAAAAATGAAGGTAATCTCTGAAAATCAGGTCCTCACTAGCAATGGAGAGAACTAAAAATACAAATTTTAGAATGAAAGGACATCCTGTATATCAGCTACTGAAGGTCTCACAGGAGGACTGAACAACGAGAGTGCAAAACTACATTGTATTCTACCTGCAGAATCTTGGCAGTAATGTTGTAGGGTGTGTGTCTTGTACATTCCAAATGGATTTGAAGTTAGAAGCTTGATGAGGTAAATTAAAGGCCTAGAGCCTATTCTAGAACATGTTTTGGGTCTGTCAACATTGGGCAGCCAGTCATATTAGAACACTGTTTAGCTTCAACTGAGTCTAAGTCCTCTTTGAACATTCGTTGTTTGACTTGGTTGCAAAGACAATATAGATGTGGCTTAATATTCTAGCCATTTCTGTATAAACCAGTGTACTGTTGACCTTTGGAGCTAGCTCTGCACAATACCAGGGCTGGTTATAGGAGGGGAGGGGGGCGGACGGGCGGGGTGTCATACTGCTGTGTCGCTTGGCCATTTTTTGGTTGTTTGTTTTTTTCTTCACTGATTGGCTGGCCCTGTGGTTTTTGTTGGGTTTTGGGGTAGCGGGGTGGGGGCAGGCAGGGTGGGAGGGCAGTTGTGGTTTTTTGTATTTGGGTTGGTTTTTTTTTTATCAGCTAGTCCAGAAGAGTGGTACTGAACATTTTCCACCCTGGCTGGCAATACATTTAGCGCCTTTCCTTCTCAGTACTATCTGTATAGTACCAGAAAGAGAGATGAACACTTCTCCTTTCATTTCACTTCATTATGGTATTATTTTCAGAGCTAAGTTGGAACATACATAATGGGCTCAAACCAGAGCCCCACTCAGCTTCCATAGAAGCCATCAGATCTTTCCTGCTGAGGATTATCCTGCCATTTGGGAGTCTTCAGGAAGCACAGAGATGCCATATCTAGCCCCTACACCATTTCCCTTGCAGCCCCTGGGATGGGGGTGGGGAGAGGGTCTGGCTGGAGTGTGGTGCACTCCAGTAATCCCTGCCTCCCAGAGGTCCCACTAGGGGCATAGTCAATCACTGTAGATCAGAAAGCTGCAAACCAAATTGCCATGGTTATTATAAGTTGTCCAAACAAAAGCAAATCAACTGTGCAGGCAGAGTCAGGGAACAAGTACTAATATTTTTAATAGCTAGTACTTTCTAACCTTGACTTAGACTGTTGAGATTTTAATGACCATTATCTTGTGACCTGCCAAGGCTAAATACAAATGCTGCTTCCGGTCTGGTTAATTTATAGTTCTCCACACTCATTTCTAATCCTTATGGCTCATGAAATCCTTATGGCTCAGAATTTAAAACTGTCACTGCTCCAGGACCAAATATTGCAAGGTTTGGACCAGAGACCAAGGTCATTTTTGGTCCTTGCACTCATCTGTTCTTAGCTGCCATAGATGGGGACAAATAAATGTTTTTTGTGATAGGATATTTTCCTAAACAAAATTTTGGCTGTGTTAAAATTGCTTGACAGGATTAGTAGCAGTCCTCGTGTAATGATGACGTGGATGAGCAGAATTCAGGAGAGAAGATCAAAGATTCATAATAAACTATGTTTATTCGATGGATGGAGAAATAAACAAGTTTATTCCATGAATATCATGACCTCATACACATCAAAACAAGAATCCCGTTCTCCTACAGCACATACAATCTATTAAAGTAAAAGAGGTCTATTTTATGTCTACCCTCCTTATTGTCATTGTTCTTGGAGCACTCTTCTTAAAGAAAATGTTTGTATAATTTTCATATCTTGTGATATGAATGTCTTTTCCATATGAGTGCATTTTCAAGCAGATTTAAAATGCTTAAATTTGTGTTGAAAAACTTTTTAAAAACCAGTATAAAGTTTTAGATGCCAGATTCTGAGTAGAATCCACACAGCAAAGTATTTACTACAGAAACAAAATAATGGAAAAAAATATTGCCAGTTTAATGACTCTGTGCCTGCTAAGAGCTGAGTTCAGGGCTGTTTCTACTACCACTGTTGTTGATATTACAATTAGAAATATCTGTATAGCATTGCGGGGGGGGGGGGGGAATAAAGCCCTTTATAAATGGTATTGCACTGTTATAAGCAATTGACAGAATAGCTCCTTTTCCCACTCCCTCTTCCGGGCTGCCAATGCCTTTCTTTCTAACATTTGACCCAGTGTATCCCCCGTTGGTGTAAGGCCCTTCTCCTCTGGTGCTTCTGCCCACTGCACCTTAGGCTCTCTATCCCAATGCGTTTTTTAGCTGTTACTCTTTTTTCTGTTTCTCACCATGTGCTGTTACTTACTAAACTCTGTAACTGTGTTATGTATATGACTCTTGCAATGTTGTTACTAATTTATATTATAGTACCATCCAGCGAGCCTAGCTGTTTCCAGTGCCCCATTATGCTAGGCACTGCACACAAAAGGAAGACACAGTCCCTGACAAGCTTACAGTGTAAATAGACAAGACAGACAAAGGGTGGGAGAAAAGTAGTAGTATCCCCATTTTACAAATGAAGAACTGAGGTACAGTGAGATTAAGTGACTTGCCCAAGGTCACACAAGAGGTCTGTGACAAAGCTGGGAGTTGAACCCACATCTTATGAGTTCCAGTCCAACACCTTAACCACTAGAGTATCCTTCCCATTTGTACAGCATTTTTCATACAAAAATCAATTGTATCCTTGACAATTTACTTTTACAGCTCTGAGAGAGTTCCACAGACAAGACTTTTCAGCAGTAAGCCTTATTCCAGTTGTGTTCTAATTAAGAGTTCTCACAAGATCTGTTTGTGTGATATTTAGGAGTACTGGTCTTGAAGACAATATAATTGGAACTTTCAGATTCATGAAACTTGAGTGCTGCCACATAAGAACCATTAAGAACTCAAAGAATCAAAGGAGCTAGTACTCAGCGTCAGATTTTTACATATTTTTATATTAATGTAGTATAAATTTAACAAGCTAAGTTTTAATTTTCATATCAGCAGTTGATAAAGAAAGTCTCCTGGTCAATGCAGAGACCTTTTAATACAATTTAATTTAATATATTCACAATTTTCTACTATTGTTTGCAAGGTTACATGTAGTAAAAATAACTAGATTGAATCAATTTATAAACCCCCTAATCCTTAAAAGAGGAAGTAGTTTTCTCCTCATTTTTCTTCCTACTTAATTATTTTACATTAGTAGTCACCATAGAAACACACAAATATAATTCACTTACCTGCATACAGTCATTACAACTAGATTTTAGAAGTGATTTCAACCTGTTTGAGACTGAGGAAATATATTTTTCATTAAATACTGAATTATATCTACTTGTTTGAAAGATGTAGAAAACTGCTTCTTGGTGCTATTGCATTGTAGTATAAAATGTGGCAGTAACACTGTAGTTTGTGGAAAATCCATTTGAGGCAGAGTGCTCCAGTTATTTTTCTAGGACATTCAGTGCTTTCACTGTTTGAATAGGGCAGATTCTAGCATCAGTTCTTATCATCCAAATGTAAAAATGTGCTTTGAGGTCCATCCTCCAAAATGCTGAAGTATATTCTGTATTATATTATTTTATTAGAAAATGCTTCTTAAGTCCCTCATTTTCACTCACAGAGTGAATATCAGGAGGTTGTAGGAACACCCGTAATTGCCATACTGAATCAGACCAATGGCTAATTCTGTGTCCTGTCTGACAGGGGGCAGTACCAGCTGCTTCAGAGAATCCTATAGTGGACTATTATACCCTCCAGGAAAGCTTCTTTCTAACACCCCTTCCTTCAGCAAGTGGTTGGTTCATGCCCTGAAATATGAGGGTTTATAGCCCTAATGTTTTACCCCAGTGAATGTGAGTGCAGTGGTTCTTATTTTCCATGTGCCATTATCCAAATAAATGACTCCCGCTCCTTTTTCCTGAGTTCAGGCTCCTGCTTTAGATGTTAGTTTTAGCTCAAAAGTAATTTTAGTTTAGTCCACACAAGAGTGAGAATTTTTTCTTTGAGAATTGACCAAAAAGGGCACAATTGTCAATCATTCCTAGGCAGTTACACAGGAGAGTGAAGACCCACCTTCATCAGGTGCATGGCCTTCCCCGATTGTGAGTCCAGATACAGGTGTGAAAGCAGGCTTCAGAAGCCACTACACCCCAGCCCTAATCAAATGTGTGGGAAGGGGCAAAAGAGAGGAAGCAAGCAGAGCCTTGGTTCTGCCCCGTAAGTTCATCAGCCAGCAGAGCTGAATTAGTAGGGGGGGAATGAGTAGCACCATAAATTGCTACAGTAATTAGCTTCCCTGCAGGAGCAAGGGCAAGCAGGGAAGGAATTGTGACTCCCACAATTCATACCCAGGGCTCCTCCTGGCCAATGCAATTATATGCTTCTCCTTACACAAAGACAGGAGTTAGGGCACTGTCTAGGATTCAGACAAGGTAGTGCAACATCACACCTTTTGTTAAACCAGCACAACGTTTGCACGTACATCAGCCCTAAAGCAGAGGCAGCAGCCTAACAATGCTCTTTTTGTGGAGAAGCAGTTCAACCCAGCAACATGTCAGTCCCTGTTGTTGTCCCCACTCCAAACTATCTCATTGGTACTCTTGCCTACCGTTTGTTGTAGAATGTCAGAAGAAAAGACAATTTTGGATTGACTCAAACTAAAGAAGTACCAGGGAGAGATTTTTAAAAGATGGACTTTTTTTTTTTTTTTTTTTTTTGCATTGAAATACTTAGTCTTAGGACAAGAAGCAATAACAAGAAAAAGAGTTTGATCAGACATCAAGTAAAAATATACAATCTTACATCCTCAGTGTTGTGAACACCAAGATATAAAAAAAAATCATGTCAGGACCCCCCAAAACCATGCGATTGGCTTAAAAGTAATGAGATTTTTGAACTAAGTATTGGTTATTTTTATTTGCCTTCTGGTTTTTGAGCTTTTAGAGCTTATGTTTTTAAGCTTTTGTCTACAGCTATGAGTTCTAGAAATGTTCTTTTTTTAAAGCTGAGATTCTGATTACACAATTCCAGGAGCTGAGGTTTTAAGAAAAATACCAAATACCATGAAACTTGTGACTAAACCTGGACAGTTGGCAACAATGGATTTTTTTGGAAGTTTGGGGTATACGGAATGCAAGATCTGGTTCTACCTGAATCTATTTTAGTGTGTGATCCTTGAAATGTTTCCTATTATGGAGCTATAGTCATATTGGAATAAATATACATGCTTCCACTTATGTCACTGGATATTGAAATATCTACTGTAATTATTAAAATAATCACTGCAGTGAACTTAATGTACTGATCATGTGCATTATAAAATTTTAAATTGCTCTTAACTTCCTCATTTCAAACTTGATAAAATATGCATTCCTTACTGAGATATACTGGCATATACATGCTAAATTTAAAGTTATAAAACAAAGCCATATTTGAATTGTTCAGCAGCAAAAACAGCATCTGAAAGTATTTTTCAAGTGTGAATTCTGTTTTTAAAAGTAAGTACTTAGTTCAGAGTTTAAAAAAAAGACCTTGAAGCTGAGATCAAGCAAGAGAAATGCCAACCTGAGTTAAATATTTGATTTGAGAAAATTATGAGCAACTGGAAACTGAGTATAGAATGAAAAAGACATCTCATTTTAATCACTGTTGCCTCAACAACATTTCCACTTGAACATAGTTTATAGCATTATATTTTATGCATTTTCTTACATATTGACATACTCTGAAAAAATATCCTAGCCCCCCATCCCTCGGAGTACCTGATTTGTTGTTTTTCATTTATTCTAGTTTTCCACAAACATTTAGTGTCAGACAGTATTTAAGAATGGCAGTTACAATAGTAAAGTTAGGCCAGGGAAGAAAATAATTCATGTTATGTCATTTTTAGTTTATTCCAGCATATGATTCACTATACAGCATGCTAACTAGCACGCTCTGACAACAGTTGATTGGAGTTTGGCTACAAGATCCCAGAAAGTTTCCTCACGGCAGTATCTTGTCATTGGTTCCAGTACAATGAACCAATTAGCTTTTTATCCATCTCTTTGCATTTAGGTGGGGGAAGTGTTATTGTGTCCTCATTATGGAAAAAGTTCCTTTTAATCCATGATTTTAAAACCTTGTTAATCCAACCTGTGGTATAAACAGTGACTTATTCTCTGAACTCTATATACATAAATGTACTGTACACATAACAGATAAGAGGTTGCTGAGATCACAAAATGTAAAACGATGACACAGAATAGAACATATTTTGGCACTTAAAGGATCATAGTCTTAAAGTTTATTTCAGTAAGACATTGAATCTGGTCTTAAAATTAGATGGTCTCATTAATTTGCTAAATCCCCGATTTCCTGTCAAGAAATCAGCTTCCCTCTGAAGGTATCTAAGAATAGCTTAGAAATACTAGGGTTTTTTTTAAAGCACTATTTGCAACAGACCAACTACAACTTCTGTTATCTGGCAGCACGCTATTGCACAATATCCTGCACATCTGTCCTGTTTGGCAATAGCAAGCATAATGCTTGCTGTTTAATTAGGCTTTTTATCTTTACATTTGTCTGAGAACATCTGAAGCTTTCCATGTTGCCTGTCACTAATTAGTTGACTAATTAAATAGTTAGTGCTTACTTGCTGATCACAGAGCTAACATGTAATGAAGGGTTTAGTGATCTTTATTGTTTTATTCTATCGGTCTTTGCCACATGAGTTGATATATGTATGGTTCCTTTTGACTGCTTTTTTTTCATACCAAGGCAAATGCAAAACAATGTTGTAGTCTACCGTGTGTTCAGTGTCACTGGGCCTGCATCATTCAGACATTGTTGCCTTCCATCATTTCTAGTGAATAGAGATCAAGTTGTGACAGAGATAAATAGGATAGGTCAGATCTTGCCTTGTTGTTAAATCAGTGTCACAATGGATACTGTCAGTGACTGATACTAGCATAACCTATGGGGAAGGCTATGAGTCAAGATCATCTTTCCTAGCAATCATTTGACTTTATTCTGCCAAAAATAAACCTGAATTATTACGGCCATATTATTTTATAATGAAATGGCTTGTTTTAGAGTATATTTTCAACTGAAAACCAAGACTATTTCTGTTTTAAGCATTTGCCATTTTAAACATATTGTGCAAACACCAGGCTGGGACCAAGCATTCTGGCATGCCTTGTATTTGTATATATTTGTAGATGTTACTTTTTATTTAAAAAAACCCCCTATATTTAGGGCAAAGAATATTATACCTCACAAAGGGCCTGTTGTAATGTTCAAAGTAATCAATGAGAAGAAAAGTTGATATTTTAATTCTGAAAAAAAAAAGCTGGGTGACTAAGCATGATAATAGCACGATCAGCTCATTATGGAGCTTTGTATCTGAGTGCCTTGGAGTTTGTCGTAATCTGGACAATGCAGTGGAGAATAAAAAAGGAGCATTCAAACTGCACCACAATCCATTTATGTTTTCCATTTCTTTAAGTGGCACTGGAAATCATTGCTTTTCAGTTCTATTCATGATTATTTTTCCTTGTTTAAAGATGCATGCTTTGGAAAAGAGATTTTTCTATCCATAATTGAGATGTGACTATTGGGATCTTCAAAACAGGCTGTCAGGCGCCCATTGGGTGTGTTTTTTTTTCTGCTTGATTGTTTGTTTGTTTTGTTTTTTGAAGTACAGTGGAATTTGCCAGTTGAAATGTGAGATAGCTGGCTGGTTGTGCTAGTAACTCTGCCCTCTGGTGTAACATAGGATTTGATTCTTGCTTATTCATTTTTTAATATTAATGTGTAGACTTTGTATGACAAATTAAGACATTTGTTTGAAGATATTTGCTTATTTCTTCTTTTAATTTTGGATGCCTTTTTGCAATGCCTTTTAGAGATCACTTTTGGCATAATTACCTCCGGCACCCTATGTTTCTGCAGCGCAAAGAGGAATACTGTGAGTGCAATTTATGTTGAAATGGGATTTGGGGGGTGCGCAAGGAGTGGTAATGTAACTGCGTAGTATGTTCCCACAGCAACATAACTGTGAACAGCATCTATACACCAACCAGATGTGTGATTTCAGTAGTATGCGAAACAGAAGGCATGGCCTGCTGGACGGGGAGGAGCTGGAGAACAGCCTTTGTATTCAGTATGTTCTCCTTTAAAAGAGGTGGGTGTACCATGACTTAAAGTTACTCTCCATCGCAGAGCTCCTCTGCCTCCAGTGAAGCCAATGCCAGCCAAGCAACTGTGTTTGGGATGTTGGGAGAACCAAAAGGGCAGCTGCTACATGTTATTGCCTTTTATTTTATTTAAAGTGAATTTTGTAATGTGGTATTACACCACCGTGGGTTCGGCTCTGGTGGTTACAGTTTCAAGCTTAACAGAGTGAAAGTCACCTCTGCTACTTGCTTCAGACTTAGAATCTCTAGGAACATACAAAGACCAAGGGTAGTGACCACACATACATTCACCAGTACAAAGTCTATTTTGTAAGTTCTAGTAAAGTTACTAAAATTATTAAAGTTATGATTACCCAAGCATATAGAAATTCTATACAGACCTATGAACAAGTTACAAATATAGTTCTACTCACATCCTTAACAATAGTATTAGGGTCTGATATGTCTCCCATGGCTTGATCATCAGTAGAGGGATGGTTCCTGCAGGAGTCTCCCATAGGGAGCTCAATTTTCCCATTCTGGGCATCCCCTTTTTATAAAGTGATTTTGTCTATACCTATATTCTGTGCATGTCCATAAAAGTGTCAACCCTCTTCTCTCTTATTGGTCTGTGTCCCCTGGAAACTTAAGGGACCATAATTTTCTATAGGGTATGTAAGTTCCCTTTATTCTCATTAGCATTGACGCACAACCTGTATCCCATGGTTAAGACACATGTCTGAGACAGATGCGCCTTTACAGTATCTTTATGATCTAATATTAATCTTCCAGGTAATTTTTCGCAGTATTACCACTTGGTACCTCTTTTCCCGTAATCTTAGGGCACTAGGTTATTTCTTGCTCATTGGCTTAAGTCATCATTTCTTGCCTCCAAGGCCTAAAATAGCTAAGCTAAAGTCTTGCAGGCCTCAACCTACAGGTTGTTGTGTTTCAGCTTGTCTTACTCATGTCTAATACTTGGTTCTTGTAAATACTAATCAATCTTATGCTTTTATAATCCTACAAAGTAACTCTAATTAACATACAATGAATATATATAATATAACGTTGATTAATCATAAAATCACACAATAAATGGATAATAAACTAAAATCATTGGCTACAATGTGGATGTTCTGAGATCAGGGGTTTGGGGCCTAGTTTTTCTTTGGATCTTCAGCTACCCATGGCCCCTCCCCTTACACAACTGCCCGCTTTCCAACAGGACAAGATAGCACCCTGCTGGCTGCAAAAAATCATACAACTTTGTGAGACATGCTCTCTTTCTATGTGGAAGATGTCTGGGGAACTTCTGGCCCTGAGTCAAGAGGGAGAACAAGCATGTAGGACTGAATCTAAAGCCAATGGGAGTCTTTCTACTGACTTCATGCTTTGGATCAGGCCCGTACTTTTTCTCTCAGTCAAGAGCAATACATTCAGTATTTGTGCCAAGCAATAGGGAGCATTTCAAAATATTAGGTTCTGTCTTGTAACAACACTGAAAAGGATTCAGGTTCAGCATTAAGGTTTCAAAAATTGACTTGTGGCATAAGGAAATAGACCATAGTATTAAAAATGCCATGTTAAAGAGCTAGAATTTTCACTGGATGTTACTCACTGAAACATTGGAAGCCACTCTTTTGCCACATTCATACAGCAACAACAGAATAGTAGCAGACAGGAAACTCAAACACACTCCTGGTGTCCTTTCCTAATCTGCAGCTTCTCAGTGCCTTATTTGCAGAAGCCAGTATTAGTAAGCATTGTAAGAGTCTACCTCATCGGTGATTTTAACTTTGCTAAGTTCCAGGTGGTTATATTTAACAAAATCAACTATACTATTCCCAAGTGGTCATATACATTCAGCAAGGGTAGAATGGCTGGGCCGAGTAGCTCACAGGTTCTGATTACGGTTTGAGGTTAGATAGCATAGCACCATGCCAGATGGTGAATTTATTTCAAAGTATGAGCAAAAACCATTCTGTTTTTAAAAGTATTAATAAATGAATAATCTTGCAACATTTTTGACCAGCTCTAGTACTGAAACATCTGGGGAAAGGAAGTTTGAAATTCTGACACCAAAATAGCCCCTCAGAAAGGAGAAGTCATTTTGTGTGTTCTGGTGAAGATAGGTTTTGATCAAATTCTAAACCTTTGAAAATTGCATTTTGTACTTGTTCAGTAAATTCTGCATTAGAGTATTTCTCTTGTAAACTGTGCAGCTAAGGAGGTTCATAAAGTGTGTGTCTGCCTGAATAATTTAGCTGCACATCTTCCATGCATGAGCTGAGACAAGAGCTTTTGTAAGGTACTCTGCTCTGTCAGATAAGCTTACAAGTTCTCTCCTGTGGATTGTTATGGACTAGAAGATCTTGGAAATACCACAAACCCTAAGTGAGGGGTGGTCTATACCTGTGCTGGCCAGGAGGAGACCAAGGACCAAATTATGCCTCAGAATTATAATTTGGTCCCTACTTATTCCTTGCTCCAGGACTGGGGTAAACTGGATCAGACCTATAATGGGTGTAGCTTACTTCTGCTTCTGTGCCAATTGAGCTGTGCTGGCCAGTGTGTTTAGGAGCAGAGACAAGGCTCCAAACATCCTCTCCCCCTGCCCATTTACCTATACAGGACCCTGCATCAGCTATACTTTCCCCATCCCACACACAGACCAGCAATTCAGGTAGCTGGTATAAGGAGGCATCTTATACCACATTACTCCCCTGCACAGGTAGGTAACCCAGCTCATACTTGAGCCTAAAGTGGAGCTTGCGTAAAGGAAGAGACAGTGCTGTTAGTCAAGATTAATGTGTAAGTTGGTTTTAGTAATGTGTGGTCCCTCAGCTTGCCTCTACTGTTGACTGTGTTTTTCACTTTATACGTATGCTCTGGGGTTTTATTGGTATGCATGGAGAAACGATCCCAATATTCTTTAAGAATATTGGCAAGATGCTAGGCAAAATGATGATGTTGAGAAGAGGGTTTCAGGAGAGCCAAGGGGCAGAAGGGTTGGGGGTTGAAGACACACGGGTTGATCAGGGGTTAGATGTCATGTTTGGAAATGAAGAAGACAAAACAGAATAAAAAGAGAACTAATTTAATTATGGGGAAGATAGTCAAAGATGGAGATTGGAGCAGAGTGTGTGTGAAGGAATCCAGGAAAGGAAGCAGGAAATAATTTGTGGGTCAAAATGAATTTATTGGAGATGTAGCAGGAGTTCCAGGGGTATCAGGAGGAGAGAAGGGGAGCACAGATTGTAGGAATAATTTTAGCAGAGAGAGAATCTGTGGGGCACGTATGAAGTCTGGAGTGAGGGGTCATTCTGTTGCTCCCCTGGCATTCAGGGAGGCAAAGCTGCAAGACAGGGAGAGAGAGGAACCCTTGTAGCTTCCTTGAGGAGAGTCAGTCATAGGTCAAAGTGAAAATTCCTTGGCTTTTTGGAAGAATTGCCAATAAGATAAAGGAGACAGTGACTGCTTAATGGGCTGGTGCTGCATGGTGCTTTCCTTATTCTGTCTGTGAGGTATAGCACTGCCAGAGGGTTGAGGAAGAATGTCATTAGTAGAGCTGGTGTGAAATTTTCCAACTTAAAGTTTTTCTGTCTGTAAATGCCACTTTTTTGACTAAATTTTGTTTTGATGATGTTTGATCCATTTTGGTGTTGTTGGAACAAAACATTTTTATTTTTTGTTTCAAAAGACTTTGTTATAAAAAATTTTTAAGTCAGAATTGGAACAAAAGTTCGACCAACTCAAAATGAAATTTTTAAAAATATTGTTTTGTGGGAAATTTTGGAAATTTGGTTCAATTTGGAACAAAAACAAATTTTGAAATGTTGGATTTTCTCACAGAACAGAAAAAGTTTTGACCACCTCTGGCCACCAGAGCTGGGAAGGTATGTTCCTGTGCTGAGAGAGCCTACATTGGATGATGGTTTTGGGGAGCCTGGGAAAGATAAGGGGTGAAAACCTAGCCCCACTGAAACTCTCGTTCATGTCAGTGGGGCCAGGATTTTATCTAAAGTGTCTGCTACTGAGAAGCCCTATGGAGCAACTGACAACTAGAGTCATTTTTAGCTCTGGTGCTGCAACTCAGATGGAGAAGGGACTGTCGAGGAAAAGCCACTAATGATTGCTGAGAAGTTTTACAGAGAATGCAGCAAATTCTGGTTTTGAATTATTCAGACAAAATCTTTGAGAACCATTCTGTATGCTTGACCCAATGAAGCATAATTCTATACCCGGGAATCCTATTAATTAAAAATTCCTCTAGGACAAAAAAAAGTATTTAAGGTCACTTCCTGGAGTCCTGTCTTGAAAGGGTCCTGATAAAAACTCCACTACAATGCCTCTCTTCACCAAAGCCATTTCAAATGCCTTGGCATTTTTTCTCCAGTGTTGGTCCCATGGAGAACTGGTTTATCTTGGAGAACTCTTAATTAAAACTGTATAACTTTTTGATGGATATCTGTGTATCAATTCTTAAGTAGGAATCCTGTTTTGAAAACCTAAGCTGATGCACATAGGTAGTTTCTTGTCTGCCAATACATTCTTTGGAAGTCATTGTTCACACAGTGATCTCTTCTGCTTCCTTCTTGGTTGGCACTCTCACTTATAGCATAGTAAACAAGAAAGTATGACCCCAGGTGTGGGGCCTTCATGATGTTTGGTATGACATCCTTTCCACAGAGCGATAATATTGCTGCTTTGTTTTCCCATGACGACTCATACTTATAAAATCATAGAAATATAGGGTTGGAAAGGACTTCAAGAGGTCATCAAGTATATCCCACTGCGCTGAGGCAGGACCAAGCAAGCTTAGACCATCCCTGATAGGTGTTTGTCTAACCTGTTCTTAAGAACCTCCAATGGTAGGTATTCCACAGCCTCCCTTGGAAGCCTATTCCAGAGCTTAACTACTCTTATAGCAAGAAATTTTTTCCTAATATCTAACTTAAATCTCCCTTGCTGCAGAATAAACCCATTCCTTCTTGTCCTACCTTCAGTGGACATGGAGAACAGTTGATCACTCTTTATAACCGCCCTTAACATATTTGAAGATCGTTATCAGATGCCCCATAAGTCTTCCTTTCTCAAGACTAAATATGCCCAGTTTTTTAACCTTTCCTCATAGGTCAGATTTTCTAAACTTCTTTATTACTTTTGTTTCTCTCCTCTATACTCTCCCCAGTTTATCCACATCTTTCCTAAGTGTGGTACCCAGAATTGGATACAGTACTCCAGCTGAAGCTTCACCTGTGCCGAGTAGAGTGGGACAGTTACTTCTCATGTCTTACACACAAACCAGAAGCATATTAGCCTTTTTCGCTACTGCATCACATTGTTGACTCATACTCAACTAGAACTAGATCCACTAGAACTTCCAGATCCTTTTCAGCTGTACTATCACATTTTGTAGTTGTGCATTTGATGTTTCCTTCCTAAATACTTTGAGATTATCTTTACTGAATTTCATCTTGTTGATTTCAAATCAATTCTCAAATTTCTCAAGGTTATTTTGAGTTCTAATCCTGTTCTTCAAAGTGCTTGTAATCCCTCACAGCTTGTTGTCATCCACAAATTTTATAAGCATACTCTGCACTTAATTATCCAAGTCATTAATGAAAATATGGAATAGTAGCAGGTACCCAGGACTGACCCCTGCAGGACCCCACTATATGTGCTCTCCCAGCTTGACTACGAAGCACTGGTAACTACTCTGTGAGTATGGGTCTTTCAGTCAGTTTTGTACTCACCTTATAGTAATTTCATCTAGCCCACGTTTCTGTAATTTGCTTGTGACAATACCAAGTGGGATTGTGTCAAAAGCCTTACAAAAATTGAGATATGTCACATCTGTTGATTCCCTCCCTATCCACTAGGCCAGGAACCCTGTCAAAGAAGGAAATTAGGTTGTTTGTCATGATTTGTTCTTGACAAATCCGTGTTGGCTATTCCTTATAACCCTATTATCATCTAGGTGCTTACAAGTTGATGGTTTAATTTGTTCCAGTAACATTTACTGAAGTTAGGCTGACTGATCTATAATTTCTCTGGTCCTCTTTGTCCCCTTTTTTAAAGGTAGGTACTATTTTTTCCCTTCTTCACTCCTCTGGGGCCTCAGCTGTCCTCCATGAATTCTCAAAGATAATTGCTAACAGTTCAGAGATTGGTTCAACTAGTCCTAGGATGAACTTCATCAGGCCCTGCTGACTTGAATACATCTAACTTATCCAAATAGTCTTTAACCTGTTCTTTCCCTATTTGGCTTTCATTTCTTTCCCCCTGTTGTTAATATTATTTGTGTTGTATGTCTGGTCATCATTAACATTTTTAGTAAAGACTGAAGCAAAACTGGCATTAAAAACCTCAGCCTTCTTGATATGATCAGTTATTACCTCTCCTTCCCCTATAAGTAGTGGACCGACACTTTTCTTCATCCTTTTCTTGTTCCTAATGTATTTAAAGAACTACTACTTCTTGCCTTTTATGTCCCTTGCCAGCTGTAACTCAGTTTGTGACTTAGGCTTTCTGATTTTGTCCCTACATGCTTGTGTTATTCTTTTGTTCTCCTTCCTAACAATTTGTCCATGTTTCCACTTTTTTTAGGATTTGTTTTTGATTTATCAGGCCATTAAAGAGCTCCTGATGAAGCCATATTGTCCTCTTAATAGCTTTCCTTTGCATCTGGATAGTTTTACACTGTGCCTTTAATATTGTCTCCTTGAGAAACCACCAGCTCTCCTGAACTCCTTTGTCTCTCAGATTTTCTTCCCATAAGACCTTATCTACCTGTTCTCTGAATTTGTTAAAGTCTGCTTTTTCAAGTCCTTTGTCTTATTCTGCTGCTCTTATTCCTTCCTTTCCTTAGAATCATGACATCTATCATATCATGATCATTTTCACACAAATTGCTTTTCACCATCAGATTTGCAACCAATTCCTCCTTGTTTGTCAGAATGAAGTCTAAAATGGCTGTCCCTCTGGTTCCTTCCTCCATATTCTGGAAGAAGAAGAAGAAGAAGAAGAAGAAAGAAGTTGTCCTCTATATATTCTAAGAAATTTTGCATTCTGCCATATTACTTTTCCAACAGATGTCTGAGTCATGAAAGTCCCCCATTACTACCACTCTTGTGTTTTGTATATTTCTGTTGTTTGATCTAGAAATGCCTCATCCACCTTCTCTTCCTGATTTATTGATCTGAAATAGACCCATATCATGACATGAATCCAATTTTTCCCCTTTTATCTTTACCCAAAGACTTTTAACTGGTCTGCCTCTCACCTCCTTCTGGATCTCAGAACAAGCGCATATATTCTTGATGTATACTGCGATACTTCCTCACTTTTTCCCCTGTCCATCCTTCCTGATCCCCTGTATACCAATATTCTGGTAATGAGAACATGATCTTATGTTGATTCTTATATGCCAGAAAAGAATGCTGGTACCTTGAACAATGGAGGAAAAAGAAAGGCGTGTAACTGACTTCAGCTCTGGCTGGCAAAGCAACAAGTCACAAGGCAGCAAGTGGCCAAGAAAGTGGTTAAAATCATTTATAGTATCATAACATAGTTAACATGTTGAGAAAGGTTCACTGAATGAAGGCCACTGTGTCAGACTTTAATTGAAAATTAAAGTGATTTCATTTATTTGTCATACAATGTATGTACTAATTTGATTTTCCCCATTTCCCCAACCTAGGGAGGTTATGGAATCTCCATCACTGGGGATTTTTAAGAGCAGGTTGGACAAACACCTGTCAGGGATGGTCTAGATCAGTGGTTCTCAAAGCCGGTCTGCTGCTTGTTCAGGGAAAGCCCCTGGTGGGCCGGGCCGGTTTGTTTACCTGCCGCATCTGCAGGTTTGGCCGATCGCGGCTCCCACTGGCTGCGGTTCACCGCTCCAAGCCAGTGTGGGCTGCGGGAAGGGCGGCCAGCACGTCCCTCGGCCCGCACCGCTTCCCACAGCCCCCATTGGCCTGGAGCGGCAAACCGTGGCTAGTGGGAGCTGCGATCGGCTGAACCTGTGGATGCAGCAGGTAAACAAACTGGCCCGGCCCGCCAGGGGCTTTCCCTGAACAAGCAGCAGACTGGCTTTGAGAACCACTGGTCTAGATAATACTTAGTCCTGCCTTGAGTGCAGGGGACTGGACTAGATGACCTTTTGAGGTCCCTTCCAGTTCTATGATTCTATGATTATTATCAGCTACCCTTGTTATACTGTAGCTGTGTACCATTTGCTTCTCTAGTTTGAATTACTGCTCAAAACTGGCAATTTGTTACAATTTTTTTAGAACTGTCTTGAGCTTTCATATTTAGAACCACTTTTATGTGACAAGGTTAGAGTACAATGGAATTCAAGTTGTCTGTGCCTTTGACTTAGTACATCATATAACACCAAATATTAACATGGTTATTTAAATACTATGCTTACAGGAGACCAGCATATCGGATAACCTTTTTTTGTTATTCAGAGACTGTATTACTTCCTAGTACAATTTTGTCATTTACTTTAAACTACTGGAAAAGATGCACAGGTGTGTAATATTTAGGTTCAAGTAAATGAAATGGAAACATTTAGATCCATGTGGGCTACTGCTCTTTACTTTGTGTTAAAAGGCTATTTGGCTATTTATTTGTTCAAATGAGAGGTTTAATGAAAGCAGTTAATTAAACGGCTTGCTTAGACAGATTTTTGCTAAAAACAGCAAAAGCTAAAGAAGAATAATCTGGTAGATTTGCAAATGGCTCTTGCCAAGATCCCTGTAAGTAATATACTAATTTTTTTTTGCTTGCTGCTTTTATTATGCTGACAATAAATTGGCAATGGGAGTCTTTTTTATTTCAAGAACAAGGATGTTTAGGCCTTCTTTTGTAGATGTCCTCTAGAACCGTGCAATGAAACTCAATACCTTTTACTTATTTCCCTAGATACTCTAATCCCTCCCCGCTTTACAAGTATCTTTGGCTGTTCTTCCCTTTTGTATCCACAGCAACATGAATCCCCACAGGAATTATTTGCTTCTAAATTGCAGGTGCACTTGTGTAATGTTTCATTGGTTTCAGCTTTTGAAGACTTTTTCACAAAATGGTGACCTCTCCTTTTACAGCACTTGATGTTGGGCATTTTTTATATACATTAAAAGCATATAAGCCACTCTGTTTCCTAATATACGGTAACTGTTTGTCAGTGTCTATTGTTTTTCAGTTATCAGGAGCTTGCTTTTAGACCGGCAGTGAGGAACTAGAGCCAGAATGTATGAACCATTCTTTTATCGGCATATAAATAAAACTATATAAAAAGAACCCCAAATGTATTGATGGAAAGTATAATGATACTCAACAGTGTCATTGGCCAGAATTTTCAAACCTGGCTGCTTATGCATAAATCTGTATCCAAGCTCCTGAATTTCATAGATGTTGAGCACCTGCAGCCTGCATTGACTTGTCAGGCTAATTATATTTAGGGCCCATAATGGATTTAAGAGCCCAACTTTTGGTGCACTGGGTAAAATTTTCCAAAGCACCTTTTTCACTTAGGCATTTTTGAAAATGGGATTTATGCACCTACGTTACTGAGAGCCAGTTTTTTAACGCTATTTAGGCCCTTATAGCTGCAAATAAGGGCCTAACAGGATTTTCACAAACATCTATCTGCATCTTTAGGTGCCTAAATACCTTTAAAAATCTGGCCCTTTGGCTCTTTTGGAAATGTCACCCACAGACTTGAACATTTTGGACACTAAATTTATGAAAATGACATAATTTCCATTATTGGGGGGTTCATAATTTGGCTAGAAGAGATACTTTGGACTCTTGACATACAAAATCTTATTTTAGATATTTAAAAAGAGATGTATTTTACTATTCAGTGTTAAAGAAGGGCAAATAGTACAAAAATGTTCACTGCGTTTTCATGCTTTCTATATGACCCTATAATTTAAAAATAGTCTTCTATTTAAAATGGCATTGTTCATATTATTAGTGTGATAAATAAACTCCTTTTGGAACACAGAAATTGCCATGTTGGATCTCTCTAGCGGTCAGTCTAGTCTGACCTCCTGGTCTGGTCTCCAGCTATGAATTTGTCAGTTCTTAGCTAATGCCTGCAGCGTGGACAAGAGCTGGCATCTGGTCTGCCAGCGTCACAGTTACACCCCTGTGATGTTCCTCACCGTCTTCTCTAGTATTGCCCAACTTAAATGTTTTTGTGTCTTCTGCTAATTTTGATATCTCATTCTTTACCTCCTTTTTGAGATAATTATGAATATGTTAAACTACACCAGTCCTAGTAGTGAATCTTGTGGCATTCCACTGCTAACCCTTTGCCATGTTGAAAACTGGCCATTAATTTCTACTCTGTTTTCTGTCTCTTAGCCAGTTTCTCATCTAAGGAAATACCTTACCGCTATGAATACTTACTTCCTTTGATTTCTGTTTGTGAGGGATTTTGTAAAAAGTTTTTTGATAAACTAAGGGTGGTATCTTCAAAAGCACTCAGCATTAACTTAACTTTGCTCCCATGAAAGTCAGTGGAGTACATTGACATAAATGAGAGCACAGTTAAGCCAATGCTTGAGCACTTTTGAAAATGCCAACCAAAATAATTTCAAGTGGTTCTCCCTTATCTTTTTGCTGACATGCTCAAAAATTTCTAATAAATTCAAGAGGCACAATTTTCCTTTACAGAATGCAGGCTGCTTTACCCCTTGTTGTATCTTCTTCTTCTAGGTGTTTTAGAATTCTACTTTTAATTATTCTTTCAACCAAATTATCTGATAATGGGGTAACGCTGACTGGTCTCCAATTCCTATTTTTGTATTTAAAAAATAATTAAAATATCAAAGAATATGAAGGTTTAAACATGGGACAACACGTCAACTACTTATTGTAAGGGCTTTCGCTGTGCAATTATGTTTTATTATATGCACAGGAAGCGACACCTAGCATTAAGACTGCCCAACACACCCCATCATAAGACCTGGTTTTCTGTTGCTTATAATTAGGGCTCCGTGTCTGTCATGGAGGTTGCGGAAGTCACGGATTCTGCAGCGTGACATCTGCTGTAACCAGCATGGCTGACCCCGGGGCCGCCCAAGCAGCTAGCCCCGGGGCCAGCTACTCCAGCGGCCTTGGTTACAGCCACACCGGCCGCTACTGGAGTGGCTCCACAGCCGGCTGCTCGGGGAGCCCCACAGCTGACCGCACCGGACACTGCTGGAGCTGCTCCAACAGCAGCAGCACTGGCTGCTACTCGGGCGGTCCCTGGGCGGGGACTGTACAAGCAGCTGCCGATGTGGCTGGCCCCAGGGACGGAGGAAGCAGTCACAGCTTGGTGGCCCCCGGCAGCGGTCCTATGGTCCTTGGTGGCCCCCGGCAGCGGTCCCAAGCAGCAGCGGGGAGGCGGGCGGTGCAACCGCTGCTAGGATGGCCCCCGGCATCTGGTGTCATTGGCCCCGCTCCCTGGGGCAATCCCCCAGAGCAGTGGCCCCCACCGGGTCTTCCCCCAGCAGAGGGTCCCCAGAACAACAGCCTCCTGGCTAAAATTTAGTCTGGGGTATTTATAGTACAAATCATGGGCAGGTCTCAGGCCGTGATTTTTTGTTTATTGCCCATGACCTGTCCATAACTTTTATTTAAAATACCCGTGACTAAATTGTAGCCTTACTTATAACTTTGCAAAACTTTAACCATTGTGTTGAGATTTTTTATTCATTTTCTCTGCCTCAGGCTGAATTGTTCTAGAAAGTTTCTACAAAAAGAGTTCAACCTTTTCTTAGTACGAGGTTATAGAAAAATACTTTGTTTTCTCATGTTAATGAAGTAGTTGTAAGAAATTATTTTAGATCCTCTAGTGTCTTCATGCCTGGGAGAAGGGTTTTCCAATTTGGCAGGGAGCCTTCCTAGTGTCAGGGATGTGCCTTTCATTGTTCCTGAGAAAAAATGCCCAAATTTGACCAGATTATCAGGCTTTGTAAAATCTCAGTTTGCACATGCTTGTTAGAATATGGAGGCTAGAATCTCTGAAGTTTCCATCTGTACTGAGCATGCTCCAGCCCCTCATATCTTCTAAGTGTGACTGGACTATAGTATGGTCCATTCTGGTCAATTTCATGGTCATAGGATTTAAAAAATCATAAGTTTCATGATTTCAGCTATTTAAATCTGAAGTTTCACAGTGTTGTAATTGTAGGGTGCTGACCCAAAAAGGAGTTGGGGGGGGGGTTGCAAGGTTATTGGGTGGGCAGTGTTGTAGTACTGCTACCCTTACTTCTGAGCTGCTGCTGGCAGTGGCGCTGCCTTCAGAGCTGGGCAGCTGGAGAGCAACAGCTGCTGGTCGGGATCCCTGGTCTGAAGGCAGAGCCGCTGCCAACAGCAGCGCAGAAGTAAGGATGGCGTGGTATGGTACTGGCACCCTTAGTTCTGTGCTGCTGCCTGCAAAGTTGAGCCCTCAGTCAGCAGCCACCACTCTCCGGCCACCCAGCTCTGAAGGCAGCAGTGCAGAAGTAAGGGTGGCAATACTGCAACCCCCCTAAAATAACCTTGCAACCCCCCTGCAATTCCTTTTGGGTCAGGACTCCCAATTTGAGAAACGCATGGTTTCCCCCATGAAATCTGTATAGTATAGAGTAAAAGACACAAAAGACCAGATTTCACAGGGGAGAAACCAGATTTCACGATCCATGATGCATTTTTCAAGGCCGTGAATTTGGTAGGGCCCTAACTATAGGAAGAGGATGACGATTTCATGATTAAGTTGAATGCTACCCTGGAGAATTGGATTCTATCTTGACCTCTGCCACAGAGTTCCTGTGTGATGCTAGGCAAGTCACTTAAACCGAAATAAGAAAAGGAGTACTTGTGGCACCTTAGAGACTAACCAATTTATTTGACCATGAGCTTTCGTGAGCTACAGCTCACTTCATCGGATGCATCCGATGAAGTGAGCTGTAGCTCATGCTCAAATAAATTGGTTAGTCTCTAAGGTGCCACAAGTACTCCTTTTCTTTTTGCGAATACAGACTAACATGGCTGTTACTCTTAAACCGAAATGTTCATAGTTGCCCAACATTAGAAACCTGGGGGAAGATTTGCAGAAGTGCTGAGCACTGACATCTGCAGCCAGACGCAATTAGAATTGTGCTTTTAACATATTAAGTGCTATAAAAATGGTGTAAAAGTATTCTGAAAATTCAGGTCCCAAGTGTCTCCAATTGGGCACCAAAATTGGTGAACTTTTTTGACAATTTCGGCTTTAATCTCTCTCTCTGCTTCAGTTCCCAGTCTCTAAAATGGGGGTAAAAATACCACCCAATCTCACAAAGGTGTTGTAAAGATAAATTATGTAATGTTTGTGAAGCACTTGGATGTTATGGTTAGAACATCCTAGAAATGTTGAGGAGGAAATTAATAATATTTTATTCAGTGCAGTGTTGGAATGGATAATAAGGCCTTGGGCCACACAGTGAGGATAAAAAGAAATATTAAATAACTACGCATTTACTGATGAGCTGGGTTTCCTGTAGAAAAAAATAATATGGGATCATGTAATTAAAGACCGTATCAGAGTGAGAGGGAAAGTTAAGGTTTCACAAGCAACCTTAAAATTGTCATTTCCTGACTATTGAGTGCCTGACTTCTTTTAATGTAATTTAGTATGTACATTACAGTAGCACTCAAGATTGGAGCCCCTATTGTGCTAGGTGCTGTACAGCATCCATGAAGAAATGGTCCCTCCCCCAAAGTGCTTACAATCAAAGATAACAAGTGATGTATGAAGGGGCAGAGGGACAGATTTATACACTGAAACATCAGAAATTTGTATATCAATTTCCAGTTATTGTCCTGATAACTGTATGTAAATTGCCAAGTATCTGAATATTATGGATCTTTACGATTAATGGTATTCATTCACACTCACACCCACAGTAGCAGCTCCAAATGCATATGGCGTACTGTATGTTTTAAAATGCAGATGAATGGATTGGGTCTGATTTTCATTTACACTAAAGCCACTTTAGAACACACTCTGAGTATAAAGCGGCCTTAAAGTGGGAGAAAATTACATTTATACCCACTTTAGGGATCTTTTGCACTGCTGTGTAAAATGACTTTTGTGTAAATGAAAATCAGGTCTATAATCTGTATAAATATATGCACTCTGTTACATTCAGGTTATTTATTACATTGTGCCCAAAGTATGCATGGAGATTTATAGTAGATGATCCATAATCCAGAATTAAACTATTAATATGCATTTATAGAGTGGCAGCCATAACCTTGAAATTCCTTGGTTTAAGTATGACCTTTCACTTTGTTTGAATATATTTTTTTAAATGTATGAATAACAAATTAACATTAGTAGATTAAAAAGCATACCATTTCCTTGTAGCACTTATATCTATCCATATTTAAGTTGTACAAAGCCTTGAAGATTATAAGGCTTAATCATTCATAATATTTATTTGTTTTTAAATGTCAGATCTAGGTTACTTTAATATATTGTCAGAGCCCACGTTGTTAATTAAAATGCAGTGGGACAAATTCTCTTGATATGTGCCAAAAAGCACATGCAATTGAGAAAATGGCAGAATCTCTTGGTGCTTAGATTCTGGCCCACTCAAATGAATTGCTCTGTGGAACCTGCTGCGGATGGCATTGAAAAATCTGCTGTTCCATTGACGAACCCTCCTAGTTCCAAGAAATCCATTACAGGCAGTGGATATAGTCTCCTTGTTGTCAGGAATCCATTACAGGAAGTGGCTAGAGTATTGCAGGCCACGAGGCTCTCTCATGCCACAGTGGCCTCACTGTCCAGCTATCTTCCTTTGGTGGCTGAGCCACAAACAGCACCGACAAAGTCGGGCTAGCCTTATTTCAATGGTCTCACCAGCAGGACTGCTTCCTGCCTTTGTCACATGTCATGTGATGGCACGTTGGGAAGAACCGGTTACTCAGGAAAACACTATATCCTGCTTTGGGCAGTGCTCAGCAGGCATGTGACTCTGCTCTAAGCATAACCTGCACACTGTTGCTAAGGCTCTGTCATTTTCCTAGTATGTACCCAACAAGCCAAGTGAAAGCAGTAATTGTAGCTGTCCACTGATATTCATCAGCTGTCTGAATAACTGCACATTTCCAGCATGCATTGTGTCTGTCTGAATATGCGCTTTGGCCCCAGTTCTGCAAACCACTGAAGCACATGTCTAAATCCATTCCTATTCAGCAAAGCATTTGAAATCAATGGAAGTCGAATGTGTGCTTAAAGTTAACATTGCTTTGCTTAAACAGGGGATTTATTTCTGCTTTGCCTTCTCTTCACTTGCATTATCTTTTAACTTTTCATGGATGTGGTGAGCCATATGTTTACTAGAGAGACAGAAAGATATAGCCATGTTTAAACTTTCACATGAAGATAACACAAGGGTCTTCCTTCTACCGTTGCTGTCTGTCAGCAATGAACAACTTTATTTTTCGTGTTATTCCCAGAAGTGAAGCCTCTGAAGGGTTCCACCAGTGGCATAGCCAGGTGGAGAAAACAGGGGGAGCGGAGATAAAAAAAAAAAAAGGCGCCACCCGCTTGTACTCACGCAGCGGCGCTCCGGGTCTTCAGGGGCGGGTCGAAATGCCGAAAAGCTGCCGAAGACTGGAGAGAGTGAAGAACCCGGAGCGCCGCCTGACCCATAGCTATGCTATGGGTTCCACTTGAGGGTCTGATGCAAGAATGTCAGCCAGGCCCTGCTTACGAAAACATCTGCTGAATCTTAACCTTATCAAAGAATTTGAATTAGCTGTCCAGATTGTGGTTGGCACTAATGCAGCTCTACAGGGATTAAAGGGGGAGTAAGATCATCTTCACTTACCAACATGGCCTCCCCAAAACTTGGGTTCAGATGTGAGGGGAAGAACAGGAACTGCACCCCTGAGAAGGTGGGCAAGGAAGGGGTGGAGAGGGGCAGGGAGTGGACACAGCTCCATCCCCTCCACAGTGCCAGCAGGTAAAGCTGAACTGGCATGAGTGAAAGCAATCTGAACCTAGTGACATGTATAACTTTCCAAGGGAAGGGAGGATCAGAGAAGGAATTCTAACTCTATAGAGCTTTGTTTTCCCCAGAAAATTAGGTGATGGGGGTGGGAGCACTAACTAGAGAAGCTGCAGCGACTGGCCTGCTATTAACACTCAGGGTTGACAAGGACTATTGTGTTTAACATCATGCCAGCTACTACAGCTAGCCAACGCTATGTCAAACACAACAGTCCTCCTCTACTCAGAGTGCTAAGTCATGTTTAACACTGTTCATTACTATGACTCCTCAAGGCCATTTTCTAACACAACCTAATTTGCAAGTGAAGGCAAGGCCTGAGTCAATTCCTGCCATACTTCTTGATACTCAAGTAATTGAGCAAAGGCTCAATCTAGCTCTAGGATGACTTTCAAGTTAAGTGGTGACTGAGGTAATTTATGCCATATAGCTCTACGGAGACAGATCATAATGATTTTTATTTTATTTCTTATCTGTATTACGATGTAGCCCAGAGATTCCCAGTCAGATTCAGGGCACCATTGTGCTGGATTCTGTACAGCTAAACCAAACTTCTCAGGAATAGATTGGGAAACCCTGTTGAATGTAAACACTAATTATAACAGTACGTTTTAGCAAAATCAAATTACAAGTATACCTAACTGAACTTCAGCAAACTCATGTTGATCTGTGTTTTGCATTTTGTTTTTACTTCTTTAGTCCGCACCTGAAATTTAACAATCTGACCCTGATTTCAACTCATGGGCTTCCAGGAAAAAATCCACCAGGCTCTACGAACAGAGGATTTTTAATTGACAGGTTTGATTTAATTTCTAAATATTTGTGATAGTTTCAAAGGAAAATATAATACATGTGAATTTTTTTTGTGAATTTGTAGTACAATTCAGCATACATATGTACAGAAATGTGTATTTTCCTCAAGTCTTAGTGCTCATAATAAGAAACTAAAATACAAACATAATCAGAAAAACTCTCCAGGTTGGGATTCAACCCAGTTCTGTTATGAGTCTCAATCTAGATGTGCTTTCTCAAAGGCATTCTCCACGTCTCCTGTCTCCCGAACAACCACGCTTTGTGGATGTATATATCTGTACCTACAAGTGATGGAAAGCCAGGTCACAGAGATTAATTTTGCATGGAGTTCAGAACATCATGAAGTATTGATCATTTTTACCTCTTGCCAGAAGAAATTCCGCTGCCAGAGCCTTTCCCTGCTGCAACCCACTGCCAGAGCCTTTCAGTGCCATGTATAGTGACACACTGCAGTGTGGACGCAGCCTACCTTTCACTAGGACATGTGGCTACATGTACCCTACACACCCCCATAAGTGTAGGCAACACTTTAGGTCTTTGTCTTCAGGGAGTATGTCAGTCCAATGCTAGGTGCCAGCCCAACTAATAGGACAAGACAAAGGCAAAGAAGATTTGAATTTAATAGATAAACCATATCCCTATATATATGTTTCATATGTAAACAAATATTTCCAGTGACATTTACAAAATATCTACATTTATAGAAAATTGTAGTTCATAACTGTCTAACCAGAGCTAGTTGTTTAATTTGAAAATAGATAGATAATGGATATGAATTAATTTAATTAAGGAGCAGCTGAAAATTAAAACGATCTTTGGCGGGATTTTCAGAAGCTTCTAAGTGATTTTGGAACACAAGTCTCACTGACTGCCAATGATATTTGTGCTTCTAAATCACACATGTGCTTTTCCAAATCCTACCTCTCTTTATTATTCACTTTATGGAAAGTCCTTCCTCTTCCCTTCATCCTATTTGTTTATTTCTGTCTCTTATTTGTGTCCTGTCTGAACTTATGGCCAGATTTTCAAGAGCATTGATTGTCCAAAACTCTCATCAAAGTAAATGGCAGATGTGGATGCTGAGCACCTCTGAAAATCTGGACACTAGATCACAGAGCTTGTCAGGGCATGGAAGCACTTTCACTTGTTTCTGTGAAGCATGTATCCCATTTCTGGGTACTCTAATAACAATAATAATTTATAATCATTAGTAATCAGCCTTGTGTTTTGAATATGAATATTTATAAATATGAATGTTTATATTTAATATTCATCTTTAATATGAATATAAAATATGACAGTATTGGTACAAACAATAATCATTGTTACTACTTTGTTCCTTTTCAACTTTCTCTGTTGTTGTTTATAATGCCAAAGAACTTAGGGGTTCAAACTTGATCAGGATCCCATATTTTTTAGTCAAGTTGTGATTGGGACCTGGTCCATAGCTCTCTGCAGTGGAATAACTCTCATTGGATTTATATTGGACCTCTTACCACTATCCACCAAATAAGAAATAAAGTGGTGCTTGAGCCACTCACTGCTGATGAGCTTTGTTTGCTAAATGGAATATTTTATTCCTGGCGGCAGTGACTCCAGCTCACAGAATGAGTGAGTTCCAGGCTTTGCACATTGCTTCACAAGGATAAAGGAATGCTGCAGATTGGTCCTAGATTCTTTTTAAATGTGGCATCTGCATTCCACCTTAATCAGTCAGTTACCTTGCCAACATTTTCTGATGTATATTTCCCCATAAAGACCTTACTTCACAAACTTGATGGTAAAAGGTCTATGACTTCTATCTAGAACATCCATTCAGCTTTCTATTTCATTCAAAAGCCACTGTAATTTGGATCTTCAGGGTCCGTCCCTCCATGGACCTGTAAACAGCTTGTCTTTACGAGTAGCACAAACCTCTAGAAGAACCTTGTGGAGTTTTTAATAGATGATTTTCCCTCTTCTGGTGTGAGGATCTGGGTTCAATCCAGACCAGTAGGGTGTCTGTCACCACCTGTCCTGTAGCCCTGGGTGCCTTTGTACTGTGCAGCTTTGGTTCAGAGCCCTGATACCAACAGCCTGATCATTACCACACTGATCTCACCCTGGCTTCCACCAACTTGGTTGCTCCTTGCATGGTAACACCAACACCTTTCCAGTCCCAAGTTCTCCCCAAACAATGTCTTTCTCTGCAGTGCTCAGCCTCTCTGACTGTAGCACTCACAAAATCTTAACAAGTTCACTGCTCCTTTAAAGAGACAGTACACCGCAGTTTATTAACTTAACTGGGTTTGACAAACTTTCCACTTCAAACAAAGCACTGAGTTGGTTTATAGGTAAAGTAAAACAAGTTTATTAACAAAACGACATAGGTTTAAGTGATACCAAGCAGAAAGAATAACAATAAAAATGGTTATCAACAAAGTAAAATGCATTTTTAAGACTGAAACTTAACTTAATTCGTTATAGTTCTTGTTCAAGATACTTTCCCTACTTAAAGTAAATTTTCCAGCATGACTGGTTTTTCCAGCCAGGATCAACCCTTACAGATTCAAAGAGCTGGCTTCTTTGTTCCCTAGAGATGGATAACTTAGGGGTTCAATCTCCCTCTCTTTGTAGTCCCGCAAACCTCTGAAATGTATTCTTCTATAGGGTCTCCCCATATAAAGTTCCTTTCCCCTGCTGGGTGTGGACGCCATGCTGTCTGATGCAGACTCCATGCTGGTTCCTCCCCCTGTTGATTTTTACAGTGCAAATAATCTCTTCCTGCAACTTCGATACAAATGAATAGCCCACTGAATTTGACCATGCCTGGTTTGAGGTGTTGACCTCTTTCCTTTGTCTGGAGAAAACCTGTTTATGAACTCCTCCTAACATGCCTGGTTTAAACACATTTTAGTCACATATTTCCAGCATATCTGTAAAGTTTTTTGTGGGTTAACCATACAGACATCACACAATAATATAAATAATCCACTGAATGCATCCAATGAAGTGAGCTGTAGCTCACGAAAGCTTATGCTCAAATAAATTTGTTAGTCTCTAAGGTGCCACAAGTACTCCTTTTCTTTTTGCGAATAATCAGAGAGTTATTAGTTTTCCAATTATATATTACATGCCACCTTTCGGGTAAATATCATGACAACTGGCATTGCGGTGCTCTTAGGGTCACATCTGGGTTTTTGTAAGGGAAGCATCAAGACTCAGAGGATTTGAAGAGCAGCCAGCCACGTGGAGTTCTCTACATACTTCCACAAAGCATTATTGCAAAGACTCAGCTCTGTGCAATAATTCAGATTATTATAGTTTCCAGGTTGAAAATGCTTTCTCCCTGGTCTCCTAGATATTTGTGGGAATAGGTCTATAGATTATCTGTTGTTTAGGTATTTTATCGTCATATATGAGAGAGAAAAACAATTTGGGGCAGAGTGTTTTTCTTCACACCAGTCTGTAAAGCGGTGAGCACACTGTTAGTGTAATATAGTTGAGTTTTAAATGAATTTTGGGATTGCTTATAATTTGAATGCATAAGGGTGCTAAAGAGGCTTTGTTTCTTTCTGGTTTTGCTAGAAAGATCCCTTTGTAAACAGCAGCTTCTAAATTTTTGATACCCTCTCTAGAAAATACTGGACAATCACATACCTATTTAAGGAGGCTAGATTTAAAACAGGCAATAATCCCCCTCCCCCATGGACTTTGGTGCAGCAAAAATAGATCTTGGCCAATATTTTCAAAAGCAACCAGTGATTTGGGGTGCCTACCTTGAAACACCTTAAAAAGGTCTTATTTTCAGAAAATACACAGCACCCACTCACTGAAAATCAGAATCCTTTAAGATGTCTCAGCTGGACATCAAAAATTGAGGCAATGAAAATCACGGGTCACTTTTGAATATCTTGATCAAGCTTATCACCATTATCTTCAGTTTATACCTTCCGTCAGACTTTTGTAACAGCACTAAAGGCAATGGTGTTACACAGGTATAACTGAGGGCAGAAGTTGACCTACAAAATTTTAATTACTGAGATAGTGTGTGAGCCAGAAAGAACCAGCTTTGCTTTCAGAACCCAGACTGAGTTTGCGTGCCTGACTGGGGGAATAGTAAAATTAGCAAATTTGATATGGAGTCATTGAGACACAATAAATATGGCATCCCGAGAGGAGAACCACCTTTTAAGATCTCAGCACTAAGATGAATGTCTGTTGGTAGTCTCCCATCTTCCAAAATAGATGAATTTCTATATACAAATGTCATCTGTGGCACCAAAGTCCTGTTTCTAAAAGAGTTTTAGGAGGTTGTCACATTCACTTTCATTGAGACTTAGGCTCCTAAGGGCCAGATTTTCAAAGGGAGTTAGGTGCCTAACCTGCTTAGGTGCTTTTGAAAATCCCATTAGGCATTTATCTACATCTTTAGCTGCCTACACACCTTTAAAAATCTGTCCCTGAGTGCCTCATTCACTTTTGAAAATGAGATTAAGGCTCCTACATAACTGGTACTTTTAAAAATTGTATCTAAAGCATAGGTTTTAGCATTCACACTGTCATTGGGCCATCAGTCTTTATGAAAACCTTGAACAAAATTAATAAATATGACACTTGCTAAGAGTTAGGATAGAAGAAGTGAGTCTGTCTGAACAAACCAACTGAGTAATCCGAGGCCTCTTTCCTCACTTACCACCAAACATGCCAGGGTAAAAAACGGCTTTGTGGCTGCAATTGCTAATTGGAAGAGGGCTTTGTTTATAGAAGAATTGCACATAAACTGTTCTTTGTTGCACTGTATATAAATTAATTGGTTTCAAAATTCCTCCTCTCCTTAAGGGTTGGGAATGAATTGCTTGTCAGTCAGTCCCTGTGTTTATGAGGATTATCAGACATACCCTTACGAGAGAGAGAGAGATTTTCATTTGCCTGCTAATTTCTTCCTCTTAGTGCATATGATAATTTCCCTCTCCCTCCTGTGAATGGCATCTCTTTGCTTGCTTCATACAGCATTTTGAAGGTTTCTTTAATGTCATTACAATGTTTTTCATCCTTACCATTTTGGAGGAGCTCATCTGGAGAGGGAAAGCAGAAGAGCAGATCTGATGATATCTCTGCCCTTTACTGGCATTTCTGCCATTGTAGCCGTCTTTGTAGTTGTAAACGCTTTCAGAGCAGGGCTAGGTAAGACAGTAGTTATACTAGTGGTTTCACCATAGCTATTACTGGTGGAGCTGAACTAGTAGTAGCAAAAGTGGGACTATTTTAGCAAAAGAGCATTTCGTAGAGACAGCCAAAGAGAGGAAATTATCAGGTAAGAAAAACAGTTTCTTTTACAGGTGCAAAACTGCACTGTGCATCACACTGCAAATTTGAACCATAGTAAAGTATATATTTCTGACTTGTTTTTAAACTCTACTGTAGTATGGCCTGACACTGGGAGAAATTATTTGGTTTTAACAGGAACTTGTCAGTTTGTACCTGAGAGTTTCATAATGAATAATCTCTCACTATAGGCCTTAGTAAGATCACAGCAAGACAACAACTTGAACCACTAGGGGACTTCAACCAACTCACCAGATGTCTAATTAATGCCTGCTGTCAGCGGCTAAATGTCACTTATAGATATTCTTTCTTCACAGCCACTGTTTTAATGATAAAGATTATGCATTGATGTCACTTTGTTCCTGGGTGAATGTTGTGGTTGATAAAATGACTGGCATAGACCGAGCTGCCAAACATGTAGTGGTTTCCAAAGGAAAAAAAGTGCCATACGACCACCTTGTTCTCTGTACTGGGCAGCAATGCCAGGTAAGATTGTGCACATAGTGAATAAATGAACATTTGATGTTTACAGTGATTAACAATTAATATGTTTGTGGAGAGTGTCACAGTTCAGGGCAACTGCACCCATATTTTCCCCCCGATGGTTCAGCAAGGGTGGTCGCTTTAGACTCTCAGCTTTTCAGCAGTCACCTCTCTTGTGTGGGGACCCACATCTCTCTCCTTGTCTGGGGTTTTTCCAGGCTGCACAGTTCCCTGGCTACACTGTGAGTTGCAAGCCAGGTGGTTTAAATGGCCAGTGTCTGTATGTTGCTTTCACCTGAGGGACTATAAACAGCGTAATTGCCCACCGTCAGGTATCACCCAGCTCTTTGTAAGCAAGGACATTTATTCTTATGAGGAAAGCATTACAGAGAAAACATATTAAAATAATACAACAACCTACAGGCACGCTACTAAGCTTACATCAGATCACCTCCAACACCAACAAGGGCTCTGGCAGATGATCAGTCCATTAAACCCCACCAAGCAGTGGTTACAAATTCATAACAGCTTCAGCTCGGAACAGTCACCCTCATGAGTCTGTGAGTTCCTCCTTTATACAGTTTGGGCCTTTGATCTTGAGATCCTGGGAACAGGTAATCGGCAGACAACCGCCTTGTCCTCATGGTATACCTTCAATGGGCTGGGCTTTTGCATAACTGGAGGTGGGGGTGAGGATGGAATTTGCATTTCCCCCTAGATATCTCCCAGGAAATCCACTTTACATATATTGTCCCAAAAGATCATTCTTGTTTGCTGCATTGTCCAATATAATCCTTTGGTCATCCAGGCCCCGCAATGATACATAGCCTTTGCATTTAGTACAATAGACTCCAAAGATAGTTAAACTTTATTCAGGAAGGTTTATCACAGGGTAATGCAGGAAATTGTCTTATCTGTCACAGTGAGGACAGGAGCAGAGAAGTCCACAGCAAGTCTGTTACCAAAGGCCAACAGCTGCAGGTCTGTCACCCTATAAAAGGACTTAGGTTTCATCCAACAGTCCTTAATGGAAAACTGTTGTTGAATTCCCTGGGAATTGTGCTTGAATAAGGCCTGCAGAATTAGGTATTACTACCATGACTTTTGGTAAGGGGTAAGATTTTTGACCAAAATAGTTAAATTGATACAACCTCTAATGGGGACATATTTACATAGCTATAAAGGTACTTTATTCCGGTGTAGTTTATTCCACCTCCTGTATGGGAATAAGCTATACTGTATAAGCACATTTATATCCATGTAACTGCATCATCACTGGGGGGTTGTATTGCTTTAACTGTACCAGTATAGTTAAAGTGTCTTGTTTACACCAAAAAATTGTATCAATATTACCAAAACCTTCCACCAGTGATCGCATGAGTGGGAGCAGTCGGATGAACAAGGTTCTGGCAGCTCTCAGCCTTTTTGCTACCATGACAATCAAGCCTGCTGCAAAGCAGGTGTAGTTAATACAACAGTAAAAGTAGGTCCAGCCATGGAAACCTTATCTGTATTAGGGCTATGTCCCGCTAAACCCCTGGTAGCGCTGGTAGGAATTTTTTTGTAAAAACCACCAGCATACACAAGGCTTGAGAGAATTTCAACTGAACATAATAATATATACAGGCATATATTACAGTAACAAATATTTTCTTTAAGCATAAAATGAAATATATTTCTATTGGAAATGTAGATTCTGTTTGTTATGCAGTGAAGTCATACAGCATTTACTTTACTGGCCAGAGCCTTGGCATAGGAGAGAAGGGGAGCCGTCCGGGGCCATTTCTCAAGCTGCAGTGGTTTTGGCCTCAGTGTAAGCTGAAGCAGTGCTGGGGCAGCTCTAAATTACTACACCTGGCTGTGGTCCCTAATGGGGAGAATTGCAGAATGGGGCTGAGCTCTGCTCTCTCCCTGACACATGCCCCTTTGTGGGTGGCTGGGCTGCTTTCAGTTTTGTACCGTTAGTGGGGTTCTGCTCTCAACAGTGACTCTAGAAAGGGCATTGTGGAGTTCCATGTTTATTGTGCCTATGACTTCCATATTAAATGTGCTCAGATATAAATAAAATGATGTTTCATGCTATCTGTCAGCCCTGCATACACAGCTTGGACTCGGACAGCCACATTGGGTTCTTTTTTTTGTGTATCATCACAAGGCAATAAGATTCTAAAACCAAGTTGTGTCCTCTGTGACACATGTGCAGCTGCATTGCCTTCAATGAGTTTACACCAGTAACTAATTGGCTTTTATGTAGAACCCATCAAAAACCTATTTTTGTCACTAAAATCAGCAGATGTGACTGAATATGTTTTTTAGCCTTTTTTATAGCACTTGTCCCCGTAGTCACAAACATTAATGTTAATCTTCAGCCCCCAAGTGAGGTCAGGAATGGACACCACGAACAGAGCTCTAAAGTAAAAAAGTACCATTTTTACATAGTTGCTTTTCAGAGTAGAACGTCGCTTTGAACAGCTAAATATGTTCACAGTTCGACAGATGGACTAAAAAGTTAAACCAAAATGCATCCTGAACTTGTTTGGATCTCCCTATATAGCTTCTACACTGTGAAAGAAATCTTTTGGAAGCACCCTACCACCTGCAAACATGTTGGGGACAGTAGCTAAGCTGGAGGAAAGAGAGAGAGAAAAATAAGGAGGAGAAGGGGAAAAGCAGAATTTATCTGCCTTTGCTGTTAAAAAGCGCAAGATTTTTTAAAAGTTCAGACGCTAGGGAGAAGTATTTTATCATCCAATTTCTATTTTATTTACGTAGGGCTGGCAGACGCGGTACTGCATTGCTACACAGCAGCAGCAACCCATTGCCTTGTGGCAGCAGACGGTGCACTAGGACTGGTAGCCGTCATCGTCATGTCCGAGGTGCTCCTGGTCGCCTGTGTGAGGTCAATCAGGAGCGCCTGGGCAGACATGGGCGCAGGGACTAAATTTGGAGTGACTTGATCAGGTCATTCTCTTTAGTCCTGCAGTCAGTCCTATTGAACCATCTTATGGTGAGCAGGCAGGTGATACGGATTGCTAGCAGTCCTATTGCATCATCTTCTGCCGGGCAGGCAAGAGATGAGGTTGGCTAGCAGTCCTATTGTACCATCTTCTGCCGAGCAGCCATGAGATGTGGATGGCATGCAGTCCTTCTGCACCGTCTGCTACCAGCCAAAGATGTAAAAGATAGATATAGTGTATCAAAACAAAAAATAGACCAGATTTGTTTTGTACTCATTTGCGCACACACACACCCCCCCAGCCTCCCGTCTAGGGGACTCATTCCTAGGTCACACTGCAGTCACTCACAGAGAGGGTGCAGCGAGGTAAATCTAACCATGTATCAGTCAGAGGCCAGACTAACCTCCTTGTTCCAATAAGAACAATAACTTAGGTGCACCATTTCTTATTGGAACCCTCCGTGAAGTCCTGCCTGAAATACTCCTTGATGTAAAGCCACCCCCTTTGTTGATTTTAGCTCCCTGTAAGCCAACCCTGTAAGCCGTGTCGTCAGTTGCCCCTCCCTGCGTCAGAGCAACGGCAAACAATCGTGCATCTGAGTTGAGAGTGCTGTCCAGAGCAGTCACAATGGAGCACTCTGGGATAGCTCCCGGAGGCCAGTACCGTCGAATTGTGTCCACAGTACCCCAAATTCGACCCGGCAAGGCCAATTTAAGCGCTAATCCACTTGTCAGGGGTGGAGTAAGGAAATCGATTTTAAGAGCCCTTTAAGTCGAAATAAAGGGCTTCATCGTGTGGACAGGTGCAGGTTTACATCGATTTAAAGCTGCTAAATTCGACCTAAAGTCCTAGTGTAGACCAGGGCTTATTAAGAGTTGCGGGAGTTCAACAACTATGGATTTCCCCTACAGCCAGTTCCTGTCAGTATCTGTTTCTGGATCATCAGAGCACACCTGGCTTGAACAGGGTGACATGAGATTCAAATTCTATTTTTTCCCATGCCATTCTTGATCATCTTCTTTACTTTTAAACCCCTAAGGCTGTTCAGTTGCAATTGCAAGATTCTTGTGGAACTTTTTAACATTCATCTTCCTCTCATTTATGAAAACTGGCTGTGATGCTTTGCATACTGATCATTGTATATAACTCATTACAAAAAGCAATAACCATGAAATGAAACATAGTTTAATACCATTGCCAGCAATTTTGCTGTTTAGCAGAATGTTTCCACAAAAGTGATAGTCACAAACAACTCATGTCATTTTTTTGGTGAAACCCTTTCAGTGTTTCAAGAGATATTTTTGAAAATATTGTTATAAACAATGGCCCAGATCCTGTTGTTTACCCGAGCTGTTCTTGTGCAAGAGCAAAGGAAGGGGGATCAAAGGTAGCTTTTAGCATTCTTCATACTGGGACTGACCTAGACTCTGGTTCTAATTTATGCCCTGCTGTCCTCAGTGTCAAGAGAGTGTTTTGGCATTCTGGGATAATCAGGTTGTAGAGAAAATCCAAGATACATCTTCTTTCAGCTACACTCCCTATGCTGGAGATCAGGAGAGTGGTGGCGTGGAACTAATATTCCTCTGCCACCCCAGTTTTCTCCTACAGTGGGAGAATCCTCTGATAGCTGAACTCACAGGCTGTTCAGCTACTCTGCACATCCAGAGCAGGGCAAAGCATGAAGAGCATGCCCTGAGATGGGAGCCAATAACAATTGTGGTAAAGGACAATTCCTGTAAAATGGAGAATTGAGGGGTTTTTGTCATTTCCGTTTTTAATTGACTGTTTGAAGATAAATTTAAGCATATGATGTGTGCTGCATTTTGTGCGTGCGCTTGCATATACACATAGCAAAAAAAAATGGTTAATCCTTGTAGGTTCTTCAAAATCCTGCATTGCTTCACAGATCCTGCAAGGAACAGAAAATTAGATATAGTAACACTCATCTGTTCTCTTTATGACCAGTGACTTGTTGATTTCAAATTATATGTCCAAAAAGAATCAAACTTTTACAGGGCTAGCATTTTTTATATGGTCAGATACTTTGTGTCATTGCTATTCAAAGTCTCAGTTAACAGTTATATGTGCATTATATTTATGTCAGGTTCCATGTCCCACTGGAGCAGAGATCAGTAAACTTTGGACTAACAAGGAAATCATACACCGCTGTAAACAAAGATATACTGGCGAAGTTCCGACCAATCTCTTTAATCTCTCTGATGATCAAGAGTGCTTAAAGGCAGGGCATTGGTTAAAAGAAAACTTTATCAATTCACACGGTAAGGATTTTAGTGTAAACATGTACATTTTCAGAAATGAATTTATGCTTATTGTTTCTCCTTTTCCAATGTATAATTAGTGCCTAATTAATTCTAACAAAATCTTTCATCTGCCACGCTTTGTTTTCCATATTAATTTACAATTTGTTGTTATTTTTGGGTATCCAGCATATTTTCCTAGGAAAAATGGCTTGAGATTACTTAATTATCTATAATTATTATATGACACAAAATGAATGTCCTAAAAGCAAAGCCTGGCTAGAATAATTAACTAATTAAAGAATAATTTAATTAGTAAACATGTTTTGCAATTATATAGGAAAACATGTAGATCTGGAAAGCGCTATAGAGAAAAAAATTAGCATGGATATTTTTTCAAACACTATTGTCTCTGTGCTGAATATCATTGTTAGTTACAGCCCCTCAGACAGAATTGCCTGTGTACTATATTTTCTGTTAAACTATACAAGTCACACATTTGTGTGAATCTCTATATCCATCATCATATTTCTGTTGTCTCAAACTATCTTCAGTAGATCCTCCATTTATTGCTCACAAGCTATTAAAATTAGACTAAAATACACCTTATATCTTCTTTGAGAGTCTCTTACATTTCACATACATGGTGCTGAGTTCAATTTGTGTATGCAACAGAAAATATGTGGGATCCTCACGCCTTACTCTACAGAAAAAGAAATAAAATGGGCTCACATTATAGCTCTTCCGAGTTTCTGATCAGAACTAATATAGAGCTAGGAGGAGGAAATGTATCTTTAGAGATAGGTATTCTAGCTGATGGTTACAACTGGAGTTCCATAAAGGTGTAGTCTAGCCCAGTGATTCTCAATGAGAGGTTCGGGGGGCCCTAAGGGGCCATCAAAAGGTTTCAGGGGGTCCGTCAAGCAGGGCCAGCATCAGACGCACTGGGGCCCAGGGCAGAAAGCTGAAGCCCCACCACCCGGGGCTGAAGCCAAAGCCTGAGCAGCTTAGCTTCATGGGGCTCCCTGTGGCTTGTGGCCCCAAGCAATTGCCCTGTTTGCTACCCCCTAATGCCGACCTTGGCTTTTATATGCAGAAAATCAGTTATTGTGACACAGGTGGGCCGTGGAGGTTTTATAGCATGCTGGGGGGCCTCAGAAAGAAAAAGGTTGCGAACGCCTGGTCTAGCGTTCATCTACTCACTTTCAATTGAGAGCATAATTAAAAAATGATGGTGACAGTGTATGGTCTACAAAAGTGCATGTCCTACTTAATAGGCCTTTAAGGAGATTGTCAGAGTGCTAGAATTTTTTATTCCTCCTCCAACTCCTGCCCTATGATCTAAAAGTGTAGGTGCTGGATCTGATCTATGCTATCATTCATATAGTCTCACAAATAAATTTTCCACTCGCAGCAGCTTGGCCCAAAGTGTGTAAATAAAACATCTTTGCATCTATGTTTCGTCAATACTAAACCCTAAGGTACGCGTTTTTGTCTGGTTTCCAGTTGATATACACACCTGCATTTGTATGTAAATTGGGGTGTTAGCTTTCTGTCTACACACTATGCATACACACAGTTGTTGAATTTACCCATACAGTAAATGTGTAAATGACGCAGTAATGTTGTGTATGCACCAACTGAAGGCTTTAGGATATTTGGGTTTAAATACCTTGACAATATATGCTTCTTAAGTATAACATTTTGTATCAGGTAAGTTTGAGTGCTGATTTATTTTGTGATTACTCCCGCCTTTTATTTTAGTTTGATGGCTGCGGTGTTTTGTTCTGATGACAGGATGGATATCTTAATGAGATACTGATCTCGTCTTTAATTATAAGTTTAATCCAAAAGTGCACAGTTACATCAGTTAAGGTTTCTTTCTTAGCAGAGCCATAGTGAGCAGGACACATGATGCTTTTTCCCCTCACACTACCTCTTTGGCTCCTCCTTCCCTTTCTCCGTCTTCCATCTTCCTCCTTTGTTTTGTGTCCCTCTTCTTGCTTCTGCATATACTTCCCCTGTGTTCCTGTCCCCTCTGCCATCTCCCTTTCACTGCCCTTGTTCTGTCCCCTCTCCATTTATATTCCTTATAGATCTTGTTCTTTCATACCTCATCTCAGCAGTATACAAGATACCTGCTCTCTGGGAAAAAAAATCAATTTTTCACCAGCTAACCTATTTGGGAGACAGTCTGATAAGTGACTGGGTCGGGTAGATTTGGGAGCAGAGAGCTTGCAAAGATTCAGCAATTGATTTGGACATTTATCAGCTGTCTTCAGGCCATACTGTCACTTCCACCTGGCTGACTGCAGCTTGTGGGCACCTCTGGTTTAATCTTATTTTTAACTTTTACTTTTCAACTTTGGAACCTTTCTAGAATTTTGTTATCTTTAAGAGAGAGTAATACAGTAGGTGATACATTTCCTTTATTCAGACTTGATTACTATAAACTGTTGTTAATTAGATTTCCAATCTAAACCATTAATTCATTTTAAACTTTTTTTGGAATTCAGAGCTTTTCAGATAATGCTGGAAGTTAAAAAAAATTGGTATTAAGACACTACAGTGGGGAAAAATGGATTACCAGTGACATGCTACACTGATTTTTATTTCCAGCCTATAGCATATGCACTTCATTTTTCCAGTTCAGAAAAATAATTCTTATTTCTTTGTATTATACAAATTATATGATGCATCCTCCTAATTCCAGTTCTTTTCATGCTTCTTTCTAACTAATGCATTGTACTACTCATATTTTAGCTGTCCACTAACTTCATCTAATGAGGTTCCTTTTGTGGTTTCCAGCCTACTGTTCCAGACAGATGCTTTGTTGCTTCTCATCTGGAGTAAATCATTGTAGCTCCACTGAAATCAATGCTATGCCAATTTACATTAGATGAGAATCTAAACCAGATGACATTTGTTCCTGACTTAAAATCCCAGGTCTCGATCCTATAACTAAAAGTGGGAGTTGGAGGATTGAGCCCCAGATCTTCAGTTTGTGACTTCACAGTAGGTTGCGCTGGCAGTGATTATGAAATTACTAACCAAATATAACAAAAAGTTTTGTTTTCAAATAAATTCCATTCTTGGTTCATGAAGAAAATTGCTTCTTATCTTTTGAACTCTTAGACTGCTAGGTTGAGCAAAATGAATAGTTTTCCTTTAAGAGTATATGAGGTCATGGGGGACAGATTTAAAAGGCATTTAGGTGCCTAAAAATGCAGATACATGCCTCATGGGACGTTTGAAAGTTCCTAACCATGTCAGACACCAACTCCCATTTAAATTAATGGGATTTAGACTCATGTGTCTTTTGAGAAAATCATTGTAGGCACCTATCTGCACCTTTAGGTGCCTAAATACCTTTGCAAGTGTGGCCCACAGTTCTCTCTCTCTGAACCTGTTACTGATGGGGGGCTTTGTCTTATTCACAAAATGGTACCATCCATAATATTAACATTATAAGAGCACAACAGAAGACTGTCATCAAGTTCCATTCTGCTTTAAAGTGTGTTTCTATCCTAACAGGTAGCTTTGTAATAATGCCAGTGTGGAATTCTATATTCATTGCATCCCTCTGGTTTCTATATCAAATATGCTTCATTTGAAAGCAACAAGATATTAACTCACCCTTATAGAGGATGTGTAGTGAGGTTATACAGCGTTATGAGAGGAACTAATTTTGCCCTTCCATTCCTCTATTATTGGTGATGGGAAAAAAGCCCATATTGACTCTCGGATCCATTCTGAGTTTGCAGGACTGGCAATTTGTGGGGTGGGGAAACATCCTTGTACTTTCAAATATTCTCAGTTTGCTATAGAGCCCAGGGAGATGCAATAAATATGTAACTTTTTACTGTAGAACCTCACTTTAGAATTGTCAAGGTTCCTTCCCCACTCTGAACTCTAGGGTACAGATGTGGGGACCTGCATGAAAGATCCCCTAAGCTTATTCTTACCAGCTTAGGTTAAAACTTCCCCAAAGTACAAACTTTTACCTTTTGTCCTTGAACCTTTATACTGTCACCACCAAAGTGTCTAACAAAAATAACAGGGGAAGTGCCCACTTGGAAACGTCTCCCCACCCAAAATATCCCCCCAAGCACTACACCCCCTTTCCTGGGGAAGGCTTGATAAAAATCCTCACCAATTTGCATAGGTGAACACAGACCCAAACCCTTGGATCTTACGAACAATGAAAAAGCAATCAGGTTCTTAAAAGAGAATTTTAATTAAAGAAAAAGTAAAAGAATCACCTCTGTAAAATCAGGATGGTAAATACCTTACAGGGTAATCAGATTCGAAACATAGAGAATCCCTCTAAGCAAAACCTTAAGTTACAAAAAGACACAAAAACAGGAATATACATCCCATTCAGCTCAACTTATTTTATCAGCCATTTAAACAAAACAGAATCTAACGCATATCTAACTAGATTGCTTACTAACTCTTTACAGTTTCAGAGTAGCAGCCGTGTTAGTCTGTATTCACAAAAAGAAAAGGAGTACTTTGTGGCACCTTAGAGACTAACAAATTTATTTGAGCATAAGCTTTCGTGAGCTACAGCTCACTTCATCGGATGCATTCAGTGGAAAATACAGTGAGGAGATTTATATACATAGAGAACACGAAACAGTGGGTGTTACCATACACACTGTAACCAGAGTGATCACTTAAGGTGAGCTATTACCAGCAGAAGAGTGGCGGGGGGGGGGGGGACTTTTGTAGTGATAATCAAGGTGGGCCATTTCCAGCAGTTGACAAGAACGTCTGAGGAACAGTGGGGGGGGGATAAACATGGGGAAATAGTTTTACTTTGTGTAATGACCTATCCACTCCCAGTCTCTATTCAAGCCTAAGTTAATTGTATCCAGTTTTCAAATTAATTCCAATTCAGCAGTCTCTCGTTGGAGTCTGTTTTTGAAGTTTTTTTGTTGAAGAATTGCAACTTTTAGGTCTGTAATCGAGTGACCAAAGAGATTGTAGTGTTCTCCAACTGGTTTTTGAATGTTATAATTCTTGACGTCTGATTTGTGTCCATTTATTCTTTTACGTAGAGACTGTCCAGTTTGACCAATGTCCATGGCAGAGGGGCATTGCTGGCACATGATGGCATATATCACATTGGTAGATGTGCAGGTGAACGAGCCTCTGATAGTGTGGCTGATGTGATTAGGCCCTATGATGGTGTCCCCTGAATAGATATGTGGACACAGTTGGCAACGGGCTTTGTTGCAAAGATAGGTTCCTGGGTTAGTGGTTCTGTTGTGTGTTGTGTGGCTGCTGGTGAGTATTTGCTTCAGGTTGGGGGGCTGTCTGTAGGCAAGGACTGGCCTGTCTCCCAAGATCTGTGAGAGCGATGGGTCGTCCTTCAGGATAGGTTGTAGATCCTTGATGATGCGTTGGAGAGGTTTTAGTTGGGGGCTGAAGGTGATGGCTAGTGGCGTTCTGTTATTTTCTTTGTTGGGCCTGTCCTGTAGTAGGTGACTTCTGGGTACTCTTCTGGCTCTGTCAATCTGTTTCTTCACTTCAGCAGGTGGGTATTGTAGTTGTAAGAATGCTTGATAGAGATCTTGTAGGTGTTTGTCTGAGGGGTAGGAGCAAATGCCGTTGTATTGTAGAGCTTGGCTGTAGATCGTGTGGTGTGGTCTGGATGAAAGCTGGAGGCATGTAGGTAGGAATAGCGGTCAGTAGGTTTCTGGTATAGGGTGGTGTTTATGTGACCATCGCTTATTAGCACCGTAGTGTCCAGGAAGTGGATCTCTTGTGTGGACTGGTCCAGGCTGAGGTTGATGGTGGGATGGAAATTGTTGAAATCATGGTGGAATTCCTCAAGGGCTTCTTTTCCATGGATCCAGATGATGAAGATGTCATCAATGTAGCGCAAGTAGAGTAGGGGCATTAGGGGACAACAGCTGAGGAAGTGTTGTTCTAAGTCAGCCATAAAAATGTTGGCATACTGTGGGGCCATGCGGGTACCCATAGCAGTGCCGCTGATTTGAAGGTATACATTGTCCCCAAATGTGAAATAGTTATGGGTGAGGACAAAGTCACAAAGTTCAGCCACCAGGTTTGCCATGACATTATTGGGGATACTGTTCCTCACGGCTTGTAGTCCATCTTTGTGTGGAATGTTGGTGTAGAGGGTTTCTACATCCATAGTGGCCAGGATGGTGTTTTCAGGAAGATCACTGATGGATTGTAGTTTCCTCAGGAAGTCAGTGGTGTCTCGAAGATAGCTGGTAGTGCTAGTAGTGTAGGGCCTGAGGAGGGAGTCTACATAGCCAGACAATCCTGCTGTCAGGGTGCCAATGCCTGAGATGATGGGGCGTCCAGGATTTCCAGGTTTATGGATCTTGGGTAGCAGATAGAATTCCCCAGGTCGGCGTTCCAGGGGTGTGTCTGTGCGGATTTGTTCTTGTGCTTTTTCAGGGAGTTTCTTGAGCAAATGGTGTAGTTTCTTTTGTTAACTCTCAGTGGGATCAGAGGGTAATGGCTTGTAGAAAGTGGTGTTGGAGACCTATTCATGATGACGACAGCACCTCCTTTGTCAGCCTTTTTGATTATGATGTCAGAGTTGTTTCTGAGGCTGTGGATGGCATTGTGTTCCACACGGCTGAGGTTATGGGGCAAGTGATGCTGCTTTACAGGAGTTCTGACCTGCATTCCTGCTCTGGTCCCGGCAAAAGCAACACAGAGACAAAGAGACCCTTTGTCCCCTCCCCACCCCAGCTTTGAAAGTATCTTGTCTCCTCATAGGTCATTCTGGTCAGGTGCCAGTGAGGTTATCTTAGCTTCTTAACCCTTTACAGGTGAAAGGGTTTTTCTTCTGGCCAGGAGGGATTTAAAAGTGGTTAGCCTTCCCTTTATATTTATGACAAGAATTTTGTCACAATTATAATTGTAGCTAATATACAAAGAGCTTTGTTCTTATGCAGTTAGGATTCCAGCACACACAACATACCTGACACAAACCCACAAAAGCAAGGAAATAAAAAGTTCAGCCATCTAGTAACTACTCCTCCTTTTCTCACAATCACACACCTTATTAGTACCACAACTTCATATCACAGACCATGTACCACAGCCTTAACTTTTTCCCCCTCAACGCAGCCTCCTTCACACACCTCTTTATCAAACTTCCTCCGATAGTAACTATCAGTTGTGGATGTTTGGTGTAGTACTATTCAGTGTAGTAGGAAAGGAAAGATAGCCCGTAGTCTAGGGTTCTAGCCAGCAACTTGTGCTTCCCAGGTTCAGTTCCTGGCTGTGCTACATAACTGTGCAATTCACTTAGTCTCTCTGTGGCTCAGTTCCCCATGTGTAAAATGGGGATAATACTTGCTATTTCAAAGGGGTGTTGTGAGGCTGACTATATATATATGGTAACAGGACCATATCAAATTGCTAGTGAGTTGTGTCTCTCAACTGATTAGCCCTATGAATTAGTAATTGTTAGCTTTAACTGGGTCTGAATCTATTCCCATAATTTATTGCTGGATCTTAAAAGATATTCTAGTAACCCAAAAAATAATAACAAAAAATATATTTCAGTTAGCAGTTACAAAGAACATTTACTCATGGTCCTCTTTTCTCCTCATCAACTAAAAGATCACAATTACTTTATTAAACACACCACAACAAATAGAGAAACTCATCCCTTCCCCATAATACAAATTAACCCTTGTAAGCAGGACAACAGAGGAAATCAATCCCTCATCTTACCTTCAAGCCCATCATCCTCCAGTACTCCTAAGAAAACACTTGAGAAAATAGATGGCTTTTGCAATGTGTCCTGAAGGTCAACCAGTCTAGTCTATTTGGGATCAAGGAGAGAGGATTGTCTGATAGTAAAACTTGCTTTCCCACCCACAAGCTGGAATTCTTGGCCTTGAAATGGGCCATCACTGAGAAATTTCGAGACTATTTATATGGTGCTCAGTCCCAGGTGTGGACAGACAACAATCCACTGACTTATGTGTTAACAAGTGCTAAGCTGGATGCTACAGGGCTGAGATGGGTGGCTGCCTTGGCTAGCTGTGAGTTCAGCATTCAATACCGATCAGGGAGAAGCGATGTAGATGCAGATGCATTGTCCAGATGTCCGCAGGCACCAGAAGTTGCTGTGATACCCACGGATGGAGTAAGAGCTATTTGCAGTGTGAGTCGCCGAGAGTCAGAGGCCCCTGAGAGCCTTCATGGATGTGTTGCAGAAGCTTTGGGCCTGCCCCCTGAATGCATGCATTCTGCTTCAGTGAACTATATTGCATTAGACCAATCTCCCTTGCCCATGCTCAATGTGGCTGACTGGCAAGAAGCCCAGCTGCAAGATATTGACATGCGTGATACACTACTTGCCAAAAGGGAGGGGCGAAGCCCAACTGCGGTTTTCCCACCTAACCCAGAGGGTAAACTACTATTGAGAGAATGGGCCAAACTAAAACTGATTCAGGGAGTACTACACCGAATGACCACCGACCCTTTACAAAAGCAACGAGCACAACTAGTGCTGCCAAAAGAGTACAGAGCCCTGGCCATGAGGGCCCTGCATGATGACTTTGGACATTTAGGGATGGAGAGGACCTTGGAACTTATTCGTAGTAGGTTCTATTGGCCCCGGATGGCTGAAGATGTTCGCAAGAAATTTGAGACTTGCGCTCGATGTGTTCAAAGGAAAACTCTGCCCACGAGGGCTGCATATCTCAAGAACATCACCAGCAACAAACCTTTGGAACTGGTATGCATTGATTTCTTGTCTTTAGAGGTAGACAGGAGGAATGTTGGGAACATTCTAGTAGTGACTGACCATTTTACACGGTATGCACAGGCATATCCCACACGTGATGAGAGGGCCACCACCGTCACTCGAGTATTGTGGGACAAATATTTCTCAGTCTATGGATTCCTAGCCTGGATACACTCGGATCAGGGGCGGGACTTTGAGAGTCACCTTCTGAAGGAGGTGCTGAGGATAGCAGGAATTAAAAAGTCTAGGACAACGCCTTATCACCCACAAGGTGATCCTCAGCCAGAGAGGTTCAACTGAACCCTATTAGATGTGTTGGGGACTTTGCGACCAGAGCAGAAGGCAACCTGGAGCCAACATGTCGCATTTCTGGTGCATGCCTACAACGCCACAAAGAACGATGCTACGGGAGTCACCCCATATCTCTTGATGTTTGGGCAAGAACCAAGATTACCCATAGACTTGTGCTTTGGTGTATAAGAGGATGGAGATAGCTATGAAACTCATCAGCAATATGTATCCCGACTAAGGGAAAAGCTGCGGGGTGCTTATCACTTAGCTTCATCTGCAGCTCGGAAGAACGCAGACTGCAACAAACATCGATATGATGCTAGGGTACGTTTGCAGGAGCTCCAGCAGGGGGACAGAGTTCTGCTGCAAAATTTGGGTATTGCTGGCAAACACAAGATAGCTGACAGATGGAAGGCAATACCTTACTTGGTGATGGAAAAGCTGGGAGACCTGCTGGTCTACAGGATCAAACCTGAAGAGGGTCCAGGGCAAATAAAGACAGTGCATAGAAACCTTTTGCTCCCTGTGGGGGAATTGGTAGGCACCCCTTACGAGATGGGCCGCAACCGGGCAGGATAAAGGTGCTAGGCCAAAGCCACCATCCAACATGGACAGCCGGCCCCCTGCAGCTAACCTACCCCTATGCAGCACATCTGTGAGTGAGTCTGAGGAGGAAGACACAACCATGGTGTATCCTGGAATGGAGACAAGATTTCAGTCTCGATCAGCTGAACCAAAAGAGAGTTCCCCCTCTTCCACCCTAAACCCCATGGCGGAATTATTTAGGCCCATTTATGACACCCCTGTGCTGCTGATGGGACCCCTGTGTGACGACACACACAGGTTATTGGATAGTGAAAACACAAGATAGAGGATGTCCTGGGCACCTTGGACCCCCCCCCCCAATATTAGAACTAGAAGTGCAGGGGCCTACGCCAGTAGCCGAGGGACCCTCGAAGGAAACCTCTCCATCTGTTGCTCAAGAGGATGTCCCCCCACCATGGCAACAGAGGTCCTCAATAGACGAGACAGGGTGATAAGACCAGTAAAACGGTTAACTTATGATGCACCTGGGGTGACTAGTGAGGAGCCAATACATTTAGCACACAGGCTTGTGGAAGCTAAAGTGGGCTTCCTGAGGCCCTTTGGAGGAAACCAATGAGTTGGTATAAAGGGAGTGTGATTTGTCGGGACGAGAGATTCTCGGCTAGGGGGAGGATGTAAGCAGAGTCAGGATGAGCTCCACCCTGACATCTGGTGGTGAGTTGTGGCAAGTCGTGGAAAAGAACTTCAGGGGCTGATCTCATTTGCGTAGGCACACCTACCCCGCCTAGCATGAGCCCATAGCTGCTCAAATGGTCACTTTGGCTGCTGTGGGATCCCCAGTTTCTCTGTTATTGGGGCAGGAAGAATAAATTGTTGTTATCCTGATTATGTGAATCAAGGACAGTGGAACTGCACTTGGCCTTTTGTTATGATGGAGGGACTCGCCATCAACTAAGTAGCACTCGCTAAGCAAGGGACATGGGTTCCAAAACTCAGTGAATTGAGAGAGGCTGGGGACAGGTATTAATACCTGGTGGTATGGGCCCCCTGGTGAGGGCCTTACATGCTAATTGCACTGCCTCCTTTTTCCACTGTGGAATATCAGAGCTAATTTTGATTCCATTAGGAGTCTAGTTACACGCTGTTGAGCTGAATTCACTTTGGGCCAATGGCGCACCAGCACTGAGGCTCCCCTACTACAAGCTGAAATCACAAAAGAGCTAAACTTACTAAGAGCTGAAATCACTGAGTGTTGTGTTAAGTAGTGGGGGGGCCTGAAGATATATTGCGGAGCAGTTCGTGGGACAGCTGGAGCGGCTCATGGGGGCGGCTGGCAGAGCGGAGCGATTCGTGGGACGGCTGGCGGAGCGGAGCCCCATGGAGAAGCAGGGCAATCGGCTTTGAACCACGTAAGGTGCCCCCTTGCCCCCCCCCATCTCCACCCAGATTGGGAGGTAAAACTGCAGATAAACTTTTGAACTCTGCCACTGCACTGACCAGGGACAGAGACTTTTGGGTTGTTGGACTTTTGGGACTTTGGGTGACTTTGGATTGCTGGACTCAAGAACCAAAGGGAAAGGACACGCCCTGATTTGCTTGGGGTGGGTTTTTGCTCATGGGTTGTGTTATGAATCCTGTTGGTGGTGTTTCCCCAACATAATGCCACATTGTTTCTCTCTGTTATTAAAAGGCTTTTACTACACTCAGACTCTGTGCTTGCGAGAAGGGTAGTATTGCCTCTTGGAGGCGCCCAGCGGGGGTGGTATATATTTGTCCCAGGTCACTGGGTGGGGGCTCGAGCTGGTTTTGCATTGTGTTATTGGAATGGAACCCCTAGATACTGAACCCGGCCCTTGTTGCTGCCAACTCTGATGGGTAGAAGGGTTACAGCAGCTTGAAGTGAAGTTTTAGAAATCAGTTGGCCTTCTTCACAGATCAATTTCAACTTATCTCTAAATTTTGAAGGTAATCTGTCCTTGAAGTCTGACAGTCTATCCCATAGGATATAATCATATTTACATAGCACGGCCTGATAGCTGGCTATCCTAAACTGTAAACAGGCCAATGAGTAGATTTTCTTCCCAAAGAGATCATCTTTTGGGTTCGTTCTCCTTGGAAGCTGATTTCCCTGAATGTTTTAACTTCTCATTGGCAGCAGCAACAACCAGTTAAGATGGAGCCGGATGAGTATAAAAAAATTGAAACTTTCCGATGGTACTTGATATCTATGATCAACAGGCTTTGAAGTAGCTAAAATCAAGGTGGGATAATTGAAATCAAGGTGGGTTAGTCAAAGACCTTTCATCAGATTCAATATCCCTTCATTAATACGTAGTGCAACTCTGCTTTGAGAAGTTGGTTGTAAAATATCAAACAGCTTATAAGCTTTTTCTGAACAGTCTCCAGTGGAACTTCCAGTATTTTCATCATGCATTTCAATAATTCGTGAAAGGTTTTTAAATCATCCATTATGAGATGGAAATGGTAGAATTATCAGTAATAATGCAGAAAAGCCAGAAGTATTCAATAAATATTTCTGTTTTATATTTGGGACAAAACAGATAATGTAGTCATACCATGTGACAATGATAACAACACTCTTTGCATTCCACTAGTATCTCAGAAGGATTCTAAACAGCACCTGCTAAAGTCAAACATTTTTAAATCAGCAGGTCCATGTAACTTGCACCCAAGATTTTTCAGAAAGTTGGCTGTGGAGCTCACTGGACCGTTAATGTTGATTTTCAGTCTTGGAACACTGAGGAAGTTCAAGAAGACTAGAAGAAAGCTAATGTTTCTCTCCCTGCTGAGAAACTGTTTGGAAGAGACATCTGTGCTGAGGGTGCTAGTGCTGTCTTCCTTTCTGCTGAAGAATCTTCAGAGGCTGGGACCACTGGTGCCAAGCTGGATTTAATGAATAATGAGGATGCCAACAAAGAAGAGGAATAGATCATGCTGAGCACTCTGGTACAATGGGGGACAGTGCCAATAAACCTGGTGCCATGGTGCAGTGTAATAAATGTATCTTTGCACGCCTATGCTCTGGAGCCCTCGTTATTGATGAAGATCTCAGTGCTGACTTTTTATTATGGTGCAGCACTGAGAGTTCCAGTCCCACTTTTTCCTGTGCTGACAGCAGTGGCTCCTTTGAGGAGCCCCTCCTTTTACCTGGCAGTGGGGACAAGCTTGGCGTTGAGAAGCCAGCCTGGAGTCTAAATTTCTCAGTTCTCAGACAGCAGGAATCCCTGACTGCTCTGATGGATTTTTGTAGAGTCTCTTTCTATTTCTTTATTGGTCCTGAGCTCAATATCAAGTCTCTAGTGACTGGAGCGCTGGAAGGACGATCCAGGAGCGAAGAAGTCTTTTTGGTCTGTGTAGACCCTACTGGTGTGCTTTAATATAGTGCTGTTTGAAAAAGTACTGGCCTGTCTCCTTGCTAACAGAAAGCTCCCCAACCTGAAGCAAATACTCATCAGCAACTACACACCACACAACAAAAACACTAACCCAGGAACCAAACCCTGCAACAATCCCCGGTGCCAACTCTGTCCACATATCTATTTAAGGGACACCATCATAGGACCTAACCACATCAGCCACACCATCAGGGGCTTGTTCACCTGCACATCTACCAATGAGATATATGCCATCGTGTGCCAGTAGTGCCCCTCTGCCATGTACGTTGACTGGACAATCTCTACGCAAAAGAATAAATGGACACACATCTGACATCAAGAACTATAACATTCAAAAACCAGTAGGAGAACACTTCAGTCTTCCTGGACACTCAATAACAGACTTAAAAGTGGCAATTCTTCAACAACAAAACTTCAGAAACAGACTCCAGCGAGAAACTGCAGAACTGGAATTAATTTGCAAACTGGACACCATCAAATTAGGCCTGAATAAAGACTGGGAGTGGATGGGTCACTACAAAAACTAATTTTTCCCCTGCTGATACTCATACCTTCTTGTCAACTGTTTGAAATGGGCCACTTTGGTTACATTGAACTCATTAGCACTACAAAAGTGCTTTTTCCTCCCTTCTTGTCAACTGTTGAGAATAGCCCACTGTCACCTTAATTGAATTGGCTCTTTAGCACTGACCTCCCACTTGGTAAGGCAACTCCCATCTGTTCATATGCTGTGTATATACACCTGCTACTGTATTTTCTACTCCATGCAGCTGATGAAGTGGGTTTTAGCCTATGAAAGCTTATGCCCAAATAAATTTGTTAGTCTCTAAAGTGCCACAAGGACTCCTCATTGTTTTTGCTGATACAGACTGACACGGCTACCACTCTGAAACCAGAAACTTCTCAGTTATTAGGAAAACTATGTAGCAAAGTCCTGAAATCCCACAACATAACCCTCTCAACAAAAGTTAAAACTTTATAATGCTTTTGTGCTCACATCTCTCCGCTATGGCTGTGAGACCTGGATACCATACAAATGGCATATGAAACAGCTAGAGGCCTTCAATATGCAGTGTCTGCACAACATTATGGGGATCCACTGGCAGAACAAAATTACCAACCTGTAGGTTCTCCAAAAGTCAAATGCCATAAGCATCGAGGCCATGCTGATAAAAGCCCAACTACGCTGGGTTGGACACATCATTAGGATGCCTGAATATTGACTCCCCAGAAAAATTTTCTATGGAGAATTGGCACAAGGACATCAGAATCAAGGCCTCCCCAGAAAGTGCTACAAGGACAGCATCAAGAGTAGCACACACTTTGGTACAATAAAACTGGATGATCTTAAGAAGGCTGCGTTAAATAGATCAGCCTGGCGACACACAACACTCAGAGCTTTCCAAGCCTTTGAAGAGGACAGAAATAATCAGTGGTTAGCTGCAAGGGAAAAGTGTCATACTACTGCTATAGCTACCAAGATGCTCACCAATCACTTTGTCTGCCCAATCTGTTCACGAGCATGAGAGTTACGCTTTGGACTTCAGAGTCACTCCAGAATCCACAAAAAGAGAGAGCATGAAAATGTCGTTGAACTGACGGACTACACACACACACTTCAGACCATTTCTCCAGTTTGTCCAGATCATTTTGAATTTTAATCCTATCCTCCAAAGCACTTGCAACCCCTCCCAGCTTGGTATCATCCGCAAACTTTATAAGTGTACTTTCTATGCCATTATCTAAATCATTGATGAAGATATTGAACACAACTGAACACAGAACTGATCCCTATGGGACCCCACTCGTTAAGCCCTTTCAGCATGACTGTGAACCACTGATGACTACTCTCTGGGAATGGTTTTCCAACCAGTATTCACCCACCTTATAGTAGCTCCATCTAGGTTGCATTTCCCTAGTTTGTTTATGAGAAGGTCATGCAAGACAGTATCAAAAGCTTTACCAAAGTCTGGATATACCACATCTACCACATCTACATAAGTAGGATCCACATGTGCAGAACATCTTGAAGAACCACAGTTACTATAAAGTAAGTAAACGTTTTTTCTGTGATAAAATCCAGCAACCTAATGCACTGTAGCCTATTATAACTCTAATTGAAACTAATTGAAATTCATCTGCTATTACCTCTCCATTTCCCATGAAAATAAAAAGGTGGGATGGTTGTAAAGTAAAGAACAAAACTTCTCTAATGACCCAAAATGGATCAATTATTTTCCTCTTTAGGTAAAGACAGTTTACTGCCTTATTAAAAGCATGTTTGTAGAAATGCTGTAGCATTAAAATTCCAGTGCACGAATTACCGAGCAGAGCTTCTGTTGCTCTGTCTAATGTGGTTGGGTCTTTATTTTTCCAAGCTGAAAGGATTTAGGTCATGCTGGGGTCATAGAAATCTTGTGTTTCCACTTATAGGAAATGATGAGAATGCTCTGTCGTGGAACATGGTCATGTAATATTAAATGATAAAGTACTGTGATGGTCTTTATTTATGATTCCTGTTTTTCCGCTGAATATTATTATGTTTACTCACAGATGCATTTTCATGCAGTTAAATAATAAAAACATCTTGAGGAATTACTGTCTATCTGATGGACATAATTTTAGTCTATAATGAATATCTGTAGTTTCTACAGTACAAGCACTGTAATCTAAATTCACTAATATTGTAATAAGCAGAAACCATAAATTGTTGATTTAACAGAGGTCAGTAAAGGAACAATATTTTCCTTAATCAAATGTATTGCATTTAATGTTACTATATAAAACGGATTTTTAATTTTCCTTGAGTAACTCAGTGCTTAATTCTGATCTTGCATATATAGAAATGCCAACATATATTACAGCAGCTGACCTTTCCACTGAAAATGTTGGCCTACCAAATTCCTAGGATCTGTGGGTTTCTCAGACTTGTATGCCTTATAGCGAGAATGAATATTTTGCTGGATTGGTCGTCAGTGAGTATTGCTCACTCTTGTTTTATAGTCACTGCATCCTCTGCAGCTTTTTTCACCACCCCACAAATTAAAAAATTTCTAAATGAAATGTGAGACACTGTCAGCGTCAGCAAATCCACGTTCTTTACCTGCATTACTAATAATGCTTCAGATTTATTAGAAACGAAAATATCAAAACTCACATTTCATTATTGTTCTTTATTTTCGTTTTCCATGGCACTTAGCTTGGACAGTGAAAAAGATGGTTCAGTCTCACTTCTTAATTTCCCATTCCTGGTCTTGTATACTAGCACAATATTGCTGTGTCAGGTCCACGACTAGGTGTTATGGCAAAAAAGATGAGAAAATAAAAGTGCTATCATGGCTCAACAAGAGTATTTTACAATGTACACCAGGAGTAAAATTTCCCATTATTTGTAGTGGGCAAATTAAGGTTCTATGTTAAACTTAGAAAGGTAACAGTCTATTGCCAGTTATTGTCATAATCCCAGAATTGCAAATAAACTTGTTCCTTTCCAGTCGTCATTCATGTGATCAGCAAAAAATGTTTCCCACCACTCATGAGAATCTACATTGATGGTGAAATACTTTTGCATTCTCATAAAACTATGAAGAAATATGTTTATTTGGCATCGACAAGAAACTAATGTAAACAATGTAAGATAACAATAAAATCCATTATTTGTTAGCCATTTTGACATTAGCATTCTTCGGCGCTAGGGCTTTGTATAATAACACCTTCTTAGCCTCCACTACAGCACTGTGGAAGTGTCAGCATCACATGCTTCCAGTAAAAACAGTTTAGTTTATGGAATAATAAGATTTAGGTTGTAGGGATTTTCTTGCTTGCAGTGACACCTAAATGTCAATATGAATGTACCAGTTAACTGTACAGGAGAGAGTTTGTCTGTTCCAGTCATTCACTCACCTCTTCACATGAGCACAGTGCTCAGTGCAAAACCAGAGCACTGGCCAATGCACTGAAATGCAGAAAAATAAATCCTACCAGAAAGCAAGGTCAAGCCAACTGTGTATAGAAAATAAAGTTATGGGGCCAAACTCTATTCTCACAGCTATGCAACTCCAATATAGCCAATTCCATCCTCTCTGTATATTTCAAATATCATCCCTTATTGCAGTGGTTTTCAACCTGTGGTCTACGGACCTCTGGAGGTCCGCAGACTATGTGTAAGGGGTCCACAAAAAGTTGTCATTACCATATAACTGGTTTTCAACCTGTGGTCCGCAGACTTCTGGGGGGCCTGTAGACTATGTCCAAGATTTCTGAAGGGGTCCGTACCTCCATTTGAAATTTTTTAGGGGGCTAAGAATGAAAAAGGTTGAAAACCACTGCCTTGTTGGAGTGGCTGCATTGTTTCAACCCTCTGATATCCTTTCAAGCACATGTTTTCCCGACAGATTTTTGTTGAACACCAAACCATGGGCCAGTTCTGTGTGTGCAGGGAGGACTCAAGATTCCTCTGCCACACCATTCCCCCTCTTCCCATATCAGGCAGAACCCCCACTATGGTGTCCGGAATCCTCATTCTGAGGGAAGAGATGGAGACTGGACATGCTGTGGAAGGCTGCAGTGTGCACATCCTACTCATTCCAGTTCTATGGACCGTACCTGAAAAATTACATCCTCAAGCTATAGTACCTTCTCTTCATATTGCTGTTCTGGAGCTTCTGAGGTCCCCTGCAACCCATTGGTTCCCTCTGTTAGCATGGCTCAAATGGAGCTGTGCTGTTAGAGAGCTGGCAAAGGGATAGACACCAGGAGCCAGAGCTGGTACAGAGGCTCAGGACCTCCCTATGATTGCCCAGACCTCTTGCAGCTCACCAGAGATCTGCCAGATTTGGAGGTGGGCCATACATCCTTTCCCACAAGGGAAGAGGCCTCCACCCTTCTCCCACTGATGGGACAATGAGGGGAAATCTCTGTGAAGGATTACGCATGATTTTTTCCCCTGAAGTCCACTCCTGCAGCTCTTAGAATCATAGAATCCTAGACTTTAAGGTCAAAAGGGACCATTATGATCGTCTAGTCTGATCTCCTGCACAACGCAGGCCACAGAATCTCACCCACCCACTCCTGTAACAAACCTCTAACCTATGTCTGAGCTATTGAAGTCCTCAAATCGTGGTTTAAAGACTGCAAGGTGCAGAGAATCCTCCAGCAAGTGATGTGTACCCCACGTTGCAGAGGAAGGCGAAACCCCCCCAGGGCCTCTGCCAATCTGCCCTGGAGGAAAATTCCTTCCCGACCCCAAATATGGCAATCAGCTAAACCCTGAGCACGTGGGCAAGGCTCACCAGCCAGATACCCAGGAAAGAATTCTCTGTAGTAACTCAGATCCCACCCCATCAAACTTACCATCACAGGCCATTGGGCATATCTACCACTAATAGTTGAAGATCAATTAATTACCAAAATTAGGCTATCCCATCATATCATCCCTTCCATAAACTTATCAAGCTTAGTCTTGAAGCCATATATGTTTTTTGCCCTCACTGCTTCCCTTGGAAGGCTGTTCCAGAACTTCACTCCTCTGATGGTTAGAAATCTTTGTCTAATTTCAAATCTAAACTTCCTGATGGCCAGTTTATATCCATTTCTTCTTGTGTCCACACTGGTACTGAGCTTAAATAATTCTTCTCCCTCCGTAGTATTTATCCCTCTGATATATTTATAGAGAGCAAACCTATCTCCCCTCAGCCTTCTTTTGGTTAGGCTAAACAAGCCAAGCTCTTTGAGTCTCCTTTCATAAGACAGGGTTTCCATTCCTCGGATCATCCAGGTAGCCCTTCTCTGTACCTGTTCCAGTTTGAATTCATCTTTCCTAAACATGGGAGACCAGAACTGCACACAGTATTCCAGATGAGGTCTCACCAGTGCCTTGTATAACGGTACTAACATCTCCTTATCTCTACTGAAAATACCTCGCCTGATGCATCCCAAGACCGCATTAGCTTTTTTCATGGCCATATTACATTGGCGACTCATAGTCATCCTGTGATCAACCAATACTCCGAGGTCCTTCTCCTCCTCTGTTACTTCCAAGTGATGCGTCCCCAGTTTATAACTAAACTTCTTGTTATTAATCCCTAAATGTATGACGTTGCACTTTTCACTATTAAATTTCATCCTATTACTATTACTCCAGTTTACAAGGTCATCCAGATCTTCCTGTATGATATCCTGGTCCTTCTCTGTATTGGCAATACCTCCCAGCTTTGTGTCATCCGCAAACTTGATTAGCATATTCCTGCTTTTTGTGCCAAGGTCAGTAATAAAAAGATGAAATAAGATTGGTCCCAAAACCGATCCCTGAGGAACTCCACTAGTAACCTCCTTCCAGCCTGACAGTTTACCTTTCAGTGTGACCTGTTGTAGTCTCCCCTTTAACCAGTTCCTTATCCACCTTTCAATTTTCATATTGATCCCCATCTTTTCCAATTTAGCTAATAATTCCCCATGTGGAACCGTATCAAATGCCTACTGAAATTGAGGTAAATTAGATCCACTACATTTTCTTTGTCTAAAAAATCTGTTGCCTTCTCAAAGAAGGAGATCAGGTTGGTTTGACACGATCTACCTTCTGTAAAACCATGTTGTATTTTGTCCCAATTACTATTGACCTCAATGTCCTTAACTACTTTCTCCTTCAAAAAAATTTCCAAGACCTTGCTAACTACAGATGTCAAACAGGCCTGTAGTTACCCAGATCACTTTTTTTTCCTTTCTTAAAATAGGAACTATGTTAGCAATTCTCCAGTCATACGGTACAACCCCTGAGTTTACAGATTCATTAAAAATTTTTGTTAATGGGCTTGCAATTTCATGTGCCAGTTCCTTTAATATTCTTGGATGAAGATTATCCAGTCCCCCCGATTTAGTCCCATTAAGCTGTTGGAGTTTGGCTTCTACCTTGGATGTGGTAATATCTACTTCCATATCCTCATTCCCATTTGTCATCCTACCATTAGCCGTAAGCTCCTCATTAGCCTCATTAAAGACTGAGGCAAAGGATTTGTTTCGATATTGGGCCATGCCTAGATTATCCTTAACCTCCACTCCATCCTCAATGTTTAGCAGTCCCACTTCTTCTTTCTTTGTTTTCTTCTTATTTATATGGCTATAGAACCTTTTACTATTGGTTTTAATTCCCTTTGCAAGGTCCAACTCTACATGGCTTTTGGCCTTTCTCACTTTATCCCTACGTGTTTTGACCTCAGTAAGGTAGCTTTCCTTGCTAATCCCTCCCATCTTCCACTCCTTGTAGGCTTTCTGCTTTTTCTTAATCATCTCTCTGAGATGCTTGCTTGTCCATTTTGGTCTACAACTCCTGCCTATGAATTTTTTCCCCTTTCTTGGGATGCAGGCTTCTGATTGTTTCTGTAACTTTGACTTGAAGTAATTCCAGGCCTCCTCTGCCTTTAGATCCACAAGTTCTTCAGTCCAATCCACTTCCATAACTAATTTCCTTAATTTTTTTAAGTTAGCTCTTTTGAAATCAAAAACCCTAGTCACAAATCTATTTTTGTTTATCCTTCCATTCAGTTTGAACTGAATTAGCTCACGATCGCTCAAACCAAGGTTGACCCCTACAACCATTTCTTTTATGAGGTCCTCACTGCTCACCAAAACCAAATCTAAAATGGCATCCCCTCTTATCGGTTCAGCAACTACTTGGTGAAGGAATCCATCAGCTATCATATCCAGGAAAATCTGAGCACTTCTCCTCCAGTCTATATCTGGGAAGTTAGTCTCCCATGATCACACAATTCCCATTAGTATTTACTTCATTAAAAACATTAAAGAGGTCTCTATCCATATCCAGATTGGATCCCGGCAGTCTATAGCACTCCCCAAGCATTATCCCAGGGGAGGCTCTAGTAGCTTTCTTCCCCAGTGTGAATTTTGCCCAGACAGACTCTGTCTTATCCATTCCATCATTTCTTATTTCTTTACAGTCTACATCATCATTGATATACGGTGCTACTCCACCACCTTTGCCTTTATTTCTGTCTTTCCTAAACAGCACATACCCTTCAATACCTGTAGTCCAGTCATGACTGCTATTCCACCATGTTTCTGTTATCCCTATAATATCTGGTTTCACTTCCTGCACCAGTAGCTCTAGTTCCTCCATTTTGTTACCTAGGCTCCTCTCATTACTATACAAACATCTTAATTTTTGCTGTTTGACCCGCTCACATTCTTTATCCAATTGGGCACAGATATTCTACCACCAGTATCACCTATTAGACTGGTATGTACACTACCCTTCCTCCTTATGTCCATTCTCCTACCCACGGCTGTATCCTTTCTTACTTTGTTTTCTTCCCGCTCAATGTTAAAATCCTCTGTGGAGATTATCTGGACGTCTCCCAACCATCTCCCCCAGATTTCTAGTTTAAAGCTCTCTTGATCAGTTGTGCCATCCTCCATCCTAGAAGTCTATTTCCCTCCTTACTCAGGTGAGGGCCATCCCGAGAGAAGAGTCCTCTGTCCATGAATGCTTCCCTGTGACCATACATCCCAAAGCCCTCCTTATAGCACCACTGCCTGAGCCATCTGTTGAGCATCATAATCTTGTCACACCTTTGTTGCCCTTCTCTAGGAACAGGCAGAATCCCACGGAAGATCACCTGAGTCTCGATTTCCTTAAGCGTCTTCCCCAGTCTGGAATAGTCTCCCTTGATATGTTCCAACAAGAATCTAGCCGTATCATTTGTTCCCACATGAAGGATAACCAATGGATTCTTTTCCGCACCTGTTAGGATCCTCTATCCACCCGGCAGACAGCACACCCTTCTGTTCTCTGGATCAGCTTTTGTTACAGGCCTGTCTATTCTTCTCAGTCACATAGACCTGCCTTTTCCTGGTGATGTTGCGATTCTGCAGTCTATCCCCTGTTCCCTCTGCCTGCAAGTCCTCTCGATTCCTATTGTCCTCTGCAACCCATCCCGTATTCTCTTGGGGCTCATATTTGGTGGTGTTATCTCCATTGACTCTTACCCTCTTCCTATAGGACTATCTGCTCTTCTCTTCTTCCTTGCCCTCTCACCTTCAGTGACCACCTGCTTTGCCCCTTCTTCATTTTTGAACTCCGCAAACCTGGTCCTGAGCTTTGTTTCTCCTTCACTAGCTCATCTTTTCCTCTGGCTGGTTCTCTTAGTCACATGCTTCCACTGTCCACTTTCCTCACCCAGCAGTATCCCCTCAGAGTTCTTTGGTTCTGCTTCCATCTGCAAGTCTGAGCTTTTCTCTTCAGCCGCCTCATGTCTTTGCTCCATCATCTGCTCGAGCCCCCTTCTAAACTCAAGCAGAGTCTCCACCTGCATCTCCAATCCTCAGATCTTTTCTTCCTTCAGCTCTATCAGGCGGCACTTCATGCAGACAAAACTCTTTTCAGGTCCCCCCTCCACGATCATGTACATGCCGCAGCTTCTACATCCAGTCATCTTCATTGTGTCTTCCACTGCTTGGGTTACTACCACTGCTGCCTCTGTATCTGTCATCACCTTCCCACCTCAGTCCTTTTACAGCTCTGTTTGCTGTCTCCTGTGCCGCTGGAGCTGTCTTACTGCAAGAGGGGACAATCCAGATCCATTTCTATGTAATTTTCAAAACTTTAAAAAAAAAAAAAAGTGTTTTCCTGTTAAGGTGATATTTCTATATTTCGTAGAGAAAAAACATATGTTGTGATTTCTATCCTGTGTCTCTAATATGTGCTTTAACTAAGCAAAATGGGGGAAGGGGACAGAGGGGGAAGGAAGGGTAAGGAACAAAATTTTTATTTTAGAGGTTTTCCATCAACATAGTTTCAAGTTCTGGGGTCATAATCCATGTCATACTTCTGCAGTAAGTATTTGCCTACTTTGTAGGATGTTTTGCACAAATTCTTCACTAAATTATCTTAGTTACTGTTGCTATGTAGCATTGTTTGCTTCATCGCATCAGAGCAATAAGGTCAAAGAGAGCAATTCTGTATTATCATCGTCTGAGTTAGACTGATAGAGTTGTTGTTGTGTGTCTTAGAATTTTTTTCCTTTTTCCCCCAGGGAATGTCATTGTCTATGGGAATACCATTGACATTTACTCCACAGCACAAACCCTCCTATCTCTTGGAATTCATGGTTCTCGCATACACCTTGTGCAGCCTCCACTTAGCTCAAATGTAACTTGCCTTAACAACAACGCAATCGAAAAAGCTGTTAAAGAGGCATTGTCAAAGAATGATGTGTGTGTCTATTATGACAGTATACTGGCACAGTGGAATGAAGGTGACCACCCAGATCCTATAACATGTGCTTCTTTCACGACTAATACAAGACCATTTAAACTGCAATGTACAGTAAGTATATGCTTTGTATTCCTTTTGTCCAGCCTGCAAAGATAATCAGACCAAGCTAATCCTGGTTGGTTTATCTAGGTTTCAGTGTATCTTGAAGATTTAACATTCACTTATTAATCTGAGGGATTTTTTTAAAAAATCCAAATAAAACCATTTTAGATTTCCAAACAGATTTGGATTAAAGAAGTGTTTAAATCAACGGACATACAAATTGCTATTCACTGTTGAATGACAGGTAGTTTTAATTATTTTTTCAAAATCATTCTTAAAATACTTCTATTGTTTAAATACTTACAATACTCCTACCTATAGTGATCTAAATTTGATTAGGAAACTGAATTCAAGTCAAATTGTAAGATCACAATGTTAATACTGATATGCATAAAATTTAACCTACACTTATTCTAACTATTTTAAATAGATTTTCTTTACCAGAAGGAAATATGTATCAGCCCTCTAAATTCAGGATTGCAATTAAAATACAATATCGGCACTGCACTATTTGGGCCAGTCCTTTAACACTTACTCATCAATTGGCTTAGTTGTCTGACTAAGAACTGCTTGTATGAATCTAAGTTTCAGGATATGCAGTTACAGGCACCCACATGACCATCTTGACATGTCTTTGCTTTGCATGCATTCCCCATTTGTGTAGTAAGTTTGCCCACCAAGTTGGAGGGGAAGCCCTCCCATGAGACTCCCAGCAATAAAGTTCCCTCCCAGTTCTCTGCTCCTGGAATCTATAAACCCTTTCCTCTCCCCAAACATTCCCTCTCGTCTCGCCCTTCCACCCTCCTCCCTCCTCTTAGCAACTTTCCAATTTCTTCTCCTCCTCCTCCTCCTCCCTATAAACACTTCATTCTTCCTTCCCTTACCCCATCCCTCCCTTCCTTTCTCCCTCCCTCCCACACAGAACCATTAGTCTGCTCTGCCACCAACTCCCTCATTTCCCCTCCATCTCCCCCACACTCCCTCATTCTTTCCTCCTTCATCTCCTCAAAGTGCCCCTATTGTTCCATCATTCGCCCCTCTCACCTACTCTTTTGTCTCTCCCTTTCTGTTTGCCCCTCCAACTTCATTGCCTTTCCCAGCTCTCCCCCTGCAATGAGTCTGCCATAGTCACTTCCCAACTCCATGCTTTTCTCACCACAAAGATAGGAGAAAGAGTACTGCTTTAGTTGCTGCTCATGTCAGGGACTGTATCTCCTCTCCTCCTGGCCCTGCCCCGTCCCTGTTTGGCAAGGCTCTGCTCTGCTCTGCACTCAGTCATCTGGGTGAGAGAAGCCCAGACACTGGGAGTCAGAGCCTGTTCCAGAGAACTGTCTCATTGCAACTGCCTGCCTTCCCAGCCAGGGGACAAAGTGGCTCATAGAGTGTCATGCATGGTAGCAGGCAGCATACCAAAACGTACAATTTTCTTGCCCCCTCTTGACAGATACTGTACAGCTGGTAAGTCTAATTTTAGACCTACCATTGTTAGTATTCGTTTAATAATACTGTATTGATTAAATGTTTTAATGTATGAAGAAGCATACATACATCATAGGAACGCTTATCTCCTTCTGCAGTGCCTCTGCTGTGCCAGGGTGCCAAACTCCATGCCCCCTTCGTTTCCCTCTCCCATTGCAGCCTCTATGTTATCTTCCATGCCGCCCCATGTGGATGGAGTGCTTTCTCCAAATCTTAATGCCAAGTCACAAGTCTCTCCTCAATAACATTCTTCCAAAAGTCTCGCTTCTGCCATGTCACCTACGTTAAAAACTCTGTGGGACAATCAAGGTGTGTTCATATCTTAATTGTGTAACTGCTCTCATTATTGATCAATCCTTGTTTCACCCAGCCCCTTCCATGCCTTTTTTAATTTGTTTCTTGTCCTCACTTATTATTAGACTTGGCAGCATTTGATTTGTTTAAATAATTTTGATGGATAATGTCAAAGCTTATTTTTAAGCATTTTTTACTATTTGTATCAATTTAAATTGTCATGGTTGTGCAAAATTATGGGTTAAGAATTTTTTGCTGATTTTTATCACTTTAAATTTCACAGTTGTAGAAAAGTATGGGAGGTCAGACAATGGGGTTTGGAGTCAGACAATAATTATTTAATGACAGTAGAGACTAAGATTAAAAAAGATAAAGCTTTTTAATCGTTAATACACAAACCATCAACATCAATGTAAAGTTTTTAGATTTAAACTCTAATAAGCTCTCTAGCAAAAATGTTCTTTCTTTGACTATCAGTAAATTTTGATTATTGATGGAAATTTTTTTCTCTGTTTGTGTGTGTGTGGTGAAATGGACATTAATCAGCATTTACTGATAAAAAAAAATCTAATCCTTCCAAGTCTACTTGTAATATGTTTGCATTCAAGGCCTGATCCAAATTTCCACTGATCCTGAATCATCTTGGGTGAACACCCTGACATCTAGATTGCTGACATGATTGATGAGAGCATTTTTCAGATGTCTAGTGTGGTTTTTCTTTTTTCTTTTTATCAAAAAAGTAATTTTTGACCAAACAATCTATTGCACTTCAAACATTCAGAACTGTGATATGAGTTCATCCAGACTGCATGGGTTGTGATTTCAGCTTTTACCCTCATATGCTTGGGTCAACAGTCCTCACTCACTTGGCAATATCCTAGGTTTTGGAAGGATTGGTCCATGTACCACAGGGTTACTTGAGGTAGCTGCCTTACCTTCATGGCTGCTCCAAATGACTCCGGATTTCTTTGTAGCAGGATTCTAGTGTTGTGAGTACCCCAAGGTGGATGAATACATTTACCTGCCCAGGGGATATGTCCTCTTGTGCCAGTGTCTCATTTGATTTGGGATGAAGCCTTGTGTGTCGAAGCTCTTGCTCTGCTAGTTGTCAGAGTATTGTTCGGACCATGCACTTGAGGAAAGGACTTTTACTCATAGCCATAGCTACTGACCAGACTTACTGAGGCACAAACCACATGACCAGTCCTCTGGAAACTGTAGTCTATATGTGAAATGTGATTGTGACAGTTGGTACCCTCAAATTCCCATTGTCAGTCTAAAGTCATCTCCATTTCTACCGCGAATAGGCCTCTAATCTGTCTGCATTTCCCAAAGTCTCTTTTACATCCCTATTAAAATATGCCAAGAGTTCATTCACCCAGTTATATCAAAAGTATTCAACTAATTTGAAGACAGCATCCATTGCAGCTCTCCTGTTTTTTGCAGAATTTGTTAAGTTCTTGCTTGAAGCTGTAAAAGTACATATTTTGCGGGGAGGGAAATGTCCCTCACTGCAGTCTGATGTGGGAGTGTGAAACAGTGGCCACTTCCAATACACTCTTGGACTGCCATCTACAGCTGATGCTAGTTTTGGCAGGTTTAAAGTCCTCATTTGCCTAGAATGTCTCCTAGGGAGCTGAACTGCTTGCTAATTTCCCCAAAAGTGGGGCATATGCAGAGGGCACTTGAAGAAGAGAGGTTGCTTACCAGTAACTTGTTCCTTGAGAGTATTCTCTGAATAGTCATACTACCTGCCCAGCCTCCTCTTTCTTCACAGTCTCAGATAAAGAATTTCAAAATTAGGGAAGGAACTGAAAGACAGATGGGGCCACACACATCCCTTTTATATCCTTAGAATCCTCCGCAGGGCCCTGGAGGCAATTGGCCCCAATGGGACTGCTGACTCGAAAAATCCTGCAGCTTGACACCAGGGGTGTTATATTCCACCAGATGCTTCAAAGGAAGGAGCAAGAACCCCACAGTTGGCAGATGTGGGATAATCTGACACCCCTCGTAGGTCTCATCCTGATCCCTAATTATTAGAGATTTTCTTAAGCCTTGAAGCATGAGGTTTAATAACCCTTCCAGAATTTTCATCATAATTAATTATAATCTGGATATTCTTGCTATGCATATAAATATCTAATACCTCTATCAATCTTGCTAAATTCTTGGCCTCAATTTCTTCCAGTGGCTATGAGTTCCACAGTCTAAGTAAAAGGAAAAAAAAAACGAGGAGTACTTGTGGCACCTTAGAGACTAACAAATTTATTTGGGCATAAGCTTTTGTGGGCTAAAACCCACTTCATTAGATGCATCTGCTTTTAGCCCACGAAAGCTTATGCCCAAATAAATTTGTTAGTCTCTAAGGTGCCACAAGTCCTCCTCATTTTTTTTTTGTTTTTTTTTGCTGATACAGACTAACATGACTACGACTCTGAAAACAGTCTAAGTAGACGTGTTATAACATTTCCTTTTATCAGTTTTGAATTTACTAACTTTTTATTCTTCTTCAAGTGCTTGCTCATGTCGATTCCATTCTAGATGTGTACACGCCCATGTACACAGTTGTCAGAGATGTTTGCCTTAATGGTATCCGTAGGGTCAGCTGTGGCACCCTCGGGAGTGCTGCGCTCATGCGTTGGTATATTAGGTGCTGCTGGCTCTACGCCCTCTCCGTATCTTCTTACCACCTGTGGCGGTTGGTTGGAGGCCTTTCCCTTGCCTAGCAAGTGGTTAGCGGTTCTCTCCTTTCTTCCAGCTCTTAGTGTCTTGTAAACAGTTTGTTCACAGTAGTTAGTTAGTAAGTACCTGTTAAGTAGTGTAGTTAGTAAGTTAGGCTATGTCTACACAACAAAGCTTCCAGACATTTACGGCTCAATACGCACTTACCCAGCAGGCCCAAGACGATGCTGGCTTTGGTAGAGCATTGTTGCAAGCCGCACGGCCATGAACTCTGAGCCTGCTCTAGGGATACTGCTTGTGAGTCACCTAGAATGGAATTGACATGAGCAAGCACTCGAAGAAAAAACAGTTACCTACCTTTTGTGACTGTTGTTCTTCAAGATGTGTTGCTCATGTCCATTCCATTATTTGCCCTCCTGCCCCTCTGTTGGAGTTGCTGGCAAGAAGGACGTGAAAGGGCATAGGGCTGGTGGTGCCTAATATATCGACACATAAGTGCGGCACTCCAGAGGGTGCCACAGCCAAACTTACGGATACTGCTAAGGCAAAAATCTCCAATGACTGTGCCCGTGACAGTGCACCCACCTAGAATGGAATGGACATGAGTGACACATCTCCAAAAACAACAGTTATGAAAGGTAGGTAACTGTTTTTTTCATTGTGTCCCTTTTGTTTTTGTGCTGTAAATAATAGTAAAAAAAACATGTTAAGTTAGAAAGAGATGCAAACCTTGTTGAAGAAAGAACACGACATATAATCAAGAAAACTTAAATAGAAAGCTAGCACCTCATAATTCTGATGGAAAAATCTTTTACTTAACTAGTTTATATTTTATCATTCATCTTCATGTACTAATAAATGTTTGAAATTAACCCAAACATTTGTTAGTTGAAAAATAGAATATCATCGTATCTACAGAGTATACAAACTAATCTGACAAACATGATAGTTTTGGTTTCTCATAAATATTATAGCTTTAGTGTACAAAAATATGTGTAATGAACAAATACCCTTTTAAAGAAATGAAATTGTGTTATTTTCAAGTACACTGTTTTTAAATTTGGCTTGTATGTTGTGTGGGGGAGAGTTTTGTAAAGCCTTGTGTTCTTTATCATATACTTGTAATGACAAAGATAAAATATGTACTTAAGTTCAGGATATTTAAAGTACTAAATAATATATAGCTATTAAAATACAGTACATCTCTTTAACTAGAAAGTAGGAAATTATGAATACTCTTAGTTCAATAAATCTCAGCTCTTTGGGTCCCTTTTACTTTTAATTAATCTCAAAATTTGGTCAATAGGCCACATCAGGGTATACAAAGTCATGTTGTATTTTGTGCTGTAGTTTGTAAAATAAATAAATCACATGAAATAATGAGTCACACAACCTCATTTATTGTATTAGACAATGACTAATGTAGTATGACCTACACTTATTACATCTTTTTAGGCATTCTTTAACTTTTCCAACAAGGGAGTGGATTATGAAGCCTTCAAGGCGATTAATGACGCGTGCCTTGTTTATGATGGAAGACTTGTTATTGATGCCAACTTCCATACTAATGACGTTAGTATCAGAGCAGCAGGTCCTTTAACCAAGTTCTCCAATATATATTATGCAAATGAATGGACACACAGCAATTTCAGTTCGAAAGAGATCGGTTTCCAGCTTGCTGCAGCTATGCTGAATCTCTTTGATCCAACTCTTGAGCCAGTTTCTGAGCCACCAGAAGATCTGGATAGACTCATCCCTATGTACAAGGGATGTAAAATTCAAGGTGTGTCAAAAACAAATTCTTCAGTCTGTTACACTTCTATGTTTTCTTCAATACTTTCTTCTGTAGTACAAAATGCCATAGTATGGCATGAATTATATTATTATTGTTGGTATTTTTTGTATAAGTAAATATTAAGTAACAAATTGTTGAACTGTAGTAAATTTTATGCTGTACACCTGAGCTGATGGGTACCTGCAGCAGGTGTAATGTTACTTTATTTATAGTTAACCACGCTAGTGAAGGAAGACTCCATGTCCTCACACTTTCACTACCATCAAACTTGTTCTCTGTTCCATTTGTTTGCTGTTAATTCTTCATCTCTATCCTTAGACTCACTTCTTGATGATAAAGGTGTGTCTAGCTTAACACTGTTTGATGAGAACATGTAGTGCAGCTAATTAGACCACTTATACTTAGCTTGTAACAACACATACAAGTTTTTAGCCTACAGTACCTGAAATCTTTCAGATTTGCCTCTCCCAACCTTGCAGTTTACACCTTTGACCAGTGATGAGCTGCCAAAATCTTAACAATGGGTTCCCTCCTCACCCCACGAGGGGGTCATTGCCCACCCCTGCCCCCCGGGACTCCTGCCCCATCCAACCCCCCACATTCCTTGATGCCCCTGCCCCATCCACCCCCCTCCCCTGTCCCCTGACTGCCCCCAGAACCAGACAGGAGGGTCTCGTGGGCCACCATAGTGGGTGCCCACCCCACCCCTAAGAGCCAGAGGCACCTGCCGGGGGGCGAGGTGGGGAGTCCCGGCGGTGCTTACCTGGGGCAGCTCCCAGGAAGCATCCGGCAGGTCCCTCTGGCTCCTAGGGGTGGGGGAGCATAGCTGGGGGGGAGCCAGGGGAGCGGCCACTCCCCCTACTGATCACATCAAAAGTGGCGCCTTAGGCGCCGACTCCCTGGGTGCTCCGGGGCTGGAGCACCCACGGGGAAAAATTGGTGGGTGCCCAGTGGCAGCTCCCCACCCCGCACCCAGCCCCACCTCACCTCTGCTCTGCCTCCTCCCCTGAACCCACCTCCCCGCTCTGCTTCTCCGCGACCCCCCCACCCCCGACTTCCCGTGAATCAGCTGTTTGGCGGGAAGCCAGGGAGGGCTGAGAAGCAGGCCGCGGCTTCCTGCTCAGGCCGAGGGTGGTGGAGGTGAGCTGGGGTGGGGAGCGGTTCCCCTGCACGCCCCCCCCCCCGGCTTACCTGCTGTGGCGCGGACGGCCTTCCTCACGCCCCCCCCCGCCCGAGCTCACCTCTGATCTGCCTCCCTGGGCCTGAGCGGGAAGCTGCGGCTTGCTTCTCAGCCTGCCCCGGCTTCCTGCGCGAACAGCTGATTTGCGGGAAGCCGGGGGGGGGGGGAGCGGAGAAGCAGAGCGGGGCAGCGCATTCAGGGGAGGAGATGGAGGCACAGCAGAGGTGAGGTGGGGCGGGGAGCTGCCGGTGGGTGCTCTGCACCCACCAAATTTTCCCCGTGGGGGCTCCAGGGCTGGAGCACCCGTGGAGTCGGCACCTAAGGCGCCACTTTTGCCAAGTTAAATTTAGAAGCCCTTTTAGAACCGGTTGTCCCTCGCAGAACAACCGGTTCTAAAAGGCCTTCTAAATTTAACAACCGGTTCTAGCGAACCGGTGCAAACCGGCTCCAGCTCACCACTGCCTTTGACTGATTGAATTTTCTGAGAATTTCATATTCATGATCTAATTGTCAGCAACAAACTCTTATGAAACAACTCAGTTTCTTTCTATCTGTGATTTATCCTTGTTCTTATTAGGGACGGAGCCAACAAGTTCAATAAAATAACAACTTTTTCTCTAATCTTGCCCCAAAGGAATCAGTTTTGATGCTGAAATCTGCTGGTAAATGATTCCTAGTAACACATAGAAGGTTACATTTTAGTGTGTCTCTGAACTTCCTGGTTTAGTCCCAAAACAGAAGGTTCAGAATATACCAAGAAATTCTATTCTCATGTTATTTCACATCGAGCCAAATCCTGCAGGTAACAGAAATTTTGTAAAAAAACACTCAGACTTGTGAGATTTCCAAAATATAGTTAATCTGAAACAAACTGGGTAGCTGACATTTTGGGGGCCAAACTTTCAAAATCCTTTGCAATGGATCAACCACATTGTGTGAAATTCACCCCTACACAGAGAGCCAGCACTAGCACTCAAGTCTGAGTTAACTGGTTCACAGAGCCTGTGGTGTTAGCCCTATGTACAGGCATGATTTCAGCCAATGCGTGCAGGCCTTTGGGCCCATAAAAAATCACAGTAGTGTATGCAAATGGAGTAATTGCAAGTATAATGTGTCCTCTGATCTATTTGCACATGTAGTATGTCTGATATATGTTATAATTGGACCGGCAGAGAAGGAGATAGTCACAGAGGGAGCAGATAGAAAAACAGCTGTCTGCTGTGGTGGTAGATTTATTGTTCTGGCAGCAAAACGGAAACCAATGGGAAAGTGAGGCTTTTCACTGGGGCAAGGGGAGTGCAGAGCGCCCAAATGTTTAAAGGGACAGGACATCACATTCCTCCACCCTACTTTAAAGAACTTCACAAACATATATACATTATCATTTACATGACTAACAAAAAACACTCTATAACCTAGTTAGAGGTTACAGGTGGCCTACCTCAGACTTTTAAATTGCATGGGATTATTCTGCCCTGGAATAGCAAATCACTAACTAAGCTATTTATAAATTCAGATGCACCACCGATGTTCACACTCTTTTGTGATAACATGGTGATGGTGGTGGGGCAGTGTGCTGAACAACAGGAACAGCTGATGATAAGGAATCAATTGGACCTGGTAAGGAATCAGCTAGACCAGATACCAAAGTTTTTTCCACCAAGCCATCAAAATTAGTAGTTTTAACTGGAGATGATTCAATCAAAGGAACAGAAAATCTTACTGGAACATGCTCGGATTTTGGTACTTGCTGAGACTGCAATTGATCCATATGTCAATCCATAGAGTACCACTGGATAGTTTCAACACTTACAAAACAGATCCCATGCATTTTACAAGATCTCCAGGTACCCATTTCATTCCACAACCATATTTGCAAGTCCACACTAAGTCTCCTGCTTCAAAAGAATTCTGACAAGTCTCACGTCATTGATCAATATGCACAGCTTGGGATTTGGCTGCACCAGAGGCACCATCAGGATGTAGCAGGTCCCAACAGATATGCAAAGATCGCTTCAAGAAAAGAGTTGCAGGTGACTCCTGGATAGTGGCATGTGGGGCATTTCTGTAGACAAGCAAGAAATTGTCCAATTTCTGCTGATGACTCAAAATACATTTGTTAGGTCTTAAGGCATGGTTAAGTGTCTGTACAAAATGTTCTGGTAGTCCATTTGTTGCAGGATGGTATGGAACAGAGCATATGTGATCATTCCATTTGAAGCTAGGGACCTCTGAAATTCTCCAGAACACAATTGAGGTCAGTTGTCACTCACCAACTGTAACAATAAACCAAATTGATTAAACAAGGTACAAAGGTGTCCAATGGTCTTGGTAGCTGTAGTAGAAGTCATTCTGAAAACTTATGGCCATTTCAAATTGGCATCGACTACAACCAAAAGCATGTAACCTTCTCATGGTCCAGCAAAGTCCATGTGAATACGTGTCCAAGGAGTCTGAGGCCAAGACCAAGGATATAGATGAACTGGGCCAGGATCATGCTGAATTTGCTAACACATAGCATAGCACTTGATCTTCCTCTCAACGTCTTTGTTGATCCTTGGCCAGCAGACATGACTCTAGGCTATTGTCTTCATCCAAACAATGCCACAATGATCTTTGTGATGACCTTCTAAAACCAGAGGTTGAAGTGATTCTGGGAAGATCACTCGCATTCCCCGTAAGATGCAACCATGATTCACAGATAATTCACATTGACCTGACACGAACTGTGTAAACTGGGGATTCTTATGTCCTAACACTGTACCTTTTATTACCATTCCCTTCACAAGAGAGAGCATCAACCTTGGCACTTTCTTTGTTGAAGTCTGTGCTAGTAATGGGTAACCAATACATCAAACTGAGATAAAACACCTCATTGGAAGTTTCTTTGGGTTGACGAGAGTGCTATCTGTGCTTGATCAACCTCTGCTTGCTGAGTGCCTACACTGCAGAATGCAGAATTCTTCCTTTGGCTGCAGTTGGGCACCCTCTGCTGGGTGAAGCCCTCAGTGCAGGATAAATCTGTCTCCCTGCCTGGTGCACATGGTTCAGGCAAGATGGCTGCTTGTTTCCCCATCACTAGGGTTGCCAGTGTTGGTTGGGTGTATTCCTGGAGATTTCATCACATGACATAATCTTTAATTACAGATTCATCTTTAATCCCAGAGACTCCAGACCAGTCCTGGAGGGTTGGCAACCCTACCCATCACTGCTCTGTTTAAACAATTCTGGCAACTCAGCAGCAATGGCAGAAACCTCTTCCTTTGTTCTACTTCTAATTGCCTACTTCCTCCTCTCTAGCTGGCTGGTTCCAGCTATGCCTGAAGCACAATGCAGCAGCAGTCTGCCACCTTGTTTCTAGGAGAAGTTTTTTCCTTTCTTAAAATATTATCTGTTTACTTTTTCTTCTTCTTGTTAAGGAAATGGGAGCACTGGACACTCGTGGGATAGCAGGTCCTTATAACCAATATGTTATATTTGGACCGAGCAGAGAAGGAGATAGACACAGAAGGCACGGATAGAAACACAGCTGTCTGCTATGATGGTAGCTTTATCATTCTGGCAGCAAAACTAAAACCAACACAAAAGTGAGGCCACTGGGAAGGGGGAAGTGTAGTGTGTCCAAACATTTAAAGGGACAGGATATCGCAATATATATGCACAAATCCATTGCTTTGTTGATGTATATTTGTGTTATTTTGTGTATGTTATTTGCAAGAGTTACATGCTGCACATATCTTTGAAAATGTGTCCTTTGAGATGCACTGTCCGTAGTTTGTCTTTAGTTGCGTACTACATCTTACCAGTTACCAAAAGAAATATAAATAATATATTATTTACTAATAATGGACCAGATTATGATGTCATTTACACGGTTGTAAATCTGGAATAATTCCACTGAAATCAGTAGCTATATTCCATTTTAACACCAATATAACTGGGATCAGAATCTGGCCCAGTGTGAGTATTGCACTGAAATACACAAAAATACAAAAACATACACAGTATGAATGCCATCAAAAAGCAACATTTTCCTTTTCTCTGAGGAGTTCTTTAGTAAATAACATGTGACTTGGGTCAAACTTGCTTGTTTTGTTTTATGGCTGAATAAATAAATTGTGATTTACAACATTAACAAAGATATTAATCTTAGCTGTTTTCTCTGTGGTAGGAGGTGTTCTTCCTGGAGGTTATAATTACTTGCATATTTCCAAACCAGGAATCCCTACACGCTTGGATGTACAAATTGCACAGCCTAATTATGTAAGTATTATTACGGAATTTTTCTTTGCTTTGCCCTTGATTCATGAACGCATTCTTATTCAGGACATTACTTAAGTACCATGTGCTTGAGTAATGTCCTGAATAATGATGGACTTAAGTATATGCTTAAAAGCTTTCCTGAATCAGGGCTTTTATCAATAGATCCATGAACTGTGATTCCTTATTACCAGTGTCTTTAAGGCATTTTCAGCTTTTCATTTACCAGAAACCTAAATTCACAGGCATACTACAAATACAATATACACACAGACAACCTAAAAGGACTGATTCTCTAAGATACCATCTGTGCAAGACCTTCACTCATGGCATGAGGCCAACAGAACCCCCATAGCTTTTCAGGGGTTTTTGGTTCCCTAAGTTCAGAGATCCTTAGTAAGAAGAGAGAATTTAAAGGGGAGAGATAGACTTAGAACGGTGGTTCCCAAACTGGGGTTTGCAGAACGTTACAGGGGGGTTTGCCAGAAAAATTTCACTAATGGCGGCCAGAGGACCCCGGGCATTGGAGGCAACAGGTGAGATCCGGTTGCAGGGCAGACAGCCCGAGCCACAGGGAGAGCGGGGCAGGGCAGTTGGGGCTGGCAGCCCAAGCCCCAGAGCTCAGTGCGGGGCTAGCAGCCCGAGCCCCAGAAAGAGCGGGGCTGGGCAGTTGGGGCTGGCAGCCCAAGCCCTGCCCCTGTCAGCGGGGGAGCTGGCAGCCCGAACCCCAGCGCTCCGCACAGGGCTGGCAGCCTGAGCCCCAGAAAGAGCGGGGCTGGGCAGTTGGGGCTGGCAGCCCGAGCCCTGCCCCCGTCAGCAGCGGAGCTGGCAGCCCGAACCCCAGGGAGAGTGGGGCTGGGCAGTTGGGGCTGGCAGCCTGAGCCCTGCCCCCGTGAGTGGGGTCGGCAGCCTGAACCCCAGCGTTCCATGCAGGGCTGGCAGCCCAAGCCCCAGTGGTCAGCGGGACCTGCAGCCCGAGCTCAGTTGAGCTCAGTTGACCAGGGCGGTCAGTGGGGTCCAGCAGCAGGAGCCCCACGGAATGCGGAGGAAATTTAAACTTAAATCCCTGGAAACGTTCATTTTTAGGAGGGGGTTCACGAGATTTCACAATTTAGTGAAAGGGGTTCGCGGGCTGTTAAAGTTTGGGAACCACTGACTTAGAAGAAGCTATGAAAATCAAATCATTGGTCCCCCTCTCTTTTGGGTTCTGTGTCATGGATCCAGAAGGAACCTTACAACAGCCCCTTTTGGGGGAGGCCTCACAAGGATTGTCTCCTCTACTCTAAATACCAAAAGCATTATTAGAACTCTTTCACTGCACCTTTTGACTTGTTCATAGTCCTCTTAAAAGATAACATCTTTTAAAACATTCCAAACACTTCATGTACATCATCAAAGAACATACTGCAGAAAGAAATGAGAAGAACTAGCAAAACGCTGTGGGAGTAAGAGAGCTTGCTGTAACCTAGCAACTAATTTTACAAAACTAGAACATGAGCACAGCTCAAAATATACCTGTGAAATATTTGGCCACAACAGACATATGAGGTTTAAAATGCATGATTATCTTTTGTCCATTCATTCGGTAGCTGATTGATTTTGGCTAAGTGAAAGAAAGCACAGTCACACCAGAATTAACATCCAACACCATTAGTATTTCAGTTGTAGTGGTCTTACAGTAAAGCCTAGAGTCCCCAGCGAGGATTGGGGTCACATAGTGCTGGGAATTTTAGAAAAATATAGTAAGAAACAGTCCCTGCTATGAAGAATTTACCATTTAAATAGATCAAACAGACTGCATCTCCGAAAGAGAGTGGGTAAGTGATTTATCCAAGGTCACGTGGCATGTCTACGGTAGAACTGGGAGTAGAACCAGGTTTCCTAGTCCCAATATAGTGCCCCATCCACTAGACCACACTACCTTTTGGCAGTTTAAAAGGCTGCTCTGCGGGCTTATTTCTCACAAAATTCAAGCAAAATAGAAACAATAAGCATCCTCTGCTGAGTAGAAGGAAAAGCGAGTTCAATAAGTATACCTTCATTTGTACGCTTTTTGGGCCAGATCCTCAGCTGGTGTAAATCTACATAGCATCATTATTTTCCACAGAACTATGTTGATTTACACAAGTTGAGGATTTGGCTCTGTAATTTTAGGAGGTGCTCTAGTACTGCAGTGATGGAGGTCATAGAAAAACCTACATAGATGTAGCACCCGAACAGATTAATATGGTGAAAGAATTGCATGACTAGATGATAACTGCTCTTGCAGTTTGTCAAGACGAAAGTATCATTTTAGATACTGTAGTTGATAAATACAGTTTAACCCTATAGACTGGGATGGCTAAAAGTGTAATATGCATTTCTAAAGTTAGTACAACTATATCAAAGTAATAATAAACAGTGATTTACCAAAGAGAATATTTACTAATGTGGTTTAACATTTATGTGAGGTCATTGTTATCTTTGGATAATAGCAATTCCAAATCAATTCCAGGAAAAAAAAAATCTTATATCAAGGTCATTGCTCAACAAAATCGCTGCAGAAAACCAAAATGCTTGGTTAAGAGATATTTGCTCAATGCACCTGTTTTAACCTTTACATTCTTTTGTAATTCACTAAATTTTTGTGCAATTTAATTATGCTAAAATACTGGACTTTGTCTTTTCTTATACTGTTAGCAATGCTAAATGAGTTTCCTTTTATTTCTGTCTGGTTACTGACTTGGCTATTCTTGCATCATAATAGTAGTTTTTTTAATCCACTGTCCCTTGTTACTGTAAGCTATTTTTGATATTAAAAGTAAATAAAAGAGCTTAAGTCCGGATCTTCCAATTGATCTCATGCAGGCAGACTTCTATACCATATAGGTCCCCACTGACTTCAAAGAGGTGCCACAGCAGGCAAATGGCCATTTTTAGACTTCATTCTGACTAACAGGGAGGAAATGGTTGAGAGTCTGAAAAGTTGAAGGCAGTTTCGGTGAAAGTGAGCATGAAATGATAGATTTCATGATATTAAGGAAAGGAAGAAGTGAGTGCAGCAGATTAAGGACAATGGGCATCAAAAAGCAGACTTTAACAAATTCAGAGACCTGGTAGGTGAGGTCCCATGGAAAGAAAATCTAAGGGAGAAAGGAGTTCAGAAGAGCTGGTAGTTTCTTAAAGCAACAATATTAAAGAAGCAACAGCAAGCTATCTTGAGGCAAAGGAAAGATAGGATGAGTAGTCAGAAGCCAACGTGGCTCCATCAGGAATTCTTTAATGACCTGAAAATCAAAAGGGAGTCCTACAAAAAGTGGAAACATGGATAGACTGCTGAAGAGGAATACAAAGGATTAGCAGGGACAAAATCAAAAAGGCTAATTCATGAAATCAGAAGGCCTCAGGTACACCTAGCAAGAGGCATATAAAAGGTAATAAGATGACATTCTATTAATACATTAGGAGCAAGAAAAAGATGAAGGAAAGTGTAAGTACTCTGCTTCGTGGGGAAGGAGAGCTAATAACTGATGCCATCAAGCAGGCTACATTGTTTAATGCCTATTTTGCTCCAGTCTTCACTAAAAAGGTTAATAGTGACCAAATATTCAAGACAATTCATATTAACAAGGGGGAAGGAACAAAAGCCAAAATAGGGAAAGAACAGGTTAAAGAACATTTAGATAGGTTAGAGGTATTCAAGTCAACAGGGCCTAATGACATTGATCTTAGGATACTTAAGGAACTAGCTGAAGCAACTTTGGATTATCTTTGAGAACTCATAGAGAATGGTTGAGATCCCAGAGAACTGGAGAAGGGAAAATATAGTACCAACAAAGAACAAAGAGAGCCTGGGAAATTATAGACTAACTTCAATAATGCAAAGTTACTGGAACAAACTATTAAACAATCAGTTTGTACGTACTTAGGGGCTAATAGGGTGTAAGTAATAGGCAACATGGATTTGTCAAGAACAAATCATGCCAAACCAGCCTAATTCCCTTCTTTGACAGGGATACTGGCCTAGTGGATAGATGGGAAGCTATACATGTGATATATCATGATGATTGACTCATTCCCACATGACTTTCTCATAAGCAAATTAGGGAAACGTGGTCTAGATGAAATTATTATAAAGTGGATGCATAACTGATTGAAAGCACGTACTCAAAGAGTAGTTATCAATGGGTGCTGTCAGTCTGGGGGAATGTGTCTATTGGATCTTGCAGTGGTCTGTCTTGAGGTCTAGTACAGTCAATATTTTTTAATGACATGGATAATGAATTAGAGAGAGCGGTTATAAAATTTATGACTGTGACCATGTTTGGAGGGGTTGCTAGCACTTTGGAGGACAGGATTAGAATTCAAAATGACCTTGATAATATGGAGAATTGGTCTGAATCAACAAGATGAAATTCAGTAAAGACAGGTGCAAAGTACTACACTCAGGAAGGAAAAATGAAATGCACAACTACAAAATAGGGAATAACAGGCTAGGCAATAGTACTGCTGAAAAATGGTCTAGGGGTTATAGTGGATCTCAAATTGAATATGAGTGAACAATGAGATGCAGTTGCAAAAAGGCTAATATCTTTCTGGGGTGTAATAACATGAGTGTTGAATGTAAGATATGGGAGGTAATTGTCCCACTCTGCTGGACACTGGTGAGTCCTCAGCTGGAGCATTGTGTCCAGGTCTAGTCTCCACACTTTAAGAAAGATATTAACAAACTGGAGCGAGTGCGGAGGGAAACAAAAATGATCAAAGGTTTAAAAAACCTGACCAATGAGGAAAGGTTAAAAAACCTAGGCATGTTTAGTCTTGAAAAAAGAAGGCGGAATGGAGATCTGATAACAGTGTCCAAATTTGGTAAGGGCTGCTCTAAAGAGGATAGTGATCAATTGTTCTCCATGTCTACTGAAGGTAGAACAAGAAGTAGTGGACTTAAGCTGCAGTAAAGGAGATTAAAATTAGATATTAGGAAAAAACTTTCTAATTATAAGGGTAGTTTAGCACTGGAATAGGCTTCCAAAGGAATCCGTGTCAGAAGTTTTTAAGAATAGATTACACAAACATCTGTCAGAAATGGTCTTCGTTTACTTGGTCTTACCTCAGATCAGGGGGCTGAACTAGATGACCTCTCAAGATCCCTTCCAGTCGTATATTTCTATGATTGTGCCATCAGCTTTAGTAAGGCGCCTTGCTTTATAAACTACATTTCCTATAGCTGCTATTTGCTACTAAAATCTTCTTAGTTTCAGAAAGAGCTAGTGTAACTATCAGGATGTGTAACAACAGTGTTAGCTGATACGATACATGTGCCAATTAGAATGTCCCCTCAGTCTAAATAGTTTTCTTAATATTCATACTATTTTTGTTCCAGGGGATGGAAATCATAACAGGAGATGCAACAAAAGGGAATTACTTCAGGATACATGTGAACCAGTACAGTATGGTAGAAACCATTACCTGCCTTTCAGAGGAGCCCTTCCCTGTCTCCAACTACATTTGTTTGTTTGGCCAGCATGAGCGGGTCCTTAATAATCTTTGTTCTCGCTGGAAGGAGGGATTGATCAAAGATCTTTATAGGTAAGATGAGAGCAAAGTCTGCTTTCTGAATAAAATTGTTTCCTTTTATCACAGTATGTATTCTATGCCTAACTACTCTATTTGCTGCCCTGGAATACCTGGAAAACTAAGGCTCTTTAACACACATGTATGTATATAAATCTTTCAGTAAGTTGGCTAAGTCATTCATTGCTGTCTAACAGCAAAAGTATTTCAGAGACTTTCTTTCTGCTCCCAAAATTTTATTATAGATGAGTGATAGCCGCTGTGTTATGAAGGTTGCAACCAGCTTTTTTTTAAAAAGCCTAATTTTAGCACCCCTGAAACCTGGACTTGGAAAATTAATTTGGCCTCAAAATTACCTAACTTACTTGGAAGGCAAAGGAGAATGTGTATGTAAAGTTTGGTTGAATTTCATGAAACAGTTTTTAGTCATAGGTCATTGCAAATATTTGAAGTAATGTGTTATGTGTAGAATTGGGTCTAGTTATGACATTCCTGCACTGATTAGTTTGTGGCTGCTTACCTGGCAATGTAACAGACTCTATGGACTTTCCCCTCTAGACTTTCCGTGTCCTGGGTGGCAAACTGTGCCTGGACTCTACTTCGACGCACAACAGAGATTCCCATACCAGTTCTCAGCAGGGGGATGGTTATAGAGATTCTCTATAAAGCTGATCTGCTTGTGCCATCTGTGGTTAGGTATGAGGAAGTTGTTTGGACTAAGAATTTGAATCAGAGCCCAGTTCCAAAATTCTTCTCTCAAATGATAAAAGACAGTAAACCCTGTTTTGGAAAAGAGGCCTGGTTATTTCCGTTTCTTATGTCTCCTTCCAGAGAATTTTGTGTGGCTTTTGGAAATTTTTCTCTTATTGAACAAGGTATTTCAGGGATATGAGTGTCTGAAAAATGAGAGAAAGTGTTTTTGAAGTCTTCTGATGCTTTTTTGCAGTGTCATATTTCAGAAGTGCCTTGGCCTACAGACACTGCAAATTTATTTTATTTAGCAGTCCTCAGTCAGAGCCAGTGCTTTTGAAGACAGCTTCTGCAAAGGAAAGTTATGCATCAGGACTTTATTAGAATTCTTTGATGATGTCAATAAAATAGTGGAGAACTAGTTGACATCATTTATTTGGACTTTTAAAAAGTCTTTGATAAAATGCCTCACAAGTCTACTAAAGAACCTAAGTAGTCATGGAATGAGAGGCACCAAATACTGTCCTGGAACAGAAACTGAGTAAGAGACAAAAAAGAAAGAGTAGGAGTGGATGGTAAATTTTCATTATGGTAAAAGGTTAACAGTGGGGTGCCAACTGGTTCCAAAGTCGATCCGGTCTTGTTTAGTATATTTATAAATGATTTGCAGATGGTGGCAAGATTTGCAGATAAAACAAAATTATTTAGGTGAGTCAAGACTAGACAAGACAGAGAGTAATTTCACAGGATGTATCCAAGCTTGTGAACTGGCAGCATGATGGCAGATGAAATTTAATGTTGACAACTGTAAAATAATTAACATAGGAAAGAATAATCTGAACTACTCATACACCTTAATGGATGCTAAATTAGCTGCAACAACTCAAGAAAAAGACCAGGTCTTGACAGAAGACTGTTCAGTGAAAAATCTCCACTTAATATGCAGTAGCAGTTGAAAAAGCAAAATGGGATAAAGCATAATACTGTATATATTACAATGCCATTATGTAAATCAAAGGTGAGCCCTTACCAGGATAGCTGTATTCAGTTCTAGTCACCTTGATTCAATATCTTCAATCTTCAGTATCTGTCAGAAAGGGAGGGCTTCGGATATGGGCAGGGAAAATCATTAGAGGCATGGGAAAATTCTTACAAAGGGAAAGTGAAAAGACTGGAACTGTGTACTTTGGAGAGGAGATGAATAAGAGGGATAAAGATATAAAAAATGGTATTTAGAAAGTTGATTGGAAACTTCTGTTCTCCTTTTCTCCAAACACAAGAACAAAGGGGGTGTTCAATGAAATTGAAAAGTGAAAAGGAAATATTTTTTCACACTGCGCACAATTCACTTGTAGAAATCACTGCCACAAGATAACACTGAGGCCAAAAGCTTAGCAGGATTCAAAAAAGAATTGGACATTTATATTGATAGCAAGAATATCCAGAGATACAATAATAAGAATTAAAAACCAAGAGTTTTGGAAGGGATATAAACCTCCCCGTTTCAGGGCAGAAACAAATACTGACTGTTGAGGGTTAGGAAGAAACTTTCCCTATGGGCAGGTTATTCCAGATTTCTTGCATATTCCTCTGAAGCATCTGGTGCTGGCCACTGTCTGAGTCACTAGTCTAGAAGGACCGCATGTATGATCCAGTCTGGTAATTCATATGGTTCTGTGTGCTTATTTTTGGATTGTTGCATGGTTCATGTTGGAGATACTCAATATCTTTTGAACTTCTCAGACACTTGTGAGCTCTTTACAAACTTTAGAAATTTCGCAATCAGCATGTGTATTTCCCAACTTCTGCACTCCAGCTGATTTCAAAGACTTTGAAAGCCCTCTTCCTTAATGTACCAAAGCAGTTGTGTACAGATAAACATGGGGATGTGGGAATGCTTCCTGAAAATCACAGGAACCAGATTTTCAAAAATGTAAATATAACCCTCACTTAGAATTTCCTGGCTTCCAGTTTTGTTTTGTTTTATTTGTTTTTAATATAATTGCAAGGTTCCAATAAGGCTTTTTACTAAAGAACAAATGAGCATTTACAGCCTTAAATTATTTTAAGAAAATATGTTGTCTTTGAAGATGGATAATAATTTCAGTTGTGCAGCCTGAAACAATGATAAGAGAGTAACCAGATCAGATACTTCAGAGCGTAAGACTGATTCCCTCTTTCAGGAAGTACTTTATTGCACATATTAAGCATTGCACAGTTGCGGAGATGCATTAAGGACAAGGCTATCCTGCCTATTAAACGTTAGATACTAGCCACTTCAGGGGCAGAATCAGATTAGATGGACCAGTGAACTAATCTGGTATTGCCACCCTGTGGGTCTTGAAGTTACATTTCTACAAGCAGTCAGGGCAGTTTCATGTCTGCCAGTAGTCAGGTTTTTGCCTCTTGTTCAGGCAGTATGTTGTTTTTCCCAAGCTGTCTGATACCAGCCCACTTTATTATTATTATTATAATTAATGTTGTTGTTATTTGTATTACCGTAGTGGCTAGAAGCTCTAGTCACTGAATAGAACACCACCGTGCTAGGTGCTGTTTTGCATGAGAATACTGGGCCACATAATGCCATGTACATTTGTTAGCTGGCATACATCATCCTCTTCAGTTAATGGTGGAAGGTTTTTTTGTGTTCATTTTGGGGAGGAACATGTTACTAAGTGTCTCCTTAAATAGTGAAGTCCTTTGAAAAGGATTCACGCTCCCTTAGCCAGGACTGGACCTACATCTTGTCAAGGACCCTCAGTTGTATGGGGTATGATTTCTCCTCCTGAAAGCTCTCTTCCATGTAAATATTCTGGCATTTATCTATTTGGCTGGTCTGTTCTCCCTATCCTGTGCAGGAAGATAGGGTTGAACCAGATGAAAAAACCCCTCAGTAATGTATTACTTGAACTCGTACATTTTTTAAGTTTCCAGGTCAATGTTTCTATGTTCCAAGTACGAAACGTTTTTCTCTAGGTAAGTCTTTCCTATGGCAATCTACATAGAGGATTGTGAAGTTTCTGATTTATTAATATATCAGAGATTGGTTTTGATTTACAGGAAAGGTTAATTTTGATTTACGGAAAAGGTGTGGCACGTAGAAAATGTAAAGTTAAAATAAAGAGTGCATTACCAATAGCAGCTAAAGAATAAGATACTGAGGGAGAATAAGATCACTATAGTAGGGATGGACTAAGATGGCAACGTTCTTTACATTTTCACTGATACTGCTCAGTTAATACATTTTTAGATTTACCATGAAAATGACTCAATAATCTGGTTGTAGTTAGATGTCATCAGTCTTTTTTTAATTGCTTATATTTGTGTTAGTGTGTGTGCACGCAGCTGTGGCCACATCTTTATCATGAACCACGAATTGTTCCCGACACTTTTGCCTTTGTTATGGCCCAGACACGGTTACGGTGTCACTTGTTGTTAGACATGCTAGCAAGGTTCACACCAGTGGCAGCAAAAGGAAAGATGAATGGTTAGCAATTGACCTTGGCAAAAGCAGCAGTTGTTCCCTTTTCCTCTGCTGCTGTCTAAAGTGCCTATACAGCTCTGCAGCAATTCAGGACTGATCGTTAGCTTGTTTTATTGTCTTTCATTCTTTCATGTTAGACATGGTTTCATATACACCACTCAACCAAGTTCAGGACCCCTTCTGGTTCCTCTGTTTCTCCATCCACTGATTCATTCTCGATCTGGTAAAGATCCAGCAGTATTAGTGGTGATGCTGAGATCATAAGGCAGTAATCTCAGAAGTGGCAGTGGATGGCAGAATCATGATTTCAATAGCAACAGGCCGCTCAGGCTTTCTGTATGAGAGGAGGCAGACAACAGGTTCAGCAGCATTTATATTAGTGGCAGAAATGCTACACCTACAATTTTTATCAAACTTGTAATTGCTACTGATGAGCTTTCCAAGGACATGTCATCTTTTGGATGCCAAAATCCACAACCAGATGAATAAATTGTACTGTATTGAGCGCATGAATCACTCCTGACTGCATATTTTTGGATTTACTCTGGGACATGTGAGGGAGAGAACTCTCACCATGTACTAAAAAACAAAACAAAGCAATGAAATGTCTCAATTAGAGCTGTTCAGATCCCAGAATTCCCATTCCATGCGAAATTCCAAAATGTCAAAACTTCAAAATTATGATGTTTTTCCACTGAACAAAATTCCAAAATTTCATTTTTTAAAAAAATTAAATTTTGTTTTGACCTCATCAAAATGTTTACTTTTGATAAGGTCAAAATTGTTCAACCATTAGGTGACCTGGAAAACTTGTCTGCTAGCCAGCTTCTCACCAAGCTGGCCAGGGAGCCCAGTCACCAACCAGGATCCAGGAAGCCAGCCAGGCAGACCACAACCGGGCAGCTGGAAATCTGGCAGGCTTGCCTGCTGTCCAGTCCCTGAACAACTCCTGCTCACCTTGTAGAAGGGCAGGCTCTCCGGCTGCCCACCTTGCTTGTGCATCCAGGCTTGCCAGGTAGCCAGCCAGCAAACTGGGGAGCCTGGTTAACTAGGGAACCCAGGCAGCTGGACTTCCTGCCTGGTTTCCATCAAAGCTTTTGGCAAGCATCAACATGTTCCTGTGGCACATTTCAGTTCCAGTGAATCAGCATTTTCCAGAAGAAAATTGTTCCAGCAGAAAATTTTCAACTAGCTCTAGTCTCTATACACTTACTGTTTACAGTATACTTGTGTTCAGACAGCTGGGCAAAATGAAATCACTATGATAGATTCCAAGAGCTAACACCAGTTGAATTGTTTTTGCTTCCTAAAAATTAAAGGAGTCTGACTGTACATAGCATCAGGATTTCACATTGGGAAGCCCAGGGGAATGACATAGGGGCTGGTGTTTGCCTTCGTTGAAGTAAAGGCGTCCTTATTGCGTACCTTTGTGTCTCCACCCCCCAGGTATCTCAGCACTGTTGAATCCTTTGGGGGTGATGGAGGCATTCTATGAATGTAAAAGTAGTAACAGGAAGAAGATGGCACTGGCACAGCATGCTCCAGTCAGGGCTTCCTACCCCTGGTCCAAAATGCAGTGGTTGAAACTTCACTTAGGAAAATCTGTGACTGAGAAAAACAGTAATTGTAGCCTACTGCTTAGAAGGAATTACCAGTAAAAGGAAGTGAGAGAGAGAGAGCAAGAGATGGCTAATTATTCATCATAGCAAAGGCTCTCAACTGTCATCAGAGAACAGCATTGTTTACTTTGTTCTTGTACAGATCACCCTGGCAGCCTTCCCCACCCCCACCCCCCACAGGCACACGCTAATAACCTTTTGAAATAAGCCTTAATGGGTATCTGGTCTAAACTTCTTTGAGCTTTAATTCTTGGTCTTGTATTGTACCTTTAGCCTGTAGTGTGAACAGGTCTTGCCCTAGATTCTTTGTACAAGCACATCAAGTACTTCTGCACAAGGCTTAAGTCCCCTCTCAATCACCCTTTTTCAAGGCTTAACAAATTTGACTCTTGAAGTCTATGCCCAGAAGGCAGATCCTCCCCCTGCTCCATCCAATTAACTTTGCTGTCTTCCTCCACAGTTTGACAAACCCTTGAACATACTGTGCAAACAACATTGCACACAGTATTCCAGATATAGTTGGGGTAGATGAGACATTAACTTTCTGAATATGTAGGTCATTTCTTTGTAATTACACCCACCAACCTATAGGTCTCCCTTGCTTCTAAAGCACCTGTGTCCTTATCTTCATGCTGGGATCCCTCCAGAAAGAATCTCCATAGAAACCACAAGCCAGTTGTCAGGGTGCAAATAAGGACAAGGCACAGACATTTCATAAGACGTACATTTTCAATTGCTGGATAGATGAAGACCCCTTGAGTGGACACATTAATGGGAGGATTTGGGGCAGCCAGTATCATAGAGGTAACAGGGGTGACTGGATCAGACAAGGTTACCTTATCTTATCCCAGGAGAGTCACACATGCAGGAAGAATCCTCAGCTTCAGTCAAGGTTTGGCTGCATGTCCCACAGGTCTTGCCTTTCTCCATGTAACCATGGATTATCTGGTGGCTGAAACTCATTCACACCAGGATCTAAGCCACATGCTCAAAGTACTTGTTGAGGAGCCAAGGGCAAGACAGTCTACTGCAGCAGGGGGAATGAGACACTAGCAGACAGAACTCAGCTGCTCTTGCCTCCTCCCACTGTAGTCTATTCCTCTACGGCCTGCCAGGGAAGAGGGAGGTCTGAGGCAATAGAGAAGATATAACAAGAGAGAAAAAGATGGAAACAAATAGTCTGCAAAAACCAAAGTGGCAGGCCTTCCTCAAAGCAATATGGCACAGGCAGCTACTTCTGTCAGATGGAGGTAGAACAACCGTCTTGCAGGGCAGATCCTGGCTATATATAGCGGGAACTCTTAGGTGCCAAAATTTCTATTTGGTGAGTTGCCTACATAAGTGCTGCTGGGCATTGTTATCCAGTAGCCTGTTTCCATATTGGTGGATTCCTTGTGTATGAGAATGTATAACATAGACTATGATATACTATTGCCATTTTATAACGGAGCTATCCAGCCACAGAACACAGTCTAAGGTCACTTTTGTTCCAGGAAGTATTGCTACATCTTCTGAGTAATCCTTTTGTTTATTTTTTGAAAAGTTTGAAAATATCTTAATCTTCTGTCAAGTTCAGTGCTGTTGACTTGTTGCAGAAGGTGAACATAAAGTTTAATCAACAGGAGAGTAATTGGTGGTGTTAGTTCACTTTCCTAATCTGTACATGTACCAGTGAATTCATGCCTGATGACACTTAGTGAATGAGGACAAAATTAGGAGCACAAAGTCTCCATAATTATTAGTATATTCTTTTAGATATTTTATAAATCACACCATACACACTCACATAAAAAATTTCATTCGAAGAACATCATTAAGGTTGCAAAGTTAAGAACTCCAGAATTAGAATATGCCGTATTCAGGTTCCTTGTGCAACCTTAATTCATCCTCCTGTGTAAGCATTATGATACAGTCTTTAAACACATGATGACTTACTATTTTTTCCACAGGACCCCACCTCATTCCATGGACAGGATAGACATTGCTCCCTTAATGAGCAGCTTTTCAATATTTTGTTTTCCCCTCATTGTTCATTGTGTGGCCCCAGGCCTTATTTACTTCACACTGTTCAAACCTTGCTCTGAAGACAGAATTATTAATTTTGTCATGGGCTTTTCTGTGGTACTCATCACTAGAGTATCGGAGTGCTTCATAAACATTAATTAATCTATTTTCACAACACCCCAGTGCGGGTAGTGGTAGTATTATCCTCGGCGTCACGCCTCTGCCAAATTTCAAGGCTCTGCCCCAAAGCATGAGGCACTGAAGCGTCTCAAGAAAAGGTTGCCAGAAATGTTTAACATGGGCAAAACAAGTATTTTTCCTTCATCTCATTCTTGGAAATGGCTGAACTGTTTTGGCTGAAATTTTCCAAAAACTTCAGTCCTAACCGACAACGGATATAGAAGAATTCAGCACAAATGTTGAAAGTTTGGCAAAATTATAAGCAACTAAAAAGAGGATCTTACAATGGGAAGTGTCGGGCAACTTCAGTAATAGGTGTTGCTACCTGCTTTGCCTATAATAAATCATTCTGTTGAGACGGGGCAATCTGCAACTGTCCCTGATATCCCTGTCAGTCACGCATCTTCCCTTAGAGTACGTCACTTGCATAGAACTCTGAAAGTATTCCTTAATATATATCTTTTTAAAACCTACCCATTAGAAAGAAACAAAACATAAAACGTTATGTTTCTGCATCTCTTGTGAGATTCTCAAGTCTTGAGGCTTTGATCCAAAGAAAAAATTCTGTGTGTGTGTGTGTGTGAGAGAGAGAGGGGGGGGAAAAATAATAACTTTACGTTACTGCAGTCAGAAAGCACAAGAGTCTCATTTTCATTGAGTAAATTACATTTACACCCATTTTAAGGCCCCTTTACATGGTCAGAGTGGTGTAAAGGGACCCTAGTGGATGAGAAGTAGGCATACAGAAGTGCTCACAGTCTAATCAGTTACATTTCTCATACTTACTGTAATTTTGCAATATGTATTTTCTCTCTCTGTTTTTTTATGACAACTCTGACTTGGGGAAGTCCCTTACTGTAAGGCAAGAAAATCCTAGCTCTGTTTTAATCCCTTTGTGTCTATTCAGATTTTCCCGGCATGACATCCATTGCCAGGAATGGACACAGTGAAACAGCTGTCACCTGGGAGATAAGTTGTCTCTGTGTAACATGCAAATTATCTTTTAAATAATTAGAGGCAGCACCTAGCAATGAATTTCCTCACTGCTTTGCATTCAGTAAAAAGGCGGATGGTTAACCCTGTGGTACTGGATTTCCTGAACATAATGTGCCAGCGCAGTTTTCAAATTAATATTAACAACAGGCCCTCAAGATCCTGCTAGCTCTAAGAAGTAGCCTCTTTCTGATGCCACTAATGCTAATAACAGGATAAATCTTGTACTCCGCATCCAGGCAAGACTCCAATTGATTTCAACAGGAGTTCTGCCTGAGTGACAACTGACAGTTGCACATACAAATCAAGGATGAAATCCCCCCTCCACACACACACAAGCATGAGTAAATTTGCTTTGTGCAGGAAACTAAGTGGGGTTGTGGTGAGTCCATCCTTTAGCCCAGGGGCAGGCCATGGGACACCAAGTGCAGCGTTTCCATGAATGCTCTTCCAATCTAGAGACTGGAAAAGCAGCTGCTGTCCCTCCAAGCCCCAGATGGGGTTTCCAGCACTAGATCAACATATGCAGCAATCCAGGACTACAAAACTACCCCACACCCAACACTTCCCTCCATGCTGGCCTATTCAGCACTAACGTGGAGCCCACTTCCTCAGTGAAGAGGGGGAGAGAGGTCTCCTTTGCACAGCTGCTGTATCCACGTCCCCTTCCCCGAACAGGCATGACAGCTCTGGATCAGCACAGAGGGCTTGTGTGGCCTTTCACTGGCAGATGCATTTCATCCCAAAAGAACTCTTTTGTGGCTTTACAATCTACTAAGAATTCTGATCTCTTAAGTTTAGTTACCATGTCAAACCTAAGTAAATTTGGTTAAATCTTGAACAACACAGAGCAGGCAAAGCTCATGGCCCTGCACCCACAGAAGCCTCTGCAGTTCCTGAGAGTTGTGACACTTCTCATCCATGCTGTGTAGTCTGGATCTGGCTGTCCATATTGGCCTCTTCTGCATGGGAAGTCATGGACTCATTCCCTACTGGGAGTGGTGCTAGGGAGGCCCTGAGCATGTGCAGCGCCTCTTCAAAGTCCAGATGGTGGGGTTGGTTCTCCTGATTGCAGGCAGCCTGGGGGACCCTAAAGGGGCTACATCAGTCTCCCTGAGTGACAACTAACTGTTTCAGAGTTGTCAGCCAAGAAGAGACTCAAGCCCCAGTGGCTCCTGCATGGGTAAAGATGGGCCTGATGAGCAATGAAGACATGCTTGAGCGTGGAGTCTTGCCATTGACTTGAGATCTGTCCGCCAGTCTTTGAGGGGCTACATACCCTATTCTGGTAAGGTGGTTGTCTATCCCTTCCACAACCAAAGCCTACTGAAATATATGGGAGTCTTTCCATTGATTTCAGTGGGCTTTGAATCAGTTGCCAGATCTGAGTTGCCTGGCCCAGTGGATTTGCACAGCTAAATGACAGAGAAGTAGCAAATATTTCTTGCAATGTCTCTTCTGGTATTGGCTGTATGTATTAAAAGACTGATGTTCTTAAGACTTTAAATTCATGAACTGTCTAAGCAGTAATTGCAAAACAGCATACGATCATCTGGCTGCATTTCCATAGTCACTTGATTAGAAGATGCTTTAGAATACTGTAGGTTAAAAGCACTGGAAACTTTTATTGAGTTAAAGATACTGTAGGGTATAGTACTTCCACAGCTCAGTAAAAGCTTCCAATACCTTTGAACTACATTTTTTTCAAGGGAATAATGCTTTTAGTTTTCATGGTTAAACCAGCCAGCACTAGATCTGACAGAGCTATGCAGTTTCAGAGTTTAAGATTTTTTCCTTTTTTCTTTCTATTAACAGACAGCTAGTATGGACGTTTTGCAAGGGTGCACCAGCGTAGTGTGGTAGATGCACATAAGACCATAACTACGGACATATTGGGACAGACTAATGGTCCATGTAGGCCAGTATCCTGTTTCTGACAGTGGCCAGCACTAGATGCTTCAGAGGGAATGAACAGAACAGGGCAATTATTGGGTGATCCATCCCCTGTCGACCAGTCCCAGCTTCTGGCAGTTGGAGGTTTAGAGACACCTGGAGCATGGGGTTGCACCCTTGATCATCTTGTCTAATGGCCATTGATGGACCTGTCCTCCATGAACTTATCTAATTCTTTTTTTTAACCCAGTTATAATTTTGGCCTTCACAGCATCCCCTGACAACGAGTTCAATTGTAGGTTGACTGCATTGTATGAAGAAGTACTTCCTTTTGTTTGTTTTAAACCTGCTGCTTATTAATTTCATTGGGTGACCCCCTAGCTCTTGTCACGTGAAAGGGTAAATAACACTTCCCTATTCACTGTCTCCGCACCAGTCATGATTTTATAGACCTCTCTTATATCCCTCCTTAGTCGTCTCTTTCCTAAGCTGAACAGTCCCGGTCTTTTTAATCTTTTCTCATATGGAAGCTGTTCCATACTCATTTTTGTTGCCCTTCTCTTCACTTATTCCAATTCTAATATATCTTTTTTTGAGATGGAGTGACCAGAACTGCACGAAGTATTCAGTGTTTGGGCGTACCATGGATCTGTATACTGGCATTAGGATATTTTCTGTTTTATTATCTATCCCTTTCCTAATGGTTCCTAACATTCTGTTAGCTTTTTTGACTGCTGCTGCATATTGACTGGATATTTTCAGGGAACTATCCACCATGGCTCCCAGATCTTTCTTGAGTGGTAACAGCTAATTTAGACCCCATCATTTTATATGTATAGTTGGAATTATTTTTTTCTGATGTGCCTTTTTGGACTTTGCCCACCACACCACCAAGCAGATGATCTGGCAACAACAACCAGTTCCTCCAGCAGCAGCAGGAGTTTTAGTGGTGGTGACAGAGAAAGTGGGACAAGGAGGAGGAAGAAGAGGACATCACCAAGCAACTGATCTTACAGGAGCTATTCCTTGAGCAGCTTCAGAGTGTGCAGCACCATTTCTGGAATTGGGAAACCAGTTTCGACTGGTGAGAAAGGATCATTCTGCAGACCTGGAATGAGCAGCAGTGGTGTGAGAATTTGAGGATGGCAACAGCAGCCTTTTTTGAGATATGTGCTGAATTAGCCCCAGAGCTACAAAGGCAGCGTGCCAACATGTGGTGCCCCATAACTGTGGAGAAGCTGGTCGCCATTGCCATTTGGAAGCTAGCCACCCCCTAATGCTACTGGTCCATAGCCAACCAATTCGATGTAGGGAGATTGACTGTTGGAGCCATTGTCATACAGATGTGTGATACCATGCATAAGGTCTTGTTGCACTAGGTTATAAAGTTACTAATGCTCAGGAGATTATTGAAATCTCTGTACATATGGAGTTTCCAAACTGTGTGGGGGCAACTGATGGGACCATGTGCCCATTATTTCCCCCTCAACCAGGACTCAGAATGTATAAACCAAAAGGGGTATTTCTCCATGGTTCGCCAAGGGCTTGCCAACCACCGTGACAGGTTTACAGATATATGTGATGGACAATGCAAGGGTGGTCTGGAAAGGTCTATGATGCTAGGATCTTACAGAATTCAGCTCTAGTTATCTTATTGGATAAAGGATGGTTTGCCTTGAAGAGCACTACGGACATTAATGGTCTGGAGATTGCTCCAGTTGTCCTGGGAGACATGAAGCTATTCACGCGCCATTTGGATAGAAGAAAGGAACTGTTTATCAATTCAGTGTCACCTCAGTGGAATGTGGAAGATGATGGGGTGGAAGATAACAACCTTCACACAGTCCACCCTGTTAAGTTCGAAACCATGACTAATGTCATCAGACCATTGACCGAATGTCAACTGTGGACCTCCCAGTCAAAAGAGCCACAGGATAAGCCTCCCCTTTCAGGGCCAACATACTAGGCAGATCGGACTTGGGGTAAAGATCTGCCCGTTGAATGTTGAAGGCCTCTCACAGTCCAAATGTGACTACCTAGAGAAAGACGACCAACATCACTGCTCTCACCCTCCAGGAGACCCATGTTGCAAATGAAGAAAAAGCATGTTGTACAAAATCAATGGCTATAAATTCATAGCCAGCAATTACCACCCAAAATATGGGCTTGCAATTTACATAAAGCGGTAAATCAACAAATATGTGGTCCTTCCTCCTATAGCGCACAAAGAAACAACTATAGTCTCCATGCACATCGGCAAGCTAAACATCATTAATGTATATAAACCACCGTGTGCACAGTGGCTTCAGCCAGCTCTGCAGAATGCACAGGACCCTGCTGTATTTGTGGGTGACCTTAATAATCACCACAAACAATGAAACTATGCAGCAAACAACATTGCAGGCAAAGAACTGACACAGTAGGCATTAGAAAATGATATGCTACTCCTTTTTGATGTGAATTGGCATGCCACTTTCCACTCTGCAAAACGGAGCAGAGAATACTGCCATGACCTGACACTCATCTCTAAAGAGGATACCAGCATACCGATACCTCGATGATTTCCTGAACAGCCAGCAGAGACCAGTACTGACGCATATTGGCGTTTAAATCCCAGTTTTCTATTCAAAACTGGCACTGCACTGAAACTTCAAAAAAGCAGTCTGGGCCACTTTCTCCATGACTGGGGATAATACAATCTCCTGCATTCTCCCAATGCTGAAGACTTTTGACTACTTTACTGTGCTCCTAATCTCCACCACAAAGAAGAATATCCCCTGGGGATACAGGTCATCGTACACTCCTTGCTGGACTGCAGAGAGCCAAGAGCTCCTCCACAAATATGATGGGTGTAGAGACCCAGAAATTGGAAAAGCCTTCTTGGTATCACTGGATGCAGCAAGGCGGAAACAGGTCTAAACTTCACACTCTCAAGCAGATTCTAGAACCTGCAGAGACACTTGGGGGCTGCAAATCCCACACATGCCATTAGGCTGCAGGTGAAAGTAGATAGCCTTGTTTCTAAATTTTAGGGACATCAGAACAGCCAGTGGACAAACAGCATCACAGACAAGTCCAGTATCAGCTTTGGCAGGTGATGTCCAGATGCACTCCATCATCTCTATGGTCTGGACCATTCACAAGGAAGAAAATTGATGCAGCCACAAAATTGGGGAAAACAGTGGGAAAAGATGGTATCTATCCTGAGTTCCTATATAACCTGTGTCTTCTGGCATGGAAATGGATGATGCAGCTTTTCACCAGCATCCTGGAGACCAGTGAAATCCCCTGCGTATAGAGAGAAGCCAAGGTCTTTGCACTCCAAAAGCCTGGAAAATCTGCAGCTCACTCTTCTAGTTATAGGTCTGTCTCCCTCTTGAGCACCACCTACCAGGTGAGGAAGCACATGATTCTGAACTGAATCAAGCCCACTGTGGACATCAGCCTATCCAAGGAACAAACTGGTTTTCGACTGCACAGAAGTGGCTGCAACCAGGTCCTGGCCCTCACTACAAACATTGAGGCTGGATTCCAACGAAAACTCAAGACCAGTACCGCTTTCATCAATATGACACAGTTTGGAAAGATGGTTTGCTACTGAAAATGAGCAAAATGATTCCTGTGTGCTGATCCTCAGGTGGCTGAACCCCATGCTTAGCAACCGAAGGATGTGCATATACTTTGGAGATCAAACCAGCAAGCTGTGCATTTTGAATAATGGGCTGTCACAGGCTCTGTACTTGCTCCAACACTCTTCAATGTATACACGAGTGATATGCATGAAACGATAGTGCAGAAGTTTGTGTATCCTGATGATTTGGCACTCACAACTCAGGCCTGTAGCTTTAACAAACTTGAAGTGACCCTTACACCTGACCTTAAGATCATGTAGGAGGACTTTCAAAAGTGGCAGCTGAAGCCAAATCTGAGCAAATCAGTAGTCTCTACTTTTCACATTGACAATAGAATCGCACAAAACACTTTAACTTATGAGTTTTGTGGTGAAACTGTGTATTATGACCCAAATACAACATATCTCAGTGTCATTCCTGACCACACTCTGACTTTTAATGACCACCTCAAGAAAGTAGCCTCTAACGCGAAGACTCATGTCCCCATTATTCAAAAGTTAGTGGGAACAAGCTGGGGATCAACTGCCCTGGTGCTATGAACATTGGGTTTGGCCCTGGTGTACTCAGTTGCAGAGTACTGTGCAGCAGTGTGGACAAGAAGCTGCCATACCCAATTTGTGGATAGACCGCTGAATCAGACCATATAACTCATCACTGGAACTTTAAAATCAACATCTGTGCTGTGGCTTTCTGTATTAGCAAATATTGACCCTACAGCTGTCCAAGATATAACCATAGCATGAGAACTTAAACACACTGAAGACTACCCAGAACTTCCCCTCTGGCAGATTATGGGTAATATACCCCAACAATTTCAGAAATTGCCAAAGCCACTATGGACCACATGTGACCACCTCTTGTCTCTGGATCCAGCCATGGAATGGCAAAATGTCTGGACCTTCTTTTCCATTCCAAAGAAGCACATTATTACTGACCCAACAAACTGTCCTCCCGGTTTCAACCTGCCGTGCAGACTTTGGACCACAGTGAACCACATCAGAACAAACCATGTAAGATGCAGCTACTTGATAACAAGTGGAAAATCAAAGATCCCCCCAACTTGCGGTGATAATATCTGAATCATCAAACACATCATAATGCAGTGTCCCAAAGATGGATTCAAAGGTGAACTGGGTGATATCCACAGCGTCACAAAGGAGGCCTTGAAATAGCTTATGGACCTTCAACTGCATCTATAGGATGTTGCTGTGCAGATACCATATGTGAGAGAGTGGAGTGTGTATTTGGCCGTTTGAAAGGAAGGTTGTGGAATAGGTTGGAAGCTGCAGAAAAAAATGTGCCCACAATTATAGCTGCATGTTGTATTTTGCACAATATTTGTGAGAGTAAGGGGGGCTGAGGTGCAGAGACTTGATCAGTGGTTTGAGCAGCCAGCAAGGCATCCAATAGCAAATGGAAACCACAAAGGCAATACTCTCAGAGATGCTTATAGCTCTTACTTTGAGTCTCAGGCTTGAAAATGTGCAGTTGTATATTCAGCTGTTAATCCCTGGTGCGGGTTGGATGGATTCTGAGCAGGCAGAACAGATACTGGGAGGGAAAATAGGGAGGTAGGCATGCGCCCTCCGTGGTGCGGTCTTGAAAATGTTCGATAATCGAGGCTTTAGCATGAGAGCCAATTGCCCAGCTGGAGCAGCCACATTTTGAAAATGTGTATGCGGGAGGGGCAAAGGAACACTGTGGGCCGAGGGATGGGGCAGGGCTGGAGACTCAGAAAGGGGCCTAGCTAACATCTGCCTAAAATGACCACAGGCATGAGGCATCAGGAATAGAAGCTAGCATGCCAATTAGCATAACAAATTTTAAAGATAGATACTTGCATAACGAGCTGCCCGCAATAGGATCTGCCTCTCAGTCCTGGCATGGGTTTCTGGCTGAGAGGGCATCAGGGTCCTGAGCCTGAAGAGACCATGGCTTTCCGGGAACAGCTCTTCACTGGCCACTTCGTGTTCATCCTCAGATGTCTCTTGCTGCTCGGCCTTGGGCACGGGACGGGAGAGGAGGAGGGCAGCAGAGGCAGCAGCAGGGTCCACAACCTTCTTGGGTTCAGTAGTGGAGTAATTGATCAAAATCTTGTCCAGTTCCTCAAAAAATGGACAGGTCACATTTCTGCTGCCAGACCTTTTCCTGGCATCATTGGTTTGTGTACATTCTCCTGAGCTGTTTGCTCTTTATCCTGCACTGGTAGGCGTCCCAGTTGTGGCCTCTCATGGACATCTGCTTAACAATGTCCACAAAAAGATCTTTATTCCGGTGGCTGGCCACAAGAGCTTGCTGCATCAACACTGCTCCCCCGATGGAGTGAGATCTAGGGTTTGGGCACAGCTCCAAGAGGGTGCATGAGACATGTGGAAAGGCTATAATCAATATTACATGGTCTGGCCAAGATTTTCAAAAGTGGCTGCCTAAAATTAGGCTCGTAAATCCATATTGGAGCACCTGAATAAAAGGCCAGTTTTCAAAAGTACTGAGCATCCAGCAGCTCCCTTTGACTTGAGTGTAGCACCTTAATGAGCCCATTTAGTCAGTACCTAAATATGAGTATAAAGCCCATTTTTGACTTTTGGCTGTAAAACATCAGTCATGGTACAAATTCTTGGGGGAGCATACTATTAAGGTAGAAGATGAGTGCCCCCATGATCAGACTGCTGCCCCTTTTATAACTGGTCAGCAGTGACAGTCTCATCACCTTCTCCTCCTGATGGTTTTAGAAAATTCCAAAATCTACTGGGGGGAAATTGCAGATCTGTTACTGTGCTCTCTCTAAGAAGAAAAGTAATGGTTCCCGTCAAAGATGGCCTACTTAATCCATCTCAAGTAGAGCTGGGTGACATTATAGTGATTTTGCTGAAAAATACGTTTTGGGGGTACCAGAACTATTCATTAATTTCACAACCTGTTTGTGGGGGGAGAATTAAATGTTTTGACCATTTGGAAATGTTTGGTTTCAACATTTTCATTTTGAAACATTTTGTTTTGACCTTTTGTTTTGAAACAGCATTTTGTTTTGAATTTGGCCAATTTAAACAAAACAAGGGTGAAAAACACCTAAAAACAACCAAACCAAAACAAAAAACTTGGAAAAAAGAATTGTTTAGTTTTGGGTTGACCAAAAAGTTTCCGGTCAACCCCCAAAAAATGTTGGTTGCTTTGATGTGGTGAAAAAAAAAATTAAAAAACAGTTTTCATTTTATTGAACTGAAATTTTTTGGAGGGTTTTTTTTTTTCCTCTCTGGCCTCCAGGTCGGTCGCTAACCCCTGTCTCATTCCCTCCAGTCGTAAAAGAGATGATAGGCTCTATCAGATGCCCTAAATTCGGTTGCAAAACCCCCTATATTCTGTGGCACAAGTGGAAATGGGTCTAACAGGTTTGCATAATATCAGGGCAGTGAAGAGCTGGAGAACCCAGAAGAGGAAACACTGAAGCTGAAGACTTTGTATACAAACCTGTTATACTGTGGTACCCCAGGGTCTAAGGACACATTTCACAAGGTATAAGCAGGCAGAGAAATGTATAGGGCTTCTACTTGGAGATTTATTCATATTTTTACAAAATTAGTTTCTTAATGTATGGGCTAGGTCTGATGCCCATGTCAGGAAGGAGGTGCTGCAGTCTTTATTTAATTATTTCTCGCTGCTCAGCCTTAATGGGTTGAAGCTGCTCCACTGAGGATAAATAATTGTAAAAGTCATTGGGCCAGAGAGAGCACTCACCTGGTAGGTGAGAAACCTAGGATCCAGTCCCCCATGCTCCAATTACTTCTTTATTTATCCACAAGTGGAACAGCTTCAAGAGGAGAGGCTGAGGAAGCCCTACAGCGGAATATACTGTAGCCCAGTAGCAAGAGGGTCTTCACTATTGAGGGGGCAGATTACTTGTTCAGATCCCATCTGCCCCTCAGTCGGTGAGGGGACTTGAACCAGAGGTCTCCCACATCCCAGATGAGTACCGTAACCACTGGGCTAAAAGTTATGAGCAGAGGGCGCCTATCTCAGTGAGAGTGGCATGGATTAGGACACACCCCTTGGCCAAATACCTCACATTGGCTAGTTTAGGCAAGGAGCCACCCAGCATGCTGGCTTTGTGCATCCCATTCTGAGGCACCTGTCTCTCCCCATTCATTGTATAGGGAGCCTAGATGCCTAGCTCAGGTTTGTGAATCCCAGTGATTTTCTAGGTGCCAAAAAGTTGGGTGTGGCAATGCTGTGAGTCACCCCATCTAAGGTCCTTTGTGACTCAAGCCCTAAATATTTACAATAATTCCCAAAAGAGAAGTGGGGTGAGTTTTGACTGGCAAATTAAATCACTTGTTCCTTAGTTCCTCCCTTTGTTCTCCTGCAATAAAACAACCACTGTGGAAGCCATAAGAGACCGTGGCCAAATTATGGACTGTAACCTTAGAGCAATGGCTATTAGTCAGGATGTGCAGGGATGGTGTCCCTGGCCTCTGTTTGCCAGAAGCTGGGAATGGGCAACAGGGGATGGATCACGTGATGATTACCTGTTCTGTTAATTCCTTCTGGAGCACCTGGCACTGGCCACTCTCAGAAGACAGGATACTGGGCTAGATGGACCTTTGGTCTGACCCAGTATGTCAGTTCTTATGTTCATTGGCATCTCCCGCTGCTGCATCTTAAGTACAAAATAGATAATTAGAGGATCCTCCTGATACCTGGCAACCAGTTGGATATTCTTTGGTATCAGGGCATTAATCTGATATGAAAGTGATTCAGATAAGCTTCATTTTGCATTAATGAAAATCACATTTGTTAATACAATGCACAAAATCTCTCCTTACCAGCTAGTTTCTAAAATACTTAAGTTGCTTATTTAATGAATTATGTGTGAGCGGTTTTCATACGTGAAATTTGTAAAGTATCAGATGAGTGAGTTTGCTTTCAATCATACTATGTAGAAGTTGATTACCATGATATGATGCAGTAATGTTGATGCCAAGGCAAGACTGCTCCTGAGATTCAGCCTAAGTACCAGTGTATATGTCATAACTGGAAAGAATAAGATAACATAGGACAACGATGAGAAGTGTGACTGCCTTTGTTCTCCATGTCCATGTTACATTATAAAAGAGCACATCTAGGGGGTGATGTTACTGGAAATACTGTGTGGGAAGCTGTATCATGCCAGTCTTTCTTCAAAAGCCAAAATGGAGGGTTTTTTTAAAAATGTAATGACAACAGACAATGTTTATTACCCTTATTTTTAGTGTTTACAGTCATCAAGGCTAAGGGTGAATTCCTGCGTCTTCTTATAATATTGACTTTCATACTTCGAAGGTGGTCACATTACACTGTATTCCTGCCACCAATCTCTTTTTGTACATTACTACTGTTTAGTTTAAAGTTTGTGTAGGACTCTAGTGGATTAGGAAGCCTTTGAGCAGATCCGAGATTTGAGTTTAAATCCTAGTCCTTCCACAGACTTTCTGTGCAACTATTGCCAAGTCACTTAACCTCTTAAGTTACCCCCTCTGTAGAAATTAGAAATAGTAGACAGTTCAGAATGCTCTGTTTGCTTATTAAGATGTGCACTGGCTATCAATTCCTTTCTAGGTGAAATTTAAAATGTTGTTTTGGACCTATAAAGCCTTGGTTATTTTAGAGACCTCTCTGTGTTGTACAGTGGCAGTTGTGTTCAGCTCAAGTGCTCCGACGAACATCCTCCTGGTTTAAATGGAAGCGAGACAGGAGTTAGGGGATTCTTGATGATGTGCCCTTGACTCTGGAATCCACTGTCCCCGCTTTGTTCTGCAGAGCAGTGCTGACTTTCATGACATGCCATGACACAAGTCTTTTCCAAAGACAAAGCATGCAAATTTTCAGCCCCAAAGGTAATGTTATAGCCACGTGAAAACAGGAAGTTATAATGGGAACGATTTTGTATTTTTGTAACATTTGCTATCAGAAATAATGCTATAATTCCATCCTAAAAAGCTACAATAAAATGACATTAAGGTTGCAAAGACCAAACAAGTGGAGAACATCACTGGATGTTCCGGTAGCTGTTCTCTTCAGTCTTGTCTACTTGTCCCCAAGTCTATGATCCTAAATGTTCAAAAATATTTCAAAATGATATAAATAATACTGACATTTACAAAATGTAACCATTTGGCCTTCTCTTCTCAGATTCACTTTGCACACAGTATGTTTTGCAGTAGGCTAGAATTAAAGAATTAATGTAATTTTTATGAGATTCTGAGCAGAAACACTACAATAGAATGTTTAATGGCCCAATTCTAATAAATCTCAAAACATAATAGAGACATTAGCGAGGAGAAAAATATTTAATGTTTTTAATTTTATCTTTAATAGGACTGGTGAAAGATATTCATTAAAAAGGACTTGTGGATAGGATAATCATTGCACATCAGGAATTATATTAAACATGGTATAGGCGCTGCATATAAAGATTTAGATCAGCCTTTCAAAAAGTTAAGAGCATTTGTTTATTAAAAGAAATATTAGAATGCATTGCTTTCTGGAATTCGCTGGATCCTGTCGCATTAGCGTGCCTCAGTTACATAAAAGGGATTCCACCTTACTCTTTTGTTAACTCCGCAGACCTGTATGAGATATTTTTTCCCTGCAGGGAAAAAAAAGAACGAACGGAAATGGGAAAGGCTGTGAGCATGGTTGAGTGGGACTAATGCTACTCAGTACCCTTTCCAGTCTAATTAGAGGTAAATAGGTGTGCTTTTTATGAAGAGAGAACCAGAATAAGAGGAGCTCATGAGGGATGGATACTGAAGCCCTAACAGCTTTTCTTTTTTACTGGAATTAAATGCTAGCCATGATTCACACTATTAAAGCTGTACTTACATAACAAATCAATATAAATAGCCTGACATCTTTAGGTGGCTTAAATTTATTTTATATATTTAATTAATATTATTTTTAATGAGCAACTAAGCTTCTAATGAACAGCTAGGTTACTAAGAAACTCCAGGGCCAGAATTAATAGGGAAGGCTAGTCACAGAATCTTAACATAGTTTACTTATGGTAGAACCTTGCTAATTCATATTAATAATTAGACAGACCATTGTGAATTACTGAATGGTCTAACTCTGTAAATGAACAAATAATTTTAGATAAGTAATCATACTGCACCACAAAGTGTATTTTATTGATTTTGTTTGACAGTTTTGTTTCCTTTTAATTATTTTTCATAATATATTGAATATACATCATGCAGTATGTTGTGTAGAAATACACAAAACCTTAAAACATCTGCTATTAATTTTTTTTTGAGAGAGAGAATAGGGGAGAGACTGCCATTTTGATTGCCAGCTGTAATATGTTTGGATTAGCACACTGCAGTTTAGCAAGGCTCTATTGTGCAGTAGCCACCATTAAAAAGTGAACATTTACTAACAGTTCAATCTGTAGTACTGAGGTAATACAGAATATCTGTATAGTGTACTTAGAATAGGAAATAACTGCAGTACCCCAGTTACTGGGGTGAAGTAATTGTTAGTAAATGTTCACTTTTTAATGGTGACCACTGTCTATGATAATATAACATAATATTCCTTTGATATTAAAAATACAGAAAATAAAAATGAGAGATCAGTATGAGATAGATGAATATTTTTTACAATGTGAAGATGCTGGCAAACATAAATAGGTACAAGTATAACCCCTGATTCAAAGCCCATTGAAGACAGTGACAGTCTCTTCATTGACTGCCGTGGGGTTTTGATCACATCCATTGGGAGTGTTATTTTGATCAATAGGAAAAACCCCTATCCAATTCAATGGTTGTTTTTCCTGAATGAGGATCACAAGATTGGGCTTATAGTGCAGTGTACTTATGTACTATTATTTTATTATAACAGTATTTTAAATGCGAATAAATCCATGTTGGATTTGAAATCAAATGTTTAACTATTTCTTAGCAGAATTATTACCAGTTTAACAATAATCCCAGTGTTCTTTTAAAAAATGATAAATATCTGCAAATTTCCTTCTCTGATTTTTATATTCCCATTGAAAGAAGCTTGAAATAAATGTCTTCCTCTCAACTGGTGAATTGTATCATTTTGTAATCCTGCTTCAATAAAGTAAATCATAGGGCCTGGTTGAATATCCCTTGAAGTCAACTGTAATCTCTGTTGATTTCACTAGGCTTTGGATCAGGACAACAGTAGCAGAATGTAGGGTTGTCAATTTTCTAATTCCAGAAAACTGAACACCATTGCACTGCCCCGTCCCTTCCCCCGCACACTGCTCCACCCCTTCCCCGAGGCCCCACCTCTTCCAGAGGCACCGCCGCCCGCTCACTCCATCTCCCCCCCCCCGTCGCTTGCTCTCCCCCACCCTCGCTCACATGGTCATTTTCACTGCAAGGCCCAAACAGACATATTTATTGTTTTGACAGATATATTATGCTAATTTCAGGTTTTATTTGTTAGAGGACACCAGAGCTGTCAGCAAAATAGTCAAAAAGGATAATTTTTTAAAAAATGAAATTTCACAAAGATTTTCATGATTCTTTCCCTCCCCTCTTCCCATTTTTCATAACCAGCTCCATGGTTTTTTTCCACTAAAGTTATTGTAATTGTATGTGTGGAATTAGGACCACACATTATCACAGCAGCAATGGGTGGCCCACTCCTGAAGCCCAAATACAAATCCATAGAGCACAACCACAGAAATGGACACCTGTCCAGATACCTGTATAAATAAATCTGTAGAAACTGACTCTCCCACCTACATGCAGATATACACATGCGTTCATGTGTACACATCTAGCATGCACTAACACATATACTTCCACATTATTTATTATTACAATGATTGTTTAATGCCTAGAGACCCCAACTAAAATCAGGGCTCCAGGGTGGTAGGTGCTGGACATAAAAAGAGAGAGTCTGCAACAAAGAGTTTATAATGTAGCTAGACAAAGATGGGGAGAAAAGTACGATACATTGGCTCTTCTGCAATTACTAGTCAACAACATTCAGTTTTTAAGAAATAATACATTTCTTTTAGATTTCCCTTCTCTTTTAAAAACGTGTTATGAAATGCATACACATATTTTATGTCATCAATTTTTTTGTGTGCAAGCCAGCAAAAGGAATAAAAGTCAAAGAGTTAAGCTGCAAATTTTATTCACGCAGGTATACACACATGCGGCAATACACACACCTCCCTACACAGAGACCATCTCTTACACACATACAATGCATGCATGCACACGCTTGCCTACACAGTGATGCTTTTTCATACACTTTTCCAGGGGCTGCCTAAATCACTCAGTCAGGAAGGGAGGAGGGTGGGCTGGAGGGGAAAAGATGTTGGCGGGGGAGAGGAGAGAAGAGGATGGGGAGGGAAAGAGGCAAAAGACGAGAGCAGGGTGGGGTGAGAGGAGGCAGTAAAGGAGAGATGAGTGGGTGTGGGGGGGTATGTGGGGTGGATGGGGATGCAGGGGGAGGCAGAAGGATACAGGTGCATGAGGATGTGGGGGACACAGGGGTGTATAGGGACATAATGGGAGTGCAGCAGTGTATGGAGGTGAATGAGGTGCAGGGCTGTGGGAGGTGAGGGCAGCTCTGGGAGGTGGAGAGGATGGGTGGGAGAGAACTGAAAGGGGTACAGGGCTGGGATGGGTAGGTGTGGGGAGCAGGACGGGATGGGGGGTTGGGACGGGGAGGGATGCCTTGATGGGTGTGTGTGTCAGGGTGGGACAGGAGGGATGCAGTGATGGGGGATGCGGGTGCGGTGGGGTTGGGATGGGGAGGGATGCAGTCGGTGGGGATGGGGGTGCAGCCCCATTCCCAGCACTCGGAGACAGGGATACACATACCTCCAATTCCCGGGGGCTGGTGATGGGGTGACAAACCGTGGTTTGCTGCAGAGCACGCGCTGCAGCTCGAGCCCAGCCACAAGAGGAGCGCGAGGAGAAGAGGTCTGGGCAGCTGCGGGAGAGGCACACACCAGGCGACCCCTCAACAGCTGTCTGCTGAGCGCTCACGACAGTTCCTACCCTGCTAGTGACCCAGCCAATGGGAGCTGCGCCGGGCAGCATGCACACCCACTGTGGCAGCCCCTAAGGCTAGGAGCTGGACATGCTGTCTGCTTCCTGACCCGGGAGCCACACGGCATGGTGGCTAGCAGAGAGCCTGCCAGCCGTGCTGCACAGCGCCACAAAACGGACAGGGCCCAGTCAGCAATGCCAAAACTGGACACCTGGTCACCCAAATCACTGAATTATCCACGGAATACCTGAAATACATGGATAAATAAATGTTCAATGAGTAGTGTTTTTGTGCAAGGAATTAAACAGTACTCCTGCAGTAGTTCTGCTGTAATGTACTTCTGTTTTCTTGTTCCATGATTGTAAATAAGTTACAAGCCCTGTAAAAAAAAAATTACAAAACCAGTTAAAAATTTGTATATAGACAATTTAATTTTATTGTTTGCCTAGCCATGCAATATAGCTTTTTATCTCATTTAAATCAGGTGGGGTTGGTAGCAAATTTTCAGTATTATTTTCTTCACTGTGAATTTCATTTTCTGGTCTCATCATAATCTCATTGTAATTCAGCATCTCACAAGTCAGTCTCTCTCTCTTTCTTCCACATATATGATTCACTGAATAACTTCAGTTTCAGTCAATTAAATTGTAGTCGCAATGCCACAAGCCCAGCAACATCCGGGTCAGTAACCCTGCTATTTATTTCCAGCAGGGTTGACTTTTTGAGTACTTTTTACAATTGTCTTTTTTTACTTTTGGGGATGTGGTGTTTGTTAGCAAGTTTTTTAAAAAGTCGTCTTCCATTGAAAATAAGACGTCTTTTGGAAGGTAGTTGCTAAATCCTTTGTTTGTATAGTCATAAATAATACTCTACCATAGACTTAACCAACCTTTACTGTGTGGAGAGGCTGGTTCTCAGCATATAGGGAACGTGATTTTTTTTCGTGATTGTCACTTGTCATTTTTCACAGATCAAAAATCTTTATCTAATGTGTCACCATTACAAGCTTCCATTATTTTCTATTCATGCAGACTGTCTCTGAGTCTAGATCTTGATCAGAGTTTTTTATTTTCAGCCACCTTTGATGTCACTGCTTGTTGTAACCCCATTTCCATAATTCTGATCAGCACTGGCTGCTGAAGATGTGATTTTCAGTAGATTTATAGGACCAGATTTTCAAAATTGCACACATATCCTGCACTCTTAATGAATGTGTCTGCGCCTTCATAACACACAGTTGTGTGCAGAAATTACCAGAAATGGCCATTTGCATACACATATGTTCTGTGTGCATCTGCAGTTATGGCAATTACATGTTCAAGTTAGGCACATAGTTGTACATGCCTAAATGTCATATAAAACTTGCCCATGTTTTCTGTGACAGAATAAGAATTTTCCTCTTGTGCTTCTTAAATGTCCTTGCAACTGAGCAAAGGCTTTAACTATTTAAATATAGCACTTAGTGTCAATGCGAAAACATACATAGCTGGGGGGCAACCTAATGATAACCTATGGGTCTAATACAATGAATGCTTCAGATTAAATAGAGCTGTATATGTCATCCAAAAGATAATAACCAGTGGTGTGTTGCTGAATAGCTGAGCTGCTGCATTCTAAACTTGAAATTCTTGAGGGGTCAGAAATGTCCTTCCTAGAAATGAGCTACAATATTTAAGCCTAGAGTCTGATGGGATAGGACACAGTCTTCTGACCAGCTCTAGGTGGGCATTTTTAGCAGCTGTAGCTATTTGGATAACTACAAGGAATGCAGAAGGACACTATGATTATGATCCATCTTGATGATTGTAGGGCAGTCACCTTGATAAAGGGCGAAGTTATGGACATTGTGAGTGCTTTGAAACACTTCCTTCTCTGCATCAGCTAACTTTCATCTTTCCATGCAGCTGTTCTTCAGCTAAGTGCCAATGACTCCCAAGCCATACCTAAAACTTTGCCAACCCTATAGCTCAACTGTAGATGTTCTAAGTAATGTCTTGATGAGACTATCAAAAGCCCCCAAGCAAAAGTTTACCACGTAGCTTCCATAGGTGCTGAAACTAGAAGTGCTGGGGGTGCTACCACACCCCCTGGCTGGAAGTGGTTTTCATCATATACAGGGTTTACAGTTTGGTTCAACAGCTCTCAGCACCCCCACTATACAAATTGCTGTAGCACCTGCGGTAGCTTGAAATGTGCTTGTTATCTTTAAACACATTGCAGTAGTGCCGAATACTTTGAGTGGTCACTAGCATAAAAAAAATGGAAAATATCATTCACTACAAAGGCAGCCAAATGATTTTTGAACACAATAAAATTTCCCCTGCAGTGCTCTCAAGTGAAATTTGCTATTTCCATGTGCAAGTCGAGCTATTTTTCACTTAATAATCACAATTTACATTTGAGCCAATATGAGCTGGCCAGCCTGTATGAATAACGGCCACATGTGTCAGTCAATTCAGGCCAAGATTTGCTGCAACAGCACAGGTGTTTGTCATACCAGATGTCCAGTGATAACACTGGGAAGTGGGGGAAGCAGAGTGTATAAGAGTGATGGCACACTCCAACATTTGGGGGGTTTTACTTTCCACCAGTGAGAAGGGTCTGGCAGACCCACTACTATTCACCTGGCTACATCCCACCTCCTAGATCAAGCCTTGCCAATCTTGAAAGGCTGCATGTCAGAACAGCGATGGTTTCCATAAATGGTACCGCATAATTATAGGCTTATGGCGTATAAACAGGTGAGGAAAATTGCTTGGAATATTTTGGGTTATTTCAAATTCTGAACATTTGAGAACTGATATAGTATCTCCAAGATGTACCTGATCAGCCAGGTTTTGCATATTTACTGTATTTTAAAAATCCAATTTTTGTCAAAACTATGGTTAAAACTTTTTAAAAAAATCTTGCTTGGCTGTCCACTGAATTGCACTGTGTATAGGCAGCCATGCCCAGTGGTGTGGGCGTTAAACTTTACCACCCAGGAACTACACCCACTGTAAACTTCTATTTCAGTTATGCTAGCTGGTTCTGTGAGCTGAGTGTTATGCTCCAAAATGGAACAACAGTCTACCCTGCACGTACTCTCTATCTGGCTAACTGCATAAAGTTGGTGTGAGTGGCTGATGTAAACTATAGCAGCCTGGAAGCTGAGCTGATCTAAAGTGCAAAGCTAGTATGGCTCCTCTGAAGAGCAACGCCTGAGTTGGTTGAAATATGGATTTTTCTGTGTTCCTCCTTAATCCCAACTTAAAACAGAGGAAAAGTACTCCTAAGTACATTAACAACCTCAGAGTTTGGGGCTCTGATGTGCCAGTCATCTATTGGCATACTTGGAGTGCTAAGTGAGGAAGTTGAGAATATTTAGGGCCTGATCCACATCCCACTGAAATCAGTGGAAAGACTCCCATAGAGTTCAGTGGAGTTTGGTCAGGTCCTTAGTGAACCATACTGTTGTGGCTGACCCTAAAAGGGGGGCATTTTATTGTATTAATGGTCGATTCACAGCTTAAACATGAGATTCTTCCAATGAGACTGCCTTTTATAAAGATATGAAAGTCAACGTCAAGAGATCCAAACTAACCCTGCTGTTTTAGACAGTGAATTATGACACCCAAACACACCCAGACAAATTTGTCCTGAGTGATAAATTTGTTGGGATTCTGAAATAAAGAGAATTAGGTGTGTGGGAAGCTGGAGGAAAGAGTGGGGAGAGCGGGAGTAGGAATAAGAAAATAACAGACCCTTGCTTTTTACTTTAATTTGGTTTTATTATTGCTGCTATTATAAAAGGTTTTTTTAAGTGGACAACTGAACATCAAGCGGGGACTCTCTGTCAACATGGATAAATAACTCTAGCTGCAAGCATACTGGTAACTTGTGCCAGTATTTTCAAATGGCAGTTAGGTACCCAGACCCAATTGATTCTTGGCAGGAACTGGGTGCCTAACTACCCTTTGTGCCTTTGAAAAGCCACCAGACATCACCACACACACTCCTTGGTCTCATCTCAGAGCAGAGCCAAAAAATTGGTAGCATAAGGCAATATAGCAATGGTAGAAATCTTACAGTATTTATCTATACAGGTTGTTTTCTACATTTGTTTAAATTATATTAACATGATTCTATTCTAGAAAAAAAACTGTCTCAACAGACACAAAATTCAGATAATTTAATAAACTCACCAGAAGGAAGAGGTTTTTCCTGGGTAGTTTAATGAGTCAGTAAGTCAGCCATTCCCAAAGTGTAGGGTGTACCCCAAAGACAAGCCAGCTTGGGGGACAAAAGGGCCTTTCAGCTGTCCTCCAGAATCCCAGCTTGCTTGCTTGCTTTTTTTTAGGTACATTTTTGTCTGTTGTGGTTGTGAAGAAAACCTTGAAAGCATGACCTAAGTGTGCAGCAGTGTTTGCCAGGGAGTCTGAAACTATAGCGCTGAAGTACGAACTGCCATATTCATTACAGTTGGTGCTAACTCAGATGCCACTGATGACACTTTAAATGCCAACATTGTTAAATATACTACTGTTCATTGAAGCATGTGAAAAAGGAGGGGCTATATCATATTAAGAAAATCTACATAGCCTTACAACATCAGTGTTAAAAAACTATAAGTTGGGACACAGACACATACACACACACACACAGATTGGCTTAAAAATCATGAGATTTTAAAATGTAATGAATATTGGGTTCTTTTTATTTACCTTTTGTGTGTGTGTGTCTTTATAATACACTTGAGTCATATTTTCAAGCTTTTCTCTACAACTATGATGGCTATTTTCCTTTTTTTATTTACTTATTTAATGAAAGCTAAAATTCTTCCACACTCATGGAAGTCCAGCAGCTGAGACGAAGAGAAACACAAACTATCACAAAATTCATGGTGAAAATCACAAGACTTCACAACATTATACTATCTACTCTGCATGATTGCTCATTCTGGACAGATCTTTAACAACTTATGGTGGGTTTGAGGTGGGGATGTGATTGGTTTAATTTTCCTGAAAGAGGGGCTCATCTTTCAGTGCAGCAGTGGGTGGTAAAAATGAGTGTCATGTCTATATTCCTTTTTCGGAGTATGCCTAAATGGCTAATAACCTGTGCCTGGCAGAATATGGGCTCTGTTGAGAGATCTATAGTTCCTATTCTCTTTTTTTATCATTCACTACAGTTGCCCATTACTCAGATGTCATGGGACTTTTTTGATGTGATAAAGTTCTTATTAACCCTTTAATTATTTCTGTCATGGTTTCTTGTTGTGGATGCTGAGCTTGGCATTCTCAGTGTAAAAGTACCTCACAACTTTCAAAGTCTTTAGATATTTTTTTTTTACATGTTCACATCCAAGGAAAGATCTAATGTCTTGGATGGTGTGGATGACTTAAGTGGTGCAAGTGCGGACAAGGGTCAGTGTGCTGTCCTCATTTCTTTTTTTTTAAAGTACCAGTAAGCATCAGAGAGCTACTGCTGCTTCAGAATTCTTGAAAAAAACATTGTCATGTGAAAGTGGTGTATAGCAGTACATTAAATAAGAGTCTGGAGACTAAAAATAGATGGGTTTTGGAAGGGAATCCATTTACATGCAGATTTCAGAAATACCACATTTTTATTTCCCAGGATTGGCCAACTTTATCTGCTCATTTTTATCATGTGTCTTCCCCCCCCCCCTTAAATTAAAAAGATTCAACTCCTATTGCATAGGATGCCAGTAGATAATTTTCTTTTTTCTCCCCTTCATATAATATAGGTTACACATCACAGATGAGGCAGAACAGACTTTATGTATTGTTTGTCAATGAAAGGAGAGAACAGCTTCCTAGCAACAAAAAGGATGTCACATATTGTCTTCAAAAGGAGACTATTTCACCCCATCTAGTTACAAATGCCTTCCAATGATAGCTTCTATAGATATAAAAGCCTACCAGCAGGGGATCCCCCCTTAAGAAGTGACCACGTTTTAAAATCGGTTATGCCCCTGGCAAACAGTCATCTTGTACATATTTAGCTTGATCATTTTGGCAGGTTATGAAAGACTAAATGGTGCAAACACATGTGGCAGATGCTGTTCTCATGATAGTTGAGGAGCCTCTGAGCTTCTGTTGGTAGCATGCCAGGTTCATCTTGTACACTGAAGAGCATTATACTTTCAAGCTTTCTACAGCTTGCCCTTAGGGACTACTGTTGAAGTGGTAATAAAATTTAAAATGAGCCTCAGAAAGTCAACTTGTTGGTTTGGCTTCAAGTGAATCGTTTTCATTATTAAACTTCAATTTAATGGAACATGTGTTGTATTCTGAGAGAGTAAATCTAAATATGGTTGTTAGAAAGGTGATTCTGTCTTAAGGATAAATATGCACTGCCAGAAAGGGAAGAGAATTGCTTATATATTAAAACACTCTGTGATGGTTGCATTTCTCCATTTGAAATAAGGTAAAGGAAATTTTGTATTAAATAGCTGGCTATTAGTAACCCCCGTGCAACCAGGCTTGAAAACATAGACAAGAAATTGTCCACTTTCAGAGTAAACACATTTTTATTTGAGCCAAATACTGCAGGTTGGTGAAAAATTTCAGGCCTTAAGCTCTGAAATTTGGAAATGCTGTGATGAACTGTACAAGTATGAGTACCTGAAGATGTAGTTATCAGCTGAACTGGTAATAACAATAATACTCAGTATCCTCAAAGCATTGTACACACATCATTTAATCCTCATAACATCTCAGTGAGGTATGTAAGCAGTTTCATAAAGGCAGGGTGTTTAAAAGACTAGCCTCAATCACAAGATGAAATCCATGTCAGGGCCAGAATTAAAACGTGGGAATTCCAGGCTCCCAGGTCTGTGCTCAGATCACTATTTCTTGCTCAATGGATATTTCTCTGTTAAAACAGATTTACCAGTAATAATTGCACAACTAAAACTAAGATGCCAGGTGAAAATACAGGAAAAATATTTGGCTACAGGGCCATGCATGCCAGTGTAATGTGAGCATCTTTAATTATCTTGGTGTATCTTTTCTTGTGCCCCTCCTATCTTGCTTTGCAATCTAACTGTTGACATTAAATGGAAAATGTTTTGAGATGAGTTAGTTGTTTAAATGTTTGGGGAAACTCTTCATTTCTATGTATGTATCTTATAGAAATATGATAAATACATTTTAAAGTACATTTTTAAAAGCGGCTCTTAGAGCTGAGTTCAGCTTTTGTAAGATTTCAGCCCCAAATATAGAGATGAAATCAGTCTTGGTAATGTGCTAGCAGTGTGCTGCAAGATGCTCCTATGTCTGTCAAAATGGAAAGGTAAAGATGAATAGCAGTGGCAGTAAATATTTATATTGTGGAAATGTCCTTCATTCTGTTTGAGGCCCTATTGTGCTGGGTGCTGTACAAACACAGAAAAGAGACAAGCCCTTATCCAGAGGGCTTACCATCTAAAGAAACACCCGGAGGGAAGGAGATGGGGGTATAACACCCAAGTGGGTGGGTATGGTGAAGAATTAGAACAGCTCTATTAGTTACATACTGTGGTGTTGATTGAGTCATTAATATCTGAAGTCCAATGAAGCTTTTATTTATAGAAAAGTTGCTGATAGGAAATATCACAATTCAACATTTATAAAAGGTTGGCTTCCTTTTAGAAAGCAATTGAATGCTGGTTTTCTGTGGAAACTGTCATTAAAATTATGTAATTTGAGTTTTTATTCTAGAAATTAATATATTTATTGTGAGGACATTAGGCCAAATCCCATCAGAGTTACACATGCAATATTGCTTACTCATGAGAGCAATCCCACTGATGTGAATAGACTACAAGCTTCCAGTGACACTGTTCACGTCTAAGGACTGTGGTCATGATTTTGCAAACATGCACATGCTTAACATCAGTGAGATGACTGAAATGAGCAAAGTTAAGGATTTGCGTAAGTGTTTGCAGGATCAGGCCCTATTTGTCTGATACCCAGTTTAATAATAAGTTACACTGATTCTTTTGGTCCTATTCTTTCTTCAGTGGGTCCTTTTAACTTCCATTAACATTAATGAAAATTGCATGCACACATCAAGCAGAGAATATACCTTGTGTAATCTACAGATTATTGACACCACCACAATTATTTTTCGTTATATAGGAAATAGAAATAAACAGCCATTTTCTGTGTCATCCAGTTGCCTCTAGCTGCATTTACAGTATCTACTTATATACCTTGTTATGGCCTTAATGATAAATAGATACTTACATTTTTCTAACTTTTCACAGAAAAAGTGTAATGAATGCTTTCTGTCAATAGATATAATATAAATGTTAAGATAGTTCCTCTTAAGATAGATTCAATTTAGCTTTAGTGCACTAGTGGAAAGAACATATTGCAACACTGTGGTGGCCTGTTTTTCTGGCCTTTATTAATCCAGAAACCTTAATGATGAACAACATTTGTGTCATTGTCTACACAAATTTAATTTGTTTATGCAGGAGTTCAGTTAATCCTGCAATCTGCTTTTCTCAAATGAGGACAGATAATGGAGACACCGTTCTTTACAGGTCTTCAGGCTTTTAAATTCTGATAAAATCAGGATTCTTCACTGGGTCTTGCCACAGCTCTGAATTAAGCCACTTTAAATGTAATTACTGAAGCTGGCTGTACATCAGGAACATCCATTAAAAGAATTGATTGACCATGCTGTTACGGGAGGCATTTTATGAACAAATGATCATGATGGGTCCAGAACTGTAATTTATAAAAGCAAAAAAGCAGGTAAATACTTTATTAGTGGTTAATGAGAGGTTCACTGGATAACTAAATTTCTTCTTTTTCAACCAGCTATTTCAGGGAACCTTGGTCCATGGCCATCTATCACGATCGGTTTATTGATCTTAAGAAAGAACTGCGCCAAATCCTAATATCCAGCCAGGTAAGAAAAATGACTAGCAATTGCATTTTATTATTGGAGTAAGTCGTTATTGTTGAGCACTTCTTTTTTTTTTGCTCCCATATTCTGCCTTAAATTTCACTTTTTTCTGTTTAATTACTCACTTTGGAAAGCCTAAATAGACATAGTCTATGCAGCATAAGGGAGATTCAGTAAATACTGGAAATTGCTCATTTTAATTATTTTTACAAATCTCAAAGTTGCTGGTAATGTTTTTTTCATCGTTTACCTTGCTCCATTTTTCTATGCAGCATTTTTATACCCCTTATGTGTTTTCTAGTGCAAACTTGCCACTGAGACTTGGAATTCCCATTTCTTTAGTTAACACTGCTTTCCATACAGTTTTGTTCATATTTTTGCATAATGATATAAAAGCACTGTACGAACCATCCTAAAATTTCAGATCCTGTGAGATGTAAATCTTTCTATAAGTACCTATGGGCACAAGCTACGTACGTAGTTGATAAAGTAACACAGAATGGCTTTTCAGTGATAGATGAAATTCCCAAATATAGGGGTGGGGAGAAATTAAGACATTTGCTAATGTCATTTGCACTGTTGACCAGAGCATAAATTCATAGTAATTTCTCCATTTTTTCCTCTCCAAGTGTCTGACTCAAAACCCATTGAAGCCAATGGACAGGCTGCCACTTGATTCAGTGGACTTTGGATCAGTCCCTAAAGACAAAGTTGTAAATATATAATTGTCTCTAAACAGAATTTTTTCTCTACAATCTAAAGCTTGCTGCTGCCTAGTGGGTGGTTTAGTGCCATTCTACCGTATCCCTCCACATACCCCCTTCGCTTCTGTTTTACATATCGAAATTCTATACTGCTGCACTACTTTTTAATGGATTGCTGCAATTACCATACAAAATTGTTAACTGTGTATTGAGGTAACATCACACTAGTCCCTAGGAAAGGTTAAAATAAAATACAAAGGTGCTAGATAGTATTGTCTCTTCTGTTGTCATAATATGAAGAGTACTTAAGTGAAGTATTATTTTTAGATTTTCTTGAAAACAGCTTACAAAGAACAGAAAATTAAATTCTAAGCAAAAAATTGTGCCTGAAGGTAGTGATTTTCTGCCCTGTTTCAGCAGTGCTTCCTGTATTGTAATGTGAACAACTTATCTCTTATGTGCTATCTGTTTTATTGTCTATGGACAGCCTGGAAATGGTGTCTTACGTATTTCAGGATTACTGAATCAGTCATGCAAACTGTCTCTCATGTGAGTTAGTCATGACACACACACGCAAGTAGTCCTGTTGAGATCACTGGGACTACTCCTATGAATCAGGATTACTCACATGAGAGAGGGTTTACAAGATCAGGTCCTATATCTGACAGGGTGAATGCACATTTGTCATTCCCTTTGTCTGTTTTTATTCTAATTCCCTTCACACAGATTCTGATATTTAGAAATACTAAGTTTAGTAAATATGTATCTCCTATGTCTGTTTGTACAGTACTGAGCACGCTGTCAAGTGCTTAATAAATACATACTGCACCGTTGGAATATATCAAGTGTCTTTTAAATTGTCATTATATAATTTGGGAGCAGGAGGACCAGGACCTTTACTACCTGTTGCTCATATTCCAGTTGACCAAGGCATTCAAATAAATGTTCAGTCAAATGCAAAAATAAGTAACATAATAAGTAAAAATGTTTAACTAGCATTGTTATAGTTGAGATTGTAAACTACAAAAGTCAGGAATTTTAAGTTCTTATTACCATGGAAAATGGAACTCAATTAAAATGTAACAAGACATACAGTAAGAGAAACTAAGACATGCATAAGAGCCAAGTTAGAATCATTGTGTGGACCATGTCTGTGAACTTGTGTGTTTAAATTCTCAACCATAACATTGTATTTATTTGAGTGTCTTGCACAGGATGTTCTTCATCTTCAAAAGCTGATCATGCTTTGAATATTTACCCATTTTGTAGGATCCCAAACATGTATTTATTTCAACATGCAGCGCTCCAGCTACGTAGACTTGCAGATGATAGAACTGAGTTTTTGCACCTCCATCCAGGGCTAGATTCACAAAAAAACTGAGGCATGGTGATGCTGAGTATTACCACATTTAACCTGAAGGGCAGCTAGAAAATTGCTGGGATTGACAAACCTGGGTTTGACACCTAGGCTTCCCGTGAAAGGAGGGAGAAGGTGCCTCAGAATGGATTCACAAAAGCCAGCATGCTGGGTGTCTCTTGCCTAAACTAGCCAATGGGAGATGCCAGGGAGAGGGGTGTGTCCTAAGCCCCTCCCTTCTCAGCAAATTTGGCACCTAAATCTAGAGAGGCACCTCCTTCTGCTTGGGTTTCTCAGCTACACACCCTGTCCTGGAGTTAGGCACCTATGCTGATTGTACAAGAAGCTGGAATGGGAGGGGAGAATAGAGAACATCTCTCATAACTTTAAGCCCAGAGGTCAGGGTACTCACCTGAGATGTGGAAATCTCCCACTTCAAAGGGATTCCCCACATCTCAGGTGCAAGCTCTTACCACTGGGTTATGGGATATTCTGGTGTTGGGTTCCCTCAGTCTCTCCTGTTGAAGCTGCTGCACTGTGAATAAATAATTTTAAAAGTAATTGGAGGTGGGAGACTTGATCCTAAGTCTTCCAGCTTTCAGGTGCGTGCTCTGACCACCAGGCTCCAGAGTTATTCTTCGTCCTTGTATACGCTCTCGCTCTGGTCCAGTGATTCTTTTATTATTTCTCCATAAGAACAACTTCAACAGGAGAGACTCAGGGAGTCTCACATCAGAATATCCTCTAGCCCCGTAGTTAGGGTACTCACCTAAGAGATTGTGGATACCTGTTCAAATGCCATCTTTCCCCCTTAGGTGAAGAGTCAACTCCCAGATGAGTACTTCAGCCATGGGGCTAAAAGTTATGAGGGAAGTCCTCCCCAAGCCATTTTATGTAAGCTCGCATGTAGAGACCTGATCTGGTAGGCAAGTTCTTAGTCTGCTTTACAGATGGGGTCCCACAGAGGAGGTAAGCAGAGGAACACTTACCTTCCCCCCAATTCATGCGTTGCTTTGGGGCTGAAGTGTCCAGACATCTAGAGCAGAGCTGTAGTGTGCGTGCACAGACGGAGCAAAATAGGTGCCTAGGAATGTTTATCACGAAACTTTAGGTGCCAAGTGAGTTTAGGCTCCTACAAGGTGCAGTGGTAGTTGAGCAGGGATTTTGTGAATCCCACTCAGGCCAGATTATGGGTTTTAGGCACCTAAAGTGGCAGCTAGGCACCTGAGTCCTTTTGTGAATCTAGCCCCAGCTGTTAAAGTATTAATAGAAAATTGTATAGTACACATGTGCAGTATGAGCTTTCCAAGCAAAGGCACTTGTCTTCAGTAAGAACTACTAACCTGGTTTTCACATGGCAGCTGGGGTTGGTTGGAAAATCAGGCCACACGTTGCTTGCAAATTCGACATTTAAAAACATAAACCGTTCTGAACTGAGCACCAGAACTGTGTCTGGAAATTCAATTTCTAAGAAGTTCAAATACTGAAATTGTTGTTTCTTGCCCAAGACATTTGTCAGACTTTGTACACACATTATATGTATATCTGTCTATACACACACAGAAGCCTTTTGAACTGTAAATAGGTGAGAATTTTCAAACCAAAGATTAAATTAACACCTAAATGTATGGTCTTATCAAAGTGTCCTTTGAGCCATTAGTGTCACCACACTGCCACAGTATGATAATCCTTCCACTGCGTTCCTGATGGCTATTGCCACCAAACACCCCCTTCCTCATCCAAGGAATGTGGCGACCAGCTGTCTCTGTATTTGTTGCCAGGGAGAATGAAGGGTGAAAGGCAGGCTTCAATGTCTGCCTCAAACGAGTGGCCTAATATCAACAAATCCTAATGTATCTGGTGCCTGAGCCTTGAAGACTGTTGCTGAACTAAGTCCATCCAGTTGTACAAACCACTGAGTTCTGTTACATGTATTTGTTTCTCTAGTGCTGTTTGGAAATGTGTGTGCATACCCAGCCTGCCTGTTTTATTGTAGTAGAAGCTAGTGTAGCTATACCTGCCCACAATGTTTTGTCAAGTCAATGCTGCTCTTTCAGCTTATTCCTGTCTTTTACAGGTGGATGGCCTTCCATCATTGGACCAGCTCGTTCACCAGATAGTGGATGGCGAACTCATTCTTTCTGAGAAACCAAAGCAATACCTCAAAAGGTTCTTTCAGCAAAATATCTACAAGAGACTGGTGGAGGGAAGCATCCTCAGTTATCTGAACTACAATAATTACCACCTGCCTATGTATGCATGGCCAGGGATTGTTTAGTTATGATTGGCTAAATGAGGCTCGCTTTTCACTCTTGATCCATAGGGTCCCTGACTCCCAGCCCCTCTCTTAGGGAGCACTGAGATGGCTTTCAGCCTGAGGCTGCATTCAGCAAGCACCATGAAATGTTCTCTTTCAATTCTCCAGTAGGTGGAGCGGGCCTCGGATTCTCCATTCAGCAGGAACCATCAGGCCCAGGCCCAGCCATTCCTATGCAAAGCTGGCCTGGCTTTTCAACAATAAAAGCCCGCTCCTATCAGCTATGCCTAGTTCGTGTTGATTTGATCCGGGCCTGGCCGGGCTCCTGGTGGCTTCGCCAGGAGCAGCCGCAGTTTGGCTGCGCGGGGGCAGGGGTTGGAGGCCGGCTCCCTTGCGGGTCGGGGGGGCTGGGCCGGCAGCCCCCGCCCCGCTGGCAGATGGCCGGTGGGGGCTGGAGATCGCCGTGTGGCTGCTGAATTGTTCATGGCCCGCGCGGCCGGCCAGAAGGTGCATTGTGGCGGGGGGAGGGGGGCGCGCCAGTGGGCAGCCTCGTGACCCAGCAGCTGCGGGGTTAACTCCCTGGCTGGAGGCGCCTCGGCAACCAGCTGACCAATGGCCGCCGGCGCTGGGCTGCGCAACCAGCCAATCGGCAGGCGAGCGCCCAAGGCGGGAAAGCTGAAGCCAGGCACGGAGCCGGGCTGAGGCGCTCCGGCCAGGTGCCGTCTCGCGCCCGGGCCTGGGACGGGCCGGCGCCGTTGGCCGCAGGAGCAGCGCCGGGCTCGCGGGCGCTGCCCGGCATCCTGCGATGGCCGCGGGGGGGCGAGAAGGGGAACTGTGACCGGGGGCGGCGCTCCTCTAGCTGCTCAGCGGCATCCCTTCTTCACACGCCGCCTCCCGGGCCTGTTTAACGAGCCAGGGGCAGCCGCCGCGACGCCCTTCTCAGCGGGGTGCTTGTCCGCTGTCACCGCCTCACTGCGTCACTCCTCAGGAAAAAACATGTCCGCGCCTGGGCGAGCACAGGGCCGGCGCCCACGGCGAGTTACGCAGGGAGCGGGCCCTAGCGGATGCTGATTTCGGGCGAGAGTCACCAGGCACCCCCGAAAGGGACGCTGGCAGGGTGGGCTTGGAGGGACTCGCTTCCCGGCCGTTGTTTAAAATGCACCCACGCTGCAGAGTGCCGAGCGGCCCCGAGCACAACCTGGACCGAAGTGCAGCCGCAGGAACAAAGAGAAGGCCCCGGCCGTCAAGGAGCGGGCCAGCTACTGCCCATGGACGCTGCTGCATGGGGCATACGCTCCTTTGGGCAGGGGCAGTAGCCTCCCAGCACCCGCAGAGGACAAGCGTGTTTCTGCCCCATACACAGAGCTGTTGAAACTCGCCCCCCTCCCCCCCAAGCGGCATAAACTCTGGCAGCGCAGGGAGACAGCTACACGGATTAATTAAAAAAAAATCCTATGTGGCCCATGAAACTAGTCGCTCTGCTGTCCCATGTTTCCAATCTTAAAAAACGTGACGCTAAATGAGCTTTTGCATCGCAACAATGATTGACGAATGTAAGTGAAAAAAGATGCTGCCGTAATCCCAGCACGCCTGGTTTTCTCTGTACAACTAATACAGCCCCAAAAAGGGAGATGAAAAAGTTAAAATATTCTTTGCAGCGGAAGATGTAGAACACGTCTATCACTATTCAGACATAGCGGGGGGGAGCTAGGAACCGGGGGGTGGGGACTTAGCCATGTGTGAGTAGCTGTTGATTGTTTTCTGGTTGAGAGAAGTGATGATAAGCCTGGGCTAAAGTGTACGTTGCTCGTGTGGGGATTGCTCGTGTAACCTGCAGCTGTATGCTAATGATAATAGAAACAAATCCGCTGCCTCCCCCCATTAAACAGCGAGGAGGCAGGGACGCACACATCACTGAACAAATACACTCGCACTAGACAAATAAAATACACATACACACACACCAAAACCAAGAGAGAAAGAAACAAGAAAGGGGCAACCCACTCACCAGCATGTGGCTCGATGTGAATCTCAGTTATTCTCTCCTACTTATCTTTACAGGGTATTGCCTGATCACAGTTTTAGGACATGCTTATTGGGGAGGCTAAAGGAAATCAATGCTGGATTGCTGTGTGACACGACTGAAAGGTAACAGTCTTTAGGGTGTTTGTCATGCTGGTCCTGCAACAAATGCCATCGAGTCCTGTTCTCTCACACTCGGGTATTTACTTTTTCCCTCTCTTCCCAGAAACGGTGATCAATTTACCCACCCTGGGCTGAAAAAAACCAAAACTTTCCGTTCATTTAGGCCTTTGGGCAGCTATGCTTGAATAGCATAAACAAATCACCATAAATACACCACTTAAAGAGAAAGCTCCTCTACCCAGTATACTTTGCGTAATAAAAGAACTGCTCTCTTCCCCCGCATACAGCCTCCCCCCCCCCAAAGCTGAATAATGGGAGCAGAGCAGATTGCCATTGGGGGTACTTGAAACTTAAGCAATAGAAAATACTTCAGGTCTTTTTCTTCTGGTAGCTGGGTGAAATGGAACAGACTCGTGGGCTCTCTCTTGTTTTCTCTCGCTTTCATGTAGTATTCTTTTGTGTGTAATTATTTAAACGGGAGATCCATAGCAGCTTTATGCTAATCTGCTGAACAAAGGGAGCGGGGCGGGGGAGAGGGGAAGGTGAATAGAAGGCGCGGGGGGGAGGGAGCGGTTGAGGGATTCGCGTGTCTCTCGCGTGGCCCGCAGACAGACACAACAATCGCTAATTCCTGCAAACGCGCTGCGCTCGCTCCCGAGCCCTGGGTCAAACAGTAGCAACCCAGCAATTGTTTATGCGTCATGCAACAATGGGGGTTAGAAACCTGATGAACCTTTCTGATTGCAACCTACAAGGTGTGTGTGTGTAAAACAATCTCTGGCCAACTTGATACGTACAAAAATGGGGTTTGTGAATCTGATGAAACGGTCTGACAAGGGGGTGTGGGTGTGTGGAAGTAAAAATCTGTAATCCACTTGATACTTACACCAGGAAGGGGGAAAGGTCGATTTAAAAAAACGTCTAATCGGAGGCAGGGCTCTGCTCTTTGCAGGTCACACTTCAGCCCAATTCTGGGTTTGTTCCGCCAAACGCATGAGGCTGGTGCTGTGTTGAGTAATCAAAACCGTTCTGCGCCTGTCGGCTGATACAGGGAGGCATGCTTAAAATCTGGAGTAAAGTAGGCAAATCAATAAAGCTGAGGGGTGGACGAACCGTTTAGCCGTTCGCTCCGATGCGCTCGCAGGAACATTCAAAATAGCAAACTCCTTGACCCAACCGGCTGTGCTTCCCCCCCCCCCGCAATGCCTTGTCACAGGACAGGGTAATAGGGGGGTCTTGTAAAAACGCGTCTCCCCAGCAAGCCTCGCCAAAAGGAAAACGCCATGCAATTGAGCTTTGCTGCCACTGATTTTCCATCTTGGCAGAATACAAACGAAACCGAGCGAGAAAAACACAACATGCCTTATTCCCTTAAAAAAAAAGTTGCAAAACGTGGCGCTGAACTGACTCAAGACTGGATCTCTTTGTCAAAGCTGGGCTCTGTTTCAAACAGGAATTCATTCAGAGGAGGCCTATGGCCTGTGTCACACAGGAGGTCAGACTAGAAGATGACAGCGGTCTCTCCTGGCCTGAGGAGCTATGAAATATTCCCTGTGCAAATTCCCACATATGCCGTTGGTCTCGTCTTGCTTGTGAAGGGAACTTGGCGCAAACAAAGTGGTTTGTAAGGGAAGGGGGCGGGGTGGACTCAGCTGGGAATCCCCTGGGGGAAACGTGGAAGTTTTCTGCTGAAGACAAAGAGTTAAATAGGGTTGGAAGAGAAGCTGCTTTGTAGTTTTAGAGGGACTTATTCAGCTCAAACGCTTCAAAAATAACAGTCGCGTCTTGAGTTTCAGACACTGATACTATTTGATTTTTTTAAAAGGCTCTGTTTATTACAACTGACTGGACAGCGCCTTTCCCCAGATCGGTGCTAAAGTCATTATTACTGGTATGTTGTGCTGCTTCATGCAGCGTGCAGTAGTGCCCGCAGGGTGCTCAGGTCGGAAGCTGCCCAAATGGAAAGGAGGGCCCAGTCCTTGCCCCGAAGACTCCCCAATCTAAAACGGCTTTAGGGTTCAACGCAAGCCGCGTTGTCTGGTGAACCATAGCGGCCGTGCGAGAAGTACTGCACAGCCCAGCAGCAGCTCCAACTGTCAGATGATGCACACTGCTGCACCTGCTTTTGAAGACGGGTGTCTCCCCCTCCCCAACATTTTTTCCACTCTGTTGTTGTGAAAATTAGTTTAGAATACTTGTACCTTTCAAGTTGCAATTAATCTTTACCGTAGTACACGACTGAAAGCAAGGAGGGGTTTTTTTGTTTTGTTTTGTTTTTTTTCAGCTGGCTGGGGCTAGCAAAACAACAAAAAGAAACGGATCCTTTGACTCGAAGTATCGCAATAGGTTTCAATAGATTCCCTTTGGTTAATTCATAGCACTGTTTGAATTCGCTGTGCTGCAGCGGGTTTTTGTCGGTTTTTTTTCTTTTGCATTCAGCTTTTTAAGGTTACGTATTTTGACTTATCTCTTTTAATGAAAAAGAGTGCCTAGATTCCTCACATATTATAGAGCAGGAGAAGAGTCTGAGCAACTACAAAACTAGCCAAACTGGAACCTACAGAGTAATAAAAATGGGAGAAAGTAATTGGGGCGGGGGCCGTACCGCTTCTTCTCTGTCGTTATAGAAACAATATAAATCAGGATTAAAATGGCTAACATCAGTTGCATTTGGATTAGCAGGCATTTCTGGATGTTTGCAATATAGGCAGGAGAAAGAATGGTTTGATTAGATCCAGTATGAGGCTGATGTGGTGGGGAAGGGAACGAGAGCTATGGGCACATAAACATTTCTCTCGTTTTCCCCAATGGTCTGTCATTAACTGACTATTTGCCCGATAACGAATGGCAGGCAACATATGAATTATTACACAAGGGTCTAGCTTACATGATTATTATCTGAGAGCTACCTTAAATTCCCAATCCTGCAGACACGCACGTGCTTCACTTAACTTTATTGCCGTGACAATAAAGCTTTGGCAAAAGCGTTCAAGCATCCTCAACATCAGACCATTTATTTTGGTGGTCCATGCCCAACCCTGGCACTGCGCAACTAAGGGCAATGAGTAACCTACAAGCAAAAATATCACCATGTAGATCAGCTAACAAACTTCAGCGTTAGGGCACGGGGGGGGGGGGGGGGCGGCGCTAATACATTCCCTTCGATTAGGAGCAGACACAAGACTCACACGGGAAGCCTGAGCAGGCTAGCTGGCTTTCGATCCAGTTCTTCTAAGGGCTGGGGGGGGGGGGGGGGGGGGGGGGGGGGGGGGAAGGAGATGGATGGAGAAAATCATTGCCACTTTTTCTTATCCCTCTCCTACTTCTTTCTCTAGACAAGATTATAGGACAAGCAGCTCTGGGAAGGTTTTATCCCATACCCGTGTAACAGGTATTATTGCCTGAGACTTTTGTCCGTGCTTTTCCTTGAGCAATCTGTGGAGCGACAGAGAGAGACTTTAGAAGGATAACGCCTTTTGCGTCCCAAATGGAGCAGGGAGGGAGGCGGGGTATTGGGGTTTTGTTTGTTTTTTCGCTCTTATGACGTGTGTGTGTGTGTGTGTGTGTGTGTGTGTGTGTGTGTGTGTGTGTGTGTGTGTGTGTGTGTGTGTGTGTGTGTGTGTGTGTGTGTGTGTGTGTGTGTGTGTGTGTGTGTGTGTGTGTTTTGTTTTTTTTGCTATTGTTGCAGCCGCTGCCTTGTCTTGGTGGACAGATTTCTCTTCTCCCCCTGCCCCAGCCCCGCAGCACGCGTCTCTTTCTCGTCCAGATTGGCCGCGGGTCGCATTCAATAGAAAGAGGTTAATTTCCTTCACAAAGGTGAAGGGGGTGAGGCTTTGGGAAGCTACTGTGCAGAGACAGACAGACCCTTTCTTTATTTTTTAGCTACTTGATTAGACCCCTTGATTTAGCATCTGATGTCAAACAGCAGACAAAATGCACCGACTGAATTAAAATGCATGAGGCCGCAGAGGATCGTGTACAAGAAGTTTGTCAGATATATATAATGATAAACTAGAGATGCATTGTAATAATAAATAACACTGAGGTTGACACACTGTGCTAAGTGGTAGAGGCTTCATTTACCAGAATGAGTAATTGTATTTTCAGTAATTTAACAAAAGTTTTTTTTCTTTTGTAATTAAAGCCTCCCCCCAAGTCTTACACCCCGCCCCCCCTCACCAGCGCCCAATCGCTTCAACTCCAAAGTGTACCAAATCAACAATTTGCTTTGCTGATAAAGTGTTTATTTACGGTCAGAACTTTTCGAAGGGATTCTGGACACGAACAGTAGTGCTGGATTTTATGAGCGCTTCAGACTAGAATAACCAGTATACCAGCATGTATGTTTCTCCTCGAAATGGCTTCCCATCAGTTCCTGAGGACACTTCCTTGCCAGTATATTTAACGTCCTGATTTTCAGACTCCAGTGGCAATCTCCTAAAATGTTTTGTTTGCAATTATACGCCCCCCCCATCCCAGCATTTCCTTAGGGGTGAGAGCTTTTAAACAATTCAGAACCTACATTTTCTTTCTCTTCTCTCCCCCCCCCCCTTCTCCAGTTTGCATATTGAACCCTCCTGACATATTTCTGACCATTCTTCTCCTTTGTTGCTATTTTGCTCCAGAACCGCGGGTAATCCCCCCGATTTGAGATGCTGCTCATTGTCATGCTGATGGACATTTCCATTTGGCAGATCTGTGCCCCCCGGAGGAGACACACAAAGGCCAGGCACGTGTGCCTTCCTATAGAAAACCATCAGACCGTGAAAAGAGGAGGGGCCAGGCGTGTGCCTTTAGCCGGGAGGGGCCAGAAGTAAATGGGGGGAAAGGAGGGGGGGGACAGAAAGGAAAGCGAACGAGAGAAACCCCTCAGGTACATCTGCTGTACCTAGCAAGCGACCCCGCTGTCCCTGCCCCTTTCTGCGAGCCTGCACCCTCCCACACTCCTCCAATCCATAGGAGCCGCAGGAAGCGCTGATTGGCTCGGGGATGGAGCAGGAGGCTCGAACAATGGCATCCTCTCCCCTTAAAAAGAGTGCAGCGATCCGGGCAGGGGCAGACGGGACCCATTTGCGGGGCGCCCACCAGACAACAAGTGCAAAGGGGGACCAGCAGCAGCGGCACGTCGGGGGTCTGTCCCTCTGCTGCTGAGCCCGGACTGGATGGCAGGAGCAGGCAGCAAAGCCTGAGCGAGGCAGCCGGCGGGAGCCAGACGCACAAGCCTTTTGCTGCAGATCCGCGCCCCTGTCGCCGTCGCCTCAAGTGCCTTCCCCGCCGGCCCAGCCGCCAAAGATGCCCCGGGGGTTCCTGGTGAAAAGGAACCGGAGGGCCACGCCGATCTCCTACCGGGTCCGTTGCGGCCAGGAGGGTGAGCCCGAGCTGCTGCTGTTCGCCGGCGGCCAGCAGCGCTGCTCCCAGCCCCTCCCCTGCGCCGGCCTCGATCCGGCGGCCCCTGCCGCGCCCCGGGAGCCGCCGCCGCCCCCGAAGCCCGTGCAGTTCGGCACCCCCGAGGCCGCGTGCCAGGCGCTGTACAGCCCCACCCGGCCGGTCAGCAAGGAGCACGAAAAGAAATCCTTGGAGCGCAGCTTCAACCTGGGCTCGCCGGTCTCCGCAGAGTCCTTCCCGGCCCCGGCGGTGCCCAGCACCATGGACCCGCTGCTCTTCGCCCCGGCCGAGCTCAAACTGTGGGTCTCCTCCTCCAGCCCCGCGGAGACCAGCGGCCCCCAGCGCAGCACCCAGAGCGACCCCCACAGGGATACCCACTGCGGCGCCCAGGGCATGCCCAGCAGCACCCACAGTGACACCCACTGCAGCGCCCAGAGCGCCACCCACTGCAACGGCCAGGCGAGCGCCGGCACCCGCAGCCTGTCCGCCCTGCTGCCCCCCTCCGCCTCCTCGGGCCGCCCCCAGCCCAAGCGGCCCCCCGCCGGCTCGGAGCCCGGCAAGCACAAGCCCCCGGCTGCCAAGAAAGCCAAAGCCATCCGCAAGCTGAACTTCGAGGACGAGGTGACCACGTCGCCGGTGCTGGGGCTGAAGATCAAGGAGGGGCCGGTGGAGCCGCCCCGGGCGCGGGGGGCGGGCGGGCCGGGCCCGCGGCCGCTGGGCGAGTTCATCTGCCAGCTGTGCAAGGAGGAGTACGCCGACCCCTTCGCCCTGGCGCAGCACAAGTGCTCGCGCATCGTGCGCGTGGAGTACCGCTGCCCGGAGTGCGACAAGGTCTTCAGCTGCCCGGCCAACCTGGCCTCGCACCGCCGCTGGCACAAGCCGCGGCCGGCCCCCAGCGCCCCGCCGCCGGCCGCCAAGGCGCCCGAGGAGCGGCCGCCGCCCAAGGAGGCCGGAGGCAGCGGCAGCGAGCGGGACACGCCCAGCCCCGGGAGCGGCGGCGGCGGCGGCTCGGAGTCCGGCTCCGAGGAGGGGCTGTACGAGTGCCCCACCTGCGCCCGCCGGTTCCGCCGCCAGGCCTACCTCCGCAAGCACCTGCTGGGCCACGAGCCGGGGCCCGGCCCGGAGAGGCCCGGCCCGGAGGAAAGCCCCAGCCCCGGCCCCGGCGCGCCGGCTGCCAGCGAGTGCCACCTGTGCCCGGTGTGCGGGGAAACCTTCCCCAGCAAGGGCGGCCAGGAGCGGCACCTGCGCCTGCTGCACTCGGCGCAGGTCTTCCCCTGCAAGTACTGCCCGGCCACCTTCTACAGCTCGCCCGGCCTCACCCGCCACATCAACAAGTGCCACCCCTCGGAGAACCGGCAGGTCATCCTCCTGCAGCTGCCCGTGCGCCCCGCCTGCTAGGCCGTGCCTTCGCCCCTCCTGCCCCCCGGGCTGCAGCCTGGCAGCTGCCTCGGACCGGCTTCGCCCTGCAGAGCCGAGCTCTCCAGGACCCCGGCTGATCCCCCCACCCCTCCTCCAGCGCCTGGTCTATTTATAGATGAAAACAAAGGGGCTGGGGGGAGTAATAATAAAATCCACTTGTGCCAGTGTCTCCTTGGTGGTGATTCCTCCATCCTTGCTCAGCCTCTGAAAAGCAGCCCCTCTTTGATCGCTAGCGGGATCAAGGTCCCCTTAGGAAGTCTCTCTGGTTTTCCTCTGCCCCCATCTCTCTGTGTACGTAGCCTAGGGGTTGGGTTGGTTGTTGGTTTTATTTTTATTTTTTAAAGTCAATCTCGAAGAATAATGCCTTTATATTTCACAGGCTGTAAACTGAATTTACCACATGATTAGCTTTATTATGGCTTGTGAACTGCTGGAAGCTGGCTTTACACCCCCACCCCCTTTTATGTGAACAAATAAAACTGCTTCATTTTGTTTTCTTTAGTATAGCCACAAATGCCTTGACTCTACTGTTGATGGTCTCCAAAATATGCTGTAGAAACTGCCTTAAATATTACCTGCCAACTTTCTTTTTTCGATTGTTTGTCCTTAGCGAAGTAGAATCACGAGCTGAATATATGTATATGTTGATTTGAGTAATTGTTATTTATTCTTTATTTATTTATATTATGAAGATTGATATTATTTGATCGTGAATATTTTGATGCGCTTTTCCCCTTCCCAGTCCTGCCATTTCACTGTGCATTTTAGAAGAAGATCTTGTTCTAAAGGGATCTGCTAAAAGGTTTTAACTTTTCTACCTAGAATAACACACAATCTTGACCATTTTATCCTGCTCCAAGGGCGCAGACAGCTCTTGTGCAACCGACAGCTCTTACTTTTAGATGCAATCTCTTTTCTACACACATTATTTTCTTAACTGTTAGCTATTTATAGAATGCTTCAATAGAACTGTTTCAACTGTATAACTATTTACTATTCAAATAAAATATTTTCAAATTCAAGTACACATCCTTTCGCGTCTCATATTTCTCATTAATCAAAGCCTTCCTACTCTTCTTTAACGAAGACTAATCTATTCATTTAAGCTTAAAAGAAGGAAGAGCTTAACAGAGCCCGATGTGGTATATAAAATATCACTCTGGTGGTTATTTTTCACACACCCTCCTTTGAAGGCGCTCTGAGTGACTTAGCAAGCTAAAACCTAGGCAGCCTAGTTACACCTTCCCCTGCAGCTTTAAACCCACCAAGAAGAACGAAGCTCTTTAGGCATTTGCTAAATCGTTATTTCTTTGAGCGCGCAGCTTGGGAGACCAGAGAAGTTTGTCCATCGTTTGGTAAAATTACCAGGAAGCAAATTACTGTAAACCAACGCCTTATAAAGGGGAAGGGCTAAAGCTGAGGTCAGGCTGGCTAATCCCCTTTCTCTTGCTAATTGACCGTTCCTCACCGAGGGCTGCCTCATGGCCTGGGCCTGAATCAACCAATACGTTAGCTCCAGCCCCAAATCAGAGACACAGTAGAGCTAATGTTTTTTTATTAAAAAAACCAACACCCCTCTGTTGTAACGATCAGCGCTAGCATATGGCTTGTGAGCGCGTTCAGCTGATCCGTGGCGAAGGTGAAAGTGAGCGCTCCAGACTTCAGCCATCTCAACTTTCATTTCAGTAGTGCCAGGGTCTAACCACCGGCATAGCCCCATTGCAGAAACCTTCACCCGCTCGGCTTCGGGGCCCCAGGTGAGAAAGTTTACTCTAAAGCACTTCTTATTCTCGCCTCGCGGGGGGCGGGGGGAGCTAGATACATGCACTGCCCGCCACGTTGAAACCACTGGCTGAAGGGTCTGGAGCCGAACAGAAACAGTGGGAAATCACGGTGGAGACACTCTTAGGGTAAATCTCACTTGTATTGTTTTCCCCCGCCACCAGCAGAGCGACTGCCCTTAACCCTGGCTGGAATTAATTCTCTTCAGGGCTAGTCCTTTTAGCTGCGTTTCTGCTACAGTCCAGAGCGCATCACAAGCAAACACGCGGCTCCCTCCTTCATGTCCCTTTTCCCGGCTCGCCCACCTGCCATTAACCTAGCGCTCCGCCCCGCCCCCCGCGGATTCAAACACGCAGGAGTGAAGCACGGAGAAAATAGCATCACCCCCCACAAAGGCGACCGCTTTGAGTCCTGATCTGCAAGGGGCCTTGCAGTGGAGACCCACCCTCCAGGGGAGCTGCATTCACAGACTAGCCCTGGCGCAGAGCAGCCTAGATTACACACGTACTCCCAACCCCCTGCCCCGGCCCTGCATACAATTTCCCCACCCAGATGTGGCCCTCGGCCCAAAAACTTTGCCCACCCCTGGATTACACTGTCAGTGTGGGCATTGTAGGCTGACTTCTGAAAGCACTGACACTGAGTCGCTGTAACTACTTCAACCGTATGCTGCTCATGGAGGTGAAGTTATACATAGCAGGGCAGTTATGTCGGCAAGAACCAAATCTAAGTGTAGACACTTCCATAGTAAGGTAGACCAGACCTCAGTTGTTGGGGGTGCAGGCTCTGGGGTGGGGTTGGGGATGAGGGACTGCAGGGACATGTTTCCACTTCTGGGAGCTGCAGAGCCATGGCAGGCAGGGAATGCTGATTGGAGCTGCCAGGGTCCCTTTTTGACCGGGCATTCTGGTAGAAAACCAGACACTTGGCAACCCTAACACACGCCCCTAGAAAGTGCTTTTCTCATCTCCATGCTTCTATTGCCACATTGTGATCAGCCTCAGATAGCATTTTGGGGGCGTGATCTGTTGCATCTGGAAAATTGCATATTCAAGCCATAAATGTTTTCTTCTGGCATCTGTAAATGGTGAGCAGATGGGCCTGAGGGTGAGTGTTGACATGCATCTTCTTGTTTTATGATTTGTACATAGTGTTGTTTGATTATTGAGATTTCCGTGTAACCTATCAGTAACTGCCTTTCCTTGTTGTTAGGTGCAGGTGCCCATGGTGACAAGCCAATCTGGTCTAGTGAGAATGCACACCAGGATGATATTTAGGCACATATCCACTGATAAAGTACAGTCTTCTGCAGCATCCTCTCTCTCAGGTACTATGTATTGGTTTAAAAAAAAAATACCCAAGGGTGGGATTTTCAGAAGTGCTCAGTGTTGTCCTAACTTTGCTTCCACTGCAGTCAAATGGGACCAATAAATTAGTTAGTGCGCCAGAACAGTGTAAAGGGGCCTTAGGGTAACTGAGAATTAAAACTCCAGTGTTTTACTATAGAGTTTACAGTATAATTTAAATTGTATTTCATTACTTGGAATATCACTGTGGTTTTCTTAAGGCTAGTTTTGGTAAAGTATCAGCACATTTGGACTTGATGCATCTAGCGCATTTCATCCAAGCATCTCAAACCTACACACACACACACACACACACACACACACACACACGTAGGATTACAGTTTTAAATAATTTTAATGAAACTTAGTTCACTGTAAAACTCACATAACAAAGATTTCAGATTTGCATCATAAAAATTTTTGATATGTTAACAAGGATGGGCACTTCAAGCACGGGTTTTCATCTTACAGATATTATAATACAGGTAAATGCACCAAAACAGGACATTGTAGCACCTGCTGTTTATAACTGAACAGATGATCTTATGCAGTCTAAGATATGTATAGACATCCCAATGTGACTGTACTTCTGGATTCCGATTTTTCCATTATTGTTCAGCATTAAAGCCAAGTCAAGACTAAAACCATGCAGAAAGGAGTTCCACATCTTCCATATAACCCCACTGCAGAATACAGCACTCTCATAATCAATACATTTTGCCTAGTGACATATCAGGCGAGGTAAGGTAACATTGGAAAAGTTTTCAGAATGCACCCTTCAGTTATGAAACTTGATTTTAAATGATTCTCCTGTAACAGTAAGTGCCTACTCTCCAGCATAATACACCTTTGCCTAACATTACTTTTAGAAAAGGATCAGTTACTATTTCTAGAAATGAGAAAACTACTTTGAAGCTAGCATAGTCTAGTATAAATAAACACATATTCAATATTTTTCACAATGCCCTGGGAATTTAAATGGATTAGTGCAAAGTGTTAATTTTACATCACCTTTCTTCTTAGGTTAGAAAGTTGACTTCTTTTTCCTTAATCTACCCATAAAACTATTTCAAAGCAAAGCAAAGCTTCTCTCCTATCTCTTAATTGCGTGGCTTTTGTCAGTTTAAAGCTGAAAGTCCACTAGAAGTTTGGATCACTGTAGTAACTGATGACATATCTGCTGTAATACCAAGGTACAGCAGAGTAGGTTAACGGCATACATCAGCGACAGTTCATACGTTGTTGGGTTAAGCCAGCATTTTACTGCTCTTTTCTATAGTTTTTCATATGTAAATTAAATATTAGTTCAAAAGAAAAAAAATCTCAAAATGTCTGGCACCTCCATCTGGTGGGTACTTAGATTCTTTTTAACAATGCTATTTACTTGGCAGACTTAAGAGGTTTGGTCTATTGTATACATTTCTATTTAGGGACATTTATGCTATTATCATTAATCATATAGGCCCTGATTCAGGATACACAAATGTTCAAGACAAGCACATACTTAAGTGCTTATGTTCACCTTTACTCTGTGGAACATTTAAAGCACAAGTAGCCCCACTGACTTCAATGGAACTTCACATGCCCAATCCAAAGCCAATTCAAGTCTATGGAAAGAATCTGCATCAACTTGAATGGGCTTTCGCTCAGGTCCTCTGTTTGGTGGCAAGTGTTTGTAGGATCAGGCCCATAATCATTAGAGGACTGAGTACTGATCTTCACTATCTGGGTGATCGTTTAAGCAATAAGGATCAGGATGTGGGTCATTTCTCAGGGAGTGATGTAAATGGGAGAAGTTAATGGCCTGAAGCACAGTTAAGAGACCCTAGGTGATCATTAATCCTGAGCATCAAAATTATTGCTATTTTGCATGCTGAAAAAGAAAAATCTCATGGGTGGAGAGACTTGTTATGGATCAAATAATGATACAGTTTCAATTGGAATATACAATTAATGCCCTGTAAATTAGCCAGCACTGCATTCACATTACAGTACTGTTCATCTTACAGAATTAGCGACTGCTCACCTCTGTGCAAGTGCACTAGCTCAGGCATATGACAATGTGGACTAGAGTATCTGAAACCATTCTTCAGCTGTTCATGTCTTTTGACTACTCAAATGGATTAGTTAAGAATGGCCATAGTGGGTCAAACCAGTGGTCCATCTAGCCCAGTATCCTGTCTTCCAGTGGCCGTTGCAAAATGCTTCAGAGGGAATGAACAGAAAAGGGCAATTTCGAGTTATCTGTCCCCTGCTGTCCAGTCCCAGCTTCTGGCAGTCAGAGGTTTAGGGACACCAGAGCATGGGGTTGTGTCCTGGATCTTGGCTAATAGCCATTGATGGACCTATCCTCCAGGAACTTATCTAATTCTTTTTTGAACCCAATTATAATTTTGGCCTTCACAACATTCCCTGGCAATGAGTTCCACAAGTTGACTGGACATTGTGTGAAGATGTACTTCCTTATGTTTGTTTTAAACCTGCTGCCTATTAATTTCATTGGGTGACCCCTGGTTCTTGTGTTTTGTGAAGGAATAAATAACACTTCCTTATTCACTTTCTCCATATTATTCATAATTTTATAAACCTCTACCATATTCCCCCTCAGTTGTTTCTTTTCTAAGCTGAATAGTCTCAGTCTTTTTAATCTCTCCTCATATGGAATCTTTTTTGTACACCTAATCATATTTGCTGCCCTTTGCTGTACTTTTGGCAATTCTTATATATCTAACATTAACCCACCCAAATGTAAACATCAAAGATATTTTGGAGCCATACAAGAGCAAGATACTCCTGAATGAATGGCAGGCAACAACCTCCTGATAATAGGCGTGTTTCTGATGGGAACGTTGACATATACCAATACAGTAGTAACAATGTTAAGACCCTGATCCTGCAAACACTTAATAGGTGCTAACTTTTGACTTAAACAGGTGTGCAAGTTTTTGCAGGGCTGGGGGTCTCTCCCTTTTGATCAACTAAATCTCATGCATGTTACATGCATATAGGGAAAGGAAAGGTGAGATTTTCAAAAGCACAAAGAGAACTTAAATGCTCAAATTCCATTGAGGAGGTGGTTTGCTAACTGCCCTTTGAAAATTTGCCTCTTATTTCTTAACACATATCAATTTTTTTTTTAAACAAATTAAGGTCCCTGAGCTGCAAACACTCGTGTGTGAATAGCCCCACTGAACTCAGTGGGACTACTCATATGTGTAGTCACTCACATGTGAAAAAAGTGTGCACAGCATCAGGGCCTTCATCCCCATCAGTGCTGGAGAAAACAAACGTTTTACACAGTCTCTCAATTCTGGAGTATCTTGCAATTATTTTAAATCTTTTCTGATTGTCCTTAGAAACTGGGCTCTGGTAGAGTTGACTCAGATTGCCAGCCCTTGTCTGTAAGAAGAGCTGATTCCCAATTGCTTACAAGGCAGCAAATAGTCATAAAACTATTATTTCCCAAGACTACTTCAAAGGTGGGGGCCTGAAGTTAGTCACCTATATCCATATTTAGTACCCTACATTAGTAGCCTGATTTTCAGAGGCTCTTATTGACTTGAATTGGAGCTTCTGGCTGGCTCTACTTTTGAAAAATCTCATCACGCATTTAGGAGCCTAACTTTAGGCCTCCATTTTAAAAAAATCTTGGTCCAAAAGAACAGTATTTTTAACCGTAAAATGAATTTTAAAGACTTTGCTAACACTACAGCATAACAAACAGAACACGTGTAACCCATTCTCGGCAGCTCAAACTAATTAACTCTCAGATCACACTAATAATTTTACAAACAAAATGACTTTAGAATTCATCTCCTGCTGTGTAGGATTAACTTTCCATTTCAGTATCAAAAGTTCACCCAAAGGCTATTTAAAAGAGAACACTCTCACCCCCTAATCTCTCCAATATAGACACTAGGGGGTCCTTTTCCCCACCAACAAACAAATACCCCCATAGCATTCCCATTATGACTGAGAGAACTGACCCCCTTCATTTTCCTATGTAAACTCTCTGTAGAGTAGAAAATCAACAGTAGAAACAGATCATTTTGAATGTTCATGTAAATCACTCTGCAACAAGGCGTTATGAGGCTTAGAAGAGGAGGAACTCTCATTAAGCATTTCTTACACTGAATGGTACATAAATAACGTCTTTGGGGGTTGGTAATGGTCTGTAATTATTATTAGCAAAATGCTGCAAAACCCCCTTCAGAGGAAGCTGAAGATAATGCCATTGTTGCACATTCTCTGCTGGTTCAAACCATGCCAGAGGCTACGGCTGAGAACGCTTGCCAGGTTCAATACAGTGAGAGTGCTCTCATGAGGGCCTCACTTCTGCACTTATCCAAAGGGCCATTTCTTTGAAAATATTGATCAAATGTACTTACTACTGGCAGCTGAGTGCTGCAATGAATGCTCCTAAATATGATCCAGAGAAAGGGTGCCAGTGGCAGTGCTGGCTCTAAGTTCAGTAGTCAAAGATCCTTTGGAGGAGGCTAGGCTTACAGACAGCGGGGGGGGGGGGGGATGAAAAAGGAGCAAATTTCAGTCTGAATTGCCTATGTGCATCAAGGACACAGCCATCTGTGTGAATAAAATATGTAACATTCCAATGAAGAATCGGTTTGATTACCTTGAGTACCCTGTCTGGGCTCAGTTTGGAACTCCTCACTCAGGCAAATCTCTCTCTGACATATGGATGGTTAGGGGCCTTGCTGAACATTTCACTTGAAGGCAATCCAAGAGCTATACAGCTTTGCCCAAAAGGGGAGAGAGGCTTTGCTAATTGCAGCAGATTGCATTTTGGACTTTAAAGCATTATGTCAAACATTATTAGTGGATGATAAGGATCAAACCCTGTATTCCTAGTGAATACACCTTGCTCCCATGAGGAGTTCTTATCAAGTCTGATAGGGTGAATTCACCCCTGGGGACTCTCTTTGATTTTGATACAGTCACACGAGGGATGACTCTGACCTTCCTTGTGTGAGAGTTGCATGACTCAGGCCCAAAACAATCTGAGAAGCCAACTTTCTCAATCAAGTTCTAAGCGGAGCAAAAGTTGTAACTGCCCTATCCAGTGAAAGTCACCAATAGGGCTGTTTTCACTTTCTCCCAGAAATCATCCTAGCACATGTATTAAATGGCTTCAAGCGAGGCAGTGCCTAAGAAGCTAAATAATCTGGGACATGGTTTCTGAACAATCACAGGATGCGACATGAGTGCATCATTTGTGCACGGGATTACACGAGTGTGCATTGTGGAGTTTGTACCTTCTTCTTTCATTCAATCCCAAACTAAAAGCACAAATGCAGATGTGATAACATTTCAAAGCCTTTTAAGGGCTGGACTGTGCTTTCTAAGCCATTAGCCACACTGGGGGACTGAGGAAAGGCTCCAGCATAGCACGAACCCCAGATGGAAATTCAACTGGGGCTCTGGAGAAGCACATGCTGCAATGACGCATTGCCACTCTGTTTAAAGGTGCAGCATGCACTGTGCTCCATGCCAGGCTAGCATGGTTGCCGGGAGTGGGATGCTCTTACCCTTCCCCCTTTTGGGAAGTTAGTATTGCTGTCAGCATGAGCTGGGCGCAGTGCCTATGCTCTCCACTGGGATTGTTCTTGGCCCCTGCCCAGGAGTGTAAGGGAAGGCAAGGCTCTCTGCATCATCACATCTTTGGGCACTGGCCCTTAGGTCTGATCATCACCTAGACCGTAGACTAGTAAAGGATTAGTGTGGTACGTGACACGTTGGAATCCAGTCTCAGAAGGGACAGTTTATTTTCTGAAATTCCACTGTTTGACTTTCATGAGGATAATGAACTGGGAAGATTGTTTGGTATGTTCAGAGACAAGAAAATTACAAAGCACAGCCATTTCCACTTCACCTGCTTCTGCACAGTTCTGTATACTGGACATTACAGATGGGCCCAATAGGAGAACATATAACAGATTGAGGCTCTTCAAGCATCCTTTTCTAGTAAAAGCAACAGGAGCCCTGACTTTATAACTTGTGATAAAAGCAAAGCCACTGTTGTGGAAATATCCATGTAACCAGTTGTATATTAGGAAAACAGACTCCCTTCCTAATGAGTGGAGACGTTCAAGTGTTGTATCTTATTGGTTCCTGGAGGCATTTTTAAAAGACTCACAATTCTCCTGCTTTACTAGAGGATGCAAAATTGCCCCTTCACGCTGAAGAATGCGGCATTTTGAAGGAGGGAAGCTTCCTGAGTTTTCTAAAGATACCATGATTGTTCCCTCCGTTGTTAGAATACGCATTTACAAAAGAAATATTGCGTAAGCACAATTCACTTATATTATATGACTACCCTTATACTTTGGGAAAGGTATCTACCCAACACATATGAAGGTATATCTAGGTTATATATAAAATTCCTGGATGTCTTGTTTTTGTAAATTATCTTACTGACAACTGAATGGTAAAAATATATCCACTACAGCACCTTAGCCAAATGACAAATGGAGTTGCACTATGGTAATAAGGTCTTGCATCACAACAGCACACACTTCTGGAGTGTTTTATTTCCCCAGTTAAGGGTACTATGAAGCAAACTGTCAAGAGAACTGGAGTTGGAGAGAATTTTCAGCCACAGCTGTTGTAGAGTTTGGTCCAACACAAACGGAAAAATATCTTTAGTCTCATGATTTATAAAAGGTGACCCCCTCACCCCAAAGTTTTACCAACTATTTTTAGACACTAGTATTATTGTCACTGTATGCAAGGGTTAATTGGAGGTCTTCTCATGTCATCAGATACTGAAGATGTTCTGGAGATTTCCCTTGAATATTGAAATGAGCATATTTGTAATATTAGCTTTCAAATTTCTAGGAAACCTTATGGAAATACAAATACTGTTATGATGGGGGCAGGGAGTGAACTGTCCTTAGATTACATTAAATCTAGTTGTTGGTGTTTAATTATGCCAAATGGAACCTGGACTAGGCAAGTATGTTGCCGGGTAGCTGAATAGTTTTCACTGATAAAAGCTAAACAAAAACTTCCATCTGTCAGAAGCCAGCTCATTTGTAAAGTATAATACACTCTTACAAAATGGACCTGATCATCCTGTCAGGTGACTTCTCAAGGACCTGCATATGCAGATGTGATGGAACAGTCTGGTCCCCTGTACTTTTATGGATTAGCAGTGTACTTGTCTGTCTGTCAAGTCTACAATGGGCTAAATTCAGCAGTGGCTTAAGAATGGTGTAAGCAGGACAGAAAAAAGGTACAACTCTTTGGTATTCAGCAGGAGTCCAATTTACCCTCCCACATCCTACTTAACATCCTCACGTTAGCAGTTCTTCCTGTTATACAGCCCATTCTGCTACTCAGCTTCAGTTACACGAATGCCAGATCTGCGTCAGTTACATTGTTTTACCACTTACACCAGATATGTAACTTATTTCACCATGGAAGTCACTAATGAAATTGTCTGGAGGTTTCCATGAGAATTGCATTTATTTATACCCAGTCTGAATTTTGGCCAATAGCTCTGTTCTCTTAGCCAAAATGCAGGTGGTCAAAAATGGTGCAGGTAAGCAAATGACACTCTATTGTATCCATATTCATCCAATGCATTCAAATCTACTACATTTATTACTGCAATACTGGGAATAAAATCCATTGCCACAGGATCAATGTACCTCGTTTTAACTTGGCATCTAAACAAAGGACCAGAGTAGCTGTATATATCACAAAGATACATTTTTTACATTTAACATATTTTAAATCAGTGAACTGAGATTTAATTGATTTCTGAGGAGTTAAGAAAAGGGTGTACTTGTTTGTTTTATACTACCAAAACCCTCGGATTCTAATTTTCATTTTTTAAAGAAGAAAATACGCTTTTTTATAACAGGGAAATAATAATTCTGCGCTTTCATTCTTCCCTGCATTAGAGACTGGTGTCGTTTTAGAAGGAAATATTTTGTCTCATTCAGAAAAATGCTCTTTGAGCTACTCCACCTGGTGTGTATTTGACACACATTTTACTGGGTAACTAAGCACAGTAACTCCTTACCCAACAATGATTAAAATGAAAACACATTAGATAATGCAATACACATTTTTTTCTAACTTATTTTATAGACACACAATCAGAAAGTTGCAAAGAACAAGGTTTGAACAGAAAGTCAAATGGCAATCAGAAATGTCAGCAATTCAATTATGCTCTGTGCCAGGAGGCTGGCTGCATTTACCTGCTAGCTAGTGTAGACTATGTACTAACATCACAAGTAACAATTTCTAGTTTCTGCTCTGGATAATGAGTGCATCCCATTTTAATTTTTCCTGATAAACTGGTTACCACTAGAACCAAATAAACTAATACAAAAAGTCAATAACAAAATGCCAAGCTATAACTTATTACTGTAAAGATTTATCAAATAGCATTCATTATTTACAGAGAATAAGCACAGATCACTGTGAACGTGAAAATAAACATTCACTTAATGTATACACAGAAACTGAGTGCAAAAACAAAAAGCCCAAATAAAAATGGCGACCCAATGGTGCATTTAGCTTTACTTAAAGTAACTCCCCTTCAGTTCAGGTAAGAAGTCACATTAAGTTTTTCAGGTGTGCATCCAACTTAATAAACACAAACAAACAGAGACTATGTTAACTAGACCTGAGGAAGATTAGGAAGATTACAGGGGTATGATACAAAAATCAGACATATATACGAACACTAGTAGCCAAAATGTCAAAAAACAAACTTACGGTAACGTTAGGTGTCTGACAACTGCCCCCTGTCCCTCCACCAAACAAAAAAAGAGTCAGGAAATTCAGTTTTGAAACTCCGCCCATTTCATACCCTGTTGTTTCTAGGTATTACAGCATTATTATATGGAAAATCAACTTCTGTTTAGAGACCTTTGCAATACAAAGTCATACTGGATGACAGAATTTCAGCCTTAAATCTGAATTCCCTACCTTCTATTAAGTGTTTAAGTGGTTACAGTGTGTGTCTCTTATTTTCCTCGCTTTTATGGTAATATTAATTTTCTAAAAGTACAAAAATTTCCCCTTAACTCCTCAGAACCACTATTCACTGAAATTGTACTGAGGTTTTTTTATATCCAAAACATTTGCACAATATGCAGATCACCAAAAGAACACAATGTAATGTATCCTTGGAAGGTTATTACAATATCTAGGACTAACTAGGGATACTTTAATTTGCAGATTATTGCACTGTTGATGTGCTATGTCAGTGTGGCTACTGAGGATGTGTACTGGCTCCCAGTTATACAAATCTGGTTGAAAAGTAGTTATTGCAAATGTGCAATATTTGCTTTTCTAAATGAAATCACTGGTCATTTTATTTTTTCCACACAAACAGAAAAAAGTGATTAGCTCACATTATGCATTAATCACATGCAACATTTCATATGACAAAATGACCCTAGGTCCAAAGATAGTGCTGCAAAAGAAGATTTCTATCAAAAAATAAATGGACAGACAAACTAAATGGTCTGAACCAAACTGTACAGGTTAACATCTCTAATCTGTATTACATTTTATAGTATAAGTATGAATCTTTGTTAAGATACCAAAAAAGCCAAAACCGCAAACCCTTAAATTTACCAGCATTGGTATGTGATGGTTATAACCAACAATAAGAGATAGAATGCAGGGGTCTTAATTCTGCTCTCTGGTATGTTAATATGCAGCATCCCACAAAGGGCCCAATCCTGTGAGGGTCAGCGCAAGCTCAATTTCAGGATTTTACTAAATGAATGGGGACATGCACCCTTGAATAAAAGGGCAAGATTAAGCCAAGTGACTTTAATCCAGGTCTTGGTGATTTATGCAATTAGCAGCACTTTCCTAGATTACAAATAAATTACTTAAAACAGCTATTTGATACTTATGGTTTTTATGCACAAAAACTGTACTGGGGTATCAATTCAAAACAGAAAAGGAAGGGAGCACTTGATGACATACTGAGAAGCACCCAAGTCATTCACTCACTCTTAAGAGAAAAAGTCCATCATGTTTAATTAAATGAAAACTTGTTTTCCATTTAGACAAAATTTGCTAATATACACACAGGTGTTAAACTATAATTGGAATGATTAAACGATCAACACAATGAAAGTAAATTAAATAATTGGTTTCAATACTTGCTTTGCATCCTCTTCCTGTGACAGCTGTACTTGCATCTACAGATTCTAAGGGAAAATAAGTGAGTTACCCCACATCAGTTAAATGCCTCACACACTAAAAAAGATCCAGTTCTGACAGTTATTTTGGTGACAACGATAATCAAGTGTAATGCATGACAGGTAAATCAAGTGATAGCTGTCCATCAATAATTTAAGTTTTGCCACATAAGGGAACTGTACACTTCCTTATATGCTCATCCAAAGCATGTAGCAATGTTCTAGTGATACAGTAAATGATTTTATTCCGATTTTTTTTTCAAATTCCCTTGAATAGGCTTCCCCTTCCAAAGTGCTTTAATTTGAAGATTTGCTGAGAGCACTAGCAGAGCGCCGAAGTTTCCCAGAGGCTTTGTTTTTCGTGGCATTGGGTAGTGTTGGAGAGATCTGCTCTGCTAACTCTATTCTTGTGGTTACAGTAAGATCAGCACTTGCACTCATAGTGAGACAGCCTGAAAAGCAAGTGGGCAAAGAAAATAAAAATGTATTATTAGAACAACAGAATGTGTCTAATGACAAAAGTGCTTCCTAAGATACAAAAAAGAAACCAAAATTCATCCCGTACGACTCCACTGAATTGACCAGAGTTGCACTAGGAATATGTTTGGCCCAAGGAACCTAACGGTTAAGAAGAATGAGCTTCTCATACATGGTAAGGAGGCTAGTATTGGCTGCTTCCAGAGAAGGTAACAAAAGACTAGGTTGTGACTTGAACTAAGTGCCCAGGCAGGGGAGTACGAACCTTCTTTACACCCCTCTGCTGTCTACCCAGACCTTGAGACTGAGAGTGCAGGAATGAGCAGATTCTGCCTGCGCCAGCTCCTCCCCCACCTCAGAGCAGGTGTGTGGGGACGGGTGGAGGAGTGGGTAGAGTCTTGGCTCCACTCTCTCAAAGTGCTGGCCAGTTCAGCTGAGCTGGCACAGAGGCTATATAATTTACTGCTGCCCCCTGAAGCAAGGAAGGAATTGTGTGGGACTCAGAGGAGTGTTTCTAGGTCACAGTGTCTCTGGGGTCTACTCCTAGGTTGGTGCTTCAAGGTACAATATAGCTCTAAATCTCCCTCTTGCACATGTATTATTAAAAGTGCTAGTTTTTGTTTTGTGTTTCACTGAATGGCTCTGCAGTATTTAATTTCTCTGTTTCTGAGGACTGAAAATTAGTTTCCTTAGTATTACTATTTCTGATCATACTACAACAGTAAGGTGCCTTAACTGCTAATGCTGAAGAGAAAAAAAGCAACGTCTTTTTAAACAATTCCATTAAGGAAGCCGTAAACGAAATCACCATAATTTCTGGTGTATTCAAGAAGGCTATTTAAGAACTTTATGCAAAGCTTAGCAAATCCCTGTTAGCTATCATATAGTCCACATGTATTTACACATTGTTATTTTACACATTTAAGTTACAACTCATTCATTCCCAAAAGGTGATTACAACTAGAGGTCAGGACCAAATAGCTTGTCTGAATGAGAACAGATGAGGACACAGCCATTAAACTCAAAAGTAAATGAATAATATTAAAGCATGTGTGCAACTCTTGTCTTTCCCCAGTGCAATTATAATCATGCTCTGAGGAATACAAAAATGCATGCTGCAACACAGTTCTGTTGTTGCTACTGTCGTTTTGACTTGTCCCAGGACATTTCTGTAAGCGTGAATGCCATTTCATCAGCTCTCTCCTGGTGCAATATTTTTAAACAATGGTATAGTTCTCCCTGTAAATCCTCAATACAAATATTTTTATTAGAGATGGGACTGAAGCAAAGCCCCTTATCCAAACACCTCCAAACCTCTGGGGATGGAGGAGGAAGATTTAGAATCCAAACTCAAATCTGGATCTAAATTTCACAGTTGGCCTCTATGTCTAAAAAGGGCTGAGCATCCACAAACTTCAGACCTAGAGCTACATTTTGCAGCGTAAGCCCATCTCTAATTTATCTACATACTATATTTTCAGATTGCTCCTGTACCTGGATTTAATTTACTTGTGTTAAGATAACGTTTTACATGTTTATAGAACCTTGCATCCTGAATGATCCCAAAATGTTGCAGATACTGTGCACAAACCCCACCACTGAAATGCATCCGCTACTGAATTACATCTGCAGTGGAAGCTGGCAACCAACTGGTTGAATAGCACACTATACAACAGCGGAAGGAGGGAAATAATTGGCCCAGAAACCATGGGGTAAACCATGCCCTTATGAAAACTATCAGGAAATCCTTCATGTCCAAGAAAAGATGACAGGACATCAGTTTGTAAGGTCTTAACTGAAAGATACCCCTGTAGTAAACAGCATGATATTCCATTTACCTTGGAAAGACAAAGGACTAACTTGAGTCTGCTGGGATTTGAACATATGGTTCTAGGTATTTTAAACCTGATACTAAGGGCCACTAAACTACCTCATCCCATCCCTTCTTGTAGTGACCATCCCTTCTTGTAGTGACCATAAAACTAATAAGCCAGACTATGGATGTGTAAAGGAGCTGTAAACCCAGTCTAACGGGTGTTTTGCTTTGCTGAAGCAATGGAAAGCAGCCTCTGCGCACTGGTGAACCTAGCCCAGTATGTTTCTAAACTAAAGCATTTTCATTTGAATCATTCTTTCCTGATGCCTGACAGAAGGGACCCATTCTAATGACTGCAGCTAGCATTTTAACCATGACTCCATGGCTTTAGTTTCTCCCTGAAGGGGTTAAGATATTTTACAGAAAGTATATTTCATAAATTATAAGTTTAGCAGACAGATTCTCACAAATCAATTACACAAAAAGCAACTCCCAGTGGTGTAGCTGCAAGCAATCCTGGGTTGTCTTCTGAGTGCTTCTAGAAATTCAGCTGCACCACTGTGAGCTAGATGCCTGTATTAATCTTACTTCCTCTCAGAAGCAAAGTCTGGAAATGCAACAGCACAGTCAGTGTCTCAGTTTGTTTCCTTACGGTAAGGTTTAAAACACAGCACTTATGACAAGAGTGAAACTTGTAATCATTAAATGCAACTATGTTACTAAATATCATTCTAATGCATGAAAAAACAAAAGAAAGGACAATTCAGTTGCTGTTAATCTGAAAGCATTTACTGCTCATTTGAAATTCTTAAACTAATTAACAAACCCGATACTCACATTTCATATGATAAAATATAAAACTGGTAAGTAAAAAGTCAGTTAACTATTTCGAGCAGAAAAAAAGCACTTCCAAATAAGTGAAAAATGTGATTTAATATGCAAAGACATTTTCTATGAAAAATGTGGACCTATTAGTTTTGGCTTAGAACTGGAAAATTGGTGTGTTTTCCCTAAGAAAGAAAGTGTGTGTGTGGGTGGGGAGGATGGGATGGGGGGATGTGCTGTATTTTACATTCCTACAGCTAAGCAGAATGGCAGATGGTCAAAATAATACAATTTTCACCAAACGGGCAAGCTGAAGCAATAGTCATGCAAGCTCTCAACAATACAGGTCCTGCACATTTGAAAAGCAGGGCAGTTCAAACAGTGTGTAAGAAGGCATAGCCACACCTAAGCATTTAGAATCATCCCCAACATTCCTTTAGCCTTTGGAGTTTGTACATTCCATCAGTCAAAACTTTCTTCTGGCAAGTCCTTAACTATGCAATCAACCTTGAAGCTCCCTCTAAACCATCTTGATTGATAGGTAGACAGCAGCTGCAGAATGAGCAAGTAATAACCACAAAAGATAAAGGCTTCCATACAAATATTGTAATTCCACTTGCAAGCTGTCTGGCATGAACTCAAATTACTTGGCCTTCTTCTAGCAATGGAAGCTTGGAACTTTATTCAGATAACACACTCTAGCCCACTTAACTATGCACCAGTTTAGTGACAGGAAACAGGACAATACCCACATATGTAAAAATAAACAATACATTAATGTAAAGGTTACAATGAGATTTCAAGATTTTCCAACAGCCCAAAGGAGGTTTATCTAAATTTATATTCTAAATTTTTTGGGGGGGGGGGAATTGGCAGCACAAAAGTTCTAACTCATCAAAGCAATTATAAAAATGGCCTGGTAAAAAAGTCCATCACTAAATAATGAACATTAGCGTCTGAGATTCTGATTCATAGATGGCTCCGTTTTCACCCTCTGAAATACACAATTCAAACACAAACACCTACCAAAAGATACGCTAAGCCTAAAATCCTCATTTCAGGTAATGTAAAACAATCAATCATTTATAAGCATGGAACACTTTTTAGATGATACAATGTGGGTTATAAATAACCATTCATCAATCCACTGAGCTTCTAGTTTGACAGGTTATTATTTAAAGGCTCTTGGGTTGCATCCATCTGTGAATCAGGATTCAAGGAGTTAATTCAGTGTTTCAAGCCCTCTTTGCCTAAACCCAGGCTACCGCTGAGCGTATCCAGCCAGCATGCTGCTGTCAGGCTGCTTCCTTCCATTCGATCAGTGCATTGGAAATTGCCCAGACAAACAAACAGAACCGAGGAGCCTGCAAAGGTCACACCTGGCGTGTGGCCGGCCGGCCTGCCTGCTCTCCGGGTCCTAAACCGCACCCCCAATTGCCAGGTTCAGGGCACTCTGTGTTTCCCCTCTTTTGTTTTCTTTTCCTCCCCCAGCTGTTCCATTCAGAGGCCCAAGTTCAGCAATCTGCCCTCCCCAGAAAGGGAGGCCCTTATTAAGCTGAGCTAACTCAAAGGGCCAGCACAGCACGTGCCACTCCTTATCGGCCCCATCTCAAGATCCTATTCCATGGTGCTTAGCCAACAAAAAAGTAAATGGACTTAACTCCCATTGGCTCCCCTGCAGCAATTCAAACAAAAGTGCAAAGCAACAAAGACATTTTCCACTATGGCAGGTGTTGGTGTCAGATTCCGCCTGCAGCAAACAGGAGCAGAAGAAAGAATGAAAAAAAAGTATGCGCTTCTCAGACATGCAGGGGGATGCTAACAGGGCAGGCAGCCGGACTCTTAGAGCTGTTACTCAGAGGTGAGCATAGTCAGGGTCGCTCTTTTCCAGCACAGAGCTTGGAACTCATGTTTTGGGGGAAGAAAAAGAGACCCGGCCTGAAGATGAGGTGGGACTGCAGTGAGAGAGAGAGAATGAACCACACAAACCAAGAGTTGTTTCAGCTTTATATTAGCAACAGAAGGAAGGAAGGAAGCTGGTTAGTAAATCTAGCGTGATGCCAGTGCTGTAGCCTGCTCGAGGTGTCACTCTTACCTTTGTCAATTACCGTAATGAGACCTTTACATATTTTAATCTAAAGGGAAAAAACAAAATCATATAAATAAAGGAACAGCACACCTACTGCTCTGTTATGAGGCTTATAGACATTGCTTACACCCATTTAGTTGTGCAAGAACACTGTGCATCTTAAAGCAAACTAAACATTCAGAAAGTAAGATATCATTCATAAGTGGAAAATAATGATATTGCTTAAAGTTCACATTAGTGCTGTTATCTGGCGAGGTGTAAGTGGGAGGAGCAGACCCACACTTCTCTCCAATATCGGTTGAAATATGGAGAAAAAATTTGAGCACACAATTATTTCCACCCAGTTTAAGGACATATTACATGCACTTTACTATGAAATTATAGACATTTTAGTGCTCTGTTCCTGTCAGTCAATTAGTGGCTGTACAATTTCCAAGAGTGGTAAACTCTGAAGTTTCATGAAGATTTAAATAGCTTTTACCTGCTGGTCAAGTTAAAATCAGCAAGTGATTATATAATGTTAAGCTCTTTGGACTACATTTTTATAATGTAGAAGCCCACTTGTGCATGCAAAAATGCATGTACAATTGTGTGCATACAATTTGTACAACCGCATGGACAAATAAGATATTTGCATGAACAAATGATGATTCAGATGATTCTGTGATCATTTCTATAAGCAAATACTTGATTTGTGTGAAAAATTATGATAGTTGTATTGTGCAATTGCACATCGTTTTTGTGCATGGATCTCAGGCTTTATATTTCTGTTGCATTATGTCTAAAAGGGGATTACAACAATCAGTTTGTAATAAAGAGGAAAATTATACTTCTAATGAATGGTTTGTGATCCCTGGAAAATTAAAAGAAGTCAGTTTAAAATAATTCAAGTTTCTGATAGAGCACCCTTTAAACTGCATGTAGATTTTTTTTTTTAATCCTTAAAAAAAAATAAGAGTTTTTTCTTCTCTGCTGATATTTATAAGGCTCTTTCCATCTGGGGAGGGAGGGCAGTCCTGAAAGCAATACCAATAAATACGCTCTGTCCCATTCCTTTTTACCCCTCCCGCTCCTGTCTATATGACGGCCTGCTGCCTCAGTTTCAGCTTTTCTGCTAACACCCTCTTGCATTTGCTGTGGAAGAACATACATGTGAGCTCTCCTAGTTCATGAGGGTGATTTCATCCCCCTAGAATATGACACAGGAAGTGCAACTGACCAACACCAGAACAGTGAAACTGACTGGAAGGGATGTTAAACTTACAAAATAAATAAACTGAAAAATACTGTTTTCTCTGTGATCTCTCTCCATTCCAATAATTTTAGGTGTTATTGTAAAAATAGATGCATGTTATTCAGTGGAAAATGTGGTTTTCAAGTTGATAGCATCCTTTTAATAGTATCTTCAACAACTACATTTTAGATGAACATAGTGCGTGTCATCTCAAAGAGTTTAATAAATGGTATACACACAAGAATTCAGTGCTGCCAACCGTCAAAATTTTTATCATGAGTCTTGCAATATTTGGTGTTTTTTCTGAAAGCCCCAACTCTTGGAGTCATGTTATTAGATGAGAATCTCATCTTTCATTTAAAAATAGTTTCTAGCCCTCATCGGTGCTAAGAAAACTTGGAAAATGTGAACCCTAAAGGCTCAAATACCAGAAAAACAAATGAAGAGAACCCCCACATTTTTTATTTTAAAAATATTCTGATTTCTAAGCAAATCTCAAGATTTTTTGAGGCCTGACTCATTATTTTTGAACACAGGGGGGAGGGGTGTTTGGCAAAACTGGCAATTGCTTTATCACTAATATCTCATGGGTGGGAGGGTAAAAGGAAGCAGAAGATGGACAATCAGACAGCACAGTACAAAATGGGGAAATTTTGACCAAGTTGACAAATCTCTTTTTTCACAAGAAAAGCTTGCAGACTTGATCTGAGTGTAACTGATAGAGCAATACCTGCTTGAGTCTGCAGAAAGCCTGAAACAATAGTTCAGGTGTCTAATGGGTTGTTAACTCTGACACCTGTTGCGCTGTGGGCAGCCCTGACAACACCCTCTCAGCAGTTACTTGATCATAGCTCTGCTGAGGTGGTGTTGCCAAAGCAGTCTCTGCTTTGGTGGGTAGCGGCTGAATTCTCCCTACCTCTCGGATGGAACTCAACCTGCCAACATAGGGACAGCTGGTGAGAGCAGGGCCAGGCCTACCTGAAGAGAAGTGGTGGAGGGCTCCCCATCACATAAGTTTATTGGATTGCTCTTGCCCCGTTCCAAGGAAGGCCAGAGCCATGAGGGGGCCTCATTTAGGGAAGTGCCTAGGATCCTTGATTGTCTAACTCTAGTCCTGCAAACCAGTAGTTCCACGGTGTTGCAGTATTTTGCACCTGATGTTTAGGTATCTAAGGATATGTTTATACTGCAATTAAAAACCCATGGCTGGCCTATGCCAGCTGACTCAGACTAAGGGGCTGTTTAACTGTGGTGTAAATGTTTGGGCTCAGGTTGGAGCTCGGGCTTTATGACCCTGTGAGGTGGAAGGGTCCCAGACCTCAGGCTGTAGCCTGAGCCTGAATGTCTACTCCACAATTAAATAGCCCCGTAGACCAATCCTGAGCCAGCTGGCACCAGCCAGCCATAGGGTGTCTAACTGCAGTGTAGATATATCCGCAGGGTCTCTCTTCAGTGCAAAACGTGTGTTCTTAATTTAGGTTACAATAACAGTGAAGACAAGGCAACTCTGCTTTCAACTCGGATTAGCAGCTCTAGTTCAATCCAGGCTCCTCTATAGGCTTCAATTCAAGCTGTTAACCCGAGTTTAAAAGCCAGCTGCCGTGTCTTCACTGCTATTTTAACCTGAGTTAGCTAACCTGAGTTAAACACTCATTGTTTGGAATGAAGACATACCCCAAGTCATCTTTTTTCATTTTATTACAACTTTATTCACGTCAAACCAATAGAAATAGGTTAGCTATCTGCCATTCTCAACCGACTCTTGAGTCTTGGTTCTGAAACTTTCTCGTGAACTCTTCTTTCCTTCTCTTTTCTCACTTTGGTATAAGTGTGTGATTTTGGGGGGTAAAAGGATTCTTCTTATACCAATAATACTGACATTATCATCTGTCCATTTAGTGCATGATAGTGTCTCTTTCCCCCAAATAATTTTTAAATCAAACACATGCTTGAAATAAAGCACGTCATTTTATAGGTGCAATGCCTGAATCAAAGAAAAAAATACAGTATCCAAGGAAAGAATGCTCTAAGAATATAGATGGACTGCAACTTTGCCGCAAACCTTTTTCACTTGACATTGAAAATCTTAGTTTTAAAATATTAAATGCTAAAAGTATTGAAGATACATTTCCTTGGGGACGGAAGTGTAGCCAGACAGCCAGCCCCCCACCCCCTCAGACCAGCATTGCTGGGAACACAAGGGAGCCAAAACAACAGGGCACTTAACATAAATTCCAGCACAGCCTTTGAAGCTGTGAGAAGCACAGGTGTGCTGCTACAATGTGCCTCTGGGAACATATACAACGATTAGGCTCACAGCAGACAGAGAAGCTGTGACAGACATGGCTCTTAGCCCCTACTAAATAGCGTGATGCACACACCCCAACATCCTAGGTGGGAAAATATTTACCCTAATAAAAGGAATGTCCAGTAGTCGAAACTTATTGTTTCTCTCCCTTGCAAGTGTAAACTACTCTTGCAAGATCTGGCGTCGCCCAGACAGACCAGCCCCAATTTGGCATGAGAAAGGAGAAAGAGAATAAAGGAGTACAGAGGTATAAGTATGGGACCTACAGCACCATGCTTTTGAGTGCTTTTCACTATCTATCTGCTGGTCAGATAAGTGACAGCCTCCCAAGGCTTCTGCAGCTAAGAGGGTCCCTAAGCCTTGTCCCTTATTCGTCTTTCCGCGGAATTGAGTGACCGATCCTGGCTTGGCACCGCTGGAATCGAGAGATGCAAGGAGGGTAAGAAGCACCCACACCTGATCTCCTATCTTTAGTGTACACATATTTTGAAATAGAGCTCTATACTTTGTTTTCTTTCTTTGGGATTGTGGCTTCAGTTTTGTAACTTGTTTGTGTGTGTAACATCTCTACATTTAAATAAGTAGGCACTAGCAATTTTGTAACCACATGATTAGAATCTAGTTTAATAAATTTTGGTAACCATTTGTGCATAAGCCTGACTTGTTTCTCTGGTTTACTGTAAAGCAGCCAACACAATTAAAGAACCTCAGCTGTTTTGGCTATAAAGCCTGGCCATTAGGTGAGAGTACTAAGAGCCTAGCGTTGAGTTGTGCCGCCTCCACGGGGCAAACTCTTGGGGCGCCTGTCAGTCAATCCTGACTGCCCGCTGCGAAGGAGCTCTGAGCTCTAGCAGTTAAAGTCACGGGTGTGGAGAGGCTCTTAGTACTGCCATTGGGGCACCTGTCAGTCAGTGTTGACTGCCCACTGCGAAGGAGCTCTGAGCTCTAGCAGTTAAAGTCACGGGTGTTTAGGACCTTGGGGCATCCGTCAGCCTAGCCCGGGCTGCCCGCCGCGAAGGGACAGTGCGTCCTAGCGGTTAAAGTCACGGATGGTATAAAACGGGCATAGCTGGCACCTCACCAAACATCCTTGGCCATCGGCTAACAGGAAAGCAGGAGTTTCCCAAAAGGGTTCATCGCTGGGAAACTACAGGCACGTGTGTTTGGTACTGAAAGGAATAAGCTGCGGACCTGTTCTTTCTGTCTGTCTGTCCCTTTTCACAGCAGCATCTGAGGGAGTTTGTTCGTTCTTAACACACACACAGCCACACTCCAAAAAGATAGAGAACAACAATATCTCATCTGTAAATTCAACCTTAGTCCCTTATTCCTGCCACTCCTCACTTTCCATCATACTTATATGGCTCCCATTACTGTGGTATCCACCTTTAACACATTAATAATCACAACACTCCTGTGAAGTAGGAAAATACTATTACCTCTATGTAAACACTGGGGGGGGGGGCACTGAGGCACAGAGAGACTAAGTGACCCACCCAAGGTCACACAGGAAACCCATAGCAGAGCAGAAAACTGAACCGAGGACTCCGAAGTCTGAGACAAACACCCTGACCACTGGGCTAGCCTTCCTCATAAGTTATTCCGTGATGGTGGTATTTCTTAGATGGCTGCCTCAGTAGTGTGTTCCAGGTTAGGAACTGTTATCTACCCAAATATCCCTGCTCAAAGATTGAAGGGAAGACAATCTTCTAAGGTTATAATGCAGTGACTTTAACTCAAAACAATTCAAGACTCATAAGAATATAACAGCTGCCAGACTGGGTCAGACCACAATTTATCTAGCCCAGTATCCTATCTCGGACAGTGGCTTGTACCCAACCTTCAGGGGAGTGTGCAAAACAGGGCAATTATGAAGCAATCCACCTGTCTTTCACTCCTGGCTTCTGGTAGTCAGAGTTTTAAGTCATTCTGAGGAGGGGGTTGCATTCCTGACCATCTTGGCTGATAGCCTATCCTCCATGAACTTACCAGTTCTTTTTAGAACCCAAGTTATACTTTTGGCCTTCACAACATGCCATAGCAATGAGTTCCACAGTTTAGTTGTACATTTTGTGATAAAGTACTTGCTCTTGTTTGTATTAAACCTGCTGCCTATAAATTTAATCAAGTGCCCCTGCTTTTTGTATTGCATGAAATGGTAAGTATCAGTTCTCTATTCACTTTTTCCACATCATTCATGATTTTATAAATCACTATAATACCCACCCCCTTAGTTGTTCCTTTTCTAAGATGAATTGCCCTTATATACACCATATATTTCCAGTGTGTGTATCTTTTTTCCCTTCTGACCCTTTCAACATGTGGCATGTCAGGCACATCTTCTCCTTTCAGATGTCTTGTGTCATGGCCCCCTCCCTCCCTGACTCACAGCTCTGTTACACTGTTCAGGATTCTTTGATATGCCTGACTTTTCAGACTGGACACCCTCTTCCCCTAATTGTACTGGCTTATGGTATCTCTAAAGAGGGAGATTTTAGTCTCCCCCTAATGTAAGGGATTAACAATTTAGGTTCCTATTTTTCAGAACATCTTTGGGCTTGCCTACAAAAACACTGTGTTTGCAGCAAGCTGGGGTACAAATATACCCTGCACTAGCCTGCCAAGCAGTAAGGGTCAGTATGGACCCTGCTGCCACATGCTAACCGTTCCCTAGTGCGCTTTGATATACCCCACTTTGAAATGGGAGGAGATCAAAGCACACTAGGGAATGGTTAGCGCACAGCAGCAGGGTCCAGAGGGACATACTGCACGGCACGCTAGTGTAGGGCAGACTGACTCCCCAACTGCCACATACTAAATGTTTTGTAGACAAACCTGTTCATAAATTGAAGTTTCTTTGTAGGAGTTTCTGCGCTGTAATTGTTTCTCAGTTGACCCTCTCACCTTATTACCCAAAAAGGTGTCCCTCCCTCCAAGGGCCTTCTGGTCTTTCTTCTGGCCCAATAACCATGATTTCACATGATGATTGTCCTTGCTGGACCTGTTAACTTAATCCCAGCATACTGTCTGTCTTGCATCTAAAGTTTAGAGAGACAAAGCTCATAGAATTCTTATCTGTCTCAACATTTAATTCTAATCAAATATGGATTATTCACAGTTTAAATGTAATCTGTCACATATCTGGGGTAATTATTAAAATACAGTTGTAAATGTGCCTTGCTTTAATTTCCATTTGAGATTGGAATTATGCAAGAATTTAAACATTTTTTATGATGATCAGATTTATCCAGTGATTCAAACGTTTACAAATAAAATTGTTATAAAGAGTCTGACACTTCTAATTATAGAGTGTATTGGGACAATGGAACTGAGATATCTGCTTTCTCTACAGGAGAAAGACTAGGGCCAGGTCTAAACTACAGACTTTTGCAGTATTAGCTATGTTAGTCAGAGGTGATGACGTGTGATATAACTGACATAGCTGTGCCAACAAAAGCCACTAATATATAAATGGCCTAAGATATTTAAGGCCTATGAACTATTCCCTGGTACTCTGGGAAAGAACTAAAATCACTTACCCGAAACTATGCTAAGGAGACTCCAGTGCACTTTGTTTTGAGAGCTGGCCTTTTGTCAATAGGTTCTAAGATTGATCAAAGCTGCATTGTTTATGAGGTAAGATTGCTTGGGTAACAAGAATACTGAAAAATCTCTGGAAAAAAGACTGCTATGGACTAGTGCCTAAGAGACTGTAAATCAGGAATAACCCACAGTTGGGATCTGTATCGATTCTGTCTTTCCTTTTCTTTGCCCTCCTTTATTTCCTTCTCTCAAGCTATCAGTCTAATGGTTGTCATGTCCAATGAACCTGAGGCCATGATGTCTTGTAGGTTTAAGAATGGATCCTAGAGAGTTCTGGATTTGGTCTTTATCTGCTTATCTGACACCATCCCCACTGTATCCTACTACCGGGAAAGAGGAGAAAACTTACTCTAATAACAGGACTTTGCCTCCAATCCAGCCATCCAGATTGACCTAAGATGTACCAGGGAGTCTGCCTGCCAGAGAAAAGCACAACTCCTACCTGAACTTGACAACAGTCACTACTTATCTACTTCAGCTGGACCATAAAAAGGAGTACATATTTAAATGTTTTCCTTTTCCTTTCTCTGTTGGCCAAGTTTGGCTGGGGAAACTGATTGGCAAAACTAACATCAGAGTGTTTTGGTTGTAACTGGGTAAACATTTCCTTCATTTAATGAAAAGATTGAGAAAGAAAAGCTGGGTTTATAACATGCAATGCTTAAGTAAATAAAGACAGAAGGATTAGCATCGGGGCGGTGTGATACAACATGGCCAGAGGGCAGCAGGAAGCCTTATTCCCTGTAGAGGGAAGAAAGTTTGCTATAGATTAATTAAAGCACCTGAAGCCAGTCACCTGATAAAACCCTCCTGCTTCATTCAGACAGGGGAAGGAGTTGAAGCAGAGTGGTTTGGTGTTGGAGCAGAGGAGAGTTTGGAGCAGTGCTGCGGTGGGCTCAGAAGACCAAGACTCTAGGTAAAGGGATGCCTGGTTTGTGCAGAGGGAGGGTAGGAAGCCCCACAAGCTGAAGGGCAGGAGAAGGAAGTAGTCCAGGAGAAGGAACCACTAGTTCAAGCGGTTTACCACTATCCCTAGGGCCCCTGGGCTGGGACCCGGAGTAGAGGGCCGGCCCTGGTCCCTCCCTCTCCACTCCCCTCCTCTAGGACACTAGTGGGGCAGTTAATACCCCAGTTCAGGAGCGAGAAACGGTGCCCTGAACCCTTCCCAAAAAGTGAAAGTGTGAGTAATGCCGGCAATTTGCCACAGCAGTTATTAAAGAGTTTAAAGCCTTAGACTATGAGAAAGAACCTTAAACTATTCTATTACCCTTTATTTGCGTTACCATCGTCACGGACCAGGACATCACTGTGCTAGGCGCTGTACAAAAAGCCAGTCCCTGCCCCAAGTAGCTTCCAATCTAAGTATAAGATAAGAGACAACAGATTGATACAGACAGACAGGGGACTACAAGTAAACAATGTGAGAACACTGGTCTGGATGGCAGCCAGTGGTCTCTGCACATCAAGAGCTTAACCATTGTCTAGTTTTTTGTAGGATATCAGGGCAAAGGAGAGTGCTAAGGAAGGATCTGAAGGTGGATAATAAGTTAGCTTTGCAGATTTTTATGGGAAGTGCCTCCCATGTGCTTTGGGCAGCATGAGAGAAAGCACAAAGGTGCTTGTTTGAAATTTTAACAGGTGGACAAAGGAGTCCAGCATCATGGACCGATCAGAGGTGAGTATAAATAGTTTGATAGCAAATGAGAGATGATAGGTAGAGTGGGGATTGACTGTGAGGGGCCTTGAAAGTGAAGACAAGTAGCAGATGAGAGTTTTAGCTGTGTGAATACACAGGAAAGACTGTATCTTAAAGATCTTATACAGAAAGAATTGGCATGAATTAGCTATAGCCTAGATATGAGTTCCTAGAGTCTTAGTGCTGGCCCTGGTGTGCACAAAACAACATGTAATTAACCTATAAGCCATGACAGGTCTATGAAAGTCTTTGGTTTCAGGATATTACTGTCATGTCTACTCTTCAAATAAACAGCCACAAAGAAACTCCCTAGTAACTCTGCTTAGCACTTCAATATCCTGTATTTCTAAACCTGCATGGACACTGGTTACTGCAGTTATAATCACAGTGTAACTGGAAACCTTTAGCCTACGTGTTCAATTCAGTATATTTTGAAGAAACCATCAATTTAACAGACAATTGTAGCTACATTCACTCAGAAATAAACATGTTTTAAACACATTATGATCAGAAATGAAGATCTACAGTAACAAGCTCCAGGAGTGTGGGAAAGGAAAACACTAGAATTCCATTTGCACAATGTGTTAAGAATGTCGTGTCTGGTGTAATCTATTAAAGGATTTGATAATCTTTGTTTATACATAACCACTCATTTCAATCTTTATTTGGATCTCTCTCATTTGTATCTTTTTGCTCAAAAAATTTATTAAACCACATATTCACTACATAATCTAACTTTTAGTTATATTTGAAGATTCTTTTTTTAAAATAGTTGAATTTAAACTGAAAAGAATGTACATGAAAATGCTGCATGTGATCTACCGTTCCCCATGCCATAGCTATAACAGCTGTTATGCAGCACATTTCTTTGGGCCAGCAGAACACACAAAGCATATGGAGGATGTCAATGCAAAGGCCAGCTCAGCCCTGACTCTGCTGGAGACTGAAATACGATAGGACTCAGCCTTTATTTTTAGGTTCAGATGCAAAGCCGACTGAAGTCAATGGGACTCTTTCCAGTGACTTCAGTTGGCTTTGGATCAGGCCATTGATAATTGTCCAGAGGAGGATGTAAAACTACTGTACAAGAAGGGTTAAGGTAATAATACCTAGCTTTTATACAGAGCGTTTCATCAGTAGATATCAAAGTGCTTCAGTCTTTAAATGCATTTACCCTCACAGCGCCCCTGTGAGGTAGGGCTGTGTTATTCTCCTCAATGTACAGAAGGGGATCTGAGAGACAGAGGGGCTAAGCGATTTGCCAAGGTCACACAGGAAGTCTGTGGCGGAGCAGGAAACTAAACAGGGGTCTAGACTAGTGCCCTAACCTCTGGGCCATCTGTGGTTCAGAAAAAGACAATCACCTGACACTAAGAGCCCCTTGAAATATTTCCAGGGATGTGAACTTATCCTGAGAGAAGCTAATCACCCATGACTCCCACTGATGGCAATGGGTGCTCAACACCCCTCAGTATCAGGCCCTTTGTTATAGTAGAGAAGTTAAAATCAAAAGCAATGCTCTGCACTAAAGAAATAATTAAAGCAGAGAGGTCTCTGGTTAGCCTGACATCACTTCTGCAATTTCTCCCCAGCCATCAAAAACTCCACAAGCCTCCTAAGCTCCACGGTCAGAGGAGCTACAATCGATCTCAAGGAGGTATGTCCCTCTTGAATGAGGCCATAGAATGCTGGAGATCACCTTAAAATGCCAGCCAACCCTGCCTCCTTCTCGGGGTGGAGTTGGTGAATGGGAATGACACCATCACACGGGGGGCTAGCTCATGGCTGGCTGGCTGGCTGACATTTGTCAGCCAGGGAAAAAATTTTAAAGGGGCTATACTGCCTGGAGCGCTCTTGCTGGCTGACAGGTCAAGCAGCTGGAGCTGTCAGCTCAAAAGAAGAGAGAGGCCCATCAAGTTAATATTTCTTCCTCTACAAATTGATTGCTAGGGAGGATGCTCCCCCCACCAATCTATTGTCTCTTCCAGAGATCATGGAGGGGAGAGCTTCCCCAACCCAACCAACAATTTAAAGAAATGGGACCAGGCAGAGAGACTGATCGCTCTTTGCAGATCATAGCCACTCCACGCATAGTGGTTACAACACTTGAGGCCGGGAGTAGCTCTGTAGTCTAAGCAGCCCTAGGGGGACAGATACAAATTGTGAGCAATGGTATGCAACGGGCAGAGAGAACTCCCGCCCTGATCCCCTAAACAACTTCCAGCCACGCACTGTTTTTTCTTCCCTTTGTAGAGCAGGATGGCCTTTCCACATGGCAGGTCAAGCCTGCTGCATAGCTATTGTATGCAACCTTCTTAAGCCTCACAATTTTGCCTGACTAGATCCCGAAAAGAGCAGGGCCTAGATCCTCAGTTGGTGTGAATCAGCATGCCTTCAGTGGAGTTCACCAACCTACACTGATTGACACTATCTCAGGATCTGGCTGTTGGTATTTACTACAGCTTTTTAGTCACTGATTTAATAGAACATTCCTGACACAACTTACACATTTACTACTTAACTCCAGTATTTCTTTTTCCTGAAAAATATGCAAATCATCTGCCAACATATGCAATATTAAATAATTTTTAAAATGTTAAGCGTGTGATCAACCTACAAAAATCAGGAGAACAGTGAGTTTAGCGTGAGAGTGTCTTCTTCTCATATTCCATTGTACATAGCTAGTGGAGGAGTCTCAGAATTCTGAGACTCATCATACCCATTAGCAGATCACTGAATTAAGGAGGGTACAGCAGCCTGAAAGAAGAAATTTCATTACTGGAAAAGGAGAAATGACTTTGGCTGTAATTTTCAGTGTTGTCCTTGTGACCATGGCAGGCATTTGTGTTTGAATGAGATTTCTTCATTACTGCCAAGCTTCTTCAGTGAAGTTACAATTTTGCTTATGATATCAGTTTGTTGCCAAGGAAATGACTCTGATCTCACAAATTCACTACTTAGCATCCAGAAGATGGACCAGAATTTCTGTGCTATGTTGTCTGAACACATTGATTCTAAATTTACTATAATGAGCCATACAAAATTATGGAAAATGTGAAATGGATTTATGTTTCAGTCAGATCTAAGATTTCCCCAAGATGAAAGGGTAAATTTTGCTCCTCCCTGTAAAATGTGTTTCTATGGGGGACTCCAACAATCTGAAAACTACAGAACTTTTCCTCCTTTGTTAAATCAGTTAGCGCCACCAACCAGCTGACAGAAACTTTGGCACCTCTTCATCCTCAGCTACCAAAGCACACTCTCTGGCCTGTTGATAGCTTCCCAAGATGGAAGGACCAAAATCTCCCTCTCTGCTTAGGGGGCTCTGACAACTGGGTTGCTGGGCCTGGCCTAGCAAAACCCAAACCCAGACTGGGAGGACTTATCTAGGGAATTTTCCATAGGTTCCTTGTACTACAACACTCAGGATCACAGGCCCAAAAGCTGCATCAGTGGGAGCTTTGATGCAGATGGTAATGGCATGGATGGAACGCCAAGAGTCCATTTGACAGGTTTCCTGTACTGACACAGATTCTCTCTTGGCCTAGGAGGAGACTATGTTATCAGAGGAGGGAGCTCTAATGCCTATGGAATAGGGAGACTGCTATGTATGCTTCCTTAATACATACACAAACCTATGTAGCAATGATTGAATCCGACTGGGAATGATTTTCCTCTTTTGTGGGAGGGAGGGAGGGAGGCCAAGGAAACAGCAGAAACCCTAAATTCCCTGTAGGTAAAACTTCAAGGCCCCACCACCACCTACAGAATGCCAAACCCTTTCCCTACACAGAAAGAAAAGGAGGACTTATGGCACCTTAGAGACTAACCAATTTATTTGAGCATAAGCTTTCCTGAGCTACAGCTCACTTCATCGGTTTCCCTACACAGAGTCATCTGAGGACAAAATGGTAAGAAAATCAATGTCCAGATCCCCATGGAGCTCAGAATTAATCTTGTGAATACATCTGGGAAGCAGATGAAGGTTTACTTTATGGGATACCTGAAAGAGGAACTGGCATTGCAGAAGAGGGCTGCCAGCTCACCCACTCTCCATGGGAAGGAAATGGCTAACAGGAAGGTCGCTTTTATTGAGCCAAAATAAGGGTCCCAACACTACACACTTGAAGGGAGAGGTATGGAGACACAATGGAACTAGCAGCAATGGAGACAGTTACTAAATTGTGGTTTCTAGTTATTGAATCCAAATTTGGAGTCAAAAGGGTCCTTTAGGCATGCAGTACCTTACATAGTGAGAGACGATGACTTTACTGAGGATGCAACTGGAGGGTCTATACAGGGCAGAGTATCCCAGAAGATGACACACCTTTTTGGTAATCTATAAAAGTTATGCTTAGCCTTACCTAAGGCTAAGCATGACATAAGGTTTCTTACAGGACTCAGCAATTAACTTTTAAATATCTATGTGAATTTGGAAAACTCCGTCTGGGCTTAGACAGTAACTTTCTCTTATCTATTATCAAGGCTTCAAGAATCTATCCTGAGGGTCTTGTGAATCTCCCTCCTATCACTGATCTATCTCCTGGCACCTAACAATTTTTAGAATGCAAAGTCATACTGAGTTCAATCAGACTTTGCAACAGACTCCGTACTAATCATAATCTATTACGTTTCCTCTACATTTGGAGATATCAATTCTTCCATTTCAAAAACAATTTTTAACAGGAGCGATCCAAGCACAATGCAGGCATGGGCTATATACGATTCTTCAGCTACAGCACTCCAGGCTGGACATGCAACACCTCAGAGGCAATTCTAGTTTTGCCTCTTTCCTGATCAGAAAATGTCAAACTGCCACATGGTGTTGTGAAATGGACCTATCTCCTCCGCAGAATAGGAAGCCACCATCACTCCGGGAGGGGCAGGGTCCCAGAGCCCAGGAACCAGCCTGAATCCAAACGTCTACACTGCAATTTTACAGCCCCACAGCCTGAGCACCGCAAGTCTGAATCACCTGACCCAGGCCAGCTGCGGGTGTTTAACTGCAGTGTAGCCATACCCAACGTGTTCACAATGAACAGCGAGGAGTACAAAGAAAATCAAAACTAGAAAAAGTGTCTTTTTAAACAACATGGCTGCACTGAATGTTTCTTTCCCTTTAAATAGCAAAAGGGATCAATGACAGCTAAACACTCAGCAAAAGGTATTTTAAAAAATAGTAAATATGTCTTGGGCAGAGAAAACATTTTTATTATACATTCTAGAAATAAAAGAAAGATTAATTCTTTTATATCATTTTTTTAAAACAAAAGCAAAACAAACAAAACAAAAAATTGAGCAACGAGGCTGCTAAGTTTCAATCTTATGTAAATGAGCATGCAAGATTTCCACAGCCTTAAAAACCTGGGAATGCTGGAAACAGCTACAGTACACTTAACTGAAGTGTTGCTCCTGGGCAATGCTACAATACTCATTAAAGAATCCCTTTATCAACATATATTATTGGGTGCCACAGTTTTCCTATATAGTTTTCCTGTTAGTCCAGTGACAATAAATAAAGGCTGCCTAAAAGAAAAAAAAAGTGCAATCTGAGATTCATTTGGCTTTCTTTTCATTCTGCAATAGCCATCGGCTACTAAAAAGTAAAGATTTACACTATTTATATGCTTTCTGATAATGTCAAGCATTATGCTTTATTTTCCAAATCATTAGCATGCACAAGAATGACCTCATGGTGAACAGATGCACTTGGATATGGCAGTGATTAGATCAGTCCTCTCAGCAGTCAAGTGTGCCCATTCCAATTAACCCTTTGAAGAATCAACTGCAAGTCTACAATATTAAAAGAATGCTTGCAGACACAATTTCTGGATTCTCATGGTCAGCAGAAAGCGACCATGACGGAGTATCCAAATGTGCAGCACAAAGCTCTTTCTGAAGGAACTGTTATTTAAAGTCTGAATATTGATTCCCTTTTCTAGAACTTTCAAGTGTTTACCTCTCTTAGCAGTTAAAACCACTGTCGGGCTTCTAATCTTATACTGCTACTCTGTTTCATCAATAAGGGCAATTAGACTTGGAAACATATTTTATGCACCTGTTAGTACATATGTATTGACCATTTAGGATTGCTTTTTTGAAAGGATGCACCATCAAGTTGCACTTTCTGAAGTTTGTGTGGAGTACTAGTATTTTGTCCAATAAAATTGTTTTTGGTTTTTTGACCAGGGGAGGCAGGACGAAGAAGAGGAAAGGATTGTAGCTAAGAACACCCTTTAAAGTAGGAAAATCTGCAGAGGGACAGGATGAGAATAATTAAATACTATAGGACTACTAAGGACTTCTTGGGTTGACTCTTATACACAGCCTAATTAAAATAAGGCATGTAACCTACCAGTTTAGCAACAAAGGATCTTATTCTGATCTTTTGATCCTAAATCTGCACTTCCCATAAATGAGTTATGGGGTGTTCATTCTGCCTAGTATTCTGTATTTTCAGTGTCTAAGATGCATGGAGATCTAACACTAAATATAAAGAGTTAAAGGCCCTGGTCCTATAAAGAGTTACACAAAAACAACTGGACTACTCCCATGCATAAAGGTAAGCACCTGCATAAACGTTTGCAGTATGGGAGCCTAAGTCAGTGCACACTTTATAATCCATGTCACATGTGAGTCTGGGGGCAACATCCATTCTGCAGCATCTTGTTATTTGCTAGTAGTCTGAGGTTATGTAACAGAACATAAAAGCACAAAAAAGGTAATTAATAATAATATACAAATTGCATATGTTAATGGCTATATTTTCACTGCACTAATTTATAGTATATCACAGGATGCTTTTTGAATCCTATGTTGCATTAACTGCTTAAAAAATCCTAGATAAAATAAAACTGTACTACTGGGATTGTGTACAGGGAAAATTGATCCCTGGGGTTGTGTATCTGTATATACAGTGATCATGGATTACGATGAGGTGATGTTGAGGATAGTATGGGTGGAGGAATGGGCCCTAAATTCACCATGAAGGCTTAAGCTGTTCAGGGTCAATTTTTCCAGTTGGCTTGCTACTTGGAAGAGGATAAAAACATAGATAGATGGGCCTGCCTTGGGCAGTTCCACTTTTCTTTGCAGGTTTCATCTCTCTGTTTTGGGATGAGCATTCCCCTTGGAGTAACCTGAGATCTTACCAACATGTGTCAAATTTCTTAAATGGAAGAATGCCACTTCCACACAAATTGCACAGCCAACCTGTGCTACATACACATGTAAATAAGGTAAAATTCTGAACTACATGAGACATGATGGATGATATAATGTGTATCTACAAATACAGCACTGGTAATACTTACTAGCTGAAATTATCACAATTTGTGTTTGCTTGCACTCAAACTTGCTCTGGGAATAGTTCACTTCAAAATAAACCCACCCCCCTTTTCCGGACATTGATGTGAATAAATAAATGGATGTGACCTAATTAAAATGAATTTAACAGTAGCTTGCTTTTTATTTTAAAGGAATCGCATTACCATCTCATGAAGGATCACAGTATTCCACATGTGCTCATAGAGATACAAATACACAATGTCCTGATTGATAGTTTTATATATTGAGTTAGTAAATGGAAGATCTACTGCAAAGTACTAACCTAAAATGTGATGATAATGGAAATATTATATGAATACAGATGTCCCTGATCTTACAGGTGGATGTGTGTGGGCAGTCTACTGTGCCCATCCTGAGCTCCACTCACTTCAATGGGGCTCTGTTGGCTCTTTTTGAAGCATCAGGGCCTATATTAGTGCTTAAGCCCTGGGACTATTCAGCATTGACAACGATTGTGGAATTACATCAGTTATATCTGGTTTCAATATTGATTTAGAGCCTAAGAGTTCACAATCCTGAAATCTGATTATAATAGGACTCAGTAATCCTGACACTAAACAAATTAGCAGCTAAGCAGTAACAGGTAAAAGTATGGATAGATTTTCTTTTAATCCTGGAATAGGGAAATTCTTGAGTCATGAAAAGAAAAGGAGTACTTGTGGCACCTTAGAGACATCGGATGCCGATGAAGTGAGCTGTAGCTCACGAAAGCTTATGCTCAAATAAATTGGTTAGTCTCTAAGGTGCCACAAGTCCTCCTTTTCTTTCTGCGAATACAGACTAACACGGCTGCTACTCTGAAACCTGTCTTGAGTCACGGATTTACATGTCTTTGTAAAGGCTAATATGACAAGTAATTTTCATGATTTAGGGAGTTGTCTAATCTAGAAAATTCTATTTTAAAAATAATAAATAAATTATTCTCTTCTAATACACAGCTTGAAACCTTACGATATAGAATTTTCTAAAGCCCATAAATGAAATGAATTTCTCAAGTATACAGTTTGCTGTGTTGTTCTTCCAACATTCTCTAATTACAACAGATCTTTTAAATCAGGTATTAGCTGTCTTATAACACTGAGTAGACTAAAGATTTGCTCAGTCAGAACAACTTGAAACCTTGGAGGGGAATAAGGGAGACTGGCAGGGGATGCTTCCAGATTCAAGCCTGGATCTGGATTTTGTGCCTCTGACTATAGCTGGGCAAACTGAAATCCCAGATCTGAACACCCCTGAACTTTGGAGACTTGAGTTTTGGTATCTGACTCATGACTGGCCCTACTATTATAACAGGCTGAACTAAAAATATGCTTCCAAACATACCCAAACTTTGGAAGGCTGAAAATCAGGATCTGAATTTTGTGACAAGTTCTGATCAAGAAAAATTAAATCACATAAAAAATGATTCTAGTACTTAATGCTTATTTAACAGTTCTTCTGAACACTTTAAATAGATCTTAACTAAGTATTTTTTTGCATAACAGATATTATAGAATTTAGAAAATAATGTCTTTTCTAATTATGCTTAATTTGATCAGAATAAGATGACCAAATAACATATGCAAATGTGGTGGAACAGAAGTATGGAAGACTGATGAAGACAATAAAATATGCTTAATGTATTTTAAAATTCTGCCAAGATGCCTGTATTTTTATTTGCTGATACCTAAACAGATACATGACTCAAAGTTTCTAACAAAACTGGGTATGAAATCTACACTTCTAATGAAATTGATAATTTTTTTGTCTCAGAGTTTTGGCAGGGTATATAAAAGAATTTAATTCACAGCTGTTCTACTTTTTTAATGTAGAAAACATTAATCAAAGCTTTAAGTTATAAGCTTTTCTAATGTTGTTTAGTATTCCAGTTCAACAAAGATCAATAGAGGCCATCCCTGTGTTTCTTGACGCCTCTCCAGGAAGCAGAGGCGCGATTATGTAAATAGCACTGGTTCCCCTTTACTTCTGCCAGCTTGCTTATCTCCAAAGCCTTCTGCCTGCTGCTACTGGCGACCAATACAAGTACATGCATATACCTCTTATCTCCTAACAAAGCTCTGAAAGCTCAAGGATTGGAGCCAGTAATGTTAAACAATGATGCATGGCTGATTTTATTTGTAAGTGATTTATTTCAGTAAACGTAATTTCTTCCTTCAATTTTTCAGTTTAGATGTCAGAATATAGGGAATAAAGCAGATGTGTTGAAACATTTATACAGGGTTGAAATAATTAGAGAGTGTACACCCAATGGGTGCAAAGAAGGGATTAAGGAATTCATCAGGCACTGACTGTATACTTTTCTGCAAGAGAGGAAAATTAATCCTTTGGGTGCTAGAAACCTACTCTTCAGAATTAATGTTTCCTTTTAAAACCGATTTATCAAGAATTATTAAAATGACAAAGTAGCAACTGGTATCTTACTGACCTTAGAAGTTAACTTAAAATCTTGTTATGATGTTAAGAATATATTCACTGAGCTTTACATAGATTTCCATCTTTCAACAAGATTAATGAAATAATTGTTGAAATAGAGTTTAAAAATGAGATTCCTATCCAGGCATTGGTAGGAAGTTTGAAATTTGTCCATCCATATATCAAATATTAAAAGGAAAATGTTAGCATACTGTATTACTATTATAATATTCTAACCGAACACTATCCTTACATTTCTTTTGCATTAATCCCTGACCCTGGTATCTCAGCAGCATAATCCCCATTTAGCATTAGTAGCAAAGGCTTCTACTGTGAGGAACTATTTTTCGATAAGTAAGCACCAATTCAGGCATTGCTTTTGAACAGCATATTCCCAGCTCAGCAAGAAACCCACACTCCTGAATGAACCAGAGCACATTACTGAGAGAAAGTTCATTAACCTTGCTAGATTCGGGGGTTAACAGGATAGCTGAAGAAAGGAACTGAGTGAATAGCTCTGATGCAAAACAAATTAAAATGAATGTCATCATTCCTTTTGATATTCATTAGTTGATTCAGAGGGAGAATGCTCTTCTTAAATTTGCAAGCATTTATCTACGAAAAACAGGTGTACATCTGCTGCTCAAGTGCTTCTTAGTGCTAAACAGAAGAATAACATACAGAGACTCACCAGTTCCACTGACAGAGTAGCTAGGAGAGGGAGAAAAGACCTGAGCTGCAAAATCCTCAAATGTCATTACTTCTTTGTGATTCTGGATTATTGCTTCAAGATACAGAGCTCTTTCCTCATAACTGCAATACTCAGGTTAAGGAAATGCACGTGCAAAATTAAATGCTGTTACACAATGTCCTAGAATGCTAACAGTTCAATCCATACAAACACATGTAGAGAACTACATCATTGGTGTGAAAAATATGCCTTTCAAAATTTCTTTAAAATATTTAAGATTTCTAAACATAAGCACTGAACTGTAATAACACTGTACTTTTTGAAATTATTTATCATATCAATAAATTTTTTTTACCTTCAACACAAATATTATTGAAAAAGGCATGGCTTAGTGACTGAATCCAAGAGATCTCTGAAGTTAGTGGGGATGAAAACAAAGACCCTAGAAGTATATTCCTGGGGAAAAAAAATGTTATATTTTTAAGGTGAAAAACCATAATGTCAACAGAAATGTATTTCATGTTTAGCATGCTCCTGATAGATAATATTTGCATTACAATTATTCTTTTCATCCTACCAAAAATAATTGAATTGGGAGTACAGGTTATAGGCAAAGGAAAAGAATAGATGCAACTGATCATTGTGCTACTTAAAATAAGGAAGTATACAGCATTGAATAAGATTCCTCAGCATACAAAGTTTACATTAAAGTTATACTGTAGAAGATATCATTGGATGTACTAATAAATTATACATATTAATAAAATAAGACCTTGTATTCAGTACAGTCTACATAATACAGACAACAAAGCAATCTAAACCAAGACTATTGCCTTTTAATTAAAATTCGGCAACCTGGAACATGCAGCATTCAAATGTGTAATCAAAAACCAGTCACCAATAAAACTTACAAGCGTAACAAGCTGAAGCAACTTTCCAGCTGTCTTAATAGGACCCCTGCTTGCGGCAGCTTTCCACAGTGGAGAAAGCAAATCTTTTCCTTTTGTGTGCAGCTTCTGTTTTCTCAGAAGGTGAATCATGCATTTCCAATAACAGGATAACGTCTGAAACAAATCTACAATGGACTGAAGAACCTCACATATGACTTTATGAATTAACACTTGAAGAAGCCAGTATGACATCTCATTCCCCATTTCCTCATTAAAAACAAAAAAAAAAAGTTTTCAGATCTTCATTGCGTTTTTGTCATGTGGAAAAGCATTCTAATTCTACGAGATCGCATTAAGTAGGAGAAAGTGCCAATTCATAATTACCAAAATTATGAGAAGATGAAATAACACCAGTGACTCAATATAATGTAGGTGATTGGATTTTTTTTAATTGAAAAGCCTACATTACTCATTAGAATTATTCCAAGGTGCAAGTTTGTAGTTTCCGCTACATTAATATGATACTTTAAAAATGACTGAACATTCTTTTCAATTCAGAGTAAAATAATGCAGCATTAGATTTCTAGTGCTCCATCTCAGTGGGGATAATCAATGTGTTTATGTCTTAATCATATGCAAGTTAATGTAGTCACTGGGGTTAAAAGACATTTTAGGAAGATTTTTATGCTAATGGAGACAGATACACATATGATAAATCCTTCTATAAACTTCCTTTGGGAAACCGAAGAAAGAAAATGAATACTTAGCATTTCAGAGATTGCACCTGCTGACAATTTTATTTACTTATTTTCTTTTAAAGCCCAGCAGAACACATTCCTGATAGCACAAGTATTAGGCTGAGTGTATTTGGGGCTGCTTCACTATTATAGGCTGAACTCCTGATGACTCTTGTTAATGAATAGGCTGCCAAACTTCCTAAGAGAGGAGGCACACGCCTAGACCCTATTCTAAAGGGACTGACTGATGCCATTCACATCTCATTATGAACATGCTTATTCTGCACAGCACTTGGCTGTTGCCAAGGCTCTGTATTCCATACTGCCACAGCAAGCCGCTGGTCCTGTTAACAGCAGGATGTTAGGCCTGAGTGGCCGTCTGGCGAACAGGCACTCTGACACTAAGCTGGCACGTGCTGGCGCAGCAGGAGCAGACCAAGGCGTGACAAATTACTGAAAGAGCTAAGCTAAACTTATGGCTGACAACCACCTGAGCCTTAGGACCTCTATGGGCCTGCCATCAACTCTCAATTCATTGCTCACCCTTTTAGTCTGCAGTATGCTTGTGGGCCAAGTTTAAACAAGGCAGATACACTATAAAGGCTTTTCATGCTATGCCTAATAATATCCTGCTGTTTAATGAAAGGCCTTGCACATCTAACACATAAGCATACAATGCAATAAACCATTGCTAACAAAACAGAAGTTCCTATGTATTTTCCTAAAATATTGCATGGAAAGATAGCAAGATGGGGCCCTTGCTATGTTAATTCATAAAAAAATGAATTCTGAACATTCTTATTTAGGATGCTGAAGATGTCCCTAATATAGAAAAAGGCAGAGGAAATATGTCCATTATCTTACAGTAACAACATTAACAAAATAATACATGTATGCAGACTAAGCAAACATTCAGAAATCTACAAAGATTTAACATGCTTGAAAGGCCTAAAAGAACATTTCAGTTCAAAAAACCAAAACCAAACAATTTGCACTTGAATTTCTTGCGTGTGAAAGATTAAAAGCACTACCTGTAGCTCAATCCATGCACAGCATGGGCAGGTTTTGTGCAAATTTCCCCACACGACTGTTCTCATGCATTTTATTCTTGAATTTAACATATTTTTTATTCCAGTTGAAGACTACCAAGAGGGCCAAGTTGCAGTGATTTTTGTGTTGTAGGCAGAAATCCACTAGGGACTAGACAATGATCAAACTCATTTTCACTTGTAGCCTAAGCCATGAAATATTAAATGTTTAAATGAAAATGAACTAAATTCACTGTTACCTATTTTAAATGTGCAAAAATATTTGTAAAGGCAGTCTAAGAACAAAAAACGGTTTTATCAAGGACACGTAAAAATGATAGCTTAGATGGAAGGTAAAAACCCTAATTATTTTAAGGGAGACTATAGAAGGATTATTAATTATAGTATATAGTATAGTACAGTAATAAATAGAGCCCTTTGACAGTAATATATTTTTTAAATAAAGGTAATCCTAATAAATATATAAATGGGCCATTTTCAGGGAAATTTTCTCCAAAGCTAAATATCTAAGCACATAGGCTGGGATTTTCAAAAGGTGCCTAATGGAATCAGGTGTCCAAATCCCACTGAATTTAAACAACAAATAGCATGACTTCATCCTGAATGCCTGTTAATCACTCAGGCCAGGTCTACACAAGGAGAGCTTTGCCGGAAGAGCTATATTGGTATATACTACACTGGCAAAGTGCTCCAACTGTGGACACAGTTTGTACTGGCAAAACTACACAGGTTGACTATATTTTTTCTGGCATAGCTTATTTCAGCCCTCCCAGAAAAATAAGTTATGCTGGCAAAAGCACAGTTTTGCCACTCTGAGTCGACACTAGGGGTTTTTGCTGGCACAGCGTTGTCAGTCAGGGATCACACCTCCTCATATATCTCACTGGTAATGCTACACCAGCAAAAGTTTGTAGAGTAGACCTGTCCTTAAAAAGACCTATAATTGTCCAAATGAGTATTTACCAAAGGAAAAAAGGAGAACGGAAGGATCATTTCAAGAACTTTTGTACTGCTACAGGTACTCTGGTGATTTACTACTGTTTATCAGCTGGAGTAATCTGTCATAGCTCCCTTGTCATAACCACACGCTTATCAGGATTGTTTCTGTTGGTAAAGGGAACAATGTCAGGTGGAGCTCAAGAGAAGGGGAGAGTAGCTACAAGGCGTGCTCCCCTCTCCACCTGAAAGTCCCTTTGCAGATATGTTTGAATTATGTGGGACTAGAAAGGGTGGAGACATGGAACAATCATTAAGAAAGCTGGCACAGAAAAAAATCAACAGGTCTACTTCACTAATAATGAAAGATCAGTTCAGAATGGGATACAACATGATGAGAAAAAAAGAATACTCTGCGAATAACAGGAGTGATGAAAAGCAGACAACAGCTAGATGGCTATATACTGCAGCAACCTGAGGCCTGAAGACAGAAGGTATTCCAAAACATGATACAAGTGGAAAATAAAGGAATCTAGGGAGAGACTTGAGTATCACAATGAAAAATGTGTTCACTTAACTCCACAGATTGGAAGGTTTACTATCTACTGTCAACACCTGCCTGCAGGAATGGGGAATATTATTAAAGCTTTCAGACTATTTCCTTTAGGAAATAGTTGATATCAACAGCATATTTATATATAGTGTGTTTCATCCCAAATGATTTCGGAGTGCCTTATCAACTCATACACACACATTTTTATACATATACTTTATCTAAACACATACATTCTATTTACACACACACACACAGTACACTCTTTGGGGGTAGGGACTGTATTTTTTGTTCTGTGTGTACAGCACCTAGCACAATGGTTCCTGGTCCATGACTAAGGTTATTAGGCAGCACAATAATACAAATAATAAATAATCTCTCTCTCTCTCTCACACACACACACGAAATGAGCATTAACTCCACACCTCAGCTCTAGACTGAACTGCTGCAACAGACAGAAACAGACTCCCTGATAGACATTTCTAAACTTGGACATTTAAAAACCAGGCCTTAACTTTCTGAAAGTCCTGAACGTTTGGTTTTAGTACTTGGATTAGGCTAGCTGTGGAGAGCTTGGATGCAGACCCCTCTCCAATATTTTATTTATATTATATATATATACACACACATTCATATGTATATGTATATGTTTCTATTTTACAGTTATTTTGGTGTGCCGCTCTTGCATACATATTATATATATATAAAATGTGTATGCAAGAGCGGCACACAAAAATAACTGTAAAATAGAAACATATACAGTAGACAGAGCCATTATTTACCTTATGGTAAGTGTAGTTTTTCGAGATGTCTGCACATGTGTATCCTACTCATGGTGTATGGGCACCCCAGCACAGTAGCTTGGAATGGTTTCACTAACAGTGTCCTGTAGGGGTCATGCTTGCACTCTTCATTCTCTTGTGCTCCCCTACCGAAGGCAAAAAAGCATGATATCCCCAAAATATATAAGACTCTGAGTTGTGGGGAAGGAGGGCAGGTTGTGCGATCCACATGTGCACAGTTACTCTAAGACAGTAACCACTCTTTCTTCTTTGTGTATGACACATGAAGGAAGGTTTATGTAACACTTTTAAAAAAGGCTCCAGAGGTGATCCTGGCAATTACAGGACAGTGAGCCTAACTTCAGTACCAGGCAAATTGGTTGAAAAAATAGTATGGAATAGAACTATCAGACACATAGATGAATATGTTGGGGAAGAATCAACACGGCTTTGAGACAGGGAAATCACACCTCACCAATCCGCTGGAATTCTTGAGGGTGTCAACAAAAATGTAGACAAGGGTGATCCAGTCGATATAGGGTACTTGGCCTTTCAGAAAGCCTTTGATAAGGTCCCTCACCAAAAGCTCTTAAGCAAAGTAAGCACTCATGGGATAAGAGGGAAAGTCTTCTCATGGATCTGTAACTGGTTAAAAGACAGGAAATAAAGGATAGAAATAAATGGTCAGTTTTACCAATGGAAAGAGGTAAATAGTGGGATCCCCCAGCGATCTGTACTGGGACCTATGCTGTTCAACATATTCATAAATGATGGGGAAAAGTGGGGGGTCAACAATGAGGTGACAAAGTTTGCAGATGATACAAAATTACTCACGATAGTTAAGTCCAAAGCTGACTGTGAAGTGTTACAATGGGATCTCAAAAAAACTGGGTGTCTGGGCAACAAAATAGTAAATGAAATTCAATGATGATAAGTGCAAAGTGAAAAAAAGCACACTGGAAAACACAATCCTAAGTGAACATAAAAAATGATGGAATCTAAATTAGCTGTTACCACTCAAGAAAGAGATCTTGATGTCATCGTGGATAGTTCTCTGAAAACATCTGCTCAATGTGCACCAGTAGTCAAAAATGTCAACAGAATGTTAGGAACGGGCTAGGTTATAAAACAGAAAATATCTTAATGCCACTATATAAATCCATGGTAGTCCCACACCTTGAATACTGCATGCAGTTCCAGTCATCCCCTCTCAGAAAAGATGTATGGGAACTGAAAGAGGTATAGAAAAGGGCAAGAAAAATGATTAGGGGTATGGAACAGCTTCCATATGAGCAGAGATTAAAAAGACAGATTGTTCATTTTAGAAAAGAGACAACAAAGGGGGGGGGGATAAGATAGAGGTCTATACAATCATAAATGGTGTGGAGAAAGTGAATAGGGAATTATTATTTACCCCTTCGCATAATACAAGAACCAGGAATCACCCAATGAAATTAATAGGCAACAGGTTTTAAACAAACATAAGGGAGTACTTCTTCACGCACCACAGAGTCAACCTGTGGAACTCATTGCCAAGGGATATTATGAAGGCCAAAGGTATAACTGGGTTCAAAAAGTATTAGATAAGTTCATGGAGGATAGGCCCACCAATGGCAATTAGCCAAGATGATCACGGATGCACCCATTCTTTCAGTATCCCTAATCCTCTGATTGCCAGAAGCTGGGACCGGACAACAGGTGATGTATCACTTGATAAATTGTCCTGTTCTGTTTATTCCCTCTGAAGCATCTGGCACTGCTCACTATCAGAAGACAGGATACTGGGCTAGATGGACCTTTGGTCTGACTCATTTATCAATGATAAAAGGTGAATTGGACAGCTTGGTAAGGTTTCAAAGGGGGGTTCCATTAGAGGAGAAAGCACTAGATTTAAATCCCATGTTTGAGTATTCTTTCTTACACGAGGAAAAACTCAAATCAAGCCTCCCAGAAGTCTGCTCACTGACTGATGAGAGAAAACAGAACCTCCTTTTACAGGCAGATGAAATGCTGATATCACTGCCAAATATACCTTAGTTAAAGCAACAGATAGACTCGAGTACTTTAAATATAATAAATAATCCAAGATTATTGAAATAAACCACTAAGAAGAAATGTGACCCTTTGATACTGTCCATAATAAGAAATACTTTTATTTTGCAGAATGCATAATTCCTTTAGAAAATTTCCTGCTCTAAAGTAAGATATTCTGTTCTTCTGAAGAACATTCTGTGTCTAATGTAGACATACAGAATCCATCCAAGCTGTGAGATGTAGCAATGCTGGATTTGGGTGAAGAACTACGTGGATGAGAAAGCTTCATCATATAAAGAAGAACCATGTGGAGGACCAGATGAATCCTTCTGGTGTATCGATACCTTCTCATCACTGTAAATTCTGTTGTTCTTATCTCAAAATTATAGTAGATCTGGTGCATAAACTTCAGTAGGATGTACTGCACTGCTATCTTCCTGTCCTTCAAACCACTGCAAAGCAATTTCCAATGCACTGAAGTCATTGGATGTGAAGAGATGTTGACTTTTTCCTTCCTCAACAGCACTTTTGTTGTATGATTTCCCCCTTCCCCCGGTCAGGAAAAACGGTTCATATAACTGGTCATTTGTAAGACTGACATTCAGAAAATGGAGATTCTACTGTAATTAGAAATGAAACTGCTGTGGGAACTGAGGTAGGCAGAACATAGTTGCCCAAAGCAGAAGCTGAACATTCTGCTCTCACAAACTCCCATTGGCTCTGCATTCCTTACATTTGGAGATCATCATACTTTTAAGTCTCATCTTACAAATAAAGGGATTCTAGACAGCAGTTCAGGGTAACATTTAAATACTTTCACCAACATATGGAGCATGAACACCATCACACATGCATATAGCTGACGTGCCATTATTTTTAGGAAAACAGAGTTAAACTCTATGAAGGTCTGTGCATAGGGAGAGGAGGGACTGACTGACCACAATATAATTATTTGTACTGGGGTAGTGCGCAGGAGCCCCAGTGACGGACGAGGACCTTATTGTGCTGGACTCAGTCCAAACACAAAACAAAAAGACTGTTCTCCAACCAGCCCTATGGGCTTTGCCAAGCAAGCTAATGCTAACTATTAGTATTAACCTGTTAGGGTTCCCATCACTGGTATGAATTCCACCCTGAGAGGGGACTTCCGAGTATGTGGCAAGTGGACAAGCTGAGAGGTAATGTGGAGGCAGAGGGCTCCCCTCACGTAGATGGCTTATCCCCTAGAGGGCACGGCCAATTTGTTTAACTCACTCTTATCCATTCAGTGAGCTGGCAAGCTTTGCCAACTGCAAGAAATTAGGAGGACATTTCAACAGTCCAAACTTGGAGTTTCCAGCTTCCGACATAGGAATAACCCACACAGTTGATTATCTGGCCAACAATTATTGCAGACAAGATCAGGGAAACTCTCGTTTGTGATGACAGATTTCCTTCTGTCGGTTTTTCAGTTTACAGGATACAGAAAGAGTACGAGAGCTTACTGAGCTTTTATTTGTTTTGTTGATTGCTTCTTCAAGACTCCAGTGCCAAAGAACAACTGACTGGTAATATCTACCACCCATCCACATTAACAATTATATCTTTTGGGCATTAAATTTACTTTCTCAGTTAAGTGTAGGAGTGTCCACAGCATGCCTCTTGATGTGCAGCTTTAGAATTAGTCGTGGTAAAAATAAAAGAGGCAAGTTTTTATATTACTGGAAATAGCAACAGCAGGACAAACATGGTTTGTTAAAGTTTTGCCATCTAATTTTCATCCTAGGCACTGTGATCCTGTTCTCAATAAAATCAATGGCAAAACTCCCATTGACTCTAGTAGCGCAGAATCAAGCCACATATGCTAAAGGAAGCTGACTCTTTGTTCCTGAATACTCTGAAGTGTTCAGCCTCAGTTCCCATGTAAAATCACCAGAAGGGGAATCACCACACTCATATCTAAAATATGCACTAGATAAAAATGCGGTTAACAGCCAGTTAAGCCCCACCCAAGAGCTGGAATATGGATGTGTATTTTAGTTGTCCTTTTCATCGAATATTGTGAAGCTAAAACATCCTTATTAAATAAAGAAATTGCACAATAAAAATAAAATACGAGCAAATATGGTACCTTATTAAAAAAATGGGGACTGGAACACTTCGGAATTGCAGGTCCGAAATATGAATGTAGCTTTACATTTTATTCAGCAACCACCTTACATTGTCTTGCAAATGGCAGAAATGGTTCTCTGAAGAGCTATTAACCATAACACCAAATTAATGTAGGAAAACTAATATGGATATAAATGTTAGGGGGTTACCAAAAGGGAACAATGTAGGGACCACAAAAAAATATTTCAACATAAAGTGTTAGTACACAACCCTTATATACCTAATCAGCCTACTGCTCTAAGCACTGTAAAAACATATCATGTCATACTTTAAAATACAATGTCTGATGGTCGATTTATGTGTGAAACTCAATATGCTTGATAGGCTTGCTATCAGTTATGGTCCAGTTACTGCCACTACTGCATAAATTTAACTGAAAACTTTTGGGGGAATTCTGGTTGCATACACCCTTCACAGAACAGGTGCAATTAAACCACATTTGTTAACAGTTACACATTTTTAAAATTATATTTTGGGTAAATAAAGCAATGCTTTCCATATTATAAAAATATCAGATGCTGGACCTTGTAAAATGAACAAGAGTTTCTCACTGATTGAATTTCACCCCATATTCTTAAACATCCTATCAGCCCTGCACAACTCCCTGAGTCAATGGCTTTATGTGAGGGACTAGGTGGGAGCTGAGAATGAAACTCACTGCTTCAACCCACAGTCAGGCCACAAGAATGTAATGCAGCCCCTCTGTGCAAGCTACTCCAGCCTTTGGGATGTAATAGCTGTTGCTGTCCACAGTGGAATTGGACTGGCTTAGAACAAATACTGTTGCTCCTCCCTAGTCTTTCCCTTATTCAGAGCAAGCACAGAGTCCTCCTCTGCAGAAATTGGGAGGTGCAGCCACCTTGCCTGCACACCCCCGCCCCACACACACGGACTTACATTGGACAGAGAGCCTTGTGCTGCCACTCCATACTACGTTTCTCCTGCCCATGAGGAGCACATGCTTTAGAAAAACTAGACAAAGCAGCAAACTTAGAAGGAGGTTTTCAAAGGCACAAAGGGCAGTCAGGTGTCCAGCACACATGGGCTTTCAATGGGAGTTAGGAAACTTTGTGCCTTTGGAAATCTCCCCTTTAATATTTTCAGCAGCTAACACCTGAACCATTTGTCTGTCGTACCTGTAGATGATGCTGTGAACAGTGAGAACTCTGCTGTACCTTTTCAACTGTAAATTCCTATATGTCTATACAACCCCTAAATACAATGGGACCCCATGCCCAACTGGGGTCTCCAGACACTATCATAATATAAATAATAAAAGTAATTATATATGGGAATGTGTTGAACTGTTCAGCAGTAGTCTGTAAAATGTAACCTGAAGGGATACCGCATGTTTCTCAATGATGATTAATTACACTGGCTTTAAAATGAAAATAAGACAATTTTATATTAGAAGTCTAACACCTTGGAAGAGGAATAATGTAATAACAAAAACATATCGTGGCTGCCCTTAGGTGAAAAACTAAGGCGTCTGCGCTTATGTGCTGAAATGCTCTGGGCCATCTGCTCCTGGCTCTGGTTCAATCTGTGGTAGCCCAAGATGTGCTAAGGACTACCAGTTTAGTAGGGGATGCTTCTGCCCTTCTCTAGGATGTCAAGAATATGTGGTAAATTAGTCATCTCAAGTGCTTCGGGGGGAAATGTTTCAAAGGGATTAAGCGTTATAAATTTGTTTACTACTATTCCTTCCTTGAAGGAGACCTCCTGGGAGCAAATGCATGATATCATCTAGATGATTCATTTCATGATAGCATTGAAAGAGCAATGGGTTACTTTCCTGGTACCATCCAACAGTTCTGCATTTTCATTGCATTGACGCATATCCACCACCTTTAGGTGTGGTTTTTGTTCTCGTTCTTTTAATTGCCTTTGTAATCAGCCACTTTTATTTGTACAGCTATCTGTTCTGCAGAAAACCATCACAAATGCAATTTATCTTCATTATAAGTTACTTCTCTTATTACAGATCATTCTTAATATAAAACTCCCACATACTTTGGAAATGATTTTCCACTGCAGCATTTAGAAGGATTGAAAAAAGAAAAAAATCTGTCAAAAAAAATTGTGGTCAAATCAACAAATCTAAGGAATAAAAAGACTGAGATCTCATGAGACACATTAAATTTACCTTAACAAGAAAACTATATGTTAGATAGACTGTATTTTTCATTTTAAAAATATTATGTAGGAAACAGTAGAAAGAAATCCAAACTATTAATACTTATGATTTTATATTCAGACCTCTAATACAAAGTTGTCAAGCTGTGTGACAGACAAGAATAAAATACTGTAATTCTGAGAAAAAGATACTAATTCCTTACTTTTAACTTCTCTGTATAATTCTCCATACAAAAAGTATTTGTCAATTTGACAAATAAAAAGCTTATTCAAATAACTTGTACTATTAAAAATCAAAATGAATAATAGGGAGCAATCCTAGCTAACAACCCGTACCTACAAATACACTCCCATATAAACTGGCACGCCAAAATATCGTCATTGCTCCAAGGACTTCAATGGGCTCTGACAATTTACACCAAATGCACTTCTGTCCCACTGATTTCCCCCTACTATTCAAAAGCAGAGCTCATAACCCAATACATCTCTTCTCCAGGCCTGAGCTTTGCTGAATAGAGATTGCTAATTGTCAAAGGCACTCTAGGTGATGAAACAGAATGGAAGCAGCTGGAAAAAGGCAACAATATCTTACTCAATTAAAAGACAAGAAAACTTTTTGAAACCAAGGGCTGGAAGTGCTGTAGGTGAGGAATGGGCGAGCGCCTGGTTTGCTCACAGGGACAAACTCCTTGGTGAGATTCTTCCCAGTCTTATCAGATGGTCAAAAACTGTATGTGATCAAGGCACCAGTAATGTTACCTACCCCTCACTTCAAGAAATGGAGTCCACCACAAAACAGTCGAAACCCCATCAATTTAAGTGATCTGGACTACGTTACAGAAAAAGTACTATATCCCCAGTCTTCCAACCACTATGCAGTTGAGAGATCGCTCCCACCCACCTGAGAGCTGTGTGGTGGTAGCTATTTGGACCCTTTCTGTCAGGGCCATCAACCTGGTTGTCAGCGGTCTAAGAATGGCAGTCTTATGAGAAGAAAGGAAAACTTTAAAGAAACTCCATGCTAATGCATCAGAAAGGAAAATACATAATTGTAGCTGTGCACAAGACAGATAGACAAGTCATAATAATACCTGTGCTACATAAAGATAATGCATTAAGAAAACAAGCCAAAAGCTGCACAACAAAATGGAACTTTTACACCTGAGCTATAAAGAGGGAATTTGTTCACACAAGGCATTGCAAATGGCAGACTCAGTCTTCTACAAGCTCCATATTCCACTTAGTACTATGGTCCCTCTGCACCCCACTGGTGAGGTTTTAATCACCATAGTTAAGAAGCCAAATCTGCCTAAGGAATAAAGTTAGCCCCTATTATAGGCATATTATGTACTTTTGTAAAGATTTCAGTATTTATCAGTGTACAAAGCTAGTATATTAAAAAGCAAGCTTGACAAAACACAAGTGCTGCGGCTTGTTGGCAATGCATTTAGTTGCAGTGTAGGAGACTTAAGTTCACAGAGTCTGATGCAAAATTTCAACAGAAGTCAGTGGAAACTGTGGGTGCTGACCTCCACAGTCTCCTGTGCCTTAGTGCCTGCCAGTGCATTTTTGTCCTGGGTTTCCCCTCCTGGCTTCTGTGTGTCTTTATAATTCTGTTACGTAGACCCAAAAAACCCTATTTTGCCTCTAAATTTGATAAATCTGAATAAAACACAAACATTTACACTGATAACTAAAGAAGAGTTCTATAATGGAATGCAAAGCAGAATCCTAAAATTAAAAGATGTTCAATGCCTCTCACTTGTAAATTCATTTTTAAACCATAAACACTCCTACTAAGCTAATAAAATAACTATGTACCATGCACAGCAGTCCTACAAATGTCTTTAATACTAGGTAAGTTCTCAGAACATCAAAGCGCTCAAATGCTAAGGCATAGATATGTACTTTCAAAAGAGCTCTCTACTCTGGGGTGAAATCCTGGCCCCACTGAAATCAACAGGAGTTCTGTCATTGACTTAAATGGGGCCATGATTTCACCCCATGTATATTTTAGAATATGGATACCCTCTGGTTTAATATTTTATGTCTAGTCATATGATGTTGAGAGACTAAAGCCACCATTTCTTATTCTGACAGATAAATGTCATAGTAACAGCAAAAAGGACTAGGAACTCTAGAATTAAAATATAAAAGTCCAGACCGATTCATTCACGCCTAGGGGACTTTCCATATTTCAGCCTCACATGGTTATAAGATACTTGATACCTACTTTGAGAACAATAATTCAGACAACTAAGCTTGCTGTTATGCATAAGAAACTGTTGTTACATTCCACTAAAGGACATACTTCCTTCACTATATTTTGATATCTATCAACATAAATAATCTTAAAAATTTAATGAGTTGTCCTGTTTGCTTTAAAAAAAAACGAGTTCATCACCTGTTTGAGAAAGTATGACTTTTCCGTTGCAGAAAATAAAGGATTCAAAATAAAGAATTTGTGAACAATCAAAAGTGTCAAACATAATCAAGAGACTCATGCATCTTGAATGGAGGATGGCCCAGCATTTCCCAATTATTCAATCCTGAAAACATCTCACTTCAGACACTTGTAAGGTATAAATGATCAATTTAAACCAACCTTAATGGGAGAGAACACAGTGGAAAAAACTGATGAAACTATAGTGCTAAAATTCTGGTTACCTGACAGAAAATGTTTATTACAATATTGTATGATGAAATGACACACACCACTATAATAAATGAACCATATTCAGCAAAGTTTGCTCAGGGAAAGGTAAATACACTTGCCTACACCAGCGTAACCCACTGCACTCCCAGAAGATTCAACTCTGCTGAACCCCCAAAACAGACGTTGGTGCTGCTTTGCATGGCTGCAATCTGGCCCCGGCACCTTCCACTACCAGGGATCTCTGCTACTGTTTACATCAGTGCAAACAGTGGACAACTTACCTTTGTACATATAAAATGTCTATGCAAATTGTTCTGAGTCATTTAAAAAGATATTATGCATGAATCAAAACTGAGAAGGGTCTTATATCATTACAGAGCTTTCAAATCAAGTCCAATATTGAATAACCAGAATGAAAAGGAGGTTGGAGATTTTGTTTTTAAAATGTGTTTGATTCCAAAATAAAGCACACACCATTGCAAACGAAGAGCAAAGTTCTATAACTGCATGGGAAAAAGCTTCTCAACTAAGGGAAGGCATGCCCTGCAGCTTGAGCCACGCTAGCCTGAGTCAGCTGGTACAGGCCAGCCATGGGTTCTTAATTGCAGTATAGACATACCCTAAAGATCCTTAGGGAGTTCAAGGCCACTAATATCCAGAATACTGATGATGTAGAAGTTATTCCTGGAGAGGCCAAGTTGCTTGGGTGTCGAGTTCCTACGCACAGGCTCCTCATCCCAGGATGGACATATCTGTAGTGACTGCAGTTTGAATAGGGGGCATAATGAAGGCCCTGTCCTCACTGAAGATTGTCTATGGACTGCCACTGGGCCAGATATCATTTATCACCAATGCAATCTGAAAGACCCTGTGCTGGCTGCTTCCATTGGAGGGTTTTTTGTTCAGTATGGTTGTTAGGTCAGGTTTATAATGCTCAAGACCCTTGTATCTAAAGAATTACCAGTTGGGCAGAGGGGCGATGGTGGCTCATATATCAACATAGTACTGCTGCCCTCAAGAACCAAAAAGCTGAGAGCTTGAAGTGAACTGCCTGTCTCACTTAAGGGAGCACAAAACCCAGGAGTGAGAAGGTATATTCAGAGAAACCTAATTACAAACAGGACTTGGGCACCTGTGATCTTTGCCAGTGCAGACAGCAGGTGTTGATTCTTAGGCAAGTGTGAAAGGGACCTGTTGTCATGCAGAGGCTTTATGCAACACTCATTTCACTGCAAAGATCCAGGATGAAAGAAGCCTGATGATTACAGAAGACAAATCCCTAGGTCATTTTTCTACAGAGATCATTATAACAATGTGACTGTACCATTTTATCGATGTATGTACAGCTGCCGATGGTCATGTTCTCCAATTATCTAGCTTGTTCCACAAACTAGGTGATCATGCAGGGATAAATAACTGGAGGAAAGGTCACATGTTACTAAGCAATGCTTCCCCAGTGCTTTGTTAACGTGTTAATCTTATTCAAAATACTGGCAAAATACACCCATTTCAACAAGTCCACTAATGAGCTGTTACTTTTGGACTTTAAGAAAGGGGACAAAGTTAATTGAAACCTACTTTTTATTTATTAGTCATTTACTAAGCCCTTCCAGTTCCCTGAACTAGGACATTCTAACTAACAGAAATGGCATGCCATCTTTAGTGGGCTACTATCAAAAACTACATACAGCTAATTATTGAAGAGCTGATAAAACTGAAAGTGAAAAGCCAACGTTGTGTCAGGATTGTCTCTGCTATTTTATATATATGCTTAGGGAGGATGAGATATTTCTTTTCAAAGAATGAGATTTTTTCCCCCTTACAACAACATTCTAAGCCATTTATTTATTTGTAAAAACTACAGGGGTTTTTCCAAAAGTGCTCAGCAATGCCCAACTCAGCTCCCATTGTAGTCAATCCCAAAACGCCCATTGGCTTCAACTGGACACAAGGTGGGCTAACCCAAGCGCTCTTTTGAAAAATCCCAACCCTACATCAATTGCACATCTGCACTATTCCTCATATAATAATTCAAACGGACATAAGACGTGACATTTTGATCCTATGTCATTCCCATATGTGTATTTACTTGACATGGGCCTATTTGCATGTTTAAATGTTTGCAGGATCAGGGCCTTGGTTTAGACAAGGAAGCAAGCTAAGAACCTTTAAAAAGTTGATGGAAAAAACACTGTACATTCACATTAGGTGACACACAAATATTTTCATTGCCTTTCATTTTTTTCAATTTAGCAAAAGTGATTAAACACTAAACAGCTGTACCACCTAAGAGACCATTCAACTGCCACATGTAAATTTTAAAAGCGAAAATATTTCTTTTGAGTTATAAAAGAGTCTGACTGTCAAAAAAGAGCACTCTAGCTGAGCATACGCATACTGTGCCAGCCTTCTGCTTAGTATGCTTGATTTCTCAGCATGTGCAAGTTGCATCCTGGTTGTCAGATTGAAAGGAAATTCTTAATTCATTTATTTGTACAGTATTTCGGGACTGCATGTTCAATTAAACTCAAAACCTAATCCATACTCTCTCACAACACAAAATACATGAAGGTGTGACAGAAAGATATTATCTGCATGACTCTGGGATAGCTTCATTTGGGGCTTAAATTCAGCTGAAGCTGTCCAGAGCGGAGCTCCAGCAAATATTTTCAAACCCTTGGCTCCAAGCCTCATGGCACCTACCACCCTGCAGGCGCAAAAGCCGCAAGGCGCCCCCCCACAGACACCCGCACCATGGGCTAAAGCCCCGAGAACCCCCCCCACCGCAGCTAAAGCCAGGAGCTCCAAATGGGGTGTGTGGATGGCTTCAGGAAATAATCTATGAGAATTTAAGTCCTGGCTGCATTACTTATGAGTAAGGATATGATTACGTCTCAGATTCCGTGACTTTAACAGACCTCCGTGACTTCCGCTTCAGCTTCGGCCCTGGGCAGTCAGCCCTCCCTCCCTCCGTGTAGGGCTTCGACTTCAGCCCCGCACCATTGGGGTCCAGCATCCACAATTTATGGTTTATTGCCTGTGTCCTACCTGTGAATTTTAATAAAAATCCCCATGCCAAAATCTTAACCTTATGGACAAATGGTGAAGCCAGATGAGTATTATGCAGGTCATCCCAAATAAGTGGTATTAATTATTGAATTACAGCAGTGCCAGAGGTGTCAGCTAAGAAAGGGGCTCCATTATAAAAGGCAATGTAAGAACATATAGTCAGAGACTGTAAAATATTCTGACAGGGACAATCTAAATAGACAAAACAGATAAAGTAAAGTAATATTATCCCCCATTATTATCCCAGAGAACTGAAGCCCAGAGAGGTCACGCAGTATATTTGGGGAAAAGACAAACATTGAACTCCTGAGTTACAATACAGTCCCTTAACCACAAGAATATCTTCTCCTTCAAAATAAAACATTTGTACCATACCACGCTAGCATGTAATGTGTATTATAGAGAAAAATCTATTTCAGAGCTGTTTTGGTGAGTTTTACAAATGTAACTGGTACTATTTTCATTTCTGTCACTCTGCAAAACCAGGCTCCCCGATTTACCAGGAATCCAAAAGCATAGGTCTCAGAGGAAGAGGACAATTCCGCTAATAGAGCAGAAGTTGAAAACATTTTTCTGGTAGTTTATTATTATTGTTATCTTCATTGACAGCTGTTGGAAGCTGCCTGTCGGAACATTCGTAGTCATTCTTATGAAGATGGATTAAAGGGCACCATACAGGTGAGTAAGCCAAAGATGAATGATAAATGCAGTTTAACACATGGCTCTGTTACATGGATGCAACTTCACCTAGACAAGATTGATAATATGGCTTGGTCATGATAGGCACTCAAAAGAGGTGGTGGAATTTATATTTTGTCCTCCTGATTGAAAAAGTGCAGCAGTGCTAACACAAATCCAAATTTATGTTTATTATTTGATCCAGGGAAGCTTTCGGATGTCCATATAGGGTCTGTGACCAAGATCACTTGTTTCATGTGCCCATGGAAGAAGAGCATGATCTTTTCTCTTTGATGTGGTCAGTGCTTCCATGCTCTATGCCTTAGTCACCTCCTGATTACATTGCTGTGATGTGCTATACATGGGCCTACATCCTCAGGCCACTCAGACAATAAAGCTAGTATAGAATGTAGCAGTCCAATGATTAAACAGAATTACATATTAGGAACACATTACGCCAGACTGTCAGGATCTGCATTGGCTCCCAAAATGTTTCCAGGTGGAGTTCGAACTGATGGTGTTAACCTACAAACTGGTTGGTGACATGGTCACTGAGGAGATCATCTTCCTCCCTGGGACTTATTGAGACAGTTCAGATCAGTGGAGACATCTGAACTGGAGCTCCCTTGCTATAAACCCAAAGGAGCTGCTAGCACTGCATTGTGTCTGAGACTTTAGAAATTGTTCCCCCACTTGGTATGCCAGAACCCAAATTTCTTAAACTTCATGGCACACTGCTAATGTCCATCTTTTCCCAAGGGTTTTGTAGAAGTTATAGGCGTAGGACTGCAAAGGTTAGGGTGTATTATATTACCCTCATAGAGCGGGATGCGCAATATTGTGTATTGGGGCCCCAGACCATAAGATGGGGGCTTATACAGGTCTTTATAGATGTAAACAAATGTTATCACATCTGGACATGTGTCCATATATGTGTGTGTGTGTTATATATTTATTATTTAATTTATATATGTGCCTATCACATTTTCCAAGCATAGACATATTATTAAAATTAAATACGTAAACACTTAACAAAATCAGCACAATGTCAGTTAGAGAACTCAAACTCTACAGCAAAAGAAACTCACACTCTGCCCCTCTGCCCACGACCAGGACTTGCAGCATACCCCAAAGGTCTATCAAATCAATATGGAAATGAGTACCAAAGAAGAGGGCCCTCTACTGAGAATGACTTGCCTTGCAGCCATACAAATCTTGCAGCTGGCAATGATCACAGCTGTCTTTAACTTTGGGGATGGAACAAATGGAGAGGGGGAGAGAGATAAGGGTACTGCTAAGATAAACAGGACCTAAACAATAGAGCTTCATAGTTTAAAACCTATGCTTTGGGAACTGCACCCACAAACTAACTGGAATACTGTTTAATTAAGTAATTCTTTCATTTTTTTCTTTATCCTCCTGCATCTTCATCATTTACCAGTTTCCGACATTTATTTTGATCTTGTGTTTGTCTGTTTAGGTTTCTGAGTCATGTTCATGGTTTTGGTTTTCTCTATTTTGCATAGTTTCTCTAAAGGCTCATTTTTTCTCTTTCCATGGGCTGTTCATATTATCACTTGCCATGGAAATCGTGATGGTGGCAACCTTAAAGCGTGTCCTAAATATGTCCATCGTCTTCTTACCATATTTGATGCTTTAGATTGTTTTACTCCACTTAAAGAAAAGGAGTACTTGTGGCACCTTAGAGACTAACCAATTTATCTGAGCATGAGCTTTCGTGAGCTACAGCTCACTTCATCCGATGAAGTGAGCTGTAGCTCACGAAAGCTCATGCTCAAATAAATTGGTTAGTCTCTAAGGTGCCACAAGTCCTCCTTTTATTTTTGCGAATATAGACTAACACGGCTGTTACTCTGAAACCTGTCATTACTCCACTTAGAAATTCTGATGCTGCAAGAAACTCTTTCCAATGGATCTGAAGATGTTCCATCGACATTTACTTTGGAATGAGTTGATCTGATCAATTTCTGTTGTAGGTTTTTGTGACTCTGCTCCATAGAGGAGCACAGTCATTATGCTGGCATTAAAAATTAATATTTTTGTGTTAATGCCAATCTTGCTACTTTTCCAAATATTTTCAAGTTTATGAAAGTTGTCTGCTGCTTTCAAAATTTGTTAATTAGCATCTAGTGTGGTGTCACCATCACTGCACATCTCATTCCCCAGATAGGTAAAATGACTTTTTCTAGTGTTTCTTTGTCCTTTCTAATGGTTAACATTTGGGACATTGATAGCCATATAGTTTATCTTCCCCATGTTGATGAACAAACCAACTTGTTTTGCTATATGTGCCAAAAGCTGTCTCTTTTCTTCCATTAAGCAATGTACAGAACTAAGTAGGACAATGTCATCAGCAAAAATGAGGTAATCCAAGTTTGCTTTATCATTTGTCCATACAATTCCTCAGTTGCCTTCTGTGGTTACTTTTCTCATGACATAGTGGCAAACAATAGCGGGGACATAATACACCCTTATCTTACTCCAATAGTCACTGCAAACCTTTGGCAGATATCGTCACCATTTCTGACTGCATATTCAGCATTATCATATAGATCCTTGATTATTCTAATTCTCTTTGGCTGGCACTCCATAGTATGTCATAATTTTCCAAATACTGTCTTTGTAATTATGAATGTAATTATCAAGTAATTATGATAGAATAATTCAATATTTTAAAGTAAAGATTAATTTTAAATCTTTGATGGTCTGAACACTGTATCCAAATTTCAAGGAAACCAAACATAAAAACTATCAAAAATATTTTTCCAGGTATATTTTAGACTTATGGTGACTTTGGCACTTAGGAAACTCAGGATGTGATTTCACCCAACTTGACATACTAGATATGTTTGGAACAATTCAGCAGCAAAATAAAAAGTCTGTACCTACATCTGTAAATAATGAAATAAATAATCCTGTCTACTTTGATATATAGCTCTATCTAAGAACATAATACTTAGCACTTACATGCTACTTTACATTTTTAAAGCACAGCAGATTCCTTAATCTATAAACTTGTACAGACAAAAATTATCCATAGTAACAAGACAACAGTAGATGACAGGGTTTTTTTCCTGCTGGGTGCTGAAAACAGCTCCCTGTGGTTTTCTCAGAAAGAAAAATAGCATTATGGGTTCAAAAACTGTATAAATAGTTTTATAATCTGCTAAAAATCACAACTATGATGCAATTTGAAATGATTTCTTGAATAATGTAGTCCAAAACCGTTTCTTGAAACAGAAAATAACCTATACCTTCCCCCATAAACTTATCTAACCTTTCCTTGAAGGCATCTAATGATGGAGGAAAAGCTACCTTATCTGACATACTGTTCCACTTAGACAAAGCGGATGAGGTAATATATGTTATTGGACCAACTTCTGCTGGTGAAAGAGACAAGCTTTCAAGCATACACAGCGCTCTTCAGGTCTGGGAAATGTACTCATAATGTCATAGCTAGGTACAAAGTAGAACAGATTGTTTAGCATAAGTAGTTCACAGATATTTCAAGGGACAGGAGGGGAAAGCTGGGTGGGAGGGGTAAGTGGGCTATAGATTGTTGTAATAAGTCATCAATGTCTCTATTCAGTGTCTCTATTCAGTCCATGAAATTTAGCATCTAGCAAAGTTATGAATTTAACCTCCCCAGTTCATCTTTTGAAAGTGTTGTGGCAGGTTTCATTTGAGAATGGGGACTCAGAAGTCAGATACAGAGTGATCACTTTGTGAAAAAAGTGTTCACCCACTGGTGATATAGTGTTTTTATCTTTTATCATTTTTCTGAGTGAGAGTTCATTTGAGAGTGTAGTGATTGACTGGCTATTATTGGTGCATTTAGTGCACTGGATGAGGTACACCACATGTTGTGATAGGCACATGAAGGATCCATTGATCTTGAAAGGTGTTGTGGGGGAGGGTGTTGATTACTGTAGCAGTGGGAATATGTCTAGAGGTTTTCCATCTCAGGGACTGGTGCTGCTTTGAGTTGGTGGGACCTGGTTTTGGGGGAGCTTGCTGAAGAGCAGGTTGGAAGGTTGTCTGAAGGCCAGAAGAGGGAGTTCAGGAAAGATTTCTTTCAGGATGTGGTCCCCATTGAAACTGAAGATACCTTGTTTGGGTTCCAGTGTGGGGTGGTAGGGGACAACTAGAGGTGTATGGTCAGAGGGGGTTTTATTTCTGTATTGAAGCAGGTTCTCTCGGGATATTTGGATGGCCCATTCCATGATGCAATCTACTTCTCTGGTGGAGCATCCTTGTTTAGTGAAGTCGGTTTTAGGTGTGTTAAGGTGTATATCGTGAACTTTCTTCTGTCAAGGTTCCTCCCCGACTCTGAACTCTAGGGTACAGATGTGGGGACCTGCATGAAAACCTCCTAAGCTTACTTTTACCAGCTTAGGTTAAAACTTCCCCAAGGTACAAATTAATTTTATCCTTTGTCCTTGGAATAACCACTGCCACCACCAAACTCTAACTGGGTTTACTGGGAAACGTAGTTTGGACCCGTCTTTCTCCCCAAAATCCTCCCAACCCTTGCACCCCACTTCCTGGGAAAGGTTTGGTAAAAATACTCACCAATTTGCATAGGTGACCACAGACCCAAACCCTTGGATCTGAGAACAATGAAAAAGCATTCAGTTTTCTTACAAGAAGACTTTTAATAGAAATAGAAGTAAATAGGAGTAAAGGAATCACCCCTGTAAAATCAGGATGGTAGGTACCTTACAGGGTAATTAGATTCAAAACACAGAGAATCCCTCTAGGCAAAACCTTAAGTTACAAAAAAGACACACAGACAGAAATAGTCATTCTATTCAGCACAATTCTTTTCTCAGCCATTTAAAGAAATTATAATCTAACGCATACCTAGCTAGATTACTTACTAAAAGTTCAAAGACTCCATTCCCGTTCTATCCCCGGCAAAAGCAGCATACCGACAGACACAGACCCTTTGTTTCTCTCCCTCCTCCCAGTTTTTGAAAGTATCTTGTCTCCTCATTGGTCATTTTGGTCAGGTGCCAGCGAGGTTACCTTTAGCTTCTTAACCCTTTACAGGTGAGAGGATTTTTCCTCTGGCCAGGAGGGATTTTAAAGGGGTTTACCCTTCCCTTTATATTTATGACATCTCCTCAACGCATATTCTGTGGTACCTGAGTGCCTGGCTGTAGATAACAGATTTCTTGGTGTGTTTGGGGTGGTATCTGGATCTGTGAAGGTAAGTGTAGTGATTGGTGGGTTTCTTGTATATAGTGTCTGTAGGGTTCCATTGTTGAAGCTGATCATTGTATCCAGGATGTTGATGCTAGCATGGGAGTGTTCTAGAGAGAGTTTAACGGATGGGTGGTGATTGCTGAAGTTGTGATGGAAATTTATGAGAGATTTTAGATCACCTGTCCAGAGGATGAAAATATCACTGATGTATCTCAGGTATATTATTGGTATCATGGTGCATTTGTCTTCACAGTTAAATAAGATATGCCATTTTAGAATGCAGTAGGGTCTTAAATAATGCATTTTGTCCCCAGCCTATTGAAATATATACAGTAGACAAGATGACAAAAGATTTGGTTCTACCCATATTTATGCCCCAATTCTTCCCTTGATTAGGGCAGCTCTGTGCCATTCCAGGGGCACAAAGGAGTCCTACAGCTGGTGTACCTGGCCACTGGAAAATTTTCAGAGTATTTCTAGATCTTATGTTACTCCACTGACAAACAGCATAGAAACTGTGCCTGGGAAAAAGTATCATTTTGTTTTGGCTTTTAGTTGAAAAAATAAGTGAAATGACATTGTATGTCCAAATGTTTAGTTGAAGTAACAATTTTTATTTAGTTTTGACTTAAAATGTTTTGCTTCAAAATGTGATTTGAAACAAAAATTGTCTTTTCAAATTGGCTCAAAAATCATCTTTTCCCCAGGCTCTGGAAGGAAGTAGGCTGAAGGCTAAAAGCCACCTTCGAACCCTACTCCCTAGGGTTGCACCAAGCATTCCTCAGCTAGACCAGAGAATCTGGCCCTTAATATACTGAGGAGTAAGAAGCATTACAAGGTAGCTATGAAGTAACGAATGAACTAATCTAATGTAATTGAGACTGCAATGCTCACGCTATCATTTGAACAAAACCCTATTTGATTTCTGATGTTCTATAATGGAGCTTTTAGTTATTCACAGTTAACACCTATTTACATCTGAACAACATTTGAGTAGGCCTAAAGAAGAGGATTTAATTTGACTGAGAATGTATGTTTTGTAAAAGTCAGTTTTAAAAAAACCTAAAATATACAGAAATATTTGCATGCATTTAACATTTCTGTTCAAGATAAGAGAACAGCAAAAAGTAAACAGTTTAATAGTGAAAAGTACATAAAATTTCCTTCAGTCTTAATAATCTGCGGTTTTATCAGAAATCAACATAAGGAAATGAGTTTCTAAAAGTGTATGGAGCCTTATTTCCAAAGGGCCTCAAAATGGCTTTCACAACATCGAGATAGACTTTTGAGCACTAACACACCTACACATGTGATCTGTATGTACCAGTTCTACCACACATCTGCACATCTGTAAATACTCAAAAAGCATAGGTAAAGGGGTTTCCACACACACAAATGAAGTCCACACTTGGAAATTTGGACCAAAATTTGTAACCTGACAAAATTTGTTCCCTGCCAATGTCTATTTAACAATACATCTCTTTGCAGGGATGGCTTTTTCAACTGTATTTCAAAATCAGTATATTTTTCCCTATTGAAGATAAACCATAACTGCCAGTTGATAACAGAAAATGATGCTCAGGCAGCTGTAATCAGAACAAAATGTAGCTATACAAAATAATCCCCACTCCCAGGTAATTTATTACAGAGCTTTTAATTATTTTGAGAAAAATACTAAATACCAAAGTTTTAGGTCTATTACAGTTGATAATTTAATTGCAAAACAGAGATACGTTACCAGGGGGCTTATCACTTAGTACCTTGCCAGTGGTACCCGCTACAGATGCTGGATACTAAATGTATTTTGCTGCTGTGGTGCTAGACCACAGGGAATTGTTGCCCCAAACATAGTTCTACAGTAGAGCTTATGGAGGAAGAACAAACGAACACTCAAAAACATGCTGTCCTAACTTGCATTAAAAAACAGATGAAAATCAGAATCTGACAAATACTCACAACTGCTATCAGTAACCAAAACTAGACTGGAACTTGGAATTCCTATATTTATAAAGTAAGGCCAGAAGGGGCCATTATGATCAAGTTCAGCCTTCTGCATAACACTTCCCTGAATTAATTCCTGTTTGATCTGGAGCATATCTTTTAAAAAGCACCCAACCTTGATTTAAAAATGCCCAGTGATGGAGAATCCTCCATAATCCTTGGTAAATGGTTCAAATGATTAATTACTCTCACTTAAAAATCTGCACATTACTTCCTGTCTGAATTTGTCTAGCTTCAATTTCCAGCCATATATCACGCTGGCGAGCCTCTTGAACACAGACACAGAGCTCTCTGTAATATAAATATCACCTTCTGAAACACAGTTTTTCAGCTTTCCATGTTGCATCCCTTGGAAAGCCTCAGCTTTGACTAATATCAAAGCAGATATTCCAGTGTTGTTTCCTTTTATTTGGTGCAGAAGAGTCTAATTTCAGCAAAAAGATTCAGCATTAGCTCTACCTGAGCTCATCAGGAACACTTGCATACTCCAGCATCAAAAACTAAAAAGATAGTTGGCAACAATCTTCAGATTCTAGCCTCCCAGCCATACTGTGAAATCATGCTGTTTATTCCATTGTAACAATCAGACAGACAGAGCAGAACACCTGGTACTCTCAATATTTGGCCTTCCTTGGCAGTTGACAGCAAAATCTCCCTACCAGGTGGTTGCACTTCAATTAAATTAGCTAGTCATTGTAGGGTTAACAAGTACGAAATGGCAATCTTTTATTCATATAACACAGCATCCTTTGTTGATCATTGAACAATGTTGCTTAAAATCCATTAAATTAAAATATTGCAAACATGCAGATTGTAGTGGTATAAGTACAGCAGTAAGTTTCCAATGTGTTCAGTTCGCAAAGTATTGTAATGGTTCCTACCAGTTTCATGATGATTTAATCCCCAAAGATAAATGATTAGGTAAAAATTTGAAATAGCAATTTTTCTTGACGTGACCTGTCCATAGGTAGAGCAAATTCCCTCTCACTATCCATCTCAACCCGAAGTACATGTATTGATGTTTTTCAGTTTCCCCAAAGGAGTAAATTAAAATACTAGTGCACCTTGGTGAAACCTCTGGTTTTCATTTCGGAAGTACAGTAATGACGCAAAACTGAAAGTGTTAGCAACGCCTTTGCAACAAAGTTATATGTGAAAGTTTGCCCACTTTTGTTGATTTCTTCTAAGCTTTGTTCCTATATCATGATTTTTTTTCAAAGCAATGACATTTAAAAATTTGAAAAAGGAAGAATTTTGTTTAGTTCTAAGGGGGGTGAGTAAGAAAGAGGCACAGGTTTGCTGTATGGTCTTACAATCATGCATTGAATCGTGGAGTATGAAGTAGAGGGAATGATGCAGTACAGGTTTAGAACATGCTGTTCACACGAAGAACTCTCTCAGTACTAAACCAAAGTAATAGTCACAGTAAGAAGGTGGGAGAATGGGTGGCGACACGAGACACAGAAGTGCAGGGATGGGTGTAAAAGGCTGGTAATAGTCCTGGTGTGCAGAACTGATTGACAGGTCACTGAAGGGAGCAGAGAACACATCAGTTTTGAGCTACATCTATAAAAGGGATGTAAGGCTATGACACATGAAGGCAACAGGCTGTTCCAGGTAGATGATGTGACTTCTGACAGACAAGAATGGAGACTACAGAGCGGAGAAGAGGGCCAGGGATGGCAGAGAAGAATATATCAGTGTATATAGGAAGAGATTAGTTTAGAGAAATATCTTGAAGTCAGTGGCCATGAAGGGTTTTGAAGAATAGGATTTTGTCATGGATAGAGAAGAAGATGGAAAACCAGTGGAGTTTGTTAAAGATAATGGTGATGGTACTGTGTTTCTGTATACACATTTGAAGGCATGCTGCAGCATAATAAAGTGGAGTTCGGGGAGACAAGGTGGGTGAGGTAATATCTTTTACTGGACCAACTTTTGTTAGTGAGAGAGACCATCTGAATAACTGTGTGTGGCACGAAAGCTTGTCTCTCTCACCAATAGAAGTTGGTAATCCTCACCCACCTTGTCTCTCTAATAGCCTGGGACCGACACAGTTACAACTACATTGCATACAAGGTGGAGTTTGGATATAAAAGACTGACAGACATCTGAAGAAAAGAGTTGTAATAATCAATGTGTGAAGCAAAAACCATTCAAATACAATGGTGATGTTGATGGATTGGAGTACAGAGATTTTGCTGTTGCCAGAGACCTTCCAACATGAACAAAAAAAAGACCTAACTGAGTGTGGAAGAAACAAAATGTCAAAAACTGAAGGTGTGGATTCTTCTAAAGTGACTGATGGTAATTTCAAATTTGATGCCATCCTATCCACTAGCTCATGAAACTGAATTGCATCCTTAAAAGGAGACAATGCTGTAGCTGCACCCACATTTTCACCAGGAGATGAGCCTCTGTCCCGCTCCATAACTTCTTGTTGAAATTCCTGTAATGGAGATGTTCTCTGATGTGTCCTCTGGTAAAGATGGGGGAACAGTCTCTAGATGTCGGATCTGCAACCCTTAGATTTTGACCCTTCGGATCTATTTGTTCCAGTGAAAGGGGTAATGGTACTGAAGAGTCATGCTTCCTGGAGTGACAGTGGTAAGTAGGAGTTGGCCAATATGGCCCAGGCATTCAAGGCGGTACATGCAATCCTGCCAGTCAACCCAATTCTGCCTCACATCCCTTGTTTGGAACTCAGGGTGCCAAGGAGGAAATCCTTACAGTATCTACCATAATAAGCTGGTTTATAACTGAGTGACTAACTCTCCAAATGTTGCTCTTGTCTTTTCTTTCTTTCTTTTTTTTTTTTTTTTTGGTAAACAAACATTGCTTTCTAAAGGAAAAGTCTAAGTTCATTGTAAATTACTTTGTCCTCCACAAAATACTATTAGGGTTGACTAGACTTGAATATTGCAGGGTTACTCATATCCTATCATCCTGACATTTTCAATTTTTATCTTTATTTATTATGAATTCAGACAACTATTGCTTGGTGCTAACAAATAAAAGGAACACCTAGCATTTGCTAGATCTATAAATACATATTGTGAAAAATTTACCTGTGCAGATTTCCCAATTTTACTCTTGACAGGCATCAATCCCCTGCTATTCAAGTCCTGGGTGCAGAAACTGCAAAACTGCGTCTGTTTTCCGGAAAACATCCACCAGGGGCTAAAACGAGGCTGCCCAATTAATTTAATTTCCTAATTAACTTTTCAAATAGATTACAAACCAGTTACTGTAAAAGGCTAAAAGAAAAGGCGTACTTGTGGCACCTCAGAGACTAACAAATTTGTTGAATTTGTTAGTCTCTGAGGTGCCACAAGTACGCCTTTTCTTTTTGAGGATACAGACTAACACGGCTGCTACTCTGAAACTTGTAAAAGGCTAGTGTAATCGCCTTCTATATCATCTCGCATTCTTTTTATTTTAAAAATGAATTACATTATTTGGTGGAATAGCAGTAATGCTAATGGAACTACATGTAGTTACTGGACCACGATCAGATTCTTTGAAAATAAATGTTTCAGTTTTTCTTCAACATGTATTTTCAATAAATTCGATGGCTTCTAGGGCAGACTACTATCTGGTGCCAATGTATAATGCCATTAACATTATTGTTTATTTTCTATTACCCTACCTTGGACAAGGTTTGACTACAAAGGTATTAGAATGTGCCTATTTGAAGCAGATACTCTTCTACAGCTCAAAACAATAACCAGCACTTCTGAATAAATACAGAGAAAGTGAACATTAGCACATCAAAAGGCCCTTTCTGTAAAGAAAAAAAATTGCATGATGCACACTTTAATCTTTCTGACAATCTATGCATGGATTGAATTGAAGTCCATTTTTCATACAAATGTGAATGCTTGGTAACAAGGACATCTTTACCAAAAGTAAAAAAGAAGAACACAAAAAGATAAGCTAGTGCAGCCTTTGAACTTTTAAAATCTTTATCATTAGACAATAATATTTAACTAGTGATGAGTAATATACAATTTTCGGTTGTTTCATTAGAAAAACAAAATAATGATTACATGTAATATAAGGAAAGCTTCAAAACAGATATTATAATCTTAAAGTAAAAACACAAACAAACCCTTTTTAGAACTTTTGATCAACTGACAATGGTTTAAAAATCTGTTAAATCATGATTAGAGGAGAGCCAACATGCGAAGTATTAAAGTATATCTTTTTACTCCATTAAACTAACTATTCTTAATATAACAGTCTGAAGTTTCATAGATATCAATTGAACTTTCACCTGGGTAAGAGACAAATTGGGCTCAGACTCAGTTTTAAAGGAACAATGTTAAAAATAAATTTGAAATTTATATCTCACAATGCATGGCTTTGTAGGCCTAACTGGCTTAGCTGTTTTGATCTTCTAATTTTGCACTAATCATTCTTCATAACAATTCTGAGAAAAATACATTTTAAAGAGCTAAATCCTTGGACTTGGAGAACTCTTTCTCAACCAGATCTGGAGAGCAGATACTTCCAGAAAATAAAATGACATGCCTGTAAGCCAAAAGTATTTATTACTTCTGGGATGTGTAGTTGATTAGTTTCTCTATCTACCCTAGATCGAATGATTATTTCTTACAGTACAATACTTATTAACAACTTTGATTAACCCCTGTTTTGCCTTGATGAGTAAAACCTCATGTTCCATTCTATTTATTTATTTTGAGTAGGGGAAGTTAAAGGAAGATTATTTATCAGTAACTAGAATATTCTAACTATATTGCCTTCATAGATCCATATTGCTGCAATAGTGTACAGTGCTTTCTGAGTCCCAGAACTATTACAAACTGTTTTTCATTAAGGGTCATGCACGCAGATCAACCCCTAGCCACAAATATTCTGACAGATGGGGTCAGAATTGTATATTTTGAGAGGAAAGGCAAGAATAGCTTGGGGGTGAAGGGTGACAGATTCTTCAACACTTCTCTTCCCATTCCCCCACAAGGATGCTCTAGCTGCTCCAGTGATGTGCTGCCAACATTTTATCAGGGGCTTCCACTCAAACCTTCCCCGTTACACTATGTTAAACCCTGTGCACTGTGGGCTGACATGCCTTCAGAGAGCAGGGATGAGGGAAATAGGGAATCTATTAGTGTGTACTTCCATTTAAATGAAAATGCATTCCCATCATTATAACTTTGGAGGGAGATGGGGGGCCAGGAAGCCTCATGAGAAGGAGAACGGATACTGCTGGGGGATGCTAATACCTTAGAAAGAGGCGTGAGTCAGTTAGAATTGGGGCAGTCATGGTGCTGGAAGGAGACTCATGATGGAATAAAGGCAGATAACTGGTGCTCCCTCTAAACAATTCGCACACAGCCTCTGAAAATTTGAAAGACAGGCTCCTGTGCTTCACTCTTGAAAGGAATCATAAGCATCAAAGTTTTGACCCAACCTCTATACCAAGGAATCAAGATTCCTCCCTTATCCTGGATGCAGTCCAATCCCTATTAACATAAGAATTACCATACTGGGTCAGAACAATGGATTATCTAGCCCAGTATCTTTCCAACAGTGGCCAATGCCAGGTGCTTCAGAGAGAATGAACAGAACAGGCAGTCAGCGAGTGATCCGTCCTGTGTCGTTCACTCCAAGCTTCTGGCAAACAGAGGCTAAGGACACTTAGCATGTGGCGGCATTCCTGACCATCTTGGCTAATAGCCATTGACGGACCTATCCTCTATGAACTTATCTAGTTCTTTTTTGAACCCTGTTATAGTTTTGGCCTTCACAACATCCCTTGGCAATGAGTTATAAATCCTTAGTTCTTGTAAATATGTGAAGGAGTGAATAACATTTCCTTATTCATTTTCTCCACACCAAGCAAGATTTTATAGACACTATCGTATTCCCTCTTAGTTGTCTCTTTTCCAAGTTGAAAAGTCTAAATCTTATTAATATCGCCTCATACAGAAGCTGTTCTATATCCCAAATTATTTTTGTTGTCCTTCTCTGTACTTTTTCTAATTCTAATATATCATTTTTGAGATGGGAAGACCAGATCTGCATGCAGTATTCAAGATGTGAGCATATCATGGATTTATATAGAGGCATTATGATATTTTCTGTCTTCTTATTGATCCCTTTCCTAATGGTTTCTAACATTGTTAGCTTTTTTTGGCTGCTGCTGCACACTGAGTGGATGTTTCAGAACTATCCACAATGACTTCAAGATCTCTTGAGTGGTAAAAGCTAATTTAGACCCCATCATGTATAGTTGGGATTATGTTTTCCAACGTGCATTACTTTGCATTTATCAACATTGAATTTCATCTGCCATTTTGTTGCCCTGTCACCCAGTTTTGTGAGATCCCTTTATAACCTTTTGTAGTCTGGTTTGGAGTTAACTATCTTGAGTTATTCCACCTCACTGTTTCCCCCCTTTCCCAGATCATTATGAATATGTTAAACAGAACAGGTCCTGGTACAGACCCCAGGGGTACTCCACTATTTAGCTCTCTCCATTCTGAAAATTGACCATTTATTCCTACCCTTTGTTTCCTATCTTTTAACCAGTTACTGATCAATGAGAGGACCTTCCCTCTTATCCCATGACTGCTTACTTTGCTTAAGAGCCTTTGGTGAGGGAACTTGTCAAAGGCTTCCTGAAAATCTAATTACACTACATCCACTGGGTCACCCTTGTCCACATACTTAATTGACCCCATCAAAGAATTCTAGTAGATTGGTGAGGCAAGATTTCTCTTTACAAAAGCCACATTGACTCTTCTCTGACAACTTGTGTTCATCTATGTGTTGGATAATTCTGCTCTTTACTATAGTTTCAACCAATTTCAACTGGGTACTGAAGTTAGAATTACTGTCCTGTAATTGTTGGGATTGCCTCTGGAACCTTTTAAAAAAATTGGCGTCACATTAGCAATCCTCCAGTCCTATGGTACAGAAACTGATTTAAATGCTAGGGTTACATACCGGAGTTAGTAGTTCTGCACACCTGCCACCAAAATGCATTCCAATCTCCCTGACCTAGGGAAAAAAGACATACCCGAACCCCACCAGCTGTCCTAACTTTGGATGCTGAAAAGTAATTTGACAGGGTTGAGTGGGATTTTGTCCTAAATATATGTATTTGGATTTTTGAAAAAAATGTCAAAGTAAGGTAAATAAAATAACACCATGCTACAGCCACACTACCTCAGTATAAATGAATTATCTGCAGATCACAAACCCAAAGTAGGACACCAGGAAAGCATGAACTTTCTCTACTCTACTAGCCTCTTTAGCCCTGAAACCACTAGTGAAAGCAATTTGATATATGGATTTGACATATCAATTTCATAATATGAAGTCTTCCTGAATGCAGGAGTTATTACAAAAATGTCAGTGGTTAGAAATCCTGTCTTGATAATTACAGAAATGATAAAGGCTATATCTGACTGTAGAGTTATCGTAGGGTCCAAATTCAACTGGCTCTAATTCTGAAATCCTGTCACTCTTGAAATTTTGTCCTCTCTATATTGGTAAGAAACAACAGTTTACTTGGATTAAAACAAAGTATAAACTACTCATCCACTCCTAAGAAATCAGGTACTCAAAGTTATTGGACTATCGGTTAAAACATATGTACAGAGAAATAAAATATGAGAAAGAAATGTTTTCCTAAAAGCTAACAAATCTCCCTTGCTGTAAATTAAGACCATTATTTCTTGTGCTATCTTCAGTGGGCATGGAGAACAATTGATAACCATCCTTGAGTTAATCCTGCCTTCCAAAGTGCTTGTAATCCCTCAGAGCTTGGTGTCATCTGCAAATTTTATAAGCATACTCCCCCCACTCCATTATCCATGTCATTAATGAAACTATTGACTAGCAGTGGACCCAGGATTGACCCCTGTGAGACCCTAACAGATATGCCCTTCCAGTTTGACAGCAGACCCTTGATAACTACTCTTTGAATATAGTATTTCAACAAATTGTGCACCCAACTTATAGTAATTGCATCTAGACCACATTTCCCTACTTTGCTTATGAGAATGTCACATGGGACTGTGTCAAAAGCCTTACTGACATCCAGGTATATCACCTCTTCTGCTTCTCCCCTATCTACTAGGCCAGTAACCTGTCAAAGAATGAAATTAGGCTGGTTTGGAATGATTTGTTATTGATAAATCCATGCTGGCTATTCCTTATAACCCTATTATCCTTCAGGTGCTTACAAATTGATTGTTTATAATTTGTTTCCATACAGGTATCCAAGTTAGGCTGACTGGTCTATAATTTCCTGGGCCCTCTTTGTTCCCCTTTTAAAAGATAAGTATTATGTTTGCCCTTCTCTCGTCTTGAAAATAACTGCTTCAGCTAATTCCTTAAGTACTCTAGAATGAATTTCATCAGGCCCTGCTAACTCGAATATATCTAACTTATCTAAATATCCCTTAACCTGTTCTTTCCCTATTTGGCTTTCATTCCTTCCCCCTTGTTAATATTAATTGCATTGAGTATCTGGTCACCATTAATTGTTGTAGTAAAGACTGAAGCAAAAGTGACATTTAAACATCTCACTTTTCTTGATGTCATCAGTTCTTAGCTCTCCTTCCCTGATAAGTAGAGGACGTAAACTTTCCTTCATCTTTCTCTTGCTCCTAAATGTATTTAAAGAACCTCTTCTTATTGCCTTTTATGTCCCTTGCTAGGTGTACCTCATTTTGTGACTTCACCTTTTTGTTTTTGTCCCTATATGCTTGTGTTATGGTTTTGCACTCTTCTACAGCAATCTGTCCATGTTTCCACTTTTTTTTTTAGGATTCCTTTTTGATTTTCAGGTCATTAAAGAGTTCCTGATTGACCTCTTATTACTCTTCCTATCTTTCCTTTGAATCGGGATAGTCTGCAGTAGTGCCTTTAATACTGTCTCCTTGAGAAAATGCCAACTCTCCTGAACTCCCTTTTCCCTTAGATTTTATTCCCCTGGGATCTTGCCTACCAGTTTTCTGAGTTTGTTAAAGTATTGTATGCTTTTTTGAACTCCATTGTCCTTTCTCTGCTGCTTTCATTCCTTCCTTTCCTTAGAATCATGAAATCTATCATTTCATGATCACTTTCACCCAAATTGCCTTCCACAGATTCTCTACTAATTCCTCCCTGTTGATCAGGATCAAGTCTAAAATGACTGTCTCCCTGTTTACATCCTCCACTTTCTGGGACAAAATGTTGACCCAATATATTCCCAGGATTTACTGGAAATTTTGTGTTTTGCCATACTTCTTTTCCAAGCGATGTCTGGGTAGTAAACGTGCCCCATTACTACCAGGTCTTGTATGCTGGACATTTCTGTTATTTGGTCTAGAAATTCCTCATCTACCTTCTCTTCCTGATTTGGCCCCTCATATGATGTCATCCATATTTTTACCTCGAGACTCTCAATTGGTCTGCCTCCCACCTCATTCTGGATTTCAGAAAAAGTGTATATATTCCTGATGTATAATGCAACAATTCCTCCCTTTTACCCTGCCTGTCCTTCCTGAACAAGCTAAACAAACATTTCAGTCATGACACTTATCCCATCAAGTCTCTGTGATGCCAATTAAGTCATTATAGGCCTGTCAGCCTGACTGTGACCCCAGGCAAGAAAACGGAGCAGCTGATATTGGACTCGATTAAGAATTAAAGGAGGGTAATAAAATTAATGCAAATCAACACAGTTTTATGGAAAATAGATCCCATCAAATTAACTTGATATCTTTTTTTGATGAGATTACAAGTTTGGTTGATAAAGGTAACAGTGTATGACATAATAGACTACAAGGTGTTTTAGTTGGTACCACATGACATTTTGATTAAAAAAACAGAATGACAGAAGATTAACACGGCACACATTAAGCTGATGAAAAACTGGCTAGCTGATAGAGCTCAACATGTAATTGCAAATGGGGAATAGTCACTGAGTGGGTATGTTTCCAGGGGGGTCTTGCAGGGATCATTCTTGGCCCTACAGTATCTAACATTTTTATCAATGACCTGGAAGAAAATTTAAAATCAACCAGATGATAAAGTTTGCAGACGACACAAAGATTGGGGAGTGGGAAACAATGAAGAGGATAGGTCACTAATCGAGAGTGACCTGGATCATAGAATCATAGAATATCAGGGTTGGAAGGGACCTCAGGAGGTCATCTAGTCCAACCCCCTGCTCAAAGCAGGACCAATCCCCAATTTTTGCCCCGATCCCTAAACGGCCTCCTCAAGGATTGAACTCACAACCCAGGGTTTAGCAGGCCAATGCTCAAACCACTGAGCTATCCCTCCCCCCCCAACATGCAGTAAACTGGATGCTAGTAAACAACAGGCTTTTTAATACAGCTAAATTAAGTGTGTACATCTAGGAACAAAGAATTTAGGCCATACTTACAGGATGGGGGACTCTATCCTAGGAAGCAGTGACTGTGAAAAAGATTTGAGGGTTGTGGTGGATAATCAGCTGAACATGAGCTTCCAGTGCAACACTGTGGCCAAAAGAGCTATTGCTATCCTTGGACATATAAACAGGGGAATATCGAGCAAGAGTAGAGAGGTTATTTTACCTCTATATTTGGCACTGGTGTGACTGCTGTTGGAATACTGTGTCCAATGTTCCCTCTAATTTTTAACAGGCCGTGCGCGCAAAAAATTTCTTCTGTGCTGCCACCGAAGCAAAAAAAAAAAAAAAAAAAAAAAAGCCACCACCAAAGCCAGAGTGCGTGCGGTATTTCGCCGTGTGCACGGGATTTAAGATCTGTGTTCACAAGCACATGTTCACAGCTTAGAGGGAACAGTGACTGTGTCCACTTCTGCCATAATTTCAGAAGGATGTTGATAAATTAGACAGGGATCAGAGAAGAGCCACAAGAATGATTAAAGGATTAGAAAACATGCCTTAAAGAGCTTAATCTATTTAATTTAACAAAGAGACTGTTAAGGGGAGACCCGATTACAGTGTACAAATGGGGGAACAAATATTTAATAGTAGGCTCTTCAGTCTAGCAGAAAAAGTATACCGTGATCCAACTGCTGGAAATTGAAGCTGGACACATTCAGATTCGAAATACGGCATAATATTTTAATGGTTAGAATAATTAACCACTGTAACAATTCACCAAGGGTAATGGTGAACTCTCCAACATTGACAATTTTAAAATCAATACTGTATGTTTTTCTAAAAGATACACTCTAGGAATTATTTTGAGGAAGCTCTATGGCCTGCTATACAGGAAATCAGATTAGATGATCACAGTGGTCCCTTCTGGCCTTGGAATCTATGAAAATTATAGCAAACTATGGAAAACTGCAAAAACAATTAAAATAATCTATATAATAATGCCAAATGTGCAGTCAGAGATGGTGATAACATTGGCTAATGGTTTGCACTGACAACTGGAGAGACAAGGGTGTCCCACTTGTTGTTTACGTTGGTCACTGACTATGTCCCGAGGAAAGTAATTGCAGAACACAACGAGTAATTTTATGGACAAAGTATAAAGTCCAATTGGATAACCTTGTTTTGCTGATGATATTGTCTTGCCTAGTTCAACACATCGCTAAAAGGAACAAAACCCCCAGCTTTTGGCACATACAGAAAAATAAGTTGGTTTGTTCATCCACAAGGGGAAGATAAGCTGTATGGCTATCAATGTCCCAAAGCTAACCATTAGAAAGGACAAAGAAACACTAGAAGAAGTACATCATTTTACCTATCCATGGAGTGAGCTGTGCAATGATGGTGACACCATGCTATATGCTAAGCAACCAATATCAAAAGCAGCAAACAACAGACATAAACTTGAGAAGATCTGGGAAAGTGGCATGATAAAAATTCATATTTTTGAATGCCTAACGCTGGCATCATGTCTGTTCTCCTTTATAGAGCAGAGTTACGGAAACCTATAATAGAAATTGATAAGAAGATCAACTCATTCCAAAATAAATGCCTGTGGAAGATCTTCAGAGTCTATTGGAAAGAGTTTCTTGCAACATCAGAAATTCTAATTTGATGCTTTAGATTTGTTTGCCTCTAATATAACATGACAATGAACTTATTTGGGACACAATTTCAGGATGCCACCAACACAACTTCCATGGCAAGTGATACTATGGACAGCACATGGAAAGAGAAAAAGAGGGCAATCTAGAAACATTACACAGAACAACAGAAAAAGAAGCCAAATCCATCAACATGACATTAAGAAGCTGGAACAAACCAGCACAAGACCAAAATAAATGGTGGAAACTGAGGGATGCCCTGTGCACCTGAGAACACGGGAGGACAAAGAAAGAGAAAAGGTAGAGAAGTAAAAGCATTATTATTATTTATATTAAAATAGCATCCCGAAGCCTCAATCAGGATCGGAATCTCATTGTGCTGGGTTCTTACAGAAATACAGAGTAAAAAGACAGGCCCTATCCTGGAACTTACATTTTAAATAACTAGGCAGATGAAAAACAAGGGGAAAAGATATGGGTTTATCTGCCATATCTTGACTTTCATTGCCTTCCTTTCAGAAAACACTAAAGACACGCATACTGAAACATGTTTTGACTGCAATTATCCATATATCCTTCTCACCAGCTGTGATGCTGTGTGATTGAAATATGACCATGTAGAACATTAATATTGCTACTGTTAGACAATTGCAACAAATCTTGTACAAAACATATTATGGAAAAAGTTATGATTTGCTAAATAAGATTATCCCATTTAAATCCATCTGAATTAATAAATTAATAAATGTATCTGAAGTTATGAATATTGGCTATATATCTGTACCCCAAATGTGTTTGTTCCTGGGGTAACATACACTAACTAAACTCTACATTGAAGCCAGACAGGTAGGTGTTGATGGCCTATTAAAGACATTTAACTCTCACAATGGGCCACAGAAGAAACTCTTTCCGCCCAGCAAGTCTACCTGTGGACGCCTTATCACAGCCTACAGCTGCCACTTTGAATCAGCAAGCCATGTAAGGACATGTGACATGCTCATGTGACCCTGGACTCCATCTTATGCCAGTAACTTTCCACAGACAGGGGCTGTGACCTGTGTTTAGACCTGGCAGAGGGTATAAAAGACCCTTGAAACATCTCCATGTTGCCTCTTTCCTGCTCCGATTCTCTGAACTGGGGATTTACAGATAAAAGGAGCACACAGAACTGAGGACCTTCCAGTCTTTTGGAAGTTACCAGAGACTTTACAAGCCAGCAGTTCACCACTACCAACCTGATATAAGAACTTTGCAATGATTGTATGTATATGATTTATTAACCAATTTAACTCTCTTCTTCTTTCTTACAAATAAACCTTTAGATTTTAGTTATTAAAGGATTGGCAGCAGCGTGATTATTGGGTAAAATCTGAGTTATACACTGACCTGGCTATGTGGCTGATCTCTTGAGCTCAGCAAAACACTTTGTTTGATTAAATTGGTTTTCAGTAACCACTCATCATAAAGTCTAGTGTCTGGGTACTGAAATAAGGACTGGAATGCCTAAGGAGACTGCATTTTTGACTTCTTGATATCCAAAGTGGTGAGACAGTTTTGTTACTGACTTGGTATATCTCATGACAGAATAACCACCAGTTTGGGGTGAGTCTGCCCTATTTCTCAGCAGTTTGTCTGGAATCTGGTATTCTCATCTATGAACCACAGAAGCACGGTGACACTGGCATACACAGGAAAAAAGATCAGAAAGATTTAAAAAATGCTAAAACCTTTAGACATCAAAAACAGTAATAAAATTCATGTGAGAATTTTATTTGTAGCCCCATCTTACACAAATTTTAATTAATCAAGTAGTCTTTATACAAGTTAAATCTCTCCAATTTGCATCAAGAATTATGAATCCTTTGAATGTGACTTTTGGAATTTCATAATTAACACTACTGTAGTTTTTTTTTAAAAAATAAGGTGGAAATGCTGGCATGCATATCCTATTCAACAGCTTGAGAATACTAAGAGCTTTTACAAGGCAAAGAACACATTAAAAGTTCATTAATTAAACAGTGCTTGTGGAACAGATGGAATGGCTATCTGTACTCTAATTACTGTACGTTGGTACAGAGGTTTGCAGACCTTAACGAGGTTCAATAAAATGAATAATTACACATTAGTCACAATTACAGAAACCTGCAAGATGAGCTGAATTATCATGGCAACAAGTCATAAAACATGGTAACACAAAGACCAAAAGGCACTCCAAAACCTAATAAAGAAAATGCTTTTGGATTCAAACAATACATTCTCACATCCCAGTCCATGGAAAAAATCATCAGGATTTAAAGTAACTGTTTACCATCTTTATATATGTTGTAGAATCGATTAGTTGTAGCAAAGTATCCGGGAAATGTAGAACCTAAAGGGTTAACCAAGTGAAAGCCAACAGGGCAATGATCTGAAAAATAACTAGCTACAGAAATGAACAGAACAGGAATCTTTTTGTCACACATTAAATGCATTATTGAAAATGAGACACTGAAGTTTCCTTTTATCTTTACAGGAAAATGGAGATGTAATATGTCAGGCACTGAGGCTATTTAAACCAGTATGATTAGTAAATGCAGCTATCCAGAAAATTGGATTATTAAGATTACTTAAAATTTATGTTTTTTTCAGTAGCTCTAATTAGACCCTTACTTATATAGATATAATAAGTCCTTAACCTTATTTATTTCATAGCTGATTTTTGTTTCATGTAATACTGAGGAGACAGTTGTCAATAAGGATGAGAAAATATTTTATTCATTAAATACAGTAAAACCAATTTGATGAAAACCTTTGACTATGTTTTCACTTTAATAGAACATTTTTCTTAATGTTTTTATGAATCAAGCACATATTTCATCAGTATAAATTGTCACTGTTTCCCCATTTAGAAGACCAGTTATGATGATGTAATTAAAGGTGGCTGCATTAAGTACAGAGAAAATGCTTAGAAGAATGTACAACAATACAATCATCACAAATCAATTACAATCCTGTAAAATACTTTAGACACATTTGTACTTAACTGGTAAAAGTGACATTTTAAAACTAAAATTATAAAATTTAAAAGTAATCTATTTAAACTACTTTAACTGAAATTCTGTCAGACTCTCTATATTATTATTTTAAAGGCATTTACAACTTGGATGAAAAATCAACATGCACTGAGGTTAAACATAGCATGCAAAATTTTAATCCACTGAAAATTTAATTTAGCATAAAAATGTTCATATATTTATATGGTTATCAATATAAAATTCAACTTTAGGACATATATTTGCTGTGCCAGGACTCTGCATCCATGGAGCACTGTCCATATTCTAAATGGGAAGCACTCTGTATGTAAAGCTAAAGCAGCCATGCAAGTCCTGTTACCTTCCTGGGGTGGAATCTGTGACTTATTGCCTAGCCCTTTTTGTCATATATGGCACTGGGTTCCAGGGAATGAAGTACAAGCAGGCAGTGGGTATGCTCAACAGGTGGAATTTTTCTCTGAGTGACAGCAAAGAACATGAACTTGGCCAATGAGAAGATAGGTTGGGGGGCCCTCTGGCAACTGGAGGTGAGGAAGGAGATCACCCTCACTGCAATTAAGGGAAGGTGAAAGGGGCCACAGTCACAACTCAGAGACACAGAAGACCTGCCCCTTATCAGAGGCAGAAGCTCCCTCAGCCTGACATACCACCAGTCAGTATGAGAGTGATTCACACCATCCCCAACCCTCAAGTTAACATGTTGGTTTGTTTTCTTTAAATAAAAGGACAAGAACTTAGTTTCAGTCCCTTCCTCTCTCTGCCATTGGAACTGCTTAGCGGGAAAGATTTTACTAGAGCCCAGAATTTTTAGGCCAGTAGTAAAACTCAGTAGTTCCAGAAAAATGGAGAAGACGCTCATAGTGGGGAATGGAAATAAGTAGTAAGGCTACTCGTGGAGGGGCTGGGCTTATTTACAGTTCGAGTTCTTAGCATTCCAAGCAGTTTCAGTGCTGTGCCCTGGGCACTGGGTGAGTTTGGCTTCTGTACCTATCTGCTTTGGAAGATGTTCTGGTGCACAGACTGCTTATGTACTCCAGAAATCAACATTCTATATAATGAAGGCTAAATAGGGTCCTAAAATATGTAGCAATGAGTCAGAGGTGAAAGTAACCCAGATAACTTACCGGTACGGGGGTCTGGCTCTAGGCCCCCCAAAGGGGTGGGGCCTTTGGTGGAAGGGGCGGGGCTGTGGGGTCAGCCTCCCCCAGCCAGCCCATCCGTGCTGGCTGGCCTGTGCCTCCCAGGGCTCCAGTGGCGATTTAAAAGGGCCTGGGGCTCCGGCTGCTGCAAATCACAGGGGCCCCGGGGCAAGGTGCCCCTTTTACACACACACCCTCATGTCAGCGGTAGGGGGGGAGGAAGGGGCAGCGACATTCAAGCGCTGCCGCAGCAGCGCCTTAATGTCAGCTGCGTATGGGCCTGTACCGGCAGCCACTTCTTACCGGTACACTGTACCAGCCCGCTTTCACCCCTGCAATGAGCCAAAATGTGAACCTCCAAAAATAAGAGGAGAAAAAGAAAGGAATCTCAAGGTCACACGTATAGTTTTCTACAACTTCAGTTTCATAATTCAGCATTTTTGATATCAGTACTTTGCAGTACGAGCTATGACTATGTTTGCATGGTAAAGTCATGACTTTCGATTTAAAATGGAGAGACATACTATCTAATCCAGCTAAGATGTGCATGAGTGACTGATCCATTTTGCTTCATGAAGTTAGCGATTTGCAAGCTAAGGTCTGGACTACACTACAGACCTATATTGGTATAACTATGTTGCTCAGCGGTGAGAAAAATCCACATAGTTACCGCCTCTTGGGAAGGTGGATTAACTATGCTGATGGGAGAGCTCTCTCCAGTTGACTAAAAGCATCTTCATTAAAGCACTACAGAGGCGCAGCTGAATCAGTGCAGCTGTGCCGATGCGGCATTTTAAACACAGACCTGCCCTAAGAATCGTTATAAGATCACCTCCCTAGTAACTGTTACTGCTTAGGTGTACAACCTACCAGATTTATAACACAGGCCATAACTTTCCAGAAGATACCATTATGGATTCTGAGGAAAATTATATTTTTTCAAAATAAACAAGTAAAATAATATTTACCTACCAGTTTACACTACTTCAAAAGGAGCCATCATAGTGTATCGGGGAAACTGAAAAAGGTTTTCCAAGTTAGTAATTATAAGAAAACATTACTTATCCATTGAAATCTTATTTATGTTTAGATTTAAGTAATCATAAAAAAGGACCACTGAAACAAGAGCTCTAGCCACTCTGACAGTCATCTTACAACAATGTAACACACCCACAAGCATTAAAAAATAAACATTTACACAGAAATTAACTCAAGTCAGCAGGCAGGAAATCAGTTGCAGAAAAGTACCTTTCCATCAGCCCTCACTACTACTGTCTCCAGGACCATAGCTTCAACCTTCTACAGAAGCCTTATCAGATAAATAAGCTGAAAGTTGCCTTTTTCAAGAGCTTATAGAGAAAAATGTCATGAAGTGCTTAAGAGCAGAGACAAAAAAACCATAATGACGTCTAGTATAAAAGCCCTAAATAATTACCGTATATCCTCATTCATTAGCCTGTTCATTTATAAGTCGAGCCCCCCCAAGATGGATAGGTAAAAAATAGTAAAAAACTGTATGACCCTTTCATAAGCCGACCCTATATTTCAGGGGTTGGCAAACTTTGGCTCCTGGCCTGTCAGGGTAAGCCACTGGCGGGTCGGGACATTTTGTTTCCCTGGAGCGTTCACAGTGCCTGCAGATGCTCCAAATAAACAAAACGTCCCGACCCACCAGCGGCTTACCCTGACGGGCCGGAAGCCAAAGTTTGCCAACCCCTGCTATATTTTAAAAGCTGGCGTCACAAGAAACACTCAAAAGTTTTGCTAGAATTATTTTAATGTAATCTAACGAAAAACCTGTTGTTGTTATAATAATAACTGAACAAATATGTATTCACCTTCAAAATTACAGTCAATATTTAAAATCAGCAAATGGATATTTAAAACAAGTAATTTAGAACAATATGAGACTTTAAAAGTCTTAAAATCCTTCAAAGTCTGAATCAGTTTCTGATTCACCAAACAGTTCATTAAACTCCGCTTCAGTCACAGCTGCACCTGCATTGTCATCGTAGATGTCGGCAGTGTCGTCTTCACACTCAGATTCCTTCTCATCAGCTTCTTTTGTGTCATCATCAAATATGGCATCATCTTCTGACCCGTCGAGTGCATTGCTGATACTGCATTTCCTAAATGATTTTTCTATCACTTCCGAGGGAATGGACACCCACACGTTCTTGATCCACTGGGCAACTAGATTGATTTCGGGCTTCATAAGATTCCCACCTTTTGTCAACTTCGCCATAACTGAGCACATCCATTCAGACCACATTTTGCGTAGCCTGTCTTTAAAGGGTTTGTTCAGGCAGACATCAAGCGGTTGTAGAACTGAAGTTAAGCCTCCAGGTATTACAGTCAAAGTAGTTTTCATATTTTTGGCCACATTTTTCACCTCATCCGTCTTGTGTGCCCTGAACATGTCCCAAACGAGTATAGCAAGTTTCTTGAAAAGTGCTCCTGGTCTCTTATTCCACACTTTTTCCATCCATTCAATATTTCCACTTTCATCCATCCATCCCTTTTCGTGTGCATGTACGATGACACCAGCAAGAAATTTCATGTTTTTAGGCAAGGTTTTTCTTTTAAAAATAACAGGAGGGAGCTTTGATCCATTTGCCAAACGCGATAAAACCACCGTAAAATGGATTTTTTCATGACCAGTGGTTTTAATTAAAACTGTTTTTTCACCAACACCGGTTACTGTTCTGTTGTTGAGGAGATCGAATGTCATCGGTGTTTTGTCCATATTTCCTATTTGTGACTGTTCAAATGCATATTCCTTTCGATGTTTTATAAAAAAAACTTTGGAAAGATTGGATTTTTTCTTCCAGATCTCTCGGCAGCTTTTGCGCTTTGTTCGCTGATGAAGACAGAGAGTATGACGGTTCATGAAGCGAGTACACCAACCTGCTGATGCGACAAACATTGATGGCTTTACTGACTTGAATGTGTCATCTTTCGACATTTGCAGAGCATGCAGACGAATTCCAGTTCTAGTAACAATGTACCCATTTTGTCGACACTCAACAACCCAATTATTGAGATCTTTCTCCAGCTCAGGAAATGAAGCGCACCTCGTTGGACATTTTTTCTTGCTTCTTGGCAGGTCTTTTAGTGTTATTTTATTTTTTCACCATTCTCTTACTTGCGTCTCATTGATACAGAATTCACGAGCAGTGGCACAATTATTGTTTGCTTCTGCATATCCAACAACTTTAAGTCTGAACACTGTGTGATAAGCAGACCTTTTTCTTTTGATTTCACCGTTGTTCATTTTAAATACTAGTATGAAAATAGATTATTATTGTAATTATAGATTTTGTAGGATTTTATATAGGAATGTCACCTGCTTTATCACTGTCAAATTATTATTGTTCTTTGTTTATTTCAAAGCAGCCCTGTAGATTGGCATGTCTGTGGGGATAACAGGCTATTTCAATTTTATTAGAGATTCTATCGATTATGCACATTATATTTTCATATTGGCTCGAGATTTATGAGGTCCATTGGTAGAAATGCATGAAGAGATCAAATTACACAGTAGCGGACTGACACCAGTGCTATAGTACTATCGTTCATTGTATTTTTCTGATTGGCTTGTAAGGCAGAGCATTTTGTGAAATGCATGGGTCAAATGTCATGAAGATCTGCAGCACTGCTCTTTTAGTATTCCTTTCAAGCCAATCTAGTCCACTAAACAAAGCCTTTGCAACTTTAAAAGGCTGCAGTATTGACATCAATAAATGGGTCAGCAAACTTTGGCTCCCGGCCTGTCAGGGCCTGTTAGGTTCCCTCCCTCTGGGGCACCTAGCATTGGCCACTGTCAGTAGACAGGATACTGGGCTGGATGGACCTTTGGTCTGAGCCACTATGGCCATTATCCTTCAGAGGAAGGTGCAAGAACCTTGCAGTCGGCAGAGTTTGGGGCAGATTATCCTGAAAAGATCTCATGCAACTCCTTAATACTTAGAGATAGGCTTTAACCCTGAAGCATGGCATTTTATTTCTCTTCCAAACTGTTAGCATTAATTATAAGAACTCTGTATATTCTTGAATCTTGCTAAACTCTTGGCCTCAGGGATATCCTGTGACAATGAGTTCCACAGTCCAATGATAAGATGTGTGAAAAAGTATTTTCTTTTAGTTTCATTGACTGTCCCTTTGTTCTTATGTAAGAGGGAGAACAGGAACTCCTGATCTATCTTCCCTATTCTATTTCTTATTTTATATACTTATCTCATGCCCTCTCTTCTTTGACTTGTCTTTAAAGTAAGCAATCCTAATCTCTCCTCTTGAGTTTTTTCATGCCCAATACCATTCTTGTACCCACACACTCATTTTCCAATCTCTTTGTTTTATTGTTTTTACTCTGAATCTCTTTGATTTTCGCAATTTAAATTGCCCACGTTACATTGTAAAAATTTGGTTACATCCTCTTAAATATAAATTAAATTAAGTACTCAAAGTAATTTAATGTAGTTAAAATACAGAAGTGATCACTGTATGTTCTGCAGACTGTGATTATATTGGATGGTTTGAGAATACTATAAGCAACATCAGTAGCTCCCTCTAGTTGGAAAATTTGTTTTTGTCCTCCCCTCCCCACTAAGAAGAACACGGTATTCTGGGGAGATAAATAGATGTTTCAACCTTCCCATTATAAATTGGTGGCCTCTGAATACTATGACATTCAAACATGATAGTTGCACACCCAGTAGTTATATTAATATATTGACTGGTTCTCTTCCTTCTGAAGTACAATTTAAAATGTTCTGTGTTTGTACAGGGTGACTGATTAGCTTTCTGAAACAGAACTATTGGGAAAATTAGAAACCTCGGATTTAGAATAGAAAAATGTCTGGTTTAACTTGCTAGAAAATGAAGCTGGAATTTTTCTATTATTCTTAGTTTTAAAAAAAGACAAGAACTTGCATTAATAAATATAAGGTTTCATATATTGATCCAGAAGCCACCTACTTACATTTCCAAAGCTTTGAAACTAAAGAAGAAGCTTTTTAGCCTGAGGGGTTAAAAGTGTGGGTGTGGAAGTGGGCTTTTGTTTGAAAAATTAGCAATGCTATGAGTCATTGTGCATTAGTGGCAGAATAGTTTTGCATCTTGTATGAATCCAGACACCATATGCCATGCGAGGACCTATTACTTTATTCGGTGCCATTGCTGACAGGCAGACACGTGGGTATCCCCAGTGGAAAGGCTGTCTCCTCTCCGTGGTGAGTACAGGAACCCAGTGATCTGAACACATCAGACATTGTAACTAGCAGCAGGAACAGCTGGTAAGCAAGCAAGAAGCAACGGCAATACAGACCTAGAATGTTAATGAGACTGCATGAGCTCACAGCACAAACCTCAAAAGAGAAAATATCAATTTGAATTTTGTCAGTTTCTGCATCTCAAAATGTGTAAATTTTAATTCATTTTTGAGATTTTAAGGCTGAATCCTGTGATCTTTATTTAGGCAAACTCCCACTAAAGTCTGAGTAAAATCTGAGTAAGGGCTTTTGGATTTTGCCATTTAATTCTATTATTTTAAAACAGTGATCTTTATTTCAGGCCAATAACATAGTTAATGGCCAACCTGGCAATCTTTAGTCAGGCAAAACTTGTGGTAAAGCCAATGAATGTTTTGTCTTAGAAGGGATTACAGAGGAGCTGTACAACAAATTCCCTAAGGATTGCTTTGGAAATGTCAGAGTAAAGTCCTTACTTTGTGCTAGTGCGGGGTTTAAAAAAAAAAGCCACAACTATTTAGAGCTATCAATTCAGTGTTAGTCCAAACATAGGCAATGATGGTTAATTTTCTTTTATGTCATAACTTTAAAACATATTTTACCTGTGAGTATCTGAGTTAGAGGTTCTTTGTTTTTCCTGATAACCCAGGTGTAGGGAGCTGTATTCAGCTCTTTCTTGGAGAGGAAAGAGCCCTACACTCAAGGGAGGAAGTGACTATCAACCATTTTGTTTTAAAAATCTGTTTATGATGGAACCTAATTCTCTGTTTGCTAATCGGCAAACCTGATATTGTAAACACACTTCTGGTGTTTCACCATAGTTTCAAACACAGATCTAATACTAAGAACTATGTGTAGTGAGGGCTCATAATATAAATATTTCATTATTTTAAGAAAATATATTGCAGTACATTTACTATGTAGTATGAAATTAATGTTAAAAATAAAACTATATTTCTCTTGAAGAGTGCCCAATTTTGCTACTGTAATTTACACGGAGTAGCATTGTGCTCTGTGAGTAACACTACTGAAATCAGTGAAATTACTCACCGAAGAAATCACTACTCAACAAACAGCGAGTGGCTCTCAATGAGCAATGGACATTTCAAAATTCAGGATTACTGTTCAGTATTTCTATAGCTCTTTACAGACTGGATCCTGGCCTCAGAGTCATGAAGACTATAAAGCTACCTTAAATGCAACTGAGGATATTCTCGTGGTGGGCCCTACACAATCCCCCTTTGCAGGCTATGGCTGGGATAGGGGATAGGCCAGCTCACCTTTGAGCTCTGACAATCCCATGTTATAATTACCCCATGAGTGCTATTACCAGCAAGTACAAATTAGAGTACAGTGAAGTTCCCTTTACTCGGTTATTGGTTAAACCGATCTCAAGCAACCCAAGGAGAACAAAGGTGGTGTACTGTCACTTATGTGCAACTCAATCTGATCCAAGGACTAGGACCTGCGTGTTCAAAGAACTATACACATAACAACTAACAAAATCCTGCAAAGTGAATGGTGCTGTATAAATAAAATCGTTACAGGTGGGAAAAAAAGTCAGAAAGGGAAAGTGATCTGTATAAAACAACAGCGTTTTCCATGACGGAGCTAGGATTAGAATTCATAATTCCAAAATCCAAACCCTGTGCTCATTTCTGTAGACTATATTGCTTCTAAAATCACAATGGACCTTCCAGTCCTCAGTGTGAATGATAGAGGTTTTACTGTATATTTAGGCCAAAAGTTTTAATTTAGTGGAATTACTCCACATGTATACCAGTTTCACAGAATGACTTGGTATCTCACACAGTTACTTTATTATTGGTTTTTAAAATTATTTACCCTATGACATTATTTAACCACAGATTCTGTTTTATGAACTGTGTTACTAAACCAATATAACAAATAACCACATTTTTAAAATTGCTTTTATTTACTGGAGAGACTACGGTTTTTGCACATATGGAGATCATCATCAAGAGAGCAGGCAGTCAGAGCAATTGAAACTTCTACCAGTGGATTGGAACTATATCAGTGACATCACTGTTAAGAGTCACATCACTAATAACTACATCAAAAACAGGGAGATGCAGAAAATAAGTACTCTCATACTGAGACTATGGCCTATACCAATAAAGGGACCGGGCTCAGTTGTCTTGCAAAGCTCACATCACCTAAATGGGGTGAAGGGTAATGAAGTTCAAAGTCATGGTGGAAAGATTAACCAGATTGTTTTGGGCTAATTCTAAGGCAGGGGTGGGTAAACTACAGCCCATGGGCTGGATCCGGCAGGTCAGCTGTTTTAATCTGGCCCTTGAGTTCCCGCTGGGAGCGAGGTCTGTGGCTTGCCTTGCTCCGGTGCTCCAGCTGGGGAGCAGGGTCGGGGGCTGCTCCACGCGGCTCCTGGAAGCAGCGGCATGGCCCTCCTCTGGCTCCTATGCATAGGGGCAGCCAGGGGGCTCCGCTGTGCTCGCTGCCCCCACGCCAAGTGCCGCCCCCGCAGCTCCCACTGGCCGGGAACCGTGGCCAACAGGAGCTGTGCGGGCGGTGCCTGTAGATGGGATAGTGTGCAGAGCTGCATGGCTAGTGCCATGCCTCCTGCTAGGAGCTGTATGGGGGCATGCTGCTGCTTCTGGGAGCTGCAGGGGTGGCGCCCGCAGGTGGGGCAGCACGCAGAACCGCTGCTTCCAGGAGCCACTTGAGGTATGCATAGCCCAGAGCCTGCACCCCTGAGCCTCCCCCCCGTGCCCCAACCCTCTGCCCCAGCCCTGAGCCCCTCCCACCCTCCGAACCCCTCTGTCCCAGCCCGGAGCACCTTCCTACACCCCAAACTCCTAATCCCCAGCCCTATCCCAGAGCCTGCACCCCCAGCCGGAGCCCTCACCACTGCCGTACTGCATCCCCCTGCCCCATCCCAGAGCCCCGCTCCCGCACCCTGAGCTCCTCATTTCTGGCCCCACCCCGGAGCCTGCACCCCCAACCAGAGCCCTCACCCCCTTCTGCACCCCCAAGCCCAATTTTGTGAGCATTCATGGCCCGCCATACAATTTCTATTCCCAGATGTGGGCCAACAAGTCCCCCCAACCCCGTGTTATAAAGCATATGAAAACTGGGGGGAGGGGGACAACAACAAAGGCCTCTGTGCCAATAACCTTCTTCAGGGTGGTGCACTCACAGTGCAATCTGGATATATATAACCTGCAAGTCTTTATTTGGTAACCCTGACTATAGTGTCAGCAATGATTTTAAGAACTCGAATGGAGTCTTGAAATCAATGAAGAGGAGCAATGCTCCTGTTACGATGAGAGATTTAAAATTAAAACAAGAATGAATTGGCAGGAGGACTACACTATTCACTACCAGAGACAATCCCTCCTATCACAAGGCTGAGAGATGTTGAAAGTGTGAACTATAATTGTTGTACCTGTTCTATGAATAAAGAGGACTTTGCTTTCCGGGGCTATTGCTCTGGTTCTCAATTCAGTTCTTAATCCTCTTTAACACTGTATACATGAGATACAGAAAGGTGGAAATGGCACTGGTTTTTTGGGATGTTGATCATCCTCAGAAGTGAAAAGGAATTTACATCCAAGATAATGTGAAGAGGGAAGATGAGCAGTCATTAGTACATGAGAGGAAGCAAAAATTTATCTGAAATGTAAAGGTTTAGATTTTTATGAATACTTCAGTGTGAATCTGTGGAAGCGAATATATTTAGAACTATACAGTACCACTGGAATGCAATGTATTTCTCTCCAAGTCTAAGTAGTACACTATGAATAAGAGCTGAAGAGCTGCCTCTACAATCCCATGTAATGCCACCTAAACGCTTTGCCTCGCGTGACTTATTACAGGCTGGACAGATTAGAGCTATCGATTGCTGCCTGGAGAACGTTCTCACTGTGAGAACGGAAGGCAAGCAGCAGAGACAGACAGCTAAACTATTGATCTACTTCAGCAGGGAAACTGCACTTCAAAATGAAGGTCAGTACTCCTTTACACCACCTATTGGAGCAACTGTAGCGTTCATCAGGATACTTCAGAAATTGGTGTGACTGGACCACTACTCTGGTCTCAAACTCCAACCTGTCTTGTGATAGCTGGTTACAGTAGCTGACAGAGAAGCTAAACATGGCAAGTTAAATCTGTTGCTTTCCTGTAGATAAGGTATCAGAGACTGACTATAGATACTCCTGAGAGTCAGAACTGATCATTTCAACAGAAAACTGTCAGGTGCCATGTCAAATAAATTGCCAAAACTACAGTGATACATTCTTAAGAATTTCATACTAATTTCTAACATGATCTATATAACTTGAAGGCACAAGCTTCACTGGATTAAAAAAAAAACCAAACCTTTTCTGAAAAGATTCTTAGACTTCTTCCTTGATTTTCAAATCACCATCAGAATCAAATAGATCAGAATGGTATTCTTCTTACAGACCAACAAAGCAGGTAACACACATTTCAAAAAACTGCATCTGGCATACAAAAAATGTTTTAACCCACCAGACAATCTACGTACTTAGAAATATATTTTACACACAAATGTTTAAATCAAGCACAGTGACTATTTGCTCTCTAAGGAAAACTATTAAAAATAAAGAGGTGTAATCAGAATTAATCATTGTATGAAAATTAATATTAAGGGCTTGACCTAAACCAACAAAAGGAAATTTATTCAGAATTAAAGTTGAAAATCTGCTCTTAACCTACCCTATTCTGGACATCATATAAGGTAGATACTTTAATATCTTAGCACAATATGGTGAGCTGAAGACTTTGAACATCCTTGCTTTTGTGGTTCTACAGGTTAGACTTTTATACTTAAGCTAACGTAGCTACCTGTTTTAATATAGCTAAGTACATGTACAGTAGAACCTCAGAGTTACGAACACCTCAGGAATGGAGGTTGTTCGTAACTATGAAATGTTGAACAAAACATTATGGTTGTTCTTTCGAAAGATTACAACTGAACGTAGACTTAATACAGCTTTGAAACTTTACAATGCAGAAGAAAAATTCTGCTTTTAACTATCTCTAATTTAAATGAAACAAGCATAGTAACAGTTTCCTTACCTTGTCAAATCTTTCCTTTTGAAACCTTCCCTTTATTTTTTTAGTAGTTTATGTTTAACACAGTACTCTACTGTATTTTCTTTTTTTTTTGTTTGTTTATTTGGCCTCTCCTGCTGCCTGATTGCATACTTCCGGTTCCAAATGACATGTGTGGTTGACCGGTCAGTTCGTAACTTTGATGTTCGTCACTCTGAGGTTCTATGTACTGTATTCACTATAGCACATAAATCTTTAAGAATTGCTCATGTACCCAACTACTGTACTGGAAGTAAGGAAAGAAGGGGATTACAGTGGACAAGAAGCTGGATATGAGTCAACAGTGTGCCCTTGTTGACAAGAAGGCTAACAGCACATTGGGATGCATTAGTAGGAACACTGCCAGCAGATCAAGGGAAGTGATTATTCCCCTCTATTTGGCACTGGTGAGGCCACATCGGGAGTACTGTATCCAGTTTTGGGCCCCCCACTACAAGAAGGATGTGGACAAATTGGAGCGAGCCCAGCTGAAGGCAATAAAAATGATTAGGGGACTGGGGCATACAATTTACGAGGGGAGGCTAAGGAAACTGGGCTTATTTAATCTGCAGAAGAGAAGAGTGAGGGGGGATTTGATAGCAGCCTTCAACTACCTGAAGGTGGGTTTCCAAAGAGGATGGAGCTAGGCTGTTCTCAGTGGCGGCAGATGACCACTTCAGAAAAGCAGACTTTGACTCCCTCAGGGAACAGATGGGCAGGATCCCCTGGGAGAATAACATGAGGGGGAAAGGAGTCCAGGAGAGCTGGCCATATTTTAAAGAATCCTTATTGAGGTTACAGGGACAAACCATCCCGATGCGTAGAAAGAATAGTAAATATGGCAGGCGACCAGCTTGGCTTAAGTGAAATCCTTGCTGATCTTAAACACAAAAAAGAAGTTTACAAGAAGTGGAAGATTGGACAAATGACCAGGGAAGAGTATAAAAATATTGCTCGGGCATGCAGGAGTGAAATCAGGAAGGCCAAATCACAACTGGAGTTGCAGCTAGCAAGAGATGTTAAGAGTAACAAGAAGGGTTTCTTCAGGTATGTTGGCAACAAGAAGAAAGTCAAGGAAAGTGTGGGCCCCTTACTGAATGAGGGAGGCAACCTAGTGACAGAGAATGTGGAAAAAGCTAATGTACTCAATGCTTTTTTTGCCTTTGTCTTCACAAACAAGGTCAGCTCCCAGATTACTGCACTGGGCAGCACAGCACGGGGAGGAGGTGACCAGCCCTCTGTGGAGAAAGAAATGGTTCGGGACTACTTAGAAAAGCTGGACGAGCACAAGTCCATGGGGCCGGATGCGCTGCATCCGAGAGTGCTAAAGGAGTTGGCGGATATCATTGCAGAGCCATTGGCCATTATCTTTGAAAACTCATGGTGATCGGGGGAAGTCCCGGATGACTGGAAAAAGGCTAATGTAGTGCCCATCTTTAAAAAAGGGAAGGAGGAGGATCCTGGGAACTACAGGCCAGTCAGCCTCACCTCAGTCCCTGGAAAAATCATGGAGCAGGTCCTCAAGGAATCAATTCTGAAGCACTTAGAGGAGAGGAAAGTGATCAGGAACAGTCAGCATGGATTCACCAAGGGCAAGTCATGCCTGACTAATCTAATTGCCTTCTATGACGAGATAACTGGCTCTGTGGATGAGGGGAAAGCGGTGGACGTGTTGTTCCTTGACTTTAGCAAAGCTTTTGACATGGTCTCCCACAGTATTCTTGCCAGCAAGTTAAAAAAGTATGGGCTGGATGAATGGACTATAAGGTGGATAGGAAGTTGGCTAGATTGTCGGGCTCAACGGGTAGTGATCAATGGCTCCATGTCTAGTTTGCAGCCGGTATCAAGTGGAGTGCCCCAAGGGTCGGTCCTGGGGCCAGTTTTGTTCAATATCTTCATAAATGATCTGGAGGATGCTGTGGATTGCACCCTCAGCAAGTTTGCAGATGACACTAAACTGGGAGGAGAGGTAGATACGCTGGAGGGCAGGGATAGAATACAGAGGGACCTAGACAAATTAGAGGATTGGGCCAAAAGAAATCTGATGAGGTTCAACAAGGACAAGTGCAGAGTCCTGCACTTAGGACGGAAGAATCCCATGCACCACTACGGACTAGGGACCGAATGGCTCAGCAGCAGTTCTGGAGAAAAGGACCTAGGGGTTACAGTGGACGAGAAGCTGAATATGAGTCAACAGTGTGCCCTTGTTGCCAAGAAGGCCAATGGCATTTTGGGATGTATAAGTAGGGGCATTGCCAGCAGATCGAGGGACGTGATCGTTCCCCTCTATTTGACATTGGTGAAGCCTCATCTGGAGTACTGTGTCCAGTTTTGGGCCCCACACTACAAGAAGGATGTGGAAAAATTGGAAAGAGTCCAGCGGAGGGCAACAAAAATGATTAGGGGACTGGAACACATGATTTATGAGGAGAGGCTGAGGGACCTGGGATTGTTTAGTCTGCAGAAGAGAAGAATGAGGGGGGATTTGATAGCTGCTTTCAACTACCTGAAAGGGGGGTTCCAAAGAGGATGGATCTAGACTGTTCTCAGTGGTAGCTGATGAGAGAACAAGGAGTAATGGTCTCAAGTTGCAGTGGGGGAGGTTTAGGTTGGATATTAGGAAAAACCTTTTTCACTAGGAGGGTGGTGAAATACTGGAATGCGTTACCTAGGGAGGTGGTGGAATCTCCTTCCTTAGATATTTTTAAGGTCAGGCTTGACAAAGCCCTGGCTGGGATGATTTAGTTGGGGATTGGTCCTGCTTTGAGCAGGGGGTTGGACTAGATGACCTCCTGAGGTCCCTTCCAACCCTGATATTCTATGATTCTATGACAGAACAAGGAGCAATGGTCTCAAGTTGCTAGTGGGAGCGGTCTAGGTTGGTTATTAGGAAACACTATTTCACTCGGAGGATGGTGAAGCACTAGAATGGGTTACTTAGGGAGGTGGTTGAATCTCCATCCTTCGAAGTTTTTTAAGGCCCGGCTTGACAAAGACCTGGCTGGGATGAATGAGTTGGGGTTGGACTAGATGACTTCCTGAGGTCTCTTCCAACCCTAATCTTCTATGATTAATTATCACACTTTCCTACTAATCTGCAGGATTACCAACTCTCTCTAACATATCTGAGGAGAGAAATGATGACATCCAATGCTTAGCTATTGAATAAATCAAGTGTGTGTTCTTATTGTGTATGTACGTATATGCAGACATATACACAAATATATAATTTTGCAGTGGAATAGTATGAAAATTCAAGATAAACTTGAGGGGTTTATAACTGGACGAAAAAATCCGAACCCTGGGGTGGGACACCACAAGCTGTCATACTGGGAGTGATTTTTTTGCTAACCCAATGAAATGTGGTTCAGCTTTACTTTTTATTTATAGAAGAGAAAAAAAAACAAACAAAAACAAACAAAAACAAACCAATACATGATACAGTTAGTATCTTCAAACTTTTGGAACCTTTTTGCTCTGCTACTAGAAGCAATGAGTCTAGCAAGCAAGAGGAAGAGGTGTGGTAGAGTTAGTGCTTGGGCTATCTCCATTTCTACTGAAGACAGGAGACAACTCAGTACTGCATAGTAATGGAGATCTTACAAAATGAAATGATAAAGATATGCAGGAATCTGAATTTGCAGGAATCAAATGGCTCGAAAAGAAAAGAAAACAGCATCAGTTCTGTTGATGTCCTCTAAAATGAGGCTTTTAAAAAGATGTCTTTAGATTGACCATGTATTTATTAATCCAAAGCAGATATTAATTTAACATCTAATGGTTCTTGAAAACAGAAACTGTAGTTAAACTATTAAGGAAGTAGTTAGGAGACCAGAGTCAGATTACCATAGATTGTACAAAGCATATCAAGCAGTGTGTGTCCCAGGAAGACAAACAGACTGTAAATCTTATGCTCTTCAATGGATGCCTTGCAAAACCTGGGGCAGAACTTCAGATGTGTACCCAAACATTTGATTTCTTCACACTGTTCTAAGCAATGAGAGTTAGTGAAACAGTAAATTGGATGGGAATTACTATGGTCACATCCAACCAATGAAGACACCTAGTCAATACCCAAAGTCAATAGAAGACTAGCAGATTTTAGCTCCACAGTCTCTTCTGAAGTTAGAAAGGACCATACTCACCAGAACTATCAGAGGATAAGCATGCAGGCATTTCCATCAAAGAAGTGAATGCTCCAATTATCTATGTGCACCTCTTAAAGTTGAGGCTCAAGGCAGGTGATCTCCCTCAGAGTCTCACTCAAAGATCCAGTTCACCATAGATCAGTGTGGCCATTCTTCAGAGGCAAGATATGAGACACGCTTCTCTCAAGTTTAGAAGCAGGCAGAAAGGCCTCACTGTCCTAATAGATTCTGTCCTATTTCAAACTGTATGAGTTTCCCAGCGCAAGTGGGCTGAGTTTATCCTTTCTCATTAATCAATGTAAAGCAGCACTGACTGATTGTACAAAGACAATTTTGCATAACACCAGCTTTTTGTGATCCATAGACAATCCAGGAATGGTTCCATTTCTAGGATGCAGACATGTAACATGCGCTCCTGGAGGGACAAAGTATCCTGGGTATAAAATTTCCTGCCGAGCGGCCCAATTGAAAACCATATACGACCAGAACTAACTTAGATTTAGGAAGCTAGGAAATTAATCTACTTAGACAGATTGGATTTGAAGTCATGCTAACTCAAAGCAGTATTTTTCAGTTGCATTCTGAGAATATGTGCACAATGTGAAGTCACTGAAACTTCAAAATCCTTGTGGCAGTCAATGTGAAATTATGAAACAAATATTGCTTAAGTCCCTGAAACCTGCAGACTGAATTGCACCTTCACCTCCAGAGGATAAAACTAGTACCTAAGATTCAAAAGAACAAAGCAATTTAGATTTAGAACAGCATGAGTGCATGTTAAGATACAACCTTGTTTTGTTTCTTTTTTAATCTTTACAGATAAACTGAGCTCTCGATGCATTGTAAATGACTGCAAGACAACTTAGGAAACAGTACCTGGATACTCAAAAATACCTTCCTAATGTACAGTTCATTTAGGAGAATCTGGAGGAAAGCACAAAAATACATTGTACATGTGCCATTGTCAGAAGTTATACTTACTTAAATTACAAATACATAACCATGTTTAACTTTTCTCCATACTGTATGAGATCTGGATTTCATCAAAAGCCAAGTACATAAATATATTTCATTATGGACTTTAAAGGTATATATTTCTTCTAGGTGTTCCAGCAACAGCAAATTCCAATTTTATATATTTCAGTTATTGTATTTTTATATATAATACAGAAGATGTATTGTTTAAGAAAAAAAAACAAAAGGAGCCAGCCTGAAATTCACTGGGCTAAATACAAGCAATCAATAACTCAGAAGAATCCATTGTTGGCTAAATCAGATTTTTATATGCACTCAGGGTTCCAACAAACCTGATCTCTCAAAGTACCTTACATAATTTCATCAGCATATGCCTTGAAGTCAGCAACAGGCCAGTTTGGGTTTTATTAATTGCTTTATTAAATTTACACATACAAACACTAGTGTAGCCCATAATATTTTTTTCTGACATTCTGATTGTTTTCAATTAGCCCTAGTGAACCTCTTGCTTTTGTTTTAGATGATGTCTCTCCTACACATACCAAAAATAAGTATTTTCCATAATACAAGGGACTGAGAAACTTGCAGCTTCATACAATCTGTCTGAACCAATTCTTGATCCTCACAAGCATCACTTCGTATCATTACCACATGCTCAGATATTTCTCTAACCAACAAAACCAGCTTCTTGAAATTCTCTTGAACGTAAAATACCATTATTTATCTTTTTTTTTCCACTTTTGGTAGTCATTTCTCAAATTATTCCATGGGGTGGACTCCTATCCAAAGAACACAGGACTGGTAGTGAAGAATATGATCATGTAGCTTATCTAGATATTGCCTGGTTTCTCACAAGGAAACCAAGCAGAGTTAGCAGAAACAGCAATTTAATCTTACAATATTCCAAATAAGGCCTCAATAGCTTATTATAAAGTACTTATCTATCAAAAAAAAATTCATGTTTTTTTTTCTTAATACATTACTTGATTAGGCTCCAAAACAATCTTCTTACACAAGGGTAAATCTAGAGAAGGACTTGCTCTCTCAAATTTTTACTGCCATGAGTTTGGGATGGCTGAGTCACACATATGCAGAGGAGTTGTGAGTGACTTATGAAGGTCTTTCTCAAACAGTTGTCTATGAAAACTTTACAACAGCTCCACACGATCATATTTTGTTTATATTAGATTTTTAGACTCCCCTCCATTCCCTCTGCCCCAAAGTATAACTGATGCAATTGTTATTTGGGGCAGGGAAGGAGAAGAGGAGAAAAAGGGGAGGAATTTACTGCTGTCCACAAGTACAATATAAAGTCATTTTAATAGTAGTTTGAAAGTTTATACCATGATTTGTGAGATATATGATTTAATGTGGTGGCCATTCTACATACCACTTCACCAAGCACCAATCATTCTCTCTCAGATGCTTAGCTAACTGGTTCTTGCTCATATGCCCAGGAAAGTGATCACCATTTGTGGGGTCAGGAAGAAATTTTTCCCTAGGTTAGACTGGCAGTGACGTTGGGAGTTTTTTGCCTTCTTCTTCAGCATAGATAATGGCATAAAGAGTACACTTATAAAGTTTGCAGATGATACCAAGCTGGGAGGGGTTGCAAGTGCTTTGGAGGATAGGATTAAAATTCAAAATGGTCTGGACAAACTGGAGAAATGGTCTGAAGTAAATAGGATGAAATTCAATAAGGGCAAATGCAAAGTACTCCACTTAGGAAGGAACAATCAGTTGCACACATACAAAATGGGAAATGACTGCCTAAGAAGGAGTACTGCAGAAAGGGATCTAGGGGTCATAGTGGATCACAAGCTAAATATGAGTCAACAGTGTAACCCTGTTGCAAAAAAGTTCTGGGATGTATTTAGCAGGAGTATTGTAAGCAAGACACGAGAAGTAATTCTTCCGCTCTACTCCACATTGATTAGGCCTCAACTGGAGTATTGTGTCCAGTTCTGGGCGCCACATTTCAGGAAAGATGTGGACAAATTGGAGAAAATCCAGAGAAGAGCAACAAAAATGATTAAAGATCTAGAAAACATGACCGATGAGGGAAGACTGAAAAATCTGGGTTTGTTTAGTCTGGAGAAGAGAAGACTGAGAGGGGACATGATAACAATTTTAAAGTACATAAAAGGTTGTTACAAGGAGGAGGGAGAAAAATTGTTGTTCTTAACCTCTGATGACAAGACAAGAAGCAATGGGCTTAAACTGCCGCAAGAGCGGTTTAGGTTGGACATTAGGAAAAACTTCCTGTCAAAGTGGTGAAGCACTGGAATAAATTGCCAAGGGAGGTTGTGGAATCTCCATCATTGGGGATTTTTAAGAGCAGGTTGGACAAACACCTGTCAGGAATGGTCTAGATAATACTTAGTCTTGTCTTGAGTGCAGGGGACTGGACTAGACAATCTCTCGAGATCCCTACCTGTTCTATGATTCTATAGGGTGCAGGTCACTTTCTGGGATTATCTGGATATATTTCACTTAATCAACTCCCTGCCATACAAGGGGCATTTGGCAGTGGTGTACCTCAATCCCTCTTGTTCTCTGCCTCTGGCACATAATAGTTTAGTCTCTTGTGAGCTGTAATACTTTCATCTAAGTTCAGTTATTGGCTTCAGTGTGGCGGTGCTGTTGGTGGCCTGTGATATACAGGTCAGACTAGATAATCTGGTAGTTCCTTCTGGCCCTAATCTGTATGACCAATTTGCCTCAATCCTGATCTAGAAGGTTCAGGCCAACCTGGGAGATGTGCTACTTCCACACCTGCTTCACATAAAACCAAAGACAAGTTAGATGTACAGCAGCAACTTGACCTGCAGTCTTGAATTACAAGAATGTATCTATCTCTGACACTGTGTCTATGTAGCTGTTCTAGTCAGAAGCTATATCATGTGCTAAAACAAGAAGCAGTTTGAATCCTCTGAATATGACAGTATAAAATATACCATATTTTTCTGAGCTCTGTGTACAATATTTAGCAAACATATGCATTACTGTCAATAGAAAATGCTTATAAGTAAATTTTATCAAGAAAATACACTTAAGGAATCCTAAATTGACTAAAAAACTGTTGGCTAACCCTGAAGAAGAGACCACACAGAAGGAAGATTCTTTTCACATGGATGCCTTTTTCATTGCATCATAGCTTTTATGTGCTCTTTGCTGTGCCCTGCCTTTTTCTCTGTATGTAATTAAACTGATTTAAAGTCTAGTTTTACACATACATTGTTTATCAACCCTACTCCTAATAAATGCCTAGGACATGCTGCTTATAGCGTTATGTTCTTTTCAAGATGGTACTGACAATTAGCAACCTCAGATTTAATTGCCATTTGATTAGGAAGATCTTTTGTTTATCTGCAGTCAATTGTTTTAGTCTGAGAGAGAATGATATCTCTTGAAGATTACTGGTTCCTTCCTCTCTCCAGGAAACAGAAGATGGTTTTGAAACCCTCAGACTCGTATGTAATACTTATTATGTTAGTATACAACAATTTCTAGTAGCTTTGCATATTAGTATGCTATATTCTTATTATGATGTTATGTCATCTGAATGCTTATGGTTAGTCATTAAAACACATGTAAAATAAAATTCTTGCCTCAGAGAGCATGATAGTGAGGCTACTCCCTGAAGCATATCAGCTAGCACTCAGTAGCATCTTTATGTTTGTGAAAGCACTCCTTAGCGTGGGTTAAAGCCAGGAGTCCAGACATTTCTAGAAGCTTTACGAATAATCCTCTCATTTTCAGGAGTACATTTAAATGTATGCTAATACCTGGCATGTGATCTCTATAACACTTCAAGAGAAGCTGAGTTCAGATCTTTCAAAAGAATACTATTCTATTCTCTGTTTTGTTATTTAACCTTAACTTGAGTACAACCGTATACTTTGGTTTGATTTTGTGTGATGCCATCTCACTTGGTCTGAATTGTGTAAATGAACCAGTTTCACGAGTGGCTTTGAGATACAAGACAGCAGCTACTCCGATACTTGACAGAAAATTTGAATACGTCAGTTAACTGACACATTTTTGAATACCTTCCGTGCTCTAATAAATGCTTTAACACACAGAAATCGCTGCAGCAACATGAAAAGTATTTAAGAACAAGAAAAAACACTCACACACTCTGAAGTTTTTACCTTTTCCACTTTTTAACAGCTTTCTAATAGCAAAAAATATATTTCGGTACAACAGTGGAATTTGAGTCATCATGGCCAAATGATTACAGTGCAAACCCTAGATTCTTCTGTGGCTCTGCAGGCTTCTGGTCCCCATGGTAACTAAACCTCAGATATTGTCCTCCACTCAGCTGGAGTACAAAGTATTGGGAGGCTTTTGTGTCTGATGAGATTTCTTCCACAACCTTCTAGCAACAGACCCTAGTGCTTCCTCCTGACTCTTTTCTAATTGAGATGCAAATTAATCTCTGTGGCTGATTACACTTCCCTTAAAGCTACTGATAAGTGCAGCTGTAACCAGAGTTTACAGACTTTCCAACAAGTGACTTCAGCTGCCATTATTTGCATGAGACTGCCAGGACTTTACAGCCCACTATCTAGGAGATGTAGATCACTTCCCCTTCGGCAGTGCCAGCATTTTATTCACTGTATGTTGTTTAAATTTAAAGTGAAAATGAAAGCAAACTCTGCTATTTGAAATAAATGTTTTACAATTATTGTACTGTCCCCAAAATTATTTTGCTCTTTGCACCATGTTTCTGACTACACTATCATTTGCCGTAATGCAGTTTTTTACTTTATTCTCAAGTCTAGGTCATAAACACATTTCTGAAGCCCCCTAATTATTTTTGTTGCTGTTCTTGGAATGCCTTCTGCTTTGTCAATATTTTACTGCTACTAAGATGTCCAGAACTAACTGGAATATTCCAGGTATGGTCTCAGCGGAGATACAATGCTCTGCATCACTATCGTTTACCACACCATATAGTGTCAGATTACCAGTTTCCACCTATACACAGAATAAAAAGTATCTTTGGTAATTTTGTGGTAATGGTTGACAAATGTTGACTTTTTAATGGCTTGTACTTTAAAGAGAATGGGAACGCCAGGTCTCTGGTTTTCAGCCGGAAAGTCTGGTTGAACGGAGACCTGTACAGTGGCCAGTCACATGTACCGACCGGATACCAAAAGTCCAGTTGCCATGGGTGGGGGGGCCAAGGGAGGAGGCTCTGGGTCATCAACCCATGCCAGCCCCTGCTCAGCGGGGGCTGCCTCCTACCTGCAGCTCGGGAGCCTGCCTGCCCAGTCCTAGCCCCGAAGCAGAGGGAGCGCTGCTGGTGGTGGTGGTGGGCGGGGGAGAGGAGATAAGTGGACAGGACCAAGTGAGGAGGAAGGGAGTGGGGGGGAGAGCCAGGCAGGATGAGGGCAGGGCCTCGGGGGAAGAGGTAGGGCGAGGGGAGGTTCCAGCTCTCCTGCTGCGGTGTTCAGTTTTCAGAAATTAGAAGGTTGGCAATCCTATCCGTGAGATGCACTTCTTTTATACATACGTACCCTAAAGCTGCAACAACTTTTTTGGAGTCATATCCCCAGTGCAAAGTCATGTTTAATTTGCTGTCCAGTCTCAATCTTAATTCTTTCAGCGTTATTGCTTTCTGGGTTTACCCTTTCCATTGAATATTTATTTTTTAATTATTTCACTCCCAGTGGCGCTGGAACAGTTTTTGGAGTGGGAGTGCTGAACTGCACCCCTCTAGCCCCAGCCCCTAGAGCTGGGACCGGGAGCAGGGCCATGGCTCTTGGAGGGGGGACGGGGCCACAGCTAGGGACAGGTCAGAGTCCCAGGCATAGGGCTGGCAGCAGAGCCCTCAGGGCCCCAGCAGCAAGGCAAGACCCTGCATGCGGTCTGGCGGCCAGTGGATCCCCCGGGCATGGGATCGGCGGCCAGATGGGACCCTGTGGCCTGCAGCGGAGCCCCCAGGCTGTAGCGGGGCTGGTGGCCAGGACGCCAGGCACAGAACCTGGGGTGCTGAGGCACCCCCTACATCCCTTCTTCCCGTGCCTACGTTCACTCCAGATTTCCTAACAAGTGTTTTTTCAAAGTTTTCTTTTTCCTCATTTAAGTTTGGAACATCTGCAGTTTTTTATTATCTGAAAATTTTATTAAATGGTAACTAACCCATTTCTTTTTGTCATTTTAAAAAACTGAACCCCAAAGAATTTATGATCTTAGGGCCTAATTCTGCAACTCACGCCAAGTAGCACTTACTCATGATAGGAGTCCCATTAAGTGGGACTAGTTACTCAGCATGCATAAGCATTGTAAAAATCAGGCCCTAAACAAGGATGTAAATGAGACGGGACATAAACTTCAGTACCTGCTAGACCTCGTCCCTGAAACTCAACACATTTCTGTTTATCATTACAATTTGGTTACGGTTCTTCAGCTCATTTCAAGTCTATGTGGCGCTGTCCATACCTAGGAAAATCTCATTAAATGCTGAGAGTAAGCTTTCCTGAGACATCAGAAAAGCTTCAATAATATTTTAACACTGTATACTTATTGAAACTACTGTTTTTTGTAATTTTGTCAAAAATGGAAATAAATGTACCTGGCAAGATGTGTTCATGACTAACTCATGATTCTATTAACCTGTAAATGCTTAGAAACGATCAACAGGGCGATCAACAGGTTATCTCAAGTGCTTATATACAAATGCACAAAGCCTTGGAAACAAGCAGGGAGAACTGGAGGTCTTGGTGATGTCAAGGAACTATGACGTGATTGGAATAACAGAGACTTGGTGGGATAACTCACATGACTGGAGTACAGTCATGGATGGTTATAAACTGTTCAGGAAGGACAGGCAGGGCAGAAAAGGTGGGGGAGTAGCACTGTATGTAAGGGAGCAGTATGACTGCTCAGAGCTTCGGTACGAAACTGTGGAAAAACCTGAGTGTCTCTGGATTAAGTTTAGAAGTGTGTGCAACAAGAGTGATGTAGTGGTGGGAGTCTGCTATAGACCACCGGACCAGGGGGATGAGGTGGATGAGGCTTTCTTCCGGCAACTCACGGAAGCTACTAGATCGCATGCCCTGATTCTCATGGGTGACTTTAATTTTCCTGATATCTGCTGGGAGAGCAATACAGCGGTGCATAGACAATCCAGGAAGTTTTTGGAAAGCGTAGGGGACAATTTCCTGGTGCAAGTGCTAGGGGAGCCAACTAGGGGGGGTGCTTTTCTTGACCTGCTGCTCACAAACCGGGAAGAATTAGTGGGGGAAGCAAAAGTGGATGGGAATCTGGGAGGCAGTGACCATGAGTTGGTTGAGTTCAGGATCCTGACGCAGGGAAGAAAGGTAAGCAGCAGGATACGGACCCTGGACTTCAGGAAAGCAGACTTCGACTCCCTCAGGGAACAGATGGCCAGGATCCCCTGGGGGACTAACATGAAGGGGAAGGGAGTCCAGGAGAGCTGGCTGTATTTCAAGGAATCCCTGTTGAGGTTACAGGGACAAACCATCCCGATGAGTCGAAAGAATAGTAAATATGGCAGGCGACCAGCTTGGCTTAATGGTGAAATCCTAGCGGATCTTAAACATAAAAAAGAAGCTTACAAGAAGTGGAAGGTTGGACATATGACCAGGGAAGAGTATAAAAATATTGCTCGGGCATGTAGGAAAGATATCAGGAGGGCCAAATCGCACCTGGAGCTGCAGCTAGCAAGAGATGTCAAGAGTAACAAGAAGGGTTTCTTCAGGTATGTTGGCAAGAAGAAGAAAGCCAAGGAAAGTGTGGGCCCCTTACTGAATGAGGGAGGCAACCTAGTGACAGAGGATGTGGAAAAAGCTAATGTACTCAATGCTTTTTTTGCCTCTGTTTTCACTAACAAGGTCAGCTCCCAGACTGCTGCGCTGGGCATCACAGAATGGGGAAGAGATGGCCAGCCCTCTGTGGAGATAGAGGTGGTTAGGGACTATTTAGAAAAGCTGGACGTGCACAAGTCCATGGGGCCGGACGAGTTGCATCCGAGAGTGCTGAAGGAATTGGCGGCTGTGATTGCAGAGCCCTTGGCCATTATCTTTGAAAACTCGTGGCGAATGGGGGAAGTCCCGGATGACTGGAAAAAGGCTAATGTAGTGCCAATCTTTAAAAAAGGGAAGAAGGAGGATCCTGGGAACTACAGGCCAGTCAGCCTCACCTCAGTCCCTGGAAAAATCATGGAGCAGGTCCTCAAAGAATCAATCCTGAAGCACTTACATGAGAGGAAAGTGATCAGGAACAGTCAGCATGGGTTCACCAAGGGAAGGTCATGCCTGACTAATCTAATCGCCTTTTATGATGAGATTACTGGTTCTGTGGATGAAGGGAAAGCAGTGGATGTATTGTTTCTTGACTTTAGCAAAGCTTTTGACACGGTCTCCCACAGTATTCTTGTCAGCAAGTTAAGGAAGTATGGGCTGGATGAATGCACTATAAGGTGGGTAGAAAGCTGGCTAGATTGTCGGGTTCAACGGGTAGTGATCAATGGCTCCATGTCTAGTTGGCAGCCGGTGTCAAGTGGAGTGCCCCAGGGGTTGGTCCTGGGGCCGGTTTTGTTCAATATCTTCATAAATGATCTGGAGGATGGTGTGGATTGCACTCTCAGCAAATTTGCGGATGATACTAAACTGGGAGGAGTGGTAGATACGCTGGAGGGGAGGGATAGGATACAGAAGGACCTAGACAAATTGGAGGATTGGGCCAAAAGAAATCTGATGAGGTTCAATAAGGATAAGTGCAGGGTCCTGCACTTAGGATGGAAGAATCCAATGCACCGCTACAGACTAGGGACCGAATGGCTAGGCAGCAGTTCTGCAGAAAAGGACCTAGGGGTGACAGTGGACGAGAAGCTGGATATGAGTCAACAGTGTGCCCTTGTTGCCAAGAAGGCCAATGGCATTTTGGGATGTATAAGTAGGGGCATAGCGAGCAGATCGAGGGACGTGATCGTTCCCCTCTATTCGACACTGGTGAGGCCTCATCTGGAGTACTGTGTCCAGTTTTGGGCCCCACACTACAAGAAGGATGTGGATAAATTGGAGAGAGTCCAGCGAAGGGCAACAAAAATGATTAGGGGTCTAGAGCACATGACTTATGACGAGAGGCTGAGGGAGCTGGGATTGTTTAGTCTGCAGAAGAGAAGAATGAGGGGGGATTTGATAGCTGCTTTCAACTACCTGAAAGGGGGTTCCAAAGAGGATGGCTCTAGACTGTTCTCAATGGTAGCAGATGACAGAACGAGGAGTAATGGTCTCAAGTTGCAATGGGGGAGGTTTAGATTGGATATTAGGAAAAACTTTTTCACTAAGAGGGTGGTGAAACACTGGAATGCGTTACCTAGGGAGGTGGTAGAATCTCCTTCCTTAGAGGTTTTTAAGGTCAGGCTTGACAAAGCCCTGGCTGGGATGATTTAACTGGGAATTGGTCCTGCTTCGAGCAGGGGGTTGGACTAGATGACCTTCTGGGGTCCCTTCCAACCCTGATATTCTATGATTCTATGAAACTTTTTCTCAGTATTTTTCCTATTATTTTACTGGGGTTTGGAGCAATTCTTTTTTCACAAGGAATCGCTGGGAGATAATTACCAGGATAATTATCCTTTCCCTTTTTAGAAGAAAAGAGGACACTGATCGTCTCAGATCTTATAACTCAATCACTACCTTATTCAGGTACTTCTGTTTAAAAATCACAGGGTGCTGCTCAAGGAACATGTTTAGTTAGTAATCAAATAAAAATTTTCTTCTTAACATAGTCACTCTCAAAATGCCAAGGTTGGATATCACCAAAATACAACATATGAAAACTATGGAAACGTATACATATTGAGCATTTCATTATATTACTAATTCCTGAAGTTTCTCCCTTTTGGTTTAAGCATTTTATGAGCATATATGTGCATGGAAAATTATAGTTGTATATATGAATTTATTGAGCTTATCCTGTCAATCCCCTTCCATTCCTTTCCTATTTCCAAACAATAGCCTGACAGATTCCTCCACCCAACAGGCTGAAGCCAAACACCTGCCTTCTCATCCCATGACAGATCCTCAGGTCCCTAGAGTGCTCTGTTCTATCTTGTTTTCCCCACCAGCAATCACCTGCTTCAACAAATTCCCTCTGGCAGGGGTTTCCAACAAAATGTTCTGTCCCTTTAAGAAAGTTACCAAACCTTTACTTTGTGCTTAAAGGTGAATCTTTATTCTCTCTCACATCCAATAGAAGTTGCTTAGGACTTTCCACCCTACTCCAGCTTTTTCCCTTCTCTGATGTCACCTCCCCACTACATTACCTGTTGTGAGGTCCAGCTGCCTTTGTCAGGCTCCAGTATTTCTTCTTTCCATTCACATCACATTACCATATGCACAGTACAGTTTGATGCCAAAGTGCACATGTGCAAAGTAATGATGCTGCTAGACCTCACAATGGCCCCAGAAGGGTACAGTTGCATGTATAATACCTAGTCTGTGTGTGTGTTGCATTTAAGTAGAGAGAGAAAGAGGCCTGGCAAATGTTGGGTCATAGCAGGCTGGTGAAAACCAAATGCCTATGGTGTGTGGAGAGACTCTAGACAGCCTTAAGGCCTATGGGAGATGAAAGTCACTGTGATCTCTCTGTACATTAAGTGGATGGAGCTGTGACAGTGAAGGAACTGGGGACCTGTTTATGGGGTACTGTTACCTTAATAGGAACCTTAAATATGGTTTGTTTTGGAGAAAACATCTGAATGATATAGTTCCTTATGAAAACCAGTTTATTTATCCCTAGTATTCTTGTATGGATATATTCATTTATATAAAATAAAACTTTTCTTCTTAACACAGTCACCCTCAGGCTCCAGCATATCACCCTCAAATGCTATTACAGAGTTAGATACACACACACACACACACACACACATATATATGCTCGAGTGCTAGGGATTAGTCAAGTGGTTCTCATCAGGTAACTGTATCAGACCTGAGCTCTTTCTTTAAAACTAATCCAAGCCTCTGGGTGCACGCATGCACATATATATGTATATCACTACCCTATGCCACAGACTCTGACACACAAGCATAAACTGTTAAGATATGTGTTTTAATATGTATACAGTGCTCTGAAGCTAGAAAATGCTACAGTATTTATACTTGCTATGTATCATTGTTTTAGGTGAAGGAGCTCAGCTTTAGAGAAATAGGTTTTGGACTTGATATCCAATGACCATGATTTGATTTTAAAATCATTGGTTAACTTGGGAATTGTAACCATAGCAAGTGGCAAACTTCCAGTTTTCAGCACTCTAGACGTTGAAATACGTCCACTGATTGCCCACTAGGGAAAAAAATAAGCAGATGGCAGTTGAGCTAGCCCTCACCACTGAGAAAGAGCAGTGACCACTAGATAAAGGCTAAACTTGACAGATTCTACTTAGCCTGCTGAGGAAGTTATTACAGGAAAATCTAGGAGGAACAAAGGGCAAGGATGAACATTACATCAAATCATATCTTCTGTTTTCCTACTGTGTCAAAAATCATTTTTCCCTTAGAGGAAATGGCATGTTTTTCACTCTTATAATCTCTGTTACTGTATTCCGGTTACCAGCAATACTAGACTGATTGTTTTATTGTCAGACACAGCTTAACACATCTGCTCATACAGTCAAGGTTACAGACAGAGGGAACTACTTTGACAGTAGTACTTAGCTGAATTACCCACTCATGACACAAAAGTGAAAAAGCTAGCGAGTTTTGAGTCTGCTTTTAAGTACTGACATAATCTTATAACTAAGGTAGTGTGTGGGCTTGCCTGTGCAACTCCAAACAACTTCACCTGGTTTAAACTTAAGAGGAAAAACAAAAAAGATAATAAAATGTTATTTAGTGTCTTTGATTCTTATACAAATCTTCATTTCTGAAGCTTTCCACCAACACAATTAATCAAATTTAGCTCTTCTACAAAAATTACAATTTCTTACATAGCCATAGTAACTAGAAAAATCGAACCTAAAATGTGCATGCCTCTGATAAACTCTAACAAGCCATCTTTCCTTCATCACAAAGATTGAGCATTCCAGTTGTTTCGTCTCAGGAAAATCAAGCGAGGCATCCCTCATTACATAATTCAAAAGCCCCCAAATTAAAAGCCTCCAAAATAAACTGAAATAAGATGAGTGCTGATCCATAGAAACATATGGGACTGTTAGCAATGTGGTTAATGAAGCACACTAGAGTAATTTTATAACATTAGTGGCATTAAGAGAAAAGAAAACCAGAATGTCAAGTAATGAGTGATTTTATGCGATTAGCCTGCATACCACGCAAGAATAATAATTCACACTACACACTTCTACAATATTGAAGCATGCCTTCCAGTTACCTATAACTACTGCTGGAAGAATGTGTTCTCAAAATTCTATGATGCAATGTGGGTAAAATGAAAAATGGAGATAAAGACCGATAAATATCAATACCATTGGCCAAATGCTACCTATCTTAGTGATGTGAAGATTCCCAAAGACGACTGTGGAATTACTTGCATTATTACATAAGGGAGTAGAACTGGGCTCCTTTTGTAAATATTAAGCTAATATAAACAATTATTTTCTCTGTGCTTCAGAAATTTGCAAATAATCCCTCTTAAATTTTAAAGCACCATTACATCTAACAGTATACCTGTTGACTCTGCAATTAACAGGAAAGTCCAAAAATGCTTGTATTGTTATCCTTTATTTTTAAAGCATACCATATCAGATTAAAGCTCAGCAAGAATGAGTCTAAAAACATGCTGCTTGATATGAAGAAAGCTTTGACATTTTCCCGATGCACAGTTCTTAGTATAAGTCCAAGTGAAGAGATCTCATTCGCACTTACCTCTACCAGAAGAATATTTGTACATATGATTCCTACATTCAAATTGCATAAAATGCACAGAAGGAAAGGATACAAGCTCTGGTAGAGGGGTATGAGAGATTTCACAGCCCTGCTGGCATTGATGCATGTGGCACATATAAGGCTTGGCAGCAGTTTTGCAGTCACTATTGCTCCATCAAACAGAGGACCAAAAAATGGCACCTGCAAACCAAAAAATAAAAGTAATAGTATTTGCAGATACAGCATTCTCCAGTCTTAAATTGAGGGTATCACTGGGGGTGGAGGGAGATTTTCAAAGGCACAAATAGAAACTAGGTACTCAATCCCCATTGACTTTCCAAAGGAGTAAGGCACCTAACTTACCTTTGTGCCTTTGAAAATCTATTCCGAGGACTTTATATTTAATTCTGCAATACACAAATAGGGATCAATGAAGTTTTGGAAGGGAAGATTACAAAAATGAAAAATATCCAACACATTATCTCTTTATAATGAGTCTGCTCCACTATTTGACAGAAACAAAATAAGCATGTTATTATATGTACCAAATAATCTTCTAGTAAGACATTCATGGCGATATTTTGTTTTCAAGAAAACATACATTTGTTCAGATCTCGCATTGTGCTCTCAGCTAAATATTTGTATACCTAAAGTTTTGCCACTGGATATTCTTCACAGATACCATCAGTTCCCATCTCTCTTGGAGACCAGGAAGATACTGCTAAATAGTTTTTCACAGGCTGATTGCAGACATAAAAAAATTGATTAGTTCCTACTGCATGCATATTAGGGATGTAGTCTCTCCTCCATCCCATCACTTGGGCTACAATCAGAAGAAAGGTAAGTCAATCATACTCAGTAGAATTTAGTTTTGGTAAGTACTGCAAAGCAGGTTTTTTTGTCACAGATTTTTCTCCTCAGATTGTAATTTTTGCTTGAGCACAAAGCTATAGCTTAAACTGTAGCACAGATTAAAGTAAGAACAGAAACATTTGTTGGCAACTGTCAGTATTTGCATTTATATATAAAAGCAGCATTAAGATAAAATGTGGAAGTAACTTAGATACTTAGACATCCATAACCTGTTTTGAATAAAGTGAGTCTTTAGGTGTATTCTCATAAACCATAGCATTGGGGTGTAGTCATGAGTTTGGAATGGCTTCCTGTCTGGCACCCTGAAGAACAGTCATACAAGGAAAAGTATAGCTTAACGAAAAGGTAACGAGTAAAACTGAAGTCTCCATGGGATGCAAGAAAAGAGAAAATCCCAAAAGAGGTCAAGAATCTGGTACAGGTGGTAGGTAAACTTGAGTGGAAGACTGGATTGAGCTAAGTATAAAAAGTAGGGCTGTCAAGAGATTAAAAAAATTAATCACGATTAATCACACGATTAATCGCGCTGTTAAACAATAACAGAACACCGTTTATTTAAATACTTTTGGACGTTTTCTACATTGTCAAATATAATGATTTCAATTACAACACAAAATACAAAGTGTACAGTGCTCCCTTTGTTTTTATTACAAATATTTGCACTGTAAAAACAAAAGAAATAGTATTTTTCAATTCACCTAATACAAATACTGTAGTGCAATCTCTTTATCATGAAAGTTGAATTTACAAATGTAGAATTATGTACAAAACCCCCCTGCATTTAAAAATAAAATAGCATAAAACTTTAGAGCCTACAAGTCCAATCAGTCCTACTTCTTGTTCAGCCAATTGCTCAGACAAGTTTGTTTATATTTGCAAAAGATAATGCTGCCTGCTTCTTGTTTACAATGTCACCTGAAAGTGAGAACAGGCGTTTCCATGACACTGTTGTAGTTAGCGTCACAAGATATTTACATGCCAGATGCACTAAAGATTCATATGTCCGTTCATGCTTCAACCACCGTTCCAGGGGACATGCATCCATGCTGATGACAGGTTCTGCTTGATAACCATCCAAAGCAATGTAGAAAGATGCATGTTCATTTTCATCATCATGAGTCAGATGCCACCAGCAGAAGGTTGATTTTCTTTCTTTGGTGGTTTGGGTTCTGTAGTTTCTGCATCACAGTGTTGATCTTTTAAGACTTCTGAAAGCATGCTCCACACCTCATCCTTCTCAGATTTTGGAAGGCACTTCAGATTCTTAAATCTTGGGTCCAGCGCTGTAGCTATCTTTAGAAATTTCACATTGGTATCTTCTTTGCATTTTGTCAAATTTGCAGTGAAAGTATTCTTAAAAACGAACAACACATGCTGGGTCATCATCCAAGACTGCTATAACATGAAATATATGGCAGAATGTGGGTAAAACAGAGCAGGAGACATGCAATTCTCCCCCCAAGGAGTTCAGTCACTAATTTAATTAACGCATTATTTTTTTTAACAAGCATCATCAGCATGGAAGCATGTCCTCTGGAACGATGGCCGAAGCATGAAGAGGCATATGAATCTTTAGCACATCCGGCATGTAAATATCTTGCAACATCAGCTACAACAATGCCATGCGAACACCTATTCTCACTTTCAGGTGACATTGTAATTAAGAAGTAGGCAGCATTATCTCCCGTAAATGTAAACAAACTTATTTCTCTTAGCAATTGGCTGAACAAGAAGTAGGACTGAGTGGACTTGTATGCTCTAAAGTTTTATGTTGTTTTGTTTTTGAGTGCAGTTATGTAACAAAAAAACCCTACATATGTAAGTTGCACTTTCCTGATAAAGAGATTGCACTACAGTACTTATATGAGGTGAACTGAAAAATACTGTTTCTTTTTATCATTTTTACAGTGCAAATTTTTGTAATCAAAAATAATATAAAGTGAGCACTGTACACTTTGTATTCTGTGTTGTAATTGAAATAGATATATTTGAAAATGCAGAAAAACATCCAAATATTTAATAAATTTCAGTTGGTATTCTATTGTTTAACAGTGCAATTAATCACGATTAATTTTTTGAGTTAATTGCGTGAGTTAACTGCAATTAATCAACAGCCCTAATAAAAAGTGAAGTAATCCAGTATATGTCTCAAAGGGATTCTGAAGACATAACTGTAATTACTTCCTTAAAGAGTTTTGAGCTGGAGACTTTAGGTGATGATGTCCTCAAGAGCCTTACTGTCTAATTTAGGGATTTAAGATATGGATGGAGGATCAGGTTCCAAACGCAATATACTAATAACAAATACTGTACATATTATGTCTCTTTTAGACTGTAAATTCTTCATGACAGGGAACATCTCTGCTATTTAGGGTAGTATATACATGATTCTTTCTATAAGGTAGGAGTTAGCTTCTATTAAGCCAAATTTTAACAGGTCCTTACATTTATTAAAACTGAATAAATTCATTAGATATTATCCACCTGTGATCTGATGCCAGTCAAGAAATTTTCTGGAAAGCTGTGGGGGGTAGGGGGGAGCAGGCAAACCAGACAGTGTTGTCATGAGAGCTTAGAAATTGAGTTTCTACTTGGAAACTTTCTACCGTTTGGGAGGTGGGGGGGTTTGGCTTGTTATTTTTAAAAAAATGACTTGAACTAGAATCTCCAAATTTGTTTTATTCTGTTGGCCTAAATGAGGATTGGTATTTAAAAATACATTAGGGTAGATTTCTGGGTTCATATCTAGGCCACAATCCTGCACCCTCAACTGCACATTGGGACCCTAGTTATTGCATGCAGTGTTCATAAACACTGAAGTCCTTACAAGGTCTACCAGCTCTGGAACATGGTGCTCGTTGCCCACAGGTTGTGGGCTTCCTAAGCTCAGGAATGGAGTAGGGACAAGGGGTCCAGGAAGGCAGAAGAGGAAAAATGAGAGACATGGAGCCCCAAGGGGGTCTAGTGTGCAGATGAATGGAGAGAGACCGAGCCACATCAGGAAAGGGTCATAGACCCACATGGCTTCTAAGTTCTGCAAAGCTTAGAAACATTAGCTCTGCAAAGTCTGATGTGATGATTGTTAGTTCTTCAAGGCCAGGGCTGTTCTAAATTAATTCATAAAAATGTAAGGAAAATACATTACTAAAAAGCCTATGACAACCGAATTATATTGAAAATATGTAGCTGTATCTTCAAAGATGCCTTAAAATAATTTACATCTTAAAAAAAACAAACAACCACCCCAGCTCTCAGCCACTAGATAGACACCACAAATTCAATCAAGAGCACCCAACCAACCAACCCTAACTTAGCCCCTATTCTCACCATGCAGATACTACTGTGATAGCTTCAATATAGAAACCAAGACAGTATTAGATATAATTCAATGCATGTAAGATAGATACATTTAGCTTAGCAGTTAAACTCTACATAGCTATCCTCAGCACATCTAACATGTAAACAAATATTTTCATAAGCTTTTTAAGACTTAAAACATGCTTAGTTTTTATATTATGTATCACTGCAGAGTTCACCTACGAACTTGAAGGCGGCAGTGTGCTTCTGGTAGATATTACTTTATGATATTCAACCTAGATATCTATCTATGCTGAATCTTACAAGTGGAACCCCACATAGGGTTCCCCTCCCCTGTACAGCCCTCCCCGGAGTTAAATAAGGGAAAAGAATGATCTGGCCCAAGGTAATTAGCTTCTAAGCAACGGGCCAGTTAATAGCAAAAACAAACCAAAAAACCCCATCTTAAAAACAGTATCTTATAGATACATCTAGGCAAGATGCTGACAGGCTTGCCCTATTACATGAGTTAGAACTGCGACACCTCTCATTGGTTTAGAATCTCTACCTAAGGAACTGATCACATAAATGTAGGTCGACAACTTGCAGTACTCTCAGTACCTCTGACCATCACAAGTAAATGCTAGAATAAGCACAACACACGGAGAAGCCCAAATTATTTGTAAAGTGGAAAAATGTGTGGAAACACACATAAGTAAAATGAATACGGATGGTTAAAAGAAAAATGAAAAATCTTAAGAATATTAAAAATGTATAATAGATGCTGATTTTCAGAATAAGTCAACCATGAACTAATTTCTCGACCACAAAAATCTAAATGAAAAAGAAACTAAATGGAACTAGTAGTAATTATCAAAATTTAATCTATGGATTTTTTCCATCTGTACTGGGGCTTATCACATAAATAAATACCCTCTATTATTCTTCTGTAACCGCTTTGTGGGTGACTGTGACAGTCATTCAATAAACGGACAAAAGGAATAATATAAATCCCCTGCATCAGGGGAATCCCTCTAATTAGAAGTGGCAATGAATCACAGAAGAAATTTGATTTTAATATAACATCTGCAAATGACAGCTGTCTTTTCACACAGTTCTTGTTAATGTCATTCCTTTACTTAAAATAATTATTAAAACTAGAAAAAATAAATTAATATAAAATATTTCCATAATTTGACTAATTTTGGATCATTTTCAGAACATGCAGTTTAACATTTGGAGCCTTCATCTATTTCTATATGCAAGATTTAGTAGATTCCCAGCTGGAAAAAACAAAACAAACCATCTATGCCACAGACATTCTACAGCATCAAGTTTTGTGCTGACTTTGTTTTTAAATTAAGAATTGCTAAGACCAAAACATTTGTAAATATAAATTCATTTGAAGCTCTATGAAAGGAAGAACATTTTTAAAAGTACTGAGACAGGGAGCAGCGAGTCAGACCTGTTAATTTTGTATGCCAGGTGTGAATAATGAGGGTACACACTTATAAACAACATATGCAGACCACACACACATTTTCAATTTGATATTTTGGTGAGTTATGAACGTAAATGCCCAGAAACTGATATGCATTAGTCAATGTATTAACAGTTAATTTTACAGAGGTTTTAATATCCACATAAACAAACAAAAAAGTTCATAGTGTAAATCACTGGAATTATAAAATGAAAGTAATAGTCAAATATTCTTATTGACTATCAGTCATTGCTGGTAAGGTTTTGATACCCTTAAAGAAAATGATTTAAAATCTTGGAAGTGTGTTGGGTTGTCTTAAGGCAGCATCATACAACAAGTTACTAAATTTATCATGCCATTTTCTGAAATTCAATAGGTAATCATTAACAAATGTCAAAACATTAAATGTTTCAAAACTGAGCCATTTTCATCAGAAATGCTAGATTCTGACACACAAATCTATTTCAATATTATATACCTAAAGAGAAAAAAGCATGTATTTTTCCATTCATGATTGTATTTTCTTAGTATTCAAGAGAAGTATGCCATGAAATCACCTTCTGAGCTAATGTAAAATGTTTTTCCGAACAATACACAATTTAGAAGGAAAGCAGACTTCTGAAAACCGCAACTATTCTTACTTTGTACTACAGAAGAGATTATTATTATTATTTGTATAACTCTAGCAGTATCATAGATATTTATGGATAAATGTGAGGATAAGGTTCCTGCCCTGAACAGCTTACAAAGTAAGGGCTCAATCCTGCCAACATGTGCAAGTAATTTTACTCATGTAAGTATTACCATAAATCTACTCATCTGCATAAGGATAGGTTCCATAAAAAATGGTAACCTACTTTTTGTAACTGTTTTTCTTCAAGATGTGTTGCTCATGTCCATTCCATTCTAGGTGTGCGCGCACCCACGTGCACAGTTGTCGGAGACTTTTGCCTTAGCGGTATCCATAGGGCTGACTGCAGCACCCTCTTGAGTGCCATGCTCATGCATCCGTATGTCAGGCGTCGCTGGCCCTACACCCTCTCAGTTCCCTCTTGCCAGCAACTCCGACAGAGGGGCAGGAGGATGGGTAAAGGAATGGACATGAGCAACACATCTCAAAAGGTAGATAACCGTGTTTTTTTTCCTTCAAGTGCTTGCTCATGTTGATTCCATTCTAGGTGACTCACAAGCAGAAGAAACAGAGGTGGGCTCAGAGTTCACAGTCTTGCAGCACTGCTCTACCTAAGCCAGCATTGTCTCAGGATTGCTGGGTAAGCGCATAGTGAGACATGAATGTATGGATGGATGACCAGGTGGCAGCCCTGCAGATATCAGAAACTGGCACATGGGCCAGGAAGGCCACCGCCGAGGCTTGTGCTCTAGATGAGTGGGCGGTTACGATCGCTGGTGGAGGCACCTTTGCCTGATCATAGCAGAATTGGATGCAGGCAGTGATCCAAGATGAAATTTTCTGGGGATGTAGACCGACTCCAACCATGCCTGTAGCGGCCGGAGGTGAAGCTGGGCATGACGGACCACATAAATACAAGCAACCATGTTGCCTAGCAGTTTTAGGCAAGTGCGGGCGGTGGCGAGCGGGTGGGCCTCTCACATGGGAAATTACATCGGACTTGGCTCAGAAACAGATCTCTGGAAGTAAAGCCCTGGCCGCGTGGAATTGAGAACCACCCTGATAAACTCTATCTGCTTCACTGGTACGAGGGTTGATTTCTTTTCGTTCGCTAACAGACCCAGGTCACGGCATGTGGACCGCACCAGACTGAGGCTGCTCTGCACTTGATCTCTCAATCTGCCCTTGATGAGCCAATTGTCAAGATAAGGATAGATCTGCACCTCCCCCTGCCCCCGATGCCTCAGGTAAGTGGTTAGTGGGACCATACATTTTGTAAAGACCTGCGGGTCAAGGAGAAGCCAACGGGGAGCACCGTGAACTGGAAATGGCGCTGGTCCACCATAAAACAGAGGAACCGTCTGCATCCTTGGAAGATAGAGATATGGAAATAAACGACTTTCAAGTCAAGAGCGGCATATCAGTCTGCTGAGTCCAGGGAGGGGATGTTGGAGGCCAGGGATACCATGCAAAACTTCAACTTCTTGAGGTACTTGTTGAGTTGTCGCAGATCCAGAATTGGTCATAGACCCCCCTTTTGCTTTTGAGATCAGGAAATAAAGGGAGTAGAAACCCTTCCCCTTCATTTCCTGAGGGGCCTCCTCCCGCATAGTTGTAGGAGGTGGTTCACCTCCTGAACAAGGAATTGCTTGTGAGAAGGGTCCCTGAAGAGGGACTGGGAAAGGGGGTTGCCGAAAACTGTAGCCCAGCGACCAGGCCAAACGGCAGGGATGGAGACGGTTGAGGAAAGGGTGAGGAAGATCTGGGGAGGTGACTGAGGTGTTGCTCTCAAGCGCACCTTCAAAACACCTGCTTCTGGCCCCCATGGTATTTCACCAGGCCAGGTTGCACAGGTGAACAGGAGGAGGAAGGGCTGTGGCAACTGAACCCAGTGTCCCTTCCCCTCGTAGATCCCTGCCGAGGCTGCCAAGGCCTTGGCGGCAGGGGTGGCTGGAATGGCTTCCTTGCAGACTGAGGTGTATGCATCCCCAGGGAGCGGAGGGTGGCCTGAGTGTCCTTCAGACCGTGCAGCCTTGCACCCATCTGATCTGAAAACAGCTTAACTCTTTCAAAAGGGAGATCTTGAATGAAGGACTTCATCTCCTGGGATAGGCCGGTGGTCTGAAGCCAGGATCTGCGCCTCATGAGAACCGCTGAGGTGACCACCCTGGCTGCCGAATCGGCCGCATCCCAGGCCATCTAGAGGGAGCACAGAGCCGCTGCGGTACATTCTTCCACAAGGGCCCTGAACTCTTGGGCCGCCTCCTGAGGCATGGAGTCCTTAAACTTGTGGAGAGAGTCCCACAGGTTAAAATTATAACGTCCCAAAAGTGCCTGGTCATTTGCGACCCAGAATTGTAGACTGGCTGTGGAATAAATTTTTCTTCCAAAAAGGTCCAGTCTCTTGGCCTCCTTATTTTTGGGGGTGGAACTAGCATTCCCCTGCTTGTCCTTTCTGTTGGCCGCCAACACGACCAACAACCCCGGGGTGGGTGGGAACTTAAGTATTCGAACCCCTTGTCAGGGACAAAATACTTTTTCTGACCCCTCGTGGAAGTGGGTGGGATGGAGGACGGCTTTGGCAATGTTCAAGACCCCTTCGTGCACTGGGAGCATGACACATGCAGGGGTGGACGTGGAGAGCACGCTGAGCAAAGTATCTGATTGCTCTGACATCTCTTCTGCCTGGAGACCTAAGTTGGTGGCCGCCCGTCGGAGCAGGGCTTGGTGCTCCTTAAAATCGCCCGGTGGGCTAGCACAGGAGGGCCCTGCCACCGCCTCCTCTGGAGAGGACGACGACGACTGAACCACCAGGGGAGGGCCCAGGGCATCATCTCCCACTGGGAAGAGGGTCTCGTGGTGGGCATCTGTCCTTCCACCTCAGCTCCTGCTGGCACTTCCTGCACCATGATGGTGCCACTGGTGCTGTCAGTGCTGATTGGCGTTTGTCCGATGTGGCGACTGAGGACTGGTGAGATGGGAGCATCGGCATAACCGGAATGCCTCAGCTATTCCAGTAAGGCCACTGCGCTGGCCAGTAGCCCTGCTGCCAGGTCAGCATCACTGCGGTGGATGAAACCTCTGGAGCCCAGTCGCAACAGCCAACGGGGAGCACCGTGAACTGGAAATGCACTGGCCCACCATAAAACTCCCTCTCCATGCCAGAGAAATCCTCCTCTGGTGACCAGGGCAGGGCCTGTGTGACCGGTGTCTCGAATAGTCAGACTGGTAGCAGGAGTAATGGGAGTGGCGCCATGTTGGGGAGCATCTCCAAGACCTCGGTGACAATTAGTGTTGGCGCGAAGTTGACCAGTGCCAACTGTAAGGTAACCAGTGCCTCCCTCGGGCCAAAGCCTGGCATGAAGGTGGAGACCCGGAGCGTGGTGCCGGTGATCAGTAGCGGCAAACTGGTGACCTGGGCTGATGCAGAGACCAAGGGCACAATGACAAAGGGCTCTGCCTTGGCTCCAGAGACCGGTGGCGCTCACTCGCCTTCTGGGAGGCCTTCACGGCTGGCTTGCCCTTGTAGGGAGCCTTCGCCGGGTCTATCGCCGCACACAGTGGGAGAGTTCTTTGCTCTCTTGGCGCTGGGACCTGAGAAGACGTTCACTGGGCCATCAGTCTGGGTCCCCTATCGCTCCCCGGAGTCGGTGGTGGCTTGCAGCTCTCGCGTGGGCAGGCAGACTAAGCAGCGTCCTTTGCCCAGTGCCTCTTGGTCTGACTTGCTCGGTACTGGGTCCCTCTTCTTGGTCTTCCTCTTGGGTAACGGCGAAGGGAATCGGAGCTGGGAAGAGCCCAGTGCCAGGGGTGCGCTACGCATCGAGGCTGAAGTGCTGGGCATTCCAAGGCTGGGCGAAGAGCGGCCTCCATGAGGAGGCCCTCAAGCGAATGTCATACTCTTTCTGTGTCCTGGGACGAAAGTTCTTACAGATGTGACACTTTTCTTTAATATGGGATTCCACCAGGTACTTCAGACAGCTGACATGCGGGTCACTAACAGGCATAGGCCTGTTGCAGTCAGAGCAGGGCTTAAAACCCGGAGACTGAGGCATGCCCTGCCTGGGGCAAAGTCTCCGCCGGGACCCTAACTGACTAGCTATAGTACTTAACAGCTACTTACTAACTAATCTACTATAAAAAACAAACTATTTAAAGCTGGAACATGAGGTTCAAAGAGTCGGAACAAAAAAAGAAAACGGATCACTTGCTAAGCAAGGGAAAGAGGTGCTCTGACCAACCACCACAGGTGGTAAGAAGGAACTGAGAGGGTGTCGGGCTGGCGGCGCCTGACATACCGACGCATGAGCGTAGCACTAAAGGGGGCGCCACAGCCAGCCATACGGATACCGCTAAGGCAAAAGTCTCCGACAACTGTGCACGTGGGAGCACACACACCTAGAATGGAATCGACATGAGCAAGCACTCAAAGAACATATGATATGCAAACAAGGATGTGGTAGGAAGGGAGCAACAAAAAGTTGTCTTGTCAGTTCCATAGTTTTGTATGGATTACTTTTTATCTGAATATCTTTCAGTACATCAGGTGGAGGGGTGGCCTATTGTTTACTGGCCTCTTTAAAGAGGCATATTTTCAGGAGGACCTTGAAGAAGAAAGAAGGGGGTAGACAAATTTTGGACGAGGTCAAGGGAAGTTCCAGGCAAAGGTTTGTATGAAAATTATTTAATTCCTGGGTTTTATACAATAAACAAAAGATGACAGGTGCTGTCAACATGTATACACAAACACCCTTTATGCACACATCTCTTTTTCAATGCAGTATGGACTCAGAGAATGTGAACACAAGGAGGTACAGAATTGACTTTGCACGACAGTTAATGAATGCATGCTATGAAAGACAAATATTCAGAATGCCAATGTGTAACTGGTGCTGGGGCATCCAGAGCTGTGAGCCCGTGTTACCGCTCTACCTCATCAAAAGTGAGGAGTTTCTTGGTGAGGAAGACTGGGTCACACAGTAAAATATGGAGTTAATAGTATTTTATTATTAATAAAAATATGTATGTATCGATTGCCAGGTATACTTATAGCACTTCTCAAAATGTGTTAAATCCATAACATAAAGTGCTTTCAGTTTAAGGGTCCAATCCTCTGAATTGTTGAGAATGCTTAATTCCATCTGAATTCAGTGGATGTTGAGGGTGTTCTGTACATTTCAGGACGGGTGTATAAATCCCCAATTGTGGACTCTGATTCTATGGGAGTGTTAGCTGCACAAGGAATACACGACTGGGCCATAAATCCATATGAAGAAAAAGACTAGAATTATCAATTCCTGTGCACTCGCAATGCCCATGCTGAGGCCCATTAAAATCAATGGGACTCCATGCAGACATAAGCTTTCACCCATGTGGATCTTTTTGCCTTAATGAGGGAGTTTGGTTGAATAAGTAAATTGAATATATATTACAGTGTTCTCTGTTCAGTACTTTATGTAAGTTGATATTATTTTAAGAAGCCAAAACAAGATTACCTCTTAAAGAATCCTAAGTGTCAGAGGGATGAAAAATAAATATAATAATAGAAATAAACTATAGTTGGATAAAATTTACAGATGTGGAGAGAAATGTACCCCTTCTTTGACCACTACTAATTCTGAAGTAAGTTATCCAAGAAACATAAAAATTAATATTCCCCACATTGCAAACACCTGCTTCATTACAATCACTAACCTAAGAAAAAATAGGGGTTTTTTTGTTGTTGTACACACTAAAAGAAAGCAAGGTTAAAGAAACCTTTTGAGTATAACTACCTCAGTTCTATAGTAAGCAGCACTAGTTAAAAGACTCGGGAATGGGTAAATTATAGTACCAAATGGCTGAGAATTAATCTCTGACGACTAGCTGCAATCTAACGAGGCATCTGTGTCCCAGGGAACCCACAGTATGTCCCTGGCGGTATGTGTAGTGTGTAGAGTCTGCATGGCATTCTTTGTCCTCTTTTGCAGGCGGCTTTTCGTCTCATTGTTTAGAATATCCTCATGCATCTGTGACGCGTGGAATGCATTCATACTAACAGACTTACTATTGTTTTCTCTCAGAAGCTTTGTTGAGCAAAGACTGCATCACAGTTCCTGATAATTATATTGCTTAATTAATCAAGACAAAAAAAATTTGCAAATCATTGCCTGGTTGCCAAGCAGGGAGATAAAAATGAAAACAATACAAGCTGAAGCAATATAACAAAAGTAACAGCTAGCTGATCAGAAATTCTTATATAATGAAGCTATTAATGCTAAATCGGTTAATGTTAACATTGCTCCAGGTGTCTCTACTTAGATGCAAACAAAAAGGCTAACATTATGTATATAAAAGGCCAAATGTTACCATGGATTCTGTAACCTGATAGAGAGGACAGCCTTTTCATTTGATTAGGGAATGCAATTTAAATACCAGGGACTGAAGCCAAACAACAGACATTTCTCTCTGCAAGCCTCTTTCATTCACCCTGGGGTCAGTAGCTGGTGAACAAAAGGTCAGCCACACTTGCCCTGGAAATGTCTGGATTAATTTTATTACATTGTAATGGTTTGTACTTTAAATGTAGGGATAACACTAAATTTCCAGTTGGCTATTATTCTTTATGCCTTTGGGTTTTTTTTGACTAATATGTAAAAGAGACAGCTTTTCTTGGATCGATTCACACAATTTTCAAACCAGCTTATAATGCTAAATTCTAAAAAATGTTTATGAAACTCGTGACAAGATACTGTTGGCTATATGATTGTATAATACTTCAGCATTCTAAGATGTCATTTTCACTACTTTTAAGTCCCTGACAAGTGGATTGCAGATTCTTTATATACCCAAAATAAAGTTTAACAGCAATAAAAGGTCATAATTTAAAAAGTTGCAAATTCTAAGGTTTATTTTTGTAAATGTATACTCACAAATTACTAATTGTTAAACTGTACAGTTCTTGTATCTTTCACAGTTCTGAAAGATGCATCATATTCAACTTGAAAAATGTGTCACTGGATTTATGCATCATTTCTGCACTTGGCTGTACTCCAAGATAAATATCATCCTTTATGTATGAAGGAGATGATATTGTGGACTATAATTACTTTTATAAAATAAATTTTGCCTTAAAAAGGTAACATATCAAATATATTAGAACCAAAATTTACTTACACACACACACACACACACACACACACACAATTTCTGCATTTCAAATATAAATATTCCATCTTTATGTACACAACTTTTTAGACACTGGTTGCTTTTGCTCCGAGATTTAAACCCACATTTACAAGGAAGTTTTAAAAAGTTATACTATTTTAAATTGTTGACAAAAACAGAAAAGAAATTAAAGTAAGTCTTACAAATACAAATTGTTTGACATTTCACACAAAAACAAGGATGCCGAGTGAGAAGAATCACACTCAATCCTTAAATCATCCCAGTGAGTCAGATTATTGCAGCGGTCTCAAACATTGTTTGAGGGTACATACAATACCATATGTGCAGCAGTAGCTAAGCATGATGGGGTGAATTAATGCCTAGTGAAAGCCTGAACTCTAAATTCCCTTGCTTTTATTAGTTTAAATAGATCTTTGCCATTGTTTTAAATATCTTTCTTCATATTTCATCTCCTACAGTTTTAGAATTTTGAAAGGTTGCCCCAAATGCTAAGCATTAATGTAATATGAATATGTTCTTCATTTCATATCTAACCATTTAAATCTCTGCTCATATTAAATTCTCGGAATAAAGTTTCCTTTAAGCTACACAAGAATTGCTGGCCATTTGAACAATGTTTATGATGGACACAATAAAGTAGCTTAAAACATACCTCTGGTTTCTTCATTATCTCTACGAAAAACATGTGATTCTTCATTGGATAAATAATAATTAAAACATCTCCAAAATCTGTTGGTATAATACCCCTGCGGTAGTTCCTGGTGTGCTCAGACCAGACGATGTGAACCTCATCATTTCCCAAGTGACGAAGCTGCAACAGCAAATTGGCTCTTTATTAATCAGAGTGATAACAACAGTTTATGAGGGGTCATGGCTTACAAATTGAATTACAATGCTTGACAGTAGAAATATTTCATTACAGAAAAGGTTAAAATATTGCTTTTTCTCTGCTTGTTGGAATTAAAAGCAACTAAATAACTTGCCTCATTCAAAACACATTGTTATTTAATGGTTTAACTAAGTAATTATCAAATTATCAATTTGCATGAGGTGTACATGCACAGTATATATACAGATTTCTGTGCTAATCTGGATTACTAGATCAAAATGTTTATTAGCGGAACATTTTAATTTAGTTAAAATATTATAGTTTTCACAGTGATAGTAATTACTATGATTCAGGTTGCAAACACACTTTCCATTGTGATTTTCCATATCCTATTTTCTCAAACACCTGAAAGATGCACTTTTGGGTCTGACACTTACTGTGCTATATCTGTCAGAAGGCAAACTGTGTTTTGAAAATGTGAGCAAAATCTCTGAAGTAGTTTTTGAGTTATGACAGAATGGGAGAAAAGTACCTTTTAAAAAAAAAAACATAAAATATGTCTGAAGTTTAAAGTTGAAATGTAGCATAGAAATAGTCCTTATTAAGCAGTAGTGCCTTTTCTTTGTGAAGAAAAAAATGTTTGTGATTTAACAAAGGTAAAGTCATTTGAAAATTACATATTGAGCATCCACAATAGACTGTTTCTGCTATACACTTTACCTTGACATTATATCTATTATTAAAGGTGAAATTTACCCCTATGCAGAGGGCTAGCACAAGACCCGTGCAATACTTAAGTTCCATTTAAACCTTAAAATAGATAAAGCTGGTGATTAAAGTGAAGCATAGGCCTTGTTCTGGCCTTCTGTATAGTGATGAATTTCACTCTACTAGAATTGGATGGTAATTTTTAACAGTAAAGGATTTCTATCAAAGTTGCAAAACAACATTGCGAGGATCAGAATGCTAACAGTACCTTTGCTTAGGACATTATAGGTTAATAATACCTGGGATTTATACTTGGGAAAAGCAAAATAAGACCTGTTCATACAATACCTCAAGTTCACAGCTCATTATTTGATTTTACTTGACACAGAAAAGTTGCTGAATTTATTTCTCTGATTTACATGTACAAATCAAAAATCCATTTCTATCCTATCTACAAAACAAGTAATCATCAGTCCCTCATTCCTCAGTTTGAAATGTGTAAAAACACTACACAAAGTATTTTTTTCCTGGACCAATACAGATTAACGTAAATTAACTTTCTCACTATCGTGCCCATGGCTACGAGCATTTCATTATTTTGTAATGATATCTGATGATTGAGATAAAATAACCATAATGTGTGAATATTGTGTGTGTGTATATATATATATATATATATATATATATATATATACATATTTAGCAATATTAAGCGGTGGTACTGTGAGAATATACGGTGAAATCTTGGTTCCACTGAAGACAATAGCAAAACCCCCACAATTTCACCCATAGTGAGCAAATAGATTCAACTATAAAATCATAAGAGTGACCACATACAAGATGTGAAGCAAATTTGCTACTGAAAAAAGAAACTACGTGGGCTACACTAATACATACATTTCACCTATTCAGAAATAGTCTGTATTAATCTAACAATAGGTAAAAGGAATGTGGAAGGGAATGCGGTGTGTTAATATATTAGTTTACTAGCTGAACAACAGTAAGGGCTCAAATCAGGCCACCTGTACTCACTGAGTAGAATTTTTGAAAACAGTTCAATGGGATTATTTTTGGAAGTGCTATGCAATGTAAATGAGGATTAATATATACAGATGTATAGAAAGCAGTGAGCAAAACATAGGACTAAATCCTTTTAAAAAAGGAACATCTTTTTTAATCATATGAATTCTTCAACCAATGATTTCTTAAATTTATCAGCACTTTTCATTCTGAAGAATCCCAAAATACTTTACAAACATTACAGTGATTGCTCCACCTATGTCTGAAATACAGCCACTTCTAGAGCGTTAACGTAGTAGCCATTCTGAATCAGCAACGCCATATTTTGTAGTAGGACTTAGATACAAGAAAACATCCAAAATAGGAGGAAATTTAAGCCAAAATAATGTAATTTCGCTAATTGCCATTTAGCCAGGAAACAATGGCTTACGCCCCTACCTCTTGCAAAAACCGCAATGACAAACTTAATCATCACACATGATTGGCGCCTTGGTTTTATCTTTTCTCAAAGATATCTCCCTTCAGCAGCACAGTGCTCCTTAGTACAACACTTTTGGCATCAGTTTAATACTCACTTAGAAGACAGACAGACACCTACTGAATCATGACCCTTACTTCCTATAGCTCCTAGGGTTCTCTGAGACGTTACCCATCCAAGTACTCGCAAGGCTACATTCTGCTTCATCTATGAGATATAACACAATCACAGCCCAAAGTAATGTGCCAGAAACATACATTTGCTTTACATTAGAATGATAATTGCCTTTAAAGCATAAAAGACCATTTTATCATAATATTTCTAAAAGGACATATCTCCTTGATCAGTATTATTATTATTTGTACTACAATAGTGCCTAGGAGCCCTAGCCATAGACCACATTGTGTTAGGCACTGTACAAACACAGAACAAAAAGACAGTCCCTACCCCCAGAGACTTACAGTCCAGCGTACAAGACGAAAACCAACCGATCGATACAGACAGACGGGAGTACAAGGAAACAACGAGACAATATTGGTCAGCATGACAGGCAGTGGTTTCTCCACACCAACAGCTTAACCATTGTCAGGTTTTTTGTCAATATCATTGCAAAGGAGAATTTTGATGGGGGATCTGAAGGTGGGTAATAAGGTAGCTTTGTGGATGTTTATGCCAAATGCCTTCCAAACACATGGGGCAACAAGGGCAATAGCACAAGGTGCCTGTTTGAAAATTTAACAAGTGGGCAGTAGAGGCTGGCATCATGGGTCATACAGAGGCAAACATCGACAGCTCAGTAGTGAATGAGAGATAAGTAGGGTGGGGATTTACTATGAAGGGCCTTGAAAGCGAACACAAGCAGTTTATGTTTGATTCAACAGAGAAGGGGGAGACAGCTCCCAGACTGCTGCGCTGGGCATCGCAACATGGGGAGTAGATGGCCAGCCCTCTGTGGAGAAAGAGGTGGTTAGGGACTATTTAGAAAAGCTGGACGTGCACAAGTCCATGGGGCCGGACGAGTTGCATCCGAGAGTGCTAAAGGAATTGGCGGATGTGATTGCAGAGCCATTGGCCATTATCTTTGAAAACTCGTGGCGAACGGGGGAAGTCCCAGATGACTGGAAAAAGGCTAATGTAGTGCCAATCTTTAAAAAAGGGAAGAAGGAGGATCCTGGGAACTACAGGCCGGTCAGCCTCACCTCAGTCCCCGGAAAAATCATGGAGCAGGTCCTCAAGGAATCAATCCTGAAGCACTTACACGAGAGTAAAGAGATCAGGAACAGTCAGCATGGATTCACCAAGGGAAGGTCATGCCTGACTAATCTAATCGCCTTCTGTGATGAGATTACTGATTCTGTGGATGAAGGGAAAGCAGTGGATGTATTGTTTCTTGACTTTAGCAAAGCTTTTGACACGGTCTCCCACAGTATTCTTGTCAGCAAGTTAAAGAAGTATGGGCTGGATGAATGTACTATAAGGTGGGTAGAAAGTTGGCTAGATTGTCGGGCTCAACGGGTAGTGATCAATGGCTCCATGTCTAGTTGGCAGCCGGTGTCAAGTGGAGTGCCCCAAGCGTCGGTCCTGGGGCCGGTTTTGTTCAATATCTTCATAAATGATCTGGAGGATGGTGTGGATTGCACTCTTAGCAAATTTGCGGATGATACTAAACTGGGAGGAGTGGTAGATACGTTGGAGGGCAGAGATAGGATACAGAGGGACCTAGACAAATTGGAGGATTGGGCCAAAAGAAACCTGATGAGGTTCAATAAGGATAAGTGCAGGGTCCTGCACTTAGGACGGAAGAACCCAATGCACAGCTACAGACTAGGGACCGAATGGCTAGGCAGCAGTTCTGCGGAAAAGGACCTAGGGGTTACAGTGGACGAGAAGCTGGATATGAGTCAGCAGTGTGCCCTTGTTGCCAAGAAGGCCAATGGCATTTTGGGATGTATAAGTAGGGGCATAGCGAGCAGATCGAGGGACGTGATCGTTCCCCTCTATTCGACATTGGTGAGGCCTCATCTGGAGTACTGTGTCCAGTTTTGGGCCCCACACTACAAGAAGGATGTGGATAAATTGGAAAGAGTCCAGCGAAGGGCAACAAAAATGATTAGGGGTCTGGAACACATGACCTATGAGGAGAGGCTGAGGGAACTGGGATTGTTTAGTCTGCAGAAGAGAAGAATGAGGGGGGATTTGATAGCTGCTTTCAACTACCTGAGAGGTGGTTCCAAAGAGGATGGTTCTAGACTATTCTCAGTGGTAGAAGATGACAGGACAAGGAGTAATGGTCTCAAGTTGCAGTGGGGGAGGTTTAGGTTGGATATTAGGAAAAACTTTTTCACTAGGAGGGTGGTGAAACACTGTAATGCGTTACCTAGGGAGGTGGTGGAATCTCCTTCCTTAGAAGTTTTTAAGGTCAGGCTTGACAAAGCCCTGGCTGGGATGATTTAATTGGGGATTGGTCCTGCTTTGAGCAGGGGTTGGACTAGATGACCTCCTGAGGTCCCTTCTAACCCTGATATTCTATGATTCTATGGTGGGATTCAAAGAGAGAGGTGACATTGTCAAAGTGATGGGCTAGGAAAAAATTTAGCAGCAGCATTCTGAATGGATATGAATGCCAAAAGATCGCATTTCTCAAGGCCAGAAAAAAGAATGTTGCATTAATCAAGGCGCAAGATGATGAGAGCTTGGGTGAGAGCTTTAGTGGATGTACAAAGGCCATATCTTAGAGATTTAGATATAGCCTGGCTATGAGGACCCAGAGATACTGGAGTTGAAGGTGACACTCAGGTTATGGCCTGTCTGACAGGCATGATGGTGGCATTGTCCACAGCAATAGAGAAAGGAGATAGTAGGGAAGATGTCGGAGGGGGAAGATTAGGAGCTCTGTTTTAGCCATGTTTAGCTAGACATTCACAAGATGTCAGAGAGGCAGACTGAGGCTTTACTTTGGACAGAAGACAACATGGCGTAGAGACATAAATCTGTGAGTTGCTGGCATGGTTGTTAAATTTGCGTTCGCAGATGAGATTACCCAGAGATGAAATGTATAGGCAGAAGAGAAGGGGACCTAGGACAGAAGCCTGTGGAAGCCCCACAGAAAATTAGAGGGCAGATGAGGAAGGACATGCTGAAGGAGAGCTTAGAGAGTTAGGAGGGGAACCAGGAGAGGACTTAGTCTTGTAAACCAATGGAGGAAAAGATTTCACTGAATTTTCAGTTAATTCTGACAATATTGATTATATTGTTATAATACTGTACTTATCAGCTTTTGTGTTTTGCTAAAACATCATTATATTGCCAGTGACACAGAACAGTAAAACCATAATACACTAACTGTAGACTTCTTACTTGGATCACTGAAAAAAAATGTTTTGGATTTTGTGTGATATATATCTAAAGCTTCTGAGCACAAACTAAACAAAAAAGGAACAGTTTTGGCTATAGTCAAATAAGCAAATAAATGAATAATCCAGAGCAAAAGTGATGAGTTCTCTCTCCTCCAATATACATAGTTTGAAAAAACCAACCAACCGACCGCGAAAAGGATGAAACTGGAAAATAAGACAAATAAGTAGATTGTCGTTTTAAATTGAGCCCTGCTCTGAAAGATACTGGAGATGTACATTAGCAAATACTCAAGGAAGGAAGCTCTTGCAGTTGTTTGCATTTTCCTTCTCAAAACTTAATAGATTAGTATTAATTTATAAACTGCACATAAAGACAACTTTAATAATGTGAATAAGATTTACACACATTTTTAACCACACATTTGTTCAAGTACAGTAGTTTCCTTAATGTCTCAATTAGATCAAACCATGAATATACATATAACTTCGGTCAATTTATAGCCTCTAATTTGAATTATGCCATCATTAATCATGTCTCAGCTGCACTCCCTCAGCTAGAATATGTGCTTCAGAATGTACTTGTCAGTTACAGCACAAATGCTCATTTTTCAAGCCTTACAAAAACAACTCCATGTTCTGAGGCTAGTCGTGCGCCACTTCCACTCACTCACTTGAGTAAATAGTTTTAAAGGCACTCTGCTTTAGCTAGTCTGCATGCTGCCTGCCAGGCAACACGCCACTGCTGACACTGGTCATGGTACACACCTAATAGTCTGACCTCCTTTTCCTACTAATTGCATTACTTAGCCAGCTGGCTCCAGAAAGGAGTCGTCTGTTTGATTGAAGAATTCCTGCTTTTGGGTAGGCATGGCTGCTACTTTTACTAAGTAACAGTCAGGCCTGACATCCCCATTGTTTGTCTGACAGTGAGCCCATCCTAAAATCTAAGTTTTATTTGTAAATTAACCAAGAAACTTCCTGCCAGAACAGCGCTGCCTGGAGACTGATAATGTGTGCCTTTCATTCCCTTTCACTCTTACTGTATCACTGCCAATTTGTTTTTCTGCTGCTGGCCAGCCTTAGGCTATAAAAGCCTTGTAAGACATAAGTGCAATTATAGTCCTGGAGTCAAATGAATTGGACAAATCCAATAGCACAGCTCTGTCCCCACTTTGCAAACCCCTACAGCTGTTAGATTAGCTGCTAAAAATCTAATCTAGCTATAGCTAACAAATTTCTGAAGCGAAGGAGCAAGAGTTCAGTATAGGGTTGCAACCAGATTTCTGAATTGAAAATGTTCTACTATGACAAAGGAGAAGATGGAATAAATCACTTTGAAATTTTGCAGCTCATTTTTAAACTGTTAGGTATAATTTAGTTAGACTAAGACAAGGAACTGTAGGATGCTGTTACTGAGATTGATTTTTATTCTAGCTGTGAGATATCTGATAAAAGTTTTAACACTAATGATGCTAAATCTTACAGCTGGAAAAGGTACCAGTTGAATTTTGATTATGTCAGTAGGAAAGTTTTTGTTCAGGGCCAAGTCTTTTAATATTATTTGGAGTTGTAGTATTTATTTTAAAAAGAGCAACAACATTTTTAATATGAAAACCTGATTTTCAAATATGTAAAGGAAAAAATATTTGTATTGTTGTTGTCTACAGAATTACTGGGCCAAATTCATCCCTGATGGATGTGCACTAATTTTAGTGAATTTTAAACCAGAAGTGGATGCATCCCCTTGTGCCTAAAAAACAAAACAAAACAAAACACCATAACAAAATATTTAGGTGGAGTTACTGCATCAGACTATAATTCCACAACCCATAGAATATATAGCCCGCTGTACAACTGCAGAATTTACAGGATGCTTCCTTGGCTAGCAGAGGTAAGACTTTCTGTTATACTCTTGGGTTTGCAACCTAAGTAAGATGATCAGCACTCTGATTCTTCTGCCTGGAGACAGGCAGAAAGAATAGAGCAAAGAACGGAGATATGAAAATAGAGCTACTGGCCTAGGAGCCACCAGGTTTCACGCAGGATAAAGTGTTATTGAGAATCTGCCCGGTGGAAGCAGAGGGAAAGAGAGGAAGAGAATGTTACCCTTCTCCCATCCTTGAGTGGCAGCACACTAGGATTCTCACCTCTCAGTAATACAAGTTTTTTTTTTAAATAGCATTGGATATTTCTGTAGCAGCAGCAAATGAATGAAAACTACTCAAAAACATGAGGTTTTAATGCAACAATATATAATTCTCTTTCTCAACTCCTGTTAGGAAGTTATGACAGGGAAGGGAAGGAGTAGAAAACTCCTCTTGGTCTTGACATTCTTCTCCACTGATTTAAGATGGAAACATGGATTCCTCCTACGTGAACATCTGATACTCTCAAATAACATCAGTCCTGTTGTGAATATGGCAGATACTCTCACCAAGATCTCGCATCTCTCTCTCTTTCTCACTCCTGGACGAGTGACATGACAAACCCAATCTTTTCATGACTTGTTCTGGTCAGGTATTGACTCATGTGCCAAAAAAAAAAAAAAAAAAAAAAAGAAAAGAAAAAAAAGGTGCGCGTGAGGGCAACTAGGACATTTTTCTTCTAATTGATCTGCACGGGAGAGTCACATGGACATGTTTATTCAAGCACATAGTCCTATCTGGTTTTATTGGTATATAGACCTCTAAACGTGGGATTTCATAGCTTAGTTCTTTGAACTGGTCTGCGTACTGCTGTTGGAGTCCCAGTGGATTATTGTTTTTGGGGATTTCAACGTTTATACTGATATCAGCTCTTTTGGATCAGCAAGTAAGATTCGAAGAAACGGACACCTTGGGTTTTACCATGAGGATGAGGAAAGCTCCCATAGGGCTTGTTGTATATTCATCCTTGTCTTTGGAGCTGGTTTGGGTATCACAAATACTCAGGCTCAAACCATCAGCTCACTGGTTTCACTGTGAACCTTATTTCATATGTATTATCATTGCTGGAACCAAATCTCACAGACCCCAGTGAAGATATGATCTGAAGGCAATGAGATTGCATAGGTGTGAATGAACACCCACAGGATCTTTATTACAAATATTATGGGAAAAGGAAAAGACACAGCTTGACTATCAAAAAATAGGGTGAGTTTGCAGGGCGAGTAGTCAGAAATTCCATCTTTCTAATGTTAACTAAGCAAATGTGATATGGAAATCAACATGACAATGAATATGGCACCTCACAATGACATTTTACAGTTATTTCTCAGGGCACAACTGTATTTTAAAGCAAATGAGGTAGCTATGGTTCCATTACTGATAGATCTTAACAATTCACTTTACGAGGGTAGGGTGCCGACTATCCTTAAACCATGCGGAAGTTTGCCAACCGTCCAAAATATCTCTGATCTTCTGGAGTGCCCACCAGTTACTGCTCAATCTTAAACAAATAAGTAGCTGGATATCAACAAAATTCTGAGCTGGTTTCCGTCTGGGTTCTAGCTATCCTTTGAAGCTGAGACTACTTGTCAGGATTGTGAATGATCAAATTATGGTTTTAAATTGAAGTCGGTTGGTGATTTTTGCTACTATAACTCATCACTTTTCTTTCACTCCCTTTCTTTTCCTTTATTAGACTCGATTGCTCATTTATTCATCCATGTTTGTACTTTAAGAGAATGATATTTTATCACATTATATTGCATGTGTTTTTATTCTATTGTACTGAACTCTGAAGGTTTTGACAGTGAGGCAAATGAAATAAAATGATTGCTATTATTATTACTAATAATGGTATTTGATGCTGCCATGGAAATGCAGAATCCAATGTTCACAAGGCACTGCATTCGGGGAATCTAGCTGCAGAATTTAACTCCCATGTGCTGCAGAATAAAGAGGGGCTTGCATACATAGTACAATTTATGTTCCATTCAAATTTTGATTTGAGCATATGAAGATTAACTCCTATATTTCAAAATAATGTACTAATAATATCTTAGAAATTTCTATCATAGTAAATGATGTAAATGAGTTACCTTTTTGGTCAGTGAATCATCAGAATCTGACGGCATTCTTGTGGACACATGAAAAATGACTTCCACAGTAGAGGTAGCATAATACGGTGCTGTTTGTCCTGTGCTGCCATTACGTTGCAGACCACCCATAAATCCACAATGTGTTGAAAGATCAACCTTATTGATATAAAAGGGGAAACAATAAGGAAAAAACCTTCTCCTTACTGAGCCACATTTAAAGGATATTATAGCATAGACAATCAAATCTGTGTGTGTATGTATATTTAAAGTGTTAAGGCTTTAATTTTCTGCGTGTGTGTGTGTGTGTGGGGGGGTCTTTGTACAACATTTTAGGATACGCCAGCTTTCCGTTTCTGTAAGCTGCTAAAAAGAAATATCTCTAAAACTAATAACTAGACAGTCATAATTGAGACAAGGTGATTTGCTTACCTGTTAATATAGTTTCTTTTAGTCTTTAGTGGGTCATTACAGACAAGTGGTATTCTATCTTTCTACTACCAAATGACAAGAGGAATCAAAATAATTCTGTAACGCTAGGCTCCTTTATTCTGACTAATTCTGTTTGAGCAAACCAGTTCAAGAAACCTCAGAGTAATGAACCACACCTATGCACCCTTAATTAAAAATCAGTGTCAAATATAGAGAAAACATGAACAGGGAAACATAGGTGAAAGGAAGAGCCTCTCTCGCTAAGTGCGGTTACCATTACAAGTTAGTAAAAAATATGAATATCTAAAAGGACACATGCTCACTACTGCTTCAGTCTTATAAAACCTTTATAACTTGTAAAACCCCACTTTTAGGCAAAGGGAAGTCAAAGTTTCCACTCCACAGTTCAGCAATCTGGGCTGACCCATTAAAAAGTAAGAGAAGCTAAAATTAGAGCAAGAGAACTATCTGTTTTCTCTTATATCCTATGGATCAGTGCAGACAGTGGGAACTTTAATGGCAATATCACTATAGGCATTACTGTAACAACAATCAACAGACCACATTATAAAGGGCTTCCTTGCAGGCATGCCAAAGTAGCAGTGGCAAGAGAAATGATGTAGGAATGCCTAGGTTACAGCCCTGCAGAGTTCTAGAAGGAAGGCATCTCTCTTTCTGCCTGTAAGATGGCTAAAACCCTGTTAAAGTGGGCTCTGATGGTTGGAAGGTGATACCTGCTTTAGACCACAGAGGTGAGAGAATGACTCATAGGTGTATCTGGCAATTAAGTCCTTCAACTCCCTCTACTGCTGTAAGATGAACAAAATGTCAGATGACTGCTTCTAGGGCTTTTTTAAGCATGACCCCCAGTTTCTTCTTTACATTAAAGGTATGCAGTAATTCTCATTATTTAGAGAGGAGCAGAGAAAAAGAAGGACTCTCTTCAGCCAATCTGTCAGGGAAAGGATCATGGGAAAGGAATTAGTGAGCGGCCAATTTGGTTATCATTGCATTTTGATTAAAGATTCAGTAAAGATCTTTGAAGGGAAGGGCCTGAAAATCTTCCATTCTCTTAGCTGAACTGATGGCCTCTAGAAAAATTGTCTGAAGGGTGGAGAATCTTTTGGAGACTTGTCTTACAGGCTTGAAGAGAAAACACAGGAGGACATACGAGACCAGGTTCAGATCGAAAGGGAGTATAAACAGATGGGAAGGGAGCAGAGCCTTGGCTTGTTTATTGCCTTACTGCCTTTGGTTCTGATCTAAAAAGAAATGGTTCAAATTTGCTTACCTTACATGTCAAAAGTTGTTTTTTTCTGTTAGCCATGCAGACTCAGCCTCAGAGCTAAAAGTTAAGCTAGGTTCTTTTTACTGTTTCATGCATTATCACTAGCATTATGGATCCCCGAGGTCAAATTCTGCCTTCAGTTGCACCTCAGTAGGATTGCACAGCGTACATGAGGACAGAATATGGCCATGCAGTTGGACCTTAATTAACAATCCTCTTGATGGTGTGTGATCCAGAAGAGAATCCAGCTCACTCTTCCCCTTGCTGCAGTGGCTCTGCAGGGCTAACAAGAGTAAACAGCTGTAAACATGTACTTTTCTCACTGAAGCAAGGAGAGTAAGAGGAAAGACATGGAGCAGCTCTGTTGAAGAAGAGGATTCCATTTTTGGAGAGTCATTTTCTGACCATAATTTTCTTTATGGAATAGGGCCACTTCTGGGTTGAGACTCCACTGGCCTTTCTCGTTGCTAGTTTTAGCACTCTAGCTCACCTGTGCTAACACACGTCTGTCTATTTGAGCTGGAAGGCACACTTCCAGCTGCAGCAGAGACATACCCTGAATGGATGAGGTGATATACTGCACCAAGGTGCCCTGGATCAAATGAAGAATACTGGGATGCCACTAGCCTAAGATCTCAATACCTTCTAATGTAACTTTTCCATTAGAAGGGAAAGAGAGAAGACATACTACCTCTAGCGTATAGGTGGTACAAGGCATCAACCTCAAGAGCATCATCCTCATTCAAAAGGTGGACAGCAGAAGAGGAGCTTCTGTACCTTCCCATTTCCTGGTATAATGTTTAGGTCCCTGTGGGGCAAATGCCCATAGCTGTCATATAAGGAGAATATCTAGAGCTGTGGTTCCCCTAAATGGATCTGATGGAAGATTAGCCAGTCTGCCCTGCAATTCCTTTTTTGAGACTATGTGAATGGCAAAGAGGGTGATTAGATTTCTCTCTACCCACAGAAAGACATAACATGCTTTTCATTATTTTCCAGGTTTTTTTAATGCCACAAAGGCTGACTATGCAAGTGACCATGGTTAAGTTCATCTTCATCACTTTGCCCTTTAGATCACAGCTGAAATGAAGGACAAACTACACTGGCCAGTGGCCTTAGTTTCAGAGGTGCTAAGCATCTACAGCTCTCATTCAATTCCACTGGAACAGTGGGTTCTCAACACCTCTGAAAATCAGGTCCTTAGTTCCCAGGCAGTTAGGAGCTCTCTGATTTAATCTAGCAGCCTTATGCTACTTTGTGACAAAAGTGAGCAGTACAGGTCAAGAAGCTACAGATGACCCATAGTAGGTAATATCCTTTCACAGTTAACAGCCCAGGGATAAGTTCAGGTCTAGTGAAAGAGAGAGTAGCTCTAATGGGTACAGAAATCTCATGAGTCAGAGCTGAAGAGAGTACTTGTGGAAGTGAGCCCATAAATAGATGGATCTATTTATTGAAGTTGTTTATTGAGTGCTAGTCTTTGTAGTATGCAAGCTTTCTAGGCAGAGCAACATGAACTTGAGGTAGGCCTCTGCAAGAGCAGAGATCTGATCCCTGAAAGCCTAGCGACTCAAGGCTCTAGGAAGAACAGCTTGCCTCAGTAAATACTGAGTCAGGGTAGGGGTAAAGGATTTCTTGGACTATAACTTCGCTCTGGGATTATAGTAAGGATCGGACAATACCTCTTGGAATATCTGGTCTCAGAATGTGGCTCAGATGAGTAGGTCTTCCACAGAAAGATGTGAAAAGAGGTTCTCCCACTAATGAGTAACAGTTCACATCACCATCACTTTGATGGAAATCTGGGGGTCAATGGCAAGACCAAACTCTAGGGCTTTGTAACAACAAACCACTGTCTGGCCTGACCTACGGGAAACAGGAGAAAACTTGTTTTGTTCGGAAACATGTCAAATGTAACACAAGCTGCTCCTACAGTAATTCTTCTAATAATTTAAAGCAAATTTCTCTCTCTCTCTTTTTTAAAAAAAAAGTTAATGGAAAGTTGCATTTAGGTTGCTCCCCTGAGCGCAGCCCCCTGAAACACCTGATGGTAAGAAATATTTCACAATTGAATAAACTATTAAAATACACATATATAAAAATAAACAATTGAAATTAATACTTTTAGTCTCCTTTTTTTAGAAACTATTTTCTAAAATATTTCACAGTTTACATGTGGCAAGGAGTGCTTAACCTATGGACTGTCAGGATTCTGCTTTGTATATTGCTCAGCATTTTTTAAATGAACTTCTGCCAAATATCATGCAGTAAGTAAGTTAAAATTATTTCTCTGGTTTTGAAAATTTAAATATGCGTAGCTAATATACAATTTACCCATTTTAAAAATGTTGATTTCAACAACCCTACAAAAACATTTGAAGTTTGCTACTATTACCTCCCAGCCCAATCCAGCAACAAAATCTTCATATGGTTGGCTTCCTCTTGCATTGGACAATATTGAGCATTTGTCCTCTTGTCCTTCTGCAATGTAAAACACTGCAATCTTGTGAGTTTCACGGCTGCAATTAGAGGTAACAAGAGATCTAAGTTCATTTTAAAATGTGGAGGTTACTTACTGTAACTGGAGGTTTTTTGAGATGTGTGGTCCCTAACCATAGTCCATGCATGGGGCACACATGCGCGCCATATGCCCAAGTCTAGAAGTTCCTCAGAGCAATGCCTGTTCGCCTGCACGTGCACAGTAGCTCTCATGCTCCCAACAGAAGATGTGAGGCAGTGAATATTGACGCTTCTCCAGTTGCTCCTCTTACTTCAATCCAGCAGGATCCGAAGCAAGAAAGGCCTTGCATGCAAGGCAGACCACTCTCAGTTCCAGTAAGTTTATACATAGTCTGGCCTCTTGTGTGGTCTAGGTACCCTGAGCAGTTTGTTCTCCTGGTGAGCACCCCACCCCAGAAGAAAGGCATCTGTCACAATGGTAGCCCTGGGAGTGGGAGGAAGCTGCTGCTGAACTCTTCCTCCCCTCACCCCTACAGCTGCAGCCTACTGCTTCTCCTTCCCTGCCACTGTAATCATTGAGAACTTCAGTTTTCAAATAAAGACGTTGAGTTGCGAAGGTCCAGGAAGGGTCTCCACCCTCTGTCTTTTTTGGGAAGTAGGAAATACAGGGAGTAAAATCCTCACCCATAGTAATGAGGCAGGATGTGTGCTATTGCCTCTCAGTGTAAGACAGATCCAGCTTCCTGTTGAAGAATTACCTCATGAGAGTGGTCCCCGAAGGGGTTTGTGAGATGGGAAAGAGAAACTCTATGGAGTACCCCTTGTGGATACTCTCCAGAACCCAATTGTTTGTAGTGATCTTATTCCATTTGTGGGCAAAGAATGTAAGATGGCTCCCAATAGTAACAGAGGATGAGGTGGTTGGCATCAGTGGTATATGCATGTCTTGACGAGTATGTGAAAAGACATTCTTGGCTCATGGTTGAGAATGAGTAGAGGTTATGGCAGTAGCAGGGGCTGAGAAGCAAGGTCCGTAAATCTTCTGACATTTGTGTGGTGGTTCAGTTCTGCTTTGATAATAAGGTGCATGAGGAGAGGTGGCCTCGGTCTATAGAGTAGCCTCTGGTGTTTCCTCTTGAGGGTCAGAGTATAAATCCGCAGGGAACACAGAGTCAATTTCAAGACTTTTAATGAGAGCAGAGACTTGTCCATTTTCTCATTAAAGAGATTCGACTCATCAAAACGGGAGGTCCTGGATGGTGCTTTGGACCTCCCTAGAAAACCCTAACAATTGCAGCCAGGAGTCCCTCCTCATGACTAGGCCAGTGACCAGACTTCTGGAAGCCATGTCTGCTGCATCCACTGCAGCCTGCAAGGCTACCTATGCCACTAGCTTCCCCTCAGCTACAACAGACTGAAACTGGGCCCTGACCTCTGTGGAAAGCTTGTCTGTGAAGTCCACAAGCCTGGAACAGGTATTAAAATCGTATTTTGCTAACAAAGCTAGATAGTTAATTAAACCACTACATATTAAACCACTGAGGACTTCAATAGCTCAGACATAGGTGATAGGTTTATTGCAGGAGTAGGTGGGTGAGATTCTGTGGCCTGCATTGTGCAGGAGCTCAGACTAGATGATCATAATGGTCCCTTCTGACCTTAATGTCTATGAGTCTATGAGTTAGCTAAGGAAATTGCAGGCCTGACAAGCAGAAGACCTTTCTCCCAAGAGGTCCCATCTCTTAGAGTCTTTATTTGCTGGGGTGGCTCCTTTGATAGCATGACCTAGCCCTTACAGCAGCTACCTGTACCAGCAGCGAGTTGTGGGCAGGATGGGGAATAAGAATTCAGCCCCTTTCGCAGGAACAAAAAACCTTTTCTCAGCCCTTTTCGGTGTCGGGGCACATACTGCACTACCTGGTTCTAATATGGCCTCATTGATGGGTGAAGTCACCTTACTTGGTCCTTGAGACTATAAGATGTCCAAGAGCTGGTGTTGAGGGTCCTGGACCTCCTCTAAAGGGATTTGTAGGTAACTGGCCACTCTTTGTAACAGCTCCTGGTAATGGCAATCGTCATTTGGCGGAGAAGGAGTGACTGCTTCATATGGGAATGACGAAGAGGTACCCATTGGAACTGTTGGTACCTGCTGATTTGGTTCCACCTCTTCCTCCTCTTACACTGACAGAACTGGCTGGAGAGAGGGAGAGAAGCAGTACAACTCCTGAGAGGGGCTAGGACACCTTCCATAAAGATTCAATGGACCCCAATGAGGCTAGAAAGAGGGATCAATTGGTTGCAGGGGACCCCAAGGAAACCAGTTTCAGCAGCCCCTGGGGAAGTTGTACAAGGGAGAATGGTGAGTGTAACCTCTTGACTGTCTATCAGGGCTTGAGTGCCTCTATGGAGATAATGGTATGGCCATCTCCTCTGATTCATCCAAGTCCAAGAACAGCTGCATTGGTAGTGGCAGTGCCATCAGTACCAGGGCATTCCTGATGGTTGGAGGTGAGACAGCTCCTGGGACAGCGATGTAAGGTCCTCCTCCCGAGTAAGGATATCCTTTAGGACAGTGGTTCTCAACTAGGGGGCCGTGAGCAGATTTCAGGGGGTCTGTGAAGCCGCGCCAGAATTAGACTCGCTGGAGCCCAGGGCAGAAAGCCGAAGCCCCACCACCTGATGCTGAAGCCTGGGGCCCTGAACCCTGCCACCCGGGGCTGAAGCTGAAGCCTGAGCAATGTAGCTTTGTTGGGGCCCCTGTGGCATGGGGCCCCAGGCAACTGCCCTGCTTGCTATCCCCTAATGCCGGGCCGGCCCCGGCTTTTGTATGCAGAAAAGCAGTTGTTGTGGCACTGGTGGGTTGTGGAGTTTTTATTGCATGTTGGTGGCGGGGGGTGCTCAGAAAGAAAAAGGTTGAGAACCCCTGCTTCAGGAGGGCTGGGCCAGAAAGAAGTGGAGACTGAGGATAAGGAGGAATATATCCTCCGATATTATATAAGTCTTGGTATGCCCTGATGTCTGATGGGTTCCTGCAGTTAAGTCTGATGGATCCAATACATCAACAAACAACTGGATAGTCTTTAGATGGACGAGGTGGTACCGACGATGGATTTGGAGCAGCACTCAGACAGAACTGGCAAGCGTCCATTCTTATGCTTTGGTACCAGGGTGACCGACAGAATTGGCGGACCTTTCTTTTTATGTATCTTGTCCTCGGATCTGGAGGTCTTCATTGGAGCCGGCTCCTTAGGTTCTGTTTGCGACATCTCACACAACCCAGACTGGCTTGGTGAGGAAATGCGTTTCTTAAAGACAGTCCTCAACAGGGATCTGTCCTTGCACTCATGAGAGTGCCCTCTACGCTCATGAGGAGCCCGAGAAGAAGAGTCCTTGGGTTTCGATGTTGACGGCACCACTCCAAGGCACATGCTAGGTAGGTGAGGATGGTCTCCCTGTCTGGATCAGAGAGGGGCCCCATAACCTTCTCCATCAGGTGCTTCTGTAGGAGAAGCTCCCAGGCTTCTTGAGTTCTGGGTGGGAAGAAGCAGCAAATATTGCACTTTGCAGAGATAGGCGCCTCACCCAAAGAGCACAAGCATAGCTGATGTTCATGACAGATGGAGAAGGATTAAGGGCAGGAGATACGATTTTTGAATCGCAGGACTTTGGGGCACAGTCCCAGAGCTGGCGGAGGGGATCCCCAACTGGAGAAAAAGAAATACTCGATACTATATTATAACTTTTTAACTACTAACCTAAGAATATAACTATATACAAATAGATTATACAACAAAGTGAAGGAGGACAAGAGTCCGACTCAGGCCATGCAGTGGTAAGAGGGAACTGGAGAGACGTTAACCCTCACTGTCTTTTATAACACTGGTCAAGAACACAAGGAGAGCTCCTGCACTTGTATGGACCAATGGACACTGCTTTGAAGAACTTCCGGACTTGGGTGCATGGCAAGCATGTGTACCCCACATGTGGAATATACATAGGGACCATCACTTGAAGAACAACTTGTTAGTTCAATTAATTTTTCTTCACATTAAGAGCAGTGTACTCTGAAATGTGACTATACAAAAATCATACCATTTTACGCAACAGATCTGATCCTTGTAGGAATACAGTCATGTCATCCTACTTAAGTGGCAAAAACTAATTTTTATCATGTTTTACTTCTGATTACACTGAAGAGTCAACACCATAGGGGAGAGTGAACTGGATTCTATTCTTTTTGTGCATCAGCAAAAAATTGATTACCTAATTACAATCACAGGGTTAAACACTTACATCTGTGCAACCTCACTGAAGAGTTGCCCAGGTATTAATGAGGGCATAATTTGGCCTGTAGATTCTTAATTACTGATGTAGAAGAAGGAAAACACATTTATGGACTTTCAGAACCCAAGCTGAGTTTGACAAACCCAGGTGTGTAAAAAAGGGTTTTTTGGGGGGTAAACTGAGCATATTTGTTATGAAAATTATTGGGACACAATAATGCCCCACAATGCTATCTTTACAGTCACTTTTCAAAGAAAAAAATCACATTTTAAGTAATGGCAAATAGTACACAACATTCAGAACTCTATTCTGCCATTGCCTAGTTCTAAAGAGATGGGTTTGAGCTTGCTCTTTAGAGGACTGCTATTGTCATATGAATCATTTTGAAGAAAATTCTTCTTTGGGAAAATATTCCTTGGCTAATATACACTCAGAGTAGCTCCTTTCACCTACGTCATTATGGACACTGATATGAAAACAGAAATATATATGACTCCTTAAACAAAAATCCTGCTACTTATATTCAGTCTCATACATAGTGGCACCAAAAGTAATTTGCTCACTCCAGCTAAAAAACAACAACCAAGAAACCTTTTCATTTCACACTTGTGAAGAGGGTGTCACCCAAATGGACTGAAAGCATGGGGAAAACAGTAATAGGCTGATTTACTGGTTCTCTCACCAAAAACTCAATATATTGAATTGAATACACAACAACAGGTATTTACATTGCTAACACAGGCAACTTCTTCTGGGAATGATTAGTTTGGGGAATGCTGTTGTAGTGCCCTCCCTTGAAAATGTGGCCTTTAACATTAGAACTGTTGAGTAAGTTTCACTTACCATTGACGGGAGTCCAGATTTTTCAACTCTCTCAATAATTTAGAATTTTTCTTAAGTAGATGAAAGCTTTTTCTATAGATACATAAAACAAAGATTTAAGGGAAAATGCATCATAGAATATATGTCATGAGTTTCATAATTCACACAGCTAAATAAAAGGATGACTTAAAATATACATAAAAAAATTCCATGCATTATGACTAAACTGCATCAGTTCTGTCCTTTAGACCCCCAACCAGCAAAACACTGAAAAATGCTCTTTCCTCAACTACTAACCAACCTCACAGTTCTCTCTCTTTTTTTCAATATTTGGGGAAACAAATGTATTTTTCAGCCTAACCTGAAGCTAATCAAAGTGGGCCATTTCAGACCCAGGGACCCTTCTCTTCAAGAATGCTATGCCGGTGGCGCCATCTGATTAGTACAAGGGGACTCCAGCATGAGCATCTTTGTAAATCACAATTGCAGCAGTATAGCACAGGGAAACTGAAGACTTCTTCAGCTTTGTGAGATAGCAGCAGCATTACAAACATATATTCATAGATACACGCTTACCTTCTATCCCAAGAATTCATTCCTAAGTCGTTTAGCAACAGCCTACAGAAATAAAATGGTGCTTGTGGTTCAGCAGAACTTGGTTCTTCTTCACTCGCTATGTTCATATCAAGATCAGAACTGCATTTACGTACATGCTCTTTTTCTTGGGCACTCTGCCTTATTATGGCTTCTATGATCTCATTCTCTTGATCATGGCTCATACCAAATGGTGGTGGTGATGGCTCATTTAATTTTAGCTGTGGATGTAAAAGGCATTCAGGACTAGTGTTACCAATCTTTTCTAGCAATTCATTAAGAGCATCCTCTCCTTCTTCTGCTTGAGAAAAGTCTGTCTGGGCCTCAAATTGCCCTTCATGACTGCCCAAAACCACAAATGAATTATTTCCAGTCTGACGTGCTAGACAGCCTTCCAAAGGTCCGTATAATATCGTGCCATCCCAAGAATATTTCCCTGAGATATCTCTGACAATTACTCTTACATCTGAGAGGACTCCTGCTGGCTCAGTATCCACAGTCGTTTCTGCAGGAATTTGAAGGTAAGATATAAGAGTACTGTCATTAAATACAAATAATTGCAAGTTTGGACTTCTGAAGACTTCTGAAGACAGCTCAGAAGATTCCACATAAAAGTTGTCATGATTCTCACTAATAAGGCTGTGAAGAATGGCAGGTCCTCCACTGAGGGGATAGTGACTTAAGTGGTTTACTAGATGTGTCATAACCATCCGTGCAGTTAGAGGTATTAATTCCAAGCTTCTTCTTTTTTTTTCTAAAAATCAATCAATACAAAGATAATAATCAACCACAGCAGCAAAGAGTAATTAAAATGAGCACCCACACATTTCAATCAATATGTAGTCCATGGCAGGTTATAAGGCTGTTTTGATTTTTTTTTCTTTTAAGCCATCTATTTTTCCATTAAAGAAACATTTTTAAATAATAATAATTAAAAAAAACCCACTTCACATTCCTTTTCAAATAATCTTTAGATTTCAAAATTCTCTTTTGGGTATTTTACAGTTATTCTAATTCACATCTCCCTCAAAATGTAATTATCTGGGTATAAGACTACAATGACATCCTGTGAAAGTGGTTACATTTATTATTGGACCAACTTCTGTGGGTGAGAGAGAGAGAAGCTTTCGAGCTACAAAGAGCACTTCTTCAGGTCTTGGAAAGTTACTCAGGAGTGTCACAGCTGAATAGAAGGTGAAACAGATTGTTTAACATAAGCAGTTAACACATATTCTAAGGCCCCATTCAAGGTGAAGTGGCCTGTTAATAACCACCACTATCATTGGACAAAAAGAGGGGTTAGTGGGATATGGATTGTTATAATAATTGTTGTAATCTAATGAGGCAGAGCTGATCTATCACTTCCTGATCAATCATAAAGCATTTGTCTATTTGCCATGACAGCACTAGTTTTCCTTGCTAGGTGAGCTGCAATCATGAATTCTCACTGTATACTGCCAAATTTGATGCAAAACAACACTGATGAAGTATTGTTGTAGTCATGCTGGTCCCAGGATACTAGAGAGACAAGGTGGGTGAGGAAATATCTTTTATTAGACCAACTTGTTTCGGTGAGAGAGACAAGCTTTTCAGCTTACACACAGCTTTTCTTCATGTCTGTGTAAGCTGTATTTCACAAACCCCCTGATTTCCCCCTCCTTTTTTTTTTTTTTTTTTTTTTTTTGAAAGAGTGGAATCTTCAAGAACACTTAATTTTACTGCCCCTGTCTACCATCAAAGACAGAAAACAGCTGCCTGCATTCTGTCACAATGGGCTGGAAACAGCTCTTTCTGGACCTAATCAATGATATTCCATTCATCTGCAAAAAGAGGTTACACAAGTGTTGTCAGGTGTTTCCTCCTTCCTACAGGCTGAGCACTGACAAGCCTCTTAATAAACAATACTTAACATGTATACCGTGCTTTACATCTGCAAAGACAGACACACAACACACAGATGATTGTTTTCAAATGTTCTTTGCTGCTACTCCAGTCTAAAGTCTCATTAAATCTTGAATACCATAGTGCAGCAGTTCTCAAACTGTGGGTTGGGACCCCAAAGTGGGTCACAACCCCGTTTTAATGGGGTTGCCAGGGGTGGCATTAGACTTGCTGGGGTAGAAGCTGAAGCCTGAGCCCCACCGCCCAGGGCCCAAGCCCAAGGGCTTCAGCCCTCGGTGGTGGGGCTCAGGTTACAGGCCCCAACCCCCAGCCTGGGGCTGGAGCCCTTGGGCTTTGGTCCCTCCCACCTGAGGTGGTGGGGCTCAGGCTTTGGTGGGGTTCGGTGGGGGTCTGGCTTCAGTCCCCGCTCCTGGGGTTGTGTCGTGATTTTTGTTGTCAGAAGGGGGTCACAGAGCAATGAACCCAGCCATAGCGTACTAGCAACAGCTTACTTTCATCTTATTTGACATTATTTGACATCTTATCATGACTTCTTAGCTGTGTTACATACTCTTTAGAATGAATTTATGGTCCAAACAAGTTCATAATCTAGATCATCATCATCACCGTTACAGGCCGAGCTGTGATTTAGACCCCTTTCAGTCCCTCTTCAGTGAATCTCCCAGGTGACCAGCCTGGATTCCTGCACGTCACTTTGGGTGGAACCACATCATCCTACCATTCTTGGACTAGATTCTGAGCTACAGCTCCCTCACCAACTGTGTTAACCTGACAGGCCCAACTTGACATGCGGGTTTGGCACCTGCAAGACCATTTCCTCTGGAAAACTGTGACAAAATAAGTTTGAAGTGACACAGAAATAGCTTCTTCAGAACAAAGCATTATTTATTCTTTCAGCCAGAGGTACCTAGCAACAAGAATCAAAGTTTAAAATGATAAAGGTCTATATGCATATTTCCCGTTATCTAAACCCTGATCTTTCCTTGCAGGTTGTAATAAGTTCCAGTCAGCCCAGTTACGCCCATCTCTGGGCTGGTAGAGACAGTCTGCATTGCTGCAGAAGCATGCTCACTCTCTCTCTCTCTCTGTGTGCTGCAGAAGCATGCTCACTCTCTCTCTCTCTGTGTGTGTGTGTGTGTGTGTGTCACGAACACAACTCCAGCTGCTGCGGACACCCCACTCAAACCTGCACTCCCCTTCCAATCTAGGCCAGCATATTTAAGGTTTTAGTGTACCCTTTGATCCTAAGTTTGGCCTTGGAAGAGTAAACTTTGCCAACCTAGTGGGCACTAAGCCAGGGGTTATTTCCCATTTCCCTACAGTTTCCCAAAGGACCCTTGCTATTCCTTGTAGTTTCCCGTTGGTTTCGCCCTTACAGCATCCTTTGATATAACTTGCATTGAAACAGGATACTATCCAACGGATATACTGAGGTGCATAAGACATTAAGTGTATTTTTTAACTCCCTCATTCTCTACAAAGAAAGATGACTATCTCCAAGTTCTTATTCAGATATTCAGCATTTCTTTCGCTGGGGCATAATCAATCACCTAACAGGCTTCAAGTTCATCTCAACACTGCAACAGGATATAAGTGTCTGTAAAAGTCAGCTGAATCAGGCTGTGAAATAGTGTCCAGGCCTCTGTCCATAATTCATAGTTCATGACAAAAGAACAAAAAACTTGTCTAAGGTCTTTTAACAAGGGCCCCAACCAAAACAAGATACAGCCAGGTCTGTGAAAGTTGGCATCTGAGCTAGGTCATTAAGCTTTTATTGTTCAATAGTCATCCTCTCCTCAGTGGGCTACTTCCTGCAAGATGAGCCATGAATCTGGTACCCTACTGTGTGTGTGACTGAGGCAGAGAAAACTGGTTTGAAAAGTGGAGATATCTGCCCTGGATCAAGGATCTTGGTACCGACAGTGAGCAGAGCAGTGCTGAGACAAGGACCAAAGTGGTTAGATACAGAGGACTGCTTTCACGAGCTGTAACTAAGCTGAAAATGCCTTACCTAGTTTATGAAAATTAAAAATCTAGATATGTTAAGCAAACTATTTTTCTTGCTGCAATTCTATTTCTCTCTGTTTTTAATAAACCTTGTTTTTGTTATGATTATTGTTGTATGGGTAGTTTCATGCAGTCTGCCCTCAAAGAGAAGAAAACCCTTACCACCTCCAAGAAGAAGTGCTGAAGGGTAAAGAGGCTCTGGAACCTATACACTCCCCTCTCAGTCTCAGGCAAGGAGTATGAACACAGGTATTCTATCCCAGTGAGGTGTGTTGTCATTACGCTATAGTGGGTAAACACAAGGTTAGAAGCTGAAGGGCCAAGCAGAAGAAAGCTGAAGGGGGTGGGCATTACTCCAGTGCTTGCTGGTTATACAACAAAACACAAAAAAGCCCGCAGAAGATCCAATCAAAAGGGAGGAAAAAAATGTCCAGTTTACTGCATAAACTTTGGTTTTTAGAATAAATATGTTTCATATTCCTAATGTTGAAGTTTTCATTAATATAAAAATAGTGACAGTAATTTCAAGCTGTCAGATTTCCATATTGTTGGGGAGTATGTCTAATTTTCTTGTGGATGCTGAGAATACTAAAGAAATGGGAGAAGCAAACAACAGAAAGCTTTATTAATTTTAATTGATCTTGTAACGATTAACTTTTTGTATTTAACTTATTTTAATTATCCTGGATAGTTACCTTGCAAAATTAATAATCTGCTTTCTGCCTACACTATTATGATATTTTGAATAAAAATACACACTCAGTATTGCTTCTACAATGCCTGTTGCTACTATAGCAGCTGTTACTGTAATGTGTTTCCTCTTTTCTCTGACCTGATTAAACCTACTGTATTGTTGTAGCTAGCTATAATGAGTGATGAATAATGTGACAGGTAAAAGGCATATGTAAATAACAAAAATAAAAAAAGCAGGAAGAATCCCTTTTTAACATTAGTCTGAAAATAGCATGACAGTAAAATAGAAGAGTGTACAAGGCACAAACATATCCAAGATGAAAAACATTTTGTTCTACCTAAAATGACAAATCTCTCTCACGTCTATTTTTATCTTTCTGCTCTTCACAAAATGTACCCACTCAGAAAGAAGTGTGTGCAGAGCAATTGGTTTTAATGCCTCTAACCTTTTTGTTAAACTAAAAATGCAGGTACAAGGGAAGTAAAAAGAAAACATGCTGTCGTGATGAAAATTTGTTCCAGCATGAAATACAGAAAGAACTGTATTTCAAAGTAGCATAGAAAGTCTAGCATTATTTTGCACATCCTTATACTGCATCTGTTTCTGAATCCTGTGTAAAAAAATATTTCTGTGAAATGGTTTACATAAAGTTTTTAGAACAATATTGTACTCCGGAAGTTATTCTTAATCTAATGCTTGAATTAATGATATTGACCAAGATACATAAATAGATGTTTTCCCTTAGTGAATACATCCTACTAGCAGCTGATTTTTTTTGTAATGGGTGAATCAAATCATGTGACATACATAGAACTGAATTCACTATAAAATATTGTGAGAGATGTGTGTGTGTGTCTCTCTCTCATCTACAAAATGTTATTTGGCCATTTTATGTATTACAATCACAGGAGTTTTTCTTGCAACAATCCCCAAGAAATGCTGCATAATTGAAATGGGCCACCCTGATTACACTGGCCTCATTAGCACGACAAAAGTGATTTCCACCCCTTCCTGTTGAGAATAGCCCACTTCCACCTTAACTGAATTGGCTCATTAGCACTGACCCCTCACTTGGTAAGGCAACTCCCACCTTTTCATGTGCTGTGTATTTATACCTCTTTACTGTATTTTCAACTCCATGCATCTGATGAAGTGGGTTTTAGCCCATGAAAGCTTATGCCCAGATAAATTTGTTAGTCTCTTAAGTTGCCATAAGGACTCCTTGTTGTTTTTGCATGTTTACAGTTTTTTACTAGAATTTTATACCATTGAGCTTGCCAGAGTCTATGGATGACATGTTTTTGTTTTCAATAAATCAGATCAGGTCCAATCAGATAAGGTCCAAGTTCTGCTCTCAAACGTTCCTAGTGAGACTCTCCTTGAAACCAATATTTACAAAGTTAAAGTCATTCTTAGTAAAAAGTGAAGAGCCACTGCTGTTTGGAGAGTTTTCATATTATTCCATCAACATTAGATCACTCATGACTACGTACTTGTTTAGCTTCCCATAAAGCAAAAAAGGTGTTCAAACAAGGTACACAATGGACTAGCCACGTAGTTCTCAAAAGGATTTGATTTGGAGTTAATTTTATTCATCAGTTTTAATTCTGTAAATGTAACCACAAGCAAAAGTGATTACCCAATACCATCATATCTATGACTTTCTCACTATAGAAAAGGCACATGGGAGAAGTGACATTTTCTTCTTTGTTCATAGATACTAAGGTCAGAAGGGACCATTATGATCATCTAGTCCGACCTCCTGCACAACGCAGGCCACAAATCTCACCTACCCACTCCCGCGAAAAACCTCTCACCTATGTCTGAGCTATTGAAGTCCTCAAATCGTGGTTTAACGACTTCAAGGAGCAGAGAATCCTCCAGCAAGTGACCCATGCCCCATGCTACAGAGGAAGGCGAAAAACCTCCAGGACCTCTTCCAGTCTGTCCTGGAGGAAAATTCCTTCCCGACCCCAAATATGGCAATCAGCTAAACCCTGAGCGTATGGGCAAGATTCACCAGCCAGATACCCAGGAAAGAATTTTCTGTAGTAACTCAGATCCCACCCCATCTAACATCCCATCACAGGCCATTGGGCCTATTTACCATGCATATTTAAAGATCAATTAATTACCAAAATCATGCTATCCCATCATACCATCTCCTCCAATGATCTTGTGAGGTTGCGAGATCCTAAGAATTCCATACCACATATCTGCAGTCTATTAATGACTTTGGGAAGTTTTCAAGACGCTCTGACAAGCAGCAGAAACAGAGCTGTCTTGAATTTAGCCCCAAACTGTTGTATATCAGAACCCTGCTTTTATTATTACAAACTCTTATATATCTGAGGATTTGAATTCAATCCAAACTCAGAATTTTTATGCAAATTAAATCTGAATCAATAGATAAGGTCATCTTCTCTGTCATACATCACTCAACAACTAAAATTAACATAGAAAGCATATGCACAATTAACATTTTTTATATACGTTACCTCAATACTATTATCCTTCTAGACTCCAAATGAGAATTTCAATTAGACTTCTTAACTGGGACAAATATTTACTCTCTTGCCATTCTAGCTCAGATGTGTTAGGAGTTCCCAGCCCTCTCTCTTTTCAAAACAGTATATCAACTTCCCTATGTGGTTAACTAGTTGATGGTTTTCCCTTCCAAAAGAGGGCTCTTGAGGTAAACATTTAACGTTTGGAGTCATATTGAAGATGTCTTTATGTTTTCTTTTGACGTATTTGCAGTCATAATTTATGCAAGTCTGTTATCTTTTCTACAAAGAAATTCTGGTTTTGACACATTTTAGTAAGCATCAAGAAGTGTGTGAAATTTTCTAGTTCCTCACTGGTATTCTCCTAATATACTGAACACACTAACATAAGTGAACTCCAGACTATGAATGCGTTGAACCAAATGGCTTTCCCTGTAAAATACCTGTAGAATTATTCAGCGTTACCTGTGCAAGCATGTTTTTCAATGAAGAAATGCCACCTAGCAGGTTATTAAATCCTCATATTGTTAATGTTGAAATCCTAGCAATCTTCAAGTTATTTTCTGTGGAGTTACTTACCTTCAACAACAGTGAGTAGATTTCCCAAATCTGGAATGGAATGGGAGTGTGCTGGCTCAGAATTCTTGACATTTCCCAATGGCAAAAATGGATCATAGTCATTAGACGAGAGATCTGCAAGGCTCAATATGTAATGGCTTTGCTGCGTATATGTGCTTGAGCCATAAACACAACAGTGCAACACCTGCAAGAAAAAAAGAAATGAAAATTGTACTAGAAATAAATTGTACAAAAAAAATATCAAGTCAAGTGACAAAGTGATGAGATAAATTTACTATGCTATTAAATTCTGACACATTGTAGTATATTCTATAATATAGGCTGTGTCTAAGGCCTTGTCTACACTGCCACTTACAGTTCTGAAACGTTCTTCGCTCAGGGGTGTGGCAGTGTAGACGGTAGCTATTCCCCGTGTGGAGATGGTTTTATTACAACACTAGGAGAGCTCTCTCCCAGCGCTGGAGCTGCAACCATACAGCCATGAGCTTTAATGTCGGCTGTCTAGACATACCCTAAATCTTGCTGCTTCTTCCTACACCATTTTGCTAAAATAAAACCCTAGTCCAGGCCCTCATTTCATATCGTGACTAGCGCAACAACCTCCGTTTACAACATTCTCCCTTCTGGCCTTGACAAATTAAATCTCTCCCGGATTGCATCAATTCAAATCAATGCTGCAAAGATTATTATCACAGCTCATTGCTTTGACTAAGTCACCCTTCTCTTTGCATTTCTCCACTGGCTTTTGCTTCTCCATTACTATTCTACTTGTCATCCCTTTTAAGGTCATAGAATCATAGAATATCAGGGTTGGAAGGGACCTCAGGAGGTCATCTAGCCCAACCCCCTGCTCAAAGCAGGACCAATCCCCATCTAAATCATCCCAGCCAGGGCTTTGTCAAGCCTGACCTTAAAAACTTCTAAGGAAGGAGATTCTACCACCTCCCTAGGTAACGCATTCCAGTGTTTCACCACCCTCTTAGTGAAAAAGTTTTTCCTAATATCCAATCTAAACCTCCCCCACTGCAACTTGAGACCATTACTCCTTGTCCTGTCATCTTCTACCACTGAGAATAGTCTAGAACCATCCTCTCTGGAACCACCTCTCAGGTAGTTGAAAGTAGCTATCAAATCCCCCCTCATTCTTCTCTTCTGCAGACTAAACAATCCCAGCTCCCTCAGCCTCTCCTCATAAGTCATGTGTTCCAGACCCCTAATCATTTTTGTTGCCCTTCGCTGGACTCTTTCCAATTTATCCACATCCTTCTTGTAGTGTGGGGCCCAAAACTGGACACAGTACTCCAGATGAGGCCTCACCAATGTCGAATAGAGGGGAACGATCACGTCCCTCGATCTGCTCGCTATGCCCCTACTTATACATCCCAAAATGCCATTGGCCTTCTTGGCAACAAGGGCACACTGCTGACTCATATCCAGCTTCTCGTCCACTGTCACCCCGAGGTCCTTTTCCGCAGAACTGCTGCCTAGCCATTCGGTCCCTAGTCTGTAGCGGTGCATTGGGTTCTTCCGTCCTAAGTGCAGGACCCTGCACTTATCCTTATTGAACCTCATCAGATTTCTTTTGGCCCAATCCTCCAATTTGTCTAGGTCCCTCTGTATCCTATCCCTGCCCTCCAGCGTATCTACCACTCCTCCTAGTTTAGTATCATCCGCAAATTTGCTGAGGGTGCAATCCACACCATCCTCCAGATCATTTATGAAGATATTGAACAAAACCGGCCCCAGGACCGACCCCTAGGGCACTCACTTGACACCGCCTGCCAACTAGACATGGAGCCATTGATCACTACCCATTGAGCCCGACAATCTAGCCAACTTTCTACCCACCTTATAGTGCATTCATCCAGCCCATACTTTTTTAACTTGCTGACAAGAATACTGTGGGAGACCGTGTCAAAAGCTTTGCTAAAGTCAAGAAACAATACATCCACTGCTTTCCCTTCATCCACAGAACCAGTAATCTCATCATAGAAGGCGATTAGATTAGTCAGGCATGACCTTCCCTTGGTGAATCCATGCTGACTGTTCCTGATCACTTTCCTCTCATGTAAGTGCTTCAGGATTGATTCTTTGAGGACCTGCTCCATGATTTTTCCAGGGACTGAGGTGAGGCTGACTGGCCTGTAGTTCCCAGGATCCTCCTTCTTCCCTTTTTTAAAGATTGGCACTACATTAGCCTTTTTCCAGTCATCCGGGACTTCCCCCGTTCGCCACGAGTTTTCAAAGATAATGGCCAATGGCTCTGCAATCACATCCGCCAATTCCTTTAGCACTCTCGGATGCAACTCGTCCGGCCCCATGGACTTGTGCACGTCCAGCTTTTCTAAATAGTCCCTAACCACCTCTTTCTCCACTGAGGGCTGGCCATCTACTCCCCATGCTGTGATGCCCAGTGCAGCAGTCTGGGAGCTGACCTTGTTCGTGAAGACAGAGGCAAAAAAAGCATTGAGTACATTAGCTTTTTCCACATCCTCTGTCACTAGGTTGCCTCCCTCATTCAGTAAGGGGCCCACACTTTCCTTGGCTTTCTTCTTGTTGCCAACATACCTGAAGAAACCCTTCTTGTTACTCTTGACATCTCTTGCTAGCTGCAGCTCCAGGTGCGATTTGGCCCTCCCGATTTCATTCCTACATGCCCGAGCAATATTTTTATACTCATTCCTGGTCATATGTCCAACCTTCCACTTCTTGTAAGCTTCTTTTTTATGTTTAAGATCCGCTAGGATTTCACCGTTAAGCCAAGCTGGTCGCCTGCCATATTTAGTATTCTTTCGACTCATCGGGATGGTTTGTCCCTGTAACCTCAACAGGGATTCCTTGAAATAGAGCCAGCTCTCCTGGACTCCTTTCCCCTTCATGTTAGTCCCCCAGGGGATCCTACCCATCAGTTCCCTGAGGGAGTCGAAGTCTGCTTTCCTGAAGTCCAGGGTCCGTATCCTGCTGCTTACCTTCCTTCCCTGCGTCCGGATCCTGAACTCAACCAACTCATGGTCACTGCCCTCCAGATTCCCATCCACTTTTGCTTCCCCCACTAATTCTTCCCGGTTTGTGAGCAGCAGGTCAAGAAAAGCTCCCCCCCAGTTGGCTCCTCTAGCACTTGCACCAGGAAATTGTCCCCTAGGTAGGATAAGGTCCTTCATTGCTTATCGTTATCCTACCTCTCAAACTATCAAGATGTTAACTCCTGCCTCCACTATGACAATGACACCCACCTTTATCATCCACTTGCTAAATTTTCAAACAAGCATCTTTGTGTTTCTGTCCCACGCTGCCCTTAATAAACATTTGCAAGATTACCTCTCCATAAAACTCTTCTTTGCTGTCATGTCTACCAAAAACTTGACAACACATATACATCTGGTGTGCTGAGAATGCTGCCCATTATGCTGACCAGTATTGTCTCTGTCTCCTGGTGCTCTCCCAATCGGTCTCTTGAATCTACCTGTTCTCTCGTCTTATACTTAGATTGTAAGTTCTGTGGAGCATGGACCATCATTTTTGGGTGTTCGTACAGCACATAGCACAATGGGACCCTAGTCCAAGACTGGGGCTCCTCTGGGCTAGTACAATGCAAATTATTATTAATAATAATACTATATATTATTGATATAATAATGATGCCCATTGTTAAATTCTCACCGATTCTTTAAGAATGAAAGAAAATGCTTTTTCTTATCAAATTATCTTTTTATCAGTAAATTACTATATTAGCCATGAAAACAAAACTATTTATCATCACAGATCTTGATTTTAAATAAAAGCAATATCAACATGCTATTTTTATATTTGGAAAATGTGTTTATGCATATTTTAAAGGAAGACTGACTTCATGCTTGTTAAGTACAATTTCACAATTAGGACAAGATCTATTGTGGTATATTGTTATAAATTGGAATGTCATTATAGAATATCATCCCTCAGGCATATGCAGACATATTCAAAAGTGTATTACGTCAGCTATAAACTAGATTATTTTATTTACTTGAAAGATGTACTGATATTTCATAAAACATGTTTAACTTACTTATGGAAAATGTTGCTAATTATATGTTGTACAGTTGTACTGTATTATATGTTATACAGTTGTACTGTATTTCTTGTCTTCATTTGATTATTATTAGCATTTGCATTAAATGAATAAGTTCTACAAATGTCTTAGGACGAGCAGTCATGGAGACTGCTCTTTATTTTGAGTGGGTGCTTGTCCATTGGGAAATGGCCACAAAGCTGAAACTGGCTTTACACAACTGTAGACTTCTATCTCCTCAGTGTTGGCCTTGAGTATTAAAAGTGTATGATTCTACAGTGCTCCTCTAGGGGGACCTCATTCAACAGTCACAGCTCTGACAGCAGGAGGTGCATATAGTTTTCATCCAGATCCAGCAGTCCTCATAAACACGTGTGAAAGAAAGACAAACATTGCCATGGATCTCCTAAGGTCCTCAGGACAGGAACTCCTTTCTTTGTGACGTTTACTAATCATGACATTAGAATACAGTAACTCCTCACTTAATGTTGTAGTTATAGTCCTGAAAAATGCGACTTTAAGCAAACCCAATTTCCCCAGAAGAATTAATGTAAATAGGGTGTTAGGTTTCAGGGAAATTTTTTTTTGACAGACAAAAGGCATCATATACATTTTAAACAATTTTAAACTAGCAATTTAATACAGGTATAAGTTTTAAACAATTTTAAAGAAACAATTTAATACTATGATCATCATTGCTGAGTATGAAGCTCAGTTGAGGAGGTAGAGTTAGAGAGTGGAAGAGGGTGGATTGTCCGGCTGCTCCTCTTGCTGTTCTTGCAAGCACACGCACAGACTTTGCCAGGGGCGGGGGGCTCAACCCTGAGCCCGTCCACTCCACCCCTTCCTCCAAACCCCACCCTTAACCTGCCTCTTTTCACCCCCTCCACCTCATCCCCCTTTACTCTGCACACCACGTCCTTGCTCCTCCCCCCTCCCTCCTCTGCCTCCAGCCCGCGGCAATCAGCTGTTTTGTGGCGTTAGGCCAAGGCGAGGAGCGAGGACGCGGCGCGCTGCTTCCTCACGTCTCCCCCCAGCCTCCTGAACACCGCAAGACAGCTGATTGCTGCGGGCAGGAGGTGGGGGGAGCAGGGGGAAGGCGTTGATTTGTGGGGTCTGCCGGCCGGCGGGAGGGGAGGCACAGGGGAGCTGGTGGGGGAGCTGCCAGCCATGGACAACGCAGGAGGCCAAACGACATTATAGGGGAGCACTGCACAACTTTAAAGGAGCACGTTCTGTAATGGAGCAGGGACGTAACATCGAAACAACGTTAAGCGAGAGGACATTAAGTGGGGAGTTACTGTAGGCACTTCCCCTGACAGGACTCCTAAGCTCCTTGGGAGCCAGGATTCTGCTTCTGTAGCGTTTTAAGATCTGTTGGCCAAGGCACTTTCTTTTTTCTCTCAAAACTGCCAACGTTTAAAATTTTATACTCCAGAGTTTGTGTGTGTAACATTTCAGATCTTGGCATCAAATGACTCTTTTTTTTTTAAATTGGTATTTATAATGTAATAGAAAGAGTCATGACAAGCAATGCTCAGAATATGCTGTACTTTTTAATTTTTTTAAACTAACCTATACATACTATTTTGTTTAGTTATTTATCCACCCAATGATTGAAGCATTTAAATAATCATTTGTAAGTCAACATGATCCCCCAAACACTACAAACCAGCCCTGAAATTTCAAAAAGGAGCCATTTTAACTCCTTTATGCTCCAAAGCTACTGAGCAGACTTACTTGTAACTTTCCAGAAAATCAGATCTACCCCCTAAATGTTAGGGGTGAAATTTTAATTTGTTTTCATAACTAACCCATAGATTTAAACAGTAACTGAAAAACTTCAATGTAATTCAAATGATGGAATCATCAGTTATACTTCCATAATGCATCTGTGCCTCAATGATCCAGAATAGACACATCTTTACACATTTAAAAACTTTGTGAAAAACAATTCATATTGAATCGATTCTTCATACTCACCCTATATACGTAATCCAGTAAGGGAGCTTTGGAGGAATGTTGATCTTCCAGAACAGTAGATACTGGCTCTAGTAAGGTTTTCATTGGTAGTGCCATGCACCAATCCAACAAGCAAAGTAATAATGAAACTATAAACTAAACAGAAACATGCAAATGAACACATAAGCAATACTCATCAAATTCATCAAAATGTTTAAATGTTAGCTTAATATTTTAAAATAAGATTTAGGAATAAATTTCCTTTAATATGTAGTTCAAGAAGCAAAAACAATGATGGAGTTTGTGTTTTATGCCACATACCTTTTTATCTGTTTCTACAGAGGAGTATTCAGCACTTGGCAAAAGAAATGCAATGGTGGCCACAAGAATCTGCGCAAAAACCAAACCCAAGGCAAACAAAATTACAAAAAGACATTTTGTATCTTTAGTAAACACAAGGCTTGAACCATTGACCTTCAATAGGCTTTGGATGAAGACTATAAAGAGTGGTTAGCAGCCATTTTTGTAAATAGCATCTGAACCAAACTGAGAGTTCCACATTGTTAGCAGATTCTAGAAATAAATTAGAGCAAATTGGGAAAAAATCACACTGGCTCCAGCAAACTAAAGCAAAGAACTCTCTTAATAATGATTGTAGAAGGAAGCAAAGAAAGTTAGAGTTCTAAGACTGTAATTTATGATAAGCAACAATTCTTTCAATTGTGAAAAATAGCATCAGTTGGACATTCTGTTAACTTTGAAGCTTTTTCAATTCTATGAACAATCAACACAGAACATCAGATGTGTCATTTTCAATTCCCATACATGAGTATTTGAAGAGATAAGACATACCTCAGTAATTTTCCTGGATAGAGAGGATTCATACTTCTGAAGCTCTTCCCAATAAGAAACTAGCAGTTGAAGAACATCACAGGCTATCTGGGCTACCAGTTTATTAGAAAACTGTAAGAGAAAAAATTAAATTAAACAAGGTAGTATCATGCCAGAAAAAAATATTCACATATAATAAACAGTAATGTCAGAGTTTCTACTATTTTAAACGGTACTACAGCCATAAAAACTACATTAAAGGAAAATGAAGGTTACTTGCAACTGGAGTTCTTCGAGATGGCTCTGCATATCCACATTTATGGGTTTTGCACTGCCTAATGGCGCTTAACAAGAGAACCTTCTCCAAGCTGTGTCTATTAAAGTGCTCATGTGCCCCCTCCTAGCCCACTCCCTAGTGCCACCGAATGTTCTGAAGGTGAGACTATATAAGGGGGAGTGCCCTCTACCAACTCAGTTCCTTTCGCCAACCCAGAGGGAGAGAACGAAAATAACTCTGAAAAAAAGGGGAAGGTGGGTGGGAAGTGTGAATATGCAGAGCCCTCTTGAGGAACTCCGGTTACAAGTAATCAACCTTCATTTCTTTTTTCGAATGGCTCTGCATATTGCCACTTATTGGTAGTTTGATAAGCAGTACTGAAAATAACCTGGAGGAGGGAACAGAGTCCTAAATAAATTGAGAACATGCTGATGTGCAAAGCTCTCTTCTGAAAAGTCCAGGGACCCTGAACTATAGGATGACTCAGATGTTGCCCTACCCCAACCACTGTTTGACACATCTCAAGTTACCTTCAATGAAAGTGAAGGGGGATTGAACTGGACACCCTGAGAACGTTTTCTCTGACTGACCATCACATCAATAATTCCAGAATGTTTTGGAGGCATGCTGACTAACATCTGGAGATTGTCCAGATTTGGTCTGTAGACCTGAGACAGCCAAAGCTGCATTGGCCTCATTGTGAGTTCTGCAAATGGAGTCACATATGTAGTAGCTGCCATAAGACCCACAAAGGTGGTTACTTTCTGTTTTTTGACATATTTGAATGTATAAAACATATTGAACTATTTTTGAAAATCTGTCCTCTGGTAAAATGGCTTTCCCTGCTACCAAATCCAATATGGAGCCTATGAATAAAATTTCTGAGTTGGACAGGGATTTGACTTTTTTGACATTCAGGAGAAATCCCAGTTCTGAAAAAAAGCAATGGGGCTTAATAAATCATCACAAAAAGCCTTTAACAGACAATAATCAGAATAGGGTAAAAAAAATACCCTGCTTTCTCAATTGAGCCTCTACGACAGAGAAGCACTTTGTAAGAACCCTTGGTGCTGCAGACAGGTCAAACAACAGCCCTTTATATTGGAAATGGTGTCCCACCACCACAAAATTAAGGTACTTTCGACGACTGTGTCAAACAGAGATATGAAAATGTATCTTTTAAATCAAGAGTCACAAACCCAATCCATAATTGAAAGCAAAGGGATTCTGGAAGCCAGAGTTAACATATGAAACCAGAACTTCAGAATATACTCATTATACCTCTTAAATCTAAAATGGAATGACCCTCCCTCCCACCTCATCATTTGTCAGCACCAGAAAGTACCTTGAATAAAACCCCTGATCTTGCAGGTGCTCTGACACCTCATTAACAGCCCCCATGAGAAGAAATTTCTGTATGTCTGAAAGTAGACTAGCCTTGTGAGAAGGTTCTCTAAAAAGAGAAAGGCAAGGGAAATTGAAAGGGGTAGTTTAGGTGTAATACGCCTGCATCTGATGATAAAATGGGCTAGCACGTCTCCAAACGCAGGAAGGGAAGGGTCCTCACTGATTGGTTCTAGACTTTCAATCCTCATATCAAATTTCAGGGCTAATGTGCAATGAAGATGACAGAAAGGTCACAGATTGCTTAGAGTTGGGCCTCGATTTAAAAGACCTTTTCTTACGCTGGCTCTGGAAATACATAGCCTGCTGGTGCTGTTGTCGATGTCTTTGATTTGATAAGAAATAAGCTAAAGATAATTGTGGATAATACTGTCTCTGACAATGGAAATAAAAATATAGAAGGTCTCTGTGGCAGGGTGGTCACCCCACCATGCCTTGAAGGGCTTAAAACAGCCCTAAGAGAGGGCTGTAGCCGGAGGAAAGCTAGGCTGATTGGGGGAAGTAGCCACAGGTGGGGTCACGTCCCAATCAGGCCACAGCTGGCACTATAAGGGGGCTGTTAGCCAGGAGCTGAGACAGACACTCTATCTACATGGAGAGGAGGAGGACCTGGCTGCCTAGGAAGCTGAGGAGGGTACCCAGGGCAGAGCAATGCTGGGGAAGGGCAGAGGGAGCTGGGGAGCTCCAGCCTAGCAGAGCCCCAGGCTGCAGGCCGAGGTAAAGGCCCACGAAAGGGTACATAGGCTGCAGAAGAGCAGCCCAGACCTAGACAGAGGCAGCTGGTCCGACCCCCCTTGCCGATAATGAGTGGTAATACTGCAGTCTGCCTCAGGGAGCGGGGGCTAGACGATGACTGACAGTAGCCACTGAGGCAAGGGAGGGATAGGGGGTTTGGGGTTCCCCTGGGAGGGGAGACCCAGACTGTCGGGGATACTGCCAGGGGGCAGAACCCTAGTCTAGAAGGGCACCGGGGTCCGGGAGGGGCACGGGGTCAGTGGCAGGTGAGACACCGACCGGCAGAGGGCACTCCTGGTTGAAAAGAGCTAATTCCCTGTAAAACCAGCAGGAGACACTACAGCGGTGAGTCGTCGCCCCGTGATAGTCTCCTAATAGAAGTAATAAAGTACAAAGATCTTGTCTTCTTCAGCTTCTCCAGCAACTCATTCGTCTTTTCACAGAAAAGACCATCTCCTCTGAAGGGGAAATCCTCTACTTTAATTGTAGTATGATGAGTCAGAGAAGAGGAAAGAAGCCAAACATGTCTCTTCTACGTAACTGCAGAAGTCAGTGATCCAGCAGAAGAATCTGAAGGATCAAATAAAGTCTTGAGAGAGTGCTTTGCTACATTTTGACCCTCCATTAGGATTGCATTTCCCAATCTCTTTTTGTCATTTGGGAAATCCTGCACAAACAGTGCCTTCTTTTCCCACAAGTGAAACTGATATTGAGCTATAACAGTTTGGTAATTTGCCACCCTATTACCAAGAGAACATTGATTCCCTAGGGAATCAATCTTTTTCCCTTCTCTACCTACAGGGGTCCAAACCTCAATCTACTACTGGCAGCAGTCACCACCAGTGTAGTTGGTGCAAAGTGTGAATACAAATATGAAAACCCCTGTGCTGATATAATTTCTCTGCTTTCTTGGAAATAGGTTGGCAAGAGGCAGGAGTGGACCAAGCAGCCTTAGCAGGATGCAGCAAACTGTCAAGGATTGGTAACAACATCCTATTCTTAGAGGTAGCCCCAAAAATGAAAACACCGGGTAGGATGTCTCCTGCACAGGCACTAAATCATAGAATCATAGAATATCAGGGTTGGAACGGACCCTCAGGAGATCATCTAGTCCAACCCCCTGCTCAAAGCAGGACCAATCCCCGATTTTTGCCCCAGATCCCTAAATGGCCCCTCAAGGATTGAACTCACTACCCTGGGTTTAGCAGGCCAATGCTCAAACCACTGAGCCAATATTTGTGTGAAGCTTTCAAGTTTCTGTTGTTTGACCAATATATCTCTATGCACATAATGAAATTTCAAACACACATATGTTTATGAAAATTAAAGGCACATGCTAACAAAGATGATCACACTGTGATTATTTCAAAAATGCTCACTAGTTGAATAAAAATGAGTGAATTATTTGAAGATTAAAAATAGAATATATTTCTTCCACTTCTTCCTTAGATGGCTGAGCCTTACCTATAAGATTTTGAAAAATTATTAATATTTACTAAATGAAACTATTTACTATTTTAAAAGAACTGCAAGTTCATTCTGTTCTCTATAAGCCAAAAGAAAATGTAACTTTCCAATAACTGCACCTAAGTTTGATACAATGAATAACTGTCACTCCCCTGCATCAACCAAATTACCCTCAATCATTTTATTTGACAGAAAAGTCATTTAACACCATCTCTAGGCAAGTGTCTCCTACCTCTCATCAAAATTTATTTTCAAATGAATGCCTTGTCTTACACAGTATTTATACAGCTGCAGGAACTTATCACCCTGTAACAAAACTCTATTTCTTTGCCACTACGTGTCTTCAATACAGCTGAAGAGGCTGTATCCAGAAAGCAACTGTACCACACAAAAATAAGATAATCTTTACATGATTCTTTCATTCCCCCTGCTAATACATTAAAGTAAAACTGTTTCATTCATTCCATCTCAACTTATGTTAAAGACAGCATCAAGCAACCTGTGACAGAGTGTTAGGAAACTGTGGCTGATCCGGCACACTGGTCATTGGTACTCCAATTAGATGCTCTAGAGTTCTTTGAAAAATCGGTGCCTGTGCTAACAGTGCTATTTTAGATAGTCATTGAGTGAAAGACAAGCCAGGTTCACCAAGTCTGTGAGCAGCCGGAGAACATGTGGAAGATCCTGAAGAAAATTTCAATCAAGCAAAAAAATAAATTCACTGAGCAGTTCCATGGTCAGCAAATTCCTGATAATGCCCTGAGCATTCAAAAAACAAGCTTGCAGGCAGATAATGTTGTAAGCATAAAGAACCAAATAATCAGAATACACAACTGGGACACACCTTGATCCTAAGTCAGAAAAGTATTTAAGCACATGCTTAACTTTAAACATATGCTTGATGAATATTTCAAATATCTAGAATACCTTGTCCATACAAATGTTCCCTTTGTTAATCACACAAACACAATTCATACTAATACCTTTAGCGTTACACCTATAACATTTATTGCATCCCTCACTTGAGGATGGTTTGTGCACTGTACTAGTTCTTCACATATCCAAACTCCAAGGCAGCAAACAGCTATACACCTTTTAAAAAAAAAGGGAAACAATGATTCAGTTATAAGCTTAAAAAGAATATCCTCCTTCCTCAATATTTCTAACTTTCTGAAAAATATATTTTGGAAGATTTCATAATGATTTCTCAATGACACAGTACAGATCTTTTCTACTGACATAAGATTTTATGGCTAATTACAGAAAGCTACAGAATCAAATAGAGAGTTTGACATTGACATTGTCAGTCAACCTGGGATAAATTTTAAAACCGTGTTCAGGCTGTCTGTACCCTGAGGGTGTGATTTTTTTTAAAAAAGTACTCAGAAGTGGCCTAACTCTGCTCCCCACTGAAGTAAACAGGAATAACTTTAAAGGAAGCGGAGTTAGGGAATGATGAGCACTTCTAAAAACCCACCTTAAGTTTCCCTTTCAGCCAAGGAGAAGAGAAAGGGCCCATCAAGCCACATCTCTCTTTCCTACCTCTTGGCACAACCAATGATTTTTGGAACAGGGAAGAAAGAAAGAAGGCTCCTTAAACATTCAGGGATAATTCTTGCAAGCAACAGAGCAGCTAGCGAAACCTCTAATGACTGTGGGTGGGTAGGAAAATTCCCTTCCTGACAAAAAGCCCCGATAGATTTTCTATTATTTTATAAATGACAGATGGTGTATTAAAGGTGCAGCACACACATAAATGTTGATAACAGACTGGGCTCTGTTTTCTGTCCCCATCCACATAACCCGGGTCAGTTTTGTTACAAAAGGCTATACTCCTGTCATAAGGCAGGATTCCAATGGCTACTGCATCTTCCCATTAAAAAATAATCAACTGTAAATAAAACAACATCAGCCAAAAACATCAACAACAAATTAATGCAAGAGTAGAAGAAAGAAAACAAACCCAAATCCAAACAAACTAACTGATATTTAGGATGGAGGTCAGGCTAGACAACCATAAGCCCCTCCAACAGATGGGAGAACTATTCTGGTTCTTAGCAATCATTTGTTAACTACTGTCTCTGAACCTTTTTTCAGACCACATGGCCACTTCTTCTCTGTTAATTTAACTTTAGCTGTCTGTTCAGTACTCAAAACCATTCTTCTGCAATAGCCCATACAACCATGAGGTGTCTCCACCTCCTGGAGCCTGTGCTTGCTGCTCCTGGTATTTTTCATCATCAGAGACTGAGAGGGCATTCTTTACATCCATCAGGTCACAAGCATGATCAGTAGCATTCTAAATGCCCTTGAGAGACAGAGACACCATGTGCTTGGTTTTGTTTGAATGTCTTCTGTTCCTCCTGTAAGAATGGACTTCATGGGTCACTAAGAAGTAACACCTTGGTGAGGAAGGTATTGCTCTTACTTCTACAAATTGACAGCCACTTTATGTTTGAAACCTTACAGTCACTCTCATTTACAATGGAGATAACTGTTTGGCATTCTTGTTGTAGCCTTCCTCTAGTTCTAGGGCTTGGCTATACTTGCGAGTTACAGCACAATAAAGGAGCCCGGGCACACTAGCTCACTACCCATCCACACTGGCAAGGCACGTAGAGGGCTCTGACTCTGCAGCAACAGCGCTGCTGGTACTCCACCTCAGTGAGTGGAATAACGTTTGCTGTGCCCCTGCTGGAGAGCCATTGCACCAGTGTGGACACCCTCGTCCTATAGTGCATCGGCCTCCAGAAGTGTCCCACAATGCCTGTGCTAGCCACTCTCGTCATCACTTTGAACTCTACTGCCCTGCCCTCAGGTGACCAACCGTCAGACCCGCCCTTTAAATTCTCTGGGAATTTTGAAAATCCCCTTCCTGTTTGCTCAGCCAGGCGTGGAGTGCTCTCAGCGAATCTTTCCAGGTGACAATGCCTCCACGCACCAGGCGATCCCCAGTATGGAGCAATGACAAGGTGATGGACCTCATCAGTGTTTGGGGAAAGGAAGCTGTCCAGTCCCAGCTGCGCTCCAACTGTAGGAATTACGATACCTTCACGCAGATAGCAAGGGACATGATGGAAAGGGGCTATGAGCGGGGTGCACTGCAGTGCAGGGTTAAAGTGAAGGAGCTGCGGAATGCCTACCGCAAAGCCCATGAGGCAAACAGCCACTCCGGTGCTGCCCGTGACCTGCCATTTCTACAAAGAGCTGGATGCGATACTTGGGCCAGACCCCACCTCCATTCCCAGTACCACCATGGACACTTCAGAGCCCAGTTCAACAAGGCGGGAGGAGGAGCAGCAGCAAAGCAGGAGCAAGGGTGCTGAGGAAGACATCCCAGAATCCCCAGACGCATGCAGCCAGGAGCTGTTCTCAAGCCAAGAGGAAGGTAGCCAGTCGCGGCGGCCGGTGCTTGGGGAAGGACAAACAGAGGAGGTTCCTGGTAAGTGGCTTTTATTTTGGGAAGGAAGTTATTCGGTGCAGGCTCTTGGTGGGGGGAAGGGTTAGGGCTGCATGCATGCCTAGATGCGGAATAGGGCGTTGATGTGCTCTCTCACATCGTGGTCATCGGCCTCAGTGATCTCTTCAAAGGTCTCATCCAGAACTTGGGCAATGCGTTTGCGCAGGTTTCTCAGGAGAGCCACTGTGTTCCTTGTCCCAGTAAGGCTAACTTGTCCACGCCACTGTGCCGTGAGGGGCACGGGGACCATTGCTGCACACTGGCGAGCTGCATATGGGCCAGGGCGGAATTCGCATTGCAGTAGAAGACCCTCCCTTGCTTCCCAGGTCACCCTAGGCAGCGAGATATCTTCCACGATGAACTCCTGTGGAAAATGTGGGGACAGTGTTCAGTGTAGGAGACCCCTGCTGCTGTTGGCTCTCCCCAATGCACAGAAACCCAGAGAACAGTACAGCCGTGAAACAATCAGTCACACTTGACCCTGTGCTTACTCACCATTTTGGGGCTCCTGTGGGTTATGTGCGCTCGCTTTGGGACGGGCAAATTATGCTATTGTGTAGACTGTGCTTGCACTTAAGTACGGGGGAATCATTGCTCTGTCTGGTGTGAATAATGCTGCCTCTGTTAAGTGTTGCATTTTCCCTTTACAGATGCAACCTTGAGATCTCAGCCGTCTGTGTTATCACCAGCCGAAAGACTCCAAAGAATCAGAAAGAGGCCACGTAGAAGCAAGGAAGATATGTTGCGTGAAGTAATGCAGCATTCAAGTAATGAAAATCAAAAAGTGCAGGAGTGGCAGGACAGTGAAAGGAGGATCCACCAGCGGAATGAGAAGCATTGGCACAAAAGCGTAGTGCTCCGGCAGCAAAGCACGGATCAGCTGATAAGCATAATGGAGCACCAAGCGGACTCGATCCAGGTGCTCGTAGCCATGCAGGCAGAACACTACCGTGCCCAACCCCCCCTGCAGCCCTTGTCCCAAAACTCTTTCCCTTGTATCCCCATGTCATCTCCAACCCACTTTCCCCAGCATCCGGGTTCTCACCGCCACCAGCTGCCTCCAACACCTGTAGCTTCACCACCCAGCCCTGAAAACTACGACCCTTACCCTCTCTACTCAACCCCCATCACCATGCCGTATAGCCATCCTGAACTGCAGCACTCATTGCACAGCACTCCAGACAGGAAGACTGAGTACGATAACAGGACATACGCAAATCTGTGATTGTACCATTCCCCACCCCCTTGCCCTTTCTGTTTCCCAAGCAGTTGTGTTTCTTTTCAGTAAATGAATTTTCTTTTCAATAAGTGGATTTTTTGGCTTTGAAAACATTATTTATTATTGCATAAAGTAAAAGACACCTTGGTCCAGGAAAGAAACAGGCACTGCAAGTCAGCGTAGCAAACACAGATTCCTACTAACATTGGAACCACTGCACTTCACACCCGTGCAGGGCACCAGACATTACTGGTGGCTTTCAGCCTCAAATTGTTCCCTCAAGGCATCCCTAATCCTTGCAGCCTCGCGCTTGGCCCCTCTAATAGCCCTGTTCTCTGCCTGTTCAAATTCAGCCTCCAGGGGTTGAACCTCCAAGTTCCATGCCTGAGTGAATCGTTCACCCTTCCCTTCACAAACATTATGGAGGGTACAGCATGTGGATATAACCGCGGGGACGCTGTCATCGGCCAGGTCCAGCTTCCCATACAGAGAGCGCCAGCAGTCCGTTAAATGGCCAAAAGCACACTCCACAGTCATTCTGCACCGGCTCAGCCTGTTGTTGAACCGCTCCTTGCTGCTGTCAAGGCTCCCTGTGTAGGGTTTCATGAGCCACGGCATTAAAGGGTAAGCGGGGTCTCCAAGGATCACAATGGGCATTTCGACTTCCCCTAAGGTGATCTTCTGGTCTGGGAAAAAAGTCCTGGCTTGCAGCTTCCTGAACAGGCCAGTGTTCCGAAAGATGCATGCGTCATGCACCTTTCCAGGCCAGCCTGCGTTAATGTCAATGAAACGCCCATGGTGATCCACAAGCACCTGGAGAACCATAGAGAAATACCCCTTCCAATTAACATACTCGGAGGCTAGGTGGGCTGGTGCCAGAATTGGAATGTGTGTGCCATCTATCGCCCCTCCGCAGTTAGGGAAACCCATTTGTGCAAAGCCATCCACAATGTCCTGCACGTTACCCAGAGTCACAGTTCTTCTGAGCAGGATGCAATTAATGGCCCTGCAAACTTGCATCAACACGATTCCAACAGTCAACTTCCCCACTCCAAACTGGTTAGCGACCGATCGGTAGCTGTCTGGAGTTGCCAGCTTCCAGATTGCAATAGCCACCTGCTTCTCCAACGTCAGGGCAGCTCTCAATCTCGTGTCCTTGTGCCGCAGTGTGGGGGCGAGTTCCTCACACGGTCCCATGAAAGTGGCTTTTCTCATCCGAAAGTTCTGCAGCCACTGCTCATCATCCCAGACATGCATGACGACGTGATCCCACCGCTCAGTGCTTGTTTCCCGAGCCCAAAAGTAGTGAGCATGTCTGTGAATGCCACAAGCAAACTCATGTCATATGCATTACTCGAGTCGATATCATCATTGGATCCCTCACTGTCACTTTGGATCATAAGGAATAACTCGACTGCCAAACGTGACGTGCTAGCGAGACTCGTCAGCATACTCCTCAGCAGTTCGGGCTCCATTCCCGCAGACCGAAAGGGAAGACAGAGCACGCAGTACAAAAAATGTTGAAAGATGGCACCAAATGTGGACAGAAGCACAGAGATTGCTGGGATGTGAACCGATGCATCATGGGGCGTTGGGATAGAACATAGAATGCCCCACACCCCCCACCCCCTTCCCACAAGCCACAGCGCCAGAATGGGAAGAGGTGCTCTGTGGGATAGCTGCCCATAATGCACCACTCCCAATGCCACTGCAAGAGCCGCAGATGTGGCCATGCCAGTGTGCTTGTTCCTGTCAGTGTGGACAGACTGCAGCGCTTTCCCTACTGCACTCTCCAAAGGCGGGTTTAACTCAAAGTGCTCTACATCTGCAAGTGTAGCCATGCCCCTAGCCTCTTGAAATATAGCTCTTCTGTAACTACCCCAGGATTAACTGTCTTTGGCTCAAGAAGCTTGTTAGATGCTGAGAGACTTTTATCCACAACTTTCTAAACTGGTGATCCTCCTAAAGTATTATGAGTTGTGTTGCGCTATTTTAACATTGCTAAGTATTGAACCTTTGAGTTGGCTTGGAGTTATGTTTTATTTTTAAAATCAAGTTGTTTGCTATTTTTTCCAACTTTCCGGCCAACCCATCTGACTGTGCAAGAGTAACCTTTGGAAGCCCTTAGGAATATATAAACCACTGTCTACAAAACTGATCCATGAACTTCCTGGTTGGGGAAAACCATCAAAGAACAAATGTTCTCACTACTAATGGAAATATTGCTCCAGTAAAGGCTCCTCCAATAAAACCCTAATAATACATTAACCAAATAAACATTTCCTAGATGAGACACATACACTTCTCTTTCACATTATTATATAGTGAATATAGATCTATTTATATCATGTCATATGACTCACCCATTCAAAAAAATCAACTCCTAAAAGGATGTCTTCATCAACGGAAAACATCTTTTTATTCATTTTGGTGACTAAGTCTCCCCTTCAGATAGCAACCCTGCCAACTTACCCGAAAAAACCTCATTCTTGAAAAACCCAACATTGAGTGAGAAAGACCTTACCAACCCTCACCCCATGTTCAACCTTGCTTTCTTAGGAAAAATCATCAAGGATGTAGTGTGTTCATGCTTGCAATATTGGGCCCTTGTGATTACAAAAATTATTTGTAAAAGAACTGTATATTGCATTAAAATATATTAGGTCTGATCCTGCTGCCACTGAAGTCCAGGATAAAACTCCCATTGACTTCAGTGGCAAAAAAACAGCACCCACAGGAATTTTTTTTTAAAACTTCTTTCTTTGTCTGGTATCACAGTCTTGATTGTTTAAATGTAAAGTTTAGCATTTCTTTTAATTTAGAACCCTTAAAAGAACCTTCTCCCAAAACAGATGGCAAGCTCTTGTTTATAGCTATGATCTACTCCGTGTATTTTCTGACTTTTAATTAAATGTTGCACGTAACTAATAGCATGTTAAAAATATGCAGATTTTGAATACCTAGAAATAGATCTGACGGATTCAAATGCCTCCTTCAAAACTGTATACAATGTTGCTGTAGCCATGTTGGTCCCAGGATATTAGAGAAACAAAGTGGGTGAGGTAACATCTTTTGTTGGACCAACTTCTGTTGGTGAGAGAGACAAGCTTACACAGAGCTCTTCTTCAGGGCTGGGAAAGGTATTCAGTGTCACAGCTAAATAGAAGGTGGCACTGATTGTTTAGCATAAGTAGTTAGTACATATTTCAAATGGACCATTCAAGGTGAAGTGGTTCATGAACACCCTTCCAGTCATAGGGGGGAAAGAAAGCAGCTAACACCACCACTCCCACAACTGACTTCCCCGCCCCCTTCCTTTACCCCCTATGACTGGACGGATGTTAACGGGCCATTTTGCCCTGAATGGTCCCCCCACCTTGTCTCTTTAATAATCTGGGTAACTGGACACCATTAAATTAGGCTTGAATAAAGACTGGGAATGGATGGGCCATTACACAAACTAAAACCTACTTCCCCATGCTATTTTTCCCCCCACTGTTACTCACACCTTCTTGTCAACTGTTTGAAATGGGCCATCCTGATTATCACTACAAAAGGTTTTTTCTCCTGATGATAGTCCACCTTAATTGATTAGTCTCGTTAGGGCTGGTATGGCAACCCCCATTTTTTCATGTTCTCCGAATATATATATCCTCCTACTGTATTTTCCACTGCATGCATCTGATGAAGTGGGTTTTAGCCCACGAAGGCTTATGCCCAAATAAATTTAGTCTCTAAGGTGCCACAAGTCCTCCTCATTCTTTTTGCTGATACAGACTAACACGGCTACCACTCTGAAAACTGCATACCTTGTAACATGGGCAGTCAACAGGTGGACCGCAGGCCAAATCCAGATGGTCAAATACTTTTGAATGGACCACGAAACCTTTTTATTTACTTATTATTATTATCATCATTGTTTTTATTGTTGTATTATTTTCTCTGGAGTCTAGACCTTGAATATACCTTGAGCAAGAAGTTTGAACCTTGACAAAAAATAATTGATTACCCCTGCCTTGTATCCTTCAGAGTTGTCAAGACACACGTAATACATTTGACATCCAGCAAGCCACACTGAAAATGTCTTAGAGTGGATGCCATACTGTTTACCTGCTTTTTACATTATTCAGGATGATGTGCTTTGTCTATCAGATTAACCTTTTTAGTAAGAAAATGCATAGGACAGATTTTATTAAAACTAATAGTTGAAAAGGGAAAATAAAGGTTAAAAAGAAACTTTTTGGTTTTGTTTTACATATAAGGTGTTTTTTTTAAAGTAAGGATTTGAAAACATGAGTTGTAGTGATAGACTCAATTTATTTAGCTTAACAACGAGAAGGTTAAGGGGTGACTTGATTACAGTCTATATGTATCTATATGCAGAACAAATATTTAATAATGGACTCTTAAATCTAGTACAGAATGGAGTAACACAATCCAACAACTGAAAGTTGAAGTTAGACAGACACATTCAGTGTGGAAATAAGGAGTAAATTTTTATCGGTGAGAGTACTAAATGATTGGAACAATTTATCAAGTGTTGTAGGGGATTCTCCATCAGTGACTATTTTAAAATCAAGATTGGATGTTTTTCTGATATGCTCTAGGAATTATTTTGGGGAAGTTCTATGGCCTATGTTATACAGGAGGCCAGACCAGATGATCAAAATGGTCCCTTCTGGCCTTGGAATCTATGAATAAGTACAAAATCAAAAAAGACAACGCTTCAAGGTATGTATGTGGGCTAACAGTCCAAATTCTGATCTTCCTTACACTGCGATTGAGAGCAAAATTTGGCCCCACTGTCTGTGCTACAAAACAAAAGTTCAAAAAGGGAACCATGGACATAGTTACTTGTTTACAGGTAGATGAAATAATAGTAATAAAAAGCACCCACAAGAATATAATATTCTTTTACAAGAAGTTTCAGTCTAATCCATTTAAAAAACTTTACAACACACTCAGTTTCAACTATCCCCCGAAACATTGTCATCCAACCTATTATTTTTAATACTGTTCAAGTTGAATGGCCTCCAAAAAGTACAGCCCTTTCACACCAACTTATTTCTGTTTCAATTTGCCATCTTAAGACTCCACAGTATTTTCTCTTTCATTCAGGATTTTACCTTGCAGTTTCACTGGGCTCATCTGTGGCATTCTTCAATAGAATATTTATGAGGTAACACTAAAACAATAAAATTCATTAGAATAAACACTTTTTTCCACAAACAGATTACTTCTCTATTAATTCAAGTGTGTTAGACATCTAATTTGGACTGAGTCACAAGTGAAATAAATTTGGTAGTCTCAGTACACTCTTGTCAAAATATGATATGAAACAAATATCCCTTAGAAAAAGTGAGAGCCATATTGGTTACAGCCAACATTTATAAAATTGGGTGGATGACTGTAAGTACCTACAATCAAACATCGGCATCCAAATTGAAGTCAGCTGATTTTCAGAATTGCTGAGCACCCACTGGTCTCATTGGGAGTGCTCAGCATGTCTGAAAAGTCAAAGTCACTTTTAATAGCCTGACTAGGGATTTATGGCATAGATACACAAAGAAATGTAGGTAGGTGTCTCCTGAGCATCTCCACACCTAACTTCTAGGTGCCTAGAAAATTGCTGGGATTCACAAAGCCTGAGTTCAAGCCTAGACTCTCTATACAATGAATAGGGAGAGACAGGTGACTCAGAATGGGGTTCACAAAAGCCAGCATGCTAGGCAGCTCCCCACCCAAGCTACCCAATGGGAGATGCCAAGATGAGGGATGAGTCCTAAGCCCCTCCCGCTGAGGGAGTTTGGTGCATAAACCCAGTCTGGAGGGAGGCACCTTCCCATTTTCTTGGGATTATCAGATGCAAACCCTCTCTTGGCATTAGGCACCTATGCTGTTTTTGCAATAAGAGGGGGATGAAGGGAGGTTCAGAAGAGGCGCTCCCTCCTAACTTTTAGCCCAGTGGTTAGGGTAATCCCAGTTCAAGCCCCACTCCACCTGAAGAGTAGATGGAATTTGAACAGGGATCTGCCATCTCTCAGGCGAGAGATCTGGGATATTCTTATGTGGTGCTCCCTCAGTCTCTCCTGTTGGAGCTGTTCCACTGTGGATAAATAATTTTAAGAAGTCATTGGAGCAGGGGTACTAGATCCTGGGTCTCCCACCTCCGGTTGACTCTGTAGCCTGGGGGTTAGCATTCTCATATTTTCTCTCGCTCTCCCTCTCCCTCTGGCCCAACTATTCTTTCACTATTTATTCACAGTGGAACATCTTCAAGAGGAAAGACTGAGGTAGCCCCACATTAGACTATCCCATAGCCTAAAGCACTCACCTGAGAGGTTACAGGTACCTGTTAAATCCCTTCTCTACCTCAGATGTAGGGGATTTGAACCAGAGGTCTCCCACAACACAAGTGAGTACTCTAAACACTGGGCTCAATGTTATGAGGAGGGTCCTCCCTCCCCCAGCCACTTTGTATAAGTCTGTCCATGGGGGCTCATTCTGGTAAGTGCGCTCAGAGATCCACTTCCACACTGGGCCTTGCAAGTTAATTAGGCAGAGAAATGCCTATCTTCTCACTGTTGGTACATTGCTCTGGGACTAGGCATCCAGATGCCTGGCATGGGGCTGCAGTGTGCATGAGCAGAGGCAGAAACACAGGTGCACAGGGAACTTTTGCTGAAAAAATTTAGGCGCAGAGTGAGTTTAGGTTTCTATACAGTGTTCGGAGGCAGCTGAGCAGCGGGGTTTGTGAAACCCAGTTTTGTCAGACTTAGCAGTTAGGCACCTAAGCCCTTTTGTGAATCCAGCCCTAGGGTGTCTCAGTTCTAGGCAGACAAGTCTGAAAATTTTGGCCTACTTTATTTAGTTCAGAAAAGAACTCAACCCTAATTTGCAAAAAGAAAAGGAGTACTTGTGGCACCTTAGAGACTAACCAATTTATTTGAGCATAAGCTTTCATGAGCTACAGCTCACTTCATCAGATGCATTCTGTGGAAAATACAATGAGGAGATTTATATACACACAGAACATGAAAAAATGGGTGTTATCATACACACTGTAAGGAGAGTGATCACTTAAAATGAGCTATTACCAGCAGGAGAGTGGGGGGAGGGGGAGGGAACCTTTTGTAGTGATAATCAAGGTGGGCCATTTCCAGCAGTTAACAAGAACATCTGAGGAACAGTGGGGGGTGGGAAATAAACATGGGGAAATAGTTTCACTTTGTGTAATGACCCATCCACTCCCAGTCTCTATTCAAGCCTAAGTTAATTGTATCCAGTTTGCAAATTAATTCCAATTCAGCAGTCTCTCGTTGGAGTCTGTTTTTGAAGTCTTTTTGTTCAAGAATTGCCACTTTTAGGTCTGTAATCGAGTGACCAGAGAGACTGAAGTGTTCTCCGATTGGTTTATGAATGTTATAATTCTTGACGTCTGATTTGTGTCCATTTATTCTTTTACGTAGAGACTGTCCAGTTTGACCAATGTCCATGGCAGAGGGGCATTGCTGGCACATGATGGCATATATCACATTGGTAGATGTGCAGGTGAATGAGCCTCTGATAGTGTGGCTGATGTGATTAGGCCCTATGATGGTGTCCCCTGAATAGATATGTGGACACAGTTGGCAACGGGCTTTGTTGCAAGGATAGGTTCCTGGGTTAGTGGTTCTGTTGTGTGGTGTGTGGTTGCTGGTGAGTATTTGCTTCAGGTTGGGGGGCTGTCTGTAGGCAAGGACTGGCCTGTCTCCCAAGATATGTGAGAGTGATGGGTCGTCCTTCAGGATAGGTTGTAGATCCTTGATGATCCGTTGGAGAGGTTTTAGTTGGGGGCTGAAGGTGATGGCTAGTGGCGTTCTGTTATTTTCTTTGTTGTGCTATATTGATGACATCTACTTGTGCTATATTGATGACATCTTCATCATCTGGACCCATGGAAAAGAAGCCCTTGAGGAATTCCACCATGATTTCAACAATTTCCATCCCACCATCAACCTCAGCCTGGGCCAGTCCACACAAGAGATCCACTTCCTGGACACTACAGTGCTAATAAGCGATGGTCACATAAACACCACCCTATACCGGAAACCTACTGACTTCTGTTCCTACCTACATGCCTCCAGCTTTCACCCTGACCACACCACACGATCCATCGTCTACAGCCAAGCTCTGCGATACAACCGCATTTGCTCCAACCCCTCAGACAGAGACAAACACCTACAAGATCTCTATCAAGCATTCTTACAACTACAATACCCACCTGCGGAAGTGAAGAAACAGATTGACAGAGCCAGAAGAGTACCCAGAAGTCACCTACTACAGGACAGGCCCAACAAAGAAAATAACAGAACGCCACTAGCCATCACCTTCAGCCCCCAACTAAAACCTCTCCAACGGATCATCAAGGATCTACAACCTATCCTGAAGGACGACCCATCACTCTCACATATCTTGGGAGACAGGCCAGTCCTTGCCTACAGACAGCCCCCCAACCTGAAGCAAATACTCACCAGCAACCACACACCACACAACAGAACCACTAACCCAGGAACCTATCCTTGCAACAAAGCCCGTTGCCAACTGTGTCCACATATCTATTCAGGGGACACCATCATAGGGCCTAATCACATCAGCCACACTATCAGAGGCTCATTCACCTGCACATCTACCAATGTGATATATGCCATCATGTGCCAGCAATGCCCCTCTGCCATGGACATTGGTCAAACTGGACAGTCTCCACGTAAAAGAATAAATGGACACAAATCAGACGTCAAGAATTATAACATTCATAAACCAATCAGAGAACACTTCAGTCTCTCTGGTCACTCGATTACAGACCTAAAAGTGGCAATTCTTGAACAAAAAGACTTCAAAAACAGACTCCAACGAGAGACTGCTGAATTGGAATTAATTTGCAAACTGGATACAATTAACTTAGGCTTGAATAGAGACTGGGAGTGGATGGGTCATTACACAAAGTGAAACTATTTCCCCATGTTTATTTCCCACCCCCCACTGTTCCTCAGATGTTCTTGTTAACTGCTGGAAATGGCCCACCTTGATTATCACTACAAAAGGTTCCCTCCCCCTCCCCCCACTCTCCTGCTGGTAATAGCTCATTTTAAGTGATCACTCTCCTTACAGTGTGTATGATAACACCCATTTTTTCATGTTCTGTGTGTATATAAATCTCCTCATTGTATTTTCCACAGAATGCATCCGATGAAGTGAGCTGTAGCTCATGAAAGCTTATGCTCAAATAAATTGGTTAGTCTCTAAGGTGCCACAAGTACTCCTTTTCTTTTTGCGAATACAGACTAACACGGCTGCTACTCTGAACCCTAACTTGGTTCATTTTAATATTTCTCATAACTCTATCAAGCCCAATTCATATCTGGTGGAGAATGCAAGAATATCATACCAGGTGTCAAGGAGGGGGTGTGTGGGAGGGTGGTCTTTCTCCTCTTCCCACCACCTGAAGTTCCCTACTTGGCATTTGAAGATTCTCCTACATCTTTACCCAAATTCCCCAGTATATTACTGCGGCACTGTATCTCATGGCTTTTGTGCAATCTTTACCACTAGGGCTTACTTCAGTGTAAATTAAACATTTTATCACTTGTTTAAAACAAGGCCCCTATACTGCAAAACATTATACCCATGTGTACAGTTACTTTCCTATGGAGTCCCATTGAAATTAATGCTCTAAGAAAACATATCAGAGCAAAACTGATTTCTCTCTCCAGTAAATGTACATTGTTTCATACTTTAATATAATGTGAAAAATAAATATATGCCTCTGTGCATAGCCCCGTCTGTCAATGATGTACTTATATCTAAGGAACAGATACACTACATCATAATAAAAATAGCTTTTTTATAATTTGAGATTAAAATGATTTGACTGACACAAATGAACAGCATCTGATTTTAGCTAGTTCTCTCTCCTTTAAATGAAAAAATTAACTTCACAAGTTGAAACATTTACACTATATTTTTAGTTCATTGCTAAAAATGGTCTGTAAAATTAAGAAAGTATCACTTATCAATTAATGTATGATTATTTCTTTAATGCATGATAAAAATAATCAAATTATTTAACCAAATGTAAAACTTCACTGGATTAGATAAGGATTAACTAATATAATTTTACTTTACTTTGACATCTGCATCTCCTGCGATGATTTCATCAGCTTCACTGATGGGTTGTAATAGAGGGATTTCTTGGTAGATATTTGGAAAGCAAACAAGAGAACCAAGAATGGTATGAGCTTCTGACCGAGGGGCCTAAAGGAAAAAATACAAACATAATATATGTTATTTTTTCCAATAAGCTATAAAAAGGACATTTTAAAGAATGGTGATACTGTATAACATCATCAAAGAGACTCAAAGTTCTTTGTACTTGATCACATTTCTCTTCTGCTCTTTTTTTGCTGAATTTGTACAATAAACTATACCCTCAATAGTAATCAGGCATTACCTTTGCATACTCAGCATAAAGTTTTGGTTTTATTAGGATACATATTGTTCCTCCCATTGTTTCCTCCTATTTCCATTTTCAGATGGTCTTTAGGGTCAGTAGTTTGGCAAGAAGAGGCAAGGAACTGCTTCTGTAGGATCTAGCTCTCTGACTGACTGCATTGACCACTCTTGGAAATTAGGCCATTACATCCCACCTCAGGGTTAAATTTTCATTGATCCTCATCTGTTGTTCATGCACAATGCTTTATTGCCAACTCTTCTGGATAATTCTGTAGCTTCACCATTCTGGGGCTATCTGTGCTACTTGGAATCAATTCAAATATATGTGTAATACACAAAGTTGTACTCAGAGTTACAAACACCAGAGTTATGAATTGACCAGGCAACAACGACACACCTCATTTGGAACTGGAAATACACAATGAAGCAGCAGCAGAGGCCCCCCCACCCGCCAAAAAAAAGCAAATACATTACAGTACTGTGTTAAATGTAAACTACTAAAAAAAATAAAGAGAAAGCAGCATTTTTCTTCTGCATAGTAAAATTTCAAAGCTGAACGAAGTCAATGTTCAGTGGTACACTTCTGAAAGAACTAGAATGTTTTGTTCAGAGTTACGAACAACCTCCATTCCCGAGGTGTTCGTAACTCTGAGGTTATACTGTAATCAGAAACTACAAGATGTGCACTGTGCTTGCTGAACCAATGATAGAGGCATTAAAACCTTTGCTAGCTTTAATTATTTCTCTCAACCAAGTGATGTGGAAGTGCTCAAAATGCTAGATACTTTCATGCAGTATCATATCAATAGCAAATTGTGCATACATTATTATGCTGCACGCATTACAAATAAAATACTGCATTTAGTTTTACTCCATTAACTCCAAAACATGAGCCTCACCTTTTAAAAATGGACATTAACATACTGATCTAAAATGAGATCTTTTCTAAGATTTGGGGAGCCTAATTTTCATACATAAATGCCTAAATAGGCTGTTCAAATCCCATATTTGGAAGATTAAACACACAGCTAAACATATAAATGTCTGTTTTATGTGCCTATGTGCCGATTTGAGCATCTAATTGTAGAATTTGGATCCAATGTTTGAAAATTAGACTCACATGCACTGGATGCTAAAAAGTGACTATACAATTAAAAATTAGAAGCCTATTGATATACTTGGAATGCCCAAGTAAACAGAGAAAGACAAATATCAGATATATCTTTAAATATTTGAGTTTGAAATTTTTAAATATTCTTACTTTCTCTCTCTCTAGGATAAGGGGGGAAAATTATTTACTAAATGTTTCTCTTAACCTAGTTATCTGATACATTTGGCATATATGTTGGTAGTTACTGATGTTTATAATTTGAGCTCAACCTATAAATTGATACATATTTACAATCTCTAAATCTAGCTATACCTACCCACCTATCTGACTGTAGGTTTTTAGGCAGTTCTCATCAACATGGTATCTCAGTGCCCTAACTGTAACTTAATTAAGAAGTCTGTGCCTTGGACCTCTTATTTTGGTTACTATAACCTCTCTCTTCTCCAGCAACTCCCCACTTACTACCTCTCTGCATTCCTCCCTCTTCAGGTGCTTAATTTATGTTACTCTCATGTGCCTATGACCATATCAAATTCTCTCTGAAGCACTCCACTATTATAAATTTAAGTACTTTACTTGGAAAGGGCCTGTGCTACCTTGCTCCAAGTTTCTTTCTACACCCCATCTCTACTCTCTAGTGTCCTCCAAATCCTCCCCTAATTTTTCCACTCTGCTTTGCACTCTTTCATGCTTGGAATGTCTTGCCTAACAAATGCATCCTCTCCCTTCCTCCTCCAACTGCTTCCTTAAAATCAGTTTCTTCTAGAAATCCTTCCTATCTTGTTTCTGCTCTCCAGCCTCTTCACATCCATCCTCACTTCTGTTCAATTTATTCACAATTTTTGCTATGTCTTTGATTGTCAGCGTTTCTGGTGTAATGTATTTTGTACAGTAGTGTAGATATTTATGGCACACTATAAAACAATTTTAATAATGTAGAAAACAGTAATGCTTCTATTTGTTATGGGTTTTTATGCAAAATAATTTAATGTAAATATTCTTTAGATAAACTTTCTTTGCATTTGAACTGCAGTGTTACAGAACCAAATTTAAATCAAACTTGGTACAGGTTAACAAAAATTGCTCTTAGGTCAGGGTCAAGCATGGAAAATGTCAGCCTACATTTTAGGTATTAATTTTGCTCTCTAATCTAATATTTCCATCTGTGGCCTGACCGAGAAAGTTCATATGTGTGGGTATAATCCTGCACCCATGTGGAGCTTCCTTGATACTGATGGCTCCAACCTCATGTATGAGCTTTCAGCACCAAGAGCTATGTGTTTTTATAACATGCCCATTGTTGCAATATCCAAGTGTCATAGTTATGGCTGCAAAAACCAATCAACCAAACCAACCAACCAACCTCCCCACATACTCACACAAGAGGTGTGCATGGGTCTTGAATGGAAATTCAGCATTTACAGTAACACTGATAGCATGACACTAGAAGGAGAGCATAGAGCATACACTAGAGTAGACCATATAAATAGACCAGGTATACCACAAAATGTTTCTTATGTAAAGCTCTATTCCAATTAAACTGTCCAAGAAAACGAAGGGCAAATATCTATTTGTGCCTTAAGTATATCAATTAATTCTGCATATTTAGTAATCTTTCAAATAAAAATATTGCATAGCAAATATAAAATGGTTTGTGCCCTATAGGTGTTTTGTCAGAGGAAGGATTTTTTAAAAAAAATTCTTTTACATATTTACAAGGTGTTCTGCAGTACTTACTAGCTCTGCAAGCTTTTGATCAATAATCAGGTTGGTTAATTTTTGTGAGAACTCTATAAAATTGACAAAAAGTAAACTAAAACTGATGGCTGTAAATCCAGGGATCACCAAAAAACTCAGTTTATGGATAGCTAGGGGCAAAATGTTTCACCATTTGAATTCTGCTGAAAAAAAGAGCAGGTGTTCTTTCTTCTTCCTTAACTCATACTCTGTGCCTATGCAGCTAACATACCTCTACACAACAATCTAAAGTTACTGTGCATAAAAACATCAATAATTACACTAGTCACAAACACAGAGAAAGAACACCCTTGTTCTAATGTTCCATTCTTATGCACAAGTTCTCCTTGCTTTTACAGGCTTGTCAGACCTTTAAACTTATTTTAGCCTACCAGTAATAGTTTTGTATTTTATTAAATTTTTTAAATTAGATTTGATGGTATCTGGTTCACATTGCTATTAACCCTTATAAAATGTAGGAAAATCTGCATTTGTTATGAGAAAGCTTTGTGTTTTCAATATTCATTTCTTGTAGAAAGCTAATGAGATTCTGAAACCCAAGTCTTGCTTTTAGTGTGTAAATGTGCTGCAATATTAGTGAGGATATGATTTCTCACACTTTGGCCTTTTGATGAAACACCTTTGCAATACTAGTGTCACCTTATCCTACAATTTCACACATCAGCTGCCATGGTATCTGCCCTGAGAGCCCAGTTTCACATTGCACTAATGAGTCAACACCTGTTAGAGTAGAGAAATCTGAACCTTGTTAGCGACTGTGCACTCTCCTGGGAACCTGGATGTTGAGCATTGTCATACTCACCTCCAACATGTCTGTACTAAGGATTCTGGCTGCAGCTGTGATGAAGTCTCCTATCAGCATTGTAAAACCAGGTAAACCCAAGAAGAAAAAGCAAGATGGGCAGTGTTTTATGACGGTATTTAAAATATCCTGAAAAGAAGGAGACGCTCTCTCAATTTTTACAGAAAAAAATATTTGAAAATATTTATCGTTGTATTTTATAATGATGTTACTGGTAACAGAAATTAAGTGCTAATACTTGATATATAAAACATAAATATACATATAACGGAGCACCCCAAAACATTGATATGGTTTACTATTCTGTCCTCGAGGTGCACACCTCCTAGAATGGTTTCCAATTCTTACTCCCTTTGAGAAAAATTCATAGATTTCTTTATTTAGAAACACACTGAAAAGGAAACAACTGTTTATAAGATGATGTGTTTTATGTTTATTAGATGTACTAAAACATTCAACTGGTTTGTAAGTTTATCATAAACTGATATACCATCAGAAATGGGCCACAAAATCATTTTGTTCAGGCTTCCATGGCTATGTAACATTAATGAAATTACACTAGCTACTGTCCTTGTTTCTGAGTAGTTCAAGACAATAACCTACAGCCATTATTAAAACTTTAGTATGACTGCTTCATAGGAAAGCTCAAATGTCAACACAAAAAGTACCTGGGCATAGCAAAGAGAAAGACAGTGACCGAGAAATCTTTGTTTAACTTTTACCAGAAGTCACACCTACCCATTACCATAATAAACTAGATAGAGGGAAACATAACTTTTTCATTCATTATTTCATATGGTAAAGGGAAGTCTGCATTAATTTTAAGGGGTAGAACATCATCAAAAGCATTGCTGCCACACATTACGTATTGCGCGCGCACACACTTTCTTGGAGTGAGAATTTTTTCATTCCTTTGCCTTCTGCTCAATTTTTTCACTGGCTGTCCTTATCGAGAAATGATCCCAACAATGTCTGAGTTGAAGTTCCACATCTACAAAACTTGAGTGGGTTCAAAATTAGACACAAAGTTTGCCTAAACCCTGACTGCAATTATTTTTTCAGAAAAATGAGGTAGTTGATTTCCATAGAAGTTCAAAACCTCGGTTTAAATTCTCATTCCTACTAAAAAAGAAAACTTATTCAAGAAAATGATTAGGCTCCCTCCCTTCCACGCAACTTTTTTAATGCACTAAAGAAGGCCTGACCTTATTTTAAATCGCAAAATATTCTTCCTGCTTGATTTTTAAATTAGAAATAAAGATTTGTCTACCTTGGAATAGTCCATCAGTAGCTAAAAAATTAGCAAGAATTTGACATCACAGGTATCAAGGAAGTGAAACTTGATTGATAATACAAATAATTTTATTCAAACGGCTTAAAACACTGTTTGTTTGTTTAAAATCACTTATTTAAACAAAAACACCTGAGAAAAACTCCCTTTGTTAAGGATTCAACATTTCCATCCTTTCAATTAAGATCTGAGAAAGTTATCAATCTACATTAATTCTGAAACCTCCAGTTATCCTCAACAATGAAGACCAGATTTGACATTTCTGAGAAAATTGGTCGTTAAAAAAGCAAGTCTTCTTCATACACATGATAAATAAGCAAAAAAGCAAAAACTCAGTCTTTTTCCCACTTGCAGACCATTCTTTTAAATTACATCAGTAATTTGCAAAACATAGAAGTCTGAACAAAAACTACTTATTATTTCTCCTCTAAAATATTTAGATTAGCATACTGTGAAATGATAAACCAGCTTGTCTGTTATAAAATTAAGAGATAATTTTTAATTTTGGCATTGCAGAAGATAGTGTTTTCACCTCTCTGAATGACCACAATGCCACTCAAGTTAATGTTTAAACTAGTTTTAATCACTTCCTTTCATATATTTTAAAGTCAATATCAGTCAATGCAAACATTCTAAAAGACTGAGCAGATGGATGCTGCAGCTCATAAAGTGGGTGATAAACTCATGCTCTGAGGGCAGAACAAAAGATCCACCCTTTTTTTCATAATTAAGGAGTTGATTAATGCATTGGGCTCCTCACAACACACCTGTAATTACTAACAGAGGTAGGTATTGTACTGTGCTCTGAATATCAGGCATCACACTATACAGCAGCAGATGGGCGTACACTTCTGCTGACATATGCTACAATAAAAAAAAATGCATGCAAACCTGGCTTAAAAGGTGGCAGAATGTAGCATATTCGATGACGAACACCACAAACAACTGCATTAACTTTGTCCTGCTTTCATTAATTCCATCTGTTCAAGTTAGATATTAAACCAAATCTTCAATTTTCGTTTTGAAATCTTTAAAAGTTGGCTGTGGAAACTACTGAGGGCAGGGCTCTGTATGGACAAAAGGTCTGTGAGCCTCCTGAGGAGGCTTCAAAGATTCAATAAACACCCAGTCTTTTGGGTATTTATCCAAGCTGAACCTGAACCTTTAGGACCATCATCCTTTACTAATGTCTACTGCTAGCACGGTGTTGATTAGGTTAAGAAAGCACTGTACACATGATTATGAAGCTTTAACTTTGGTCCTTTTTACATCACCTTCTGTAAATAAGCAAAGGAAGAAACGAATATAAATGGAAGAAAAGCTGTAGGTGTGAGAATACAGTTGCAATATAAAACAAGATGCAACTTTAGCACCAGCTATGTTTTTACACTGCATTTTTCTAAACAATGCAAGAATTTAGTTACAGATGCCACATTCGCTGCTGAAGAACCATAGTAAAGTATCTTTTACAAATTTAAAAGAAAAGATTTTTTTCCCCCGAAGTAAGTCAGAAAACTTCTATAAAATTGTTTTGAAAAGACTGCTATTACAGTGGAGTGACCCTCAGCTTCTCTTTTTCACTATTCACACTCAGGATTTGCAATTTTACACACGTCATGCTACTGGGTGATGTGGCAGGCTCACAGCTATTGGCACCAAAGTTATCGATGTACAATTGAGTAAAAGTCAGTTTACACTCAGTCTTTGACTTTATATCAGTTTCCACGGTCAAATTCTGATCTCAGTGATACCAGTGTAAATCCAGGATGGTTCTATTGATTTGTTTAACATTAATCCTGTGTTATACCACTATAAATAAAATCAGAATCTGAAAAAAAAATAGGAAAAAGGCTTCTGCTTTACTTAAAATTAATACAAATAATATAACCTTAAAAATGAGAAGTTTAATGACAAAGTTTGTCAAATTTTCTCTCATTTCCTGATTAACACACTTTTGTGCATTATACACATCTAGTGATAAAAGCTAGATTTTATGTAGTAATACAGTAGGTTTGCAGCTTATCAAAAGATTCAGATTTATGAGAAAGCAACCAAGTGAGAACATCTGTCCTTTATCCGTGATCTTGCAAAAATCAGGTAATTCAAACAGAGGCAAGTTGCTTCCTTCCCTTCCAAGCACGGTTCTATAAAAGTAAACTGTATTCAGCAGCTTACAGCCTAGTAAATGAATCACTTTAATTGAATGCTATGTACACAGTAACTGGAAAAACACAAGCAATAAGAAAAACATATGGTGATGGCAATAGAAATTGGTTTACTCATTTTGTACAGTGTTGTTTCTTTACTTCTTTCATAATTGACCTTTAGAAGGATAAATGTGTAAAATAATTTTGGTTTATTATGGCTCCAAACCTTTCAACAATTACACAAAATGAAAATCTAAAATGAAGTATTCATTCTGGAAGCATTTCCATTGTTTACATAATTGCACAGCTATAATTTAGTGTTCACGTTGTTATGGAAAAGTGAAAAAAAAAAAACCATTATGGACTATTTCAATTCCAAATGCTTCACCGTAGTGTCAAAAATGGAAAAAAAAATCCTGTTTATGCCAGTCTAAAACGGATTAACCCTATAACTGATAACATAACGTATTTCAATACAGAGTATTCTAGCAGTGAACAAAATAACATCATATGGTCATCACCATCCTCTGAGTATGTGAAAAAAATGTTTACGCAAGTTCACTGGAAGGTCAATTATAAAAATATTCTTCACTTAGTTTTTGCTCAGGCTATTACAGATTATAGGTGTAACAAAATAGCTTGCCATCTGTCTTTATCAGGTTTCCCAACTGTCCCTCATCAGGAACAAGCTGGGTTTTTCACTGAAAGTTCACCTTGTTCTTCAATGAGATATCACCAGGGACTGGAATTTACAAAAAGGAAAATATCCATCACAAAATTGCTCTGTTTGTTTTCAATTTTTTTAAAAGGAAAAAATACTTAAATATGTTGCTTTATTAATTTCCCAGAGAAGATTTTTTGTCCTTTTCCTTTTTCAGAGTTTCAATAGAGCTACTATAAGGTTTGAAATAGACAAAGGATAAACAGGCTGAAACACTTGATAAAGGAACCCTCACTATTCTAGCTACAATATTTTAGGTTTCTAAAACACTAATCTAGTTTCAACAAAAATGTATAAAAGAATTTTAACTCACATGAAGCAAAATGATTATTTTGATAGAAGAACTATGAAAGTCTGTCACTAAAAAGTATTCTCAAAACAGTAATAGGTACTAAAATGTATATTCATCTGACAGAAGGGAATGATGTTAAAATTATGTATGGTCAATGCTTTGAAGCTGGTGACACAGAGATGTCATCCTGAGGAAAAAGAGTGCTTAATAAGTGAAAAGAATGGAACTAGACACGGAACCAGGGATGACTGGAGATGAAAAGGGATAAGAACATAAGAACGGCCATACTGGGTCAGATCAAAGGTCTATCTAGCCCAGTATCCTGTCTCCCGACAGTGGCCAATGCCAGGTGCCCCAGAGGGAATGAACAGAACAGGTAATAATCAAGTGATCCATTCCCTGCCACCCATCCCCAGCTTCTGGATGGATCTTGGTGCCAGCCTGAAGGGTCGGGGGCATAAAGTAGGAGACTTCAGAGTTTGAAGTGAAGAAGAGTGAAGAGGTGGAAAGAAGAAGGGGGCAGAGGGAGAGAAGAAATCAAGTTGGATGTTATTTATTCTGGACTTAAATTCCTGGGCAAAAAAGGGGGAGGGAAGGGCAGGGTTGTGGGTTTAAACAGCTGGGAAACAAAGGCACAGAAGAGACTGGTGAGGCCTTCAGCATAAGAATTGATTAGTAAGGAAAGGTAAAGTTATTTACCAAGGACAAGGGCAGAGATGAGAGGCAAGCAAGGGAATTTAAATTGTAGCATGTGACCATAGCTACCAGACTCACTCCAGAGTTCCTTGTTTCTGTAACAGACAGACAATTTGCGGCTGGAGGGGAGGAGCTATGGAAGGGGGAAGGGATCCTACTAGGCTGATGTTATAGGAGCTCTCATTCCCTGACCTCTGAAGAAGGATCTGAAGTTCTACCAGGCATTGGTAGAGCAGCTTCATGGAATGGCTTTAAATGTAGCTTTGTGACTCTCTTTAATACTATACACATAATATCCATATGTCTGCACAGTAGTGTAAGATTTTACTGAAAAAAGGTGCACTGCTAAATGCTTATCTAGAAAATAGCATTTGGGGAGAGAAGGGGAGGGAAGAAATTCATTATAATTTGGGTTGCCTTCCAAGAGTTAACAAAATAATAGTAGAATACAAAAGTCTTATGAAGTTTGATGTTTTTATAAAACTAATAGATCTGTAAAGATGAATGTAATACACACAATGGCTTATGGTTTCTGAAATGCCTCAGAACTAAGGGTCCTGATCTGCAGCACTTCATTAGCCACATAAATATCTACAAAGAGTACTTTTTCCATGGAGAACAAAAGCAAAGCTGCTTGCTTATTGTGTCTTTAGAAAACAATGCTCTACCCAGCTAATACTTGTTCCAGTAAACAGCACTAATAGCTTGGCAGTCTAAAAGTTCTACACTACTCCTCATTGTATTTATAAATAATAACTTAATAGAAAAAGATATAAAAGCCCACAAGTACTTTTTTTTACTTCAAATCAATGGTGATACAAAATAGATAATTTAAATGGCTTCTATAACAACCGCCGTCACATAAAATGCTTCATATTACAAATCACTAAGATGCCTAGCTAAATCAAACTGACATCTCTCCATATACATTGTTTCTACAGAAGCTTGCTACACAACTACTGTGTTATTTCCTTGCCACAAGTACCAAAAGCATATTCAAAATATGTTAAAAAACCCTCCTCTCACATCTAAATATGCAGACTATATTTATTGACATACGTGGCATAAACAATTAGTATCAATAATGTACATTCACTTTTTCTAAGCCTGGTCTGGTCACACTTGTTATTAAAATGAAAAGAAGAAATGAAGTGAAAATCTAACCCTTAACTTTTCAGTCTTCAGCTGTGCAGCAATTTGTTGGCTTACACTTTCTATATGAAGGAACAAATCCAATCTCTCTGTATTGAAATTTAATCACCAAGTACGTCTGTTAACTCAGCAAGGCTTCTTCTTTAGGTTTTAGTTTTACTCTTAACTTCATGGAAGTAAAACATGGTGCAACTGCAATGCCTTCCCGTTATTCTAAAACTGCAGTTATCACTGAGCATTTCTAAAATCCTGTTCTTTAAGAATATTCTCTAATATATTTTCTATCTTAAAATCCCAGCTCCAAAATGAACTGCTCAGTTACATTGAGACTGCAGCCATGAAATCTAATTGTTACACTTCCACATTTTTTATGGAATTAAACCTCAAAGTCTGGAATGTTATCTAACCCATTTACCCACATCTCAAACATTCTCTTTTGCCCAATGGGCATGTATTGTATGGCGTATGTTATCAAGACATTATACTAAGTATATTCATCTATGTGTATAGTTGTGGCAGGAGGTGAAGAATCTCTGAGGGAAATTGACACCAAATCAGGTTGGGGTTCTTTAAAAGAATCTCTCCTTTCAAATTTAAAAAGAAAAGACTTTAAATCTACACAATGAAGTGACCCTGCCCAACAAAAGCACAGGTTTGGTTTTTTTTTTTTTTTTTTTTTTAAAGAAGAAAATCCAGAGGGACAGTTTCAAATGGCAGCTAGGCACCCAACTCACCCTGAAAGCCCTCCTCAAACTAGATGGTGCAGCTCTTGCCATAATAGCAAGAAGTGAGCCATGAAACCTGTGAAGATTTGGTTAAAGAACAAAAAAGCTTCCAAAAGATGGAAATGCTTATTCAATGCAGATCTGGAGTTATCCAGACCTCTTCTGTCTGGAAATTTGAAAAGAACTGATCCAGTCATAAGATTTCTAGTATTTCTGGTTTCAGATGACACCAGGAAATTACAGAGCTGTATGAAGCACATCTTTATTAAGGTTTCTGAAATAACACAAAATGATTTCTTACCACAGTAAATATAGGTCTTTGAATATACAGAGGCAACATTCTCAAACACGTTGTAGGATCTATACCCTTTTGGATCCCTTCTCTGACCTTTTGGAAGACCTGTGTGCTCCAGTGCTTTGGGAACCATCTAGAAACCCAAACCGATTGAAGCTACAGGTAAATCCTCCTGTGGCATTGAACTTTTGAAGCTGAAATCATAAACAGGCCATGCAGCACCAATCACATCAGACCCTTTTGCAAAACCACTATGGCAACAGAAGATGGAGGGAAGGTGGTTGGGTAGTGTGAATACACAGAGGCAAAATTTTCAAAGAAACAGTTATTATGGTAATAATTTTTCCTTCTCTGTAGGGCCTCTGAATATTCCCACTTGGGGAAGATTAGTGAGCAGTAGAATCCCCAAGTGCTAGTAAATAAGCAAGCAAGAATAGATGTAGATGTCAAGTTGAGAAAGCTAGGCTGTGTGAACAAGTGTACCGAACTCCAGGTAGGAGTCCTACAGATATCTATTTTGAATGCATGCCATCAGTCCCATCTTGGTAGTGGTAGTAAGCTCTAAGACCAAGAGCTACGGACTTCCTTGCTAAAGCATAACATGTCTCAAAAGACATCCTATTCTACTTAGATAATTGTTGCGTGTAAACAGTATTCAGGTTATACTAAAGGCTACAAAAAGTTTAAATGCCTTAATCCTTCCCAAATAAAAGCGCAAAGCCCTCTTGAAATCTAGCCTGTGCTACCTAATTTTCCCCCAAACAAGAATGAGGTTGTGGGAAGAACACCAGAAGAAAAATGGTCTAAGGTGGAAATCACACACCATTTTTAATATAAATTTGGGTTGAAGACATGGAACCTGCATGATACCATGAAAGAAGGATTATAAGTTTATAAGCCTATAGTGCACAGTTCTTCCAGATGTAATTGCAATTAAAAAGCACTGGGCCAGAGTCACAGTTGGAGCAAATTGGCATAGCTGTACTGAAGACAGTGGAATGGGATCTCTGACCTTTTGGAAGAGTTTAAACAGATATTTCAGGTGACTAAAACCCATACAGCCATCCACTGGCAGAAGATTGCTTGTTCAGTGTGATAGATGCACCCTGAAAGAGAAGAGGCAGCTGCTGACAACAGAACAAAATAAATTATACAAACACCAGACCATGGAGACTGACTTCTCTGGCGTACCTAGAGAAAAAAAAAAAGACTTCACTTCTCATAATATTTAAGCATTGGTGACTTTCTGGACTGCAGTAGACTCATGTGGAATCTCCTAAAGAACATGTCATGTGAGAATTAGACAATGTCCTATGTTCTAGCCCACAAACTGGGATAACTCCAGATCAGACTCCAACTGTTTTCCTGAGATAGTATGTTCAATGATACTGATGGAAGAAATGACAGGTCTATGAATGGCCAGTCCCAATTCTTGAACAGCAGATTCACCACAAACTGTTCCAAGAAACACTTATGTTATCTCTGAAGCTTGTGACTGGGGTTGACTGCCAGCATATGCTTTTTGCCATCCAGATGTAGAGCTATCAGATGCACTTGATGAAGCAAACATTGCTTCCTGACAGGTTTTTTTGAGCATCAGGTTGTTTGTTGATAGAATATATAGATCCTGTGCTGTCTGTTTGCCCTTAAACAAAACCCTTGATGAGTGGTAGAAAATATTTTAGAGCCCACCATTTATAGCTTTCAGATCCAAAACATTTAAATGGAATTCAGTCTCCCACACAGTCCACTGAGTATGAACTGTCAGCTCCTGGGGGATGAGCTCCCCAGCTTTAATAGATTACAATGACTATCACAAGAGTTCTTGGTGAAAGACTGAAAATTTCAACACACTGTCTGGAAGCTCCCGCCAATGGAAGGTCATAAGGAGGAACACATGCTAGAGCTGCCATATCATACACATTTGGGGTGAATTTTGTTGCATGAGATGGGTACTTGCTAAACATCTTGGTGAAAGAGACAACACCTTGCACTGATGTTTGGTCCCCCCACATAAAAATTGAGATTTTTTGTGAGATTAGGAAAGTGGCATCATTTGAACCGAGAGCCAAAATCCAACTGGAGTTGGAATGACAGAAGCTAGCATCAAGCATGTGAAATTTAAATCTTTTGAAAAACGGCTTCGTTTCCAGGAGGCCATCATTCTTTTCTGGTATAAAGAAGTACTGTAAATAAGAAGCCTGACCTTTTGCCTCTGTACTGCTGAGGAATGGCTCCCATTCTTAAGAAATGTACTTCTAATCTGAAGAGTTTCCAGAGAAAAACACTGATAAGGGAGGGTTTATGCCGTGGAACTGGATTATATTTTGATGAAAAATGGACGGACTCTACTACTGCATCAAATAGCAATTCCATCTCAAGACACCAGGAAACAACCTCCAAAGGTTGGTGGGTGGAGTACAAGAGAAGGAAACTGTTTATGGGTTCATGGGCAACATCAAATTTGAGGCCTTCCTCAGAACTTACTGCTGTGTATTAACATCCTTAATTCCATTAAATAAGGTCTCCCCCCCTCTATTGGAATAACTAAAGGAGACACGGAGTATTTAATTTGATATAAAAGAGGATAATCCTAACAGTTTCTACTAAATCAAGTGTTAAGAAAAACATCATTCTAGTGTATCATCTTTTCAGAGACCATTATACAATCCAGTCCAGAATTTCGATGTTAGTGTCAGTTAAAGGAGTATCATACAATTTGCCTAGCTAGCAAACAAAAATATTGACATTTAATACACAAACAGTGTACAAAGCATTTGAAATACTCTTAAATAATTTAAAACAAACACCATAACATAGTCACTCTACTACTGTGGTAGACATAGAATGAAATTTGGTTTGTAACATTGGGCTTGTTTTTGTGTCCATTGAAATCAATAGCAAAATTCCCATAGACTTCAATGGTGCAGTATCAGGTGCATAATGCAATACTACATAAGATTTTAGCATAACATTTATGTATCTATACTTTAGCGCATATACAGTATGTTCTTTCTCTTCTGATCTTCTTTCAGAGGTCATTTTTCACTTTGTAGTGTGGCCTAAAACGTAGTGTGTCACCTAGATTCTTTAGAGCCTGAAAGGAGACTGGAGTGTTTTTCAGTTGAAATCCTCACACTTCTGTCTTGGCAACAAAAAAAAGTCTGGTGGCTCCTTCTAGCTAGCAGCACCCAGTCCTTTGTTAACAGGAACATAGGAATCCCCACACTGGATCAGACCTGGTCCAGTATATGGTCTTTGACAGTGGCTAACACCAGATGCTTCAGAGGAAGGAAGAACCACCCAGCAGTAAGCAGATATGGGATAATCTCTCCCCACATTAGGTCTCATCCTAATTTCTAATAATTTGGAATCAGTTTAATTCTGACGCGTGAGGTTTAATATTCATTCCAAAATTTCTGTTAGTAATAAATAACAAGAATATCCAGATTTATAATTATCTGTTTTAGTATCTAATCAGTTTTTTTTTTATCTTGCTAACATTTTACCTCAATGCCATCCTGTGTCAATGAGTTCCATGGTCTAATTACATGTTGTGTGGAAAAGTATTTCCTTCTATCAGTTTTGAATTTATCACCATTTACTTTCACTGAATGTCCTTATTCTTGTGTTAAGAGGCAGGAAATAGAGAACTACCAAATCTACCTTCTCTAGACCATTCATTATTTTATATACATTTATAACATTCCCTCTCATTTCCTCACTAAAATAAACAATCCCAATCTTTTCAATCTCTCTTCATATAAGGGTTTTTCCGGGAATTTGATCATTCTCATCACCATTTTCTGAATCCCTTTAATCTTGCAATATCCTTTTTGAGACAGGGTGACCAGTACTGTGCACAGCATCCAGATAAGGCTGTCTGCATCACTGGATTTATATAATGTCATTATAGCTATATATTATTCTCCATCCCATTCTTTAGGCATCTTAATACCTTTTCAACAGTGAACTTTATTTGCCATTGTGCTGTCCATTCACCTGGCTTGGGTAGGTCTCTCTGAAGTTCCTCAGAGTGCTCTCTGATCTTGGCCGACTTAAAATAACTTTGCATCATCTGCATAGTTTGATACCTCACTGCTCACTTCCCTTTCCACATTTCTGTAGGCAGAGCTGGGAGTGCCACCTGTACTTAAGGTTGCCATTTATACGACTCTTCAGTTCCTCATAATTTTCCAAACTAATTTGTAGGGCTGAAATTTTCCATGGTGGGTGTGTGCCTCAGGTTGAATTTGGGAGGGAGGAGAGGAAGGGAGAGAATTTCAGCAAAAGTTATTCAGCTGTTCTTGAGAATGAGATTAGGGGAAAATATGTTGCCCAAGTTAAAAAACTTCTTTCAACCATTTTGTTGAGAAGCTCTGAGGCCTCGGTGCTTTACATCAGCGACTTAAAATTTGGAAGGGGAAAAAAACATCCCCAGTATCAGGGATGTGCCTTTTGCTGCTTCCACGAAAAATGGCTCAAATTTCACCAAATTATAAGACTCTGAAAAATCTCAGTTCACATGCTCAGTAGAAGACAGTTTAGCAGCTAAATTCTTTGAAGCATCAATCTGCGTTGAGCATGTTGCAGCCCAGGAGTGCCAGGTTGAGCAGGACACTTTTTTGAAATTGCTGCTCCTGGCTGCTGAGGTGCGAGGCACTAGAATTGAGAGACTGTCTCTTGTGTTCTCAGTGCCCCTCCTGGGCCCATATAAGGGGAAGAAGCGGAATTCAAATGCAGAAGCGACAAAAGCTGGACCTAGGAAGGGATGGGGGAAAAGGAGAGGATGGAAGGAGTAGACTGGAACAAAGAGTTAGGGGACATGCAGCGACTGGGTCTAGGAGCTAATAGTGCGTGAGGAAACTAGGACTGAGAGCCAGTGTAAAATGGGATAATACCACTACTTCACCTCACAGAGGTGGTGTGAAAATAAACGTATTAATGTTTGTGAAGCACTCAGATGATAAGCTCCACAGAAAAGCTATCAAGAAATTAATAATTCTGTATTCAGAAAAGGGTCTGAATAGTTTATAATAAATAAATCACAGAGCCACACATTGATCAATGTGGACCAAACAAAATGTTGAATAGCTGCTCTTTTCGTAAGCATCATTGCACAGGCTACCCTAATTCTGGCATATCTGCAGATCTAAGAGTTGTCTTTGCCACCTACCTTTCTTTTAACATAGTTTGGGGGGGGGGGTATACATGTAATTCATTAATATACTTAACACAGGATCTAGTACGGATCCTGGAGGCACCCCACTATTAATCTTTTGCTATGATGAAAATTGACCATTTAATCCTACACTCTTTGTTTTGTCTTTGCCCACCGCAATACTTTGCCTCTCACCCCATGACTATCTAATTTCTTTTGTAGCCTCTTGTGAGGGACCTTGTCAAAGTCTGAAAAACTAACTTGTTTGAAAGTCTAAATTATGTTCACTGGTTCTCCTTTATCCACTACTTCACTGATACAGTTCAAACATTCTAATAGAGTAATGAGACATGATTTTCCTTTGTAACTTTGAAACTTTGTTCGCCAGACACTATCAAACCATGATCTTCCAAGTGTTTTATAATTCATTTTCAATTATTTTAATAGGTCATTCACTCACCATTCCTTACCCATCCTGGCTACTAGCCATTAATGGACTTAACCTCCATGAATTTATCCAGTTCTTTTTTAAACCCTGTTATAGTCCTAGCCTTCACAACCTCCTCAGGCAAGGAGTTCCACAGGTTGACTGTGTGCTGAGTGAAGAACTTCCTTTTATTTGTTTTAAACCTGCTACCCATTAATTTCATTTGGTGGCCCCTAGTTCTTATATTATGGGAACAAGTAAATAACAAGTAAATCCATTCCTCCTCCCCTGTCTTTGGGCTTACAAAAGAGAAGTTCAGGATAAACATGTGGAGTACGATGGCATATCAGCCCAGTATGTTCTCTATCTGTATATAAAAATTTAAAATTATAAGGTGGGAGGGTATTCCCACACCCGTATGTTATAATTAATTCTTATTTTCCACTACACAGTATGATTTCTCCAGTCTGAAAAAAGGTGATGCAATTGTTGCATAGGATTGTTCATGTCTTTGTACAGGGATGTTTGTTATTAGAGGCAGGTATGGCCAAATTACAGGCATCTCAGTTACATCACTATCTTTCTTTCTTTCTCCCTTTCTCTGTAAGCTAATTGCTAAATCTTAAACTCAGAATGCCTTTGGGAGCTTTGCATAAAATACTCTCTCTTACATTGCTCTTTTATATACTGTACCTCAAAAGAGGAGACAGACATTTCTGGCAAGTTTGAAAAGTTAGGTCACATTTGCCATTAATTATACTGTATTTCTGTATGAACATAAATCAAAAGGATATTTTTTAGTTTTATTCCTTTTCTAGCAATATAAAAATCGATAACATAGAGAAGAAAAAAATGCAAATTTTGCACACATATAGCCTTCAATAAGGAATGCTGTCTTTGCCAGTCTGACTAGAGTTGTGAGAGAAATAAAGTGATAAGCAAATAAAGACAGTATATGTGCTTTAACTATGAGGTATTGTCCTTACCGATTTAAGAGTACCTTGTATGCAGTTATCCAGACACATACAGTATGCAGATAAATATGCACACACATCTGGATGCCTGTGCACTGACATAAACCCAACTGTGTTGGCTGTTCAACTAGTATCTTCTTGCTAATACTTTGCATGATTTCTTTTCCGAAAGAAAGCTGTCAAACCTCTGTCAAAATGAAAACCATGCTAGCTGTGTTGTGAGCAACTATTCAACAATAGGCTTGCATCTGTGATAAAAGGTCTGTGGGATTTTTGTTTTTAAATAATGAAACATTTCAGAAAAGGCTTATTACTTATGCCAACTTCCAAGCGGAACCAATGAAACTCTTGATAGCACATTTCAGTGAAAAGACCCCTGGCTGTATATTTACTTAAGTATATAAACACAAGAACTTTAGCTCAAATAAGCAACATAGTTGTGTGGTGGTCCTCAGTCTTTATGCTCTCTCATCACTGTGAGCTTTGAAGACCGGGCACTCTCAGTGCCCAGCCACCTGGGGATGTGATTATTAGTCAAAATATTTGCTTAGATTGTAAGGTCCTTGGGGTGAGGACTGTCCTTCTGTATGTGTCTGTACAGTGCCTAGCACAATGAGTCCCTGGGTCTATGATCGGGCCCTGTATGTGCTACCATAATACAAATATTAAGTAACAGTGATATTACTATACTGTATAAAAATAGTTAGGCATTCATTTAAACAAATCTATTAAATACCACTGACTAGTGGGTTTTTTTACCAATATCTACATTATTAATTATATGAGGTTTAATAAGTTGTGCTGATTCTGCCACAGTAATTTGCTTATGACTGAGGCATCACTTAGTTCCCTGAGAAGCATGATCTAAATTCTGCCCCAAAACCGCTGCATTGTGACACGCCATTGCAGTCGTTTTGGGGCATCCTGAGGCAGCTTCAGATAAATTTGAAAATTTAGGTTATTGCATTAAATATGGAAATAAACATGAAAATAAAGATCACAATATCACCTCCATTTTAATGTGATGTTAAATTAGATTAATGTTCTAATGATAAAGTTTAAATTTTAACTGTGCTGTACATTTCTGTATTGAAAATCTACAGCACTTGCTATAGATTCTGTCAGGGGAAATCAGAAGCTTTGGCAGATAAGGCAAGGGACTGTTGGGGCTTCCGGCACCAAAGCAGCTATGGTAAACGTTTGAATCTGTGTGATAACTACTACATTAGCTAAACGTTAAAATGATCAGAAGTGAAATAGTTAACAAGACTGATGATGCAATTTGCATAATTAGATTTCAAAGTAAATACCCCGCAGAGCTGAAAGGAGTAATTCATATTTGTCAGAGCCACTTTTTCAGGCGGCCTGCAGACTCAAACAAATATCACTATATAAGTTTGTACCATTTCGTCTTTGGGAGGCTTTCATCACAACCTTAAGAGCCATGAATTTTTTTTTTTAAATGAATGTTTAGGTTCTGGTCTACAGCTCTGAAGCAAGGTGAATTTTGCAGGATTATTACATACTTAGAGCCCTGTTTATGATGCATACTATGTGTCCAATGGTACCTCATCCCATTACACAAATATATCAGTAGGTAGCATGTTATTAACAAGTATGTAGGTTCATGTAATCAAAAGTTTACACAGTAGTATAATATAGTATACAGTAGTATATTGTAGTTGTTGAGCAGCAGGCATTAAGACTGAGTACTCTGATGTCAGGTTATAATGTTACACCACATTTGGTACCAAATATGCTTGCTGTGTACTATAATTTTTCTAGTTGAGAAACAAAGTTTTCCCAAATCAAATCAGTTATTTTTGGCTAATACAACCACCTTCTTTGTAAATATTCATACATGTCTATTTATAGCAGATTTTATCCTCAGTTTATGAAACAGATCTGAGTTGTTGATCTGGCAGCACGATATTAATCACAGGCATGACACTCAGATAAACAAAAAATAGTAATAATCACAACAAACATTTATTCATGAGTTTTGAAAATCAAAAGGAACAAAGAGTTAATGATTCCTCTGAGCAGTTTTTCAGATAATTTAAAAGTAGACAAAAAAGTAAGGGACTATCACATGACAGGAAACTTGCAGTCAAGTGTGCCACCAAGAGGCAAAAATCAGCAAGCCACGTAAGAACAAAAGGACAGTGTTAACGTGACAAAACTGAAAAACTTCAGAATGGTTTATAACTAAGAATCTGCATTCACTATGCAGTCTTTACACCTTGACCAGATTTAAATTCTAGACTGTAAAAATATATTAAAGATATACAGTCATATATAAAAATTAAATTAAATTAAAAGCGGCTCCAAGGTGAAAGTGTTGTCTGGTAAGTAAGTTCACTGGTTTTAAAAATGCCAGAGAAATTCTACTTTGTGATAGTAAGTTACAGTAAAAGAGAAACAAGAACAGTTTATGGTTAGAATACATAGCAGTGAGCATTTCATTTTAAATTTTGGCACTGATTTTTTAAGAAATACAAAACAAAAATTGCGATGAAAAATACAAGACATTTAAATTAATAGAGCAGTCATTATTACCAACACTAAGATAAAGGAATCCAAACACACAGGGCTAGATTTCTAAAATGGCTCAGCATCAACAACAGAGGCCAGATTTTCAAAAGAGCTCAGCACCCAGCAGATCCCTTTGTTGTCAAAAGAAGCTTCTGGGTGATGCATTTTTTGAAAGTCTAACCAATTTGTGTAGGTACTGTGACAAAGTTCCTCCTCTGCCTTGGTGGGTTATGTGCTTTCGGGTGGATTTGCTCGCTTCAGAGGTTCACAGCTGTCCTCAGTTTGGCTCCTTTTGTTAGTGACACAAACCTGCCGTTCACTCAGCTAACCTCATCACTGGCCGGCATGGAGAAAAGGAGGACAACAATCCCCGCAGTCTCTGCTGGCCCACCTAATGGGTCAGGGGACAGGCCAGAGACCTTCCCCTCTGATGGGACCCACAGTCCAGGTCAACTCCTCTTATATCAAATAGGGAGTTGGGGGGATAGGGTGAACCCGGGCCTGCCCTCTACTCCGGGTTCCTGCCCAGGGCCCTGTGGATTGCAGCTGTCTACAATGTCTCCTGTAACAGCTGCATGACAGCTACAATTCCCTGGGCTACTTCCCCATGGCCTCCTCCCAACACAGGACCTTCCTCCTGATGTCTGATAACACTTGTACTTCTCAGTCCTCCAGCAGTATGCCTACTCACTCTCAGCTTCTTGCATGCCTCTTGCTCCCAGCTTGTTGCATGCGCTTCACTAACTGAAGTGAGCTCCTTTTTAAAACCAGGTGCCCTGATTAGCCTGCCTGTCCTAATTGATTCTGGTAGCTTCTTAATTGGCTCCCGGTGTCCTAATTAGCCTACCTTAATTGGTTCCAGCAACTTCCTGATTGTTCTAGAACAGCCCATTATCTTACTCAGGGGAAAGGGACCTGCTTAATCTGGGGCTAATATATCTACCTTCTATCACTCTCCTGCAGCCATCTGGCCTGATCCTGTCACAGTACCAAAATGGAAGAAAGAATTTCGTTGAAAATGCCCCACAGCCAACTTTAAAGTTTCTGTTGGTTCTTTGTTTTGTTTTTAATTTTTGTATGGGGGAGGGAGGGTCCAAGACCACAGTGCCAAAGAATACTAGTTTTCTTGTTTTTGTAATGTCCATGTAACAGCCATGCTACAGCATTAATGCACCCCTGACACATCAAATTATAGGTGTGTCTGCAGTTATTTTAACCATTCGGAATAAACTGGACCTATATTAGCTTTCCATTGTATTAAACCTTTTGCTACCACAAGACACATCAGTTCCCTTTTCTTGGTGTTTGCTGGAAAATTTAATGTGTCTACTAATTGCAATATAAAACTTTTTGTTGATATTTGTATTCTTGAACAACATTCTTCAATGATGTGTGCCATGAAAGGGCTCTCTCCCCACGTATCATCGTCACATGAATACATTTTTAGAAGATTTACTAATATCCTCATAAAAAACACGGAAAACTATTTTTAGAGATGTTCCATTTTGTTTAAAATACCTTACTTCCTGTAGTTTTTACACTATGTATATTTGCCCAAAAACCGAAACTTAATTTAAGAGCAGATCTCTTTGTGTTGCCTGTTCCTCACGTTAATCCATAATTTCTAATATCACTCATTTCCTGATTTCCCATTGATTTATTGCTAAGTCTTTCACCAAGATTTAACACAGGAGCTAGAAACTGTATTCATGCAAGCCGCACAAGTAAGCAGGATCACACTGGTGGCTCATAATCATCCTGTGATCAACCAGTACACCCAGATCTTTCTTCTCCTCTGCCACTTCCATGTCCGCAGTTTATACCAAAAATTCTTGTTAGTCCCTAAGTGCATGACCCTGCACTTTGCACTAATGCATTTCCTTTGTCTAAAAAATCAGTTATCTTCTCAAAGGAGGAGATCAGGTTGGTCTGGCAAGATCTACCTTTTGTAAACCAGGTTGTATACCATTACCCCTAAGATCTTCATTAGCCTTATTAAAAACTAAGGCAAAATATTTGTTTAGGTGTTGAGCCATGCCTTGTTTAACTTTAATATCTACCCCATCCTCAATGCTTAGCAGTCCCACTTCTTTCCTTGTTTTCTTTTTATTTATATGGATATAGAACCTTTTACTGTTGGTTTTAATTCCCTTTGCAAGGTCCAACTCTGCTCGGCTTTTGGCAGTTCTCACTTTATCCCTACACTTTCTGACTTCCAAGAGGTAGCTTTCCTTGCTGATCCATCCCATTTTCCATTCCTTGAAGGCTTTCTGCTTTCTCTTAATCACCTGTTTGAGATGCTTGCTCATCCAGTCTGGTCTGCAATCCTTCCTTACAAATTTTTTCCCCTTGCTTTGGATGCAGGTTTCAGATACATTCTGCAACTCTGACTTAAAGTAATTCCAAGCCTCCTCCACATTCAGATTCTTGAGTTCTTCAGTCCAGTCACTTCCCAAACTAATTCCCTTAATTTTTTTTAAGTGAGTCCTTTTGAAATCAAGGACCCTAGTTGCAGATCTATTTTTGTTTATCTGTCCATTTAGTTTAAACTGAATTAGCTCGAGATCACTTGAGCCAAGGTTATCCCCTACAACCAGTTCTTGTTGGTTCAATGACTATTTGGTGAAGAAATCTGTCAGCTATCACAGGAAAATTGGGGCCCTACTCTTATTAGTAGCCCTTGTCCTCTAATCTATATCTGGGAAGTTGAAGTCTCCCATAATCACACAATTCCCAGCAGAATTTAACTTAGTTAAAAACATTAAAGATATATCTATTTATATCCAAATTTGATCCGAGGGGGGGGAGGGAATTGTAGCATACCCCAAGTGCTAGCCCAGGGGAACCTCTAGTAGTTTTCTTCCCCAAAGTGAGTTTGGCCAACACAGACTCTTCTAGTTTGGAATTGGCCCATTAAATCACTTCTAATTTCTTTACAGCTACCTCACCATTAATATACAGTGTTACTCCACCACCTTTAGTTCTGTATTTCCTGAACAAATACCCTTCAATACCTGTAGTCCACTCATGACTACTATTCCACCGTGTTTCTGTTATCCCTGTAATATCTGGTTTCACTTCCTGCACCAATAGTTCTAGTCCCTCCATTTTGTTATCCAGGCTCCTTGCATTGGTGTACAAAAATCTTAATTGCTGCTGCTTGGCTTTGCCCACGTACCTCACCCGACTGCATACAGTCATTCTGCTGCCAGTATCACTTACCTGTTAGTGCTAATACCAATGATGCTATGATTCCTCTTAATGTCCATTCTCCTACACACTGCTGTTCCTTTCTCCATTGCTATATCCTTTCTTACTTGATTTTCCTCAAGCTCAATAAAATCATGCATGGAGATTACATGAGCATCTCCCAAACATCTCCCCTCCCCCAAGTTCCTAGTTTAAAGCTCTTTTAATCAGTTGTACCAACCTCCATCCCAGAAGTCTATTTCCCTCCCTACACAGGTAGAGTCCATTCCAGGAAAACAGTCCTCAGTTCTAAAGGATAAGGTCCTTTAGAGTAAGGGACCTGTCGAGAGAGAGAAGTTGTGCCCATTATTGAATCCAGAAAGGCTCCTATAAAAAGAATTTGCTGTGCATGGGCCAAAATTTATTTTTTTGAGATTTATCTGTAGGCTTAGACTTCAGAATAGTAAAGTAGTTGTTTGAACTGCCAACCACACCTGACATGACCAACCCTTGAGGAGTCAGTTGTCAAGACAGGGAAAGATTTATTCCTAGACAATGGAAATAGGCAGCTATGACCGCCAGGACCTTTGAAACCACCCTTGGGATAGATGACAGGCCGAAGGCTGGTAGGACTTGGTACTAGTAATGATTGTGACTGAATGTGAAATGAAGAAATTTTTCATGAGAGGGATTAATCGCTTTGTGGAAGTAGGCACCTTTCAGGCTGAGGGTCTAAAGACAGTTCATTGATTCCAGGGAGGGAATTGTAGCTGCTAGGGATACCATCCTGAATTTCAGATGTCTGACATACTTGTTCAATCATCTGAGATCTAGCATCAGCCCCTTGGTTTTTTGGGCTATCAGAAAATATCTTGAATAGAACATTTCCCCCCTGTGTTGAAGCGGAACTGGCTCTATGTCTCCTAGACTTGGGAGAGATGAAATCTCCTGTGTCAGCACTGATTGTGAGAGGGTTCCCTGAAGAGGGATGGGGCAGGAGGGTGGAATGGAGGTAAACTGGTTAGTTATTCCAATGTAATGGTCTCTGATATCCATTTGTCCAATGTTAAAACTTCCCATGCTTGATGGAATAGAGAGACGTGGTGCCCAAATTGAGGCAGCGGGTTATGTCATGCAGATGAGAAATCCTGATTAGTGGGTGGTTTGGTCTCAATCAAACCATCAAAAGTGGTGTTTAGATAATGCTGATGGCTGGAATGAAGCAGTTGATGTAGCGTTAAGGCTTCTTCTTTGAAAATCTTGAGCTCTTAGCTGGTGGCCCACAGAAGGAGGAAAATTGAACAGGGCAGGATCTTTGTGTCAACTGAGACCTGCTAAATTTTCTCTTATTTGCAGCGTGCATATCACTGAAAACCTAAGTGTTGCCCTAGAGTCACTTAGGGTATAAAGCAAATCATATTTGCAGTCCGCGAAGAACTTGTGGCCATCGAAAGGTAAACTTTCCTCCGTCAACTGTACTTCACACAGCTGAAGCCAGGAAGCACTTTTCATGAGTATTGCAGTGGCTGTGGAAAGAGACCTGGCTGAAGTGTCCACCACATCAAGTGAAGCCTGCAGAGATGTTTTTGCCAAAAGCTGATCCTCCTTTATTATGGTGCTAAACTGCTCTTGGCGTTCCTGTAGGAAATGGTAATAAAAGCATTAAACTTCTTGTAGTTCAAGCAGCCATATTTTGACATCAGGGCTGGTGGGCAGCTATCATGAGCTGTAACGTTGCTGATGAGTAGCTCTTATGACCAAAAAGGTCCAGGTATTTCCAGTCCTTATAATAAGGTGTGGCTTTTGGGGCATGTTGCCTGCCCCTTTCATTTACTGCATCCATGACCAGAGAATTTGGCGCTGGATGAGAAAATAAAAATTCAGAATCCATGCCCAGGACATAGTAATTTTTTAAATCATTTTATTGGCACACCGAGGGGGGAGGATTGCTGGAGTTTGCCACATGGTCTTGGCTGACTCAGGAATGGCTTTGTTAACTGGCAGTCCCACCTGTACTGAAGTAGAAGTGTGTAATATGTTCAGGAGCTTACGATGGGATTCCTGTATTTCTTCCAGGGGAATCTACAGGGTGTCAGGGACACACTTCACCAGGTCCTGGAATTGCACAAAGTCATCAGCTAATCATGGCAGTGGTGTCATGACTGCCTCTTGAGGTGACGATTACAAGATGTTTATAAAGGGGTAACCTCCTTGGCTGCCCTTGCCTCTTGCTTCTCAAAGGTCTCCTCTAGCTCAAAGTGGAGAGCAGGGATGGACAATACCAGGGAACGTGGTCTTCTGTGTTCCTTATGGGACTGAATCAGGGTCCCCCGAAACTGCTGGTGGTATACTGCCCATGGACCCCAATTAGGCCAATGAGAAGGACCATAAGGCATGGGGGAAGGTATCCAACACTGGTCATCCCAAGTCTTAGTAGCCAGGGGTCTCTTATCCTGCCTTTGTTGCATCTTCTGACAAAGTTCCTGCTCTACCTTGGTGGATCTTGCGCTTATTGGCAGATTTGCTCACCTTGGAGCTTCACGGCAGCCCTCAGCTTGGCCGTTTTTCTGAATTCACAGTCCAGGTCGACTCCTCCTGTGTCTGACCAGGAGTTGGGGAGGATTTGGGGGGAACCCAGGCCCACCCTCTACTCCAGGGTCCAGCCCAGGGCCCTGTGGAATGCAGCTGTCTAGGAGTGTCTCCTGGAACAGCTGTGCAACAGCTACAACTCCCTGGGCTACTTCCCTATGGCCTCCTCCCAACACCTTCTTTATCCTCACCATAGGACCTTCCTCCTGGTGTCTGATAATGCTTGTATACCTCAGTCCTCCAACAGTCCGCGTTCTCACTCTCAACTCCTAGTGCCTCTTGCTCCCAGCTCCTCACATGCACACCACAAACTGAAGTGAGCTCCTTTTTAAAACCCAGGTGCCCTGATTAGCCTGCCTTAATTGATTCTAGCAGCTTCTTGATTGGTTGCAGGTGTTCTAATCAGCCTGTCTTAACTGTCTCCCGAAGGTTCCTGATTGGTCTGGAACCTTCCTTGTTACCTTACCCAGGGAAAAGGGACCTACTTAACCTGGGGCTAATATATCTGCCTTCTATTACTCTCCTACAGCCATCTGGCCCGACCCTGTCGCAATCTGTGTCGAGAAATAAAGTCTCCTGGAATAAACTGGAAAGCCTTGAACAGAAAATTCAGAGTCTGAGTCAGAATGCTCCTCCACATATTGTATCGTAGCTGACAACCCCTCGTCATGGATAACAGAAGTTGTGGAAGAGGCAAGTTTCACAGCAACATGAGCAGTTGGTGACCCAGCAGACCTTGGTACCAAGAGATGTCTGGAGGTCACAAGCTGTAGAGATTCAGGTTCACTCAGTACCATGAGGTCTTTTGGGTACCAATATTCCCACAGTACTGGGAGCAGAATAGAACTTGGTACAGGCACCAATTATGTTCTGGATGCCATTGTCCAAGGCACTGATGTCGGTATTGAGGGGAATCACAGATTCCATTGAAACCACTTTGTTGCTCATATTATTCTTCACTATAGAGTCCTTTACTGCTGAGGTATGGGACTTAGTTGACATCTTACAGTGCTTCGCAGTGGCTGAAGTTCTCAGAGCCTCATTAGCACTCCTCTTGGGGCCTGAAGTCTCTAGTGACCAAGTCGTCTTTGAGGAGGAATTCTCTATTCTGCTCCTCTTATTGCCCTCTTTAGTCTGAGTGGGAAGCTCTTGGTACCCCCTGCACTGTTGTCGGTACCTCACTCATGGACAGTGTCGGAGATCAGGGTTTCGATGCCATCTTCACCTTGCAAGCTCTCGTGAGTTGTGACCATGATCTTGACATTGACAGGGCCCTGACAGAAGAAGAAGGTCTCTGTACAGAGGGGTTTCTCTGCAGCCGGGACAGAAGCCAGTCTTAAGGTTTGCTCCATTATTAAGAGCCAGTATGTTTTCCCTTGCTCTTAAAGGATCTTCCCTGAATAGAAGCTAAGATCTTGCATTTGCTGGGAATATGACAGTCTCTCAAACAACTAATACATTGAGATTGCCCGTCACTGACAGAGATTGCTTGTTGACAAGAGAGGCATCTTTTAAACCCTGAGGAGTCCAACATTCCAGATAGAAGCAAGTTCGTTAGGGCCCCTCAATAAGGGATAACACAAACAAAAATGTATTTTTTTTTTAAAGAAAAGGAATAAACAAATGTGAACAAACATTCCAAAAGCTATAAGGAGGTAAACGTACTACTACTACTGCTGCTAAGAACTAATAATGCTAGGAATACTAATAAAAGAGGAAAAAGGGGCACACTAAATTCCATCTCTCCCAGGAGGAGACTGAGAAGAAATTGAGAGCAGTTTGCCCATGCATCCCTGTATAGCCTCTGTATGGGGCACAAGGATGCGTAGGGCGCATGCGTGAGCCCAACGGGCACTGCTACCAAAATTCTCCAATCAAAGGTGGATGCGCAGCTGAAGTGGAGCACCCACAGGGACATGACTTGAAAAACAACAATTATTCTTACTGATGAAACAAGCACACCAGCAGCAGTTTGAAAGTTTACAAGCTGGAAAGAACAAAAATTGGGAGAACAGAAAAGGAGGCAAATATACAATACACAAATAGGGAGGAGAATAGTTTAGGCTATAGGGTAAATAATTTCTAGCCCATACTTTATTTTAGTTTGTGTTACAGCCATTTCCCTCCAACTTCACAGCTTCAAATTTGCTAATCCAGGCTTCGCCATCAAAACAATGTAGTAAAAATGTGTAAGTGCAGTAGTAAATATAGTAAATGCAATTAAATTATTTTAAAAAGAAAAGTCAAGCTTTTACCTGATCTTCACTAGTTAAGCCAATGTGCATCACGAGATAAAAATGCACTAGGAAATCAGAATTTGGCAAAACATCTTGGCGCCTAGTCATCATAGCACAGATCAACCTGTATGCTTGAAGTTTGCCTTCTTTATATTCATTTGGCAAGGTTGTTGCCTGAAAAGAGCAGAGAATTTTTATTAACAGACAAACAGCAACCAACTATATGTTAACTGTATGTATACTTGCCAATAAATGTTTTGAAGCCACATTCTAAATATGGATTCTCAAGAGTTGCTTAGCTGTTCTAGACAAAAGTATAGCTAAAGGGTGGACGCTGATTATTTTTCTAATACATCTAGAACAAGGATTGCAGAAAGAAACACCGTAAAAATGCCATTAAGTGATTCAATATAGACATGCAGTAAAATACTACTCTGTGCAGAATTTAAAACTAATTTACCTTGAACACCCATGCTGCAAATATTCTGAGAGGTGGAATTAAAACAGGAGGAGAAGGTGTAGACTGGTTGTCCAAACTTATAGCAAGATTGTCCCTTATCTGATTTAAAAAGAAAAGGGAGGGGATTAACAAAATAATATTTAATACATTAAAATGAGTATTATTTACAATACATGATTACTTCCCAGCCTTTCTACTGGAAGTGCTGTCATTTGTCTGTCTCTCTCTCTCTTGCATACACAAACAAACAAACAAACAAACAAACACACACACACTTTCCAATGAACTCAAATTCAACAGAAAAGTGTGTGGTAGTATTCCTCCATCCTAATCAAATATTATCATGTTAAGGGTGTACTGTGGAAATTTACACCAACTCCCAACATTGGTGGATTATTTTGTACTTTCAATTCATTGCTTCTATTTCACTATTTTACCATCTCAGAATATACTAATTTAAATCCTTTTTGTTACTGCACAAAATTGTCTTTTATTAGGTGTTTTTACTGAAATTCGAACATCCTTTTTCTTTATTTACAATATAATCTTTCCCTCCAAACACCACACTTTATTGGTTTACTCACTGTTAAAGTTACAGTATCACTAAAAGAACCAGCATGAGCAGTTGAAACTCCTTAAATATTCTAATAAAAAATCTATTTTACTGCTTAGTAAACTTTTATTAGAATATAAATTAATTTTTATAGCAAATACAAAATCACTCTCTTTGCATTAGAATAAAACACATTAAAAACAATACCTTTGCCAGTTTGTACCATAGTTCATAGAGATACCCAAAAACTTTGGCATGGATTTTAGGAGACTGGATATTATTCACATCTCCAAGAATTCCCAAGATCCTTCTCCATAATACAGCAGCTGAATCAGGATGCCAACCTATGAGGTTTCCACCAGCAATTATACTGCAGTCATCAGCAAGGAACTCACTGCTGTCTATAGAATAAAAAAAAATTGGTTTCCATCAGTTATAAATGCAGTGGGTAGTCTATCTGTGGTCCACAAAACCCAAACAATCATTCATATAAAACAAGGGAGTAATGGTTATGAAAAAAGTTCTGAGCTATGAATTTAAGCATTCATTATGCAAAATATATATTCAGAGCAACACCTTTCTCAAGGAATGTTTCTACAGATAATTGGTAAAATTGCCCTGTCAAGTCATCTTTTCTCCTGGAGCTGCATCCAATTTTGGCCCTTTTATAGCCTCTTAAACTTCCTATTGTGAGGTATCCTCATCCAGTCTCTTCTTTTCTAATTCCAAATGATTGGCATTTGAAACTCAGAAATAAAACATCATAAAGACATTTAGCCATTTGCATTCCCTTAGATGCAGTGAGGGAATAATGGGAACAAACAAATGCTTTCTTTATAAGTTTAGAAGTCAAATATGGGAATTTTTTACTCCAGTACAATTAATTTAGTTAGGAAAAAATAAACTTTACCTAATATCCCAAGTACTGTGTGATGTTCCCCATTCAGAAAAACACAAAAAGATTCAAAACAGTAAAATAATGGTTTTCATTATTAAAACACAGACTACTACTTACTAAAATCATGGCTAGCAGATTAGGCAAAATGAAAGGGAAACTGAGCTTCATTAATTATTCTACAGAAGAAATGGGTAGTATCTACAGATAATGGCACATTACATGACAGACAAAGAATAATTTGTAGTCACTGATGGTCATGTAATTAGAGAAGGCTTTTATTAGGGTTTAACAGCAGTATCGAGAGTCTCCTAAATAATTTGCTCTGGGTTCAAAGCGTAGGTATTTGATTACAATGATTTATTCATGCCATGAAGTGGTGGTACATACAAAATGTTTACCAATTTCATTTTTTCCTTATTTCACTAGGTAGGATTGCCCCTTAAGCACCATTCCCACTTATCAATTACTAGCAGAAGTAGAAGGCTATGTCAGGGATTACACTGCAAGGGGATGACACGCTAATATTAGTAAGAAATCCAGTAGTAAGAAATAGTAAAACTATTTCTATTAGTAAAACTATTCTATTTCTATTTCTATTAGTAAGAAATAGTAAAACTATTTCTATCACTTAGATCATCATGGAGAAGACTGGAGATTTTTCTGGATATAAATTAAATCATTCTCAATTTGCAAAAAACCCTACAATTCCACCATGTTTATGCTGTGAGAGTTTAAATGGGTAATAAAAAACTTCGTTTGTTTGGGAATTAAGAGGACTATGTTATTAAACAATGCAGATAGGCATACACGGAAGCCAATTATAGAAAACATCAAGGAAGAATGACAAGTGGGATTCCTGGAACCTTTGTTGGGTAGGTCTTTGTAAAGGTGATTTCTACCGCAGAATTAAATTTTCACTCAAAATGCATCCTTTGGAGTGTACCCTTTTCCGAGCAGGGCTTAATGTGGGCTTCATCCAAGCACTTTAAGCAGGTCAGATGGGGATCACTGACCAGCATAGGCTTTTAACAAATCTCACAGGACTTAATCCTGGGGAGCAAGGCATCCTTTTGGTACTGAGCACAGTACCAAAAAAGAGGAAAACTGGTCCAAATGGATACAAACACAGAAACCTAATTAAACAAACACAGAAACTTACTTAAGAAAAAAACAAAAAACACAAACCAACCAACCATAACGAACGGCAACTATCTACAAAGAGAGAGGAAGGCACTTGAGTTAATAAGACCAAGATCATTCCAACCACCATCACTGGTGTTAAGAAGGAACTGAGGGGAGTCGGGGGTGGCCCCACCCTGTTATACCAGTGTGTAGCGGCGTTTGGCAACAAAAAGTGCTCAAGCCACCTGATTGGTACTGCTGAGGGGAAAAAAAATCTCTGACCTCTGTGCACAAGGAGCACACACACTTACAGTGGAATGGCCATGTGCGATCACTCCAAGAACTCATACAATATGCATGCATGAACTTTAAATTAGTATAACTTTTGCTGTCCTTGCTATTTTCATGTTATTTCTCTTTTCTGATTGGTTTATTACCACCGATTACACACTCTTACCCAACACCAGCACTAGTGGCTTCTACAAACAAACTGCAAGTTTAGCTTGAGAGAACTTTTAAATCACAAGCCCAAATACACTTACCTTTGGAGAAACAGGTATTAATGAAAACACTAAGTAAAATTAACCCAAATACCCAAAACATAAACTGAAAACCATAAATGAGCTCCAGTTAGATGCATCATTTTACTGTATCTATTGAAATTGATCACATTGTCCCCTTCACTACAGTGCACAGAGGGGAGCTAAAACAGGAGTATTTACAGTGGAAACTCCAAAGGAGTAATGGCAACAGTTCCACGGCATTCTCTTGTTCTTTCCCCAGCCCAACAGAAGCCATTCAAGCAGATACACTACAGAGTAGGGGCTCTGCACATTGGGAGGTAGTAAGTTTAGGAGAGGGATGCTCTCTGTAGCATCATCCCCCCAAGAATTATGATGCATTATTAATATATGCTGGTTGGTCAGTAAAACCCTCAGAAGTTCTGAGGGAGCTGTAGTGTCATAGCAGAAGGGGGTGTCTCCGGGAGCCAGCTCTACAGAAGTTTCCAGCTTTGACAAGGAAACCTGAATCACTCAAAGGATATGAAAGGCCAAATCCTCCATCCTTTCTGCATGAACTCAAAACTTTACATCAGACAGAAGAAAATGAAGTTAACTCAAAGAATTAAACCTTGAAATTTCTGAGCCCCACTAAATCTAAAAATGGTTTCAAAGAAAGAAAGATATTAATATTTAACATGACTAACACTCTCTCAACATGAGAAATACAGTTATGCACACTCATTCTGTTAGGTAATTACAATCTTATTACTACATTTGCCTTTCTGCTCGAGATTACTGATCAAATTATTTTATAAAAATAGTTTTCTTTTGCATATGCAAAGAGCAAAGTTCTTGTATTATGGATAGAAAGCAAGCTAGCAATTTGTCTTCTTCACATAGGTAATAATCCTTAACATATGTTATATTACAATTTCCCTTTGTACCGATGACAAGCTGAACTATTGAACTGGATGAACTTATTCATTATATTAGTAGTATTTCAAAGAATAATTGAATAAATGGAGTAGATAACCCTGAAACTATATATCTCATTATAGAAAATAGCCTACCAGAAAAATTCTTATGTTACCTGATTAAGTTACTGAAATAAAATCTATGATGCACTTATTAAAAATTAGATGAAAAGTAGCCTTTACAAAGAACAAAGCACCAAAAGAATACAATACATAGTCATAAATAATGAGTCCTATATGTCAAAGTTACAATAATTAAAATGAAAAAGGTAAAGGAAAATTACTAACAAACTGACTTTTCTTAGGGTGTTCCCTTCATTAGGTCCATATTCTAATGTATTTCCTAATGACACTGCAGACTGCTAGATAATTAAAGCATATGCACAATACTATAAAAAAAACTTCAACATAGAGGGTGAAATCCTGCTCCTCCCTCAGATCAGTAAGATTTTTGCTCCTGACTTCAACTGGACAAAGATTATACCTATAGAGTGATTGTTTCAGAGATTATAAATACTGAATTACAATTTACCATTATCTTCAGTCTGACTTTCTAAATCCTTTAATAAAGGGAGTCTACAATTCCCATTTCTGATTCAGCATTCACAGCAAAAGCTTGGAGACATGGATTCCAAATGCTTAATCTTGAGAAAATCATTGTCATGAGGAAACAGCAGCAACTGAAGAATAGCACATTCAGGAAGAAAGAATCATGGCTAGCAAGTGGGATTTCCCCCCTTATTTACTTATAAAATCTTTCTAACCTCCAACAAATGCAATCTATGAAAGTAAAGTGGTAATGAAGTTTCTATCTGAAGGAAACAAGAGACAGAAAATGAAAAGCAAGGAACAAAAGCATGGAAGTATAGTCGATACTGCTATATTCTTTGATAACCTTTGGAAGGAACTTTGTATAGGCACTTGACATGTCTTTACTTTTGCTCCCTTACTGCTTTCCATATGAAACAGAAGTTAACTACCATTTCAGTCTTCTATTTTTATACCAGTTACCTATCATAGGCCATAAGAACTTTGTTCTGTAATCTCCAAAGCTACATTACAAAGCTACCAAATACCTGCCCTTGTGTACAGACAACCTCTCTCTTAAATCTTCATAAAGATATTAGCTGCTTCTCATTAAAATATGACACATTTCAAGAGTTGGCAGGCTGGAAGAGATATTAACTAAATATTGGATTTTCAAAAGTGTCTCAGTGATATCATCAATTATTCCCTGTGTCCACTGAAGCTACGATGAGAAGTAATGGGCTTAAGCTGTAGCAAGTGAGATTTAGGTTAGATAATAGGAAAAGCTTTCCAACTATAAGGATAGTTAACCTGTGGAATAGGCTTCCCAAGGAAGCTGAGGAATCCCCATCATTGGAGGTTTTGAAGAACAGGTTGGACAAACACCTGTCATGCATGGTTTAGGTTTACTTGGTCCTTCCCTCAGGGCAGGGACCTGGACTTAATGATTTCTCAAAATCCCTTCCAACCCTACATTCCTATGATTCTAAAATGGTATCTAGTATAATTAAATAGTAGGATATTAAGTTCTACTGCCAATTTTAACTCTAGTAGACCCAGTTTCTTAACCCTTGGATGATATTCTTGTGACTACAGATCTTTCTCCACTTTCTAAATATCTAATTACTTATGTCACTACCACACCTCAAGATGAAAGATAACCAGAGCACAAAGAAGGAACTTGGAGAGGTCCTTCCCTTTGAGATACTAGTGATGTATGACATCCTTTCCACTATCATGTTTTTCCAGAATTGTCCCTCATTTAACAACAGACAGTATACATTTGCTGGGTTTGTTTCATAGTCTTCCATTTTTGTGTGTCTCTGTGCATATTTTGTTGTGCAACACTTGACCTAGGCAATCAAACTGATACACCATTGTGATGAAGTGAAAGAAGAGTGTTAACACATTCTCTGAGGAAGGGTTAACTTTCTAGACACTAGTACTGTATACAGTGTTATTAATATTATTCAAAATTAAGAAAATGAAGCATTACTAAGAGTTTACAATGTTTTATCTTAAAAGATGAACTATGCCATTAGGGTTACATGTAATGTCAAATAATTCTCATCTACTTTAAAACAAAACACTTTTAAAAGCAAAAAAGTGCATGCAAATTGAGTTGTATAAACTAGCATGTGTAAGTTCTACCGTTCTGTGACAAAAATTTACAATATCTATTGTATTTTCTTGAACATTAGGTACCTGTTAAATTTGCAGCATCTGAAGGACTAAGCTGCAGCCAATGACGTGCATCTGCATCCACACAAACATCTGTTGGTATATTAACTTCATGTTCTTCTTCACATGTTTGCCAGGGGACCAGGGTGATCTCTACTTCATTATTGTAGCCAATGAACGTGTCACTGCTAACACTTTCACCTAAAGTAAGTAGGAATTACTAAATGTCATAAGCAATGTTCTACAATAAAAAAAAATCTTATTTTCAAAAACATGATTAAAAGTAACCAATATTATGTATGTGATAAGTCAAATTAGCACATGCCACCACAAACTACTACTCCTTAGAAAAAGAATTTGGTTTCCTGGAACTCACTCATTTCTCTTTCTCTGTGATTTCCATGTGACTGCTGCAAGTCTGCTTTCAAATCTAATTCAGCTGGACTGCTGCTCCTTCGTATTAAAACCTTCAGAAAAAATATAAAATTGCATTCCTCTCAATTCATTTATGGTTAATTTGAAAAATATATCCCATAATATTTTAGAATAATTCCCTCTATTAAGATACATATACATTTTATACCTAAGTATCACTGAAAACTAACTCTGACTTATTCAGGGGTGGTTTAGACAATAGTTAGTCCTGCCTTAGTGCAGGGGACTGGACCAGATGGCCTACTGAGGTCCCTTCCAGTCCTACATTTCTATGATTCTATTAGTAAAAAACCATATCACATAAGGCATAGAGTAGGAGCATGTTACTATAGTTGCTGTGGAAACTTTAACTCTAAGTTTCCTAGACTACATGCGTGTTAAAAACTTATCAGTTAAAATGTTGCATCAATACAGGGCTGGGGGGGGAGGTGTATTTTTGTATTTGCAATTAATATTCTTAATTTTTAAAAAAGGAAAGATGACCTAGATGTCAAAAGAACTTATAGGTTCTTGATACATTGATCAGGCCTTATGACCAACTTTTCACCCTACTTGGTTTCTCAGGCTGAAGCACTGCCATGCAGGAGGCAATGAACTCATTTGCCGAGGCTGTCTTTCTGGAACTTGTGGCCCCACAGCTGATTTTTGTGGGGAAGGAATTGGCACTCATTTCTCAGGCACATGCAGCTGCTTGCACGGTTTGGAAGACTGCCTACAGTTTTGTTTTTCCCACCAAATCAGGTTCATGTTGAGTAGATAAATAAAGCATGTAGTAATTTTTGAGCTTTGCACTGGTTCACATAATATTTTCAGTTATTTATGCAATAAATATGGCCACAACCTCAGTATCAACTTGCAAAGAAGGTGGGAAATGTGATATTGATGGCAGCATTATCAGGAGGTGGTAAATATTTTGACCAGCGTGTCAATAACACAAAAGCAGGGGAGGAGGGTTAATCTCTTACTCCCACCACCATTGCCTTTGCCTGAATTGGGTAAAGAAACTGCAGCAGAGCAATACATAGTGTTCCCACTTTGCTCGAGCCAAGTGTGCAGTCTCCATGTTGCTTTTAGACTACACCCACTTAAGAGCAGCGGACCAAACCAGAGTTTCAAACTACATTCATCAATTTGATATTGCATTGCACTTCTAACAGTATCAGCAGTTTCAAGCATCAATTATTTCTGCTGTTTATTCAAAATTAACATGAAAAATTAAAAAAAACCTGTCAGTCAGAATGCTGACATACACAAAGTTTTGAAATAAATGGCCGATGGTGCAAATTGTGCTGAGAAAGGCATTTCTGTGAACACTTCATGAATGATCAAACATTTGTTTAAGTACTATGCAATTCGGTAATGAATATAATTTATTTATAAGACCGTTATAAACTCTGTGTTTATAATATTATATATCAATCAAACAAACAGAGTTTATAACTCTTATAAATATATTCATTACCCATATACACATACACATATACACATATACACATACACATATACACACACATACACACACCCCCCTCTACCCCGATACAACGCGACCCAATATAACACGGGTTCGCATACAACACAGTAAAGCAGGCCTCCCCCCCACCCCCAGGGTCTGGGAGGCAGGAGCTCTGGGGGGGCACTTTTGGGGGCCCCACAGGCCCAGAGTGGCCCAGGTGATTAGCAGGGGGCCGGGAACAGCCCGCTCCGCTTCCCTCGCCCCGGCCATGTCACTTGGGGGAAGGGATTCCCCCCTCCCCAGCACTCACCAGCAGCGGCAGAAGTGGAGCAGCACAGCCTCAGCCTGCTCCACTCTGCCAGCTCCCAGTCACGGCGCTCCGCTTCCCGCCGCAGGTGAGTGTGGGGGGCGTCCTTTCCCCAACCTCCCCACACTCACTGGCAGCGGGAAGCTGAGCGGGGGCGTGGATAGGGGTTGGGGCAGTAAGGGGAGTTGGGTGGGGGTGGGGTCCTGGGGGTGATTAGGGACGGGGTGTTTCTGGAGGGGGGCGGTCAGGGGACAAAGAGAAGGGGGAGCAAAGCAAGTTCAATATAATGCCGTTTCACATAACGGAGTAAGATTTTTTGGCTCCCGCGGACCGTGTTATATCGGGGTAGAGGTGTGTGCGCGCGCACGCGCACACACACACACACACACACACACACACACACACACACACAGTCTTTATATGTTGCTTTATGTAATCTTCATTATAATATTTCCATAAACGAGTGTTACAGTCTGATAGTATTAGAAGATGCAGAATATTCATAACAACATAAGAATGGCTATACTGGGTGAGACCAAAGATCCATCCAGCCCAGTATCCTGTCTACCGACAGTGGCCAATACCAGGTGCCCCAGAGGGAGTGAACCTAACAGGTAATGATCTACTGATCTCTCTCCTACCATCCATCTCCACCCTCTGACAAACAGAGGCTAGGGACACCATTCCTTACCCATCCTGGCTAATAGCCATTAATGGACTTAACCTCCATGAATTTATCCAGTTCTCTTGTAAACCCTGTTATAGTCCTAGCCTTCACAACCTCCTCAGGCAAGGAGTTCCACAGGTTGACTGTGCACTGAGTGAAGAAGAACTTCCTTTTATTTGTTTTAAACCTGCTACCCATTAATTTCATTTGGTGGCTCCTAGTTCTTATATTATGGGAACAAGTAAACAACTTTTCCTTATTCACTTTATCCACACCACTCATGATTTTATATACACCTCTATCATATCCCCCCTTAGTCTCCTCTTTTCCAAGCTGAAAAGTCCTAGCCTCTTTAATCTCTCCTCATATGGGACCCCTTCCAAGCCCCTAATCATTTTAGATGCTCTTTTCTGAACCTTTTCTAATGCCAGTATATCTTTTTTGAGATGAGGGGACCACATCTGTACGCAGTATTCAAGATGTGGGCGTACCATGGATTTATATAAGGGCAATAAGATATTCTCCGTCTTATTCTCTATCCCTTTTTTAATGATTCCTAACATCCCATTTACCTTTTTGACTGCCGCTGCATACTGCTTAGACTTCTTCAGAGAACTATCCATGATGACTCCAAGATCTTTCTCCTGATTAGTTGTAACTAAATTAGCCCCCATCATATTGTATGTACAGTTGGGGTTATTTGTTCCAATGTGCATTACTTTACATTTATCCACATTAAATTGCATTTGCCATTTTGTTGCCCAATCACTTAGTTTTATGAGATCTTTTTGAAGTTCTTCACAGTCTGCTTTGGGTCTTAACTATCTTGAGCAGTTTAGTATCGTCTGCAAACTTTGTCACCTCATGTTTTACCCCTTTCTCCAGATCATTTATGAATAAGTTGAATGGGATTGGTCCTAGGACTGACCTTTGGGGAACACCCCTAGTTATCCCTCTCCATTCTGAAAATTTACATTTATTCCTACCCTTTGTTCCCGGTCTTTTAACCAGTTCTCAATCCATGAAAGGATCTTCCCTCTTATCCCATGAGAGCTTAATTTAAGTAAGAGCCTTTGGTGAGGGACCTTGTCAAAGGCTTTCTGGAAATCTAAGTACACTATGTCCACTGGATCCCCCTTGTCCACATGTTTGTTGACCCCTTCAAAGAACTCTAATAGATTAGTAAGACATGATCTCCCTTTACAGAAACCATGTTGACTTTTGCACAACAATTTATGCTCTTTTATATGTCTGACAATTTTATTCTTTACTATTGTTTCAACTTTTTTGCCCGGTACTAACGTTAGACTTACCGGTCTGTAACTGCCAGGATCACCTCTAGAGCCCTTCTTAAATATTGGCGTTACATTATCTATCTTCCAGTCATTGGGTACAGTAGCTGATTTAAAGGACAGGTTACAAACCATAGTTAATAGTTCCGCAATTTCACATCTGAGTTCTTTTAGAACTCTTGGGTGAATGCCATCTGGCCCTGGTGACTTGTTACTGTTAAGTTTCTCAATTAAGTTTCTCTGCGATGACTTTATCGTCTTTAAGTGCTCCTTTTGCATCTCGATCGTCCAGGGGCCCCAGTGGTTGTTTAGCAGGCTTCCTGCTTCTGATGTACTTAATACTTGCTATTAACAGCTACAGTTTAATTCCAATTTCTATTTCATCAATGGGATCCACAAACTTAAAATTTCAGTTGTTATCCTTTGTAAACATTTATATTAATAATTAGAAATGAAAAGTTCTTAGGATCTTGGCAATTATTAGAACTTGGATCAGAGTCTATTAATTTTGCCTTACGTGTTGGGCTTCATTTTCTTTCTTCATATATCCTTTCTTGCCTTGAATGGATTGGGAATCCACACAATTTAAATTCTGCGAACTCTCAGTCTTTTTATCTGCATAATCAAAATTTTAACAAGTAAACAAATGAGACAAGAAATACAGACAGTTAAGGAAATGGAGCCTATGGGCTAATTCTAAAACGATTCAAAACAGCACTAAATATGTGCATGTTTTTCATCTTTCCAGTATTTACAGAGAAGTGATTGAATATGACACTCTCATATGATAGTGTAGGATTGTTGTGGACTCATTTATATTGTGAAAGCATTCAATTATGTGGATAATTCCCTCATAAATAGTGTAAAAAACTGCAGTTTGGGAATACAACTAAAATCTTTAGCTGTGGTGTGTGAAATGTAAATGCAGTGCTAGATACTGGAAATGACAAGTTACACACCAATCACAGATATTTTCAGTGGCTTTCATTGTGAGACGAGCTCTGCTTCAACACAGATGATATTCTACACTTCCAAATGACAATTGCCTAAAGCCAAATTGATTTTTTACAAATTAATTAAAAACAAGACTCTTGTCAAAGAGAATTCAGTGCCTGTGAAAAGTGTTGGAACAACAGAGCTGGAAAATGAAGTTATATTTCCCACAAAACAGATACAGCACATAGAATGGGCACTCAAGATTCCCAACACATTTCCACTAATGTTACCTGTCTGCCGATACTTCCTTTCTGGGGAATAGTAGGTAAAATATTATCAGGCTACGTGCTAATGGCAAATCAATTATATAATTAAGTCAAATATCTCACTAAATTGCTCAGTGTCCATTTATGAGGCCCTTCAATAAGGCAGGTAAGAAAGTTTGCTTGACTGTTCCCTACACTTCTTAGATGAATGGAGGGCAAATGGATGTAGCCAAGAGTATAGTCAGCATCACAGCAGATAAACCCTGGAGGAAACATCTCTAAAACTATATAGGTAAATTATTAGCCAATGATAGCTGTCTTTCAATCATTGGTAACGTATTTAAAGCCCTGGTCTACACTGTAGAATTACTTCAGTATAACTACATTGCTCAGGGGTGTGAACGATCCACTGACCTAAGCACCAGTGTAGACAGCCTTATGTTGGCAGGGATCTAGCCGATGCAGCGTTTTAAGTGTAGGCCTGCCCACAGTATAAAGCACCTGTAACTAACTCACGTGGAAGTTTGCAACATATTCTCCTATAAACAAAACATTATAAACAGGAAGTTTGTATGAATGCTCTTGTCCACACTGGGGAAGAGCAAGAGTTCACTGAAGCTATTTTGAAAACTGGTCAGCTCATTAAGTTTACCAACAGTACATAATTAATGTAACCACTGTATTCCTCTACAATAGGGAGTATGTGCAAAAACAATTACTTATGTAGCGAGAAGTGCTAATGTTCTATTGGTGACCACTCTAAGCTTACAGCTATATGGAAAATTAGGACATGCAGTTCATCAATCGTTGCCCAAGGAGTGGAAACTGTAGTGTTCTAATGTGTTCACCAAGTCATCTAACCATGTTAAGAGTTCAAATTAATTAACACTACCAAGTCCTCCAGTATAGAAAAATACAATCATTGCACTACTTTTTTGCAAGAGATAAATTACATTTTAATTATGATCACTAAAGCAGAACTTGTTTTTAAAGTATGATGGTAAAAATGAATGGCTCTTACCTACACTACAGAATCCAGTGATGCTGAATTAGGAGCTGCCCTGGTAAATTAAGTCCTAATTTTTCTAATGTAGCCAAAGACTAAGGTTAAATATACTTTCCTTGGCCATTTTTAATGCATCTTCAAAGGGTTAAAACTAACATTTTAAGTGAGATATACATACTATTGAAAATCCTCAATGGGTGGGTGTGTGAATGGAGACATTCAGAGGTATTATTTTAGGAGCATGATTGTGTTATATTTAAATTTATTATTTAATAAAATAGGGTTTGGAACACTGAAAAACAGGATTTATTGTACCATAGCTTAAATGAACAGACATTATGGCATAAATATACATTCATACAGTAGCAATGGGACATTTTTCCTTCCTATTCACAAATGTAGTTTAATGAGATTCAAAGGCAGCTTAATACAGTATAGCCACTGTATGTCACAAAAGTTACCTTGAAAAAAATCAGAACTAAATTGGTCTATAATGTCTGAAGTGCTACTGCTTCGAGTTAGTTGCTGGTCCTGGTCTGCAAAGAGGCCACTCGACTCTGGTCCTGTTGTATTTTCTGATTGTTGAGCTTCTTCAACTTCTGCAGATATCAATTAAAATAAAATGTGTTACAAGTATTCTAAAACTCTTTGCACATTTACTACACACTAACATAAAGTCAGGTGAAAAGATGAACAAGCTAAATATTTAAAACACATAGAAATTATGAGAATAAAATGAAAAATTTCAATTTTAGTTACCAAATGCTCTCCACAACTGAAAAAAAATTCATTAAAAAAATGTATTCCAGCAGCAGAATTAGGAAGAGGTTCAGAGAAGGGAAACTCAAATTATTAGAGTCATAGAGTGGGTGCTGAGGGCCAGAGGTATGTGGGGTTTTTGTCTCAAATGGAGAGAGATTAAAAAGACTTAAGACTGTTTAGTCTAGAAAGGAAAAGGGTGAGAGAAGATATATAAATTAATGAACAGTACAAAGAAGACTAATTTGGTGTTCCTATTTACTTTTCTCATAATAAAGGAAAAAGAGGAAACTTAAAAAGTCAACAAATTCAAAATGAATAAAAATAATATATATATATATATATGTTTATTAAACATCTTGCATAACTCTCCAATGGGACTCACTTCTAAGGGATTTGATTCAGAAAAACAGATTAGTAAGTCTCAAGCAGTATTAGACATTCATAACAATAAGTAGGGGGCAGGTAAAATCTAGGGGCAGAACGTTCTCCCCATTCCAACTGACTCCCTCATAGCCTATTCACTTAGGTATACCTTCCTCAATCATCCAGCATTCATCACTGGCACAGACTGGACACTGAACTAAATAGACCATTGGTTTGTTCACGTGTTGCAACTCAGACTTAGGTGCCTCCATAGACATACAGGAGGGGGATCACCTTTCCTGCATTCCTTAGAATGTGCACAGAAAGCTGGATCCTTTCCTGCGGACTGATGAGATTTGCAAGTTGGGAGAAGAATAGGAGATATAAGGAGCAGCACACTGACGGGGGTGGGGGGGGGATCCCTGTCCTTCCAGTGGATCGTCTCACATCCATAAGAGCAATACCTGCACACCTTAGGAGGTACACAGGAGGTCCACTCTGCAGGTATTAGCAAATTTATACCCCTCTCCCTTCCCTAAACTCCCTACATGCAGGTGCTAGAAGGAATGTGAGGTTCTGTTATTAGCCTTATGAGATAGGTGGGCAGAGCTTAAAAATATCCAATGTCCTGTGAGCCATAGCTTCCTCTTCAGTGGCCAACCAAACCTTCCTAACCTTAGAAAACTTGTACTTTCTTGATGAGCAAAATCTGAAACATTAGTAACCTGACAGGCCTAATTAGATTGTCAGTCTTTGGACAGTTCTATCTGGGCTGATGACCCTGAGGGCCATGAAAATCTGCCAAACCTAATAAAACCATTCTCGCCCACCAGAATCCTTAAGGGATCCCAATTAATCTATTAAGGCTTATGAACGATTGGACCCCTCTATAAGTCTACTAAGGCATGTTAGAAAATCCTCAGCAAGTGTCCCAACGATATTAGCAGGGTTAGTTAAGTATAAGCAATAGTCTCTACCTTGGTGGGGACTGGATAGAGTTTTTAGCATGTTAAACATTTTAATTTACCTATTTTTTAATTTATTTAACTGCCTCAATGACAACATTAACTTGGTTCAGGTTTATGTTGCCAGGAAATTTGTTTAGCTTGTTGTGCATTACCAGTTTCAGAAACTCTGTTCAATATATATATTAAATATACAAAAAGAAAAAAGTTTAGAGATTTAAAGCATTTTTAAAAATTATGTAAACCATAACTAACACACTCTCTCTCTCATTCCTTCTCTCTTTATAAGACAGCAAAACCCCTTGCTTGACAGTTTCTTATAGGATATCAAATATGCTTGACGGGAAAAATGGAGACTCAGTTTTAAGTTTTAGCTCTTGGGTTTAGGTATTAAAGTCTGATCCTGTTTCTTCATAAGATAGAACAAGACAAGCGCAAAAAGGTGAAGAAAGAAAAGGATAGCAAACGCAGCAAAATTCAGCATCTGTCTCTGTCTACAGCTGTAATTCATTTGCTGCAAAAGTAACATGAGTAGCGCACAATCTTATTAGCCTCTTCGGGATCTGGCAAAACCAGAATTGGACTACGGTATCATTTTATCTTGCCTCTCTGGATACAGCAAAAGATTGCATGGTTTGATTTGTCCTGGCAGGTTAAGCTGAACTCTCATTAGACTGAAGTCAAATAGATAAAGAGAAGAGAGAAATATGAGGGGTCAAGTGGGGGAAAATGGAAACTAACACACAAGCAAAGGAGTGACAGCAGGAACTTTAGGTTCATATCTCAGGAGTTAGTCAGAACACAATTGTGGAGATGATTCTTTTTGACTAGTCAGAATTTCTCCTGGGATCAAGAAACAGAAGACCTAAGATTTTGATGGTAAAGTCGTGGGTCCTAGCATGTGGTAGGGACAGGCCTGGCAGTAATGCTAGTTAATGCTCCCTGCCACGCCTAAGCTAACAGTCAGCTCTTTCCTAGAAAATGTCCCAATCGCATAGCAAACATATCCTATCAAAACTGACTCATCAGAACATGTATCCAATGATTCACATATGCACTCTTCCTCTCTTCTTAAAAATGTTTTTAAGGTCTCTTGCTAGGGCAATTCCTTGGGAGCCTTGAAAATCCTACTCAGAATCTTAGTTCAGACAAATGCAGATTACACCATTGATTCCAAGCTCTGGTTTCTTCAAACAATGTTACATAACAAGCATATAAGTTACATTGAACTTTCCATCAGCTTTCAAACTCACTGTGGGACAATTCAAGACCATCCCTGAGAATTCAACACAACTCTTCTCCACTCCCCCAACCCTTCCTTACTCCTCCACTATGCCTTTCAAACCTTTGTCTGTTGGCACCTTTGTTCTGCTGCCCCTCTTCATGCCTACCTCCTGCACATCTCCTAAAGTCTACATGAAGTGAACACCAAAGGCAGTCTGCAGAAGGGAGCAGTGGGGCTAGCAGGGGATTGTGGTGGGGACCAGAAAAAAAAGTAAGACATTCCCCTCTCCACACTCTCTGTTGACCACCCCACCTTTGAGTGTTAGTTTATAAATGAATTGCCTGATTCACTTCAATTTTAATAGAAAATAGCCTAAATTTCACATTGATAAAACTCTATTAGTTGCTTTAGATGTCGAGGCCTCTCAAAAGCAAGAATTTACATTTTTATTTAAAATAAAGCTTAGCTCTCCAGCAGTAATTTAATGGGTCTATTTTTAGTTCAATGAAGTGGTCAAGCTTGTCTCTTTCACCAACAGAAGTTCATCTAATAAAGATATTACCTGACCCAGCCAGTCTATATAATTAGTGGAAAAGCAATTAAATTCAGATACATTTTAATTTAGTTACAAAGGAAGACATACCTAAATAAACTGTAGGTCAAGATAAATCCTTAATGTTTAAGTGTATAAAACAGAATACTTTGTGGGGCTCCAAACGTCTGAACAAAAACAGAAAAATGATACTGTCTAAGCCTTGTATGTTTAAATATTTTTTTGGTAATAAGAAGCATAGATAGAAAGATTTTTTGTTTCTGAAATCAGGATCCCCAGGAAAATGTCTTTAGAGGCAAAATTTACAATTAGCATTAACTTGTGTGACCTCATTGTTAGGTTGACAGTGAATGGGATTTATTGTCAAAAAGCTGTGGCTGGCTGGATTTCTCCAGCATGATTTGTTTTGAAGCATTAGGCCCAATCATTCAAATAGCTTTGGGAATATTTTCCCTGAAACTACTCCAAAAAAGAAATATTTAAAAAGCTTTTGTTCTCCTCTTCCTCAAAATGGTGCCCCATTTTGACAGTAAGTACAGTTCCAGTGACCCAAAAATAAAAATCACTAGAATTATTTAAATATCAGAACTTACCATCCAAACAAAATTTGATAGTGAACATGAGATAACCTTTTGATTAAAGAGGAAACATCTCCCAAGGATGACAGAATGCTGCTTTAACAACAGAAGTTGTTACTGATTAATTATAAGGGAAGGAGAGAGAGAGAGCGCTCTGTAAACCATACTAACGCACAGTACTGTAGAATAATTAAAGAGACAGAAAAAGCCAGCAACAGCAGTTTAAAAAATATAAAGAACATTTAGATACAAGGTGGCTTTAAGTACAGTACCTGAAAGTCTGTGAGAGCAAGAAGTGTAAGAGATACCAGGTAAGAGAGAGCTCACAGTGTGAAGCAGAAGAGGTACACTTTTAGTGGCTGGCAAAGCCTCATAAAGATGAACACAGTTGCTGATAGACTGGCTTCGCTTAGCTTCCAGGGAAAAATAAAGTAATAATTATGTCAAAAGAACAGTAAAATATAGGGATTTTTCTAAGGCTATTCTTTAAGTGTCATGGCAAAATAAATGCAACACACATCTGAAACAGTTCTTTAACATAAATATTCAGAAATCCTACATAAAAATGAATTCCCATACAGTAAACGTTTGAATGTGTTGGAATAAAATTGCCACATAATAAATGTGCATTAATCAGCAGGGTTTTTTTTCTTTACAAGATTGTGAAATCTTACAATACCATATCTTCCCATAAATCCATTTTGTCAATTAACGTACTGGTTATCTTACTAAATCTTACTCAGTAACTCTGTAAAATTATGATGTGCCACCACTCTAACCTATCCCAAACCTTTGTTTAATACTTAAGAATTTTAGAAAACAGAAGAGAAATATATCCAACGATGTGTGCATCTCAAAACTAAATGAATGGGAAATTTCTTCCTGGATCATTTCTTTTCTGTTATCTGTCTCTCTCAATTCGGAGATGTATGGGCTCCTCTCTGCAGTTCTGGAGGTGGTTCAACATTGTAACACAGTCTGTGCAGGCCATGCCCCTTCTCTGGCTTGCCACCAGACAATTCATTCCAATATTGTGTACAAACTCTGAGAATATAACATGCAACATTAACTTCAAAGCCAATCAGTAAACTATGTATAGCGGCCCACAAACTGTAAATATAAAAATTAAATTTTGTCCCTTGGCTAAGAAGCCATGTAGGGAAGGTAGAAATGTGGAAGACGCTGCTAGCAGAAAGGAAATGATCTGTTAAGAAATTTCCCATTCTGCAGCCCCAGCTTCTCCACAATTCTGAGGTGTATGGGAAGTAGCAACCAGTGAGCATAAGTAGAGAGGGATAAAGAAATAGACTGAGATAGGGAAAGTTTCCCTCTGAAATTAGGTATCAAACTGGCAAGCTGTTTGTGGATCATCGCACGCAACACGACGGACAGCAAGTCTGCAGAGGATAGCAAGTCCACTTTCTAGTATCTAACAAAGGTGTTAACAGAGGACCTTGTTGCTGCCCTGCAGATTTCCTCAGTGGAAGCAAAAGCTTTTTTCTGTTCATGATGTCACCAAAGACCTTGTGGAGTACGCCTTGATTCCATCAGGAAAAGGTTCACATGATTCATTGTATGACTCTGTGATGCACAATTTGATCGTCCAAAGTCCATTTTTGGCACTTCTGATTAAAGAAGATAAAGAGCCTGACCTCCTTGTTAATTTGATGCTCATGAAGTATATTTTTAGTGCTCTAGGAGCATCTAGATTCTGCCATAGCCTAAATTGTAGTTCAGGGGAAAAAGATGGGAGGACAATTTCCTGCAATGCATGAAAAGAGGAGTTCACCTTTGGTAAAAAAGCATCTAGATTCTGATATCACAGCAGTCATACAGCACATTCTTGCATGCCTCAGAATCATGTACAAAGTCTGTCCCCACTTTGATATTTATTTAAATTTATACACAAAATAAAAAGGAGCATCCATTCAATGCTCCAGGTGCCCCTGTCATAAATTACAAAAACATTAAACTGCCCACAGAACACCTTCAGCACTAGAATCTCAACCTTATGCCAGCACTCCTTATGGGGTCTGCTGGGTTAGAAAATCATCCAATTCAAGGAGAATTTTTCCTCTGCTGACAGCCATGGTGCAGAGCACTGACTTTGTCAATTTTGGGGGGCTGCTTTCCACCCGGCTCTGCCCCCCTCCACCCCTTCTCCCAAGGCCCCACCTCACCTCTTCCCACTCCACCTCTTCCTGCCCCTGCTCCGCCCTGCATCTTCCCACTCCCATTCCGACCCCTCCCCCGAGCATGCCCCGCTCTCGTCCCCTCCTCCCCCAGCGCCTCCTGCATGCTGCTGAACAGCTGATCATGGTGGGCGGGAGGCGCTGGGAGGGAGGGGGAGGAGCTGATCAGCAGGGCCAACAGTGGGTGGTGAGCACCAACTATTTTTTCTCCATGGGTGCTCCAGCCCCGGAGCACCCAAGGAGTCGGCGCCTATGCCATGGTGACATTCAGAACTATCCCTCCTCCTCCACAACTGCATCTATGCATACAGGAACAGTTCCCCCACTCCATGAAGCTCTTGCAACTAACCCACAGTGCAGCCAAACAGTAGAAAATTATACTAATGATTTTGTTTAAAGTTTTGGCAACTGAGGCTTCAACTTCCAACTGGCCATTATAATGCACTGCAGCATTAACCTCCAGCCCTCTCCTGGACAGTTCAAATATATTATGTTCATTATTCCTTTAAGGAACTAACAAACAACAAGGCACCACCTTACATGGAGTTACCCAGTCACATTAACTTGATAAAACAGCAAAACAAATTTACTAACTAACTGAGTACAAGCAATGAGACATAAGAGTCAGAAATGGTCACAAGAAAAATAAAGATAAAATGCTTTCTAGTGCCTAACTTGAACTATATTAAATTTAAAGGAAAATTTCTCACCACGTCTCCAGCAGTATTACTGACTAAATACTTCACATCAGGACCGCTCCCCCACAGTCCAACAGCTGCTTCTTTTGTCTTCTAAGGTGCAAAGAGTGAGGAAAGGGAGGGAGGGAGAGGTGTCTTGGGTTGTTTACCCCTTCTTTTTATTGTGTCAGTCCCTCTTTTAAAACCATTTCCAGCTGAGAACCAAGAGACAGGGAATCTGGTGGAGGAAGGAGACCTCATGCTATTTCTTTGCTAAGATGCAGATCTCTTTGTCCCTGTCCCCTTCCTTGCCAAAGAATGGCCACTTGATAGGTGGTGGCCCACCAGCTTTGTTGACACGTGGATGGGGCATCAGCGTACCTTTTGTCTTTGAGAAACTGGTTTAGCTACTCCTGAGACTTGTCTGGGAAACACACTTCAGCCATGATTTCAGATTATATGAATAACTTTACATATAATGTTGCTACATGCATTTTACCATGATATTACTGCTCAGCAAGTTATGAGTTTTCAAAAAGATACCTCACAAGGCATGTCCTGTACAAAAATTATTACATCAGCTGCAGGGTGTGAATCCAGGGGTGCATTCCACCACACTTCCCCCCCTTATAAAACTGCAGTAGGGTTAGCCAAGAAAAAAATATTTTGCACAAGGCTGCAAGAATTCAATCAGAATGTGAATCTCAAACATCTCACACTCAGAGCGAGATTGATACCCTTAGACAGCAAACTACTTCCTTGCCACCAAGTAGTCTTTCCTTACTAAGGACAGGGAATGTTTCTGGTCTGAGTGACCACAATCAAGAGTTAAAAATTTCTTTGTCGAGTATCCTAACTCTTATCTTTAATGGGATCTTTTGGAAGGAAGTCACTTGTAAAGGTGTGACTGTCTTTCACTGGTAGAGCTAATGTTGCACCAACCTTAGTTTCCCCAAACACATTAAATTTCCATATACTCTTATAAAATATTTTAGTTTAAAACATTTAGTTTTAATGAGAAGACCCCTTTCAGATCTTACGACATCCTCAAATGAAAAGGGTACAGGAAACCCTGTACAGTATCTACCATTCTTGAAGGCAAAGATTTTTTAAATTTTTATTATTGAGTTCCCTGCAAACCACTAACTGGCTTCCATGCCTGGGAGAGTCATGTGTGTTTTCACTGACAGTGTCTCAGAGTTTAATGCCAGAAGGGACCATTAGATCATCTAGTCCAGGGGTCTCAAACACAAATGACCACGAGGGCCACATAAGGACTAGTACGTTGGCCCAAGGGCGGCACCATTGATTCCCGCCCCAGCCCCACCTCACTCCTTCCGTGAGGCCCCTTCCCTGCCCCTATTCCAACCCCTTCCCTGAAATCCCCACCCCAACTCCACCCCCTCCCTGCCCCCAGGGGTGCAGGAGGGGTGCAGGGTGTGGCAGGGGGTTGGGGTGCAGGAGGGATGTGGGGTGCGGCAGGGGGTTTAGGGCAGGGAGTCGAGGTGCAGGAGGCATGTGGGGTGCAGCAGGGGGCTCAGGGCAGTGGGTTTGGCTGCAGGAGGGGTTTGGGGGGACAGGTCCGGCCCGGCGCGCACCTGGGGCAGGGCAGGCTCCCTGCCTGCCTGCCCCCACGCCGCTCCAGGAAGCAGCGGGGACCTGGGGGCAGGCCACAGGGGTCTGTGTGTTGCCCTGGCCGCTCCTCCAGGTACCTCCCCTGAAGCTCCAGCCTGCCCTGCCCCCCGGTGTGCACCAGGCCAGAGTCGCTCTAGGTAAATGCTGGGGTGCCACGGGGAGCTGGCGGGCTGCAGAAAATAACCCCGCGGGCCGCACTCATGTGTATCACAGACCATTAATTTTCACCCAGTTACCCCTTTATCGAGCCTAACTGCTTTAACCAAATGCAAGTTGTCTTTGTTCCTGAAAAGCTGCACCTCTTGAACTTTGCTCAATGCTTTGGGGAGGGGCAGAGGGAGATGGGTGCAGTTAATGAAGGAATCAAAAGATTACGTCCTCAGTGCGCCAGTGACTCCTCAGCTCAGGAGACGAAGAGCAGAATTAGAAGCTGAAATGAAGTCACTACCACACAAAAATAAATAAAAGGAAATGTTATTCATCCTATGCAGTAACTGTATTTCTTCAAGGTGTGTCCTTCTGTGTGTGCTGCACTCTAGGTGTGCATGTGCCTCTTGAACCCCCAATTGGAGATTTCTAGCTAGCAGTCCCTGTTTGGTCCACACACTCACCCTATGTCTCCTCGTGGCAGACACCAAGCTTATATAGGGGTGCATGGGTGAACTGCACTCAGTTCCTTCTCTACTCTGTCATCATCCAAAGAATTACTGAAGGAGAGGGAAAGGAGGGCAGGTAATGAAGAACCCACACACTTCAAAGAACTACAGTTACTGTACAGGTGAGTAACACTTCCTTTTTTCTTTTAGTAGTGGCTCTGTGACTTCTAAGCGATATCCTTAGAAGGAGAAGGCGGGGGTAGGGGGGCGGTTGCCTTTGGAACGGGTTCTAGAACTGAAGATAGTACCACAGAGCCAGGTGCCACATTGGATTTGATGGCATGGAGTGGGGTGTAATGCTCTGAAAACGTATAGATTGAAGATCAGGTAGCAACTGTACATATCTCAGAAATTGGGACATTCTTCAGAAATCCACTGTATGTCACTTGCAATCTGGTTGAATGAGCTCTCACACCCCTGGGGGGCTGAGCACCTGCAGATTGGTAACAGGTGTAAGATACAACCCAATATCCATTTTAAAAGTCTTTGGGCAGACCTTTGGGCCTTAGATCTAGGGGTTTAGTATATGAAGCGTCTAGGTGATCTCCTAAACCGCTTAGTCCTATTCAAGTAGAAGGCTAAATCCTTTCCAACATCCAGGATATGGAATTGTGAGGTTTCAGAAGGACAGACTGGTTAAGATGAAAATCCAGTGTAACCTCAGGTAGGATCCTGGGAGTTAGATGTAAAGAGATTTTATCATGAAAGAACATGGTATAGAGGGAATCTGCTCCAAAGCTCCAATCTCCCTACCCTATGAGCCAATGTGATAGCAACTACGAAGACTGTCTTCATAGATAAAAAAAGAATGGAACAGGTAACTATTGGTTCAAATGGGGGTCTCGTGAGGGGGTCTCGTGAGTTTCCAAGAAGGAGTGTGGTTTCTAATGTGGGGAAAGAGATTATGCAGACCCTTAATAAATCTGGATGATACTAGGTGAGCAAAAATGGAGAATCCCTCCACCGGGGGATGGAAGGCTGATACAGGAGCCAGGTGAACCTTGACTGAGCTGATGAATAATCTGGATGTCTTCAGATCCAGCAAGTAATCCAAGATGAAGGAAAGGGGACCCAATTCAGATCACAGGTAGCAACAACCGCAGCAGTGGATGCATCTCTTCCGTTTCTGCAGGTAAGCAGTGCAGGCAGATTTCATTCTGCTGTGTAATAACAGCTGCTGCACCTCTCTGGAGCAGGAAACCTCTATTTATGAGAACCTCCAGGAGCCAGGCTCTGAGATGTAGTACCACCAAGTTGGGGTGAATCACGTGACCCACATTCTGAGACAGGAGATGGGGAACTTGATCAGTGGTTGTACTCAGAGCTAAAGCAGGTAATGGTACCAAGGTTGTCTCAGTCAGGTAGGTACTTTGAAAATAACTCTGGCCTTGGCCTGCCTGATCCTGTTAATCAACTTTGGAATTAGGGGCATCAGAGAAAAGGCAGGGAACAGACTCCTCTTCCATGGAAAAAGAAGGGTGTCCCCCAGGAAGCAATGACTCAGACCTCCCCTTAAACAGAAGAGAGAATACTTCCTGTTCTTGGAGGTGCCATAAAAATCAATCTCTGGCTGTCCCCATCTCCGGAATATGTCCTGGAGGACCTGCGGGTCCAGCTCCCATTTGTAGTCATGGGAGAAGTGTCTGCTGAGCGCATCGACAGTGGTGTTCTGGATGCCTTTAAGGTAAGCTGCTGAAATCTGGATGTGGTCTCTTCATCTGGCTCAGAGGGCAATTGCAGAAAACGCTCCATTGCCAACAAGTCTAAGCCTTATCTCCCTGTTCTTCCTAGACTTCCTGGACTTAAGGACTAAACAAAAGGAGCACTTCTGGGAGATATGGGACTCTCCTAAACAACAGAGCCACCTGGAGTCTCCATCGCTCACTGGCATAGTCTCCCGGCAGGAGAGGCAACATTTGAAGCCTGGCAAACCGGGCACACCCCACTAAGAGAAGACAAGTCTCCCTGAGGAAGAGAGAAAACAGTCCTCTCACCAAAACTAAATATACTAAACTAACTTTAATAGAAAAAGTAAAGAGAAAGGCCAAGTATGCTCTAGGCAGGCACACTACTGTTGTGTGTCAGGCCGAGGCTGTAGAGAAAGAACTGAGGATTGTTCTTCCACACACTCCTCTATAGCCTCAGAGTCTGCCACGAGGAGGCATAGGGCACATGCGCAGGATGAATAGGCACAACTAGCTAGAAATCGTCAATCAAGGGCTCAAGTGGCACATGCGCACCTGGAATAGAGCACTAATAGGGACACTATTTGACGAAGAAACTGAAGTTATAACAAAGTGGTTAGGAGAAACTGAACCACCAACTTGTTCCTGTTACGAAAGACTGAATTTCTGGTGATCTGACCAGGAGGACAGGGCCTAGTCCTGGAGCCTCCAGCAACAACGTTTGACTGTCTCCAAATTCAACAATGAGCTACCCGTTTGTTATGAATGAGGAGAGAAGCTGTGCAAAGGAATATCCCTCACTCAAAAGCGGTAATGAACATCTGCTGTGGCTGCCGCTTGATGGCCCATTGAACTGGAATGAGCGGCACTTGTGACCATCATATCAGAGAAAGACAATCTACTATCTGAAGCTCAAAACCAGGCTGCTGGAGTGTTTGAAAACCCTGTATTCTCTTCTTCATCTCAGGACTCAGGGACACTCTTCCATCAGCCTCATTCCCTGACCTGCTCTCACTTTCCTCTTATTTTTCTCATTTTCTCTCTTTCTTTATAGAACAAACAAGAGAAAAAAGAAACTGGTGAACACCGAGCTACTGTATATACATATTGAGCTATCGTACATATTTATTTGGCCATATTTTCAAAAGTGCGGGGAACTCAGCACTGCTGAAATTCAGATAACTTATTCGGGCACCTAAAATATGGATTTAAGAGCTTAATTTGGGTACCCATTTTTTAAAACTTGCCATTATGCACAGTGCTACAGATGTATATTTCACTTTAGAGAAATCACAAAACAAATTTTAAAAAGGTCTCTATATCGAGAAAGTGTAAGATGTAATAAAGTACACAAAGGGATATAGATATGGATGTTAAGTACAACTAAATACAAAGAATTCTTATCCTGGTTAGCTTTATTAGATAATGATGATCATTTTAAAAAAGTTGACATTTTAGAATTATTAAAATAAGAGATTTTTCTTAGGTTGTAAAAGTGATAGACTATGCCATAACTATTTATTAACTGTTTGATATTTTTACAGTTATAAAAATACAATATTTTGTGGAAAATGGCTTAGTCTTGCAGCTCTTTTTCATTGATTGTAGTAAGTGAATTCCCCAATAATAGGAGGTATTATATATTTCCTAGTATTCTGTAAACCTCTCATTAATTTACTTGCTTAATTTACAGGTACTAGAACTGTTCAATGAAACTTCAAAGTATTTCTACACCTCCATATAATGTTTACCAAATACTAAATCATGTAGTCCAGAATTTAGTATATACATAAAAGAACCTATTCATAACGAATACACTAAAATATTTTCATCCAGAATCCTTCACCAAAAAAATCCAAGGGTGTTTTACAATTCAGATCTGGTAAAACAGCAAGATGGGAGAAAAAGATTATTGTGAACACATATTGTATTTTCTGGCTTTAAAACTGTATCTTAATACTACACTAACAGGATTATTTTGCACAGAATATATGTAAACATCAGCAGGACATGATAATCTGGGTATTTGTACCAGTGCTTGAAAGTCTGAGAAAAGTTTTAAGGAATGAAGCCAAAGTGTCTTGATTCACTAGTGAATGCTGAATTTTCCTGGGAACAGTGGCCTGTGATGACGTGAGTTATTGCTTTTATAAAAAATTACTCTAAATATCTGAAAGGTAGTCATGCTGGCTAAAAAGTCCCAGCTTTTACAAATACATTAGTATAGTATATCTATATAGTTTACAATACTTAGCCAATCATTCTTTATTATCTAGCCCATTTAATTAAAAAACCACACTCAACAAAATATTAAATCATTGTGTCCTGACCTCAGTAATCAATAAATCTCTCCTATTTTATATAATCATAGTATGTTTGACTAAAAGGATTCCTGAAGTAAATAAAACTGACCTCTCTTTCTAGGTATAAGAAAAGTGAAGAAAAAGATTTAGAGACAAATTTGCAAACATTTATTCCTAATTAAAAGTCACGAGAGGAGATTTTAAAATAATTTCAGTTTTATAAATGTTGATCTTTCAATTTATAATTAAGATGTTAAAGCAGCCAGTGCCTAACCTGTTGCTCTTTGTCGGACTATGTTTCTTGCTTTTTCAATTCCTGGTGCTCCAGAGGTAGTAGCACTCCTGAATCTCATTGGTTCCGCAACTTCAGGATGACTTCTCCAGCTTAATGAAAACGATCGTCCCATTGTAGTTGTCTTTTGAGGATCTGAGATGCCACCTTTGAGATAGAGCAAGCAAAAGCAACATCAATCTAGAAACACTTACAATTAATGCTATGCTTATTTCATACTACATAGAGTTAAGTGTTTCTACAAAAAGGAACTAAAATGGGACAAGTTTTAAACCTATTTTTGGCAGAAAAATATTATTCAAAATAATTTAAGAGATGCCAACTATGGAGAAGTTGTTCCACAAAGCTCATGTATTACAATTCCTCCCATTGTTTCTTCTTTCTATTCATTTTCTCAAATAACATTAATTATTTGTCACTTGACCAGAACCCAAAGTGTCAGGACTTAATCAAGAATCAAAATAGGTTTTTACAACACCACCATACTGTACTGCGTATTCCTTGATTTAAATTCAAGAATCAAGTCACTGGCATTGAGAGTCCACCTTGCTCCACCTATTAGACATCCTGAAAATCAGGGAGTCGAAGTGTTAAGTTTAATCTGTGACCAAATCTAAAAAAAAGGGTGCTAAAAGTTGAGAACCTGAGAAAACAAACTGATTTCAATGGGTGCTGCTGGGTGGTTGGCATTTTTGAAAATCAGGCCACTTATTTAGATGTCTAACTTTAGACACCCATTTTTTAATAATCTTGGTCTACATGCTTCTAAACCCTATTCCTTTTATGGAGGTAGTAGAGAAAACTAAACTCATCACTAGACCTAAAAACTTGTTAGTTACTTTTTCTGAATCTCAGATTATTCATGGTCAGCACCCAGGGATGGCCTTTGGGAGTTGTGAAATTGGACCTCTAATTTTTGAGGGAGATCCCAGAACAAATAAGGACTTGAGGTAAGGGATGGACAATGCTGTCATTAATCATGTAAGGTCACTGCAAGCTTCTCCGTGGTTAACAGCCTGCAGTTGAACTAGCTCATGTGCTGAGCTACCAGTGAGGCTTCTGCCCATAACCGGTGACATTTCAGTCGAGTTAGGAGTAGCAACCTAGTAAAGCAGATAGTAAATACATAAGTGAGAGCAAGGGATTCCTGTGTTTTAATCCTGGTTCTAATATTAACTCTCTATATTGTCTTGGGCAAACCTTAGGGATGAAATTCTGTGCTGTACCTCTAAGACACAATACAGACCTTGCAGCCCAGAGGGAGGAGATGCTAAGATGACTAAGTCACCTTTCCACCCTCCTGATCCTGAGTTGCTTCAGAAGCTAGAGAGGCCTCTGGTGTAACTTAGACAACCCTAGGGGTCTGCCTAAATTATGGCAACTTCCTGTGACTACCTTATGGGCAAAAAGAATAGGAGTACTTGTGGCACTTAGAGACTAACCAGTTTATTTGAGCATAAGCTTTCGTGAGCTAAAGCCCACTTCATCACTGCAGCACTGTATCCCTGCCCCCATAAAACATGCTCCTCCTGGTGTCAGCCCTGACCCCTGGCTTGTGAGGAAGTCCTTGCAGGACAGCCTTAAGGCTATCTTCCACAGTGCCTTTGCCAGGTGAATAGCCCCCTGGCCAGTTATAGTCTATAAGACCCTCTATGCTGCTCTGGCCCTTTTACCCAGCATAAGAGGGTTGGTGCAGGGAAAAGGATCTCACCTTGGGTCTTTTTGCCTTAGTTTTCCCACCTGTAAAATGGGAATTACATTTATCTACCTCACAGCACTCTATCCATGTTCACTAAGATAGTTCAATTAGTTAATTATTGTAAATTGCTATGAAAGCGGTGCTAAGATTCACAAGACTGCACACAAAATCCTCCACTGACCCCCAGACTCTTACTTAAACAGGTTTATTAAAATAAAATGCAATTATATGAAAAAGGATTTCTAGTGTTGGTGGCTATGCGCAGATTGCAGCACAAGCAGCTGTGCTCCATTCCTACTACTGCAGCGGAGACTGGTGTTGAACCCCTAAACATCCATCTACATTTTTAAAAAAGTTTTTATAAAAACAGATCAGTATAAGTATCTTACTAACACAGATGCTTGATTTTTTTGCATGTAATAATACTAAGTAAAGTAAAATGGAGTGCATTTTTTCAAATGAATCTTTACAATGTGTAAAGAACCATAATGTTTAAGTTACATCTGAAAATCTAATATAGTCCAACTAAGTTTGAGTATCTTAACTTATTTAACATAAAATACTCTAAAGAAGAGAGACTTTACCTTTGCCTCTTTGTTTTTTTTCCTTTTGCTCACTTAGTTTATCCAGTGGTAAGTTTGTCATTTCAACTCCATACACCATTCTTGCTAACACCACCGTTAGAGAATCCATGATGTTGGCCCATTCAGTTATCAGCTCCTCCCAGTCAGTAAGGGAAGACAGTATGCTGAGCAGCTCATCCCAGAGTTCTCGAGAAATGTAAACACTCAGATTTGCTCGGATCCAAGCCACAATAAGAGTCTGGGAAATAGAAAAGCAATGACATTTTGTACATTTCTAAAAAGCACAGAATTAAAAATTTGGAAATGTATGTCCAAAGACGAAGAGAATTTAGACTTTTGTAACAGCTTTTCATATTTTTAATTTTCAGTCACTAAAATGAATTGTCTTTCTTTCCTTCTGTTATTTACTTTCAGAATTTGCCACTTCCTGAGGCTGTTACTGAAAAATGATCAAGAACTACAAACAGAAATCATGGTTTCATGGGAGTTAAATGAGTTTAGCATCTAACAAGAAAAGAACTATAAAATAGGACCCCATGTATAAAGAGACAAAATTCTGCAACAATAATGCCCCCTTATTTCAGCAGCACATCAGGAATTAATTCTGCGTGGGAGAGGGGGAAGATCAGGACTTCTGTCCACGGAATGGAAAAATGGGAAGGAATAGCTCCTCTCCCATTCCCTCTAGGGGTTTTCTTTCACTTGATTCTACCTTCCTTCCCCTGCTTCTACAAGAAAGGAGACTGCCCTGTCTTTCTTTCCTCACCACCAGAGCTGAAGAGCTGGCTGGTACTGTAACAGTACGGATACAGGGCACTAAGAGCTGAGGAGACTACTAGTAATTCAGGTTTAGCAGTCACCACAAGATCACTTAGTCCTGAAAATAATGTGGGTGCCAGGAATGTTAGCGCTGGGAGAACCAACAGGGTCGGCACTGGAGCTGAGGAGAATACGTCATCAGCACTGTGTGAGGTGATGTCAGTACCAACAGATTGGTATCAGTGACGTGCAGAACATTGTCTCAAAGGCTACCAAGTGTTCTCAGTGATGGGTTTTTGCCAAGGTGTCAGAGGGACTCAATTTGGACCTTTTGGCTGAGAGGTGAGGTGATTTATGCCCCGTTTTACTAGGTTCCAGTAAGGGTAACCTAGGCCTACACTCACTGTGGAAATAACATTCGTTCCTACCCCTTTCAGATAACTGAGTGGAGGAGGACTTAGCTTCCCTACTCCTCTGATTGTAGAAGGGTCTGAACTTTTTTATGAACTGTGAGCCTTGGGGTCTTGGATCTGAGCTGCCACTTCCAGGAGCACTAACTGTGGACACCTGTTCAGGCCTGGTAGGCACGTTTTCTCTGGTTCTGAGGAGACTCTCATAGAGCACTCCTAACTTGTGTGTCCTCCTAGACAAGGAATGACAGATTGAGCATTTATCAGACATTTGCCTCTCTCTAAGAAAGGCCCCTCAAATGCGCATCATTAAATGGAATAGCTGCATCACAGGAGGGACAAGTTTTAGCCTTCTTTGCCCTTTATGCCTTCCGATGGAAGGGGGAGATACAATGGCACCCAGGGCACAGGATTGGCCTCAATGGACACTTCTGACCAAAAGAATTTGATGAAGTGTGTGTGGGGAGCATGCACACCAGAAGTGGAATACACATGCGCAGTCACTCAAAGAAGAAAAGACGAACAATTACTTAAGATTTCAAGTAAATTATTCCATTTAAAGAAAAGGAGTACTTGTGGCACCTTAGAGACTAACCAATTTATTTGAGCATAAGCTTTCGTGAGCTACAGCTCACTTCATCGGATGCATTCAGTGGAAAATACAGTGGGGAGATTTATATACATAGAGAACATGAAACAATGGGTGTTACCATAAACACTGTAAGAGTGATCACTTACGGTGAGCTATTACCAGCAGGAGAGCGCGAGGGGAAGAGGGGATAAACATGGGGAAATAGTTTTACTTTGTGTAATGCCCATCCACTCCCAGTCTCTATTCAAGCCTAAGTTAATTGTATCCAGTTTGCAAATTAATTCCAATTCAGCAGTCTCTCGCTGGAGTCTGTTTTTGAAGTCTTTTTGTTCAAGAATTGCCACTTTTAGGTCTGTAATCGAGTGACCAGAGAGACTGAAGTGTTCTCTGATTGGTTTATGAATGTTATAATTCTTGACGTCTGATTTGTGTCCATTTATTCTTTTACATATAGACTGCCCAGTTTGACCAATGTACATGGCAGCGGGGCATTGCTGGCACATGATGGCATATATCACATTGGTAGATGTGCAGGTGAACAAGCCCCTGATAGTGTGACTGATGTGATTAGGCCCTATGATGGCGTCCCCTGAATAGATATGAGGACACAGTTGGCAACTGCCCTGCATGGCCCTTTGCCAGGTAGCAGAAAGCCCCTTTAGGAAAGTACCTAATTATATATTCATAAGCTGTTTCTGTGTAATGCTTATTATGGCTTGCTGTTTACCCCTGCGTCGGACTCCGTCCCAGGCAAAGCACTGGTGTGCTGGGTTCTCCGCCTCCATGACAGCAACGCTTGGAGTCCCCGTTGCGGGTGTGTCACTAACCTTCAAAAAAGCCAATAACTCGCTGCTTAGCTGCGTGTGGGTCTCGTTTTCCAGAGTACCCCTGCCGGCCTGCGGTGCTTCGAACACCTTGGCCCAGAACACCCCCACTCTCCTGCTGGTAATAGCTCACCTTAAGTGATCACTCTGGTTACAGTGTGTATGGTAACACCCACTGTTTCATGTTCTCTATGTATATAAATCTCCCCACTGTATTTTCCACTGAATGCATCCAATGAAGTGAGCTGTAGCTCACGAAAGCTTATGCTCAAATAAATTGGTTAGTCTCTAAAGTGCCACAAGTACTCCTTTTCTTTTTGCGAATACAGACTAACACGGCTGCTACTCTGGTACCTGTATTCCATTTAAGAAATCTAAATACAACATAAAAAATTAAAGGCTGCAGAAGCTAGTATGGCCCCAGGAACCTTTAACTCCAACATGGAACTTTTTTTAAAAATACAGTCATTTTAAAAAATTGCTATAAATTACATTTACATTAGAAATTAAATGCAGTTATATGAAAAACTCACGTTCATACAACTGTACTATTTTTCAGATGTGGCTCTACTGTGACATCAGTTAATAATTAGCAACCCTTGCTTTATTGCAGATATTAATTTAACCAGTTTGTGGAAAGTACAGTTTGAAACAAAATTCTAATGGAAAAGCACAGCCTATGCAGAAAATGAACATATAATAGCCAGAAGGTGGTGCTAGAGATCCAACTTTTCAAAGCTGAGGATGCTGATTAAAAAAGATAAAAGGTTACATTTGTTTTTATATTTTGTCTTGAGCAATGTTTTTATGTCATCAAAAACAAGAAAACTAATTTATTTTATGTGTGTTATGATTTTTGAAAAAAAAATCACAGAAAAAAATTCCTTTCCAACGCCTCATTTTCTTTTTTCGATTGATTTCTGAGTATAGATGCATTAAATTTTATGACTTAGTTTTCCTTCCCTTCTGCTTGTATTCTTTTCTAGAAAAATACTTGATTTGGCTTAGTGGATGTAACTTGAATGATGTTATGAAATTAAAAGAATCACAGTATCCTGAAACTTTGTTGATGCTGGTACACACCATGTTGTGCCACAATGTGCTATTTAAATTACTTTTGTTTTTTTATATTATTTCTGACTACTTTCATAAGCCATAGGAAAATTTATTACAAAAAAGAAAATAACCGTGATTGGTAGGGGGAATGTTATTCTCAATCTCCTATAAGATTATTTTAATAAAGGAAGTTAAAATTACTACTTTGATGGTGGAATTTCAACATCATTTTAGTAAGGAATAGGTCACTCAATTCACTTGTAAATCCAGGAATATACATAGACCAATTTGGTGTCTAAACATTTTAAATAATATGACTGATACCAGAGAATTCTCTAAATCTGAAATTATTAGAAACAGGCTATCTAAAATGAGAAAATACATCATATCCATCAATTTAGAAGTCCACATAGACCAATTTACACATAAGATAAAAGTTGTCCTATTCACATTGAGGTGACAGACTAATCTCGAATAGCTTCTGACATGTAATACCCAACAGTTTATAAAGATACACAGGTAAGGCACCCAAACAAAATTAACTCTGTCCTACAATGATGTCACAAAGGACAGGGAGGTATAGCTCAGTGGTTTGACCATTGGCCTGCTAAACCCACGGTTGTGAATTCAATCCTTGAGGGGGCCATTTAGGGATCGGGGCAAAAATTGGGGATTGGTCCTGCTTTGAGCAGGGGGTTGTACTAGATGACCTCCTGAGGTCCCTTTCAATCCTGATATTCTATTCTATGACAGGAAAAAAAAATCTTTAAAAATCTGTTTCATCTATACAGCCTGAAGCAACAAACGCTAAAATGACTATATGCTATTTTATTAAAGCATCCAAGTTAAGTTTATATGAAAATAAATATTGTATGACCACAAGGGGGCAAAATGAACAGAAAGCAATAAACTACCATGATGACTAAACAACAGAAAACCTACCCAGCACATGTAAATAAGGGATCAGTGAACATAAGGGAAATGCAAATTTTTAGTACATCCTGTACCTAGCAATAGTAACAAAAGCAGATCCCATAACATATAACATTTGCAGGTCTGTCTGCCTATTAAAATATACAAGTATACTTGACAGACTGACAGACCTGCTCAAGTTTTCCTCTAGTGGCTATAATCTACAAAGTATAGAGTACCCGATACCCTAAACTGTACTATTAACAAGAGTCAATATTTTATGGGTTACAGATAGTATTTTTTGTAATAAAGTGCAATATTTAAATAAAACCATACCTTTTTGAATGGCATAAAATTATATCATAAAAAACCCACTTCTTATATGAAATAAACTGTCATTGAAATTTGCTTTCCATTCTTTTAAAAACACTTTTTAAAAGAACAAAATAGCACTCAGTTTCAGTTTTACATTTTCTTATCAAAAAGAAAGGTACTTACCCTGAAAAGTAATCCTGCCAAGCTTTGAGCAAACATGTCCTTTACTTGGTTATCCTTTGGCTTCTGCATGACACCTTCTGTTATTCGCAGGAGTATTTGTAACATCTGTTCCCTGGTACCAAAATAAAACCTCACATTTCAATTACAAGTTTTATTAATCTTACTTGTTCAGTTTCCAGATATGAAAACCACTCTTAATTCACTGATAAAGTCTCACAAACTGAGAAAGTGCCAATACTCAAAACACTTTGTAAGTCACCTTTAAGACAACTTTAACTGTCTGTGGAGACTTATGTTGAAGATAATCACTTTTGGAGCACTTTGCAGAGAGGGGGAAAAAAAAAAACCCTTTCATTTTAGAGGACGCCAAGTCAGGAGTGGAAGTAAAAGCCTGGTCCCCAAAGTCAAGGGCAAGAAAGTATGAAATTGCTATGAAAATCTGCCCTAATATGTCCAAGTTTAATCAATCAGTTTCCACATACTCAGGAGACTTGTTAGAAGTTTGCAGCCAAAATCTCTGAAGATGCACCATCCCCACAAAGTGACTGAGCACTTTCCATCCTCTCACAGCTCTTAGTGCTGACCAGACTGCACATGCAGTCTGGGCCGGAGACCAGACCCGGGAGCAGAGCCCTCTTTCTCAGTGACCCCCGCTGGCATTCAGGCAACGTGGAGGAGGTAGAAATCTGAGTCAAATGTTGAGGGACAAAAACTGAACTGGGGGAAGGATGGGAGTAGATTGGGGGACAAAGAATCTGATAAGACTGTATCATGAAAAAGCACACACATGAAGGGGCGGAATTAAGGTTGCACATTAATACTGGCATTTCCTGACTTTTGAGTGCTTGATTTCACAATTGGCCGAGTGAAACAAGGTCTTACACTCAACTCAATGGCATTCCTACCTGTCTGCCTGTAATGCGATAACTTTTGAATGCAGAGTCCAATCAATTCCAAAATTTAAGGGAATGTTCTAGGTATCAATGGCTATAACCCTATTGATTTGATGAAAATCGGAAAAGCCAAAAGGGGGAAATGGGAACACAGCACACATGGAGCCCCTGTCATCTGGTTAGCAGAGCCAGCAGCTTCAACCACCTTTATGCATGTCTACAGATCAAAGAACCAGTTGATGACAGCCATTAACACATTCCAGCACCCCCCCATTTTAGCTCTACCCATCTTCACAATACAGATTTAAACCCTGAAAGATTTCTCTCCCACACTGTAAAGAAAAGAAATAAGAATGAGAGTGAGGTGACAGAATGGTAGTACACACCGAGGGGGAAAAGGGGGCAGAGTCCCTAGCGTGGGGGGCAAAAAGCCCCTCATATGTTGTGGTGTGAACTGGGAGATCACAGAATCATAGAATATCAGGGTTGGAAGGGATTTCAGGAGGTCATCTAGTCCAACCCCCTGCTCAAAGCAGGACCAATCCCCATCTAAATATCCCAGCCAGGGCTTTGTCAAGCCTGACCTTAAAAATATCTAAGGAAGGAGATTCCACCACCTCCCTAGGTAAACCATTCCAGTGTTTCACCACCCTCCTAGTGAAAAAGTTTTTCCTAATATCCAACCTAAACCTCCCCCACTGCAACTTGAGACCATTACTCCTTGTTCTGTCATCAGCTACCACTGAGAACAGTCTAGATCCATCCTCTTTGGAACCCCCTTTCAGGTAGTTGAAAGCAGCTATCAAATCCCCCCTCATTCTTCTCTTCTGCAGACTAAACAATCCCAGCTCCCTCAGCCTCTCCTCATAAATCATGTGTTCCAGTCCCCTAATCATTTTTGTTGCCCTCCGCTGGACTCTTTCCAATTTTTCCACATCCTTCTTGTAGTGCGGGGCCCAAAACTGGACACAGTACTCCAGATGAGGCCTCACCAATGTCGAATAGAGGGGAATGATCATGTCCCTCCATCTGCTGGCAATGCCCCTACTTATACATCCCAAAATGCCACTGGCCTTCTTGGCAACAAGGGCACACTGCTGACTCATATCCAGCTTCTCGTCCACTGTAACCCCTAGGTCCTTTTCTGCAGAACTGCTGCCTAGCCATTCGGTCCCTAGTCTGTAGCGGTGCATGGGATTCTTCCGGCCTAAGTGCAGGACTCTGCACTTGTCCTTGTTGAACCTCATCAGATTTCTTTTGGCCCAATCCTCCAATTTGTCTAGGTCCCTCTGTATCCTATCCCTGCCCTCCAGCGTATCTACCTCTCCTCCCAGTTTAGTGTCATCTGCAAACTTGCTGAGGGTGCAATCCACACCATCCTCCAGATCATTTATGAAGATATTGAACAAAACCGACCCCAGGACCGACCCTTGGGGCACTCTACTTGATACCGGCTGCCAGCTAGACATGGAGCCATTGATCACTACCCGTTGAGCCCGACAATCTAGCCAACTTTCTATCCACCTTATAGTCCATTCATCCAGCCCATACTTTTTTAACTTGCTGGAAAGAATACTGTGGGAGACCGTGTCAAAAGCTTTGCGAAAGTCAAGGAACAACACGTCCACCGCTTTCCCCTCATCCACAGAGCCAGTTATCTTGTCATAGAAGGCAATTAGATTAGTCAGGCACGACTCGCCCTTGGTGAATCCATGCTGACTGTTCCTGATCACTTTCCTTTCCTCTAAGTGCTTCAGAATTGATTCCTTGAGGATCTGCTCAAGGAGATGGGGAAGGCAGATACATACAGACCATTACATGTGGTGAGGGGGTAATGTGGGGCATACTGAGATCCTGACATGAGGGAGGGGTTGCTATGTGTTCCAGAAATAGAGTGAGATGGGAGGGTGGTGGCATACCAGGAGCTTTTGGAGGGGAGGGGAAATGGAAGGATGCACTTGGCCTGGAGAAGCAACCAAGTGTACGATCCTCTAGTAATGTTCTTTTACCAATTGTGCGTGTGTAATGTTCTACATATATTGACAAACAAAATTAGTTCAATTAGCATTAGAAAGACAAACATTTGTTTATTTTAAATTCCACTGATTGATTAAATGTATAGTTAGGTGTACATGTATGTGTGCAAACCCATGCAAACATGCACACATTTGCATATATTTAGTGATTATAAAGCATCTGGCAGCCCTAGCTAGCCACAGAATGTGTATAGTAAGAAGTTAAAAACTGATTTAAGAACACTTATCTATATTAAGCATTTCAAGATTTGAATAAACTGTATTTTTAAAAGCTGAAAATGTAGTTTGAATAAGAATCAAGTTTGAGCTAAGAACAGTAAAACGGAAGGTTACATAAGCAAAAACTTTAAACAAAAATCTCTTACATTCAGTATTTTAGGAATTTCCCCCGCAGTGGAATCATGAACTGTCTTACAAAATAAGTACAATCTTATCATAGTTTTTACAAAGGCACACAAGGAAACATTAAAAAAAACTAAAATGTTATGGAAATTCCCTCATCTTTTTTCAATTATTCTGTCTTAAAATTCTAGAAGCAGTAATACTATTAATTTATTCAACCTTTAAGATACATTTAAAACTTACCATGTCTTTTTATTCATTGAAAGTTCCATTATCATGTGCCTAAAAATACTCAAAACTGCTTTGCAAGCATCAACTTGCTCCTTCAGGAGAGCAGGGACTTCAGCACATGGTTCCAATAAAAAAACATTTGCAGAGTTTGTCAAAAACACCTTGAAAACAAATCATTTTAATTAGGAAAAAATAAGTTTACACAGTATCAAACAAGACCAACAGTAAGTTTCAAAACAAACATGTTTTCCTCTTCTAACCAAACCCTTATCTTTCCTTAAAGAAGGATATGTTATATTATCTAACACACTATTTTCTTCTCCCATACCATTTAAAAGAAGAGAGTCATGTTATATTCACTATTATAGTAAAAGTATAACATATTCTTGATCTTTTAGACGCTTGTCTTTTCCATTCTACCACATGGGGGTATTCTTCCCCTCCCAACCCATTTTCTAGCTGTACATATTTAAAGAATGGCCACTGATATTTTTGATCATTTACATTCAGCACTGGCAAAATGTACGGATTTCTGAGTAATTCCCAACTCCACAAGCATAAAAATAGTGTGTCTGTCTGTCTAGTGTTCTAATGTCTCTAGAACTGGTGTCTGGTTCTGCAAGATAGGAACACACAGCTAATATGATTTTTTTTTAAAAGAGAGAAGTCCAATTGTTCACAAGGTAATCCATGAAAATGCTCAACTCCTCTAACAATTGCTTTCTGACATCTGAGAGCACAAACAAAAGGATCTTTATCCAAGCTCTCCTTAAAAAAAAAAATCTAGAATTATTGTTTACGTTAATCAGAACTCCATTTTTTCACAGGAAGAGAAGGTACACAGTGCTTTCTGGCATGTAAATGCATTCTGACCACTTTAATTGAGAGTTCTCTTTTAGGGTCCAATCCAACATCTGTAAGGTTAATGAAAGGACTCCCACTGACCTTAATTTAACTTGGAGGGCCGTTAACTAGGATCATTTTCTCAAAACACAGCCCTCAAAGACAGAATTTTGAAACTGGAATGACTGCATATTAGCAGAAAAGGTCTTTCATCATAGACTACTTAAGCAGGTCATTTATTGCTAGGTACACAGAATGGGACCCCAGAAAGTCCCAAAGGCTAATCCAGAGTAATTAGGTTTACTGTACATTTAGCCATTTTTTTTAATGGAGTTCAAAAGAAAGGAGGTGATGACGAAACTGCATAAACCAAATTATGTTTCCCCTTGAAAAACAAAATATAGCTCCATGGGTTACAAAGCTTTAGTTTGGATTAAAAACTGGGGTAAATTGCATTACTCATATATGACACAGTCTCTTTGGCATCCCTTAGATTTTTGCAACACCTAAGAACAAACTCTCTGTTGAGCTGCTTTATTACTGGAGTGCATTTTACCTGCTCAGTTAGTCTGCTGTCATGCTCAGAATGTCACCTCCTGATTGTTGATATTGCAAGTAGATTTGTCTTTAAATTCTAGATAGCTAGCTCTGTGACCTTCCTCTGTCATATTTGTTTCTTGGCTGATCATCTTGACTTATATATACTAGTAAAATTAATGTGCCTGACTGAATTTTATGCTTTCCCTATCAAATATTTCTGCAAAGAGATAAGAAAAAAAGTTCATATTTTGACCAACAGTTACTTCCTTTCTATGGGTATTACAAGGTGCTCAGTTCATAGCTACTGCTTCTGCTGATCTTACCCGTATGATCCCTAAAATGCACAAGTGACTGAACACTGCAACCTAATGACAGCTGTGTCACTTCAGTTATCTGGTCATATATGCAGATCGAAAAGGAAGAGACTCAGATCAGCGGAAGTGAGCACAGTGCAGTTACATGCCCCCAAACAATTCAGGCTGTAGAGAGAAAGTAATAAAACTTTCTCTCAACTACTTGGCATATATGAAAGTTATGTTCTATGCTGCTTATCATGCTAAAGACTACATAATATCCTTAAAATCACCAGGGATTCTACTGTTCATGTCCTCTGAATAATCAGTAATTATATATGTTTCCTATCCACTAGGATGGAGAGTCCCGCTGTTTGGAATATAGTGGGAGACGAATATAAAAACAACACTTTCTGAAGGGTGGGATTTTTGGGGGAAGCAAAAGTTTTACACACATCATATTTCCATTTCTTAATATTAACAGTATGACTCATTTTTACTTCTGCACATGGTTCAGAACTATAAAGCGATTCTATATAATCTCTGGTTTAATTATTAAACAACATTTAAGGAAACATCAAAAGCGAACTGAAAAAGTCAACTTGACAAAAAAGAAACTAGGCTTCTTTCGTACTTACAGCAGCAACAACAAATATGGATCTACACAAAAGCATATTTTGTCACTTTTCAGAATAAGCTCACACTTTAAATTTCACTTTTTTTGTTTATTTTATCACCAGAACCCTCCAATATAATCTCTCAACTCAGAATTCCAATATTGTAGGCAGGTCTGAGAGCACCACCTACTATTAAGGTTGCCTGGCACTTCCCATTATAAATCTGTTTTCAATTGTTAATGACTTCGTTAAAAAAAAAAAAAAACAACAAGAACAAAAGAAAAAAACCCATCCTCTAACCATCTGGGCTGAAATTTTTCAGGCCAGATGTATTCGCCAGGCTGAATAGTTCTGGAAATTTTCAGCCAAAAATAATTCAGCCATTTTGAGAATGAGGCTAGTAAAAATTATATTATTTTGCCCACGTTAAAAGATTTTGGCAACCTTTTATTTGAAATACTCTAACACCCCCATGCTTTGGAGCAGGGACTTGAAATTTGGTAGGGAGGAGCCTTTGTGTCAGGGATCAGTCTTTTGCCATGTTTGTGAAAATTTCCTCAAATTTGGCCAAGTTACAGGCCTTTGAAAAATTGCCATTTGCACATGTTCAGTAGAGACTTGCTAGAGCTTAGCAGTTGACTCCATCCTCATTGCTATTAGTGCCGACAAGACTGAACATGCAAATGAGTAAGTTTTTTTACCCTATAAATGGCCAGTTGACTTCATTAATTTTACTTAAACTTACCCCAGAAACATTCATCTTTGAGCAAAGATTAAGTGAATATTTCAGAAAGTTATAAGCATGTGAAAATTGACTTAGAATGGAAACTGCTTTGCAGCCTTTAGTACAGCAATTGGAAACCTTATATTAATTTGTCATCTTTGTAAAAATGTCCCTTCTTCTGACTTCTCAAACAATTTAATGGAATAATTACAAATTTATTTTTAAATTGATAACCTAATGTTTTCTCTATATACCATACCTGTAATGCAGCCTGAACACCAGCCTTAACGTTCTTGTCTTCGTCTTCTAGTACACATCCTCTGCTAACAGCATTAGAGAAGGAGTAAGTTCTTCCCCAACTGGAAGATCTTTTATGTCCAGAATGACCAGAGGCAAGCTTTCAAAAACACAAGTAATTTAGTAATACAGGATTATAAAAGATGGATTCCTATATAGATCATATAAAAGCTAAAAAATAATATTTTTGAACAGTCATAGGTTCTGTGCTCATTTGCATAACCATTAATTGTTACTCTTATTCAGATATCTAATTTCTATAGGGTATAAGGGCAGTCCACATTACCTTAAAAATATTTAATAATGCTTTTCATAACCCATTCATAGCTGTAAAATTTCCCTTTAAATTTTTTTTAATAAATAAAAAAAATTATTAGTTGAATTTTAAGCTCTCTGTAAAACAGCCTGAGCAAAGACTGGTACTGTAAGTTTTTTTTATATTCTAACTCTTGTTCCCCAAAGTGCAGAAATACCCTTCACAACTCAGAATAGGGCAGATACATCTGGTTCAATATATTAAGATATGAGCACCCAAGCCACAAAGTTCAGATCTGAATCTGAACTTCCCAAAGGTCAGGGTGTCTGGATCCAGGGTTTTGGTCCAGATCATAGAACTGATGGAATATCTGCAAATATAGCTGGGCCCTTATCAAGATTTTATGATGGATTTAGATAATCAAATATTTGTAATTTTAATTGTGTTATTGTATACTCATTCTAAAATATTTCTGTCAAAAGGAAACACACATTCATGCAAACGGGGAATATTAAAATCAGTAGACTGAACAATTCGACATTGCAGAATGTAACACTATTTGTTCCGCTAAGTCCATCCAAAATGGTATTTACATAGAGAGTTAAAAGAAAGATTAAAGATCAGATTTTCAAAACAGCTCAGCACCCAGAATCACCCATGGTTGAGAGCAGCTGGGTGCTCAGCACATTTCAAAATCTGGACCTAAAGAAATAAAAACGTGCATAAGCAAATATCTATCATTAAAAGAAAAACAATTTTATGAAAAAGAATTGAAGACAAATAAGAATAATATCCATCATTCAGCTTGTACACAGTAAGTAATGATTGGTATCATACATGTTTGCAATCTGTCTCTGTATGTTCCAAGTTGGACACATTATCTTGAATATTTTCTTGTTTATCTGGTTCTTCCATGAACACAGGCTTGTCTTGCAATATCCACTTTTTATATACCTTAACCACTTTCCGTGTTGCAGATATATCAGAGGATGGCAACAAAAAAGCCTAAAATGCAAATTTAACTCAATTTACCTATCACAGAATATTGCAAATTACACAGACCAAAAGAAAATAGTTTAAAATCTACTTTTAAATCACTACTATCAAGAGCTATGATTATCACTAAGCTATATAAAAATCAACCTAAAAATACATTTGTGAGGTTCCATAATCATTGAGCTTAGCTGATTTCCATATTGCATGTGCTCAGACTGCAAGTAAAAGAATATTTTTCTTCACTGTCTCTCTGCAAACTCAACCTGGGTTCTTTTCCCATCTTGCTCAACATTATCAGTGACAGAAGTTCTGTAAACTAAATTATGCCCTTAGATACACAACCTGTAAAACCCCACTGATTTCAGATTATGTTATCAGTGTCACATGTAAAATCCCAGTTAAGGCAAATGCTGTTAAAAGGGTGCCACCAAGGGCATAACCTGGAAGACGGGAAGAACAAGTGGCATTCTGTTGCTTTCTACTAAACTTTCTGAGGTCACAGAAGAACATATTTTTGCATACTTTTTATGGTCTGCAGCTGGGAGCCTCTCTGTAAGGTCCACCATTCAAGAGCCTTGGGAGGTTAAGCTTGCAGCCTCCTAAATTTGTGAGACTCATCAGCTCCTAACATCTCTAAATAGGTCTGTCAGCCCTTCACAACATTTCTAAGTATGGTCATGGGACCTGACAATCCTACTAAGACTTCAGAGGGTGAAATTCCCCCGAGTAAGTGTAAGGCTCAAATGGGACCAGAGGACCATCAACAGATGTTATATATAGGGCTGTCGATTAATTGCAGTTAACTCACGCGATTAACTCAAAAAAATGAATTGTGATCAATTGCAGTTTTAATTGCACTGTTAAATAATAGATTACCAATTGAAATGTATTAAATAAATATTTTGGATGCTTTTCTACATTTTCATATACGTTGTATTCTGTGTTGTAACTGAAATCAAAGTGTATATTATTTTTGCTTACAAATATTTGCACTCTAAAAATGATAAACAAAAGAAATAGTATCTTTCAGTTGACCTCATAGGAGTACTGTAGTGCAATCTCTTTGTCGTGAAAGTGCAACTTACAAATGTAGATTTTTATTGTTAAATGACTGAACTTAAAAACAAAACAATGTAAAACTTGTTTTTTTGTACATAATTATACATTTGTAAGTTCAACTTTCATGATAAAGAGTCATATTAGGTGAATTGAAAAATACGATTTATTTTGGTTTTTTACAGTACAAATACTTGTAATGAAAATAAATAAGCGAGCACTGTACACTTTGTATTCTGTGTTGTAACTGAAATCAGTATATTTGAAAATGTAGAAAACATCCAAAAATATTTAAATAAATGGTATTGTTTAACAGTGAGATTAATCGCGATTAATTTTTTTAATTGCGTGATTAATTTTTTTAATAGCTTGACAGCCCTAGTTATATACTTTCAACCTAAACTCTACCATAACATTTATCTGAGGAAATGTCCCTTGTTTGGTAAAAAGACACTGGATAACAGGAGATCTTGAGGAACCTCATAAAGATCACTGTAGTCTGTTATGCCAATATCAAATTCCTACTTCAACATTTAGTAATCTTTAAAATTAGAGTTTAACCAACTAAAACTTTGATTCTCTGCATTCGATAGTGGTTAAAACTTCAGATTACTGAATTTATCTATCTTTCACTTTGTATTCATGCTATGTAATAACAAAGTTAGAAGATTTTTTGGACTCTAACAAACATTTATTTTGTAATGTTTTATAACATTGCACACCTTGTGTGATTAACTCCTAATAGGGTAGAAACATTTTATCTTGGCAAAAAGATGTGCCATTCCCCACCCCCACCCCCCATATTATGATGCAGGCCAAAGTCTGTTTTATAAGAGACTTACTTGTAACTATGGAATAGTTACCTACTTTTCATAAATATAGTCTGAAATGAGCGGATATAATGAATCCAGTCAATCTTTTTCCACCTGAGCTACCCGGAGGGTGAGCACTGCAGTGACATCTTGCTTGGAACCTGGATATCTGTCAATATGATTCCCTCTGACCAATATGTGGTGAAGCATTAAGAGGCTAGAATGGGCAACTGGCAGTCCGGGGTCTGCATCCAGACCACCAAACCATTTATTTGGCCCACCCATCGGCGGGGTCGCAGCCCCAGAAAAAGATTTTTTTTTTTTTTTTTTTTTTTTTTAAAGATTGAGCCGGGTTGTTGAGGGGCACAGTCTTTTAGTAAAACTGCTGCCTACTCATACCATTCTGCTTCACTCCACTTCTCCACCAACACAGGCTCTGACTCCACCCCACCCAGTTCCAGCTACTGCCTTCCCATTCGGTGCCGGTTTGGGAGCTGACCCCAGCCACCGTTCCACACAGTAGGTGGGGACAGAGCACATCCCTGCCAGTCGGAAGGAAGTAACTAGAGCTGGGTAGCATGGGATGAAGCTGGAGCCTGTGCTGATGGGAAATGAAGGGGAGCCTGGAAGCAGAAGCCCATGCACCATGTTGCAATGCCATTCACTAGCCCAACCACTTCTCCATCACGCACGTAGGAGGTGGACTCTGCCCCATAGCACCCAGCTTTGATTACTGCTGTACCATTGGCTCCCACAACCAATTTGTTTGTGGCCACATGGTGGAGCCTGTGCCCTTGGAGCAGCAGAAACTGGGAGAGGTAGAGAAAAAAAAATTATAGACAGAATTGTTTTCTTATTTTCATTTATTAATCCCCTGCTCTTCTGCACACGGGGAAAAATGGTTTTAGATTCATTTAATTGGTATTTATTTATTTAAAGGCTGGGCTATAAGGGACTTATATTTAAGAATACTTCAGTTTTACACTGTTAATACATGGTTAATTGTATGTTAACATGCTGTATTGTAGGAAATATTTTTGAGTTATGCAATATGTAGCCTGTTTAAAAAAAAAAAAAAAAAAAAAAGCATGGTCCGCCAAAAGTGCTACTTTAAAGTTAACCATTCCCGGGGTAAAAAACAGTAGGACAGTATTAAGAAATCCTCAGCCCTCATCAGCTAGAGGGAAGAATGTTTCAATATACATCTTCAAGGGAGGGTTCAAGAGAAGCATGAGAATTAATTTACACGGTGACCAGAAGAGATTCTCACTTCCCCTTCTTTAAAAGAAAAAAAAAAGACCAAAAATCTATTCTCTGTTTCAAATACATAATCCATATGTATATTAAATAAAAGGCAAAGCAAATTTCTGTTGTGATGTTCTTTATTTCCGTAACATACAGTGAAGTTTTAAGTATTTTGAAGGAATGCTGAATTAATTTATCAATGCCAGAAGAGGGCAGCATAACACAGTATTCCATAAAGAATACCTAACTGTTCTTTAGCATCAAACCACCTCCACCTCTTTTTCAATATAGAAAGCATCTTCACTGCATACAGATACTTTTTCCTCTGAAATCTTTTTTTAAAAAAAGATGGCAAATACATACCAGGGGCTAAGAGAAAACATCCAATAATGACGTTTACTGTTGTCTACATAGAAATTATGTATTTACTTTGATCATAGCTGCAGAAGCAAGCTTCTTGCAAACTCAGCTTTGCACACACATATGCAGTAGCAGACGCTACATGCTTTTTAATTATATGCACCAGTATATGAGACATCAAAATTCATATGCAAGGCTGCATTAAATGATCTAGGAGAAAGTGTGACAGTATTGCTATTTTGATCTGAGCACCACATTTGTATTCCTATTTGACTTTCTTATCTTCATCTATCAAATTACTAATTTATCCCGATAAAAAAGTTTGAGATTTTCAATGCTGACAAATGACAAAACGTCTTTTAATCATGTTAATTCAGCATCTTGTCATATTATATAAATAATACAGTTTTCCTCATCTGCATCACTTTCAAGTTATCTTATTTCAGAACCCTCTTCTAAATTTATCACGTAGATATACAAAATCTTAAACTTACTTTAAGTTTTCAGTGGTAACCACCAGTCAGTTTATAATCAGAAAATGTGAAACAGACTCAAATTGATAAGCATAGGGGGAAAAAAGTCTCTCTGGTCACACTAAGAAATGGCAGACCACAATATCCCATTTCATGGGTTTTAACTGCATATGTCCAAGCTTAAAAGCTACATCTTCAAATGAATTATATTGTATATAATATACATGAAAGCTTCTTTAACAAACGGTGCTTTCCTGTATTTGGAACACTATAAATAATAATCATCTAAGGACTGGACTTAGGACTCCTAAAGATAAGGACTTGCTACAGGACCATGGTCAAGTTTAGTCAGTCATTTGGTTCAACAGCATTTACAGTTTTCTTTCACATAACACTTAGCCACACAGTGCACTTATATATGTGCTTCTGCAGTTTTTTAAGTTATACAATAGTATGTATAATCTCCTACTACTTACTTGGCGAAATACTTCATTAACAAAATTGACGTAACCTCGAGTGGACAACAGAATTCTCTGTACCATCTCATACACTGTCCGATGTTGTTCTTCAATGCTGCAAAGGCTAGAGTTACTGAGTCGCCTATCAGACAAAGTGCTGCTATTGGAATGATTTTTCTCTTGCTCTGATAGCACACTAGTTTCCAACTCGGGGTTTTTATCTTGAGTTGTACCACCAACAGTCTAGACAGGAGAAAATGCAAGCCTAATAAAATACTTGTATAATACTGCATATAAAACATACCAAAAACCTGGGTTACTTATTATGAACTCCAGTTACCAGCAACTTTCACAAACCCATGGAATCCCAGGAGCAACCGAATACAACTTTCAATAAACTTGAGCCAAGCAAAAAATTAGTGATATAATATTTAAATGCCTAATGTGCATCCTATTCCCATATCTCAGATCTGTTGTCTGTAAGACAGGAAACCACAAGATAGGGTGAGTTGGACCACGGAGATTTAAAAGAGTTTACCTATATGGGGTACACCAGCAACCTTGATTTTCCAACATGAGGAGATCTACCTTCAAAGATACTTGCTTTTTAGTCTTTAGAAAATAGATGGCACATAAGGACACAGTGCTAGGGGATGATCCTTAGGTCACTCTGCTCCATTGGAAAGAAGAGAGAAATTGGGGAGGAAAAGATGCAGGGAGGAAGAGAACAAACAGAGGAGGAGTTCCAAGTCACTTTTTTCGTTTGGAAAAAATTGTCACCCTAGTCACATTCATGAAGCATCTTGGCAAAACGGTAAATTATGGGGTTATTTGCATAGCTGCAACATTTCATAATAAAAGGGATCCAGTCATGAGAGAGAAGATGACAGAGGATATTGTCCTTTGAAAAGAGATTCTTTAAAACTTATCTACTTAGTGGAAGAAATGTTATCTTAAATGAAAACATGTAATCCACATGCAACAATGCTCAATTCACTGAAAGTATTGCCTGGGCATAGGCACTGATTAGAAAAACTTCCCTTCTTTTTACAGTATCAGATTCCAGAAATACCTCTGAGTGAAGTTCACAAGCTACAAGGGAGAGCAGCCCACATTCGGTGAAATTCAAAGTCATTAAAAAGTCAGCACTGCCAACAACTGGCACACAGTTCTTACCAATTTTGCTCTATACTTAGAAGAGGAATCTCATATCCAACTATGGGGTAACTGTTGACAAATTCTGACTTTGATGGTGAACATTTTACCATACCTCACTGGGTTTTAAACCAAATATTTTTTTCAGTACAAGCTTTCAGACAGTTTTACTAGAGAGAAAAAGTCTCTTCCACTTTATGTGGCTATAAGTATGTTGAACATGGCAAGACAACTCTTCAGACAAAAATCTGGGAGACACAAATTGATTTAGAGTACTTGAGCTTCAGAGAAACAAAACAAAAAAGCCCTTCCTGTTAAATAGCTACACAAATTTCAACTTTAGACTTCTGACTTTCTATGTTTTCTTTAGAGAATCTGCAGCGAAGGCCAGTTGCTTGCCATGAAACTTTTGGTGTGTGAAGCTACCAATCCTGGCCAGATTAGAACCAGTAATTTGTAAATTAAATGTTCACTCCACAAACTGCTGGTGGATTATACTGGTACTATTTTTCCTCATTTCCAGATGCTAAATTGTATTAAAAAAAGCTAAAAATACATTAAACACTTTCCTAGTATTTCACTGTAAACAACTGCTAAAGTTGTTGTAAAGATGTGTGATTATTAAAGACGGCCGTCAAGACTCTCTCTCTATTGATTATACTGTATTCAGAAGGTTGCTTTTCCTCTTTAAATAAGGCAAAGGACAAACAGCTACAGAAATATTTTCCGGTACATTGCTAAAAGTGCTCCTCCAAAGACTCACTCCTCCATCAGAGGAAAGCTAATTTAAACACCATCATTCACCCACCTAAGCAGAGCATTTCCTTTTTGTTTCAGTTGTCAATATATTTTGATCATCTGCAGCTTCTCTAGCAAATACATAAGGAAACAAGTAAGTTTATGACATACCTGAATGATTTTAGGCAGCATTTCTCCTCCATTTTTAGTATTCTGCTCTGAAGTTAAGTACTTCTTTTCGAGAAAGAAGGTTACAAGCCATTTAATAAAAACAACACGAGCAGCCATGAATGGGATTTTCGTGCTGTAGATGTTCTCATTATTCCGAGTTGCAGTAATGTATGCTGGTTTTGGCCTCAAGTCAGGAATATCTGGTGAGATTAAACAGATAATATAATTAAATCTTTTTTTAAAAAACAACAACTGCTTGGTGAAATGAATTGAACATTAGACCTAAAGCATTTTTTCTCCATGTGAACGAATAAATGTGATGCACCAGCTGTTTATACCTAATATTATTCTTATTAATATATATTTATATACTGCCATCATTTTGATTGGTGCTGGTGAGAAACAAGACAAAAAAAGCACAGCTCCTGCCCTGAAGAACTTAATCCATACCAGATAAATAGCAGACTATGCAAGCAGCGAACAAAACAAAGGGACAGGGAAGGGAGGGACAAGAGTTTAAAGCAAGAATATGTAGAATGTAAAATTATCTTATAAATTCTGATCATTTTTATTGAGAAAAGGTAAAAGAGGGATGGAGTAAATATATCAAGAGCAGTCAAATAGTGCAAAGCCAAGTGGAAGGAGTGAGGCTTGAGGAAGAAAAAAGGATTTACTAAGGCACACTAGAAAGGGGAAATCAACTCAGGTGCAAGGAGCAGTGTGAGAAAAGCACAGAGAAAGTGGAGAAAAGGCAAAGGGCTCAAGGTGTGAAGAACGACCAGAGCACAGAAGAAGAACTATAAAGATGAGAGGTAAAACACAGGCGGGGCAGAGTTGTGCAGAGGCTTAAAAGTGGGCATGAGTACTTTGAATGTTGTGAAAAAAGATGGAGTGAAGGATCTCTATGGGTGAACAACATGGTTGAAGTGGCAGTGAAGTAAGATTAGTTGTGGCAACTTAAAGACTAAAATTTATTTGAGCATAAGTTTATGCTCAAATAAATTTGTTAGTCTCTAAGGTGCCACAAGTATTCCTGTTCTTTTTGAGGATACAGACTAACACGGCTGCTACTCTGAAACCTGAAGTAAGATTGTATTAGCTGCTAAATGCTGGATAGACTGAAGAGGAGAAGGTTCACAGTCAGGGAGGATGTTGAGGAGGAGTATTTCTACTGGTCAAGTATTAATGGCTTTGGTTCCATTCAAACACCAGCACTTAAGTTCCAATGCACCACTTAATTGATGTATTAGGAACAGCTCAAAAATAAAAGGATTTCAACATTTCTAGAGTGACGGAAGCCTTTAATCATACAAATGGATTTTTTTTTACTGGCTCTGCAGCTCTAACCCTTGCTCACAGCATGTCTGTACTCACATCTACATCTCAGCCTCCTCTGACCGTCCTACAGTGTGTCTACACTTTGAGCTGTGGGTGCGATTCCAGCTTGAGGAGACATCCTTGTGCTAACTCTCATTGAGCTAGCACACTAAAAATAGTGTCACAGAGCTGCAAGTAGCAGGACAGGCTAGCCACCTGAGCACTTGCCTATGGTCTCTCACGGTCATGCACTCAGAGCAGCTAGCTTGTCCTGACACCGGGACACCCCCAGGCTACATTCTGTTTTTAGCACACTAGCTCAATGAGAGTGAGCACAAGTATGTCCCTCAAGCTTGGAATCACCCCTAGCTCAAAGAGTAGACATACCCTTAAGATGCCATTCTCTCTCTCCCCCGCCCTTCAAAGATGAAGATAAAATAAAAATGATTTTACTTTTATCAAAACTAATGTCTGGCTTTTGGGCACCTCAACAATTCTTTCAACATCCACTCTGTATCATGTATTTTACCATATTTATGCACATTCCTTCTTAACTTCAAACATGAAGGCAATGGAAGTTTTGGGTGCTCAAGGAATGCAGGAGTGGCCCCAGCCCACATGTAGGAAGTGAAGTTTAAAAAACAAAAAAAAACCCAACTTTCTGTGTTCAGTCCACTGCTCCCAGGGGGACATGAGGGATTGAATCCAGCCATGGAACTATTACAACCCATTTTTTCCTTAAAGCAACAGTAAATAACCCATGGAACTAATATCTGTGATTGCATGTGAAAGATCATGGTTTATTTTTTAAATTAATGGCACCTAATAATTTGATAAAAATGCAAAATAAATACAATTATGTTAACATAATCTGTTTCACCATATGAGAATATAAAAAGGGGAATCTAAAATAGTACTAGATAAAATATTTTTTTCTTATAAGCCATTAAAAATAACACAAATGTCACACATATGCTCATCAAATATAGTTGTAATCATCACAAAGAAACTACAGCAATTAACCACCAAATATTTTTGCTACTTAAAAGTAAAACTCTCTACTTACCAAGGACAGGTTTGTAGAGGCTGGTTAGTTTTGTAAAAGATGGAAACAAGTGAGGAAGATAATACTTTCTAAACAAGGTGAAGAGAAACTTAAAACCAGTGTCTTGGTTCTCCTTATTCTTCCACTCTAAGCTTGCAGCCTTTGCCATGGAGTCAAAAAAAATGTTTCAAATTAATACATATTCTATTAAAAATTTCTTCATGTTGAGGATAAATTCTGCTTTACTGAATGTGGAAGATGGAAAACAACACTTCAATAACAGATATGAAATATGAGTATTCTATTTCCAAAGCGCGACAGAGTACAATAAGAGCCTAAGAAAAAAAAAATGATGCATGCCAGGTCATTTAAAAAGCAAGCATACAGGAAGCTCATAAAAGCTGACACACTTATACTGTTATAATCTAATCACTTACATAAATGTCATAAACTAATGTCATTGTATTTTGTTAAAATATTTTACTAAGTTTAAACAAAGCTTCTTACCTCTAAGTAGGATTCTATGAAGCTACTAGTCTCTCCAGAGTATATTTTTCTATCATAATCAGCACAACCAACTCCTGTCATTAATGGAGTTGCATATGCACATATAAGATAACCTTAGGAAGCCTGAATCTTGAGCCATACGTATTTGCCACTGGCATTGGGAGCTGACTGCAAAATCTGATTGTTTTGGTGCTTCAGTATGTCAGCCCTGGTGAGCATCAGGTGTTGTGAGCACACATTATGTGAGCTTCCATGTACCATTCTGACCAGTCTGTTAAATTGTGCTAAAGACTGTGGTGATTTTTTCACTGAAATATAGGCATGTTAAAAATAGTAAGCATGTTCCAATCACAAAACCCTACATGTGTTAGTTTCCCCTAATTATTTGTGCCATGGATTCCAACACAAGAGCAAAGAAGAATGGTGAATGCAGATATCCCTGCAATAAGGGAAAGACAGACTTCTACTTGCTCAATCCTTCCTGTGGATTTTGATCTCTCATATCAACTTCACACCATGAAAATACCAAACCAGTTTAATTTATTTACCATTCTTCTGAGGTACATTCTTTCAACTCGACTCAATCCCTGCCCCCATTTTTTAAAGCAGCTTCAAGAACAAATTAAATTCTCAGTAACTGAAAATTTTCTTTTTTTCAAATTCCCACAAAAGTCCATCTGTACACCAAACCAGGAAATATCAAGTCCAGTCATCTTGCTAAGAATTTCATATTTTCACATCTAAAATTAAGGTATACTGATTCTTCCTTTACTTTCTATCACTGATTTGTTTGCTTCAGCCATAGTCTTATTAAATTTTCCCACTTTCATCAATAATGAACCCACATCCCAATGAAATGTTTTTAAAATTCCAAAATCACCAAAGATCCTGTAACTTGCAAGGCCCCATTCTGTAAATACTTACACATGTAAGCTCTGGGAGTGAAAGTATTGTCTGGAGTTTTTCCACTTTTACTGTCTACTGTCTGAAGTAAATTGTTGCTCCTACTTGATTATTTTAGGTTGGTGGAGTCAATTTTAATATATTAATGCCACAGCGTATTTATTGTAAGTTTAATTATTGTCAGAGTACTCAGGGATTTTGTATACATGTTCTTTTTATAATGTCAAATCTACATAAATAAAATAAAATGAACCTATCTGTGAGTAGCATCACTGAACACAATGTGTAACTTTATTCATGTGTGTAAAATTACTGTTTGCCCTGATGCTGCAAAAATTGCACAAGAATATAAATTCACTATTGCCTTTAAAATTTACTGTCCAGTAGTGATTGCTTTCTTTGGCCATCTCAAGTCACCTGACATAGTCAGCTGTATTTCCATTAAATATTTCTTGATTGCATCCACTTTAAGCTGTTTTTCCTAATTTCAAAACCAAAATTCAGTTAAAAAGTATGTATTTTTGCCAAAACGTTTATTTTTATTTTGCATCTTTAATCAGGGGTATCAGCTAACTTTTCTCTATTCTCAGTTTACATGCTATAAACTAACTGGGCCATTCTTCTGGTTCTAATTACACAATATACTGAAGCTAATGAATTTACAAAGCATCAGCTCTACTTTCTCCAGAAACCAAAAAACTGACAACAAAATTGTGGTCTGAATTCAAAGACATAAAAATTTGTTTCCCTCAAAGAAGACTCTTCAAAATACATGCAGCCTTTAGTCTCCGTTAAACATGAGGGTGTTTGTCTACTCCGTTCTTGCCTAAAGCGTGGCTTTTCCCTAAGTGTCCGCTCTGAACACTCATTCCGTACTCTGAATGGATGCTTTTCATCTCAGCCATCACCATCATTAAAAAAGGTTTGTACAGCCAAACTGGGTCCTTAGCTGCACTAGTGCAACACCATTTTCCGCAAGTGTAACTGATCAGAATTTAATGCACAGTTCTGTTGATGAACCAGGATGGAACAGAATCTGCAGTGCACACAGTGCTAAGGTATTTTGGCTTTGCAGGGCAAACAGCCCTAAAAAAACCTGTGAACATATTTTTGCACCATAGTATGTTGGAAGTTTGTATATATAAAGTGAGCAGTTCTGTTGAGTAGGAAGGTATCATTTTTACATTGTCACTTTGTACAGTAAAACTGCACTTTAAGCAAGATGACACAAACACTTAAAACCATTTACCATTTTGCTCACATAACCTTCCTAAAACATGTCTCCTATAGAAATAAAATAGGAATTTTCAACTTTTTAGTTTTTCATTACCTTAGTTCTTTTTACAGGAAATATCAGAGTTCTTTAACACCTAATTTGTATATGTTTATTTGTTCTATTAGGATTGCTTTTTAATATTTCACTCCCTCATTTTACTTTAATTTTGTTTTAATCTCAATTTTTGTATTTTTAGAATACTTTCATAATTCTTCTTTCCTACAGGAAGAGTATGTAGACACTATTGTGTCTTATCTATTTTTAATTAAAATTTTGATTTAAACCAGCCTTCACATCCTTCTACAAAAAAAAAAGCAAGCCCTCAATCTCTCCACTCCTATCTCTTCTCCACTCATTCCTGGTATCTGTTTTCATCAATGTGTGTATCACTAACAAGTTATATCTATATCCCCTCGCCAATATTCTAAATGCAAACCCATACACAAGATTATCCTGATCAAACCAAATAGTCCTATGGCCTCTCCTCCTTTCCTCACTTACCGTACATTGGGGATTTAAAACACCCAGCCTGACTGAAAAATAAATATGGCTGTAAAAGGCAATTTTGAGCACCTTCTTGGATCTGCTGACAGCCAGAAATAACTAAATAGATAAATAAATAGATTTCAGATTAAACAAAGTCTATTTTTTAAAAAATGTCCAAAGTCATTGTCAACATCAGTACCAAATCCTGCCGTAGCAACTATCTAGCTGAAGAAAACGAACCAGTCACAGCCATGCTACTAAAATCAACAGCCAATATACTTTCTAAGCTTTGCTGAAGTCCTGGGTTATATGTCTATACTGCATTTTGGAGCAAGCCTCCCAGCCCAGGTCCACAGATGTCTGCTAGTAAGCCTTGCATTAGCATGCTAAAAATAGCTGTGTAGACAATGCTTTAATATTGACAGGTTTCAGAGTAACAGCCGTGTTAGTCTGCATTCGCAAAAAGAAAAGGAGTACTTGTGGCACCTTAGAGACTAACCAATTTATTTGAGCATAAGCTTTCGTGAGCTACAGCTCACTGCATCATCCGATGAAGTGAGCTGTAGCTCACGAAAGCTTATGCTCAAATAAATTGGTTAGTCTCTAAGGTGCCACAAGTACTCCTTTTCTTTTTGCTTTAATATTGTGGCTCAGGCCGGAGCTCAGGCTCTGAAGTCCTATCTCAGGCTTCAGAGCCCAGGCTGCCATGTCTACACAGCTATTTTTAGCATGCTAGCATGAGACAGTGGACCCAGGCTGAGAGACTCATTCCCAGATGCAGTGTACACATACCCTTGGAGACGAGCGGTAAAATAGGAGAGAATATAGAATGAAGTCCTGTGGAGAACATTAATTCAGAGGCGTGGCTTACTATAATGCATTTCATATACTACTTGGCCTTATCTTGATTTAACAGGATGACCTTCCTCAAAGGTTACATGAAGAGTAAATTACTTGTTAGAATTCTTTAGGATTCTGTAACATAACCAGCAACAGGGATTTGAAGAGTTATGACTGAATCGTTTGACTGAAATGGGTCGACCACCTCTTATCATACTAGCAATACTGATTGCTGAGAGAGGAATTATTCTATTAACAGCTTTTGAAATATGTGCAAAGTGCACCTATTGTATGAAAAGTCAAAATTAATTAAGCTTTGAAATCTGCTTCCTGATTTCAGATGCTGGAGCATAGGTGACTAGGAATTTGTGTGAAACTGTTTACCGTGTTAGAAACCTTCTTTATGGATATAAACTAAAGCTTTAAAAACACCTCACAATATAACATCATCCCTTACTTGTTTTACTTATCTGAGATAGAAATAACCAATTTCAATATAAAAGCCACAACAAAATATTTGACTTCTTTTCTTTTATAAAAAATAAGCAACTCTCTCAATGACAATAACCTCCATCTGAAAAATATTGTACAAGTAGAAACAACGAAAATAAACTCCCACCACAGGTACGTTTCCTCACATATTAAAGAGTTTACAAAATATTCTTTTCACACCTGGATTACCATATACTTTAACAATATCTGAAGAAAATAGCAGGTTTGGTCCTCAGCAACCTTTTCACCAGAGACAGCTGGCAGAAGTGGGGTTATCTCTTCAGGATAAATCTTTGCTAAAATACAGAGAAAGATTTAAAAAAAAAAGATTAACATTTTAAAATAGTGGTATAAATAAATTAAATTTGTGATGTATTCATGTTCTATAAAATATTATAGTATAAATACAGCTATTGATTGCACAAAGCCATGTTCCATTGGTCAGTTGGATTGTTTTGATATTTACCCACACCCCAAAATATATAGCTAGAAACAGCATCAGCCCTGGCCCCCAACCACCAAAACCTAACACACACATTTTTCTGTAGGAGACCAATTTCTCAAGAGAGGAATTTCTAGCCTTCACCATAGTGACAATCCTGAAAATAACTGAGTGAGAACTGATGCAGCGATGTCTGAGTTTGCAGATAGCCTGAAACAGCAGCTCTGAGAGATGTGAACTGCTAGATTCATTTTAACACCTTGTTAACTATGAAAATTAAAGATGATAATCTGTGGCACACTGAAAATGTGAGAAAGCATAAACTGAATTTAATACTGAAATGAATAACACAAGGTCTATTATTTATACTAAGTTTTAATTTAAACCTCTGTTTTTAAAATGTATCTGCAGTTGCCACCAAATAATGAAAATTTCCACTGGCGTGCCACAGAATCCAGGGAGCTTACTACAGAATATATGAAGACTTGACAACACTAGACATATTAGCTCTTTACAGAGAGCAAGACTGCCAACAACTGAAAAAAGAATAGAAGGAAGGGATTAACTAACAATGGTTGGAACCACAGTCTCTTATACACCTTTGCGTCCAAATGTTCAGATCAGTGAGAGGATGTGTATGGAATCAATAGTCCCTGATATCTAACTGAAGTATATCAGTAAAGATTCTAATGTAACAATTAAGAATGGCACTGAGCTTTCCCAGAAGGTAACATTCCCACAGATGCCCCCCTCCCTTTTATACTATGCATTTTTTAAGTTTTCTTTCTCCTGTTCCTTCTCTCCCAAACCCACTGTTTCTTCTTGCCTGCTACACTTTTCCCTTTACACCCTGTGGACTCCTCCGGTGGAAAGTCCTTAGCAAAGAGATGATTCTTGCATTTACACTTGAATAGTTAGGATCAATCTAATTGTCCTTAAATGAAAACTCTGGAATTTGGCTGCCCTGTTTGGTCTGCAAGAGTCCAGATTTGAAGAGCTTCAGGGATGCTGCAAGACTCATCTGTTTTCCTGGGCTTTATCTGGAGAGACAGAATTGGGCCAGATGGCTGAGAAGACTCTTTGTTGGCAATGAGTCATTGTATTGTTTTCTTAATTGGTATTTTTTAAATTTTGTACATATATTTAGATGCTTGTGATTGGCACCTTTCAGACACATGAGTAAATTAGCCATTTGCACTGGAACCCTAACTGCCTTCCTTTCATATGATAGGCTGAGGACATGCAGAAAAGGGGGGTGGAGCCCCATACTGTAACAGTCACCAGAACTCCCAGTCCCTTTCCCCTCTTTGTTTAAGGGATACCCGCCCCTAATCTTGATTTAAGTTTCAGTTGATCAGGGAATTTGACCCCCTACTGAACAAGTACCTGAACTGGACACCTGCCAAGTTGTGACAACATGAACACTTTACAACCTAACCTACCCACCAGGTCACTGGACCGCTGATAGAGGGAGTGGAAAAACCCACACTACCCAGCCAATCCACTAGTGAGAAAAATTCCTTCCCAGACCCAAAAAGCAATTAGTGTGATGTCCACACCATGAAATAGAAACCCGATACCCCACATGTAGAATGGCATCCTGGGAATGAGCAAGGACCAATAAGATCTCCCCTCTAATGCACAGAAACCCACAGGCTGCCACTGCATCCTTCAATGTAGCCAGTTAACGAAAATCCCTTCCAAACCCACAAGAAGACTAAATGCCCACAAGGAGAGAGGAAGGGTGAGCAATCCTTAAAGGGCCCCAAGGATTTTCTTTCCGTTGCTAACACAAACAGCCTTTCCATCTCTGAGGGGGAGGTGCTCATGGTGGATCTCAAATATGGAGATCCATGCTGACTATATATGAAGTAGAATTTGGGATTCGTTTTCTACCTATAAACATCTAGAAAGCAATTTTCACCTAAATATAAGCATTGGCTATATAGTATTTAAGTTCTTTTTAAATTTTATACTGAAAAGAACTGTCTAGATATACTTACACTCAGTGACCAGCGGGAAGTAGCAAAGCAGTGCAAAAAGATCTGGTGACTTCTTTTCTGTATCTTTAACACTAAGTAACATAAAAATGTTCTGCACTCTGAAACTATAGGACTAGAGGGATACAGTGCTATGAAAATATTTTAATAGATTACTAATCTCAATATGACATGTCTCTGGTTCACTGATTTACAGAGACGGATAGTATGATCTATTAGATATTTTCCCCTATTAGCAACATCTGCAATTCTATGAATTAGCGACCAGAAAGGGCTATATATTCAGCACTTTAATTCTGATGATTTTACTTACCATCAGGCAAATTAGGAGTAGGGCTAATGAGTGTATCCAGTGTACAGGGACCTCTTGATGACATGATCGCTGGAAAACCAGGCACTAGGCATGCAAAAATTAACACTTGCTCCTCTGTGGAGTTTGTCTGAAGTGCTTGAAGCCAAAGAAGAAACAGTCGGATTCCTTCACGTCTTATCTAAAAGGAAAAGAAAGTAGAAAGGTACATTGATATAAACAGGAAAATGCAGTAAAAATACTGAATATTTAAAGAAAATAAAAAACGCTTTTTCAAAAATATTAAGATAAGCACCTTCATTCTTATCACTCTCCAGTGAGCCCTCCAACTATATTAAGAGGCAGCACTGAGGGTGTGCTGGAGGCATATTTAGGAATACTGCTGCATTCTGCCAATATCCAGCCAATGTAATAGTCGCTCAGAAGCCCATATTGCCACCATAAGTTAGAGCAGTGCTGAAGCTGCTCTGCCTTGAACCAGAGGCCAAACACCTCTGGTAGCTCTGGAATTAAAAGTAGCAAGAAACACTAATATGTCATCTAAGGGAAATACCTTAATAGAGTTTCCAGTGTGCAAAAGCTTCTTCAAAACTGACCCTGAAATTAGAAAAATGAAATAGGAAAATACATTACAATTATTAAAGTGGTCTGCTTTTGTCAAAAATGCATTTTTACCACAACAGACCATTTTAATACTGCTAAACAATATTACTACTGCAATGTGTTCATTTAAGAAATAAATACCTATGAGGAATTAGCAATGTTATAGCTAACATTATATGTTCTGTTGAATAGAAAGATGGAAAAAATTTAATGTATCTGAAGTCTACTTTGTTTTACTCATATTCCTCTCATTTAAAAAATATTACTAGTGGACAACTGGTTACTTTGACCCATTAAATTTATAATTTTATGTATTTTTTAACTATTGTATTAACGTTTCTTGCCCATAGTTCACATTATGGTATACTGACTGGAAAAGTGATAATAATGGTTTTGACATTTGGGGAAGGGAGAAGCATGGGAACAGTAACAGAACTAATACTGACAACAATTGGTGAGAAAAAAATATATATACACACACTAGGAGGCCTGCAGATGTACAAACAACTAAGAGAACAAAGACTAAAAACTGTTTTCAAATAAGACTGTATGAACCAAAACTAGACAACCTTGAAAATGCCAGTCAACTAACATAAAATACTCTGCTAAATATCAGAGCAAATCTGAAAGTGTGGAATATCATTAGCTGAACTCTCAAAAATAATATTCTCTCAGGTGGAGAAGTAACATATCCATTGCTTGTTATTAAATGCATTACTTAAACATGGTACTCCATGCCCTACTGAAGATTTAACCATTTTGCAACACAATAGTAAACCTACTGCACTAATACATTTGCATCTTTAATGTGTTAGTGCACATGAACGTTAAGTAACTGTTTGTCAAAGCAAACTATTTGCATTTGCAAATACTATTTGTACACAAATGTGCATGCACAAATCAACGTGTCATCAAGTTTACTTGCCCATTAATTGAGGCTGGCTAAAAATTTCTCCAATTATGACTTTTTGACTGAAATCAAAACAATACAATAGTTACTAAATGTCTGAGTAAAGCCCAATTTATGCTGTTCAAATTTACAGGAAATTATAATGAAGTAGTTCAAGCAGATGTCTCCTTTTATTTTTGTATCTGCTAACTGGAAATTTGACAACAGCCCTTTCCTTGACCTTTCATTTCCACCCATTATTTCTGCTGCCATCACAAATTCATTGCTCAGCTAGAAAACACACTGGTTGATTAAACAGCAAAATCAGTGTTGAAATCCCAAATAAAGAACAGTGCTTTAAAAATGTGCCATGTGTCCAAATTATAGTCAATAAACAGTACAGTAAATGTTCTGACTGCTTTAGTGCTAATCAGAAGTATAGTTTTTCATTTTCAAAGCAGTAATAAGTCTAACATATTCAAATTAATTTATAGGGACACCATCAGGTTAAAATATATATGTTAAAGTTTCCTTCCGGTGTCACAAACAAGTTAGATTATTAAAACTTAAAGAACTTTGAAAATTTAGTTTACTTTTCAGTATTTATGGTCTCTCTTTACTCTCTTGTGAATTCATCCAGGTCAATGAAACAACAATGATCAGTTTTGCTTTCTGGTTCTCAAGCATTAACGCAAGACACAATGATTGGCTTACAAATATTGCTGTTTAGAGCCCTGAACTAGCTGAGAAAAGCTTGTCCCTTCAAGCTGTGAAATTTAGTCAGAAAAATTATTTCTGCCTCATTTTATTATTGACTTTTCCACAGTACACAAGAGAATAAGATTAGCTTGTTAGCCATATTGTGCTATATCTTTATGTTTATTAACTAAACAAACTATATTAAAAGAACGTTAAGGTTGCAAAGTCAAGCACTCAAATATCAGAAAATGCCTGAATTAGGTTTGCTTATGATTTCTTAATTTGGCTTCTTTGTGCATGCGCATAATGATACAGTCTTTAATTGCATGACCACACACAATTTTTTCACAAGACCCCAGCCTCATTCTGTGCAGGGGATGGAGAGTGCTCTGGGAATTAATCAAGGTTGTAAAAATATGAAGCTGTTGATTGTAAGGACCCTTTCCTTATTTGTTGCAGAAGTTGGAAGGTGTGTAGTGGAACAAGGCAAGGAAAAATGAAGAAAGGATGTTCTAAGGGTTGAGGTTATTAAACACTGTCCTGGATAATGGAATTTTATCCCTGCCTCTGCCACAGTTTTTCATTTTCTGGGTGCCCACATAAGATACCTGGGGCCAGATATTCATAAATGCTGGGCATACACAACTTTAACTGAAGGTCATTATAGCTGTGCTTTCAACATATTAAGTGCTATAAAAATGCTAAGTAGTCTGAAAAGTCAGGCCGTAGGTGTCTCACATAGGGCATCCAAAATTAGTGACAATTGACAATTTAATTGACAATTTTGGCCTTATTCGCTCTGTGCCTCAGTTACCCAACTGTAAAATGGGGACAACACTACCACCCTATCTCACAGAGACATTGTGAAGATTAATTCATTAATGCTTGTGAAGCACTTGGAATACTACGGTGAGAACACCCGACATGTCAAGGAAGAAATGAATAATTTTGTATTCAGTGGAGGGTTTGAATTTCCTGTGTTAAATAAGACCCAGGCCCAGGCAACAAACAAGGAGGATAAAAAGCAATATTGAATAACTAACTACCTATTCACTGAACGAGACAGGGGTCCAATGGAAAGCATATTATGTGTTCATGTATTAAGGCTATCATAATGCATAAGCCCACAGGAGCTGAATTAAGATTTCACAGGCCACCTTAATTCTGGCAGGTTTCAGAGTAACAGCCGTGTTAGTCTGTAGTCGCAAAAAGAAAAGGAGTACTTGTGGCACCTTAGAGACTAACACATTTATTTGAGCATGAGCTTTCGTGAGCTACAGCTCACTTCATTGGATGCATACTGTGGAAATAAGGTGCCATAAGTACTCCTTTTCTTAATTCTGGCATTTCCTAACTTTTGAAAGTTAGGATTTGCAACCTTAACATTCTTTTAATGTAGTTTTTAAAAATGTAATTTCCTTAACTAAAAAACCTTAAAACACCATCACGTGGAGGCATACTGACACTCCCCTGCCACCCTTGGGGTCATCAGCAAGGTTTGGATCTTCGGATGCACAGCACGGACTTCCCACTTGATCTAACAGAATAACTGGTAGCAGTAATAGGCTGTTATCCTCTATGTTGCTCAGGCACTAGTGGGGATGAGAGACACTTCGTCTGTGGGTTTCACAGCTGGTTGATAACAGCAAAGGAAACTTCAGACAGGGTTGGGCATAATTCCAGGTTCCATAGGGGAACATTCTCAAGTGGTTTACAGATCCTTCTGCCTCTGTGCCCCCAACCTGTTTGTGGCTGTTCCCCTCTGTACTTATCTGCTCCACCCTTGCTCCTTACCTCCTTCCCCTTATCTGATTGCTACCCCAAAATCATCCTGGCTCCTGTCCCCTCAATCCAATTCCTCCTCCCCCTGCTCCTGCCCTCTCCCTCACCCCTCTTATCCAACTCTTCCCTCAGACCCTCTCCCTGCTCCTGCCCCCATCCTTCTATCCAACAAAAGGCATGTTACTTTTTTTTCAGATGTGGTATGCCACATAGTTTGTGCCACAATACTCCTAGCTTGCTAAACAGGTACGACACACTGATATCATGAATGCTATTGTGCCACAAAATACAGCAAAACCCTCTCTCATATTGTAATCTCCATTCTATTTTTTCAAGAACATGATGTTGTGCAAGGAGTTAAAGATTTTTCAGATCTGCTCATCCCAGGGACATGAAGTTTCAAAAAGATAATGGCAAATTAATTTCCATATTTCTCAGTTTATGCACGCTGAAAAGGGCAACTTATCGTTTTGAAATTTCAAGTATTGGTGTGAAGAAAATGGATAGGTTTTCATATAAACAACAAAACATACTGGAGCCAGATTCTACTCTAAGCACAGATGAAAGTTCTCTATTTATTTGTCATCCTAATCCATTAATTGGTTTATGGATCGAAACTACCTCAGAGTGAGTCATCTTGTGTGCTACCTTTTGCCTTTCAGTGATTAGGTCACAGACACTGCACTACTTTTCATCCAAGAATCTCAAAGAACTCTGCAAAAGAATGCCTAAGTATTATTCCCATTTTACAGATGGGAAAATAGGCACAGAGAGGTTAATAAATCTGCCCAAGGCTCCACAAGTCAGCAACAGAGTCAGGTGTAGAACTCCGATCTTCTGGCTGGCATTTTCCTGCTTTTATCACTCTACTAAATACAAATGCTGAAGACATGAGCCTTGTAATTCACTCTTTTTGTGGTGCCCAGGATTTGTACTAATTGGGAGAAAAAAATCCCTGGAAGAAAAGCTACAACTATATAATAACCCTTGCGGCAAAAGAAGAAACTAAGCAGCCAAATACCAAAAAAAAAAAAAAATTTAAATAAATAAATTTAAAATAAATCAGGGGACGTAGCTGAAGGGTTTTGTGACTGCTTTAGCAGGGAGAGAAAAAGAAATTGAGGACTGTAGCTGAATGGAGGCTTTAAGAGCTGAAAGTTCAAGAATTTTTAGTTCTGGGGCTGGTATTGAAGTTCTTCCTATGCACTTTTCTACTACTACTAAATGGTTCTGTGGTTCACTGGGCATAATGTGCACTTCCTTCTGTGGGAATCTTCAAGGCAATTTATGCAGGAGGACAGTAGCCCCACTGGAATTTTTATGATGACAAAGATGCCCTTGAAAATGGCATTACTAACCAGCTTATATTTATACTAATAGAAAGTTTATAATGGTAAACTACCATATTTTACACACTCATTTTAATACTGCTGTGACAATCAAGGTTCAGGCACCCCCAGGGAGAAGAGGGGGGCTGAACCCCAAAGAATAAGCAGTTGAATCAATTGATTGTATACAGTGTTACTGTACTATAAAAATAGGTTGAGTAAGGTCTTTTATAAAGCATGTAATGTTCTGAACTTGATGCTCATTTGAGATATGTATATAGACTGTGGTTATGAATTTATGTATTCATGAATACAGCAAAACTGTGCTCATAATCTGTAGTGTTGTCAGGCTGAGGAGGGGCTGCCTTCCTAACCAGAGGAGGCTAGCTCCAACACCCACCATTGTACTACCCAGGAAAAGACAAATAGTCGTCCACTGAAATTAATGGGAAAACACTGAGAGACTTCCTGTCTATCAGCTTAAGAAGGAATTTCCCCCACTCTGAACAAACATGAATCACCACGGAAAGAGAGGGGGAAAAAGGGGAGGAGGAAGGCTTTTTAAATGGAGGCATTAAATTATTGTTTTCATAGAGAAACTAAGTGACAATCACTTAGTGTGTGCTGTCACTGAAGCACTAGATCCGATCTATAGCAGGGGGTACTTTGGGAAACTGTTCAGAGACTATGGGTAAATTGCATTAGAGAAGGGAGTTTATCTAATTTGATTTATGTTTATTATCTTTATGTTTATTTGCCGTGTAACTTGTATATTTTTGCTATTCCATACTATTTTATCTTTGAATCTGCGATTTTTTAAATGTAATAAGCCTTTTGTTTATTTTTACCCCAAGCAGGTCTCTGGCATGCAAACTGTCTAGTGTGTGCACCAAAGTAAGCTGGGCAGGGGAGAGGAAGGGAGGGCTGGTTTCACACTTTTGCGGGAGACAAAGCAGAGGATAAAAGTCCAAGTGTTGAGTACCTAAGAATGCAGGGTGGATGGATTTGGGGAGACTTGGGACTGGAAGGGTTGTTGGTGGTACTCTGCAAAGAGTAACTAAGCTGGTGGAAGCCAGGGTGAGACCTTGTGCTTGTGGGCAAACTACGGGCGTCAGGGATCTGAATGAAAGCTGCACAGCATAAAGGCACCCAAGGTAACAGAGCAGATGGTGACTAAACCCCTTACTGGTTTGGGTAATCCCCAAAACATCACAGTGGCATAGTGGTTATAGGAGTTGCACCCCAACATCAGCAAATCAAGGTTTACACTCTAAACACTTGCAAAACAGACTCTAACAGATTGAAAAGTGAGGGAACGAAGTACAAGCTTACGGTTTGTTATTTTCTTTTCTTTACTTTGGGATAAAGGAAATACAACAAGGAAAGTGGAAAATGAGCCTGTTAGAGTTCTTGCATGATCAAGCTAAATATGAGGGGAGGGGTGGGAAATCAGTAGTGTGAAAAAGGAAATTTTATTTTAAGCTGCTACTAAAATATTTTTTTTAAAGTGTTTGTTCTTACCTATACTGTGGAAATGCCATCGATAAAATATCCTCTCAGGTAGCAGTTGTAATATTTTCTGCAGAAAACAAAACTAAACAGTTAACTTTTCCATAATAAATTAGATCATTCAGATAATCTTATGGAACAGTTGGTGTGTCCCTCTAAGCCAAACATGAATTAAACAATACAAAAATGGGCACCTAGAGTAACAAGGATTAGTGTCCACTATTTTACTTTCCCTAGATATTTAGAGTATATATCATGTTCATTAACCACAATTGTAATTACATTTTAAAAAGTATCACCGTCAAGGAATTTTTTTTTAAACTTTCCATTGTTTTAGAAAGGATTCACACCCTAATATTTTAGAGCATAAACCATCTTCTAACTGAAGGAGTTAGAAGAAACTTTATTTATGGACAGGGTATTTCAAAACTGCACACTTCAGGGTATTTATATGGTCTTTTGAAGCATCTGATATTGTCCACTGTCAGAGCCAGGATATTGGCCAGATCTGAGCAAATGTTACACTCTATGGATTAGAAGGATAATGAACTCTTGTTTATTAATGTTGGCAGATCCACCAGTTCAAGCAGCCCTAGGGGAACTTTCGTGAGTACTCTTACAGAGAACTTATTTACCTGCACTTTCACCTGCTGAGTGGAACTGACCAGAATCGCACACAGTTACATTAATTACTCCACAGCAGATGCAGTTGGCAAAGCACTCATGTGGAATAATATACAGTGGTCTTCCTCTGTAGTTTTGGGAGGACTCTCACAGAGGAAGATCAATGCAAGGAAGAGGGAAAGTCTTGACCGCAATCTCTAACTTTGGTATTCTATATGGTCCCAATAAAGCAAAGCAATTAAAGCACATGCTTAAGTACTTTGCTGAATGGGGGCCTATAATCTTGGTTGGAAAAACAGTTGGGGCCATCAGATTTTGCTGTTTGCCAACCCAGTGAATTATAATGCTACAAAGCAATTTGTATGAATCACCGAAACTTAATTTTGATGTTTTTACATTTGGCAAAGAAAGCTTTTTTCCTGACTTTTAAGTGTAGTGCAAGCCAATGTAGCTAACTTGCAATTCAAGGTCTTTTTTATGAAAGTGCATTATAGGCTGATATCCAACAGAAAGATAGCTCTGGCAAGTAATTGCTAGCTTGTTGCTGCAGAGGATATAAAAGGATCAAATTAATACAAAACAATGAATATGGATTTCTTTTTCTTTTCTGAAAACTTTTCAGCTGCTGAGCAATGGATTTTAAGAAGAGATTAAGAATCCAAAAGGGAAATTAGTTTTAACACTAAATTTTAAAGGTCAAATAATTATCTCTAAAGAAACTGATAGTACGGTTTAATTGTCACACAAAACAATAGGAACAAATTTTCACAAAACTTAAAGCACCACCAGTTCTTAAGAAAAACTACATGCAGGATGCAAAATGAGTGATGAGTAATAACGTAAGCAACTGTGACCCACTTCTTGGTCTTTAAAGATAAAGACTCGTAAGAGGAATTAAGGCAACACAGCCAAGTAGACAACCCTTAACATTTTAGTTATTTCTTCATATAAGGCCAACAAGTGAGCCATTATTGCCATTGGAACGATATGCTCAAAAAATGGATTACGACAGAATAAATCTGTTGGAAAACAAAGTGTTTCAGAAATTGTATACAGTACTCCAATGACAGTCTCTGAAAATGGAACATTCTTTCCTTCACAGCAAAAAATGATAGTCATGGCAACTTCATAGACATTGAGAACTAGACCTCAGGTCACATCAGTTTTCTACAGCAGCCAGAGTAGGGTAAAAGTCCTCTACAACCATTAACATGGGAGTTGTCCCATAGTCAGTATTAAAAACCTTCTTATAGTTAACTCAGAAGAGAAAGTAAGTCTGGGATATCCCTTCTATGTTCCTCGTTGTCCTTTGCTTCAACAAGTCCTTCCATAGGCTTTCACCGGGGGCTTACCTTGGTAGCAGTGGCTAACAATAATTATCTTGAAAATCACATGGCCAGATGTCTAGCTCTCTGTCTATGGGCAAGGTAAATGTGCTTGGAATGGAAAGATCTGACTGGCTAAAAATGAGATCATGATTAAAAAATTTGGGGGGTTACCTGTTAAGGACCATGTTTCTGCCAACCAGATTGCAGGATATACAAGGATATAATAATTATCCATCTAAGTATTAAAATACTAGGAGATCTGCACCTTTCAATACTGCCTTTGACATTAATCATCTAATCTCTGTTTTTTTCTATCCTAAATTGTGAACTTTTCTTTTTGGTTTTCATTCTAAGTTTTACAGTACTACATGTACCAAATGTGAAGAATAAAAAATCATGCTGAACTTTTCATGCATTCAGATAATTGTTAGACACACAATATATTGTAAATGCAAAGTGCACAGTAAGAATTCATGGCTTTTAAGAAACACAAACAAATTTGCTACTAAACCTGAATGAACTGATGGACCTTCAGAATGTATCTTTTAAAAGGGATTCAATGTGGAAATGTTCAAACTTTTTTGTATTTATTATAAATTGACTAAAAGAAAAAAAAACCACAACAACAGACCACAAGGAAATATATCAAAGTATTTATTTCTATTTACGTCTTGGGTATAATTTCCTCTAAAAAAATCACTCTATACCCAATTTTTTATACCTCTAAAATGGGCCAGTGACCTTTTTCTGTACCAGAATATTTCAGGACAAACCTGTTAAAAGACCGTCGATGACATAAGATTTTAAAACGCACTATGCTTGCTCTACTGTACAAAGAAATGTAAAATGTTACGCTGTAAGGCAACACTATGTAAATGGGTACCCAATGAAATACAGGTAAATTGTAAATATGACTTCCAATAGCATGATCGTTTGCAGTACATGGCATAGTATGTTAGTCTTATAAATATATGAAATTCTCCATATTGAAGTATTATTAATAAATGTCTGAATATAATGTGATGCACAAATTATGTCAAAAACATAATATAACAACTTCAGATGCAGAACAAACAGAAGTAAATGAAAAGCAAACAAAGAAATTGCTTCCATGGAAATACTTTCATTGAAAAACAGTGGGAAGAACTATAGAAAATATAATATACAATATGAAAGCAAATTGCTTCTAAAAACTAGTGTTTTTTAAAGGGTGGACTGTAAATGCAGACTACTGAAGAATAATTAAACTTGTTGTAAGATTATGTGAAGAATACCCAGCCAGTCAAGGACAAGCACTCTGAACGTAGCTTATTCGTCCACCTTTCAGCAACCCCAAAATCATGACTCCATAATTTTTGCTCTACAAGAAGCACCAGAATGCACTATGTTGATGAGACTGCAAACCCATTAGAAACCTCACTGTAGCATACAACCCAGATTACTGGAAGAAAGAATGTCAGAGAGATGACTCTTTCAAACCACCAGAGTTTTGCAAAGGTTTATTTTATGTGTGTGACATGATTCCTTTACAAGGTTCCTTTATTTGCAATAAGAAGTTAAGTGTCCAGTCGCTTGGAGGTTTCTGTGGGTTGCAGGAAAGTTCTCAGAATGGAAATTGTAAAATGTCTCATCTCCAGATGGGTCACTGACTCAAATAAATAAAGGTTACTTACCTGTAACTAGAGAGCTTGGAGATGGCTCTGCATATTCACTTATGGGTACTGAGCCAACCTTGGGGAGCCTTATGGTAAAAAGCTCTTCTAGCAGTCAGCTAGAGTGTTCCCGCACCCCCATCTCACCCCTCCCCTCAGCATTACAACTTACCAAGGGCGATGCTATAAAAGGGGTTGCGCATTCTCACCACCCCAGATCCGTCCACTGCAAAGCCAAAGACACAGAATGACAAGGACTTTGATAGAGAGAGGAAGGCAGATGGGAAGTGTGAATATGCAGACCCATCTCAAAGAAATGAAGGTTACCTTGATATACTGATAAGAAGTGCTGAAAACTAACCTGGAGGTGGGGACAGAGTCCTAGCTGAATAGAGACTAAAGCACTGCCTTACCGAATCTGGTGTCCATCCTAGAAGTCCACATCATAGTGCTTGGTGAAAGTATGTTGCAGCCTTGAATATTTCAGCAATCGGCACTTGCCTAAGACAGGCAAAGGAAGTAGCCACCAGAGCTCTTATGTGGTTGAATTGCAGCAAGTAAAGGGATTTTCACTAGCATGGAGCACTCAGCGACATGTTATTTAATCCACTGAGAAAGGGTCTAGGAAGAAACCATATATTCTTTGTGGTTCTTGGTATAAGAAAAACAATATAGGTGATTTACAAATACTTTTAGTTTTGTCCAAGGAATAGGCAAGAGCCCTTCTAACATCCAAAGTGTGTAGAACTGATTCCTCTTTATTAGAGTGAGGCTTAGAGGAAGAAAAAAAGGCAAATGAATGGTTTGATTGATATGGAAATCAGACACTACTTTAGGTAAAAATCTGAGATCAGGTCTGAGAACTACCTTGTCTGTATGAAAAGAAATGAAATGTGGGCATCATTCACTCACTCACTCACTCTCCTGGCTGATGTGGTGGCAAATATGAAAGCTATCTTAATAGCTAAATGGAACAAAACACTCAGCCAAGGGTTCAAAGGGCGATTTCGCCAACATCATATTGCGATCCCAAGAAGGAAGGGGATCCCTAACAAAGGAATACATGTTTGATAAACCTTTCATATAGATCTTTTAACTAAACAATGAGCAAACAGTGATCTACAATCAGACAGACAGTGGTATGCAGAGATGGCTGCACAGTGAATCTTTAATGATGATGGGGATAACCCCTGATTTTTTAAGTACATGAGGTATTCCAGAACACAAGGAATGGAACCAGATACAGGAGAATCAGACCACCCCATCATCCAAATCTGAAATCAGAACGACTTTAGATGGTAACAGTTCTGGTAGACTGTTCTTGCAATTTAATTACTAGATCCTACACAGATGAAGAACATGACTACTCAGCTGTGCCATCAGGTGAAGAGATTGTGGATCCAGATGAAAGATCCTGCCCTCCTGCTGGAACAGGACACCTGGGGACAGATGCATGAAGACTCCACCAGACAGCTAAAGGAGATCGGCGGTTTACCACTAACACGGCTAAGCCAAGGCAATGAGCATCATCCTTGACTTATCCTGAACCTCTTCCTTACCCTTCCTTACTATCTGAATGAACGGGAAGGTGGGGGGGGCAGGAAATGCATATATCAAGCCCTTCCCCCAGTGCAAAAGGAAAGCATCCAACAAGGACTGACTGTCCCTGCCTTCTCTATAACAGAAGAGGCGACACTTCCTGTTGACCCTCACTGCAAACAGGTCCACCTCCGTGGACCCCAGTTGACTAATTTAGTCTAAACCAACTGATCCCTTAGGGACCATTCATGCATCCAAGCACTATCTCTGTTGAGATGGTCCATGACTCTATTGTTTTGCCCTGCTAGATGCAAAGTGTTGACAAACACACCAATCCCATAAACGTATGGCCTCTGTGCACAGAAGAGTGGAAGGGGCACCTCCTTGCTTGTTGATGTACTACAATCACTAATGTATTGTCTGTCACTACCTGTACAACCCTCTCTTGCAGGTGGGAGAAAGGAATGACCTCAGAGCCAGATGAACAGCTCTTAATTCCAAAACACTGATATGCAGGGATCGCTCCTGAGAGGACCAGTGATCTCAAACTGTCAAATGATTCAGATGCGCTCTCCAACCCATGACTGACACATTTGAACTCACTGTCCAGGATGGACTCAGATAATTGAACTGTACATCCCTGAGCACATCCATTCTGACTGACTACAAGTTTAGGGAGACTATGATATTCTGCAGCATGGTGATCAATACCTGAAGGCTGTCCCAACTTGGCCTATAAACCTGAGACAACCAGTGCTATAAAGGTGTCATACTTAGATGGACAAACAGAGTCACTTATGTAGTGGCTGCCCTAAGACCCAGGAAAAGTTTTACTCTCTGGGTGGGACATTGGTGGATCCTAAGCATATCAAGCCCCAGGCAAGAATCTCTTCTGCAGGCACTGGAAGATGATGATCCACAAAGTTGTGGAACTGAGTAGCGTCCTTGGAAAGGGAGAAGGCTGAAACAACCCCCCACATGTTCATCTGGTGATAAATTGAGCTCAGTTCATTTCCAGATGCGCCTGATCAAAGATAGGACCTATCTCCTCATCTTGTTCCTCAGATAGGGTTTTAGGCATCACTGTCAGTAATGTCAACAGATCTGTAGGAGTTAAATCAGAAGATCTCTAGACTGCCAAATCTTTAACAGACAAAACATTACCACTTAAATCACTTGGAAAGTAACTGAAAGGCTCCTAAGGTGGCCTCCAGTAAGACCACAGGCCCCATGATTGCGAGGGGCCCCAGCAACTAGGGTTCAGGAATATGCCTGCCGAAGGACAACCATAGAGTGGCACAAAGAAAACTACAGGTCTCTGTATTCTTCTTTTATCTTCCTCCTGGTAAGGATCCAGGTCCAGATCTGATATAGAATACAATCGTGGTAACAATGGATTCAAAGGGAAGAATAGAGATTCAGCTCTTTGCGGAGACCCTGCAGGGTCTTAGGAGGAGGAAGGAAAGTGTGAGCCAGATGAAGACCCACAGCATCTTCTGGCCTCCTCTGCTTAACAGGGAATGAGCAAGACGATCTGGACGACTTGGAACTGGGGAACCAGTTTCCCCCACTCGGAATTGAAGAAGCAACTAGAGCTGGCAGGTGAACCTGGGCTGTCACAGTGACAGAGCTCTCTGGAAACGAGGATGTAGCCAGGACTGACCCAGGAGCCAACATCAGATCCAAAGATAGACACAGATCCATATCCCTTACTACCAAAGACGGAACAGAGCTCTGCTTCAGAACCATAGCAGTCTTGTCGGAATCAGGCAGATCCGACAGTTCTGATGCACAGGAACCAGCACTGGTAACACGAGCTGTTTTGTCTCTATGCCTCTTTTTCTTGGCACCACAACCAAAGGCTCTGGTGGCCCAGAATCTGACACACTGAGCTATTCCATTTTCCTGGATCCAGAAGTGGAAGTCAGAACCAGCCCCTGTCCTGCAGCCACAAGGGTTCTGTCAGGGTTGGATAGCTAGGAGGCACAAAGTATGGGCACCTCTTTTGACCTCTCTTTTGGAACCAGGGCAGTGGGATCTGACCACATGCCCCTCAGTTTGGGCATCTGTAGCCTTAGAGGCTTGACTGAGGGAGCTACAGTAGCTGAGTCCGACCCCGACAGAGGTTGAGATTTCTTGGAATCCAACAGTTGCTTGAAGCTGCTGGTAGCCACAGGGGCCGAGACTAGTCTCGTAGGGCATGTCTTCGCTAGCAATGTTAAAGCGCTGGCCGCAGCAGCACTTTAACATTGCTGGGTAGTCACGGCATAGCGCTGGGAGAGAGCTCTCACAGCGCTATAAAAAAAAAAAACCACCTCCACAAGAGGAATAGCTAACAGTGCTCGTGCACTGTCTACACTGGCATTTTACAGCACTGAAACTTGCAGTGCTCAGGGGTGTGTGAGCGAGAAAGTGGCAGCGCACTAAAGTGCCATTGTAGACAAGACCTTAGACCTATGATCCAAGTCCAGAGGATCTAGCCTCAAAAATAAACAAAACCCCGGTGACAATCAAGGTTGAACAGACAGTATGTAGCTTGTGGTCCAAACAATATCAAACAAAACAACTGTTTCACTTGAAAACAGGCTGGGGTTGACTTTACCACCAGGTGATAACCCAGGTGCCAATGAATTTCAGGGTGTGTCTAGAGCCAACACTGATTAGAAATGGTACAGAGGAGTCTGTAATACACATTGTGAAGAGAAAATTCAGGTTCTCAGTTGCATGGGACAGGTAACATGAAAAAAAAATACACCTTTTTGTTTTTCCCTGGAAAATGCATTATTTGGTAGAGGTAGGGCTTTTGGTAGATCCTTGCATTAGAACAGCCTTTTTAGTCACAGTCATCAGCTAGGGAGAAGTAAAATGGGTGGGAAGGAAAGAACGCAAAGTGGTCCTGGCTCAGAATAGCCTTCATGTCTGAAACCTTGTGATAAAACTAAATTTAGGACACATCTGACCCACATCACTTCCCCTTCTCCTCCACTGCTCTCAGCAGTTCAAAATCAGAGATGAAAAATTATGCATTTGGAGAAAAATATTAAATAGGATAACAGTGATCAGATCAGTGAATCATCTGCATAGTCCAATCCTGAACACTTAGCTGAAGGGGTCTTCCAATCTATGTAATTATCTGAGGTCAATCATGTCACAGCTAAACCACTTTAAAACTGTGCAAGTTATTAAGAGAATGGATATAAGTAATCCAAGTTAACTTAGCACACTTTGCTCCTGGTGCATAGAAAATGGTTCACAAAGTATCTGAACTGCTAAATGAGGTGAAAAACACAATCTAATTCAAAGTTAAGACTGAAACGCTTGTGTTATTAGTGCTTCTTGTGCCTATGTATTACTGGGTCCCAAGATAAATGTGTTACTTTACATATTAACATTAGGGAGGTGAACTCACAATCAGCCAGACAACCACCCATATTTGTATTCCTGAGAACCCATTTTTCACTCTCTCCTCTCCCACACAGTTATAAGAAATGTATACAGCCTTTACTGTGAAAACCAAACGACATTTTCTTCCACTCCAACCTCGATTCTTAGTTAAACTGCTGTGAATTCCAAACTGGCTATTGACATCTTGCTTGTAATTTCACAGTAAAGTAATACGAAATATTTTAAGAAATCCCAAAGTGTGAAATAATATTACTTTTTCCAAAAAACACACAGATCTATTTAATGCTTTGTGCTTTGCTGCATCTATATGGTAATCCATTATAGCACACTTGAAATAGAAATTAGGTATTACTACTGATCAACACATCAGGGTATCTGTCAGTTCTTTTAACTGATTATCCATAGTTCTTTTTCTTCTGGGCTTACTGCATGACTAGGAATAATGTGAAGTTTCAACCTTAGTTTATACAGGATGCTGCTTTTTGAAAGAAACACTTTTGTTTTTAAACTCGGTTTTCATTTTGTATGTGTAGAAAGAATCCTACATCTCAGATTATTAGGGTGAATGCATCATTTTTTAGCAGATTCACAGTCTCGATTAATAATGCAGTTTCGGGGGGGGGGGGGGAATATGAAGATATAATGCTTCTATTTTCACAACTTTATTTAGCAATATAGGATTGGAAACCTGCACCCAGTAATGTCCACTACCCAGTGCTTTTAAGGGTAAAAATAACTCCATAAAGCAGCTATCCATGTGGAAGGGGACAAAATTCCTTCCTGACCCCAGTAGGTTTCCAGCTTATACCTTTAAGCAAGAGAAATGATCCTCATAATTGTCTTAACCTATACAGCTATAACTGCAGGTGGACTGAAACACACTGTGCTGAGTGCCTTACTAAAAAAAGCCAGGGAGTGAGTGTATTCTTGTTGACTAAATAGGGAAAGAAAAGGTGTATGCCAGTGAAATGGAGATGGTATCAGTCATGGGTTACATATCCAGAAAGCAACAAATGTTTGATGCAAACTCTCACATTACAGGGAAGTCTTATTATTCAGCTGGTGAATGGATCTGCCCTGAGCCAACAGAGATCCAGGGAAGCTCTTCTACTTGGCTATGTGTGAGTGCTGCAATTTTGCTGGTACCTGTAAGCAAAGATTTGGACCTTTAGAATTAAAGGATTCCAATGGTAAGGCCCATAGCAAATTAGGATGTAAGCTATTATTCACAGACTTAGGAGCTTGGTTGAAGCAGTGAGAGGCCACTGAAGTTAGGATGCCAGCAGCAGCTCAATCTAGATTGCAGGATACTCTCTTAATTACATCACAGGCAAACATTTATAAGTACTTGAAAACAAGTGGAATGTGTGCCCAACCATGCAACTGACTCCTTCATGCTCCAAAGAAGCACCTTAAAATTAATATTTTAGAAGTGGAACATAAACAGCATACTGCAAATCTTACAACAGAAACCTATCAGAATATTTTAAGGGCACACTTGGGCAGATATGTCTGAATGAACCACAGTCATGGTAGACAGAGCCTTAGAAGGTACGGAACGCCCTTTCCCCTACGTAAGAGAGAATCAACACTCATGAACTGAGGAACTCCCGCTAAAGGTCGGAGATATAGCGAGGTGAGAAAGGGTGTGATGGTAAACAATTCCATTCTTAAAAATAAAAACTGCTTAACTTGCGAGGACCAACAACAGACTGAAGACCTACCAACCTGGCAAACGTTCACATCCCATATGCCAGAGTAAGCTCTCATACATATATAGGAGAAGCAGAAAGAGTTTCAGAGGCTCCCAGAATAAGATATGGCTGAACAAGAGAACATAGAAGACTGGAAGTCTTACTCTGGCCCCATTTTTATGGGAATAAAAATAAATGGTTTGTCAATGCTACAGTTGACTATTTAGGTTTGAGTCAAGCTGTTTAAAACAAAATATTGCTAACATACTGTATTATGTATGAAGTAGTACTGCACTGAGATTTTTACATATGGTGAGATGATGTAACATTCATGACAGTCTCGCCATAGTCCATAGATGGCTGAAAATTGTATAATTTTAAAATATATTTATGCTAGTTATGTAGCACTGAAAGGAACACACATTCTCTTGAAGAGTGTTGGTCTTTGGGGTTATTGGTCTCACCTTAAATATACAGTCTCAGTGAGTATTTGCCTGATTGGCTGACGCTTCTCAGGTGTATCCAGGGTTGTGAGACACCTTGCAATCACCTTCCCTTAGTGTGAGGAAGTCTTCACTGGACCTGCTATGGATCAGTGCCCTAAAACCACCAGCCTCAAGCAACACAAGCACTACCTTCCAGGCCTCACTCACTCTGCAGCAAGAGTCACGCACCCGTAGGTGCCGACTCCATGCGTGCTCTAGCCCTGGAGCACCCATGGAAAAAAATTAGTGCGTGCTCAGCACCCACCTGCAGCCAGTAACCCCCCCTCCTCCCAACACCTCCCGCCCACCGACAACCCCACCAATCAACTCCTTCCCCTGCCTCCTAGTGCCTCCCGCCCGCCACGATCAGCTGTTTTGCGGCATGCAGGAGGCTCTGGGAGGGAGGGGAAGAAGTGGGGACGGAGCACGCTCGGGGGAGGGGTGGAACTGGGTGGGAAGAGGTGGGGTGGAGGTGAGGAGTTGGGAGAAGGGGTGGAATGGGGGCAGGGCCTGGGGTGGAGCGGGAAGAAGGGGGCACAGGTAGGGGTTTGAGCACCCGGGGGGCCTGGAGCAAGCCGGCGCCTATGCACACACCAACCCTCATGTCTATTAGCATCCTTCTGGAGCACCCAACCCTTGTTCCGATGAACACGGTCAGAACTCTCAGACTCACTATTCCCAAAGGAACGGTACACACCAGCTTATAAAATTCAACTCAGGATCACTCTACTCAACACATAGCACTTAGAGATACATATAGTGAAAACCTGAATAAATTTATTATCAAAGAACAGAGATTCAAGTGATATTGGAAACAAATGGTTACATATAAAACAAAATTATAACATTCTCTCGAGCTTAAACTTAACCCACATGCATTCCCCTATTTCCTACAAGATAGCTTACCCCGAAAGACCTTTTCCCAGGAATTTTAAGCAGTTTGGCTGAGACCCCCTTCCTATAAGATCAAGCCCACTGGCTGCCTGTCCTTAGCGGACGGAATCCCTGGCGATTCATCTGCACTCCAGATATAATTTCAAAAGGTCATTATCTTACTTCTTAACAGGATAACCCCTGTTTTTGGTTTTCCCTCCAGGCCCTGCAATCTCCTGATTAGCATTTAGCTCAGACTGTAAATGGGCATCCATTGTGAACCATATAATACTTAATTTGGACATGACCAGCTACAGTGAGGTAAGCATCATTTCCCCTCTGCCTGCCAAGGGCATATGCATCATCTTTCTATGACTTGCCTTAACTCACAGTGCTAGAGAACATAATTTTTAGTATAAATTTATAACTACATATTTTCCGTATATACATCTGACAATGAGGTGACACAGGCTTTCATTAGAGACCTTACCGGACATTCTTTGGCAGAGCAGAAGGTAGAGATCAGACTCTTATGTATACCTGTGCCCTCTGCCAGTTGGCATCAAGAGGTCCTTGGGTCACACAGACATCTTAACATTTGTTTAATTATCTTGTTTGCTGTATATTATTTACACTACATTTTCCAAAAAAGGATGTGGGTGACTTATGTTCCATTAAGTTCCTACTATGACTGTATGCACAACTTGAGTATGTGCACACACAAGTGAATTTGTTCACAACGGCACAAATAAATTTAGGACATAAAAGTGTATATACCTATTCCATTCAGATTCTTAAACCACACCCATCAGAATGGCATGTGTGTACCATACATTCGTATCCTTGCCTTTCTGAAAATATGGGCCTTTAAGATTTTATATCTAGACATATTTCTAAAGAGCAATAATTAGTTCTAGACTGAAACAAGTAGTACTGCATAGTATGGGTTTGTGTAAGTTCAAATATTTTTATTCATTAGGCTCTTTGAAAAGGAAAAATATATACCCTCATGGAAAAACCAGCATAAAAACTAGATCTTTCTGCAATATAATTCTTATAATCTTTTGTCTTCCTGAAAGAGTTGGCACTTATGAAAGTTAGGAAACTATGCTTTTGTGTTTAAAAACAAGTAACTGCAGGGATTTTGAAGAAAACTATCTCCAAGCTATGCCACATACAGCACAGTACAATTGTCTAGCAGCACTAAGGAAGTGGAAGGGGATTTTCTTTTCTTTGTCTGAAGCATTAGATATTGGCTGTTGTCTGAGGTAAGATATCAGAGGCTCCCAAGTATGAATGGCTATAAGAGAAATCAAGTTCTCTCAAAATCCAGTTGTCTCAATTACCTACTCTGGCAGTGAATGCCACAGATTACTATATGTTATGTAAGGTTACATTTATGTAAATATAGTGCTCACAAAAGGTGCATCATGACCGAATTCAGCCTTAATGAGTAATGCCTTCTCTAGTCACAGAAAATTACAGCACAGACAACGTATGAGCGTCCCGAAAATATTCTGTTACTTCAACATGGAGTGACCATCGAGGAAGAGAGGGAAATTCAGTCTTCACATTTATCCAGTCTTTAAGCTCCATGGTAAGACTGTGAATAAGGGTGCTAATTATTTCAGTTGTGATGGTAATTGATACAGAACCACTGGGAACTGGACTGAGGCCAAAATCATTTTACAGAAGATTCCAGAGAGCTGAGGTTTAAAACCTTACATTTTTTGTTTAGTCATAACAACTTTCCAAGATAGTCATTGTGAACAAGTATTGATGTCTGATGCTATTGCCTTTTAATTTAATAGTCTTTCCCCCTTCTGATTGTTTCATATCCATTTCTATATTAGTTTTAATTAGATATTAGGTATATAAACACTAAAGCTGATGTGCAGACAAGTATTCCAAATTAAAGCAGAAGCAGCCTTCTCTATTTGGAACTAAAAAGGTTTTATGCTTTCAAACTATTTGTGGAGAAGGGAGTTACTTTCTTTTGTTTTAAACAAACACTAGGTGTCACTCTAAAACAGTAGTAAATACCACCAAAATATATTGGAAAAAGTAAAAAAAAATTATGTAAATCCCCTTCCTAAATAGGTTTATTGATTCTTAAACTCAGTTAGCCCTCAGCACCTGTATTGAGGATGTTTTAATCCTAACTAATTAACTACTTACCTAATTAGAAGAAAATATTGGGAAAAGCTTGGCTCCTGCTGAAATAGGATTACATATGGTAAACTAAACAACCAATTAATTTCATCTCCTATGGCTTGAGGTATGAATGTTTAATTTATTGGCATTTACACTGTTTTCTCTGTCCTATATTCACATTGAGGTATCCTTTGGTCTATGAGTTAAGAGCTCCTTCCAAAGGACCATTCTCCTTTGTGTGTTACTTTACTAACTGTGTAACAGAGATAATGAGTGATAAACTTACTAGTAAAATGGGTTGTCATCTTATTTCCAACAGATGACCATTATAGAGCAGGTCACTCCTAGTTTTATGGAAATATCTTATCTGTGAATTTCCTCTTCCTCATGTTGTTGATAACTATACAATACATATTCCTGAATGGTAAACATCTCAGTAAGTCTTATCCACCAATATCCTTTGATTTCTATTAGCTTTCAAAGTTTTTGGTTCTCTTTCAAGCCTTTAAAGCCTTGTTTCAGTAAAGTACATAAGCACATGTTTAAAATTAAGTAAATGTAAGGCTTTTAATGCATTTTATTCAGCAAAACACAACCATGAGATTTAAACACATGCATAAGCAATTTGCTGAATCGGGACATAATTCTGTTATGTTCATAAAAGTTACTGTGCAATATTTTTCTATTTTACACAGTATTTTTGTCCTAAGTATTTTTTTTTTTAGTATTAGTCACCCATACAGTGCCTTGCATTTTTAAAATTAATGTAGAAAACATGAAATACTAACATACACTAGCTGGGTATTAGCTCTGTTTCTTGAGTGGAAAAATAGACACAATTACTTTTCCAAGACTACAGCGTAAATTAATATAGATTCGAGATTAAAACTCGGGAGCAACTACCTTCTGATGCCTTGCTCAGTCCACAGTGCCTTCCTCTTACTCTTCGGGGGTGGGGGAGGGGAATATTTTTCTGCTGTTGCCATTGAAGAGCTAAAATAGCTATACAATACCTAACATGACTCTGTTCTGCCTCATGTATAAACTTAATAGCTAAATTCCTACTGCAGATTCTTTTATTAGTGTTAACATAAATAGCAGAAAAGGTAGCTTGATTTTCAGATTACAGGTTGAAAATGAAGTGTTGCAAGTTAGGAAAAAACACCACAAAATTCTGGAATATACAAGTCAAAAGATAAGAGACTGAAAATTCCAGATTGCCCAAACTCTCATTTCATAATTTTTTTTCAGATTACAGACACCCATTAAGATGACCAAGTGTTTTTGTAATTGTTTATAATCCTAGTTTATTGGCAATTAAAATATAGATGCATGTAAGACAAAAGATGGAGTGTTTCACTGATCCTTGCTCTGTAAGAAGGAAGATCAGTACGCAGGAGTTAAGAACAACCTTAATTAAAATTTAATTTTAAATTTTTGTATTGAAGAGTCTTCTTTTCTTCCTGGTTCTAGAAAATAATCCCCATTACTAATGCCATTTTGAGTATAAAGTCAGCACTGGAGAAGTAGTTCCCAGCTGAAGACAAAAATTCACTTCTGGACTAACATCAAAGAAAGACACTGCAGTCTCAAAATTGCTTTTTTAGCAACACTAACAGGGAAATCAATTACAGCTGCTATATGCTCAGCACTTTTGAAAATCTGGCCGCCTCTTTAGGTAGCTACAAATGGATTTAGAAACCTAATTTTAGGCAGTCATTGCTATCTGGGACTTCATGGGCAGATTAGGATTATACTGTGTGATATGGCTTCTGGAGTACACTAAGATCACTTTCACTTTCTGCTCATACAGTTGAGACTCATGCACTCCAGTAGCGACGTTTCCTCCCATCCAAATGCACTTAAGCAGCCGCTCTAATCAAATTAAAATTATCCCTTAAATAATCTTATCCATTACAGTTCCATTCCTCTTAATTTTTGCTTAAACTAGGATGGTCTTAATTTAATTATTTGGTTAATCTCTCTGCCACGCCCAGTGCAAAAGGCAGGGACCACAGACCAAGTGCTGATTGCGGGTTTGCTGATATGCGAAGAACAAGGCTCTCCATTGGTTGTAAGCAAAACAGATCTAGACATACCAACAGTTCAGCCCTGCATTTAACACAGTCACACACCCAGATCTCTCTCAACCTCTTGTATTTTTTTTTGTATCAAGATCAAGTACTGCTATCAAAATGGCTGCCCCAATTAAAAAAAAATGAGTACAGGCTAAACAGCTCTTATTACCAGTCTAGTAAATGTAAACACTTCTTGAGGTTTCATATTGACATGGAAGAGGAGGACTCCATCTGTTGTTGTCAGGACACACATCCCCGCTATTAGTGCCTTGACTTACGCATTTTTAAGCATTCATATTACCCCTCAGAAACAGCCAACATTAATAGAATTTACTTTGCTTAAGCAAGCCTTCCCTCCTATCCCATGACTACTTGCTTTGCTTAAGAGCCTCTGTCACAGGATAGGAGGGAAAGTCCTCTCCTGGATCAGTAACTGGTTAAAAGACAGGAAACAAAGAGTAGCAATAAACGGTCAGTTTCAGAACGGAGAGAGGTAAATAGCAATGTCACCCAAGTATCTGCACTGGGGCCAGCCCTGTTCAACATATTCATCAATTATCTGAACAAAGGGGTAAACAGTGAGGTGGCAAAATTTGCAGATGATATAAAATTACTCAAGAGAGTGAAGTCCAAAGCAGATTGCAAAGAGCTACAAAGGGATCTCACAAAACAGGGTAACAAAATGGCAGATGAAATTCAGTGTTGACAAATACAGAGTAATGCATATTGGAAATAATTCCAGATATACATACAAAATGATGGGGTCTAAATTAGCTGTTACCATTCAAGAAAAAGATCTTGGAGTCATTGTGGATAGTTCTCTGAAAACATCCGCTCAGTGTGCAGCAGAAGTCAAAAAAACTAAATGTTACGAACCATTAGAAAAGGGGTAGATAATAAGACAGAAAATATCAGTAATACCACTAAATAAAGCCATGGTAAGCCCACACCTTAAATACTGCGTGCCGTTCTGGTTGCCACATCTCAAAAAAGATGCATTAGAATTGGAAAAGATACTGAGAAGGGCAACAAAAATGATTGGGGGATGGAACAGCTTGCCTATGAGGAGACATTAAAAAGACTGGGACAGTTCAGCTTGGATAAGAGACGATTAAGGGGGGGATACGATAGAAGTCTCTAAAATCATGAATGATATGGAGAAAGTGAATAAGAAAGTGTTATTTACTCCTTTACATAACATAAAAACCAGGGGGCACCTGATGAAATTAATAAGCAGCAGGTTTAAAACAAACAGAAGGAAGTACTACTTCACACAACGCACATTCAACCTGTGGAACTCTTTGCCAGGGGATGTTATGAAGGCCAGAAGTATAACCGCATTCAAAAAAGAATTAGATAAACTAATGAAGGATAGATCCATCAACAGTTATTGGCCAAGATGGTCAGGGATGCAACTCCATGGTCTGGGTGTCCTTAAACTTCTGTCAGAAGCTGCGAGTGGATGACAAGGGATGGATCACTTGATAATTGCTCTGTTCATGCCCTCTGAAGCATCCAGCATTGGCCACTGTTGGAAGACACGATACTGGGATAGATGGACCATTGGCTGACCCAGTATGGCTGATGTTCTTAATTTAAATACTGGATAGAAGTGAAGTCTTCTGCTTCCTACATAGACAAAAGGAGTTTTTCCCACCAATGTAGTTAATCCATCTCTCACTGCTGCCTGCAAGGCTGAATCCTGACCCTACTTTTGTCTTCAAGCATTCTGCAGTCTGCCACTGTCAGTCCTCTCAATTCTTCTCAGAATCATTTCCTTGTATTTTTGCTCTGTCTTCTCAGGCAGTCCCAGAGAAGGAAGCACCTTTTCTCCTTTTAGTTTTCACACACTGAAAATCTTGCTGCGATAGGTAAAATGAGTTTACAGGGAAAATCCCATTTACATTTTTGTTCTCTTTGCCTTAATTCTTCTGTTGCTTTCCTGACTCAAACTTTCAGTGAAGTCTTCAAAGACTTTGATTTAATGCCCTCAGAAAAAAAAGTTCTTTTTGCTCTTACATCTCCTATGAATCACAGGAGTCTCTCAGCTGTTAGTAGTGCATCTTAATAATTACAACTCTAGGACAACTTCCAGTTTTTGGGGTGAGAGAGAAACCAGTCTCAGAGCTCCATCAATAACTATTTCTGCTTTAAATTCAGTGCATCTTAAAGCTTTCCACCAGCAGAGGAGGTTTCCTTTATTCCAAAATTTTCAGAAACTCTTTATTCTCATATTATTTCTTCACTAAGTCAAGACATTTCTTGCCGTCTCTTTTCGAGCTGCTTGATCTAAGGAGTGAAGATTCAGGACTGCATCAGTAGCTTCTCCAACTCCATGTTGCACAGTGCGCTCACCCTCTAACCTAGCTGGACAATTTTAAATATTTTTCAGGGCTGGGAGTTTAGTTTTAATACTGTTTGGATAGCTTTAGTTCCAAGGGAAATAATTGCATATCAGTTTAACTGCTGGAAGTCTGTGCATGTTTTTCCATTTTTAACTTTCACTCAAAGCCGCAGATCTTCAGAGGGTGGCAGGCTAGCACCCTGTTAAATACTTAAGAAGTGGAGGGACCATCTTTTAGGTTATGAGAACTGGGGGAGGTTGTTAATGGAAGCAGATTCTGTAGCCGCTAACTCAAAATTCAAGTTCAAACAGACATCCTCAGTGGGTCCACCTGACTGGCTCAGGATCTACAATTGTTAAAATTTACGCCTAGTCTATACTTAAAAGTTAGGTTGACATAGCTACGGCACTCCCAGGTGTGAAAATATTCACACCCCGGAGCACCATAATTATGCCAACCTAACCCCTGGGATAGACATGGGTAGGCCAACAGAAAACCACCTTCCATTCCCATAGGAGGCATCTACACTATGTTACCACAGTGGTACAGCTGCACTGCTGTAGCTGAGCCATTGTAGTGCCTGCATTCACGAATACGGGCCTGAATTACAAACAGGATTTCTGAATAAGGCATATATAGCTAACCATAGTTCCAGCAAAAAATAAATCCAGGCAGGTCAAACAGCTGGTAGACATTTCTTGGTCAGAAGTGGAGACTGATTTGATTTTTAATTCCAGAACAAAGTGGGGTCATCCCAATTTCTCCTGTGACAACCTACATTCAAATGAAGTTATGGGCGTCCCATGATTTTGTAAAGAATTCAGCATGTGCATCGGAGTACTTTATACTGGTATATTTAGCCTCTTTTCACTTCCTTGAAGTGAATATGCAGTGTATGTTGTCTCTCCACCTGAAGTCCAGGAAAAAGGTGAACTTAGTAGAGTTATTTGAGAATGTGTTTAATCCATGCTAGCTGCAGGATCTTATTCATATCCCAGGAATTGAGAAGAAGAATAATCCACATCTCAAAGCTATTGTTTCATGCTGTTTACAGTCAGTCGTTAAAACTGACTTTTTGCATGCCAAAGTAATTTGCACCCAACCAAAGCCTCAAAACTTCTTCCTCCCTCATTGGTCTCCATGGATCTTGACAGCCTTAACACATTCTTCCGTTATGTGTTTGTACCACAATGGGGTTCTGGGCCATGATTGGAGCTCCTAAGTGCTACTGTGATACAAACAATAAGTATATCGTAGACCAGACATCCTTATCAAATTCACACAAGCACTTTCAAATGAATATCAATTTCCCCATTTCCCCCCTTCCTTCAGCAATGTAGTTCCCCTCACATGATTTTTCCTCACTTGCCTTCACTCCCTTAAGCTGTGTTAAATGTGTTAAAAAAAAAGATGTGTTAAATGACATGTTAAAATACAAATTGCCTTGTCTACCCTAGGGACAATCCCAGCATGCTAGTTTTTTGTTTCTGGACATAATTACAACTATTTAAAAAAATATATTTTTTAGTTAAAAGAAAAAAATATCTGATCCCTGTGTGAATTCCAAATGATATCTGTTTTCTTCAGCTGAGAAGATATATATTTAAAATGTTTAAACTCGTTAGCACTGTAGAATCAATATAAACTCCCAACAAGTGTACTCTGTTCTTTGGTGGTTTGCACATAGTCATTAAATCTGTTAGCTAAGTTCCAACACAGAGTCTCTATTTCAGAAGGTGATGTGCAAGACTGACAGACACGTTGGCTTTTACATCTCAGCTTGAGTTTGCACGACTGTTTGAAAACCATTCCTTTTTTCTGTGAAGTGCAAAACTTAGATCCAGTTGTTATTGATGTTTTGTCTGCACTGGAGAACTGAACTGTTTGTAATTAGTCATTTTCTGCACCAATTGAGAGAGACAAACAATTCAGTCCCTCGACATTAGGCATGCTGATCAGTTATCTTTCTCCTGGACACCCACATTGGCATTGCCTTAAACCGTTTCATTTCAAATGCCTTTTGAGTACTTATCTTCACCTCAGAGGGGTGTCAGGATCCAGTTATTTGTTAGATCTTTCTCTAGGCACCTTCCCCAGACCCTGTGAGGGACAGAAATGGGGAGTGGGACCGTCTTGGACCTCTCCCCACCCCTACTTCTCTAAGGGAAATGACATACCTCTGCCAATGGCCCCACCAGCCAATGAACCACAGCTGGTTTGCTAGCTAAGGACCAAAATAGGGGGGCACTAGTGAAGATAAAGGGACATAGTGAAGATAAAGGGATAGAAGATGCAGTGTGGTGGCCAATAAGCATTAATCAGGGGAAGCCCTCATCTTTCTCTGCAACATTGCTCTTATCGGGTACATCAGAATTGTTTCACCAACTGAGGACATGAGCAGGAGGAACTTGTAGAGGTTGAGGGCATTTCTGGAGGGGAAATGGGGAAGATAATGTGGGTGGCAGAGAGGAGATTCTTTGGTGGTGAACCAAAGGTGGTTTGCCAACTGAGGCAGCTATGGAAAGACAGCTCCTCTGTCCACACTGACACAAACATTTGAGGCAGGAATAACAAAATCAGTAGTTTGTTAACCCCCAGAAACAGTGTGTGTGAAATGTTCCTTAGAACTGAATCACTTGTATGTGGATGTTTTACACCTTTCAATTGGAGTAAAGGGAAACAAATATTACTGAGCATGTAAGTTTTTCTACTATATACAAGGCCAGAGACATGTGGGAGCTTTAGAAATGTGTAGCAATATTTTTTGTTTTCAAACACAAACTTAAGAGTAAGACTGCACACAGATTTGTGTTAAAAAATTCCACTAGCTAGGCTGAAGGGCGCCTTTAGCTCAAGTGTATGTTTTAACTTGCCTTTTTGCTTTTCATTTTCTTCCCTCTGTGAAAGTTCTAAGAAGTTCTAAGAGCATGTCACTCTAACACTGGACATCATGAGCTATGAAGAATCTTTGGGTATCTGAAATCCTAGAATGATGCACTCGCAGAACTTTAGTGAAGCAGGAACTGAATGGTGAATTATGGAGTAATGCATGCTTGGAAGGAAATGGAGAAAGAAATTTTAAAATGCACGGTAAGACTTATTCTGCTGCTGAATACTTTCCTAAAGCCTAGTGGAGACATTCAGCAGTCAAGTCTGTGCTCCCCATAATTTTCATTTCAGCTTCCATTTCATCAATATGGGCAGGAAAACATTTGTTAGTGGGTCAACAAGACAGAAACATACACAGGAAACATGATTCAAATTGAAGGGATAACTTACAAAGTTATTCCAATTTGTTTTGAGCTATTTCATCTCTAATTATAAATCATACCTTGCTACCAGCAAGCAAACCCTCAACCCCTTAATGTGCTGAAGCATTCTTATTCACTTTGAAAAAATGATAAGTTTTGATTGGCAGGTTAAATTTAATTTTTCTCCTGGTCTGACGTAGATACCGCAACATAAGGGGTGTTCAGTGCTTTGAAAAAGCATAGATGAAAAGAGTACGTAGGGAATTCTTAACTGCAGAAAGTTAAAGGATTTATAATATCTTTAGAAATAATGTATCACTTTTATACCATAAATGTCATCTCATTCAAGGCACTGGCAGAGGCAACACTATTAGACATAGTACCCCCAACACCACAAATTAACATACAGAATATTTATCTCCAGATTGTGTGTTTTATATTTCTACAATATTTATGGTCTAAAATAATTTAAATGTGATTTTTAGTTATATTTTTCATTAGCATTCATCAGAAAGCCTAAAAGGCTGAAGTCAAGCGATTTTAAAAATTCCTTTATTCTGATTGGAAGAAACGGACTAATACAATGTATAATAGTGATTAAAGGCCAGAGGAGTCTACAACTAGGCTCCATATAATGTTGCAAGATGAAATAGCTTTTATTTTCATTTTGAATTTCTTAGGTCTGGATATTACTCAAGCTCATGGTTATTCATGTATCATAATACAGAGTTTATTTCTGCAAATTTATTTTAAAAAAAAGAAGTATTATTAAATACAGGGCCTGAATCTTATATGGTCACTGACACTTGCGCAAAATGGGAATAAAACAATACCACTATTTTGATTTGTGCATATTAAATTTACTCTGTACAGGTGTAAATGGCTACGCAAGGAATGAAGTAGTGAAGAATAATATTTGTAGGTCTCACTGTGGAGTAAACAGTGTAATAAGATAACTTACTTCAAAAAGAAACAGAATGGAGTCCAGCTCCTCCCTTTGTGATTTATTCCCTGCAATACAGAAAACAGTATTTCATATCAAAATAACGTGGTTTGTTGTTCTATAATCGCAAGAAAACATAAAAAGGAACAGAATGATTTTTTTATTTAAGTGAACTGAAAGGCTTTGAGCCAGTACAGAAAGGTATATCCCCATATTGCAGTATATTAGCAGTTATCAATATATAACATCTAAGGCCCCAATCCTGCAAACTCATATCTTCTTGCTTAACTTAAAGCACATGCATAGTTCCACCAAAGAACCTTCATGTTAACTGAAGTCAAAGGAACTATTCATACGATTAAAACTGAGCACAAGCGTATTTACAGGATCTGGGACTTAAATTATTCCGCAACAATATATATAAACATTTGGTGTATATACAATGCTTAATTTTTGTGCCAAGGCATAATCTATATTAAATGCATCATTACAGTGTTTAAATAGCTTTCAGTTAATAAAGAGAATATATTTAAACATATATTTTTTAAAATGTGTTTTTTAAATAAGCCATTTGAAGACTAGTTAATCCTTTCCTTCCCTGAAAAGGCTTTTTCTACACACAAGTTGTACTAACTTAAATTGGTTTTTAAATGGATTTAGTTAAATCAGTGCAAATTCAAAAACCTATCTGAACACACTTATCAGTTTAAAACCAGTTATATTAGATTAGCTGGTGCTTGTAAATTTACCAACGCAAACAAAACAGATTTAAGTCAACTTAAGACTGGCTCATAAGTGTCCACACAGCATTTTTCACGGATTTAACTAAATTGCTTTACAAATCTCAACTTTAGTTGACATGGTGCAACTTTGTGTGCAAACCACATCTATGCTATAAACAGTAGCAAACTGCCATTTCCACTTGTGCCGTAGAAGTTGAAAAATTGCCACCAATTTTCTGAATGTTCCAACTGCACTTCAAGTGTTCAGGGTCCTGCTGAACCTTCTGCGCCATATGCATACAATACACACACAGAGCTAGAGCTCCAAGCAAGACAAGCAAAAACAACGTCATCCATCAAAATATCTTTTGGCCTATAGAAAGACCCACTGTGATGGGAGCCAGGCGACCATAAGGCCTAGTCTCACCTCTTCTACCAACTAGTGTTAATCATTTTCTGTTAATTTCACACCCCTGTTGGGCAAGGACTCATTTCCCTTGTTTGAAGCAGACAAATATCATGTGAGAGCTGGAGAACTTCTGTTCAAATCCCTTCTCCTCATTAGAGGGAGAAATTGAATCAACTTCTCCTACATCCCAGGTAACTACCTTAAAACACTGGGTTAAAGATTATAAAGGAGGCCCCTGCTGCCTCTGGCTCCTCCTCCTCCCTCCCAACCCCCAGTCATTTTCCAAAGCTGAAGCCATCTTACTTGAGGAGAGGGTTCATGGCTGTGGATCTCAAGCAGAGATAGGAATCTCCCTGCAGCCCAGACTTCAGCACCAAACTCTGTTGGAGGGACTTACGACACCTTCCTCGTTGGCATTTCCCATTAGGTAGCTTAGGCAGTTCCCCACCTAGTAGGCTGGCTTTTTTGGATCCCATTCTTAGGTGCCTATCTCCTCCTATTCATTGTACAGGGAGTCTAGCTGCCCAATTCAGACTTTGTGGATCCCATTTTTGTTCAGTGATTTTCTAGGCATCTAAAAGTTAGGAATTGCAACATTTAAGTCTCTTTGTGGATTTGAGCTGAAAAGTTATGGGGGGTTCTGAAAACTCCTTGTCAGCAATCGGTATCATATGAAGCGTATTTTAGAAATAATGTTAGGGCATATTGCAAATATATTTTCTTCATTCTTTACAGATCTTATTTTCCACCTTTAATTCATAGTTTCAGTGCAGTTTCAAAAAAACCTCTGATTTGTAGATATGGGTAGAATTGTTCATTGCTAAGTGGAAAGTCAACCACATAATGATCAATGGATTTTAAATTAGTAGTAGTTAAACCAGCAATATCCCCATACCTACAAGTGTTTTTGAAATGCTTTGTTCCAGGTCATGATTTTTGCATGTACCTATAACAGCTTCTATTGATCGTTCTAGCAGCTTTCCTTTGTTTAAGATTTATAAATCCAAATTCTTAGAAAAAAAAATCAGAAGTTGAAGGGAATGCTCAAGAGTTACTTTAACAAGTTACTTTTTCTGGCTTGAGTTTACAAAATGAAGCTTAAGTACCTGAAAACTTAAAATGTAAACAGTATTGATGCTAAGGGTACATAAAATATTATAATGTATGGAACTATGAAAGGATTATGAATACAGCAAGGTATGGAAGAAATACCAATTAGAGTGTGTGTTTATTGGAATGCTTTTAAAACTGATTAAGAACACCTGCAGGTATATGAAAAAATCCTGGCAAAACTGTAGGACAGGACAGATTACCTTTTTGTTTCAAGCTATTTTCCAGTGTTACGAAATTTTCATAGAAGATAAAATAAATTTGAGAATAGTTGATCTCAAAAAATTGCTTCAGGTCACTTCCTTCGACAATATCTGAAAAATTAAGAAAAAGTACAAGGCAAGACAATGTAACTTACAAACACCAGAAATATGAAGCCAGTATTTTCCCCAAACAAAAGTTACCATGAAAAAAATCTACTATTAATGTAGCAATAACAGAACTGTCACATTATTTTCTATAAAATATTTAACATTACATTTATACTGAACTATTAATGTTCAAAAGTGGATATTTAAAGTCTCTTTCCATTTCCCTTTATGAAAGGGAGCTGAAGAAAAATTAGTATTTTCAAGAAAACAGTTCCCAATACTTCAAGCACAAGTTTTGTCCTACCACTTACAAATAACAAACAAACAACAACGGGGGGGGGGGGGGGGCAGACACTCATACTTATACATGCATTTGCAATAAACAAACACAGAGAGCCAGCAAGCTGTCTAACTGGCCACCTACATGTGCAAAAAGAATTGCAAGTAAAACTGCAGTGATTGCAAATACAAATTATACATGGACATTGCTCCATGTATAGTTATGAAAACCTAAAAGAGGCTACCAGAATTAATTTGGTGCACCAGATTTCTAAGAAGAACGTGCAGACCTCTATTAATAACATTTGCTAGTCAAATTCTGCTGCAAAGCCAGCATGGAAGCTCACCGATATAAAATTACATTACATTATGGAGATGCCTGGTAGTGACTCTACTGTTAAGGCTGTACTCTGAAATGGGCTTAGAATGGATCATAAATGCCTGTTTTTCTCTAGACATAGGATGGCCAATCTGTGCAAAACTGCACAGTGGGTTAGTTTCTATATCCTTTGAATTTTCTGTGCCATCTTTATTTGATTTCTCATCATAATTTGTTGTTACTGGGAAGAATGAACTTGGACACTGGCTGATACTTTTCTTGGTAGTCCTACTGATCTTTTATGAACAATACCAACACTAAACCTGATACAGAGGAGCACTGTGAGGCGATCTGGTGCATCTGGTAGTTTTCTTTAAAATTATATATTATATATATATATATATATATATATATATATATATGGATGTTTCTGACTGAGATATCAAATTCTGAGCACACCTTAATATCAGCGAGATCACATTTTACAACAGTAAAATTAGTTTACTATATTTTTGCAGAATCAATGTTTATAATTGTTTCAAAAGCAACATTATAATCAAATATGTTTAGCAAGTCAAAGCATACAGTACATTCACAAAAGTTAAAAAAAAATCTAAATTTATTATCCTAGTAAGTGGTCTGATTTTCAGAAATACAGAGCACCCAGATCTCCTATTAAGTCAACATGTACTCAACACCTCAAAGTCATACAGCTAAGTAAGTGGTTCATATTTGAAAACGTTGGCTTCAATCTCTTTGGGCGTCTGCTTTCTCACCTGTAAAATGGAAAGAATATTCCCTTACCCCACAAGGGAATTAATGCTTGTTTAGCATTATATGAACATTAGGGTCCCACCCGCCCCGCAACAGCGTAGAGAAACAGACCAAGCATCCCTCTGTGTATCATAGCTCTGCCAGCTTCCACAAATGATCTTTTAATTGAACAATTCTTCTGTGACACAAACATGTCTATACTGCATTAGGTCGCCATGAACCTAACAGAAAACTGATATCACCATAAAAGTCTGTTAATCTTTATCATTGATTTACACAGAACTACCGCTTATCTATATAAGATTCCAGGATTGCTGACCTATGTGTCACTCTAAGGTAGGGGTAGTCAACAGGCAGACTGCAAGCCAAATCCAGACTGACAGATGCTTTTGAAGCGACCCCAAAATCTTTTTATTTACTTATCATCATCGTTAATTTTTTTTATTTTCTTCTCTGCAGTCCGTACCTTGACTAAGCCTTTACCAAGAAATTTGGACCTTGATAAAAAATTAATTTATTGCCCCTGCTCTAAGGCCTAGCAGGTCTGTAGAGTCAACATGAAGTGACGAAAACCGCTACAAGTATGGTTGAGTGCTCATTTTGTTCAGAATTTCACCAGGTTCAATCATCACTGGAACATGCATTCTTTTAGCATCCAGTTTTTAAGTTCTCAGCCATTTTGACTTTATGAACTATACCTGTGCCATATACTGCTACAGTAAGGGCTTGTCTACACTGACAATTTACAGTGCTGCAACTTTCTCGCTCAGGGGTATGAAAAAAACACCCCCCTGAGCGCAGCAAGTTTCAGCGCTGTAAAGCGCCAGTGTAGACAGTGCACCAGTGTTGGGAGCCGCATTCCCAGCAGTGGGCGCTACGCCCCTCGAGGAGATGAGTTTTTTTAGAGCACTGGGAGACCTCTGTCCCAGCACTGCGCTGCAACCACACAAGGCAAGTTAAAGCGCTGCCGCGGCAGCACTTTAATGTTGCCAGTGTAGACTAGCTCGAAGGCATGTAACTAAGCCACGTCAAGAGTCCTAGACCACTGGTTCTCAACCGGAGGTCCATGGCTCCCTGGGGGTCTGCGAGCCAGTTTCAAGGGTTCCGCCAAAATAAACTGGGCTTCAGCCCCGAGTGCCGCACCACCTCCATCCATTGACTCACTTCAGTGGGCCACCCAGCCTCTCTGGGCTGGGGGAGGGAGGGAGCACGACCAAAATGACAAGTGTAACTGCAGAAGAGAGATCTCCCCCTGCCTTCAGAAGGGGTTACCTCTCAGCCACTGACTCCACAAGCAGGCAGCAGCTAGCCAAGACACAACACGGCTCTGACCTGCTACATCAGCACTTCAGGGAGCAGAGCCAACTGGAATTCAAAAATCGGGGGGAGCACGTGACCACACATGACCCACCCCAGCCCCACGCATCACCTCCAGTTGGAGGTCTGCAGGTTTGCCTATTTAAGTTTAGGGGGACCCTGGGTAAAAGAAGGCTGAGAACCTTTGAGAAGTAACTCCACCAGTCACCACCCTTACTCTACAGCTAATTTACATGCAGCAGTTTCATTGCTTGTGTAAAGGGGAATGCACAAATGGTGGATTACTTGGTTCAACTGCCATAGTTCTTCAAAACCAATCACACAACCAGCACACACAAGAACCCCAAACACGGATAGTGAAAGACGTGCCTCATTTGCCACCAGCACAAAACAACACAAAATCTCCCAGCACATCACACACTCACTCACCAGGACAATACACTTTATACACATTTATTTAAGCAATTATATAGCTCAATATATATTTGTTCAACTTCTTCATCTTTTACTTTTTTTATTATGTTAGAAAATGGTGAATGACATTTATTTACTAGATAATTTTTACTCGTGCTTCAAGCTGCTTCTTAATGGAAACTGGAATCCAATTAAAAAGCCAAAAAAGCATTAAGATTATTTAACTAGAACAAACAAAGCTACCTTAAAGGGCTGCATACATAAACAAATAAGTTTATCAAAATATTTTTGTATTTAAAACTGATTTTATTAAACACAGGAACTACCGCCTGTATTTAGTGAATTGCCATATTGCTTCTGATCACTATGGGTCGAATTTTTCAACAGCACCTCAAGATTCAGATTGTTGAAAATCTCACTAGGCATCTATTTGCACCCTTAAGTGCCTAAATACTTTTGAAAATCTGATCCCATGTCCTCTAAGTTTTTAGAATTAGCTCTCATCCTCTCCCAACTGGTTTTAGTTTATAAACTGGAAGAAAAGCTTGCCTGCTATTTTAACTCCCAAGCGGTTTGTGAACTTTGAATGAATTAGTTCAAATGAAGAAAATACTCTCTCTGATGTGCTCACTAAGATGAAATCAAAAGCAATTAAGGCAGTGGTTCTCAAACTTTTGTACTGGTGACCCCTTTCACATAGCAAGCATCTAAGTGAGACCCCCCCACTTATAAAATTAAAAATACTTTTTAATATATTTAACACCATTATAAATGCCGGAAGCAAAGCGGGATTTGGGGTGGAGGCTGATAGCTCGCAACCCTCCATGTAATAACCTCGCCACCCCCTCAGGTAACCCCTGAATTAAGGCAAACCCATTCTGCGCAACAGAAACTGAAAGTAAAGTACTTCTATTTGGAAAAATGTAAATACTAGCATTTGCTGCATTGTAAAGATTGAAAATAGTATACTTAATGCAGTACATGACATTGTGACGTATTTATAAAGCTTGAGTTAACCTCAGAAGTTTGAGATGTTTCACTCTGATTCTGTATGTAATTCAAAAAAAAAAGCAGCAGCACTCTAACTCATTAACATTTGAGGAATTGCTGATGCAGTATCTTGTCAATTTATGTTAATGGCTTATAAAGCAGGCCTTAACATAGGCAGACATAATTTCAAATTTAATTTTAAAAAAAATTTTAAAAAAAGAAAAATATATTTAATTTTTTTTAAAACAAGTTTTTTATTTAATCAGTTTTTATCCACTCTGGTCATGGTAGGCCAAACCCAACGAGTCTATCTAACAATGCACTGGGAATAACAGCACGGTAGATAATGCATGTTCTGTTGTCCCACGTTTCTCTCTATTGTGGTGCCATTTCTCAAGGGGCCATTCCTTCTTTTAATCAAAGTTATAGAGACTAATTGGAAAATGACAGCTCCACAACACTGTACAATTTCAGAATGTAAAATAATAGTTTTTGTTGACTTGCTATTTGTACATTTTGAAGGGCCAAGTTTTGTTTGTTTTGTTTTTTTAAGTCTGTACTATGAAAGTGATCTACCCATGGAAAGTGTTTTGTGCCAATTGTTTCCTACAAATACAGGTCTTGAATTTGCAAACTAAATGTTTTACTCCTCTCTCTGAATGCCTTCTGTTAAATACAACAGCTAGTAGAAAACAAGGCTTCTATTTACAGGATTTTGCATGAAAGAGATGAGATCATTTAAAAAAAACAAACACCACTTTCCCTTCTATTCATGGGGGAGTGAAGGGTGGAATGCCTAATCAAAAAATAAACTCATTAACAACGGGGTAGATAACTATTAACAAAATTATTGTTATTCTGAGATAAGCATACGTTTTTATAGCTACATCCTTTTCCTTCCAAGTTATTTTGTTCCTAAAATTCTCTTGCAGAGCACAGAGAAACAATTTGCAACTTTGAATGACAAAAGGTCAAAAGGGCACTCAACAGCAACACTCTCTTTTTACTGCACCAGTGGCAGCTAGTTCCAGTATAATTAAGGTTCTGCTGAAATTCTGCACACAAGTTGTCAGTTCTGGTGCAAATGATAAATTGATGTAAACAAAATTCTGAACACTCGTGTGTGTCAGATCACTGGATTTCCTTATTCTGTTGTACCCAATGAAAAATCATGTCTGTCCTCCTCCACACTGTGCACCCTCACAGCAATGAGAGGAATACAGAAACATATTCTACCAGCATAGATGGAATCTTACACTGGTGAATGGAGCTCTCTCAGATGGAGAGAAGAGCAAAAAGCAAGTGAGCCAAATACATAAGACTCGTCTGGTGGCAGAACTTCTGACCTCAATCTTGCATTTCTGTGCCAACATGAGTTGGAAGCTCCAGAGACGCAGGGGCTTCCATTTCTTGCTAGTGAAACTTTCCAAGCCAAATGAAGCAGCAGTATCAATGGTATTTTTTAAACTTTTCAGACTTCTTCCTCCCCCTCAGTTTCTGTGGTTCTTCCCACTTTCCTGCTCAATTTGGTCTACTATTCATTTAAAACCCTGTTTTTGGTTTGTTTTTTTTTAGTAGTAGTACCTATGGTTATCACGGATTGAGCCTTTTTCATTTCTGGGTGTCTAAGATGAATAGAGACTGCTTCTCAATGAAACTGATTATGAAGAGTTGTTTAGAAGACTCAAAACAGACCCATAAAATCACTATCACGGCCACATTTCAATTAAGGTATCAGACATAGCACCTGAAGGATCAAGCTCAATGTTCTCTTCCTCAATTTCTATACTGAATGAAGCTTTCATTATCTTATTTGATCTTTAAGACTACAAAGCAATCAGTAGATTTTCTGCACTTCTTTTTTTAAGCTGAGCACCAACCTTTTTGCTGCTTAACTTTTGACAATCCCTTCACATTAGAATTATTTTCATCACTTCAATCCATTCAATTCCTTGACTATCACTCCCTTCAATTTTAAAGCATTAGTAGATTAACTGACTTTTCATATCTAAACACTAAATACCATTTGTATTATTGATCAGTAGCTTTCAGATTTACTACAATTAGAATGAGAAACAGCCACCTACTGCATTCAACCATTTGAAGACTAAAATAAAAGACAAGATTGCAAGCTTTATACAGAACCATGCTATTAGACACCCTGCCCATCTTCTAGACGTGTCTACTTTCTAGCTTTGTTTGTTAAAAGTTCGTAATTCCAATTCTTCTCCAACAAATAAAGGCTGCTGATTCGATCTACTGGCCAAACTCCTCTCTAATCACCAGTGATTCAACTCATTGCCCTTCCCCCCTCCCAGTATTTCAAACAATTCTGAAACTTTTTCATTATTTCCTAACACATAAGAAACTCAATGTTCTCATTACTGAAACGGCAGAGATTAACTGTGTAGTCTGGTGGTTAGGGCACCCACTGGTATCCAATCCCCCTGTCCCAATCACTTTAATTATTTATCCATAGTGGAACAACTTCAACAAATGTGGTTTCCTGAGACTCTCAACAGAATATCCGATAGCTCAGTGGTCAGAGCACTCACATGAGAGGTGGGAGACCTCTGTGCAAATCCTCTTTCCCCGCTTCTGGCAGAGAGGGGGAAATTGAACCTGGGTCTCCCAAATCCTAGGTGAATGCTCTAGACACTGGGCTAAAAGTTATAAAGGTGGCCCCACCACCACTACTTCCTTATCCAGTGGCCAGACCGTAAATGGGACCTCAGCTGGTAAGCAGCCTCTCAGCACACCTACTGAACGGGAGCCTGGATATGAGTTAGTCATTTGTATGCCTATTTGCCCCTGATTTGTGGATCACTCTGGGGCTCAAGCAGGAGATAGGCACCCAGATGCCTAGTGTGGAGTACAAGCGCATGTGCTCAGAGGCAGACACATAGGTATCTAGGGAACTTTTACATTGAAATCTTATGCCATCTCTACACTTACAAGATTACAGTGGCACAGCTGTACTGATACAGCTTGATCACTTGCGTAGCCACGTTACACCGATGGGACATCTCTCAGGAAGCAGGTAGGAGAGCTACAGAAGGAGGTGGATAGGCCGAGGAGCATCCATGCACATGAGGAATTCATTGACAGTATTCATATGGAGACTTCCAAGGCTGAGGATACTATCCAGCTAGAGAGGACTGCTGTCATGCCACCGGGGGAGGATAATAAGGCTCTGTCACAGGGAGGACGATGGCTGCTGGTTACTTCTGGCAGCAGGCAGTGCTCCACCTCTGCTACCAACCAACCCACCATGCTGATGGAGAACCGTTATGCTGCCCTGGCAACAAGTGATGAGGAATCACCCCCAAAGGTTGAAGAGGAGAAGCCACGTACCCCCAAGGCTGGGAGGATCACAGCCACCACTCCCAGGAGGGAATGAAGAGCAGTGGTGATTGTGTGGAGACTCTCTTCTGAGGGGGACGGAGACACCCATCTGTCGCCCTGACCTGGCATCCCAGGCAATATGCTGCCTGCCAGGGGCCCGTATTCGAGATGTTATGGAGGGACTGTCAAGGTTCATCTGGCCCTCTGACTACTACCCCATGCTACTCATCCATGTGGGCATTAATGATACTGCAAGGTATGACCCTCAGCAGATCAGAAGTGACTACAGGGCTCTGGGAGTAAGGGTGAGGGAGCTGGGAACACAGGTGTTGTTCTGTTTAGTCCTTCCAGTCAAGGGTAGGGGCCTCGGCAGAGACAGATGCATCTTGGAGGTGAACGCCTGGCTGCGAGGATGGTGTCGCTGTGAGGGCTTCAGCTTCCTTGACCACGGGATGCTGTTCCAGCAAGAAGGACTGCTAAACACAGACGGGGTCCACCTATCGAGGAAGGGGAAGAGCATACTTGGCTACAGAAGGATAACCTAGTGAGGAGGGCTTTAAACTAGGTTCCACGAGGGCAGGTGACCAAAGCCAACAGGTAAAATTAAACTTGATAAGTTTATGGAGGAGATGGTATGATGGGATAATATGATTTTGGCAATTAATTGATCTTTAGATAGTCAGTGTCAATAGGCCCAATGGCCTGTGATGGGATGTTAGATGGGGTGGGATCTGAGTTACTACAGAAAATTCTTTCCTGGGTAGCTGGCTGGTGAATCTTGCCCATATGCTCAGGGTTTAGCTGATCGCCATATTTGGGGTCGGGAAGGAATTTTCCTCCAGGGCAGATTGGAAGAGGCCCTGGAAGTTTTTCGCCTTCCTCGGTAGCATGGGGCACGGGTCACTTGCTGGAGGATTCTCTGCTCCTTGAAGTCTTTAAACCATGATTTGAGGACTTCAATAGCTCAGACATAGGTGAGAGGTTTATCGCAAGAGTGGGTGGGTGAGATTCTGTAGCCTGCATTGTGCAGGAGGTCAGACTAGATGATCATAATGGTCCCTTCTGACCTTAATATCTATGAATCTATAAGTCAGAAACCTGGAAACCTGGGAGAAGGGTCGGAATCTGGTGGAGCATGGCTGTTATAGCAGAAATAAGGAAGAGACTAGACAGAACTGGGAGGGAGGGGGAAATCAAATCAGTATCTTAGATGTCTATATACTAATGTGAGAAGTATGGGGAATAAGCAGGAAGAACTCAAAATGCTAGTAAATAAACACAACTATGATATCACGGAGACTTGGTGGGATAATACGCATGACTGGAATATTGGTATAGAAGGATACAGCTTGCTCAGGAAGGACAGGCAGGGGAAAAAGGGAGGAGGTATTGCCTTATATATTAAAAATATACACTTGGACTGAGGTTGAGATAGAAATAAGAGACAGACTTGTTGAAAGTCTCTGGGTAAGGATAAAAGGGGTAAAAAACAAGGGTGATGTCACGGTAGGGGTCTACTACAGGGCACTTAACGAGGAAGAAGAGGTGGATGAGGCTTTTTTTAAACAACTAACAAAATCATCCAAAGCACAGGACTTGGTGGGGATGGGGGATGACAACTGCCCAGACATCTGTTGGGAAAACACCACAGCAGAGCACAGATAATCCAAGAAGTTCTTGGAATGTACTGGAGACATTTTTTTATTTCAGAAGGTGGAGAAAACTACTAGTGGGGCTGTTCTAGATTTGATTTTGACAAATAGGGAGGAACTGGCTGAGAATTTGAAAGTGGAAGGCAATTTGGGTTAAAGTGATCATGAAATGGTAGAGTTCACGATTCTAAAGAATGGTAGGAGGGAGAACAGCACAGTGGATTTCAAGAAGGCAGACTTTAGCAAACTCAGGGAATTGATAGGTAAAATCCCATGGGAAGCATGTTTAAAGGAAAAAAAACTGAAGACAGTTGGCAGTTTTTCAAAGAGACATTATTAAGGGCACAAGAGCAAGCTATCCCAATGTGTAGGAAAGATAGGAAGTATGGAAAGACACACCCTGGCTTAACCAGGAAATTTTCAATGATCTAAAACTCAAAAAAAAGAATCCTACAAAAAGTGGAAACTCGGTCAAATTACAAAGGATGAACATAAACAAACAACACAAGTATGTAGGGACAAAATTAGAAAAGCCAAGGCACAAAACGAGATCGAACTAGCTAGGGACATACAAGGAAACAAGAAAACATTCTACAAATACATTAGAAGCAAGAGGAAGACCAAGGACAGAGTAGCCCCATTACTCAATGAAGGGGGAAAGACAATGTGGAAATGGCAGAGGTGCTTAATGACTTCTTTGTTTCGGTTTTCACCAGGAAGGTTGTTGGTGATTGGACGTCTAACATAGTGAATGTCAGTGAAAATGAGATAGGGTCAGAGTCTAAAATAGGGAAAGAACAAAACAAAAATTACTTAGGCAAGTTAGATGTCTTCAAATCACATGGGCCTGATGAAATGCATCCTAGAATACTCAAGGAGCTGATTTAGGAGATATCTGAGCCATTAGCAATTATCTTTAAAAAGTCACGGAAGATGGGAGACATTCCAGAAGACTGGAAAAGGGCAAATATAGTGACCATCTATAAAAAGGGAAATAAGAACAACCTGGGGAATTACAGACCAGTCAGCTTAACTTCTGTAAGCAGAAAGATAATGGAGCAAATAATTAAGCAATCAATTTGCAAACACCTAGAAGATAATGAGGTGATAAATAACAGTCAGCATGGATTTGTCAAGCACAAATCATGTCACACCAACCGGATAGCTTTCTTTGACAGGGTAACAAGCCTTGTGGATGGGGGGCGGGGGAGGAAGCGGTAGATGTGGTCTATCTTGACTTTAGTAAAGCTTTTGATACAGTCTTGCATGACCTCATAAACAAACTAGGGAAATACAACCTAGATGGAGCTACTATAAAACGGGTGCACAACTGGTTGGAAAATTGTTCCCAGAGAGTAGTTATCAGTGGTTCACAGTCATGCTGGAAGGACATAATGAGCGGGGTCCCGCAGGGATCAGTTCTGGGTCCGGTTCTGTTAAATATCTTCATCAATGATTTAGATAATGGCATAGAGAGTACACTTATAAAGTTTGTGAACGACACCAAGCTGGGAGGGGTTGCAAGTGCTTTGGAGGATAGGATTAAAATTCAAAATGATCTGGACAAACTGGAGAAATGGTCTGAAGTAAACAGGATGAAATTCAATAAGGGCAAATGCAAAGTACTCCACTCAGGAAGAAACAATCATTTGCACACATGCAAAATGGGAAATGACTGCCTAGGAAGGAGTACTGCGGAAAGGGATCTTGGGGTCATAATGGATGACAAGCTAAATATGAGTCTACAGTGTAACACTGTTGCAAAAAAAAAAAAAAAAAAAGAAAAGAAAACATCATTCTGGGATGTATTAGCAGGAGTATTGTAAGCAAGACACGAGAAGTAATTCTTCTGCTCTACTCCGCCCTGATTAGGCCTCAACTGGAGTACTGTGTCCAGTTCTGGACGCCACATTTCAGGAAAGATGTGGACAAACTGGAGAAAGTCCAGAGAAGAGCAACAAAAATGATTAAAAGTCTAGAAAATATGACCTACGAGGGAAGATTGAAAAAAATGGTTTTGTTTAGTCTTGAGACGAGAAGACTGAGAAGGGGACATGATAATTTTTCTCCCTCCTCCTTGTAACAACCTTTTATGGTTTTGAAAACTTGTTCTTCTTAACCTCTGAGGATAGGACAAGAAGCAACGGGCTTAAATTGCAGCAAGGGTGGTTTAGGTTGGACTTTGGGAAGAAGTTCCTAACTGTCAGGGTGGTTAAGCACTGGAATAAATTGCCTAGTGAGGTTGTGGAATCTCCATCATTGGAGATTTTTAAGAGCAGGTTGGACAAACACCTTTCAGGGATGGTCTAGATAATACTTAGTCCTGCCTTGATTGCAGGAGACTGGACTAGAGGACCTCTTGAGGTCCCTTCCAGTTCTATGATTCTATGACATCATAAAACCAACTCAATGAATAGCAGTAGCTATGTTGGAGAGTATCTCCTGCCGACACAGTGCTGTGCATACGAGCACTTATGCTGGCAAAATTTATGTCTCTTGGGGCAGGGGGGGTTCACACCCCAAGCAACAAAAATTTTGCTGACATAAGCACTAGTGAAAACATACCCATCGGCTCTGAATGAGTTTAGTTGCCCACAAGGGTTCAGCAGGAATTTTGTGGATCAGAGTGGAGCCTAAACCTGGATCTTATGCACCTAAATCTGAGCCTGAGGCACCTAAGTCTGGAGTTTAGGTGTTTTAGTACCTTTGATGATCAGGGCTTAAGTGACTTGCCAAAGGTTACACAGAAGTTTAAGACAGTGCTGAGAACAGACTGCTGACCTCCGAGTTGACAGAACTACATCTTAGCAACAAACTGCCACTTTTTAATACAAATGGGCTTGAGTTTCTGTACTGCGGCCAAACATAAAATAGGGATAATAATTCTTACTCACCTTTGTAAAGTACTTACGATCTACAAATAATAAAAAAAAAAAATACTAGCTAACTGGAAATCATTATCATTAGCCACATTTTTCAGATAGTTTAACCAAGGGACAGAAGTACATGGATTTGCCAAGGAGGCTTTAGCTGTGCAAAAAAACCTATGTGCGTTCTAGTTTTGGGTCTGACAATTTGCTGACTTAACCAACATTGGAAATGAAGTTAGACTGTGCTGCACATGCATGTTTTGATAATTTAGCTACCTAAGGAGTATATCTTGTCAGGTGTGTATCAAATGAGACAGGCTTTGAAGGAACAATTCTCAGCTCTCTTAGTTTAATCTGATGATCTACCCCATCCCACTTTGTTATATTTCCTATTGTGTAGATAAATGAAGACACTTAAAACAAAAGTAAATGTTTAAAACAAAACAGACATTGCGAAATTCCAAAACCTTTACAAAGACCAAAAAAAAAAAAAAAAAAAACACCAAACCAGCAACTTTTAAGGCCGTTCTTAGTTGGTGGAGCGATCTGTCTAAATAACAAAGTAGTTTCTTATCACGTTATTTACAAAAATCAAACAGTGGAAATGAAAAATTAAGGACATTTACTCACAACAACCTTCACTTTGATCTAAAAAATACTATTCTTTCACCAGTAAACTCACACAAAACCCTTTTGAAAAGAAAACCAACAGAATTTTATATTTGAGATTAATGACACATGTTGACCTGCTTCTAATGCAGGCTCACATATATACATCATTTTACTAATCACTAACAATTATCGTCTTAACATTAAAACAACAGTCAAATTTACTCCCGCAAAAAAATTCAAATGTCAATTGATAAATATTAGCTAACAATAATTTCCATTTAAGACTATCCCTTGAAAGAAAACTCTACTGAAATAAAGATAGCAAAAAATCTTCAAATAAACCAGCAAACCATGGGTTCGCGGTAGGGTTGTGCTGTGATGAAATTTCTTTATATGGATGAGAATGCGTTCATCTAGGCAGTATATGGGTTTTTTTTAATTCTTAACTATTAATTTATTTACTTTATATGCTTGAATTTTGTGATTGACAGTGTAGTTTACTCTTAGGCCTGGTCTACACTGGGGGGGGAAAATCGATCTAAGATACGCAACTTCAATTACGAGAATAGCGTAGCTGAAGTCAACATATCTTAGATCGACTTAGAATCACTTACTTCGCGTCCTGGGATCAACGGCTGCCGCTTCCCCATCAACTCCGCTTCCGCCTCTTGCCGTGATGGAGTTCCGGAGTCGACGGCAGAGCAATCGGGGATCAATTTATCGCGTCTACACTAGACGCGGTAAATCGATCCCGGATAGATCGATCGCTACCAGCTGATCCGGCCGGTAGTGTAGACATGGCCTTAGCAACACTCACTCTTTTTAAAATTACATAAACTTTTATTTTCTATTAAATTTCTAGCCTAAGAGTAGTTTGTTAAGTTATTTAGGTGGATATAAAGAGTAACCAGTCCCCCGGTAATAACGTCACCAACTTACTGTATGAACCAAGATGCATGTTTTCATGTTCTTGGCTGAGTGAGAATGAAATGTAATCAAAGAGTGACAAAGCAAAGAAACAAAACGTTTACACAAATTTGGTTACTTTGGTTTGTGTTTTATTTTTAATATTGCCAACTAACTATATACTGATAAACAGAACATGTTCAGAATGTACAGAAAGTCACAAGACTGTATTTGGGCAAAATTTTTTATTTCAGTGAACTAAAGTCATCAGGATATAATCAATGGACTGTAAACATTTCTTCTACATTGCCTTTTATCAAGGACATCTTCATAGCATAGACTGATTCCATACAACTGATATGACACAACAAGAAATTAACTCTGCAAGGGCTGTTTTGGATTTTATTATTTTAAATGACTGGGAAGAAAAACATGGGGTTTGTTCTCCAGAGTGGATTGATTTAAATAATTTTAAATCATGATTTAAGTCAGCAAGCAGGAAACCTCCATTTAAATAATTGATTTTGATCTTGTTCTGTATTTGTATTTTTAGTTCTTTTCCTAAAGAATGATGATTTTCATTGATTGGTATAACCATTAAAACACGTTCATATGCAACTAAATATAACCTTTACTTTAAATTCAGTACTTTTTTGCTAACCAAAACGATACACTAAATCTATAAACATTTATTTAATCATCTACACAGCTGAATACACATTTTTTCAGATTCTTAGTTTTTACATTTTTATTATGTTAGAAAATGGTGAATGACATTTATCTACAAGATTATTAATTTTTTTACTCATGATTTGTGTCAAGCTAGATTTGGAAAGGATATTGGAATACAATTAAAAATGCACAAAACAGCATTTTAAAATTAGTTCTTTATTAGTTAAATAAAAGTACCTTAAAGTACTGGGTACATATATAAAATAAGTTTATCAAAACATATTTTGCACTTAAAGCTAATTGATTTATTAAACAATTAAATATTATCTATAGTGAATTGAACTAATTGCTTCAAGATTTTAGAACTAGTAGATCTCGTCCTCTCAGACCTCTTCAATATTCATAGCTTGAAAGACGAAAACAAGTTTTTCTACTTTTTCGACTCCCAACTGGTGTCTCAACTTCAAATAAGCTAGCTACTGAACTAAACTAGTTCAATGAACTGAAATGAAGAAAATATTCTCTCTGTACCTGCAGAACAGACTACTGCTGTCAAAAGCTGGTCTTAGCACATCAGCAAGTTCTGGTTCCAGGTGCTTAGCCACCAGTTCAGTAGTTTGACTTTAAGAACTTTGGCAGCAAGCTTGTACTGCTTGAATATTTTTGTTTTATTTAAATGTAAATGATTTTAATAGATTACAAAGTTAGGCCTTAATGTAGGTTATCAGATTCATATTTAAATTTTAAATTTATTTTTTTAAATAAGTTATTTAATTTTAAGAAACCTTCAAGTTTTATTTAACCTGTCATTCTGTCAATCCCCACCTAAACCACGTTCACATAATACTCACAGGTTAATTTAGTGTAAGAATAAAGTATTCAAGCAAAATGTCACTAAAGTGATTTGAATAACTGATTTATATTTCACTTCAATTAGATATAATCTTGTTACATTTCCTGGAACATCCTGAAAGGTTTTACCCATCCTATTGTGTCCTTTTCCACTAATAGTTTAGGACTACAGTTAAGACATCCTGAATTCTGATTTTATAAAGCAGCCATTTCCTTTTATCCTAATAGAAATTAAAATATTTGCTTAAATGTATGTAAGAGACATTAATCATAACAGTATCAGCTGCAACGTTTACAATTAAAACAGAAAGTGGGATGGAGACTATCCCCTTGCTTAAGTTTTGCTCAGTATACACTAGTCAGTAGATTTTATTTGGAAAAGAAGTTTTTCTTGATTAAAATTATACAGTACAGCTACAATCAGGAATGACATAAAATCTCTCTCTTTGATTAACTGATATGTAACTAAGGTAGCTTTTTTAAACCAAAAAATGAAACTGAGAAAGAAACAAAAAGCAGTTTTTTCCCCATTCTCTGAAAATGCTCACACGGAGACAATTCCCCCCCTTTTTTTGGGGGGGGGGGGTTGGGGGGAAAGAAAGAGAAAAAGATTTCAAGGCAATTTTAAAACTAACTCCTTCTTGTGCTGAAAGACTATGATGTGACCACTGAGGTCCCCCTTCCCAGTCTTTTTGTAGCATCCACATCTTTCATCTGCATGCTTAGACTTAAGCTGTTTGGGGTAAGGGAGGTCTTTTTGTTACATGTGTGTTCAGTGCCTAGCAAGATGGGTCCCTGATTTGTGGCCTTTACATGCCACCATAACAGAAATAAATAAATCAGAGATGCTTAGCAAGCGTGTCCTCGGAGCCTGGAAGCAGCAGTCCCTTGGCTTGTAAGAGCCATGCCCTGACCAGAGTAACTGGATTTCAGCCATGTATTCATTCGTTGAATAGAAGGAAGTGACAGACCCAGAGCTGCTGTGGGGACCTTTCAATCCCCTTTTACTGGTGCCTGCGCTCAGAAATACAATATTCAGCACCCAGCAGGGCACAGTCCTGCAGTGGGGAGGAATAATCCAATGGGGAGGGGAAAGAGTATTTAGCAAGCCAACTGACAGCTCCTCACCCCCCTCCCCAGAGTCCTTTAGTTTAAAGCCCCCAAGGTCTGCACCCTGTCTGCTGCCACCCCACCCCGACTCACCCAGCAGCGCTTTGAGGTGCTTGAGGCGGGTCAGGACGTCCTTCTTTGGGTCCAGAGCTTTCTGTGTAGATTTCTTGACATCGGCATGGCTCCTTCTGGAGAACATCCCGCAGGGGGAGACCCAGGAAGGGAGACTCCCTGACGGTGAGGTGGGGGATCAGAGACTCCCTGATGCTTGGCGGGTAAAGGGGAGAGCACCCTCTGCCGTGGCGGGGCGGGGGGGGCGCCCCTGTTAAGTGGGGGAGGGAAGCTGGAGATCTGCTGGTTGAAGGAAGCAGCACCCCTGCTGCGGGGGGCAGGAGAGACCCTTGCTGGGTGGGGGAAGGGCTAGAAAGCTCTTCTGCGGGGATGGGGGGCAGCACCCCCCGCTCCTGTATGTCTGAGGAGGAGGGGGGAGGGAAGAGTTCCCTGCTGGGGGGCCCGAGGGACCCCCCGTTCGGAGGGGCCGGAGAGCTCTTACTACGCTGCGGGAAGGCTCCCTGCTGCGCCTCGCACCGCTCTCACTCCCCGGGGTGGGCGTGTAAACACGGAACTGACCGGACGCCGCGACGGTTAACTGCCTCCAGTCCGGCGCCGCACTGCGCAGCCGCCCTGGCCGGGCCGGCCTCCCCGCGGAGCCGTAGAGCGCGAGCCCCGCGCCCCCGCCGGCCCGCGCGCGGCGCCCCGCCCCCAGCCCCCCGAGCGAGCCGCGAGGACAGCAGCCACCTCCCGCAAGCGGGGGGACCCGCCGAGCGCCCCTCCGCGCGACACTACAGCCCCCAGTGTGCAGCGCTGCCGGACACGCGGCGCCGCGTGGAGCGTTGCATGCTGGGAGCTGTAGGCGCTGTGGAGCCACTTTACAGACACTTCCTCCGCCCCCCGCCTCTTGGCACTAGCTCTGCGCTGTGACCTGCAGGCCCCCCCCCCCCGCCATTGACACCGGCTCTGCGCTGTGACTTGCGTCCCTCCCCCCATTGACACCGGCTCTGTGCTGTGACCTGCAGGGCCCCCACCCCATTGACACCGGCTCTGTGCTGTGACCTGCAGAGCCCCCCCCCTCCCCATTGACACCGGCTCTGCGCTGTGACTTGCGTCCCTCCCCCCATTGACACCGGATCTGTGCTGTGACCTCCAGGGTTCCCCCCCAACCCCCCGCCCACTGAAACCGGCTGTGCGCTGTGACCTGCAGAGCCCCCTCCCCCCATTGACACCAGCTCTGCGCTGTGACCTGCGTCCCTCCCCCCATTGACACCGGCTCTGTGCTGTGACCTGCGTCCCTCCCCCCATTGACACCGGCTCTGTGCTGTGACCTGCAGAGCCCCCCCCCCCTCCCCATTGACACCGGCTCTGCGTTCTGACCTGCGTCCCTCCCCCCATTGACACCGGCTCTGTGCTGTGACCTCCAGGGTTCCCCCCCCCCCACAACGCCCCGCCCACTGACACCGGCTCTGCGCTGTGATCTGCAGGGCTTCGCTCTCCCGCCCTCCCTCCGAGACACCGGCTCTGTGCTGTGACCTTGACACCAGCTCTGTGCTGTGACCTGCAGGGCTCCCCCCTCACACACATATTGACTCCAGCTCTGCGCGCTGTGACCTGCAGGGCTCCCCCAGGCACACACACATGGACACCGGCTCTGCACGCTGTGACCTGCAGGGCTCCCCCCACCACATAATCTGAATCATGTTTTGAATAGCTGTGTATTATTTATGTATTTATAGTCCAAACAATGTTCTTAAACTCTACACCTAGTAAGAAAACAAAAGGCCAAATAGATTTGCAGGGGTATAACTGAGAGCCAAAATGTGACTCAAAATTCCAGACCACATACAATTTAATGAGATTCTGGGGTGTGGGGGGGGTTTAATGTTAGTAAACTCCAACTCAGAATTAAGGCCTAAAAAAAATCTACCTCATGCAAGTAAATTACCAAGACCTTTCTTTTTTATATTACTGTCAATCACAGAAGAATATAAATTATTTATTGGTGAGAAGGGTTGGATGGGGAAACTACCAGAGCTCACAAAACTGAATACTCTTCTCCACCCAGCTTTACTGTACCATTTTAACTAGACTGCTTTAAAATCAGTTAAATCAGCACAACTTTCTCATGTGGACAAGGCCTCAGTCCCCTGCACCTCCTTTCTCCCACCCCTGAACTCTCCAGTACATCTTTTATTGGGCAAGGGGAAAGTGGATGTTGAGCAGGTCTCTGCTTCCTCTTCTTCCTCACAAACGCTTATTTTACTGGTGGCAGTGGTTGAGGGAGTCTCTGCTGCTCCCCACTGCTCCCACATTCCTTCCTCAGCAGCTGCTTTTTTCCCTGGAGATGGGGGAATTTCCTAACAATTCTCCCCTTCTCTGTCCCCTTCCTTTCAGGCTCCTTTTGCTCCAGCAACCTGCCTGTCAGTGGTGTTTCCTCTTTCCGCTCCTTTAAATAAAAACAGGGTGACCCAAAGAGGCCGAAGCGTATGACGGCAAAGAGCAGGCCTGGGAAAGAGGGAGGTCTTGGCATCTTGCCTCGTTGAGGCAACTTATGCTACCTGCCAAGGTAGAATGGATGTGGGTTGGGAGTGAGCCTAGCCGTAGAGGAGGTAGAAGAAAGTCGTGTAAGGTTGCAAGCAAAGACTGAACATCAGAATGAGAGCTGGGGGCGGGTGGGGGGTTGAGGAGGGTTGGGACTTTTCATGCTAGCATGTCCTTTTGAGTTCTGATGGATTGGGTCTCAGATTTACTGAGTTCTGTTGAATTCTCTTCCAATTCCAGCCCTGCAATTACTTTCATTTGCTCTCTGCTGTACATTTCTGATTTTTGTCCTTTAGTGTTGCCAACTTCTGTGATTTTCTTTATCACTATGTTCACTATATTTGGTGTTTTTCTTAAGGCCCCAGCTTCTGGAATCAGTTGATTATGTGAGAATCTTAGCTTTCGGTTTTGGTTGTTCTTGCTGGGTTTTTTTTGGGGTGGGGTGGGGTGGGGGGGAGAAATAAGGAACAGTCTAGCCCTCCTGGTTTCACAGAAAAGCTTGAAAACATGACCCAGCTGTAGCCTTGAGGTTCAAAAACCAGAAGGCAAAGGAAAAGAACCCAAATTTAATATTCTCTTAAAATCTCATGATTCTTGGGCCTGACTCCTGATTATTTAACGGACTTGGGGTTGACAATCCTGTATATTTACTTGGTCTTTTTATCCCAGTTTTACAGGCTAACATCTCATACTAGGAAAAGCTTTAAACCTTGTGACATTGTCTTAAGTTATTTGTCAGGTGTTATTTGTCAGAAAAATTGCAGCTTCCTGAGAAGAGTGAAATAGGTCATTGCTGTTCTCACGTTTAAGTACCTCAAATAACAAATGTGGTTGGTTGAGGCAGAACATAACTCACGGTTTGGCTTCCTCCTTCCTTATTTAAATTAGAAAAATTATAAGTTTCAGTTTAGCTCTTTTGATAATTTCTGCTATTTCCACATTTTTGCCTCTGCATTGTTAAAAAAGAGTTGTTTTATTTTTACATAAAATCTGTTGCTATTGAATCAGTCTAATTTTCCTCAAATCACTTAACTTCACACAGGGTTCCTGAATTAAATACACTATGCTCTTCCAATAGTGTTTCCTGATTAAAAGCTACTTCCATGCAGCTATGTTTTAGATACAGAAGATGAACATAATGTCACTGTGATTTTCCATTACTAAAACAAGAAGTCAGTGCCCTAGGAAAAGCTGAGACATTGAACCTGTGCCACTTTCTAATCAAATCTGTAATGCTATTATTTGCTATACTTCAAAGATAAAATCTTAACTAACAAAAATAGTAATCAGTACACAACTAATACTTTGTTATTTTATGGCACTTACACCGAGGATTCAAAGCACTTTACAATAATCCTCAGACGACCCGTATGTGATAGGAAAATATTATTTCCATTTACAGATGCTAAAATTAAGTTAGGCTGCATGCCTAGTTCACACAGCAAGTCAGTGGCATGATTAGGAATAGAACCAAAGAGTCTGAAATCTCAGTCCTCTGCTATAACCACTCAATAATAATATCATAATAGCGATACTTTATGGCCATATAGTGACTTGCATTCAAGGATCTCAAAGCCTTTTAGAAATAGTAAATTGAATCTCACAGCAACCCTATGAGATGGGTAAATATTATTCTTTCCATTGTACAATGATTCGGCTGAGGCTCAGAGAGGTGAAGGCTATAATCAACTTGGGTGCATACCTACATCCATATTTAGGCAACAAAAGTTAAATGGTCCTATTCGTCAGAGGTGCTAAGTAATAGTATTGAAGTCAATGGGAGCTGTGGCTGCTTAACACCTCAGAAAATCGGATTACTTTTACCTTGTTAACCAAATATGGATTTAGACCTCTAGCTTTAGGCACTCACATTGAAAAGTTTGGCTTGAATTACTTGCTGTCAAAGTCACACCAAGATGGGCATAGAATCCAGATCTCATGACGCATTCCTGTGCTTTAACAAGGGCGTCCTTTCTCTCTTAGCACTGTGGAGCACAGTCCCATAAAGTACCGGGTGACTCAGCATAGCATAAAATTTGTATAACTAGAAAGAATGGGTTTTTAAAATTGCATGTTTTAAACACTGAACTAAGATTATCCGGGCCTAACTCTCTGACTTTAGTGGTGTTCTGCTATGGTGCTATGTGGTTAGGTCCTATGATGGTGTCCCTTGAATAGATATGCGAACAGAGTTGGCAATGGGGTTTGTTGCAGGCCCTAACCACATCAGCCACACCATCAGGGGCTCGTTCACCTGCACATCTGCCAATGTGATATATGCCATCATGTGCCAGCAATGCCCCTCTGCCATGTACATTGGCCAAACCGGACAGTCTCTATGCAAAAGAATAAACGGACACAAATCAGACATCAAGAATTGTAACATTCAAAAAGGAGAGCACTTCAATCTCCTTGGTCACTCAATAACAGACTTAAAAGTGGCAATTCTTCAACAACAAAACTTCAAAAACAGACTTTAATGAGAAACTGCAGAACTGGAATTAATTTGCAAACTGGACACCATCAAATTAGGCCTGAATAAAGACTGGGAGTGGCTGGGTCACTACAAAATGTAATTTTCCCTCTGCTGATACTCACACCTTCTTGTCAACTGTTGGGAATGGGCGATGTCCACCTTGATTGCATTGGCCTTGTTAGCGCTACAAAGGTAATTTTCCCTCTGTTGATATTCACCCTTTCTTGTCAACTATTGAGAATAGGCTACTTCCACCTTAATTGATTGGCCTCGTTAGCACTGACCCCCCATTTGGTAAGGCAACTCCCATCTTTTCATGTGCTGTAATATATATACTGCTTACTGTATTTTTCACTCCATGCATCTGATGAAGTGGGTTTTAGCCCACGAAAGTTTATGCCCAAATAAATTTGTTAGTCTCTAAGGTGCCACAATGGCTCCTCGTTGTTTTTTCTATAGAGTTAGGTTGATGCAAGGCAGCTTATGTTGACCTAACTCTGTAGGCGTCTACTCTAACATGTTGCTCCCGCTGATGTAACTCACTTGCTATGCCGACTTAAAAACTTCACCTCTACGAGAGGTGTAGCACTTAGGTCAACATAGTTAGGTTGAAGCAGTGTCTGTGTAGGCACTGTGTTACTTACACTGACTTCAGTGGCCTCCAGGAGGTGTCCCACAATGCCGCACTGTGACCACTCTGGTCACCATTTTGAGCTCCGCTGCCCAGCAGCCAGGTACACAGGTATGTATCCCTCCCCTCTAAAGCCCCGCAAATTTTTGAAATTCCGTTTCCTGTTTGATTGGCATGGAGAGCTCATCTAGGGACTGCCCAGCTGACCATGCCGGCTGCACGCTGCAGATGCGCTCCTACCTGGAGTACCCAGGAGATGGTGGATCTCCTTGGTCTGTGCAGAGAAGAGGCTGTATAGGCAGAGCTCCTATCCTGCCCTAGAAACGTCAATATCTATGAGCAGATTGCTCAGGGCATGGGGAAGAAGAGCTACAAGAGGGACCTGGGGCAGTGCCATGTGAAAGCCCAGGAGCTGTGGCAGGCGTACCAGAAGGCAAGGGAGGCTAACAGTCACTGCAGAGCCACAGACATGCCACTTTTACAAAATGCGGCATGTCATCCTTGGCAGAGGCCATTCCTGCCCCCGCCCCTGCCCCCCCTAAGAGCCCTGTGATACTTTGGAGGAGCCAGAGACACTGGTCCTCAGAGTGAACAGTGAGGATAAGGTGTTGGACGAGGAGGAGGAGGAGTATGGGGGACAGGTGACTGGGGGATCCAGTGGCACAGTGGGCCAGGACCTGTTTTTGACTCCAGAGCAGTCAAGCCAGTCCCTACAGTCCAGCACGGCTGAGCCTGATGCAGGGGAAGGAACCTCCAGTAAATATACAGTTTGCTTTGATATTGCAGGGACACATCTGTTCATTTACTCTTTTTAAATCATGCTAGAAGAGGTAGTGAAATAATCAATAGACAAAGAGTTGCTATCTGCTTCTCATTGCCCTGTACAGTCAGGCAGAGGGAGCCCTGCAGAACAGTTTGTTTATGTGCACTAGGATGTCCCTTGAATCCTCCATAGAGATCTCGATGAAACTTTCCTGAAAGTAGTCTACAATCCTCTGCCGAAGGTTTCTGGGGAGGGCTGCCTTATTTCTTCCACCGTGGTAGGACACTTTCCCATGCCAGTCAGCAATTACTTCAGCAAGCACCATTGCAGTACTCAGGCTAGCAGCATATGGCCCTGGTCTGCAGCCATACCCATGCAGGAGCTGTTTCCTTTCAGCCTCTGTTACTCTCAGGAGTGAGATATCAGGTAAAATAACCACCACTGTGGAAAACGATGCTGCTATTCAGTTCAGTTGCCCTATTCACATATACTGATACCCGTGTGCTCACTTCCATTATAGTCCCAAATCGCCCCCTTTCTGCCCCGGGCGGTACTCACCATGTCTGGGACTGCCGCCATGTTCTATGAGTTCCAAGGAGAAGTGAGAAACTAGTGCTTGCCACTTGAGTGGATCAAGGGGAATGCATATGCTCTCAGTAGTACCTCTGTGCACTGTATTTTTTGCAGCTGGAAATATGGCCTTGAGGGTCTCTCCATCCATACCAGTGGAGTGGCTCAACCACATAAGGAGGAGAAGGGAGAGGCTGTGGGATGACATGTTCCAAGAGATCCTGGAAGCCTCTGGTGCTTCAGATACCGAACACAGGACTTGGAGGATCACCCTCGCAGACAGAATGGACAGGGATAGTGTGGAGAGGAGACAGGCGCAGGAAAAGGAGAGAAACATGCAGCAGGAGATGCTGGAGCTTCTCAAGTGGCAAACAGACATGCTGGAGACTCTTGTTGACCTTCAGGTTCAGCAGACCCATGCTTGCCTCCCTTTGCAGCCCATAGAGAACGGCATTCCAGAACCTCCCGACTCTCCCCCTACATTCCCCCCCCCACACACACACATACATTCTACATGGCATCCGGGGCCATTGCACTACCCCTACCACTTCCCCCTGGGGGAGAATACAGACAACCACAGCCGCACATACATTGACCTGTGAGAGACGTGGCTGGTGTATGTGTCTGTGAAATCAAAATGACTGTTCTTTCCCCTTCAAAGGTTCTTCCCCGGTATTTATAATGTTTCATTCAGTTATAAATGTGTATGTTTCCATGGGTTCAGAATAAAAGTCTATTCAGGGAAACTTAAGTCATCTTTATTAGTTCACACCATATACTGCCAGGGGCTGACATAATTCATATTCATGTAATAGGTGCATTTGTAATGTTATATTACTACACACACAGTACTCATTACAAGGTACATACTGGGGTACAGAAACACAATGTGAGGCAGACCACACTACAGTAACACACATCACCATGGCTCACTATTAAAATGTTCTTTCAAAGCCTCCCTGAGCCGTATAGCTCCCCATTGAGCTCTTCTTATAGCCTTGGTATCCGGCTGCTCAAAATCAGCAGAGAGCCATTCCACCTCTGCCCTCCACCCTGGCAGAAATTTTTCCCCCTTTGCTTCATAGATATTATGAAGCACACAGTAGGCAGCTATAACCATTGGGATATTTTTTTCACTGAGATCTAATCTCATGAGTAGACAGCACCAGCGGCCTTTCAAATGGCCAAAGGCACATTCAGCTGTCATTCTGCACCTGCTGAATCTGTAGTTGAAGCACTCCTTGCTGCTGTCAAGGTGGCCTGTGTACAGCTTTATGAGTCATGGGAGTTAGGGGTAGGCTGGGTCTCCAAAGATCACTATTGGCATTTCAACATCCCCAATGGTAATCCTCTGGTTTGGAAAGAAAGTCCCTGCTTGCAGCTTTCTGAATAAGCCTGTGTTCCTAAAAATGCACCTTCCCTGACCACCCTGGTGATCCACCAACAGGGGCACCAGAACAGGGGGGAGGGGCAGGGTGGTGAGGGAGCCATAACTCCATCACTTTTAAAGTGGGATGGCTATGAGGGCTGAATTAAAACTGTACAGGCAACATCAATTCTGGCTTTTCCTAACTTTTGAGTTCTGGACTTTGTAACCTTCCCATCCTTTTTAATGTACTTTTTGTGCATAATATATACTTGTTAGACACATTAAATGCCAATGGATTTGGGATGTATTTTTTCTAGCTCCAAGTTTGGGAAAAGCAAATTGTCCATCCTCTTCCATCTCTGCCAAACACAAGTGAATAAGACAACATCTATGACAATACACAACTTCAGGTGGCAAGTATATATGAATCACAAGGGACAGTGCACTGTAAGCCATTTTTAAAGAAAAATATCTGCAGCTTCGTCTATCTTTTCCTGTGTAATGTGGTTCTTTCTGATAGACCTTCAAACCCTGGGAAGCTGGCGTCTACAATGGATTAGCTAATAGAGCCGGGATTTCCAGCCTGTTGTTGTTAGAGCTCCAGTTTACGATGGATTAGCAGATGAGTGCCGCCCATTTATCTCCTTGTACCATGTTCAAACAAAGGTGTCGTCATCTCTCCTTTTTCCCATCCGTTTTCCCTCTCACTTCTCCTTTTCCATTTCTCTTTCCATTCTGTGCATTTTTTCTTGTTTCTTCTCTTTTGCTCTTTCAAATGTTTTTTCCAGACAATTCTTCTCCACCTCCCTCAACAGCCCAGATTGCCACACTCCCTAGAATGCTAGGGCGGGCATCAATTAGTGCCACCTGAGACAGAGCTTAGTGCCAGAGAGGAGGGAGGCTTGGGCTCGAGGTCTAAGGCCTGAAGCCCTGTATATGTGAGCAGAGGCCCCAGCAGCCAACTGCATTAGGGAACAGAAAGGAGAGAAAATGAGTGGATTTGGAGGAGCCACTGGCTGGTTCCTGGCCAATGGGAGTGCGGAGCTGCTGCTTGGAGCGGGGGCAGCGCAAGGAGCCACGTGGCCCCCACACCTAGGAGCTGAACCTACTGCTGGCTGCTTCCAGGGTGCAGTGTGGCATCAGAACAGCTAGGAACTAGCTTACGTTTAACGGCTTGGTCGGTGGAGCTGACCAGATCCGCCACGACCCAGTGCCTTACATTGGGTTGCGACCCGCAGCTTCAAAGTATGCTCAAACTGCATAGTTTGAAAGAGTATGCTCTATAGCTGATAAAATTAACCTAGTTAGTTGCAGTATGTTGGAATCTGCTGCCCATTTCCCTAGCTATATGAAATAAGGGGGCATGTTTGGTGTGTTACAGGGGGGTTGTGATCCCTTTTTTAATCTTTTTTTAAACATAAAACATGCAGTCTAACCTGTGAACACAGCCTCTCAAACTGCACTTGACTTGCTGAACAAGTATGATCACCTTCCTCTAAGTCTGAAATGATAATGGCAGGGGTTGCATTATGGAACTTCTCTACTTTGTCAATCCTGCTTTGTTACGACTGAGGAACGACTGCTAGGAAACAAGCAAATCATGTAAAACAAATTTATCTCAGATAAGAGTCAGTGGAGCCAATTATTTTTATTACTATAAAAGATGCTGGCAGGGGGATAAATATTTTTTAATGAGTTGACCAAGATAGTCTGTCTGGAAACAGAAAATTTGGTGCACACATGCATTAGAGTTTAGATTAGGATCGATGAAGGAGAGTAATGGTAAGATCCATGAAAACTGGTGCCAGATTTAGGCACCTAAGTCCCTGTTTTGGCTCCACTGCGGTCCACAAAACTATCTGTGAGGGGCTCCATAGGTTTCAGGGGAGCTCCATCAGCTTATACCAGCTGAGGCTCTAGCCCTATATTTTCATCTTGTTACAAAAGGGTTTATTCTCCCTGTACCTGTGGCACATGAATTAAGGGCCCTAGATGCCTGCTGGGTTCCCACTGGCTAGAAGTCCCTGGGAAGCCAGACGATATCACTGTAACTAATACTATTCCTTGCCCCTGTATGTCTGCTGAAAGGGGAGCTGTGCAAGAAAGCATTGAGCGGACTTGAGAGTGCTAGTGAAGAGTGTGGTGGCTTCCAAGACGAGTACGTTGCATCCGTCTCTTTGAAACCCTTTATTTAATAAAAATTGAGCATTTGCTTTAGGAAATCCAAGTGGGTGCTTTGGTATTCCTCAATATTCAGTGCTTGCATTTTTTCTCAAGGATATAACTAAATATTGATTGGCCAGAGCTGCAAAATTCAGATCGAGTTGTGCATCTGGATTTGGAACCAGTCACTTTGCCTTTAGTATAAAGGGGCTCAGATATGGGCTCCAGCTGGATTCCCGAACATCAGAACAATACCCTAGCACACTGGCATTGTTTGTTTTTTAGATGTAAAGATCTAGAGACTCATAGAAATATAGAGCTGGAAGGGACCTCAAGAAGTCATCTAGCCCACCGCACTGTGCTGAAGCAGGCCCAGCTTAACCTAGACACTTCCTGGTAGGTGTTTGTCTAGCCTGTTCTTAAAAACCTCCAGTAATGGGGTTTCCACAGTTTCCCTTGGAAGCCTATTCCAGAACTTAATTACTGTTATAGTTAGAAAGTTTTCCCTAATATCTAAAGTAAATCTTCCTTTCTGCAGATTAAGCCCATTGCTACTTGTCTTACCTTCAGTGACATGAAGAACAATTGATCACGCTCCCCTTTGTAACAACCCTAAATATAGTTGAAGGCTTATCAGGTCCTCTCGTCAGCCTTGTTTTCTCAAGACTAACCATGCCCAGTTTTTTAACCTTTTTTCATAGGTCAGGAGGTTTTCTAAATCTCTTATCATTTTTGTTGCTCTCCTCTGGACTGTCTCCAGTTTATCCACATTTTTCCTAAATTGTGGTGCCCGAATACTCCAGCTGAGGCCTCAGCAGTGTTGAGTGGAGCAGGATGGTTGCCTACCATGTCTTACATACAGCACTCCTATTAATACAATCCCAAATAATATCATCCTTTTGTGCAAATGCATCAACTTGTTGACATATTCAGTTTGTGATCCTCCATTACTCCCAGCTCCTTTAGGCAGTAGTACTCCTAAAGGCAGTTATTCCCCCCTCTTATAGTCCTGCATCTGACTTTTCCTTCTTAAGTGTAGTACTTTGCACTTGTCTTTATTACATTTCATCTTGTGGATTTCTGACCAATTCTCTAATTTATCAAGGGCATTTTGAATTCTAATCCTGTCCTCCAAAGTGCTGGCAACTACTCCCAGCTTGGTGTCATCTGCACATTATATAAGCGTACTCTCCACTCCATTATTCAAATCGTTAATGAAAATATTGAACAGTACCGGACCCAGGTTTGACCTCTGTGGGACCCCACTATATGTGCTGTCTAGTTTGACTGCAAACCATTGATAACTACTCTTTGAATACAGTCTTTCAACCATTTATGAATCTACCTTATAGTAACTCCTTCTACACCACATTTCCCTAGTTTCCTTATGAGAATGTCTCAAGGGACAGTGTCAAAAGCCATACTAAAGTCAAGATATGTGATGTCTACTGCTTCTCCCCCATCCACTAGGCCACTGACACTGTTAAAAAGAGAATTATGTTGATTTGGCAGGATTTGTTATTGACAAATCCATACTGGCTAGTTTTTGTAAACCTCAAAGTTATGAACACCTCAGGAATGGAGGTTGCATCCAATGAAATGAGCTGTAGCTCACAAAAGCTTATGCACAAATAAATGTGATAGTCTCTAGGGTGCCACAAGTACTCCTTTTCTTTTTGCGGTGTGACAAAGTTCCTCCTCTATCTTGCAAAAAGAAAAGGAGTACTTGTGGCACCTTAGAGACTAACAAATTTATTTGAGCATAAGCTTTCGTGAGCTACAGCTCACTTCATCGGATGCATTTCCCCTGTTTGCTGTAGAGGATGTTGATCAGGTGGTTCCACAGTTTCTTTGAGAGCGTGTGGCACAAGCTGTCAGCATAGTCTGTGTGGTATGTAGATTGTAATGGATTTTTCACCTTCAGTCCTCTACCTTGGTGGGTCTTGCACTTATTGGCAGATTTGGTCACCTTGGAGCTTCACGGCAGCCCTCAGTTTGGCCGTTTTTGTGAACCCACAGTCCAGGTCAATTCCTCCTGTGTCTGACCAGGAGTTTGGAGGTTTGCGGGGAACCCGGGCCCGCCCTCTACTCCGGGTTCCAGCCCAGGGCCCTGTCTAGAGTGCCTCCTGGAACAGCTGTGCGACAGCTACAACTCCCTGGGCTACTTCCCCACAGCCTCCTCTCAACACCTTCTTTATCCCTCACCATAGGACCTTCCTCCTGGTGTCTGATAATGCTTGTACTCCTCAGTCCTCCAACAGTATGCGTTCTCACTCTCAGCTCCTAGCGCCTCTTGCTTCCAGCTCCTTACACGCGCACCACAAACTGAAGTGAGCTCCTTTTTAAACCCAGGTGCCCTGATTAGCCTGCCTTAATTGATTCTAGCAGCTTCTTGATTGGCTGCAGGTGTTCTAATCAGCCTGTCTGTCTTAATTGTCTCCAGAAGGTTCCTGATTGTTCTGGAACCTTCCCTGTTACCTTAACCAGGGAAAAGGGACCTACTTAACCTGGGGCTAATACATCTGCCTTCTATTACTCTCGTGTAGCCATCTGTCACCCGACCCTGTCACAACGGATACAGACTAACACGGCTACTACTCTGAAACTTAACTCTGAAATGTTCGTAACTCTGAACAAAAAACATTATGGTAGTTCTTTCAGAAGTTTACATCTGAACATTGACTTAATACAGGTTTCAAACTTTACTATGTAGAAGAAAATGCTGCTTTTAACCATCTTAATTTAAATAAAACAAGCAAGAACATTTTCCTTACTTTGTCAAATATTTTTTTAAACTTTCCTTTTATTTATTTTTTAGTAGTTCACATTTATCACAGTACGGTACTGTATTTCCTTTTTGTTTTTTTTTTGTGTGGCTTTGCCACTGCCTGATTGTGTACTTCCAGTTTCAAATGTGGTGTGTGGTTGACTGGTCAGCTAATAACTCTAGTGTTCGTAACTCAGAGGTTCTACTGTATCTTTTAGCTGCTTACAAATTGATTGTTCAATAATTTGTTCCAATATCTTTCCAGGGATCAAAGTTAGGCTGACTGGTCCATAATTTCCCAGTTCCTCTTTGTTCTCCTTTTTAAAGATAGGTACTATGTTTGCACTTTTCCCATTCTCTGGGACTCATCTTTCCTCCATGAGTTCTCAAAGACAATTGTCAACAGTTCTGAAACTTCTTCAGCTAGTTCCTTATGTACCCTACAATGAATTTCATCAGGCCCTTCCTCCTTGATAATATTAATTGTGCTAAGCATCTTGTCGTCATTAACCAGTTTAGTGAATATTTATATGAAAAAATATTTCCTGTGGGAGCACAATAATTTAAGGGCTAGTAGCCTGTTGGAAAGGTTGGTAGGATCCAGCCCACCCAATATTTTGAGCACTGGTAGAAATTTTCAACTTTTCATTAAAAAAAAAAATTCGGCAAAACCATGAAAGCTTTCAGCCAAAAAACTTTTGATGAAAACTTAACATTTTCAGTAAAAAGCAGACACTTTTCTCCCTAAATTTGTTTAATCAAAAATGGAGTTTTCCCTCTAAAACCAGTTGGGATGGAATATTTTCAACCAACCTCATATACAAGGCTACATAACTTTGTTCGTATGGTAAAGATAAAAAGGAGGCAGTAAAAACAGCTAGTTCAAAAGAGATGCGCATGTTTTGTATGCCAGGTGTTCAAATCAAGTCCAAAAAGAAAGAAGAGAATTTACAACTGTGAATGGGAAAACACCAGGGAAAAAGGAAGAACACATCTCTTATGTATCGCACACCCCTTAACACACTTTGAAAAGAGTAGGCCGTGATAGAAAATTTCAGGGAGTGAAAATGTCCACCAAACATAGAAGCAGATGGGAGAGCTCAAACTAGGTTTGCAAAAGGAGGAGACATATGAGGAAGCTTATGGCAGGCTGGGCCAGCCCTGGACTGATTGGCCGAGCAAAGAACTCTTCAGACACAGGTGGTGTGGTTTATCCTAAAAATTAGAAGAAAAATCAAGAATGTCCTGCATTTTTAAAGCTTGAATATTTATTACTCCAGGCGTCCCTCAGCCGTATTCCATAGTACAGAGATAACATGTTGCTTTTCTCAACTGCACTAAATCCAGCATACAAAAATGTTTGCTTCATCCATATCTGAGGGGAAGGATCACTACTACTTCAACTCGTGGGTCTAGCCTTTTCATCTTGCAGTGTATACACCTCAACCCTCAGGGAGTCAGCTGCCTGCTGCTAATGAGGTTCATCAGCATTCCTTGCCATGGGCACATGCTAATTCATTATGGCTGGTAGCAGAATGCAGGGATGTTTGGCTCTTTGGGGAGATGTTTTAATCCCATTTCTGCCAGATCCTGTGCAGGGCTTGCCATTAAAATTCTCAAATCACAGATAGGTCAAGACAGAATTTAAAATAGAACTTCATATGGTAGCTAGGTCCTACCTAAACGCAGGTAGCGACAGCCAGGCTCCAGTAGCATCAAGGGGAAATTTACTATGGAGTTCAACAAGGCCAGGATTGTTACCCATGCTGTATATAGGTATTTCTATACCTCTCACCAACCACAGTAGCTGAGTGTAAGAGAGAGAAACATGAAATTTTAGTCTGAGCAAAAATATAAGCACTTTAGGAATCAAGGACTTCTGAATCATAACCCTATGTCTGATATTGATGTCTTCTTGGCCTTGGGCAAGTCATCCACCCTGATTTTCAGAAGTGCTGAGAAACTTCCACACCAGAGCGCTTCAGTTGGAATTGCATAGTCTCAGGTATTCAACTTCTCCACCTCTTTTTTTCTCCATCTGTAAAATAGAGATCATCATACTTATCTATGTGAGCAGGGTCCGCACTAGCTCTCCCTTGACCTCTAGTGATGCATTGGGGGAAAAGACCTCAGGGGAGCAGAACGTATTTTCATTGACACACCTACTCTGCCTAGGTCATTAGCAGAGACAAGGTGGGTGGGGTAATATCTCTTATTGGACCAACTTCTGTTGGTGAGAGAGACGAGCTTTCGAGCCCCACAGAGCTCTTCTTCAAGTCTCAGCAGATAGACCTGCTTTACCACAGTGATCCATTTTGGCTGGGTTTGGGTTACAATTCACTTTAGTATTGAATGCAGGGGCAATGAAATGTTATGCTTATTGTATGAGTAAAGGGCAGCAGAACTGCCCTTGCTATGCTGTGATTGAGGGGGTCACTCTAAACTGAACTTCTCTTGCTAAGCAGCAGGTAGGGATATAAATTCCCACTGAGGATGAGGGGATGCTGTTTAAATACAATAGTTGTGGATGCCATTTGATCTTCCCCTCTCTCGTATTTAAATTGGATAAAAATGATTGGACTCGGATAAAAATGATTGGACTCAGTTGAGACTCCTTATTCCTGTTGAATGATTACTAGAGCTGAAATCACTGATGAGCGCACCTCGGCGGCTAAGCCTTAGACTTGGTATGGGGATAGTAGCATTGCAGTAAAAGACCATGAAGAGGAAGTAGCATAGAGGTTCTTCTCCCCTACCAGGTGAAATCACAAAGAGCTGGGCTGGGGGGGACTGGGGACCTCAAACATGGCATTGTGGTAGTAAGCTGCGAGAAGCAGCAATGAGCAGTGGCAGAGGCTGTCGCAGAGATAACAGTGACCGCAGCAGAGGTAGTAGTGGAGGCATCGTTCAATGCCCCACCCCCCCACTTTTCAGGGGTGAGAGGTGGACCCATGTGAATGAGCCTCTGAACTCCGAGTCTTTGATGACTAAAGACAACCAGCTGTGTGAGTGGGGTGCAACAGAGGGAGAGGGGACTGGTGTGTTAAAGGGACATGTGTTCATTGGACTTTCAGGCCACAAAGTGAGAAACTGAGGCAAAGGACACTGCCCAATGTACTGTGGGGTGGGTGTTTGCTTATGGGTACATGCTTTCCAGTGGTGGTTGTGGTGTGTTCCCAAACCAATGCTACATTTTCTTTCCCTTTTAATAAAACCTTTCTTTTGTTCTATGGAGACTCAGTGCTTGCAAGTGGGGAAGTATGGCCTAGAGGTGCCCGGGGTGGTGTTTAGTTTTCCCAGGTTACTGGGTAGCAGCTTGAACCAGTTCTATTTTTTATTGTTAAGAGGAACCCCCCCAGATATTGAACCTGACCCTTGTTGTTGCCAACTCCACCTGGCAGAGGAGTCCACTCAAAGAGGTGGTGTTGTGGGCATTAAGAGAAGATTTGCAAAGCACTACACTATTATCACTTCTTGTGTAAGGCTGAGGGAGTTAAAAAGCATGGATGTTAAGGAGGAATTAAAACAACAAAAGTGAACATAATAAAGGAGAAAAATCTGTTTTGTTCATGAGGTATTGCATTTGCGTCATTGTTTGTAGCTTGAGGTGGGGGAAAGGAGCTAAAACGTTGGGTTAACCTCTGAAAAAAGTAGAGGAAATTGCAATTTAATATAAACAAAGAAAATAAGAGAATTTTAAAGGGGTAAATTATAATTTAACATTTTTGCTCTTGCATTTCATTGATGGAAAAGGGAGAATTTTAAAGGAGAAGAGAGGAAGTAAAACGCAGAGACTCTGAGGTTTGTTGTGGCCCTAGTTGCTGGGAAGAGGAGGATACCACTAATCTCTCCTGTGTTTCTATTACATTTTTACCCTGCATGACTCTTAATGTTTCTGTGGAGACTTTGTACCCGCCTTCCCTAATAAAACTACTTAAATAAGTGTGAACTTTGGGACTAAAATAAGTGACTTGCCTTGGAATGAGGGAAATTTGAAAGGTATGCACCTCAGTTCTGAGTGTCTTGGCCTGCTGACTTTATTGCTTTTAAGCACTTATCCCTAACTGACTGTTGGAGCTTTAAGTTGACTATCTATACTCCTGCACAAGCTGACTCTTTCAGGTCAAATAAGGAAGCCAACTTGTTTGCAGAAGGGTGGAGATTGGGGGTGGTGTGCGTTGTTTATATACATGAGTCACCTAAAGTTATGTGTACACTTTTTCCAAACACCTGCAGGGGGCAGGAGCCTGTGGAATTTGTATCCTGCTTGGATTGCTCCTTGGTCTGAGGTAGTATGGAAGTTTCATATGAAAAGAAATGGGATACATTTCCCTAAGCAGTATAAGCACCTCTCTGACATCGGCTCTCTGGTATCATTTATATGCATGGATAAATTCTTCAGTTAGCAATAGTTTTGTAGAGATTTTTAAGCCTTAAATTAGGAGGTCATTTTATAAATTAGCATACGTGGGAGTTATTTTTCTAACAGTCATTGTTTAACTGTCCTTTGAAATAATTCCACAATATACATTTTTCTGCCACCAAAGCTTCATCAATCCAAGGTTAATGTTGAGAAACTAAGCCCAAAATATCAGGAAATTCAAAGTGAAAGTCCAGAAGAATCATATTACTCCTGTTGGGTGTAAGCATTATAGTTTGGGCAAACTGGTTCTTCCAAAATAAGAACCGGTTCCAACCTGAAGGTACACATTACAATTAAGTGTGGGAGAACGAGTATTGTCAAAATAAGGATGGAGGGGAAATTTTTGCCCATCCCTAAGGCACATCAGCTGATTCTTCAAAGTTTTAGTCACATGCTGAACTGTGCTGTGTTTTTCTGGAGACTCACCCGTTTGTAATCTGGGAGCAGAAAGCCCCACCTAGAAGATACTGAGAGCTCTAACTTGCTGAGCAATAGGAGTGAGCAGGGAAAAGCTAGATCACCTTGAATAGGTCCCCATGCAGGCTGAACAGGCATTCAGAGGATATTTCTAGGGTAACTTTAAATGTCAGTGAGATCCTGCTAGTAAGACTTACAGATGGAGGTTTGGATAAGGATTAAAGATCATTTATGGTTAATACAAGCTATATTTCAAGTATCCTTTCCTGTATGTACAAAGTGTTTTTCCTTCTATTGTTTTGTAAATATAGATCAACCTATTCTAATGGTCCTTTATTTGTTTTTCTTCTTCTGCATGGACTTAGCCGGTAGTGTACTATGTTAGACTTAAGAATGTGCTCGTTTTGTAATTTCCCTTACCTCCTGTCTGCTCTTTATCACTCCAAGGAACAGTAATTGAAGGAGGGAGGCAATCCAATATGACCACCCTTGAACCAACCGCCTGCCAAATCAAGAGTGATCAGGCAGACAGTCTTAACCCTGAGCACAGTGCATACAAACAAAATTGGGGTTATTTGGTGGCAGTGTAATTCATTAAATGTTCTCTCTGAAAGTAAAACATCAAGTTCCCTTGTGTATCAGGAAGGGGAAAAGAAACACAAAGCTACCCACTGGTCACTAATGTTGTGTTAGAGATATTCTTTTTTTGCAAATGAACTGCTGCAGAATCTGGTGCAGTAATTATACCCTTCAGGAATCACTTACCCCCGCCTGCACCAATAAGCATGGGGGGGGGGGAATCTAACTAACACAGCTGGTGTTTAGATGAAATTAGGCAGTTAGCTTTGAAAATATATTAAAAGAAAAATTTTAATTAACCTGTTCCACTGAGTCATAAGATAATATCTGATGCATATAACAGGCAAACAGGTGAAGTATGATAAAATAATTATTTGCAATTAGATACATGCATTACAGACAATGCCATAATTAAAATGTACTTAACGTCATAGGAGGTCCTTTATTATCAAAATCATTCGTGGAAGAACTGTAAAAACAATGTGATTATTATCCAGAGTTCTGAAAAATCTCAAAATTTACCAACAAGACCAAAGAATTTCCTATAACACTTTCTGTTACTGGACTCCTGTTATTTTAGTACCTAATCCATTTGTTACTGGAGTGGTGCTTCCGTCATTTGTTCATTGATATTCTTTTCTTTCATACTCCCTGAAATCTGATATGCAGCAAGCTCCAGACTAGCTATTGCCAAGGAATTAACTATTAGAACAGGGCATGTTTTTAAAATAGAAATGGATTTTTGTGCAGATCAGATGGGGGAGGGGAATGATAATTCTGCAGTTAGTGGAATAGTCCAGTGGTTAGAGTGCTAGCCTGGGGCTTAGCAGACCTGGGTTCAATTACCTGCTTTGCTACAGGCTGCTGGTGGGGTGGGGGAGTCAGTTTGTCTCTGTGCCTGGGTTCTGCACCTTGAATACTGTGTGCAGTTCTGGTTGCCCCATCTCAAAAAAGATCTCTTAAAATTGGAAAAGGTGCAGAGAAGGGCAACAAGAATGATTGGGGGATGGAACAGCTTCCACATGAGGAGAGATTAAAAAGACGGGGACTGTTCAGCTTGGAAAAGAGTTGACTAAGAGCAATATGAGAGAGGTCTATACAATCAGGACTGGTGTTGAGAAAATTAATAAGGAAGTGTTATTTACTCCTTCATATAACAAAAGAACCAGTGATCACCTAATAAAAATTAATAGGCAGCAGGTTTAAAACAAACAAAAGGAAGTATTTTTTCACACAACGCCCAGTCAACCTGTGAATGCCAGAGGACGTTGTGAAGGCAAAAACTATAACTGGATTCAAAAAAGAACTAGGCAAGTTTATGGAGGATAGGTCTATCGATGACTATTAGCCAAGATGGTTAGGGAGACAACCCCATGCTCTGCTGTCCCTAAACCTCTGACTGCCAGAAGCTGGGAGTAGACGATGGAATGGATCACTCGATTATTGCTCTGTTCTGTTCATTCCCTCTGAAGCACCTGGCACTGGCCACTGTCGGTGGACAGGATACTGGGCTAGATGGACCATTGGTCTGACCCAGTATGGCCACTTTATGTGTAAAATGGGGATTATACCATTTCTCTGCCTCATGTGGGTGCTGTGAGGATCATAAAAACATAGGGCTAAAAGGCACCTAGAGAAGTCAAGTTAAACCTCCCCCCACCCCCGGCCCCGCATCCCCCAGTGCTAAGGCAGAACCAAGTAAACTTGGATCATCCCCGACAGGTGTTTTTTACTCAGCCTGTTCTTAAAAACCTCCAATGACAGGGATTCCCCAACCTCCCTTGGAAGCCTGTTCCAGAGCTTAACTTCTCTTATAGTTGGAAAGTTTTCCTAATATCTAACCTAAATCTCCCTTGCTGCGTGCAGATTAAGCCCATTACTTCTTGTCCTACCTTCAGCACAATTGATCACAGCCCTCTTTATAACAGCTCTGAACATATCTGAAGATTATTACCGGGTCCTCCCTCAGTCTTCTTCTCTCAAGACTAAACACGGCCAGTTTTTTAACCTTTCTTCATAGGCCAGGTTTTCTAAACCTTCGATCATTTATGTTGCTCTCCTTGGGTCTCTCTCCAATTTGTCCACATTAAGGGTTGTGGGGCACTTAGACAGTACAGCTATGGGGGTTGTTACCTACCTACCTACAATTGCTAAATAAAATCAGGTGCATTTCTTGAAAAACTTGCCATGTTTATGAGAATGTACGTGCCAAAAATCTATGGAATTTTTTTTTACCATACGTATATTATTTTCTCATACTTGTCAAAAAAACTGTTGTTCATGGTATTTCATGAGGCATTTAACTAGTATTACCTCAGATTACCATAGGATTTCATGAGGCATTTAACTAGTATTACCTCAGATTACCATAAGATTTCATGAGGCATTGAACTAGTATTACCGCAGATTACCATACAGTGTGGGAAAGTCTGGCCCCATTGAAGTCAATGAGAGTTTTGTCGTTGACTTCACTGGAACCAGGATTTCACCCAGGGTCTCCCAGAGCTCAGTAGTACGACAGGGGTCATACACCCATAGTTGTGAACTATCTTTGAACAATATCTGAAATGTATTGGATTCACCAGTGGTGAAAGTAGTTTCAAAGAAATACAGAGGGTCAGACTGTGATTTGCACTGGGGTAAATGACCTGTTGGTTCTGGTCATAAACTAAGATCATAAGCTGTTAGGGGCAGAGGCTTTGTCCTTCCTGTCTACAGCACCGAACATAATGGGGCCCTAATCCCTGATCTATGCCTCTAGGTGCTACTGTGTTACAGATAAAGAGTAACTCCATGGATGTCTCATTGGTGAGATCATAGACCCACTCAGTCTGAGAATGACCCTAAGCTCTCTAAGGGGTCTTCTCTGAGTATTCCTTTCAGGTGGTGTCTTCGAAAGCACCCTGTCTTAATTTAATTCTGTTGCCACTGAAGTCAGCATGTACTGTTGTAATCGTGTTGGTCCCAGGATATTAGACAGACAAGGTGGGTGAGGTAATATCTTTTATTGAACTAACTTCTGTTGGTCAGAAAGACACGTTTTCAAGCTTACACATAGTTCTTCTTCAGGACTGGGAAACGTACTCAGAACCTGCAGAGTGGAAACCCGGGGGATTCTGGGCTGCTGACACCTCCACATTGCCTCTGGAGTGTGTTTTAACTTCCTGTGGGTTTATCCACAAGTGGGTTGACTGTGGGCCTGTAATAATCCAGGGTGTTGCTGGTCAGGAGTGAGGTGCATTGAAGGGGTCTGTAACCTGGCACCTGATTCTGATCTGCTGGTAACCTGACCCTGATGCCTCCTGACACCTAACTCTCAGTTAATCCTCTGGTCTATCTTGGACTCTGACTGCCTGGTATCTGACTTGGCATGACTCTTTCTCTGACCACTAGGTATGACTGCCCACATCCTGATCATGACAATGTAAGCCCAGAGTTAGTGGAACTACAGATGACCTTGGGTTAGAAAAACCCAGGGCTTGAGTATCTACACTGACTATGAACCTCTGTTAAGAAATTTCTAACACAGGCTCAGACCTGGGGTTCTGGTGTCCACTCTGCAGCATGCACACCCAAGTCAAACCAACCATATCCAAGACTCCTTAGCACCCTGCCAAAAAATGGCCTCTCTAGCCCTTTGATTGTGGTGCACCCTGAGGAAACTTGACTGTCCACCCTGCACATTACAGGAGGTTTGAACAGCCTGCCAACACATCCTGCCAAGCCGTCTTGTTGGTCTGTGTGCTCCCAGCTACTGAGTCAGCAACATGGAGGAGGCATCTTTTGAAGAACTTATCTTGCTTGTGCTTTCACACCTGTGTTAGGAGATGGGCTGAGTGTCTGAGACTCTGGTGGACATTTCCTCAGTATTTTCTGACCCACCAAAGACACCTGACATAGGTCATGATGGAGCAGAGGAGGAGGAGGTGTACCCAGGCATGGTAGACTCAAACTATCTGCTTCTGACACCTGGTATAGCCACCAATGCCCCTTTTATAGACCAATGCTTCTGGAGCAGGGACACAAGCACAGACAGGTGGTATCATCGTGCAAACCTGGGATGATCAGCAGTGGGTCCAGAACTTTTGCATGAAGAAAGCTATGTTTCTGGTGCTTTGTAAGCAGCTTGGCCCAACCCTCCAGGGTAAAGATACATGCATGAGGGCATCCTTGTGCAGAAATGGGTTTCTATAACTGTCTGGAAGCTGGCTACCCCAGGCTTCTTCAGGTCTGTTGCCAGTCAGTTTGGTATTGGAAAGTTGACCATGGGCAAAAGTGGTGATGTAGGCAATCAGATGTGTGTTTTAGCCCAATCTCGTGGGTGTAAAAGGTATCCCTGAAGTAATTGCAGGCTTTGAGAAAATGGGGTGTTCTAACCATTTTGGGGCCATTGCCCCTAGTTTACTCTCCTCAAGGAGCACTGGTTGAGCTGGTAGCTGAATCGTTTTTTGGTGCTGTCAAGACGGTTGGTGTACCCCTTCATAAGCCAGGGGAGCAACAGTGCGAGGGGCACAGAGTATATGACCAGTGAGGTTGACCACTGGGCTGCTGACAGAGGGAATACAGATTGGGTGCCTGCAGAGTGGGTGGGGCTATCTGGGTGAGGAGTGTACGGGTGGATTGGCTGGAAAGAGGTGCAGTCACTGCCGTGTCAAAGCAAAGGAGCATCACAAGCTAGAGACAGGCACAGGCAGGACAACTGGGTGAAGCTGGACATTGCAGCCAGGGAGGGGAGGAGTTGGTTCCCTCTTGTGTGTTGTTGAAAAACATCTTTCAGTGTGATGGTAATTCACAGTGTATCATTTTCCTAAGCAAGTATTTGTTACTTTATGTTATTTAGTTTTATATTCTATTATTTCCATTATTTTATTGTTCCTGCCCAATTTCTGGGTTTTTCCAGGGCAAAGTTTAAAATTTAAGGTTATCTCCATTGCTCACTGGAGGCATAACCTAGCCGAGGCCTGGATCGCTGCATCTACACCTAAAACCTAGATTGACCTAACTATATCGCTCCAGGGTGTGAAACATGTAACAGAGACCTCGTTACGCCTACGTAAGCCCTGATATAGACAGCACTAGGTTGCCAGAAGAATTCTTCTATCAACCTAGCTACTGCCCCTTGAGCTGGTGGACTTACTATATCAACCGAAAACCCCTTTCTGTCACTGCAGCAAGTGTCAATGCTACAGTGGCACAGTTGCAGCCCTGCGACGGTAGCACTGCAGTATAGACAGAATCAGACATAGTTAATCCACTTTAAATTCACACCCTGCTTTAGCCTGAATCAATTTCCCTGTGTCGGAAAGCCCTTAGATTTGCACAGGAAAAGCAGGGGACGTGCATTACCACAGGCAATAAATTACATAAAGCAGTTCATGATACAGTAGTCGAAAGAGTGACCAGCTGCTGTGAAACATTTTGACATTGAAGATACAAGAAAGCATGCCTCCATTTTGTGGCAATCCGTAGAGAATGAGCAGAGCCAGTAAGTCAGATAGCTGGCCTGGTTTCTGTTTGCGCACAGCTTTGTCAATAAACAGGATCACCATATAACGGATGCAAAACTGGACTCATAGCTTTTGTAGCTGCACCTAGACTGGGTGCACAGCTGAGAATTCTGGCTTCTGTGCTTTGTTCAAGTTGCAAACTCTAAATCAAAGGGCGGCCTGGTGTCACTAGTGCTAATAGAGATGTCACCAAATCTTTGCATTTGACTAACATTTTATCTCCTCGGAGTTGCCGTGCCAGGATTACTGAGATATCTGTTGTTGTCAGCCATAGCTAGAGCTTTCTCTGCTTGCAAGGGTTCAGTCGTGCACTGCTGCAAAATTTCCCTTGAAGTCAATGGAGGATAAGCTCTGTTAAAGTGCATGTATTTTCCTAGTGCTGGGTCTTTCTGAGAATGCTACATAGTAGCAATCTGCCACTGTCCAATCAATGTTTATTTATACAAATACTCATTTCTTCAAACTGTAAATAATAAGTCAAATTGTTTTGATACATATCAAAATAAAGAAACTTCCAGTGGGAGCGGAAAACATCCCCGCCATATAATCTGCTTCCTCTCCATGTCCCTTAGGCATCTTCACTTTACAGTTGTCAGAAGAACAAAGGGAATGTGCCAGAGCTGCGCTGGGATTTTAATGAAAAATAATGAGAATTCATTGCTAATTAGGGCAGCAATTAAAACATAACGATCGTTGCTGGGGCACTGTTAATGAACTTGTAAATTGCAGCTGTAGACTTGTATCCATATCCACATTACTGTTGTCTTAACTCAATTTGTATATCTAAAAACAGTAATCAAAGTACCCTGGCATTTATGCATGGCATTGCAATAATCACTTGGCCCTCTTACAGCAGTCTAATAATCCCTGCTGTTACTAGCTGTACTGTACGTTCTTTGGGTCACATTTAGGACATGAGTGGCATATATATGATCATGGTCTCTATTCCAGAGGAATACCAAAAAGCTTAGTGATTTTAATAGCTAGTCTCTTGTCAATATGCACTGACTTTGCTGCCCACAGGGATGGCACAGGTTCAGGATTGCTGATTCAGAATGCTCCTACTCTGCACAGACAACACATGTTTATAATCTCATGTCAGAGTCAGGACATTATTCCAAATTTGAGAATGATGTTGCACTCAACTCCTCAATGACTTTCATGTGTTCTGTGAGGGTGATCCTCTATATCACACTCAGGGAAACAGAGGCAATAAACTCATGCCTGTCCAGGGACGGGAGTAGGAGGTGCACGTCTTACCAGAGGACATTAGCGGGAGATGGGGCAGCAGGGCCGGCTCCAGGCACCAGCGTTCCAAGCAGGTGCTTGGGGTGGCAGTTCGAAAGGGGCGGCAGTTCCTCCGGCCGCGGCGGCAATTTGGCGGCAGCTTCTTCCTTTTGCCCTCCACGGCGGCAGTTTTTTTCAATGCTTGGGGCGCCAAAAACTGGGTGGCGGGCAGAGAGCGTAGCAGTGTGAGATGTTTTGGCTTACTGGGGTTGCTGCCCTGCACACCAGCTTTGCACTTCAGATTCAAGCAGCCTTGTGGCTGCTCTACTTTACTTTACATCAGTCACTCACACCAACTTTACCCAGGCAGCCAGCTGGAGAATACATGCTGTGTGGGTGTCCCTTTATGGCCTACCCACACCCATTTTGAAGTTTATATCTCAGTTCCCAGAGCCTTCCACCACTATGGCAACTACTCCATGTACTTTGTTCAAGGAGAGAACCACCTTGGTGGTGTACAGTGGATACAATTCACTGGCAGTAAAGTTTAGTACCCAATTAAGATAAACTCAGCTGCCTACAAACAGAGCAGAGAATCAGAACTCATGTGTACATGCCACACTCGGTTGCACATACGAACATATTTCCCACTCTTGTGCCTGAGGAGCCATCATCCGGGAGATGTCTTTAATCAACAAAGAATCTATTGGGTTCAAATCTACAAAGATAAAAGAAAATTATTATGTAACGCTCCCTGTGGTGATGCAAAAGCATGAGTACCAACCTCAGGGCAGACTGTTAAAAACCAGGGCACAAACTCCTAATGGGTTGTGAATTCTCAACTTAGATTTCACCAACCAACTACATCAAGTGCACACGCCTCAGGGCACTTTAATTGTCGTAACAGGGAGTCACAAGCATTCTTCTTGGGCACTCCTGTCTGTCATGCCATGCAGGTGAGTATCTCTGGGGTGTGTGGCCCCTTACACCAAAGTGGGTAAAGTGAGCCAACATAGACACACAAATGAGTTAGTATGATATAGGCTTCTATCAACAAGCTGTATTTGACCTTTAGGGCTAACCCAGGCTAAACAGCTGGGGTTCTCTTACCTATGCCTAGAAAAACCTTGTCCCCCAGAGTCCAAGCAACATGGAGATCCCTTGTTCCTTTTGTTTGTTTGCTTTTAATCCCCCTCTTGCCATGTGCTTTGAGCTGCAAAATCAGCTGAAGGGAGGAGTCCACTTGCATGACTCATCTTCAGGGGGAAGGGGGAGAAGGGGGAGAGAGCAGATCAACAATATGAGTCTTTAGCAGGGGTGAAAGTAAGGTGGGTACGAGCCGGTATGGCATACCGGTAAAAAGTGGCCTCCGGTACTGGCCTGCACAGCTGACTTTGTTGCCCCTTTTGCCCCCCTTCCGCCCGAGGCCTCACCCCTTCTGAAGGGGCCGAAGCCAGCCCCTGTACCGGTAAGAGATCAATTTTACTTTCACCCCTAGTCTTTAGGTCTTTTTTTGAAGATTCCCTAATCTAGATTTGAGGAGTTTCCAGTTGTAAGAGCCACCCAAAGCCTGTCAGGTATCCATGGGTATCCTCTTTCAGGAGGGGCGTAACAATTTCTGTAGAAGAGCAGCTCTTCACACTAATTAACGTCCCTCTTCTGTATGGCAATTCAGACAGTCACGGAGTACGCGTGGTGCGGTTTTTTCATAACCATGTCAGTATAACCGCTCAAATATTACATTACAGTATGGACCACAGATATTACAAGTAAGATTAATGCAACCAGCAACTCTCAAGCATTCAATAGTCTAAACACTAAACGCTTTCTTATCATTCTAATACTTATTTTATCAATATTAACCCACAAGTGAGCCAGACTGCTTTGAGCTATGTATTTTGTATTTTGAGACCTGGGGACCATGGCATGAGCTGGCGCATGGCCTGCCAGCGGATTAATAAAGGGGGTTGTATAAGAAAACTGTTATGGAAAATTCATTTGGGGGCTTAAACAAGATTGACAGTCTTATAAAAGTTTTGGTATTATAATACCTTCATAAATAGCATATTTAAAGGATGAAGCCTAATAGATTATATAATTTCAATCAGTCTTGATTTAATTAGGATACCTTTTCTATTTCTGTAATGGGGTGTGTGTAAAAATAAAAGTGTCGGTTAAGGGTACTTCTGGATAATTGTGATTGTGTGAGTGTACAATAGCACAAAACAGCCAGCCGCTAATCAATATAAATATATAGATTTACATGTTCTGAAGAGGTATGGTTACCACAACCTCCACCCACTTTTAACAAGCTAAGGGTCAGTGGCTACAGCTGATCTGTTCAAGCTTGAAGGGAAAAAACCCCGACCTGTGTATAGCTAAGGGGAAAAAATAAAAGGGTTGGGAAAAGTTGATCTCTTTTTTGTTCAACCGGTAATTCAAGGAGAACAAAGCGAACTGAGCCTGCTGTAACTCCATCAGCTACAACAGAGTTACATCAGAGAGGCAATGGGTCCAGTATTTGTTACTGTGGTCAGCTGCCAGGTGAAGGATGTTTTGCTATACGCTTCGGTTTAAGGATGAAAGCAGCATGACATGATGTTTGTGAAGCTGTTAAATATCACGGACATCAAACGATCCTGTTAGGGAATTAAAAGGACAACGATAGAGTCAGACAGGGATGTTCAGAAAGCATCAAATGTGTTTCATTTTTAACTCAAATATTTTAGGAGCAGTATAACAAGTGCCATTCTTTTTCCAAAATTATTGCTATGCAGTAAGGGTTTTGGTGGAAGTTGCAATATCTCAAGTATTTCAGTTTCTTTAACTCTCATACCCAAAGATAAATTCTTAAACATCTCTCACGTGTGTATAAAGTCTTAGGACCAAATTCAGTTGAACTGGGTATATTCACATTTACTAAGCTCCAGATTTCCATTGTCTGGAAGAAGGTCTTTGGACCTGCAGCAAATGAGAGAGCTCACTGCTACCCTGGGAAGGCCCGAGGAAATGTAACCCTGATTATATCTCTGATATGTCCATTTTGCTTGGCTCTTTTTATTAAAATATGGAAGCATTTTTTCCAATGACCAATTCAAAGTAAACCACCACTTTCAGCCTACTTTGGAACCTTGATTGTTTTTTACACTACACTATGGGAGCACATGGTGCTTGTCATATAAAAATGACAGATCCCTTCCCCAAGAATCTTGCACTTGAAGTTAGACTTAACAGGCAAGCAAGTGATGACCATAAACAAGGGTGATGGAAGAGGATATGGTGGAATGAGGGTTAAAGCAATGAAAGCTCAAAAGTTCTTATTGTTACGTTCATATTGTCTTAGTTCATCTTGAATTTAATTCAAGATGAACAAACAACATGTGAATATATATTATATGTATATGAATGTGTTGTTCTGTAGCTCTTAAAACCAGCATCATATCATCAACATCCACGCTGTGAAAGGGTGAGGTCTTGGGATCCATTAAACCACTCTGGAGAAGAGTCTTTCCATTCTCCAAGACACGTAATTATTATTATTAATCATGTTTATTACGATAGTCTCTAAGGACCAACCAAGAATGGGACCCTCTGATGCTAGTAGATGAAATTGGAACTCTCCTGGTGTCCCTTTGGGTAAACCTCTCTTTTGGTGTTGGGTGTAAAGAATGTAGGGAAAGCATGGAAAGAGGTTAAATAATTTTTTATTTTTAATAAGAAATGTCTCTTTAGTGTTAATATATTGCAAGCCACTAGCTTAACGTTTATTAAAGTAACTGTGTTCTTTAGTAGTTTTATCGCTATTGTAATATCACACTCACCAGGTCTCGAAGGGCTTGATCCAAAGCCCACTGAGGCCGATGAGTGGCTCACAGGCTCAAGCCCTCGAATTGGAAAATATATTAACTTAGTATTTTAAAATACCCCCTTGCTCTTTTAGAGCAATTTTCATCAGTAGATCTCAAAGGGCTTTACAAAAAGAGAAGAGCATCATTAGTCCCATTTTACAAATGTGGAAACTGAGGCACAGGGAGGGCTGTGATGTGCCTCAGCAGTAGAACCAGGACTAGAACGCAAGTCTTTTGAGGCTCAGACAATGCCTTAGCCACCAGGCCATGCTAACATGGCTCCTTAGTTGGAAATTATAATGGCAATGTTGTTATTACACATCTTCCCAATATTTGAGCAGAAAGGTTATACAATGGTAAGCAAAATAAGCACCTCCAAGGAGAGTGATCTGTAATTCTCCCAAGTCACAAGCAGCAATGGGATTGAATGGCTGAACTGTCTCATTCTGAATGGGCACAAAGGACTCCTGCAGGGATAATTAATACAAAAGTGATGCAAAAGTCAACAAGAGGTTACCACATTGAGGAAAAATACTTTGTACTGACAAAGGTGGAAAGAAGAAAAGAACAAAATGTTGGATTGTCAGTTTAGAAAACCTGCTGTTGGCTTCTTGGGAATTATTTGTTGCATGGTTTGATGCTCTTTCGCAAACAGTGCAAGGCTGCTTAGTGTCTATCCTGTACTGAGTCTCAAATATGTCTTTTTTTTTAAAGAGACATGAATGACCCCTGATGGGAATGCTTAGACTGGTAGGTCAAGTGCAGTCAGTGGCACCTAACTGATATGAACATACCTGCTGACAAGCAATGCGACACTTCTGAAATTTGCCATAGCTTACTTTGGACTGGGCACATGTTAAAGGCAATTTTGTGCCACCACCGATTGTTCTTGCGGAAGTTATATATGGAAATGTTTGTATCTGTGGTCCAACGTGTGCTTAGTGTTGTTTTCCAAGTCCATGCGGCTAAAAATGCCTATAGTACTCAGTGAAAATTGCTCTCTGCTTCCTAGCCATTTTATTTATAAATGGTTTGTACATTTTTGTTCTGTTATCTGTGAGAGAAATTACACTGTAATGTATGTCCCTGTTTCTTTCCTCCATTTAATTCCACTATAAAATTAAGCAAAAGTGAGTCAAGAATGTGGTATAGCAAGAATGTGGGTATATTCTTTCTAAGGTGTTACCATGATTAATTTCACATTGTGCCACAAAATTAGCTACCTCATTTAAATACTTTGAAACTTTGTAGAGTTTTAAGTGATAGCAAGATATGCATGCTTGCCCTGCAACTCTAGGACTAGGCATATTAAACTCTTGAGTGTGAACAGATCAGACAAAAATAGGCGTTAAAAACTTTACTGGACAACATTAGAACTTTTGGAAATTCCAGAATTGCTAGTTCAGTTCTGACTTTATTGGTATGTTTCCAAACAAGAACACCAAGATTTAAAAAAACAAAAACAGGTGCCTAAAATTAGGCTCCTAAATCCAGTTTTAGGCAACTAAATAAATGGTCGGATTTTCAAAAGTTCTGAATACTCAACAGTTACCATTGACTTCAGTGAGAGGTGTAGACTGATCAGAGCTTTTAAAAAATCTGGATTATATTCTGGTGCCTTGTCTACACATGCAAATTAATCTGGAATAAAATAGGATTTGAACTGAAAGTGGATTAACTATTCCTGATTAACTCCATGTGTGGAGTCTCTTATTACAAAGTAAGAGTACTTTATTCTGATTTATCTTAATCTACTTCCAAAATGGATTAAACTCATTTTGGAATAAAGCACTTTTTTTTTGAAGTGACCACAGATGGAGTTAATCAGGAATGGCTTTCCAGAATAACTCCCTGTGTGTAGACAAGCCCTAAATATGGACTTTGAAGCCTAACTTTGGAGAACTCATTATTGAAAATCTTGGCCAAAGTCTCTGATAGGATATTCCTGGCTAGTAACACTCAAACTTGTGAATTTGTAGGATGCATCTAAACCATGGGTTCTTAATCTGGTAGTCATGACCACCCCCTCCCTTTCTTTACAGCAGCGTGGAAGAGGGGCGCTGAAACTTCTCTCTGTTATAACACTATAAACCACTGCTCTAATCCAATTCTGTTTTGTATCACATTCAGTCACTCATTTTTCCTGTTCAAAAATGAATAAATGAAAGCAAAAAGTTTCCTTCTGTGGTAATTCGACAGGAAAAGTCCTCTAAAACAAGATTTAGCTTATAAGCATAGCAGTGATTATAAAAGGATAAAATGCTGTGTAATGGGAAAAGTTTTTAAACTCAATTGATTTAAGGCCCTGATTCTGTTGCCACATCAGTGTAAATCAAGCGTAGCTCCACTGAAGACTAGTATAAGTGAGAGCAGAATCAGGCTGCAAATTATCACCATGAGATGCCTAGACAGCAAATATGACATGGAAAATAGAAATAATACATTTTAAAATGTAGGAGGCAGGACAGCACATATTTTTTGTTTGTATCCATCTTTCAACCTTTCACAGAAGCTTTTCTTTGGCTGTGGATTTAGAGACAAATGTATCCATCCTGCACACAAATCTCTTGCTGCTTTCCAAGGGAGTTCTGTATGCAGAGCAGTGGTAGCATGGTCTTTTTCCTTGATCGCAGCCATCCCAGCCTAGAGTGGCCCTGCCAACAACAGCACAGCTCAGAGAGTGGGCATGCTGAAAAGACGGGGCGTTGGAGGGCAGTGTGGAGGAGGTGGGCTTTCACACAGACACAGCGGTCTCTGCACTTCTTTGGATCGGTGGGGTTGGTAGCTCTCACAATCTGCTCCTTCTGAACTTCTGCAGAACTCCTCCCAGGTGAGGAGATGATGATTATCTGTAAACCCCACATGGAGTAGGAAGGGTGATCTGGTGGATAGGGGACTAGACTGTAGCTATCTGTGCAAAAGACTGCCATATAATATAACTGTTAGTAAATGAATCAAGCCACCATAACCTTTTGTAGGTGAGCTAAAGTCCCACCATGCCTGTGTATAATTCTTTGCATTTATAACTAAGTGACTTGCCCAAGGTCATACAGGAACCACATACCACACAACAGAACCACTAACCCAGGAACCTATCCTTGCAACAAAGCCCATTGCCAACTGTGCCCACATATCTATTCAGGGGACACCATCACAGGGCCTAATAACATCAGCCACACTATCAGAGGCTTATTCACCTGCACATCCACCAATGTGATATATGCCATCATGTGCCAGCAATGCCCCTCTGCCATGTACATTGGTCAAACTGGACAGTCTCTACGTAAAAGAATAAATGGACACAAATCAGATGTCAAAAATCATAACATTCATAAACCAGTCGGAGAACACTTCAATCTCTCTGGTCACGTGATTACAGACATGAAAGTTGTGATATTACAACAAAAAAAACTTCAAATCCAGACTCCAGCGAGAGACTGCTGAATTGGAATTCATTTGCAAATTGGATACAATTAACTTAGGCTTGAATAGAGACTGGGAGTGGCTAAGTCATTATGCAAGGTAACCTATTTCCCCTTGTTTTTTCCTACCCCCACCCCCCCCCAGACGTTCTTGTTAAACCCTGGATTTGTGCTGGAAATGGCCCACCTTGATTATCTACACACTGTAAGGAGAGTGGTCACTTTAGATAAGCTATTACCAACAGGAGAGTGGGTTTATGTGTGTGTGGGGGGGGAGAGAAAACCTGGATTTGTGCTGGAAATGGCCCAACTTGATTATCATACACATTGTAAGGAGAGTGATCACTTTAGATAAGCTATTACCAGCAGGAGAGTGGGGTGGGAGGAGGTATTGTTTCATGGTCTCTGTGTATATAATGTCTTCTGCAGTTTCCACAGTATGCACCCGATGAAGTGAGCTGTAGCTCACGAAAGCTTATGCTCAAATAAATTGGTTAGTCTCTAAGGTGCCACAAGTCCTCCTTTTCTTTTTGCAAATACAGACTAACACGGCTGTTACTCTGAAACCTACTCCTGTCTTGACTCTCTCCCCTCCTAGTTGGTTTCCTTTGATAAAAGAGGGGCTGGATGGTAAATGGTCTGAGAACTGCTGATCTGACCAATGCACCATGATTCACACCGGCACATAGAACTTGTATTATTTTTTAGGGTTGATGAGTTATAAATATACCTATTAAAGAACTTGATACTTAGATCAATCATTCAGATAAGCGATAGTGTCACAATAAACACACTAGGGAATTGGTTTAGCCTTTTACAAAAAGCCCCACTCCAGCTGTGTGAATAATGTAGCTGGAGTCAACATAGCTTAGGTCAGCTTACTGTGGTGTCTACACCACGCTGGGTTGACAGGAGACACTCTCCGGTCAACTTACCTTACTCCTCTTGTTCCGGGTGGAGTACTGGGGTCGACTGGAGAGTGCTCTGCCATCAATTTAGCGGGTATTCACTAGATCCGCTAAACTGATCCCTGGTGCATCGATCGCCAGATGTAGTGTAGACATAGCCAATTCCTAGAAGTGAGCTAGCACAATCAGTGAGATATATTCTAACATAAGCTATTAAAATATAACGTTAGTATTACGCTTTGTGTACAAAGTCCCATAAAAATACATGGCATGGTGGCACCTAGATTCTATGGTGAAAAGTTCAGTAGAAAACCTTATAATAATTTAATATTCCAATACAGTACATAGAGTCTGTGGTATGAAACACAAATCAAGAGTTCCAGAAGCGACTAGTGATATTGGGTGCCTCAATTTTGGGGTGTCTAAATTGAGATACCTTCAAGGGGCCTGATTTTAAGACAAGGCCGAGCACTTGCAAATCAGGCCCCTCTAAGATTGCTTAAATTGGGCATCCCAAAACTGGGGCCCTCAAAATCACTACCACTTTTGAAAATGTAAGCCACAGTACATAGTATACTAAATCATTAAGTAGGTGGCTTCTAAGGCATAAATAACTTGGTTGTTTCCATGATTTGGAAAAGGAAGGACTGGATGGGAGGATATAGCAAAAGCAGTTAGTCCACTTTGAGAACTGGTAAAATTCTCTTTCCAAGCATCGGCCAGAGCACTGCCCAGCTATACAGCCTTCAGGAATTACGTTTATCATCCAAAAGCTGATAGTCTCTTAACTACCCGTTTTAGTTGGTGCTGCTATAATACTCTATAATTTTAATTGAAGCTGGTTTTCTACCTTACACTTGTTGACGGCTATTTAGAGTATCCTTGTTTTAATGTTTAATTACACTGTAATAGCACAATAATTACCAAGTAGCTACAGAGGAATTACATACTTGTCTGTACTCTGTAAACAACATTAACCCTATCTGCAAACAAAGAATTATGCAACAAAAGTAGTTGTGAACTTAAACAATAATGACCAAACATGTAAACGAAACTTAAAAAATGCAGTTACCTATGACATAAACAATATTTTAGTATAATTTCTTAGTAGTTAGCTGATTACCCTTTACTAGAAATAGGTTATATGGTATAATAGATAGTACTAAGAAGAATGTTGTTACTGTACTTTAAGGCTACATTGCACATTCATCATGCAAATACTATGTATCATGAATATTTGTTTCTTTCTACAGAGATGGTTTTAAATCAAGAGAATTGGAAATATTTCCAAATGAGTCATATTTGTTTTGGATGGATTTGTGAAGCCTTTTAAAAGAAAATTAGTGATACCACTGCCACAAGGTGGCAGTGTGTACAAGGAAATAAAAATCTCACATTTAAAATTATTTTGCCTGAGAGGTATAGAGCCCCTTAGACACACTGGCCAAGTTGTTGGCCCTTAAAATTAAATTGTATTCACAGCTGTCTCGTATAGTAGGATTTAACTTCAGGATTTCAACTATTGGTACTTTAAAAAAACCCACAACTTTCTAAATTACTGCCACTGCTATGAAAGCATTCTTTGCATTTAAGCTAAACCTTAGTTGAACTTTAGCTGATCCTAGTGGGTTATCAATAAACTGATTATTATAATTAGTCCCTAGTGAGTTATCAATAATGGCTTATGTGTCTTCTTACTCTGACCTGTTGACCCTTAGGAAATGTGTCCATGTGGCCAGAAAGGGCCTACTTGTAATTGATGAGAAGCAGGTATTTTCTGTGTTTGGTGAGACAATGGTCTACTGAGATGTTTTTAGCTTGTCAGATATTTATCTAACAGATATTTTCTGTCATAATGACTAGGTTAGAAATATCTTTTGTGATTGATAAAATAATGGATGGTTGAACAGGTGTTTTCTGTTTATCAATTATGTAAACCAGATTCCATGAGAAGAGCTCTCCGGGTCCAGAGGTCACTTTCTTTGTCTCTCTTCTGTACACATGCTGAGTATATAAGGGGATGTAATTCTGGGAGTTAGTTGCAACAGTCTGATGCTGACAGCTGCTCCTCAAATTGGGTGGGTATAACCTTCCTTTCTGTCTTGTGCTGTATTAATTTTTGACTAATAATCTTGGATTAATAAATTCCAGTTGAGCCAGTTATCTGACACTTCTTATTAATATTAATATATTACTAATAATACAATTAATACAATTTTAACACATAACACGACTTTCTGCTGAAATTGTGGATATTTTGCATTCCTGGCTAAATTCTGAAGTGTCTGCTTGCTTGCTTTCTGTAGCTGTAACCTTTTGGAGTGTTACCCAGGAGGTAATTCAGTAACTTCTTTCTTTTTCTCATTAGCTTTCACAAAATATAACTTTTCCACAGGACACTTGAGCGGAGTAAGATTGATTCGTTTCACTAGCTCTTTTCAGTTGCCTGCGAATCAGGTTTGTGACAGTCTGTCTCTACAGAGTTCTCTCCACTTACATGTGAGCGGTCACAGATTCCCATTTGTAATGCTATTGCAATCACAGGATGCTATTTCCTACTCTGTTACACTTCAAAGGACCCTCCTGCAGCTCTGTGTTATAATAGCGAATGCTTGTTTACCTATTGAGAAAACAGGAATGTATTATTTTGTGTGTTCACAATGGACATCCCCTTCTTAACCTGACTGAATGCAAACAATAACAGCTGACTGAATGGATTCCCTCCATTCGCTTGCAGTACTAGAAGATGAAGAAAAGCTGCATTTTCACATTTATTGGCGACATTAAAGCAAACGTAGTAATGGACACTATCAGTCTCCAGTTTGGCATGCAGCTAGCAGAAGGACATTTTATATTTGCACAGTGCATATAAAAAAGCAGGTGCTTTCCTTTTTTATATAGGTTAGGCCTTACATGACTTTTACAAGAAGAAAAACAATGCCATGGATATGCACACGCTTTAAATCTAGCTAATAAAAGTACCCAGGTGCCATGACATTCAAAACACTTTTACTGCACCCTGGGGACAAATTATGCAGTCTCAGTCACTGATGCATAATAAAAATAAAATAAAGGGCAGTTGATTCACAGAGGGAGATGTTCCTTTTTATATAGAACTGGTCCTGTGAACTGTATTACTGTAGATATGCACAAGGGTGCTATTCAGCTCTGTGCATATCTGTACAAAGATTACTGGCTACTGAAATGCCATCCAAATAGGGACAGGTTCTGATATCAGTTACACCAGTGTAAATCCAGAGTAATTCCTTGGACCTCAAAGTTCCTCTCTCTTCATGCTGCCCTGGTGCAGATGCTAGCGGGGAGTAGAAGAGGGAGCACACTGCACTCTGGCTATCTCCAGATGGTGCACGATCCTTTGGGGGACCATAACTAGTTGGTGCAAGTTACAGTAGACAGCAGGTTGTTCTCGCCTGGGCTGGGGTTGGGGTAGAGAATCAGGGAGTCATAACTGGTTTTGGTTCACACATTCTCCTCTTTTGTCACCCCCCTGGGTGGAAGAGAGCCATCCATGGCTAGATGTTCCTCTAGCCTCTGGAAGAGTCAGTTGAGTTCTTGATCTTGCTGGGGACGCCAGAGTCTGGCCAGGAAACAGGCTTGTTCTTGCTGTCAGAGCTGGAAGAGAGACTTATTTTTGTGTTCCCTTCTCAAGGAAGGAGCTCACACCACGTACCAGAGTGATGGATGACCTTCTAAACACCTTGCTAGCTAGCTGCTCTCTTCCCTCCCCTGCAATACAGAAGGCGGCCAGCAGGGGACTGGCTGAGGAGGGACAGCAGCAGCTCAGCGTGCTCTTGGCTTGCATCAGAGCTGCTCCTAAGGGCTTGTCTACACTTAAAACCCTGCAGCTGCGCTGCTGTAGCGCTTAGTGAAGATGCTATCCATGCCTATAGCAGAGCTTCTCCTGTGGGTGCAGGTCCATCTCCCCGAGAGGTGCTACGCATATTGACGGGAGAAGCCCTCCCATCGATATAGCACTGTCTACTCCGGGAATTCGGTCAGTGTAACTGCGTCGCTGGGGGGTGTGGCTGGGGGGTGTGTAGATCAGGGCTAAGACTGCAGGGGAAGCGGTGGGAAGCACAGCTATGGAGGCGGTGCCATCTCCCTCCTCCCTCCAGCAAGCGGGGCAATGGAAATGACAGTGTGTGGCTCGGGGACCACATTTCCAATTCATAACCCAATGTCCATATGTCTTAACACAGCCACCCTGGAGTGCCACCACTGAGAACCTCAAGAGCTATAACTGGCCTTCAGGCAACAGGTAGGGCACCACTGGTCTCGTTGCTACATTTTAAGATTTGGCATCAGATGTCTGGGATCCGTTCCTGGGTCTGCCAGTAGCTTGAAGTGCCAGCTTGAATCTCAGACCCCTTGCTGAGAAATGGACAATATCACCTCTCTGATGGGCATTTTGGCAGGTTTTATTACAAGGACTTTAAAACACTTGGGAATCTTCAGAATATTTGTAACGCGCCATTTCAGGGATCCTGAAATTACTGTTTTGTGTCAATATCTGTCAGTCTGGTAGAACGGCCCTGGGTACACAAACGAAACTCAGAATAATCAGCTCTCTTCCAATGAGATGCCTGTGCCATGCATCCTAGCCCAAAGACTGAAATGAAAAGAGAAAATTAAGTCTCTCACATCAAAAGTCTTGCTCAGTTTTTACTGTTGGATGTGTCAGGAGAGTCTGCATGAGAGAGCAGTATCCCTTTAAAGCAAAGAAAACTCCTAGGGCTTAACTTTCAGCAACAACAGAAACAAGCAAGCACCTGATTAGAGCATTCAGTGTGGAGATGTACTAGGAAAAATTATTCTATAACCAGAACTGTGAAACCTTTGCTGCACTGTCTGAGTGTTTGTGAATCCAACACTGTATACTCCACGTGTTAGTCTTTGTTAGGACTCAGAGGAAAATATCTGTGAACTCTGTTGTAAGAGAGAGAGATTTGTACAGGGGATTAATGTTGCCAGGCTGTCAAGCTGTGACAATTTGAGTGAGGGAGATTTCCAATGTCTCACTGAAACACACAGCAAAAACCTTCACTGCAAGAGAGGCATATTTTTAAAACTACCTGAAATGTAATTCAAATGTGGGAGTTTTCCTCCCTGAGAGTAAGAATTAGGAGCTTTAAACACTTCCCAGTTCACGTTGTAAGGCGGACTTCTTTTTTACTATGCTCCAGCGAGAATTCTCAGAACAGCTCAGCACCTGCAACTGGGCACGGATGTTCAAAATGTTCAGATGTTAAATGTGCTGGGCTCCTTTGAAAATCTGGCCGTAAGGGTCACAATGGAAGCTGAGCGCTTTTGAAAACCTGACCCTTAACAAAGTGCCTAAATGGATGCTGAGCGCTTCTGAAAATCTGGCCCCAAATGTGGGTGCTGAGCCCTTGAAAATCTCTTTTGAAAATCTAGCCCTAGATGTTTCCAAGTGGCTGGATTCTGCAGCAAATTAAATGAAATAAGTGTCCTATGGAACAATGGACACATCAAAACTCAGTTGTAGGGGGTGGCAAGGAACTTCCCCAAAACTGAAATGCTGATAATCATTGCCACAACCGTGTCTTTTATTTTGAAGGACTGACACCCTGATTTTTATACCTGCTCTGGCCTCTGCTACATCAAAATCAGGCCCTGTTTCTTAACCCTTTGTTCTTAGCTTGGGGACTTGATGAGTTGCCCAATCAGTGGGTCCAAGTTCCCACACAGGAACCCATGCCTGATGTCTTCACTCCTATTTGTTCAACTGGCTTTGAAATGAGTAAGGCCTGCCAGAGTGGCACCTGAATGGGTCGGCGGTGGTGGCAGTCCTTAATTTGCACCAGGGCTTGCCAGGTTCTGAGCCCCAGCACCTCTAGGCGTGGCAGTTCATGGCAGAGTAGGCCATCAGCACTTCTGCCTCACGGCCATTCTTGTGACTTTCTTGAGTTTGATCCTTATGTTTTCTCTTTTTTCTTCCAAATGTGGCTATCTTATTTCTCGTAATGGTATCCCAGGGGACACTAGGATAACAGAGCCATTTAAGGGATATTTCTATGAATAGACATTTCCTGATATAAAAATATTCCTGAAAATTTGAAAGACTGAATACTGGTTTGCCAATAAAAAAAAAAACCAAACATTGAAAAGTTCTAAGGCTTTATAGAAAACTGATGGAACAGCGCATGTACATGTAGAATGCTATTGACTAATAGAAGAGAAGACATTTTGATTAAATTGTACCAAAAGCCATCATCATAAAATGCTGTGGAATAACCACAGATTTAGACTTCGTTACATTTGCAAATGCTCTGTTACACAAACTCAATTCTTACCTACAGTGTGACTTCAGCAATTTGCTGATCGTTAGTACAGTGTTTTGTTCACCTACAATTAAACACCAAAATACAAGGAAAGGTGTAATAATAATTCATGATTGGAATGCATTTTCTTCCAGCTGTAATGCTATGCCTACATTTTATTTTGCACTTCGGGTTTTTGAGCCATAGCCCTACAGAATGGCAGGTCAGCATTGGGTATTCTGCTCTTCTCACTCACACTAGTAGAAAGCAGGAGTAATTACTATGCGGTGAAGCCAATGGTGATACTGTGACCAGCTGCTATCTTGGCAGATACATCAGGAATTGAACTGGGGACCTCTGAGGCTAAAAGCATAGCTGCTGTTGCATGAGTTAAACAACCAGTACTTGTTCTGTAACAGACTCATATTCTTTGTGGATCAGACAGAGGGGGAACCTGTACATAGAGCAGATTCAGGCCCATATTGCTTGAGACCACTGTAACTCTTTTCACAAGGTTCATTGCGCATTTCCTCCTCTACTAGGTCAGCTTCCTTGGCCAGGAGGGACAGGAGGCAGGACCTGGCCTTCTCTGCCCTCTTTGAGTCTTCCATTGCTGGTGCTGGATTCTTTGCAGTCCTTATGCTAACGAGATGAAATTCACCCCTGTGCCATTGACTTCAGTGATGCCAGGATTTCACCTAAGGTCCAGTCCAGACCCCACTAAAGTTCCATTTAAACCCTATGGCCCTGATCGTCAAAGGTATTGAGGCTCCTAGAAGTTAGAATGCAGGCCTTAGGAGATGCTGCAAAACCTTCCTCTTCACAAAAGCTTCTCTAGTATAAGAATGTCACTCACCATATTCTACCATTAAATCCCTACCAAAATAAATAAATAACCCAAAGCAGAGTTTTCTCCCCAAAAAGAGAGAAGTGCCAAAGCCTGCCTAAAGTCCACTAGGGTCTTTTATTGCTATTGGTTTTATGTGAAAGGGGCTCAGATACTGCCAACCTTCACCACAGGATATAACCCCCTAAAGTAGATTGTTACTCTGTGGCAGTAACCTTTTTGCTTCCCATTATCCTTTCTTGCTATCTCTTGAACCTTTGATAATAAGCTTATTTTCACTATAAATATTTCAGTGCTGTGGTATCATGCAAGAAACTGATCCTGAGATGAGTCACACAAGCTGGTGTGCGCACTGCTCCCTTGGAGATAGCAGAACTGGTGATGTTGTGAGTGCTCAGTGGATAAAGGGCTGGACACTACAGGGGAACACTTCAAATGGGCTCGGACTGGATGCACCTATTCTTAAACTGCAAGGCAAAGCAAAAAATGGCATAGCCCAGAAGAGGGTGGGGCTGACAGGCTGGAGGTGTCTGACACTCAGTTTAGCACAAGCAATTCTTCCTCACTGGAAGCAGGAGGATAACAGGGTGTCTCAGTCCTGGGTACCCTAAGAATCCTCACAGGCTCCCAACTCCATTGGGGAGATCAGTGGGAGTTGGGCACCCAACTCCCCTTTGTGCCTTTTGAAAGCCTCTGCCACCCAACGTGTGTTGGGTCAGACAGTCGTTTTCAAAAACATTCAGTAGTGGTCTGCCTCTGCTCTTGTTAAAACCAATGGTAAATCTCTCATTCTCCTCAACAGGAGCAGAGCTAGGCCACTGTGGAGTGTCTTTTTGAACATCCCATGCTCCATTATGAGCTGTGATCCAAACTGATGCTATAATAAGCTGCCTTTATTATGCAGAAGCTTTATCACTCAGTGCTATGTTTAGATAATCTTCCCCACATCACCAGGCTAATGAGCAATTTACAGGCTGGCTGTTGGCCAGTTGACCACTGTTCCCATCAGCGTCTGTGATTATGTAAACCTGGTCTCTTTCCATGGGGACCATTAATTGATCCTCTGAGCAGCAGGGCTGGGCTGAGTGTTTCTGCTGCTCTGGGCAAAGGAAGACATGCAGCTCTCTCCTGATCTTTAATTGGGTTTATGACACTGGATATAGGTTGTGTGTGTGTGTGGTGGGGGCCGGGGGAAGAGCCTTGTGGTAGAAAAGGTAGCAAAGATATAAAGCTATTCTGAGCAGGGCAGCATAAACCTGGGAAACTGCCTTTTTCATGAAGACATACCAAGAAGGAGCATTTGAAAATCTCACACAAGCAATAGAAATAATTTGAGGCATCACACCTGCAGCCTGTTGCTTTTGCTTGCAGGATCTTTTTTCTCAGGGAAAGTACAGCAGTCAGCTTGGTCCGGTGAACAATTGGCACATCTTAGGTTTTTCAAAACGGGTCTTGCCCTGGAGTAAAGAGATCTCCCCTATGGTCAGAAGTAAATGCACACATGGATACTAATGGTTTCAACTCTGTTCCTCAGTTGCACCTTTGCCATAATGGAGAAGCATAAATCCAGACTTGGAACAGCTAGATAGAACCTTGCCGTTGAGGTGGTAACATGAATGGCAGAAAAGGAATGCCAAATGAATACGCACCCTACTGGTTGAAGATATCAATGCAATTTGTGAATCTTGCAATAGTTAAACCCAAAGTCTTACCTTAGCATTAAGGCAGCGCTGACGGTTGGGGTTTTAATGCCAATAAGTATTGCTGTTGCAGAAGGATGACTTAGCATCCTTTGGAGGGTAAATTATTGGCTGAGGAACAGAATAAATGAGGGATACTTCACTGGACTTGGTGCATTTCATAGAGCTCATCAGTAAACTGACAGAAGTACAGAGCAGCTCATAACAGCTGTGCTTCCATGCAAAAATTAACATCCCGCTGCTAGTGGGGATTATTTAGTTTATAGGATACTATTGCTTTGCAAGACTCTGTAATCCCAAATGTGCAACAGAAAAGCATGTTCTATATCTCGGAGCTTATTTTGAAAGGGACATGGCAAAGTATATAGGTCTCACAATAGCTTATTTTAAAATTGTGGTGGGAAGGAGGTGGAGGCTGTTTGGGGTTTTATTAGTGTATGGGTTAGGATTGCAGGATTCTACCATTGACTTTTGTTTAGACAAAGCATTTTTGCATTTCTATGGTGCTGAAGACCTGTAGCTCCAATGAAGTTAGTGGCAATACCTTTGAAAAAATACAAATGGATAGAGCCAGAGACTTAATGTTTGTCTCCAAACAACCTTTTGTATGAGCCCTGCACTAGACATAGAAGTATCTGCCAATGCCTCACATAACCATTCAAACCTTTTCCTCTAAGAAACAAGGAATAAAACATGGCTACATGACACTTAGTTGTGTACCTTAAGGCTAGATCTTGCATTTCAAATAAGTGTTTTTGTTTGTGGGTAAAATCCACCTCTGATTATAAGCCCATTCCCCCGCCCCCACCCCCCATTTATTTTAAAAGTAGTTACATGAGTTAAGGCTCACAGTTCCTGAATATCTACCTGGACTTTCTCAGGATAGAATAAAGTTTCAGTACCATGTCAAAGGCAGAAAATAGAACTGTCAGGGTTGTGTTTATATTTCATTGTGGTGGAGAGTGTAAGTGCATGTCCTGTATCCTGTGCAGTTGATTTTAACTTTCTTCACAGGGAAACTGAAATTGAGCAAAAATTGCAATTTACAATCCGCTTTAGCTACATAATTTTTATAGCTTTGTTTATCCCTTCTCTGCAAGCCATCTAAGTTTTTCTTCCTTATGTTGGGTACTTCCCTGGCCTCTATTACGGTAATATCTGAGCACCTCACAATCTTATTAGGTTGGAAAATGCTGCTGTCCTCATTTTACAGGTGGGAGAACTGAGATCCTTAGAGACGGTCTCTAAGGAAGTCTGTGGTGGAGCATGGACTAGAATCCAGATCTCCTGAATCTCTGGATTGCACCCTAACCGTTGTTCCTTTACCCCAGCATCCTAACAAACCAGAGTGCATGGAAGCAGTATGAGGGGATCACAAGGACCCAGATTAAAATATCTAGCTTCAAGAGGTTTATTACAAACAAAGAGTGATTAAAAGCATAATACCCTGGTAATATCCCTTGCAATTTTAATTAAGGCCTTGGTTCAGGAGATGGCACTACTCAGGAGAGCACTTAAGTACATGCTAAACACATAACTTCAGTGGGACTTGAAGTGCTGTACCGAAAAGGACCGGCCTTGTGCTTAAGTGCTTTCCTGAATAAGGGCCTTAAGAGTTCATAAAAAATTTGTTTTGACTTATTGTAATAGTTTATAATATTGGTACAGTTGTATGTTAGTAAATGGAGCCCACTTAGATATGGCTGTCAAAACAACAAAAAAACTTTTCCACAGACGGTGAGCCCAGCTCCTGCTAGCTTTCCTCATGCAATATCAGAAGGACTCTGCATGAATAAGGCCCTGTATTTTCTACACACCAAGTGAAAACCTATTGAGAAATGCACTGACACTCCGTGGCCTGTGTTATACAGGAGAGCAGACTACATGATCACAATGGACCCTTCTGGCCTTGGATTTTATGACTATGTATTGAATTTTCAGTAAGGTAAAATGTAGAGCTAGTCTGTGGGTGGGTGGGTCAGGGGAGTTTAAACATGGAAAAGCTTGACTTTTCATTTAAAACAAGGGGAAGGGGAATATTTTAGCTTTCTGGCAATTGAAGACTAATTGCCAAAATGTAAGCAGACACCTTTTGTGGGAACTTTCCTTTAGTCTAAAACCCAATTTTCTCTTAAAGGTTTTGATAGAAGATTTTCAGCTAGCTCAAATAAAACGCAATAGAAAATTCACCTATTAAAAGAACAGATCTGTTAAGTACATCTTCAGTATCTTAGAGGAAAAATCTAAAAAAAAAAAGCCTTCATATCTCAGAACTTAATTTGAAAGCGAACGTGTTAAAGGAACAGAACAAGGTGAAGAATGAATTTGCTGTACAACAAAGTAATCCCACTTAATGTATTTCTGCTAAGTTATTGACAGGTTTCAGAGTAGCAGCCGTGTTAGTCTGTATTCGCAAAAAGAAAAGGAGGACTTGTGGCACCTTAGAGACTAACCAATGGATCTAGACTATTCTCAGTGGTGGCAGATGACAGGACAAGGAGTAATGGTCTCAAGTTGCAGTGGGGGAGGTTTAGGTTGGATATTAGGAAAAACTTTTTCACTAGGAGGGTGGTGAAACACTGGAATGTGTTACCTAGGGAGGTGGTGGAATCCCCTTCCTTAGAAGTTTTTAAGGTCAGGCTTGACAAAGCCCTGGCTGGGATGATTTAGTTGGGGATTGGTCCTGCTCTGGGCAGGGGGTTGGACTAGATGACCTCCAGAGGTCCCTTCCAACTCTGATATTCTATGGTTCTATGAATTTATTTGAGCATAAGCTTTCGTGAGCTACAGCTCACTTCATCGGATGCATTCAGTGGAAAAAAACTGAATGCATCTGATGAAGTGAGCTGTAGCTCACGAAAGCTTATGCTCAAATAAATTGGTTAGTCTCTGAGGTCCCACAAGTCCTCCTTTTCTTTTTGCTATGTTACTGACTGCCTCTATGTAAAGAAGAAAGAAAAGGAGTACTTGTGGCACCTTAGAGACTAACCAGTTTATTTGAGCATGAGCTTTCGTGAGCTACAGCTCACTTCATCGGATGCATAGCATATTGTGGAAACTGCAGAAGACATTATATACACACAGAGACCATGAAACAAAACTTCCTCCCACCCCACTGTCCTGCTCGTAACAGCTTATCTAAATTGATCATCAAGGAGGGCCATTTCCAGCACAAATCCAGGTTTTCTCACCCTTCCCCCCCCCCCCCCAGACACACATACAAACTCACTCTCCTGCTGGTAATAGCCCATCCCTCTTTGAAACCTCTCTTTATAATGCGCATGATAATCAAGGTGGGTCATTTCCAGCACTAATCCAGGTTTTCTCACCCCCCCCCCACACACACCCCCCTCCAAAAACCACACACATAAACTCACTCTCCTGCTGGCAATAGCTCATCTTACAATGTGCACAGCAATAATCCAAGTTTAACCAGAACGTCTTGGGGGGGGTTTGTAGGAAAAAAACAAGGGGAGATAGGCTACCTTGCATAATGACTTAGCCACTCCCAGTCTCTATTCAAGCCCAAATTAATAGTATCCAATTTGCAAATGAATTCCAATTCAGCAGTTTCTCGCTGGAGTCTGGATTTGAAGTTTTTTTGCTTTAAGATAGCGACCCTCATGTCTGTGATTGCGTGACCAGAGAGATTGAAGTGTTCTCCGACTGGTTTATGAATGTTATGATTTTTGACATCTGATTTGTGTCCATTTATTCTTTTACGTAGAGACTGTCCAGTTTGACCAATGTACATGGCAGAGGGGCATTGCTGGCACATGATGGCATATATCACATTGGTGGATGTGCAGGTGAACGAGCCTCTGATAGTGTGGCTGATGTTGTTAGGCCCTGTGATGGTGTCCCCTGAATAGATATGTGGGCACAGTTGGCAACGGGCTTTGTTGCAAGGATAGGTTCCTGGGTTAGTGGTTCTGTTGTGTGGTATGTGGTTGTTGGTGAGTATTCGCTTCAGGTTGGGGGGCTGTCCGTAGGCAAGGACTGGCCTTTCTCCCAAGATTTGTGAGAGTGTTGGGTCATCCTTCAGGATAGGTTGTAGATCCTTAATAATGCGTTGGAGGGGTTTTAGTTGGGGGCTGAAGGTGACGGCTAGTGGTGTTCTGTTATTTTCTTTGTTAGGCCTGTCCTGTAGTAGGTGACTTCTGGGAACTCTTCTGGCTCTATCAATCTGTTTCTTCACTTCCGCAGGTGGGTATTGTAGTTGTAAGAATGCTTGATAGAGATCTTGTAGGTGTTTGTCTCTGTCTGAGGGGTTGGAGCAAATGCGGTTGTATCGCAGAGCTTGGCTGTAGACGATGGATCGTGTGGTGTGGTCAGGGTGAAAGCTGGAGGCATGTAGGTAGGAATAGCGGTCAGTAGGTTTCCAGTATAGGGTGGTGTTGATGTGACCATCGTTTATTAGCACTGTAGTGTCCAGGAAGTGGATCTCTTGTGTGGACTGGACCAGGCTGAGGTTGATGGTGGGATGGAAATTGTTGAAATCATGGTGGAATTCCTCAAGGGCTTCTTTTCCATGGGTCCAGATGATGAAGATGTCATCAATATAGCGCAAGTAGAGTAGGGGCATTAGGGGACGAGAGCTGAGGAAGCGTTGTTCTAAGTCAGCCATAAAAATGTTGGCATACTGTGGGGCCATGCGGGTACCCATAGCAGTGCCGCTGATCTGAAGGTATACATTGTCCCCAAATGTAAAATATAATGTCACGGCTAACCTGGTGGCTGAACTTTGTGACTTTGTCCTTACCCATAACTAACCCATAACTTCAGATCAGCGGCACTGCTATGGGTACCCGCATGGCCCCACAGTATGCCAACATTTTTATGGCTGACTTAGAACAACACTTCCTCAGCTCTCGTCCCCTAATGCCCCTACTCTACTTGCGCTATATTGATGACATCTTCATCATCTGGACCCATGGAAAAGAAGCCCTTGAGGAATTCCACCATGATTTCAACAATTTCCATCCCACCATCAACCTCAGCCTGGTCCAGTCCACACAAGAGATCCACTTCCTGGACACTACAGTGCTAATAAACGATGGTCACATCAACACCACCCTATACCGGAAACCTACTGACCGCTATTCCTACCTACATGCCTCCAGCTTTCACCCTGACCACACCACACGATCCATCGTCTACAGCCAAGCTCTGCGATACAACCGCATTTGCTCCAACCCCTCAGACAGAGACAAACACCTACAAGATCTCTATTAAGCATTCTTACAACTACAATACCCACCTGCGGAAGTGAAGAAACAGATTGATAGAGCCAGAAGAGTTCCCAGAAGTCACCTACTACAGGACAGGCCTAACAAAGAAAATAACAGAACGCCACTAGCCGTCACCTTCAGCCCCCAACTAAAACCCCTCCAACGCATTATTAAGGATCTACAACCTATCCTGAAGGATGACCCAACACACTCACAAATCTTGGGAGAAAGGCCAGTCCTTGCCTACAGACAGCCCCCCAACCTGAAGCGAATACTCACCAACAACCACATACCACACAACAGAACCACTAACCCAGGAACCTATCCTTGCAACAAAGCCCGTTGCCAACTGTGCCCACATATCTATTCAGGGGACACCATCACAGGGCCTAACAACATCAGCCACACTATCAGAGGCTCGTTCACCTGCACATCCACCAATGTGATATATGCCATCATGTGCCAGCAATGCCCCTCTGCCATGTACATTGGTCAAACTGGACAGTCTCTACGTAAAAGAATAAATGGACACAAATCAGATGTCAAAAATCATAACATTCATAAACCAGTCGGAGAACACTTCAATCTCTCTGGTCACGCAATCACAGACATGAGGGTCGCTATCTTAAAGCAAAAAAACTTCAAATCCAGACTCCAGCGAGAAACTGCTGAATTGGAATTCATTTGCAAATTGGATACTATTAATTTGGGCTTGAATAGAGACTGGGAGTGGCTAAGTCATTATGCAAGGTAGCCTATCTCCCCTTGTTTTTTTCCTACAAACCCCCCCCAAGACGTTCTGGTTAAACTTGGATTATTGCTGTGCACATTGTAAGATGAGCTATTGCCAGCAGGAGAGTGAGTTTATGTGTGTGGTTTTTGGAGGGGGGTGTGTGTGGGGGGGGGGGTGAGAAAACCTGGATTAGTGCTGGAAATGACCCACCTTGATTATCATGCGCATTATAAAGAGAGGTTTCAAAGAGGGATGGGCTATTACCAGCAGGAGAGTGAGTTTGTATGTGTGTCTGGGGGGGGGGGGGGAAGGGTGAGAAAACCTGGATTTGTGCTGGAAATGGCCCTCCTTGATGATCAATTTAGATAAGCTGTTACGAGCAGGACAGTGGGGTGGGAGGAAGTTTTGTTTCATGGTCTCTGTGTGTATATAATGTCTTCTGCAGTTTCCACAATATGCTATGCATCCGATGAAGTGAGCTGTAGCTCACGAAAGCTCATGCTCAAATAAACTGGTTAGTCTCTAAGGTGCCACAAGTACTCCTTTTCTTTTTTCTTTTTACGAATACAGACTAACACGGCTGTTACTCTGAAACCTGTCTCTATGTAAAGAGCAGAAGAACTTTTCCATTACTCTGTGCCATAATGTTGAAAAGGAGAGGTGCAGAGATGTAGATCAATATACACACAGTGTGAACCAGCCCAACTAGATCTCAAAGAAGGGCCCGCTACAGTTTTGGCTTGTGAAAGGCATAAGTCTTCAGCCCTTTCTTGGTCTACAATTGATCCTAGTTCATGACGTGTGTTACTATATGTATGGGAATGAAAGACAGCAGTTTTAAGTTTTTCTACAGTGCCCTCTGCAGGATGTTAGTTACTATAAGGAATCATAACATTCAAAAACCGGTAGGAGAACACTTCAACCTCTCTGGCCACTCAGTAAAAGATTTAAGGGTGGCAATTTTGTAACAGAAAAGCTTCAAAAACAGACTCCAACGAGAAACTGCTGAGCTTGAATTAATATGCAAACTAGATACCATTAACTTGGGTTTGAATAGAGACTGGGAGTGGCTGGGTCATTATACATATTGAATCTATGTCCCTAAAGTTAAGTATCCTCACACCTTCTTGTCAACTGTCTAAATGGACCACCTTGATTATCACTACAAAAGTTTTTTTCTCCTGCTGATAATAGCTCATCTTAACTAATTAGCCTCTCACAGTTTGTATGGCAACTTCCAACTTATCTGTATGAATATATATTTCTTCTTACTATATGTTCCATTCTATGCATCCGATGAAGTGGGCTGTAGCCCACGAAAGCTTATGCTCTAATAAATTTGTTAGTCTCCAAGGTGCCACAAGTCCTCCTGTTCTTTTTATAAGATGTATAGTATCTACAAATGTATTGGATAAGTATAAATTTTAAATATGAGCCCTGTTCAAATCTTTTTGGGAGGGGGCTACATAAGGGAGTTGAGCTCTTTTCATAGTGCTCATTGAGAGAGAATGGTTAATGGGTTAGTTCAGATATTAGCTTTCTAGGAATTTAGCCTGGGATTTTCAAAAGAGCCTAAGGGAGTTAGGCCTCTAAATCCCCATGAAAGACAATGGGAGTTGGGTTCCCATTGTCTATTTGTGATTTTGAAAATCAGGCCCTGTTCAGGCCACTGAACACTGCTCCCTACCTTCACCTGCTCTTACAGAGGGGCTGCTGCAGGTTTGCTGGGAACAGGCAAGAGCTACTGCTCCATCCTTCAGTGACTTTTTGGAAGCAATGCCACCTCTTTTCATACCCCTCTGCTCTGCCCCATGGAGGGAAGAGGCTGAGCTACAGTCCTTTAACCAATTCTTCCCAAGAGGAATCTCTGCAGTCACATGCACATGACATGTGGCTGAATTAACCTTCCATGTACCATAGTTCCAACACCTGTAAATGGCATGTCTGCGAGATTTTTCATAAGATGGGTCAATGGTTAGGGCAGTAGCATAGTATCCTGGGTTCCTGTATGACCTTGGGCAAGTCACTTAGGCTCAGATCCTCAAAGGTATGTAGCACCTACAAGTAACTCAGGTGAGGATCTGGGCCTCACTTCCCTACTTCTAAAATGGAAATGCAAGTAGTTCCCTTCATCACAGAAAAGATTGTGAGGTGCTCAGACTGCAATGATGGGGGCCATATAAGCACTTAGATAGTATAAGATAAAGATTTTTGTCCGTATTCATTTTAGTTCCACACCCGTAGCAGAGGTGTTGATGTTACTTCAGAGACCTCTCTTTATTTTACTTTGTTGTTGCAAAACAGGTCTGTTCCCCATTTCCCTCTCAGTTCATTCAAATTACGTTTCACTGAGGAATGTAGAAAACTGCAGCCTTTCACAGCTAAAGAAATTCTGCTATTTCACTTGAAGGAACAAACCAGGTCCTTTAAATGCAGAAGCACACCCCGGGAAGGGACCTCACAAGTATGCACAATCCAAACCTGCTTGAATGTGGCAGGGCCTATCTTGTTTTACATCAAAGCATTCCCCATTTCAAAACAAAACACTTACTACAGTACTCAATATCGAAGTATTCCCAATTAAAGTGAATACTTACTTCCCAGTGTCCCCTAGCACCAGTAAATCAGATCATAGCAGTGCCTATCTAGCAGAAATTGTTGCACATCAAATTCATCTTAGGTTATGTCTACACTAGAGATTATGGCAGGGGTGTGGCTGAAGAAGATTCCCTCTCTTAACAACACAACAATGCTTGGGGAAAGGAAGGAGCCTCCCGCAATGTTTTGGTGTCTGTGGCTTTCTCTCACTCCAGTGTAAAAGCTTTATTGAATGTTCTATAGTTATTTTGATTTATATAGAGGAAAAACGCCTATCCCAGGCAGTCCAGCCCATAGGTTGGGTATCAAGCAGTCTGCCTGCTGACTTGTGCTACAGACTTATTCATGTGGTTTGCGTGGCTTTTCAGGAAAAATGTATTCCATTCACATTAAGGGGTGCACAAGCAGGCAGAGCTATAGGAAGAGATCTTTAGGAAGCATGCACCAAGCTCAGTGCTATAGGCCAAGAGGCCTGTCTTTGGGTGCTAGCTGCATGGCCCAGACTGTGTGCTTGAGCTCCTCTGGTGTCTCACTAAGCTAGGTCCCTCCTAAAATCTGACCCTATTTCTCCAGTTCACTCATCAGGTTACAAGATGGACATAGCAGGCATAGGATGCGATTGAGCTGGGAGACCGGAAGCTCTTGGAGAGCTCAGTACTGCAGAACTCTTCTGCAGGGATGGGATTTTTCAAAAGTGCTGTGTTGGTCTAACTGTAAGACATCACAACTTATAAGTAATACCCCTTCAACTCATGAGATTAAAAAAACCCATCAAAGCATATTTTCGGTCTGTCTTTTGGCTTTTTAACTCCCCCTACTTCTTTGCCAATGTGGGTCTGAGAATTTCCGGTTGAAAAGCCAACCTCTAATGCACACATCAGTCTGGCTCTTCAGCTGGAGACTCCACCCACCTTCCCTCAGGTCTAAGACAGGGGAAGTGCCATCTCTTTCCTACTCCTCTGGCTATGTAGACTCCCTCCTCAGGCCCTACGCTACCAGCACTCCCAGCTACCTTCGAGACACCACTGACTTCCTGAGGAAACTACAATCCATCGGTGATCTTCCTGATAACACCATCCTGGCCACTATGGATGTAGAAGCCCTCTACACCAACATTCCACACAAAGATAGACTACAAGCCGTCAAGAACACTATCCCCGATAATGTCACGGCTAACCTGGTGGCTGAACTTTGTGACTTTGTCCTTACCCATAACTATTTTACATTTGGGGACAATGTATACCTTCAGATCAGCGGCACTGCTATGGGTACCCGCATGGCCCCACAGTATGCCAACATTTTTATGGCTGACTTAGAACAACGCTTCCTCAGCTCTCGTCCCCTAATGCCCCTACTCTACCTGCGCTATATTGATGACATCTTCATCATCTGGACCCATGGAAAAGAAGCCCTTGAGGAATTCCACCATGATTTCAACAATTTCCATCCCACCATCAACCTCAGCCTGGTCCAGTCCACACAAGAGATCCACTTCCTGGACACTACAGTGCTAATAAACGATGGTCACATCAACACCACCCTATACCGGAAACCTACTGACCGCTATTCCTACCTACATGCCTCCAGCTTTCACCCTGACCACACCACACGATCCATCGTCTACAGCCAAGCTCTGCGATACAACTGCATTTGCTCCAACCCCTCAGACAGAGACAAACACCTACAAGATCTCTATCAAGCATTCTTACAACTACAATACCCACCTGCGGAAGTGAAGAAACAGATTGATAGAGCCAGAAGAGTTCCCAGAAGTCACCTACTACAGGACAGGCCTAACAAAGAAAATAACAGAACGCCACTAGCCGTCACCTTCAGCCCCCAACTAAAACCCCTCCAACGCATTATTAAGGATCTACAACCTATCCTGAAGGATGACCCAACACTCTCACAAATCTTGGGAGAAAGGCCAGTCCTTGCCTACGGACAGCCCCCCAACCTGAAGCAAATACTCACCAGCAACCACATACCACACAACAGAACCACTAACCCAGGAACCTATCCTTGCAACAAAGCCCATTGCCAACTGTGCCCACATATCTATTCAGGGGACACCATCACAGGGCCTAATAACATCAGCCACACTATCAGAGGCTTATTCACCTGCACATCCACCAATGTGATATATGCCATCATGTGCCAGCAATGCCCCTCTGCCATGTACATTGGTCAAACTGGACAGTCTCTACGTAAAAGAATAAATGGACACAAATCAGATGTCAAAAATCATAACATTCATAAACCAGTCGGAGAACACTTCAATCTCTCTGGTCACGTGATTACAGACATGAAAGTTGCGATATTACAACAAAAAAAACTTCAAATCCAGACTCCAGCGAGAGACTGCTGAATTGGAATTCATTTGCAAATTGGATACAATTAACTTAGGCTTGAATAGAGACTGGGAGTGGCTAAGTCATTATGCAAGGTAACCTATTTCCCCTTGTTTTTTCCTACCCCCACCCCCCCCCAGACGTTCTTGTTAAACCCTGGATTTGTGCTGGAAATGGCCCACCTTGATTATCTACACATTGTAAGGAGAGTGGTCACTTTAGATAAGCTATTACCAACAGGAGAGTGGGTTTATGTGTGTGTGGGGGGGGAGAGAAAACCTGGATTTGTGCTGGAAATGGCCCAACTTGATTATCATACACATTGTAAGGAGAGTGATCACTTTAGATAAGCTATTACCAGCAGGAGAGTGGGGTGGGGGGAGGTATTTTTTCATGCTTTGGAGTATAAAAAGATCTTCTACACTTTCCACAGTATGCATCCGATGAAGTGAGCTGTAGCTCATGAAAGCTTATGCTCAAATAAATTGGTTAGTCTCTAAGGTGCCACAAGTCCTCCTTTTCTTTTTGCAAATACAGACTAACACGGCTGCTACTCTGAAACCTACTCCTGTCTTGACTCTCTCCCCTCCTAGTTGGTTTCCTTTGATAAAAGAGGGGCTGGATGGTAAATGGTCTGAGAACTGCTGATCTGACCAATGCACCATGATTCACACCGGCACATAGAACTTGTATTATTTTTTAGGGTTGATGAGTTATAAATATACCTATTAAAGAACTTGATACTTAGATCAATCATTCAGATAAGCGATAGTGTCACAATAAACACACTAGGGAATTGGTTTAGCCTTTTACAAAAAGCCCCACTCCAGCTGTGTGAATAATGTAGCTGGAGTCAACATAGCTTAGGTCAGCTTACTGTGGTGTCTACACCACGCTGGGTTGACAGGAGACACTCTCCGGTCAACTTACCTTACTCCTCTTGTTCCGGGTGGAGTACTGGGGTCGACTGGAGAGTGCTCTGCCATCAATTTAGCGGGTATTCACTAGATCCGCTAAACTGATCCCTGGTGCATCGATCGCCAGATGTAGTGTAGACATAGCCAATTCCTAGAAGTGAGCTAGCACAATCAGTGAGATATATTCTAACATAAGCTATTAAAATATAACGTTAGTATTACGCTTTGTGTACAAAGTCCCATAAAAATACATGGCATGGTGGCACCTAGATTCTATGGTGAAAAGTTCAGTAGAAAACCTTATAATAATTTAATATTCCAATACAGTACATAGAGTCTGTGGTATGAAACACAAATCAAGAGTTCCAGAAGCGACTAGTGATATTGGGTGCCTCAATTTTGGGGTGTCTAAATTGAGATACCTTCAAGGGGCCTGATTTTAAGACAAGGCCGAGCACTTGCAAATCAGGCCCCTCTAAGATTGCTTAAATTGGGCATCCCAAAACTGGGGCCCTCAAAATCACTACCACTTTTGAAAATGTAAGCCACAGTACATAGTATACTAAATCATTAAGTAGGTGGCTTCTAAGGCATAAATAACTTGGTTGTTTCCATGATTTGGAAAAGGAAGGACTGGATGGGAGGATATAGCAAAAGCAGTTAGTCCACTTTGAGAACTGGTAAAATTCTCTTTCCAAGCATCGGCCAGAGCACTGCCCAGCTATACAGCCTTCAGGAATTACGTTTATCATCCAAAAGCTGATAGTCTCTTAACTACCCGTTTTAGTTGGTGCTGCTATAATACTCTATAATTTTAATTGAAGCTGGTTTTCTACCTTACACTTGTTGACGGCTATTTAGAGTATCCTTGTTTTAATGTTTAATTACACTGTAATAGCACAATAATTACCAAGTAGCTACAGAGGAATTACATACTTGTCTGTACTCTGTAAACAACATTAACCCTATCTGCAAACAAAGAATTATGCAACAAAAGTAGTTGTGAACTTAAACAATAATGACCAAACATGTAAACGAAACTTAAAAAATGCAGTTACCTATGACATAAACAATATTTTAGTATAATTTCTTAGTAGTTAGCTGATTACCCTTTACTAGAAATAGGTTATATGGTATAATAGATAGTACTAAGAAGAATGTTGTTACTGTACTTTAAGGCTACATTGCACATTCATCATGCAAATACTATGTATCATGAATATTTGTTTCTTTCTACAGAGATGGTTTTAAATCAAGAGAATTGGAAATATTTCCAAATGAGTCATATTTGTTTTGGATGGATTTGTGAAGCCTTTTAAAAGAAAATTAGTGATACCACTGCCACAAGGTGGCAGTGTGTACAAGGAAATAAAAATCTCACATTTAAAATTATTTTGCCTGAGAGGTATAGAGCCCCTTAGACACACTGGCCAAGTTGTTGGCCCTTAAAATTAAATTGTATTCACAGCTGTCTCGTATAGTAGGATTTAACTTCAGGATTTCAACTATTGGTACTTTAAAAAAACCCACAACTTTCTAAATTACTGCCACTGCTATGAAAGCATTCACCCAACCTGTTTTAACTACCTTGTCTCATACTGCAGAGTGCCTTAGTTCAATAGATATTTTGCATTGGCATTAAAGACTCAAAGATGCCTCATGAAGCACTTTGAGAAACATTCCATTTGGAAACACATCTGCTCACTTGCCACGGTTCTCATCTAAAAATTGAAATGAATGTAATCCATCTGTGCCTTCCTTATGCAACCATCACTGGGGCATCTAGGCACCAGATACAAAATTAAGAATAGCATGATTTTAGTCCATGAAAGACCATTTTCTCCACCTCTCCCTTATTTTTCAGATGTTTCATGTAGTGTGTATTTTCACGAGGAAGATTGCCAGGCCATTCTTACCCCATCACTGGGGAGGGAAGGCTTTGCAAAAAGTTGGGTCAACCTAAAACGACAAGGCCCTGTTGCATCCTGAGTTTTGGTGCGAAAGAATTCCATAGCCAAGGACCTTCCCCTGGCAATGCCCTGCCCCCAGTCCCCGAGAGATACACACTGGGCTCTGTTGGCTGCAGTGTTTGACTGAGCATAAGCTTTCGTGAGCTACAGCTCACTTCATCGGATGCATTCAGTGTATTTTCCACTGAATGCCTCCGATGAAGTGAGCTGTAGCTCACGAAAGCTTATGCTCAAATAAATTGGTTAGTCTCTAAGGTGCCACAAGTACTCCTGTTCTTTTTGCGAATACAGACTAACACGGCTGCTACTCTGAAACCAGTGTTTGACTGAAGAGGCAGCCTGTAATACAGATAGGTCCAAGACCATTGAGGGCTTTAAAGATTAGGATCAGAACCTGGAAGTGGGTCTGGAATTGGATGGGGAGCCAGGGAAGAGCACAGAGAATCACTGTGATATGATCAAATCAGTTTTTTAGTTTTTTTGGCCTGCTTTGTGTCTCTTTCTTTGTTAATTGTGGATATTTGCATAAAAACAAGATCTTTGACACTTAAGAGTTTATGTGCTCCTCCTGCTTATTCCTCACCTGAGCTAACAATCCTCTACTGCTGATGATAAATTGTGATGTCACAGGGAATTAATACTCTCAGATGGGAAATAAACAGGAGTAGATTCACGTTAACATTAATTACTCTTCTCAATATACAGGGCGGATCTCAGTTCTGATATGCTGCTTGCCCCAAATGTGCATTTCTCATTAGCATCAGTGGGATATTTGAGCATGTGGGTAGAACAGAACAAGTACTGGAGTTAGTGTCCCCCCTGCTGATCTGAAAGGCAAGTTTTGACACTGGGGAACAAGGATGCAGTTTTCATGCAAACATCACTGGTAATGGAGGAGGAGAAAAAGGGGGACATATAGTCTGGATCTTGACAGTGGGATCCATGACCTACAGTGATCATGGTCACACACAATATGTAATTGACCTATGGGGAGATTTCCTGTAGCACTGTAAGGTAGATTCTATTGCTTTTGCCATAGCAAATTAAGAGTAGGACAATCCCTCCCCCTCCTCTTGACCACATTAACAGAGCTATTTCCAAATAAAATGTTTTCCAGAGTTTCCCATGAAGCACCAATAGCTCAGATTGTCTGGGAAGTTGAAGCATTCGGTCAGTGTTTTCAGAACACTTCTGAGTAAAACCCTCTGTCACACGCACACAGTCCAATTTATCTCAAATTAGAGCATCCTTCGCTAAAAGATGCTTATGCGCTCTCCTTCTGGGATGTGCTTGTGTGTTTCCCATTCCAGTTTTTAGAGAAGGGCCTGAATTAAAACCCTGTATCTGAACTATGGAGTATGGAGTCAAAAATTATCTGGCTCCAGTAGGATTCAGTTTGCAGACTGAAGTTTGGCAGACTCCAGATACGGGATATGAGGTTTTTCAGGAGTGTTGTACTGGGGCGCATCACATCTGGACTATAAAGGTGCAACAGGAGTGGCTCAGTGTGTTCTCTATTTTGGCAGTGGCAGATGGGCTTGGGAGCAAAAACTTGTTCAGTCCAGTTGGATCCAGGGGCTGGATTTGGGTGTTTGTGGTGACTGATGTCCTGGGATGCATTAGCATCCCGAGTTTTTTTTTGCTGAAGTAGGAGTGGCTAAGTTTATTCGGTATGAATGTGTTAGAATTTGTGCAAGAAGGGCCAAAAATTGACTGGATGCAGGATTCCGTGGCGCTGTTGTGCCAGGATGTGTCAAGGTCTGGATTGTGTTGGTGCAGTAGGAGCATCAACACTTGTTCTCTGTTTAGGAATTAGAATTTGGGGCCTGGGTTCAAAAATTGTCTAGATCCAGCAAGATCCAGCTGTCAGATCCGGTTTTTGCATGCTCTTGCACTGGGGTGTGTGGGGATGTGGATCTTCTGGAGGCAGTAGGAATGGTTAGACTTGTTCTCTGTTTTCATAATACACTTTGTGTACAAAATCCGTCAGGATCCAAGTTGATCCGTCTTTTAGCTATTTCCTACCGCGGTAGCTGTGCTGCTTGCTCCAGAGCACCTCCCTTTCCTGGGCCTCTTGCCAGGGCCAAGCCACCTGCTTCGCCTGTGACCTTTGCACTGAGCGAACCGAGTCCTGGGGCCCAGCGCAGGGTCCTGGCCACAGGAGGGAGTCCAGGGAACAGGACAGCCACTGTGCAGGGCTCTAGGAAATTTAATATGGTAAGTTAAACTGCTCAGCTTGCTCTGCAACTTTGTTTCCTCTGCTCCAACTTCCCGGCTCCAACATTCACCTTCCTTGCTGGGGGGCTCCTCTGAGATTCAAGGCTACGGCCCTGGCCCTGCTTTGGTCATTTTGGCTACTTCAAATCCCAGTGTCTCTGGCTGCGTCTGTGAGATGAATCAGCCATGCGAGGTTGTAATGTCCGTGTGCGTGGAGGTGATTAAACATCTTCAGGATTTAATTTCAGCAGCAACGCAAGGGGCAACGAGAGGCATTGCCACAGGAGAGCAGTTCACCTTGACTGCACATGATGATCCCAAAGCACTGCACAGACTCCATAACATGTGGTACCACACTGTGCCTGCCTCTCACACAGTAGAGAGGCCACCTGCCTCTCCAAGAGAGAGGAGGACAATCAGTGTGGACAAACACAGGACAAAGACTGTTTTCAAGGGATACCTCACTCACACATCAGTAAAAAGAAAAGGAGTACTTGTGGCACCTTAGAGACTAACAAATTTATTTGAGCATAAGCTCAATGAAGTGAGCTGTAGCTCACGAAAGCTTATGCTCAAATAAATTTGTTAGTCTCTAAGGTGCCACAAGTCCTCCTTTTCTTTTTGCGAATACAGACTAACACGGCTGCTACTCTGAAACCTGTCACACATCAGTGTTTCATTTGTAGTGTAAAATCAAACAGGTCGATCACAGTGTCTAATTACCACTGAGAAACAGGATGAAGTTTATCCTGCGGGATGTGGGATATTAGATACTAAATAAAGAATATGCCTTAAGATAAGGAACAGGTGATCACCCTACTAATAGGAGAATTTGAAATTTCCCTCCCTTTGCGAGTCTTTTCCCCAACATCACCCTACGTTTCTTTGTGAAAACAAAAATTGAATCATCTCCATGTATTTAAATTATGATTTATAACTGGGAGGCTGATTGGTCTAATTTTCAGGTGCACTAAGGACCCCTTACACTATTCTGGTAAATGTTATTTACATGGGTTTTCTGTCCACTCTTCATGGTAAGAAGAGTGTAAAAGGGCCATCGTAAAATGAGAACCTGGACTAATATATACCCCGTTCTGTAAGTGTCTCTGGACAAAACATGGACTTAGCACCTGCCTTTTATGTGGCCTTCCTGGATCCTCTAAAGGGCCTGATCCTGCATCTGGGTCCACGTATGCAGAGTGCAATTGGGGCTCTGTGCAGGAGCAATGGTTTGCCTGCGCAGATCCAGTTGCAGGATCTGGCCCTAAGAAAGAACTAATGTCTTTCTTTTGCCTCTGTTCTACTCAAACTTACTTTAATGGTTGCAAGGAATATGGCTGCTGAATCTCCGGCACCCTCAGCTGCTACACTACTGAAAGTCCAGAGGATTCTGAAGCTAGTCTGAGAAATTGCTCCTAAGGACAGGTGTGTGGGCAGCACCACAGGGAATCTCCTATGCCTGGGAAGAGGTGATATTAGTCCAAGTACACAGGGGCAGCCTTGTAATTTTACTAATATTCTGTGTGATTTCTGATATCCATCTAGAACAGAATAGAGGAGTCCTGTGGATGAGCCAGACTGAGCATTCAGTTGACGATCTCTGATGCTGACCTTGTTAGGTTGGGTTGGGGTACCTGTGTTTTGATATCATAGCTGTTTTCAGCCTGATGCTTAGACTGTTAAGCTATGAAGAAGCCCCCACCTTTAGGATCTGGGTGAGAGATTGGCAATTTTGGCTAGGGAATCAGTCTCCTACTTCTCTAGCAAATAACCTCATTTATTTCCTCTCTGCATAGAGATCATTCAAATCACTTTCTTTATAGCCTCTTTAGATATAATTTGGACACCGATGTCATATATAATATCTCTAGCATTGAGACTCTGTCTGCTTGAGATGGGGTAGGGCATTTTGGGAATACAGTGATGTATATCATGACATTCCATCTAGACAATATGACTACTGTTGTATATGCAACCCTAAAACTGATATATATGGGATTAGAGCAAAAATCTGGTTCCACTGAAGTCATTAACAAAAATTTCCAAGATTTAACCCTCAAAGCCCCAAACCGCCTTGAAAGGAACAGCATTTGGTAATATTGCTCACCATCTATACAGACACGACTAGGTACGATTTGGTTTGAGTGTTGTCAGCATAGGCACAGTGCACTCATTATGCACGTGTAGATATTTAACATTCAACTTCTTCCTATAGGTTTTGTCCTTTTTTCTAAGTCCAGATTTTTCTTTTATTTCATTCTCTGCTTTGTGCATCCACGACAACTAGAATTTCACAAAAGCCTCTGTGGCTCTGAAAGAAACTGGATTGAAGCAGAGTTGACTGTTACATGAAGATAATTATGTAGTGATGCCATGTAGGTTGTCAGCAGATAGTATTTTGCAGAGAAAAAACATTATGCTACAGTATTCAGTCCATTGTGTTTAGACGTGAGAATATTATGTGGATTCCTTTGGTGTTCCTTTTGCCGAAGTCTATTTGCAAAGGTTTATAACTTTCACTCTATTCTTACCCTAGATGGACCCTAGCCCCAGTGACTTCAGTGGGGGTTCTGCATTTATAAGGGATCATCCCCGGTGACCATATTGCAAGATTGGGGCCTTCAGAATAATTGTAAAATGAAGGTCTTCATCTTTCATAATGAGCATGTACTCTGGGGCTAGAGAGTGTCTCTTCTCCAAGCAGATCATTGCAGTTCCGCCCCAAAATAGTACATAAAAAACCCCACCAAAACCATTTTTGTTAGGATCAAAGCCATAGACATTTATTAAAAATGGCACAAATATGCTTTTACAGGTCTATTTAAAAAGAAGCTATTTTTATAACAACTCACAAAAGAATGGACATCTCACAAAAGAATGTTCTCTAAAAATTAATCCCTTTTTAATATCAAAGTAACTGCAGTGACACATTGTGCAGCATGCATGGATAGTGTTAAGACCAAACGATGCACGTCTAAAATGGCAAATACACATTGAGATGAGACCAATTGCTTTTTTTAGACTCTCAAACTACATGAACTTTTATGGAGCGCTTTAGCTAATCAAGTCTAATCAAGACAGCCTAGTCATAAAAAAGATTGAAAAGGTAAAGGCCAGATATTCAAAGACTTACCCGCATGCTTAACGACACCTATGCTTAACTCTAAGCACGTGCATAGGTCTTGTGGATTCAGGACCCAAATGTTCATAGACAACCCTCGTGGTTTTGTCATGTACTTCTCTACGCAGAAAATAATGTCAAGGTAATAAAAAGGCATGAAAAATAATTTGGAACGCTAAATAGGAGTGCTTTTGTACTCCATCTTTGCTGCCAAAATACATTAAGTTGCACTGTTGTGGTTTTTTCCTCCTGAATTTTCTTTAAATTCTGTGTCTAGCAGCCTCCTTATATGAGGCTGGAAAAGTCAGCTGTGCCTTTACTCATTTTAACCACCAGGTGTCATCATTTTAGAGAGACAGGTGAACCAGATATGGAGAAGCTCTAAGAGCTTTACTGAGTTTTTCTGGGCATGGTTCCAAATGGTAATATCTTTTCCCACCAGTTGTGTTACAGAGCTACGCTTTAGTTCACTTAAAAAAAGGGGGAGGTAGGGGAAGGGGTCAGTTAACTCCCCCACAAATCCCGTTTCACTCATGTACAGTACTTTTGGGATAGCTGCTTTGTGAGCAAAGGGCCTGATCCTGCAACTGACTCCCTGTGCAAAGACCCCTGTGCTGGCGTGCAGCCTCACTGAGATTAGTGGGTCTCTGTGCAGGGACAGGGATCTTCTTGCACAGAATTAATTGCAGGATCACAGCTGAAATCATCTGCAGGACTACACAGACGAACTGCATGAAAGGAACAACAATAAATCTCTGGTATTGTGCCCGGCGAAGCAGGGGTGGCATTGTCGCATCACAAAGGTGCAGTTTTTATTAATCCAGCAAAGCCTGGGCAAAGGTTTTCAAAAGGGGCTCGAGATTTTTGGGTGACCGAGAGATGCCTTAAATGGGCCTGATTGTCAGAAAGTCCTTGGCCAACCCCCTGAAAAGCAGGCCCCTTTAATGTGTCTCATTTCAGGTACCCAGAAATCGAGGCAGCTAAAATTACTAGTCACTTTTGCAATTGTTGACTCTGATGTTTCTGTGGTTAACTGAACATCACCTACATTCTGCCTCCCTTGCGAGAAAGCTCTTACCTCCAAGACTATTGTCTCTCCGCCTTTTCTTTTTCAAAGCAGTACAAGCTGTCAGTAGTGGACTACTCCGTACCACCCACCTACCCCTAATGTACAGGACTGGCTTTGCAACTGACATTCAACCAGATGCCCTGCAGTACAGATAGGATCCGTTATCACTTTCCTTCCACCAACCTTCACTTTTTTGACTTTAGGCAAATACATGGTGTGCCGGATAATTTGGCAAAATAGGTATTAGGCTCGAAGCAAATATATTAATAATTTCTAGAAAAAGCCTTTTTTTTTTTCTTTCTTTTTTTTCCCCTTGCAAACCTCATTCCTGGCCTGTAGCCAGCAGGGCAAATTCACTGCCAGTGTGAGTGGGCACAACTGCATAATTTAGACAACCATGGGGGTCCGTCTGAATTATGCCCGACTCCACAGGGCTGCCCTATGGGCTTCAGAGCTGGATATTGCAGCCCTGCCCCTAACCTCTCCTCCATCCCTCAGCCCTGCTGCTGGCATGCCCCCTGGGCCCAGGCTTGGGATAGCATCCTTAGGAGGCAGCGCTTAGAAGTCTTTGGCTCACCCTAGTCCTTATTTGATACAGTCTTCTATCTAAGCTATTTATATGGCCCTCATAACCACAGTATCTATGGTCCTCACAATCTTTGTTTTTTTAAATTAATTTAGTCACACACACCCCTGTGAGGTAGGGAAGTGCTATTATCCCCATTTTAGAGATGGGGGTACTGAGGCACAGAGAAATTAATGTCTTCATTGCTGCGTTAACCAGGGCTCTTAGTCAGGTGTTAGCACCTAAGCCCCCTCCCATCCATACACAAAAATCTCTCCCCCAGGCTAGCTGGCCCATCCTAGAGTATAGGGTAAAGCTTAAGCGCTGCTTTCACTCAGGCTGGTAACCAGCCTGCTTTGCAACACAGGTTAAACCACTCAAGTGTTGATAGTCCTCCAGTGCCTTCCCACAATTCCCCTCTGTGCCCAGAAGGACAGACAAGTTCTCCCACAATTCACTGGGAACAAATTGTAGAGCAGCTCAGCACACAAACCCAAGGGATGTGGCTGCAGAAGTTTTAGCAGCACACATGGGGGAGCACAGCACCAGGGAGGACACAGTACCTTGTGTGTAAGTGTGGCTGCTCACGCCCTGGCTAGACTATGACCCAGGTGCCGATCACCTGTTACTTTGACAGTGAACACACACGCCAAGTGACTTGCCCTAGGTTACACAGATAGACTGTAGCAGAGCAGGGAATCAAACTCAGGTTGTCCCAGTCCAGGCCAGACCTGGGTCCATCCTCCCTATCTTTTCCTCACAATGCTTTTTATGAAATTAGTCCTTACAGCTGGTTGAAAACGTCTGGGTTTTCAGAATGTTGATTCTTTTTTTGCTGTTTACCGACCAGCACATCGAGTGGTTGAAATGTTTTGAAAACTTGAAATTTTGACACAAAATTTGCATGAAACAAAATTCAGAAATGTTCTCTGAAAAATGTTTGGCATTTTCCATCCAGCTCTACTAACAATGTAAATGAACGAAGCCACCTATTCCTTCGGGATGCTAACCACTGGAGACCGGTACATAATAGGCAGAGGGATTCTGTCTTAGCCCTTCCATCTGAGAGCTTTACCCCCTGGATTTTGAACAGTTGGGGTTTTTTGCTGTGGACTTATAATGGTCCGGTCCAGCAGAGAGACAGATTGCAAGGCTGATGCTCGCTTATATTCTGTTCATTGGTCCCTGAGCCCATTCAACTGCAGAGTTGGACACCAGCCTTCAACAGCCCAGCTGATTTTAAAATGAGTCCCCGGGCTGGGTGTGGAAATCAGTGGCTCTTTTCGAAAGAATAGAACTGTTAGTGTCTGAATGGCAGTACTATGCTCCTTTTGTTTTTCTTTCTTTAGCTCTTTGTTATAGCAACATCTGTAGTCTTGAGTAAATAGCATACGGGGAGAATACATCTTGTATTTCTATTAAAGAAGCAAAATGGTGTAGGGGCCATGTTAATGTATAAACTATATAGTCTGCATGTGAAGGAAGTTGATACTTGCTGGTTTGGGATTAAAGGCAGCATCTTCCTTTGTAACACCTCTAGGCCGATCATGAATAATATCATTACTATTTATATAGCACTTTGTGAGTCACATCCTCAGCTTGTGCAAATCTGCATAGCTCCATTGACTTTAACAGAGCTCTGCTCATTTACACGAGCTGGGTTCAGGATCATGATTCTTCCAGATCTGGAGCTTGTTTTTCACACCTGATATAAAACCAACTAACCCACAATTCAACTCTAGTTTCATGGTTTTCATCTCATTTGAGCCCTTGCTTAGGTCTAGGGAAATTTACCACCTTAAAATGGGATTGAAAGCATTATCAGTCCAGGTCCCACCTGCCGTGAGGTTAGAAGGACTCCTAAAGGAACTAAGTCAAGTGAGAACAGGAAGGGAGGAGTGAACTTAGAGACCAAATGGCTGGCAGAATTGCTGAAATCTCCCTCACTGCTGGAGTTAATTCCCTCAATGCAGTGAGGAGACAGGTGATAGTTTTCTGCATTTTAAAAGCTGTTGTCAAGACCCAGCTGGGGAAATCTCATGCCACAAGTTGGTCTTAAAAGTCTGCCAGAAAAACTTTCAGAAGCAGATGAGATGACGAGCCGCTTGAAGAAGAACGTCTTGTGGGCTGTGTGTGTCTGTGATCTGCAGGTGCAGCAGCGAAAAGAGAATGGTCTATTAATAACCTGCACCATCATGGCATTTGACAACTGACTCGTTAAACTGAAATATTGGCATTCTTAATATTATTTCACAAGTTACCTACAGGCTTAACCTAATTTTCTTTAAAATATTATAACAGATTTTAAGGCCAGAAGGGCTCATTAGATCACCTTTCATCCTGTTACTCCTGTATTGAGGCAAATAACTTGTGTTCGACTAAATTTGTTCTTTCAGCCAGGCGTCCAAGATTGATTTGAAGACATTAAGAGATGGAGAATCCGCCTCTTTTCTGGGTAGTTTGTTCCAGTGGTTAATCACCTCACTGTTAAAAATGTGTGCCTTAGTTCTAATTTAAATGCATGTGGCTTTAACTTCCAGCCATGGGCTCTTGTTCTGCCTTTCTCTGATAGATTAAAAAGCTGGTATTTTCTTCCAGTTTAGATCCCTCTCACGAGATTAATGTTAGTTGTTAATATTGTCATTTATTATTAATTATTGGCTGTGCTTGGCCCAGAGTAAAAAGAGAGACTTGCCTCGAGGACTGTATTCAAGGGACCCAATACTGCAAACATTGTGTATGTCTACACTGCAAGTAAAACCCCATGGCTGACCTGTGCTGAGTGACTCAGGGTCAGGGGGCTTGGGCAGTTCAATTGCAGTGTAGCCTGGGCTCTTGGACCCTGTGAGGTGGGTGGGTTGCCAAGCCCAAAACTCTACACTGCAATTAAACAGCTCCTTAGCCTGAGCCCCGCCCACGCAAGTCAGCAGGCACAGTCCACCCGCAGGTGTCAAACTGCAGTGTAGACATATCCACTAGGTGCGTCTTTAACTTCACTCATGGCAAGTGGTCCATCAAAAGCAAAGTTAAACAAGTGCATAAGTATTTGCAGGATTAAGAGACAGAAACAGACCAGATAAGTGTGAGTCTTCCAGTACAGGAGAGTGCAAGCTAAGACCTCAATGCACAACTTTACTTGTGTGAGTTGGTCCACTGAGTTGGAATGCAGTGAAGGAGAGTGCAATGTCATCCAATGGACAGGGCACTGAACTGAGACTCCGATCTCAGATGGGGGCCTGTCGGCATTATTGTAACACCAATCATTAATAAAAATGAGTTTGATGGGCCTACCCATGTGAGTAAACTCGTGCGTGTGTTTAAATATTTGCAGGATCAAGGCCTTAGAGTTAGTTGGTTTCATCTTCCTGATCTCAACCTGTTTCCTCTGTTAGAATGCTGGGTGCAGCAGACATTTCATGAGTTCGTGTTTGCAGACGTACATTTCTTTTTCTTTTTCAGAATATTGGGTATCCGTTTCTTTCCTCTTCCAAATTCAAAACACTATTTGAAGAGACAAAATAAAAATTCCCTTGTTTGTAGCTGCCTTTTTTAACCTTTGTAGGGTATGTCTACATTGCAGCGTGGAGGTGTGCTTCCTGGCCTGGGTAGATAGACTTGCACTAGCTCTGTTCCAGCTAGCATGCTAAAAATAGCAGTGTGGACTTTGCAGCATACGTGGCATCTTGGGCTATCTGCCTGAGCTTGGACCCGGGGGTTGGATGGGCTTGGACGTGGGCGGCTAGTCCAAGCCACCATCAGTGCCGCAATAGCCACACGAGTGCGCTATCTTGTGCAGAGCTGGTGTGAATGTCTCCACCCGTGCTCACAATCATTCTGTCTCCAAGCTGCGGTGTAGACGTACCCTTTGAGGCATGAGAGTGCAACTTGTTTCCCTCAAATTTAAGTGGGAGATTTTCAAAGGCCTGCACAAAGGGCAGGTCAAGTAATCCCAATGGAAATTTGGTGCCTGACACCCCTTTATGCCTTTAAAAATCTTCCCATATATGTTTTTTCATTTGTTTGCTTCAATCGGTTATGAACAAATGTATCCGGTGGATGTACCTGGCTCATCGACATCAACACAGCTGTGTTCTCATAGCTAACAACATTAGCTGAAAATCAGCAGGAGGCTCCCAAGAGCACAGAACGTTGGTTTTGTCTATGTCGTGGGCAGACAGTTTTCTGCTTAGGTAATATCTCGTCTATGGTTTTATAGCTCTCCTGGCAGTGGGGTTTGTAAAGAGCTATTATTTAACATAGGAGGGTCATGGACTGTTCCATTAGAACAAAACATTAATGTAAACATTTATCAAATATAAACAGGGTGGTACTAAATCTTTATAAAAATGCAAACTGATACTCTGCAGCAGGGCCACAAAGAAAGGTGTGCGTGAACTGTAAATTCCAACAATTACAGTAAATACACTAGCCTGCTCACAATAGCTTTAGGTCTTGATCCTGGTAAGTGCTGAATGCCTTCTGCGAGGCACATATATCCAGCACGTCTCAGGAGGTGCTCAGCACCTTGTGCGATCTAGCCCTACTAAGGAAAGTTACCAGACAAAAGAAAGAACAGACATCCTGTTTTGTTCCTTCATGGGATCTCCCATGTAGCAGTGTCTCAAGGAGAGAAGGAAACCAAAGAAGGGCAAGGGAAAGAAACACGTCAGCAATAAACACCGCCAAGCAGAACCCACTTAAATGTAATCTGTAATGGTACCACAGGTGAAGTCATCCTTAGTTGACTTCCTATCAGAAGTTCTGCTGGAGATAGTCCAGAAGCAAGCAGTGTTGACTGATATGCCAGGACTCAGAGTGCTTTATATGGGTCCGCTGATTTTTGCAGAAGTCTTTTAAAAGTCTGCCCTGCTCTCTCTCCCTCCTCGTTGCTCGGGGAGAATGTGGACTACTAGTATGATCTTCAAAATCAAAGCCCTGTGCAAATGCTAGGAATGTTGCAGAGGTAAATCCAGGCCCATTATCCAAGATGAGGACTTCAGGAACTCCATGTCTTGCAAATATTGACTTTAGTTTCTGAATGACCTATGCCAGTGAATTCTGAATATAGCCAACTCTATATATCTCAAAGTAATCAACTGCAATTATGTATGTCCTTTCCAGAAAGACTGATCTGTGGCTACCAGCTGCCAAGGTCTTTCAGATTGCTTTGTAGAGAGCAATGGTTCTGGAGACTGTTTCCTCACCCTACCCTCCACCCCCCCAGTTACATATTTTACAACCCTCTACTAAGGTCTGAATTTGCCTGTTCAGACCAGGCCACCATACAGATTGTTGTGCTCATGCCCTGCATTTTTGTTACTCCTTGGTGTCCTGCCGGGATTTTGGATAGCATCTCTTTATGAAGTACCATTATGATAAGAATGGACCTTCAGCCATGTAAAGCTCATTTCAGTCCTGCCAACATGGCAGTAGGTCTGTTGGAAGTTGCCTTCTTCAACCACACCCTCTTTGACAAAGTTGAGTCCATTTCCAGCATGTTCATCCTTTAGTTTTTCATCTCTAATTTGCTGAAGTTGGCTGGCAGATGCTGGGGTTGCTGCCATAATAAGGTCAATGTAGCCTTCGACATCTTTCTCTAAAGCCTCTTCTTCCATTGGTGGCTGCTCGGCTGCTGCTCTAGATGGTGTCTGCTGCTATTGGTGCTTTCCCAGGTATGTTTTCAATGTTGAAAGAAAATTGTATCCGCCCGGGTCGAAATCTTTGAATCTGAGGTAGAAAGTCATCCAGTGGTTTCGAACCCAATAGTTCCAATAAGGGCTAGTGGTCTGTTTCTATATTAAAATTCACGACAAATACAGTAGAACCTCAGAGTTATGAACTGACCAGTCAACCACACACCTCCTTTGGAACCGGAAGTACGCAATCAGGCAGCAGCAGGGAGAGAGGGGGGAAAAAAGCAAAGACAGTACAGTACTGTGTTAAAAAAAATTAAGGGAAAGTTTTCAAAAAGATTGGACAAGGTAAGGAAACGGTTTCTTTGCTTGTTTCATTTAAATTAAGATGGTTAAAAGCAGCATTTTTCTTCTGCATAGTAAAGTTTCAAAGCTTTACTAAATCAGTGTTCAGTGGTAAACTTTTGAAAGAACCACCATAATGTTTTGTTCAGCATTACAAACAACCCCCATTCCTCATAACTCTGAGGTTTTACTGTAGAAAACAGAACTTATCTGAAATCTCTCAGCTCTCTGGATCCATCCATTTAATAGGCAGCAGGTTTAAAACAAACAAACGGAAGTATTTCTTCACATGGTGCACTGTCAACCTGTGGAACTCCTTGCCAGAGGACACTGGGCTAGATGGACCTTTGGTCTGACCCTGTCTGGCCGTTCTTATGTTCTTATGAACGTCCACTGCCTGAGCTGCCAAAATCAAACTTTTCTAGCAGAGCCATTTATGCTATTTAGGCTCCACTGCTGCCTTGAGACAGGGCGCTGACCCCTCCTGGCTGCAGCTTTCACAAGTCTCCTTCCTAACTTTCCACTTGCCCCACTCGCTCACCACCCTGGCAGTCTGGCGTTCTCTTCTTTCCTTTACTACTTCTTTAAAGAGAGGGATTCGCTCACTGTTGACCCCAGGTATTGCAAGGAAGTAAACATAACGAGCCATGCTTTAAGCAGCAACTAGTAAACTCTCCCAACTAGGAAGTTCCCACGTTTATTAAACTCCCCACTGCAACGCATCCTGGTCCTCTCTGGTAACACTCCAAGACCTCCACAATGTGCTTTGCTGGATCAGGGGCAGAGCGCACAGCACCTGGCAGAATTGAGCCATAGACCATAAAGGCCGTGTGACCCACCCAAGGAAAAGTAAATGACAGGTGGTGATGCTGAGCTCCTGAGCAGATTGTCTTAACTTCACTGCTGTAATTAATAGGAACATATGTCTTGTTGACTGGGTCAGACTTGAGGTCCATCTAAGTATCTTGTCTCCGATGGTGGCCAGTACCAGCTGCTTCAGAGGAACCCCTCTGCAGGTGGATGCGGGATAATCTGCCCTCTATAGAAGTCACTCCCTAACCCACAATAGAAATTGGCTTAAGCCCTGAAGCATGAGATGTTGTATCAGTTATCAAACTCTTTTTTAGATTTACTATCCCTCTGTATTCCTGTTATCCATATAAATGCCCATTCTCTCTTACAACCTCGCTAAGTTCTTTGTCTCACAGACATCCTGTAGCAATGCGTGCACAATTAGACTGTGGAGCTGAGCTGTGTGTGGGGGAAGCATCAACTAATTTTGTCACCAGTTAATGGGTTGGTTGGCACTAAACCTGATTTGCAGACACAGACCACGGCGAAAGCTCAGTAACTGTGGCCGCTAAGTGTTTCACCTTAGCCAGACAACAAGTCTGGCACATCGGTGCCCACCTGTAAGTCACCCAGCACATTTTCCTTGTAGTTCAGCCCTCGACGTATTTGCGTAGCGAGGTTGCCACCCTTCCTTCCAGTTCCTTGTGGTAGGACGTCCTGCAGCACGTTGGGCCGTGCGCTGCTGTGGCATTGTGTGAATGTTGTTAGAGCACTCTGTCCTGGTGAGGCACTATGGGATAGCTGCATGGATTCGTCCAGAATACGCTGGCACAAGCAGCCATGTAGATTTGGGTGAACACACGCAGCTGTGCCAGCTGCTATGTGGACAGAGAGAGGCAGATCCTCAGCTGCTGTAAATTAGCTGTGATCATTTGCACTAGCATAGGATCTGTCCCCAAATGAAGCATGTTACTTGTAACTTGTTAGGGTGATAGTGCCTCTAGTTGGTTACAAAATTACAATTAAAAGTTGCATTATGGGCGGAGCCAAAATCTAGTCCAAACTATCCCCCACCATATACACTGAGTGGCACAGGAGCCAAAACTCATACCCAATCTTAATTCTCTCACCATGGCAGACACAAATGATTGTGAGTGCAAATGAAGGGCCAAACAAGGTGAAACATTCAGCCAAAGCAATAACAGGTGATCCAGCATATGCACAATGACCTTGATAAGATAAATACAAATCCAAACAGGACAATGGAGAGCCAAGGAATAATTATGAACAGATGAATTTGCAGCTATCCCATGAAACAACCTTTGAAAATTATTGTGTGACACAATCATATCCCTACTTATCAGGGTTTCTGCAAAAAGCATGGAAGATTCAGACAATGAAAGCCAAGGAGGAGGTTCTCAAAGACACAAATAGCAGCTTGGTGCCTAAAGTCCATTGAAAGCGAGTGGGAATTAGGCACCTAACTCCTGTCTATAACTTTGCAAATTTTCCCCTTGGCCCTTACATGATCCACCTGGAACTCATAATTTTGAGTAAGGATCAGCAGAGCACTTAAGAACATTCTTAAATTTAAGCACATGCTTAAATGTAAGTGCACAGGGCCCCAATTCAGCAAAGCATTTAAATGTGTTCCAAATTCTATTCCTGTTTAGCAAAGCACATGAATTCACACTTAAGTGTTTTGCTAACTTGGGGCCTAAATTAGCTCTACACATTTTATTGGACTCCAATAAAATTTAAACCAGATTATTTATTGGACAAATTCTCACATAAAATTCATGATCTAGTTGGCACCCAAGATATAATCCATTTTTATAGGTTTCAGAGTAACAGCCGTGTTAGTCTGTATTCGCAAAAAGAAAAGGAGGACTTGTGGCACCTTAGCGACTAACCAATTTATTTGAGCATAAGCTTTTGTGAGCTACAGCTCACTTCATCGGATGCATGCTGTGGAAACTGTGTACAGTTTCCACAGTATGCGTCCGATGAAGTGAGCTGTAGCTCACGAAAGCTTATGCTCAAAAAAATTGGTTAGTCTCTAAGGTGTCACAAGTACGCCTTTTCTTTTTGCGAATCCATTTTTATAGAAACTGATGCAATTCGAAATGCATCTTTTTAAAAAATGAATTGTTTCCATCCCAGGTGTTTGCCCTCTGCATTTGCCTATATGCAGTGTTCAGGTGTTCGGTTTCAAAGTGATGACTTACATGTGTTTGAGGAACAGCAAACTTCTGAAGAAATGGTATGTTAGAGCTTCCTGCTCCACATTTTCTGAGGCAAAACACGAGTGTAAGATGAAAAGAGAGTTCTCTGGCAATCTTTCATTTTATGTTTGCTTATAATTCATCATCATTTGTGGCAGATCCTTTATCATCTACTCTACCTTATGTCTTTTATCTTTTCTAATACTGTATTTTAATATTTAAATATGCCTTGCAGTTCAATTAAAAAGTGACCATCCTTTGAGAAAAGGACTCATCATACACTGTGTGCTTTGCTTTTTTTGTTTTGTGCTTAAAGGCGATTTAAAAAAAAAACAAAAAACAAAGATATAACTGTATTGTAGTACAATAAGAAAATGCAATGATTACTTTCCGCCACCTTTTTGCCAGACAAATTCCTCTGTGCTTTTTGCTTTAACAGTAGGGAACAAAAATGTGCAAAATAAGAAGATATATTTTTAATTTATGGGAGTTTTTTAAAAGGCTGCATTAGGTTCAGATTAAAGCCTGCCGCAGATTCAAGGGAAAATTTAAGAAAATCAATTTTCCCAGATTGGGGGGGTGGGGGAAGGAAGGAGAGAAAAACACTGCAGCTTATAGTGTTCTTTGTTATTTGACTCAATAGCTCTGTTCCCATGAATAGCTGAATAATCACTGGTTGGCCCAGCGGTGGTATACATACAGACTTATCTCCTTCAGACTCTGTTCTTGAACCTGCAGCAGCACGGTTTTGATCATTAACAGTTTCTTGCTCTTATCGTTGTTAATTTTTTCTACATCTGTGAGTCTTACTCTGAGACTGGAACACAGCCATTATTCCCTGCTGCGGAACCGGCACGCTCTATAAAAACATGGTTTTCAGATAAATTAACATTCTCACAAGAAATCATAAGGAATGTCAAGAAACCAGGAGCTAAATGTAACAATTTTGGTGGGGAAATTTGCAAATGTGCTGTCTTACAGAATTCAGAGCGTGAGAGGAAACATACATAGCTTAGTAAGTAACAATGCTTCAGAAGAAAACACTTGAGTAAAATTTGTATTTGGAAAGGCTGCGTGGTTTTGCTACCTGTTATTAGAAATTGGTAGTGTGTAATATCTGTGATGTCAGGACTGGCCATGGGCACCTGCAGATGCTGTGAATGCAGCAATTCTCAGCTGCAGCACAATGGAAGCAGAATTTAAAGTGGGTATAGATTTCTAATGTGCAAAGGCCCCTGGGTATTATTGTTTGCAGGGAGGTATCTATTACCTAAGGTAAATCATGAGTGGTGTTTGGATTTTAGTGGAATATTAAATAATGAAGGGCTTGATAATGCTAACCTTATTTATGTTATGTTACTGCCTCGAGGGCCTACCTAGATCAGGGTGGTAGGTGCTGTACAAACCCATAGTAAGAAATAGTCCCTGCCCAAAAGAGATTATGATTATTAAATAGACAAGTGAGGCTATATGCGTATTATTGTATAGAGGGAACTAAGGCAGAGGAAGACTTGTCTGAAGTCACACACAGCATCTACGACAGTGCTGGGAACTGAATCAAGGTTCCCTGAGTCCCAGCATTAGAAGACTATTCTTTCTGTCAGTGTGGGTAGTTCTTTCTTATGCAGTAGTCCTGTGTCCTTGAATGGGTCTACTTCCAATAGTAAAGACTACGCACATGAGCCATGCATCACTAATAGGATTGGTCCCTTAGTGCCTTGCAGGTTAAAAGTGATGGTAAGAAGCTTCTTTTTTCCTTTACAGTTCTGCAATTTAAATTGTTGTTGCATGTAGTCCTGTGAGGGCATCATCATTTCAGAGGCTAACGAAGACATGAATAACAAAGGAAACTGAAAGCAAAGCTTTCTCTGGTTTTGGTTTGATAATTCATACTTATTATCTCTTTGTATTTTGAGCATCACCTTTCCCACTTACAAACAGTTATATGGTTAAAAAGATATTTCCAGAAGATAGTAACCTTGGCAGTAGTTGTCAAGGCTAATAGTTTGACATTTCATATCACCCACAGCTAATCAACTGAACATGGCAACACATTTGAAAAACCCATTATAGATGTACAGCTTAGGAGTAATATGTCAAAGCTAGCACTAACAGCTGTTATGTAAACTGGCTGATTTTCTTCTGCTGAATAGTCACATGGTAAAAGAAAAAGTGCTTTTGAAGGACTCAAGAGCATCTAAGCATGAGGACCTGAATAGTGTACTGTACTTTTGAATGCCATATATTTATAGAAAGTTCGCCACGGTGATAAGCACCCAGTCTTCTCTTTCAGCTGCTTTAAGATATTTTTTTCTCCCCCTAAACTGCTGTAGTTTCCAAAAGATGTGCTGTAAGATATACCATGCGACAGGTGTCTCTGATATCCTCTGAAAACAATCTTTGGTACAAATGATTTCCATAACTGTTGTCTATACCTTCCTCCAAGATCAGGGAAGCTCAAAGAACCCAGAAGTTACATTCAAAACTGTTTGTATGCCCCATATACCTAAGTCCAGTAGGCAGAGAGAGAGAGAGAAAATAATTTTGTTCTGAGTCTTCTAGAATAAATAGTTGCTCAAGATAATAATTCTTAAATTAGTTGCGCTTGCTAATTGCTGAGGAAATAATATTTTTCTTTAGATGCTGGGTAGGTTTCAAAGCTTGTATATAGAGGAAAAGAACTCCGTGTGCTTTGAAAACACCAGCTGAGCAACCTTTTACAGTGGAGTTAAGAAGATCATTACCAGTCACATAAAGGGCTTCAGCTGAAGGCTGGCAGCTTTATTTAATAATAATGTTTAATTCAGCAACATTGTGTGCAAAAGGATGGCTCAGACAGGTTTATTGTTTAGGAAAGAATTGGAAACGAATACAGAAATACACTGAAAACTTACGCTTGCTAGAAGTGAGGTACAAGTCCTTTCTTTGCAGATTCAGATGTTAGTGAAAGAGACAACCATCTGCAGTCTGCCATGGCACTGAGATGATACCGGCCTTCAAATGCACTGTTGCAACTTCCATTGATACCAGCGTGAGTGGTGTGTGTGCCGCAGGGGCCAGAATTGGCTTACTGACCTTAGCAGAGATATTGAGTGGAGGTTCATGCTAGTTTTGTTCAAGTGAAGAAATTAGTCGCATTGGACTGGGGCTCAGGAGACCTGGATTCCAATCCTGGCCCTGCCACTGGCCTGCTGGGTGACCTTCTGTAAAACAGTTTTCCCATCTGTAAAATGGGGATAATAATTACCTTCTTTTGAGCTGTATGGATGACAAGCACCATGTAAGAATTAGATATAATTTCTTTTCTCATTTACAATAACACCACCACAGTGCTAATGCCTGTGGCTGAATGTAGAATCTTCCTAACTTAGTGGCTGCCACATTCTATTTGTTCACATCGTTGCTTGTGTGTAGTTAGAAACGTTATTTGCAAAGGGTTTGGGGTTGTTCTCTAAACAATACAAAAAGCACAGTGGAAATGCAAGGTGTTAACTTGTCATCTGCTTATTCATGAACACTGCAATCGAAGTAGAACTAATAGACATCATTAAATAATCTAGTTAATTTGAACGATGTGCAATGAAGTAGCTCACAGAGTGCTACAATGCAGGACAAATGGAATTGGGACTGGCCATGGGACGCTAGCTTTCCTGCTCAGTATGCACAGAGGATGCTGGTTTGAGCTCTGTATTAGCACCCTCCAGCTGGCCACTGAATGCAGCGTGGTTGCTGGTTTGAAAACAGATATGCTCTCCTGGCTGGAAAGGAAGTGTCACAATGACAGCTGTCTTTTTAAAAGAGGATTGCTAACAGAATAGCTAATGGGAAGTGGTAGTCGCGGAATGAAACTGGTTGGACCAGGCTGAAAGGATGAGTTAGATCTTCCATTTTCTTTCCATTCCACTAGTATCTCTGGAGGATGTTAAACAGAAGCTACCAACATTATTTGCACTGTTGTCCAATAAAAGATATTACCTCACCTACCTTGTCATTAAACAATTACAACCCATACTCCATTGGGACCACATCCTGAAAGAAATCTTTTCCAAACCCTCTCGTGTGGCCTTCCGAAAACCCCCCAACCTTGCCAAGCTCATCATCAGAAGCAAGCTCCCCATACACCAGGACCCACCAACTCAAAGCAGCACCAGACCCTGCCATAACGGCTGATGCAAAACCTGCAGACACATCTCCACTGCTATGATGATCAATTCCCTGCACAACTCACTCTTCAAGATCCATGGGTCCAACACATGCCTATCACAGTGTATGGTGTACGTCATCCAGTGCACTAAATGCCTCGATAACAATTGTGTGGATGAAAGCAGACAATCACAGAAAAAGGATAAAAGACAAAAACATTATGTCATCCAAGGATGAACACTTTTGACGAAGTGATCACTGCCTTTGTGGTCTCTCAGTCCTCCTCCTCAAAGGAAACCTGTACAACACCTTCAAAAGATGAGCCTGGGAGCTTAAATTTATAACATTGCTAGATGCTAAAAGTCAAGGACTTAATAAAGATAATGGATTTATGGTTTATTACAACAATCTGTAACCCACTAGCCTCCCCCCCTCCCTTTTAGTTCTATGACTACAGAGGTATTAACTGACCACTTCACCTTGAACGGGCCCTTGAAATATGTGTTAACTGCTTATGCTAAACAATCAGTTCCACCTTGTGTTTAGCTGTGACATTCTGAGTACCTTTCCCAGACCTGAAGAGGAGCTCTGTGTAAGCTTAAAAGCGTGTCTCTTTCACCAACAGAAATTGGTCCAATAAAAGATATTACCTCACCCACCTTGTCTCTAATATTCTGGGACCAACACGACTACAATTGTTGTCAGATGTTGGCTGCGTGTGGGTGTCTTTTGGCATGCTGACCTGGCTCTGCGCAGGTAGCTGACAGAGCAGACCTCCATCAAACCACCCAATAAGACCACAAATCTGTTTCAGTCATGAAGGCGCCCAGTCAGGTTTACTGTCGACAAAGTATGGTATAAGTGCCTGATACGTGCGACAACTACACTTAATACATGTATGTCCATGACAATGGACTCAGCTCAGTGAATGTCAGGACTTTCCAACCCCCCCCTCAGCTGGCCAAAGACACTCCCTCTGAGACCCCTCATTCTACCGATACACACTAGTTACATACTGCCCCTCTGATGTGGTTAGTTACCACCCTTTACCTCGTACATGTTGGTTCAATCAGAACATCTTTATTCATTACCCTGTCATCCTGAACTTATCTCTAAGAGATGTCTACATGTTCTTGTTATCTTTGTTTGTACCGTACTTATAGATTCATAGATAATAAGGTCAGAAGGGACCATTATGATCATCTAGCCCGATCTCCTGCACAACGCAGGCCACAGAATCTCACGTACCCACTCCTTCGAAAAACCTCTCACCTATGTCTGGGCTATTGAAGTCCTCAAATCGTGGTTTAAAGACTTCAAGGAGCAGAGAATCCTCCAGCAACTGACCCGTGCCTCATGCTACAGAGGAAGGCGAAAAACCTCCAGGGCCTCTTCCAATCTGCCCTGGAGGAAAATTCCTTTCCGACCCCAAATATGGCGATCAGCTAAACCCTGAGCATATGGGCAAGATTCACCAGCCAGATACTACAGAAAATTCTTTCCTGGGTAACTCAGATCCCACCCCATCTAACATCCAATCACAGGCCATTAGGCCTATTTACCATGAATATTTAAAGATCAATTAATTACCAAAATCATGTTATCCCATCATACCATCTCCTCCATAAACTTATCGAGTTTAATCTTAAAGCCAGTTAGATTTTTTGCCCCCACTGCTTCCCTTGGAAGGCTATTCCAAAACTTCACTCCGCTGATGGTTAGAAACCTTTGTCTAATTTCAAGTCTAAACTTCCCAATGACCAGTTTATATCCATTTGTTCTTGTGTCCACATTGGTACTGAGCTTAAATAATTCCTCTCCTTCTCCGGTATTTATCCCTCTGATATATTTATAGAGAGCAATCATATCTCCCCTCAACTTTCTTTTAGTTAGGCTAAACAAGCCAAGCTCCTTCAGTCTCCTTTCATAAGACAAGTTTTCCATTCCTTGAATCATCCTAGTAGCCCTTCTCTGTACCTGTTCCAGTTTGAATTCATCCTTCTTAATCATGGGAGACCAGAACTGCACACAGTATTCCAGGTGAGGTCTCACCAGTGCCTTGTATAACGGTACTTAAATCTCCTTATCTCTACTGGAAATACCTCTCCTGATGCATCCCAAGACCACATTAGCTTTTTTCACGGCCATATCACATTGGCGGCTGATAGTCATCCTATGATCAACCAATACTCCAAGGTCCTTCTCCTCCTCCGTTACTTCTAATTGATGCGTCCCCAGCTTATAACTAAAATTCTTGTTATTAATCCCTAAATGCATAACCTTACACTTCTCACTATTAAATTTCATCTTATTACTCCAGTTTACAAGGTCATCCAGATCCTCCTGTATGATATCCCAGTCCTTCTCTAAATTGGCAATACCTCCCAGCTTTGTATCATCCGCAAACTTTATTAGCACACTCCCACTTTTTGTGCTGAGGTCAGTAATAAAAAGATGAAATAAGATTGGTCCCAAAACTGATCCTTGAGGAACTCCACTGGTAACCTCCCTCCAGCCTGACAGTTCACCTTTCAGTAGGACCCGTTGTAGTCTCCCCTTTAACCAGTTCCTTATCCACCTTTCAGTTTTCATATTGATCCCCATCTTTTCCAATTTAACTAATAATTCCCCATGTGGCACGGTATCAAACACCTTACTGAAATCTAGGTAAATTAGATCCACTGCATTTCCTTTGTCTAAAAACTCTGTTACTTTCTCAAAGAAGGAGATCAGGTTGGTTAGGCACGATCTACCTTTTGTAAAACCATGTTGTATTTTGTCCCATTTACCATTGACTTCAATGTCCTTAACTACCTTCTCCTTCAAAATTTTTTCCAAGACCTTGCATACTACAGATGTCAAACTAACAGGCCTGTAGTTACCCGGATCACCTTTTTCCCCTTTCTTAAAAATAGGAACTATGTTAGCAATTCTCCAGTCATACGGTACAACTCCTGAGTTTACAGATTCATTAAAAATTCTTGCTAATGGGCTTGCAATTTCGGGTGCCAATTCCTTTAATATTCTTGGATGAAGATTATCTGGGCCCCCCGATTTAGTCCCATTAAGCTGTTTGAGTTTCGCTTCTACCTCAGATATGACACTTGGTATCAGGTGTTCTGGTACCATCCTTATGGAATGTGCTAGGCCCCAGACATTCATGTCAGCTCTTCTTCGGAATGTGTGTGTTTTTGCAATACCAGCCCTGTTCTTGCCTGGTTCTGTGAGACTGCACGCAGGCAGAGCCTGACTTCTGCTCACAACCTGAGATTTGCTAACTTTGCTTTATATTAGCAGGGCCTGACTACCACTTTAGTTCAGGCCTCAGGCCTTGTACCGGGCCTCTGATACTAGGCCTCATGTTTCAGGCTCTCTCTTTCTACTACAATGACACTGCAAACAGTAAATGTATCTCGAGCAGCTTTGAACAGCCTGTTGGTGGGAACACTGTGTTGTGGAGTTCCAAGAAATGTCCTTGTCATAGGAGTGAGGTTTGGTAGGTTGGTAACGCAGCTTCCACCATTAGAGGTTCACTCATCATGATTCTGTCAGATACAGACAGCATAATAATTTATAATACATTGTTCTTGTTATTGCGGTAGTGTCTAGGAGTCCCAGTCATGGACCAGGACCCCATTGTGCTAGGCCCTGTACAAACATATAAAAAAAAGATTGTAAAGCTCTTTGGGGCATGAGCCATCTAAATATAAGCAAGAGACAAAGGTTGGATACAAACCAGGGGAGCATACGGAAGCAGCAAGCGGATGCTGATTAGCATGGCAGGCAGTGCGCTCAGCACACCAACTGCCCAACTGTTGTCAAGTTTTGTGTAGGGTTCATGGTGAAGGAGAGTTTTAAGGAGGGATTTGAAGGAGGACAATGAGGCAGCTTTGCAGAAGGTTACACGGAGCTCCTCACAAGCATGAGGGCAGCATGAAAGGAAGCACAAAAGCACTTATTTGACAATTTAACAAGCGGGTGACGAATCTGGTATCATTGGCAGAGTGGAGGTGGAAGTCAACATCTTGATAGCGTTTGAGAGATGATAAATAGCTTAGGCATAGGTCAGGAAGGGCCTGGAAAGCAAAGACGAGTAGTTGACATTTGATGTGATGGAGACAGTGGAGTGATGAACGAAGGGTGACCGTCAAAGTGATGAACTAGGAAAATGATCTTTGTAATTCTGTAATTCCAGCAATTCAAGAATGGGGGCTGTGCCTCATCTTGGCAGTTCCTCCTCCACAGACTTGCACTCTCCTTGCACAGTACTTGGAACAATAGTCCAATCGGGCTCTTTTTATTTTCAGGTTTTACATCACCATCCTATCCATTAGCATCCTTCTTTTGTTGGGTTTGCTTAGAGTGGCTGCTTTTGTGTCAGAAAGGATACAAGCAACTATGTATATCCTTGTTCCGATTCAATGCGCCAAAAGTGTAAAGAAGTAGAGTTCAGCATTTCTACTTTGTATTCATGCTTTTGTTAGGAACTTGTGCTTATGTTCATGTTCAAAGCACACAGAATGGGCAGAGCAATAGAGATGCAGGTTTGATTTGTGCTAATCTCTCTGGTTAATTCTTCAGATGGTTTAGGTATACAGATTACAGTTTTAGCAATGCTATGAAGGAGTCAGCAATGTTACATTTGGGTCCTGTAGTATGCACTCAAAGATAATTTATTCTCATTGACACTTCAGTATATAAAAGCCATGTTCCATCTTCTAACATCATCTTGGAATAACTGATTGATGGGCAGGCCTACTTCTTTTTGTGCATCTGCTAAGGAGTTTAAAAACTGCCAAGGACAAGTGTTCAAAATGGCCGACACCTTTCCAGCTTAAAGTTATCGAGTTTGACATATCTGTCTGGATAAACAAAGCACCGTTAAAGCATAGCTGTGAGATGTTTGCAAGGAAAGCCGAACTGTAAACTTAAGAGTCATCATGAAAAACCTTTTTCACATGTTATGGACAACAATGTGGCTGATAATTCTTTATCTCTCATTTTCCCTACCATTTTCTGAAAGGCATAAGAAATTTCACTATCTGTATATTTTCCATGGGAGAACTTATAATGCAATACTATACTACTTCTCTTAAGGTTGTTATCCGATGGCAGTCAGGACTCAGGCATATTACTTGGCATTCAAATATCAAATAGTAACGGAAAGCAAGAAGGCATTTATTAGGAGCATTAAGACTTGCAAGGCTCTTTTAATAGAAACTGGGGAGTGCAAGTCTTCCTTGTTGGGGCTGTATAATGTGTTTCAAGCGTCTTTAGCAATCTCACTCCTTCTGTTACACAGCAGAATGTGGCTGCTGACCTAATATAAGTATAATCCACTGGTGTATGTGTGCTGCAAGTCCCGCTGTGCTGGTCCACACAGCCCCAGATATGGAGTCTTGGTTCTTGAGTTCAGGCGGTAACGGCTCATGCTTTTAGCCCTGAAGGTCCTCAATGCGTCAACCAAAATGGCAGCTGTCACATAAGCCTCTCACCGAAAGTGATAGATGTCTGCCTAGGCCCCTGTGGTATCCATCGCACAGTACATTTTGCGAACTACATGCTATTCTTACTTCTATTTCATAGTGCCCAGAGCCGTGGTGCCAATTGGTGTGGAGGGGAGGGGGCAGCAAAGGAGGGCTATGGAGCCAGGAGAGATGTGGTCTGGCAGCTTTTAAGCACTGGTCCCATGCTAGATCGGTATGGCTGCTGGCAGTCTGATCTGGCGTGTTGCTCCGATTGCGTGGTCACAACACCACTCGCTGAAGTTTGACCTAGCCGCTCTTCCCAACAGACGGAGGGGCACCTGGCTCATATTTCAGTGAGTGGCATTGCGACCTGGTGCACGGGGTTGCAGCACTACTCCAATTGGCCTGGCTGCCCCTCCGTCCCAACGTAGAGGTGGCCGGGCCCAATGGTGTGGTGAACGGGTGCAAGGGGAGTCTGTCCTGTATGGCGGAGCACAGAGGAGTCTGCTGAGAGCTCGGCTCTTTGGGGCACTGTCTCATGCACTGTGTGGGTAAGAGAAAGGTGAGACTCCCCGGCTGAGGACACCTGGGATCTGAAGGGGGTGGGAGAGATGAGCAGGGACACGAATGAGTCTCAGCTGTGCGGGGAAGGAACCAAAATTACGTGTCCCCCCCAAGAAAGGTCTGAATTGGTCCCACTGGCCCAGAGGCCCCAATAAAATCAGGGACCCATAGCACTGAGCAGCGTAGAATCCCTAGTCTTCTGTACGCACACATTCAGGCAGGACCAGGTTCTTACTGACATTACCTGAGACCTGCTCAGCAGACTTGGCAACTTCTGCCACCCCAACATCTATGCTGGGCATCGAGCTGGGTCCTGTCACTGATGAGGCTTGGGTTCCCCCCCACCGCCTACCTGGAGAGAGTGAGCAAATGGAACAAAGTATTTCTGGATGTGAGGGATGCTAAACAGATCCGGCTTACACGGCTCCTGTCACTTCTGGGTTTGCTGTTCTTTGTCAGGGGGTGGCCCCTGGTCAGGCAGCCTGCTGGTTCTGTATTCAATCGCAGCTTGTCACCCATCATATTTGCCTCACCACAGTGAGTGGGGGAATTGGAGTCGGGGATCTATTTCTTCAGAAACTCAGTGAAGTGTCATTGGGGTGTTCAGAGTGACACTTGTCCCTCCACAGCCATTTCTACTCATGCCTCTGGAGACACTGGGTTTGGCACATACTGTATTGTCTCCTGCTTTGCTCAGTGGTGACCAGAATATTGCATTACCAGAGATGTCATTCAGGATTAGATCTGATCAAAATTTCCCCAAATTTGACTTTTTGATGACATTTTTCAATAAAACGTTGAATTTCAAACACAATAACGTTCCGCTCCCATGCGTACATACATACAAGTATTTCGCTCCCACCCTGACTCACTCCAGACACTTTTGGGCCTTTCACAGGACAGAGAATTGTGATTCAGAGCTTGCCTGTATGGTGCTGCACTGCGAACTAGGGGGCTGTCATTTCTAGAGCGCTCGAGCGTGTTGTGGTCTAACTGCCCTGGTGCAGACTCTGCTGGCATGCTCTAAAAGGTACCTACCATGTGTTAATGTCATTCTGTTTGAAACAGGACTACAGCAACGCGAACGAGGTACCTTTTAGTGTGTGCCAGCCGGCTCTTATTAGATAGAATATATATGCTGGGCACAGTATACACCATGTTAATGGATATTTTGGCATGGTCTTCATATGGTGTATATCATGTTAAATGTAAGTGTTGGGTAATCAGTATGCTTACTCTTGCTCACTTATGCTAAGTATCCCACAATGCCTTGTAACAGTACAACTCAGCATTTGGCATAGGAAGATAGAGATGCTGTCAAAGGCAAAATACATACGTGTTCTACCTTGGCACAGATAGGGAGTGCCTTCCCGGCTCAATTAGTTTGAAATGTCGTGTTCACAAACAAAAGATAAGAGGGGTACACCATGGTACTGGAAAAACAAGTTTAAATTGGTGGGTGGAACTTTCAGTTGGGGGTTTTAGCTTGTAAACAGCCCAATTATAAATAGAGAGAATTTTGGGGGTGTATTTTTGGGAGCCCACCTTCTACGTCAGGTGGACTTAACATAGTGTGAGTACTTGCTTCCTGGAAAGATTGGGGTTGTATTAGCTCATAAGAACGGCCATACTGGGTCAGACCAAAGGTCCATCTAGCCCAGTGTCCTGTCTTCCAACAGTGGCCAGTGCCAGGTGCGTCAGAGGGAATGAACAGAACAGATAATCATCAAGTGATCCGTCCCCTGTTGCCCATTCTTTCTTCTCCGTGCCATAATGTTTTGTCTATAAATTGGCTGAACTTGGTTATTTGGTCTCTTGAACATCTTTAATAATGAACCACAAGTGTAGACAAAATCAATTGGTTATACACAGTCAAGCAACAGTTTACATGGGGCAGTCTGAGTGCAACACATTCGAGCTCTCTAAAAATCACACCCCTCCAGTTTGCAATGCCATGCTGCATAGACAAGCCCTCAGATTGTTACTTCTACTCCTGACGCAGTCATTTTCTGAAGTGAGAAACAGAGTTTCTTTCTCGCACAACAGGTAACCTCACAGTGACCCCATGCAGTTAAAATTGTCTTACATAAAAACAAAGTTTATTGGCATAGGATGGAGAATAAAGAGGAGAATCACAAACAAACTGCTGTAAATGTAGATGACTCCCTATGGCTAGCCAGACTCCAATCTTAGACACACAGAATATTAGAGCAGAATTATTCTAATTGTGCTTCATTGTCCCAGAAGGGAATGTGGCTCACTTTCTCCTGATCACTTGTTTTGATATATACCATTTTCCTGTGTTCTGGAAATGAAGACTTTACCCAATTGTGAAGGGATCTTATGGTTTTGGAATCTAGGCACAAGAATCAAATGTATTTCTTCTTGCTGTACCACCATGTATTTTGGTTTTATGGTTGCACCTCAAGGCGTGAATCAGGACTGAGGCCATGTTACGCTAGGTGCAGTGCAAATGCAGTGAAAACAGGCGCTGTCATATTATTTTATGTTAGCTTCTTGTTTCTTTTCCTCTTCCAGTGTTTGCAAGAATGGGTTACTAATGTGCCTATAAATAAAAAGGTTTTCTGTACTTAAACCAAAGGATATTTGATCTAAAGGAATGCAACCGGCAGGAGGTTTGCACAAAACCTCATTAGCCTCCTGATTATTTTCAACACCTTTCTGAGAGAAATCTTTATTACCATGGAAATGTAGCCCCTCCTAGGACTGCAGGGGGAAAAAGAGTGGTATTATTTGAGAAATAATATGTTAACATCTAATAAAAGAATGTATACAAGCAAATTTGCATCTACAACTTTTAACTTTTCCATTCCTTGGCTTTTGAATGCTAATAATGTTCTCTTATGGTCGTTTTTTGCCATGCATCTGAAGAAGTGGGTTTTTTACCCACGAAAACTTATGCCCAAATAAATCTGTTCGTCTTTTAGGTGCCACCAGACTCCTTGTCATTTTTTGTATAGAATTTGCTAGGATTTTTTTATATATAAAAAGAGAATGAAAATAGGTTCTGTAATCAGGGACTAGTTCACTAGACACCTAGAATGCTATTTCCCACATACATTTCCAGATCCTGGGAAAATGTGCAGCATTTGAGAGCTCCTTAAGAGCCCAAGTTCATTTAATCTTCACTTAATGCGATGGACATATTTACTGTACAACCAGCTAATTATGCACATACATCCCGTGCAGTCTACCTCCCTTCTTTCCAAATGTTGATAAAAAATGCTGGCATAATGGAGCAAACTAAGTGCTAGAGAAGGACTAACATCACTTGGTCTTTCAGCCAATGTCTCACCCACCAGGCGAACAGTGTCTCCCAACCAAGGCACTGGATCTCTCTGTGCCTGAAAAATATAGCAAATAATAATGTTCTGTGTTTACCTAGTACCTTTCCATCTGTAAACCTCAAAGCAATTTATATTATTATTACTTGTATTATTGTAGTGCCTGTACAAACACAGAACAAATATAGGGATGGGTAAGAATTACTAACCTTATATTTGTGTTGGCCTAAGTACAAATATAGTACAAATATATAATGTGATTGGTATGACAGCCAATGTGATCTAGTGGATTAGACATGAGCCTTGCATCTCAGAGGTTAGGATTTATGTTCCTAGCCCTGCTGAAAACTTCTTTTGGCAAGTTGCACCGAAATGTCCTATCTCTCAGGTACCCCATCTGGGAAATAGAAATACTGATAGTGGGCCCCTTCTCTGGGAGGTGGTGTGAATTCTCACTAACTCAGCTTTGGGAGGAGGGGTAGAGATATCTTAAGCTTCTTCAGAGGAGGAGTAGGGCCTAGAACACAGGAACTGTCCACATGCCTCCTAGGCCAAAGGAAATTTTGGTAGCAAATGCAGATCCTGCAGTTTGCTTTGATTACTGAAAAGCAGCCTAGATTGTTTGAGTTGTGACAGTGAAAATAATCTCTGTTGTTGAAATCGTGCTAGACTCTTAGTAGACTAATTAAAAGACATGGTCCCTGCCCCAAGGAACATATGATTTATAGACATGACTCAAAGAATGAGAGCAACAAACAGTAGTGAAAGAAGGAACAAAGATTACAATAATATGATCATGCCAATACTTAGGTTTGTTATATGCCTGACATGATGCATGGCTTTAAAATGTAAGTTGATATCTTTATTTCATGTTATGGCTGATCAAAAAACCTGCAGAAAAGTATTTATGAAAAATATTGGACTTTTTTGTGGAAAAATTTAATTGAAATTTTGGCTTTCCAGAAAATTTCCAGAAAATTTCAGCGATTCCATAAACCAGAGGTGGGCAAACTACAGCCCGCAGGCCACATCTGGCCCGTGGGACTGTCCTGCACGGCCCTTGAGCTCCTGGCCCCTCCCCTAGTGTCCCCCCTCCCCCGCACTCAGCTCACCATTCTGCCAGTGCTGTGGGCAGCAGGGCTGCAAGATCCTGCCAGGCAGCACGGCTGCGAGACCCGCCGGCTTAGTATATTAAATTGCTCCCCGTAGGAATGTGCTACTGACAGAGCACCAGGGCTGGCTGCCGTTAAGTAGTACACCGTAAATAGCACATTCCTACGGGAAGCAAATTAATACACTACACCAGTCCTCCATACAGTTTCGAAACCCCAATGTGGCCCTCAGGCCAAAAAGTTTTGCCTGCCCCTGCTATAAACTGTACATTGAAAACTGCAAAAAATATGGAAAATTTCTGCAAAACATTTTAATGGAAAATTTTTAGGCTGCTATGTTTTTTTATGTTGGTTATTAGCAGTCTGAACTTGTTTTCTTTAATTTACTTCAACACCCTTCCCTTTCCCTCCTTACGTCGCATTGAGAAGGAGAGGTTACTGTGCTCAGATGTTGTGGTGACGGGTGACAGTACAAAACCCTAAAAGAAGACATTTGATTGATGAGGGTTTGTGGTTATGCCATTAAAACAGTGTCTTTAGGAGGGATTTGAATATAAGGACAGAGTCAAGACCTAAGCCCTGATGCACTGCCGATGAAAGACTCCCATTGACTTCAGGGGGTTGTTAAAGGCCTCTCTGGTGCATTGAGATTGGAAGGTTGATCCATACATAGGGGCAGCATGGAAGACAGGGTTGGGAGGGGACACACAAAGGGTTTGTCTACATGGGGCATTAGCCTGCACCAAAGGTGAAAATTCTAGTGCCTATTAGCGTGTCACACAATAACTGGCCCATATGGCCCCTAGTACTGTGCACTAAAAGTTCCCAATTCACATTAACGTGGTGCTGTTTGAAACCGAACTACATTAATGTGTGCAAAGGGAACTTTTAGAGTGCACTAGTAGGGTCCACATAGGCCAGCTGGTGAGCACTAGAATTCACACCCCTCTGGTGCAAACTAATGCACTGTGTCGACAAGCCCAGAGGGGGCAGTGGGGCTTGAATGATTGGTAGAGCAAAGCAGAAGAGCGGGAATGCAGTAACAGACTAGCGAGGAGATGTAATCTGGGGCAGAGCTGTGCAGAGGCAATGATGGTACAGGAACTGTAGTTGTCTTCTTTCTTTCATCAGCTGCCAGGATTCCTGGCTATATGAGGCCTTTTCAGCCATATTTTAAAATTCAAATCATGTCTGTCCCCATTCATGGATGCCCTCAGCAAATAACTTGTTTGCTTTGTTTTAAAACTCCCAAATAGCTAACATGTCAACTATGTTGTTGTGTTGATTCTGAGTTCTTGTTATTTGCAGTCACATTGTACTAATGTAAATTCATCTTTCCCTTTTTCTACCATTTGATGACCCCAGGGGTTTTTAGGAAATAATAAGAAAAAAACATGGACTAAACATCTTTGTGTTTTGTGTGTGTGGGTTTCTTGTTGGCTTAATTGCAATAACATTTATATCACATAATATAGTGCACCAAGGTTGTAATTTTCCTATCATCTAAATTGCAGGCTGAAAATTGTGTTAAGAAAGGACTGTAGAGAATGAATTACTGCTTTCAAAATGACTACTGTTAACTGACAATGTGACTGACTGGCAAATGATTACCAAAGACAGGATGTTTTTGCGTTTAATGTTAGTCAACTCTAGCATGGTGTTTTTAAGCACAGCCCAGCATACACTGTGTGAATAATACATTTTAAACTGAGAAGTACTGTATCTCTCTAAACATAGATATAGATATTTGTTATATACACTCTGAAAAAATTAAAGGAAACAATCAAGATGCCCTATCAAAAATCTTTCTATTACTAAAAGCAACTAGATAATGAAAGCTGAAATATTTTTTAAAATTTCATTTCCTGCTCTGTTTACATTTTGCTTGAATATTGAAACAAGACGGGTAAGTTTCACACATGTTTCTAAATCAGTTTCACTGACTGGGTCTCATGAACTATTTCCATTGCTATTGTAGACTTCACACAGAGTGATTCTATATGAGACACAAAACCACAGTCCTTGCCTCATAGAGCTTAGTATGTACCAGACAGACCAACAGAGACACATATGGGATGATTTAATTGGGGATCGGTCCTGCTTTGAGCAGGGGGTTGGACTAGATGACCTCCTGAGGTCCCTTCCAACCCTGATATTCTATGATTCTATTCTATGATTCTATGATTCTATGTATTTGTACCTATATGATACTATGTGGGATTTAAATGAAACGATAGTGGAAGCCGAGTGGAGTGGGGGATTGTCCCATGCCTATGAGGTAATGTGGGCGAAGACATGGAGACAAGAGCGGGAAAAGAAAAGAAGGTAGTGGTAAAGCTTACATCATTGGAACAAATAGGGACAGGAGTACAACAAGAAACAAAGATCTGAGGTGTTGACCAGAGCAGTGCAGGGCTTTGAAGGCAAAAATGAGGGGTGAAATCCTGGCCCCACTAAAGTCAATTGCAAAACTCCAATTGACTTCAATGGGGCCAGGGTTTTACTCAAGGAGTTTAACCTTGATATGATGTGCAAAGAGGAACCAGTGGAGAGATTCAGACAGGGAAGAGACATGGGTTTGCTATCTGGCAAAGAAGGTGATTTTAACAGCTATGGATTGGATGGACTGGTAAGGGGTGATGTGGGAATCAGGGAGATCAGCATGAAAGAGGCTGAAGGAAAGGGGACAAGTGTTTTAGCTGACAATAGACCTGGAGCCCGGTAAATGTCAGGGGAACTCAGGAAGTTCCTGGGTACAGGTTTCAGTTAGCCATACTACACAGCTGTTGTGTTCCTTGTAACCATGCTTATTTCCAATATCACTTTTTAATTTAATGTGAAAAAACCTTGACTTCAACCAGCTAACACAATAAAAGTCAAAGTAAAGCATGCCACACACTCGCTGGTAGACAAGGAACAAATGGCTGGGAGGGTAACAGCTGTAAAGTATTGCTCAAGGGGAAAAATACCTCCTGAGACTGTAGTTTGACGCTGAAAGAAGTCAGTATTTTTTATCCTTAGGACCTTTTTAATGAGCCGAAGTCCTTGTGCACATAAGGATTTCAGTGACTGAAGTGTTCATCACATAACTCCTTAGGCCTTGGATATAAGGAAGTTAGAAATTTAAAACAGAGACAGGGAACTCAGCTACCGTCCTGAGTGATCTCATTGGTGCTGATGTCTGAGAGACTCCTGCTCTCCAGCTTCTGAGTAATCTAATGGTGATGTTATTTCTTTGGAACCAATCAGATTAGTTAAAAAAAATCAAAGAGGTTAATTAGGCACTTTATAAAAAAATTACCATGAGCTGGTCTTGGACCTCTCAAAGATGATATAAATGAAGGATGGAGTGGCAACACTGATTTGGAATGTCAGGCCCTCCCCCCACTACAACTTAAGTGAGAATTGGAGCTGGGCAAACATTGCAAATATTTGCAATACAATTTGAAAACCCCCAAATTGAAGGCTTTTGCAAATTTGCGACTGTTATCCAGTTGCACAGAAAACCTTGGCATGCACTATTTTTTGAGTGAAAAGCCACCAGTTTTGAAATTTCAGATGATCAGGGTTTGTTGTGTGTGTATTTTGTTTTTTGTTTTGTTTTAATTTGGGGGGCTGTAAAATAGAATGAAATTGCAATTTTTCCCCATGCAGTTTGGTGGAGATACTTCAGTACATTTTGCACTCCACTGATTATAGTTTTAATATTGTTTTGGAGCCTGATCCAGCAATTTGTTGCTTGTGGCCAGATCCCTTCACCTGTGCCAGGCCCCACTGAAATCAATGGAGTACTACAGTTTAGGGGTTTGCCAGTGTCGAGTCAGTTGCAGGATTGAGGCCTGAATTAGAAATGATCTCAAGGTACAAAATCTGGATCTGGGTTTCCAAGATCCTCAAAGTTCTGGGTCTGGTTATTTGGTTTGACCCATTGTGGAAGTAGGGGCCAATCACAACAGTGTGACTGGGCTCTTGGTTTAGAATGTTAGTGCCATCACAAAATCTGCTGGTGTTTTGGTTCAGGCCACAGATCTAATGTGAATGGGGAAGGGTATTATCTGGGGAATGAATGAAAGTGCTGTATTGTAAAATAGAAAACAAAAAGTCAACTGTTTCATTACTGTACGTTCTGCTTTGCTTCCAGGCTTTGCTATTTCAGTCAATGCTGTGGTCCTTTTAGACGTATTAAAGTACACTACTGTGCATGGCACATCAAATGTCCTCGAAATACTGCAGAATGGATTTTTGAAACGCAGTTAATGCAGTTTGGGAGCTGTTGGGTTCTCACCTGTCAGCACGTAGTTTGGTGCCTTTTTGAAGTTAATACAGATGTATGGTTTAATAATACACACTAGGTGGGTAGTTAATTAACATATTGTGGCCCAATTATTAAATATTAATAGTGGGATTGCTTTTTATTTATTTATTTTAAATAGCAAAGTGGCCAGGTCCACAAAGTACATGAACAGCCTGGAACATGGACAATTTTTTAAAAAAGTGAACCCATTTTTAACTAGTGGATTCGAAAAAGGTACCCAAACCAATCAAATTGCTACGCTCATTTTCCCCTTCCCATTAAACATCCAGACTGTACAATAAAAAAATGTCATAGATTCCAAGCTGAGAACTTTAATGGGATATTTCATATAAGAATAAATTTTAAGTAACAAAGACTTGACATTTGTTTCTATGGAAAATGTTACTCTTCCATATCTGCTTCATGCTTATATTTTTCTTTTACATTATCAGACAAAGAGTAAATAGATGTTGATGTCTTAAAATGTATAGTCAGGGTCATATTCTCATTTACATTAAGATCCCTTACCTTACTCTGTCTTTTCTGTTAACTACAATTCTGTAAATGACATTTATGCTAACTTTAAGACTGTTTTACATTACCAGCGTGCACTGTAAAAGGGACTAAGTGTAAATGAGAATAGGGCCTTCAGTCTATATACTTGTTGCTGTCATACAAAGTCCAGGAAAACATTTGTTTATTTAAATCTTAATATTAATTTTAAGAATATATTTTTTGCATATAAGACTTCTTGCTTGTACAACTCTCTGTACGTCACATCAGTGGAGGTCTTGACGTTTTGAAGCACCTGGTGAAGAAAGCAATTTCATGGTTCATGCCATCATTAATGCTTTGTTGTAATCTTTAGAGAGCAAGACCCTTTTGTTTAAGTTTGGCATAATGAAGGGTTTAAGTTTTCGGTTCTGTCAAATTAGTCATCAGAGTGAAAAGAGAGGCCCACTTCTCTTTTGGTTTTGTGTAGATTGCCTGCAAAGATAAATAAGTGAGCATTACAGGTGATTCTTTCTATGTGCGGAGGTAGAGAGGTTCCATTTATTGCCATCAAATGCATTAAGCTGGAAGTCAAAGCCCTTAGCTTTTTGCTTGCTGCTAGTCTGGACCAGAAGACAATCAAACCATAAGGGTCATTTTCTGCATGAGCTAACCTTTTCCTCTCTTATGGTTTGAAGCCTTTGTTGACAATGAGATGCTCAGTGGGAACATTAAATTAACACTTCATATTCGTGGCTGTAAATTTACTGGCAGGCTGAGGAAAAGTCAGGGAAAACAAACACTCCATCATTTCTGCTTCATTTAGCTTGTGAATGGGGACGCTCTCACCTGCAGAGAAAAGAGGTCAGGGCAAACAGGGATAATTTTAATCTGACTCTCAGCCTAGTCTTTAGTTGTAGTGGATTGTGTTGCGTTCTGTGCTTAAAGTAAAGGTGAGAGGGAGGTGAGAGCAAGAAAATAGATAAGTACTATATGAAATGCTTAAGAGACCTTGTCACACTAAGGAATGCATGGATAGTTACTAAGGAAACTAACAGGCTAAATACTGTTAATTTTGCAAACTACAAAATCAGCTCACTGTTGGATAACAGTTGCATTAGGATTTGGTATATCATGTATAAAACCAAGAGACCACTGAATTTCACAGATGAAGATTTTCAGATGTAATATTTACTTTCTCTCCAAGATAATGACACTTGATTTTTAGGCTGCATGCTTCCTGGTCACGTGTTAAATATTTTCCGTCTCTGTCCCAGGTCAAGATAAGTACTAGGAATGGTGTTCAGGGACCGCTGAGCAAATAGTGCCTGTTTGTGTTTCACAGCTAAGTAATGTAACAAACACTGATTCATTTCTTACTGTTGGTGTTCATCACTTTGACCCCATAGACAGAACAAAGAAAAATTATCAATGTTAAATCCAAGCGTACCTTAAAACTGATTTATTCAAAGGACTCCCCACCCCCAACCTTGTTCCATCCATACAGCATGTGAATTGTATAGATACTAATTATGAAAGAAAGAAAAATGAATTCTGAAGAGATGTTTGTTGCTGAGTAGGAAGACAATTGAAACTCTGTATGTGTACACACACACACACACACACACACACACGTTAGATCTGCTAAATCTGTTTTATGTGTTAGTGTATGTTACTTTGTCTTCAAAAAAGTCAATGTTAAAATGTAGTTGATATTTGACTGTCCATTTTTACTGACTCTTGTTTGAACCGATGCCAGAATTCAAGACCAATCTTAAGGATAAAACTTCCCTCCTCATTGGCTGACGATGGTGAGGTGGGGTAAACAAAATAATTGCACTGCATATTACGGTTGTTCCCAGGCAGTGGAAATGCTGAAAATTGTCAACCCCTGTGAATTGGTGTGCTAATTATTTCTGAAACTGAAACATTTCAGTTTCTTCCTGCTGTGAAATCTCTCATGTTCTACATCAGATCAACCTTCCCCACTTTCTGATATAGAAATAACCAGAAAATTAATAATTATGCTCCCATTATGTGTGTCGTTCAAGCTGAATATCGGCTTGTTGCTGCTTTAAGGTTTTGGTTTTATTTTTTTAAAATTAATTTCTTCTGAAATGGAATCGCTTCAAAGACTGAAAGTGACAAGAGGCAAACACATTCCTCAGCCTGTTTATCTCTCCTTAAGTGGGCCAGAAAAGACTGATTTGTCACGCTGCTTTGAGTAAAACCGTCATGCTTGGACCAGGGATGGATTAGTTGATTACGGTGAACGGACAAGCAAACATGAAAAGGTGCTCAAATTGTGCCCAAAGGGATAATTATTTTTGGCCATGTTTTTCATCACAGGTGCCACCAGACAAGAGTAAAATCATGTAATCCTTTATTAGATAGCCCATGTTGTGTAGTTTTAACTTGGGACGTTTCAGTGGACGAGTGGATTAAGAGGAATTTCAGTTTGTATTTAGGCAGTGTGGGAGAATTGAGGACTAAGTGGGAGTGCTGAACTGGTGTCATGTTAAAATTAGCCTACCAGGTGGTCCAGAAAATAGACACAGTGTGTCAAGTAAACTGAAAAGCTGGGACTCTTTGCAATTCCCTGGCTGCTAGCAAGCCTGGCAAAGGGTGCAGGCTCTGGGGGTGGCACTGATGTAGCTATTGAGGCCTCAGGGAACTCTGTGTCAGGCTTGGTTTACTACAATCAGAGCAGTGATTAGAGTTCTTTTGATCGCAGGTTTAGTTTTCAGCCTATCAAGGGAGTGGAGGGTGGCGATGAGGGGTGGGATACATATTAATGTCTTGCACGGGGCCCACATAATTTCCCAGAGGGTTATGAGGTCAGGTTTGTATTTAGTTAGCAGTAATGATCTCGTTAGGGATCTGAATGGACCACCGTCCAAGCTCTTTCAGGGATCTGAGCGTGCCTGGCCTTCACCCTTCTTTCCCTTCGTTGTGTGGGCTTACACAGGACGTGAACTGTGATTAATGGACTTCCAGTGCTTAATAATTTGCAAAACAGTATTAAACAAGGAGAGTTGAGGACAATTGGAATTGGACACAGGAGGGGCAGAAGGTTGTTGTAAACAGAACCAGTACAATCCAAGTGCATGGAATTAACTAAGATGGATGCATACAATGTCACAGCTGGCAACTGGCAGGGAGCCAGGCCTGGGAGAAAGCTCTATTGCGACGTCCAGGTGGTCAGGCTGAGCTAGCCCTTTTAACTTTGTAAGTATTAAAAAAGGGGAGAGAAAAAAAGACTACTTTTGCAGTGGGAAAGAAAGTAAGAGGAAGCCATTGAGCAACAGAAAGAAAGAGATTAAGAAGCTGAGAAAGTGACAAGCTGATAGCAGAAAGCACTTTCAATAGTAGTAATCCTTGACATACAAGGACAAATATGAATACTTTTGTTCTTGAATTTAGATTAACTTTCAGTTCAGGAGCAAAACTTCAAGCAACTCCATATACTTCCATTTCCTGGCGTACCACACAAAATGAAAGTTTGTTGTTCATTGCTGTTGACCTTGTAAAAGTGCTTCTACAAAGAACATTGGAAAAAAACACAATGTGGCCCTGGTAGCAAGTAGATAAAAATGCTGAGAGTGAAATATGAAGTAGAAAAATGATTAAAAATATCCATGCTACTTTTCTCAGATTTATGTTGGCGGATCCTTGGTGTGTTTGTCTGCCATGTGCATCATCCCCAACCTCTCGGGTTACACAATAAAGAGCAGGACACATTTTACTTTTAATAAATTCCCTAGTGCACTTATGAGAAAATAGGTTTTGATAAGAGGGTCTTCAAAATCAGACAGTTTGTATGGGCATATGATTTGCAGGGATCAGAAGCAACAAGAAACTAGAATTCTGTGAAGTAGTGATATTTTTATGATAATTAGGCCATGTGATATCATGAATAAATGAAACCGTATGAAATAAAAATCTAATAAAAAAAATCTCATATACATAAAGTTTATTTTTTTAGTTTTTGGCCAAGCAAGAAGTCAGAGCTTTCTGATTCAACTGCATAGCATTGCAGTACTGTCATTCAGCTCAGTTGATTTGTTTTCTCTGCTTACCAGTTGGTTGGAATAAATGTCTATTTGCCCCTTTCTCTTTGATGTTCTGAGATGTAAATGTGATCAAGTGACTCAAAGGCTGGTAGAGAGTGGAAAGTTAGAGGGAAAAGGGGCAAATTCTAAGATCTCCAAAGCAGTGAGTTTCTTTAGTCAAATAACTAAAAACTGCCCATGTATAACAAAACCTAACCAGCAATTCTGTGGATGTAGATTTCCCTCAGTGCCATAAAAAAAGTGGCTTTGAAGTAAACAGCTGGAGAAATGAGCTGTGTTAGCAAGAGGAATCAATTCGCAAAATGTTGACAGACTGCGGGTGCCTGACATCCTTACTAAGGGAGGGCAAAGGCCTCAAGAAAGACCTCCCCCCTCCCTCCCCTGAATTCTTGCTCGTGGTCAAGGAGATGAGGTGAGGTTGGCTGCCTGAAAAGCCTGGCAGCAAGGTAGGGGAGGGAAAGACAAACAGCCTATGAGGGCTGCTGGTGGTGATCGGCTCGTGTAATGTTGTCAGACTGATGTACAATAGCACTTCATTGTTGCAGTACTTTTTGGCCCATGTTTTATCCAGTAAGGATGACTAACAGCCTTACTTTGAGATTTCCTAGCTTCTGAGGACTTGATAGACATCCTTATACATTCCTTCCAGGTAATGGCAGACTGCGTGGAATAAAAGAACTTGGGAGATTTTTTCCCCCTCCTATCCATGTGGCCCGTGTGTTTACTGTAGACCACACTGGATGTTGATGTGTGTTTGCCATCTTTTTATTCTGTGTTTGTACAATGCCTAGCACAATGGGTTCGTGATTCAGGGATGGGCCTACTAGGTACTCCTCAATACAAATAATGCATGTATGCACATAGGCACCGACTTTCCCTCTTTCCCTTGGGTGCTTGTTCCCCCCTGGCCCTGCCATGAGGCCCCACCCCTGCCCCGCCCCCATTTCAACCCTTTCCCCAAAGTCTCCACCCCCTCCCTGCCTCTATTCCGACTCCTTCCCCAAATCCCCGCCCCAGCCCCGCCTCTTCTTTGCCTCCTCCCCTGAGCGTGCCACATTCCTGCTCCTCCACTTCCCGCCCGGAGCATGCTAAATGCTGCCAAACAGCTGTTTGGCAGTGGCTGGGTAGACAGCGCTGGGAGGTAGGTGGAGGAGCGGGAACGTGGCGCACTTGGGGGAGGAGGAGGCGAGGTAGGAGGAGGAGGTAGGAGGAGGAGCACCCACGGGGTCAGCGCCTATGTGTATGGAGGTTTGGTGTGGAGCAGAAGATTGTTTGATTGGTCATGCCAACCTGTTCTGTCTGCTTTCATCCCCCACCTGCAAATCCCAATTGCTGTACAGGCCTCTCAAGGTGAATATCGTTTTGGAAAGTCTAAAGAAAAGTCTACGGTTTTCAAGTGCTGAACATCAACAGCTCGTGTTTTCTGTTCTGAAACATTTCTGGTTATTTTGGGTTCTTGGCAAGCAAGAAAGCAACTCTGTCTGAAGCTTTTAACTGGCCAGCTTACAGTACCGAGCAAACCATCACTGCACCAACCTCCACCCCCACCCCCCGGCCGCTGCACACACACACACACACACACAACATTGACACCTTTGAAATGATGGCGATATGGAGATCTAATTTTCTTATGACTGGTGAACTTCTTTACTGGTGAACTTCTTTAAAAGAGAAATGGCCTCTCTGTAGCTGTGAGGAAATTTGCTTTGCTTTGTGACTAGGTTCTGTGATTAGCAGAGCTCTCAAAACAGTGCAAAACATTTTGTGCAACTATTCACGTGAATGAAAAAAACTGAATTCAACAATTGGCTGTGTTCATTCCTTTTCTTGTGTTTGTTTTTCACCTGTATGAATTGACTGGCGGGAATATTTGCAGAAGCAGTGAATTTAAAGTGAATATTTGCAGAGTGAATTCTGAGGTAGGAAATAGGATTCACACTGGAAGCCTGACACTAAAAATTGCTGTAGTCATTCAGGGTATGGAAATGATACCATGTGATTTGCGTGACCAATCGAAATGAACCAACACAGCTTCAATTTTGAATCTCAGATTTTCACAACCAACTGTTCATGACCCTACAGACAAGAATTATTCAGAGAGACTATTTGGGGTGAAATCCACCCTTGCACGGAGGGGTTAGCACTTAAATCCTTCTTAAACCCTATTTAAGGTGATTAGAGTGACGTATAGGCCTTAGGCTGGCCCTCTGGGAATTTCATGCTTGTTGAATAGTTTCAAACAGGGAGTAAATCTGAGAAAATGCCCCCTCTCCCCCAGGGTGAATATATAGATCAGACTGGCAGTGGGATAGACAGCCCAGAAAGGACTGGGAAAGCATGTCTGAGAATGCAGGGATGGGCTGCTTCTTTCTGGGTTCTCTGTCTTCTACTGGCTAGTTGGCTGGGGAGCAGATTAACCATTTGCTCCGCCCCATTAATTTAAACCTCTTCCTGGCTCTAGGGGCCTCTCCCCTCGTTAGCTGCCCCTCCCTCCCCATAGGATAGGAGCTATGTTTTTAGGATGCTCTGTTTCTGACCAATCGCCTGCTTTTAGATCAGGAAGGAATTTTTCCTATTGGACCAAATTGGCAGAGTCCCGGGTGGTGGGCTGTTTTTTTTTTTTCCCTTCCTCGCAGCATCATGAAGGGACCGCTAGGTTAAAGGGAGTGTGATTTGGATATTTAACATTAGGAATTTATAGGAATGTTTAGTTTGTCACAGCCGGTGTCCAGTACAGAGAAAGCCCAAAAGGGCCAATTCCCAGAGATAAAAGAGACCCAGGATTTCGCTGGTAGACTTTGTGCTTTTTGGAGAAGTGGACACCTGAAGTCTTTGCAGACTGAGGTGCCCCTTTGGTACCCTCTACGCCCTTTGCGGGAAGGTGGGTAAGAGGATTCAGAAGTGATTTGAGTAGGCTGAAAAGGATGTACCCCAATTTATTGGTTATAGGGTGGGAAATCTGTAACCCTGGACTGGATCCAGTTAAATTCCTTATACATGGGGTGGGAGTGGGTGGATAGCACCCATTCTTAGTGGTAAGTTAACAAAGTGGCAGCCTGCCACTTAACTCCATCTCCGTGTTTGTCTTCATTCACCTGCATATCCTGGTCATTCATGAACTGCTCCTGGATAATTTGTAGACATAAGAAGAGACTGATCTCTTTGAATGAATTATTTGATCAGATCTAGAGTAGAATCTAGCTCACATTACTTTGCAGTTTAATTGGTCATAGTCATTAAGCATGGAAGAGGTTTTATGGTTCATATGGGGGTTGCTGGAAAGATAGCTGAGCATCCAAGGGCCAGATTCTGATGCATTATTCAATGTAAGGAATGGCCTGACTCCAAAAGAGTAAGGGACCACCCTACACTAGTCTGGCTTTTGGAATCTGCCCCAAAGTTATCTTCATTGGGGTAGGGGTGGTGCGGATTTGCTTGTCAAAGAGACATAAAGACATTTAAGTAAACCCTTTGCTCTAGGCATCAGCGCTCATTCTACAAGGTAGCCTCGTGAATAGAGAGAAATAGAGCACACTGTGGGGAAATTCATAGCACCATCACCTGGGTTTCACTTGGCAGCCAGTCTCATTCCCATTGAAATTAATGGCCAAACCCACATGGACTTCAGTAGGCCTTTTATTTCTTCACTGAGACTCAGAAAACACTTAAGCACCTACTTAACTTTAAGCACATGAGTAATTTCATCAAAATCAATGGAGTTGATTTGTACCATCTGAGGATCTGGCCTGGCACATGCAATATTGGACTCATTCTAAATCTGTGCAAATATTACCATTTATTTTACAGATTCTCTTAAAAAGATAAGGTTGAAACATATAGGGCAACAGATAAAAAGGGAAAACAAGGAGGATCAGACATATAACTCCCATGCACATGTGATAATTTCTAGCATAAGCTTATCTTGTAGGAATTATAATATACTGTATAGGAAATAAATCAGAATGTCAGGGCCAAATGCCATTTTCCTCAGCTGCATGATTTGCAGGATCACAGTCAAACATTTCTTTCTCTCTCATAGATGTCTTCTCTTTAATTGAATTATGCCCCTGACTAGCACACAGAATTCATTGTTTGGTGAGATACAGGGAAATTACCATTTGATAAAACAATACTGTACTCTTCCGTCACCTGCACAAACATCCTTCAGGAAAACCATTATGTAGATTTCCTTGATTACAGACTATTGTCCCTTTTTATCTAAAACTTCATTTGCCATAATCAACTATAGAACATATTACTGCACGACTATTGTACATTGAATGCACAGATGCATTTGAACTATCCTTGACAATTGTTTGCTGAATATTCCCTTTAGAACTTCAAAAAAGTTCCCTGAACCTATTTAATTAAGCTTTTTTTTGCTTAAGACAATCAGTTTATAGGCAGATATTTTCTCAGTGAATCATTTGGTACTTAAGGCAAAGCCTATTTTGGAATCTCCAGATATCTAAATCCAGCCCCCTTTTGCCCTCCAGGTGGAGACATTTAAGAATGATTAACTCTAATAACCTTCCACCCTGACTTTCTTATAGGAAGAAGCTTCAACAATTATTATAACTCCCAGTTTAAATTGATAGTTTTACCTTAAAAGTTATGCACGGCTGTCACAATGAAAATCAGATAAATCATTATTAAATGTCAAGATTCAGTGTTACCAATTCTTGAGAGCTGTAGCTCACGAAAGCTCATGCTCAAATAAATTGGTTAGTCTCTAAGGTGCCACAAGTACTCCTTTTCTTTTTGCGAATACAGACTAACACGGCTGTTACTCTGAAACCTGAGACTTCATTGTGGGTCACACAATATTTGTGGTTTTTTTTTTCAATCCCCAGCTCCTGGAATCACATGATTATATTAGACTCTCAGGATATGTCTACACTACGGAGTCTGTCAGCATAGCTATGCCAGCCTATCCTGCTCATGTAGGCACAGTCTATACCAACAGAACCCCAAATGATGTTTGTTATATTGACAGAAGTCCTTCTTGTCTTCACTGGGAAGTTAATTCGGATTAAGGTCAGGTGTGAATTTAAAGCAGAATCACTACTCCTGATTAACTCTCTGTGTGGACTTCTTTATACTGGAATAAGAGTGCTTTATTCTAAATTATCTTAATACAAATTCATCCACTGGATTAATTACAATTATACAATAATAGCTATCCCAGCAAAACTTCCTGTGTAGGCAAGGCCCAAACCTCTATTAACCTGATTATGTACATGATGTATATCTTTCTCCAAAAATCTTTGGTCTCGTAAAATATTTGTGTATATTTCTAAAGATGTCTTTAAAAATGAATCAATGAACATGGCAAGTCTAGTAAGAAAATCCTTACTGATAAATGAGGTGGAGGGACAGCAGCTAATCTGATTACAGTAATGACATTGGATGTATTTACTTGGAGCAGTGATTGCTGAACTGCACCGTCATTGGCAAGCTTATTCTGTTTACAGGAGTTGTGATAAATATTCAAAAATCTGTCTCCCCTATGTAGGCAGAGAGCTTTGTCAAAGAGTGGAATCCTCCCCGCACATATAATCTGATCTGTCTGCTTTGTCAAAAGCCCTCTCTGCTCATTGCTGTTGTTTTGGTAGCCTTCCATGCACCCAGGTTTTTTTCCCAGTTTAATAAGAAATAATTTCCCGTAGGCTCATGGCATAAATAGCTTTAGCTGAGTACTAGCTCTGTCTGTGAGCTTTCTTATGACTTCCCTTACTAAGATGCTGTATGGACTGACTGTTTCACATGCCTGATTAGTTGGTTCACCAACCTCATAATTATTGCATTTGTAATTTGTAAGAAGGATTAGTTCTTTAACACATTCAGTCAGCAGCATTACCAGCTGAGTGCAAAAATATTATAAGGAGCTTTGAACCTATAAGCTTAAATCCTTTCTGAGGCTGGGCCATTCATTCATCAGCTGTAAATTCTACAGTGCCATGTAACCTGACTGGGAATGTTGCTTCCTAAAATTCTCTTCTGCTTTCTACAGATGCTTTCAGGCTACCTCTCCATAGCCTCGCATTTTAGCCAGGTAGATGCATGCAATTCCATTTCAAGTGTAAAATTGGTGGCTACTCCAGCAATATCAGAAACGAAAGGAGGACAGCACAAAAATAATTATTTACTGATTCAGCTGCTAGTTTAATTTATTACAGTTTCAGATCCCTCACTGAGCTAATTATGGTGAATCTCATTAACTCTGTGGAGTGGACTGGGGAGCGAGGGTTTCCTGAGACTGGCTGCTGATGTAAACTCTCCGTGCCACTACACTGATGGGTACTGTCAAGAAATCCAGAATGCTCAAGGCGAAAGGGTTAGCTCATTTGTTGTGCATGTTGATATACACGTGTGGAGACTTAAACTTCCACCTGCCCTGCAGGGTGAGTTCTGTTGAGTAACATGAGTTACTATAACAATGTTGCTCTCTTACTGAAAGGCAGGTGTAATTTTAAGACACCAGGGACCAAGTTCTTCCCATTGGGGTCAGGGTTACACCAGAGATGAATGTGGCTCCAGGACTGAAGTTTAACTCGTGTGGCTGCAGAAGAACTCACTTTTATTTAATGGTTGATTTTCTCTGTTGCCCATGGAATGGACTGTAACCCTCGTTACAGGCATTCTCTAGACACACCCATTTAAATGTCCTGTAAGACTCAGACATTTAAATACGTGACACAGTACTATGTGCTTTATCTTAACTGATTTAAATATAACAAAGTTCTGTGGTGAAACTAATGATTCTCAGAGGCTAAGCTTTACCACTTAAGCAAAGTTAAGCTGCTTTACATTAAATCGACCTAATGTTCATTAGTTTTAGACTAAATCAAGGGTAATTCGTGCACTTTATAACATATTCTTTGTATTTTTCATTTGAATGTGCCTTTCATTGAAAGGTGCACAGTCTGGGTGGCCTGTGTGTCTCTAGGACAGAAGGAACAAACTTATTTTCAAAATGATTCTGAGCAATCCACTATCGCCAACCCCAAGCATTTAAAAATCATGAGCCAAGCCCCCCGACCTTCAGATCACGAGACTGTCATAAAAGTCGTGAGATTTTAACAAATAAAAATTTTGAGGGTTTTTTTTTTTGTCGCTTGTTTGTTTTTGAGCCTTTAGGGCTCATGCTTTCAAGCTTTTTCTCCGCAAAAACAAAGGTCTGAAATTTACATTAAAAAATTTAAAACTGAGAATTTATGTATTCACATGACTCCATGACCTTGGGCTTTAGGAAAAGCATCCGGTTTTGGGAGACTGGCAGTAAAATCACCATAAGAATTAGTATAACATTGCTATTTGGTTTTTAGTTTTGTTTTTTAATCTAAATGTGGTAGGAAAGTTGCATCATCTTATTCTATAAAGGGATTAAGCTATTGCAGTTAAAGACTCAATAACTGTGTGCTGAGGCCTGGGGGTCGTGTATTCTTTGTTAACTAAAGCCCTAGAAAACTAGGTGGTGCTCCTACTGCCCAGAAGACCTTCTGAAAATTGGTTTTGCAATTGCAGCATCAGTTTACTTCTTTCCATAATCTCATGATTGTTAGTCATACAGGAATGGGACTCGTATAAACAGAAGGGATACCCTCAAAGCTGCAATATCCAAAGATCAGTCTATTGTATCAATAATTACTTTTTAAAAACATCCTCCAACTGTGGAAAACTCTTACTAGTCCCTCCAAAGTGAGGCCTGTAGCCATATTAAAATCCTAGTTCCTCAGGTGGGAGACGTGCTACCATAGGCTACTGGCTTATTGGGATCATGGTCTATCTGTCCCTGTCTGGCAAAATTTTGTAAACCACCCATGTACTGTGAAACTTGTAAATATCTGTAGCCTTCCTGGTGTCAATAGTGGGGCAGGCAGGAAGAGCCAGAGGTCACTTTTTGAATCATGTCAACCCTGAGCATTCAAAAAGCATGCGTCAGACCATGAAAAATCATGAGATTTTTTTTAAATAATAAATGTGGGGGTCTTTTTTGTTGGTTTCCGGCTTTTGAGCCTTTAGTATGCATTTGGGTCATGTTGGAAAGATTTTCTTCACAGTCACAAGGACTAGAAACTTACATTCTTTAATGAAAGCAGGATTCTCTTCTCACCTAACCACAGGACTCCAAGAGCTGGAGATTTAAGAAAAATATCAAATATTGCAAAATTTAGGATAAAATTATGAGAGCTGGCAACACTGATGACCCAGTGGTGGAGCTGAAATGTTGACACGTTTGCACTCCTTGTTTCAGAGTTGCTGTTGGCTGGAAAGGGAGCAGCTAAGGGTAGGGAGGAAGGTCATTAAAAAAATAATCTGTAAGGCAAAGTAGGTTACGTCTTGGGACTCTTACGGGATCAGGTTAGACTGTCAGGTCTCTGAGTTTGTGTGTTTGATTCAAACAAATTTTACGGCTCTGTCCTTTTAAAACCTGTGTGGCTGGTGCAAGATATCACAAAGCCACAGGAAAGCTTTGATTGTGGCACCTTTTAGCACATGCCTATGATTCCATTTGAGTCAATACAATAAAAATAATGCTTTGACTTCCAGGCTAGAAACTACCTTTAGCTAAAGATCTTGGGCTTGGGGTGGGGGTTGTAACTTGAATAGCATCTCTAACCAACCTTCAAAGTGAGAAAATTACATTTTGAGTTTGGATAGGATTATAGTAACAGCCTCTTTGCAGCCTGTATTTTCACAGAAGTCAAGCAAACTTTTTCATATATGCTCCTTGGGTTGACTGGAGCTTAAGGGCTTGGAGCTGCTTACGCATCTTGTGCCTTTTCATGCTGATAGTGAAATAAGGCTAGGCCAGAAAGACTGTTGTTTCCTTTCTGCTACACAATGGGTAAATAATTTACAGTGGAAAATTTAATTTGCTATTTACACCAGATTTATAAAGAAAGACGAGTGCCTCACTAGATACATATGACCTGCATCTTTCAAACTTGCCCCTCCTTGCTTGTCTGAGATTACTGAGGGCTTGGCAGAGCTAAAACTGGGATTGTGGCTAGGATAAGAATTAACAAGCGTATGTCTAACTGGTATATAATAAATACATTACTGTTAGTACGAACTGGTTATTTGTTGATGGTTTATGGTGGGCTCAGACCTCTGCAGCCTGTCAAAAATACTCTGCTCAAGTCATCTTCCTCGCCACCTTCTCCTCAGCTCTGTGAGTTCCTCCATTGGCTTCCCGTTTCTTACTGCATCAAATTCAACCTCCATGTGCTCACCTACAGACCATTCCTAATCTTCCTCCCAGGTGCGTTTCTTCCTGTTTCCCTGTATTTCATCTTCTGCCCAAATGCACCATCTCATTATTTCACCTTATTCCTCCCTCGGTTTCCCTTCTTCGCTCTTGGCTTTGGGCCTGGTACCCTGCTGCCTTCTGTCACCTGGATCGTTCTCATTCACAGGGCCCATTCTCTGCCACTGCCCCACTCCCTTCAGATCTATTTCTTGATCCAACCAGCAAACCAAATTCGGTGATGAATCCTGGTCATGTGTCTCACATTGCGCATATGCTAAGAAGCAGCAATCTCTCCTGCCTTCTCACCGTTGCTAACCTCCATGCTGTCCCTCTCCTGAACTCTTCTCCTGTGCCTTGCCTTCCATTTCCCTTGCTTTAGTTACATAGCAAACACCTTGGAGCAACTTTATTTCCCTATTGGCCAGATCACTGCTGACCCCTGTGCATGTGTAGACGTGGAGGGTGAGAGGGGAACACAAGGCGTCTTCAGGGATGGCTGCAGTGCTTGAGCTCAGGGGAGACCGGGGGCTGCTCCCACCAGGCATCCATGGGGGCCGCACATTGCTTCAAGGGTGTTGGGGCCTCAGGCAAAGTCCACTGGAGTCAATGAGAGCCTTTACACTGACTTTAACATGCTTTGGATTATGCCCTTGAGGAGGGGTGGGGGCTACTCCTCCTTCCCCAGCTGGCAGGGTGGCCTAGACACAGTTGGGGAAGGCTGCCCCATCCTGAGGTCACAGGCATGACAGAGCCCTGCGAGTGGGATTTTCCAAAGTGCACAGTGCATGGGCCTAACGCCGCTCCCGTTGAAGTCAGTGGTACAACTCTCGCTAAAGCCAACGGGAACAGCGTCGCTCTTTTGAAAATCTCACCCCGGGTGTTTCTGATGGCACGTGAACAGCCTCCCCCGCTGCCCCTCCTGGAGGATACAACTCCGCAGGATCCCTTGAGGAAGGTGAACCTACCCCCTTGCCAATGCGTCAGGAGCCAGCTTGGCCTCCAGGCCTCTTTGGTTCCTGGCCTCTGCTGAGACTGCCAGTGTCTATTCAATAAGAATGACCTTATGTATAGGGTACTTAGGGCAGCCCCCATTGCCATAATATCAGTAGAGTCCTGCAAATCGGCAGATGGATGTGATTCCAAATTTTGTATCCGCGCAGGGCTCTAAGTATCTGAGCACCTCCCAATCTTAATATATTTAGCCTCACAGCACCCCTGTGTGGTCAGGAGATGTTACTACTTTACAGCTGGGTAACTCAGTGATAATTCATCCAACCTCAAGAGTCTGTAGCAGAGCAGGGAACAGAACCCTAGTCTCCTAAGCTAGTACCCTAACCACTGGGCCATCTGTCTTCACATGCACAGCCCCTCACCAGTTCATTCTACAAATACCACTTTGCAGCCAAGCTCCAGGAATAACTATCAGCCAGCTTGGATTGGATTCAGACCGCTGAGCTAGAGCTGAAAGGCTCCAGTTTCTGTTATCAGTGCCCTGAGCCCTCCAGCCCCCACAGCCAACAGCCATTTCATAAAAGGACATAAATACCTTTCGCGGTTCAGGCGACATCCCAGGCCACTCCGGCGTTGCTCTGATGGTTTATTATAATGCTAACAAAATCGTTCAACATATTTAATTCACAGTTACTTATTATTTATTCTCTCCATATGTGTGGTGTGTGTTTGTGTTCTGCATGTGTATTTATATAAATTCTTATTTATCAGCTTCATAAAATATCCCTTCTGAGTGGGGCCATGTGAGGATGACCCAGATGCACAAGAGGAAATGTTTCATATCTCAAGGAGTGCCTTATGTGCACCCTAGACAACCCCTCCCCCTGGTGTGCCATACATAGAACTTAATGGTTTTAAAAATTAGAGCATCTGCATGGCTTAGAATTTATTGACCTACTGTGCATAACAAGTGGAATTTAAAATATAATTAGCTGAGCTGCGTCGTGTCAGTTCACAAAAGTTTGACTTTGTCTGGTATTGTCACGGGCCTGACTTTGGAAGTGATGTTTTCATGGGGCTTCTAGACTTCTTGGGGGGCTACCCAGGGCTGGATTTTGTATCTTAGATTTACAGAAAAATAGAAAGCCCCTCTGTTATCACTGTACAGTGCTTGACATCCTGCAGGTATCCCTGAGAAGAAGGTAAAGGGAGGACAGCTGCGCTATCTACAGCTCTCTGCACTGCTGTTTCTGCAGAAGCTGCTAACGGAGGAGGTGGACAACATCAACTGTCTTCAGCTGGGGGAAGACACCCTCACAGTCTCTCTCCCAGCTGTGTCCAGGCTCAACAGGTTACTCTCTGGTACGTCCCGAGTTGCCACAGTTATACACTGGAGTGGCTTCTCCTTGCTTGAAATGCTAACCCACAGTCCTAGCAATACCTCAGGTGATGGAAGAGCGTCTGACTGGACATCTGGAAGGCAGTTTACAATGCCTAGCCTCCCTTGATAGAGAAGCTATCCTCTTATTATGGAACTAGGACACTGAGCGCTGCACATTAGAAGAAACTGGGTCCAGTCTCAGAGATGCATAGGCCCCAATTCAGCAGCTTATTTAAACTTATGCAGTCTGGCACAGTGGCTCGAGCACTAGGCTGGGAGTAAAGAGATCTGGGTTTTATGCTTGGCTTTGCCCCTTGGCCGGTCGGGTATCCTTGCATAAGTCACTTGATCTTGCTATGCCGTAGTTTCTACAGCTATAAAATGGGGAGAATGATGTAGGGACCTCCTTTGTGAAGTGTTTTGAGATCTGTGAATGAAAAGCACTGTATAAGAGCTAAGTATTATTATCTTGAAGTCAGTGAGACTTAGGTACGTGCCTAAAGACATATGCATGCTTTAGTACTTTGCTGGATCAGGGCTACAACCTGCAAACTTTGTCAAGTTACAGAGCCTGGCAGAGGAAGGCAGTAGATGAAACCCTAATTACTATTATTATTTGTATTACCACAACACATAGGAGCTCTAGTCACGGACAAGGATCACATTGTGCTAGGCTCTGTACAAACACAGAACAAAAAGACAGCCTCTGCCCCCAGGGGCTTACATGAATAGTCAAGTGAATGGTACTGCAATGCCTGGCACTGCAGGGCTGGTTATTAATTTTGCTGTCAGTGTGTGTCTCTGTCCCACAATTTCTCTGAGGCGGGGGGAGGAGGAGGAGAAAGATTTGACTTATACATTTATAATGTGCTATGCATTTGCCGTTCCATGCTTGTCTAATTTAGATCATAGAGCTTACAACCTAAATCAGACAGGAAAAGCATCTGAATGTAACAGACAACAGAAGGGGTAGGGAAAGAAGGGACAAGGGTAAAAATCAATACAAATAATATAAGAACAGTATCTGAATACAATGGATCTGGACAGATATAACTGAGGGCAGAAACTAGCCTGTAGAATCTTTATTACTCCTGATGACCCCTGGGCCAGAAAGAACCCAGCTTGACTCTCAGATCCCAGGTTGAATTTGCAGCACTGGCAATTAGAAAAATGTTTTTTAATTGTCAATTGAGCTAATCGTGAGAGACAATAACTATAGAATCCCATTTTTATAAGTCAGTTTTCAGAGCAGGCATTGACTTTAAGGTGGAATTTGTTCCTATTTATAAAATTCTGACTGAACACATTGGTTCAGACCCCAGAGGATTCTGTCCCCTTCCAGCACCACTTCCCTTGGTTTTCTACCATCTGGGACAAAATTTTCAGCAGAAAAAATAGATTTTTCTGCCATATTAAAAAAAATGGAGCTGACCGTGGAAGCAAGAGAAAATGTGATTTAAGCATCGATTCAATTCTTTGTAGAGAACCAGCGAAGCAGAGCACATCTACCTAAGGCAATGTAATATCTTTCCTTCTGATAAAACTGTCTCATTAAATTCCTGCCCTGAAGAATCCTCACCTATGCCTTTCTGTCTGCCTGTGCCTTTTGGCAGCTATGTGTGTGGAATGAGAGAATACAGGGTGGTATGGCCAAAAAAAAACAAAAAACAAAAAAAGTTGGGGGTCAAAATGTTCCCAGCAGGGGGCAGCGTGGAGCCATATCGCTCCAAGGGGAGCTCAGAGAAGGATTGTGTCTGCCAGAGGTGCAGTCCTTCCCTGAACATCCCAGTATGCAGCTAAACTGCTCATGTGGCCCTATCCTTTAGTCCTGTGCCCTCAGTTGTGGCCATTGTGATCTGCCGCATGGCGTGGGCAGAACAGAACTATGGCTTCACTGCCTCCCAGCCCTCTCTGCCCCCTTTGGGGTGCCGTGCACCCCGAAGCACACACTGAGAGTGCTGTCTCTGTGCTCAATCTTTTACCCTTGGATGGGATTCTTCATCAACACACATGCTTCAATTAATTAAACCCTCACCACACCCCTGTGAAATCACTAAGTACTATTATTTATTATACCCATTTCATTGGGGAGTAAACTGAGCCAAATTGATGTTCACTGTTTTGCCTCAGGTTATAGACAGTCAGTGACCAAGACCCCTGGGGAACAGAACCCAGGAGTCCTGAGTACAAGAACCCTGCTATACACCCTAGACAATATTTGCTCTTAAACCCTTCTTTATCGGGAGTGATTGGGAGTTATTTATTTGGACTCTGAGGAAATGTTGTTTTTTAAGGGCCTTTCCATATGGATACTGATACCTGGGGGAATAGCTGTGGTGACTAATAGTGAGGTTCGCTCTTCTGAGATAAGCCTTTTTAAAGTAATTTAATTGCCTGATGATCTTATGGAGCTTCTTTCTTACGAGGGTACAACATGCAAAGCGAAGAGTGGTATGTTGTGTATCCAGGACACACGTAATGTACTGCTGCACCCACAGGGGTATTCCAGGACAATTCTTCTAACTGCTTGCTATAGGATGCCAAGACCCTTGTGAAAAGAAAAAGTTATATGCTTTTTATATGCTTTATGTACCAGGATCTGACTATCATCAGCAAGACAGGAGAAGGTTTTCTTAAGAGCTTAGATACCATTGTGATGGGTGTAGTAAGAGAACCTGAACAGAACAGATTTCTTATTGGTCTAAGGTAGGTTTGCTCTGGACCCTTTTGAAGTTAGCTCCGGGTAGAGATAATGCCTACATATTCTGTACCCTGAGGAATACCTCGCTGGGCCCAAGCCTGTGTTCTGCTGAGCCATTACAACCAACAAGGATTAGAGGAGAAACACTTTCCCCTTGTATCTCCTGCTCTAGGAGAAGATGAATGGGCACTGAAATAGCTTCACTTAAGGGCATATCTCATTACTCCATTAAGTCAACAACCACTTGAGTGCCCAAGGATTTCAATCAAAGCTAGATGTTGAAAAGGGGACAAAGAGTGCCAAAGTTAGCTGATTTCCACTTACCTCCAGAGGCTGTTCAGCACAACTCTCCTCACCGCACGAAGTGAGAGTCGAGACAGAGGAGCGCTGCCCTCCACCACCAAAATGACTGGTCAGGAGCTTGTATAGACACTGGGGCCATATGAAACATGAGTCTGCTATGTAAAAGAAGGCTGTGGCTAGCTGGCCTGAAAATTAAAGAAGGGAATTAGCCAAGCCCTTCTTGGATACTTAGCTCTGACATGCAGCAAAAGGGGAGACAGAATTGTTACTGACAGTGGCATTACCCATGTTAAATTTTGCCGTATTTAAATCCTCAGAAAGAGAACCGGCAGAGCGGCCTGTCTGGATGTTAACGCTGCTAGAGGCAGGGAACAGGTAGTAGGAGTCTGGGGAGAAGAGACCTGCGACGATTTGCACATGCATGCAGGTGGTCGGCTCTCCTGGCCTAGGCTGAGTGGAGGGGGAGGAAGTATTACAAATTACAGATTTCTGCTTCAGCTCTGTTTCTTTATTCACTCGCCTTTCTTTTTTATGTACAGCCGTTCATGGCTTCCTGAGACTACGTACAACTCATCACTTTAGTAAAAACAGTGATAGCAATCATTAACTTTTTAGCAGAATGGTCTTACAGTCAATGTGGTTGTCTGGGACTCAGGAAATTAGGATGCCTGCCTCTGCTACAAACTTCCTGTGTTACTGTGGGCAAGTCACTTCGCCCCAGGTCCTCAACAGTATTTAGGCTCCTAATTTGCATTGAAACCTTTGAGGATCTGGGCCTTGCTTTCTCTGTGCCTCAGTTCCCCATCTGTAAAATTGAGCTAATAAAGCTGCTTTTGTCAGTCTTGGCTATTTAAATTGTGCACTCCATTGAGCAGAGACTGTCTCCCACTACGTCTTTGCATGGTGCCGAGCACAATGAAGCCCTGATCCCAGGCTATTTTCTCTGCAAAATGTCGTTCTTTTTTTACTTCGGGATAGCAATCTGAATGGAAAATGCTAATGGAGGAAAGGCGTGGCTCATTGTTAGCTCAGCCTAGAGGTTAACGCTGCCCTCTCCATTCTCATCGGGGCTTTACTGTGACTATCTACATTGAAGTAAAAACTGCAGCCCTGGTTCCACTCACAAAGAAGAAAGTCGGCGCCTGTGTAAGTAGGCTTTGCAAGTCTGTGTATCGTTAGTAAACTTGGTTATTTGGGACCCAACTTGTGTGTGGTTTCTTCACGTGTCTGTTGTTTAAAGAGCAAAAGGGGCAGCAGGACCTGTAGGCGCTCCTGTAATACACCAAACCTCTGCCCCACCTAGCCAACAACCCAGTCATGCTTTGGAAATACGAAAGGAAAAGTTGACTTCTGCGCTCACCATAGGGGAAAAGCTCTTGAAGTCCCAAGTTTAACAAAGGAAGAAGGAGAACACCAGCATGGGCACTTCAGATGAATGGGTGGGAGGGGGGCGGGGGGGGGGAATGCGGGATCTGGGAGAAGACTGCCTGGGAGGTGACAAGGTATTCATTAAAAATAGGTATAAAAAGATGGAGTTCAAGGATCTGGTGACAAACCAACAAAGCTCTTTTTTTCCTCATTGTTTATATCGTCACTGGCTCCCCACCACAGAATGACACTATAACCTTGTACTTCATGGTTCATTACCTATTATTCTATTTATTAATGCGTTCTTGGGTCCTGGTGATGTGACAAATCAGCCATGCTTTTCTCTTATGGTTTAATAGGATTTTTCTGAACCCCCTCAATGTTTACATAACCTTGCAATTCACAGTTATCTATCATTTATCCTCTACTTTATAGGCATTCAGTAGAGCTGTTACAGTGAAGGTTCTTTCAGTCTGCACATTATAACAGTAGTATATTGCTGATTAATATTTTCCAGTTCTTATAATGAGTGGTTCATTGAAATCAAATTCAGCGAGCCTTTGGAGATGCACGTGCACCTAAGTAAATGGGAGCTGCAATGTATAGTATGTGAATCCCAAGCCAGGATCCGATACGATGACCATTTGGGCGGGGATAGGTAACCAACCAAAATTCTGCAAGCATATAGAATTCGTTCCTTTTTCCTTGGTTTTAAAATTTGGAAGGGCCAAATCCTCAGCTGGTATAAATGGGCATATCTCCATTGCCTTCGATGGAGCTGCATTGATTTACAGGCTTAAGGTGTCTCAGATCACCAGGCAGCGATAGTGAGACAGCAGCCAGGGATGGGCTTTATAAAGGTGCACTGTGGTGCATCACTCCCATCATTTGTGCATATTGTGGGTTCAAGTCCTACATGAGCTGCTTCTTCTTCTTGTATACATTGTCTTACAGTAGGGGAAAGGGTTTTCCCTCTTCCTGGGAGCACTCACAAACAGGGGGCAGGGAGGTGTTCTCCCCAACACAGGACAGATTTGGGGGGAGCGGCATACTATGGTGATGAGCATGGTATAAGACCCTATATAGAAAGAATAACGTTCTCTTTGGACGACAGGTTTGCTCCCTATTCTGGAATCCTTTCCCACAAGACTATATGTAGTTGTGGGATGGGTTCAGAAATGACCAGTGCCGGCTGAGAGCTGGGGGGACAGAGTGAGGACAGCCGGCTTCAGCAGTGTTACTGAGCATGCTCAGTACAATCCAAGCAGCAAATGTGGAGATGGGGGTCTCCATGGCACAGGTAGCCATCCTGAGTCCTTACCCAGGGATGGGATTATACTTAGAATCATAGTAATGGAATATCAGGGTGGAAGGGACCTCAGGAGGTCATCTAGTCCAACCCCCTGCTCAAAGCAGGACCAATCCCCAATTTTTGCCCCAGATCCCTAAATGGCCCCCTCAAAGATTGAACTCACAACCCTGGGTTTAGCAGGCCAATGCTTAAACCACTGAGCTATCCCTCCCCCCAGTGGCTAGCCCACGCCATCACCTGCACTGTTGCAGCGACACTTCTATTTTTAATGCCCTAGCTCAGTCAAAGCTAGCATCTATACATCTACCGGGGCCGGAAATTCCATCGCTGGCTGCAGTGTCGACATACCCTGTGGCACGGTGCAAACTCTCTTGCTGTTTGCCTCAGCTGCCCCGAGAATCTACAGGAGCAGCCACGTAAAAAATCTTCATGGGACCATGTGTTAAAGTGTGCAAGGGCATGGCCAGTGGGACCCCCTGCCCAAGTCCCCCTGGTTAGCAGCTGTGGAGGCTACTACAATCCATTGGGGAGCAGTGTCAGGCTCTGTCCTCTCAGACTTCTGGGCGTTACCCGTGTGGTATCATTCTCTGTTTGTATTACGGTAGCACTTACAGGCCCCAACTGAGATCCGGGTCCCATTGTGCTAGGTGCTGTGTATACACAAAGTAAATGAGAGTCTGTCAGCTCTTGGGAGACAATCTAAATAGGAATGAAAAGAAGTGATTTGGCATAACTCATAGAACAGCACATGGCAGTGCTAGGAATAGAATGGAGGTCTCCCGATTCCTTCTCCAGCACCCTACCCACTGCACCATACTACCTCCTCATCCGTTTATTTGAACTTTACACAAGAATAGAACGTCAGTGCATAGTCAGGATTTTCCTATGTAAATTTGCTTAAGTAGCCTCTGTATAATAGATGCCTCCAGTTGTTGGATAGCTGCATAAAATGTAGGCAGAACATTATCTAAATATGATGTCAAACATGTATTAATAATATGCATGAGTAAAACTGAAGACATCATTTACGATTTTGTTCAGAATCCCTTCAAAATGAGTTAGTACCAGGATGTGATCAATGGATTATGTGTTAGTCCCACGGAAAGCCAGCCACAATTGATGGTTTAATAAACTGGTTGTATGCAATACTAACAACTAAGCCATGAGGGAATTAACGTATTTACAAACCCTAATTAGTAGTTTGTTACTGTGATACCAAATTTAAACAAATCTGTAGCATCACTGACCATCTGGGTTAGAAATCTCCATTTTGCATTTAATTAGAAAATAGTTGCGACAGCAAACTGGTCTTATTAGTTAGCTAATGATCCGCTATACACTAATTGAAATGAAGAACTCTATCCTGCAGGTTTGTGAAACATTTTATATGTGAGAGTGAACAACCAAAAGACATGCTGTCCTTTGGGGCTTAGGAAAGTACAACAATTGATTAAATAAAATAAAAAAGATATTTTATTAAATAAAATGCGAATGACATAACTTTAAAAGTGTGTGAAACCAATCTGGCAATTAGCGAGAAAGTGAGGGTTCATCCATTTCTGTTCCAGTTTTTAACTTTTACTTAAAACTACTTTGAGCCTATGCAAAGTAGAAACCAGGAAAGCTACACTATGTGAATGGAATTTCAATTTGAAGTTTCTGGCCCTTGTCAACCTGAAAACCCCAGGCTCAACTGGGAGCTGTGTATTTAGCTCATGCTTTGCTGTAGCTCAGGGAAGGGGAGGCAAAGTTGGCCCTAAGCCACCTTTATGCTTCCTTCCACCTTAGGTCCGACTGCATGACTCAGAGCTGTTCCAAGGCTGTTCTAAATTGCGCTGGCTGGAGAAGGAGCTGGCCAATGAGCAGGAGGATTGTGGTCTACACTATCATTCAAATGTCACTGCCCCAGGGTGCACTGCTCAGAGGATTCAGGAGCATTGTTCACTGCTACACATAAATACTATGGAAGCCTTGATCGAAGTTTGAATAGTGTCTCTCGCTAAGACCTTGTCTACACTGGCAAGTTTCTGCACCATAAAGTAGCTTTCTGTGCTGTAACTCTGGAGGGGAACACACTCCCAAGACACTTAGTATGCAGATCCTGCGCGGTTACAGCGCTGTAAAAGAACCACCCTGACAAGAGGTGCACAGCGTTCTGCACTGGGGGTACAGTGCCATGGTGCCAGTGTAGACACCCTGGTTGATTACAGCGCTGCGACTGGCCTCCGGGAGGTGTCCCACAATGCCTATTCTCGCCTCATTGGTTTGAACTCTACCGCCCTGCCCTCAAGTGATCAACCGTGGGCCCCATCCTGTACATTCCTTGGGAATGTTGAAAGTCCCCTTCCTGTTTGCTCGGTGACGCATGCAGTGGTCTCAGCGCATCTTTCCTGGTGACCAGGCCTGCTCCACGCACCAGGCGATCCCCCGCTTGGAGCAATGCCGAGCTGCTGGACCTCATCGGCATTTGGGGAGAGGAGGCTGCCCAGTCCCAGCTGCGCTCTAGCCGTAGGAATTATGATACCTATGGACAGATTTCACGATGCATGACAGAAAGGGCCATGACCAGGACACACTGCAGGGCAGGGTCACAGTGAAGGAGCTGCAGAATGCCTACCACAAGGGGCGGGAGGCAAACCCACGAGCTGATGGTTTTACAAAGAGCTGTATGCGATACTCGGTGGTGACCCAACCTCCACTGCAAAGGCCACTGTGGATACTTCAGTGGCTCACATGCCAATCAAGTGTGGACCAAGCCAGGAGGAGGAAATCTTGGACGAGGATGGGGACCCAGAGGCAGAGGACGACTTGGAGTCAGAGATGCAGCCAGGAGCTCTTTTCTATCCCGGAGGAGGCTAGCCAGGCACAGCTGTCTGAGCTTGGCAAAGCGCAAACAGGAGAGGAGACCCCTGGTAAGTGGATTTGATTTTGGGAATTGCTGAAGTGAGTTGCTGGGGGCAGGAGGTTGCAGAAAGCAGGCTTGTGTCTGGATGATGTGCGTACCACCACATGCCTAGTCTGAGTGGCGGAATAGACTGTTGATTGACTCCCTCACTTCATGGGAATCTGCCTCAGAGATCTCCAGGAAACTCTCATGGAGATCCTGGGCAATCCACTGCTGCAGGTTCTTTGACAGAGCTGCTTTGTTTCTTGCCCCATTAACAGTAACTTTCCTGCACCACTTTGCCATCACGGGGTCGGGGACGGGGGGTGACCATTGCTGCATGCAGGCAAGCCACATAGGGGCCAGGGCGGAAGCCACAGGCTTGGAGAGGACCCTCCCTTGATTCCCTGCTCACCCTCAGCAGCAAGATATCTTCCATAATGAACACAGCCTGTGGAAAGTGTCGGGACAGAAACGATTATCAGCCCCCCACTACAGTGCTGGCTCTCCCCAAGAGACACATGCCCAGTGTACAGCAGGGTCTGGGAACACTGATTTACCCTGCCCCTGAGACTACTCACCATTTGGGGGTCTTGTGGCTCATGTGTGCTTCCCTGGGGTCAGCCAGTTAGCGACAGGTGTGAGAGTACTGGCTGTGTCTTAAATCCCAGAATCAGTGTTCTCTGTGTTGCAAACAATACTGCTTCTGTAAAGTGTTGCATTTTGGCTTCACAGAGATGACCTTGGGAGCCCAGCCTCCCTTTTTGTTATCACTGGCTGAATGGCTGCGCAGAATTAGAAAGCGGTCACGAAAAGCTAAGGAGGACTTTCTGCATGACGTTATGATGCACTCTGCGGCTGAAAAAACAGGATTTGAAGGAGTGGCGGGACAGTGAGAAGAGGGACCAAAAGGAGAAAGCGGCGTGCCAGAATGAAGCCATGGAGCAGCTCTTTAATGTTATGGAGCACCAAGTGGACACACTCCAGGCGATACTAGCACTGCAAACTAAGCAGCTCCATGTCCGCCCCCCTGCAGCCGCTGTCTCAAAACTCTTTCCCATGCGCCCCCCAGACACCGCCAACACACTTTTATCAACCTCCTGGCTCCAGTCTGTACCCATGGCATTCCACTCATCCCCCGTCACAGTCCAGCACTGCGGACCCCCAGTACCCACTGCACTCAATACCCATCCCTCTGCAGTTTAGCCCTGTACTCTAAAGGAGAAGTTTGGATATGCTCTCTGGACATACACAAATCTTTAACTGTCCCGGGACCCCACTGCCTCCTGGGACCTTCCCTTCTGCATCCCCCTCAGTGCTGATGTGTTTTTTTGTTTGTCTCTCTCCTCCAGTTGTTTTTTAATAAAATAGTTGTGTTGGTTTGAAAGCAATCTTTATTCTATTAATTGAAAGCAAACAGAGCCCTGCAAAGCAACAATTATCTTAAACCTTCATATTGCATCGTCTGCACCAATCACAATCACCTCCTAGCATTACAAGCACTGCACTCCTGAGCATAGCAACAAATATTAGTGGCTTTCAGCTTCAAATTGCTGCCTCAAGGCATCCCTGATCCTTATGGCCCCGTGCTGCACCCCTCTAATAGCCCTGGTCTCTGGTTGTTCAAATTCAGCCTCCAGGCCCTGAGCCTCAACAGTCCAGCCCTGAGTGAAGCTTTCACTCTTCCCTTCACAAATATTATGGAGCATACAGCATGTGGCTATAAGCATAGGAATATTGTCATCGGCCAGGTCCAGCTTCCCATATAGACAGCGCCAGCGAGCCTTTAAATGGCTAAAAGCACACTCAGTCATTCTGCAGTCTTGTTCAACCTGTTGTTGAACTGCTCCTTGCTGCTGTTAGGGTGCCCCGTGTATGGCTTTGTAAGCCATGACATTAAGGGGTAGGCAGGGTCTCCCAGGATCACAATGGGCATTTCGACTTCCCCTACGGTGATCTTCTGGTCTGGGAAGAAAGTCTCTGTTTTCAGCTTCCTGAACAGGACCAGTGTTCCGAAAGATGCATGAGTCATACACCTTTCTGGACCAGCCTGCGTTAATGTCCGTGAAACACCCACGGTTATCCACAAGTGCCTGGAGAACCATTGAGAAATACCCCTTGTGATTAATGTACTTGGTGGCTAGGTGGTCTGGTGCCAGAATTGGAATATGCATGCCATCTATCGCCCCTCCGCAGTTAGGGATGTCCATTTGTGCAAAGCCATCCACAATGTCACGCATGTTGCCCAGAGTCACGGTCTTTCAGAGCAGGATGCGATTAATGGCCCTGCAGACTTCCATCAACACAAGTCCAACGGTCAGCTTTCCCACTCCAAACTGGTTAGTGACTGATCGGTAGCAGTCTGGAGTAGCCAGCTTCCACCGTGCAATTGCCACGCTCTTCTCCAGCATCAGGGCAGCTCTCATTCTCGTGTCCTTGCGCCGCAGGGCTGGGGCGAGCTCATCACACAGTCCCATGAATGTGGCTTTCCTCATGCGAAAGTTCTGCAGCCATTGGTCGTCATCCCAGACATGTGTGACAATGTGATCCCACCACTCAGGGCTTGTTTCCTGAGCCCCAAAACGGCGTTCCACTGTGGTCAGCACCTCTGTGAATGCAATGAGCAATCTTGTGTTGTACCTACTATGCATGGCGAGATCAATGTTGCACTCCTCTTGCCTTTGCAGTTTAAGGAATAACTCCACTGCCACTCGTGACGTGTTAGTCAGAGCGAGCAGCATATTGGTCAACAGGGCGGGATCCATTCCTGCGGACTGAAGAGGCAGAGCGCACAGTGCACAAACCATTGACAGATGGTGCCAAATGTGGACGGAAGCACAGGGATTGCTGGGATGCGAAGCAGTGCATCATGGGGCATTGGGCCAGGACCCAGGATGCCCCGCGACCCCCTCCGCCTTCCCACAACTCTTAGTGGCAGAAGAGGAAGAGATGCTTAGTGGGATAGCTGCCCAGAATGCACCGCTCCGAATACCGCTGCAAGTGTGAACACGCTATTGCGCAGGCAGCTGACAGTGTGAACACACAACAGCAGTTTCCCTTCAGCGCTCTCTGAGCGGTGCTGTAACTGCCAGCGCTGTAACTCTGCCAGGGTAGACACACCCTAAGTTATATGGCCACTGCCCTGTGCTGATTGCCACTTTAAATGTTTGCTATTCTGCTTTTCTAAAGTCATAGACATATGAACATGTTGTAGGTATTAGTACAGGAATCACAGATTAGTTGTCATATTCCTAGTATATATTTAGAACATCCCTGGTTCTTAAATTGTTTCTATTTTTAATAGCTTTACAGTTTTGTCAGCATTGTTTGAAGATAAAACTATCTGTCTTAGGTAGCCTTTCCCACAAAATAAAAACCAGGAGTCACCTGATGAAATTAAGCAGCAGCAGCTTTAATACAAACAAGAGGAAGTACTTTTTCACACAGTGCACAATTAACCCGTGGAACTCATTGCCATTGGATGGAGTGATAGCCAAAAGTAGAACTGGGTTTAAAAAAAGAACTAGATAAGTTCATGGAAGATAGATCCATCAATGGTTATAAGCCAAGATGATCGGTGATGCAACCACAAGCTTAGGGTGATCCTAACCATCTGACTGCCAGACCTTGGGAGAGAAAGATGGAGTTAATCACTTCAGCTGCCCTGTTCTGTATACTCCCTGAAGGTCTGTACTGGCCACTGTCGGAGACAGGATACAGGGCTAGATCGACCATTGCTCTGACCCAGAAGGACCATTCTTATGTTCTTAGGCTATGTCTACACTTGGAGAGTTTTTGTGCTGTCAGTTTCACCGGTGATAGGGAACGGGTGAAAGAAAAGCGCTGGTTTGTGTACTCACTCACTTCCATAGGCATCAGAGAGTGTTCACGTTTGTAGCATTTCCATCGTGGATGAGAGCAGCACACTGAGGGCAGCTATCCCACAGTGCAGCTCTCTCCAGTTTGACTATAGGTCTTGTGGGAAAGGCGGGGGTGAGCACAGGGTCCAGGTGGGGGATCATTTGCTCTGTGAAGCAGCCATGGTCACTTGGCCAGATGAGCACTTGCAAACAAAACAAGAAAGGGAGTTTCAAAGTTCCTGGGGCTTTACAGGGGGAGGGGCGGACATCTGTTTACCTGGTGTCAGAACAGCAGAGCTGCTGGCCAGAGAGGTCACCCTAGGCACTGTGGGATATCCTCTGGAGGTTAAAAGCTGTTTACACAGGAAGAACGTGTCTCCACTTGCACATCACCGCAAAAGAATCACCGGTAAGAGCTGTATGCCTCTCGTGGAGGTGGTTTCTTCTGAGTTTCACCGCAAAAAGTCATTGGCAAGTGTAGACATTCCTGTGGTTTTTGCGCAAAAAAGGGACTTTTTGTGCTTTAAGTGGCAAGTGTAGACATGCCTTACAGAGACAAGGTGGGTGAGGTAATATCTTTTACTGGACCAACTTCTGTTGGTGAAAGGGACAAGGTTTCAAGCTACAGGGAGCTCTTCTCTGGGAAAGGTACTCAGCGTTGCAGCTAAATACAAGGTGGGACAGATTGGTCTCTTTGAATGTGTTAACTCCTTACGCTAAACATTCAAGGTGAAGTGGCCCGTTAACACCTCTGCAGTCATAGGACAAAAAACGGGGGATAGTAGGTTGCATTAATAACATGTTTTTAGGCCCCCATCAGCACAGTGTCTGAGCATCTCACGACCTGTAACATATTTACCCCCGTACAACACCCCTGTGAGTTAGGGAAGTGCTGTTATCCCCAATTTACGGATGGAGAACTGAGGAACAGAGAGACCCCATCAAAGGTCACCCAGGAAATCTGTGCTAGAGCAGGGACTTGATGCCAGGCCTACCAAGTCTCAGCGTAGGATTCTACCCATAGGACCACCCTTCTCAAGTAGGGGGGATGCAGAATTTCTGATCTTCTTTCTAGAAATGTTAATCTTTACCTGTAATGTGAAACGGGGGTGCTCCTCCCAATTATTTTAATACAGGGGACAAGTTTAGAAAAAAAATTCCAAATCTTATCGTTCATGAATATATGTAGATACAAACACATTGACTGTAAATTAATGTTTTTTTCAATTAAGATGGAACATAAACCATCATTATACAAATGGGGCTTGATCTGACACCTGATGAATGGCAACAAAAAGACTCCGACTGATTTATTGGTCATTGGCCCACCCCCATAGGCTGGGCAGGGATTCTCTTTAGTTTTGTGCTTTGTACAACACTGAGCCTATTGCTGGCATTTAACAACTAATCATAATGGAGAGGCAGACCTGTTTCCTTTTCTGCAAATGTACACAGATTCCCAGGGATTGTCTCAAGCTTGCGACTGAATGTTAGGTAGCTCTTTAAAAACACAGGCTGCAAGTCTTAGTTAATTTTCACTTTGTCCCTTTATCGTTCTCTGCAGGACTCTAGATATCCGGGGGAGGGGGGCGGGGGCTGAGAAACTTTCCAGATTAAAGCAAAACATATACACTGAAAATAACAAACAACCAAATTGTTGCCGTTTTAACATGACTTGATATTGAGAAACTCTTTATATATTATAACAGACAATGAAGTTTCTGTAGGGGCTCTAAATCACTTAATGTTGAAAGGAATCCCCAGATGGCTTTATCAAGTCACTGTGTAAAATTGTTGGAGATCTCTACCAGCTAATAAATTTGATTTGGGGTTTGTTTTGCTGGCATTTGTTCAAACCCTCCGAGAACTATAGTTACTGTATTCGAATTCAAAATTGAAATGCCTGGTTTGCCATCCTCCGGGACCGAAAATAAAACTCAGGCATAGAATGTGAATGTTGGTTGGTTTTCTTTTTAAGTCGGTACATTATTATTTGAGGAGATATAGTGTAGGATAAAACCATTTATTTTGTTTCAAATATTTTATTGAGTAATAAAACTAGCTTACATTGTTGCCACATATGGGGATGTGTGCCTGTTACCATGGCAGGCAGGTAACTAAAGAAATCAGTACCCTAGTCCCACCATTTTTCACTTTATGATTCTGGCCTCCGTGCTCCTTGTTCTTTATACCATGCAAAATACAACAGATGAAAAGACTAGATTGTGCCTTTAGATACAGTCCAGTGCAGATGCTGCGCTCTCTCAGAAGTAGCCCTGGGTGGCGCTGTGACTAGACACCAGGGGAGGTTGGGAAATGTGCTTTGTTCTTGTGAAAAACATAAATGAAAAGAAAAACAGTTTTGTTTCTGTCAAAAAACATTTCATAAAAAAAATCCAAACCCCAAACACTGAAAATTCTTTGAATTTCAGTGGCCAAAATGTGACAAATATTAAGTTTTTAGCTGATGTTTTTCTATCCCCTGCCAAAAAAAATTAGTTTAAAAAAATGGAAATTTCTCATGGAATCTTTAACCATTTTTTAAAAGCTGTTTCAGATGAAAACGATCAGCTCTGCTAGCGACACCCTTCTGAGATGCAATTCTCTCCCCACTCATTCTTGCTCTGGGAGAGTAGCAGTTTGCTGCGGATCGATATCAGCACTAACCTATGCTCATGGCTGGCTCACCTGTGCTGGCCAGAGGCTCTGCCCCTCTCCGACCATCTGCTCTGGGGTGGAAGTGTGCAGCCATGTAGTCCCGCTTACTCCTGTCTGATCGGATTGCCAGGTTCAGGTAGCCCACACGAGGGTTTAAACAGGGGGTGTTGCTGCTTTGTGTGCCAGGCATCTGGCAAGTGACAATCTTGGCCTAAAACCAAAGGAATCTGGACTACATAACCAACATTTAGGGCCATTACTGAGATTTTCAAAGTCCACTGGTAGATTCAGCTGTGCAATGCTCATTCATTGCTGTGGCAGTTTGGTGGCTAAATCCCCTAGGTCAGCTTTGCCAAACTCAACCAATACCTCCAGGAATATGCAAGCTGATCACGATGCTGCCTCCCCAGACACTGTGCATTATTTGTCTGCCTAGCTGAGCCTTATGTAGGCAGTCCATTCCATTCCCACTGTGGTTCTGATTATAATCTCCTATGGCAGCTTCCTCCTCTCTAGCCTGCTGGACTCTCTCCATAACCCCTTTCAGTCTGTCTGAAATGCAGCCACAAAAACCATCCACTTTGTTTCAAGACCAGGAGAGGCAAGTCTCCCTGGGGAAGTGGAGAGAGAAGCCATGCAGTGCCCGACTTTCCTGATGCTGCGCCATAACACTGGAAGCCACCTGATATTTATCAGCAGCCCCAAGAGCTGTGTGAGGATATTGCCCAGCGTGCAGAACCTTGAGGAGCTACTAGCAGCTCCAGAAACATGAGGCACCACTGGGTGCATCTCTGAAAGGAAGGTTGGTTTTATGGTTGAGGCACTGGGCTGGCACTCAGGAGGTCTGGTTCAAGTCCTGGTTTTTCCATGGACTCACTCTGTTGCCTTGGCAAGTCACTTAATTTCTTTGTGCCTCAGTTTCCTGTCTGCAAAGTGGGGATGACAGTACTTCTTTTTCTCCCACCCTTTGACTATCTTGTCTATTTGGACTGTAAATTCTTAGGGACTATGTGTCTGGAGCGTGCCTAGCACAAGGAGCCTCGAGGAGATACAATTAACACTTGCTTCAAAATGAGAGATAATATCACAGAAAGAGGGCTGCTCGAGGACCATGCAATAAAAATGGATTTACTAACATATTCTGATATACTCTGCTGACCCACTGAAACTAGGCTATAAAGGATAGATTTATTAAGGAAGTCAAGTACGAGCTATTACCATTGTAAACTTCTCTTCTACACAGGCTGGACCTAGTGCCTTTTCTGTTTATGCCCTCCGTTTGGGGCCTGGGGAAGACATTGTCACCTCTTTGTTAAAATTTGTAGAAGATAAGAAGCTAAAAGCTCCATTTGTCATGACTTGTGTGGGAAGCATCACCAAAGCAACGCTGAGACTGGCCAACGCCACTGCTTCGAATACTAATCAGGTACCTGACACATGTAGTGATGTCTTAGCAATGCATATGCATAAATTGATGTGTGCACAGAGCTTTCCTGGAGATGTGTTCTGTTCCCGATTAACTCACGGTGAAGTTTAAGGGCCAGATGTTCAGCAGGTGTAAACTGGCATAGCTTCCCTCAAGTCGATGCAGCTGAGGATCAGGCCCTCAGTGCAGCAGGGCAAGCAGATCTCTAAATCTGTTCTGTTCTATGTCTAGCCATAGCCCATAAACCATATTTTCTCAGTAAGTGTGTTATCTTTATTGCTGTGTGTTTAATTAAGCATTGAGGTAAATTAGATGGTACTAGTTCAATATTCAAGGATGTTTCTTAAACTATAAATAGACATTTTGATCATGTGTCTGGGTCCATTAACGGGCTTATGTGAACAATAAAATGTCTTCCTGTTAGTATTTATAGAAGGGGGAAGTGTCTCTGTGGCCAAGATTGCTGGGCTCTCCCTTCAGAGCTACGAGCCAAGTCCTGTCGGGCCACGGAACAGAGGTACTGGCCAGAAAACCTGCAACCAGCAGTGGCTGCATGGGATAGGCTCTTTCTGTGCCACCTCTGGCTCCCCAAAGTTAAAGGAAATGCCCTCTGCAACAGGACCCACTGGCTGGCTTCCTGAGATGGGGCCTTAGGCAAAGTACATTTTTTTCACTTCTGGTCTGACCCAAAGTCCCTTCACTTTGGTCACTTGAGGTATGTCCGAACTGCAATTAAAAACCCACAGCTGGCCTGAGTCAGCATGGGCTGGAGCCTGCGTTGTGGGAGCCCACAATGGGGGAGGGTCCCTGAGCGCAGGCTCCAGCCCTAGCCTGAATATCTACACTGTAATTAAACAGTCCCTTAGCCTAAACCCTGCTAGCCCAAGTCAGCTGGCATGGGTCAGCCACCGGTTTTTAACTGTGGTGTAGACAGACCTTTGCAGAGCTGGGAGTAGAACCCAAAGTCTTTATATTGTTGTTCATAATAAAAATAACAATAATTGATCATTAAAAAAGCTACTTTTTCTAGATTTAAAAAAAACATAAATGCCCTGCTGTTTACTGTATGGAGGAGAGATCAGTGAGTGGGAGTTTGTTTGTTTTTAAATCAGTGAGAGCTTACCCTTGAATCTAACATATTTGCTCCAGGACTATGTCGCCATGGGAGTTTTATGCTACATGGAACCAAGGAAAAATCAATGTAAAAATTGGGGATTATACAACAATTGTGCATTATTTCTAAGCCAGGTCTGAGTCATATGGGCTTCCCCTTTGTTAATAAATCTACTGGAAGAGACAAATGTACAAGCCTACTTAAAAGGGGCTAGTGATTTTGAGTGTCTGGGTATTTGAGGGGCCCCACTTGGTGCCCACTAATGGGGCTTGATTTTCAGAAAGCGCTGGGCACCTGTCCTTTAAAAATCAGAGCCCTTTGAGGTGAGTCTCAGGTAGAGCACTCCGAAGCAGCAGCACTCAAAATCATTAGTCAGTTTCTAAAATGTGAGTGGTGTGTGCACGTGGGTGTATGCATGCCTGTGCATGTGTGTAAATAATGTCCATGCAGTGGCAACAAACTATTCCAAGACCCTGAGTTTCCCGTAAGTGCAAATTTGTTGAACAGCATCTTTCCCATGTTGCTGAAAAGTTCCTTTGTTGGCAATATAAACAGAGACTATATGTGAATAATGATTAAAAACTTGGTGTTTGAACAAGCTGGGAATGCTCTTTTGTTTCCATCTAAGTTACAGTTGCAACAGAAGCTGTTTACAAGAACACTAAAGATCGCTCGGTTGGTATTTTAATGGTAGTTCTCTGCATTTCCATTCAGGAGACCCAGTATAATTCCCACTCTTTGGCTCTCCTGTCCATGAATGACAGGCGCTTCTGGGGCAGGGAATGCATCTTTTGTCCTTCAACTGTGATTCCTTTTGACAATGAAAGAGTGATATTGATGTTTTCCAAAGGTTTCCCATCCACCGCCCTCAAAGACGAATGACAGCTGCAAGAAAGAGTCTGGAAGGCAAAAGGGTTTAATGTCCTAGAAAATTCAGGGTTCTGTGGAGCATGCAGAAGATTTTCAAAGGGGTACCTCACTGATTACTCACCTGTCACTTTCCATCCCCCAAAGCACCCAGAAATGACAAACCAGTGGCAGAGAGGCGACTACACCTCTGAGGAAGAATGGACTTGTTAAGATGCGGAGCTGCAGCCTGGGCACTCTCTTTCCTGTGTGATCTTAAATAAGTTAGAACCACTCTGGCCTTCGGGTTCCTGGGGTGTCAAATGGGAATCTCAGGGCTTTCCCACCTCCCCGTGTTGCTGGGAGGCTTCCAGTAATTCAGTGATGTCTGGGAGGCACTTTGAATTCTTTGTATCAAAGGCATTTTGTGATGGCAAATTGTCATGCATACCTGGAATTATGCCAGGTCTAGGCTTGAGTAATCCAAAGAGTCCGAGTACTTGTCAAGCTGGCAGGTCAAAGGAAAACAAGATATTATGGTGCTTTCCCATGTTGCTCCACTTCTGGCAGCTGAATTCCAACAGTCTAGTGATTTCCCCCCCACAATGTTGAGTGCTTCCCCAAAAAGAATTCTAACGCTCTATGCTGCTCTCTGGCATTGCCGCTCCACACATTCCCCCACTCATTCAGCTTCCCCAGGGGTGACTTACCTGACTGCTACGGGAGCTGAAACATGAAGACTTGTATTTCCTAAGCAAAGCCAACGGCTGTGCCTGCTAAATTGCTTACACATCTGTTGCACTCTCAGACCCCTATATCTGTATACCACACTACCTATTTGCATGCATGGTTACTCACCTATTGTATCCCCGCTATGATCATCTGGCCCAAAGTAACTCTCAGTACTCTTTTTCAGGTGGTTATTTCAAATGGTTTGAATATATACCAGAAGAGCTTCTGTTAGGTATACTGACCCGCCTTTCCAAAAGTGACTAGTAAACTGAGGTGTCTCCATTTTTGGATGTCCACTTTGGGGTCTCTGAAAGGGGCCTGATTCTCCTTAAGATTCTAGAATGAATGTAAAAAGAAAAGGAGGACTTGTGGCACTAGAGACTAACCAATTTATTTGAGCATAAGCTTTCGTGAGCTACAGCTCACTTCATCGGATGCATGCAGTGGGAAATACAGTAGGGCGATTGTATATACACAGAGAACATGAAACAATGGGTGTTACCATACACACTGTAGCGAGAGTGATCAGGTAAGGTGAGCTATTACCAGCAGGAAAGAAAAAAAACCTTTTGTAGTGATAATCAAGGTGGGCCATTTCCAGCAGTTGACAAGAACGTGTGAGGAACAGTAGGGGGGGGAAATAAACATGGGGAAATAGGTTTACTTTGTGTAATGACACATCCACTCCCAGTCTTTATTCAAGCCTAATTTAATGGTGTCCAGTTTGCAAATTAATTCCAATTCAGCAGTCTCTCGTTGGAGTCTGTAGCTCACGAAAGCTTACGCTCAAATAAATGTGTTAGTCTCTAAGGTGCCACAAGTCCTCCTTTTCTTTTTGCGGATACAGACTAACACGTCTGCTACTCTGAAACCTAGAATGAATGTGTGTCAGCCTATTGAGATGTCCTTGATACCAGAATGTGAATAAAGCAATGTACACCATATTGGCAACTGACGTCCAGTTCTGCTGTTTTAATTGTTGTTAGATTATTCATCTAAATGAGAGGTTTGAAATCGTCTCCTTGGTGGGAACCCTGAACAAAGCACCTCATCTCCACATCTGCCTGTCTGATAAGGATGGGAAGACTGTCGGAGGGCATGTTATAAGTGACTTGGAAGTCTTCACTACAGCTGAGATAGTGATCGGCGAATGCAAAGGCCTGCAGTTCACCCGGGAGATGGATGATCGCACAGGTTTTCCAGAACTTGTCATTAGTTCTTGCTCTGAAAAGGCTTAGTAATTTCTGCCCTGTAAATTATGTGCCATGCCTCAAAAAAAGTGGATTAAATAAATGGGGTTGGAGCATGCCTTCCTTTCTCTTAGCTTTTAGCTTATTGATTCAGACATATTTTCACGCAGAGAATAATCAATTCTTCAGTGGGTGGACAGAATAAAATAATTTCAGGCAAACTCTTCAAATGACTTGTCATTAATTTGCCTTTTGCCAGCACTTGTTCACTCCAAACAAGATGTGTTTAGCTTCCTCCAAGTATTAACTGAGTTGTGCCCTGGGGATTTTCTGGGACTGATTGGCCAGGAAGGAGGGAGGCGGTGGGGGCTGGCGAGGGCTAATGAATGCACTATGTTTGCTCATCTTTACAGAGTCACTTATTACCACTAATTGGGAGGGACAGTTCAAACAAGCACAGAGGAGCAGTTGTCACATGAGCGTGACATGGTTTTAAAGAGGCAGTCAGGGACGATTGCACTGCCTGGTCCTGGCCCCTGAACTCTGCAGCATCCTGGCTGGCAGCCTAGCATATCTCCTCCTCAAAGTGGAGCCTTTGTCAGGGAGTGCTATTAGAAGTCAGCAGTCTTAAGAAATCTGGGCAAGACAAGTCATTTCAGGGAGCTATAGACAGACATGCAGCTGTCTGGGACACTTAGAAAATCAACAGCTGACGGAAGGGGTGGACTTCTGGCTTGGCTCAAAATGGATTTAAAGATGTGATCTGAATTAATTTGTGGTGCATAGTTTGGGTTTGTTTTCTTAAAGAGTTCCTTTGATTTAAGAATACTTGGTGGTAGTAGGAGTCTAATATTAATACCAGACATGCTTTGTACATTTTTTCACAATGGCATGATGGTACCTGTTGATTGTTTCCTGTCTGCTGTACTTAGCAGAATGCAGAAATGTTAATTTCTGACTCTGTTCGGATGGAATGGCACCCCCCTTCAAACTCAGCTAATATTTCCAAGTTATTTTTGCTTTAAAGTGTTTCCCTTCCAAGTAAATATTCTTTTATTCACTGTGCCATTCCCTGATTAAAACTATTTGAATTAATCTGTCTGTATCAGGATGTGTCTTTCACATATAAATTTACCTTCAGCTTCAGCATCAATATGTTTTGCTGGTTTTTGTGGGGGAATCTTTTATTGAAAGAATTAACCAGGGGTAAATATATTGGAAATATTAACATAATTAATTTTGTTTACCTGCTACATTTTTGGTTCAGGATAAGTTGTCCAATGGGGAATTGTAATAGGTTGGAAGTAATGGGTGGCATGTGATGTTATATGGGTGTGTGGGAGTGCGTGAGAGAACAAACTTTATGGAAGAGGGATATATAATAAAGACTTGTTACATTAGGTTCTAAATCCGAAAGCTGAGTGTAGTCCAATGGGACTATAGTAAGGGCCAGATTCTGATTTACACTTAGGCCCCTTCTACACGTCATTGGCAATTAATATATTATTATTATCAATCATGATAATAATATTGTGTCCAAAGTCCCCCCAGTTGGGATTGGGGCTGCACAGTGTTGGGTGCTATACAAACATCCCCTTTAAGGTCCATTTACATTGCCAGTGTGGTGTAAAAGGCACTCTGTGTAAATGAGAATCAGACCCCAAGTGTTTGCACAATCGGGCCCTTAACGCAATAAAATTAATCCTTGATGACCAGGCGGTTGGGCTGAGCTTTGAATTCTTGTTTTATTGATTCTCCCAAAGAACTGACCAGTGTAAAACTAGACGGTAATGGAGTCTATTGATGTGAGGCCAAATTCCATCACCCTTTATCCATGCTGAGTAGTGCCTGCCTCTGAAAATAGCTCCCCTGGTGTCAGTAAGGTTCCTCTTGGAGTCAGGAGCACGAGTGAGAGTGGCAGAATTGGTCATTTGACTTTTATCAGCTCACACGTGTCCATTTCTGGGGGTGTAAAATGGGAGGCCTGACTCCAGGGACAGTTGCAGGTGCTCAGAACCTCTCAGGATCAGGCCCTCAGGACCCCGGTACCAAGTCAGCCAAGTTGTTTCATCTGAAGTATGTGCGTAAGTGCTCTGGTAAAGGAGGGTGGTTTGTTGAATGGGAGTCCAAATCCTGCTCGCCTGTTCGCTCGATGAGTCCCTATTGAAGTCAATTAACTGTTCTCCCAGGCCTCACAGAGAGCTGGTTTGGGGTGAGAATGGGTAGGGCTGAGAGGACCACACATCTCACTCCCCCTTAACCCTATGCCCTACAGAGGTAGTATAATCCTCAGGAAATACAATACAGCCCACACTGTAGGTATAGGGACACCCCGATCGGCATCCTGGAGATTATGTCCTTAGGGATAATCCTTGGTAGCATGAGTCCTTTTGCCAGGGAGTCTGGACACCATGGATCCATGGCTGAGGTGATGGCTTTGAATGGTTATTGATTCCCTGGGGATCACCATGGGTCTCAGGGGATCTGCAGGTTTGGGGGAGTTGGTCCCATGGCCTCTTCTGTCACCTAGCAGAAAAATGTGAGGAAATCATGCGGCGATTTCCTCCCCCTTCAGTTCCTGGGGTGGGTTTTCCAGTAGGAGGGGAGTGAGCCAGACCACTGGATTCCATTAGTCCTTTTTTGCTGCCTGACTTTGAATTGTAGATTCCAGTTAGGGTCTAGCTTTCAGCCAGCGTTTCCAAGCTTATATTCTAGTCTGATTTTTTTCTTTTTTTTTAAAGGAAAAATGGAAATGACAGGCTGGGTTTTTGTTTAAATAGTTATTCCTGTTCCCTTGGCAAAGAGTGCTACCTTTTCTGTTTCATTGTGGGAATACGGAGATTATGTGCATCTGCAGCCTGGCTGAAAGTACGTTCTCAAGATGCGTTCTATACACATTGTTACAGAAGACGATAAAGCTAAGGAAACCATCTTAATCTGAGAAGTTAGACTAAGCGGCGAACGCACCAGAAAAAATTGTTTGTGTGTGGTTTGAATTCTAATTGACCATAAAGATACTTTCAAAAATTATATTGTCAGGGGACTTAATAAGAAATTAGAACATTTATCTGAGCATGGAGAAAAGAAAATGAATTTGTTTTGCAGTCTCGTCTGTTTTAGATTTCTTGTGTCATAATAGAATGAATTTGTTGTTCATTGATACCTTAAGATACATAGGGTGTTGTGTTTTTTGAAGGATGAAAACAATGTGCCCTTCACTTTTGCATGAATGAATGAATTCATTTATTTTTCTTAACATCCGGAAGTCATTTATTTTGCCCTGAGACATCTGCAGGGTCTGTTTACGTATGATGGTTGCAGGGTACTTGGCAAGGATGGAAAAACCATGGGCTGTAATTGTTCTTGGTAAAGCCTAGCATTGTGGTGGGCTGTGGGTAAATACTGGAATAATAAGTATATGCTGATCAATTAGGAAGCTTAATTAGGAAGCTTTATTTAAGAAATATTTAAAATGTTTAATTTAAGCAAAATAAAGGGGACATACCTCAGGTAATTTTGCTGATCATTTGCCCTTACATGGGCAATGATATTTACAGGCAGCCACAATTTATTTCGGCCTTCATTTCCCCAACAATATTTTAAACTATTTTAATTGTCCTTTTAAGATCATGAATGACTAAGAAGTTTTAGTAAATAGCAATCACAATTAATTGAATGTTCCGGTCGGTGTCATGTGTTGTTTTCTGTCATAGTTTAGCATTAATTAATGGATATCTCTTTATTTAAGAAAGAATGAAATTACCAGCTACTGAAGGCAAAATCCTGGTGCACTGCAGCCAGTGGCAAAGCTCCCATTGATTTTAAGGGGGCCCGGGTTTCCATCTGAGGTTTCAAACATTAATATTGAAAATACTCAAAAGTAGAAAAACAGTTTTAAAAAGGGTTTTCCTTTCCTTATTTTTGTGCATTATTGTACATTTTGTATTCCTTATGGTTTAATACCCACAAACTTTTTCTACTGTTAGTTTTTCATTTCATAACAATTTCTAGATTTTTATATTTAGAAGAGGCATTTTTTCTATTAGTTTTATTTTTATACCTTAATTTTTTTTAATTTCTCCATATCTGTGGAAAGCACCTCTCCTGTAGCTTTAAAATGCTGTTATTAAAAATGTATTAATGTAAGGGAAAATCCTAGATATATTTGACTTGCCTTCTTTAAAACTAAGACCATATTCAGCAAAATATTTCAGCATGTGCTTAACTTTAAGTGCATACCTAAGACCATCCTTATTTAGCAACGCATCTCAGTAGCTGCTTAAGTCGCATTGAATCAGTGTTAAAGTTAAGTGTACATTTAAGTGTTTTGATGAACTGGGACCTTAGTCATCCCTACCAAAAAGATTGCAAACCACTCATCATCTATCAAAAATGCCCTCCTCATGCCATTCTCCATTCCCCAAATCCCAAGAAAATAAAAGATCCTTGAGATACTGTTTTTCTTTGGACGGATAAATACACATCTTTTATCTTAAGTTTTTCTCTCTTTCCAGTATGCATCATGGACCATGTCACTCGAATTGTAAATGCTCCAAAGAGACAATAACTTGCTTTGGAACGGCGGTGTCATCATCTAAAGTGTGCAGTTGTGTTTTGGTGTCAACAATAAAGATGTTCTTTTCTCTGCATCCACCTCCTATTCTCTTCTGCATAGGAGCTCACATGGGTGTCGAGGGACCACATTCTTCCAGGGATGTAGGCTCTTACATTTAATTGATTTCCATGGCAGTTAGAAGCCGTAATACCTTTCAGGATCTGGGCCTAGGTGCCACTTTGCGAAGGAGGGAGTCCCCTGGAAACCAAATCCTTTGCTTCTGCTGTCCTGGGCCCCGATCCTACAAGCTGATCTATGTGGAAAGACTCCTGCAACCTGCACAAAACCCCACCTATCTCAGGTTTGGGGCCTGGGCCATTTTGAATCCAGAGTTCATCGTTAAACCTCCCTCTCTTACTTAGCGATGCCTTATTGCTACCCTCCTGCTGGAGAGCCTCCAATGGGGTTTACCAGGCAGCAGCAAAGACGTTAGAGATGGAAGACACCCATTCGAGCATCAGATCCATCCCTTCTGTAAGTGCAGAACACGGGGCTCGCACAGGTGTTAAGCAACTTCAACTCCCATTGAATCAGGTGGACACTCAGCCCTTCCCAGGAGGTACTAAGGCCCAGACCCTCAAAGGTATTTAGGCTCCTAAGTCCCAATGGGATCTTGGCCTCAGCACTTTGAAGAAGGGACCTGCAGTCCCTTCATTCCTTCCGCAGACTTCTGCAAAGCAACTTTCATGCTGGTGCCAACATCCTTCCTTATCTACCCTGGGAAGTGTAACAATGATAGATAGATAGAAACACCAGCATTCAGAACACTAAGGGCCAGATTCTGATCCCCTCACTCCTGGGAAAAGCATCTTCTTCCATGAGTAGTCCCAACGGTCTGCAGGAGGAAGAGTGGCAGGATCTGCCTCCGAATAAAAGCAATTCCCCCCCACCCCCTGAACACTTACTTCTTTGCATCCTGATTTCATGTTGTTTATATTTTCTTTCACCGTCTCCCCTCCCCCACAGCTCCTCCGGTGGCACTTAGAGTGCAAAGCCTTGGCAAGTAGCTTTCCCCCAACCTTCTGCTCTGCACACAGCCTAACAGAGAGCAATGCAGCCTGCTTGCTACCTCCCCTTGAGATCAAGTGCTCTGTGTGCCTCCAGTTTATCCGGCCGGAGTACATTTAAAATAATCTAGTGGTTTTAGATAGGGGCAATGTAGGATTCTCTTTGGCTTGGTTAACTGGTGTTCCCTACCAATGGTGTAGCATTCGATTTAATTGTAGGTGTGTATAAAGTACACTGTGAATGTAATGCAAAGTTTATGACGGCATCTCTGAAGTAGATGTCCATGGATTCGATTGTTGCTTTTATCATCCGGCAAATACCAGGGTATAAATAGGATGGCACTTAGTTGGTGTGATAATCAGGAATAATCTGATTTTTAATATAACGTCTCCATGAAAAGGTTTTGGAAATAATATATCAAATTAATGGTTTACAAGAATGGTTTTAAACATTTGAAGGGGGAGGGAAAAAACCAAACAGCTTACCTACAGACCTTTTCTGTACCATGAATAAATTCGCTCTTGGCCTAAAACTGAAGCCTAAAATTGGTTTTGATTTTTCTTTAAAATTCAAATGTCTGATGTTCTTAAATTGAACAAATGCTATTTTTAAAAAATATATCAGGCTCCAACATCTGCAGATTATGATTTGCATTTTGAAATTGGCTGCTTGAATTGAACAGGGATGAATACTGTCAGTCTTCTTTTATTCACTCAGTTTATTTAATGAAATGCTAGAGGTCAACCCTTTGTCCTTAAATTAGTTACTATAGAAATCTTTTTGTACTTTTCTGCTTGTTATGATGTCTTCTAAGCAGAAGAAAAGGTTGCCATTAATTATGTCTTTGTTGAATATGGATATCTATTCATAGTTAGTTAAACAGTTTCAAACAAAATTAGCATTGAGCAACTCTCAGGCCAGCTTTAGGTTGGTTATCAAGAATTTTTTGCTAAGAGAATGCTCTTCTGCAAGTGTGCATTATCTAATATATTCAGCTTTCAGTTGCTAATTTTTTTTCCAGATGAAGATGGGCTTAATTGAGGTTGTGCTTTTAAGTTTGTAGAGCTCTTCAGCATCCCATACAAAAGCATCTAGAGGCTTTTCATTTGTCTTGAGTATGTTTTAGATGTAGAAATATTATTTACTTTAAACTCCAAATCAAAAGGCGCACAGTAACTGTTTTAAATACAACATTATTCTCTGCTGAAATATATATAAATTCAAAGCAGGCATTTTTTTTCATTATCGCTTAATAATTTATTTGAAACAGCCGCTATTAACAAATTCTAGGATAACACTGGAATAGCAGTTGAGCAACTAGTCTCAAACAGGCATTTAATAATGTAATTTGTTGTGAGCTCCTCAAAAATAGAGGACATATATTAAAATTAAGATATAGCTACAGTTCATATCTAACTCTCAGCTAAGTGCCATTTTGAATAGGACTTCAAAGATTAATCTTCCATAGTTTTTAGAAAGGTCTAAATATAATGATAAAGTTCAATTCTTTAATGAAACCAGCACGATGTGTATTAATCTGTAGTGATTTTTATTTTTTGGATTCCAGCCAATAGTGCAACGCATAATAGTTTTCAGCAAGTAACAGGAAATCCAAGTTCAGTGGCAAGTCTAAAAATACTGCTTGGTTAGAAACTTAGGATCAGGCTTTTGGACAGTGAATAGGGTATCCGTGCATGAGAGTTTGCTTTAATACATTTCTGAGGACCAACGTAACATTGGTCATCGTTGTCTGGCCTTAAAGTCAGACAGTAAAGTGCTTGGCATTAAAGAAAGAAAAAAAAAAGAGCTAGCAGGAAAATTAGAGGTTAATTAGGAAAAGCCATAAGAAAAAATAATTGTGGTAGCTGAGGATTAATCCTAATTGTAAATCAAATGAACATAATGATCACTCACAAAAATAAAATGTATATTTCAGAAAAGCTTTCTCTCCCTATTTTCCCCCCTGTAGCTTGTCTTCAGTATACCATAGCTGCCTTTCCACCAACACTATAGATGCTTAGAGAGGAAACCGTAACCTTGTAATGCTTTTAGGTATAATGTACATATTTTTCATTTTAAAAACTAGCTCGCAATGACATTGTAAAGTAGAGATCCCAAGTCACTCTTATTATCACGGTGTCTCCTTGAGCTGAACCTCTGAGAAATGTGAAGGGGAGACTCTTTGGAATGAACAAATTCTTTAGCTGCCTATAGTTATTTATTAAAATAGACTGGAGAGATAAAGAATGGGGATGGGGAACAGAGGGAGGGGAATATCTATCTATCTATCTATCTATCTATCTATCTATCTATCTATCCCCAGATAGAAAAGATTGAGACCATCAGAACACAAGGATCTGTTAGGTATACATTTAAGGAAAAATACTAACATCCTGACCATTGTATTTAGCATTTGGATAGTTCGAGTGAAAATGCTTGTTACGAAGGTGGGGTGAATGCATTTGCATATTTGTGCAAAAGAGTTAAAATAGGAAATAAGAGAGAAATATAGGTGGGACAAAATGTCCTCACTGAGTGCAAAGAAAGACGGTGAAATGGAAAACATACTACTTTGTTTTCTGCGGGCGGGTGAGGGAAAGTCGTTGCAGTCATTTCATTTAATGGACTGTATTCATTGTTGCAGACTTGTCTAATTCTATTACTCAGCCAAAATAATCCCAGTGTTAGCATTATGCTCCTATGTGTAGTGGGAATAAGGTAATGCAATCTTCTCTCTACATCTTGACTGATTTTATAAACTTAGCAGACTATTAAAAAAATCTTTGAAGTCAACTTTCCACTTGTGCCTTTAGCTCTTGAACAAGTACTTCTCTAGTTTTTCTTCTAATATATAGGATTCATCTTCAGTTCTGTGAAGAGCTTTTACATTTAATCCAGCACTGGAATAGCAATTTGCTGCCACGGCTTTAAACCAGGTTTTTTTCCTTTAACTATCTCAGGATGTAGGTACTTTGGGCTAATCTTGAAAAACAATGTCAACCTGTCTTCCTTGTGTTTCAGTTTTGGATTGCAGATGTCCTTAAAATATGAGGACTGAAAGCTGGTAAAGTATGTCTTGACCAGACTGATCAAACAAAAATTGTCTAGAACTGATACTCAAAAAACAATAAGAATCCTCCAGGTTTTATACCAATGTCACAACAACAGTCAGTGTTCTTAACTTTGTGTCAACTTCAGTAACCACTGCACTAAAAGCGATTCACTGATCTGATTTTTAGTAATCCCATCATGATTTTGGGCTCATCTTTTCATTTTTATTTATTTTTTTAATCTCATGAAACTTTTCTGGGAATTACTGTGATTTTTGATGTCACTGTATGTTCACTGTTAATCACTTAGAATTGCTTCTTTCTCTCACTTGCTGAAATTGATGTTACTTAGGTATTAAAAATTTATTTTGCTTGAGGAGACAGCAGTGTAGGCTATCAATATGTTTATTACAGAGGAAGAAAAAATCACAGTAATGGAGAAGGATCTTTTAACAGCTGTGTTTGTTATTCAGGCATCAATGATTTATTTAAAAAAAAACTTTGTAAAAAGATAGTTTCACAGTTCTGGCAAAATTCTGCTTTAAAGAAACATTCATTTTTCTATTATAATAAAAAAGTACTTTTAATCTCTTATGATTCTAGCAGTGGTTTTCAACCTGTGGTCAGTGGGCCCCTGGGGGTCTGCAGACTATGCCTTAGATTTCCAAAGGGGTCTGCACCTCCCTGTGAAATTTTTGAGGGGTCCACAAATGAAAAATGTTGAAAACCACTGAATTAGAGAATATTTTGTTCCAGATACAAATGCATATTGGAATCATGTTTAGGCATATTGTAAACATTTGGAAATGTGCACCACAAATATGATATATTCTCTCATAAATAAATATATTGAAACCACAATATTGAGAAATGGGACTGTCTGCCTTAATATTTCATCAGGAACAATTCTAAACTATACTGTGTCATTATATTAAACTTTTTGGACCCAGTGCCTTGGTCAAGAAATTTTGATGTATTTATGTGAGTTGCAGTGTGTCCTTTGTGCTTTAGTGTCTGGACAAATATAGATATTTTTATACATCTTTCAAATTTGTTCTTAGGGCAAAGTATATGTTAGCATATGCTTCTTTAATTTACAATAGTGGCAAAATTGTACATCTGGGAATGTTAGGGTTCTAAGGTATGCTTTTATTTTTTTTTAATAATTTATTGAGAAACACCGTGTGAACAATTCTCGTAAACTTTAACCAATATCTACTTCTGTTTCTCTCCTTACTACCATCTCATGGAAGTAAATTATTGCTGTCCTAACAGTAAATTTAAAAACAACAACAATCTGACACCATTTGTTAAACCATAAATAGGGGAACATTCAGTTATGAGTATAATAGCATATATTGAATTTTCATAGGAATGATTTAGTGAATATTAGAACATATTTTTACTCTATTGTTTAGACTCAAGATGGCATAAAATCTTTAACATCTATTTATCATGTAGTTATTTTAATGTAAACATTTGTCCATTTAGATGAAGTGTTTTCATTATTAAGCTAATTTCAACATGTTTCAGATAGACTGATGAATTAGAAGCAAAGCACTTGCTGATGAGAAACGAAATTCTGTCTAAGCTCAGCCTGCTGTCAGATACATCTTCATTAGTTTTTGTCATTCACCGATGGCAAATGCTGTATAAATGAGATGACGATCAGGTCCGCCTTGATAACTTGCCTTATCTCATTAGTTTTCACATCAAAGTTAATCAGCAATGTGAATTGTAATTGCTGGAAGAGACAATGCAATAGATCACTAGGCCTTTTTTCTGTATGGCATCTTGAAACATCAGCAGGCTGGTGTGAGTAGATAGGCTCAGAAAGAAAATGATGTGGAAAGCATAATAAGCAAGCTGCTCAGAATTAATGAGCTTACCCAATAAGAAAAGAATAACCAATCAATGTGAGTTGGGCAAATATAATTTAGGAATAATTGCTTGATTGGTTGTCTATAGTAGACTGATTTGACCACACACAAGGATTAAGAATTAAGATGTCAAGGCAAAAAATAATTTGGCAACTGAGGGCATGTAATTTTTTGTTTCCTTTCCTTTATGACTGAAAGAGATTGCTGTTTGATATGTTATTCCCCAAGAATGAAAACATTAGATAGAAACACACTGGCTTTTTCCTTTATGCTTCCCTTATAACTCAAGCTCTTTCAAACCCCAGTGGTGATATTGGAGTATGGGACATTAAAAATGAATAGCATTATTTTTTTTTTAATTCCAAATGTTTTCATTTAAAAACATTGCACTGAAAAGAGATATACGTTTGTAGGCATTGGGCACAAAACAGTGGTATCCAGCTAAATTGTGTACACGGGAGTTTGTAAAATACAGCAATTATTCGGTTTAAAGCTGAAAAGCAATTCTTGCTTTTAAAATAATTTCCCCTACAGCCATTCCCCAATTAGTAAAGAACCCTTATATTCGTCTATCTAAACTATTGGAAAGGTTCAGGCAGAAGGTAAATTTGCTTTGATCTACGTTACATCTAATTGAGTCACTACCAATGTCTCTATCCCAACATCAAGAAATGTGAAAATGGTAGATTATTTCACTGGGGATTAAACCTAATTTTCGCGTGTTCTGCATTAACCTATTAGGCTGACTCATCTGCATTGCTAATGTGGCTCAGGCAGCTGTCACTGCTAAAGAAAAACATGATCATGCAATCCTTGAATGAATGATTCCAGCTCTGATTAGTGTTAGTGAAGTTAGCTGAGCCCTAGTGATAAGGAAGGAAAATTCCCAGGTTGCCAATAGCTTTGAAAATTATCAGACTGTAGGCAAAAATGTACCTCATGACTCATATAGTGGTGAGTGACATTATTTAAGGCTGCCTATTTAGGCTAACTAAAATTGTCACTTGCATGAATGTGTTTGTGTCTTTTAAGGGGCTAATGCAATGGATACATATTAAAATGCTAATAGAAAACAACCTGAAATAGAAAACAGCATTTTACCTTTTCTCCTTCATTAGCAGTATTTAACTGATATTTCTACAAATATACACAGAGGGAAGCATATCATGATTCATGCTAAATAGTAGCTTCGACGTTATTTTTTTAAAAGGTGCTTCGATATTCTTTACATAGTCACTCATTTTTTTTCTTAATGTGCCGTTTTGTGACTAACAAATTCCAGCCATGAAAATGGGATTTAGATGCACTGTACAAACCCGGTGCTCTGTCCCTGAAGTGAGTTTAACGGCAGTGTTAGAGAGTTGTGCGTTTGCACTCATCCCTGTTCTTTGTTCACATTGCAGCAGGCATTGCTGTAATCTCAAGCCTTTACTTATTTCTTTCTATCCATCAGATTTAAATAGTGAAAAAGCAACAATGACACATCCCCTTGAGATGTGAAAAATTTTGGAATGAGTTAGCCCCCAGCAATAGAACTAGGAGCCAATTTAATCCGATTAGTGCTTCCCAACAATAGATGTTCCTAGCCCATTGTGGACAGAAGCCTTTACTTTATTTGTTTCTATTAGCCAAGAAGCTCAGATATCAGAAAAGTGGAATTTTGCCCCATCAGATTGCACAGACAATCAACAAAAACAAATTGAGAAAATAGTCTAATGTGTCAATATTTATCTTTTGGCCCTAATTGTCTGCGAAGAGGACTTGTTGAGTGTATAAAGTTTACAGCATTGGTTTATCTATGTACTCTTGATTCTTCCTATTGTATGGATATAGAGGCAGTGACTCACAATGCCGTGGTATTTAAGAAGGGCAGTAACTACAGAGACACAATGGAAGCATTTTAATGGGAAAAAGACGTGGATTTGTAGACCAAACTGTGGTTTTAGATAGAAAATATTTGTCAGAGGCTTTAAACTGAAACATATATAGATATATATATAATTTACAAGTCATTTATGAATACATTTAGTGCAGGTTCACGATGTAGGCATAAACCAGTAGAATCTGATACTGAGAAACTTGTTTTTAAATACTTTTGAATGATTTATATGGTTTTACTATTCCTTCTGATTCTCATTTCCTTTTTTTTTTTTTTTTTTGGACTAAGGCCCATAGTGACTGTAGCAGCAGAAATTAATATCACTAGTGGCTTCCCTCATCGTATTTTATGTTTGTGGTATTGTTTTGAGAAGCAGGTGACTTATCTGCACTATGGAAGATTACTGTGTAACGTGACCTCTCTCCCAGTCTAAACTAAAGAAAGACTTTCAGACTGGTTTGGGAGGATCAGCTGTAGTTTGCAATCCAAGTGGAGAAATAGAGAAATCTTATTACAGTCATTTGCAGCAGTATGCATGGTGTCAATTGCCTAAAACAGGAAGGCAATTCACTGCTTGAAGTGAACTATAGTTTGTCATCCAATATAAAGGCAGTGGGGCAGCTTCTGACTAGTTATACCAGGGTAAATCCGGAGTAACGATACTCAGTGGAGTTACACCAGAGTTGCACTGGTGTAACTGAGAAACAATTGTTATGAAATAGTGGCGTAGAAAAGCGTAGAGAAGCAATGCCTGGTGGCAGCTAAAACGAAATACACTGCACTCATATTCTGGCCGCGACTTTTCATAATGAACAGAAATTAAATCTGGGAGTGGAACTTTTAGTTTCTATCTGCAAGGCAATGTCCCAGGGCCTGTCCTGTAATTTCAGCACCATGTCACTCCTTTGGACAGCTCAGCGTCATCATCCTAGGAGACCCAAGCTCATGAGTCTACAAGTCTCCCCTCCCACTCCTAATCCTTAGGTCAGTGGTTCCCAGACTGGGGTTTGCGAACCCCTGGGAGTTCGCAGAACATTACAGGGGATTCGCCAGAAAAATGTCACTAATGGCGGCCAGAGGACCCCAGGCATTGGAGGCAACAGGTGGGACCCGGTTGCAGGGCAGACAGCCCGAGCCCCAGGGACAGCGGGGCTGGGCAGTTGGGGCTGGCAGCCCGAGCCTTGCCCCTGTGAGTGGGGGAGCCGGCAGCCTGAACCCCAGCGCTCCATGCAGGGCTGGCAGCCTGAGCCTCAGGGAGAGCAGGGCCGGGCAGTTGGGGCTGGCAGCCTGAGCCCTGCCCCCATCAGTGGGACCTGCAGCCCAAGCTCAGTGGAGCTCAGTTGACCAGGGCAGTCAACGGGGTCCAGCAGCAGGAGCCTCACGGAGTGCGGGCCATTAGCCTGAGCCCTGTGGTGGGCAGGGCAGCAGCTGAGACCCTAGGCATGCAGGTGGCAGCTCGGACCCCTGTCCTTGTCACCGGGGAAGTTGGCATCGAGGGCAGAGTGAGCAGGGGCCACGCTGTACGTGAGGGGTGGTCCAGGCTAATTTGTCCCTCACAGGGCACCCTTGTAGGGATGGACCTCGTGGCAGAAGAAAAGCTGTTTGTGAGTCAAACCAGCCGGAAGCACGTTGTAGCCAGTGTAGCAGTGTTAAGGTGCCTCAGTAATTGTCATTCCCTCTGGAGTGCGTTTTGCTTCAGTGAGACTTGAGTGAATCTTCTCATTTTCTAGTTTGTAGGCTGTTAGCAGTCTCTCTGTGTTGTTTTTATTAGAACGTATGTACACAAGTTCAATGGATAAGTGGCTGAAAAAGGAAAGTGTAAAGACGCAAGAATCAGCTAGTGTTTCCTCAAGTCCACGCTGTGGAAAATCTAAGTCTAATGATCATGATGGTCATGGAAAGTCACTTACAAAGAAAAGAAAATATGACGATGATTATATAAAATATGGCTTTACATGCATTGGTGATCAAGAACGTCTGGTACCACTGTGTGTGATTTGTGGTGATGTTCTAGCAAACAGCAACCTCATACCTTCTCTACTTCGGTGCCATTTAGAAACTAGGCACTCTGCACAACTCGACAAGCCTGTTGATTTTTTCAAGCGAAAATTAGCTGAGAGGAAAAGTGACATGACCAGTTTTATATCCAAAGCAAGTATTGATAATGAAAATGCACTCGAAGTGTCGTATCGCGTGAGCTACCAAGTAGCAAAAGCTTCAGAAGCCCATACCATAGCAGAGAGCTTGATTGGTCCATGTATAAAAGACGTAGTTCATTGCATGCTTGGAGAAAAGCCTGCAAGAAGGATTGACATGGTACCTTTGTCCAATAATACGTTGTCATGAAGAATTAATGACATGTCAAATAATGTAGAGACCACAATTGTACATAGAGTGAAAAATAATCCATATTATGCTATACAGTTGGAAGAATCAACTGATGTCGCTAATCTAGCTATTTTGCTACTGTTTGTACGTTATGTGAATGAAGGTATGGTCGAAGAAGACTTGTTGTTTTGCTGACCATTGGAAGAACATACAACTGGAGAAGATATCTTCAATCTGACTAATGCATATTTTCAAGAAAAGGAAATAGATTGGTCTCGTTGCCTAGACATTTGCACTGGTGGAGCCAAATCAGTGACGGGGAAGTATACTGGATTTGTAGCTCGAACAAAAAAGATTGCATCAAAAGTCTCTTGGACTCATTGCAGCATCCATAGACAAGTCCTTGCAACAAAACGCATGTCTGAGGGACTGAAGGAAGTGCTGGACAATGCAGTGAAAACGGTGAATTTCAAAAAATCACGGCCAACAAATTCCAGAATATTTCACGTACTTTGTGAAGAAATGGGCAATATACACAATTGTCTGTTGACCCATACTGAAGTTAGATGGCTCTCACTGGGCAAAATCCTTGTGCGCTTGTTTGAGCTTAGAACAGAAATCCTAGTTTTTTTCAACAGCCACCTTTCCACCTTGCCAGCTGTATGGAATATAATGTCTTGCTCCAGAACCTAGCTTATTTAGCAGATATTTTCTCAAGACTTCATTACCTAAATTTATCTCTTCAGGGCCTCAATATAACAGTTTTCAATGTGCAAGAGCGAGTTGAATCCATGGTAAAGAAGTTGCAGTTCTGGGAAAGTTGTTTGGAAAACAATCAAACTGAGTGTTTCAGTAATCTTCATGACTTCCTGGCAGAACATAAACTTCAGTTGGACTAACTAAAACCAATATAATTGCACACCTAAAAGGACTTTGCACAACTTTCAGGGAATACTTTTCAGCTATGTCAGGAGATAATGACTGGATTCGCAACCCTTTTGATGATACCACTTTCTCAACACAGATATTGAACACTGAGGAAAAAGATAACTTGATTGAGATCTCCTGTGATAACGAACTGAAAAGGAGTTTCAGAAATCTGTCATTGATCAACTTTTGGCTGAGTTTAAGAAACAAGAACCCCCTTCTGGCAGGAAAAGCTGCTGCAGTTTTGTTACCATTTTCAACAACACACTTATGCAAGAAAGTGTTTTCCTTGTATGCACATAGGGTGATCAGACTTCCCAATTTTAGGGGACTTGTCCCGCGTCCCGACCTTACATCGGTTGGGACGCCCTTTGTCCTGATATCGGGACTGTCCGGACCGCAGCCGCGGCACCGCTGCCACTCACCGCTTCCTGGGGCAGCTCCCGGTGCCCACCCGCCAAAAGGAGCGCCACCTGCTGCCGGGGTGGGGCTTGCAGGCACCGGGAGCAAGCACAGAGCCTTTCCCCCCCACCCCCACCGACCCGACCAGCGACCCTAGGAGCCAGAGGGACCTGCCTGCCGGATGCTTCCCGGGAAGGGAGCCGCCCCAGGTAAGCACCACCAGGACTCCCCACCTTGCCCCCTGGCAGGTCCCTCTGGCTCTTGGTGGGGGGGGGGGTCTGCGTGCTGCTGGCACCTGCAAGCCCTGTGCCGTGGCTCCGGCAGCTCCCATTGGCGCTTTTCCTAGCCAATGGGAGCCACGGAGCTCGTGCTTGTGGTGGACGCAGGATGTGGAGAGTCTGGAGACCCCCCTCGCCGCTCTGACCCTAGGAGCCAGAGACCTCCCAGCAGGGCTGGTGAGTGTGGCCAGGGAAGGGGGCAGGGTGTGATGATGAGTGTCTGGGAGGTGTGTGGGGGGTGCTGGGCTGTGAGAGTGTGGAGGGCACTGGGCAGTGGGGGAGGTTTGTGTGTTTTGGGGTGCTAGACAGGGGGAGCCTGTTGGGGGTGCTGGGAAGTGGGGGAGATCTGTGTGGGTCAGGGCACTGGGCAGTGGGGGTCTGTGTAGGGCATTGTGTAGTTGTGGTGGTGGGGCTGTGGGGAAGGGCTGGGAAGGAGGGGAAATCTGTGTGTATTGGGAAACTAGTGAGTGGGGGGTTCTGTGTAGGGTGCTGGGCAGCTGTGGTGGGGCTGTGGGCGGTGGGGGCTGGGCGGCGGGGGGTGTACACAGCACTGTGCATTTGTAGGGTTGTAGGGTTGCTCTGGGCATAGTGGATCCAGGGGGCGCTGGGAAGGGGAGTTGTGTGGCGCAGCATGAGCCCACCCCCAACAGGAAGGGGCACGCTGGTAGCAGAGGGCCTGGCAGACCAGTGTGCTTCTGGCTCCAGTCGGGGCTGTGCACCTGTGTCTGTCTCCGCACCCCAACCCAATGTGTCTGGATATTTCACTCTTGCGATCTGGTCACTCTATATGCACATCTGAAAACCAAATACAGAAACAGACTTGATGCTGAACCAGACCTGAGACTTTATATTTCTCCAGTGGTTCCAGACTTCCAAGAGCTATGCAGAGCAAAGCAAGCGCATCCATCACACTGAGGAAATTTAAACTTAAATCCCTGGAAATATTCATTTTTAGGAGGGGGTTCAGGAGATTTCACAATTTAGTGAAAGGGGTTCGCGGGCTGTTAAAGTTTGGGAACCACTGACTTAGGTGGAACTGGGCACTCTGATGGGGTAAACATTAATTAGGTGTCCATTGACAAGGCCTTACCCTCACCAGTGAAATGACCAACCCCCGTCAAGCCCACCTCACTTTATCCAATGCTTTGAACTGCCAAAAACACTGCTAACAAAGCTGTGGGAAATCCCATCACCCCACGGGGCTCTGGGAAGATAACAAAAATACTGATTTTGTGGCCATTGTGAGCATCTGCTCCGACCTTCCTGCATAGCACAGGCCTTAGAACTCCACCCTGCATCTTGCCCAGTAACGTGTGGTTGAATGTGAGTGTATTTTTCTGAAAGACGTCCAGCCTTGTGTTAATGATTCCAAGCGATGGAAAAATCCACCACATCCCTGGGTCAGTTGTTCCGTGGTTAATTGCCTTCACTGTCAAAACCTTGTTCTTAATTTGCTGGCATGCCATCCCTCTGGACGCTATGTGTATACATAGAGGATGCTGCTCTCTTCCCACTTTAGTGGGAAGATCCAGAGGTTGTTTCTGTCTCTACAGTGATAGTCCAAAAGAAACCCAAAATCTATTGTCTGCCCTTGTAAAAGCATAACCCCACTGTTTGTGTTTTCCTGTTGAGGCTCTCCCCTGGAGACTTTGCATTCACTTGATTAGCAGGCTGCTCAGGTGAAACATACATTACCCAATTTACATGTAGACAGAGATAAACATCTTTTGCCTGAAAGAAACCTGTCTCTCACCTTTTCTGGTCACCAACCCCTAGTCACTGAAATAATTTTCAGTCTATATACATAACTCTTTACATATTATCCGTACATACATTGTGCAGTGATTATGATGAACAGTATGACACAGGCTTTCATTAGAGACCTTGCATGGCGTTCTTTGGTGAACCAGTCTGTAGATACCAGACCCAGGAGATTCCTGTAATCCGTATGCACCCACCTCCGTCAGTGGGCACGAGGAGGTCTCTGGGTCACACAGACCAACCAAACTTACTTAAGTGCCAGGAAAACTGGCTGACATGATAGTTGAAAACAGAAATATAAAACACCTAGGTGTCTTGTTGTCGCTCATTGTAGATTGTAAACTCTTCAGGGCAGGGACTGACTTTTTGTTCTGTGCTTGTACAGTGCCTAGCACAGTGGGGTCCTGGTCCATGATTGGGACCCCCTAGGCACTACTTCAATGCCGGTAAATAATAACAATTAAGAATTAAGGAAATTACAACACCCCTGGGGTGAGAAGTAAAGTGCTGCCATGGATCAGCAACTAGCTAAGAGTCAGACAACAAAGAGTTAAATGGTCAGTCTTCAACATGGCAAAAGGATAACAGGAGTGTACACCAAGATTTTGTAGCAGGAATTGGGATGTTTAAGACATTTATCTAATTAACTGAGAAAAAGCATGAACAGTGAGGTGGTAAAGGTTTGCAGATGAAAATTATTTAAGATAGTCAAGACCAAAGAAGCCTGTGAAGAACTTTCAGAGGACCTAACAAAGGTAGGTGAATGGGCAACACAATGGCAGATGGAATTCATAGATTCTCAGAGTTTAAAGCCAGAAGGCACCGTTAGATGATCTAGCCTGACCTGCTTTATAACCCAGACGATTAAAATTTCACCCAGTTACCCCTGTACCAAGCCCAATTATTTGCATCTAGCTAATTTCCCAGAAAGGAATCCAATCTTGATTTGAAAACATCAAGAGATGGAGAATCCACCACTTCCCTTGGTATTTTGTTCCAATAGTTAATCACCTGCATCGTTAAAAATGTGTGCCTTATTTCTAATTTGAATTTGTCTGGCTTCAGTTCTTGTTCTGCCTTTCTCCGCTATATTAAAGAGTATTTTAGTATGTGGTATTTTCTGACCATGAAGGTACGTATACACTGTAATCAAGTCACCTCACTCCATCTTCTTTCTGATAAACTAAACAGATTAAGCTCTTTAAATCTGACACTTTAAGGCATTTCCTCCAGCCCCCAAATCATTTTGTGGCTCTTTTCTGCATCTTTCCAATTTTTCAACATTCTCTTTAAAATGAGAACACCAGGACTGGATGCACTTTTCCAGTGTTGGTCTCACTGTATACAGAGGTAAAATCATTGCCCTACTTGTTTAACATCCTCCTTAGTTACTAATAGACTGGAAAGTACTTCATTATCCTTGTGTGATAGGAGTACATCGCTCTTGCTTCTTTCCAAATATAGAACAAATATTTATTAAACATGTCTACCTTTTCTGCATCATTATTAACAATTTTACCATCTCCATATAATCATGGGCCTATACCATTGCTAGGATTGCTTTTGTTCCTAAATTACTTTAAAAACTCCTAACTATCCTTAGCCCGGCCAGCCATGGATTTTTCCTGATGTCTTCAGCTTCTCTTATCAATTTTCTACATTTTTTATCTTCTAATTTATAGAAGCATAGCATATAGTGCTGGAAGGGACCTTGAAAGATCATCAAGACTAGCTCCCTGTGCTGAGGCAGGACTAAGTAAACCTAGACCATCCCTGACAGCTGTATGTCCAACCTGTTCTTAAAAACCTACAATAATGGGGATTCCACAGACTCCCTTAGAAGCCTATTCCAGATCTTAACTAACCTTGTAGTTAGACATTTTTCCTAACAACTAACCTAAATGTCCCTTGCTGCAGATTAAGCCCATTACTACTTGTCCTACCTTCAGTGGACATGGAGAATAGTTGATCAAAGTCTTCTTTATAACAGGCCTTAACATATTTGAAGACTGTTATCAGGTATGCTCTCAGTCTTCTTTTCTCCAGACTCAACATGCCCCAGTTTTTTTAGCCTTTCCTCATAGGTCAGATTTTCTAAACCTTTGATCATTTTTGTTGCTCTCCTCTGGACTCTCTCAAATTTCTTCACATCATTCCTAAAGCATGGTGCCCAGAAATGAACACAATGGGGAGGCAGCTGAAATCTCACCAGTGCTGAATAGAACAGGACAATTACCTCCTCTGTCTTATATATGACATTCCTATTAATATACCCCAGAACAGTATTAGCCTTTTTCACAACTGCATCACTGTGACGTTGCACTCCATATGCTTTATGGAAGTATGCTTATTAATATGACATAACTGGAATATGATTTACGCTAAATACCCCTTGTATGGTGCCATTAGAAAGCTTGTAATCTACAAAGTGTGTTCATTATATTTGTTTGCATGTATTTCTATATCTGGAGTTAGGAGAATAAGATATAAACTTGTATCACTGATGTAAACATATTAAGTGGAGGCCATTAAGGGTGCTCCAGAAACAATCAGTTATAAATGGCCTTAGTTACTTGAAAGCCTTCCTGTGTACGTGTGGGCCAGCCCATGGGGAATGGAGACTAGGGGTCTTACAGAGACAAGTGACCATGTCACCTGATAATGAAATCCATCTTAAATCTGGTACTCTTCCATTTAGAAGGAGGGGTGGGGGCCCAGAGAGACAATAGATTCCAGCCTTGTGCCAAAGCTATAAAGGGGGGGTGGAGCACAACAAAAGGCTGCCAGTCATTAGAAAACCCCTGCTTGCCACCTGAGGTGTCTGCTGGAACTAACAAGATTGTACCGGGGAAAGGATTGGGCCCAGACTAGGAAGAAGTCTAGTCTGTGAAAGAAGCTTATTGGAACATTTCTGAGGGGGAGATATTACCTGTAATCAGTTTCTTAATGTATTAGGCTTACACTTGAGTGGTTTTGCTTTATTTTGCTTGGTGACTTACTTCGTTCTGTCTGTTATTACTTCAAACCACATAGATCCTACTTTTTATACATAATAAAATCACTTTTGTTTATTAATAAACCCAGAGTAAGTGATTAATACCTGGGGGAGCAAACAGCTGTGTATATCTCTCTATCAGTGTTATAGACGGTGGAAAATTTATGAATTTACCCTGGAAAGCTTTATATAGAGTAAAACAGATTTATTTGGGGTTTGGATCCCATTGGGAACCGGGTGTCTGGGTGCTGGAGACAGGTAACTCGCTGAGCTGTTTTTAGTTAAAGTCTGCAGCTTTGAGGGCATGGCCCAGACCCTGGGTCTGTGTTGCAGCAGGCTAGCATATCTGGCTCAACAAGGCAGGGTTCTGGAATCCCAAGCAGGCAGGGAAAATGGGCTCAGAGGTAATTTCAGCAAGTCAGGTGACAGTCCCAAGGGGATCTCTGTGACCGAACCAGTCACAATCATATTGTTGACTCATATTCAATTTGTATTCCACTGTAACTCCCAGATCCCTTTCAGCAGTACTACCACCTAGCCAGTTATTCCCCACTTTGTGGTTGTACATTTGATTTTTCCTTCCTATGTGAAGAACTTTGCACTTATCTTTACTGAATTTTATCTTATTGATTTCAGACCAATTCTCCAATTTGTCAAAGACATTTTGAATTCTAATCCTGCCTGCCAGAGTGCTTGTAACCCCTCCCATCTTGGTGTCCGCTGCAAATTTTATAAGCATACTCTCCAATCCATTACCCAATTTATTCAGGGAAATGTTGAATAGCATTGAACCCAGGACTGACCCCTGTGGGACCCCACTGAATATGACCTCCCAATCTGACAGTAAATCATTTATAACTATTCTTTGAGTATGGTCTTTTGACCTGTTGTGTACCCACCTTATAGTAATTTAATCTACATCACATTTCTCTAGCTTGCTTTTGACAATGTCATGTGGATTGTGTCAAAAAACTTACTAAAATCAAGCTATATCATATTTACTGCTCTACTTCCCTCCCCGCCCCCCCCCATCCACTAGGTCAGTATCTCTGTCAAAGAAGGAGATTAGGTTGGTTTGGCATGGTTTGTTCTTGACAAATCCGTGCTGTCTATTCTTATAACGCTATTATCCTACAGATGCTTACAAATTGATTTTTTAATAATTTGTACCAGTATCTTTCCAGGTATTGAAGTTAGGCTGTCTGGTCTATAATTCCCTGAGTCCTCTTTGTTCCCCCTTTTTAAAGATAGGTTCTGTGTTTGCCCTTCTCCAGTCCTCTGGGACCTCACCCATCCTCCAGGAGTTCTCAAGATAATTGCTAACAGTTCTGAGATTGCTTCAGTTAGTTCCTTAAATATCCTAGGATGAATTTCATCAGGCCCTGCTGACTTGAATACAACTAACTTATCTAAATATTCTTTAACCTGTTCTTTCCTTATTTTGGCTTGTGTTCCTTCTCCATTGTTGTTAATATGAATGGTGTTGGTCACCATTAATCTTTTTAGTGAAGACTGAAGTAAAATAGGCATTAAACACCTCAGCCTTCCTGATGGCATCAGTTATTAGCACTCCTACCACGTTAAGTAGAGGACCTACACTTTCCTTCATCTTTCTCTTGCTCCTAATGTATTTAAAGAACCTCTTCTTGCCTTTTATGTCCCTTGCCAGGTGTAACTCATTTTGTACCTTAACCTTTCTGATTTTGTCTCTACATGCTTGTGCTGTTCTTTTGTACTCCTCCTTAGCGGTTCATCCATGTTTCCACTTTTTCGAAGATTCCTTTTTGATTTTCAGATCATTAAAGAGCTCCTCCTTTTAACTCTTTCCAAAACTTTCCTGTGTGCCATACCTGTTTACCAGCTCAAGGGATTGCTTGGCATTGACTTAATACATAAATCTCATGGTTTAACTCCGCCCCTTCACTCACAGGAAGGGATTAATCACTTAAACTTCAAACACTTGCTCCGCTCAAAGACCTGAGAGTTCCAGCCAGACTGTTTATTTGAAAGAGGAAATGAACAAGAGGCGATAAGTTATAGGTATATCGAATAACAAACAATATAGAGAAGGTAATTGGGTGCTTTTATTTACCCTCTCATAACACAACAAAGGAACCTGCAATTATATTGTAAACTCTTTGGGAGGGACCATCTCTTGTGTGTGTGTACAGTGCCGAGTACAATGGGGTACTGGCCCATGAGTTGGGCTCCTAGGAACTACCATAATACAATAACTACTACTGCTATTAATAAATGAAACTGAAAGGCAACAACTTGTAAATGAATAAAAGAAAACACTTTTCTACACAAGGGATGACCCACCCGTGGAACTCATTGCCATAAAATATTTTAAAAGGTTTAGACACGTAGGGTCCAATTATCCACTAGTGTACATGGGCAGAATGCCTTTGAAGTCAATGAATCTGTGCTGATTTACACCAGTAGAGGATTTTAATATCCCCAGTTACACTAGATAGGGTTAAAAAATGTTCAAAGGGATATAAACTGTCATGCTTCAGGGTGTAAGCCAGCTACCAACTCTTGGGGTTAGAAAGAACTTGTGCCCTTTGGGCAGGTTATTCCATAATTGTGCACTGCAAGGTTTCTTGCACCATCCTCTCAGAGCACTTCATGCTGACCACTGTCAGACATAGGATTCTCGAGTAGATGGACCAGGAGTCTGATCCAGTGGAGCAATTCCCACAGTCCTAGAGCTTGTAATTCTACTCTTAGATCCACTCAGCATGCCAACCTAACCTATTAGATGTGCTGGTGTCAGCATTTTTATAGTGAGCTATGGTTTTATAGCAGAGGTGGGCAAACTATGGGCTGCAGGACGGTTCTGCCCAGCCCCTGAGCTCCTGGCCTGGGAGGCTAGTCCCCGGCCCCTCCCCAGTTGTTCCCCCTCCCCCCACAGCCTCAGCGTGCCACGCCGCCGGCACAACCCTCTGGGTGGCTGGGCAGCGCAGTTGCAGAGCTGTGGCCTGACCCGGTGCTCTGGGTGGCACAGTAAGGAGGCAGGGAGCGGGGGTGAGGGGGGTTGGATACAGGGCAGGGGAGTTTGGGGTGGTGGTCAGGGGGCTGGGGTGTAGATAGGGGTCGGGGCGGTCAGAGGGCAGGAAACAGGGGGGTTGGATGGGGCAGGGGTCCAGGGGGCCCTCAGGAAGGAGGGGGGGGTTGGATGGGGCAACAGGGGGCAGTCAGAGGCAGGGTTTCCGGGGGCAGTCTGGGGGCAGGGAGAAGGGGTGGTTGGATGGGGCAGGGGTCCCGGGGGGCAAGTCAGGAATGAGAGGGGGGGTTGGATGGGGCGGCACGGGCAGTCAGGGGTTTATTTGGCTAACGGGCTCCCAAAGGACGTTTTTGAAGTCCCATTAGTTAGGGCTTTAAAAGCACTAGAAAATGGGTGGTATGGAGCAATCTTGCATTGGCAAGGGGATGGAATGGGGTGGTCAATTGGAAGGAAATATGGTCTTGTGATTATGGCACTCAGCTGTGATTCAAGTGACTTGGGTCACACTATCTTTATTAATGTTGGGCAAGTCAATTGATCTCCCTGTGTCTTAATTCACCATCTGTAAAATGGGGTTAGGACAACCTCGTCTGTCTAGTCTACGAGGACTGTAAGCTCTTCAGGGCAGGCACTGCTTCTTACCATGTATATGTACAGCGTCTATCACAAAAGGAGTACTGATTTTAGGGCTTGTCTACATGGCACAAATAAGTCTGGAATAAGGTGTTCCACAATAGCTCTTTCAGAATCGTTCCTGTGTGGGCACTCATATTCTGGAATGAGAGTGTCCACATGAGGAATTATTCTGGAATAGCTACAGTGCATTAAATTCACACTTTACCTTATTCCAGAAAAACTTCCCTATGTAGACAGGCCCTTAGCTGGGGTCTCGAGTTGTTAGTAATAGGCTGATCTAATAGGTCTTTTACATCTCTGGTTTTGAAAGCTAAGATTGGGGAATTAATTTCAGACAGGTTCAGCAAGGTCAGTAAAGAGCAAGGGTGTACTATGGTTGTGTGATGGATCCTAGTTTTTAAACCTACCCATTGGAGAAACGGTTAGATATCCAACATCCTGTAAAAGAAATTAGGCGGAGGGAATACAAGACGTGTATAGATCTGCTGACCCATTCTCAATCTCCAGTTCATGAAAATGCAATGGAAAGGGAAATTTAAGAGCCTGCCGTGCCATGGAAAGTTGACCCCAAAAGACTGGTGGAAACCAAATTCTATCAGGCTTCAGAATCTTTCTTTAATCACAAGGGGTAAAATTTTCAAAAGAACCTAAGAGACTTAGGAGCCAAAACCCCACTGATTTCCATTAAATACTCTGAGCACTTCTCTTTCTTATGCCAGTTAAACAAACACATCCCACTGTGTGCAGTCTGAGATTTCACTAGCTGTACCAGTGTTTCTCCTGTCCATTAATCTTGCCACTCTGTCTCTGGGTGTGTATGAAATGTGTGCTGTATGTTGCACTTTTGTCCATTAACAAATTGCTTTCTGATGTAGTTTTATAGATTTACACCTGATTTTCAGAGCTGCTGAGCAGTTCCCCAGGACCAAATAAAAACCAGTCCCTAAGCTCGGGTTTCTCAAAAGCATGCACTCAGTGAGCATTTTTGAAAACCCACTCATAAGCTGTATTGTTTAGCTGGTCACCGGTTTTTCACTGAAACATTTTTTTCCATGAGAAGTGAAAAATGTTAGTGAGAAATTTTCATTTTGGTAGCAATGTTCCAATTTTTCAATAGAAAATTGGAAACTAAGCACCATAAAATGTTGCCGGGTTTTTTCTCAGTAAAATAAATAAATAAAATCTTGGTCTCTGTTTTTCATCAAAAAACCCAAACGAACAAAAAATGTATGGGACAGTTAGAAAAAAAAAGATTTTTTTTACAAATTCTCATTAAAAATAATTGAGATTTTTTTTCAACCACATCTTGTCCATTGGAATAAGTCTGACAATCCTTGTCAATGACTGGTATTCAGCATTTCATGAACCTTAAAACTAAAAGCTTCATCCCAGCTCAGTCCCCATCTCTGTATATTACAAAGCATCTCCACACAATATGGTGTGTTTTTCAGGCTCTAACTAAGAAAGGCCCTGGTCAGGAAAGAGATGCAATACTAGAGCTGTGTAAGGAAGCTCAGACAGTGCCTCCTCATATCAGCCTTGCATAAAGTCAGTATATTCTTTCTCTCTCCCTTTCACAAGCACTAAATTCACGTGTAAATGAAGAAAATTACAGATGCCAGTCCATTTTCAATGTAATAAACAAGAACAAGAACTTATTAATCATTGTTGACCTTCACTACTCTTCAGGCAAGCATTGTCACTATGGGTAAGTTCAAGGAAAGAGCCACTGAAGACATTGTTAATTAAACAATCAGAGTGAATTTAAGAAACAAATGATAGTTCAATTAGGATTCCAATGGAAATATTTGAACGTCATCCAACAGCACCACATGATGGCATGCTGAGTAAGATATTGAACCATTTAGAAACATTAAGAAAAAGAGAGATTTTGGAAATATTATTTTGGGTTGTTTTTTTTTAAAACGACACAGGGAAGATAAACGCTAACTCTGCAGCATGTGTAAACGCATCCACTGATTGGAGGTATGTCAATTTTCACCAGCTGAGGATCTGGTTCTGGTACTGTACAGGGATATTTATACAGACTTACAGACAATATGTGTTCATGCTTAATTTTTGTTTTGGTGCTTTCCTAGACATGGAAGGATTTACTTGTTATCTATTTTTGAATATAAATGGTTAATATCCATGTTTATTTCCAAGTATTTATTTTTATTGACTTATATTTTTGTACTGTTTGCAAATAGCTTTTTTCCCCTAAATTCAGATTCTAGTTATTTGCTTAACATATGTGGAAGTGTAGAAGTCAAAATTCAAAGCTGATTCAGAAACAAAATATTTAATATTTAATAAAATATTTAATATTCACTTTTAAGCAGTGTCAGGCATCATGGAATACTGAGCTCTTTGCAAAAGACATACACCCAGATACATTATTATTAGCACTTGTACAGTCTGGTAAATTGTTTTATCATCTCTCCCACTGTAGATTTTTGTTTTTAATTAGGGACATTTTGTGCTGGTTTTGGGGAGGAGGAAAAAATAATTTTCAGTAGTCACTTATTAAAATCGCATCCTTATAACCCGAGTTATACTTTATACATTATACCATAAGCCATACATGCCTTGAGAATAAGGTAGACCACTCTGATGTGTGTATTACTGTGTAACTCTATTCCCCTTAGTCTTACTAAAGAACATAAAGTAGGTACAGAAGTGATCTATAGACTATAGGCAATGTTTAGTCGTCAGTGTTTTTAAGGGCTTGGCTGCTCACAAACGTAAAGTGGTTTAACTTAAACTAAACTGAAATAAAACTGGTTAAATCAAAATAAGCACTGGTTGAACATAATACCTTAAGTCGATTAGGAACAGGTTTAATCTAAACTGAAATAAGACACTTTTAAATTGAAATAGTGTCCACACAGGAGTTTGCACTGACTTAACTAAACCGATCCTAGTATAACCAGTTTCACTACCAGTTTCTACAACCAGTTTCACTGTGGTTTGTGTATAGACAAAGACTAATGCGTGTCTTTAAATAAGAAAGCAATAACATAAGAGGTCTGCGATTCGCTCACTGGAGCATAGGATGTTCCAGATCGCTCTGAGATTGCATGCTCATTGAAGAGCATTGTCATCCATATGACTTTAGAAAAACAAAATCTTGTAAAAAATGCACATGAACGTACACATGAGCACAGCAGAAAACTTTCAAGCTATGTATATTGTGGCATGAGGAGAAAAGCCTGGGGGAGGGAGGACCAGCAGATGGTGCGTATCGGGAGGCTGGTGTCAGGAGAAGAAAATGAACTCTGTGACCACCTGGACAGTGATGGGTGATGTATTGGATGACAGCTAGGGAAGATTTTGGTACTGCTGGGTTCTGGCACCGAGACTGGAAGTGAGCTTCGGAATGAATGCTTCCAGGCAGACGTGGCTTTCCATTGCATGGATGCCTTACAATCCATGTAGAAGTCATTCTGTTTACCTCCTTGTCCAGCAGCCACTGTAGGTTATCTTGAATGCTTTGTCTTAACCAGATCTTATACCTCCTTGGGTTGCTGAGCGGTTCAGCATTGATCTTGGTGCATTTCCTTTTTCTACTGGAGCCCACGGCACTGCTGGAAGAGGCTGGGTTGTCGCAAACATCATCTTGCCTTGCTATAGGAGTGCTGCTGCTTTTGTCACTGTCTTCCAAATCAGTGGCTAAAGACAGGAGAAAGGGCAGGGTGAGGGGGCGACCTTCGAAAATAAAATAAAAATACGTCATTTTTCAACATCGGAACAGCTGTGTATAATATTTAAGCCCATTATTTCCAGCATCCTAGAAGTACTTTTGCTGCTTTTCTGTCTTCACTTTAAAGGAAGGACTACACCATCATTCTTCCTCGGACCAGACTGACTTCTGAGAGATCCAAGGGAATCACGGTCATTATAAAATTGTTCCCCAGTTCACATATATTTTGCATCTATTGGATGGAACAGCCAGGTTACTATGACAAATCCTGCATTGATATCTGGCAAGCCCGGGCATGGAGGCAAAAATGCCTCACCAACATTGTTCCGTTGTGCACCTCTGTATTTTCAACTTCTTGGGTAATGGTATGTTTGTGGGGCAGTCACAGCCGTAAGAATACATTTGGACTGGAACCTGTAAAATGGCTTATCACCATACCTACGGGTGTGGATCAGAGAATGATGGCAGGACCTGGGGGGAGAGTAGCTTCTCCTTAGCTTGGTGCAAAAGAATTTGCCATGGAGACAGTTCGTGGTAGGGGAAAATGAAATTGAAGATCAACTATTATTTTCATTGGACGTTAGTGCTGTGACGCTGGCAGACCAGATGCCAGCTCATGCCAAGGCCGCTAGGCCTCAATTGAACACTGACGAATGCAGAGCTGGAAACCAGTCTGGCTCACCTGTGTGTTAGCGTTGTTAAAATAGATGTTAGGTTTACAAAAATGTGCTTAATGTTTAAACTTTAAGAAATGCTTGTAGGATGCTGCATGTATTAATCTCACTGAACATCTGTACCCCATGTTATCGGGTTATACTAAGTGTTTGCATTATAAACCTCTGTAACTGTGTAACTCACCAAACAGGAAAGAAGCATTAATTAACGTAAAGCCTGGCTTCCTATAGAAGGTGTTAGGTCCTGCACACAAGAAGGCCATTGTGAAACATTATAAATTGCTTATTATAGAAGCTTCTACCACCCTTTTGAAACCTAAGACTGTAACTTGTGTGTGTGTATGTTTACCTGCTTTACCCTTGTAAATAACTCATTTTCCTTTTCTAGTTAATAAATCTTTAGTTAATTTATTACAGGATTGGTTACAAGCATCGTCTTTGGTGAGAGATCGAAGGTGCAATTGACCAGGGGTAAGTGACTGGCCCTGTGGGACTGTGAGTAACCTGAATATTGTGATTTTTGGTGGAGGGGATCATCTATCACAAAGGCAAGCCTGCCTGAGTGGCAAGACAGGTCGGAGTACCCAAGGGGGCTGTCTGTGATGCTATGCTAAGGGTATTCGAGTGCCTGAGGAGTTCACACTTGGTTGATGAATCTAAGTATAGAACTCCCAACCAGTTTGGGTTTTGTGCCATGCTTCTTAACAGTCTCCTCTGAGGTTGGTACTCATGCTCCTGAGCCACTCCAGACAGCTTGACAGTGTCATTAGTGGGACTGGACTCAGCACAATGCTTTGTTTCATTGTTAAATGTATGGATCGCTAATTGTGTATACTGAGGTCCTCTTTTTTCTATTTCCTTAATCCCCTCTGATGTAGCTTCCAATTGCACTCTGCTGAACCTCCCCTCACCTACGTCCCTATGACCTCTTCCTTGCTAAGTCTAAGGGGTTCTTTGGTATTCATCTCTTTGATCTTTCTGTTGCCTTTGACACAATTATTTGATAATTGACTGATCGTTGAGTTCGTCTCTACTGTAGGCTTCTGTAGCTCTGCTTTTGTTCCTTCTTGTCCTTTCCTATGTCTAGGATTTCATTTACCACCTCCATGTGAATGATTCCCATCTCTTCCTCTGCCCCTATTCTTTCTCTAGGAGCCCAATGCAAGTTTTGCCATTAACTCAAATGGAAGCAGATCAGACCCCAACTGTCCTCTCTCACAATTCAATTTGGGTCCTGGACATCTTCTGGGTGTTCCGTTGCCATCTTAAACTCAGTGATCCTTAGCCCCTTACAGGCTGCTTCGGGCTCCTATGGTGGTGCAAATTAGGCTTCAAGACAGTTAAATTTGTTAAGGGATGATTCCTCCTGCATAAGGAGAACCTTCATCATGGAAGCCTGCTGTTGGGCTCATAAGCCAGCACCATTCCTGATGTTGGGGGAAGAATATGAAAAGGAACGTCTCATGGTCCCGGCTACTACCAGATGCTACATGGTCCCGTGGGTCTGTTGAGAGCTGGGTGCAAAGTAGAACCTCTCTGAGCCTTGTTTCCCTGAGTGTGCAGTTTGGGGCACTGGGCTCCTTCCGGGTGCTGTTCCATTCCACGCCTGTCTGGAAAAATCTGCACATTCAGTAAGAAATTCCACTCAATTTGTTATCCATGCATGCTCAGTAGAATGGTGAGTGATTGCAACTCAGTTTATACACAAGCGCACATCAAGCCAATACAAAAGTAGAGCTCTAGTTTTGTAAATATTGTAGGTCCTGCTGTAATTTTCAGGTAAAAGATAGTGCATTTGCCTAAAACATATCTTTGAAAAACCTTATTTGGTTGAATCATATTGGATTTCACAAAATCTCTGAAAGAGATACAAAACATTTTAAAACGTGCCAAAAACGTTTTAATAATTGACTCCCTGTCTCTGCTTTCTTCGTGCACCTGATACTTATTCTCCGATATTTCAATGCTCCATTAATATATAAAGATTAAATAAGTGAAATATAAGTTGCTTGGATAATTCTTGGATAGTCAAAAATGGGTTCAAATGACAAACAAAAAATTAACAAGAGGTTGAAACCTAACTTACCACAGCCAACATCACAGTGCGACTCAGCTATTTCGTGGCAAGGTTCGTCCAAGATTTAGCAATGTTCAAAATCTTCCTGATGGAAAAACCAGACAGCATTTTAACAGGCATTGGTTCTCATAGAAGTGATGTCTCAAATGTCAAATCCTGAATTTAGAAAATGAGCTACCAAAAGTGTCCATTGAAACAAGTCAGATGAAAGTGAAATTTTTTCCCTGAATGGATGATTGTGAAGAAAAACTGGATGGCCTGGAAACCGGATTAAAGAGAAATAAACTTTGGACTCTGGACATGACAGAGGATTTGGGAGGTGAAGATGCCACAATTGTCTTACAAAAATGCTCTCAGGCTTCCTCAAGTTAGAGTCACAGCTCTCTCCAAATGGTATAGAGTGTGCACAAAGAGTACTTCTACAAGGCGGGAGCATAAGAAACCCGGGGTAACATTTTCAAAACCATCCATGTACCTAAGTCCTATTTTCAAAAGTGACTTAGGCCTAGATCCCCATAGGTATTTAGGCACTTAACTCCCATGGATTTCAATAATAGGCACCTCAATACCGTTGATCTGGGCCCCAAGTGCCTACATCACTTTTGAATATGGGACTCAGGCTCCTAAGTCATTTGAAATTTTTACCCCAGGACTTTAATATTAAAGCAGTTGAAATATAATGAAGCTATTCCTGATTAATGCAGCTGGAGAACAAGGTGAGTGAAATTATAGTGGTATCATGATTTCAGTCATTCACCTCATACTCGGTCAGACCAATCGTCCATCTAGCCAAGTTTCCTGTTTTCCAACAGTGGCCAATGCCAGATGCTTCAGAGGGATGAACAGAACAGGGCAATTGTCAAATGATCCATCCTCTGTGGTCCACTTCTGGTAATCCAAGGCTAGGAACACCTAGAGCATAGGGTTTTATGCTTACTATCTTGGCTCATAGCCATTGATGAACCTATCCTCCATGAACTTATTTAGTTCTTTTCTGAACCCAGTTATAGTTTTGGCCTTCACAACATCCCCTGGAAATGAGTTCCACAGGTTGACCGTGCATTGTATAAAGAAGTACTTCCTTTTGTTTGTTTTAAACCTTTCATTGGGTGACCCTTGGTTCTTGTGTTACATGAAGGGGTAAATAATACTTCCCTATTCACAGTCTCCACACCAGTCAAGATTTTATAGACCTCTATTATACCCCCTCTTAGTCATCTTTTTTTTTTAGCTGAATTGTGACCCGAGGTGCCTAGGGTAGCCCACACTGAAAATGCAAAGGGCAGGGCTGGGCAGGCTGCAAAAAGGAGAGCAGATTCTCCCAAAACTGGAGGTTAACACTGAAGTTAGACTCCCGACCAGTCACAAACTGTACTCCTGATTCCCCATGCTGGTTATCAAGAAGCTGAAAAAAGAAATCACACATCCCCCTTTATTGCACTCCAGTTCTTTGGTTCCCAGTTATCACATAGATCCAGTAAAGTGAGAAGTTATTTAAAAACTCTGCTCAAATATATGAAGTGTTCTTCTGATCCCCAGAGAACCAGCCACATTACCAGGTCAATATTAATTTGGATCTTACCCAGAATACCACGCAATCCTTTAGTATCTAAAACTAAAGGTTTATTATAAAAGAAAAGAACATGAAGACAGTTGTTAAATGGTCCAAGCAATCAGATACATATATCAAACTTCAGAGTCCATATATCAGATTCTTTGCAGTGTTAGTGAGTTTGCTGGCTTGAAAGTCCCTTTGGAACAGATCCACAGCTAGACTGGGTCATTCAGTCCTTTGTTCAATGCTTCAGTTTGTAGAAAAGTTCCTCCAGAGGTAGGAAGCAGGATTGAAGACAAAATGGAGAAGATGTGGCTGACTTTTTTAGCCTTTGCCATGCGGTTTGTACTTCCTTTGTCCCAAACTCACAGGTTGTAGGTTGGAGGAGGATACACTGGATTTCTCCATACAAAGCAAAGAGGTGGAATCCCCACTTTATGATCAAGAGTTCAGCCTTAATCAGGGAGTCATGACTGGCACCTCTGTGACGGGGCCAGCGCTGGAAGTCTTTAGCTTTTGCTCTGTTTTCACTCAGGGAAAATTCTTATTAGGCTGAAATCTGAGAGGTACTCGCATATTTTGGGATTTCGTCCAATTACTTCCTTTGGAGTTTTGCCTGAATAATGATTTTTGCTCATCTATTAGAGTGAGTCCTTACTTGGGAGAAGACTTTAGGATTTGGCCCTTCCTGTGTAAATAACACTTACCTGAGTGTAATAATTTTGCATTGACAACTTATGTGTTTATCTGTGTATAAAAACTCCACACCAATAACCGAGGTGCTCATGCTACTCATAGCTATTGCTTCCAGCTGTCTGAAGACAAACGACAGGGCATCAGTTATATGCTGCCTCATTTTTAAGGCCAGCTGAGGTGTAAGAATGTTATTTTTAAATGAAAGCTGAGATTCTGCTGTCATCACATGACTCCAGAAGCTGGGGCCATAGGCACATGTCTATGATGCCAATGCCTTAAGGGGGTCCTGCCTGGGTCTACAGGGCTGGAGCCTCCCAGCGCTGCGGAGCTGTAGATTCCATAGGGAAAGTCTTCCTTCATTCCAGAGAATCAAGAACTGGAGTCATCTTCACAGACAGCACTGGCCTCTGTATTGTTCATCTGCCCCCATCTCCTTCTGGACAGCTTCAACCTACAGTGCTTCCCACCTGGATCTCCACATGGACATCCTGAAGGGGGCAGCTTGGTGGGAAGTGGCCAGTTGTTCCCAACTCTCCTAACAAACCTTCTCTGGCAAAACTCCACTGAGATCTGTCCCCAGTGCAGGAGCCCGTGTAGAGTTCCAGGGAGGAAGGTGTGGTACTGTACTATTAATATCATTTATTGGTATCCCTGAAGTGCCTCGGAGCCCCAGTCACGGTCCAGGGCTCCACTGTGCTAGGCACGGAACAAATGCAGAACGGAAAAACAGCCCTTTCTAGAGGGGCAGGGGGAGATCTGCCTGCAGAGGAATCCCTTCTGCATATGTATCTGGAGGGGACACTTTTGCCCAGCTATGCCCTGACTCCTCCCACACGTATGCAGGCCACCCTCCTTTTTCTGAGGTTGCAGATCTTTTGGCTGGGACAATTTTAACGGTGTGAGAATGGCAGCCAGCACCCCAAGATGAGGTTTTAGCTTGGGCTTAAGCTTTGGAGTCTTTGTAGAGAGCTGCTACGCTTTTCGGCAAGTGAGTGATGGGAGCATATGACCTTAAGGGTATGTCTACATTGCAATAGGGGGTGGACAAGAGCGACAGGGGATGGATCACTTGATGATTGTCTGTTCTGTTCATTCCTTCTGGGGCACCTGACACGGGCTACTGTTGGAAGACAGGACACTGGGCTGGCTGGACCTTTGGTCTGACCCCGTATGGCCGTTCTTATGTTAATAAAACACGGAGTCACAGAGCCCAGGCTCCAGCCTGAGGAGGAATGTCCATCCGCAGATATCTGCTTTATATCTGTGGACCATTTTTGTGGACCGTGGATGGATGCAGATCCAAATTTTATATATAAAGCCCTGCAAATCTGCAGATATCCGCTTTATATCCATGGATCATTTTTGCAGATTCGATGCAGATACAAATTTTGTATCTGTGCAGGGTTCTATGAATGTCTACACTGTCATGTTACAGCCCGAGTCCTGCGAGTTCTAGTCAGCTGGTCTGGGCCCGCTGGGGACTCAGTTTATTGCAGCATTGACATATCCTAGGTGGCCTATATCTCAAGAAACCCACTGCTCTTATCTTCCCTTTGGTAAGACATTCACTATAAGTAAGTGATGAAAAGCATTAGGGATGCTTCTCTGTGTAGCAAACAGGAGTGCTCTCCTGTCTCCAGTTCAATTTGCTCCTGCATTTGTGTCTCTCCTAAGCTAGGGAAAACACAAACACAGGTGTATATTTTTATTATTAATTATTTTGAGCACAGCAGCATCTAGGGACCTTAGCAGAGATCAGGTCCCACTATGCTAGGTACTGTATGCACATGTAGTCCTGCCCCAAAGATCTTACAGTCTAAATAGATAAGGCAGACAAAAGGAGCATTATTAATCCTGTTTCACAGATGGGAAGTGGAGGCCCAGAGAGATTAAGTGATTTGTCCAAAGTCATTGCAGGAGCCTGTGCAGTGCTTAATTTGTGCCAGGGCTAAGCCCCGGCACCTCTGGGCTTGTCAGTTCAGAGCCCTGGCACCTCTGGGCTGGCTGCATCAGTTATGAATGTACAAAAATTACAAATTAAGCACATGGCCTGAAACTGAACCCAGGTTTTCTGAGTCCCCAGTTCCATGCCCCCTAATCACATGACCAACCTTCCAGTCTCCATTTTTAATCTTTACCATAAAAATGGCAGGGAGGGGAATAAATAATTGTTATTCTTTAAAAGGAAAAATAGAAAAGTTTATTAAAAAAAAACAACCTTTCCCTCCAATGCTGAATAAATGTTTAAAATATTGTTACTCTGTCTTCTCTTTTGTTAGTCTGAAATGAGTGGAGGTAGATTGCAAACTACAAAGCTCTTAAACCTGACATCGCTGGAGCAGACAGCTTCTCTCTCCCTGTAACCAGCTAGAAACTGTTAATTGGTTTTTATGAGATTTTATTCAGACTGGAAACAAGAGGCAGCGTTGAATGATGTAGTATTCTATATGGTGGAACCCGCCGGTTTCCTATTGGACTCAGAATCCAGGTAACATCTCTAACTAAAGTGATGTGTTTTCTAAATCTAAACCATGTATATTTAACCTTCAGTGAATCGTGAAAGCACCAGGGGGATGGCTTTAAAATCAATTTAAGGCAGAGAGAGAGGTGGATGAACATTTATTAACATCTAATCGTGTTAAGACTTTCTACACCATATGTCTGAGCAACAGCACATGTGAAATGTGTACTAATTACCACGGCTTGTGTCGTGTGTGTATATTTTATATGCAGTCCCTGACCTTTTTGTTAATAACTTCACATTATATTCATTGACCTGAAGCAAATTGAATTCAGTGGCACTCACTCAAGAATTGAATTACACAGTCTTCTTAATTGGGCTCTGATTTAAATGTGAAAAAGTAACAGTTTACCACCTGTATTTTTTTTTCCCTTAAGAAATTCCTTGAGGGTGCGGGGGGGTGAGTTCAGAACGACCACAGGAAGTTAAGAGTTTTCTGATCACCACCAGAAAAGTGCGATCAGACCCCCCCCCCAAAAGAGGGGGAAACGTTTTTATTCTTTCCCGTCTAAGACAATGGTGAATGTTACTAAATGCACCAAACTCTTCTCCTGTTCCTTTGGTTTCATTTCAGACAGGGCACCCCCCGCCCCGCCTTTGCCGAGGGCCAAGCCCTATTACCGACCACAAGCATCTCAGGCCAGCCGCGGAGAGCTGGCCTCCTGGCCGAGGGCGAGTCGGGGGCCCATTGCTCCCGGGGACCGCTCATTCATCCCCGGGAGGAGCCGGGCCCGCGATCCGGGAGCTGGAGGCGGGCTGGGACGTCCCCTCGGCTTTTCTCCCTGCCCTGCCGAGGGGCTGGCCCCAACGCTGCGCCGCGGGGCCCGGCTCTCGACTTTTACCGCGGCCCATTGAAACCTGCGCGTGTCCTTAGCGCCCCGGGCCGGGCTCGAACCGGCGTCGACGAGGGTTCCCGGGGCGCTGGCGCACCGCCTGGCATTTTCTGTGAGCGCGCCCGTGACAGCGCGTCCCGCACAAACCGCCTGGCTGCCGCCGGGAGCGTTCGCGCTCGGGTCCCCTCCCCCTGCAGACTAATAAACCCAGAAATTACCACTGCCTCCCGGCCGAATCTGCGCTAGGCGGAAATAATGATATCAGCGCCCTGCTAATCTCCTCGCCTCGCCGCTTGGCCCCGGCCTATTGAGTCACCTGTCAGGCTCCGCTTTGATGAGGCGAATGCAATCTCGCCGCCGTAATGACAATGGGGCCGCTTTCGCGTTTGGAAATGATTGCGGGAAGGGTTCGCTTTGCTCGGGCTTGGCCAGCCACCCGGGCCGGCGGCTGCAGCCCCGGGCAGGGCGGAAGGAGGCTGGCTGGATCAAAGGGAGCCGGCCACGTTATTAGCCAGGCGACACTGGAGGCTGATTACTTCCTTTGTTGGCCTGCCCCACAGCAACACACAGGCGGTTTGTAGACACAGGTGTCGGGCAGAGACCTCGCACACCGATGGACGGGGGCACACACATCACTAGACACGGCTCATCTCCCCCCTACACACACCCACAGACATCTACACACCTGCCTCCCAGCCCACCCATCAGACACAGATCATCTCACACACCTGTAGAGGCTTCACACACACGCACACGCCTTCCTTCATGACATGCTGGCACTGTCTGTCCTCACCAGAATGCAGACTGCAGGGAGGGGGTCAGTCACGTGTGTATTAGTGGCTCCCCGGGCAGCCCCTGTTAATGGGTTTGGCTGGCTGGTTTGAATGAGCTTCTTTCGGTGAAAATAGCCCTGTTCCCCGGCTGATCATGCTCTCACTCAGTATAGGCTGGGTAAGAAGCCGAGCCAGTTTGGACGTCTGTAGGAAGGTGGGCTCTCGCGATCAGTCGTGGATTTTTGCCTCACCGCGGGCCAGGACAGCACCCCACTTTACAGATGGGAAACTGAGGCACGCATCGGTTCAACAGATTTGCTTAAATTCACACTAGAAATCTGTGGGTGAGGCAGTAACAGAAACCAGGTTGTCCAAATCCAGTGGCCTGGATTCTTCCCAAAGGGCATATTCGACTTCATATGGGGATTAGCATCCACCGTGTTCCCAGAAGCCAGACGCAAACATGAGGTGACAACCCTAAGGATATCCTTTACTGTGCTAGAGAGTTATTCTCCTTACCCCTTCTCAGATCTAAAAGACAGTGTCCCTAGCTAAAGGGAGAATTCATCTTTGTGCTCAGGGCTCAGTCCCTTCTGTTACCTGCCCCCTGAGCAAGCCACAACTCAGAACCGGTTGTGCCCATTGTAGCCATCCTGCCATGGCTTACAGGGGAGTTTTGATAGCCTTTCACCCCATGCTGGCCATTTTCAGGGAAAAGGTCCCTGTTCCGATTCACTTGTCTGGAGGTACAAATATTGGAACAATAAAGCACAATGGGTGCGTGGTCCTCTTGGGTAATCGCAGCCCTGGGGAGCTGCCATGTACCCAGCATAACCCCGGGCCTCTCAGTCTCCAAGGGGAACTCTGCATGGGGATTTTAGTTGTTTGTGTGGGTGTGTGGGTGGGCGTGTATAAATTCGGATGTAATAATGTAATCATCCTGTTCCCCTCCCCCGCCCATGAATATACTTCCTGCTGATTTGTTGGCCAGATCTCAATATGAGATGTAGCCTAGCAATCAGATCTCCTGCCTGTTTTTTTTTTTTTAATTGCCCTGAAGTAATCTGTCCTAAGGTGTGTATTTGGGGGAAGAAGGTAAGAAGCAACCATGCAGCTCTGCTTGCAAAATCTGTTTCCTTCTCTCGAGAATCTGGTGCCTGATTCCCAGCCAAGGGTATAAACCACCCCCCCCCCCGCTCCCCCTGGTGCTTTGCAGTAATTTTCTGAATGTTAATGGAAAAACTAGTGGCAGCTTTCTTTATCTTAAAGCAGATTCTCCTCCTCCCCCTTCCCCTGTAAAGGGAGAATGTGTGTATGCAAATAAAAACCCCTCAGCCCTGCGTGGCGTCCCTGAGTCAGCATGTGCCACTGTCTGAATGGGTGTTGCAGGCAAAATTCATCCTGAAGGGGAATATGTAGCTATGCAAAGCAGCCCTGGGAGTGGGGCGTTCATTCTCCCAACCTTGGGGACAAGGTGTCATTTGGGCCTATTTTTTCTCCATGTTGATTTCCTCACTGTGTTTGTGATGGGCGCCCACCCGGGATGCAACAGTTTAAAATGACCCGCGTGCCAAATAAATCCACCCAGCAACTGCCCCTCCCTGGTTAGAGCAAAGCTTGGGCTGGGGAGAAGGTAGAAAAGAGTTGAAGCAGTTATGCCCCCTTCTCCTCTGCCCATCCAGCAGCATGCAGGGGCACATGGCCACCTGAGAAATGCCATGCTCAAGTGGCCCAGTGCATTTTAGCCAGCAAGGGGAGGTTGATTTTCCACCAAAGAAAATCTCCAATTTGGAAAATGTGCCCAAGAAGCTAGAATCTTTCTCTGCCTTTCCCTGCTCTCTATGTTTTACAACACTCACTCATAACTGTTACACAGAAGGGGGAAGGGGGACTTAGGAAGTGTGTATAGTCATGCGGGGGCTGTTTAAAAGTCACAGTCATTACCTTCTGTTTGTTAATCTGTCTGGTTTATGCCAGAGCGGGATTGTAACTGTCCCAGAGGTGTGTGCTCCAAGTAGTTTTAGACAATTCCATAGCAGCAGGCCTGTAATGCTAGGCCGTATATTGAGCTAATTTAATTCTGCCGCAAAGGAACCTGAATTCCTTCCTTTTGGAACAACTGGGGTCTTTCAATTGACTTCAGCGGGTGCAGAATCAGGTCCTCAATGTACTGTATTGCCATGAAAAGTGAGCTGACAAGGAAAATAAATACTTTTTTGTTAGTCTCTAAGGTGCCACAAGGACTCCTCCTTGTTTTTACTTTTGTTGTTGTTGTTGTTGCAAAACCCTTTGAGATCCCAGATGCACAGCCCAACTCATGTGTGGACTTAATGAGGGTTTAAAGCCCGTTCAGAGAAGTGCTGGGTCTGGCAGTACCCAAGGATGGGATTTCATTAGTTCAGAATAAAAAATTTAAGGCTTTCCAAGCTGACTTGAATACATCTCTAACCCTTCCTCTGACTGGCTCTTGACCTGCCTCAGTCCCACCTCTTTTTTTTTAACTTGTGGAGCTCTGCAAACTCAAGTGATTTCCCCCCACCCTTCCATCCCTGGCTTAAAATTACAAACAAATACATAATGTACGTAGGAGGCCACATTCCACAAGAAAACTCCTATTGATTTTGATAGACATAACCTACTGTACCAGGATCAGGGGTGAACTTCAAAGTGTATTTTGCTGCCAAGACCTGAGCTGTAGCTTCTAGATCTCTCCCCCAAAAGCAGCTGTCATTACTCAGAGCTAAACAGTGCCCTGAGCTCTAATCTCTGCATTTCTTTGGGTGTTAATAATGCCATCAACACTTGCAGGGGAGACACAGAACCTGAAACTCAGGTCTTGGCAGATAAGTAAACAAGGAAGGGAAGTTTCGGTTATTTTTGTGTTTAAAGCATATTGATTTGTCAGTGTTCAGGGCTTAGTTTGGGCTTTGCAAGAGGCAGCTCTTTATGCTGCCCTAGGAGTTGCCTGGAAGAAGATCTTGGCAGTCAGCACAGTCTGCCTCATAGATTTCCCCTGTTTTGCAGGGTAAGTAACTTGCTATATGCTTGTACCTGGCACAGTGTGATTTCCCCCTGCAGCTATGCTACCTTCTGTGTTGGCCAGGAGCCTTGGCAGTTAGCTCTGCTCATTTTCACCCCATTTAGCCTCATCCTGCCCACTGGAACCCCACAGACGCTGCCACCAAAATCTGGCCATTCATTATCTGGGACATAAAGCAGCCCCCCTCTGGGCCCCCCTCACTTAATCTATTTTTCAAAGCATTTCCCCTGAACTTTAGCATGAATGGAAGTGGGGAGTGTGCATTTCAACGAGAGTTAGTACAGCTGGTAGGGAATTGACTTCAGATGAACATAAAATTTTATAATTGTTTTTGTTTGTTTAAAGAAACCACCCCAAAATCGATAGAAATTGACATTTTTCAAGGAAATTTATGTTTTGTTGAAAATGCCATTTTCTGTCAAAAAGATTTGACCCTCTCCAATGAGTAGTTCCCCCCCTTTTGACATAAGTGTCTCACCTCATGGGGAATTGTTTTAATAAAAGCACCAGTCTCCTCCCGATCTGTTTTTTATGTTTACCAAGCCTCATCCAGCCACCTCTATTAAGGTATCCAAAGATGGTCGTAAAACCCATAAAACATCAGTCATAAATGAAGCTTCTGAAATCAACTGGCCTAGTGGGTAGAGCACTGGACTGGAACTTAGACTGGCATACAATTCCTGGTTGTGCCACTGACTTGCTGGGTGACCTTGGCAAGTCACTTTTCCTTCCTGTGCCTCAGTTTCCCCAATCAGTAAAATGGGGATAATGAACCTGACCTCCTTTGGAAAGCACTTTGAGATCTACTGATGAAATGTGTTGTATGAGAACTAAGTATTTTTTTTTCTCTTCTCGGTCTGCAGAAGCGAGGGGATGTGTAATATCTTTGGCTCTTTGCATAGCAGATATACTGTGGACAATAAATAACAACCAAGTTCTCTGCAAAATTTTACATTGTATCCAGTGGGGTTAATCCAAAAGGCTGATAATTCTATGGGAAACGTGCCACTGCCCCTCTCATACACCTGCTTTGTCTGCTTCCCCATCACATGGTAAATTTCCCACAGGGTGGTCAACCTTTTGTATTACACACACCCCTTCTTTGCATATTTTTCTTTGGAACTCTTTCCCCCCCATCCCTCCTCCCCTCACCTAAAATAAACCAGCTGTCTGTTCTGAACGTGTATGTTCATAGTGAGTGCAAATGATGTCACAGTGCCAGGCAGTACATGCCATTTGGAAATGACAGAGCTATTTAGGTTTGAAAAGTGGCTTTGCATATGCTGAATAGCTACTTTTTATAATGTTTTCAATTAACATTGGGCCTGATCCTGCCTTTGCTGACAGGAGCGTAACTACACTGAAGTCAGCGGTGCAACAGCAGTGTAAAACTACTATAAATCAGAGCAAAATCAGTCCCCTTGTGTTCCATATTGTAGAGTAGGTAAGGATGCATGGAAATTTACAAGCGTAACTCCCTGTTGCATGTCACGGAGTAACATATTAGTGCCATTTAAGCTACAGCTGCATTTAACATAGAGGGAATCTATGCCAATACTGCTAAAGAAACAAGCCTTTGGAACCATTTTATGTTGTGCTCCTCTGGAACTTTTGTAGAGTCACAGATTCTTCTCTTTTGAAGGAAGAAAGGACATACAATGACATTGGCCGTGGGTTTCTGTGTTCTACAAAAGCAGCAGGAATTTCCTGCCCCTTCATTTTAATGGATCTTTACGTAGATTTGGGGCTGGGGTTACTATACTTAGGGCCTGTTCCAAAGTAATTGGAAGCCAATGGCTATCTTTCTATTAACTTCTTTGGGCTTTGGATCAGTCCCTTGACCGGTGTTTAACCCATACATATGGCTTTATATGAGTCTCTGCTTACACATTTTTGTGTCTACCATATGCCTCGTTTTGGCTGTCTACTACTAGAAGTCTAGAATGGGCTGCCACAAGCATTTCTTTAGCAGACATAATATAGCATCATAACAGTACACCATATATGAGGAATCACTAATTGTAGAGTCTAAACAGCTGAGCAGTATGTGTGTGGCTCAGTAATGCAATATTTATACACATTGTGATTGTCCTCGTCTCTTATTTATGGCTAATAAAATCACAAAATGTATATAAACAAGTATACTATGTGTATGTATTTTACCTGTGTATCTATCTGTTTATCAACACACACAACTCCCGTTTTTGCGTTCTAATCATTTTCTGCATCCGACTGAGTTCGTGCCTTTCATGATATCTTGCGGCAGGGGATTCCACAGATTAATTATACATTCTGTGAAAGAGTGTATTCTTTCATCGGTTTTAAATTGTTGCATTTCAGCTGCATTGGGCATCCCCCTGTATTATGAAAAAGGGTAAATAGAAATGTCTAACAGACCTTCTAGATACCAGTCATCATTTTGCATACCTGTATGATCTCCTTCTATTTGCCTCCCCTCTAAGTAATATAAAAAACTTCTCTTGTGATTCTCTTGCCTGCCCTATGGAATTCAAAAGGAAATCATTGTCAAAATGTGTGTTACAGATAAAAATAGCTACATACATGGATCAGTGTAATACACTCATTTGCTTATGGCTTCTGAGTTCTCCAGGGAGAGTGACAAATCCACATGCTGCCCTGAGTACTTTGTTTGGCATTTGTCTCTCTGCTTTACCTGACAGATAGGTATAACCTGATGGAAACCGCCATTAGCATCACATTAATTCAGGCTCATAGTCAAATGTTATTCCAGCTAACGTAAACAAAGTCGCTTCCACCCTAGAGCCGTATTTTTCAGATGTTGGTATACAAATAACTTTTGGCGTGGGTTAAAGGAATTCATTGGGGAGCAAAACCATTCCCTCCTTCAGGTGGTTTGCAAACTGTCTAAAAAGTGAATTTTGGGAACTGCACTTTCTTGGGGGAGAGTGGATTTTTTCAGAGACAAATCTATGCCTAACTGAAGGCAGAATTTGATGCTCAGACCATCCTTCTCCCAGTGGGCCCTATGCTGGCCTCTGTCTCTAGTGAAACTCTAGATGCTATCAGTAGGAGTTGCATGCATGGTTCAAGAGCCAGTGGCCCAATCTGTGACCCTCTGAGGTCAACAGGAGCCTTTCTATTGACTTCATTGTATTTTGGATCAGGCCCAATGTGCCTAACTCCCATTACTCACCATGGGGAAAGTGGCTCTCGGATCATTTGATAAAGCAGCTTTTAGAGCTTCTGGTGCCGCGCTGAGACTAGGTAAGAGATATGGGGCTTCCAGTGAGCCCAGAGGTAGGAGAGCTTTTTGCTAACAAAATAAAACCTTGAGGTTTCCAGTTCATGGAAGAAATGCCCACTAAAGATCATCCTCTCCTTGTCCCATTTGTAAGAGAGATTCATAGATTTCAAGGCCAAGTTGTTCCGGTGGTTAATTACTCTCATGGTTAAAAGTTTACACCTTATTTTCAGTCTCAAACTGTCTGGTATCAACTTCCAGCTATTGGATCATGTTATATCTTTCTCTACTAGATTGAAGAGCCCATTGTTAAATATTTGTTTCCCATGTAGGTACTTCTAGACCGTGATCAAGTCAGCCCTTAACCTTCTCTTAGTTAAGTGTAATAGATTGAGCTACTTTAGTCAATCTCTAGAAAGCAGGTTTTCTAATCCTTTAATCATTCTCATGGCTCTTCTCTGACCCCTCGCCAATTTATCAACATCCTTCTTCAATTATGGACAACAGAACTGGACACAGTATTCCAGTAGTGGTCACACCGGTGCTGAATATAGGGAAAAAATAACCTGTCTACTCCTACATGAGATTCCCCTGTTTATGCATCCAAGGATCACATTAGCTCCTATGGTCACAGTGTTACACTGGGAGCTCATGTTCATCTGATTATCCACCACAACCCCGAATCCTTTTCAGAGTCACTGTTTCCCAAGATAGAGTCCCCCGTCCTGTAAGTATGGCCTACGTTGCTTGCGTCTGTTTGCTTGCATCAAAGTGATCCAGCTTGCTCTGAGTCAGTGACCTATCCTCGTTGTGTACCACTCCCCCAATTTTTGTGTCATGTATAAACTGTATCAGTGGTGATTTTATGTTTGTCCTGGTTATTGATACAAATGTTAAATAGTGTAGGGCCAAGAACTGATCCCTGAGGGACCCCACTAGAAACTCAGTCATTTGATGATGATTCCCTGTTTACAATTACATCTTAAGACTGATCAGTTAGCCAGCTTTTCATCTATTTAATGTGTGCCATGTTAATTTTATGTATGCAGTGGTGTCGTAGCTGTATGGGTCCCAGATTATTAGAGAGACAAGGTGGGTGAGGTAATTGTCATTTATTGGACCAACTTCTGTCTGTGACATCATTCTGGTTTTTAAATCAAAATGTCATGTGGTACCAAGTTCAATGTCATACTGAAGTATAAGCATATTACAGCAACACTGTTACTTTAATTAACTAAATTTATCTCATTTAAAAAATATCAAGTTAGTTTGGCAGGACCTATTGTCCATAAACCTGTGTTGATTGGCATTAATTATATTATGCTCCGTTAATTCCTTATTGAGTCCCTCATCAACTGCTTCATTATGTTGCTGGTAATCAATATAAAACTGACAGGCCTATAATTATCCGTATCATCCTGTTTACCCTGGTTAAATATTGACACAACATTCGATTTCTTCCAGTCTTCTGGAACTTCCACATTGTTCCAAGGCTTACTGAAAAAAAATTAACTGCCCAGCGAACTCGTCAGCCTGCTCTTTTAAAACTCTTGGAAGCAAGTTATCTGGGCCTGCTGGTTTTAAAATGTTCAACTTTAATAGCTGCTTTTTAACATCCTCCAGAGATAGTACAGGAATGGAAAGAGTGTTATCATATGATATGACTACATCATCTCCCGCCCTCCCCCCACCCCCCAATACATAATAGAAATATTTACTGAACACTTTTGTCTTTTCTGCATTAGTATTGATAATTCTACTATTTCCATCTAGTAATGAACCAATACCATTGTTAAGACTCTTTTTGTTCCTCATATATGTTTGAAAACTCCTCCTTATTGTCCTTAACTCTGCTGGCCATAGATTCCTACTTGTGGCTTTGCGTCCCTTATCAGTTTTCTACAGTTCCTATCTTCTGATATGTTTATTACTACCAACTTCCCCTTTCTTCCATTTGTTATTTTTTATAGTAGCCTTCACTTCCTCTCTGAACCAGGTCAGTTTTAAAACCAATATGGCCTTCTTTCTCAGTTGTGGTATTTTGGTCCTCTAATAAAATATTCTTAAACAATTCCTAATTATCATCCATTGATTAACTTCTTCCTCCCAACTGATTTGGCTCACAATTATTTTCAGTGTTGCGCAATTGGCCTTTTAAAACACCAAGTGTATGTTTCAATGGTCTGGACTTTATTCAGTTAACACCATTAACTCACAAGCCTGGGAAGCCAAGGGCCTGGAATTCGGTCTCCAAAACTTATGCAATATCCATGGAGAACAGCTGCTTTAAATCTGAGGAGCAGAAGTGACTGGTGTGCGTGCAGGTCAGAAGACAAACGAACCCACATGTACGTGTCTTTGTGAGTGCTCCGTTTTGTGGTAGGAGAGACTTAATTACCTCATTCTATTGTGCCACCCTGTCTGGGAGTGTAACAGTAACACTTTCACTGTCTCGGAACTGCAAGATTCTTAACTTCTCATTGAAGCCAGTGGAAGTTGAGGGTGGTTAGTCTCTTACAGGATGCTCTTCTGGAGTGTAGTCAGGTAGGCCCCAATCCTGCAAAGACTTACACACGTTATTCTTTGTATTGGGGTAGCACCTCCAAGCCCTAGTCACGGATCAGGACCCCATTGTGCTAGGAGCTGTACAAACATAGAACAAAAGATACTCACTACCCCAAGGGGCTTACACAACCTAAGTACAAGACAAGAGATAACAGATAGAGACAGACAGAGGGATGGAGGAGTACAATGAAACAGTGAGACAGGACTGGCCACCATGATAGGCTGTGGTCTCAGCACACTGGCAGCTTAGCCACTCTTAACTTTACACACAGGCGTAGACCAGCTTGTTTACTCACATGAGTAAAGCTAGGTCCATGTGTAAGTATTTGGAGAATCAGAGCCATGATTTGGCATCTACAAACCTAGAGTTACAAACAGCATCTTTCCAAGAATGATATTCTTGAGCTTTTAAGATTGTTGTCTTAGAAATGCTGTTCATGCATTGTACGTGTGTAGCTGTATTAAGGTAAATGGATGATGTACCTGACATTCTTAGGTCCCCCCCCCATTATTAGTATTTATTAATATGACATTAATTTTCTGAAATCTTGACTAACTCTTTGATAAGGGACGAATAAAGAAGTGGAATTTCAGATGTCAAGCTTTTATTAATGAAAGTGTTCAAGGCCATCTCTGGATGGATATTACAGGCTGCATTCACTGTGCTCTCCAGTTTATGAAAAGCAATTGTTTAGCTGTATAGAGAGTATAGAGCAGAATTAAATTGACCTACATGATACAGAAAGTAGCACTGAGCCCATTTAACTAAGGGTCCTTTGAAAGAAATCTTTTTTATTATAGATGAGTGCTGAAATTATTTCAAGGAAGTGATTATCTGTCTAATAATTTTAAATGCATGAATGATTTCAGCATATAAAAATTAGAGCTGACTGAGATATGTTTAAAAATATGATAAGCAGCGCAGATAGTTGAATGTTTAAGGCTTGGTGTTTTAGGTGATTAAATTATGATTACTGACAAAAAAAAAATTCCCAAACTATCCAGTCACGGTAGTGGAGATGAAACTGGTGGAGATGAAAGGAGTTTTGGTGTGTGTAAAACCGTTGGTCCAAGATGTATCCACATAAAAGCACTTGCTGGACAAATATAATTGTAGCTTTTGAGGGAGCAATTAGTCAGCAGGTGGTTCTTCAGACTAATGAATTCGGAGGGTTCTCTGTCCCAGTGTCCTATGGGATGGGCTGACAGCACCAGTAGGGCTGGACATGTGGAATCTGCTTAGACAACATGGACTTCATTTTATTTATTTTTTCAAATCAATGTGCACACCTAGGACTCTGGCCAAATGGGGGAAGGTTGGCAGGGCCACCTCCCACGGATATGCCTATGAAATCAGTCACTGGTTTCAAAACCTGGTAGCTGGGGCCCTAATCCAAGTCAGATCATCTTTCCATTGACTTGGATGGACTTTGGATCAGTTGGGAATCCCTGCCCTAAACCAGAGACTGGAAATCTTCTCTAGCTCACCAAAGAAGTTCATGTGTCTTAGGGATAGTGAGGATGGGTTGTTGTTGTTGAACTGTTATAATTTATGAATTAGACACTGCATTTAGCATTGTGATCTTCACCAGGTGGTTTGAAGAGTGGCTATGGGCTAGTAGTTTGCGGTGTTATCCCAGAAAGACGTGGCCAGTGGTTTGCTAGCCAGAGGTTGGACCTCGACTGAGATGAAACAGTTGTTCCTCAAGAACAATATGTATTAGGCAGGCGAAATCTCCACACCAGTGGGTTTGTAGAGTGAGGCGCTGCTAATGCACATTTATTAACAGCCACAAACAATGGCTCCTCACAACAGGCCCGGGAGAGAGTTTGCCTAGATCCAAAGGACACTATTCACACTTCCCTTCCAACAAAGCCTCATTGAGAGCCTCGTGTTTTGTAAATAACCCCATTGAAGTCCTGTGTGATTTTTTTCCCCGCAGGAGACTCTAGAGAGGAGACAAACAGGTGACTAATGAGGGGGAGTCACACGAAAATTGGTTCTCCTGTGCACAAAAGGTATTGTGGTGGTTATTTAAAAGCCAAGAGAAATGCAAAATTCCGAGCTGAAGAAGGATCGGGGATTTTTATTACAGTGCCTTGCCGTTAAATTAGTAACTGTAGATTGTGTGTGACACGCAGCTGACCTTTAACGTAATGCAGTTTAGGGACCAAGGACAGTCGACTTTGCATTCCGAAGTAGGAATAATAACCTTGTTTTAAAAAAGAAAAGCGTCGCCCAAGTAATTACATTTTCTTGCCCCCCCCCCGCCCTTCTTAGCGTGGACCCCGTCTCACTCGCAGGGATGAAAGGAAGACTTCGCAGGCATTGTTGTTCTTCTGGATCCACTCCGCCTCAGAAGTCCTTCATATAGTTATTTAATTGAGGACTGGAATTGCTAGCACGGGGTCAGCCAATTGCGGCCTTGCGGTTAGCTTGGTGGGGCTGGATACTTCGACATTCTCGGGGAGCGTCGTTCACTGCAGCCCCTTTTGATGCCCAATCCTGTATTTGTAAACATAAAAAAAATCCCCCTGGCCCGTCCCCAAACACACACGAGGGCGAGGAAGAATCAAAGGCACGAGCGGCGTCAAACTCTCAATAAGGCTCTGCACGCAGCAGCCCTTACCGCTGGCCAGAAATGAACAAGGGAAGGAAGACAGGACACGCAGGTGTGCAAAGCATTCCACGGGGGGAGCACCCGCTGGGGGCACACGCTCGGTGGGGGTGCAGCTGAATTCGGAATTCTGGGATTTGCATTTCACAAGCGGTGCAACGTGCCCCCGACAAAGCATCGATCCACGAACTCGTGCCCGTGGCGCTCCCTGAGCGGCTGCAGCTGGCCGCCTCTTATGAGCTCAAAATATTAGTTTGTAAAGTGACTCCGAGTACGTCCCAGGAAATGAGCACACTGCGCTGGGGATTCTCGCCAGCCTGGTCCTCGTTCCCTCTGCCACGCGATCCCTGCCGCGCCGGCGTCTCACCTCCACGCCAAGCCCTGTTTTGCGTGTAGACAAGAGTCAAACAGGAGCGGTGCTCTGTTTTGGGGGTACACTGACAGCACCGCCCCACGCAGCCGTCCAAGCAGAGCTCGGAAGAGGGACAGATGCACAGATCCTGGTTGTAGCTTGTCTTACCTGGGCGGAGGAAGAAAGGATAACACCGGAAATGTGGGCACAGTGAATCAAGACCAGGAGTTGGTGTCTGGGCCCTTCGTTCTGGCCTGTCTCCTGGTCACTACGTTTAAAATTTGTGCATTTAAAAACAAAAAACCCAATCCCAACCTTCCCATTCAGTTCATGGCTGATTCAACGGGGGTTGAGCTTTCCTCTCCTGAGCCTTGATAATAAGACACTACTTGCCAGTTTAGGATCGCTCACACAGAGAGAGCGAGCTGTACAACAGAGTGTATCCTATTTCATTAGGATTGTGTTAGAGAGAGAGGTGCAGACATATAGATACACACGTGTGTGCGCCCCGCGAGCTACGCAAACCGTTCGCCCACATCCACACACGTAGTAGAGAAAAGGAGAAATGTCTATAGACCACACTTCGCAGCACACAGCGCCATAGACGGGCACACACCCGTGTATCTGTACAGCTGTAGCTGTGTGTAGAGCTATCTAGACACACCCTACACCCACATCTACATACCTATTTATAGACCTATTTATCCTTCTGACCTACACCCAGCCAGCTGGAGACACCCACAGGGGTGTGCTGTACGGGTGGCTGGTTGTGTCCAGGTGTGTTTGTACCCAGGGCCAGTGCGGTCACTCGTCATCCTCGCTCCCGGTACACGCCCCCATCGCTCTGTCTGCGGGCCCGTACCGCTCTCCGGGCCCCGTGGGGAGCCAGACAGGCCGGATTGCTCCCGCCGCAGACACCCGCCTGGGAGTGACCTCTCGGCTCAGCGGAGCGGAGCATTCCAGGGTTTCTTGCCTAATTGCATTACCTGGGGGTGGGGGAAGAGCCGGCTCGCTAATGAAGTCGGAGAAATAACTTTGCAAGCGGCTCCCGCCTCTGCCCCTGCCTGGCCGCAAAGGAAGCGAGAAGAAAGGCCCGGGGGCTGCCGGCTGGCCCGGGATGCGGGGCGCGCTTTGTGCCGGGGACCCCCTGCGAGCCCGCCGCTCCCCATCCCAGCGCCCCGGCGACGCGGCAGCTTCCATTTAGCAGCCAACTTTCCCCCTAATGAAGCCAGTCAATCTAATTACGCGGCGTTCTCTCGGCTGGCCCTGCAAACGGGCTCCCTGCTCAGCCTGGTGGAGCTGATCAAAGACGGGGGGACTTCTGATGAGGCCGGCCTGCCTGCCCGGCTCGCGCTGCCGCGGATTTCATCTCACTCGGGTGCAGCTGCCGGGGAGCCCTGGGCTGCCAGGCCCCCTTCATTTAGCTCTGTTGCCTGCTATAAAGCGGAGAACATAATTACGAAAGTTAAGAAAACGTCCCTGTAATTAGCCAGGCAACTCTGAGCACAAGAAATGGAAATTAGTCACAGGATAATAAATTAGCTTGTGCATACATTACATGCCACGAACACCCTGGGGGCCTTGTGTTTGCAGGCTTTGGCTTGCAACCCCGTGTATCTCCATAAAGCATTCATCCCTGGGTGATTATGTGCCAGCAAAAGGGAGGGGTTGTTTTGTTTTGTTTTTCGGAATTACAAATTTCTTTCCATTCTTTTGTGGAAAGAATTTGGATTCCTCACTTTCTTTTCGGGATGGGGAAGGAAAAAGCCACAAATGTTGACATCCCCTCTACCCCTTAGGTAATGGTTAATTTTTCAAGGTGCTTCAAGATCCGGCATTGTTTGTCTTCATTAGAACCAGTAGTTAAGGAACTATTTAAATACCACCGGATTTTGAACTATTTTAGTAGTCCTTTCTTTACTAAAGGAAAAGAAGAAGCAGGGGGAGGGATGGAGAAGCAGGAAATTGGACTCTAGCAACACATAACATTTGCATCAAAATAATACAGCAGGCAACAGAAAATCACAATCACATCACTCAGAAGGAAGGAACAGAATACAAATTAAAGGAATAATGTAAATTTTTTGCCATTAAGCTTCAATGACCATTTGAAATGGTGCAAGGCACAAAGGTTTTGATGAGCATCATCCAGTTTGATTATTCATACTTGTGTTTCTGCTTGAATTAAAGCAGGAGTGCGAGTGCCTGTTAAAGGAAAATGTTTGAATTGGTAGTGAACTCTCACCTTTACTTGCATCCATTTACTTTTCAAATGAATGCCAGATAAGTTAGTGCATTTTATAATCGGCCTGTTTTCCAGTGAGTGCTGTCATTACATACCAATTTCTTTTAGAAGTGCTTCCTAAGAAACATTAAATACTTACAAATAAGGATCTGTCCATCACTAGCAGTCATCCTGGTGTAACTATTTGACCAGTGCTAGAAGATTCAGGAGGTATTTCGTATCCCTTTCCCCCCTTTGATTGGTTCTGTGTGTTACTTTTTCTTTTCTTTTCTGCAGTGAACATTCAGAGGCATTGTTAAGTCTTGCTTGCTACGGAGAAGACAGAGTCAAGTTTACATGTATCTCCAGCACAAATATATTGCCCGTTTGTAAACATGTCACCTAGCTGACACATGCCTCTGGCTCACATTGAGTATGAACTGCTCTGAATCTATGGAGTGGTTTTTAGAGTGGATATCATAAACATTTCCTTGATTCTAGGAAACAGGGCCTGATCCAAAGCCCACTGAAGTCAATTTCCTTTGGCAGTGGCTTATAGCCCTGATGTGTCTATTGCCCCTCCATATAAAGCTGTATCAGGTATCACATGTTATAAAGTCTCTCTCTCTCTCTCTCACATAATACTGTGTGTGACCCTATGTATGTAGTACCTGATATAGATATAAACTCCCCATATATATACAAGTACGGCAATGGACAAAAATGTGCTTCTGAATGTTGTCTCTGAATGACAAAATTCCAAATTCAGGTCAAAGATCTCCTAGTCAGAAGATACTGATTTCTTAGCCTTGTATAATAAGGTCACAGGACTTTATTATTCCTGAGGAGGTAGCATACAAGATACAAATATTCTTGTTTATCCATGCACAAAGGCAAACAAGATAGTGATGGCTCAGGGGGTGCCTTTGGGGCCCCCAAAGCTCTCCATGACACTTTCCCCTTGAATGCTATTGTGTGTCAGTTATTTAATGACCACTTTTTGTGTGTGTGCCGATCATCAGAAAATACAGGGTAGCTGCAGCTGAGAAAGCTGGTAGTAAAGAACACTGAATTATCTGACTTGTGCACACTGTTTTGCACATAATGTTTAACGTACAGAAAGAGCAAGAGGCAATAAAAAGACTATAAGTATTAGCAAAAACCAAGGCAGACAAGCTCTAATAATAGGGGCCTGATCCTCCACCCACTGAAGACATTGGGAATTTTGCCATTTACTTTAATGGGAACAAGATTAGACCCATAATTTGTTCAAAGATGAAGAGTAAATATAGACTGGATTCAGTATAACTTTATAAAACTGACAGATAGACTTTAGATCAATACTTCCATCTTCCTTTCCTTGCCTTTCCTTCTTTTTTTCACAAAATGCAGTTGGTTTGATGATCAAATTCCTGATTTCTGATCTAAGAGGTAATGCTACCCCAGGGTCAGATATTGAAAAACACAATCAGCAGTAGAAGTTTGCCTCTTTAATAGTGTGTGTGTTTAGATCTAAAATGATGAAGCAATGTTAGTTCACAGTATAGCCAAATCCTAGTAAGAGTTTAAAACACAAAGTTAGAAGAGCTGAGATATTCTGCTTTTAAGAGGAGCTACAGAGAATGTATTATACCCATTACCCAGAATAATTCATTATTACTGAGCACGGTATTAATCTTAAACATGTGGTTATGCAATAGAACAGAAGGGCTCTGAGTGTAGCTAAAGTCATTTTAATTTAACATTGTCAGTTTTAGAATAATATATTTAAAATAATAACAAAAATCTCTTGTAGCCTTTGTTACTAAAAAGAGCCGCAGGATCAGACCCTGAAGCTGAAGGGATTTTAAAATTGATTTACTTTTTTTTTGACCCTTTATGGTGTTTATTTTTTGCATTTTTCTCAGCTGAAAAAATTGAAAGAGAAAGGTCAGTTTCTCTTTTGTTTCCAACCAGTTTTATTCTTCTGCATGTCCTGTACTAGCACATTGTCGCAGTGTTCTGGGCTGCAAACGATACAGAGGATGTGTTTATTTTGTTTAAAAAAATCTATTTGCATGGGAATTTTTAAAAAGTAGGTAAACAATTTGCAATAGTCATGGATTTTGGGAAAGTATGTTTATAAAGTAAATAGCTATTTTCCTATCCATAATTATGGTGAAGTTCCCATTTGCATCAAAGAGTTTTCCCTGAAAACTGATTACATACCTTTTGATTTTGGTCCAGATCTGACCTGACAGCAGAGTTGATCCCTTAGTCATACAAACAGTCCCATTGTTATGTCTGTAAAGGAAGCAGGAAGAGAGTGCGACTTTTAGCATGTTAGCAAGCTCTGTTTATGCAACATGAGTTTACCTTTTGCTACCTTTCTTTGGACTTAGGAGAATATTTCTACTGGGTAACTAGCGGATGATTATGTTGAGATACAACCTTCTAGTCAATACACTTGCAATGAGATATTATTGGGACTTCTGGCATGCACAAGAGTATTCCTGAGAGCAAGGATTGGGCCCAGTATCCCTTTAATTTTTTCTTTTATATACAAACATATGCAAGTACAGTGCCCTTCAACTGTTTTTGGTACATACTGCACACTTTTTTTAAATGGACCAACATGGCTACAACAACACTAAATAATATGTACAGGATATAGGGCCCAATCCTGATCTCATGGAAATTCCTGGTTAAATGCCCATTGACTTCAATGGGATCAGGATTGGACCATCCATTCCTGTGTATGCAGGTAAATGTTGTGCATTTTAAAAGAAATTCAGAAATATATAGACTAGAAGTGACTTCAAATGAGTTGTTTCCATTTGTGGTGAATATTACACAGTTCTTAACCTTCTATAAAAATGATCTTTTATGTAAAAATGAAGAAAAAATCAAGACAATTATACATTCTTTTTTAAAAAAAAGAAAATCCTACATTTAAGTAATTTTAAAGTTCTCCACCATGGACTAACCAAGGCCGGGATAGGCAAGTGATGACCAACACTGAAGGAATGCCTATGACTGTTTGTCATTTTTCCACAGTGGTATGAGTTAACGTCAGGCTCTCAAGTTTAACTCTGAACTGCAGTTCTTTTACAAATGGTTTTCACAACGTTATTATTTAGTTTTATTTAATCTGCATAATAGTTCCCAGGCTGCTGTAGAGTACAAGGTTCTATCCAGGAAGAGCTTTGCTGACAATGGCACCTCCCAAACTCTGCTCAATGTCCACAGCTGAATAGTTCCCATCGTCCCTTCCCCAGCATGAGAGAAGACAGAAAAGTCCAGGGGTTGCTGCTTTCAGGAGCCCCTCTGCCAGGGATGGGATGCTCTTCACCCTCAGCTTTTGTTAGAGATGCTTAACATGTAATGTTCCTAGGGTTTGATTTTTTTAAAATAAAATCATGGTGTAGAAAACCATTATTTTGCAGCCCTTTCACCAAAGATCCCAAAGTGGTTGCACAACCATTAATTTGCTAAGCACCCTCACTCTCCTGTAAGATAGGCAAGGGTTGATATTTTACAGCTTGAGGGACAGAAACGTTGGGCTAATTATTTTTCAAGGGGCCTCTGATTTTGGGTGCCATGTTCTTTTGAGTACTCACGTCTGATTTTCAGAAGGGCCGAGCCCCTGCAGCTTCCACTGACTTCAAATGGAGACGTGAGTGCCTAGCATCTCTGCAAGTCTTGGCCTAATTCCCTCATTCAGCACCACCCAGGAAGTAAGTAGCATGGTTGTAAGAAACTCAGACCCACTGGCTCCCAGTCCTTTCCTCTAACGCTACAGGGAAGCAGGGTTTTCAATGAAGATCTGTTAAAAGCAGTAGTCACCTAGATGCCAACAGGGCTGGGGGAAAGAGGGAAGAATCATAAGCTTGGACTCTTTGTAATTCGTGTGACATCATCCCAGTGAATTGCCACTTCATTTTTTTACACAACCAATTTGTTACATTGAAAAGCCATGTACGAAAGACAGAAAATACTCTTTGTGTGGACAATGAATCTTCCTTTTGATTTCATGAGTGGCATAAAACAGAAGTGGCAAAGCCATGCGTGAGATGTGAAAGCATTCATCCCTTGATTGGGGTGAAAAGCATGTTCATCGCCCATGCTTGGAGCAGTCTTTTGGTGCCAGTATTTTTTTTAAATGGCATGCCGTATTGCAAACTGTTACGCTACTGTCTCTCCTCCTGGCAGCTGGCTGGGCAGGTACCCAAGAGAATTCCACAGGTGATTTTGTATGGCGTGGGGCAGTATGGAATGTTGTCCTGCCACAAATCACCATTGTGTCTAGTTGGGTTTGGTGCAGGTGTGAAAGAAAAGGTCCCCTTTTCCCTCTGATCCGTAAGCACACTCTCACACACGCTTCATTTTAGGCAAGTAATCCCACTGCCGTCAATGGGACTGCTCACGAGCTAAGACATAAGCCTGGACCTCATGGTGTTCTGAGTTTGAACAGCGCCTAACACAATAAGGTCCTGATCTGTGACTAGGGACCCTGCGTGCTATGGGTAATACACATAATACATGAGTGTTGTGCAGAGTCGGGGTCTATGTAGATTTTGCAGTTGTTATGTTATTGTTGAATCTTACACTTTTGGGGAGGTGTCAGCATGTGGCCCTCATGCTGAATGTGAGCAAGAAATCCAGAACCAGGCCCTCTATTTGGAGCGGAAGTGGAAGCTCGTGCAATAAAGGGCTATGCAGCCTTGCACCTCTAGGGGGCTCTTCTGGACCGTCGCCCAGCTCTGTAGTCACATTGTCACCATCTGGTGGCTGTTTGGAGGCCTTTCCCAAACGGGTTGCTCTGTGTCGCAGCTCTTCCTGGACAATGGTCCACATCACAGAATGATCCCCACAAGTGGTGTTGATTTGGCGATCTCAGAAGAGAGGCCTAAGGCGTGTACCTGAGTGACCTACCCCCTCACCGATGCAACTGGTGCCCCTGGGTGCGGCGGGCTGGCCTTTAGGCAGCTGCCTCCCATGCTCTGCTAGTTCTGTAGATAAATTGGAGCTTTCGTTCTCCAGGGCTCCCTCTGGCTCCTTCCCCAGCGCTAGATGCAGTGGAGAAGGAAAGGATGTAGGAGAAATGCTGCTGACTGTGAAAGCTCTGACCAAGTGAAGGAAAATTCAAAAGGCCCTCAGAGATCCCACTAAACCTCTTTTCACTCTTGTCTCAGACAAACATCTAACGAGATTTACATTTTTTTTCTCTTGTTTCACCTGATATTGCTCTCATCTGACCTTCACCCCTCTGGATTTTGAATAGATCCAAACTGTGTGAGATCAAAGCAGTAAATCACAGAACTGTAAGACTGGAAGTCCTGTCCCCTGCACTCACGGCAGCACTAAGTATTGGCTGGACCATCCCTGACAGGTGTTTGTCCAACCTGCTCCTAAAAATGGTGCTACACTCGCTGACACCAACTGAAGATGTCGCCCATGTGTCTCTTTCATGGACAGGCTAAAACGAGCTGGATCCAAAGCAGGGGGAAACATTCTGAATTCAGGAATGACTCTGGAATCACCCTGCTGAATCCATATCAGAGCTTGGTTATCCAAAATTCAGCTTAGCTCCCCATCTCCCCTTTCTTCAAACCAGTCTCCTACTCTCCTGTCCCCTTCCCCATGGAAATATACAATGGAGGAGAGTCATAAACAGCAGGGTGAGGTCCTCACCATTGCACCAGCTCTTTGACACCAGGGCGGGAGAGGTGGAAAGGGGCCCTAAAAACCTTGCCTCCAGCCTGGGGAGGTTTCCCCGGGGAAGCACTGTAGAAGGCAGCTATGAAGCTGTCCTTAAGGTACCCCCTCACAAGCCCTGGCCCTTAACTGTGCTTAAGCAAGACAGAACATTCAATAAGGCCGCTGAAGAAGGCTCAAGATGGGAACCTCAACTATCCCATAGAAAATAAGATCTATACAGCCTTTAAGGAAAGAGAACTGGGTAACAGCATGAACATTGTCCTGTTTAAGGTGACCAGATGTCCTAATTTTATAGGGACAGTCCTGATATTCAGGGTTTTTACTTATATAGGTGCCTATTACCCCCCACCCCCATCCCAATTTTTCACACTTGCTGTCTGGTCACCCTAGCCCTGTTACTATATTGTATGAAGCATTGCCAAGCCAAATATTAAAATATCATGAGTCAGGTCCCCAAAATGATGAGGTTGTCTTAAAAATGAGTTTAAAAAATATTTTGTGGTTCTCTTTACCTGCCCTCTGATTTTTGACCCTTTAGGATACACTTAGGTCATGCTTTCCTGCTTTCTTCTGCAGCCAGCCTGGCTAGAAGCCTTTTTAAAATTAAAGCTGAGGTTCTCATGCATTCACATGACTCTGGCACCTGGGGCTTTAAGGAAACAGCAGTCATCACAAGACTTGTGACACAAATCATGAGAGCTAGCAACACTGTTCTGTTTTACTTAATGATTTGTTGTAAGATATTCATCTCCACGTTATCTGCACAGAAAACCCTCCTTCCTCACTCCCCAAACACTTTATGATCTAATTTCTTATAATGGTCTGCCCATGAAATATGGTGGTTTGTAGGGCATTTTTCCCCACAGTGAGTGATTTTCAGGTTGCTGAGTGTTCTTACCTTTTGTGCCACACGGATTTGATTTTTGGGATGTTTGATTTCCTCCTTTGAGCCTTCTCCTATTTGTTTATATGCTATTTCAGTGTGCTTGCTCAGGTCTAAGGACCCTATTATTTCCCTGCAATTATTTATCCCAGATGGTGCAACCCTTGTTGTGCTATTCAGAGTTTTGTTCAGTGAGGTGTTATTCTGAAGTTTTCACACACACACACACACACACACACACACACACACGGTGAGATACAAAGACATACACAGTGAGAGAAACAAAGGCAAACAGAGTGAAACATGCACACACAAACACACAATGCTGAAGAAAGCCCTCTAGAAAGTTTTGGTACCACGTACGTTGCCCATTTCAGATTATTTATCTCCTTTTTCCTTACTTTTTCTTCTGCTCTTTCCTTCCCCAGCAGTATAATGGTCCATTCTTAAACCATTGTATCCTTCACTTTTTCCTTATCACAGAAACAAAGTCCTCTGAATAGCCCTCCCCAATCTGTGTGTGTTTGTGTGTTAATCACAAATTTATGATGATGCAGGGAGTTTGGAGTGAGAAAGCTAAGCGCATTTCTCTGCCACAAACCATTGCTTTCAGGGATCATTCCACTTGACTGGCTAAGGAGAAAACTGCTCTGATAGAAACTATGTTATAATAGTTGGGAACTTTATAACAATTCAGTACCAACTGAGCTGATTTATTCTAATATGCCGGTGCAGGGAATTGTTATTCACCAAAGCAGAAAATGGAGCTGGCTTTTCAAAAGTGTTTAAAATCAAGCAGCTCTGAAGTCACCATCCGACTGTTGGGGTAATCTTTTTGGTGGCCAGGCAATCAACTTTCATTAAGGGCCATGCTGTTCTACAAAGCATATAGCACATGGCCAAAATGGAGCCACCTCTTCCAAAATGCTGCTTGAACGCTGTTTGTTTTCATTTGGCTGGGGATGGTAAAATTGCACTGGCAAAATATTCTACACAGATGGCCTCGCCTTCCGATCTGGATGTGATGTGTATGTTACAACATACCATATGTGTATACTTATGTATGACTAGCATGCTTCATTATTTTTTTTGCAAGACAAATTTTAACTGATTATCTCTATTCGTGTACAGCCAGTGTATCACTGGAGGTCAAATGTTTTTGATGGGCTTTCAGTGTGTGTGTGTGTGTGTGTGTGTGTGTGTGTGTGTGATGAGAAAGAGAAGTGCTTTTTCCAAAGTTTTCCACTGCAGAGAAAATGCCATAACTTTTTTGTTTGTCTCTGTAGTGTCATTATGTAATTAAAATGGCTATGTCAGAACAAAACTCTTGCTCAATTAATTTCTCCTCTTCATGTGCTGATTATCTTTCTAATTTTGCAAAGAAAGGTTTCAGAGTGAAGTCGAGTGCCAGCTGCCCACAACTGAACTATTCACATTTGGAAGAAAGATTAATTGCCTTAAGTTGGGTTTAAATGTCACTTATGTAACCTTCCATTATGCTTTTTCACAACTTTAGATGCCAATATGCTAATAGTCAGTGGTGTGTTTTTGAAAGAGCTATTGTTTAAACCCCAAACACCTTTCTGTGTGTCTCCTCTCTTTATTATATCACGCATTCAGAGATAGTTTCAAATCAACTTGTGCTTGCTTTTTCAAGGGCACTAAATTAAAGCTGGGGGCTGTTGAGTTGAGCAGTTCTTCTGCTGTGCTGGTTACAGTGCTGATCAGTTCACTAAATGGGTTTGTGTGCTTTGTGGTGAGTCTGCCGGGCTTGATGCTAGAGGGAAACCCTGGCATCGTTGCTTGGTTGTTTGACGTTAAAAGAGGCCTTAATGTTCTGGCCCAAATGTAGCACTGCACAATCCCTTTTCCCCACATCTTCACCCCCGGGGGGATTACAAAACCTGGAGTCTGTTGTGACTGGGTAGTATTGGTGCTATCAATGCAGTGTACTTGTAGGCAGTCTTGAAACCAAATAAAGACCCTGAAGTCAATGGAAGGACTCCAGCTGATTTGAGTGGGTTTTGGATCAGGCCCTTAACCAAATTAAGGGTGCAGGCCAGCTTCATGATTTAATGGCCCTACCAAAGTGACTCCCTCTTGTTCATTTCTACTGAGGGACAGGATGTACCAAGAGGTAGGATTCCCTGCCTGGATCCTCCTCCCCTCTTGGCAGGGGAGCTGGAACAATGTGTATCGTGGGGGGGCTGAGAGCCATTGAACCAAACTGTAAACCCTGGATATGATGGAAACCACTTCAAGCCAAGGGGTGCTGCAGCCTTCCCAGGACCCCTAGTTCCAGCACCTGAGTGGCTTATATATGCATGTCTTTACAGGAGGTAAGGCTATTTGCTTCCTTGATCGATAATCCCTCCTTGAAAAACCCACCAGTTGCACTGCTGTCTAATGGGCAGGATGGGCCATTAAGCCTGGCAATTGGCGTTTCTCCGCTTGTTATCACTTCTCTGGGCTGCTGTTTCTGTCACTGAGCAGAGTGCAGACACCCCAGGGAAGGCAGGAGAGGAGAGACAGCACGGCCTCTCCCCCTCCCCCACCCCAGCCACTGTGACCTGCTCCCCAGGGCCTGATTCTGCTCTCTCAGCTGTGTAAACTAGATGTCACTTCTCTGACACTAATGAAGCTAAACTGGCGTGACTGAGACCAGGATCAGACCCACTCGTTTCCAGAGCCGTCCCAGCAACGGGTTAGCTCTCCAAACCAAAAGCCTTCTCAAGATCATCAGCAAGCAATCCTTGAACCCCAATTAACTCAGGTTCTCCTTAACAGGTCTGCCCCTGTCCTGTCCAGGCCCTCACATTCCGGGTCACCCATGTACAGTAACACATGGCTTGTTCACTGAAGTAAAACTGCCATTTGCCCTTCTGATCTTCCCTGTTGATTCAATCTGGCAGGGGTAGTTTGGATACACAGGTTAGTTGCTCTCAACAACATCAAGTGGCATCAGGCCACTGCCTCTCTCCCAACTCAGTATTAAACTTTAACTTCTCTTATCAGCTCCCTGCAGAGAAGCAACAGCCGGGAGTCATAAAGTTATTGACGCTGGCTAGAAATACCTGTGAGATGTGTTTTGTTTTTTTTAAAGTGTGAATGTTTAAGAGCAACAGCTAACTGATAATGAGGGAAGTGACATATGTTGTGGATTACCCAGAAATGAAAAACATCTGTCCAGCTTTGCTTTAGAAAGGAATAAATGACAAGGCTAAAAAAAACCAAAAAACGAAAACGAGTGCTGGGTGCTGCCTGTCTTCATACAGGGGAGGAAAGCACAGCAGAGGGTAATAAATAAGTTATTCAATTGCTAGAACATAAGTGATATTATGTATAGCTGCACACCAACACACACAAATATTTGATATGGCTATAAAATGTGTGTAGGTAACACTCCCTTTCTCCAGGCCCTTTAATCTCAAAGGGGCAGAACTATACACAGACAGATTCACAAGCTAAATGCAGCCACCTCTAGAGAGGTAGAGCTTGCAGCCTACTACCAAACAGCAAGCTACCCAGCAATGGAGAGGGAAGAAGAGAAGAACTTTTAGCCGAGGTCACCCAGGGAACCCCCCTCTTTATGGAAAACGTCTGGGATCTGACAGGAACATAGAGGTGCCTCCTGAATGATTCATAGTATCAATGTTTTATTTTACTACCTTGCTATTGAAAGTCTCACACTGGAAATTGCATGCTAACCAATTGATCTACCTGGAAGGATGAAGGCCTGAACTAAGCCTGTCAAGATTCAAACCTTGGTTCCAGGGAGTCTGAGAGTCCAAACTGCTTCATAGGCAGGCAACTAAACCGAGCCCTGTATTTTATGAGCATGCACCAGTTAATCCCTTTGAGAGTACAGCCCTGGAGACCCCCTTGTGTGTTTAAAGACTTACAGCTGAACCCACTGCTAGTGAACTTAGATAAGCACCATTTCATTTAGAATGAAGCCAGCTAAATGGCCCATAGCGTTCCAAGGCATAGCAACGTGCACATTGAAATCCTGCTTTGCAGTGTTCGGTCCTACACTCCCTGCTTGGAGCTCACTCGGATGAAATTCCCCCGGCCTGAGCCAGGACTGGGGAGCATGGACCAGGGAGCCGATCCTGTAATTGGATCCATGTGGGCAGACCCTAGTCCTATACAGAGTCCTGTGAAATCAATGGGCATTCCACGTAGTCTGCCATGTAGATCTAGCTGTAGGATCAAGTTTAGCTCAAAAGTCTTCCCCAGGAATTGAAATTAGAGGGGGTGTTGGAATTTACAGCGCAGGTTGCAAAACGACTAAATTGGCAACACTGGAGCAGAATGGGAGACTTCAGGGGGGTGTAGGGCAATTCCGGAAGACCTGGGTATATTTCCCTGCTCTGTCACAGATGTCCTCTGGTACCTTGGACAAGTGACTTAGCTGCTCCCTGCCTCAGTTTCCCATCTGTAAAATGGGGACAACAGCACTGCCCTGCCTCACAGGGGTGTAATGAGGATAAACACATTAAAAAGTGTGAAGCATGCAGATACTTTGGTAATGGGAAACCATACAAGTATGTGAGATTGAAGATGGGTTTGTGGGGAAAAAAAATTAACTCCATGATAAAGCACTTCTACGGAGAATTACTTCTTTCTCATCCCACATGACATATGTTGCATCTGGAAGGTGTTTTCAAATCAGCAAGGGAAGAAATGAGACCAATCATTTGAAATCACAGCTATTCCAGACGTGTGTATTATTTTACTTGAGCAGATCGGATAAAAAGAGTTCCAAGCCCATAAACTTTTTCAGTCTTCAATTATTTTGGGGGGTTAAAAAGGGGAAATTTTTTAAAAGCAAGCCTGAGTATTTTGCTTGTGTGGCTACCTAAAAAGCTGAGCAGTGCTGTCATCAAGGGATGAGAGGAGGATGATGTGTGTTGGGAAGGGAGGGGGATTGGACTGAGGGATGTCAACAAAAAAAATCCTGGAAACGTTTTATGTAGGGTTTTGTTCAGGGGAGGTTTTCCATAATACATTTTGACGGTTTTGAAATTGGCCCTGTGTAGGCCAACAATGAGGGATAGTGGAGCTTACATAGCAGAAAATCCATACTCTCCAGACACCTGCTTACCACAGAAGAATCACAAGATATTGACCTTCAATTCAGCTTGCGGTATGAGCTGATTCAGGGAGATAAGGGGAACTAATCTGTCAGTCTTCTCAGGCTCTTCTTTATTGACTAACTGACAGTTGGTTATTTCAGCTTCAGCTACGCTGTGGTAACACTGAAAAATATGATTCAGACACCTATTGGGTTTTTATTGCAAGTTAGATAGAAACCCTTCTGTTAAAGAAACCTCCAGAGCAACAGCTGTGTTTTGGGTTAAAATTGATCTGCTGTATTCCCAACCTTTCAATGACTGACAGATACAAAGTTAAACTTTTGACCACAGGTTGCTAGTTTATAATTTCACTCCAGCTTTATGACTAATTTATTTACACACACACACACACACACACACAATCTGGAAACACTTAGAATTCACACTGCACAGAGACACACACAAAAATATGCAGCCAATAGATATTTCATGGACAGAATGAAAGCTACATCATAAATCAAGTTCTTACTGAAACCACAACTTAATTCTGGGTTTCAAATTTGATTTTTCTATGGAATAAAAGGAAAGCTATCTAACAATCGGATCTTTTATGGAACTTTGCAAAGGAAGTTTATTGCTGGCACAGAAAATATCTTTTAGTTACTCATTACAACATCTCAACTGGGTGCCCTGCTGCAAGGAGATGTTTTACAAACAATTATTTGAACACCAATTCACCCAGGCACTAAAAAGCAATTATTTTATAGTTTTTGTTATTCCATTTCCCCCAAAGTACTTTGTGCAGTTGAAGTTGGTTTATGCAATAAATGGACAAGGTTCAAAAATGTGACTCCTCTGAACTTTTTAACCTTATACAAAGGAAAGAATTCTAAGAGCAATGGATAAAATTCAATTAACTGAGATGACAGAAAATAATCTACTAAGCGAATACATCAGGCAATTGGAATCTTTCATACCTTTCAAAAAGGAAATAACCTATTTCTTTCCTTGTTATCTAATGACACAGGAGTTTATTTCTCCAGAAGCAGTTACAAATCTACCTAATGGGGCCTAAATACTGTTGCCAAGCAATTAGGGTTTTTATTGTGTGGTTAATTCCTTCATTTCCTCAGTTGGTGATAATCATTACAAAATACAGTACTTACAAGCTTTCTCATTTAAGAGCATGCATGCACACACACACAAACGTGATTTATATCTTACCCCTTACGTATACATGTACGAGGTTATCTAGAAACAGAGTATGTATATCTCTAATAAGTTGGGGTAAATCTACTGTCAGATAACCAGACCTATTTTGCTAAATATGTAGCTTGAAAATATTCAACCAGATCCTCAGCTGGTGTAATCAGCATAGCTTCGTTGATTTCAACCGAGCTCCTCTGTTTCACCTCAGCTGAGGATTTGGCCTGTTATTCATGAGTTATTTATCAATCCATTCACTCGTGTGTTCATGTATGTTGTTTGTACTGAATTAGGCTGATCCAGTCCTCATTTAAATTAATGAAAAGATTCCCATTTTCTTCAATGGAGCTGGGGCAAGCTCTTTATGCCTAGGCTCATACATGATGGAGGAAGAAAAGCCCGTTCAATAAACATACAGTGAAGAAGCTGCACCCGACGGTGCATAATATTTATTTGATCCATAGTTTCAGTGAGGGTGACCTACAAATGATTTGTACATGTCTTCACCAGAAAACCAAAATCAAAATACAGCTCCAGAATATATTCATTTGGGGTGTATTCTATTTCTTTTTAAGCACACCAGATAACAAATAAAAAGCAGATTTCTAATGCATGTTTTGAATTTTTTATCCAGCTTTTGGCTTCAGTTCCTGTTTTCTCAAATACATTTGCTGTTCCTTCCTCTCCAATCAATCAGGTAATAAAAATAATAAGTCTGTTTTTTGAAGACATAGTCCAGAGATGGGAATTCTTTGCAGGCGGGGATGGTAGGAGGCCTCCGATGCAGTGAAACTTAGAGGCTGTGTAAGAGGACTTTGCAACATCTGCATCTGACGCACAAGGTAGCTAGGCTCCATGCAACCTCTGCCTAAACCAGCCCTAAAGCCAGATTTGAGAGCAGATTAGGGCAAGGCCAGGACACGCCTACTTGACCCATGATTATGCAAATCTAGTGGAAAACATCTGGGTTTTAGTTCCACCTCTGTCACAGGCTTCCTGTGTAATCTTGGACAAGTCACTCAGGCTGGGATGGGAGTTGGTGCTGGATGCCTTTACATGCCTAATCTCTTTGTGCCTCAGTTTCCTCATCTGTAAATAGGGAGCATTATACTTCCTACCTTACTGACATGATGTGAGGATAAATCCAGTCATATCTGTGAGCTGCTCAAATGCTATGGTGATGACAGCCATAGAAAAGCCCATAAAAATAAGCATTACTATATAACACAGCCACATTATTATTCATGTCATATATGGCAGAGCCTTGTGGTAAATACATTTATCACACCACATTGATCATCTCCCTGCCCACTCATCCATCTGCTTAGGAGTCCAATCAAGCTATACTGACCTACATCAGGTCAGGATCTGGCTCTTTGTTATCAACACAGTCATTAATGGGTGACACGTTTCTGACATACAGGATGACTAACCAGGCAGTTGGCAGCTGACCCGCTCATTTGCATCCTCCAGTCCTATTGGCTAAAATATAATGAAAGTTGTTCCAGAAGTAACACAAATGAATAACAATTTTGTTTAGTTTACATAGCTTATTTTTAAAAAATTAACCATATTGTCTATTCACTTTATCTAAGGCGATATGAATTGAAGCTATGCCGATTTACACCAGCTGAGGATCTGGTCCCTATTTTACACTTTAAAAAAAAACAGACGATGTTACAAACAGACTATCCCATTCCAGGGCACATGGTTGTGTGAAAGCCACACTGTGGGGTGCTGGAGGCATGAAGATAGATGCAGAACAGCTGCCTGCCCTCTTATGCGTAGTTCCTTACCTATGTAATTGCACTGACTGATGGAGACAATCTGACTGGCTGACAAGGATCCCAAGCTGTGTAATTGTAAGACTAGACCTGCATTGGTTTCAGCTCATTAATCAAAACATCATCATAATTGTTTTGGTAAAATGACCATTTTCTATGCACAATGATACACTTCAGGGTGTGCGATCACTGTGTCGTAGACACACTTCTCAGGTGCCGGTACCACTTGAACGTTGACCTTGCTCCTCATGATTCATCTCAGACATGCATTTATGACATTACAGCTGAACACTCAGAGCCAAACCCTTTTCACCTAGCTCACAGAAATAGTTCCAGACTACTCACTTGAGAAAAGTGAGCAGAACTTGTTCCCCTGGCATGTATTATGGGTTAAATATTAAACACGCACATGCCAGGGGCAGTTCTGCCTATGAATTGAGAACACTATTAGGCCCCTTGTGTGTTCAAGAAAAGTCACATGAAATATTTCACGAACCTAATTACAATATTGATAAACGGAAACAAAGGTAACAGCTCTTCTAAGACAACCAGCTTGATCTGAGACCTCTTTATCGTTCTGGAATTGAGAAATTGTTTCCCAACATGTGTTTAATTGTAGCACTGTTGTAGGTTGGCTGGTTTTTTAAATAAGACGCTGAAAGAAATTCTTTTGGGTTGCCATTCTTTTTAAACATCATTGCACTTTGGTAACAAAGTAGCATGAATAAAAGGCATGGTAAATATGAAGGAGGTAGAACATTTATAGTCATCCTTCGACAATGAATTATTTAAATAACAATGAATTAATCATATTTTGGAATCTGTAAGTACAAAAGCTTAAGTGCTATAATGAAGAATAGTGATAGGTTCAGAATTGTTATTAAGGTCTTTTTATAAAAAGACATCCTTGGCAAGGCTGAGTGAAATCATTCTGCAGGGACTGAGAATATAAAGGAGAACAGAACGGAAAGATATTAGCATCTTGGGAAAAAATATCCCGTTTTGACTTTTCCCTCCCTCTTTTTCCTCCTTTCTCAATATAATCTGAATGAAATACAATATGTGGAGCAATTGCATATGAGGTGTCTACTGCTCTAACTGATTTCTACATCCATAAATATGTCCCTATACAGTAGCAGATGTACGTACACAAATAGGGTACATATATCCTAAAGGGACGTACATGGATGTGTGTGCGCTAAATGGGGAAAGACCTCGATTATGGAAGACTATTTAAGACTATGGAAGAAAGAACTCGAAGGGGTTTTCCTGCAAATACATATCCAAGGAACAAAAGAGCTAGCCACACAAAATCTCATGGTTTTATCCCTTTTAGGTACCATTACAATAGGAGATACCCAGGGGCTTTTTGATTTAATAATTAGTCCCATGTCTAGCATGCGCTCCACCTCCTCCTGAATTTGCCTTTGAATTTCTCCTTTAGCACAGTAGGCTCTGCCAGGGGCAGGAAGTGGCCCTGTAGTTTCCATCCTCTATTTTGTTAGTTTAACCTGTCCGGTTGGAAAAGACCTGGCTGTGGTATTTCAAGAGGGCCAACTTTGCCTGCTTTGGGTGCAAATCCTCCCAAATCTCCGTGTTTTCCAGAGGACTCTCTTCCTTACTCTCCGTGAGCCACCCCAGACAGCCTGACATAGCTCACTAGGATTTCCTCCTGCTCTGCTTCTGCCTCTTGGGCAACTGTAGTGGCATTCACAGTGGAAAGTGGGGGTGTGGATCCTGCGGTTACCTTAAGTTTTGGGCAATTTAATTGTATACAGCCAGGAGCCACACATATATGGCAAACAACCTGCCTCCCTTTTTGGCAGTGGGGTTGTGGTAGGGTGTACTCCCCACACTGGCTTTGGGAGGGCTGAGGTAGGCCAGGAAGGCCCAATCAACCAATTAGGCTGAAAGCTGGGGGGATTAGGGGGTGAGAGGAAAGCCCTAGTTAGGAGGAAGCTCACTTGAACAGAGGTAGGCAGGGAAGCTGGCAGCAGCAAAGGCTGCTGGGAGGAAGTTTGCTGTCACCGTGTGTTTAATAGTGAGGGAAGGAGGGAACCCAGGGGAAAGAGTACTCTCCTAGGGGCCTGGCAAGGTGAGAAGAGAAGAGGGTATCCTGAAGAGAGCAGGGTGGAGAGAAGACCCTGTGGGATGCAGGGTAAGAAGCAGCAAGACTGGGGACTGAACAGACCTTGGTTGCATGTGGTAGGGTCCCTGGGCTGGAAGGAACCCGGAGTAAAGGGCAGGCCTAGGTTCCCCTACCCGCCACTGGGGAAGTGGTACTGGCAGAGTAGTGAACTGGAAGACGGCCTGGGTCACTGTGGGAGTGACAGACACTTTGAAGGACTGTACCCTGGAAGGGGGGAAATGCTGAGTGACCTGGCCAGAGGGCTGAGTCATGGAAAGGCAGCTGCAGCTCCTGGAGCAAGAGAGGGATTGTGGGGCAGAGAGAGAGACAAAGAGAAGGGGTTTCAGCCTCGTGGAGCTAATCCCCAGAATGGCCAGAAGGAGGTGCCATTCCAGCTGTGAGCAAAACATCTTGTCACCAGAATTTAAACCCTAGGATCTCCTGGGAGTTTTTATCAAAGTTGGAGTTAGGTTTATTTCCAGTTACCTCTTAACCTGGGTGACATGAAGATTTTTCCCCCAGGGACATTCCTCCCACCCCATGGGCCCTTGATTCAATTTATTCATCCTCAGTTTCAGACACCTTTAAGATAGTCAGGGATGCAATCCCATGCTCTAGGCAACCCCAAGCCTCTGATTACCAGAAGCCAGAAGTGGAAAATAGGGGTAGATCACTCAAGAATTACTCAGTACTGTGTACTCCATCTGGTACAGGCCACTGTTGGAGATGAGATACTCGGCAAGATGGACCATGGTCTGACTCAGTATGGCAACTCTCATGTTCTTATTCAGCCTCCTGGCAGTTGGGAGGCCCTAGAGTCCCCCATGTACCCTTTCCAATATGTTGTCCTGCAAAGTCTGTGGGGCTATAGTATGATACCTATAGGACTCGGACTTTCAGCTTTGGGGAGTTCCTCTCTCATTGCATAGAAGTCACAGACTGGAACCGGGACCCATGATAATTGGGCCAACCACGTATGACAGTGTTGGATAACCTGGCTAATAGCCATTGATGGACCTATCCTCCATTAACTTACCCATTTCTTTTTTCAACTCACTTATATTTTTGGCCATCACAACATCCCATGGCAATGAGTTCCACTGGAGTGTTGTGTCAATGAGGAGGGCCCATCATTGGCAGGGAGTTTCAGTAGGAGATGGAACCGTGTGAGTCTTGCAGAATAATCAGAAAGACACAACTCAATGACCCTGTCACTCCCACCGCGTTACCTGGTAGGTGTTGTATGCATATGTAATTGGTGACTAGCTGCATGCATACATGTAGGTTCATGTGTTCATGGATAGGCGCAAGTACTATAATTGATTACAAAAATATTATTATATTTGAACGCCTAAAAAAACAACTAAACAATTAATCACTGCCACACATGCAATTAGTAGTAGAAGTAACTGTATTCTGGTAGTATTCAAAGGACCCAAATGGGATCACAGACTGATTGTGCTGGGTACTATACGACTAGAAAAGAGACAATCCCTGGCCCAGAGGTCTTATCATCTGCAAGACATTATAATAAAAAACACCTAATAGGATATAGCCTTAAGAACCAGATCCTGGTACCCATACTCCCCTTGAGTAGGACGTTGCTTGACAATGTTTTCATTGGTTTTAGTGTGAATGGATATGGAACAAAGTGTTACTCAAGGTGAGTAAGGGGTTTGCAATCTGGCCCTAAATGAGGGAATTATACAAACATACTCTGTCTACGGTTAGGTTTTCAGAGTATGCAGCGTTCCGAAAACTTATAACTAGGCTCTTTTGTAGGAAAAGCTTCTGGGGATGACCTACTGCTTCAAAGTGAAGAAAGAAAGAAAGTTTCTTTCTTTCTTTCTTTTTTCTTTCTAATGGCCTGATGTTACAAGATGCTGAGCATCTCCTCTGATGTTCTGAGAATCTTCTGGGCTCTGGTGAGTCAGTGGTGTTCAGCATTTTGCAAAAAGCAGCTCTTCACAGGAACAGGTCCTTAATGAGAATACAGGAAAAGGCATTTGCTTGAATGGTAAAATTGGATTTGACACGAATGATGAAACTCCATGGGGAAAAGATCATTTCAGAGCATGACTGTCATATTTGGGTTGATTTCTTTGTATGAGTGCACGCATGCTCCCGTATGTGTATGTGTAAATATCCTGTCCAGGGCTAGTCCAATAGCCTTTATAGAGAACATTTGCTGCTAAAATCCTTAGCCTCATCTACCAGTTGGGGGCATGCAGAGACAATAGAAAAGCTCTCACAGAGCAGCACAGACTCTCAGTACAGCCGAAGTACAGTGCTGCTCTGTGAGAGCTTTTGCCTCCACAGCAACATCGTTAATTACCCAGGGCATCTCCTAAAATGTTTCCATTTTCAAACAATAAAAACAAAGGGGATTTTTTTAAAAAAAATGCTCATTTAGTTAAATCCAGAACCTTGTCTGGATCACAACAGGGAATATGACTGTGCAATTCTCAGCTATATAGGTGGAGAAACGTTATCCTTACTTCAATACTTAAAGAATTGTCTTTTACAGCTGGAAATGTTGGGCAACAGCCACTCTGGAGAGCTCTCAGCTGGTGTAAATTGCTGCCAATCCACTGATTTCAATGGAATGATGCTGATTTACTCCAGCCCAAGGATCTAGCCCTGTACTGATTTTGTTTCACAATGCCAGCACATTACTAGTTTTTTAAGATGCTCTGGAAATAAAGAGCAATTAGTAAGAGATGTTTATTAAAAGTACCTGTAAAGTAGGTGGTCCTTGCTGAAATAGGCCATTTTAATCTTTCAGGGACAGATCCTCACCTGGCGTCAGTTGACCTATTCCCACCGAAATATTTCCGTTTGATGGAAAGATAAAAAAGCAGTGCTGCCAAATTACATTTTTTCAGGCTGGTGATTAGAAAACAAATTTGTGAAAGCACAGAGCAGGTGAAATTGCCATCGCATTCTGAAGTGAGCAAAGAGAAATGAAATTCATTAAATACTCAGCCACCTGCTTCTGTACCACAGACACTTCACCCCTCCAGTACCATCTTAAAATCAAACAAAGAGCCTATCTGAGATTTACAAGGCACCATCACTGAAAATATCCTCCTTCAAGTGCACCAAAATGTTTTAAATATCTATGTTTAAAAAACTGTTTAAGAGGCAACTTCAGGCCCTGATTCAGCAAGGTACATGCCTAGTTTGAACTCTGGTTTCTCTTCGGATCGTATAAATCTTTCGCCTTTTACTAAAGATTTCCATGGAGAGGAACATTTATGAGTAGTTTTTTGACCCAATTTTTTGAGCAGTCTCATTGATTTCAGTGTAACGTGATTGACGTTAGGCATGCAGTTAAGTATCTGGCTGAGCTGGGGCCTTACGGGGGTATGGCGACACAGCATTTTGGAGCTTGTGGGTCAACAGACTGGGGCTGGTGGGCCTCACATTAGCACTCTAAAAATAGGTGCATAGACAGCACTCTGAAGTTGGAGCTTGGGCTCTGAAGCCCACCCCCCTTCACGAGGCTTCAGAGCCCATGTTCCCAGAAGGACAGACTGGTTTTCCCACAATTCACTGGGAAGCATCATCGAGTGGCTGAGCTTCTGCTGCACAAAGAACCCTGCGGGGACACCGCCAGGAGTCCTGCCAACACTCCTGGGTGAGGATGGCACCAGCAAAGACACAGTAACTCGCGTATGGCTTTGCAATTGGCTGCTCATACCTGGGTAAGGCTAACCTTGGTGCCAATCGCAGTGAAGACACACCCTAATAGAATATGGTATCAACGCTTTGAGGTGCTGAGCGCCTCCTGAGAGGAGCCAAGTGCTTTCAGAGCCCAATGACTTCAATGGGATAACTTTCTCACTGAACTTTCATTACCCAAAACCAATCTCTCGTCCTTATATTAACCTATTTCTAGGTCTCACAAAGACTTAGGGCATACCAGAAATGCCCTCTGGGTATCTAGTCAGACTCTTTGGAGAATTTCCAACCGCCTATTCCTTTATTTTCAAGTCTCAAACCTTTTGATCCAGGTCTGCAACCTTTACCAATGGAAGCAATCCTTACTCAAGTGAGTAATCCCATTGCTCATTCACAAGGACAACAGTCTGCAGGACCACATGGGCAGTCCTCCTCACACGAGCTGTAGGCTATTAAGATGTTACTCTCACTATTTGTACCCTTGGAGTGCTTGTCCGAAGTAGGCATGTCTTTCAGAGAAAGTAAGTTTAAAGCTCCGAAGTGACAAAATGGTAGTTCAAGCCACATGTCAGACCCAAATTAGCTATAAGATGGATATCAGCGGGTATAAATAGCAAAATTGTTTAACTTGGCCCAATTTGGCATTTAGTGTGGGAGCTGGATGGCTGTAATTTACACGGCTTTAGGAGTGACTATGCTAAATGCCCCTGAGCATGCCCAGTGTGAATCAAACATTCCCAGAACTCCATGTAGACTCAGTATCAGCCAATGCTCATGTCGTTAATAAGGTTCTGTGCTGTCTCCTTAAATGCCTGCTTCGGAAATATTTACTAAAAACGACAGGGTGTCAAACCAAAGTTACAGCAATTACTCCCTCCAAGCTCAACAGATTTACAAAGACACCATATTAAAAAGGGATATCAGCATAAGCAACCAGTTTTCTCGTTGCTATAGGGAGGCCAGAGAAAGCTCAGGAAGTGCACGGGATGATGATTGTTCATGTTGCAGGTCCAGCAGCATTGCAGATATATAATGCTCTTATATTTTATACCGGAGGGGAAAAAAATAAAGAGCACTTGGCTCACATGGTGTGTACTTTTGAGAGGTATTGCAACAGCGAGAGGAAAAATGTTACTTAGGATGAAAGACACTTGTGTTTCCAAAGCCAAGATGAATGAGTAGGCGGTGTGAGCAACCTGTAGCTTAAAACTGAAATGTGAATTCGGGGGAAGTATGGGACCTCTGAATAAAATATGGGCTTGTATGTGTCATGGCGACTGATCAAGTGCGGTGCAGGAAGGAAGCTGAATTTACCTTTACAATTGTTTTGCCCTAGGTGTGATGAAAGTCAGAGGCCAAGAAGTTGCTCAGAATTTGGCCAATGACATAAATGAAACATACAAAATTCACACAACGCCAGCCTCCCAAAGTAGCTATTAAAGATGTATTCCACAGCCAGTGCAGGCAAATGTTCTCTAAGCTTGTGGACATTTGTCTGCACTAGCTGGCAGTGTTGCATAGCTCCTTGTACTTGCACAACTGCAGAGCAAACTGATTCCCATTGGAAATGCAGCTAACATATGGGGGTGGGGGTGGGAGGGTTGATATCCTTCCAACTGGTAACTGGAGTACAGTAATGTATTAGTCCAAGGAAAGTATATAATGCTCTAGCTAAGGCAAGGGTCCAGAAGTCTCAATCAAAGCTTGCTTCATGGTGCAAGGTGGTGCAGTCAGTAGACCAGGCACCTTCATGGGACTCAGAAGACCTGGGTTCTGTTGGTGACTCTGCCACTGACCTCCTGTGTGACCTGGGGCTAGACACTTCCCCTCTTCTGTGTGTCCTGCAGTTTCCCCTCTGAAGACAATGGAGCTGGTCAGCTTTGTGGAAGGAATAATCTAGTCATAGAGTAACTGTGTTTAAGGCTAGAAGGGACCACTACATCATGTCTGACCTCCTGTATATCACAGGCCACCACCACCACCTAGCACCGGCACACTAAACCCAACAACCAAAATTACACCAAAGTATTACAGCTCACAGGAGACTAGACTATTATATGCCACAGGCAGAGAAGAGGAGGGACCGCAAAAGTGCCCAGGGCCTCAGCAATGGCAGAGAAATGAGTAAATGAGATACCTCCAGATAATTGTGGCAAGTTACCCGCTGCAGAGAAAGGTGAAACCCCCCTCCCCCAAGGTCACTGCCAATCCGACTTGGGGGGAAATTCCTTCCCAACATCTGTAACATCATTGTGTCTGGGGAGGAGCCAGAAAGAACCCGGCTTGACTCTCAGGACCCTGGTGGAATTTGCAGGGCTGACAGTCAGAAAAACCTTCCTTTGGCTGGTTACATTTTTACAGTATGAGAGACGATCAATGATGAATCCCACAATGCCATTTTTAGAGTCACTTTTCAGCATTTCAACTATTTTCCATAACTTGCCAAAACCAAGAAATTAAGCAAAAAAGTCAAACTTCTGTAGTGTGGCTTGGGATACATGCAATAGCAGATATCCCACTCTAGCAGGCCCAGAACTGTCCTACTGAGAGGAGGGGATCTAATGTGATATCCTTCCCACCCTATCCAGGGGTACGCTAGTTCAGGGTAGCTGCCATGGTGAATACATCCCAGCATGTTTGCCTTGTTGGGCACATGGATTTGGATCACCTGGGTAACTGTGTAGTGTTAATATGTTTGCCCCTTTAAAAATCTGGCACAGCATCTCAAGGTGTTGTCTCATAAACTAAGCAGAGCTAAGGCTGGTCATTACTTGGATGGGACATCTGGTGCTGGCAACCCAGTAAGTGCCTGCATGTCAGTGTTAACACAGGTATGGTGTTAGACGGCACTGTGCAGTCTTTCCGATGAAGTGTAGAACAGTGGTCCTGACTATTTGATAATTAAAACTCACATGACAATTTGAGAAGGTAAAGCTGTTCTCGTCCTCACCCTTCATATCCTGCCCCAAATCCAGTTTGGGGTGATTGCTCTCTGGCTAACAACCCTACCTGAAGTGTGCTGAATTCCATATTCCTTTTCCCTTCCTAGCCTGAACTATTGTGTAGTGTTTCTATGCACTGTTAAACAGATGCCATGTTCCACCCTAGAAGTAGCTACATTGATGAATGGGTGAAATGTTTCTATCCACACATCAATCAGTCTGACTTGGGTCAGCAAGCACTCGGAACCCAGGTGCCAGGACCTTGCTTGGGGGGTGGGTGCCAAGCCCTGTCATTTTGCAGTGTGGATGCAGCTCAAGCTGTAGACCCAAGTGAGAAAGACTGCATAGTCCAGTATGAATGCACCAGCACAGCGGTGAGACCCAGGTCCAGCGGTTGTGAACCCAGGTTTACAATGCAGTGTGGATGCTCAAGTGCAGGCTTGGAAACATCAAGTCCACAAGTCCAGGTCCTGAACATGCAGGTTTACAATCAGTGTAAATGTGCCCTTAGGGTATGTCTACACTACCCACCACATCGGTGGGCAGCGATCTATCCAGCGGCGATCAATTTATCGCGTCTAGTCTAGACGCGATAAATCGACCCCCGAGCGCTCTCCCGTCGACTCCTGTACTCCACCGCCGCGAGAGGTGCAAGCGGAGTCGACAGGGGAGCGGCAGCAGTCGACTCACCGCAGGGAAGACACCACGGTAAGTCGATCTAAGTACGTTGACTTCAGCTAGGTTATTCAAGTAGCTGAAGTTGCGTAATTTAGATTGATCTCCCCCGCTGCCCCCTCCCCAGTGTAGACAGGGCTTAGTGACTTAACCAAAGTCACTCAGGAAGTTTCTGGTGGAGCGAGTAATTGAACCTGGCTCTCCCACATTCCAGGCTACAGCCTGAAACGGTAGGCCTCAAGGTTCAGATGTAATGACTATATAGGTGATTTTTCTCTTGGGAGCACTGGACATGGTCGTTCTTCCTGGTTCTCAAACTACTAGGTTAAGTAAGCACGTACCTGTAGCAGAGTGTGAGTAGTCTAAGGCTAACTCACCGCTCTGTGCACTTGGGAAGCCTCCCCACATGGGGCAAATGGATGAGGTAAGACTTTAAGTACTAATTAATTAACTAATTAGCTGGGTGATTGAGTTCATCAGCTGGAAACAGTTAAAAGAGAGGCAGGAAGTAACTGTAGGTGGAAAGTGTGATGTACCCGAGTGCGGAAAGGTGAGATTTCCCCAGTGCCCTAGTAGTAAGTCAAGGCTTGGGAGGAAAGTCTTATGCTGTTGAGGGGAAAAAACATTTGAAATAAAGCACTTGGTGCTGAACTTGCCACTGGTGTGTGTGAAAAGTGTTTGCAGTAAGGATCCAGGGTGAGGAAACCTTGTCCAATACAGTCTGCTAGAGTCTCCTCGAAGGGTGTCCTTGAGTCCAGACTCGACAAAGGGGTCATGAAGGCAGGGAGTGGTGACTACATTACAAAATGGCTCTTGTGGGTATATCTATAGAGCCAGCTCTGTCCTGCATGGATTCTCGTCTTCTTTGGTGGGTGGTGAGAAACAGGAAAATGTCTGGGCTGAAACTTGTGGAATGTCCTTCTGGAACAGATTTTGCTCCATTTAACTGATGGAAGAGGCCCTGGGGGTTTTTCCCCTTCCTCTGCAGTGTGGGCCACAGGTCACTTGCTGGAGGATTCTCTGCACCATGAAGTCTTTAAACCATGATTTGAGGACTTCAATAGCTCAGACATAGGTGAGAGGTTTATTGCAGGAGTGGGTGGGTGAGGTTCTGTGGCCTGCGTTGTGCAGGAGGTCAGACTAGATGTTCATAATGGTCCCTTCTGACCTTAATATCTATGAGTCTGTGAGACTGTAGAATAGGCAGACACCCCAGTCTCCTAACCCAATAGATGTCCTGAAAATTGCATGGACCTGGAGGCATTTGTGAAACCCAGTTCAGTGTTTCAGCTCTCTGTCAGCCCTGCCCTCTCGGTGCAGTTTGGCTGTGCTTCCATTATCTGGCCACAGGCAGGCCTGGCTTGGAGCAACATTAACCCTGGAGTAGATAGCCAATCAGATATCTGCAGAGACTGGAACGAAGCATGCATTGCTGCTCCCTAGCTCCATGCCTCATGCCTCTGGCCCCACCCTGAAATTCCTCCTGGAGCTCAGGCAGAGGGTCTGTGTGATTTCACCTAGGGTAGCAGAAGCATGGTGTGGAGCTAGCTGTCTCCCCTTTCTGCACCTCCACTAATTCAGTCTCTTGTCTGCACACAATGGACCAAATGTGGGTCCCATTGCAGACAACAGCAAAACTCCCACGGACTTCGGTGGGATAAGAGCAATGGGGGGGGGGGGGGAATGACTCGGCGCTCTGATGGCACTTTAGAATCAGAATAAAAGCTGCATTCTAATGTGAGAGCTGATTTCCACTTGTACCTTATTGTTGTTTGAATACTGTACAGCAGGCAAACATTGTCACAAACGGGGCCAAATTCAGCACAGGTGTAAGTAGGCACAACGGCATTCAGCAGACTTGCAACTGAGGTGAATATGCCCCATTGTTACAAAACGAAGTCAGAGATAACCCAGATTAAAAGGTAGCCCTCATTAATAAATCAAAGCTCTCCCCCACAGTAAATGACCTTTCATGTTCTTAATTCAGGGGATGATCCTTTCCTGGGCACCCGCTTCAAAGGGTTAAGCACCCTCAAATCTTACTGAAGCCAATGAAAAGTGACAGCTCTGAGATCCTTGTTTTCAGAGGTGCTGATCCATCCACAGCTAGCAGCTTCAGGCTCAGAATTTCTGAAAATCAGGCCTCAGGCCCCTTACGGAACCGGCCTTCATTCACCTGAATGGTTTTTCATGCAGTACACTTCTGTTCAGATGCAAAATATTTAAGATGTTCAAAGACCACTTGTAATTGCATCATCAAATGTAAATATGAAATCTATCCAGGTAAATTAAGAATATGCTTCATTTTTCATCATACCGTTCACTTTTTTTTGGAGAAACTTTCTTTTGTGAGGATTTTTGGGTGGGGTGGGGTGTAGTTCATTGTGCTGATAAAAGTAAGTAGCCGATTGCATTATGCTGTTAACTTCCCTTGTTTGCTACAGTGACTTATTTTGTGTCTGATACATTAGTTATCCCATTTTGGTAAGCTGATTTTAAATATGTTACCACGCAAGCTCTTTTTACAGCTTGTTCAGCTCTTGATTATGAATGAGTGCAGTGATACATGCAGGAATATTTATTATTTATATAAAATATACAAGCAAGAAGACTCTTCATAAATCACAAAATGCTGTTCTCCTAGGGGTTCGTGACAGCCACATCCTCTTTATGGAAAGCCAGAATACATTCAATAACACAGGCATTGGCAAGACACATTTCAAAAATTATACGATTGCGGTATTTGTTCGATTCATTTGGTATGTAGCATTTAAAATCTAAAATCTGTTTTACACAAATAAATCTTAAAATTAAGATTGAAGTAAAAATGCGCCGGGAAAACTACTGTATCAGCCTGTAGTAGTAGTGTATTTTATGACCGAAAGAATGTCGTAATAAACAAAGCGAGCTTCAAATGCTTGGGATTTAATCTTGGAGGGGGACTTTCTGAAAGCTATTTTAAATAAATTTTCTTTCTCGAATCTAGAGCCTGTTTTGCCACTGTAGATAGGGTACCTTGCTATGATGTGATTTGTGAATGTCTGCTATGTAGCACAGGAAACCGTAATAGGCAATCCATCCAAACAAAAAATGAATTCCAGAAGCACATTACTATGCTAAAACAGTACATCACTATATCTATTACAAAAAAATCTTACTTTGGGTGCACTGCTATAGGGTTTACTATATCATTTAATTAAATAAATTTACCTTTTAAAGGAAAGTCCATTGCAAGCAATTTAGGCACGGGTGTACTGCAACCCTTTTTTTGAGGTTACTAGTGCTTTTAACCACTGTCTAAAGTGCATACGGTGTTAATTAGCATATTTAGGATTAAGTAGATTTACCATGCAGTAATCATTCTCTAATTCAGTAAGAACTATCTCTGGTGAATAGTGGACATTAATGACAGTTGCAAGAGCTTAGATATTACATAATCACTAATTACATTCTGCACAATTAGCGGAGACACCTCCATGTGATTCGCTAATGGCGGATTCGTGTCATCAGCCTGTTCTGGCTGTAAAGAAATATAAACAGTCTGCATAATTTTCTGATTGTATTAGCATAGACAAGGACATTATTAATGAAGTTTTGGGGACCATGAAGAGGATTGATGCATGTGATGGACCAAAGCAAAAGAAAGTGCTATCCTTATATAGACTTTGCCTTGATATACACATATACTTCCTTATCAACTCCAAAGCTGCAGGTTTTCGGATGGTGTTGTTTTTGCCTGATGCAGATATTACGTGAAATTTTATTCTCTTTACACCATTCAGATGGTAGGAGAAAATAATCATAAAACTACAGCCTAAGCAATAGAGAAATACCATGAAAGAGGGAACCTTTTAAAGGTGCACTCCTGAAAATTTGATTTAAGAGAAATGTACCGTAAGCATATAAGTGGTTGCATATTTTAAATATGCTGAATTGAAATGTATGCTGATTTAAGAAAATCTAACGATACAATGTGAACTCTTCTGTCATTTTAATTTTTTAACCCATCGGCTACCAGAAGATTTTTGCAAGTTTGTTTTTTCATAGCATAGGATTGCGTTACCATTATAGAAAAATCTTACATTTTAATAGTCTTGCAGCCAGAAGGATCACAGAGTCTGTAACAGACTGTGATCCAAATTCAACTCTCAGTCACACTGGCACAACCCTCTTGAAGACAAATGGGATTGCACCACGATAGCTGAAAGGAGAATTTAGCCCTGTGTGTATAGGGATCATTACACTCATCACTGAAATACAATCGTTTCAGTTGTGGGGCTGGAAGCTATTCTGCACCAACTGCACTGTACAAGAGTTCTTCTCCTAGAAACAGGGAAGAAGCACGTATCCTACTGAAACTGCAGGGCAAGGGTGGCAGAAACAGATATATTCCACAGAACATTTCAGGGTCTGGTCCTGCTATGTCAAACTCATATAAGTAATTCTTTCTCATGTGAGCAGCCCCATTGACATTTATGTGAGTGCTTGCATAAATAATGGTTATTCAGGTGAGTAAGGCTTGCAGGGTGGAAGCTTCCTTTGCATGTAATTTACATTACTATTTTGTATTTATTTGATTATATTATTTATTGTACCGAGAGGCCTTAGCCAGGAATCAGGGGTCCATTGTGCCATGCACTACTCACACATCCTGAAAAGACAGCCCTGGCCCCAAAGAGCTATTTAATTCTTCGCTGTTCTCAAAACAAATGTACTGTAGTTGATCAGTAAATATTTCATTATAAAGTACATTCTAGTATCACAAAACATACACAGAAAAATGTACATTGAAGTCTTTTTTTTTTTTTGTCTGTCTTTCTTGAGTCAGTCTTTGGAAAATAAAACAACAAATAAACAATGTCCCAGAAGAATCTTGGTGTAATAGATGATCCTGGGATTTTGCTATATGTTACTTTTGCTTCTCTTTGTTCTCCGCAAATAAATGCAAATGGTTAGGTTTTTTTTTTTTAATGCCTAATCACTGTGATTAAAAGAGAGCCTTTTGTTTGGAAATGCCCGTATTTAACGTCTGGCCAGGCTTATGAATTAACCCTTCACTATTTATGGTTTGTTTGTTTGGGGTTTTTTCTTTCTTGTAAGTGAAATGTGACAAAGCTTCAGCCAAAAGTGAAGAACATCATTTTGGTTTATAGACTTCATTAGGAGACCATAGTCAGTAAATACCTAGAGCCCAGTAATGTTTTCAGATACATTGTGGCAATAGGGACTAATTTCACTGAAGTCAATGTAGGTACTCTGGACTTTCACCGGTCTTACTGAGATCAGAATCGGGCTTTCTTTAAACCAATGACATGTGTGCTTTTACAGAGCACTGCTCCAGCAAAAGTGGCCGAACAAAAGGCAATGGAGCTGGTAACCACAGCAGAGCTCCCTTCTCGCAGAACGTACCTTATCATGAGGGTGGACTGAGTCCAGTGAATGTTCTATACTGGTCTCGTCACTTTTAAAATAATTCCTATTTTTATAGCTCCTTTCATTCTGAAGGGTAGCAAAATATTATGCAAACATACCCGCCACTAAAATGCTGCCACCTCTGGGTGGAAGATGGTAGCTGTTTAACAGCACACAACAACATTCCATAACAGTTTTGCGCAGAAGGTGAAGAAGCCACATCTAGTTGAAATTGCTAGGGGAATTGAAAGAGATAGGAGAGAACTTATGGATTGCCCTCTGCTGTTTGGTAGAGGGCAGTCCATAAATTACATGCCACATTTGTTGTGGTTTTTCAAGACCCACCCACCTTTTGTAACTCTGAAACAAATATACATAATTAAGAACCCACCCCCTAATGCATTATATAATTTATGGACAGCCCCAGACTCCTCCTCACATACTGACCTGACCTGATCCTGTTTTATCATGTGAGATTTAAAGGGATGAGAGCAGAAGGTGGTGTTACTGTTAGGATGCCCTATCCACACTCTGAGCTAGCTACTTATAGAACCTAAATCCATAGGGACTCGCGTAGTGAGCTATTGATCAAAAAGCGCCCCGCCTTGCTAGGCGATCACCCTGTTGGGATCTGAGCCATCAGCAAGTTGTGTATGCAGTGGTTGCTCAGTATGTAATTAAACACATTGACACCCACTAAATACATCCACTATTTACACTTGTGACCTTACTAGTATAGGAAAGGAGGCAGTGTACAAAGATGGCGGTTACACAAAATCAAGCATTGTATTAAATGCTAAACTCCTGCTTTGCTAAGGAGAACAACGCATTTTGAGCCTGAACCGACTCCCATTGCAGGCTAGGGCAGTTTTGATAGCAGCTTCATTGGCAGCAGCCTCATGGGGATGATGTTTGGCAAACTATTTGACTTACACTGATGAGGTTGCCAGGTGGGCTTGGCTCACCATTGTGTAACCCTAATTCTGTACCAGTGAGATCCCATGGAAATCGAGGGCATTGCACTGGTGTGATGCAGTGGTGAATTGGCCCTGATGTTTAAACCATGTTAGCAGGAATTATGTTTAAACCAGGCTTACGGAGCATAGTTTGGGGATTTTTTTTAAAAGCAGGAGCTAAAATAGCATTTATGTGGGGGCCCCAAATGAGCTAACTGATGGTTATTCATGTGAATTGGGATGGGGTGTCTACCCCACACAGTCATGGAAGGGGTTAACCCCAAGAGGTAGCAGTGAAGGTGAGTCCTCCGAGCAGCCTAGAGTGACTGTGTGGGCCACAACCAATCAGAGAGGGGTTGCAAGGAGCAACCAATCCGGGCTGAGCAGAACTCATATAAAAGGAGCGATGGGGCCAGAGTAAGGCAGCTGCGGCCTGGGGCTCCGGGCGTAAGGCCTGGGTTCCTAGCAGGTAAAAGAGGCGCCAGCACCATGGACAGAGAAGTTGCTGGCAGGGACGGCGGGAGCACTTGGAACTGAGTAGCAGAGGCCCTGAGGCGAGGGTGAAGAAGGTGCTGGGGCCATGGGGAAGTAGCCCAGGGAAATGTACCGAACAACTGGAAGGGATTCAGCACGAGCTGCCAGCTATAGGGTCCCTGGGTCAGGACCTGGAGTAGTGGGTGGGCCTAGTTCCCCCCCCATTTTCTGCTGAGGGAAATGGCTGGATGAATGGACTGCAAGGTACTGAGCCCTGGAAGGGGGAAACACAGATGGTGGCATGGGCTGAGTCATGGAGAGACTGCCGGCGGAAGCAGAGACAGAGTGATGGGGTGCAAACCATGGACGGGAGGGTGTCGTCCTTGAACTAATCCCCAGAGGAACTAGGAGGAGGCGCTAGTCCAGAAGTGAGCATTGTGCCCGATGACATGAATAAATATGTTCTAATGGTCTTATGACTACATTCTGAGAGAAGTCATCGGGTGTGAATGAGAATGAAGCTGATCCCTGAAGACTATTCGAGACACAAGGCGAGCGAGGGAATATCTTTTATCGGACCAACTTCTGAGCAAGAGACAGGAGCAGAACTTGAATACAGTAGAAATGCAAATGTTAAGATGGATGCTTGGAATTACAAGGATGGACCAGGGCCAGAATGAATGACTAGAGGAAGCGTGAAGGTTGTGTCAATTATAGAACAGCTGAGGGAATCCAGGCATGTGAAAGAACGATCAGAAGAATTTCTAGGAAGCAGGGTATTTAACTTAGAAATGGAGAGTAAGAGAAGGGCTGGAAGACTCAAAACTAGATGGATGGAAGTCATACAAATGGACTGCCTCGCTGTGAAGTGACTGAGGAACTGCTTCAAGACAGGCTGGAATGGAGAAGGATTCAGAGCTGACTTTATAGAGAAAGGACTAAGGCTAGAAGAAGAAGAAAGGTGTTCTAACGCCAGCAAGATGTTAATAAATAACGAATTGCTAAATGAAAGATGTGATACAATCATGATTTTCAAAGCTCTCAAAATATTTTTTAAAATGCTGTGTTAGGTTTCTGCTTGCTCTCTCTCTTGCTGCCTAAAGGAACAAATAATTAGAATTAGTTCACACGATGCGATAAGATTAAAAAACAGCTGATAAAAATTGTAGTGTGTATTTTGTAACAGCCAAGATAGAATAACATTCAGTCTCAATTCTGAAAGTGTGGGACTTTAGGGGTCACAAACAGGGACTAAATGTATGGTCTATGGGCCAGATCCTCAGCATGTGTAAATCAGTGTAGCGCCACTGAATACCAGCTGAGGATCTGGCCTGACATGCATGCATCCATCCATCCATTTAATCTCCATAAATATTTCTAGATGGATTTAAAATATATTTGATGGGAAGAATTAAATTGTACAAATATAGCATAACGTAACAAGTGGGGTTTGTTTGTTTTACAGTCATGTTTAAAAACACACTTTCATTGTTTCTGACATACATGGGTGTTTTTCACTGCTGTGACCTGGCTAATAATGTAACTCTTTTCTTTTTCTTCTTCGGAATGATTTTTAGAGACTTTGACTCTTCCAAAACCAGTGCTATCTTCTTGGATATGGATTAAATGTAGATCTTTGTACGGAACAAATTTACATAAGTGCTGCGTGTGATAGCAGAATCTATTCCTTACATTATCACCAGAACATTTAAATCTTAATGACTGGCATTGTTGTTTAAAAGACGGTATTTTTCCTGCTGAGAAACTGCATTAGATTCAAGAAACAGAGCTCATTTCCATTCACTCAGCAGTCTCTCTAGAAATGACATGCAGTGCTTGAAACTGTTTATTTCCAAATTCAGGCCTCCTCCGCATCAGTCATCAGCTTCAATTACCAGTTTTCCGGAGCCAAGCCATCAGGCAGTCTGACACCAGGGTCCAACCTAATTCCCACCTTCTCCAAAGTCAAGAGCATAATGTGCAGATGAAAAGGTGGAAAATAGCCTGGACTTCATTAGCATGCAGAGCTCGGTTGTTCATTTGCTTGCTGCGAATGAAAGTTCTGACACTCAGCGCTTTCTGCAATATGAGAAAAGTCCTCTTCAGAGTATATGATGTCCTTACTAGCAAGGAAAGGTCATCAAAAAGGCAGACACTGACCTTGCTCCCTGCTCTTCATGACTAGTTTATTGATTCCAGGAACACCTCATTACATGCTGGATCAACATATTATTGCCATGTTCAGTGACTGAATTGTTTACAAGTGTCTTTATCACCAGCAAAAGCCTTCCAGATGATGCATGACTACACTCATTTGGATGTGACCTGCCAATTATATGTTATCCGATACGTTGCTGTGTGTCTTGATCCCTGACCAGGTCTGCTGCCCTGCATCAACACAGTCCCATTTACTACTTCTTTCTAACCGCTCTTTGGGAAAGTATCCATTAGCCTGTCAGTGTGTACATTTTTTTTTACCTCCGCTACAGGAAATCTGAGCGTTATTGCTCTGTCATTTGCTATGCATGAGGTTCATAATCAGTTGGGTGAAGAATTATTTTTTTTATGGCATTGCATGATAACCTGCACAATTTGCAGTCAGTATGCATGGCGAGAGAGTAATGTGACTTGTTATAGAGCTGCATATAGGCCCTACGAGAGAGACCTGTCATATTTTATTCAGGCACAGCCACGGCAAGGCCAGTGATTTATTCGCAGGGGAGAAGCTAGAGAGTGTTTACCCCTTCCCCCAACCTCCCTGTTCCCTGGCTCTAAAGGTTCAATAACTTACCACCCAGGGAATGTATTTTCCCTTTCTACATATTTTTCTGTGGTTTGCATTATCATGTGCTAAATAGATGACAATACGTTATTTACCTTGGTCTGTAGCTTTGAGGTTTGTGTGTGGGTTACACGCACACGCACACTTCTAGGAATTTCACAAATAAATCAGCATGCATGACAATTATTTTAATCTCTCATTACAGGCCCTTCTGTAGCTTAATAAAAGAGAGAGTGGAATAGCAACTTGATTCAAAAGTCAGTAAGGAGAGATTGTTCCACAAAGCACCACAGAGAAGACTTCAACACAAACCCAGGCACAGACACCAAGCTTAGCATATTTGTTTTCCGTTACCTTTAACGATGTTTATCAATGATATTTGATCACACTATTGACAAGTCTGCAAATGGCATTTGTTACCAGCAGCGTTACTTAGAGAGCTCTTAATTGCCTTGTTAAGCTGTTTGTGCAAACTCTTTGCATTCAGTTTTATACAAAAGAGGTGCTTTTGCTATTTGCGTTTCTCTTTGTGATTCATGATTAAGCACGACAGAAGTGAGTTATACCATACTGAGTTTTAGTTGGATAAGAGGCAAAGGAAAACGTTTTTGGATGCTATTTAAGGGATCGTATTCATCCCGCTGAAGTATGTGTATGTATCTGTTATTTATTATAAATACACACTAGTGAAAATCTTAGAAGCTTCCTAATTCCACTGACAATCTCTGAGGATTCTACTATCTCCAAATCCACATCTCAAGGACTTCCTAAAAAAGGTGACCTTTGACCAAAGGTATAGGTTTTTAAGTTGTTTGTATGCTATCATTCTAAAAGGTTGGCCTTGGAACTAATATAGGCCTTAATTCAGGAAAGCACATAGTCATGTGCTTAAGTCTTTCTCTATTCAGGGTGCTTTCCTGGATCAGGCCGATAGCAAGTGTAATTTTATTTTTACCAGGTACAAAAGGAATGTGATCGTGTGCTAGTAATGACGTTTACTTGCAGTATATTATTCAGCCTCTAGTTGTCTCTGTGTGCTGTAAACACTTTTAGATTGTGAGGTCCCTGGTAAACAAGAGAGACAAAGCTGCAGTTGAAGATATACGGAAGCCTATTTATTGGTGTTTATAGCCTAGCAGAGTGGGGTCCTGGTCCATGACTGGAACTCCTAAGCTCTATGATAACACAAATAGTAAATGATAATAATAGTTTATAGCTATTTTCTTTGATAAATATCTCCGGGTCAAGGTAGACTGTGTTTGCATGTGTCATGACAGTATATATTTAGCCAATCATACGTTACCTGGATACATTTATTTGGGAAGTCCCTTAGCATTTGCTTATTCTAAGTCATGTGTGTGTTTGAGGTTTTTATATATACTGATTCTCATCTCTCAGTGGCATTCCGAGAAGACATGTCAGTCAATGGCTCCTTCCTGAAACTAAGTGCCTATGGTGGCCCTTTGGCCATTCATGTCTCAAATGCACTCACGTTGTGTGGGATGCAGGATGATACCTGTCTTGTGTGTAGAACAAAAGAACATGTCCCCCAACTCAAACTCAAGTCATCTCTACATACCCCTGGATTGGGGGCAGTATGGGGACCCTGGGCATTCCTGCAGATTGGCTGAGCACTGGACTGACCTATCCTGGAGCAGATTAGCTGCTGCATAAGAGTGTGAGGAAGGACCCTGCATGCTCTGCCATTTGCAGCAGTGGATTGTAAATGAGTTCAACAGCCCTTGGTGGAGCAGCACTAGGTGTAGCCTTGATCTTGTCCCCCAACCCTTGCTGGGGACATGCAGGGTGCAGTAATTATTACCACCGTCGAGCTCCAGGCCACTGCTTTATCTCTCCAGGAGTATGGAGGGGTGTGGGAACCAGAACCCACCCTCACCCCTTATTCTCTTTTTCCTTTCCCCTCACATATATTTGTGAAGGTGGGGCTGGTGAAGGGTGGGGTGCTTTCTCCTTTCTCCCCAAATTGCCACAGGAAGACAGAGGCTACATCTTCTCTCCCTGGAGGGGCTTCGTTTCAGAGCTATGAACCAGGCCACATGGCTCATGCAGTTTCTCCCTGGCTCCATGCCAGCAGGATGCTGACGATGTCTCTTGATGCCTTTCCCCAGTGCCTCATGGCCGTATTTGGCAGGCAGCCTGGGTGAAGCCTCCGTGGCCACTCTGGAAGAAGGAGATGTTGACCAGCTACATAAGCATCATCCATCCACCGCATGGAGGACCTACCCATCAGGACCCACTTCAGCCTCAGCCATAGCTAGGGCCCTACCAAATTCAGGGCCCTTTTTGGTCAATTTCACGGTCGTAGGATTTTAAAAATTGTAAATTTCATGATTTCAGATGTTTACCTCTGAAATATCAGTGTTGTAACTGTGGGGTCCCAAACCAAAAGGCGGTCATGGGGTGGGGGTGTCACAAGGCTACTGTAGGGGGGTTTGCGGTATTGACACCCTTACTTTGGGGCTGCCGCTTTCAGAGCTGGGCAGCCACTGGTCAGGTCCCTAACTCTGAAGGTAGCACCACCACCCCCACCACCTCCAGCAGCAGCAGCAGCGCAGAAGAACGAGTGACAACACCACGCCAGGCCACCCTCACTTCTGCCTTCACAGCCGGGCTCCCAACCACCAGCCACTGCTCTCCAGCCACCCAGCTCTGTGAAATCTGGTCTCATGACCGTGAATTTGGTAGGGCCTTAGCCACAGACTGCACACAGAGGTTTTGGTCTGGATGCTCAAAGTGGCAGAATTAAATCCTGAGGCGGGACTAGCATGCTGGTGTCTCTTTCCAGGTCTTCAAATATTTTAAAATGCAGCATGGCACAAGGCTGCTCACTCCCATGCAGTGGCTTGCTCTTCCCAGGAACCTCATCACAGCAATTTGCATATCTACAGCACCTTACATTCAAAGATATGCAACTATTAGCTAAGCCTCAGGACACCACTGCAGTCTGGGGAAGTATCACTGCTGGAACTCCTCTTACTGATCGTTAAACTGAAGGACATAGGGATTTAAATGATTTTTCCCAAGTTTGCAGAGTCAGAGAGTGACAGATCTGGGGATAGCACCCAGGAGTCCTGGCTCACAGCCCAGTGCTCTAGAGAGATAGCACTGCCTTCAATGTTTAACCATTAATGTGTAATAAATAGGGCCAATGCTGCTTTAAAGATTCTTCAAGCACTGTCAGGATCCTATGACCATCTGAGAAGAGCTCGCTACTGTGTTAAGATATTGAGAGACATAGTCAAGAATCCATCTGTGGCCACCAGGCTGAAGGTAATAGGGAATGATGCTTTGAAGAGGAATAGGGTGGGAATTGCCCAATGTGATCCTCTATTGCTGGTTTTAAAAAAAAACGTGTAGGAAAGTTACAATTTCCTTTCACGAATCAGGATAAGTCTTTGCATTTACAGAGCTTCTTCAAGCCAACAGTCGCCAAAGCTATTTCTGCTTGACTGAAGCCCCAATTGAAGAGATACTAACAGATCCTACCTCAGCTCATGGTGTATATTAAAAATCCAATCAGAAATCACCTTTTCTTTAGTCACATCTGTTTTGGAACTGTCCACAATATTTGCAACATAGCACAATAACGATCAGTGGAGAGTGTGCAAAGGAAACTAAAAGACTAGTCTAAAGGATGACAACAATACAGATAAACAGTGTAAGAAGTACAGGTGGGAACACGCTGTACAATTTGGATCAAGCTCTGGATTTCAAAGACAACCCCTCCCTAAAGTTTGAGGGCGTTCAGATCCAGAGTTTTGGTTCCATGCATTATAGAGAGAGGGATAGAGACAAAATGCAAATCCAGATCCCTCCCCCTAACTATGTTTAGCTCTACGGTTTTAGTTAAGGCTTATTTCTAGGGGGAAGGAAAATTGGATTCCTTAATGCAACCTACTTAGCTTTCAAAGAAACATCCTTTTAAATAGGGTTTTTACACTGCTATTTATTAGAGATGGGCCAAAATAAAATCCTCGGATCCGAATATACTCAAATGTAGATGATGATCAACATTATTAAATGTGGATTTTGAAAATGGGCCCTGTCCTTATGAAGGGATGAACCAAAACCCCAGCTCTGAACAACCCTGAAACTTGTGGGCATTCTAAGTCCCAGAGCTTGATTTCCCCCTGTGATATTCCAGTTTTATGCTCATGGGCTTCCACTGAAATCATTGTTACACTAGCATAATGCTGTACCCCAGGGGATTGACCCTGCGATCTTTAGATCTTAATGCAAAACCCTACACTACTTCAGCTGTCAGAGACACCTCTCTAAGCTGTCCCAGTAGCCGGTCCACAACCTGTATGTGGCCTAGCCACCAGTAGGGGTGGACAGAGTGCCACACCAAGTGGCCATGTCTTACACTGTCATAAAACTGGAGTGGCACTCCAATTCCCAAATATGCATCCAACTGTTGTGCTTGAGCTTTTCTCTTCTCTTGATGTCATTATCCCTGGATTCTTATTCATTCTGTAAATTTTCTCTTTAAAAGGGAGAGAGAAACTAACTAATCCTCCTGATAGCAAATATGAAACTTGCATAACTATGGAGGAGAGAATTAACCTTTTCTTTAACCTGAAGAGCCTCATAATCAGTTTAAAATCAACTTTTTATTAATTTTGGAGTGATTTTTAATGCACATGTAAGTGAGTAGCCAATATCTGTGACTGTAGTTTGATACAGTTCAGAAAGACACTGTGCAGTATTTCACATGGTTTTTCAAATGCTTTTCAGTTCTAAATTGCAGTAACCGGCAAAACTGATCCTAACTTTACGTCCATACTTAAATTTAAGCATGTGCTTAATTCTATTGAAGTCAACAGGATTACTCCTGTGCTTAAAGTTTGGCATGTGCTAAAGTATCTTGCTGAGGTCTTCAGTATGGCCTAACTTTTGATTTTGAAAATGGGACAAATGAAGGTATCTTGTGTTGAACTTTTGCCGTGAATACTAAAACTAATGGGAAATAGCTTCTATTTAGTGCTTTACATTTTCAAAATGCTTTGATATTAACCAGTCATCCACCAGACCAAATTTGTTTTAGCTAATCAGTGACAGTAGTTTCATTATCTAGGTTCAAATCCATTTTACTTCTGAGGCTAGTGCAGACAGGGTTGGTCTGTGGACAAATGCCCAATAGTTAAGGCCTCAAACTTGTTAAAGAAAGTTAAACAGCAACCAGATGCCAAGGAAAGAGTGAACATTTTAGCATCCACTAACTGTGCTTGTTGAGGTGGGAACATTATAAGATTTCCCTCTCCCCTTTTTCTTACCCATCTATTGCAATGATAAACATACACAGAAATGTGAAAAAGATCAATTTAAAGCCAGCTAAACACAATGATGGCAAGCAAGGATAACACACCTAGAAATAAGGAATTGATCATGGAACTAAATAAACGTGTGGAAAATGAGGCTGTTTAAACGTATATGTAAAACACGACCTTTTAAGAAGTGGATTAACATTGATAACGCCGATCCCAGTGGCAAAGACGAAAGTCCATATCAAGTGAAAGAAAATATAGACAGAACCAAGCCCATAAATGATACTGGAGACATACACACTCTTTAAAGCTTGGAAGGCCCTGTAATGCAAATGCATTTAAAAGATCAAATAAAATGCAAATAATATTAATATGTTAAGAAAATATTAAATGCCTTAGAAGTGAATGTGACTAGCATGAGCTCTATTGTGATTAGAACTGAATAATGCGCAAAGAATAATGTAGTCCATGAATTTAGCCTCTTTTTAATGTTCATAGGCTGTCCATGAGCTGATTGCAATTTCATCAAATGTGTGAGTTTACTGGGGGACGAGGCCGGGGGAGGTTAGGAGAAGAAACCCACAAGCTGTTTTATTCTATGACTTAACTGAGGGCAGTTCACTACAAATATTCCATAATACAGATATGAAATCTAAGCTGGGTTGGATAGTTTTGTTTGGCCACATGATATTGTTTCTATTTCCTGATTGGATGAGTGTAACTCCCGCCATCAGGAAGCCACTGTTTGGCTATGTGGTATTGTTTCTGTCTCATGACTGGATGAGTATAACTCCTATAATCAAGAAGAGGGCTGGAAGGAGCCATTGGGGCTGGGTTCTGTCAGGGAAAGGGAGGGGACCGGAGAGAGGCAGCAGATAAGCAGGATGAGGGAATTCTACAAAATTTTAAACCTTTTCTTTTCTGGGGCATAACAGCTTTGCCAGAATTCTCATTAATAGAAAAACTAGGTGACTGGGAGATTTACTAACTGCATTCAGAGTTTAAATTTAATTTTCTCTCATCACATTTGAACAAATTGCACGGATATTCAGCCCCAGTAGCAAAGGGTAAGGTCAGTAATTTGTCTGGCAAATGTCCCAGAGCTCTGAGAGCCAGGCAAGAGATTTTGGGTACCTGTGTCAAGCAATGTTCTGTCCTATCTAAAATGTACCTCGTCGAGCATAACTAAAGTACTTGAGCATGTGGGCTTAAAATTTGCTTTCCATGAGCAGTCACCTGAGAAGACTCCATTTCTCAAATGTTTTTAGCGTGCAAACACAAAAGGGGAGGGTATAATCGAGATCATTCAGATTTTAACTCAAGTGAATAGTCATGGATTGATTGATGGGTTTTTTTTTTATTTTTTGTGATATCCATCCAGCTCTCATAGCCATACTTCTCTAACTTAATTACATCTTGTCTGAAACAAGGATTCTTTCATACAGTTCTGGGAAGTATTGTGTTATCTTCATTGCCAAGTTAGATAGTTAGACCCCTATGCTGAAGAAAGTTAGCCAGTATTTTAAGATCAATGCTACCATACTCTCAACGAAGTGCAAGGACATAGAGCTATAATACTTTTTATTCAAGCCTTCAGAAAACTTGGATATAGTTTTCAGTGCCTTCAAGTACTCATACTGTCAATGTTATGTTAAGTGGGGAAAAAGGAATAGTTCCCTACTTCCAATTTAGAGCTATGAATCCAACGGACAGAATATTAAAATACAAAACCCATGGAACCATCCTCTTGTGAAGTCGTATTTTTTTAAAAGGACAACTTTACTGTGGAAAAGATCCTGCAAGGTCCTGAGTACTCTCTCTCTAAGCAGGGGGCCATCATTACTGAAAATGAAAGTCGCACATTGCAATACATGAAAACAATTTAGTACATCCATTCAACTTCATTACATGCTCAGTTTCACTATACCTGACTTCTCTATAAGTGGGTTCCCAATATCTATGTAAATCTCTCTCTCTCTCTCCACCTACTCACACAGACACTAATGCCTTTATTAACATGTATTAAAACAGAAGCTAAAACCACAAGACATGCATCAGAGGAAAATAGTAAAGAATCTGCACACCAGTGTAAGGTTATCTGATCAGGCCCAGTTTCCAGTTATACAATAGAGGTGGGATATGATATTTGCTGATTAAACACATATATTTTCCAAATAAATCAATACCCAAATTATCCATTTTAATAATGGATTGATCCATCAGTATTCATATATTTTTAAGACTAGTAAAACCTAAAGGTCAAGATGTTCAAATAGGGGTGCGTGGAGTTAAGACTTTTGCATCTAGATTTAGGCACCTTAGCTGGCTGGGTTTTCAGACGTGCTGAGCACCCAGAAGTTCCCATTGGAATCACTGGGTATTCAGCCCTTTTAAAAATCAGGCAATTTATTTAAGTGCCTAAGCCTGGATTTAAAGCCTCGAAAGGCAGAGAATCTTGTCCAAGATTTCCCCTGGAAATATATCCACCTTCCAGTCTGGGCTCTGGAGAAGGGTTTCAAATCAGGGCCCGGCTGATGTGTAGTGGGGAAGCTTGTACAAGCCTGAATCTAGCGAGAACGATTAATTTCTCATTTGTATGGGTACTGCCATTAACCACAAAACGACATGGGCAAAACAAAGACGAAAATCTCAAGCCAAAAATGTGTTATTGCGCCCGGGCAGCTCCTGGAACTGAATTGCACGAAACAGAAATGGATCTTCGTCCTATCTAGTGTCTTCAAATCAGTTTCCTCCCCCACGCCCTAGGTCTGCACAAGCAACAAGCAGCTGAAACTTAAAAAAAAAGCTTTTATTGATTACTGGTAATTGCTTATTTTACATATTGTTATTGATGGGGTTGTGTTGAAAGTAGCTGATTATATGTAAAGGATAAGGACGAAAAATGTCTGCCCGGGCACCTAAATCTCTAGACGAAAGAACCTGAGCTCAGACCACACGTATGAGACCTTGCCAAACGTTTCAAAACTGAATAGTCATTGGGTTGGCAGATAATTCAGAAACTATTTGTATGAGCTGTTTATCAAATTATTAACTGCACAGATGTTGTTTGGTTGAAGAGCAGCTGAACCTTCTCTCTGCCAGCCGTGGAGACAAAGGTCTGCAGGAATAATTGGAGATGTGCATGGAATATTAAATTAATTTACTGCTCTTAATTCTTATGCAAATCCTGACCTCTGATAGAGCCTATCAATTACCCTGCATACAGGGAAAAGAAAGGAGAACCGTTTCTTTCTTTCTTTTTTCCCTCCCCCTTTTCTCCCCCCCCCCCCTTAAAAATAAATCAATCGGGCAAGGAAATATTTTGGAATAAAGCCACGAAGAAGGAGAAGCGAAGAACTGGTATTATTTATTTAATTGAGTCTCCAAGTTGCAATGCTGTCCTTTGGGAATAAAGGCACGTTTTGAAAAAGCGGGGGGCGGGGGGGGGTTGGAAATGGAGGGCAAACGGAGCAGAAATAGCTGCACATCTGTGAACAGGGCGGGGAGAGGCCAGACTTGTCCAGTGCCACCTTCGTTTTCAAAGATAAGGTAGAAGTGGGACGAGCAGCCCGGATTGTGTGGGGTTGGAAGTGGGGGTGCACAGCCAGCTTGATGGGGAGGTGTGTGTTGGCTTGTCGCCAGAAGCGGGCCCCCCACCCTCAGACATCAGCGGGGCTGTTGGGCACAACCAGATCAGGAGCAGGCCCTGTTTCCATTCGGGTCGCCTTTAGTATAATCCCACGTAGCGGAAGGGTTGGGAGGCTGCTAATTGGGGAGGGGTGGGGTGGGGGGGTTTAGATGCTGGGCTTTTGATGGGGTATCTTGATGTTTCTTAGAAGGATTTTGCACTGTCAGAACTGGGGCTGATTTCAAAGCCCGGTCCGTGGGGCGTCAATGACGGACAGAAGCCCAGGCACGAGGGAGAGCGATGGAATTGGGCCAGTTTTCGAAGAGTGAGAAATGACCTGGCCTTGGGTATCTGAATGGGGGGAGGGTGAGTGGGGGGGGGGTGTTGGTTAAAGAAAGTTTTTTTAAAAAAAGACTGTGATCTCTATTCGTTCGACATATTTTCTGACAGGGGTAAATAAATCGGGGGGCTGAGGCGCTCGGGCCGACCCCCTGAGAGGCCGCGGCAGGGACAGGCTGCTCCCGGCTCCTCTGGCCACCTCCCGAGCTCCCTGCGCCGCCCCGGGCAAACGCCCTGGAACAAGATCGATTGATCACCCCGCCGGCGAGCAAGGGGATTTACCCCGCTCCAAATAGCCTCCCGGGGAGACGCGGAATGGGGTGATTAGCATGAGAAAAGCGGAGCAAAACTCCACAGCTCAACAGCTAAAGAGCAAGTTGATGGGGCTGGGGCGGGGAAATTATTCGGTCAGCCTCGCTCGGAGGAGACCAGCTCGGCCGCGCAGGCCAGCCCCGGCACCAAACACGGTGGGCTCCCCGAGAGAGGGACCCCAGGACCTGTCCAGCCAGAACAGAGCCGCAGCCAAGGTGCTTCGGACACGGGGGCGGGTTTTGATATGAAAAAACCCGGATTTCTCCCACCTCCAGCAGCCAGTCTGCCAGGAGCTCGTCGGTGCAACCTAGAAAGCAAGCCCCCAAAGCGGCTCTTACAAAACCTCCTAAGTCACTTCTCAAAAGACCAAAACAAGCTGCCTGGGTCTCCTTCGTAACCCCCTTAGCACGCTCTGGCTGTATTTTTTTCGGGAAAAAGACATGCCCCATCTGTTAACCGCTGTCATGCGTCCTGCCAGCCGGCCAACACCTGCCCCGTCGACTGGCCCCTATTCTTACAGCAAATGCCCCTGTCCCTTGTGAAGGTGTTTGGCAATGGCCAGCAGCTCTCAGTTATTGTCCCATTCCCTCCATCAGATCTCCCCAATGAGGTGTCTGCGTGAAAGGTGTCTACACGCAACCCTCTGGCGTTTAAATGAGATCCTCTGCGCCTTTTAGGTTGCGCGTGTATTTCAGAACAGCAACACCTTGACCTGCGCACACACGCTTAGTCTCACAATCACGGTCATTTCATTTACAATTCTATTTTGAATGATGCCCAAAATGCAACTGGCTCCAGCTAACGCTGGATCTTTTTTTTAACAGATCCCCGAGGACAGAGCTTTGTTACAACTCGAGGAAAAGGGAGCTCGCCTCACAATCACATGTGGGTTTCTTTTCTACTTGCTTTGGGAACAGCTAGCACTGACCTAAGCCTGCGTCTCCGAGACCGGTTTCCTAAAGGTGAAAATGATTCCCGGTGGCTCTCTAGTGTGTTTATCTACAAACGCCACGGTGCAGGGTAGCCATGCGACCCGCCATCTCTGCCCCAGAAGAGGCTGAGGGCGAAAACAGATCAAGAATGAGTTACGTATTAGCAGAGCAGTGTGGGGAAATCTGCCCTATGTGGTTCATTCAGAGACTAGCGCTTAGTTCCCCTATGTAAAAAAGATTGTTTGTGGTCAGCATTTTCGGGGTTGAGCCTGCATTCTGCTTGGGTTTACACGGAACGGATACGCTGCAGAAGGCTGGCTTCGAATGAAGTTCCGAATCGTAAAGCATTTACCCTGAAAAATCCGTCTACTTTCATGATCTCGATCAGAGCACCCCCCAAGTGTTTACACCTAAACAGCAATAACTCTCTTTCTCTGTCTCCACTTTCCCAGCCTGGAGAATAAATTGCTTTCAGATGAAAATGACTAACCCCAATTAAAAACAAGCAAACAAAAAATCCCGCACACCTGTTTGAATTCAGACTAAATTGGAAAGACTAAAGGTAAGGTTCACTGTGCTATATATTTTCAATGGCCTTTTGCATGCAAACAATACACTGGAGTTTCTAATCTCAGGATCTTCTGACCACACTGGACTGTTATTTTTTTAATTCGTGTTAATTAAGTGAGCTGCACACACTTTAAGAATGACGTTTCTCTGCTCCCAGTCTTTCCTGGGCGTATTTCTATGAAGGAGAACCAGCTGTTCCCAACTTTGGGCTAAATCTTAAAGTTCTTAGGGCCTGATCCGAAACCCATGGTAGTCAGTGCAAGAAGTCCTGTTGACTTCAGTGCATTTTGGATCAGTCTCTTAGTGGACAGAGGTTTTTGCTTGAGCAAGGACTGCAGGATCGGGGCCTTTAACGATTCTGAAGATTCATTCTCACCTCTCACCCGCATTTTTTTGAGCATTTTCCTACCTGGTATTTAAATGCCCCATTTTTACCCAAAGGAAATTTTGGTCAGAGAATCCACAAGGGTTTTAGAGAGCTGAAAATCCAAACTCTACCCTAATCTCCCAAAACATTATTTGGGCCGAAATTAATAAGAAATGTTATAGGATGAGTTCACCTAGATATCTAAAGTCTATTAAATGTTTAGAGATTCCCTCCGTACACAGCCCATCCTTGTAATTTTCAATTATCCAGCCAATCTAATTAGTAATCCGAGGATGACATTAATACAAATATAATGAAGTCTGTGATGGCCAGATTAGCAGGCAGGCACTGATAGCCTTAAAGGAACATTACACCTTGGCATGTATATAATCAATGCAACAAAGGGTAAAATCTTGCTTAAAAAAAAAAACCCTCTAGCAAAATCGCGCACATCAGGCTTAGCGGTTCAAGTGCCAATTAACAAATTCAGCGCATTGCTGAGCGCTGCTTATCTGTCTCGAAAATGCCAGGGACTGCAGTTTGTGCAGGAAACTTCGCGTGTCTCGCTCCCTCTCCCAAGACTTTGCAATTAGAAGAGAGGCAGAAAGAAGAAGGAGAGAGACCGCGGCTCCCTTCGCGGGACTCGGTGGGGTTCGCGTCTCCGATTCAAACGCAGCCACACAATGAAACAGAACAAGCCCCCCACCCCTCCCCGCACACACACGCAGGCTGGAAAGGAGCCCCGCGGAAGCCGGAAGGAACCCGTGGTATGTGTCTATCCGAATCGAAGTCCAGAGAACCAGGACTGGAAGGGGGAGGAGAGAAAGGGGGATGGGGAGGGAGCTGGGGAGCAAGTCCCAGATATTACAGCGCCTAGCAAGCCCTGCGCTCGGCATTGCCATAAGCAGTAAGTTGGCCACTAAAAGCTACCGCCTGGCTTTTACCCTGCGTGGCTTTGATTGAAAGTTCACTTTCTTTTGTAAATTTCAGCTTGCAAGAGCCAGTGTCCGAACCTGCCAACAACCCGACCGTGCCTTTGCGGAGGGCCCTGTAATGTGTCAGTGTGTCTGATTTGATCGCTTCAGTTCTTTCCTATCTAGATTTTTGTAATATTATGCCCAAGCCACATAATATTGCTCTGTCTCCCCCTCCTCCCCCAAAATCCCGATGAGTAGCGTGGCAATTTATTCCAATGGGTGGTTTTTAAGAAGCTGGCAATTTGGGACGGCTGGGTGTTATTTAGTGCAATATGAAATCAAATGATCCTATTTCTCAAATAACAGTGTCTGTGAGGAGAAGTGAATACTCTGAAAGGGTAATTGTCTCCTGATGATATTTCCATTATACCCAATCTTGGCCTAAATGGTATTCAGCGGATGGGCTGAAAGCACAAGGGTGAAATCAATAATAATAATAATATAAAAAACCCCTCTGCATTTTAGCAAGTTAAACTGATTCCTTGCGTTCTGTACACTGCCCTCAGGGCTCTCCTCCTAAACCCAGCTGAACTTGCATCCGATGAAGTGAGCTGTAGCTCACGAAAGCTCATGCTCAAATAAACTGGTTAGTCTCTAAGGTGCCACAAGTACTCCTTTTCTTTTTTCTTTTTAAAGTAAACCTGCCGCTTTTGCTTTTAATGGAGGAACGAAACTAAACTTTTCTCTCTCTTCCTTAGAAGTTTTCAGACTTTTTCTATTATTATTATTATTATTTATTATTAATTTGAAAGTTGCCACGACGGTTGTAACTTTCCCAGTATAGCAGGAGCTGGAACAATGGGGATTCAGTTGATAACTTGGTCAAACAAAGGTTTCAGGTAAATATATCAGGAGAGAAAAGCCTTTCTTTCTCAGCCGCATAATAGCTGTCTCTGACTTTCCAAATCAGTTTCGCTGAATGCTACGTTTGTGGCTTGAACGTGCAGTTTCCTTCTGTGCGCCGAACATTGTTTGCGCAATGTTACACCTTTGATCGGTAACATTATGTTCTGTATTTTTAAATGTGAATTTTGTGGCCCAGCCGCTCGCTTTAGACAGATGCTCTGTAGTGGTTGTCCTATGTTTCTGCTTGGTCTCTCTCACATCTACAAACACACACACGAGCGTGAGCACAGAGTTTAAAGAACCATAGGGCCCCATAATAACAAAAAAGGTCGCTCTCTAGAAGCACGTTTGTTAGCTAGCCCTGGCTAGGTAGATATCACGTCTACACCTTTGCACGCAGTTTGTTACATTCAAGTGGGTTTTGTCTCTGTCGAGCTATTCTTTAAGCATTGTGCCTGCCACAAAAGAAATTACAATTTAGCCTGCGAGAGCAGCTAATCCGCCGGAAGGCTGTTTGTTATGAAAACTGACACAATTCACCCGTAAGGCAGCGCCTTGCCTTTCAGATCTCGTTGCTAAACAGGAACCAAGCCGGAGTCAAGGTAAGGGGCTGGGTTCCGGGGAGACGCAGTGAGGAGCTCTCCACCTTTTCAGCAGCACCGGGGGGTTTACACACAGAACATACTTCTGGGAAATGAGTGAAGCATCGGCGACTTCTCTGTCCTTTCAAATGGTCAAACAGCTTTTCTTTTTTTTCTTTTTTTTTTCTTTTCTTCCGCGAGATCTGTCCCTTTGAAATGTTAGTGACTTTAATTCCATGGACAGTTTAGCTACTTTTGACTGAAAACAGCAGACAATTAAACAATCGCCTGAAACGATTAGACAAACCAGGCTGAATCCAGACCGTACAAATCACTCCCGGTTTGTTTTTCTAACAGCTCTTTGGGGATGGAGACGGAAGGTTTCCCTGCACTGTAGTGAGTGGTCTGTGTGTGAACGCTTATTTTCTTACTGTTACTGAAAATAATTTACCCTTTTATCTGCTTAAAGCCCCAGCAAATCTTGTATACTAGGGGATACAGGGAGGGTTATATTTATTTGAAAGCTAAAGATCAGTTTAAATATATCGTCTCGTTCTTTTTGTAACTATGCTTAGCTATTGTCCCTTGACAACTATATATATATGCCCGGATCAGGAAGAGAAAGATAAGAAACTGACCGATTCTTCATCATTTCCCCCCTGAAAAACACAGCTTGACTTTACACGTATGTTTCCATGCCTGGGTGCCCTCGGATTTTCACCCCTTAAATGTCAGAGCGGTGAAAGGCGGTCTTGAACTCGACTAGTTCCCAAGTTTTATATCCTAAATCAAGCAATCAACCGACGGCAAACTTCTCCTCCAGTCGTTGGGGTCTCATAAGAGGGTGACTTCGGTTATTCATAGGCATTGTTGATCATAGTCACTCAATATCACTTGAAAAGCAGCAGGGACTAAACCAGCTCGCTGCATTATTTGGCAATACTGTCTCTTTTGCTGGAATGGTTCTGCCTTTTGAATGTTAATTTCTTAAATGCAGTAATTTTAAATGGGAGGGAACCTTGCTCTCTTTCCTTATTATGTAGCGTCTCATTATGTCCCACCCCGGCTGCCTGGCTGAAATGATAAAATTGCTAGACTAAAATCAATGAATGGAACCGACCAGAAAGAGAGAAACACTGTTACCGAGAAACTGCAAGGAAAAAGAACCAGACCTACCTCCGTGCGCGCATACCTGAATAGCTACCGGGCGGCTGAGGGGAAGTCCACAGCAAGGATATTTTAATAAGAGGTGAGAGATGTTTGCAGCTTTCTAAATATCTGGCGCACAAATTTCTTCAGGGAAAGAGGCGGGTATAGTAGACTATTTACTGACACCCCCCCCCACTTCCCAGAAAACGAGCAAGATGGAATGATTAAATGGCTAGCTTGCATTTTTCAGTAATCACCATTACAACAGAAAGAAAGGATTAAAACGCTAGTGTCTTGTAGGCTTTATTACGCGCCGAGAAATATCAGGGGTGCAAACCCAGGATTTGCTACGAAGGACTAAAGCGTTTTATAAAGATCTATTTCCCCCCTCCTCATGGTGGGGGTGGTGTTTTCTTTTTAGAATACTAAATCTGTAGGGAGCAGGTCTTTTAATTTGGCAGTTTGCATCGACCCATAATAACAGGGATTCCTCTGCTGGTGGAAAGGGGGTTCCGGAGCAAAATGCAAAGCCTAAAATTCGTCGAATCCTCCTGCACTCCCTTAAAACGCGTATGTGAGAGGCGAAATTGGACCGAAGTTACAAAGATCTTATTGCGACACTGTAGAAGTGGGGCTGGTTTTTGTGGTGTGTGTGTGTTTGTTTACTCTACAAGCACGGTCACTTGTAGAGGGATTTGTGCCAAGAGCGGCCTGGGTTAGTAAAATACAAAGCCGGAGAAACCTGAACAGCCGAATGAAAAGGGCAGTGCAGGCCCCGTCTGAAAACTTCAAGGGGCATGAAATTACTTCAGAGAAGAGGCCACGATCCAGCCATTCCTTCTTCCCCAGCTAGCCGGAGAGTCCCTGGAATTAAATACCCTTGCAATAGGCATTTTAAGCTCCGCATTTTTCCTCCAGTGGCCCCGTTTGTACTCCCTACAGCGGCCTCGCTGGCTCGTTGAGCCTTAAGATTTGCCAAGGGCTGAGCCCGGGGGCTTTAATCAATGAGGAGGTCGTCGCAGAATGGCCCCATGGAAACCACAGACCTTGCCAGCCTCCAGGGCCAGAGAACCTGGCTGCGTCTAGAGTCCAGCAACAGAAGATTTCATTTGCCCTGGGGGTCTCTGTCCAGCTGGCTCCACAGCCTCGATTTCCATATTTTTCATCTAGGAATAATTGAATGATTAATTGGCATTAAATGATCAACCGTTTAATTAATCACCACGCTCTTTAGCGCGAATCCATAGGCTTCTCTGCTGCGTGGGGAACCGAAGCTATTTTGTTGCCAACTTTAGAGAACCTGACACCAGAGCCCAAATCGTGAGAGTCAAACACTTCTTCTCCCAAGGGAACAGGAGCTTTTTGACCTCTTGGGTTTTATTTATTGTTTGTTGTTTTATTTCAACTCACCTTTTTTTTTTTTCTTTGAGATTCCTTTGCCATTCCTATTGTGTCCTTCACCTTGGCTAGTCTCCCCCCCCCCCCCCAGGTAAAAAACAAACCGCCTAAATATTCGGATTTATGGAATTATTTCAAAGAAGTCCCGAGGGGGGAAGCATTTTAAAATGCTAAGGCCGTATTGTTCAGAAACAAGAACAGCTTCCTTTGCGATGTTAGGCAGAACCCACCTGAATGGAATTACCCAAATGTACATATCTATTAAAGTAATGGACATATTTATATGTCCAGTGTATATCAATAGATCTACAGGGCAAATTCTTTATTGACCTAAATAGTCCCATTGACTTTTTAAATGAATAAGGGCTGCAGGACTGAGCCTTAGAGACATCAGTGACGTAGGACGGTCAGATAATATATTTCCAATGTTCTTTTAACAGAACCTAGAACAAACACTGCACTTGATTCTCATAAACTCCATGTGCCAAGTGCATGCTGCCACCTAAATTTGCAGCATTCTGTTCTTCCCCTCTGAGCATAGCTTGAGGATTCCTGCCTTATCCCTCCTAGGTCTCTCCACCCCTAACATTTGATTGTAGTGCATGCAGTCACACCTTGGCCATGTACTGCCATCAGTTAACAACACAGGAAAAAAACCAGCTGTTCCTGATAAATCGGTAATTAATTTGTATTTATTGGGGGAGTGGGGAGTGTCACAGCATTTCTAGCCAAGAAGAAGCCACTATCCTGTCAGAATATACATCTTTTTGTTTTAGTCTATTCTCCATATTTTTAAATATTGTTATGTACATAGAAGGGGCAAAGTTCTCATTCCCTTATTCACCTGGGCAGTCTTATTGGAATTGGTGGAAATATTAATGAGAAGTGCAAGCAGAGTCTGGTCTATACAATTAAAAAATAAAAAGCCTTTGGACAAGTCAGAAACCAATTTGCTTTGATGCATAAGCTCTTCGTCCAAAAATGTGAAAAGGCAGTATTTTGATGCACCCACAAGAAAGACTTGCTCATCAAAAGTTTCTGATCTGCTACCAAAGGCTACATTTATTTTTCTCCATTTTAATTTATTTATTTATTTGCTTGCTTTTGTTGAAAACAAGAAATCTGAATGCCAGATTCATTTAGGGAGAACTGAACTGTCATTTATATACATTCTAGTGGAAATGACTGCTCTCAGGAAGACTGAAAAAGAACTTCCACTACACAACCACACACTCACTCTTTTCAGGGGTTTATAATTTTCTCAATTAAGTTCCCTTAGGATTAATTTTTTCCCCCATGCTTGATCTCCACCAAGAGGTAATATATAATTTAGACAAACCATTCTGCTGCTTTTGAGTTCCGCATGTTTTAAAGAATATCCTTGTCCCATATGTTCCAGTCAAATAATTTGTACACACGTAACTCAGTCCTCAACAATTTTGTCCAGAATTAGCTTGCTTTGTAGATCTCACTGAGCTCTTAAAACAAGCTGCGTTTGAAGAAAATTGGTTTAGTAGTTTTGAGGTTGTGAGCCCTAGAATTGTTTTCATACATGCACAGTAGTATGGGTTGTTTAAAACCGTACAATGATGGGTATGAACTAGTGCAGCAGGCCTCATTTAGTTTCTGTGGCCAGTATAACGTGGCTTTGGACACAGGGGTTCTGCTAACCACAGTTGGGTGAAATCCTGGCTCCACTGAAGTCAATGGGAGTTTTGCCATCTCTTCAGAGCATCATTTCCTGTTGCGAGGATGTTAGAAAGCTGGCTGGTCTTATAAAAGCTTTAGGAAGTTTGGGATGTGGTAAAAATCCACAGGGGAAGAGATGGTGGCAAGTTCCTAGAGGCCCCATGGCGCACATGAATTGGGGTCATTTTTGGTCTAGTGCTATCTCTGTCATTGACTAGCCATTACGATACTTTACAAACATTATTTAATCAGACCTTACAATGCCTATGCAAAGTAGGTTGTCAAGGTTCCTCCCCCACTCTGAACTCTAGGGTACAGATGTGGGGACCTGCATGAAAAACCTCCTAAGCTTATCTTTACCAGCTTAGGTCAAAACTTCCCCAAGGTACAAAATATTCCACCCTTTGTCCTTGGATTGGCCGCTACCACCACCAAACAAATACTGGTTACTGGGGAAGAGCTGTTTGGACACGTCTCTCCCCCCAAAATACTTCCCAAAAACCTTGCACCCTACTTCCTGGACAAGGTTTGGTAAAAAGCCTCACCAATTTGCCTAGGTGACTACAGACCCAGACCCTTGGATCTTAAGAACAATGAACAATCCTCCCAACACTTGCACCCTCCCTTTCCTGGGAAATGTTGGATAAAAAGCCTCACCAATTTGCATAGGTGACCACAGACCCAAACCCCTGGATCTGAGAACAATGAAAAAGCATTCAGTTTTCTTACAAGAAGACTTTTAATAAAAATAGAATTAGAAATAAGAAATCCCCCCTGTAAAATCAGGATGGTAAATACCTTACAGGGTAATTAGATTCAAAACATAGAGAACCCCTCTAGGCAAAAACCTTAAGTTACAAAAAAGATACACAGACAGAAATAGTTATTCTATTCAGCACAATTCTTTTCTCAGCCATTTAAAGAAATCATAATCTAACACATACCTAGCTAGATTACTTACTAAAAGTTCTAAGGCTTCATTCCTGGTCTATCCCCGGCAAAGACAAAATGTAGACAGACACACAAACCCTTTGTTTCTCTCCCTCCTACCAGCTTTTGAAAGTATCTTGTCTCCTCATTGGTCATTTTGGTCAGGTGCCAGTGAGGTTACCTTTAGCTTCTTAACCCTTTACAGGTGAGAGGAGATTTCCTCTGGCCAGGAGGGATTTTAAAGGGGTTTACCCTTCCCTTTCTATTTATGACATAGGTAAATATCATTATCTCAATTTTACAGATGGGGGGGGAAAAACCGAGTCTCCAGGTATGTCTATGTTTAAACCGCTACAGCGGCACTGCTCCAGCTTCAATGTAGACATTGTCTATGCCGATGGGAGGGGTTCTCCTGTCGGAGCAGGTGTTCTACCTCCCCGAGAGGCAGTAGCTAGGTCTACAGAAGAATTATTCCGTTGACCTTCACTCTCTAACACAGTGGGTTAGATCAGCATAGCGCTCTCTCTCTCAGGGGTATGGATTTCTCAGAGAGATGTAACTAGGCCAGGATAGACCAGCCCTCAGGTACTTGCCCAAAGCAATTGACAGTCCAACACAGGTCTAGAAATTAGGTCTCTTGACTCTCAACCCTATGTCTAATCCACCCAGCCACACTGCTATCCAGGCAAATTACTCAGGCCAAACTTTTCAGAAGTGGCCATTAATTTTGACAGGTTTCAGAGTAGCAGCCGTGTTAGTCTGTATTCGCAAAAAGAACAGGAGTACTTGTGGCACCTTAGAGACCAACAAATTTATTTGAGCATAAGCTTTCATGAGCTACATCTGATGAAGTGAGCTGTAGCTCATGAAAGCTTATGCTCAAATAAATTTGTTAATCTCTAAGGTGCCACATTAACTTTGAGTGCCTCAGGGTTTTTGTGGGTGGTTTTTGTTTTTTTAACTATTTATTTGTTTCTGAAGTTTTAACATGTTTACAAATCCTTGCCAAGTAAATATTGGAAACAAAACAATACTTACAACAGTGAGCTTTTGTATACAGGAATATCGTCATCTAATCTTTCTATTTAACAGGGTGTTACCATATTCCACAGAGAGCATCATTCAACACCTGTTGTGTTTTTAGTGATTTTTATTAAATGGAATGAAAGCTCTACATACACATTTTTAACAGACCAGACATGTCTATCAAATGTCAATATTCAAAAATATTGGACAACAGTGCTGGGTTTTGTTCGTTTGCTGGTGAATGTACTTTGTCTGAGTATTGAATAAAATGTAACCAAATGTCTAAGAACCTATCTGTCCTCTGTCTTTTTAGGTGAGTACGTAACTGGTGTGTTGTGTCTCCCCCCCCCACCCCCCCCCATAACTACAACTTCCCTTTTTTAAAAACCAGTCCTCTACAGTTGGGCTATCTTTCTTTTTGCAATGCGAAGCTATTCTCTTTGTGTGTGACCATTTACACTAGGAACCCCGAGGAGGATTACAAAAACATCATTTGCTAATAAGTATCCAATAAGCTGTGATAGCTGGTTACAGATTGCCCCCTCAATACACTATCAGGACTGGACATGTCCACCCTAGATGCATAAAATCTCCTCTTGTGTGTCTCAGGCTTTAGGTGCCCAACCAGAGGCATGTCTGTCTCAAAAGATCAGCACCTAAAAGCTGTAGCAGCTAAAATGAGTGACGTTTTTGACAATGTGGGCCTTAACTTCTCTGCACGTGTTTTTTCTTTCCTATTATGGGCATAGTGTCCACTCACCTGACTGAGTTAGCCACCCATTGCCAGGGTTGCTTAATACGAAGCTGTCACTCTCTTTGCTGGCATTTTCATACGTCGTTACGGGGAAGGAAAACTCTCCTCCCAGCAAATATTTGAAATTGTCACATCAATAATGCTACACATGGGAGTGCGTTCATTCGGGTCTGCTGTGTGGGAGGAAGTTTGGGCAGGGACAAGGGTCGTTAGCAGCCGAGGGCCAGTCTGTGTACTCACATGCAATTTCCAAAAATTACACAAGAAGAGACATTGGTGACTGAACAGTTCCTTTCTGCTTGTTGGGCTTGTGGCATCTGATAAGGATGCCAATGTGGTGTTGTCATAAATATAAAGGGAAGGATAACAACCTTTATGTATGCAGTAATATAAAATCCCTCCTGGCCAGAAGGTTTACCTGTAAGGGGTTAAGAAGCTCAAATAACCTAGTTGGCACCTGACCAAAAAGACCAATGGGGAAAGAAGATACTTTCAAATTCGGGGGCAGGGGGAGGCTTTGTTTGTGCTCTTTGTTTCAGGGGTTCTCTCTCAGGACTGAGAGGGCCAGGTAGAAATCCATCTCCAAACAATCTTGAACAAGTCCCTAATATTACAAAAATAGTAAGTTAAGTCAGGCAAGGCGGGTTAGGTTACCTTTTGTTTTAGCTTGTGAATTTTCCCTTTGCTATAGGGAGGTTTATTCCTGTTTTTTGTAACTTTGAAACTAAGCCAAGAGGGAGTTCCTCTGTGTTTTTGAATCTTTTGTTACCCTGTAAAGTTATCTTCCACCCTGATTTTACAGAGGTGTTTCTTTTACCTTTTCTTTAAATAAAATTCTTCTTTTAAGGACCTGATTGATTTTCAGTGTCCTAAAGACCCAGTGGTTTGGGTCTGTGCTCACGTTATAACCAATTGGTTAGGATATTATTCTCACGCCTCCCCAGGAAAGGGGTGTAAGGGCTTGGTGGGATATTTTGAGGGAATAGGAACTCCAAGTGGTCTTTCCCCTGAACCTTTTGTCTAAATCACTTGGTGGTGGCAGCATACCATCAGTCCAAGGACAAATAGAGATTTGTGCCTTGCGGAAGTTTTAACCTAAGCTGGCAGAAATAAGCTTAGGGGGTCTTTCTTACGGGTCCCCACATCTGTACTTCAGAGTGGGGAGGGGACCCTGACAGGTGTGTACAGAGTAGAGTTGACATGATGAAGTGTGACCGTTAGTAACTCTCCTGTTGAGTAACAAGTTGTAGCAGATTACATATAGGCCTAGGAATTAGGAAACCTACATTCTGCTCTTGCTTCTGACACTTTCTTGCAGTGTGGCCTTTGGTAAATCAGTTGATCTCTCTGAACTTAGTCTGAGTCTGAATGATTTTACAGTGTGAAACCTTTATATCAGTCATTGCATGCAAACACCTGGAGTTAACCAAGATGCTAGCCACATGGACCAACAGAGCCGATCAGGGTTTCATGGATGCTATTGCAGAGGTTAATAAACTTTTCTTTATGCTTTACACAGCCATGGCATAAGATTTCAAAAACTATTCTCAAAAAGAAAAGGAGTACTTGTGCCACAAGTACTCCTTTTCTTTTTGCGAATACAGACTAACAGGGCTGCTACTCTAAAAACTATTGTGAAGCTATTTTGATTTGAATAGGACTTCCATCACAGGTGTTCTAGCCACCTTCCCTTCTTCATCAGTCTCAGATCTCCTGAATATCCCACCAATGCTGAGGAAGAATAACCAAATTAATGATGGAGGACAACAGACCATTATAATGTCTCACCAAATCAGCAATGGCATGGTCCATTGAAAAGACAACACTTCTTCAGAGACCTCTGAAACCCAACTTGTGCCAAGAGCTCCAAGGGTGGACTATCAGAAGAGCGTGCTCATCACAGTGGGAACAAATGCCAGTCATCCTCCTCCTCATTCTCATTATTATTATTATTATTTATTTTATTTCTATTACACTAGAGCTATGGTCTCCCCATCATGGATTTGGTTGGACCCCACTGTGCTAGGCACTGTACACATTTATAACAAAGGTATGGTCCTTGATTGAAGATCTTATGGTCTAAGTATAAGATAAGAGACAACAGGTGGATACAACAAATGGATGAGGGGAACATAAGGAAACAGGGAGACAATACTGGACAGCAGGGTAAGCAGTGCTATCAGCCCGCCAGCTGCCTGACCATTGTCAGATTGGGGAAGGCAGTGTGGAACTCAGCCAAAAAATGGCCGGCAGTTAGAGATCCTTTCCTCAGTTTCTGCTTCCAGGATTTCTTGGCCAATCCAGGAAAAGGTTGATGAAGATCCCTGGGATTCATAGCAGGAGGCATGAATGGAGTTCTGATAAACAAAAGGCATATGTTTGAGGGGTAGGGGGAATGATAGGGTGGGGTGGTGCAGATAACAGTGAGTAATGGGACAGCTGCCCTTCACAGAGCAGAGAAGTGGCGGAGGAATCTATGGAGTCTTCCAGCTTCTTGGCCATGATCAGGGCTTTATGGAGGAGGCTCCAACTGTTAGCAAAACAGAGATCCCTTTCAAAGGTCCAGTCATGGTACTGAAAGGAAACAGTTATGCAGCCTCTCCCTCAATCCTGAATTGCATAAGCCCCCTTCTCTCACACAATATCAGTTCCAGGATACCATTCTGCCCCGCTCTTACTGTGTTGATGCAAAGTTAAGATATGGCGGCATGGCTAAACAAAGGAGTCACCAGGAGGGACAATTCCAATTTCAGTAATGGTGATGGCCCATATTGTGATTGTCCTTTGTGCGGGGAGTGAGGGAGCTCAAGGAGCCACTCCCCACTCTCTTATGTGCCTCATGCAAGAGCCGGTCGCAGTCCCTCTGCTCAGGAGAAGGGCTCATTGCTTGGTGCGTATCACTCTACCAGGCATTGAAAGGAATGGATCTGGCCCACAGCTGCACCAGCACATGAAGTGGGCCATGGTCAGGAGGGGGAATGGTACAGGAGCTGGTTTTGCTGGCTCCTACATCACCCAGGTATCCCCACACGCAGAGCTGGCAGGCTATTTAAATTCTCCAGCCTGTTTGCCCCAGTAGAGTGGGGCCAAGGACTTGGCCTTTAGCATTGAATTTCACAACGTTATTTGCAACAGAGAGACTATTGTAAATACCAGGGTAAAGGTAAATACATAGCATTCCAACTAAACTTTTTGAAAGCCTGACCTTTGGAATATTCATGTATCTTCTTTACATTACAAATAATATTGTCAAGCTTTTACTTTGAGAGACACAAGGGGGGTGAGGTAATATCTTTTATTGAACCAACTTCCACTGGTGAAAGAGACAAGCTTCTGAGCTCCACAGAGCTCTTTTTCAGGTTTGGCTTTCGCTGTGTCTGTGCAGCTCGCGCAAATACCTATTATTTGAAACGCTGGCCCAACTTTCTAGTAACCAACATCATCATGAGGTTCAACTAGATGATCGTAATGATCCCTTCTGGCCTTAAAATCTATGACTACTGATGTTTTGTGTTAAAATGGTGCCCAGCAATACAGGTTGTACTAAGTGTAAGAAAATCCTTCTTTGTCCACACCCAACCCACTGTTACAATACTTTCAATATTTTAACTGAACACAGGATCAAAGAAGTTAAAAACAGCAAAGATCCAGTGTAGATCACTATGTCCATCCTCAAGCAATTGCAGGATATTAGTTTACTATAGGGGATATGCCAGATATTAAACTCATATGACACTTGATCTTAGCCAAAAGTCCATTGCAGAAGATAAGGTAGTACAACAGATATATATTATGGACTATTATTTCGCCCTTCATTGATTCACTTGTTAAAAGAAGGACTACATCACTCACACAAGGTGTAACCTCTTATGGACTATGTTCCCTTCTATTACTCGTGAACCAGTGAGAAGAAAATTAAAGATCCCATTGATACCCATTGCACGCCTGCTATTTATCAATTATCCTTGAAACTAACAATATTATGCTAATCTTTCATAACCAGGTAGACTAGCTGTCACAACAGTATTTATTTTCTTTTCCCCTGACTAACCCTTCACCAGATAATCTGTCCCTTAACCCTGTCTCAACTAGGCCCTGAAGTTTGCTAAGGAAAACTCTCTCATAGCTCAGAATTACTTCTTTCCATAGTAATAGAGCCTTCACGTCACCCCCTTCATTCTGGGCTGTGGCCGCCATCTTTAAGAGTTCAGATATGTTATGTATTTGAACAAATATTTGAAACACTTTCTTTCCTTTCCTCCCATCCCTTGGAATTAAGTTCCTTGATGAAGTAAGGTCTTAATGGGGAAAATGAGCAGCCAGATTACACACAGATATTAAGCATGTGCCTAACTTTAAGCAAGTGAGTAGTCCCAATGAAATCTTTTCTGCTTCAGTAAGACTACTTGTGTGCTTAAAGTTAGACACATGCCTAAGTTCCTTGATGAATTGGGGCCTAAATCTCCTCTGTGTGTATATTTCATTGTTGCATTGCAACACCTGACTTCTCAGTTGACAGGCATGGCTGTCTCCACTGTGACTTAATGCTGGTTTGGATCCTTCACTAGAAGCTACTTGAGAGTAATGTGGTACTCTACGCTTCCCATATGCTTTCAGCTCCCTCTGGTTTCATATGTGAAAATAAAATTATTGGAAGATGACATATTATGAATTATATAAAGCAGTGGGTTATGGCTAGTCATGATGGCTATGCAACATGTAATTGATCATTCACTAAGTGATCATTCAACCTACACAAATATTCTCTATCACTCAAAAGACAGATCTGAAACATTTTAGGAAGAACTTTACCCTAGAAAAAATTCTAAAAGTGCACTATTGGAGTTTCTCAGTCTATTGCAGCTGGCATGTTCCTAAGCCTCTACGACCGCTCATACTTCAGGTTTTTTATTTGGACTGGTTATTTATTATTAAATGTATGTTACCATAGCATCCAGAGGACCAAGGCTTCCTCGGGCTAAGGTTGGTACAAACACATTTTAATAAATTTAATAATATCTTACATTTGCTTGCTGTCTTTCCTCCAAATGACTGACTGATTCACCCACCAATGAAATGCAGTCATTGCTATGGTAGGTGGCAGCGGCTGCTTAACAGCACACAGAAACACAGAGCAACAGTTAAGACAGGAAGTGAAGACCTCTTTGTCCACTTGAAACTAGATGGAGAATTCAATGAGGCTGAATGTAATTATAACCCTGCTTGAAATCAGGCCAGGACTCTGGAGTTAACACTCTTATGAAAAGTGCCCTGGGCTTTTTAATAATTACAAGTGGTCAGGGCTTCAGTTTTACATCTCCTCCAAAAGTAAAAATAAAATTGGGGGAATGAGCAGGAATTCTTGCTGAACAGAGAATAATCTGCCTCATTCAAGATAATTGGCTCTTTTTAATTTAATTTAACTAAAATGATTGATTGCATATTGCAACTGCTAGTGGAATGTTTTTGTTGATTTGCTCTATTTGGACATTATGAATTGCTACCCTTTGCTTTGACAAGGCGTGCTACAGAAATAAAAATGGCTTTCGAAATTTTAAAACCCTTTTGCTTTATGGTCCTGCGTAAAGGTTGATGTAATCCATGTTTATGACTTTATACAGTGTGAAAAGAAACATTTCACCTCTTGTGACACTAGCTGGAATTAGCTATAGAATCTTATTACATTCATGCCTAACTTTGCTAAACTGCAAGACTGTCCAAGTACTTCCTTTTGTTTCAAACCCTTGTAGTTTGGAGCACTTGTTGAACTTGCTGAGAAGTGCATCCGAGTTGCTGGCAATTATCATATAAACAAATATCATTTGAGGGCAGAATGCAGTTTTACATAGATTAGTTTACTGATGTTATCATATTGGCTATTATTCATACTCCAGATATTTCTGCTGAGCAGGAGCATTGCATGTTCAGAAAGCACATTATCTTACTATGTAAAAGGCTTCATTAATCAAAACAGACAACAGGCCAGACATTCTTTCTTTGAGTCCAGGGTTTTGGATCTTTGAGTCTTTTTACCTTGTTTGAGCCCCTTGCCCCATCATCACAGAAAGCAAGCAACTCTCTCCATAACAGATTAGTATAAAATGTTGTGGTAAATGGAAAACATTATTTAATTTAGTTAAAGAATTGCTTATTTGTTGTTTTACAATGACTTAGTCTTCTTTTTTAAAAAATAAATGACTTGTCAAGTAAAGCTCTTTCAATAATCCACTCAGAATATTAGATTAATTCACTCACTCATCTAAAATGCCAATCAAAGGAACTGATTTATGCAAAGGCCAGCCAAATTCTGGGCTGAGCTGCTCACATACTTATGGGGAAAAAGAAGGAACAATATGTTTATGAAGCTTCTGCTTATTAAGAACCAGACTCAAAGGATCACACAAAGGATCACCTTTTCAAAAGGCTGGCCCTTTTGGGGTTGTAACAGGGTGATGGGCCCCGTAAGGGTAGTAATGCCTAATGGTCAGTCAACGCTTAGTTCCATGGTGTATCCCTTTAAGATTCCTGGGAATTTTAGAGTGGATGAAGACCTAGGGAAGGTCAGATCTTCTTGTTGGGAGAGAGAGGAAGATGGTCACAGGAGAATAGTTAATGCTTGGCTACTGTTTCTTTAAGAGTCTGGGACCAGGAGCCTTGTAGTGGGGCAAGGCTCTCCTCTCTCCCAGCCAATCCAAATGATCTCTGGGAAGAAGGCTGTATATATTTTGTCTTTTCCCTCAGAACAGGGCAGATAGTGGCAGATGGGAGGACTGCTACCTGTGGGTGTTTCTCAGTCCCTGGAGGTAGGGGAAAGAATTGCACAGAGAATGGTTGAAGGAGTTCCTGAAAGAAGCAAGTGGTGAGCTCCTGAGAGTCTGGAAATGGGCCCCAAGAACAGTGGGTGGCTTTTTTTGCAACCTCCTAAAGCCAAGGGGAGAGACTACAGGCCAGAGAGCTTTCATTTCAACTTTACTTGAATTTGATAAGAAAAAATTCCCCTGCTGAGGTTTTACTTTAACTTTTGAAGTGTGTGGCATTCTGAAAATGTCCTGAGACAAGGGGACACCGAGGCAGGGCACTATAGCACCATGTTTGGCCAGCAGGGGGTGCTATCTGGCAGGCATGCTATTTGATGAAGGTACGATTTTCAACTGCAAAACTTACAACCCTGTTTTTTGGGTCCACTTCTGAACTACATGTGTAAATCTGGGTACTTCAGTCTCAAAGGCAAATTACTTAGCTTAATGCTCAAGTACACAGATTTGTTTATGCATCTGGAAAAATCTGAGATTGTATTGGCTCTCTTGATTGGAGGCATCTGGCCCATGTTTGTTCACAAAGTGCACAACTTGGGGGTCTAGTTAGATTCCCTGAGGCATGTAGATTCTAGCTCTGAGGGCTGCACGCAAAATCCATTAATCAAGAAGCTGAGGTGGAGTATCCCACTTGAGTGCATGATGCCAGTACTCCATTATCTAAACTAGGCTCATTGGCCTTCAGGTGGAGTTTCAACTGTTGGTTTTGACCTACAAAGCCCTGAATGTCCTGGGGCCTTCCTGCTTTATGGAGTGCTTCTTCTCGGGCCTTTCTGCCCCAAGGAGTGAAGAAAGATGCCTAATGTTAATTTTTAAAACAGTAAAACTCATCTAACAGAAGTGAGTGTTCTCTGGCCCGATGATTGTTCTGCTGGTACCTTGAGGGCAGAAGACTGACTCTCTGTAGTCCAGTGGTCAGAGCATGCAACAGAGAGGTGGGAGACCCTGAGTTCAGTCCCTGTGCTCCTGGATAAATAAGGAACAGCTTCAACAGGAGATACTGAGGGTTTCCCCTCACATCTGAATAACTCGTAGCTCAGCGGTTAGCACACCCTCTTAAGTGCTGGGAGATCCCTGTGCAAATCCATTCTCCCCCTGTGCCAGAGATAGGGGACTCAAAGCTGAGTTTCACATGTCCCAGGTGAGTGCTCTAACCACAGGGCTAAGCATTATCCAGATGGATTTTGTAGGGGATCCCATCCACTAAGCATGCTCAGAGGTTCACACCCTTAATGCTAGTGGTGCAAACAGGATCATGCAAGCTCATGCTTTTACGGTACCTAAATACTTTGATTTCAGGAGCTCCCAGCCACCTGAGACCCAACACTGCTCTACCCACTGTACCAGTATTCCTGATCAAGGCAGGAGTTAGCCCAGACACAACAGGTATTAATACACTGACGTTTATTTGTACTTTCATTCCATAGGCCTAATCCAAAATTCACGTCTTCGGATCAGGACCTCGGGTGCTTGATAAACAATGCATAGCTATAAACGGTATGGTCTTGCTCTACAGACTTTAACACCATCAGCTTCTACTTCATCCAGGCCCTTGCTTCAAGAACTCACTTTACCTGTACCGTAGGATGCAAAAACACATTCTGCATGAAGACAATACATTGGCTATTTATACATCAGAGACAAGTAATTATTGGGTTTCAAGGAATTGTAGCATTTAATAAAAGTATTTTATTACATTTAAATTTGTTAAAATTTTAAGTTAACATGTTAATTATGACTATTGGCCGTGGACTGATGCTGACAGTAGGAAATAGATCCAAACAACTGCTCTGCAGAGATATGTTCACTAGTCGTGTTTGCTCTTTGATTACTAACGTATTAATAGTGCTCTTAAATTAGGACTTGATTCATTAACAAAAAGACCTATATGGACATTATGTAAATTTGTCTTGTGTCTTTTATTCAGCTATCAGGGCATGTATTATAAATCTAACTGAAAATTTACTCAGTTATATCCTGACTTGTGGGCAAGGTTTAGCTAAATGCATAGCTGCACACAGAAGTCAAATAAGGGCCTACCAACCACCCTGTTTTGCTAGATGACTTCCAATTTATGCAAATCTGTATTCAATAAAGCAGCATCAGAACTACATTGCAGTATTTCTACAGCAAAATGGTGGCAGGGGAGCGAGAAGAAATTGTCAACTGTCTCTTGTATCTATCATAACTTCATTGCCACTTGTAACCAGCCATCCCTTTTATGTTTAACCAAAAACCCTCCATATTTTATTTTTCAATTGAGGTGTTTGATTATTCCACTGCAGCATCTGTAAAGTTACATTCTTATGGCTCACATCAGGTGAAATTTAGTTATAGTCATAAAGAACACGAAAGGCTTACTACCGTTCTTGTTGGTTGTTTTATGGTAAAACCAAGAGGCCTCAACTGAGATCAGGGATGCAGCCTGGTAGGCAGTGTACAAACTCATAGTATGAGACTCTTCTTGTGCTGAAGAGCTTATACCTGAAACAGCCAAAGGATGGGAGATAAAAGTGTTGCCTGCATTTTACAGATGAGGATCCGAGTCACAGAGAGGCAGGTCCTCCGTTATTGTGAACTATCATAGTTCCATTGAATGTAAACTCTGCAAGTGGGAGGAAAAGTCTTGAACCCATTACTACGGAAAGACCAAAAACCATGAAAAAGAACAATCTGTAGCGAATGAGTGGGGTTAGTCTTAGGTGATATGAAAACAATGGATGGGACAGACTGCAGAGGCCAGTAGTGACTAAAGGAGAGAATGGAGTACCTGAAGAAGTTGACAAGTACAACTATGCAGGAGCCAGAAGAGTTCCCAGAAGTCACCTACTACAGGACAGGCCTAACAAAGAAAATAACAGAACGCCACTAGCCGTCACCTTCAGCCCCCAACTAAAACCCCTCCAACGCATTATTAAGGATCTACAACCTATCCTGAAGGATGACCCAACACTCTCACAAATCTTGGGAGACAGGCCAGTCCTTGCCTACAGACAGCCCCCCAACCTGAAGCGAATACTCACCAACAACCACATACCACACAACAGAACCACTAACCCAGGAACCTATCCTTGCAACAAAGCCCGTTGCCAACTGTGCCCACATATCTATTCAGGGGACACCATCACAGGGCCTAACAACATCAGCCACACTATCAGAGGCTCGTTCACCTGCACATCCACCAATGTGATATATGCCATCATGTGCCAGCAATGCCCCTCTGCCATGTACATTGGTCAAACTGGACAGTCTCTACGTAAAAGAATAAATGGACACAAATCAGATGTTAAGAATTATAACATTCATAAACCAGTCGGAGAACACTTCAATCTCTCTGGTCACGCAATCACAGACATGAGGGTCCCTATCTTAAAGCAAAAAAACTTCAAATCCAGACTCCAGCGAGAAACTGCTGAATTGGAATTCATTTGCAAATTGGATACTATTAATTTGGGCTTGAATAGAGACTGGGAGTGGCTAAGTCATTATGCAAGGTAGCCTATCTCCCCTTGTTTTTTTCCTACAAACCCCCCCCAAGACGTTCTGGTTAAACTTGGATTATTGCTGTGCACATTGTAAGATGAGCTATTGCCAGCAGGAGAGTGAGTTTGTGTGTGTGGTTTTTGGAGGGGGGTGTGTGTTGGGGGGGGTGAGAAAACCTGGATTAGTGCTGGAAATGACCCACCTTGATTATCATGCGCATTATAAAGAGAGGTTTCAAAGAGGGATGGGCTATTACCAGCAGGAGAGTGAGTTTGTGTGTGTGGGGGGGGGGGGAAGGGTGAGAGAACCTGGATTTGTGCTGGAAATGGCCCTACTTGATAATCACTTTAGATAAGCTGTTACCAGCAGGAGAGTGGGGTGGGAGGAAGTTTTGTTTCATGGTCTCTGTGTGTATATAATGTCTTCTGCAGTTTCCACGATATGCTATGCATCCGATGAAGTGAGCTGTAGCTCACGAAAGCTCATGCTCAAATAAACTGGTTAGTCTCTAAGGTGCCACAAGTACTCCTTTTCTTTTTACGAATACAGACTAACACGGCTGTTACTCTGAAACCTATGCAGGAGAGATCACCAAAAAAGAAAAAGGGAAAAATAAGAGGAGAAAGGAGTGGCCTGCAGAAGTTAGGGCAGAAATAAAAGAAAGAACTTGACAGTGAACAAGGCAGCCATACTTGCCTTTTCCCCTCCATTTCATAGAATCACAGAATATCAGGGTTGGAAGGGACCTCAGGAGGCCATCTAGTCCCACCACCGATCAAAGCAGGACCCAATCCCCAATTCCTCTACCTTGCTGGGTTGTGCAATGGCCTGTGGGGCCTGAAGGGTAACTTCGCACTTTATTTTGTGCTCCTAGGGCCTGATCCAGCTCCAATGAAGTCAGTAGGTCTTTCCATTGACTTCCACGGGGGTTGGATCACTCCTCTAAAAAGACAGGCAGGAAGCAGTGTAAAATTAAAAAGGATTGTACAATAACCAATGCTTGCTTCACCCTAGACAAATGCAGCTGGGTACAAATGCAGCTTAGCAATAGGTGGTGCTATTCTATTCAGGGACGGAGGAAGAATCTCCAGACGACTGGGGCCTTTGCTGGGTAAGGAAGCAGCATAGACAGTTTTTGTGGGCACTTACTTATTTAGTCCCCTCTTCCCTCAAAATACCCACACCTCCTTCTTTCTCGCTAGCACCCTCCTCCCTCATTTCTCTTGTTCATTTCCTTACTCCTCGTTCTTCATCTTGTTCCTCCTTTCTTTTCCATTTCACTCTTTCTATCTGAGTCAGCCCTTGATCAGATAGAAACCAAAGGGAGTCACATTCTGTCCCCTGCAGAACACTGTTAAACCTCCAAAGGGAAGTGGGATATTAAAAGAGCACAGTTCCTCCCCACCCATAATTGAAAAGGAACATGTAAAACGGTAAGATTAGTGTGCATCAGCCCCTTCATTTGAAGCAGGAGACACCTTTGTTTAAATGTTATGCAGGGAAAACCATTTTCTGATTCAAAGCACATTTCATAAACTGCTCAAGATCATGAAAACTTAAATTAAAACCATTTAAAAGAAGTGTGAAATACTAAAGAAAGAACACAAACAACCCGCTCCTCAGTGTAAGCTTTCAGTGAGCCAGGAAATGGTGCATTGATGCCAGTGAGCAGGGATGTGAGTCATTATTCTTTAGCCATTATTAAGAGCCCCTCAGTGTCAGCATGGAGGATCACAGCACAGACGTAGGTTTGTAATACCTTCTCCTTCAGGGCTTTCCTTCACAGTAGAATACGCTTCCCTGAGACAAAAGCATAAAAGTCACAGGAAACACAAATGAATGAGTACGTCTGTTGGAGGGAACTTCATTAGGGCCTTGTTCCTGTTTCAAATCCCATGTGCTCATCAGGGCTGGTTTTAGGGCGGATGACGCTCGGAGAACAATCTTATGGTAAAAGCCCGCATCTGGCTAATCTTTTTCCTTTTCAGGCAATGACTTTTTTTTCAGACTTATTTTCACATGTTCTGCTAGATAAGAGAGAGTTAAAAAGAGTAGGACTGATTCTCAGTTACTCCATTCTTGCCCCCTCCCCCGACTTGTCTGGTAACTACATTTCAGTCATAATTTCAGTTTATGCCCATAATTTTATACGTAATGTTGCTAGACACATTTCACCATGATCTTATTGACCAGCAAGTTGTTCGTTTTCAGACAATAACTCACAAGGCATATTTTGTACAAAGATTATTACAATAGCATGTAGGGTGTGAATACAGTGGTCCATTCGATCACAAGAGGGCAAGGGACAAAAGTGACATTAAGCGACCTTTGCTCTCCCTGTATTCTGTGGCTTGCCAGTGCTTCCCATGATTCCCTGCGTAGTCTGGGAAGCAGAGGATAGCCGAAGTGCAGTGCATTTTGGATATACTCTCAACATGGCCCCAATCTGTCCCCTGCGCGGGAGGGCTTGGAAAAAAAAGCTTGCAGAGAGCTCTTACTTCAGCTCTCTGCAAGCTGCCCCCTGGCACAAGGGCCATTCTCAGGGCACTACCCGTGTTCAGTCAAGAAAGATATTTCCTCATATTATCAGGAACCATAAAAAAAAGAAAAAAAAAGGTCTCAGCGAAAAGCGACAAAGAAAAACTGAGCTTGACCCTGGGAGAAAGGAGAGAGATGGCAGAGATCGCTCTACCTGCCACCAAATCAGGAATGACCAAGAGTGACAAATGGATTTGGGATCCAACCTCAAACACAAGGCGTAACCCTATCCTGGGAGGGTTGTGCCAACCTCGGACAGATACCTGAGAGCTCTCTCTTTTGCTTTCAGTTTGGCAAAACCTGTCCAGCTTGCCATGCCAATAAAGTCTCACTGAACTGAACTGAAGGCCTCTTTACAATATTGGAGCAGCATGAAGGTACCTGAGTGAATTGATAATTAGGTCTGTTATCTTAAAAAGCGGCTGTATAGTAAATGAAGGATTAAAACACTTCAGGCAAAATTTTGCTCCGATTTACCTCTATGCAACCCAAATGACCAGAGGTGGTGGAAGCTCACTTTGAATGGGGGAGTTGGGCAGAGGGAGGAGTGGGGTGGGGAGCAAGGGGGTTTAGTAAGACTCAGGGAGGAGGAGCTGGCTCCAGGCTAGGTCTTGGCACTTTGCATATCTCTTGCCAGGCGCAGCTGCTTCTGGTTCCCTCCTGATCTCCTGGTTCCTACCTGCTCCCTGCCCCAATCTTGGATGCCGCAGCAGCTGCTCCAGCCCCTCCCGGTCTTCCTATTCAGTTGCATGTGAGCACAGTTTACAAGGAACATTAGGTCCCAGAAGGTGAAGCAGAATGGTGCATGGGAGCAGAAACGTAAATGAGCCCCTCCATCGTCTAGTTACGCCACTCCTGCACCTGCACACAAGCCCGGGCACTACAAATTGTGTGTGGTGCATTTATTACAACACCTGTATGCACGCTACAGATAATTTCTAGTGAAATACCTGTTACACTAGAAATGAAAGTACTGGACCTAATTTTCTGGGGCAAAGTTAATGGGAGTTACAATGATGAAAATATCAGACAGTATATTTTTAGAAAGTGGAGTCAGTTTTGTCAAATATATACAGAGGGGTCCAAAAAAGAAGAAAAAACAGTACGAGTAGGGATGGTGTAAGGTATGCCAAAATTGGGAATTAGTACATCGAAAAGAATAGCCGATTATGTAGCTGTCATGACAGCCCAACAAGTAGCAATAACGCTCGCATTAAATTGGATCTGGGATGTATTTCCAGCATCTTTTATTTATTTATTTTTTTCAGATTCAATCTCAGGCTTTTTGGCAATAAAAAAGAGTGTCTCAGTATGTTGAAGTGATTTGATCAATGCAATTATGTTTCTAATCACAGAGTTAATACAGAGGGATACATGTAGCACTAACCTGGATCCCAGCACATTTTGGGACAACAGGGAACAAAATGGCGGACAAAGCTGCGAAAGACATTGTAAGAAATGGATGGATTGACATAGAAATACCCTTGAGTTAACAGGAATTCAAAAGACTAGTACCAAAAAATCTAAAAGAGGAATGGCAAAAAAATTAGAATTAGTGAAAAAAGAGGAAGAAGATTTTTTGAATTGCACCCGAGAGTTGAGGATAATGATGTACTTCAGGGCCTGGATAGCACTAATGAAGTTCTTTTGTTCAGAATACTAACGGGCCATTGTGGCTTAAACAAAAGTCTTTTTCAAATAAATAGACACAAAGATGAACTACGTGTACACTATAAGGTGGAAGAAACAATTGATCACCTTTTATGCATAGGTAAGGGCTTTGATAAAGAAAGGGAAAAGCTTTCTGAGGAATTCAAATGTCTTAAGGTAACAAAAGTTACATTGTTATTTAGTAAAAACATTGGGGAAAAGGAGTGTTCTTAAAAAGGTGTTGTATTACTTGAAAGATACAAGGCAGTGCAAGAGAGTATAAACCACTAAGTACTGAGGAATTATAATTGGTGGCAGCTATAGACTATTCAGTCTAGTCTGCTTTGCCATAAAAAAAGAGAAAACCGTAAAAAGCAGGTCAGTTCCTGGCTGGGACCAGAGGAGTGAGGAAGAGTGCTTCTCTCTGGCCTGGAGATAGAGAAGAACCTTAGGACACTGCCCATGAGATAGGGCTAAAGATAAAATGGTTCCAGTAGGAAGAGGCCCAGCGAAATAGCAGTGACAGATTGAAGTAAGGAGTAAGTGGCTGCTGAGAATAGGGTTCCTGGGCTGGAACCTGGAGTAGTGTGTAGGTCCGGGTTCCCCTACTGGCCACAGGAGAAGTGCCATAAACCCCAAAATAGGACCTTTTTTGGGAGCCCGAACAAAGGGATGGATTTAAAGGGTCCAGAGCGGGGTTGAAGACTCTACCAAAAGCAAAGAGACTTTTATTTGCTGGACTCAATACCCCAAAGGGGTTAATTTGGACTTTAACTCGGCCAGAGGGCCAAGTCACTGAAGACCTGCCAAAGTTGGCTGGCAACCTGCAGGGGGGCACGAGGGGCAAGAAAAGGACTGCAGTTTCACAGCCAGCTGCTAGGTGGCACTCAAGAGGTGAGTGCCCCATCACGGTGTGCTCAACCGGCAGACAGTATCTCATGGATGCCATTTTGAAATAACACTCTTTCTTTAATGTTTACTTTATACAGGATCAAAAGTGGGATAATATTTATTCTGATTTTGGTGTTAGCAGACAGGAATGGAAAAAGAGATCTTATTTATTATTGCTCAACACAAGCTGAACTATGGAGCTGCAGCAGCACCCCTATTTATTTTTAATTTACCTTCCACCCCAGGATTCAGCAGGAGATCAGAGTGAAACTGATGAGGGTTTTCTGGGCTTCAGTCTGTTGCTCCTCCCAGTGCGGCTGGGGGAAGTGCTTTTATGGTTAGGAGCTGCGGAACTTTTCAATGTAGCCTGCACAGTGTGTAGTGTCGACAAACTCAAGCATTCAAAACTCACGAGTCAGGCCTCCCAAAACCATGAGATTGGCTTAAAAATCATGAGATTTAAAAATAATACATTTTGACCTCTTTTTATTTGCCTTCTAGGTTTTGAACCTTTAGGGTACTCTAGCTAGAATCACATTTTCAACTTTTTCAGCATAACCAGGAGAGCTAGACATTTACTTAAAAAAAATAAAATAAAATGGATGCTGAGATTGTCACAAAATCATTTGACTCCAGCTACTGGCGCTTTAAGAAAAACATAACATACAGCAAGACTTGTGAGGAAAATTGTGTGTTGGAAACACTGATGCGGGAGAGGGCAGATATGATTCTGGACCCACTGAAGTCAATGACAAAGATCCCATAGATTTCCATGGTGCAGGAGCAGACCAGACATTACAGCACTTATTTCATGATTTTAAGCAGCCTGATATATTCTGAGCATGGTTCAATTATTTTCCCTATAGGTGTTGGAGGAAACATCAGGGATTGATAGTCCTGAGTTTTATAAAGTCTGGATCCACATCCAGATTTCAAACCTCCCAAATTTCAGGCATGTTCAGGTCCAGGGTTTTGTTCAGAATATGGTAGAAATAGGGATCAGTTGCAAAACTGCCTTTCTGGTTGTCAGTAGGTATGAAATCATCCTGCAACAGAGGCCTGAATAGCATTTATGTGCTTTCAATAGAAAGAAAATAGAACAGCAGGGCTTTTCTTTTAATCAGACTTTGTGTGAATTCAATAATAAAAGGCTCCCAAATCTGCAAATCCTTTGCATATGTGTCTTATTGAATGTGTAAGCTTTTCCATGAGCTAAAACCTCCCATATCTTTATGAGAGCCATTTATTTATAGTGGATATGTAAGGGCTAAGCCAGGCAGCAGCTATGGTTATTCAAGTGATGAAAGTTAATTTAGAGGCTGTTAAGTACTACTGCAGGTATCCAGTAATGCCTTTTACTTTAAATTTAAAATTTGTTATCCAAATTTGAAACTAAGAAGTATTGAGATTCACTAGGAGTAGTGCTACAGAACACTAAAAACTGACAGAAGTATCCTGAACTGCAGAAGTGGTCAGTTACTGTAGGAACTGGGCAACTCAATCTGCAGTTTTTGAGTCACATGAGGTTCTTTAGAGCCTGGAATGTGGCTCTCTTCACAAGTTCGAGTGATGCCCTGACTGCCATGTGGTTATCGCCCTGGGGGCAGGGTCAAGGAAACCTGAAGCAAAATACACACACACACACACACACACACACACTCTCTCTATCTGTGTTGTATAGGTAATCAACTAATGTAAGTAAGTACTGATGCTTTAGTGTGTTAGCTTTAGGACAGTTATTCTAACGGAGGGTGATTGTGACTAATGCCATTAATCATTTTATTATTAATGTGTACTGATCACTTTTCTGTTCTAAATACATTTAAACCTTTTGGAGCTGTCTGCACCTCCACTCAGTGTAGCATTTCTTCTGTTAAAGGTTTGAGTACCACTGGTTTAGAGGCTGAACTTTTTTTTACCATAGTATTTGAGCACCCCCCAACTACTTATGGAATTATTCTCACAACATCTTGGGAAAGTATTTTCCACATTTTACAAATGGGGAAAATGAGTCACAAAAAGAAAAAGAAACTTGCCCATGGGTACACAAGAAGCCCGGAATACTGAACCCAGTTCTTTTGAGTCCCAGTACAGATCCTTAACTGTAAGGGAGAATCCCCTCTAATCACACTATCATAGGCTCGTTCACTGCACATCTACCAATGTGATATATGCCATCATGTGCCAGCAATGCCCCTCTGCCATGTACATTGGCCAAACCGGACAGTCTCTATGTAAAAGAATAAATGGACACAAATCAGACGTCAAGAATAATAACATTCAAAAACCAGTCAGAGAACGCTTCAATCTCCCTGGTCACTCGCTTACAGACCTAAAAGTCGCAATTCTTCAATAAAAAAACTTCAAAAACAGACTCCAACGAAAGACTGTTGAATTGGAATTAATTTGCAAACTGGATACCGTTAAATTAGGCTTGAATAAAGACTGGGAGTGGATGTGTCATTACACAAAGTAAACCTATTTCCCCATGTTTAGTTTTCCCCCCTACTGTTCCTCACACATTCTTGTCAACTACTGGAAATGGCCCACCTTGATTATCACTACAAAAGTTTTTTTTTCTCTCCTGCTGGTAATAGCTCACCTTACCTGATCGCTCGTTACAGTGTGTATGGTAACACCCATTGTTTCATGTTCTCTGTGTATATAAAATCCCCCTACTGTATTTTCCACTGCATGCATCCGATGAAGTGAGCTGTAGCTCACGAAAGCTTATGCTCAAATAAATGTGTTAGTCTCTAAGGTGCCACAAGTCCTCCTTTTCTTTTTGCGGATACAGACTAACAAGGCTGCTACTCCGAAACCTCTCCTCTAATAGTTGATTTCAAGCTGGATCTTTCAGACCTTTACTCCCAGGAGTAGGCCCCATGACTTCAGCAGAATTACTGCTGTATTTAAAGATTACTCATGTGAGTAGCAGGACTAGGCCTCTCCCGGTCAGCTCTATTAGTGAGCTGTTGACCACCACCTCCGTTCTGCCAGCAATGCCAATGTAAGAGGAGGAATGGTGCCGCTATTGTGAGGAACTTTCCTAGCTTATATACTACCCCATTGAAATGGGCTAGCGAAAGGATCTGAGTCCTTACTCCCACTTCCTTTACCCAGATGCCTGCCTGACTTCGAGGATTCCCCTTCCACTCTCCTGTGTGGCAGAATCCTCATAACCCCAACAAGGATGGGCCCAGGATTCCTGGGGGGCTCAACCCCCAGTCTTGTCGTGGTCACTTAGGGCAGGGGCTAGGGTGTCCCACTCTGGGGTGCTCTCTCTGCACTAGATGCTTCCCTGACTCACTGATCATTTCATACAGTTCAAAGCAAATACAATTTATTAAACAGCAATCAAGTAAAAAAAAAAAAAGGAAAAAACGGGAAAGGTTAAAGGAAAACACATAACCCTGTTTTGTGGCATGGGGACATGATAAACAGCGTCTCTGGAATGTAAGGGAAGTTCAGTATGTTTCATGGAACGGTACAGGCCACGTGCATTGTAATCCAATCCAATCGATTCACAGTTGTGGGGAGCAAGAGGCAGCTGCAGGCAGGAGCTAGAGGCAAAACGTTGAATGAACAGCTGCAGCAAAATGCCTGGCTTATATGGCATCATGCAAAAAACAAGCCAAAAACTGTGAGCAAAGAATCACAGTCCACAGGGCATGGACTGGGGTGACTGGGGCAAGCCACCTCCTTGGCGCTGTGCTACCAAGCTGTCTGCAGACTCAGGCAAAAGTTACTACCTTGGTCATACTCCGGTCACGTTTTCAAGCTTACTTCCCCCCTCAGCAAGAGGGTTAAAACCATACATATATTTTTTTAGAGGGAAACTGAGATTCTGGGCCCAATCCTATGGCACGGATTAATGCCACAAAACAAGCGGGGCCCTTTGGGAAGAGCCATAAGGACACAGTGAGGGGCAACAAAGCTGGGGTGGGGGGCATAGTTGAGAGTCATCGCCTTCTTCTCTTCGGGCCCCTGGGGGCAGCTGTGAGAAGCCAGAGGCCAGGGAGGGCACCGGCCAGCTCCCAGGGGCCAGGTGATGAAGGGCCCCATCTCAAGGGCTGTCCATGGCCTTTCAGGGGGCGGGGCTTATGGACAAGCGAGGGGCGGGGCCTGCGCTGCACTGCCCGCGGTGCGGTCCACTGGGTGGGGGGGGGAGGAAGAGAGAACGAGACCCCGCCCCCTCCCAGGCTGCCGCCAACGGGGGGCGGGGCCTGGGCCGCCCTCGGGACTGAGAGCGAGGCTCCTTTGCCTGCCCAGCTCTTCCGGGGTCCGCTCGGCCGCGCTGCATGCTGGGAGCCGTCGCTTAGGACACCGGTGTAAACAGGGCGGCATGTGCGGGGCGCCTGGGCCTGGCGCCGCGGGGGAATCCCGGCGCCCTCAGCCCGGCGGCTACTGCGCGATCCTGGGCAGCCTCCAGCTGCGGCTCCGGGACAGGTGAGGAGCCGGGGTCGGCCCCGCCTGCTCCGGGCCCCGGGGGAGCCGAGCCCGCCCGGCCCTGGGGCCCGTCTCTGCCCCGTAGTCCCCTTGGCCGCCGGTCCCGTGTTCACTTTCCTGTCTGCCCGCTGGCATCCCCCTCGGGTCTGTCCGTCCTTCTCCGTCCGTCCGTCCGCGGTCTCCCCGTCTCCTCTGCCCGTCCTGCTTTCTTGCCCCCCCTTGTCTGTCTGTCCTTCCCCGGGCCCCTCTCTGCCCGTCCGGCTTTCCTGGCCCCGCCCCCGTCTGTCTGTCCTTCCCCGGGCCCCTCTCTGCCCGTCCTGCTTTCCTGGCCCCGTCCCCCCGTCTGTCTGCCCGTCCTGCTTTCCTGGCTCCGCCCCCGTCTGTCTGTCCTTCCCCGGGCCCCTCTCTGCCCGTCCGGCTTTCCTGGCCCCGCCCCCGTCTGTCTGTCTGTCTGTCTGTCCTTCCCCGGGCCTCTCTCTGCCCGTCCTGCTTTCCTGGCCCCGCCCCTGTCTGTCTGTCCTTCCCCGGGCCCCTCTCTGCCCGTCCTGCTTTCCTGGCCCCGTCCCCCCGTCTGTCTGCCCGTCCTGCTTTCCTGGCTCCGCCCCCGTCTGTCTGTCCTTCCCTGGGCCCCTCTCTGCCCGTCCGGCTTTCCTGCCCCCCCCCCCCTTGTCTGTCTGTCCTTCCCCGGGCCCCTCTCTGCCCGTCCGGCTTTCCTGCCCCCCCCCCTTGTCTGTCTGTCCTTCCCCGGGCCCCTCTCTGCCCGTCCTGCTTTCCTGCCCCCCCCTTGTCTGTCTGTCCTTCCCCGGGCCTCTCTCCACCTGTCCTGCTTTCCTGCCCCCCCTTGTCTGTCTGTCCTTCCCCGGGCTCCTCTCTGCCCGTCCTGCTTTCCTGGCCCCGCCCCCGTCTGTGTGTCCTTCCTCAGGCCCCTTCTCTGCCCGTCTGGCTTTCCTGGCCCCCCTCCCCCCTTGTCTGTCCGTCCTTCCCCGGGCCCCTTCTCTGCCCGTCCTGCTTTCCTGCCCCCCCTTGTCTGTCCGTCCTTCCCCAGCCCCTTTCTCTGCCCGTCCTGCTTTCCTGCCCCCCTTGTCTGTCTGTCATAGATCATAAAATCTCAGGGTTGGAAGGGACCTCAGGAGGTCATCTAGTCCAACCCCCTGCTCAAAGCAGGACCAATCCCCAATTTTTGCCCCATATCCCTAAATGGCCCCCTCAAGGATTGAACTCACAACCCTGGGTTTAGCAGGCCAATGCTCAAACCACTGAGTTATCCCTCCCCCCTGTCCTTCCCCAGGCCCCTCTCTGCCGGTCCTGCTTTCCTGCTCTCCCCCCCCCCCCCCCGGTCGGTCTGTCTGTCCTTCCTCAGCCCCATTCTCTGCCTGTCCTGCTTTCCTGGGCTCCCCTTGTCTGTTTGTCCTTTCCCAGGTTCCTTGTCTGTCTGTTCCTCTGTCCCTATCAATTGCACATCTTTGCTCTTCTGTCTGACCCCCCTGCCCAACTTCCTTCTCTGACTGTCCCTCCCAGCACACCCTGTTTGCTTCCTCACTTCCAGCCTCTATTTGTCAGTCTGCCTCACACACTGTTGTAGACCTCTAGCTCCTCCTATCCATCTGACTTCCCTTCTCCTACACTCCCCCACCCCCACCCCAAAGCTGGCCCAAATAAATAGGAAGTCTAGGGAAAGGAAATAAACAACACAGAGACTAAATTGATCATAACCAAGCCGTTGTTGTAAAGCCACTTAATGTTATCTTAATCTAGTGAACATTAACTTCACTGTCCTGAAGTTATGTCTTTTTGTAACCAAGAACTGGTTATTTGTGGAGGATGCAGAATTGGGACTGAGAGTTTGGGAGGGTGGTGTCTTTGGCCCCGGCAGCTTGTTCTGCCCTTTGGTAGCGTGGAGCCTCACAGAAGTTAGTTGGATACTGCATAGACACCAAGCAAGTTTTCGAGCCAGGACCTAAGCAGGGATCGCCGAGTTAGTGAGAGCCTAAAAAAAAGTCTGATAACTACTGCACTAAGTAATGTTCCTGCATTTGGTAAACTTTGGCACAGTGGCACCGTGTTTGTTGCACACGCAGCAGGAGAGCATCTAAATGCAAACTTAAAATGTCTTCATTTGAAAAATTGGCGGGGGGAAAAAAGCCATCAAACCACTTCTATTATTAGGAGTGTTTAAAACTTTGTTTTTTAAACAGAACTACATTTTGGCCTAAGTCGCTTTAAATGCCTCAAAGGATGATACTTCTGCCACTTCCTTTTGTTTTATTATTTTATTTCAGGCAGTTATATTTTGCAGTCGAGTGTGAAGTACGTATACAGATTGTTAAACTTCTTAAGTTAATTATTTAGCTTCTTTAACACACCACTTTTGTGATGTGTAGGCTGGTATTGTGAATAACATCTATAACAGCTGCTGATCTGTTGCTGATATTCTGAGCTTTTCAAGTGATGCAGATGGCACTTTGACTTGGCCCTATTTTCAAAATGGTACACTACTTTTAAACAAACAAAAATAGAAACCAGCAGTTTGAGGACACACACATGTTTAAAGGGCCATATATATGCACGCTTCTCTAACAGAAGTTATTATAATTACAGCCTAAATTAAAAAAAAAAAAAGACTAGTGATTTTATATGCCCTTGGTTTTTGGGTCACAGCATAACACGCTTTAAAGGGCATGATTTTCAGAAAGTGCTGAAAATCAGGATTCCTTAAGGTATTTCTGGTTGAGGCACCCCAAATAACTAGTCACTTTTAAAAAGTTTGGCCTTTATTAATACCTCAAGCTGTGTGAAATGAATTGGTAGTCTCAGTTACCTACTGGACAAGTGTCTGCATTGCAGAAAACACCACTACAATTGACACTAATTACCAGGTGGTTTGGGCAGTTTGAAAAAAAGAGATCATGGAGGCTGAACAAAAAAGGTCCCTTGAGGGCACAGAGTCACATTGATGGAGCACTGTTGGGAAGTTTGTATTGCTGCTGTGGTTCCCGACCTTTTTAGTAAGGCAATCCACCAACTGCATTTTTGTCTTTTTTGTGACCCACTCTGATGCTCTGTACCTCGGGGGAACACCCAGCACCCCCATGTTCATCCTTGTCAAATGATTGTGTGATATCTAATGCAAAGTTTGTCATGTTGGGTGTTTTCAGAACGCTCATTGTTGTTATAGTGATGTTATAGTAATTGTTGTAACAGTAATGTTATAGGTTGTAATTTCATGTATATAGTTATGAGGCTGAAAATGTATCTTCATGGCTTAAAATAAGCCCAGGAAAAAACTCTCTAAGAGCAGAGGGGCAGTTCACACCTCATGTATGGGACAAACCCAGCCCAGCCTCACGGGAACAAAGGATCTGTTGGACTCTCAAGTGAGTCACCCCCCTTCCTTTGGTCAGTTTGGGACTGTGATGAGGTAATGCTCACCTGACTCTGAAGGAGGGGCAAAGCCAAGAGGAAAGAAAGAACTTAATAAAAGGGAGAGACGTTTGCCATGCTCTTCCTTTCTCTCCCACCTCCATCTACAGACATCACCACTAAGTGACTGATGCGCTGATCAAAGGGGAGCGCCTGGCTGAAGGGCAACCAGCCAGCCTGTGGTGAGAAGCATCTAAGTTTGTAAGGACATTGACAGCGTTAAGATTAGCTTAGAATGTGTTTTGCTTTTATTTCATTTGACCAAATCAGACTTGTTATGCTTTGACTTATAATCACTTAAAATCTATCTTTGTAGTTAATAAATCTGTTTGTTTATTCTACCTGAAGCAGTGTGTTTGGTTTGAAGAGTGTCAGACTCCCCTTGGGATAACAAACCTGGTACATATCAATTTCTTTGTTAAATTGACAGACTCATATAAATTTGCAGCATCCAGTGGGCATAACTTGATACTGCAAGACGGAGGTTTCTAGGGTTGTGTCTGGGACCGGAGATATTGGCTAGTGTCATTCGTTTGCACAATCCAAGGAGCAGCTTACATGCCAGAGGCTGTGCATAAAGAGCCCAGGAGTGGGGGTTCTCAAAGCAGAGCCAGGTAAGGCTGGCTCCCAGAGTCAAGGATTGGAGTGACCTAGCAGATCACCAATCCAGATAATACCAGGGGAAGGTCACACCCACCATTAAATATATGCACCCTCTGCCCCAGCACCTCAACCCTAATTCTGACCCGGTGTGGAGGGAGGCTGGGCCTAACTGTATTTCCAAAGGAACTAGGGCCAGATTTTTAAAGGCATTCAAGTGCCTAAAAATGCAGATAGGTAATTTTGACAATCCCAGTAGATACCTATCTGCATCTTTAGGAGCCTAAATACCTCACTCAAGTTTGGCCCAGCTGCCCATCCATCATGACAGAGGAATGGCTGGGCCAAACCTGAGTGGTGCTGCGACCCCATGCACCAGGTTACAAAGCCTGGATGGGGAGCCTTTAAAAATCTGACTCCTAGTGTAGAAGAACCTTTTAAGGCTGTCCAATTAAGTATATTTTTAAGCACAGTGTAGATGTTCATGAAAGCAGGATAGTGAGACTGGATATAATAAGTTGCTTCAATTAGAAAGTGTTTCTGGATTTAAAAAATCCACCTGTCCAAGATCTTGGTGGTAATGCAAAAACTAAGTGACAGTATTTACTTGTAGCTAGCATATCATGGCCTTAGAAAAATACTGTTAACAACTTTACATTTTTCACATGTATTGTTTCTAGTACAATATTGATATAAAGATTAAAAGCCATGGACTGAGTACTTGGCCTAGTGCCTTCCTCTTAGCATCACTCTAGAGGGGAAAAGAGGGATGGAAAGCTGGCTTAAAGCCAGGTGGTGATTCCTCTTGCATAGGGGAAACCCCAGGTGGCATAAATCTGGGAGAGCTGGCTCTATGCCATCTGCTTCTTACATTCTCTCTCTGACCCCATGCCTGTTACAGAGAATATGGCTGGAAAATGTTGTGCTGGTGATCCTGTGCCATTGAAACCACCCAGCCTTAAGATGCTATCACCAGCTGCTGTAATTTAAAGCAACTTTAAGTGACCCCCTCCCCAGGATCAGGAACAGAGAGGTGGCATAATGTCACTTCTGTCTCCACTCCAGGTCCTGAGCCAAGTATATCTCGGCCAGACTCAGGATATGTCTGAACAGCTCTATCTAGTTTTGTTTTAACAAGATGTCTAAAAAGAGTAATATCCAGTGGGCCTTCTCCAGTTGGAACATACTCCTTCCCTCCCTTTCTCCCCATTTCTAAAGGAAATTAAATTCGCATGTTTGTTTACTTTTGTGTTTCCACTAGTATTGTCAATTATATTAACACCAGTGCTGCAAAGGCTTCTGTAACGTTACCTTTATTGTAGGTCCGATGTGAACGCTGGCCGTTTCAACATTTTGTAGTGATTAAGTGGCACTTTAAAAAAATATGTAGAATCTGAGGATTTTTCTCACTAGATTAAGGCTAAAAATTTCAAAAGCACGCCAGTGATTTAAGAACCTAAGGCGGCCCAACAGGTGCTTTTGAAAATTTTACCCTGTATCTATAAGTTCAAGGAATGTTAATATTGCACTAAATCTCCTGACAGCTCTGCATCATCCTGTAGTTGCCTACATTCTTCCCTTAAGTGATTGGTTATGTTCAAACATAATATTGGGACAATATTAAGAAGATATGCGCATAAAAGGGATCTGCTACTTAGTTATATTTTTCCCCTCCCATCTTATTTTTGCTGAAGAAGAAAGGAGTTCCAAGTGACTTCCCTTCTCCTCCTCTAAATCCCTCCTCAAATCACACTCTTTTTGTGAGACATTTCAAGAATAAGCCACTAAGGCTTGTACATACAATAAAAATCCACCAATTGCATGAAGATTCCTCCCCCTTCTCCCCTCCTCCCCAGGTGTACGAGAGTGTACGTTATTGTTGAATGTATGAGATTATATTTTGGACTGTATTGTCTGGTCTTCATTCTCCTAGGCCGTGCACCTTGTATAGTAATGTCAACCTGTGATAACTTGATATAAAATGTTACCATTTGTGTAAGCCACTGGGCACAGGTGTTAATTGCTACACTAGGTGCAAGGCGGCGGAGATTCGAGCCCTTGGTGTCTAAGACAGTGAGCTCATTGGAGGATGGACTGTCTTGTGTATTACGTACAGATCTGAGCATGTTGTGATTACTCAATACTTAAATAATTGTGCGTGACTGTTGGTGAGAATCGGAATCTTCTTATATGAGAGGTGTGAAAATCAAGTAAATAACTTGTATAGCTAAGTGCTGTACTAAGCATATGGGAAAATATTTAATTGTCCTCTACAACAGGATTTCAAAACTATATACCTACTAATTATCTTTACATTTTAACAGATATTTGCATGCACCATGCATACACAATTTTGGAGAACAGGCTTTGATATAGCTGTCACCCATGCAGGCAGAAGAACAGTTTGCTAAAGGAGATTTTGACAATAACAACTTTCCTGGAATTGAGAAGTAAAACAGTCACACTGTCCCAGCAATTCATTGCCTCTCTCAAGTCTCAGCTGCTCTCTCTGAGAGTGTTAACTTTCATAGTTCTGAAGAAACCATACGTTTCATCTTGAAATTTAATCAATCTCTTGCCTTATATAAGGTTTTTGTGCCTTATTTTAGAGCAGTATGAGGAGATTGCAAATTTAAGGCATCAGGAAATATTAGTTTTTCAGCTGGAGCTCAGTGCAACCTTGTGTCATCCACTTTAATGCTCCCTGAACTGGCTTCCCCAAGCAGCCCTACACTAGTAAGCTTGGATGCTACTTTGGTTGTGAAACACTGATTAGTCTATATCAGGATGGCAGAATAGGCAATTGTAAAACAAATCGATCTGTTATACGTCTGTGGCACTCATTACTGTTGTATGTGAGCACCTCACAATCTTCTAGGTACTTGTCCTTGCGACACTGTATGAGATAGGGGAAGTACTATTATCCCTGTTCTATGGATGGGGACTTGAGGCAGAGAGCTTAAGGGCTTGTCTATTTGCAAACTTAGTTTGCAGCAAGGGGGGGTGTAAATCTACCTCATACTAGCCTGCCACACACTGTGTCCATGTGGACCCTGTTGCTGCATGCTAAAAGCTCCCTAGTGTTCTTTGATTTACTCCCATTTCAAAATGGGGTAGGTCAAAGTGCATCTGGGAACTTTAGTGTGTGACAGCAGCATCCACATGGACACTTACTGTGTGGCAAGCTAGGGTGGGGTAGATTTACCCCCTAGATTGCCGTGAACTAAGTGTTTGTCTAGACAAGCCTTAAGTGATTTGTCCAAGATCACACAGGAAGTTTGTGGCAGAACAGGGAGTTGAGTCTGGGTCTCCTAAGTCTCAGATTTGCACCCTAACCACTTGATCAATCTTCCTCTCTAGAACCTGAAGATTCTGTGTGGCTTGAAAATGATTCCCTTAGACTCACTGGTAGAATGGTCAGGAGTGCTAGTCTTGCCTATTAAACAAAATGTTTTACATTATTGTGAAGAGCCAGTGTTACATACTGCAAAACTGCGCGAGCCAAAGGGAAGCCTCAGGCTGACTGACTTGGTCTTTTACGTGAAAATAAAGGTGTCCACAGTGTGGTGTGGCTTAGAAAAAGACATAGTAAGTATTTTGTTTGATACCACCTGCATTTAAAAAAAACAAACGAACTAGGCAAGGGCTAAAGCGACTATCTCCAACTGATATGAAGGGAATCCGCTTTGCACATAGTTTATTAGGCAAAGTTACATTTCAGGCTACTCTAGGCCTTTACACTAACCATTTAGAATTTCCCAGATGATGATACTCCAGACATTGACTGTCTGATCCCTAACACTTTAAGCATTTTTGTTTGATAGAACTCCAAGAAGATCCCACTTTCAGTAAAACCCTTGTTAAATCAAAACACCTGACATACAAGCCAGTTATAGGGATGGTGGGAAGCCCAAGTGGGACCAAGGAAAATGAACATCCTCAAAAACCAAACTAAGCAATATATTTCCTGTTGACATTTTATCTGTTGTATCAGAGAGTGGGAAATGGTATTGTAGCTTAAACCATCAGGCTGGGATCAGATGTTCGTGACTGAATCAGGAGCCAATCAATGTGCTGTGGCAGTCAAAAAAACTAACAGTGTTAGCAACTGTTAGGAAGGGGAGAGATAAGACAGAAAATATCATAATGCCCCTACAGAAATCCACCGGCTGGCCACACCTTGAATATTGCAGGCAGTTCTAGTTGTCCTGTCTCAAACAGATATGTTAGAATTGGAAAAAGTACAGAAGAGGGCAGCAAAAATGATTAGGGGTATGGAACAGCTTCATCAGAGGAGAGATTAAAAAGATGGGGACTGCTCATTTTAGAAGAGTGAGGACTAAGGGGGAGGGGGATAAGATAGAGGTCTGTAAAATCATATATGGTGTGGAGACAGTGAATAAGAAAGCATTAATTACCCCTTCACATAACACAAGAATCAGGGGTCACCCAAGGGAAATAATAGGCTGCAGGTTTAAAACAAACAAAAGGAAGTACGTGGCATGTGCTGGCACCTGACCTGTGCTGGCATCTGGCCTGCCAGCATCACACAAGGCCCTAGGTCTCAACTGAACACTGAGAAATGCCTAGCTGGAAACCAGTCTGGCTCACCTGTGTGTTAGTATTGTTAATATAGGTGTTTGTATTTGGTGTTTAGACTTAATGAATCACTTGTATGATGTTGCATGTGTTAATCTCATTTATAACGTCAGTGCCCCTTGTTATAAGGTGGTAGTAAGTGTTTGCATTGTAACCCTCTGTATTTGTGTAAGTCATCAAACAGGAAAGAGGCATTAATTAATGTAAAATGCTGGGTTCCTACAGTAGGTGCTAGGTCCTGCCCATCAAGAAGACCCATTGAAATCAAATGAACCATTGTGGAACATCAAAGGGCAAAGTCTTTAGTTGCATTCATCCTCCACCCATGAAGAGGAGAGGTGTGCATGAAGTCACCCCATTGGCTTGAACTCTGGGAGGAAGAGAATAAAAATCCCTAACAAGAAGAAACTGTATTTCTATACTGCTTGGACTTTGGGAGGGCAAGATTTCTAAGCATAAGCAAGGGATTCCCCAGGTGTTTAGCCCAGGTTAGCCCTAAAGGGCATATAGAGCTTCTATGTTACAGCAGCTTCTACCAACTTTTGGAACCTTAGACTGTAACTCATTTGTTGGTGTATGTTTACCTGCTTTAACCTTGTAAATAACTGTCCTATTTCTTTTTCTTTCTTAATAAATCTTGAGAAAGTTTATTATACAGACACTCCCTGGGTTACGCAAACCCGACTTAAAATCTGCACTTACGGAAAAAGTTCTGTAAGCTAGAAGTAGGAGTGGTGTGGGTTTTTTTGCATAATGGTCGGAGATATGTTTCTGACTTATGCAAAATTTGAGTTACGCAAGGCATTCTGGAACGTTTGCGTTAGTTGGGGAGAGTCTGTAGTATTGGCCACAAGTGTTGTTTTTGATGTGGGATCTGAGGTGCAATTCACCTGGGATAAGTGACTGGTCCCTTAAGACTAGGAGTAACCTGAATATTGTGATTTTTAGTGTAAGGGATCATCTATCACAAAAGCAGGCTTATCTGGTGAGAAGGTAGATTGGAGTGCCTAAGGAGACTGTCTGTAACTCCTTGCTAAGGCTGGTATAGTGCCTCAGGAGTTTACACTTGGTGATTAGTTGATGAAATCTAAGTATAGAATTCACAACCAGTTTGGGACTTGTGCCTGGCTTCTTAACAGTCTGTCCTGAGGTTGGTACTCTGGCTATTGAGGCACTGCAGACAGCATGACAGCATGTTCATACAATGCACAGTCAAGCTCTATATGCCCTTTAGGGCTAACCTGGGCTAAACACCTGGGGAATCCCTTGCTTATGCTTAGAAATCTTGCCCTCCCGAAGTCCAAGCAGTATAGAAATACAGTTTCTTCTTGTTAGGGATTTTTATTCTCTTCCTCCCAGAGTTCAAGCCAATGGGGTGACTTCATGCACACCTCTCCTCTTCATGGGTGGAGGATGAATGCAACTAAAGACTTTGCCCTTTGATGTTCCACAATGGTTCATTTGATTTCAATGGGTCTTCTTGATGGGCAGGACCTAGCACCTTTTTGTTGCCAGGGGATGTTGTGAAGGCCAAAAGTATAACTGGGTTAAAAAAAGAATTAGGTAAGTTCATGGAGGATGAGTCCATCAATGGCTATTAGCCAAGATGCTCAGGGATGCAACCCCGTGCTCGAAGTGTCCCATAATCTCTGACTGCCAAGAACTGGGATTGGATGAAAGGGGATGGATTATTTAATAATTTCCCTGTTCTGTTCCTTCCCTCTGAAGCATCTGGCACTGGTCACTGTCAAAAGACAGGATATTGGGCCAGATGGGCCATTGGTCTGCCCCAGTGTGTTCACACACAGTAGCTGGAGGAGGACATTTGCACTGTATAGCTTTTAGCCTTGTGGTTAGAACATTTGCCTGGGATGTGAGAGACCTAGGTTCAATTTCCCCCCCTCTCTGCCGGAGGGGGGAAAAAGGATTTGAACAGAGGTTGCTCCCTTTGGTGGTGAGTGTTCTAACCACCAAGCTATGAGATACTTGGGTGTGGGGCTCTGTCCATCTCTTCTCTTGAAGCTGTTGTACTGTGGTTGAATAATGAAAGAGTGATTGGAGGAGAGGGACTAGACTTGGGGTTTTACACCTCCCAGGTGGATACCCTAACAACCGACTACAGAGTCGTGTTCACACTCATCCCATAGCTCAGTCGTTAGAGAGTGCACCTGAGACGTAGGGTTTGCACAGTGATCTTCCTTCTTCTCTTTCTGGTTGAGAAGGTGGGAGTCAAACCTGGATCTTCCATATCCCAGATGAGTGCTCTGACTACTGGACTAAATGCTATAGCATGGGCTCCTCTTCCCCTGGATTGTGAATGGGACCTGATCCGCTAAGCAGCCTCTAAGCATGCCTACTGGATTGGGCCCTGCATGTGTCTTGCTTAGTTGAACACTGTTATTCACCTATCTTTTCCTGCTTTGTGATTTGCTCTGGGGTTTAGGCTGGAGATAGGCATCCCTGCTCCTAGAAGGAGGCAGCAATGTGCATGCTCAGGGGCAGAAACTTAGGTGCTGAGTGAGTTTAGGGGCCTACAGGGTTCAGTAAGAATTTTGTGGATCTCAGTGAAGACTGGGACTTAGGTGCCAAAACCTGAGACTTAGGGACCTAAATCTGGGGTTTAGGGAACCTAAGTACATATGTGGATCAAACCTTAAGACCAGTCATCTTCAGACATTGGTGGAGGCAAACTTGTAAGATGGATGCCTTGTTCCTGTGGTTTACTTGTGGTTCCTTGTTCCTGCAGCTGTCTCCGATGCTTGGTGTACAAGAAGACCCAGAAGGACAAGGCTAAGTTTACGTTAATATGGACTCCAATCTTCTTGGTTTCCTAAGATCGGTGTGGAAACCTGAGAACTTTTGCTAATCACCAAGCTTGTACAGCAAACATCTTTGATATATTGAGACCACCCAAGGCTGAACTTGTCAATCTTGAACACGACAGCAGAAATCAGGAGTGCAATTATTTGCAACAATTTGTAGACTTGATATTCAAAGCCAGAAAAGATTTTGAGGTTGCATAAGATAATTTGGAGTACTTTCGTTGCTAGATGCAGGATTAGTAATATAAATCCACTGCAAACCTCTACATCCACTATATTAGACTTTTTACTCATGCAGTGTAGTTGTAGCCAAGTTGGTCCCAGGATATTCGAGAGACCAGGTGGGTGAGGTAATACGTTTTATTGGGCCAACTTCTGTTGGTGAAAGAGACAAGCTTTTGAGATTACACAGAGCTCTTTTTTTCAGGTCTGGGAAAGGTACTCAGGGTGTTACAGCAAAATACAAGGTGGAACAAATTGTTAAGCATAAGGAGTTAATTCATGTCACAAGAGACCTTTCCAGGTGAAGTGGGCAGCTAACACCCCTGCAGTTCTACGGCAAAGGAGGGTTAGTGGGTTACAGATTGTAATGAGTGATAAATCCAGTGTCTTTGACACCATGATTTTTAGGGCAGGCCTACACTTGAACTACTGCATCGGTACAGCCGTAGTGCTTTAATGAAGACGCTTTAAGTCAATGGGAGGGAGCTTCTCCCATCGGCTTAGTTAATCCACCCCTGCCAGAGGTGGTAGCTATGCTGGCTGGAAAAGCTCTTCTGCTGACATAGCTCTGTCTACACCAGTGCTTAAGTTGGTATAACTACATTGCTTAGGAGTGTGGATTATTCACACTCCTGAGCAACGTAGTTATACCGAAGTAATTCTGTAGTGTAGACCGGAGCTAAGTATCTAGCAAAATTTTGACTTTAAGCTCCCAGGCTTGTCTTTTGAAGGTGCTGTGCAGATTTTCTTTGACGAGAGTGGCCTGATAGATCAGATATGGAGTGATTGCTTTGTGAAAAGTGTTCACCCAAGGGTGACATGGTGTGTTTGTCTTTTATCATTTTTCTGTGAGAGTTCATTTGGAAGCATAGTGATTGTCTGGTTTCACCCACGTAGTTGTTACTGAGGCGTTTGCACTGGATGATGTACACCACGTGTTATGATAGGCGTAGGTAGAAACCATGGATATTGAAAGGTGTGTTGTGGGAGATATTGATCATTGTAGCAGTGGAGATATATCTGCAGGTTTTGCATCTAGTATGGCAGGGTCAGGAGCTGCTTTGAGTTGGTGTATCCTGGTCTGGGGGAATCTTGCTTCTGGTGGCGAGGTTGTTCATGGAATGAACTCCACTCCCGCCAATCACAAGTTAGCTCTGTGACCAGGTCGTCATCTTCACCCTTTGGCCTCTTTTTTCTTTTCTTTTCTTTTTTTTCCCCTTATGCTATTTTTTCTTGATTAAGATTGTCCATAAACCAGCGACAGAGTTTCTTTCATATCATTCAAAGTATTTGTTTATTTTCCTCGAAGCCCAGTTGTTGCACAGAGGCATTGCTGTGTTCTGTATTTGAATCACACTTATTTGTGTAGAGCACCACTTTCAGTATACGGGAAACCTCCATGTGGACCATGTTTCCGAAGTTGAGTCCTGATGACCATGCTTTTAGTGCAATGGATTTAGCATCTCTCAAGGACTTCAGTATTGTGGATCCTGTCCTGCCACTTGCTGTTGCATATGGATCTTTGACAGTGGGGATGGAAGCTCTCCAGCTTTGATGTGATGTTGGTAGAGCATCCATGTTTCACAGAAGAGTGAGATGAGTAGAACAGCATGGTAGATTTTTATCTTGGTTCTGAGGTAGGCTCCATGTTCCCCCTAGTTCTTGTGGGTGAGCCTCCCAAATGCCAACCTGGCCTTTGCCAGGCACTGAATGATCTCATCATCCAGCATGGTTGCTGGAAAGAACGCTACCCAGGGAGCAGAATTGCCTGACCGAGTTGAGGGGTGTGTTGTCACTTGTGATGCTGGTGGTCTGGCGCTGGCTGGTACAGGACCTCTGTCTTTTTGAGGCCAATTGTGAAGCTGAAGCATTTTGAGGCATAGGCAAAGGGGTGCACAATAAGCTGAATGTCCTCGAGTGTGTGTGCAATGAGGGCACAGTCATCAGCAAACTAGAGCTCTTTAAGTAGCTGTTCCATTACTTTAGTGCGGGCCTTGTGTCAATGTAGATTGAATAGATCCCCATCCAATCTAAACCAGAAGTGAACACCTCTATCGAAGTCCTGGATTGCGAACAAGAGCATGGCTGAAAAGACAGTGGCAAAGAAGACTGGAGCCATTACGCATCCTGGTTTGGTGCCACTGGTAGCAGAGAAGGCTTCTGGTGAATGACCACACTCCATTACCCTGGCCATCATGCCATTGTGAAATGAGAGGATGACGACAATCCTCTTCAGGCAGCCGTATTTATGAAGGAGTTCCCCCATGATTCACCGTATCAAAGGCCTTGGTCAGGTCAACAAACACTATGTATGGATCCTTGTTCTGTTCATGAGCCTTCTCTTGTATTTGTTGGGCTGCAGACAACTTGTCCATGGTGCCATGGCCAGCATGAAAACTACACTGTGACTCTGGATACACCGAGTCCACTGGGTGAGAGATAAGCCTGTTGAGCACAACCCATGCAAGGATCTTCCCTGCTATAGACAGCAGTGAGATTCTGCAATGGTGGTCACAGATAGATATGCTTCCCTTCCTTTTGTATAGCTGGACTATACAAGCATCTTTGCGCTCCTGGGGCATGGTACCCTGTCCCCAGATAGTCTTGAAAAGGCTGGTGAGTTTCCTGACCATGAGGGCATGTCTACATTTGTACACTTTGGGTGGAATGCCATCAGGGCCTGCACACTGGCCTGTGGATAGTTGCTTAGTAATCTCATCTAAAGAAGGGTTCCTGGACCGCTCCTGCAGGACAGGATCCTGTGGGAGTGAGTCAATGGCTTCATCGGACATAGTGGACTGATAGTTCAGGAGACTATCAAAGTGCTCTGCCCAATGAGAGAGAATAGCACCTTTGTCTGTGAGCAGCCAGTTACCATCTGCTGTGAGGACTGGGGCTGTACCACTGGATTTTGGGCTGCATGCAGCTCAGAGTTCTTCATAGAAGGCCTTCATGTCATGTTTGTCAGCCACGTTCTGCAGGCTTCTGCTCCCACCAGTGGTTCTTCATAATCACACTTATTTTGGTACATCAGTGACATCATATTTAAGACCGCCAAAGACTTTTCCTTTTAGTGATACCTTTGTAATTTGCTAATTCCGTTCTGTTCTGTTCTGTTCTAATAACATAGGGTAGAATAGCTTGTTCTGGTTTGAATATTTTTGAAGGGGCATATTGGAGATTATAAATCTTAATGTGTTTGAATTTTCTGAAGTATTTTTGGATTCTTAAATTATATACAGTTGTTTCAAAAATAGCATATTTACAGCAGTGTCAGGTGGATTGGTGTTCACCTTCTCCAACAACTACTTTAACTGCATGCTTTTGTTCAATTATAACCATTTCATGCACATATCTGGAGAAACCTTTTCATCCACCAGCAAAAATGTAACTGCATTGACTTACTAGTTACAACTTTACAAATCTATTACTGTTAAAAAAAGTTTATTTGCTTAATGTATTTGTCCGGTCACCAGTTTTGGAAGCCCTCCTGTAGGGCTCTGACTTCAGGAGGGTAATGTAGCTGGTAGGCCCAACAGTGTCCTATGATTGGTTGATTTGTTTCTTATGAAGAAATAAAATGTAATGTGAGTAAATTTTCCACTGCTATGAGCTAGAAACAAAGAAGCTTATCTATTTAGCTGTTAATGTGCCTGGAGAGCATTGCCCAGTATTCACTCTTTATTCTCAAGGGAAGGCTGATTTGCTGACAATTTAAGGTCCAGCTGCATCATGGGCCACTGTATTAGGCACTGTATAAACATGTAATAAAAATGCTGGTCCCTGTCCCCAAAGAATTTATACTGTGTTTTCTTTACTCTTTGGCAGCTTAAGTTGTACATTTGAACAATGGCTTGATCATTCTGTATTTCCTTTCTTTTTTCTTTAGTGAAACAAAGAGGCTGGAATTGGAAAGAAAACTGTTTGAGTACAGCAAATCTGATACATACATGTAAGCCTATTAAAATACTACTTATGCATTATTTTATTTTCATTAGGACAATGTAGAGATCGCTAAATGCTTTTGAAATAGCATTGTAAAGTTTGTCAGTTTAAAAAAGAATTTAATATTCACATGTTCAATATAATATAGGAGCTTATTAAATGTCTGTCTGTTACAGTAGCAAAACAGTTGATGAAAAATGTCTTGAGTGTCTAATGAAATGTAACCATATTCTCCTTACTCTGTATTATTACTGAAACTTTGCGTATGACTTTGTTAGACTTTCTTTCTGCAAAACCTTGGTGATCTAATTCATATGAGGAAGATTCAGACAATTGTCATGGAAGTTTACCACTCTGGCCATAAAGTGTAGTCTTTTATGATAACTTAAAAAAAGGATGATATTTTACATGTCCCATAAAAAGAAACAGAAACTGTCCCTGAGCAAATAGACCCAACGTTCAACTTTCCAGAATTCAAATTCTTTCCATGATGCGTGTGAATGAATCCCATTAAAGTAAATATAAATTAACCCATGGACATCAACAGGAGAATATTCTTTCCACAGTATATACTGCCACTACTAGAAAATAAAAGGTGTGTGCTGGTATGATGGGGTCTATAAATCCCCCACAAAACAGACTGCAAGACCAGCCCTGCCCTGGCTCAGTTGTGAGAAATGTCAGTTATGGAGAGACATACTCTCCTCTGCTTTAGCTAATGAGGGGAAGCCCAAGTATTAAGAGGGAGGAAGAGGAAGGGAAAGGGTAGAATAGCTTGAGACTTCAAGGGAGTAGCAACTCTATCAGACTGAGAGATTTATAACCTTCTTGAGTACAAGGGAGGTAACCAGAGATGGAAGCACTGAGGGCCAAAGGCTTTTTGACTCAGTTCTGTTATGTTTGTTGATTCTGCCTTTTTTTTTTTTCTTGTTGATGGGATTTAAGCCATTGTTGCCCAGGTCCTGGACTGAGCCATGCTGCTTCGACTGGGACTTTGCACAAGGTGGTGCCAGTCTCTGCTGATAGCTTCTTGTACTTGACTTTTAAATAACCAAAATTAAAAAAAACAAAATACCACAGCCACCCAGGAAATATATTAATGGTGAGGATAGAATTTTATTTTGATGAAACAGAGATGACTGCCTCTTCTACAACTTGCATAGTCACAAGTGGGAATGAGCATGGCTGTGATAAGAAAAGCACAGAGCTGGGAGTGGAGGAGTCAAAGCATCAGTGACAGCTGCAGGAAAAACAGCCTTGTGGTATTCACAAAACTTTTCTTTTCCCTACTTCCAGCAGTCATGGGTAGGAAAGGGGAGCCTGGACAGGAGGCAAAAACCTGCCTCTCTTCTAGCCAAATTGAGACTGCTGGCAAGTGTTGTTTATGATTTGTATTACGGTATTTGCCAAGAAGCTCTGGTCAGAATTAGGACCCACAGTGGTGGGTAGGCTCTGTACAAACATATAGAAAGACAGTCCTTGCTGTGATGCCTCATATAATACAAATGAAGAATCTTTCTTCTTCAATCTCTTCTGAAAACACATGTATGTAGAATTGTATCTTTGGAAAACTTCATGAGAGATCTTAATAACATATATATTCCTCTGATTCAAAAGATACATCCTCTAAGACTAACTTTACAAATTACAACCCGAAAAACTGTCTAGTATGTGGCAAGTGAAAAATGTAGAAAGTATCCTCCAGTTTTCATGCAACTTTCTCTAGTAATAAAATAATTAAGGTAGAGAAAAAATTCATGTGTAAGTAAGAGTTTTGAATGGTAAAATGTATCAAATCAGTTCTAAAAGATACTGTATGAGGGATTGATGCTGTAGAAATGCTCTGTATATACAGTGAAATTGAATCACCAAGAAGGAAGAATAAACCATCACTGTGCATTCTGAAATAAATAATATTACAGATATACAGTTTTGATCTCTTAAAAAATACCGTTCTATTTGGCTAAAATTGCCTTCTGCAGTTGCTGGCCCACTGACGCTCCACGAGCATCCCTGGTGGTTTTGTTCCAGTGGGATACTTCCTTGTCGGGCAAACATGTAATGCTAATTTGACCCTCTCTTTGCCTTCCCAAAATTGAAGCCATAAGAGTCTACCCAAGCATAACTGTCCTTTTTAAAATATATATAATTTTAATCAGTTTTTCCAAATACAACACATATACCAAAATACCAGACTCATCAGAATACACAAAGTAAATAAATAGGGTTTGGATAAAGGGAGGGGAAGCAACATATCTATCTTTAGGGTCTACTTTAATCATAGACCTCTTAAAAAACCAGCTCAAATTGCTTTGAATTTTTTGGGCTTTCTTTTGCTGCAGAATGCTAGTCATTTGTTAGCTGCGAGGTCAGTGATCTCACTGAGCACTGCATTAATATTTGTGGGGATAGACTTTTCCATTTTTGCAGGAATAATTTTTTAGAAATGAAAGCTGCACATTGGAACCAGGCTGCGTTGTTACCAGGTAAACTTCAGGTATCAGGAATATTTCCAAGAATGAAACTTAAGGGGGAGGACTCTAATTTAGCATCAAATATGAAATTGGTCCTTAGACTGACCTCAGACTAGAAATTCTTGATACGGGACACTCCCAAAATATATGTGCTAATGTAGAATTCAAGGGAGTTACATTTCCAACAGTGGTCAGCATTTATGAGGCCCATTACCATTAACCTATGTGAGGACCAGTATATTCAAAAAAATTTCTTTTGGTGAATAAGCTGTAGACTCGGGTCTCTAGTTGCTTTTTAAACATTAGATACAATTGTATTCCAATGGACAGAGATAGTTGTGTATCCAAATCTCCATTCTAAGCAACTCAAATTATCAATCTTTGGCAGAGATTTTTGGGCCAAAAATAGTAAAAGGTTAGTGCTGGCTGAATAAATCTAAGACGTTTCTTCCAAAATAACAACAATTCTGGGTTTTGTCCATCCAGTCCCTCCACATGAAGGTTTTGCCACTGATTTTAAGGCTAGGGATGGAAGCAGAATTTTCTAGTCAGGTTTGACCAAGCTAGCCTCGCAGCCGTGATTGTGGGAGCTCTGGAGCCATCAAATCTATAATAATTTGATCCCACAATGATGTTAACTGGGAGATTGTATATACTCATTCAATCTGAACCCAAGGTGGGGTTTGTGTGGTCATATCTAACAGCCACAAAGATGTCTGGCTTAACAAAAAGGAGATCTAGTTTTCGAAGTTGGGAAAACAAAATTCTCCCAGAGATAGGGGGAGCTATAATTTGTTCAGAGTCAGTCTAGGTTTCTTACCTGTACCCCAAAGGAATGTTCTGAAAATATTATTGAATTTCTTAAAATAAGTTTGAGGAATAGAAATAGAAAGTTCTGGGAAAGAAACCCAGCATGACTGTCTATTATATCGCCAAGCTCATGAGAACGATGATGGATGAGTACAGAATATGTTCAGTACGTACCCTGATTCACTAATACAGGGATGGGATCTCCCATGGCTTATGGACAGTCAGCCTAGGACTTCTTGTTTTTAAAAAGTCTGTCTGGCACTAAGAAATCCATCCTTCTCTCCAGAGAGAGCAGATAGCTTTCCCATGATGCTGCGTGCATTTTGTCTGAATAGGGCTCATATACTGGAAAATAAACGTGTGAAAAGGCTGGGGAAATCAATATACTGAGTTATTCATTTCCACTGACTGTCTGTCTGTTTCTCTTTTTTTTATCTGATATTACTTTAGATGAGTTGGAATTTCTCTGAGAACACTGGCAGTTTGGAAGACTTAACGTTCCTGTCTGTATGACAATCATTCAACAAACACCATTCCTTACAAACCCAACTAATTTTTAATGTGAACTAATATAAATTGGTTGGAATTAGAAATTTAATGTATGAAGTCTGAAAATATAGTGTATTTTTTGGGAAAGTTTTTGTCCACTTATTTTTGTGTCCTTTTGAACACTATTTTAAAATAAAATTTAAATCTAAGTTACTTAGGTGTAGCATCTTGCCATTTATAAAATAGCCCTGAATAAATTGCTCAGATCTATACTTAGGCTTTTAGGAGAAAAAGAGTAATACTGAATACTGTACTAGCATTTTTAAAAAATCTCTCTCCCATAAATAAACTGTCAAATTGTTACGTCTGATTTCACTGTACATCATAAAAAGTGTTGTTTCCCCCCCATAGGGCGAAAATAAACTTCATAAAACTAAAAAAATACTTAAAAGAAATACGTGAACGGCAAAAAAATGCTGTGTTGCGAAACCAAGAATTTTTAAAGGACTTTGATCGTATTGAAGCTCATCTTAGGACTTTTACAAGTTCAGAGGCACTTCAGAAATTGAAGGTAATACTTGTTTAAATACCATAATACAACAGTTGTAATAATACAGAGGAAACTAGATTGACTTCGGCAACGTGTTATGCACATCAACATTTCAGATATCAGTGAATCCTAGTAATGTATTTTTGCAATGCTTAATATTTGTCCCTTTGGGAGTAGGGAAACCTGAAATGAGCTAATGTGACCTTGTAGACAAATGGGTAGTCTGTAATGCTTTATTATAGTTTGTGGGTTTAGTTTTGTGAAGTGCTGAGTGTCTCTTGTGAGATGCCAAGTGCTCTCAAATCCCTTGGAAGCAAGGAGGAATTGAGGATGCTCAGCACCTTGCAGGATTGCGCCATGTGTTTGCAATAATATTGTAGTTCACTGTTGTTATGCCAACTATTAGCCAAGTAGATGCTGCTGTTCCATGATCAGTTAAATTGGAACTTTGGGAAGGTTATGCAAAGTTTTCCTAATGATTTCTTTCCAAGATTTTTATTCTTTCACTAGACGGTTTTCAACTTTTGTAACAAAACATCATTACATTTGACATAGCAAAATAAAAAACGTGTCATGAAACCAGCTGGAAGACCACCCTAGGATGGCCATAATTGGTGGTGTCCTGCTTTGCTCATCACTTTTCCTCTTACTTTTCTATATTGCCTCTGCTGATGCCATTGGAAGAGTTTTAAGGGCTTGTCTTCACGTACAACTCTGCATTGGTGCAGCTGCGCTACTATAGCGCTTTAGTGAAGATGCTACTACACTGAAGACAAGCTTCTCCTGCCCTTGTAGTGAATCCACCTCCCTGGGAGGCGGTAGCTGTGTTGGTGGGAGAAGCTCCCGTTGACATAGCACTGTCTACACGGGGGGCTAGGTTGATATAACTGCATTGCTCAGGAGTGTGGATTTTTCATGCCCCTGAGCGATGTAGTTATACCGATACAGGTCTGTAGTGTAGATCCGGCCTTAATTGACTGATGAGGCTGTTATGTTAGACATAGTTCAGCCTTCTCCTGCCTTTCTTTACTGCTGCTGATATATCACCAGTTAATTGTTTAGTGACAAGATTAATGGTTGGTTTCAGAGTAACAGCCGTGTTAGTCTGTATTCGCAAAAAGAAAAGGAGGACTTGTGGCACCTTAGAGACTAACCAATTTATTTGAGCATAAGCTTTCGTGAGCTACAGCTCACTTCATCGGATGCATAATTAAAGTGGAAAATGCAGTGAGGATGTTTTTATACACACAGACCATGAAAAAATGGGTGTTTTTCACTTCAAAAGGTTTTCTCCCCCCCACCCCACTCTCCTGCTGGTAATAGCTTATCTAAAGTGATCAAGATTAATGGTGACCTCAGATTAGCTCTGCAATTTATTTGCATGCTTCATTCTTGTTGGTTATAATGCCATAATTTTTTCATTAAAAGCCAATTCTCTAACATTTTGATGGCAGGCACAGCAACAGGGAAATGTGATTCAGATGAAATCACACTTTTCCAAAGTTGATGAGAACTTTAAACTTTGCTGTTGGGGTGATAAATTAAGGGAACTAGCCCTGTGGGATGCTTTACCTCATGTACTTTGAGTATAGATAGAAAGTGAACTAATAGGAACATCTGAGCATCAAATGACCAGATTAAGTGGAACCAGAAAATTGTAGAATTCATACTTCTAGGCTCATCTGTGGTGGCTGTTTCATGCAGAATCAAAAAGAAATCTGATAGCTCCCAGCCTCTCTCCCCATTCAGACCCCTTACCAGCTATGTTTGCAGCCCTGATTATGCAAAAGAACTCATTGCTGATCTCACGGAATGTAATGTAACCAAAGTATGCCAGTTTTATAAAGTGAGACATTGTCTTAGTATGAAGGAGATTATGAAACTAGCGCTTAAGTCTGTTCTGCTTTTCATTTTTTTACAACTTAAAGGCATTTAGTATGTAATGTGCAAAACAAAATAGTCTTCTCTTACTCCTTCCACTGGCCAGTGACATGGTATAACCACGGCCCTTCTCTTCTTACTGTATTGCTTCCTGGTCTCGGTCTATCACTAGAAAGATCTATTTTATTTGACGCTATGGGAGTGGGATGTTGCAATTAATTTTAGAAAGGCAGAGATCATTACTATCTGCGTTACTTGTTGCTGGCTCACATGATGTAGTAGCTGTGCACCAAGCTCTGTCATTTTGGTCATCAGTAACTTATTATGGAAGGTAATGGACATACAACTCCTCTGACCCTAAAGTTTTTATGGTAATGAAGAAACTTTATGCTTGTAGGAATAAAAATAATGTTTAATACTCACTTCATGAGTATTCTGAGAATGTGGAATCTCCATGATTGGAGATTTTAAAGAGCAGGTTAGAGAAGGTCTAAATATCTAGTCAGGGATGGTCTAAATAATATCTAGTCCTGCCATGAGTGCAGAGGACTGGACTAGATGATCTCTAGAGGTCCCTTCCAGTCCTATGATTCTATGATCTACTGAGGCCGTAATAATAGATCATCATCATAATTACCAGTCTGGTCAGTTTTTATGAAAATTTTTGACTTTTGGTCAAAAAAACGGAAGTTTTTTTTGTTTTGTTTGTTGAAGAAAAGGTTTTTTGTGGAAAGTGGACACTTTTCATAAAAAGTTTTGTGTCATCAAATATCCAATTTTCTCTTGGGAAAAACAGTTGAAAGGGGAAATTTTTGACCAGCCTTAGTCACATAATATTGACATAGTGATTCATTTTAATCTCATCCTGATAAATTGAAATTACTTCTACCTTTTCAAAATGTAGCTTTCTGACACCAAGCAGAAGAGTAAAATTTTCAAATGTAGCGATTTCTCTGCTGTTCAGGAAGGTACAGTCTCTGATCCAGGTATATCTCTAGATCAGTGGTTACCAAACTTTAACAACCTGTGAACCCCTTTCACTAAAATGTCAAGTCTCGCAAATTCCCTCCTAATAATGAATATTTCCAGGGATTTTCTCCTTTACCTGAGTATAAATTACAAAAGCATGATCTTGGAAATATAAAATCTGTTTTTATGACATGCTTATTACACACTATTTATTATTATTTATCATTATAGTATTTTTATTACACTATGAAAACAGCAACAATCTTCCAAGATCTCACTTTCATAGCTTGTATCACTTTGAATAAGCCTGTTATAAGACAAGGCCCCCATGTTTCATCAAGGAGTATCAGATGTGAAACAGCATGAAGGTATTTAAGAAGCCAACTCAGAGTTCCTTCCTCCTACACAAGCACTCAAGTCTTGAGCAGTCCAGGCAAACAACGCATGTTACAACAAAGCTTAAACTTTTTCTTCATAATAATTTTTAAAACAACACTAGCTGCCTATTTAATTTTAAAAACAGCAAAAAATATCCACCTCCCTTTCCCTTTCTTATAAGAAGTCTTGAAGTTTAAATCTCCTCCTGTGATAGATATGCTTGCTTTGATCTGCTTAGCTCTTGGAAGTCCAGGGGTTCCGGGCTGCTGGCCCCGTGCTGCCGGCCCTGTGCTGCCCAGGGTTCCTAGGGACAGCTCTGTCCGCTATTAGGGAATTTTTTCCCAAGAACCCCCTGTAACATTTCATGAACCCCCAGGGGTTCACGAACCCCAGTTTGGGAACCACTGCTCTAGATGATATTGGTCACAAAGGCCAAGGGTTTTTTTTTTTTTTTTTTAAATGAAAGGATGTGTACAGTAGGCTCTATGTCCAGTTTTTGAAACCTAAGTGGCCCAATTTTTCAGAAGAAGTGTAGAGCCAGCAGCTCCTGTGGAAGTCATTAGGAAGGAAGCTGAAGAGACTGAGAGATGGGAGGGGACTGAGACTGATAATGAGAGGAAAAAGGATAGCTGAGAAATCCATTTGTGTTGGGAAGAGGGAAACAGGTAAGCATTCCTGAAACAGAGAGAGGATGAGGTGTGAACATAAACAGAAGAAAAATAGAAAGGAAGGAAAAACGTGTGAAATTATACATGAGAATAGGAGAGAAGGCAACAAAGGGAGAAAAGTAAAGGAAGAAATGATGCACAGTGAACATGTTAGAAAATTAAACATTTTTTATCATTTCTGGCTCTCTTCCCTTCACACACATCCCAAATCCCTCATCAGGAGGTACCATATGAGTCCCACAGTGCATTTGCCTACCCGGGTCTTTGTTTTCTTAAATTTGTCCATGGAAATCAAAATGATTTTGAACAGGTATGTCAAGTAGACTTGACCATTCAGAAGGATTGTGCCAGAAGGTCATATAACTGTAAAAGAAAAATGTCTGTGAGTGGGTACAAAAGGCCTATCTGGATTATTTTATGTACCCTACACTAGTGCTTGATTTGCCCGCCTGCTTCACCTGGCAAGAGTTGGCATTAGACCTCCGCCCACAGAGTTGATTTGGCAGCTATTTCAGCCTTTCTTGAATATGGTGATGGTAGACATGTTTGCATGCAGGCCACCACAGACCACTGTTTAATAAGGGGCTTGCTATTTTAAAAACAAACAGAAAATATAAATAAAATGAACCCCCCCGTGATACAGTATATTAATGTGGCCCTAAGTAAGAACACAGGAATTTCCATGTGGGATTAGACTAGTGGTCCATCTAGTCCAGTATTCTGTCTCTGACTGTGGCCAGTATCAGCTGCTTCAGAGTAAGGTGAAACTTCTGTAGGGTTTGAGGTTGGCAAATGTGTAGTACTATAACTAGATAGTCTTGTTACCTATTTGGGTGTCCAATCCTTTTTTGAATCCTTCTAAGCTCTTAGCCTCAGTGATATGTTGTGGCAAAAAGTTCCACTCGGTAATTTTACACTGTGTAAAAATGTATTTCTTTTTAATCACTTTTAAAAATGTGCTGCCATTCATTTCCTTTGATGCCCCCTTGTTTTTGTATTCTAAAAAAGAGTGACTAGCAATGCCTGATCTGCCTTCTCTCTACTATTCCTTCCTTTTTATCCGTTTGTCACGCTCTGGCCTATTCATCTTAAGGTAAAGCTTTGTATTCTCTTTTCATATGGAAGTTTTCCATCCTTCTAATCATTCTTGTTCCCTCTTTTGGAACACCCTCTATTTTGGATATGTCATTTTTTGAAATGGTTTGATCAGAACTGTTCATGCTGATGAAAATTCCTTTTGAATTCTAGTACCTTTGCACTTAAATCTCTGATTCGGAAGGTCCTTTTCCTGGAGGCAGTGACTTCAGTTTATAGAATGAATAATTTTCAGGTTCTAGTGGCTGACCCACCTGTATAAAATTCTTCAGAAGCAGAGAGAATCTTTGGAGGAAATTTAGGATGTGTTCATGGGTGGCAATTGACTTCCACTTTAATAAGTCATGCGTGCTTCTAACATCCTATGCCTGCATACCCATCCTAATGACGTTTTTTTCATAGCTACCTCTGGCTTATATCTGTTAACTTTTTTTTAAATCTGTGAGCTGCAGCTGTAGAATGTCCTTTCCCCACATAGCTGGAGATCCGTTAGCCATGCCCCAGATCCCAACTATGCATTGCTGTAGATGGAGTCTGGTGGAGCATGCTTGGTTTGTAACTCCTTGCATAGGCTGACTTGTATCATACCTCTCCTTTAGAGTAGAACTGTTAACAGCTCTTCCTACAGACTGTATGCACCTGTGATTGGGACAGGCAAGATTGGCACCTAAGGTTATAGATATCCTTCAGATTGGTGCATTATTCAGTGTGTCCTTATAAACAAAATGTGATGCACATTATGATTTAAAGTGGGCCCAGTATAAGTAGAGACATGTTGTAAATGAACTGATGTGGGCCCCAATTACTCTATATACTGTTCTGTATGTGATGTCTTCAGTACTCCCCTTTAGAAGTTCTTATACCATCATTTCATTTATTTATTTATTTTTTTACTGGGTTGGTGCCATTTTTACTCAGCTCGTTGGAGAAAGCACAGCTCTCAGAGCCCTTGTGCAATACTGGTGGAATGATTCCACTGTCTGATTTCCTATTTGTGGCAATTTTCAGGATTAAATGGATTAATAGAGAATTATGAAGATAGTAATCATTCAAACTGGCCTATAGACGTGCAGGCAAAAATTAAGTTATTAATTTTCAACACCTTTTCTTTTTTTGGGTGGCGAGAGAATGCCCGCAGGAGTGAATTAGCTTAACTCCACGTTCAGCGTATTAAATGGCTATTGTTACCAACTACTTTTCTTTACAAAAAAAAAGCTTAACTTGTTTCTGTGTGCTTCTGCAGTTTGTTCAATAACTGTTGGAAGCTTAACTGAAATAATTTATGTAAGCTTTTGGGAAAACTGAGTAGTTAAACATTTCATTAGTTTGGAGTACCAGGTGTAAAATGCTTGGTTGAATATAGACTTTTTTTCCTTGTATTATTGCAAATTTTATGAACAAATGTATGTGGAAAATAACAACACTTTTTATATATGCAGATTGAGAATTAAAGTACAGAGCTGTCCAAGTTGATTAGTTATCAGATGTATTTCTCCCTGTATACTACCCAATTCAAAGTACATAGTGAAGTGCGCCCACTCAGGACCAGTGTAATCTGTTCTTAAGGTTTACAATTACTAACATAGAGTACTAATTATAGGTGCTGTACATGCTTAGCTTCTAAGCAATAGTCCTTCTATGACTGCATTACTTTTGGTCAATTAAACAATGTAGTGGAGGAGAAGATATTTTTATGTAGTTCTTTGTTAGTAACACGAGAGCAAGTTGTTTTTTTCATGCTGTGTTGCTCTTTGTAACATCTGCAGTATATTTTCTCATTAGAATAGCTCAGCAAATTGTAAACTGACTTACATAAACCAATACAAAATTTAAAGCTCAGCATTTCACTGCAAAGCAGCAAAGTTATTATGTAGAAATAGCCAAAATAATCTGGAATTATAAAAAACATGAATAAATGTCTGAGTCCACAAGTTGTTGTTACTCTTTAGAATCATGAAACAAGCGAACACATGAAAACCCACAGGAGGATGCACAAGCCACATACAACATATGTTTTTCCTGGAAACTAAAACATATTTTGAAAGGAATGGTGTCTTTGGATGTTTTCTTATGAGCTGTTAAACATCTTTATTTTTCTCAGATAAGATTATATCTTTGTGAATAACGAATTGTCTTACATTCCAGTTAATTACTTTTATGCCCTTGATTTCTTTGATTACTGTACAAATTGTGCCATATAAGTATTTGTTGATCTGTGTGTGTATGTATGACTACATTTTTATAATACATAAATCATTTATATGATGGGTCTATTTATATGTAGGTACAATACGAAGGAGAAATTAAAAGTATGCTGTCACTTCAGAAGAATAGCATGCCAATAAAAGGTGACGAAGATAGCAATGAGCAGGTAATGGAAAAGAAGTGGAAAACTATATATATTTTGTTACTTGAACACTTCGGTGTTCTCCTCTAAGGTGTACCATTCAGTAAATGGTGGTTGTTGCAAAATGCCTTTTAAGTGTGGAATTTTTGCCAGATCATTTCTATTGTGAAACCATGCTTTCACAACAAAATCAAGCAGATAAATTGAAAAAATTGCACTAATATTTTTATCATGGTAAAAAGAGAGCCATAATAAACTGAAGAAAAAGATTGGTGTTTGTTTGTTTTTCTGGTCAGCTGCTATTTTTATATTTTAATACCAAAGATTGTGAAAAGAATTTTAAACGCTGAAAAATATTCTTAATGAAATTACACAAAATACAGTAATTTATTTGACATATTCATAATTTTGTACATTTTGACCTTTTCTTGAAAGAAGCAAAAAAATTGCATATCTAAGCAACAGACAAAAAGACTGACAAGGAATACTTAAATATATTCTGCTATATATCTGCAGTAATGCAGGCTTCTAATCCCTCCTCCTATCTCCGTATAAATGATACAGTTCAAGACCATAGCTGTTTTCTTCACTAAAAGCAGTAAAGCTCTTTTAGATGAAATGTCTAAAAACATCTTGTAATAACTTGGAGCATGCTGGCAAGAGTAGTCACTTGTGACTATGTGTGAAACCCCCTCAGCTAGTCGATATTGTAATAAGCAAAAATGGTAGAATCACTCCATTATTCAGAAAAGCCAACAGCATGCTTGTCCCTTAGGCTACAGCATTCATTAAGAAAAGCTTACTGGGCTGAAAGCTGGAAACAGATGATAACGGGATATGATTTTCATATTTAATGCATTCCTTGGAAGAGTATGTGTGCTGCAGATTGATAGAAGAATCAACTGCTACTTTACTAAAAGACTTTCTAGTTTGCCCTATAGCTACCGATGGAATCATTCAGCCAAGAAATTAACTTTTTCTCCTTTTACCTGCTTTATATATCTGCTAAGCAGGCTGCCTGGCTGCCAGTAAATGTTATTATGCAGTTAACTGTTTGGTATTTAAGACTCTTATCAGAAAAGAAACAGAGGCCACACTATTTTGTTTTTATAGTAGGAGGAAGGTTTTCGTTTTTCTTTCTTCAGTGCATTAGCAGGCATTAATCTGAGTTTATGGGAAGTTTTCCCCCATAGATTAAAAAGTTAAAAACCTTGAATTTAGAGCATTCTTCAACCTATAATATACAAAGCAATGGATCCGGCAACCTTGACTTATATAAGCAGGCCTTTAAGAATGCATGAATTATATATAGTCAGTTTAGATGTACAGGAAGTCATAGAATTAGAGTTCTGAAATGCTGAATTTTTCTATTTTTTAAATAATGTTTGTTTTGAAAATAATTTTCATAGAATATAGACATTTTAATCTATAGAATTTTTTCCCTTTATTGTACTTGTTACATAAATACCAGAATACTAGTGTTGCTATGGTTCCAAAAAACTTTTTCCCATTCAAAATAGAGAAACATTTTGGGTAATATTAGGAAGCTTAATACGAACCCAAAATTGTCAGTTTATATTGCATTAAAATGATAGTTAAAATGGGGGGGGGTGAAGGTTTATTTGCTGTGAAATACAAAGATGGTGTCTTTAAATTGTTCTGTGGGTATGATGTTTAGAGAGAGGTTTTAGCTTATCTGAGTAGAGGGTGGGTAACATGAACACATTAGTGCAACTTAAAACAAAATATCCTTTTGGTGGGTGGTTGTAATTCTGATTTTAATGGCTCTTTCTGCAAGAAATTATCTGAAGAATGTCCCCACTTGTTTACATCTCATTTCGTTTTCAAGAATGTTGTAATTGTTGTTTTTTAATTTGGCACTATTTTTGAGCCTAATCATGCCTTTTTCTTTCCCATTCTTAAGCTGACTTTAGATCTCTTTCATTCAGATATGTAAAGAAGGTGAAAGTCATTCTGGTGCTTGGGGTTTGTGCAGTGCCATCAGCATCACTCTAAAGTCCTGCAGTGAAGCAGTGACAATGCCACTAGCAGAGTGGCGGCACAGAAGGTTTCCCTGTGAGGTGGATGGTTGGCACACAGGGTGGCATTGTGGATGGGAAGGGCTATGGACTCTGCCACTATTTGGAGTCTACGGCCCTACTGCCCACATACATTTTGGAGGCAGGCAGCAGAAACTTCTTCAACTTGTAGGCCAAAGCAATGGCCTCAGGGAGCGGCACTGCACACTGATAGGTAGATAAGGACTTGGGTTTCACCTCTTCCACTGCCCTTACCTACACTTTTCCTGCAGAAAGTCCAGTTTCTGTCTTTTGTGGGAGGGTAATGTGAATAATCCCCAAAGCATAAGCTAATACAAATATAGTGTACAAATTGTGTTCATTGATTTGTTGTATAGTATCGCTTTCCTTACAACTGTTGCCTTTTGGACCAGCACTCCAACAGAGTGATGGGCCTGGCCTGCATTCCTCTCTCTGACTTCAGTGAGAGTTTTGCCTGGATGAGTACTGCAGGATCATAGCCTAAGTAGAATTACAGTATTTCTGTACGAAAACCAAGGAGAAAGTGCCACATCTTTTTCAAGACCTTATTAAAATTATACAGCAGGTTGTCGCAAGTAATGACAGTATATCCGATTTTAATTCTGTCTGCCTTTACCTAAATGATATATGTGGCTCCTACATGATTTATTTTTATCTGAATAAACTGTAGTGTTGGGGGAAAATAAGCATCATATTTTACTGTTTAGTCTGAGAAACACAGCTAGGAGAGGTCACCCAATGAACAGGTTCCGAAATACTTGGCTTGCTTAAAAGTGATGTCTGAGTATCATTAAGGATACTAATGCAAGACATGAAGGCGAAGAGGATGTATATCCTTTGTGTATGGAACTTACTGAGAGAACACATTTGGAAGTAGAAACATCAAGAGAATATTGTCTAATGTTTTTTCCTGTCCCCAAATATATATGAATATTAGTCAGTCAGTATTTGGAAGGAATAGGTTTGGTTATTGAATAAACTTAATGTGGTTGGCCATCTTAAACTGAACTGGATGTTAATGTAATTCCAAATGTGAATGGTGACATGCAGTACTTGGACTTCAAAAGCCTGACAGGACTGGACTGAAGGCATCTGGGGGGCTTAACTGTAAACAGACACAGAGTTGGATTTTTTTAGCAGCACTTTGCCCTGAGAAGCTCTTGCATGGTTGTCTGATGAGTCAGAAGAAACAAGCTGATATCGTGCTGTAGGGTTATATTTTAGAATTGTTGTAACTAAATTGAGTGTCTGTTTAGCAATGTCTTTGTATAGGTGTGTTTATTTTCCCATTTTTTTTTCTTTCTATAAAAGATGCTTAATGTGATAGGGAGGAGGTCAAAGGCAGGTGTTTCTGTGGCGTAGAGTGGCTATGAGAAGCTTCCCATCATGGACCTACTGTTTCTAGATGTGGTGGTGGAGTCTGGCCCTTAGCATTCTTTCTTCAAACATCCCATAGATAGCCCATGTCACATTATGTTGTAGGTAACTTACCTATTGCATTTATCTAGCTGTTCCAATCTAACATATGTCCGCTTCTCTCATCATATGTTGTGAAACATCTAATTGTTAGGGAATTCAAGAAGGGTTTTAGTTTTATTTTATTAACAAAAAAATTTGCTAAAATCGAAACAAACAGCCCACAAAAACTTTTTTTTCCTATCTATAAGATTAAACCCCATTTTTTTTATGTACTGTGTTTTGGGTTTTCTTTCTTTGGGGATGCCAGGAGAAGAGGATGCAACGTAAATTAAGTGCAGTCTACTCTATATGCTAATTTAGTTGGGCCTTCTCAAAACAGCACCTTGGTAGCCAAAGTAAGAGAGACTGAAGGATGATGTTGGGGGGAGAAATTACATTCCTTTAAAGATTTTCACAGGATTCTCCCTTGTGGGTTTTGTGCCTACAGCATGAATCAAGTGAGAACTCCCTACATTCTATAAGCCTTTGGTTCTCTGAGTCAACCCTTCCTCAACCCTCTCTGAAAATGCTCCAGCTACAGGTATTTTAGAGGTCTTGAAATACTGTAGTCTGTTCCTGTCTGACATTGGCAGCCAATGAAGGATCTCCCTCCTGGAGTTGTACAACAGTTTCCAACTACTGCAGCTCTGGCTTTCATTTCCCATCCTACTTGAGGTAGATGCCTAGTATCCTTTATAGGATAAGTTCCCTGGCATCTACTCAGGACATAAGACTTTTTCGTTTGTATTTAATCTGTTTATTTCCTTTTACAAAAGCTGCATTGACTCTTCCCCAGTATATCGTGTTAATCTGTGTCAGATAGTTCTGTTCTTTTCTATAGTTTCAACCAATTTGCCTGGTACTGAAGTTAGGCTTACAGGCCTGTAAGTGCCAGGATTGCCTCTGGAGCCTTTTTGGAAAAAATGGCATTACATTAGCTACCCTCCAGTCATCTGGTACTGAGGCTGATTTAAGCGATAGGTTACATATCACAGTTAGTAATTCTGCAAGTTTCATATTTGAATTCCTTCAGAACTCTTGAGTGAATACCATCTGGTCCTGGTGACTTATTACTGTTTAATTTTCAGTTTGTTCCAAAACCACCCCTATTGACACCTCAATCTTGGACAGTTTCTCAGAATTAATAGGAATATACCAAATAGCCGAGATATCAACGATCACTGGCACTGAAGACTGAGATGGATGATGTGGATTAGCACCAATGTTCCAGAGATACCCAGTTACATTGAAAACACCAAGATGGCAGTGCCTAGCACTTAGGGAGCTCAGTGATGAAAAAATTACCTTCTGTTGAGACTCAGATCTTCTGCAAGCCTTTCTACCTCTGTGCATCAGGTCTTTAAACCACTCTGAGTTTCCATGTTTCAGGAATTCCATCCCTGGATCAGTTTGTCCCTCAGTAACCTCATCCTTCTCCTTGAAAAAATGAGAATTCTGTGACTTTCTGAGCACAATTCCTTCCTCCTCTAGTGCCATGGCAGCTATCTATTGGCGGAGTTGTGTAGCTTGGGATGGAGCGGGGGTCTTTTCCTAGAGGAATCGCTCTCAGCTCTGGGTTTCTGAGCTGTGTGTGCCATGAAGTCTGGCTTCTGCAACCTTCAGGGCATTGTGGGTTTTTTTGAGTCACGAAAGCCCTGGTCTTTTGATGCTTTGGAAACTCTTTACCCCAGAAACTCCATGTCTTTTAGGACAATGGCATTGTAATCATGAAACTTTGCAAAAACTTCTCAGCAGTGAAACATCCTAATTTGTGGAAAACAGAAGACCTTCTATGGCAGTGCTACCTCACATCTGTTAAGAGAATTGGTTTACCAGTGCAGCCTACCGCACAGACCTACATTTGGCCTGTTTTTTGTTGTTGTGCTGAGGAGTCAATATCTAGTCATGGCAGAGCTTGTTAGACGTACAGAGAGTAGGAACTCAGCATAGACCCAGCATAGACTCCTTAACAAATGGAGTACAGAATATGGAAGCTTCTAACCTTCAAATCAGAGAAACTCTATACTGAGTAAAACTCAAGGTTCTCCAGATCCGTGATCTAGGTTGCTGTAGTGTCAAATATCAGAGGACATCAAGGAATCAAACTAGGCACAACAAGACTCTGGACTGCTGGGCATTCATGCTGAATAATAGGACTTAATGCTGACCAATGAAGCTTCATGCTGCCACCTCCCCTGGAATGGCTCACTGGGAATTAACGCTGACCTGTAGTGGTCTAGTGATGAGAACTTTGGCCTGGGCTGTATCTCAGGTGTCTCATCTAGTACAATGTCAACCGAACGCTACAGGTGAGACTGTGTCCTCATTGCAAAATAGCTGAATTTTGATGCATTAAGAAAGTAAACATTTTATTCTTGTGAAAGAAAAGTGCTTTAAGAAGGGCAATATTGTGTGTGTGTGTGTGTGTGTGTGTGTGTGTGTGTGTGTGTGTGTGTGGTGGAGAATGAGAGGAAATACCTGGGTAAAACAAATAGAAAAGATGGCAATTGAGAGGGCGTAATGGATAAATTAATTTGCCATTTTCCTGTGGAGATTTGACTTCAAATGTGTCGTAGCTGCCAATGAGAGTTGTGTGAGATTCTATAATATTTTTTTTTATAGTTTTAGCTAAATCTCTTCGCACTTCCCCCCCACAAAATGTACCTCCTTTTCCCTTCATTTTATTTTGCTGCTGGGTGAAAAACTACACAGGAACCAATCCTTATCTTTCAAATTCTAAAATTCAAAGCAGATGAAGAGAAATCCTTATGATCAAAAAGGAGTTTGCTAACAAGGCAACTTTTGCTATAACATGCAGAGCTGATAAATTCTGATAAATTCTGTTTTGGAACACTAAATCCAGGAGCCACTAAATCCATAAAACATTTGCTGGATAAATTTGAGAGCAGAAAATCAGACCCAAAGGATAATAAAGAGGAACCCAAAGTAGTAGTGATGAAATAAATTGTAAGCTTAATCTGAGTAACGTACTCTGAATCTTTCTGTGAATACCTTAGTTTATAGAGTTATTGGATTTTCTTTTGTTTGTGTGTTTAAAAAAAAAAAAAAGCTGTACTGTGAAGTTTTGTCACATTGCCGGACTAGGTAAAATTAAGACCCTTCCACAGAGAGGTGGTAGCTGAACCTGTGTGACGGATAAGGCCACCCAATGAAAAAGGATGGAGGATGCAACAATGACGCAGTCTACGGGACTCTGTTGTGTTGTCACGCTCAAAAGTGTTAAGATGTTGTTACAATCCTTCTCTTACTATTCAGCTGATTTTTGGTTCAAGGTCTGTTTATACTGACACTGGCCTCCTACTTCTTCTAGTAACCATTCCACAGGAATCTGTTTCATTTATTAAGAAAACCAAAACAAACTTTAAAGTACGTGAAATTTAGAAAGTAAGTGGTCATTCATTTTGGAAAATTTTTCATTTAAGTTCAGCCAAGTCCTTCAGAGGGGAGGTATCTCCTGCGGCTACCAGAAGTCTTTGAGAAGAAAGAATTGATTCAGTGGTGGATTTTTGGCACAACTGTTGTATGTTTGTCCCAATAGCAGGAACAACAAGAGAGAGAAAAGGGCAGCAATGAAAGAAAAAAGACTTCTATCTCCCTAATGCTTGCTTTGTTGATGTGTCTTCAGCAGGTGTGCTTTAACATCTGTACCCAGCTCAAGTACCCAGTTTGGGTTTGGCCCTTCTTCATATTGGGGTAAGGTTGCTTACACTGCTTTAGCCTGTTGTGCTGATCATAGTGATGATATGGAGCTCAGCTAATTTAAAAAGTTGGTTAGACAGAAGCCCAAAGAAGGATAGGTGTGAGAGAGAATACAATAAATGTCACAGAAGGGTGTTGTGTAGGGTTTGGCTATAGGAGTGGAGGTGGTATCTGCATCCTTCTCAGTCTAGTCAAAAGATCTTTCAGGATCAGAGAAGGGTGGCCCAATGGTGTGATGGTAAATATCTGGATGATGTGGGGGTGGCGGCAGTGGTGGTTGATGACACTGATTAATGCTCTGGCACACTTGTAAACTTACTCCCTCTCGATCCTGAGTTTGCTACATCCATCATGAATTACCAAGTGCTTTCCTGTAAAGCAATGCTCAGAAGAGGTGGCAACTGTGTCCCATTAAAATTAACCAATTAAAATAGTTTTCAGTGGTTCATATTTGTACATTTTCTTTTATCTGAGTACCTTGATTTGTTGCTAAACCAATTTTATAAACTTATCAGGAGATATGACAACCCCTGTTAAGAGTTTTTTAGTTTAGACAAAGTTAGTTTACATTAGTCCTTTGAGTTCATTTTGTATCTTTTTCCCACCATAACCTAGTTATGGGTGTCGCGGTTCTATAGGGATACGTTGCCTTGGCCTTTATACAGTCTCCCTATTTCTTGCCAAGCCATAAGTGTAGCCTTTAACAAGGGCAAGCTCTGCAACTCTGAGACGGAGCCTTTGGGCTCCAACAACACTTGCTTCTCAGTGTGTGCTCTTCACAGCCAGTCCTAATGAGTTCAGACCTCTTTTGAAGACTTTTACCCCTTCAGGAAGCAATGCCTTCAGAAAGTGTCTGCAGTGACACTAGGCAGCCGTTTCAAAACAAGATAGCATTTATTAGTCAACAGGAATACAGCATCTGAGAGCCCTTAGGTAAGCACAAAAAATACAAGCTTCAGACAGAGTCCATATAGGCAGAAGCAACTCTCCTAAACAGTCCATGCCTTCCTGGAGCCCATCTTCTTTCTCTGGCTTTGTGTCCCTGTGTTTGAGGCTGTCTACACTACAGAGCCTATTCCAGCATAGCTCTGCTGACATAGTCTCCTAGTTTAGGTACAGTGAACACCGACAGGAGCTTTTCTGCTGTTGTAGAAATACCACTTTCTCAAATGATGTTAGCAATGCCAGTAGAAGCTCTCTTCTGTTGATATAGCATGTCTACATTGGGAGTTTTGTCGGCATAGCTATGTCACTAGGGGATGTGGCTTTTTTTCACATCTGACTGACAGAGCTATGCCTGTATAGTTTTAAGTGTAGACCAAGCCTGAGTTTTGTGTGTGTCTGCAGCAGCACACTTTAAAACACAGCCTCTTCACACCTTGTCCGTTTGTTTTCCTACTCAGGACTTTTCCACTCTGCTTCTTGGCACAGAGTTGGAGGAAATAACGTGCTCTTGGCTGCTGATCATTAGGATTAATGGTCATTGGGTATTCCATTCATATGTGTTAATTCCAGCCAGTTCTTTTTAGTGATCTGGTTCAAACCCAGACAGACCCATTTGTCTAATAACATCTTAACCTGAGATTCAGCTATGCCTCACTTCCCCTGTTGCCCGAGTAGGAATTAGCCCCTTGTGTGTTACCTGAGTCTCACACACTGTTCATAAAAATATTATCAATAAAGTCCCATATTGGTTTACAATGATTTTTTTCAGTCCTTTACCTATTTTGGATTGGCAGAACTTTAATTCATAACACCCAATTATATAATTTATGCTTGGGAGAAACTTCTTCTTAGCCCAGGTAGTTAGCGTTTGGTTTATGCCTTAAAACATGCTGCTTTTGTGAATCATGGATACATTTCAATTCATTTTATCGTTTGTATAAAAGCAACTGTATATAAAAAAAGTAGCCATTTCTTTGTGAAAGAAACACTTCAAAAATATCAGCGGGGTAGCCGTGTTAGTCTGGATCTGTAAAAGCGGCAGAGACCTGTGGCACCTTATAGACTAACAGACGTATTGGAGCTTTCGTGGGTGAATACCCACTTCGTCGGATGCATGTAGTGGAAATTTCCAGAGGCAGGTATAAATATGCAAGCGCGAATCAGGCAAGGGATAAAGAGATTAGTTCAATCAGGGAGGATGAGGCCTTCTTCTAGCAGTTGAGGTGTGAACACCAAGGGAGGAGAAACTGCTTTTGTAGTTGACTAGCCATTCACAGTCTTTGTTTAATCCTGAGCTGATGGTGTCAAATTTGCAAATGAACTGAAGCTCAGCAGTTCCTCTTTGAAGTCTGGTCCTGAAGTTTTTTTGCTGCAGGATGGCTACCCTTAAATCTGCTATTGTGTGTCCAGGGAGGCTGAAGTGTTCTCCTCCAGGTTTTTGTATGTTGCCATTCCTAATATCTGATTTGTGTCCATTTATCCTTTTACGTAGGGACTGTCCAGTTTGGCTGATGTACATAGCAGAGGGGCATTGCTGGCACATGATGGTGTATATTACATCGGTGGACGTGCAGGTGAATGAACCGGTGATGGTGTGGCTGATCTGGTTAGGTCCTGTGATGGTGTCGCTGGTGTAGATATGTGGGCAGAGTTGGCATCGAGGTTTGTTGCATGGATTGGTTCCTGAGTTAAGAGTTACTATGGTGCGATGTGTCGTTGCTGGTGAGAATATGCTTCAGGTTGGCGGGTTGTCTGTGGGCGAGGACTGGCCTGCTGCTCAAGGCCTGTGAATGTGAGGGATCATTGTCCAGGATGGGTTGTAGATCACTGATGCATCCGACGAAGTGGGTATTCACCCACAAAAGCTTATGCTCCAGTACGTCTGTTAGTCTATAAGGTGCCACAGGACTCTTTGCCGCTTCAAAAATAGTTTGCATTCTACCTTTCATTGCTGTGATTTTGCTGTTATGGAGAGTACATGACTAACTTGTCTCCTGCAACCACCAAACTGAAGGTAGATCCTCCAGATGAAGATTCAAGCGAGTTGGAAAGAGAATATGGAGAATTTTTTATCACAGCTGTATATGGAGTACTTGCTTTCTGGATAGCAGACTTCAGTTTCTAGGCTATTGCTCCAGAACCTTTCATAAACACTCTTTTACAAAAAATGAAATTGGGCAGTTGGGCTTCCAATTTATGGGCTTTCTGTGTGTAAAACTATAGAGAATAAATGATTGCCCAGAATGTTAAACTACTATAATTGACATAAGCTTTGTTTAATATGCCATTTGACAGAATGTTATTGCCATTCCATGCAAAATACTGTACAATAAGTGAAATGCTGTGAAGACTCTTAATAGCAGTTAAAGCTGTTTTCTTGTTCTTGTAGTTCAGCAGTTAACAAACCTAATGGCAACATTAGCATCGTCCATTTTTTCTAAATACGGGCTTTATATTTGTTTTCCAATATTTCTCTCTTGGTGCAGCTACCTTTTGGTCTGGATCCTGCAAGGTGGTGTTTGCCTCCTGTGTAGTGCTGACAGACTTAATCTCCTTTTGGCTTCCCTGGAAGTGGAGGGTGCTTAGTACCTGGGACAAGGGCACTCAATATCTTGCAGGAATTGGGCCATTAAGTCTTATTTTAGTTTTATAAAATAAATGGACAAAGAAAATGTTTGATATGTGGACTAGCATAATACGCTAGAAAAATATTTAAATTGTATAGAACATTTGCTCTTCAAAGACCAACACAAAACCTTTAAGAAACTCCATTTACTACATGAAATTCATTCTTAAGCCATCTCAACCTCTATTTTTCAGATGCTGCCGGTTGCAAGACAGGCAGGAATTAACACCAGGACAGCCGCGTCAAGAGGATTGTATCATCCAGCAACAATCTTTATGGGCCGCCAAATGTCAGCCATCTCAAGCATTGAAGATTTCAGTACACAGCAGAAATCTTCCCAGCCCACAAAGAGCTTTTCAGTTTCTGACCCACATTCATGCAGACAGGCAGCACAGAGCAGTAATATGACAGACAGCTATGTAGTACAAACTAATTGTGATATACGGTGCTTAAATAAGTCTGACAAAATAGATGGGAAGACATATCTTCTGATGGGCGAGAAAATGCCAGTCACATCCAGTGTATCATCTGAGAATGGACAAACTCATTGCTTAGAAATAGAAAGCAATACATATGATGGCAATAGTAATTTAGTGGAAAGCAAAAAATCTGCTCAACTCAACTCCCTGTTATGTGAAAGATTAAGTCCAGAGAACAGAATCACTGATTTAAAGAGTGACAGTTATAGCAGCTCAGTAGAAGAAATAGTGACAAAGGAGCATTTTGTAGCAAATGAAGAAAGATCTCAACAGCCAATCCCATTGGTGTCTGCTCCTGAACAACTTGTTTCTGGAAATGAACAGCCAGGAGACCATTTCCCAGGTATGATGATGGTATTTGTGTGATGGCCATGCTGTGGGCAAAGTGCTGTCTTCCCCCATTGATCCAGGTTTTCAGAATACACTCATCACCACAGGGTCTGAGTGCCTCCCCAAATGGAAAGGAAGGGCTAAGGCTCGGTTTAACAGGCTGTGGAGGCCAGGGCAAGCGGCGTCTGCAGCTGTTGTGTGCTGTAGAGCAGGCAGCATGGCCTAGTGAAAAGGGCACTCCCCTGGTTGCCAAGAGGCATGGATTCTGTTCCTGGCTCTACCACTGACTGGCTGTGTGACTTCGGCTAGTCACTTCCCCTCGGTTTTCCCTTCCTCCCTTTGTGTCTTGTCTGTCTGTCTGTCTGGTGCAGGGACTGTCTGTGACTCTTACTGCTTACTACAGTGGGGCCCTGGTTTTGGTTGGCACTGCTAGATGCTACTGTGGAGTCTTCCTCTGCTGTGTGTCTGTGAGCTGCAGTGCTGGGGAAATGCTGAAGCTCAGCCAATGAATCTGCCACTTTGCAGCTCCAAAGGCCTAAACTTTCCACACAGGGAGCATGCAGAGGTCCCAACTGCTACTACTGGCCCTGGCAACAGAACAGTTCTGCAGCTGTTTCACGCCAAGCTGCTTAGCTGTGGAGGAGTTAAGAGGACTCCTTCTTTGTGCCCTTTCTTTGAATCCCAGCACAGAAGCGTGTTTCCTTGGACTTTGTCTTGGTTTTGGGGTAGCAAGGGATCTCTGTTTCCCCTGTTACAGTGGTTTGTCTCTGAGAATGGTGCATTTGGAACAGTGTCCCCATTAGTGGTGCATCTGATTGGTATGACCAAAGACGTGATTCACAGTAGTACGAACCACACACAGGACCATTAAGAACTCTGTGAGGAACTTGATCCTGGCCAAATTAGCTAATTCAAATAGGCATTTCTCTGTGACCAGCCTCAATACCAAACAAGTAAGGTTTTGCTTTAGAATAGATGGGGAACCAGTTTGCTGACACATGCCTTTCTTTTGCATTGGTGGATATGTCCAAGGTCCTGTAAAAGATTTGGTAGGACAAATCACAGTTTAACCTGACAGCCCTGGCATGGGCACATCATCTGGAATATCCAGGTCTGCTAGGTCTCTCCAAAGAACTGATATTTTTATTTTTTCCAATCCCAGCTCTCTCTCTTTTTTGGTGCGGGGGCAGGTGTTGGAGGTCAGGCCTATTGATACACTGGTACCCACAGACTAACCAGGGACGTGACTATGGAATTTGGGTCTCACTTGGCCTTTGGGTACTTTCGTTGAACCACCAAGTGATTTTTCTCTCCCATATCTTCCTTTGAAGGTGGTCTTTCTACTGACCATAACTTTAGCTAGTAGGAGAAGGAAAGTCTTTGAGATCCAAGACCTCATTGATAATCCTTCTTTTACTGCCTTTCACCAGGGCACCAAGGTGTTTTTATTGCCATGTCCAGAATTTTTACTAAGGTACTGTAGTACCAGATCTTTCTATTAACCACTCTAATGTTGTTTGTTTTACTTACTTGGGAAACATGCTTGGTCTCTGCCTCAGGTTGATTTTGTTCAGAAAGTTTGTGCAGAATAGTTAATCTATTTCTGAGAATAAAGCTACTGAAAAATAGGTAGGTTTGCCAACGATACAATATTTTCAGATGATTAAAAAATATATATCTAGTGCCTTAGGTCTTTAGAGGAGAAACTTGAAATTTGCCAGGGAATTGTCCTGAGGGAAGAGAGGTGCTATTTGCTATCACTGTGAAAATCCATCCAGATTTGACCAAGGCTTGGTCTGCACACCAATATGGCAGTTATACATGTGATTTTCTTCTTTTACTAATGTAGTTATACTGGCACAAACCCTGCATACCAGTATAGTTCTGCCATACTGGAAGGGGCATAAGATGTACTGCTATACAACACCTTTATACCATATAACTACGTCCACACTAGGGGGATTGGTCCACTTTAACTGTACTGGTATAATTAAAGCAGTACAGCTTTTGCGTGTAGACAAGATTTTGTATAAGATTTGGGAATGACTGTTTGTACATGTAGATGAATTCATTACATGCTTACTCATTATTCTCTGAATGTCCCATGCCCTGCTGAGAACCATGTTTCATAGGCATATGATTCACAAACACTGTTTCCCACAATCAAATATCCTTTGGCCTAGTGGAAGAACCATACTTCCCCCTGCTCCCAAAGCCAAGAACAGAACCCAGGAACCATGATTCCCAGTTTTGTGCTACAATCTGGCAAACTACCTACTGGGAAACTGTGTCTTAGCCCCCTCTAATGGCTTGGTGCACAAATGATAACAACCCACCATTATCTGCTAATGGAGTTATTATTTTTAGCTCAAGTGGTAGAGATGAGTAACTCAAGAAAATTGATCAAACTGCTCTTAACAGCTTGCAGAAATATTCTCCTCTGCCTTTCCAGTAAATATGTCAATTTTCAGGTTAACCCAATTTTCTAAGTCATATAAGGATTGCTAAAATGGAACTTTATAATGAAAATTACTGGCAACCTTAATGGGGGCGGGGGCTACTGCCTCTCAATGTAATGATCACAATTTTTTTGGACAAAAGCTGGCAGTCTCCTCATATTACCCTGTATACTTCTTGTTCTCTTCTTTGGCATCCTGTTGATGCCTTTTTTGTGGTTTTTCCATTTCTCTTGCTTTCAGGACTCTGTTTGCTTTTCATTGGCTCTACTGTCACTTTGACATATTTGCCACTTCTCCAGTTAATGAAAGACTGTCATTATTTGAGGTGGAACAAGACAACACCAACCTGGCTTATATTAGTCTTAAGGCTCTGCAAAGCAGATTTGGCAGAATGTCTGTTCTCTCCCCTTTTGCTCCCCAAAGAAATGTTAAGGTGGTCAGTGTCACGTTTGGAAAAATACTTTTAATTTCGGAATGTAATACTTCTATCTTAAGGGAAACCATAAGTTTGATTCAAAATCAGAACGATCGGTGACCACCTCAAATTTCCCATGAGGGTAGGGGGAGAGCTTCTATGTCTTTATGATGTCAAACCTACATTATAGAGTTCTAAGGTTAAAGTAATCCAGGTCTGAATTTTTTGTTCTAGCTCTCATAAAAGTTTGATCTTTCATGCTGCAAATTACAGGGAAGTTTGGCTCTGCTGTGTGTACCACAACTGGACACAAGCTATGCTTTAAGCTTCAGGTGTTTATGCAGTACATTGTGACTTGAAGCTGTTTTTCCTTTGAGTACTTTTCTGTTGTTCAGAAATGGCAGCATAATATGTATAAAAGCAACATAAAATAAATAAAAGTAATAGCTTATCTCTTACATTTATTCATATCCTGAATGCTGGAAACAGAAAATAGAATATAAGATCTTGTCGTTATTTGTATCAAAAACTATTTTTCTGAAATCTACCGTAATTCAAATAAAAATGAAGCTCAGTGTAGGGAAGGGAGGAAATGTTCTGTTTTGCAGCACAAGCAAGACCCTGTGAACACTCTCTGGTTAATTTTAGAAATAACTGATACTGCAGTGAATCTCGTGGGAACTTGGGAGTTTCATGGCAATGTTACTTGATTACCGAATTGTTTGATACATTTTCATGACATTCTAAAAATGCACCAGAAAATGAAAATGTTAGTAGTGCTTATTTTTATTTGTATTGTAGAAGATTAGTGCAACCTCCTTCTGCTGAGCAGCAAGGGGAATCAGCTGCCATGCACAACTTCCAAGCCAACAGGCATATAGCTCTGCTCCTGCACAGATTAGAAGCTCCAGACAACAGCTGCCTCCTCTTCAAACACACTTCTGCCTTCCCAAGACCGTTTTTCAGGCCATTCTTCCCCATTATGTCGGAAGAGATTTGATGGAGGAGGCTGTCTTAATCCTTGTTGCTGTTTTAAATTGTGGAGGATCCCCTTCACTTGCAGCCCAGAGGAGGCATAGGGGATCCACTGAACACCCCTTGTGAGGAAAGCATAGACTAATACACAAATATGAAGAAGGAGATTAGGTAGTAGGTGGACAAGTTAGAGAGTTGAAAGATACTAAGGAAATAACCGTATTTATGGATTTATGCAGCACTAACTAACTGACAGCTTCTTGGCAAAATGTTGAAATATGTGGCCACTCATGCAATTGCATGAACACGTTACACATGAGACTGAGCAGAAGGAAACAGTCCAAGGACTTTGGGAAATCTTTTCTGCCTGGCAGGCCGTGGAATATTCCTCTGGTTGGTTAAGAAGCGGGGCCAGCCTATTAGGAGTATTCCTATTGGGGCAGTCCCTAAAGAAAAAAAGCATAGCAGCTTCAGAGAGTGTCTCTGTAGGTTGAACACAGGTCACAAGGGAGTTTCTCCAAAAAGGACAGCAGGGTCAGCATGTAGGGAGAGTACCTGCAGGGTTAGGAGTATGTCGCGGGGAAATTTCTGGGTGCTGTAACGTAGCATGCGAGTCCCTCTTATAATAATAGTTTGACATATTACTTAAGGGGCGGTTTCAGAGTAGCAGCCATGTTAGTCTGTATTCGCAAAAAGAAAAGGAGGACTTGTGGCACCTTAGAGACGAACAAATTTATCTGAGCGTAAGCTTTCATGAGCTGAATGCATCCGATGAAGTGAGCTGTAGCTCATGAAAGCTTATGCTCAGATAAATTTGTTAGTCTCTAAGGTGCCACAAGTCCTCCTGTTCTTTTTACTTAAGGGGAGGAATCCAAGTACAAGACTCAAACTTAGTTCCTCATTTCCAAGTCAGGAGGAGCTTTGAGCATTTAGAACAAGCGCTGCATCTGTTGAGAGAGAGGTTTGTGATGGTCGTCAAGAACTCTGAGAATGACTCCAATGCCACATTGACGGATTCCAGAGAAAGCTGCATCCATCCCCATTAGGCAAGAATGTCAATGAAAGGAATAAAGGAACGGAAACCTGGGATATCTGGAGAACCCTGGAAAAATGTGCAGAAGGAGCAGAGGTTTTAGACTGTATGAATTAATACATATATTAAATGTACTTGGCTGGGTCTCATTGCAACCCAGTGCAATGTATATTTTTTGTCATGCTCCTGTTACTATGTTGGCAATATTTGTCATATTTTTATTGCAGGTCGAGCCCAACACACAGATAGTCTGTGGCCCTCTGCAAACACACTGGAGCTAGAAGATGAAAGTTTAGACAGCAGCAGTGACCTTACAGTTTCTGTGAGTGAAGAGGATCAGATAATAAACACAGTTGAACTACAGCAGAGCCTAGGAGATGTGGATTGCAAGACGGCCTTAAAATCCATGAACTTGGAACAAGAAAAAGAAACCGGATCCACCAAAGAACATTTTTCTTTGCAAACAGTAAGCCGCTCTACGACAGATGAAGATTCTTCGGCGAATTCAGCAACAAGACAGTAAGCCATTAAATATTTTCTCACTGTGATTATTTAGTTAGGATTTTTTTCTGGAGATTGTCCTATTGACAATGTGTATTACTGTAAAATATGTATATGAATATGCAACTTTCTTAGCTGCTACAAGCAGACATTTTAATGAGGGTCTCTTTTTTGTGATGAATTGACTTTGGAACTCATCACACAATTTGAGATGCCTGTTTCTATGATTTCAATTAAATGCAGATGTCTTACTGTTTTCTTTATTTTAGTATATCAGTTCAGTTTGATAATGGAAATAACTCACTAAACAGTACATTTCATGGTAATTTGAATTTTTCAGGTGGTTAAACTCCCTCGGCATTCAACTTAACAACTTAAAGCAACACCTGCGAGGTGTGCAACTACATCTTAGAAATGCATCGTTTGTTCTCTGTGTAAGTCTATTTAGATAGTTTTTATGGCCCCCATCATTGCAGTATCCGAGTGTCTTTCAATCATTAATGGCTTTTATCCTCGCAGCACACCCATGTGACGTAGGGAAACATGATCACCATTCTACAGAGGTGGGAACTGGGGCACAAGGTATATTAAGGGACTTGCCCAAGGTCAGACAGGAAACCTGTGCCAGAGCCAGGAGGTGAATCCAGGTCTCCTGAATCTGTTGTATCATATCTTATGGTTGACTCACTTCAACCTGATGGAGCACTTTGGTGTAAACCAATAAGAATATCACTCCTTTTGCACTGTGAACCTTTGATCTCACAAAGTTTTGTCTGTGAGCGCCTCAGTTTGTTGTGCAGCTCTTCAATTCTGCTTGTCTCTTCAGCTGTATTCCTGTAGGCAAGGCCCTTCAGCACTCTCCTCCCAGCTTTTCCCCACCTCCTACTTCATCTGTGCCTTTCACTGCTGTTAGTCTCCCTTGCCCCCGCTCGTTGCAAGGTTTCCTGCCCACATATTCTCTTCTCTTCCTTGCTTTTCCACTTGCTGGCTTTCCTTCTTTTTGCTCCTCCTAGTTCCTAGCTGCAAAGGTTCTCCCTGTTGCCTGCTTGATTGTACCCACTCTTCTCCAATGGCTGCCTGCCATTTACCTGCTTTGCCAGCTTCCCAGTACTCTTCCTCCTCTTACTCAGTGCTGCTTCCCTTACTGCCTAGCCTCCTTACTGTTCTGGATCCCAACAGCCTCCCAGTGGCCATTATCAGGAAAAGCCACCCTCCTAAATACATGCATTCCTTTCAGTTTCTACTGCCAAACCGACATTATCTCCACTTGTCTTCCAGGTGATGCTACCTGTCCGCTTTTTTTCCCCTCCTTCATCCTTGAACAATTCCCATGCAAAATGTTTAGGACTGACGTTGTTAAACATATTCAGGTGGTGATTAGAGGCATGTGAGCTAGTACAAAAATAAAAACTATGTAGCCAAGAAAAATAGCATTTGTTATCCAGCAAGAATGAATGAGGCTTTTAAACCAATCTCCCCGGTGGTTATTTATCTGTTTGTTCATTTGTCTTTTTAACATGTTTAACATATCTCTGCTTTTTTTAATATATGCACATGCACATATAGTCTTATTAGAGACTGAGTTCAGGAATGGTTCATATTTTACTAGATGACAGTTAAGCAGAAAAACACAGATATCCATTAAAATACATTTCTGCAACATTATCATTTCAGTTTTTCAAACCATGTGTTAGACTATTGCTTACTACAGAAACATCTAATTTACATCTAAATAGCTTTTATAGAGTTTTCCTTTTGTTTAACACCTGTTAATCATAGCACTTCATAAGAAAGTTGTATAGAGTGGTTGATTGTGCCAGAAAAGTCATAGCTGAGCAGTGGGAATGTAACCTTTTGTCCTGTCCCTATAGATTTTAGTGACTTCCAGCTGCTGATATAAACAGATGGAAAATATTGTGTGTTCTTCTTAAGCCTGGATAGCATTTGTTCTTTGTTCTCGTTATCTCTGGAATTTGACTCAAAGCTGAAAGTGGGTAATGGCCTCTAAAACTGTCAAGTCTTAGCTTTTCAAGGTCATAAAAATGTGATCACAGTTGATCCATTTCTCCAGGAATTATACAGATTTTATTTTGCTTTTGTTTTTGAAAAGTTAAAATACAAATAGAATGCAAAATATTTGTATCTGGGAAAGATCCTATGGAGAGACAAGTAGTTTCTTCATAGTTAATTTTGCAAACAGGAAGCATTTACATCCTACTGCTCCTATTAGTCACTCAAATTCAGACTTGAATGTTTTGATATTTTGCATAGTAACTCTCAAATGCAAAGAGATTTTTCACAAAGTTTTAAAGTGATTAATAAATGAGTTTGTGATACAAATAACCTTGGTAAAAATATAACTCCTTTTTGAAATGTGGTCTGAAGGTGTGACATTTATTACTATTCTACCCCCCGCCCCCCCCAAATATTTTGTTGTAAACTAGTCAAACTTCCCATATAGTTATTAAAAAATACCCAAAAAACTAGTGCACAGGTTATATTTGAAGAAATTATGTTGTAATTAAGCAAAATTTTAATGATTGGGTATCAAACTGAAATGGTTATAGTTTGGGCCCTCAGCCTCTTGGTATCTTCGTTAATTCTTAAGCATGGTATTGTGACATCAGTGCCACTTCTACCATTTATCACCTTTCTTCTGGGTTCACGAGTCTACTTTAGGTTTATTGGTTAAAAGTAGTAAGGGGTGTGTGGAAAGGAAATTAGAGACAGACTATTTTGAGGTCACTATTTCACTGAATTAAAAACAAAACAAAAATCTTTAGTGCACATCAGCAAGTGACTGGTTTTCAGGTGACATTATCTGCATCCACCTTAGTGGAGAACAGTGGAGCCTCTTCAGTTAAGTTTTTAATTTGTTTGTTTTGCAAATATATTTTGTAAAAAGCCTTTTTTCCCCCCAAACAAGTCTTTTAATGTCACATTTTACCTCACAGTGAGTTATTAAAGCGCAGTTACAAACTGCTTAAAGTATGATTTTTATCTTGGATATACTGACAAGCTGTTACCTGTGAAAATACATGAGTGATGTTGCTATGATAACAGGTTTTTTTTAAAAGCTTGTAATGTAGTTTAAGGAAGCAGACTTATATTCAGTACTTTCCTAAACAGCTGAATGCGACAATTTTGATGTTCAAGTTATTAAAATTAATAAAATATAAAAAGTGAGCTTCATTCATGTGAGCAGTGACGGATTGGCAAATGAGTTTCTCTTTTTATCTGCCAGAGAGTGACAGTACATGTATGTTTAAAATATTCCACTCTAAATTCAACCTATATTGTGGGAACCAAATAGGAGAGATGAGTAGTTTGTTCTTTGCACCTGTTCATTTCTTGGCCTCTCTGCTGAGCCTGCCAACAAGTATTCTAGATTTTGCTAATTTTGGTTATAGTTTTTGTGATGTCACCTTGTTTACTGTGAGTGGTACTAGACCTGTAATTCATTTCACATAAAGTACTGAACAGCTATCCTATAACAACTGCTGTTCTCTACTGATTTGTTACAGATTTGAACCAGTGAACTAGAAGTGAAAAGCTCCATATCTTTTTTTTTTCATTCCTCAGAGCTATCCAGTCCTCTATTTAAAAGGCTAAAAAACCAAAACCAAAACAAAAACCCCAGAGAATTAGTGCATAGAAAGATGATGACTATTTTAAGGCCTGTGTTGGGGGTGGGAGGAGAGACAGCTTTTGCCAGCGCTGCTTCAGCTGCATTGAAGAGGACTTAGCACAGATGGATTGTGCATTACAAAATGTAACACATAATTCAAGCTGTCAGCTTAATCAGACTGTTTCCAGGAAGCAACCTGTAAAAGAGAAGGACCCCTTGTTTGCTGACCTCTGATCCATAGCCTGCTGCAGATTGTCATACATTTTGTTTCTCTTTATGTTGGTGTCCCTTCCTTCCCCTTCTTTTTGTTATTGTATTCCCTTCAAGTGGCACCCTGGAAAGACCACCCAGAGGGAGTAAAACAGTAAGAAATGAGCTAGCCACTAACATATAGGTTTTGTAAGATTTTAGTAAATGAAAAAGGACTGTTTAACTACATATGTGATCTCTAGTATTGTTGTATGTATTACAAGTCTAAAAACTGCATGCACAGCTGTTTAAATTTAATTTTTCTTTGTAGTGGAAGACAGGGCTTTAGTATTTTTCAGAACTGAAGCAAAGCTTAGCAAAGTTTAGTGAGAACGTATTGCCCTCCTGTATATATGAGGGAGTATAACCATCATTGCAAAATGAACAAACTGTAATAAACCGTTATATTTTATAAAAATCTTGATTTGGCATCCAGATTTCTTAGCTTGTAGCCCAGCTGTGTTGTTGCTTCGTGGAGTTCTTCTGTTGAAACTCCTTAACAAAGCAGGCCATCTGAAATCAAAATCTGAATGGCTATTTACACCTCTGTAAAAGGATTAGCAATGCTCCATTGTTACAATGTTTAAATCTTAATTTGCATCATTATAGAGGTGTAGCTTCATCAAATCCCTGGTAGGTCCCAGTTATGTTTTTGGACCTGTAGGTGGTCACTAAATTTATTCTGTTAGTGGAGGTAAAGGAATTAAATTGTTCAATGTGTCAGTAATTTTAAGAAATTATCTCAGGATCTAATTGATTTTGGATAGTTTAAATGCTATTGTAGATTATTACTATACATTTGTTGCATATAGTTGCAAGATGTCTCATACATAGGAAGGGAATGTATGTATATTGCTATGGAGTTTGAATATCTATCACTTAAAGAATTTCCATTAGGATTTACAGGAACATGTTTTCACTATAGATTGGCCCAAGCTGCAAAGTTGAGATCTGGATTTTGAAAACCCTCTGTCCCATTGTTCCAGCAGCACTCAGATCTGAAGTTTCAGTTCAGGCCCGTCTCTGGTTTTAATATATATGAGTATCATATGGTCTGTGCAAGGGATGTTTAAAAACTGAAACTGTTGTATTACTTTCCTTTGGGAGAAAATAGTCTAGTACAGTGGTTCTCAACCAGGGGTCCAGGGCCCCCTGGAGGGCCGCGATCACGTTTCAGGGGGTCTGCCAAGCAGGGTCAGCATTAGTTGCTGGAGCTCAGGGCAGAAAGCTGACACCCCCCCCCCCCCCACATGGGGCTGAAGCCTGGGGCCCTGAGCCCCGCCACATGGGGTTGAAGCCGAAGCCTGAGCAATATAGGTTTGCAGGGTCACCATGCAGTTGCCCCACTTGCTACCCCTAATGCCAGCTCGGTCTTTTATACACAAAAAAAGCCAGTTGTTATGGCACGGGTGGGCCATGGAGCTTTTATAGCATGTTGGGGGAGCCTCAGAAAGAAAAAGATAGAGAACCCCTGATCTAGTAGAAAGTACAAATAACACTTTTGTAACCACTTTTATGAAAAACAGATTAATTTTTGAAACCTTTAAAAAAAATTAACACAGAGATACTATAGACTCATACGTATAAAGTTCATTTGGCAACCAGGTAAGATGAGCAGAGTTTAAAGAAAGCCAAGAAATTTTTTGGTGTCCGGGTCTCAACTTCACAGGCAGTTTCATTATAGCAGATGCCAGTAGAACCCACTACAGCTAAAGGCAACCTGCAAGGGAAATAGAGGGCTTGTGCTCTTTTTTTCTTTATGAAGGATTTTAAAAAGAACATACGTGTGTGTGTGTGTGTGTGTGTGTGTATATGTATGTATTTCTGTATATAAAAATGATCAGATGATCATACATACATTACATATACATATATTTTTTCTATTGTTAGAGGTTCAGGTTCTGTCTAACTGGCACACTGGTTGAATAACAAGTGAAGTATTTACACCACAAGTCAAGAGAGTGAAAGATGAGCAAAGAGTGAAAGAGAGTTAAATACTTTGTGAACACCTATGTAACTTCAACATCAAAATAACGTTCGGGAGAAGAGAAGCCTTTACATTCAGCACTCTCACATCTTCAGATAAAGGACAAGAAGTCACAAAATACATGTTCTGAGCCTTCTGGTGCAGTGGCTCTCAACCTTTTTGGACTCAGGACTCATTGGTAGATGTTGGTGGCCTGCTGCAACCCAGTGAATAGCTTTAGTGCAAAAAACACCTGGCTCACTAAATATTTTTTACCATGATCTATAATATACACGTTAACCTAATAAGTACACTGTGCGTACCAGAGCAATGAGTCCTGTGCTGCGGGGCTGTTTGAGCTTGGTGCTCTGCTCCGGGCATTGTGACCTGGTGTATGGGGTCACAGCAGCATTCACTCAAATTTGGCCCGGCTGGACTCCCATCATCATGACAGCAATGCAGTTGAACCAAACCTGAGTGGTGCTACAACCCTGTGCACCATGTCGCAACATCTGGAGTGGAGAGCTGAGCTCAGCCAGCCCTTTGGACCAGTGAGTCACCACTGCAGGGTGAGCGTGAGGCCTCCCACGTGACCCTTTGACACATTCTGGTGACTCAGTTATGGATCGTGATCTATGGGTTCCTCCAGTTAAATCAGGGAAGACCAGAGTTTACATTCCTGATATTCCTAGAGTGAAAAACAACCAACCAAAAACACACGCAAGAAGAGAAAATATCTCTTTAATCTCAGCCTTTCTGGCCTTTTCTTAAACATTGTAAAGAAGCAAAGGAGGGCACAAATGCATTCTTTAAAAAAAACTTAGCAGGCCTTTTTTAAAGTTGCAGTGCATTTTCTATTTTAACCCCTTTGCAGAGGCACTCATAACATTCTGAAATATTCACTTTTGGGGTTGAAATTTTTTATGCTGCTTCACTTTTCAAAGAGGGTGTGCTTCTGTGTGTGTGTCTGTGTGTGTGTATGTAAAAGGATAAGCTGAATCCATTCCTTTCAGCCATTTTTGAGTAAAAGGGTGTGGAAAAAATACACTTTAGCCCTATAAAAAAAATTCTGGTGTGTTTTTGATCATGATTCAAGAAAGTTGTGAAAAGTGAAATTTGACATGGAAAAAGTCCCTGGTTAAGGATTAGCATGTGGTTTTGGTTTGGGGGAAAGGAAGGATTAATTTATCAAAGTTATTGTGTTGGTGAGTGGGATATATTATCCACCCTCACAAGCACTTTATACTATGTATCTTTGTTTATTTCAAATGGGGGAGTAGATGAACATGGGTCAGAACTAGCAAACGCCAAAAGGTATCTCTCCACATCAAGGGCAATAAAACAAATTTGGAGTCTGTAGGACAAGCTATTTTGGAGATGTGAGCTGAAACAAGTTAAGAAAACTTCCCAAAAGTCAGTAAGAGGTGAATATTTTTTTAAACCCCGCGAGTAGGATTTCCCAAAGCACTTGGCGATGGCCTAGCTCTGATCCCATTGAAGTTAGTGGTAAATTGAAAATCACATCCCATCGCTGTAAAACTCCTTTTCTGATACTTTATTTTTCCAAACATCCCAGTAGTGTGTGTTTTGAAAGAGATACTAACTCTTCCTCCATCTCTGCCACTCTTTCTCAAAGGGCTAGGACATTTTATAGTTAATGGGAGAAAACAGTATTTAACCCTCTCCTACCCCTTTCTACATTTTCCCTCACCCATAAACCCTCGTTTTATATTTTTCCTGCTCATACATGCAGAGTTTGTTCTTATATTTTTGTCTTTTCCTTTTTGTTTCTCTGCTTATTGATCTGCCTTTACATGTGGAGGATTGTTGGCCTGAGGTTTCTTGTGGATAGAGGGGAGGGCAGGATGACAACATATATCAGGAAGCGCAAATTTGCCCAGCCATCTCGTTGCCAATTTCACTGACTCTGGTAGCCATTGAAGTCCTTGTGAAGCTCTCTGTCATCTGTGGATGAGAAGTGCTATATTGGTATTAAAGGATTATGGATTATAGATTATGATTCTGGATTATAATTATGGCTTCTTATTCCTTATGTGGCCAAGTCTACAGAGGTTTCCAAAAACTAGAGCAAAGTGCTGATTTCTGTGAAGCTGGCAGGAACCCAAAGACAGCCTGTGAAAACAGAGACACGTGTTCACCCTTATTAAAAATAAAACACACTTTGGTGCTATTGAAACATGGCCTCCAAAGTGTACCAAGGCCACTGGCAGAAATGTAAAAGAATTGTAGGAGTTCAAGATTTTTTTTTTTCTTTTACTGCAGAGCTACAGCAATATTGTTTTTGCTGAAAGGTAATTCTCAGTTTCGCTAGCAATATAAATGTAGATTTAGCACTTTTCTAAATAGCGGTTTATATAGTTTTCTGTTTCATATCTGTTTTTCCTCTTACGGTATTCATTTACCTTATTTTGGGAATCTGCCTGAGTTCTGTCCTTTTTGTCAAGACTTCTAACCTTTTTGTAAACCTCTTAGTGTGAGTGAAAGATTAAAATAAGGATACAAATCAAAATATTTTAGAATTTGCTCAGAGGCAAAGTCTATCTAAATGTATAAATATATTTGACTTGTGCTCAGTAGAATGCAGTTTTAAAAGCTTTAAAACATTATTTGTTATCTGTCTTCAGGGATTGTCTGTCATTTGAAGGATTCTCGCATTTACTCCAGTTCATAGAAGATTTGGTGGCGAAAGCAGCACCTGAATGCCTAACTTTATACCAAAGTGGAACCATAAGTCTGGCAAAAATGAAGAAGTTAATAAGGTTGATGCAACTTTCATTTGATCTACATCAACAGAACTCTAAACTAAAAAGTAGACATTAGAAACGTATAGTATTTCCTATTCCCCAGTCCTATCCCATTTATATTGGCCTTTTGCTTTAGTGTCCCTAGCTGTAACATCTATAAATAAAATTTTGCTTTAAATTGTTTGTTGGCTACTAGCTTTGAATTTGGCTCTGGTGACTGGAAGTTGTTACCCCTGGCAGCTGTTCAGTGACCTATGAGATATAAGCTGGTGGTCTGTGGTCTTCATTCTGTTGGTGAAAAGGGGCAGAGAGAGAAAGACCTCCTCCAAACTGACATCTACAGTAGTTAACAAAAAAACACACTTCTGTTGTCAGCAAAAAGCTGAAATATAACATTAGAAACCCCGTCCCACCAAATTATTTTAATAAATAAGGGCTCTACTCAGCCTAAATGTTCAGAAGGTTACTCTAGCCCTTGGAAGTAGCCATTAGTGCTGGGATTTGTGTCAAAAGTGATGATACCATATTCTTCTTTCTGGGTTGGCAGCGGAAAACTGAAACGAAGAATGTATGTAAATAGTGGTGTGATATTGTCCTGTGCCTGTCTGCAGCTATGAAACACATCGTTTGGCATCTCACTATGTCTACAAATGCAGGCACTGGGAGTGAAAGGTCTTTATTGTATTTATTAAAGATTGGCATCTTTAATTAAATGCTGCCATAAAAAAGATCTGTTTATTTTAGGGAGATATAAGGAAGGTTTCCAAAACAAGTCAGAATTATTTGTCTGTACAATGGATATAATTAGAAATTGTTTTCCACGTCAACATGGTATTTACCTTCACTGTGGCAATTCCAGTAATCCCTATACTTATAACTATATTTAAGAACATAAGAGTGACCATACTGACTCAGACCAATGATCAATCTAGCTCGTCCTGTCTTCTGACAGTGGCCAGTGCCAGGTGCTTCAAAGGGAATGAACAGAATAGGGCAATTTATTGAGTGATGCATCCCTGGTCATCCAGTCCCTGCTTCTGGCAGTCAGAGGTTTAGGGACACTCAGAACATGGGGTTGCATCCCTGATCATCTTGGCTAATAGCCATTGATGGACCTATCCTCCATGAATTTATCTAATTCTTTTTTGAACTTAGTTATACTTTCAGCCATCACAACATCCTGTGAGAGCAGGCTGACTGTGCGTTGTGTGAAGAAATACTTCCTTTTGTTTGTTTTAAACCTGTTGCCTTGTTAATTTCATTGGATAATGCCTGGTTCTTATGTTCTGTGAAGTGGTGAATAAAACTTATTTATTCATTTTCTGGTATTCAATACCATTCATGATTTTATAGACCTCTATCAGATCCTCCACACCCCACAGTCTTCTCTTTTCCAAGCTGACCAATCCCAGGGTTTTTAATGTCTCCTCATATGGAAGCTCTTCCATCCCCCTAATCAGTTTTGTTGCCCTTCTCTCTACTTTTTCCAATTCTAATATATCTTTTTTTGAGATGGGGCAATCAGAACTGATGCAGTTCAACATGTGGGTGTACTGTGGATTTATATAGTGGCGTTCTAATATTTTCTGTCTCATTGTCCATCTCTTTCCTAGTGGTTCCTAACATTGTTCGCTTTTTTGACGGCCACTACACATTGAGCGGATCTTTTCAGAGAACTATCCACAATGACTCCAAGATCTTTCTTGAGTGGTTACAGCTAATTTAGACCCATCATTTTGTATTTATAGTTGGGATTATGTTTTCCAATGTGCATTACTTTCCATTTATCAACACTGAATTTCTTCTGCCATTTTGTTGCCCAATCACCCAGTTTTGTGAGATCCCTTTGCCGTCAGCTTTGGACTTAACTATCTTGAATAATTTTGAATTGCCTGAAAACTTTGCCATCTAACTGTTTATCCCTTTTTCTAGATCATTTATGAATATGTTGAACAGCACTGGTCCCAGTACAGATCCCTGAGGGACCCTGCTGTTTACCTCTCTCCACTGTAAAAATTGACCATTTAGTCCTGCCCTTTGTTTCTTATCCTGTAACCAGTAACTGATCCATGAGAGGACCTTCCCTCTTATCCCATGACTGCTTACTTTGCTTAAGAGTCTTTGGTGAGAGACCTTGTCAAAGGTTTTCTGAAGTATACTATATCCACTGGATCACCTTTGTCCACACGCTTGTTGACCCACCTCAAAGAATTCTAATAAATTGGTGAGACATGATTTACCTTTGCAAAAGCCATATCGACTCTTCCTCAACATATTGTGTTCATCTATGTGTCTGATAATTCTGTTTTTTTACTATAGTTTCAACCAATTTGTCTGGCACTGAAGTTAGGTTTACCAGCCTGTAATTGCCAGGATTGCCTCTGGAGCCTTATTTAAAATTAGTGTTACTTTAGCAGTCTGCCAGTCAGCTGGTACAGAGGCTGATTTAAGCCCATGGTTCTCAACCTTTCCAGAGTACTGTACCCCTTTCAGGAGTCTGATCTGTCTTGCATATCCCACGTTTCACCTCACTTTAGAAACAACTTGCTTACAAAATCAGACATAAAAATACAAGTGTCACAGCATGCTGTTACTGAAAAATGGCTTACTTTCTCATTTTTACCAAATAATTATAAAATAAATCAACTGGAATATAAATATTGTACTTACATTTCAGCATATAGTATATAGAACGGTATAAACAGCTCATTGTCTATATGCAATTTTAGTTTGTACTGACTTCGCTAGTGCTTTTTATGTAGCCTATTGTAAAACTAGGCAAAAATCTAAATGTCTGGATGTACCTCCTGGAAGACCTCTGTGTACCCCTGGGGGATGTGTACCCCTGGTTGAGAACCATCGATTTAAGCGATAGGTTACATAGCGCAATTAGTAGTTCTTCAATTTCATATTTTCGTTCCTTCAGCACTGTTGAGTGAATATAGTCTGGTCCTGGTGACTTATTACTGTTTAATTTATCAGTTTAACTACTGTTGATGTCGAGGCCCCAGTCCTGCGAACACTTATGCACATTCTTAACTTTATGCACGTGAATAGGCCCATTGACTTCAGTTGCACTACTCATATGCACAAAGTTAAGCACACATGTAAGTGTTTGCATGGTCCCACTACAACGGATGGCATTGAAATTTGTGTTGTTTCAATCTTAATTTTTCATCCAGACTTTTAGCTCCAAAAAATAGCTGGTAGATATATTTTATTGCATCCAGGATTCACAAGGCTGTCAGGTGACAAAAGTTATTGCAGGAACTAATCTTGATATAATCAACAATATAAAACTTTACCTTTTTAAAGATTGGTTGATAGGTTGGTTTAGCTCCTCTGGAATATTCATGTGGTGTTTCTTGTCATGGGAATAATTATTTTTCAGGTGTAATATCCACAGCCAAAGGGCATTAAGGAGTTAAAAAGTTGGATTTGATCCCTGGGTTTTTTAAAAAAAATCTTTTTCTAACTACATTGCTCTTATTTTATGTCTTTGTCAAGAGACATTGTCATGGCTGCATTTTTATGTCTAGATTATATTACTGATTATTATTCCATAAACCATGAGAATTATTGCAGATTCTATATCCAAACCTATTTTAGCTGTCTGTCTGGGCTTAAATAAACATTTCATGCAGCACTTGTTTTATTTTATAGCTTTTGTAATCAAACTGGCAATTTGAAAGAGGAAGACCTTGAGGCATGTGAAGCAGTTGTCCTTCATCAGCTTCAGGGATTGTTGCAGAACACATTGAATGGATGCCTCTTACCTGAGAAAACACTTAATGACAGAGGTAGATCTACAGATGAAAAACAAGCCAGGTATCATAGTCACAATACTAATGCAATCATACAATTAATGTTCTTACTCTTTGTCTGAATTTGTTTCTGAATGTGTCACGAAAAGAAAGCAGAATATAGGTCAAACCCTATGAGTGACATTAAAATTTCAAGTGTCAGAGCGGTAGCCGTAACTGGTAGCTGGATCTGTAAAAGCGGTAAAGAGTCCTGTGGCACCTTCTAGACTAACGGACGTATTGGAGTATAAATCCGACGAAGTGGGTATTCACCCACGAAAGCTCATGCTCCAATATGTCTGTCAGTCTATAAGGTGCCACAGGACTCTTTGCCGCTATTAAAATTTCAGAATTCCAAGAGGTGATCTACACACACTTCAATATCAGCCATGTGATTCAAGCATTCTAAATTAGCAGATTAAGCCTTTTTTTTTACTAGTCAGTTTTTAAAATCATTTCAGTTGAGCTCTTCTCACTAAATGGTTGTGCACCTATTTGCTTTTACATGTTAAGTGTAAAGTTTTTTCTCATTTTAAATAAGACATTATATAGATTTAGCTCTGCCTTCCATTTGCATCAACGAGAGATATGTGGCTAAAATCCACTGGTCAACTTCAAAATGTACCATTAAAATATACACTTCCCTAACCTAGAAAGGTAGGTGGACTGACTTTCAACAGCAAAAAATTGCTCTTTGGTTTGCCTAGTCATCATAGACTCTGCACTGTCAGGGAGAAGACTTGCACTGGATTCCCAGTGTACTGCACCCCGGCCTGCAAGTTGATTGAATTTCTCAACAGTGACTCCTTTTGCTGATTGAGGAATAGTATTAAACTTCAAAGGGATCTCATATAGTTGTCCTTTATTGTTTGAAAGGCGAGTGGTTCAGTGTGGAACCACGAGGATGTGGGATATAAATTTGAGGAGTAAATAAGGGTTCTTACAAAGATGCAAAAGATGCATCTTTCTGAGGAGGAAGAGAAGAGGGAAACACAGCTGCTTCTAACAGTGCTCAGTGTGTGGTTTATATTCTGTTTCTGAAATACTATACAAAGTATCTTTCTAAAAAGGAAGATACATACATATACAATACTTACAGATAAACTGGTAATTCTGTTGAGAGCCCAGGTTGTGAAACATATGGCCAGCATAGAGGCATTTATTTGTGTCCCAGAAAACATTGTGCATTATTATAAACATTCACTTTGTAGTGAAAGTTAGAATTAAATGTTGCAAAACTGTTCCTGGTATAAACTTCTGTTTTCATATGTTTGTTAGTTCTGAATAAAAACACCTTTTTTGGATGAAACTATTTGTTTGCTCTTGGTTCCAAGGAGAATTTTCCTCACAGTTTCCAAACTAATTCAATCAGTCATTTTTGAGTTAAATAGAGGAAATAATACTATTTTCACTTAAAAAAACAACAAAGCACTTCTTTATTAGACTAGACTCAGTTAAAATTGACTGAAATTTGAAACTTAAATTGGACATAGCCCTCAATGATGAATAGTGTCTTTGCTGGATTTGAAAAAAAAATGTTTGAAATTAAACAAAGTTATGATCATATATTAAAACTTGGTACTGAGCATGCACATTTACAAGTGTGTACTCTCAGATATACTCACTGCCCCTGTGTGCTGCGCAGGATGTATGCACTTGAAAAAAAGGGATGAGGGGGATAGCAGTTGGTCTGTTTAGCATCTTCACAATTTATACTTTTGACCAGCTTCAAGTCCCTTATTCATTTTTCTCCTTTTACTCATGCCCCTTCACTCCCCCTCCCCAGCAGAGTTTATTTGAATGTGTGATCATGTTTCACAGATACTCAGGCTTTGTATTCCAGCCACGGAAATTTGAAATTCATGGTTCTCCACTGGCTTCCCTGATTGGCCAGTCTTTGTACTCTCCTCCCCAGTTGTGGGTTGGGATTTAAGGCCTATCCCTGATTCCCTTAATCCAGAGGCTGGGATAACTAAATTGAAATTAAAATGGAACTTTATAAGAATGGACCTTAAAGGTTGGACAGTTCAAATAAAAAAATGTAACTTCCCAAGAGAAATTTAATGCTGTCATGTTGCTTTTACTGGCCTGAAGCAAGAACAGAAATAAAAAATACTAATTAAATTGCTTAACATATTATTATAATTTGTTTTTAAATCTATAGTATAAAATCAACTCTATCTGCCATGTGCTTGAGTTAACATTGCTGAAGGAAATCTTTAGCTTTTGCATTCCCTGATTTTTATTGTAACTGTGAACCCTTAATGGTTAATTATTTTGTATATACTATTGTAGAAGTCTAGAATGTTTCCTTTTCATGCACGTGCCACAAGGCAAGGGAAGGTTTCATTAGAGAGATCATTTGCTGGCACAGTAATGAAAACAGAACTCCCTCCCCATGCCTTACTCTTAATGTTTATGCCCTAATATATAACATGAGTAAAGTTACAGGAATGCTTTTGTTTGCAGGATCAGGGCACTTATTAGCAGTGAAGTACCATTCATTTCACAGGATTTAGTTGTCCTTTGGAGACAGATACGTCTCTGAGCACTGATGTATCATTGCAGTATTTCCTAAGCTGTTTCTCAGGAAAATACACCTATAGCATTAAATGAAACTTCTTCTTGAATTTGTGAAACTTCTTCGGAATTGGAGCAATTTTTTTAAAATAATTTTTTTACCAGATGTAGTAGGGAATATTTTTCAGTATCTGGATTGTTGTGAAAAATTGAAAAGCCACTTTTGGTGAAAAATCCCCATAAGTGTGGATTTTGAAAAAGCTGCTGGAGAAAAAAGTGTTCCTTATCGGGCTGTTTAGTAGATTAAGCAAAGTATTATTAGGACCAGATAGTTGCAGAAGGGAAACAGAACTCAAGACCTCCTGGCTCGCAGCACTACCTTTAATCCAGTATACCATGTGACTAGGAATATTTGTAAAGTGTGTATCAGTGTAATAGAATGTTGCTAATTTATAGTAATGACTGGAAGATCTATTATGGAACACTGAATTTTGCAAATTGCCAAATAAGATGTAAGAGACCAGGGCATACATGGTGTGGCCTAGCAGTCACAACTGGGTTGGGGTCCACACATCAGGGATGGTAGTTGGTGGGCAGGGGTCGGAGGAATTGTTAGAGCCGGGTTCAGTAAACAAGAGTTTGGGTCAAAGTCAGGCCAGGGTTGGAGACAGGAGACAAGAGGTTGTAGTATTAATAAGACTGAGACTTTTCAGCTTGGAAAAGAGACGACTAAGGGGGGATATGATAGAGGTCAATAAAATCATAACTGGTGTGGAGAAAGTAAATAAGGAAGTGTTATTGACTCCTTCTCATAACACAAGAACTCTAGGGGTCACCAAATGAAATTAATAGGCAGAAGGTTTAAAACTAACAAAAGGAAGTATTTTTTACACAACGCACAATCAACCTGAGGAACTCCTTGCCAGAGGATGTTGTGAAGGCCAAGACTATAACAGGGTTCAAAAAAGAACTAGATAAGTTCATGGAGGATAGGTCCATCAATGGCTATTAGCCAGGATGGGCAAGGATGGTGTCCCTAGCCTCTGTTTGCCAGAAGCTGGGAATGGGTGACAGGGGATGGATCACTTGATGATTACCTGTTTGTTCATTCCCTCTGGGGAACCTGGCATTGGCCACTGTCGGAAGACAGGATACTGGGCTAGATGGACCTTTGGTCTGACCCACTATGGCCGTTCTTATGTTCTTATATGTACCAGGCTGGAACTGGTAGGCAGGAATGCGGATCAGAGTCAGCCTGGAGTTAGAGACTGGGGATCAGAGGTAGTACTAAGCTAGAGTCAGGGTCAGGCTGGGATCAGAGACCACTGATCAGGAGACCAGATGAGGTCTGGAGTTGCACCAGGCCCAAAATCTGTGGTGTTGACCAGCAAACTTCTTGGGGCACCTTCCAGAGTTAAATAGGGTTGCTGGCCAATCAGAGGGCTGCATGATACTGTCACTCTGGGTCCCTTGGGCTGTACTTCCTGCAGCGCCTATTCTCCACGGTCCACCCTGGCTATGGCTCTGCATGGCCTCCCAGAGGGACTGTGAGAAAGTCAGCTATCCCAAGCTCTGCGAACTCAGGTCCTAGGCCCTGCAGCCTTACGTTAGTGAACAAACTCAATAAATCCTGAATAAAGCATCACACTGTCATGCACATTGACAACTATACTGTATTTTTAATCATCTCTGATAATTCTATGTAGTGTATTATTAAGTGTACCCAGACTGTGGCAACAACATTGATTATGTGAGTGCACGAAGGAAGAGGTAATCAGAATAAAAGGAGTTACATTCATTTCATCTAAATTTGTAGGACGGGGAGGGCAAGGATTTGTCAAGTGTAAAGGGACAAAGTCTGTAGACACAGAAATGTTCTTTTCCACTTTCAGCGACGATATTACAAATTGAGTTTATAAAAAGTAGTTAATATCTCATTGGTTATATGGCACTAAACAAAAAGATATGAATAGTGTGGGCTGATTTTATATTTTATTGGCACACCGTGTCTGTCGTATTTACTGCATGTATGTCTGTTTTCCAGGTGTGACCTGCCATTGGATTTTGCCATGTTATGGGAACGTTTGTGCAAACACATTTTATTCTTGAAAAAACACCATGTTTTGTTGAAGGAAGAAGTAAAAGAGATGTTTGGAACTTTACTGATTTCAGAAAAAAATGCACAAGGCGGCCAGGTTAGCACTTACGATCATTCAGCAGTTTTGCTTACTGGTAATCAAACTGTTCGTGTGTGTGCACGCGAATGTGTGTCTGTGGCTACAGCCTGAGGTTTTGGAGAAAAATAGAAATAAAAAAATCTTTTTTTCAAAGCCTGTTTAGACTTACAAATAGACTTCAGCTGTCACAATGCTCCCCTACTATGATTCTTGTGATCAATGATCACTACTGTGAAAGTTTAATCTCACTCTTTGTTCTTTCCCTTTCTCGCTTGTGCACTGATAGCAGCTATTTAGAAATATGCATACGTTTATAGGAATAAGCGATATTCGTATAAGCACCATTATACCAGTATAGCAGTGGCCACTTGTACCACTTTACCTGTACCAGTTTCTAAACCATTATGGTTCAGGTAGTGTAAGAATTATTTAGACAAGCCCCAAGGAAGCTGCAGCTTTATCAGCTATCACATTTTTGTCTTATCCTTTTTTCATTTGAAAAAGAAACACCAGGAAATTCCATACCAAAAAATAAATACTTTAAAGTTGCAAGAATCAAGAAATGCCAAATTATATAACCACTTACTGTTGTGTTCTCAGGACCTTTATCTTGTTCCATGTACTATCTATTCATAAATGTGTATGCATTTGTTTGTAATCTCACCAGAAGAAAAATATATAATGTGTAAATCAGTGGCAATATCTACATAGTAAATCATACTGGAGGAAAAAACAAACAAACATAAGTCACTAACCCTATCTGACATTTTTCTTTTATTAAAAAACCCCCGAGAATGTCAGAAAAAAATTGCCATTCTTAATCAGACTCTGAGATAGTTGAAGGGTGGTTGGGGAGAAGAAAGAGGGGTCTCCATTTATTTTCTTCATGGAATAAAGTATTTTAAAGAATTTCTTCAAGATTTTCAGTAGGGCATCAGTATTCCCCGGCCTCACAAAATCCATATTTTAAATTAGATAGATGTGCTATAGTGAAACCAGGAAAAAAAATAATCACAAGCCCATTGTATCTCATTGTTCTCTGTCCATCAGTCTCTCTAGATTAATAGCTTTTCATCATGAGTGATAGCTTTTTTTCTTTCTTAAAATAGTATTGTAATGTTTGGTATACTAAATTTATATGGACAATTTTACAAACAAGGCCATTGTGTACACTTTTAAAACTTTAATATATATGGTTATAAACCAGCTCCCTGTAAAAAGAGCTGGCAGTTTGATGGACCAGATACTGCCCCCACCAATCCTACCACAAATCTTGAGTAAATGGGCTTTGCACAGAGGCTGTAAGGGGATAGAAGAATAGAATCCGCCCCCCTTCCCCCCCCCCCCCCCCCGCCCCAGCCTGGCAGCTTGGATTGAACTAGCTGTGCGGCAGCTGGGCTGTCACTGAGCCCAAGAGCCATAGTAATAGTTGGGGCTCTTGCACACCCTCTGCAGGGAAAGTGTAGTTACTTTCAGACCCTTTGTGGTTTTCACTCTGTGCAGCAGAGCACTGATGGTTCCATCTGTGACTGAGGATTTCTGTACTTGCTGGCAAGGACACAGAGGCATTTGTCTGTATGTTGTGGTGACTTTTTAAAATGTATACATAGCTGTTATGTAATGCTTTGGATCTGTTGATTAGAAAGCTTGTTACAGAAGAAGGTGAGAATCATTATCCCCACTTTACAGATGGGGAAATGGACACAAAGCGACTTGCCTAAGCATCCACAGCAGGCTAGTGTCAGATCAAGGAACAGAACCCAGGTCTCCTGACTCCTAGACCTGTGCCCTATCTGCTAAACCGTACTGTTTCCTCAAGAGGAGATGGATCATTATTGTCATCCAGGGTATCACTCTTCTCTACCTTTAAATTATGAGTTTGTAACAAGACTTCTTTGCATGAATCCACAATCAAAAATCAGCCCTTTGCACATCACAGAGAGCAGATATATTATGAACGGTTAATCGGATTTAGATTTTTAATCCACTTTTTTTTGTAGATAGTTCATAGCTCAAAAAATAAACTGAACAAATAATATACAAATCTTGTTTTCCCCCCCCTCATTTAAGCAGTTTCCAGAGGTAACTGATTTTATATTTTTTTTAATGTTTCAGTAAAATCATGGCCCAAACAACAATGTATAATATTTTGGTACATTGGATCTTTATTTTAAATTGTAGTCAAGGTAATTGTACTTTTAAAAGAAATATGGGTAAATAGTTTGGCTTTCACACTTGCAATGCACTTTTCCTGAGCAAGAGACCCAGTCAAGGGATGTATCTTTGAACTGATAGTAAATATATTTACAATATTTGTGGAGCTACCCTTATACATTTTATCTTTAGTTATAGCAATGGGGAAGAGATTGCAATGAGGCTAGAACATTGAATGTATGATGACAATCAGGTGAGAATTTGAATAAAGATAGTAAAGAAAAAAGGATTTATATCTGGAGTTCAGTAACATAAGCACTTTATTGCTCAGCATATGCACTATAATCTGTTTGCTGTTGTGTTACACTGGTACCCATGTGTGCATGCATTTATTTTTGTATTAGACCTACTAATCAGGATACATTCTCAAGGGAATTTATCTTCAGGATAGATTTACCTTGGAAACCTCGTATTTACAAGGAAATTGCTCAGGACAATAGGCTTCCACGAAGTAGCCTATATAAATAAGGATAATATACAAAGGCACACAGCTCATTAAATAAAACATATACATTGAAGCTCGTTGGATTCCTGGAAATGTTTAAACTACCTGCTATTAAATTCTTTAGACTAGAACACATTTTATGCTAAATGTTTATTCCGCCTCTACACATGCACCTGCATTTTGAAGTACAAATACCTGCGTGTTGAAAAAAGTCAAATATTTGCACTCAGAACCCCCAAATGGACAAAGAGAGGCCAGGTGGAGTTGTGATTTAATTATTTTGTCCATTATGTGCACTTAGGGTTCTTAATTATTAGCACTTTAAGATTAATACAGTTTTCAGGCCATTTTTGAAGATTTACTGTGCTGACAGATGACGATTCCACCAAACCATACATTGCTGGCTCCATGTATTACACTGTGATATTTTGTCACAGCATTGCTAAAACATCCAAGAGCATGCAAAGCCCTATCAGTGTTCCAAACGTGCACATAAATCCACTTGTGGAGGAACCCCATGGGCAGAGTTGGGAATGCTTTAAATAAGCATCCTGAACCTAAGGAGATTCCCATCAGTCTCTGTAAACCTCCATCACACAATCAGCCAGTTCCTCATTCAACAAGCCTGATGGTCTCAGAAGTGTTTGGCTGTGACCAGTCAACCTAATTTCCCTTCTAGCATCTTCAGAAGGCAGATGGCGTGACCTTCTGTTTTGGCATATTCTCTTCTCTTTCCCCAACCCTAGGTTACCTTTGTCCAGTCCCTCCATGTGGTGGTCTCCACTCAAAAAGCTGTGGAGTCTCCCTCTTCCTTCCTGCCTGTAGTGTTGCCTGGATTGCTTCCTTTCTCTCTTCTTACTCTCCCCTTGCCCCCCATGTCTTACCATCCATTTCTTTCTCTTCCTCCCTCTCCCCGTCCCCTCCCATGGATGTTTCCTCTTTCATTGCCATATACTTTGAGAATACCTGATGCTCCGTTTGTGGCTTTAGGGCTAGTTGTAGGGTGTTTCCTCGGATGGGACTCTCCCTGTCTTTTTCTTTTGGTGGGGAGGGCATCTTGAACTTGAAACTTCAGGGTTTGACTTATGAAAGGAACTTTCAGAAAGTATTTCTGATCGAGTTCTTCATGCTCAGTTACACTCCAGTAAATATAGGACCAATGCAGCTTATTTTAGAACATGGGCCATCTTTTTAGCCTGATGTAGATCCTACCAGACTTTGGTTAAGAAGGCCTCTCTCCAGACATGCTGGAGACCCTAATAAGGGTGTGAGAGTTTGGTTCCTGCTGATCCAGACATCACCCCTTGTACTTTCTGGGATGTCATTGTGGGATGTCTGATGTGAAGCCATCCCATTTTATCTGGATTCCTAAATGTAATACTTAGTTTCCATTTATTACTTGTGAATGATAATTGGGAATGGTTTAACAATACTTAACTAGAGGCCCAAAAAGTCACAGTGAAGGAAGAAGGCCATATTAGTGTAAAAAAAAAAAAAAAAAAAACCAACCTGGTTTAAAGGGGAAATGAAGGCAGCTACAAAAAATAATTATATAATATTTACATATGGAAGAATGGGGGAATTGAATATAAATAAGAAGTTAGCAATTGTAGGAAATTGATAAGAGAAGTAAAAGGGCATGAGAAATCTATGCCCAGTTGAGGTAAGGACAATAAGAAGGAATTTTTAGAAATATATATTGGGAACAAAGAGAATCTAAGAATGGTATTTGTCCATTACTAAATGGAAAGGGTAGAATGATTAATAGTAATGCAGAAAAGGCTGATGTGTTCAATACATATTTGTTATGCATTTGAGGAAAAAATAGATGACATAGTTATATCATATGATAACACTCTTTCCATTTGTCTACTATCTCAGGAGTATGTTAAGCAGCAGCTGCTGCTAAAGCAAATGTTTTTAAATCAGCAAGTCCAGATAACTTGCATCCAGGAGTTTTAAAAGAGCTGACTAAGGAGCTCACTGAAGCATTAATGTTGATTTTCAATAAGTCTTGGACGAATGTGGAAGTTTCCAGAGGAAAGCTAGTGTTGTGCCAATATTTAAAAAGGGTAAACAGGATGATGTAGTTAATTTATGGGCCTGTTAGTCTGACATCTAACCAGGGCAAGATAATGGAGTGGCTGATACGGGACTCAATTAATAATGAATTAAAGGAGGTTAATATAATTAATGCCCAACCAACATGAGTTTATGGCAGATAAATTTTGTCAAATTTGATATCTATTTTTTTTAATGAGATTAGAAGTGTGGTTGATGAACATTAAGGTGTTGTAATATACTTTTGATTTGGTACTCAGGACATTTTGACTTTAAAAAACTAGAAAGATCTAAAATTAACATGGCACACATTAAATTGTGGCTCAGAGGTCTCAAAATGTGATTGTAAATGGGGAATCATCATTCAATGAGTGTTTCTAATGGAGTCCCACAGGGATTGGTTCTTGGCCCTGCAGTATTTAATATTTTTTAGTGTCCTGGAACAAAACATAAAATCATCACTGATTAAAACTTTCAGATGACCCAAAAATTGGGGGAGTGGTAAATAAAGAGGACCGGTCGCTGATACAGATTGATCTGGGTTATTTGATAAACTGGGCACAAGCAAACAATATACGTTTTCCTATGGCTAAATGTATACATCTAGGCACAAAGAACCTACCATACTTCTATGATGGGAGACTCTATCCCTGAAAGCAATGACTCTGAAAAAGATTGGCGGTTGGGAGGGGGGGGGGAAGGGAGGAGGGAGGGAGGCAGGCAGGGTGAGAAGGGATAAAGAGCTCAATATTACTAAGCTTAACAAAGAAGGTTAAGAGGTGACTTGATTAGTCTATACGTATTTACATGGGGAATAAATATTTAATAATGGGCTCTTCAATCTAGCAGAGAAAGATACAACTTGGTCCAATGGCTGGAAGTTGAAGTAGACAAATTCAGACCAGATATAAGGCATACTTTTTTTTTAATGTATTTATTTTTAGACAGTGAGAGTAATTAACCATTGGAATAATTTACCAAGGGTCATGGTGGATTCTCCATCACTGACCATTTTAAAATCAAGATTGGATGTTTTTCTAAACATTAAGATCCAGGAATTATTTTGAGGAAGTTCTATGGCCTGTGTTATACAAGTCAGATTAGTTGATCACCGTGGTCCCTTCTGGCCTAGAATTTGTGATGGTGCACATGTCCATCAGTAACAGCATAAAATATATTAGTAGTAGAGCCTTTGTTATGTCCGTTGAATTGCTTCTGATATACTACATTAGATTTGCATTGTGATGGACTCTCAATTGGAAATAAGTCTGTCTTTTCAATAATAAAAATATTTTGTGACCCTGGCTATATAACCTAATTTATCTTTAACATTAACAAAAAGCAATTGCTTAGAATTTCCCTGATTTTTGTTGATGTGCTTTTCTTATTTTCATGTATTGAAATCCTGTGCATGAGGTCAATTTGAAAAACAAAACGAAACCTTCACTGAAAGTTATTTGCTTACGACTCAGAAAGAGCCATTGTGGTCTCTTGGGTAAATAGCGGATTAAGAAAAAAAGCAAATGAGTAATATTTACCTATGGGACCTGAATGATTCCAGTTGGAGCCATTCCATTCTCACAGGTAAACATATAAAGAAAGTCACAAAATCTAGGATTATTTCCTTGAGACATCAGTCCAGATCCTTGGAGGCTGCCTCATTTATTGAACCATTAGATAATTAGAGCTTGAATCGAGTAAGATTTGCGGAATCAGACCCCTAATTTGCACACTATATAATAAAAATCCTTAACAGCTGGTGGAAGTAAAAAAATGGAAACAATGCTGTATATTGATAAAAGGTTCATTTGAAAATACTTCTTTTAAACTGTCATTTGCTTGGGGGTGTGTGTGTGTGTGTGTGTATATATATATATATATATATATATATATATATATATATATATATATATATATAAATATATATAATGTGTTGTGTACTTGATTTTAAGTTTTGGATAAAATCCATTTTTGAGTTCTACAACCAAAAATTAAAAATATGTAATTTCTATTTTAAAAAGCTTTAAATGCTCAGAAATAACTTATTTTTTTGAGAAAGTGCAAAACTTGTTTCTAGAACTTTGCTAGTTGCTTTTAGCTTGGAGCTGTGCTTTATAGCAATTATAGCCTTCTGGGAAAATGTAGGTTTTAATTAAAGATAGAAAAAGCAAAAAAGAAAGCTAATACATCCTTAACTGTAGAGGTATGAATGATGCTGCTGAAATGCATGAGAGTACACAAGACCGAATAAACTGTCTGGGGACAATCAATAATACCGTACATTTAGAGCCTGATCCAAAGGCCATTTAAATAAGTAGAAAGACTCCCATTGACTTCCGTGGGTTTTGGCTCAGGTCCTTCAGCCCCAAGCACGTTGGGTTAGGTATAGTTTTACCTAAACTTACTTTACTTGTGGTTTAAACAAATTTAGGTGAACTCCAGGCATGGCCTGCCTGGCCAGAGTGGATGAGGAAAAATGCTTCAAAGCCCAGTTAGTCTGAACAAATTTAAAAATATTGTAACAATGTTTCTGGCCTAGCATAGGTGGTGGCACACTGTATTTTCTTTCCTTGGTGGGTAACTCATCAATGAGAGAACACTGATGATTTCTGGAAAATGTAAAAAAATGTAAAAATGTGTGTAAAAAAAAAAAGTCTTTGTAAGTTTGTGTTAGGAATTAAATTAAACTATGAAGTAAAGTAACAACAATTTAACTTAGAGATAATTTAATATCTAACAATAAATATCTTGGTAACAGATTAGATTGTTAAGTAAAGATTAACCTACATTTATGTTGAAAAAGAATGTAGTTCTGAGGCTACGGATAATCGCGTGCTGCAGTTATTTTTATGTATTTATTTACTTTATTTATTTTAAATGCTGTAGGTTACTCTGTTATTGAGAGAGATCCTTCCGGAAGTGCGTGGTGATAGGTCATCTATTCATAGTAATGAATCACCTTACTGCTTGCCATCAATTCTGAATGACAAGGGTGAAATAAAGCACACAAAACACGCTCAATGGCTTGACAGCATTGGTACAAGGGAACAAGGTAACTAATGTTAAAAGATCCACAAAAACAAATGCATTCAAAGTTATTGTCATTCTCAGTGTATCAAGGTATATTTATAAAATATAATACCAAAGTCTGTAGAAAACTGTGTATATTACTGCAGTTCTGATGAATTAACAAATTACTTTTTTGTATTTACCTTGGGGTAATACAACATTCTCAAATGTCCACTAGGAGTAATTATTATTTCTGTTCACTTATTTTAAATGAACGTTCTATAATGACTAAATTTCTATTTTTCTTTTTTAAATGTAAATTAGAAATGTAAGCCCTGTGTTGAGCTCTGGCTACCATTTATAAAACAGATTTAGCCATATCAAAATTAGGTAAGTATTGTTTACTTATAAACTCAGATTGGGGAATAGCTTTTTATTTTTTTTTCCCCCTTCCATTTTCTTATCCATGCCAAGAAAAGCTGCATTGCATTTTCGAAGTTATGAACTGAATGCGTTTATAAAAGTTGGTTAATATCTTTAGCTAAAGAAAAGTAATATAATGTAGTCTCTTGCAATGACTAAAATATGGTAACTTCCTTGGTATGCTTTCAGAGCATTCCTTACATGAAAAACTAAAAGCGACAGGCAATTAGGATGCAGTCCTCTTTACACAGCAAACATAAACAAACTGATTTAGATCTCCTAAATTCATGCTAGTTTGACCCTTGGAGGAGATTTAAACTATTTAATTTTCCAGTGTGATGTATACTATTGCTCTTGGACTATTGGGCAAGACTGTAGTGTTTATAGGTTTTGGGTATTGTTGTTGGTTTTTAAAAAAAAACTCATCAGGACTTACATTATTTAAGATATTTGGTTAGCTCGCTGCTTTCTCTGGAAGCTACACAGAGGCACAGTAGCATCATATTTGACTAAAGTTCACAGTAGGCTCCTCTTTTAAGAACCGTAATGGACAATTTAGATCAATAAATAAGAGATAACAAATGTGAAAAATTAAAGGGAATAGGGCTTAAAAGAACAAACCAGTCTGATCATTGTGGCTTTGAAATGTGTTTTCATTATTGTGTGTTCACACACAGAAGTCACAAGCTGGTGTGAAGATGAGAGCAAGGAAGAAAGCTTGGCAGAAAAGATCCCTATTACAGGTAAAAGTAATGGCTGCATAATAGCCTCAAATACAGTATTCAACTTTATTATATAATCAAAACATTGCATTTCAGTGGTTTGTGCATCCACTAATAGTGAGTAAATTCTGTTACTACATACTGAGCACAGAGATTAAACGTAAGATCATAGAGTACACGCTTATGTTAACATAAACCAAGATGGAAAAATAACAGTGCCTATTTAATTCCTTGTAATCATGTTATACATTTAAACCATGTGAATATCCTCTGTCATTTAGCCTTTGAGGTCTTCGTATCGGTGTTACAAAGGTCAGTCTCCATGGGGAAGATCCAGTAATTATATGGCAAACTACAGATGTTTCTGATTTGATTCTTTTCTTTTCTGTAGTAATTGAACGTGGGTATCATTAGAATAAGAGCAGAAAAAACTATGCTAGACAGGAAACTCTGCTTGTGCCTCTGTTATAAAGGCTGTCTGGTAATTTAAACATTTTATCAATAAGGTTTATCAAGACGTGCTAAGATCTCCCTGTAGCAGACGTATAATGCTTGCTTGGATGGAATTTGAAAAATGTCATTACCTTTTGAGTGGTAAGGTATCAATAGCATACACTAGTATCCAGGACAGAACTCTGGATTTGTAATCTGTCTAAATGTATTACCTTATTGTGTAAAGCCTGGCCTACGTTATTATAAATGTATTACCTTATTGTGTAAAGCCTGGCCTACGTCATTATAAATGTATTACCTTATTGTGTAAAGCCTGGCCTACGTCATTATAAATCCGAGTGTACGGCTCTGTATTTATGCAGGTGTGTACAATGATATGGAGGTGATGAGGCATACATGTGCATATACAATATTTGTTGGTTTTCCGGCTTGGTTTTTTTAAAAAAATATAAAAACAGGAGAATAATGCTTCTGTGGAGGTTTTTTAACATTTCTTTCGTGAACCCTGTTTTATCGCTCAAATATAAAGACTTACTCCTTGTATTCCAGGGTTTCACCCTAAGAGTGGTTTCCCTTTATTAAACAAACAAATTAAAGACATACTTTGACCTTTTTCCACTTTGGAGAGGGGAAAAATACCTAAGTTTACTGGCTTTGTGTGCTGTTTTTCCTCTCCTGTATCCAAACATGGGTTTGTTTTTTAACAGAATAACTGAACTGAATTTTAGAGAGGAAAAAACAAAATACAGTTTAGGAACCTAAAACTTTAACAGAATTAATGTGGAGCCTCAAAATGACAAATGCACTTTGAAAACGTGGGTGGGTGGTTAGTTAAACCTACTAGGATACAAGTTCTGGGTTCACTGTTTCTCCTGCAAAGAGTGGATGATATTACTAACACATAGACCAGTGTAAAGAATGCTCATCTTCTCTATGTAATTACATCACTAATAACTCCTTGAGGAGAGCACAGCATCCTGAATTTGCATCTTAGTAGTTAAAGAGCCTTTCAGTTTACTTTTCAATTTCTTTTCATTTTAAGGTACATTCATTCTGAGGTCTGAAAGAGATGTTGTACAATAGCTTCCTCTGACTTAAAGGTGCCTTCTAAGTACCATCCTATTTAAAAGACTCTCTTGATTGGGGTCCAGTCTTGCGTACAATTGACCCAAGTGGGGAGTCAAATTGCTAGCATCCAGCACTCCAGGGGGCACTGGGTATGTCAAACACTAGATTGCTGTGCTGCAAGAGCAGGCAAAAGCGGACGTGCCTCTTTGTGCAAGCAGAGAACTCCCCGCCCCTTACGTTCTTCTAATTAAATGTTCATTGTGTCAAACTTAAACAAAAACAAATATTACTATTTCTCTCTTTTGTGAAACTACTGAAAAGCTTTAACTAATCAATATTCAATTACTAAAATAATGGAAAAATCATTTTAATAAATTGACACCTGTGCTTTACAATCAGTTCATGCTGATTGACACCTTGCTTTCCACGCCAGTTCCGGCGTGATTTCGTCAACTAGTGTTCTGTCATTTTCTAAGAGCATGAGATATGCCATTTGAAAGCTAGGTTACTTCTTTCAGATGCGATACATCTTCAGCCCATGATCTGCCGCAGGTTTCAGTTGGCCTTTGTTGATTTCCTGACCCTTCCGTTAGTTTTTTTAATAAAGTACCTGTACGTTTTGTCTGTCTGCTTGTCCTTGTACACTCCGGGCTTTGTGGCAACACCTAGCCCACTTGATGCCTGGACTAGAATTTTCAGTCTGTTTTTGTGAGAAAAATTTTTGAGCTCAGATTAACTTTTTTTTAAATGGTTCATGTCTTTGATACTTTGTTACAGTTTTTCTGTACTATTTATATTGAGTTTAATGCATCTAAGCTCAGTCTTGAACACTCAGTGCACCCTTTTCCAATGGGGATTCATTGCAACAAGGTGTTGTGTTGAGACCTTAGAAGCACTTGAGGCTTTGGGGAATCATTGTAGCTCTTGATGGGTTTTTTGCCTTTGCTGCCAGTGTTGAGTTGGAGGGGCTTCAGCATGTTTTTTATGAAGTCTGTGTTGAAACTTGATGGGTACCTGACAAAGCTCCCAGGCAGTTCTGTTTTATTCCTCTTGTTCTACTTTTGTTCCAGAATGTTCTCTTCACCCTTGCCACCTGGGAAGGAGTGTCTGTGGCTTCAGGAAGATGTGTGACTGCTGTATCCTCTGTCTTGGAGTCAAGCGTGATGTTTATGGGTACTAGGTGTTACCCAGAGATAATCCTTTTTCACGTGGAGCACCTTAAGCCTCCCCTAGTGGTAACCTGAAAGTGCTTCATAGGATTCATCTTCTAAACAGAGGCCTCAGTTGTTCTGTTCTGCTGAATAATTGGACCTAACTTCCCAATAGGACCAACAGATCCACTTCAAATATCCACATTGAATCTGAGATCTCCTAATTGTGTAAATGCATTGATACCATCAGCACATTGCCACAGTAGGGTGATGGTGCTGAGCTTTGACTCAGTTCATGAGGCATCACTTCCATGAAAGTGCCAAATACAGAAGGTACCATGTGGGAGGCAGACACCTTCCGATGCATCACTGTAGAAGCTCTTAACTCCTGCCAGCTCCAAACTGGAACTGCAGGATACTTCTCTCCATCAAGGTGTAGCAATTGGAGACAAAGTTAAGGAATCTTGATGATAGCTTGTTGAGTGAACTGTTAAGTCTTTTAGGTTCCATAGTTTTAGTATCTCAGAAATAATAGTACCATCGCAATACCATGAGAGCACCATCAAAGATTGCTGGCCAGGGCACAGAAGTTGATTCAACAACTCAGGCAGTGTCATTCTTGATGCCAAGACCCCTCGGACCATGAGACTGAGAGTCTTTCTGCAGCTGGTGTTGATGCTTGGATGAACTGAATCATTAGAGTGGGAGGAGGGTTATGTTTCTGAGGTTAATGAGTGCTCTTTGGACATGGATGAAGCTGTTTTTATCTCCACAGCAAAAGAGCAGCAAAAAAGTGACTCTGCTCTCGTGGGGTTTTTTTCCCCACCAACTTTTAAAGAAGCTAACTAAGACAAATGGACTTCACTTAGTTACTGTCCAGGTACCCTCAAGTGCCAAGACTGATTAGTACCTGGATGAGGAGCCCGCTTTGAATGGGATTGCTGTGACCTCCCATCCTATTCTTCATGACTTTACTGGAGAACTTTTGAAAGGCACCTTGCATCTCCTTCCCTTGTCCTGTTGATTAGGGAAAAAAATACCTTATCTGAGGACACTTCCAGCTGTGTCTTCCATTCCACACACACATTTGTGATTGAGATAGCTGGTGTCAATGGGAAGACCAGTTGAACTCACAGCAATGTGCCAAAACCTTGAGTTTGATTATGGGATTTGTTTGATTATCAGGTTTACTATTCTGCAGCTACTACCAAGCCTGTGTGATCAAAGGGCAGATCAAGCTAGGAAGGAGGATGTTGATCTGTCCTGGCAATAGGTAAAATCATACTTTGGTTTGACCAATAGTTGTCAGAGCTGCTTCCAGACCCATCAAGAAAAATTTGGGGCCTGGTACACCATGTTTGCTGGGGCCCCACCCCCTCCCATTTCCCCCCTAGTATACACTGAGCTTTAGGGCTGATGGGTTAAATAAGACATTACAGATGTTTTGGGGGCCCTGATACAATTGTCACCCCTTCCCATACTACTTATGAGAGCTGGCTGCTTCCTCAGGATTAGCTGCCCAGAAGTATTCATAGGTTTCAGAGTAGCAGCCGTGTTAGTCTGTATCCGCAAAAAGAAAAGGAGTACTTGTGGTACCTTAGAGACTAACAAATATGTTAGTCTCTAAGGTGCCACAGGTACTCCTTTTCTTTTTTTAGAAGTATTCATGTTTGCAATAGAGATTCAGAAAAACCTTGAGGGCCTTCCGTTCCCTTTAGAACATAAGAATACCCATAATGGGTCACACCAATGATCCATCTAGCCCAGTATCCTTTTGCAACAGTGGCCAATGCCAGATGCTTCAGAGGGAATGAACAGAACAGGGCAATCATCAAGTGATCCATCCCGCATCGTCCAGGCGCAGCATCTGGCAGTCAGAGGCTTAGGGACACCCAGAGCATGGGGTTCCGTCCCTGACCATCTCGGCTAATAGCCATTGATAGACCTATCCTTCAGGACCTTAGCTAATTCTTTTTTGAACTCATTTTGAACTCATTGGCCTTCATAGCATCCCCTGGCAACAAGTTCCACATGTTGACTATGCATCATGTAAAGTAGTACTTCCTTTTGTTTGTTTTAAACTTCTTGCCTAAGAATTTCATTCGATGTCCCCTGGTTATTGTGTAATGTGAAGGGGTAAAGAACATTTCCGTATTCCCTTTGTCCACATCATTCATGATTTTTTTTAGACCTCTATCATATCCCCCCTTAGTCATCTCTTTTCCAAGCTGAAAAGTCCCAGTCTTTTTAATCTCCATATGCTTAATCATTTGTGTTGCCCTACTCTGTACCTTTTCCAATTCTAATATATCTTTTTTGAGATGAGGGTGACCAGAACTTCACACAGTATTCAAGGTTTGGGTCTATCATGGATTTATGTAGTGGCACTATGATATTTACTGTGTTATTATCTATTCCTTTCCTAATGATTCCTAGCATGGTTAACTTCTTTGACCGCTTCTGCACATTGAGCGAATTTTTTCAGAAAACTATCCACGAGGACTCCCAGATCTTTCTTGAGTGGTAACAGTTAATTAAGACCCCAACCTTTTGTATGTAGAGTTGGGATTGTTTTCCAATATGCATTACTTTCATTTATCAACATTGAATTTCATCTGCCATCTTGTTGTCTAGTCACCCAGTTTTGTGAGATCCTTTTGTAACTGTTTGCAGTCTGCTTTGGACTTAACTTTGAGAGATTAGGTCAAGGTTGCTTTTCAGAAGGACATAAACTAAACCACTCAGCATTCTCTGGGCTCGGAATGTCCTCATCCTTTTCCCATGAGGAAAGGAAAAGGCACCTGCTAAGAAGATGTCCGCATTCAGAGCTGCCCATTACCTCCAACTTTTTTCTCAGGTCCTCTGGCTCAAGAGCAGCAGCAGAAGCCAAAACGGACTAAGTCCCCTTTCTCAAGGCACAAGTAAAGCAAATGGTTTTCGAAGGGCTCCATAGCAGTTAGCCAGTCAGCCATTCTCAGTAGTCTGCTGGAACCTTCATTTCAGAAGGAAGCTTCAGGCTGTCTGCCTCTGATGGGCCCTAGTTGTGATGGATGACTCACACTTCACCCTGCTCTTCCTCCTGGAAAAACTGTGTGCATATGTCAGGAAGTGATGCTGCATGAAATCAAATCTCTCCAAAGAGAGTGCCTCTCTGGGTGGCAAACCCTGCATTGTGGAGAAGATGTGAGCAATTCAGATGCCCCCCCATGATAGTAGAAGTGGACTTTTTAAACCCTTCTCTAAAGGAGAAAATTGAAGGTTTTTACGTGGAAGGTCATTTTCCTGAGAGCCTTGACTTAAGCTCACAGAGGGCCATGTTATAATACCCTTCTACTAAATAGCTCCTTACTCCACTTGGACTTCAGAGGGACTACTTATGGTATAAGGTACTATACAGCATGAGCAAGCGAATCACAGTCTGGCCCAGAATGAGTAAACTTTCAGGTCTAATAGGAGATATCTAAGAAGACCTGCATCATGGCTGCAGCTGGCTCAGGCCAGATGACTCAGGCTCATGAGGCTAAAAATTGCAGTGTAGTTGCTCTGGCTCAGGCTGGAGCCCAGGCTCTAAAACTCTGTGATGGGGGCAGGTGTCAGAGCCTGGGCTCCAGCCCAAGCAGGAATGTCTACACTGCAGTTTTTAGCCACGCAGCCCAAGGTGGCCAGGCTCCAAGACTCAGTGCTGCAGGTTTTTTATTGCAGTGTAGACATACCTGTAGTGACTGATTCATGTTATATAAGGTTGTACAAGAATAAATTGGTGGATGTTATGGATTCATCCTTCATTTTAGTTTCTTTCCTAAAGATTTTCACCTTAGAGTGTCAAATATGAGCTTTGTATTTTGGGGGGCGGGGGCTGCTTTATGAAGCACTTACAAGGCTTGAAATATAAAGAATATTAAATCTGTCGTGCTTGATTTTGCTGGAGGACTGCTTGGAAGTCTTGTTTGTGCCTCGTGAGCCAACTCTGCGCCTAATTGAAGGGCCAGTCTTTAATGAAGATAGCTTCTCTCCCAACGGGTTGATTGTGTCTTTGAGTTAAATAGATATTAACAAAGATATAAAGAGTTCGAATATAAATGACTTCCTTATTCCAGTCATCAGGTTTTACTTCTTGGCATCTTGAATGTCATAATCCTTCTGTTCTCCAGGAATCTCTACTGTCTTCCTGAAGAAGAATAAGAGTAAAAACAACCTGAATTTCTAATGTAAGAATAGGCAGAAAAAAAACCTTAAAAAAACCAAAAAACCTACTTTTTAGGCCTTCCTCATACATCCTAAAGAAGCTAAAAGGGCACAAATCCAATTTTGTTTTTGCTTTTCACGTTGCCTTTAATGAGCCAATCATACTGCCAACTTTTTTCCTATGCCTGCACATCCTTCCTGGTGAGGTCCTTCTTTGAATGTGAAGTTAAAAGGTTCTTGGGGCTCCAATTGGAGTGGACTAATAAAGGCTTTAATAAGTCTTCCCAACTTTTTGTTTCATTTGATATCATTTCATTAGGAATCACTGTTATGGGGAGGTTCATGTGTAAATGACTGCAGGTTGCATTTTTTTACTGTTGTGCTCTGACAGTCCTGCAGTGGGAAGGTCCGGTCACACATGCTATCTAGAGAAATTTGGGCTGCTAGCCTCAGGGATATTTTGGTACAAAGCATGCGGTTCTTCCTACGTATGTTTGAGAAACACTGAAAGTCTGAGCTTAGTTTTGACATCTAGGCAGAAATGCTTGTTAGATCTTGCAAGTCTTCTCCTAAGTGTCTTTTTTTTTTTTTTTTTCCCCCTCTTGGGATTTTTTGAATTGGCCAGTCTTTGAAAGTTTTTGCTTTTGTGAGAGCATGTCCTTTAAGCTTTGTCAGTTTATGCTTCTTGTTATGATTAGAGGTATCTTATATCTCTCTTCATTAAAATAAAAAACCCAAACAGATACTTTCAGGTTTCTTTGTTGGGTATTGGCCTGCTTTTGGACACTGTTGAAGTGTTTTATCAGTGTTTCAATGCTGAGGTTTCCTTCAGCTCTATATTCTCCAGAGAGTGAATCCTGTGATTATGGTGGTTGTTTTTTTTTTTAAAGGGGAAATTATTTTCCTCTAACTTTGCTTCTTTGAAGGTATCACATAAGATTCTTATTTGTGGACCTATTTCCCATCAGAGTTTCGGAAGTATTCTCACCCTGTGTTTGCGCCTCTCTTCTGTATCTCTCTATCTCCACCTTTATATTAGGGGAATTTAGTGCTTGTAAAAGGGTACTGGATTGACAACACTCAAAAGTGCTCCCCAGAAAACAGCACAGACAGCAGCTGAGCGCACTGGGGAGCGCGCTTCTACCAGGGTTAGGGTAGATAATAGTTTGTGGCGATTTAATCCTTGACTACGCTTTTGAGACTACCAAAAATGTAACCATCACAATCAGTTGTGGTGGTGGAGGTTATTTAGATCGTAAGTTGCACGACTGGAACTGTTTTTATTTTGTGTTTGTGTAGCACCTAGCAAAGTGGAAGCCCAATCAATCCCCCAAGTGCTACTGTAATATAAATAATAGTTATAATAGTATATACATTATTATAGATCATTATATATGATCTATAATAATTAACAAGGTAAGTAAAGCTGTAAGGTGTGTTAGTGGTTTCTGATAGTGTTCATTTCAAGGGATGATTAACTTTAAAGGTGACTATTTAGATATCAAGATTACGAACTGATATTGATCAAAGCATTCAAGAAAGGAGAAAGATAATCATGTTCGGAAGAAGATCTATTGTGAGTGACCTTTCACTTGGGTACCCCAAGGGGGTGGAGATTGGTGTGTGGACACAGCTTGCTGAAATACCACTGATTTGTCCCGCTGCGCCCACCCAACCCCAATTTGCCTGTGTTTGTGTATAGTTTTAGTTAATATTATTGCACAGTAGTGATGACCCCCATACACACCCTGGCTTTGCTGGTCTAGTTTACGGTTTTATGGTAAGTATGAGTGAGGGTTGGGAAGTGTGTGTGTTTTGCTGAGAGACTGTGTTGATTTGTGCAGGCGGTGAATGGGGGGGGGTGCTGCGGTGAGGGGCTACATGTGTTTGGGATTATTGCGGGGAGTGGTGGTGATGGTGGTGGTATGTGGGTAGTTTTGAAAAGCTATGGCAGTTTATTCTTTCCCTGTGGTTCTAATCGTGTTGTTCTAATGTGTGCCTGGGGGATCTCCATTTCCCATGTATAAGGAGGGATTGGTGTCAGCCACTTCTGCAGCAGAGTCTCCCACCACCCTGCTCTGTGTGGGACCAGGAGTCTGCACAAGGGGAGGTGGCAAGCAGTGAACAGGTACAGCTGGAGGATATGTACTTTGTTCCCCAGCTGGGCCTCCATAGTTACACCAGAAAGGATAGGATAGCCCTAACCTTCCATAGCCCTCCTCCACTTTAAAGGGGGTCTTGGGGAAGCTATCAGTTGAGGAGGTCCTGGTAGTGTGGCTTCATTGGTGTGGCACTGACAGACTGTGGGCTCCAGGGATCCCATGAAGCACAGAGCCTATGGAGGAGTGATCCCTGGCCTCCATGGAATCCCCAAGCATCAGTAGTCTTTGAATTCTGTTGGGGACAGAACATATATCCCACTTCTCCACCCCCCCACTTTACAGAACAATTTGGTAAGAATTCCTTGTGGAGATGCTCTGTTTTCCTCCCCATTTTCCCCTTTCATGGATTTTTCTTTTGTGAAAAGTTATCTTTGGCCCTATAGTAATTAAGTATTAAAGTTGTACAATTAAGCACTGAAAAGACAGGAGAAGCAAAAGTGAATGTGCAACCTTAACTCTGCCCCCTGTGTGTGTGTGTGTGTGTGTGCGCGCTTAATGGTACTCTTTAAATTGGTAGTTGCATGTTACCTAAGCTGCTCACACATTTAAGTCTCTCTCTAAACAAATATTGTATTTAATGGTTTAAGAAAAAGCATGCCATTACATAATTAAAGGCACCATTGTCGTACATATGGTTGAGTGCTCTTTTAAAAATTTTGCTTTTGTTGACTTTTGAATGCTGTTCAGCCTAGTGTTATGTTAGGACAGCTTTTTGCATTTAATAAGGTTAATTTATGTGAGGGATTTCTGTAGCATGATATCATTAGCGTACTAGAATTAGTTTTAGCCCAAGAGAATAGCACAGAATTTGGTTTTATGTAGTGTTTCATACTATCCCAAAGCTTGCTTTACTGTACACAAGGTGTTTTACAATACAGTGAACAAGAAACCTTTTAGGACAATGATTATGCTGGAAGATATAGTAACCGCTACATGCTTAGCAGTAGTTTACATGTAGCCTTAAATATGATGATCTGTTTTACTGGGGAAGTGTGATTGCCAACACTGGATTATTTTCCAAGGGACAATGTTGAACTAAGCCACAGTTCTATAAGGAACAAAAATTAAGTCTCTTTCTGGCTGTTCTTAAAGATCTGCTCTCTCAACAGACCACATAGCCACTAAATCTTACATTTTGTGCCTTTACATTGCATTGGTTACCGATGTTTTGTCACAATGACGAAACACTACAAATGCATATAATTATTACTACTTACTTGCACTGTTATAAACCTTGTCAGCTAGGGATCAAGGCCACATTGTACTAGGCACTTGTAATAAGAGACATTTCCCATAACAGTCTAAAATATTGGCATATGACAAGAGACAGGTGGATTCCCCAAACAAGTGCGGGTTAAGATGAGGTATGAGCAAAGTGATCACGTTTATATAGTAAACGTCAGTCACAGCACACCAACTGCCTAGTCCCCTTCCCCGCACCCTCCAAATGTTTTGTAGGCATCACAGCAGAGATGAGTTTTAAGGAAGGATTAGAAGAAAGATAATGTAGTGTATTTAGATTTTAAAGGGACTTCTCACATTCGTAACGGGTGGGATGCAAGAAAGTACAAAAATGCTTGAGGAAAACGTGGGCAATGAAAGCTGGTATTGGTAGGGCAAGAGTGGGGATTCATGGCACAATATTGTATTACAGTTGAAAAGTAGGACAAAGCTAAGCTATGAAGGGCCTTAAGGGTGGAGGACAAGTAGTTTGTGTTTGATGTGGTGGAGAAGAGGAAGCCAATGAAGCGATGCAAAGAATGTCTGAAAGGTCTGGTGAGGGTGGTAAGAGTGCAGGTGTTGATGCTAGAGCAGTGCAGAAGGCCATACTCAAGATGCGAGATGTTCAAGGACTTGAGTTTTAACAGCATGGGCAAAAAAAACAAGGTTGGAATTTTGAAAGGTTGTACAGGAAGATGGAGCAGCAAATAGATGTGGCTTGTATGCGTGGATAAAAAGAGATATGCAAGTCCAAGGTGAAGCCCATCTGACAACCCTGATGTAACAAGGAGAGGGGAGAAGATGGGTGGGAAAAGAACAAGGGCTCATTTTTGACTGTATAAAGTTTCAGTTGATGGCTAGACATTACGATGAGATATTAAAGACTGGCTGAAATGAGTTTGAGCAGATGGAGACAGGTTTGGAGCAGAGAAGTAGATTTGAATCATCAGGGCAAAGAATGTGGTTTGCAGATATCCTCCAAAGATGGGATGCAAAAGCTTTAAAGGAGGGAGCCTAGGATGGAGCCATATGGGACTCCCACCAAAAGAGGGAAGGAGGAGATGAGGACCCACCAAACGAGACACTGAAGGAGTGATGAAAGAGGGAGGAGAACCAGAAGATGGCAAAGTCACAAAAGTCCGCTGCTCCTCTCCCCCATTTGCCCCATGGCATTTAAAAAGTTCCTTTGAACCTGGATAGGTGTCGGGCTTTCCAGCCTGAAATGAGGGATAGTCTCGGTCTAGCACTCCATCCTTCCCCAGCACTCTTACCAAATCTTCTAAGAATGTCCAAAAAGCATATTTACCCTAATGCATAGTGCTCTCTGAACTGTGGTGGTGACACAATGATGCTAATCTAGAAGTAAAGGTTTTCATGAGAAAATGTGAAGATTTGAGCCCATCCAACCTATTTATATCCTGTAGTGCTTGCTCAGTATGTGGTTAAAGCTGACATTAATATCCCTGGCTACTGCTATTAGATGATGAACTGCCGGGACTACTTTTTATTAAAACTTCAGTAGGAGTTAAAAGGTCTGGAAAAGTGACACTCTGACCTGCAGTTAGTTGCCTTGCTAGTGAGAATAGTTAACTGAGCAAACAGAAGTCTTCCCCCCCCCCCCCCCCCGCAAAAAAAAAATCTATGTTCCATGGATGCACATGGTTCTAGTTTTCAGCCCTGCCTGCCATATGCGCTCATATAAATCTGAAAATCAGGACTCCGATTTGGCTGCTAACTAGCGGTATGATGTAATGACACCCTCTCAAGTTGCTGCCTTATTCTGCTGAATCTCAGCTTTCATGTATAAAACAAAATCAAAGGAAGTCTCTAACGGTCATGGTTGCAAAGAAAACTTCAAAAACCTGAACATAGCGTTACAGCAGCCAAGATCTCTCTGAGTCTGCAGAGAGCATGCAGCAATAACTTGGGGAGGTGTGAACTGCCCCAGTCCTCTCAGTGAGTTGTTAGCTCAGATGCCCAGGGGCATTAACTATTTGTATAAGAAAGGAGAGAAGGGCATCACAGATCTGCACCATTTACTGTGAGTGGTCTTATTTTGGTGCCACAGTTGGGGTAGCATTTGGGAGATACCACCACATATTTCCCGCCACCAACTCCAGGAGGCTAGCAGAGCCCATGGGCATATTCACGCCATACTCAGAGGAGCTCAGAGGACATGCCCAATCATAGTTTGCACATCTGCATAACCTACTCTTAGGGGCATTTAATTTGATAGGGTGTAGCTTATTTTGTGGGCAGAGCACCACATTTTGTTTTCCTGTTGGATCTCTGCTGAAAATACACCCCATTTGTTCCCATAAAAGAGGCCATGCCTACAATGTTTGCCGCATGTGCAAGATTTGCTGACCCTAAAAGTTCTTAAGATCATATTTTTAAATTTTTTTTTAAAAGCCACAATCTTCAATCTGTGTTTTGTCCCCTGTGTTCTTTAGAAATAAAGTGATTCCATTGGGACCTAACTCGTCCAAATTGGATTAAAATTGTTGTAGTACTTCACTGCTCAAAGAAACCTGCAAATAAACAACTTAACATTATAAAACTTTCAAAAATAAAAGCTCTTTTCTTGCTGTGTGCCTGTCTCGATTCCAGTGCTACTGCCTGCAGCTCAACTGCTTTCACTCTCTTATCCAGGAGCTCCTCTTTTGATCTCCCACGGGTACATGTGCTTCTCTGCATGTGTTCCTCACTCTTTCCCTCAGAGCAAAGTTTCTTTTCGTGTCACCAGCTCTTTTGAAAGTGGTCAGACTTCTCCCCGTGAAGTGGCATACTGCTGCCACTAGAACTCCTAGACTTTACCTCCTCTCATCTTCCCCCGTGAATACGATTTTTTTTCTTTTTTTGGCCTCTTTGTTGGAAGTGCAGGACACACTGTGAGGAGGGTTTGTGTATTGTAAATCTGTTAACAGACTTGTATGTGTGATTCAGGTTATAGAAACTGTGTCTGATTATGAAATGCATATCCACTTGTAGGGGGAAAACTGTCAGAGACTTAGAAATTATATTTTACTCTTTCGGGGATAGAATGAAGTTGGTAAGAGTTACAGTTATTCATATTTTGGTTTTCAGTTGTGTCTCACATAAATAATGTTTAGGTCCCAAATCTCATTTACCCTAAATCCCCTTTACAATACAAAGAAGCGTTAAAGTGACTGTACTGTAATTTGAGAATCAAGCCCTGTAGTTCAGAAATATTTAAGAAAAGGCCTGATTATATTGATGAGTTGGAACTAAATTGGTATACGATTTGTACTCATTGAAGCATAGAGGGGAAGTAAGAGGCATGTAGAAAAAAGCAAACCAGTAAAAGAACCTTAAAATACAAATTTTGTTGTCTATTTAAGTCACAACATTAAGTATTTTATAGAATTTGAGAGGGAGCAGGAATAACCTACCGCAACAGAAAGAATTGTAGCCCTCTGAAAATAATCCTAATGAAAGAGGAAGGCAAATAAGTGACCTAAGTAAACAAGACTTCAGGAAAAGGGAAAAGAAAACAATTGAGAAAAAATATACATAACAGTGAGATTTTGCTTAAATTGACACATGATGCAAATACAGCTATTGGAACAGAATCTCAGTACCCCAAAGGCTGCTTTTCTAAAATTAGTTAAAATGTGCAAAAATGCACTAATCGTGTGCAGTTATTTCTACAAATAACTTTCCACCTGTCTGAAGGAGATTGTGTGTTGTTCTGTTGTCAGTTCTGCCAAGTCATGAGAATAAAACCTCAGGTGTAAAAACAAATGAAACAGAACTAAAGTACGAGTCAACTCCTTGTTCTGCAGATTGACAGAGGTTAGGACTGATAATGGAATGACATGGACAGGTTTTAAAGAGAGTCCCATGTGGTAATGGGGTCAGGGATGAGGATTTTTTTATTTTGTTTTACAAATAAAGTAAACCTACCCCATGGGAGTGCCCCTGTCCAAGCAATGGAGATTGAATTGGCCAGTTTATTAAAAATATCAGGGACACATTTTGCTAGTGCATTCTGTTCCAGTATCACTGTACATTTTTAAAACAGATTCTTAAAATGGTATCTCTTTGATACTCTTCGATTGTACTTTCTTCCAAAATATCAAAGAAAAAAACACATAATGAACAGTTATTTTACAATATACAGTATTGATTTCAGAGTCCATGACACCTTCTTGTTCTCTGTTGCTTAAATAATATCTGTTTCCATTGATTTCTGTAAGTCAAAAGTTACTGTGTGGACTACCTTTTAATTAAGTGTTTGTTAAATGTTTACATTTGGTGTTTATACTTACCACAGGTTTGAATATCGATAGCAATAGTTTCAAGACCAAGAAAATCAACAAAATCAGTTCTGAAGCTAGTTTTTCATCTAGTGAAGGAAGAAGTCCTTTGTCAAGGTAAAGTCATTAGACCATTTCATTTCTGAATGGCTTTAACAGAGTAAGAAGTGCCAGTAGAAAATGAATATAACTCTGAATATATATTATTTTGTCTGTGACTTGAACGAGGGTTAAGGTTCGTATTTGTGTTTGTTCAGTATAACAACCTAAACTTTAGTACACCTTAGAAAATATTTGCACCAAAGTCAGGTATTGTTTTGCAGCTGTTGTTTTCTCATTTTAAGACTCAATTGACATCTCAGTGAACCACAAATTAGCGTGTACAGCTGCTCTCAGTAGGGCTACTTAGAGACCAGACAATAGAAGTTGTCAGGAAAAGGGCAGACATAAAACATAAAGTCTTGAAGAAATAAAGTGGCATGTTTCTTCTTGTAGATGTAGCTGAGAAGTAAACTAACTGTAGCTCAATACGTATTTTTTAAAAAGTATTCGATGCTAGAGTATTTGTTACTTTTCTTTTCCTTTCAAAATAAGTATGTTTAATTAATGACCTTGCCTTTTTCTTAAAGGTGCAATTTATCTTTTTAGATTTGTTAAACTGCAGCAGTTCCTTTTGATTCTTTGAGCTGTGTGATCTTAGATGTTCCTTGAATTTGTCATCAGCATGAAATACTAATCAAACAATGGCAGTCAAATTAGTGGTCAAGAAACAGTATAAAATGGAATATAATACAACTATCAACTATCTCCTGAAATTTTAGCTTGGCTTTAGATTGTAATCTGGATGCTTATTAAAACATCACAGTAAGTGGGTTCTGTTAGTATGTGGTTCCTTGTCAGAAAACTGCCATTTATGACTGCTGATAAAATACTTTTAAGCATTTTGATGATTTATTTAATCTTATCTATATTTACAGCATGTTTACATCCTTTTGTACTTTGTAATGTTCATAATGATTTTATTGGTGACACTAATTGTCATAGGAAAGAGTTCCAAGATAATTTTAGAAGAAATCTTAATTTCTTATTTTGTGCTGATTTATATTTCATTTTAAAAATCACAATATTTTCTCTTATTCCAATGCAATAAAGTTAATTCATGTGAAATAATTAAGACTTATGTAAAATATTGACAAAGTAGGTGTTTGCTTTTGTTTAAAATAAAACCTTCCATTTTAAGATGATTAAACTTTCCTTTATTGTAACTTAATTTCTGTTTGGGAGACTGATACGCTAAGTAAATAAAACTTAATATTATGAAGTGCAAATGAGTTTGTTTTTGTAATTTTTTTTAAAAGCCCCGTGTTTATACATTTTGGGTTAGCCCTCTGCTCCCATTGACTTCAGTGAGAGAAGGATCAGGCCCTTAATGTGATTATTAAAATGCAGGTCTTGGGTCTTTTAAGAAAATATGTACAATTTAATGAACTATGCAAAAATATTTTCAGGTATTAATTTTACTTTGTTTAGCATGTTACAGTGCTGGTTTATAATGTATGTTGGCAACTTTCAACATTTATTTAAATGCTATTCATGTATAATTCTTTAGTCTTAATTTTACGTTTTCAAATTCACATGCACACTCGGCAGATTTTGGAAACAGTTTACTTCTAAGAGACCAAAGGCATGAAATTATAAGGCAAAGTAAACACTTAAAACTAAATTCCTGGATTAAGATATTTTTCAAGATTTTTTTCTTAAAGTAGTATCATAAAGTTATTTTCCTGAATAACTTAGAAATAATATTGCCTTTTCAACATAAAGTCTATTAGTAACATTTGCTACTGGACACTTGACATCTGTCTTACAAAGATATTTGGAAGCGTAAAGTACCCAAAGAAGTATGAAAGAATGGGAAATAGGGAGCTCAGGTGGTTGCTTATTTGTGGTCGGGATGCAGTGAAATTTCTTAGATGCTTACATTTAAGGATTCCACTTATTGCAGTCACTTCTTGTGCTTTATTGCTTTTACAAGTGGTCTCGAAACCAGTACTTGAGAATAAACGTAACAGTGTAGTACTGCTGTGGTACTTTTTAAAAATTCTTCTTTGCTCTATCTTGTCACTGAGCTGATGAGTGACCTCGAAAAAGACCCTGCTGGACCTAAATAAAAAAAAAATGGCTTCCTCTGATGTCCTAGAGACAATAATTATGATGTGCCAGTTAAGCCCAAACTACAGCTGAGGGATTTTACTTTAAAGCAGAGGCTTGGGCGCAAAAATGCATTTATAGCTCTTTGTCTGGCACCTCATTATGTGTGGGCCTGATTCATTAAGTAATTGGTTTGCAGTTGTTTACATGAGTATTAAGGCTTTCTATTCAGCAGCCTTTGAGAGATACATTGTGCAAATGTTGCATGTTATGAATGCGGAATGAGGGGCAGAGGACCAGTCCTATTGGCTAAACACTGCACTCTGTTGAAAAGCAAGAGAAAGAGATTGGGTGCTGCTTTGCATAGCAATGACTTTCTTAATAAGCTTTACAGATTAATACACACAAGCTATAAAAGATGCAAAGAGATACTCTTAGCACATTTATACATGCTCATTTCACTATTATGGTACTGGAGATGGGAAGAATCGAGTTCTTTTATATTCAGTTTTTCAGTGCAATGTCTTCAGTGCATGAGACTTAATAGAATCCGATATTTATTGTATTATAAATCATGGGGAAGTAGGCAGATCTGCAACAGTTTATTATTAAAGATTCTTTCAATGTAAATCTTTTTCTGCTATTGTATTTCCTACAGCAAAATCATTTTGTGGTTGAGTGGGGATGAAAGGCATAATGTACGAAGGAGTGAGTCTTAATAGGAAGCTGCTCTCTGAGTAAAGACCACTTGTTCCCTTTTGTTCAGAGGTGCATGCCATAGCTTCCTCTTCTCCCACAAATATTGTCCTGTTTTGCCTTAGCTATAAAACTGTTTTCCCTGGATTCATTTACTCTACCGAGAATGTTTAAACTGCCTGAGACGTAACTTTAGTTTGAAGAGTATAATATTTTGCCGAAAGAAAAGAATGTGTTAAGTAATATAATTACTTGGGAGAAAAGGTCATGACTGAATCTCTCTAAAGCAGAGGGCAGAACACGATGTGTGTGGCATTTTGTAGTCTTGTAGCAACAGAATCAGCCAGTGGAGGTCACTAGCATTCTGGATAATTCTGTATTTTGATGCGGGCAGTTTATTTTTCTTAGGCTTATTTGCTTTGTCACATTTCAGAATGATCTGAAGATTAAAGATAAATTGTAGGCTAAGGTAAACAAATAAGATTTTTAATTTGTCAACATATAAACACTCTCTAAAATATTTTTAATTGTGATTAAATTGTATTCTAAAGTAGTCTGTTATATTCTGTACAAACTATTTCTTAAGCCAAAGATGCATTTTTATTAATTTTGTGTTTATTCTTAGTGAATAATCTGCCAATTGCAATTGATCCTCTTAATTATTTTATAAAGAAGTATTTAATAATGAGGGAGTAACTAACATGCAATCTTAAATGCCACAGCATACTGTATTGTAGGTAGTCAGTTTGACCGTCAGGGGGCACTCAGACTTTGCTAAATTAAAACAGCTTCCAGATTTCATCCTGCTTTTTCAAGTTGTTAATGTGTACTATTTTGAGGCCCTTAATTCCTGTTTTCTTAAGTTCTTGTCAATTTTTTAATTGATTTGTAAGAAAATTCTTTTTGTCTGAAGTTCTGAGGAGATGCTACAGAGTTTAGGTATGAGGTTAAGTGTATATATTTTCTAGAAAGTTTACATGGACTTAAATAATGATCCAAAACCTTGAAAGTAACCGGTCTTGAGTATATTTATTCTAAATCATTTATCATATTTATACTTATTCACAGAGATACATAAGAGAATGAATGCCTAACTAAGAACTTTGATTAGTGATTTATTGTAACATAATTTTATAATGCTTTTAATCTTCCGAGCTTTGCAAAGAAGTAAACATTTTATAAATAATTGATTTCAGGCCTGTATTTCTGACATTGTAGTGTAAGCATGACACATGCAAAACTTACTGTAATGCATTATTTCTAAATCTTAACTATATGTATCATTAGCTTCTTATGTCGACTAGTCAGGACCTTTTATGAAACTTCTATAAAAAGCAAGTTGATATCAGTTCTATACAGTTGCTGAGACTTTTTTCATTCTCCAATTTTATATTTTGTGGTTTTGCTGTTAGCAAAGGAAACAGGATGCGCTGGGTGAATATACATCCCTCCCAGCACATAGCTAGACTTACATGAGCATTGTGCATGGAACTAAGTGGTAGTAGAAAGGAAGAAATTCCCACACACCCTAAACTCTCAACTCTTCAGGAGCCACTGTTCCAGCCTATGGTGTGCAATAGCCACCACTGCCCCGCTGAGTCTTTTGTGTCGAGGATTTAAGATATGCCCTAATGCAGATCTGATGGCTCATGATCCCTACACCCCCTCTTCCCCTATGATTCAGGCCTGTTGTGGACTGGCAGAGAGATTCCCTTTACTATACATGGAACATGGAGGCCTTCTCTGCACCCACATCACATGCTCCCCTTACACAGCTCCACCATGGGGTTTAAATGGTCCGGCAGGCCTTGTATGGAACCACTGCACCTGGGTGAATTTCACCCTTTGTGCATCAGTTCTTCCAGGTGTAGTGCATGAGGGTAAAATGTTCTGCCATCCACTGCCAGCTTGATGACTAGAGAGTCTGGTCTTAAACATATGTTGTCTCATCTTAGATCTTTATATCATAATTCAGATGTGATTGCACTTGGAAGCCTTAGTTTTAATGTAGTCCTCAGTTCTATTATTAATTAAATTACTATTGGATCTAGTTTATAGAAGCAAGATTCATGTCATAATTCTCTGTTTAAGTTTCCATTTATCTTCCTCAAGTACATTTGTCTGGTTTTTCTTCAGAAATGATTCATTAGAAGTAAACCAACTGTTCTTTTTCATGCTTATTAAAAGTACAGAAAAATATCTTCATCAGCTGCACCTATCTTGAACGAGTTATTTTTCAGGAGGAAATAATAGCCCAGGTTGAAGCTAGTTTTTATTCTAATTCACAGGAAAAAAAAATATGACCGCCCAGGAATGGAGATATTTTGTCACCGCATGGAGACTGGAATTAAGTAGTCAGGCTTACATTTTATCAATGATAAGCTTTTTTAGACATTTTTAAAAAATGAGTAATTTTGGAGAAGGACCACGACTTCATCTCAAGTCATTGTTGGGAAGAAATTCTATACCTGCTATCTCACACTCTGAGGGTTACTAAGAACTGTCTTGTGAAAAAGAAACAATTCTATTTGTCTACCACACGATATTGTGTCTCAACAATATTTTTGCAAGATAGATTTGCACAGGCTTCGAGCTGTTTTACAAGATTAGCCAATCTACTTCCAGGCATATTTTTATGGAATATCAATGTTGCTTTAACTAGGTCCTTTTCAGTTTTGTTTGTTTTTTCTGATGGAACATATTTTTGTTTTCACTTAACATACGGTATAAGGGTTCAACAAGTTCTCTGCCAGAGATGTATCCAGCACAGAAATAAAAGAAAGTTTTCTGTTTTTCACTGAAACTTGTTTGACTTGATTCGCTCTGGTAGAATGTACCAAAGGGAATCTAGACCACCTCTATCAAAATTTTCTTTATGGGGAAAAATATTCTTCTTTAGGAACTTTTCACTTCCTTTTTGTTTCCAGAGCATCTTCCATATAGACCCTTGTCTTAACAGATTAAATAGGCATCAAAATGGGAGATTTGGTCTAGAGAAAAATAGATGCATTTGGATTTGCATTTGGAAGTTAAACTGCTTTTTGATTGAACCTTGACATGACTGGTTCCATGCTGGGATGCATTTTAGAGAAATTGAAGCATGTAGAGAGATATGAGAGTCTATAAATTTGCCTCAACTTATCTCCTTTATAGACCCTTATTGCAATTCTTCCCAAGCAGGTTTGGATGACGACTGTCATAATTGTATTTGCTGATTCCGAATATAAACCTTCTGGAATACAGAGAGCTCTTATATCTTTTCTCTGCACCGGCCAACATTTAATTTCAGGATGCTGCTTAGGAAATGAGACTTGCCACAGGTTTTCTTTTTGCAACTCTGAATTCAGAACAGTCGGTCGTTCTCCACTGTCCATTCCTCTGGTCTCCCATTTCCTAACGATACCCCAGCCTTTTGTACATGCCAGTGTTTTCATAAAAGACTTTCCAGATTTGTCCCAGAATTCTACCAACGCTCTTCTGATGCCTATTTCAGTAGCCATGTCCCTTGCTGTCCATTCTCTGTTCTACCACATCAAGGCCAAGATCCTGATATGCTGCTGCTGCTCTGTGCCATATTGCTGGTGGGTTCTGGTCCTAAAGTCAGTGCAATCAGCCATGAAAGAATCATCCCAGTGGGGAGAGATCCTTTGGTGTTTAGAGCCACGTGAGTGACTCAGACACTACTCCTCTCTCTTCTGCTACCAAAGAAGGGGGCCAAGGTCCTGTGATCGTGGCTTCCCTACAGCCCTGATTATCCCTCGGTACCATATCGTCCCCTTGAGGCCGTAGACAGAAAGCATAACATAGTGCTGGTTTCATGCTGCTTTAAGTTCTGGAAGAGGACCACTGAAACCCAGCTAGCCCAAAATTTGGGGAAAGTAAAGGCCAATTTTCCATCCACGCTACCGAGCTGTGCAGTGTGATCCTCCGGCATACTCAAGGATGTGGGTCCAGGTGATCGGTTCTGTCTTGTATGTATTTGGGGCTGGGCCGGACAAAAGAAGCCGGGCACAGAGGCATCCTGAACTCTCTACCCTGGTGTAATAATAATCAACCCTCACTTGTTGATAATGGAAGATGAAGAAGCAGACTGACTGTAAACAGCAGCTATCAACTGATGATTTTGCTTTGCTGAAATACATGAAAGATTAAATGGTTCTCGCACAGTCCGTCACAGGAGCCACTTCACTCAACAACAGCTGGCAACTGATTCTATCCCAGGGAAAAAACGATGCTGCAACCAGAACAGCATCTCCTGAAAACCATTTCTGGAGCCTGAATCTGTAAGGTGTCGAGTGCCTCCTTGAGATATGCCGCGGACTGTCAACTCCTAAACTAAATGTTGAGTTGAGGGCGCTCAGCACCTTGCAGGACTGAGCCCTCAGCCCCAGATTCAGCCCCTTTTCAGCAATGTGTGCAGACCACTTAAAGTAAAAGGGACTTGAGCATGTGCTTAAAGTTAGGCACATCTTTTAAGTTCATTGCCAGATGAATAGGGATGGCCATCAGCATAAGTGCTTTGTTGAACTGGAGCTGAGGTTGTAAAGCTGAATGTCTAATGAACCTCACCTTGAGGGCAAAATGTGGTACTGTTTGCTTTGTGTGTGCAAGAGTTTTTTAAATTCATGACTAAGGGTCTCGGATGGATTTCGTTTGAATGGTGTAAAATGTAAGATTAATACTGTAAGATTAATAAATTAAAATAATTTGCTTCAACAAGGTGTATTGACTGTTTGGTAACGAAACAGGTTTTTAACATTTGTAATATACAACATATATATGAATGTAAACTCTTCAGTTTAATATTTTGGTTGAACTTTAACTGAGACATTTTTAGTGAGGACAGTTAGCGTATTGTAGACCTAGGATTTTTGCCCAAGTTCAACAGAAATATAAAATAACCTATTACACAACACAACATATTTCTTTTACTTAAAAGGGTAAAACACGTTATCGCTGGAGTGTAATTAAACTGCTCTCTTGCTTGTCAGTTAAGTTTATCTTTTCAGTTGTTCATTAGTAGATTGTAGTAAATGTAGCCCATGTCCTTGAGCCCTTACTCACTAGTGGGATTACTTGCTTGAGTGAGAATTTGCAGTGTCAGCCTCTGTAATTAGACAGAGAAATGTGTAAAATAGTAAAAAAAAAAAATGTAAAGGAATATTCAGAGATTATTTGTACAAATGTTTTGACATTTAGGATCTTTCACTGACTTTTCTGTGATAGTTATTAGAATAATTCTTTTAAACCCTTGGCTTTAAATCATTATCTTTAGGATTTCTCTTTTTTTTTTTTTTTTAATGGAATACTACAGGTGTATAAAATCTCAACTTAATTGATATAAGAATAAGTCCTGTTTTAACTGTCGCGAGGGTTTCAAATTGACATCTGTTTATATTTCAACAGTTTGAACAGCCATATCACAAATTCTCCTATTCAACCTTCCTTATGAAAATCAACTGAAAAGCTATTTTTTAGTGTTTATCACAGGATTGTTAATATAACAGTTAATTCTCCTACATCACTGCCCCCTACATGATTATTTCACAGCACCAACACAATACACATGCTGCACACAAAAGATCAAAATGATTCCAGCTTGTTTGAGAAAGTGAAAAGGGTTTGTGATGCTCTAGACACAAGATCAGTCATTTAACAGAACAGAATTGCAACTGCATATGCATCAAGGTAGATCAAAGGCGGCCGAAAGGCTGCACATTTACATAGGGACATGGGTGATGCTATGGGAACCCAGTAGCTAAGTTCTAAGAACAGTTTTGGAAATAAGGAAATTTGGTGGGGATTGTTTTTGTTTGATTCTTTTTTTTTTCTTTACCGTCATGTATTTTTAAAAGTGTAAAGGTTTCGTGCACAGCAAGGACATTCAGGGCCAAATCCTCAGCTGGGTAAATCAGTGTTGATTTCAATGGAGCTATTCTGGTTTACTCCAGTTGAGGATCTAGCCCTGAATGTCATTGCTGTGCATGAAACTTTACCATCCTGTGTTCTAAAATGCCTTGAACCCTTTATTTTTGTTTTTTTAATCCAAAAAAATAGAGTTGCAGTTATAGAACTGAAAAAATTTACTATCTTAACTCAGAAGATTTGACTTGATTCCTAAACTTTTCATGCTGTTTTACCATCTTCTGAATATGTAAATATCACTTTGTTTTGCAGGAACACAAGCAAAAGGAGAATAACCACTATGAAATCCAAAGGTGAGAAACAAATATTATGTTATTTAGAAACGTCTTTTTCAATGTAATGTATATTATATATGCAAGCCAAAGTAATGAATCTGCACCATGGATAAGGGGGGACATGATAAAACTATATAAAATGATCAATAATATTGAGAAGGTGGATCAGGAGCTTCTGTCTACCCTGTCTCATAACATAGGAACCAGAGTATCAGGGGGTAGCTGTGTTAGTCTGTATCCAAAAAAACAAGGAGGAGTCTGGTGGCACCTTAAAGACTAACAGATTTATTTGGGCATAAGCTTTTGTGGGTAAAAAACCACTTCTTCAGATGCAACCAGAGGAGATTCAATGAAATTGAAAGGTGGCAACTTCAAAACCAGTAAAAAGAAATAATTTCTAATATAATGCATAATTAAGCTGTGAAACTCTTTGCCACAGGATGTGGCTGAGGCCAAAAACTTGGCAAGATTCAGTAAGGATTGGACATTTATATGGATAACAAGAATGTCCTGAGTTATAAAAGTTAATGCTAACAAATTTTAAAGGAGTATTAAACCTCCTGTATTGGGGTGTACGTCAATCACTAACTATTAGGGATTAGGAGGAGATGTAATGGAAAGGGCAGATCACCCCAGATCTGCCTAATGAGAGGTTTCTTGCATCTTTCTACGAAGCATCTAGTGCTGGCCATTGTCAGAGACAATATACTGAGCGAGACAGACCACAGATCTGATCTATATGGCAATTCCTTTGTCTCTCATCAGTTGCAGTACTCTTGCTGCATAACAGGGAGCTATCACATTCAGCCTATGAGCACAGTTTAGGGGCCCAATCCACACACCTTGAGCATCAGATTTAAGTGAGTGGCTCTTACCTTTCAGAGTGCTGGACATCATCTTGCTCCTGCTTACTGTCCCTTCTCTCATCTCTACGACATTCCACTTGCTCCCCTCAAGCCTCTTGCCTAGTGGCTCCCCTTACATTCTTCTCCCACTTTCCTATTTGTGCCTTCTTCCATGACCAGTCTTCCCCCCACTGCCATTTGACCCCCCCCCGCCCTTGCTTTCAGGCCCTATGTGTAATCATTTTTTTCTGGAGCCTTTCAATCGCAATCCACCAAGCATAGCCTTGTAAAGAGTGAAAATCAATCCATGAATGAAACAAAAACAACAAATCTACGTAAGCTCCCAAGAGACACAGCAAATTAATCTATTCAACTGATTTGTTCTTTACAGGCAAACTTAGCCTCCTTTCCTTGCATCTGCTGGTGTTTCCCCAGTACTCTCCTACACCCACCTCCGTCTGTTGTCTTTTTTTGTTGTGCTTTTGATCTAATTTGTATCATAAGCCTGGTGCAATAGGAGCCTTAGCAATTGGCAAAAAGGATCTGAAGACATTAACTCTTAAGGAACTATAGAAATAAAAAGGACCTTTTTGGCTCTTGGTCCATGGAAGTTTTATAGGACAGTGGGACTGTGCAGCCTCAGAGACTAAATGCCGTTCTAGGGGGGATGTTCCTTGTTTTGTGGATATGAAACACACCATTAGTCGTCCTGGGCTGCCTTTTACCCTGAACAGACCTGGACTGCTCCCAGCTTCTGGCAGCAGGGCTGTTTTGGATGCAGTCTAAGACTCCACTGAACATGCCCAAGTCCCTGCCCTGGAACCAGGCTGAGGATCAGGAAGATCCCAGACTTTGTACTGCTCTCGAGGGTTGCACTTCAGCAACAGAATAAAACAATCAGTTTCCATGTGCCAGCTCACAACTGAACACGTAAATCCGATGTAGAATTGCCAGCAATGTGTTGAGCTGTTTCCGTAGCGCTGTGCACAAATGTATGTGCGCAATGGTGCATCTTTGCATGTGCAAGTGAGCTTCCTTTTTATAGACGCGTTGCACAATGAATGCCTTACTCTCCTCTAACGTCAGTTGTGCACCAACAGAATTCCACTGCCTTGGGTTGAGTTACCGCAATTTGCCCTGCTGTAAATGAAAGGAGTTTTGGGACCTGAGTGTTTTGCATCTGGAGTCCACCTTTACTGGCCCTCTAGTCCCTAACCACAGAGAACATATTTTGGAATGGGCAATCTGTGCTGTGATGGGGATGCTGTTGACGAATCCTGAATTAGTGGGGGAAGCAAAAGTGGATGGGAATCTGGGAGGCAGTGACCATGAGTTGGTTGAGTTCAGGATCCTGACACAGGGAAGAAAGGTAAGCAGCAGAATACAGACCCTGGACTTCAGGAAAGCAGACTTCGACTCCCTCAGGGAACTGATGGGTAGGATCCCCTGGGGGACTAACATGAAGGGGAAAGGAGTCCAGAAGAGCTGGCTATATTTCAAGGAATCCCTATTGAGGTTACAGGGACAAACCATCCCGATGTGTCGAAAGAATAGTAAATATGGCAGGCGACCAGCTTGGCTTAACGGTGAAATCCTTGCAGATCTTAAACATAAAAAAGAAGCTTACAAGAAGTGGAAGATTGGACAAATGACCAGGGAAGAGTATAAAAATATTGCTCGGGCATGTAGGAATGAAATCAGGAGGGCCAAATCACACCTGGAGCTGCAGCTAGCAAGAGATGTCAAGAGTAACAAGAAGGGTTTCTTCAGGTATGTTGGCAACAAGAAGAAAGTCAAGGAAAGTGTGGGCCCCTTACTGAATGAGGGAGGCAACCTAGTGACAGAGGATGTGGAAAAAGCTAATGTACTCAATGCTTTTTTTGCCTCTGTCTTCACGAACAAGGTCAGCTCCCAGACTGCTGCACTGGGCATCACAGCATGGGGAGTAGGTGGCCAGCCCTCTGTGGAGAAAGAGGTGGTTAGGGACTATTTAGAAAAGCTGGACATGCACAAGTCCATGGGGCCGGACGCGTTGCATCCGAGAGTGCTAAAGGAATTGGCGGCTGTGATTGCAGAGCCATTGGCCATTATCTTTGAAAACTTGTGGCGAACGGGGGAAGTCCCGGATGACTGGAAAAAGGCTAATGTAGTGCCAATCTTTAAAAAAGGGAAGAAGGAGGATCCTGGGAACTACAGGCCAGTCAGCCTCACCTCAGTCCCCAGAAAAATCATGGAGCAGGTCCTCAAGGAATGAATCCTGAAGCACTTAGAGGAGAGGAAAGTGATCAGGAACAGTCAGCATGGATTCACCAAGGGAAGGTCATGCCTGACTAATCTAATCGCCTTCTATGATGAGATAACTGGTTCTGTGGATGAGGGGAAAGCAGTGGATGTGTTGTTCCTTGACTTTAGCAAAACTTTTGACACGGTCTCCCACAGTATTCTTGTCAGCAAGTTAAAGAAGTATGGGCTGGATGAATGCACTATAAGGTGGGTAGAAAGTTGGCTAGATTGTCGGGCTCAACGGGTAGTGATCAATGGCTCCATGTCTAGTTGGCAGCCGCTATCAAGTGGAGTGCCCCAAGGGTCGGTCCTGGGGCCGGTTTTGTTCAATATCTTCATAAATGATCTGGAGGATGGTGTGGATTGCACTCTCAGCAAATTTGTGGATGATACTAAACTAGGAGGAGTGGTAGATACGCTGGAGGGCAGGGATAGGATACAGAGGGACCTAGACAAATTGGAGGATTGGGCCAAAAGAAATCTGATGAGGTTCAATAAGGATAAGTGCAGGGTCCTGCACTTAGGACGGAAGAACCCAATGCACCGCTACAGACTAGGGACCGAATGGCTAGGCAGCAGTTCTGCGGAAAAGGACCTAGGGGTTACAGTGGACGAGAAGCTGGATATGAGTCAACAGTGTGCCCTTGTTGCCAAGAAGGCCAATGGCATTTTGGGATGTATAAGTAGGGGCATTGCCAGCAGATCGAGGGACGTGATCGTTCCCCTCTATTTGACATTGGTGAGGCCTCATCTGGAGTACTGTGTCCAGTTTTGGGCCCCGCACTACAAGAAGGATGTGGATAAATTGGAGAGAGTCCAGCGAAGGGCAACAAAAATGATTAGGGGTCTGGAACACATGACTTATGAGGAGAGGCTGAGGGAACTGGGATTGTTTAGTCTTGCAGAAGAGAAGAATGAGGGGGGATTTGATAGCTACTTTCAACTACCTGAGAGGTGGTTCCAAAGAGGATGGTTCTAGACTATTCTCAGTGGTAGAAGAGGACAGGACAAGGAGTAATGGTCTCAAGTTGCAGTGGGGGAGGTTTAGGTTGGATATTAGGAAAAACTTTTTCACTAGGAGGGTGGTGAAACACTGGAATGCGTTACCTAGGGAGGTGGTAGAATCTCCTTCCTTAGATGTTTTTAAGGTCAGGCTTGACAAAGCGCTGGCTGGGATGATTTAATTGGGGATTGGTCCTGCTTTGAGCAGGGGGTTGGACTAGATGACCTCCTGAGGTCCCTTCCAACCCTGATATTCTATGATTCTATGATTTGAAGAGTGCTGAAGACTCCCATCACCGTGCTAGGCTGGTGACTCCCCTGCAATGGAGCGGAAAGGCCGCGAATGCCAGTTTGTGGAGTTTAGGCTAGGGAAGCTGGGTGATTTGCCCCCATTGTGGCACCCACAGTTGAAGAGGTGAAGCGTCAGACCCCTAACCCGCTGGAGTCAGGGGTCTATGAGGAAGGGAATAGCCTGCAGGAATTGTGGGCAGTAGATGGTTTGTATTTTTGATTATTGCCCAAAGCACTAAGAGCTCTGAGGCCTTTTTAATAGAATGAATGAGTTAAAATAAAAGTATGTGGAGGCCACTTTCCTTTTCCCTGCTCCCATTGCCCCGGGCAGTATGGCTGCTGAGATCAAGCAGCCGCCACCAGAAGCCCATCTGGAGTGGAGGATTGCACAAGAGAGAGGGTCAAGCTGAAATAGTTACTGCACACGCTGGCTGTGCTAACTTGTGCCACTTTACACACAAGGCTGGAGGGGGAAGAACCTGGCGGAGCATGGATGAACCCCCATGGGGCTCCTGCAGAGGGGCTTCCGTGCAACTGGGAAGAGGAGGAGGAATGTGCCATGGAGGTAGCAGCCTCATTTCCATGCTTCTCATCCCCCAGCTGGTTTCTCCTGCTGTAGGCTGTCTCCTACGCTTGCAGAAGCAGACAGGAGCTTTTAACCCTATATTGAGACATTGCCAAAGTCAGTAGGGCCAGAATTTGCCCCATCTTCTCCTCCTAGCTTTTTGTAAAGTCCATGTCACTTTCCTGTTTATCGTTTTAAAAACAAAATGCTTCCATGCTCTTTTCCTATTAAAAATATTCACAGCAGCAGCCAGACCTGCATTCATGAGCAACCCTCCTATAACATGCCGGCACAGACAAATGTTAGGGGGGAAAGGTTATTACATGGCATTCATTAGAATGAAAGATAATGAGTTAAAATTATTAAACAAAGAGTTGACAAGTCCCCAGCTTGAACCGAATCTTTGTCAGCATTTCTCCAGCATTTCCCCTTCTCCTGTATTTTTCCCCCCACATTTTTAAACTTGCAGTAATGCTCATGTTTTTCTCTTTAGCGCTGAAATGAGTGAATTCACTTCAGAATTAAAATGCTCCTCTCGCTATTATTTTATGTAAATTTCTTGCTACACTTGCTAATTCCCAAAATCCTCTGTGTTTAAATTGTTTCTCTGGTATATTCCTATTTGATCCTGCAGGAAAATGGTGGTACTTTATTTGTGACCTCACTGCCATTTCCATGCCAGCTCTGTGATGTAAGTGTGATTGTGACTTCACTTCAGGGTCGAGTAGATAGAGAAAGTGGAGTGTAACAGAAAAAGCTCCTATTCAGTCAGACTGCAGATGTCAAGTAAATTGCTTTGAGTGGAAATATTTTATCAAACTACCTTGCGAAACAATGAAGTGGGACTTTCTAAATCAGCGTGCAGTATTTGTGCACAACAATCCAATTAACAAATAACAAGCCTTGTAAGCTACACGGTGTGTTGGAAATTCATACCTAAGAGTATAATAACAACTGTACCTATATAATGAGCCTAATACACTGATGGGTTCTAAATTAGCTATTACCACCCAAGAAGGAGATCTTGGAGTCACCATGGATAGTTCTCTGAAAGTTTCCGCTCTATACCCAGCAGTGGTCAAAGAGTCTAATGGTATGTTAGGAACTGTTAGGAAAGGGATAGAAAATACAACAGAAAATATCAGAATGACACTATATAAATCCATGGTACACCCACATCTTGAATACTGCGTGCAGTTCTGGTTGCCCCATTTCAGAAAGGATACAGTGGAACTAAAAAGGTTCTGAGAAGAACAACAAAGATGATCAAGGTTCTGAAACAGCTTCCGTATGAGGAGAAACTAAAATGATTAGGGCTGGTCAACTTAGAAAAGAGACAGCTAAGGGGGGGGATACGATAGAGGTCAAGATAAAATCATGAATGGTGTGGAGAAAGTGAATAGGAAAGTTATTTACTCTTTCACACAATACAAAAACCAGGGGTCAGCCAATGAAATTAATAGGCAGCAGGTTGAATACAAACAAGAGGAAGGACTTGGTCACACAACATGCAACTGACTGTGGAACTTATACTTTGGGCTTCACAACATCCCATGGCAATAACTGAGTTCAAACAAGAACTAGATAAGTTCATGGAAGATAAGTCCATCAGTGGCATCCCCTGCTCGGGGTGACCCTAGACCTAGAAGCTGGGAGCGGATCACTCCAAAATTGCCCTGTTCTGTGCACTCTCCCTCATGCGCTGGTACAGGCCAATGTCACAGACCGGATACTGGGCAAGATGGACTATAGTCTGATCCAGGATGACAGCTCTTATGTTCTTATGAGTTACATAGCATTTCTGAAAAGCTGTTGTCTGTCCTAATTCTGATCTGCTGCGTGAAAGCTTTCTATAGTGTGTGTGAATACATGGTTGCATAAAAACATTTTGATTTATTATTTGCTTTAATTTTTTTCTCCTAGCTTTCTGGGGTGAGTCTGATGACAGCAACTCAGAAATTGAAGCCGCTTTGCGTCCACAAACCCATGATACGTATGCCAATGAATTTGATGACTTCTATGACTAACGTATTTAACATGTGCTTAGGCGGGAAAATGTAAGCTGTATTCTCTTGCAGAAACTGCAGTTTTATTCTGTGTGTTTGGGTCCATATTTCTGCAGTGTATCTAATATCTTGTTTGTTTGGCTATATAAATGTTGAACAAATAATGTTCCATGTCTCTCTTTGCTTGCGTACATGTGTTTTTATTAAACACATTTTAAGAAATATTTTGAATTCAGACAGATCTCTTTAAAGTTGTCCATACTTTTTAAACAAAAATCAGCTGATGAGAATGTGTGTGTCAGTGGTTGGCTGCTCCCCACGGATGGAAGGAAGGTGATGATATCTCTTTAACTATCTATGTGCTATTATCATCAGACTCAGTTCTAGTCCCTATTATTATTCCGGATGTTTTGGACTTTTTTTGAGGTAACATTTTTTTGTGGGGGTTGGGAGTTGGATCAGTCTGTGTTCTGTCACATCTCTTCCTCTGACTGTGGGTCAGAGCCAGTTCACCGTCAGCATCTCTCCTAGCCCACATCCATGACTTCCCTGCTGGCCCACAGTGCAAGGCACTGTGCAAATACATAGAGTAAGATATGAGCCCCTTGTTAAAAAGAATATTCACAAGAGAGTTTGACACACATTAGGAGGGTGGGAGAACAATGGGCAGGGTAAAATAAAAACGAATGTGAGGTTACTCACACTAATTACAAAATGTAGTGGATTCTGTACCGGTTGTGGATTTTTAAAAACTGTTTATAAGCTACTTTTTAAAAAAAGGCAAGAAGAGATTGCTGGAGAGGTCAGATGGAGGGGAGGGGAGAGGAAAGGAAAGGAGGTGGCAGAGGATGAATAGATAGGAAAGAGAGAGGGTGGAGCGGAAGGGTAGAGTGGTGCGCTGGGACAGGGACAGGAAAGAGGAGGGGGAGGGAAGGGTGGAGATAAAGATTAGTTTGAAGACTGGGGGCAGCGTGGTGAGGTAGGAGGGAACGTATGATCTCGGTAAGAAACATGTTCAATACAGCAGTAAAATCACCCAATGGTGGAGAATGGGACCCTGTGGTTAGTGGATGGGGGCTGTCATGGCCTACCTCTCCTTGGTTTCTTCCAAAAGCTGACCTCAGCCAGAGAGAGAGAGTTGGGAGATGGTGCAATTCCCATCAAAGATGGAGAGCTGGGCGCAATCTGCCCATCACTGGGGGAGGGGGAGGATTTGATCCTTGTTCTGTATTTGCCAAGAAAACAGTATCCTAGTGACTGAATCAAGCCTCTCTTATTCAGGAAAGTTACAATCCATACAGCGTGTTTCTGGGACTATATTACTTAGAACTTGCTTTTGCAAATTCTTGTTGCAGTCCTGAATGCAAAAAGAACATTTTTTTCTGATGATTTTACATATTTTAACATTAAAAGAGTAAAGAGCAAATTGTGCTTAAAAAGCATTCTCAACGGACATGCGTACGCTTTGCAGGGCAGTCTGTCTGTTTGATCTTTACCTTATTCAGAGACAGTGCAAGAAGAAGAAATGCATATGTACATTTCTAAAATAGCAGATTTCTAAATAGAATGGCATTTCATTGTGGCAAACCTTTGAATTTCTGTTTCCACTTGCTTTGTAAAATT